>NC_056693.1:53332500-55732500 GCF_018350215.1 Panthera leo
GTTTACTATTAATCTCTGGATTTTTCGGCTAACACGAAGCCATTTCAGCCCCCTCTGTTCTAAGTCCTCCTGATGAAAGCGTGACGACGGAGGAGTGACGATCACAACGTGCTTCCTGACACGAAGCACAGTCGTACCAATAGGCCCTCAACGGGCCGGCCCCGGGGAACCCTGGTGCCCGTGCAGCCCCACAGGTGAGTGGGGCTAGTGACAGCTGGGCGGCCCGTGCTCATGTCTTCTGGCTTGGCTGAGTAAGGTCACCTGTACCAGGTGAAAGAACACTGTAGCCATGCCAAGGCCGTGATGAGTCCCCGGGGAGAAACCAGGACCTCGGGGCTCGAGAGGAACAGGCCGGCCTTTGAATTCACACTCTGCAGGTGAGTGGCTCTCTAATACACCGCCAGCCACAGCCTCTTGAATTTGCAAGTTCCTCACCGTTAAAAAAAGAAACAGGAGCCCCGGTTCGAAAAGTTATGTCCATCCCTATGTTATTTACAATAGCCAAGATTGTACAATAGCCAAGAGCAGCGTTATTTACAATAGCCAAGATACGGAAAACAACGCAAGTGTCCATCGGTAGATGAATGGATAACGGCGACGGGGTATGCGTCCCCAGTGGAATATTACTCAGCCATAAAGAAGAATGACGTCTTGCCATTTGGGACTACACGGGGGACAGAGAGGGTATTCTGCTGAGTGAAGTGAGTCAGACAGAGAAAGACAAATACCATATGACTTCGCTTATATGTGGAATCTAACCAAACAAAACAAACGGAAAGTGGAAAGAGACCCATAAATCCAGAAAACAAACTGATGACTGCCAGAGGGAAGGTGGGTACGGGGATGGGTGAAATGGGAGAGGGACAGTGGGAGGTACAGGCTTCCTGGTACGGAATGAATAAGTCACGGGGATGAAAGGGACAGCGTGGGGAATATAGTTGATGGTACGGTAATCGTGTGGCACGGGGACAGATGGTACCTACACTTGGGGTGAGCACAGCATAACGTACACAGTTGTAGAATCACTGTGTCGTGCCCCTGAAGCGTATACAACATGGCGTGTCGACTATAATGAACAAAAAAAGTTTTTAAAAAAGTCATGAAAACGGGGTTGGGGGGGGGGGGGAGTCATGAACAGGAGCAGCATTCGCTTGTATTATTTATCCTACTGATCGTGATGTCTAACTGCATAGCGTCCATGAAAACACCTGATGCCTGGCTATCAGTAGCCCTCTGAGACACGATTGTTCAAACTCAGAACGCAGAATCTGCTCTTTGTAATTCACTCATCCATCGTTTGGTCCATAAGGATAGGGATTTTAATCTCCCTTGTTTCTCCGCAGTGCATAGGATACTCGTGTGCGCACAGTAGGTGCTTAATAAGTAATTCTAGACAAGACGACCAAATGGGGCTCAGTCATCACATACTTACGGTGCACCTGCTCTACCCCAGTACTTAGGCCAAGCACCAGGACCCTAGGAATGAAAATATGTTGGTCTTGTTCCTGAGAGCTCTTGACCGTTGAGGGGGTGGTCAGTGGAGGTCACAGAGAACAGAGATATAAATAGTTACAACAACGTGCACTTTCTTAAGAGTATGGCCTAGGAAGTGGCTGAATCAGAATCGCCCAGAGCATGTGTTAAAGATACAGATCTCCCCATGGCAGGAGACTGACGGAATCAAAATGGCTGGGGGACGGGCCCTGGGAAACTCATTTTTTTACCAGAATCCCAGAAGACCCTAACTTGCCCCTTTGTTAGGAAACTCAGCAGACGTGCATCTTGAGGATGGTGTTTGAGTTATTGCAAAGTTTTGTGACAGCTACAGTCGGGGCCAAGGGGACTCAGGGAAGCCCACTTAGGGAGATGACTTTGGAACTCTGGTTTGAGAGGTCAGTAAGGAAGAGATTGCAGATCAAGAAGGGTCTGAGGACGCCCTGTCAGAGGGGAGGGCACAGACCGGTCCCCACTGTTCCCAAAACAGCCGACAGAGGAGGTCTGAAAGAGAAGGCGAGACAAGTCAGTCCAAGGAATTCGGACTTTATAAAAAGCAAATTTTGCAAGCAGATGACAAAACCAGATTTTTAAAATTGAAGTACAACGGCGTGCAACATGACATTAATTTCAGGGGTACGATGTCTTGATTCACCATCTGTATACCCTGCAAAACGATCACCATCAGCCTAGCTGACATCCACCATCACAGTTATCAACTTTTTGTTTTTCTCTTGGGACAAGAACTTTTAAGACCTGCTCTCTCAGCAACTTTTAAATGTGCAATGCAGTATTATTCAGATTGGTATTTTTTTTTAATAAAGAACAATCCTGTCGATTAATTCAAACATAATTAAAACACTGAATTGACAGAAATTGCAGACAGATGCAGGACTGAGTGTGTTTTGGCAAATGAACCAAGGAGCAAAGAAGGATCCTTTAACAGGACCCATGAGCCTGAAAGTTGCCGGGAAATAAAGGGAAATGGCAGTTGGAGACGATCTATAAATCAACACGAGCAGGAGAATGACCCAGAAGCAGGGAACGGACCGTGAGTTCATTCTGCTAAGCGAAATGAACGTTTTGGTTTTTTTTTTCTTTTTTAAAGTACTGTTTGCCTGTTTAGATTCCTTTCGTGTCATACCGCCTCTGAATCCAACTGCTTGTCCGGCTCTCCATATTTTTTCTGGATAAAAACCAGGGCACGAGGTGTGTCGGGCCCATGCTCAGGGTGGGGTGGCCTGGGAAAGGCAGGATTTGGGGAGGAGGGGGTGGGCCTTGGAGTCCGGGATTTGCCAGTCATAACCCTGTGACTTTGCCCATGTTCTAGACCCTCCCAAAGTCTTAGTTTCATCATGTACTAATGAGGTAAATATTAGGTGTGGATAGTAATAACTATTTCCCAGGGCCATTTCAAGGGCTGACTGGTATAAGGAAAAAAAAAAAAAAAGCCAGGCATGCAGGGGGGGCTTGGGGAAGGATGGAGAATCACGGGAAACGGTGGCAGTGATACAATCATTATAAAGATAGCATTTCTTTATTCCCTGGGGAGCTGAGCCTGGAATCTTCCCAATCACATTTTTGCTTAGAAGAGTTTGGCTGGGAAGTAACCGAAACTGGGAGGTTCCCCTCCCAAAACTTGTGTGCAGAGGGCACCCGCTTTGCTCGGGGCACAGCAGGCAGGGCAAAGGCGCCTTGCTCTGGTGACTCAGCTCACATATCTCCATGGGGTGACCGGTGCCACCTCCTCCAGGACCCGAGCTGGCTGTCCCGGCTGCTGCCCTTACTGAGAAGGTGGCAGGAGGGGCCGGCCTGGCCCTAGAAGGCCCTTCACTGAGTGACAGCTGGAATGCCTCGTCTGAGTCACTGCTCAGGGCGGGGCACGTTGCTGGGGCATGGGTGTTCCAGGGGAAGGTGGGCCTGTCGTGACAGAGCCCCCAGACTCAGTGCTGAGTCACCCCCTGAGTGTCCTCAGCCCCCACTCCCTGCCTCTCTTCCCTTCTGGACCTGACCGGGCCCATTCTGGGAAGGTATTAGGCAATGGATCGCCTAGAGACCCCGGTGCACCTACAGCCCAGGAAGAGTTAAATAATTATCCCAGGAGTCAAGCAATTGCTTGGCTCAGAGAACCAATAATACTTAAGTGTTTGCTGTATGCGAGACCTTGAATGGGGTTGGAATAGGAGGTGGAGGATGACAGAGAGCGTGGCCAACTTGCTCCTGTGTGCCCGGGGCTGCACCTGGTTTTAAACGGAGGAGTCCTGGGTCCCCCGGAAGCCCCTCTGTCCCTGGCAAACAGGGGAGCTGGCCCCTGAAGGGACAGGGTGGTAGAGAAAAGACAGGCGTCTGTGCCCAGAGGTGCTGACTGGTGAGGACGTGCTGCTGCCTGACATTTACGTGCGTGAGTGTTTGCTGTGTGCCTGGCACTGCTCTGGATTCCCTTGTGTAAGCCCCAGAGCGATCCCACGAGGCAGGTACCATCCGGGTTTGCCAACGAGTAAACTGAGTCACAGGAGGGCCGAGCGACTCTGTGAGGTTGCAGGAACACTAATGTCAGTGCATGAATCTTGGCGGTCCAGGTCCAGGCTGAGCCCCATCTGAATTCGTTGCTTGGATCAGTACACACACACACACACACACACACACACACACACACACACACGTGGGTCTCCCGTGGCACAGTGCTGCAGCAAATGTCATTTCAAAGAAGCCTGGTCTCGCAGTGGAGGACGTTACGGGGATCAGGACCAAAAAGATCCCAGCTCCCGAGCAACCCTTCCTAAAACGCCTCTTCCCTCCGTTCCATTCACCTGCTCCATGTCTATTCTGGATCCTTCCCTTTCTAAACTTCCAAAACCTTCTTCCCCTTCTTCCCTTCCTCTCTTTCTCTCTTTCCCTTTAAAAAAAAAAAAAACAAAAATCAAAAACAAACAAACAAAAAACCCTCCCCATCTGCCCGCTTCTCCCAGCCCCTCTAGAAGGAGCCCTGCCAGGGGCTGGCCACAAAGCAGGCTTCCTTCCCTCCTTCCAGGAGCTTCCCCTCTGGCGTCTTGCCACAGCCCAGGACCCAGGCAGGTGAGACAACTTTCCTAGGCAGTCAGATGGGAGGTGTAGGTATGGAGGAGGAAAACTGGGAGCCCCACACATGAAACCACCCTGTTCCCTCACCTCTGACGCTGCTCCCTCTGTACCCATGGCTGAGCCACAGACCCACGGCCCATCGCCGTCAGGACCCCCAGAACCTGGGAAATCCTTCAGACCCCATATCGGCATCTCTTTTCAAGCCCACGTGCTCGCTCCTGGTGTCTGTGCTATTCTTGCTGGGGTGGGGCTTTCTACAAAATCCCTCAAAGAACATTTAGCGCATTTTGTTTACTTAGTGCATATTTCAAGCTCCTTCCTGGGCCAGTGTTCCCAACCCCCTGGGGGGACGGTGGGTCTGACACACACTGTTTAACTGTGGGGTCCGCTTCACTCGTGCCACGGGGCTCACACCCAAGTCCAGGGAGCCTGAGACCACTCACAGGGAGATGAATTCAATAATACCAACATTTTGTGGGGGCGTCTGGGTGGCTCAGTCGGTTCAGCATCCAACTCTTGATCTCGGCTCAGGTCACGATCTCACGGTTCGTGGGATTGAGCCGTGCCCCACTCTGTGCTGACAGCATGGAGCTTGCTTGGGATTCTCTCTCCCTCTCTCGACCCCTCCCCACCTCAATCAACACCTTAACAGGTACAGCCATAACCATTAGAGAACACACCCAAGATCAAGGTTGGTTCCTTGGCACACATGTACTGAATGCCTCCTGGATGCCAGACACCTCCAGGGGCTGTGGTTACGAAAACACAGAACATGGCCTCGGCCCTTGTGCAGATACGAGCCTAGGTGAAGGGGTGGGCCTGTGGGCAAGAACAAGAACGAAACAATAGGCTCTGGGTGATGACAGTCACCGGGATCGTGGATCACAGGATCCCGGGAGACAGGTGCTGGGAGCAGTCAGCGAACACTTTGTGGGTGCAGAGGACCAGCAGGAGGAATCGGGAAGGACAGCCGTGACTTCCACCTGCAGAAGGGACTGTGCTAATGCTTCAGCCCACAGGATGTGCCGTAGATTATTCTGGGCCAGTGCTGTGCTGGTTGCACCCCCGAGTGTATGAGACAGGCAGTGCCACGTAACAGACACGGAAGACGGAATGGCACGCGCGATCATGATTATCACCAACAAGTCCAGAGTGTTACGGGATCGTAAAACCAGAGGGTTGGTGCACCCAGGAGATCTCCTAGAACTAGAAACTAAAGTATGAGTGGGTTGTTCACGTAGAGAACAGACACGTGTGAGAGGGGGTTGAGTCCCAGAGAGACAAAGACATGAACAAGTATGTCGCACTGGGCAGGGTGGGTGGAACGTGAGGGAGGGAGGCGGATGGAAAGGTGGACCGGGATGGGGGCCCTTGGCTGAAGAGGCTGTGTGATGCGGCGATCAGGGGTTTGACTTCGTCTCCCGAAGACAGTAGAGAATTAGACAGTAGATGCTATTCTCACTGTTTTTGTAAAGTCAACAAAAAGGCCACTTCTTACTTATCAGTGTTATGGGACAGCCTCCCCAACATTTTTACAAAGGCATGAGTTTGCTAAGCAATAAAGAAATGATCGCTTTTACTAAATATTTATTAAATATACACTATATGCTGAGAACTGAGAACTGGTCCAAACCCAGGTGACAGGAAGGGGGGCAATGGAGATAGGGTGCCTCCCTCGGGAGCCCACATCCTCGCTGGGAGAGGACACTCGCACCCCAACTGATATTTAATCCTTTAGTTTAAATTATGTGGGTATCCAGAACAGGGTGTGGACCTGAGAACCATGAGATCTGTTCAGCAGGAAAAGTCTGAAGGCTGAAGGACTCAGGTGAATGAAGGGCCTTGAGGAAGAAAGAGCTGAGCTCAGATCTGAAGGTGGGGAAGGCATGGGCCACATAAAGGGGTGGATGCAGGTGCTGTGGGCAGATGGGCGTGACCGACCCCGAAGCAAGGTGTAGAGGGCTGAAAGCCACCTTCTTCCCCACCGCTCCTTCTTTCCTTCTTGCCCTCTCCCTCCCTTATTTTGAGAAAACTGTAAACCCCCGTGCAGTTACAGCAAATAATGCAGAGATTCCATATATGTGACACCCAATTCTCCCCATCTGACATCTTCTGTAATTCCAGTAGAATATCCCGACCAGGAAATTGATAGTAGACTGATGCCCATTTCTTTTTCTTTCTGTTTTTTTTTTTTTAAGAAGATGAAACTTCACACATAAATAATAAAAACAGCCACTTCGTTATCAAAGAGTCCCAGCATCAGGAGTAACTATTTCACCTCCCTCAGACAAAGCTTCACGTCTCTCTGGGCGAAAGAGCCTATGTGCACACACACATGTATGCATGTATGTATATAAGGGTACAGACGCACACATAGACAACTAGATGATTTTTCCAGCCTATTAAATCATCTAACTCAAAATTGGAATTGTTACATTATTAACTAACCAAAGATGACTCTTCTCTCTTTAAGGAAAAAAAAAAACTAACTCTATCTTTAAGTAAAGTATTTGAAATAGGATATTAAGTTATAACTCCTGGGGACAAGAGCTTGTAATAATTATGTTGAACAGCTCCCTTGGTTTTGAGAAGAAAGTGGGCAGGAATATTTTTTCCCCTTTTTATATCATTCCAGTTTGGCCCTGGAACACTCATCATTTTATAACAATTCCACGTGTCATCCCTCCTACCATCATTCTATTAGAGCCTCGTTTCCCTCAGGATTTTTGAAACAGATTTCAGGGAAGGGGAAGTCAATGCAATGCCTTTTCTTACACACCAATATATTTTGCTCCTTGCTGCAGGTTCACATTCCAAGTAAAGATTCTGTCCCGCGATACAGTTAGTCCTATTTTCTGTCAGGAGGAAGAGATCGAAAAGAGGAAGCAAATGGAAATGTGAACCGGGGCGCAGGAAAGCTACAGGGTATTTGTAAGAATCAGAGTGATGTGCCTTTTAATAATGCACAAAGAATGCACACAGACACTCCGACAAGAGCTGGTAGTCACCTGGCTAGGTCCTTTACAAATAACTTTCCAAACATCTACAACAAAACTACGAACTATACCTTCCTTATTCATGCCCATTTGCCAGATGGAAAACAAAAACAAAAACAAAAACACAAAACCAAAACCAAAACAACAAAACAAGTCTCAAGGGAAGAAGGCAATTGCTCTGAAAGTCACAGAGAGTAAGAGAAAGACGTCGTGAGTCAAACTCAGGTCGGTGCAACTCAAGACCCGGTGATCTTTCCACCGCATCACCTCGCTGGAGTGCAGTTGATTTTTTTTTTTGATATAGCGTTGCTGAGGACAAAGAGAGTATATCCCTTGGTGATCTGAGATAGAATCCGGGGCCTCCAAGGTTGTGCTGTAACTAACTGATAATGAGACTGGCTTGGAGCTCCGATGAGGACCTTTCGGTAACTCTTGATCCTTAAATTGTAACTGTGGATTCTTGTCCTTTCTCCGGTGGCAGAATACCGCACGGATTTTGAAATAAAAATCGTAATTATAGATCCCCTTGGGCAGTTCCGAGGCCTTCAGGAGAACGGCACCCCCAACCATTCCAAAGTTTTACTCGGAAGAAGGTTAGCCTTGGAAGTTTTCCTCTCTCTTGCCATGGTTTGTGGAATCTGACCCCGGCCCCCGTCCTATGCCTTATCTACATTTACTTAATCGTTCCTTGCAACAACCCTTTGAGTTCCAAGTTCTAAGTTCTAAGGTTACCTCATGTACACGATAAACCTCAGAGGGGTGAGGAATTGACTCGGGGTCCCTCGAAGAAGCAGCTGCACCCCAGGGACAGGAATCCAGGTCAGACTGTGCTAAAAGGAGCTGGCTAATAACTCGGAAGCTAATCATGGCAGAAGACTGTCTGTAGCATATACTTTTCTAAATAAAATGCCCCACAGCGGGCCTTCTTCACCTTTTCTGTTTGGATGGCTATCACATAGCCTTTCCAAAGCCCTCTCAAAGAATACAGCACTAGACTTCACTTCATGCACGCCAAGGACATATGCAATGATGCCCCAAACATGCACAGACAATCCTCATCACTCACACATTCCATATTTCCTAGAATTGATTTGAAACCCCAAAATTGATCCTTGCAGTGTTTTGTGGTCACTCGTGGACAAGTGCGGAGCAGCAAAATATCTGGGTTGCTTGATGCTCGTGTTCCCTTGAGGTAACGAAGGAGATGCCCTGCCTCTGTATTTCAGATTATACTGTAAATAATGTCCTTTTTACAGTCTATTTAGTGCCACATTTTGGTGCTTTTTATTGGTGAGTTTGTTGTTTAAAATGTCCCCTAGACACCGAGCTGGAGTGCTGTCTAGTGGTCCTGAGAGTAAGAACACCAGAATGTGTCTCATGGAGAAAACAACTGTATTAAATACGCTTCACTCAGGCATGGGTTATAGTGCTGTTGGCTGTGAGTTCAATGTTACTGAATCAACAGTATGTCTTAAATAACCTGGCAGTTATATATTTATCATTTGATGAAAATGCGACCAGAGGCTTGTAGGAACCTAACCCTGTATCTCCCTTAGGAGCAATGGTTCAGTATTCACTAATTCAGTATTCACTAATTCAGTATTCACGGTGACTTTATACAACATAACTCTCATCGCTACAATACCTATAAAATAAGAAATAACTGAAAACAATCTTTGGATAGGAGGACAATATTAAATTAACTTATCCATACAATGAAGTTATATGAAGCCATGAAAGCTAAGTGGTCAGAAGAATAAAAAATTACCATTATGTAATGCAAATGGAAGGGATGGGAGCAGAGTAGTAAGCTATGTAAATCCCATGGCTCAGAATTTACATAATTGGGACCTAGCTTTAAACACACACACATGAAACCCAGCTTGGAAGGAAAGTTTCATGGTGGTCACCTTTGTGTAATGTGCTTATGGATGTTATGGAGGGTCTTCTTTATAATTTATAATATTTTTAAGTTAATTATGCTATATATATTTAATTTATAATCATAACTGATTCAACAATCATAACTGATTCAAAATAGTTTCATCATTTGATAGTCTTCATAAATATGTCCAACCCTTTTGGAATAATATACAGACACATCAAGCACCATAAAATGCTCATAAACATTGCCCTGGTGATTTGTATTTTAAGGAAAGAAGTTAAAATTTGGTTAAAAGTTTGGTGCATAAAGACACTTATTACATATATTTTATTCAAGAAACACATCTGAAGCAAATTAGTAAAAATGCCAGCAGCATGAGGTCAGGAACATTGCAACATAAACACAATGAGATACCATGTAGCTATTATGTACGTGTATTTAAGAAATAGTTAATCAGCACTTACTGCGGGCTAGAGATATAACCGTGAGCAAAAATGATACATTGAGGAACTTCTGTTTCTCCAGAAGGAAGCAGATATTAATCAAAGAAACAAACACAAAAAAGTAACACTGCTCTGATCAGTGTTAAGGAGAATGGTCCTTTTGTGATTTAGGAGGGAATAGTGACCAAGCGAGGGAGTGAGGATTCTTAGCTATTTCCCCAAGAAACATGCGACTGAGCTGAGATGTGATGTTTATTATGACTCTGAAGACAGATGGATGAAAGATCTATAAATAAAAATAAGACTGGTACTATAATTACAATATGTAAATACACATATGTAGATAGAGATAGGATTTTGCAAAAACAATGGAAGCAGGTCTACTAGGATAGTGAGATAGTGGGGGGTGATTTTTTTCTTAAAGTGACTGTTAATGTCCTTGTAGTATTTTTATAGTTAAAAACTTTAAATGTAGTCATCTCACATTTTTACTTGACCCAATTATATTTTTACATACTCAAAATTATAAATTTATATTCAAAATAACATTTTAATAGCCTTGCATGGTTTATGTTATTATCTTTCCATATAAATATTCTATCTTAGGGATTCAAATTAATATATGTTCACTATCAGAGCAATTGCTCAGGGTTAAAATGTTCTTTCTTACCCTACTGTCAATCCAATGCTCAAAATGATTTGGTGAGTTTTTTTTTCAACTCCCCTTTTTCATGGTTTTATTTGCTTTTCATATCAGAGTTAAAGACTGAAAATATATCAGTGCTATCTAATAAGGTTAAATCTGACTCTAAATAAGTTCTCTCCATTAAAATAATCAATTGATTTTATTAAAAAAGAGAATAGGAAGAAATATACAACACACTGCTGGTCCAAGGGTAACAGGTTGATCTGGTCAGCCCCTTGTCTAGAATTTGTGTTTCGTGTTCTGGGTCCTCTTCCCTAGTGGGAGACAACAGCGGTGGGTAAGACAAAAGGATTGCAAAGGTCATACAAAACCCACCGGGGTGAGTCTATTCCAGAGATTAGGAAAGAGAGCTCAAGTTCATGTGCACCAAACACTGCTCCCATAAGGGGAACTCAGAGTGGGCACCCCTCACCCCCAAGCATGTGCTGGGTAAATTAATACATTTCAAAAGCCTAGAGAAACCACACTTCTTTGTGAAAACAAGGATACCTGGCAAAAGTTCTATCTAGGTAGCTCCCCTTGCCTAGGTCCTTGGAAAGACAGAAGGCAATGCTAACCATAGTGCTGAGCCTGCACCTCCCCCCTGGGACAGTTGAATGTCTACCGAGAGTATGATACAGGGCCACCTACCATGTTCTAATCATCTGCAGCAGCTGTAACTTCTAGAGCACTTTAGAGCTCTGAGACCTGACCAACAACTCAAGACTGAAACAAACTTTCAAGAAAATGAAGAAAAGAGCATTGGTTTATGGCAAACCCTATGAGGGACCATCTCACCCTCTCCCGGCCTTGTCTTATTTCTTCTCTCTCTTCTCCCTCTGCCTGCCCCACCTCCTCCTTTTTATTCCTTCTTCCAACTTGGTCTTCCCCAATTCTGTCTTTATTCTGGATTTTGTTTCACAAGAGAAGACCCTTCTTCTGGTCCCTCTGTTGATTCTCTGCAGCCATTCTGTTCCCTCCTTTCAACCTCCCTATTAATGCTTTCTTGGTCCATTTCCTTACTTTTTGTTTTAAATTTTAATGTTTATTTTTGAGTCAGAGAAAGACAGAGCACGAGCGGGGGAGGGTCAGAGAGAGAGGGAGACACAGAATCTGAAACAGGCTCCAGGCTCTGAGCTGTCAGCGCAGAGCCCGACGCGGGGCTCAGATTCAAGAACCGTGAGATCATGACCGGAGCTGAAGTCAGATGCTTAACCGACTGAGCCACCCAGGCACCCCCCTCGGTCTGACTCTTTAAATGGGAAAACTGATAACATGGCATTAAAATATTCTCCTTGGTTTTTCAGATCTCTACTTTGAAGAAGGAGCTACTAACCTTCCCTTTAGAAGTGACTGAACTGAGTGTCCCAGAAGTGAGAATGTAGCCCCAGTCGGGCTGGGCCGGGGGTCAGGGGAAGGCAGAAAGGGACACTAGGTAGGGACTCAAGACCTTTCCCCTGGATATTTCGGGGCTCCACGTAGGTGTTCTCCCTTAGAGAGGTTTTCCCTGGACACCCTACCTTGAAAGAGGGTCTCTCTATGGTGCCCTCTCAATTCGTTATCCTGCTGGTTTCTTTTCTGGCACTTTCCACACATAAAACCTAACTTTTGTATTCCAGTTAAATGTATATCTCATTTGTTTGTTTGTTTACCTTCTGTCCCTACCGTCTCTGAGAATGCAAGCTCCAAGAGAGGAGAAGAGACAACAGATATGCTGGGTCCCATTCAATCCCCAGTTCCCAGAGCAGTTCATGCTGCCTGGGATGTGCTCGATGAACATTTGTTGAATAAACACATGATTACATAAAGAAAACTGACTTTTGGGGTAGAGCCTACGTGGTGCTTGGGTGAAGGGTTCTATGGCTAAAAGACAAACAACTTTTCCTTTTTTTTTTTTTTTTTTAAAGCAAATACACGACCTGAGACTTAAGGATCTAAGCCAGTGTGAGTCATGCATGAAACATTTAAATGAGGTGAAAGAAAAACAGTCATAAAAATAATGACATAAAAGTGTTTTTCAGGTATGAAATCTTTAAAAAGTCGAAAGAAGTCTGTGGATTCATTTTAGCAAGATGTTTTGCTTAACCCCACGTATCCAAATTATTATCAATCTGACGTGTGCTATCAAAGAATCACGGAGGGGTTCTTTTGGTCCCTTTGTCTTGGAGCCTTTATTTGAAATCCAGTGTGTGTTTGACCGTGAAGCAATCTCCACCAGCTTGACCTCAAGTACTCTGAAGGCACATGTGGCTATGGATCCTGCACAGCAGCGGTAGCAAAATCTTTCATTTAAAAATTTATTCATTTATTCATTTTGAGGAGGGGGAGAGCAGAGAGAGAAGGAGACAGAATCCCAAGCAGGCTTTGCCCTGGCAGCGTGGAGCCCCACGTGGGGCTCCAACTGGTGAACCGTGAGATCATGACCTGAGCCGAGACCACGAGTCAGATGCTTAACCAACTGAGCCACCCAGGCGCCCCAAATTCTCTTCATTTTTGACATCAGGACCCTGAGGCAAAGAGGGGTGGGGAGCGAGCTATGGCCATGTCACAAGGAGTCTGTTCTGAGCAAACTCAGGCCACAGCTCTGGGTTCTCATTCCTCATGCTGTATACTATTCACCTTTCTACAAGGGGCTGTGAGCACGGCCTTCACCTGAGCTGCTCAGTTTCGGTCTCACCAAGATCTCCATGTAGCTATGCAACCTTGTGCAGATGATTCACTCAGTTTCTCATAATTTGAAGAGGTTTCTTCATAATGAACCAGAATCAAGTTATCCTAAAAATTTTACTTAAGATAAACCCATGCCACGGGATAAATTATGTCCTCTGAAAAGATATGTTTAAGTCCTAACCCCCAGTATCCAGAACTTACTGGAAAATGGGGTCACTGCCGATGTAATTGTTAAAGTGAGGACATATCGGGGTAGGGTACACCCTGCACTCAGTATGACTAGTGTCATATGAGAAGACAGAAGACAGAGACGGGGACACAGGGAGGGCTCCCTGTGACCACAGAGGACAGGCAGAGATTGGATCAATGTGCCCACAAGCCAAGGATTGCTAGCTGCCACCAGAAGCTAGGAAGAGGCAAAGAAGGATTCTGCTCACAGCTCCAGTGGGGGCACTGCCCTGCTGACACTTTGATTTCAGACGCGTGGACTCTAGAACTTAAGAGGAGAAATTCCTGTGGTCTCAAGCCACCCAGTTTATAGTAATTTGTTACAGCACCCTTAGGAGTCGAATACACCCATAAACAGTTTGCCAGATGAAACACGGAATGCCCAGTGAAAGTCTAATTTCGGATAACAAAAACAAAACAAAGCAAAAAAAACAAAAAAAAAAAACTGTTTAGCATAAGTATGTCCCACACAGTATTTGAAACATACTTATACCCATTCGGTGTCCTGTGTTTAGATGTTCTAAACCTGGCAACGCTACCCATAAATCACATTGGTGTGCGTCAGCCACAGCTTTATAGAACATTAGCTATTGTCAGGATATTATTATGGCTCGATAAGGAGAGGAAATATGTAGATATACACATGCTGTGTGTAAATGAATATATACATGCTATAAACATTCTAACTTTGTAGGTAGTTACGAATGGATGTTGTAAGATTCATTCTATTATTTTCAATTTTTTTCTTTAAAGTTTATTTTTGAGAGAGAGAGACAGAGAGAGAGAGGGAGAGAGAGAATGAGTGGGGGGGAGGGGCAGACAGAGAGGGAGACACAGAGTCCGAAGCAGGCTCCAGCCTCCGAGCTGTCAGCACAGAGCCCGACGCGGGGCTCGAACTCACGGACCGAGAGATCATGACCTGAGCCGAAGTAGGAGGCTTAACTGACTGAGCCACCCAGGCGCCCCTGTAATATTCATCTTAGCTCTGACTGAAGTTAGAGCACTGACACAATCTGCTAAATAAAAATGAAATCGAATTGCCACATGACGAAGGGCCCGTGGGGCGGCTCTCGGCTTCCTCGGGGCTCTACAGGCCCAATTTCATCACAGGTGGGCCGGTGCACGCGCAGGCCCCAGCGTGCTGCGGGGGCCGCGTGCCTGGGCAGGCCCCAGTGCCTTGGAAAACCACTGTGTCCCAACAGCCTGTCCCTCCAGCACTGCTTGTGGGTGCCCTTCCCAAATGCTCCCACCGGCTCCTCCCGCTGGAGCAGCAGCCTGGCTGCGAGAAACTGTCAATTTGAATAACCAAGCAGATGTTATCAATATCTGCGAGATGCACCCATCATTCTTTCAGTGGTATGAACGGGGGACGGTTTCCTTTTCCGTCCCCTCCTTCTCCATCCCTTCCCGCCCCCCAGCTGCGGGCTTCCTGTCATTCTTCCCGCAAGACTGGGGGGCGGGGGGGGGGGGGCTTCGGGCTCACACGATCTTAGCGGGCGGAGATAAACTGGGCTGAATATTTATGATCCTGCTTTTCGGGAAGAGCAGATTCTGGGTGTGTCTGAGGTTCAGGAAGTTGATGGAAAAGAGGGAGAAATCAAGAAACAGATGTTTTGGGGATGTGTGTGTGTGCGCGTGTGTGCATTACAAACAACTATTTAATTTTGTAGATCCGAGATCCTTACTAGAATGTGAATCACAAGTTTCACATCCTAGAATTAATTGACAGTTAATCAGCCCCGCCAATATTTATTGAGAACATACTATACACCCATGATTTAAATGCTGGCGATCTAGCAGTGAACAAGAAAGACTAACCCTGCTTGTCACGAAATTTTCCTAGCAGTGAGAGGAGGCAGATAAGAAGATAGTAAATAGTTAAGTGCTTGAAATGTTGTCTGTAATAATGTCTGGCAAGGCAAAATGATAGTGCCGAGAGTGTTGGGAACAGGGACATCTACTTTAGGAAGGGATCTCTGAGGAGATGGCATTAAAAAGACTCCTCCCCAAAGGATAAGGGGATAGCCGGAGGAAGGCAGTGGTGAGCCACGGAGGGTTTTTCTAAAGAAGACGACCTGGTATCCAACAGTGCCTCAGGAACTTCACCCTAGAAGCCTCTAGAAGAGCTGCTGCTCATCAGAGAACCATGCCGTAAGCCCCCCACTGCATGTCATGAACGGGTTTCTCCTTGCTGCATCTAAAATGATTCTAGTTACGCATCATCCTTGGATGAGTTACGGAAAGAGCCTCCCGAATAATTTTCTGGGTTCTGTGGTGCAGATGATGAGCTCGGGGTGAGAAACGCTTTGAACGTTAGACACTGTGACCAGAAATCCAGGACGTGCGATGATGGGGAGAAGAAGGAAGTAGAAATAGAGATACACGGGACGCGTCTCCCACCTGAGCCTGTCTCCTCCACTGGAAGTGGGCATCCTGACGCCTCCCTGGGAAGAGTCTCGGGAGGTTGAGAAGAGACAATACAGGGAAGCGTGCTCAGCTCGGTGCCTGGGAACACGTGGCATCTCTTTCCTTCTTTTCTCTTTTCCTCCAAGGTCTAAGGAACCCAAATGAGAGTGGGGCACATCTACGAGTGGAAAACTGCAAAAATCTCTTAATCCCAAATTTTTCAGAGGATGTAAAACTATCATGGGACCCAAAAAGCCATTTGAGGACCAGACAAGGAAACACACACACACACACACACACACACACACACACACACACACACACACTGCACTCCATCCCTTCACGTACCACAATCTTACTGTCAGTAACAAGTATGCAATTCCCTCCGTTCTGAACACAAAATCGACAGTCCAAGCTGACTTAGCCACGGGAGAGATGGGCGTGGAGGTACTGTGGCCAGAAAACTTGCTGTTCGGGGTTTTGTGCAGGCCTCCACGTCCCACCCACACCCCCCCCCCCCCCATGCACATCTCTGATGGTCCATCCGTGACCCTGACTTCACCATAAAGTGTTCCAAGGGCCAAAAATCTTCCTCAGCCACTTGACAACAGAATAACTTCTGTTATTCTCCTCACGCACCATAATGCATTCTTCCACGTTCGTACATACGCTCCAATGGACGGAGAGGCGTTCACACCAAGAAAACTCACTTGCAACTAACTGCTTTACACTTCTATCCCAATGAATCATAATTGCCTGATTCCTTCTCTTGCCTGTGACTTGACTGTGAGCTTCAGAGGACTGAGACTTATTTATTTGGCTTTGCTGTGTGCTGTTGCTGTCCGGCAATAGCTATCTGTTGAACAAATAAATACAGCTAAAAAGCAAACAAATGAACTCAAAACCACATCTGCACAGCCTGTATATGAACTCACACATAAATCCCCAACTCACGGATAGTCCCGATCATACTCAGGTATACGTCCACGCAAAAGCCACGTGAGTCAGTTGCACACACGGGTATCCACCCATCTCTTTCTATATCTCAAGTTGTTCTGTACGTCCCCCAACATCCCACATCTCCCTGCATGTAGATAATTCTCACTAATGCCAGGTGCCTGGCTGGCTTGATATGGTGGCGTCCTGGCCTGGAACAGGTGAAAGAGGCTACCCCAGAGAGTTTAGAGCCCTCTGCTCTTCAAAGCTCACTGCTGGCACCCAAGACCAGGTGCTTGGCAGGGGTGATTGTGGTTCATGGGCCTGATTCTGAGGTCTATCTTGGATGAGTCAGAACTTAACATCAGCCAACAGGGGAGACTTAATCTATTTAATATACTCTCTGCTCTGGGGTCCCAGATGGTGAAGAGGCCAAGCAAAGATGTCAAACTGTGTGTGGTCTTTAAATAGCCCTTGATGTTTGTCACAAGAGTTGAGCCTGGGGCCTGGATCCATTCCAGTTGGTAATTGATAATTCCAACTGGTAATTACGTGCTCTGGGTAGTTTCGGTTGGCGTTCCGCACATCCTGTCCTCAAATGGCGAGAGGTGTTCCTGGGTTTCATGCCAGAGGTGGCTCCATTTCAAGCCCCATAAAGTTTCTAAATACCTTTGGAATGCTGCAGGATGAAGGATGCTATCCTCGTTAAACACATGGGCTTCTCAAAAGAAAACCCATTACTCTCTGATAATGACAATTTTTCCTGGTCCTTATGTTCCTTGTTAAAGGAAAATGTCAATTAATAAAGAACACACACACATAACCCTTCCCAGGAATTAGTTAATTATGTCAACCAATGTCCTAGGGGGCCAAACAAGTAATCTGCTTGCAAATTATTGTATTCTTCAGAATATATAGAGACATTCTAGGTTGCCTTGATGCCTTTCTTCCTCGTTTTTCTTTCACACTTTTTGAGATCTAATTACTAAATGCCCGTGGATTGAGGTCTGCTCACTTGTCTTTTCCTGGCATATACCTCCATTTAAGAAGACACAGGCCTATTTCTACCCTTTGCACAATGGACACCGGCCAGGGCTTTATGATAGTCATACCAGGAATAAAACTGGAGCCTTCCTTTTCCTCTTCTCTCAAAGGAATTCCAAAGCAAAATTCAGTTAAAAACATGAGATGTTGATCACAGACGCAAGCAACTGCAAGACTCCAGAGACACAGAGAGTCTTACTTGGAGCGGCCCCTTCCCCACAAATGTCCCTATTTCCTGAAAATGCCTCTGGGTCTGTAATGAGCACATGCCCAACTCATCACCTGTGTGTTTAGCTCTCTGTTGCTATGAAGTGCACCAAAGCGCACCAAACTGCAGTGCCCTGAAAGATCAGCACTATTTTATTTCTCAGTTTGGGGGATGACTGTGCTCATCTGGGCGGATCTTGCGCTCGTCTCACCGACGGTCCCTCTCACAGTTGAGGCCAGATGGTGGCTGGGGCTGCACTCATCTGAAGACAGAGACATGAGATCATGCTGTCTCAGGGCCGATTCTTTCTACGTGGCCTCACCAAGTGGTCTTCACCCAGCGGTCTCTCCCACTGAGCAGCTGGACTTCTTCCCCAGCGTCTAAAGGCCCCCAGGTGTGAACATTTCAAGAAGCAAGACGCAGAAGCCGCCAGTCTTCTTGAAGGCGGGGCTGGAACCAACACATTACTCCCTCTGCATTCTGTAGTTAGGCAGGAGTGGGGTCAGCTCAGGTTCCACGTGGAAGGCACTACACCAGTGTGTGAGGGCTGGAAGGTATGGCTCGCTAGGGGCCACCTTCGAAGACGAGCTGCCACACCATCACTGTCTCTCTTGTCAACCTCCACCAATGGCTGCTGGTCACACTTGACTGGGGATTCCTCATCTCATGCTCACCCCACTCAGACCTGGAATGCCCCCTTCTCTGGCCCGTCTCTCCCTCTATCCTGTTTCCCGCTTTGGGTTTTGAGTTCCTGCTTCTCCTCCACGGCATCGACCCTGCCCTTTCCCCTGTGTTGAACTTCAGTGACAGCTCATAATGACCTCTCCTCTCTTCGCTTGAAATCTGATAGGGATTCCACGCAGCTTCAAATCAAATATTGTTAAAACAAAACAAAACAAAATTGAGAAATGGTATATATAATATGATTCTGTTTATGGTAAGAAATGTAAATGAACAGTTGCATATGCTTATGTAAGTTTGTGTATCCACGTAACATAAAATATAGGGTAAGTACACATGATGGAAATTTCCAACACAGATTTACCCTAGGCAATATTTGGATGCTGAGAAAGGGGTAAGAGGCAACTTTTTGATTTTATACTCTAATGGATATTAAAAAAATTTCCAATGAGTTCACACCCCTTTTATAAAAAAAAGTAATGTAGAAATCTAATTCAATTTTAGGAAATATTTGCTGAACTTCTAGCAGGAATAAGACCCCATTCTTGGACTAGTGATTTTAAAATTGATAAGACATGGTCTTTTAAAAAATTTTTTTCCAGGGGCACCTGGGTGGCTCAGTCGGTTAAGCGTCTGACTTTAGCTCAGGTCAAGATCTCACGGTCCATGAGTTCAAGCCCCGCACCGGGCTCTGTGCTGACAGCTCAGAGCCTGGAGCCTGCTTCGGAGTCTGTGTCCCCCTGTCTCTCTATCCCTCCCCCACTGACACTCTGTTTCTGTCTCTCAAAAAATGAATAAATGTTAAAAAAATTTAATTTTTTTCCCCAAAGGAATTCTCAACTATTTTGGCCATGCGGAAACACACACACAAAGATACACACACGCACACACACACCACACACCCATCATTAAGCAGCAGTACTCCACATACATCAAACAAGGCCAAAGCCTGCACAATGTTTACAAAATCCAAACTGGGGCTAAGAAGTTAATATTCTCAATTTTAAAATCAAAAGAGTGTGACCAGGCTCTGCCTCATCCATTTCATCCCTGTGTTCAGTATGGAGAATCTTTCTCTGGCATACTGATGCCAGAGTCTGGCTCACTGAGCCAGGCGCATGCTGACTGACGGCAGCCCAGGTAGGAACCGCCCGTCCTGCTCAGGTGCGTCTCCAGCCCATCGATTGCCAATCTCCCAGAATCCCTCTCTCTCCAAGTGGGCAGGATGCAGCCTAGGGGTCATTCCCAGATCACACAGATTTCTGAGAACATGCTCTTTCTTGAAATGGTGATGTAATGCAGAGGAGAGTTTCAGGGCTGATCAATGACAGCGAGGACTCTGTCAGGATGTACAGTAATTTGACTCAGCTCAATAAATTGAGCTTCTGGGGCAGGAAAAAGACCCCAGGTTCTAAAAATGCTTGTACAAAGAACCCTGTGCACTTCTGTCTCCTCTGCCCAGCCCGCTCCTCTTAAAGCACCCCCATCTCGCTATTACTAAGACTCACACCAGTGGGATGGATCCTGGTGGGAACATATCGGGCATATTGAAAAGCCCATTGATTTGTAGCCTTCGCCGAGCCTACCATTCTGTCTGACAGGAACTCTGTGCGCCTGTGAACACACATACTCCTCGTCTGCCCACGAGAGGCCCGACCATCAATCATGACTCTTGCATCCCTCGAGGCAGAAGCAGTGTTAGATTCTTTCCAGGGGTGCTGAGTCGGTCCCAAGGACTCAAGGGTCAGAGCAAGGGCTCCCCAAACAAGAGAGACAGGAGGGGGCAGGCGTGGGCGCTTTGAGCTGAAACACTGCTCATGTCCCGTTTGCCACGACCCCATGAGGTCGGTTCCGTGAACAGTCCCATGTTTCAGAAGACAAAACTAATGCTCTGAGATAGTAAGTCAGTCTGAGCCTTTAATTAAAGCCTGAGTGTTTATGCAAACCAGCCAGAAACACTCCACTTTGATCCATTCCCACATACGATTTTGTTAGAGCACAAGACTCCTCTGCCAAAATCAGGAATGTCCTGAAGCCTCTGAACTAAACCATCCATTCATTCTCTCTATTTTACAGACAAAGGGCCTAAAGCTTAGAGAAACAGAGAGAGTTGCCCACCTCCACGTGGCCACTAAGCAGTCGGGAAAGAAACGAAGCTGAGATCGAACGATAATAATTATATCCGCTCTTAGTGACCAAAGATGCATTGTGTGTTGGGTGCCATGCTCCTCATGCGGGGTGTGATCTCATCCCTAGGACCCAACACAACAGAGATAACACCGCACCTCTCTTGTGGGATTACCATGAGCATCCAACAAGACGAGGCACTCCTTAACCCTCTGGTGTGCCTCTCAATGTGCATAGATCTTGCTCTAAGATCAGCTAAGACCATGGAACGTCCTATCCGCAGAAACTGACATGAATCTTATTCTCATGCAGTATCCAGAAATACATCGTCATCTGGCAGGCCTAGTTAACTGTGCCCTCAGTGTGTGTGTGTGTGTGTGTGTGTGCGTGTGTGTGTGTGCGCACAGAGCACAATTAGTAAGTGCATGTGCTACAGTGGTGACTTTCCTTTTCCTTCAAGAAATTTGAATTGCTTGTGAAACCTTTAATAGAGATTAAATAGCTGATAATCAGCTTTCACCATGTTATTGACCCTTTCGACATTTGTCTTAGCGATCTCTTGCATCTGAAATGGTGTGCAGCCTGCGGGATCCGTTCCTTTGACTGGTCACAGGAAAATTCTACCAATGCCTCAGCCCTGTCCAGGGCCAAGGAGTTGGGGCAGGGGTGGGGTAACTCCAGCTCACTGCCTCACCCCTCTGTATCTTGCCCACAAGTCCCTCGGAAATGCCACATTACGTACCAGCAAGACAGTCTAGTATCTTCCTATGTGGCCACTCGACCTTCCCTATCTCATGCGGGCCTGAGAAATAGAGGTGGTTAGGGAATAGCACGGTCAGGTTCAAAGAACACGGATAATAGCAGCTCTGACATCTGCTACCTTTGGGGTCTGGGGGTCGAAGATTCAGCCTCACAGATTCTCTCTTTCTCACCGGTAAAATCAAAACAACAGTCGACGCCCTCCACCGGGCCCAGGCTGGTGTTAAATATCATGTGAGCTCCATAGGTGTTGGCAACACTTCCTTCCCTGACACAGAGGATCTCAAGGTGTACCTCCCAAACTTTGTCAGAAAGGCAAATTCTCAGGCGCCACCCCAGGTCCACCGAATCAGCATCTCTGGGGGCGGGACCCAGCCATCTGAATTTTCTGACGCACAGGTGGACCCGAAAACTCCACCTTATACTACTGCCATTTTGCAGCTCATACACCTAGCCCTGGCCATAAGGAACTTCTCTCCAGTGCCTCTGAGTTTACATCTGCACTTCTCACGGGACATCATTCCATGTCCCTTTTATACTCCCTTCCCGTCCCCGAAGAAGCCCCACTCAGCTTTCAGATCTTTCTTTAGAACTCACTTTATCCAGGAAGCATTGCCTGGATGGCCCTGGCTGGATCCAATGGCCCCGAGCCCTCTCTATTTTGTTCCACATATACCAGATTGCATGAGGCTTGTGGGTCTAAATGATCTGTCTCCCTAACCAAACGGTAAGATTCGTACTGGCAGGGCTCATGTCAGTGTTGTCCCCAGTGATGAGCAGGGAGGTGATCAATTAGTGAAGCGACTGTTCCTAACATTCAACCCCAAGGGGCCATCCTCCCTCTCGCTCTCAAGACTGCCTTCCTCCATCAGGCCTTCCCAGACGTCTCAGCCACACACATACACACTTCTGCCCTTCCCTGGCTCCCTGTGGGACTTGGGATCTGATCCAGGGAAGCAGTCTCTGGATTACACGGACGAACTGCCTCTAACTGGGGCAGGATCGTCTCTGTTGTTTGAAGGCTGTGTCCTGCCCCAGGGTCTGGACATCAGAAAACTGAACCAATTTATGAAATTTGTCTCTGTATATTTCTCTAGGAGCACAGAGGGGACACTCAGTAAATAGATGCTGATGTGGTGAAAAATCACGATGAGAGGACATTGGAAGTCGAGCAAGCCCGATTGTTGATTGTGGACTTCCATTGAGGGAAAAAGGAACCAGTTTGGAGAGAAGAGACCCCTGCATTACGCCCTCGCAAACTGGGAGACAGGAGAGGAAAAATTAAAATCTGCATATAATGTAAAAGGGGAAGGGGGATAAAGGGGAAAAATAAGAAAATACGGCATGGGGTAAGTTGTCGAAGTGAATGCAAAAAAAATTTTACTGAATTCCTATCAGAGAATGCCATGGGAGACGTGACGTGACATATGAGTCCCACTGTACCTGCCCAAGTGGATAGCCTGGATTAGGGAAAGACTGAGATATGACAAGTAATGTCAACAAGGGCTCACAGGCTATTCTGAGCTGTTGGAACAAAGAAAGCAGTCTGGGGAGGCTCCCTGGAAGAGGAAGGACATTGTGCACAGAGCTAACCATGAGAACAAAGCAGGGAGTTGATGAAACATGCAGATGAGAAAGCTGTTCTGCAGGAAGGTCCCCAAGCGTGAGCAGTTGTGTGAGAGGTGACAGGCCGAATGCGGGTCACAGAAGGAGGCCTTTCCTCCAGAATGGTCCATCTTTGACGGCTCCTCCCCTCTCCTGCCCTTAGCTAGGAAGACAGCGCCTACCTTAATCCTAAACCAACACTTCTCAAACATCATCCAATGGAGGGCATATTAAAATGCAGACCTCTGGGCCCCACCTCTAAAGTTTCTGATTCATTGGGTGCGGGGTGAGGCCTGAGAATTTCACTTCTGTAAAGGTTCCAGGTGATGCTGGGGCTATTCCCCAGATAGACATCAAGTCCCAGGCAAGAATGTTGGAGCAAGCAAGGATTATAAAACGTGGCCTGCTGGTCACTAAATCCTTGGCACAGGCTTCGGGAACACTCTGAAAGGCAAACCGCTCCCCAGTTTGACTCTGGCCTGCCAAAGTCAGGAGCCCGATGGCTAAGCCAGCAGGGGGCCCGCCCTGCACGCCACAGCCTCCCAGCCCCAAGAACTCACACCAGGTCCAAGAGATTGCTGGGGCCTTACAGTGTATATCTAGATACCCGAGACTTGGCTCCCGTTGAAAGAGATTCTGCCCGCGTTAATTATTCCATCAGCAAGGGGCTCAGAGGAATCACCGTGGCTAATGACAAAGACTCCTGGCCCAGGAGCAGATTCCAAATTGGGTGGCTCCGGATCCTGAATGTGGCATTCGCTCCGATGAGGCTGGTGCAGTCCTTCATTATTGCTGATGTTAACACCTTAACCCGAGTTTCTTCATCTTTGAAGTGGGGCTGAGGTTGCTTTATTGTTTCAGGTATGGGTGCCCGGTTGCTGCTTATTAAATGCTAATTAGTACATGATAAGTGCAATTAGAGGGTCAGAGCTCCCTGCTAAACCCTCCCGGCAGCTAAGCTGGCCACTCCAAGGAAAACCAGTTCCCCAGCTCGAGGAGAATAATTGGGAAGCAAGACAAGTCTTGAAGACTCGTCACCAAGTTCCAGTCATTGTTGAGATTTTGTGCTTTTTTACATTTTGCACTTATCTTAAAACTTTTTATTTTAAGTCTATTTATTTATTTTGAGAGAGGAAGAGCATGCGAGCCAAGGGGTGGGAAGAAAGAGAGGGAGAGAGAGAGAATCCCAAGCAGCTTCCACACCATCATCATGGAGCTCGACACAGGGCTCAGACCCATGAACCGTGAGATCGTGACTTGAGTTGAAACCGAGAGTCGGATGCTTAATGGACTGAGCCACCCAGGGGCCCCACGTTTATTTTATATCTTATTTCTCCGCCCCCCCCCCCGCCCCAGTGAGTGGGCCCCTCGCAGGTATGCCCTGTGAGAAATGGCCCCCCACTCATGAGGAGGACGGACTGACTGTCTTGCGTGTTGAATTCTGTTGCAAATGCAGGAGGTTTGCACATAAACCTGTGAAGGAGGCTGGAGCAGGCGTTGTATCATCTGCTCAAGGACCTGGAGATGTCAGACATCTTTCCCTTGTAAGCGTCACAAGGGTTCTGCATTTTTCCCCAGATTCCATAGAGAAGTGAGATTATACAGAATGAGTCTGTCTGGGTCTGACTTATTTCATTCAGCATAATGGCCTCCAGGTTCATTCACCTTGTTGCAAATCACAGCATTTCTTTCTTTTTCATGGCTGACTAATATTCTGGTGTGTGTGTGTGTGTGTGTGTGTGTGTGTGTGTGTGCGCGTGTGACATTTCTTTAGCCGTTCATGCATGATACGCTTTTCAGTTTTAAGATGAGTAATTTCTGGGGATCGAATATACAGCATGGCAATCATCATTAATAACATGGTATTATATACTTTTGAAAAAAATGATTTGTTTATTTTGAGAGAGAGAGAGAAGGAGAGAGAATGGGGGCGAGCATGAGCAGGGGGAGGAACAGAGAGCTAGAATTCAAAGCAGGTCCTCTGCTGTCAGGGCAGAGCCCAACACAGGGCTTGATCCCATTGGCCTGAGACAAAGTCAAGAGTCATATGCTTAACTGTTGAGCCACCCTGGCGCCCCTGATAATACAGTATTTTCTACTTGAAATTTGGTAAGAGAGTAAAGCCTGGGCGTTCTCACCGCACATGCATGCATGTGCGCGCGCGCACACACACACACACACACACACACACACACAACACACACGCAATGTGGTATCTACATGAGGTGATGGAGGTGTTAATTAGCTTGATTGTGATCATCATTTCACAATAAACACATTTATCTTACATGTCGTGTGTGGATAACCTTACATGCTGTGTCATTTTTACTTACCAGCTATACCTCAATAAAGCTGGCTTGGGGGAGGCTTCTGCTATGCCAGGCTTACGAAATCATTTGAGGCAGGGGTGCAGGCTGGCTCAGTCAGTTAAGCTCCGACTTTGGCTCAGGTCATAATCTCACGGTTCAAGCTGTGTTGGGGTTCGAGCCCCATGTTGGGCTCTGTGCTGACAGCTCAGAGTTTAAAGCCAACTTCCAATTCTGTGTCTCCTTCTCTCCTTCTCTCTCTGCCCCTCCCTACCTCATGTTCAGTCTCTCTCTCAAAAATAAATAAACATTAAAAAAAAAAAAGAAATCAGTTGAGGCAGAAGATGAAGGCATAGATGACCCTGTCCTCCTTCTCCCCTAGGAAAGCATATACAGGCAAAAAGGGTAACCCTTTCCCAGTGGGTTTTCCTTTAAACCTCACTGATGGTTCTCTCCTGTGGTTACCCTGGCCCCAAGGGGATCTAGGAGAGCAAGAATTTCCCGAGTGGTGGGCACATTGCTGTTCGGGATGCATCTGGAATCTCCTGAACAAGAGAAAGGAGTGGATGGGCTTGGGGCAAGCTCTGCCCATATCTATCCGGTGGCTGAGTTTGGAGGCACGCCCTATCAGGAAATCCCTTCTCTGCCACTTACTAGATGTTCAGCTTCGGCAATCTAGACCTTTCCAGCTTTGCTATCTGTGTAATTGTGGTAATAATGCCCCCAAGGTGTTTGAAGGGTTTAAGTGATGTCACATGTTGAAATCACCCAGCACAGTCTGCAGCACCTAGCATGCGAGGGTAACGACTATAATTAGCAATGACAATGGCAATATTACTCCTTAAACCCCCTGACTCCGGCTCAGCCCCTCCGTGTGGTGCTTTGCCACGTTCCTAGAGTCCTGCCTGGAAACCCAGGAAGACCGCCTAGTCCCTGTTGTTACCCAACACACAGCCTCGCGATTCCTTCCAGCAAGCTGGACTTTGTTCACCCCTGCAGACAGCACATCCTGAAAGCATATGGACATTGTAACCACAATTTGGTTTGACCTTTAAGCTCCCGGAGCATGAAACCTCCCAGTGTCTTGTTTTTCACGGTTAGAGTCCACACTGCCATCTCCTCCCTCGCATGGGGCTGGCTCCGGGCCAGTCTGCTCCCCCAGAGCTACGAAGGACAGAGACTGATGAGCCCAAATTGATATGTAACTTGCCCTAATATTGACCCTGGCCCTGTGGTTAGTGATTCCCATCGTGGGGTAAATGATTGGACTGTTTTGGCTTTTACCCATTTGACTCTTACACCATCCCCGCCGCCATTTTGAACACCACCACCACCAAAAAAGAATCTCCGTTAAGTGTACGATACAGTTAAGAGTCCTCTTGAGTGGACGTGGCAGCAAACTACGCAACAAGAACTAAATCCACTAGAAGACTGTGACAGTCTTTCATTAAACATGGTACAAGTGAAAGTCCCCCCCCCCCCGTTGGAGATGTGTCTGTGAAACGTCCAAGTAAATCATAATCCTGAGAAGTAATATTAGCTGAATGCTCAAGAATCACCTGGTGTGCCAAAATGTTACACGAGATGCAATGATTCCTTCCTCTTCTACAAAGTTCCAAATATCTGCTAAGCTCCAAATCAGGCGCTATGCTATAAGGTGGAGATGACATGGTTCCCGCCCTGTGTGGGGATTCAGGCCATGATTGGCTCCAGTCATTAGGGCTGGGAGGGCGTCCTAATTATGGCTAACAGGAATATCGCAGTTGGCAGGTCTGAACTGAGTGCCTGCTCCAAGGTAGGTGCTGAGGATGCATTATAAGTTTAGCCAGAATGACCATTATGACTTCCTGTAGGTTCTCTAGTAATCCTACTTTGTTGTTGCTTTTTTTTTTAACGTTTTTTTATTTGAGAGAGAGGGAGAGGGAGAGGGAGAGGGAGAGGGAGAGGGAGAGAGAGAGACAAAGACAGAGAGAAGGCATGTGCAAATGAGCAAGCTGGAGTTGGGAAGGGGCAAAGAGAGAGGAAGAGAGAGAATCCCAAGCAGGCTATGTGCTGTCAGCATACAGCCTGATGTGGGGCTTGATCCCAAGACCTTAGGATCATGACCTGAGCCGAAATCCAAGAGTCAGACGCTTAACCAACTTGGCCACCCAGGCGCCCCTCTCTTGTAATCCTGTTTTGTAGCCAGTGTATCTGAAGTTTGGAGAAGGCTGATGGTTCATGGGTTCGAGCCCCACGACAGGCTCTGTGCTAACAGCTGGCTCCTGGAACCTGCTTCAGATTCTGTGTCTCCCTCTCTCTCTGCCCCTGCCCTGCTTATGCTGTGCCTCCATCCCCCAAAAATGAATAAATGTTTAAAAAAATGAAGTCTGGAGAAGGTTAAGTGATCGATCCAAGGTCATACAGGGTGAGGATCCGGGTTGGACTGGAATCCTGTTCCAGCTGAGTACAGATCCACACTCTTAACACCAGAGCTAGACCGCTTAGAGTCAAATCCCAGCTGTGCCTCTTGCCAGATTTGCAACCCGGGGCAGATTACTTAAGCTCTCCAGACTCAATGTCCTGATCTGTAAAATAGGGTTTATAATATTACTTACTTCACGGGGTGGTGGCGAGGAGTAAATGAGGCAGCGTGTGCCGAATGCTGGGGACAGTTAACTCACACAAACACTGGGACCCTCTCTGTACCACCTGATGGTCAGCAAGGGCAGACCTCTAACCCAACTGGAGAGGTCACAGCTGTGCTGAGCCGTGAAGAACAGTGACTGAGGGTTGCCCCGGTGGGGAAGGGAAGAGAGTCCCACAGGCAGAAGAAACGTTTCTTCCAAAGGCGTCGAAGTCAGGAGGGCAGGGAGGGTTTGGGGCGTGCTGGCCAGCAGTGTGGGGTGGCCTGAAAGGCACTCGTGTGGAGGGAGGTGGATGGGACTGAGAAGCAGGCAGAAGTGGGACTCGAGGGCTCTGGAGCTTTTTCTAAAGGCAACGGGCAGAGGATAAAGGGTGTGAAGTGAGGAAACGACTCACTGTCTCCAAAAGAAGAAATGATTCTAGAACCCAACTCCAGGGCCTTAAGTCCTACTGCAGCCCGTGCTGGAGAGAAGGAGAATGACTCCTGGCTGCCTAAAGGCCACTTCCTCTGTAATCCTCCTCTGGGGCTGGCCTTAGCAGGCAAGTCGGGCGCTCAGCTTGCTGCTTTCCAGCTCCTTCCCTGCGAGCCTTCTGCAGGGGTTCCCAGCCCTGCACAGAGGACAAGCTGGGGCTGCAGGGAAGGCGGTCGGCTCTCGTTACCCTGTGATCGTGGGTGAGGGCTGCAACCTTCTGGAAACAGCTCCCAGCCAGGGCACCCGGGCCCGGGGCTGCTGCCTGGTTTTTGGGCACCCTGGGCTCTGGCATCTGTCTCAGGGGGCTCAGGTTCAAACGGGCAGCTTTTACTTACAAAAGAGGGAGGCGTGGATTTGCAGGTCTCCCCAGGGTTACGGGGAGCCTGCACCTGCCAGGACCCGGATCCTCAGAGGATCGGTTTGCCTTTGAAGGACTGGGTCAGTGGTTTGGTCCATGGGGACCTAGCAGTGAGTTCTGTTCTCAGACGAGTGCCCCCGAGGAAGAGCATGGAAAACGCTACCCCGGGCCCCGGGCCGCCCAGGGGAAGAGGGCTGGCCTCCACATTTTCCCAGATCCGTGTGGGCAGCTACAAAGGAGCTTTTGAGGATAAACAAATACAGAATTGAGAAAATAAGGAAGGAGCTGGCATTTGAAGAATGTGAATATTTAGAAAATGCTGGGGAGTGAAGACAGAGCTGGCTGTTCTCTTGTAGGTTAGATGTCTGACGGCCTGGGATGGGGGAACCGCAAAAAAAAAAAAAAAAAAAGAAAAAGAAAAAAAGGAGGGGGAAAAAAAACATCTTGGTGGAGACAAGGTTCCTTCAGGGTGGATTGTTTCCCACAGGCAAAGATGAAGGGTGTGAAAGCAAATGATTCCGAGGGAACAGCATAGACACTGCATCATTTCACGTCTCGGTCAATATAATGGTAGAAAGACACCACCCCCCACTGTTCTCACGTTATAGTTTAACTGTTCCTTATTCTGTTCTTGTTGCTATTATTTGTATTTATTTATTGGCAGAGACACTCAAGGAGGGGAGCGGTTTGAACCCAGCAGTTTCTGGAGAAAATCAGCATAGCAGCCCCGAGGCGCTGGCCAAACATGCCTGAAGCAGGTTAAGGGTGAAACTCATGGGTGAAATCCACGAGGGGCCTACATACCTTCAGCCGCGGCAGAGAATGGCAAACAGCAAGGAACTAATTGTTCATGCACCTGACCTTAAATTGGCAAATCCTTCATTGGACATGTCCGAGGCCCCTTTTCTTCTTGACTCAAACAACTTTGTTCATTTGTTTATCCATTCATGTGTTCAACAGACACGTTTGTACATCTAACAAGTACTAAACTCGTCTATGTTAGCCCAGGTCTCTTCCGTTAAATGTTCAAGTACTATCTCATTATTCTTAATACTGTCAGGTATGTGCTGTCATCACGCCCCTTTTATTTATTTTATTTTATTTTATTTTATTTTATTTTATTTTATTTTATTTTATTTTATTTTATTTTTTAAGTTTATTTATTTATTTTGAGAGAGAAAGCACAAGTCAGGGAGGGGCAGAGAGAGAGGAGAGACAGAGAATCCCAAGCAGGCTCTGCGACGTTTAGTGTGCAGAGCCTGATGTGGGGCTTGAACCCACGAACGGTGAGATGACCCGAGCCGAAGGCAGACACTTCACCGACTGAGCTGCCCCTTATTACCTGCATTTTAAAGATGGTGAAATTGACGCTTGGTATATTAGCTTCCTAATGTCTCTGTAGTAAATTATCACGAACTGTGTTGTTCAAAACAGTACGAATGTATTATCTTGTGTCTCCCGAGGTCAGAAGTCCAACATGGCTCTAATGGGGCTAAAATCAAGGTGTGGACAGGGCTGCACTCCCTTCTGGAGGCTCCCTGGGACAATCTACTTCCCTGATTGTTCTAGAAGCCACCTCTAGACTTGAGGCTCCCCACCTTAAAAGTCTGAAACTGCAGGCCAAGTCTTCTTCAGAGAGCATCACTGTGACACTGACTTTTTCCTCCCACTTCCAATTTTAAGGACCCTTTTGATTACCCTGAGCCCACCTGGGTAACCAAGGATAAACTCTCTATTAAGGTCAGCTGGTTAGCAACCTTAATCCAGTCTGCAACCTGAATCCCCCCTTGCTATTTATAGGTAACCTATTTATAGGTTCCAGCGATTGGGATGTGGCCACAATTCAAGGTCAAGGGGTCAGTGAGTGGCAGACCTTGCACTGAGGCCTTGGTGGTCTGGCTCAGTCTGCTTTTTACCTCTCCTCACCTCTTATTTTTTTATTATTATTAAAAAGATGTTTTCATGTTTATTTACTTGTGGGAGACAGAAGGACAGAGCAAGTATGCAAGGAGGGGAGGGGCAGAGAGAGAAGGAGACACAGAATCCGAAGCAAGCTCCGGGCTCCGAGCTGTCAGCACAGAGCCCGACGCGGGGCTCGAACTCACAGACCGCGAGATCATGACCTGAGCTGAAGTTGGATGCTCAACCAAATGAGCCACCCAGGCGCCCCTTTTTTAAAATTTTTTTTTAATGTTTATTTTTGAGAGAGAGAGTGAGAGAGTGAGCATGAGTGGGGGAGAGGCAGAGAGAGAGGGAGACACAGAATCCGAAGCAGGCTCCAGGCTCCGAGCTGTCAGCACAGAGCCCGACGCGGGGCTCGAACTCACGGACGGCGAGATCATGACCTGAGCCGAAGTCAGACGCTCAACCAACGGAGCCACCCAGGCGCCCCTCTCCCCACTAGGTGCCAACGACTCCTGTAGGGGCTGGGGACACATCAGTACAAACTACTATCAGTCTCTGACCTTATGGCCCTTTTATTCCGCTGGCGTCCTTGGAGCCGAGTCTCACGCACTATGGACAAGAAAAGTCTGAGGCACCGCCAGACGGAGATAAGCTCTGAGCTGCATGGAGTACAGGAAGGAGTCAGAAAAGCAAACACAGTGAGCACCCGGGGATGCAGGAGGGGGTAGGTGAGGAGGTGGGCACTGAAAGTGCACTGGGACAACAATTAAAGACATAATCAGCTCTGATTAGGCACTAGGGACGCTTCTGGGACCGAGTCCCTTTCTCTTACTTTGATTATGTGTTGACCTGTGCACCGCCTGAGTGCTGGCATTCCGGTTTTTGTGCACTTTGCCCATGCCCACATCTACCAACGCGCCTTCACGCTGCCCTGGGCCATGAGGCATTGCACACGCGCACACACACACGCACGCACACACGTTCACACGGCCTTGGGACCTGAATTAGAGGACCTGAAATGGAGCCTGATCTCTGCCAGGGACATCACCCTTCCTGAGCGTGGGTTTCCACCCATGTAAAAACGGGCCTGGGGATATGCCTCTGGGGAGCTGTTGCAGAGAGGAGTTATGATAAACGTGGATGCACTTTGGGACTGTAAGACGTATGCGAGCAAGTTGTGTTATGAAAGCAGTGCTTGCGGACGTAATAACGGGCTCTCTCCAGCGCCAGGGAGTGATCTGAGCTACAGGGACGGGACTGTAAGGACAAGAGGAGCTACGTTTTAACGAATCACTCGGAGATCACTCATTTCAATGAAATTTATCCACCTGGGACGCCAAACACATATTTGAGCATAATCAAAAAGTTTTTATTCAGTTTGCCTTTTGGACCTCTGATCTAGTCATTAGGATGTTCTCAGTGAAGAAAATCTCCATCTTTAGAGGGTAGACTTGATTTCTTTTTTTAAAAAAATTAAATTTTTTTTTTTTTAATTTCGAGAGCAAGAGAGACAGATCATGAGCAGGTGAGGGGCAGAGAAAGAGAGGGAGACTAAGAATGTGAAACAGGTTCCAGGCTCTGAGCCGTCCACACAGAGCCCAACCGTGGGGCTCGAACTCTTTCTTTCTCTTTCTCTTTTTTCTTTCTTTCTTTCTTTCTTTCTTTCTTTCTTTCTTTCTTTCCTTCCCTCATTCCTTCCTTCTTTTTCTTTGTTTCTTTCATTCTTTCTTTCTTCCCTCCTTCCTTCCTTTTTTCTTCCTTTTTTCTTTCTTTCTTTCTTTCTTTCTTCCTTCCTTCCTTCCTTCCTTTCTTCTTCTTTTTTTTCTTTCTTTATTTTTTGAAGAAGCCAAAAGACAGCCACTGCCAAGTCTTGTTAATAAGGAGGAGATAATGGTTTGGGGACAAATGTCAGACTTTTCCTGAATGCTGTGAACTGGCTGAGGGAGACATTCCCAAGGAAAAGCTTTCAGATCATTTGTGCAAAGACAATGTTGTAGGAATCACAGGAGAGCTTCTTGAGAGAAAACACATAGCTGGAAATGTCAGATGTGGCCAGGTTGTAGGATGGCTTATTATGCCCATTCATCACTGCAGAATTTTTGTACGAAGGTTCCTCCCCCACCCCAAACCCAAGAAAGTACAGAGCCTTCTTGTCTACCTTATATTCTGAGCCTAGGTGATAATACAGCTTTTGTATGCTCTGAATGAGGTTTAGTGAACTCGGCACCTGATTTCTAACCTTAATCCAATACTTTTTAGCTGGATGGTCTTGGGATGTCACTGAATTTCATCACTTCACTTTATTCACTTACCCAGTGATTCTCAGCTGGAAGTGATTTTGGCCCCTAGGGTCATCAGACAATGCCTGGGGGCATTACTGGTCGTCACAACTTGGGGGAGGGGGAAGGTGGGGTGTGCCCCTGGCAGGTATGGGTTGAGGCCAGGGATGCTGCTAAAAATCTTACAATGCACCGCACGGCTCCCACAACAAAGAATTATCTGGCCCCTAATGTCCATAGTGTCGAAGCTGAAAAACCTTGTACTAAGTAGAAATAATAGCAACTCTACCCTACCAACCTCCCAGGGCTGCTGTAAGACTCAATGTACAGAAAATATTTCCCATGTTGCTTGGTGTGAGTCGGGATATAATCAATGTTAATTATACTTGTGAATAAAAGTGGAATATTGACTATAATATTCAACCTGTGGGTATACCCACTACCCTCCTCTGTTCTTTGTACCCTCACCCCTACTCTGAAAATCATTACTTTGATGGCCACATCTGGTGTGCATTTTCATAGACACCTTTGGAGATGGAAAAGTGGTCATCCATGCAGGTCAGTGGAGTCTCTATGTCCTTGAAAACTCACACTTTTCCCACCACTCAAATTCTCCATCCTGGGATGAAGGCCAAACACCATTATGAATATTACTACCTCAATTAAAACAATAGTTACCATGTATCTGGCACTTTATATACATTATTTTAATTTAATATTTCCTATAACCCAGAAATGGTACCACTATGGCCCAGATGGCTGAAGCTCAGAAAATATTAAGTAACTTGGCCAAAATTAAATGGCTAGAAAGAGGCAACAGCCAGATTTAATCTCACATACATTTGACTCATGTCGAACATTCTATGATTCCCTGAAGCTGGGGAAAGACGTATTGAGGAGACTGCTGCACTTTGGCCATAGAACCAGCATTCTGAGCTAAAAATGCCTGCTCCTTTTCTAAAGAATTTCCTTGTGCTTCTTTCCAGCTCTCTACCATTAAGGAGAGCTGTTAGTTGCCTAATTAAACATATTTGTTTCAGGCATGAAGGTGGTCTTCAAGAGTGAAAACCTCTGAGTATTTGCAATCTGTCTTTCAAATGGCATTAAAAATTCATTTTCTAGAACACCGATAGATCTCTGCCCCCCACCCCAAGCAACAGAATCTATGTTTTCACAATCCATAATTCAAACCCAATCTTGGAAGAAATGTTAAAATGATAAACATGTTACTGGTGATGTGTGGCTGTTTAATGATGATGTTATTGAGCAAGGAAATTAGACCCATGTCAGATGTGGTTTTGAAGGAGATGCCGGCAGGAGGGAAAGACTGGCAAAGAGATTTTTCTTCCTGGGAAGAGCATGCTATTTATGTACCTCTCTTTCCGAAGTTTCTTAAAAACACATTGGCCTTTTGGCTTCCTCTCTGACTCATGTTTCAGAAGCGTGTTGTTGTGTTTGTTTTAAGCTTTCTCTGGCTAAATGGAATCATAATTGATTATTCCTTGAATTTAAGCTTTTGTTATTGTTGTTGACTTTTCAACGTGGTTATGATGGAGGTATCGGCAGGGGAAAGGGTGGTGGTTTTCTTAATATCTAACTTCTGAACGTACTCTCAGATTTTCTCATGTTCTAAAAGGCAATATAAATGCAGCAGAAAAGAAACAGTTGAATGAGTACTTTAACTTTGTCCTTGTGTCCACAAAAATGAATTCATGGACTCATCTCTTTACCAACAGCTAGACTTCCCAGATTTGCCCATTAGTATTTTATTTGTGTCTTTTCTCTGATCACAGGGACTTGCTACTTTTAAGTGTGGTCGGCAGCACCTGGGAGCGTCTAGGAAATACAGAATCTACACTCCACCCAAAGCCATGGGACCAAGCTCTGTACACTGAATTGCCACAGGTGACTCATGTGCACTTAACACCAGAAGAGCACAGAGTACAGAGTCCCCTGTCCAAGGATGTGTCACCAGTCAGTATCAGCCTTAGACTTCCCCCCAGTTAGAAGAGGGTGTGGGGCAGAAGCTCCATTCTAGTCCTGAAAACAGTGACTTAGTAACCACTGAGCAACTTTTCTGCACCAGGTTCCATACAAAGCATAGGGAGCATCCTTCATGCAAGGTCCCTGTTCCCTAGGTGCTTTTCCATGCACAGGAGAGAGATGATAGAGCAGCATGCTTGAGTAGAATGTTCTGCAATGTTCTCTAGCTATATATGGCAGCCACTGGCCATGTCTGGCTATTGAGCACTTGACTTGACCTGTGGCTAGTGTAACTGAGGAATTGTATTTTAACTTAACTTAATTTCCATTCATTTAAATTTAAATAGCCGTGTGTGGCTAATGGCCACCGTGTTGGATAATCCGGCTATGGATGACATGAGGTGGTAATGGGAGTGTGAACAGAATCCGTGGGAGCAGCAAGGTGAGCGGAGATTTCCCAGCCCGGGAGGGAGGGGCGCACGGTCAATGTCAGGTCAACGTCAGGCCTCTGTGTATCTCGTTTCATCTTGGATCTGCTCCCAAATTCGGGATGACATGAGCAGACTCAGGGACCAGCCTTTTGGGAAGTTTAAAATCCATTATATTCCCACCTCCTGCCTTCTCTCTCGTTTCCGGCCCTCCCTCATTCAGAGGTGGAATCACTCTTGCTTTGCATGGTACAAGCTTCCTAAAATGTCCGGTTGGGTACTTCTGCCTAACTAATTCCTTTGCATCCTTTAAGAGCCCATTCGAAGCCCATCTTAAGATTTCTGGTCACTGTCACTTCCGCTCGACTCCCTTCTCCCCGGTGCCCCTTCACGGCAGAGAGCAAGCAGGGAGGGCAGGGAGGTTGTGTGGTTGGTGCTCTCTAGGCCTGGGCCGGAATCCCCGGCTAGCTTTATAACCTTGGGCACGTACTCTAACCTCTCTAAACTGCTTCCACATCTGTTCTGCGGAGATGCAAAAAAAAAAAAAAAAAAAAAAAAAAAAAAAAATGCATATGCTCTCCGGGTGATTATGATTTAAACGACTGCCTACACGTAACTCCCTCAGCACAGTGCCCAGTACACCGTGAGCCCTCGAAGAATATTTGTTATTGGTACTATGTTTTTACCAGTATATACTCGATATTGCTATATTATTTATGCCTCATTACAAAACTATGTGATAGGAGCCCCCCGCTCTAAAATGTTTTCATGACTCCTTTCTATGCAGCAAAATGCCTGGCCCCAAGTAGCTGTTTCACGAACGTTTACTGAATGCATGCATAAACTAATGTGCGGGTGAATATGTAGATGCATGAATGGTTACATGGATAAGTGCCTGATGGGCCTGTGCAGATGTCCAATGGCAACGGTGATTTCTCTCAAGGCCAAGAGCATTTGAAAGTGACCATCATTTGTGGGGCCTGTCTCATGCTTACTTAGCTTAATTCTAAAGCCCTTCCCTCACCTATAGCCTCATGAAAAGAACAGGTGTTACAATAACAAATACTTCCTCATCATAGAGAATAACAAGACATCAGGGGAAAAAAAGAACTAGTTAATTTAATTTAAATGTTTATTTCTGAGAGAGAGGGAGAGAGGGAGAGGGGGAGGGAGAGGGGGAGGGAGAGGGAGAGAGGAGAAAGGAGAGGAGAGGAGAGGAGAGGAGAAAGGAGAGGAGAGGAGAGGAGAGGAGAGGAGAGGAGAGGAGAGGAGAGGAGAGGAGAGGAGAGGAGAGGAGAGGAGAGGAGAGAGGAGAGAGAGAGCACACATGCACAGGAGGGGCAGAGAGAAAGGGATACAGCATCTGAAGCGGGCTCTGCTCTGACAGCACAGAGCCCTACGCGGGGCTCAAACTCGCAGACCTTGAGATCGTGACCTAAGCTGAAGTTGGACATTTAACCCACTGAACCACCCAGGCTCCCCAACAGAACAATTTTAAAAGAACATAACTCCATCATCCACATAGAGATACTGACACTTAAATGTTGGAATTTCCTTCCAGGCTTTTCTCTGTGTATATTAAAAAAAATTTTTTTTTAATATTTATTTATTATTGAGAAACAGAGAGAGACCGTGAGGTGGGGAGGGGCAGAGAAAGAGGGAGACACAGAATCCGAAGCAGGCTCCAGGCCCTGAGCTGTCAGCACAGAGCCCGATGTGGGGCTCAAACTCACAAACCACGAGATCATGACCTAAGCCAAAGTCGGATGCCTAACTGACTGAGCCACCCAGACACCCCATTTCTGTGTACATTTTTAAACAAATCTGTGATTACACTGTATTTGTAATTTTGGCTACATGTTTAAAATTAAAAAAAAAAAAATCTGACACACAACACCAGGTTGGCAACTATTTGAAGAAAACTGGAGCCTTCACACATTGCTGGGAGAAGTAGAAATTCGTATAATCATATGGAAAACTGCACTGTGGTGTCTGTGAAAGCTGTAAACAAATGAATTTCCAATGATCTGGCAATTCTACTCCTAGGTACATACGCAACAGAAATGTGTACATATGATCACCTGAAGAAGCCTTTTCATGAATAACTGTCGCTGTACTCTTTGTAATGGATAAAATTGGAAACAATCCAAAGGCTCACGGAAGGTGGAACGAATAAGTAACTGTAGCATATTAACACAGCGGAATGGGGATCAGGAAGCTACAACTCCCACAACAACCTGCATGAATGTAGCAAACAAAAATATTCAGGAAAGAAAGGGACAAATGAATATAGAAACTATGACTCTATCCAGTTTCAAGACTGGCAAAACCCAGCGAAAGTCTTAGAAGGGGTTACCCTGGGGGGTGGGGGGGTGGAGTAAAGATTTGAATGGGTGGAGGCCAGGCTTCTGGAGTTCTATGATGTTTATTCCACCCCCCCATCCGGATACTGGGTAAATGAGTGTGTTCATTTTGTGAAAATTCATTGAACTGTATGCTTGCTTATGATCTGTGCACTTTTCTGCGTGTGTGTTATATACATCAATAAAACTTACTGTACAAAATCTGCCATAGTATTAGTATAAACTCCTTTTACAAACTCATGTTGATGGCTGCAGAATGTTCCATCTATGTGTTGCGCGGTGACTTACTTAACTATTTTCCAGTTTGTCACCCTTTTCAGTAAATGCTTTGATGACGATGTTTGTATGCGCTCGGAAATGTGGGTTAAGGCTTGTGTCCTCAGGATTGATCCCCGTAAGTGAAATGAGAGGCTTTTGAGGCTCTTGGTGTCACTGCACATTGCACACTGAGGGCAGCTGTGGTTGTCATTCTTGCTGCTGGTTTACTTGTTGGGTGAGCATGAACATTTGATCATATCCCCACTAAATGTGGGTGCTCTCAAGAAAAAAATATATACATTTTTTTTCAAGGAAAAACGTTCTAAGTGAGAATTCATGGTTCTCACTTTGAATTCTGTTTCCTCGAGGATGGCTTTTCCAGCATCAGGCGAGAAGGCGCCTATTCTCCGGGACCCAATTTCCCAAACGCAAGGAAAAGTCAAACGAAGCCCGCTACGTGCACAGGGTGCTGAGAAGCGGAGATTCCCACGCAGAACACAGGCAATTTCATGCACAGAATGGATATTTTGCTCTGTTTGCTGAGCTGAAACCAAGGTGCACGCTGGAGGCCTGACAGTTCCCAGCTGTAGCAGCACAGACGTGCGGTTCTAAGACATAAAAACTGTTTTGAAAGATTTGCTTAGTTTTCCAAAAAGAATTGTCAGTTCCCAGCTAGTGGGAGGCTGGCTGCTGAGGTGGGGAAGGAACGAAAAAGGTAAGTAAGCATCAGAATCCAAATATCCTCTTCACATTAGTGCGGGGCAGATTTGGGGGCGCGGGGCCGGACTTGACGCTGCGGCTGAAACACGCCATGAGCCCGTCTGACAAGGCGAGGCTGAAAACCAGAAATAGCAGGAATTGATTGAAGACATTCACTCTCGCATCCAGTTCGCCGTAAGAAGAGCTTAAGACCCTAAGGATCAGTGCTGGGGGACTGAGACAGACGCTCCAATCATTCTTCTTAAAAGGAGGGAAAAACAGAGCAAAAATCTTGGGGATAACTTGAGGCAACTGGTTTTCATTTCTGGTCTTAGGGAGTAGGTGACTCTTCTCCGAGCACCTCTTGGGTTTTGCACCAGGTGACAGAGGGGGAACTTCCCGTCGGAGTGACCTCGCTAAGTAAATGTGGCCAAGGTCTGACCTGAATCGCACACCCAGACAGGTGGCTGGGACATCTCTGGCCAAGAACAATGTGAGTCACCCTGGCATCTTTTGCTGTTGTTGTTGCTATAAATTGGTTTTTACCATGAAAATGGTAGACCAAACTCTCAAAACAGCTGGGTCAAAAGATGGGGTGGTCTAGCTAGATAAAGGGCAGGGGTCTGCAGGGAGCACAATGGGGTTGGGGTGGGGCTGGAGGATGTGGCGCAGGGGAAGGGGTCTTGGGTGGGGGACAGAGCGGTGGCACAGGGAGCCAATTACACACCTATCAGCAGCTCTTAGTGGCTTTTCCCTAAGTCAAATACAATGTTGGTGTTTTGTCCCATTTAAAGCAATTTACAAAACGCAACCGTACAAGGATATACACATAAATCGAATATAAGTGCCCTTTTGCATCTGTGGTGCCTCAAGGCTAGCAGCGGATTAGCTCTAGGACCCTGGTGGCACCTCCACACGGCAGGGCTCCCGGGGTGAGGCCATCAGAAAGAACCAGGAGCCCCTCAGACTCTAAGGCAAGAGGATGCCCATGATCTCTTACTGTGGGCGAAGGCCAGTGCGGAACTGGATCGCACATGCCTGCTAAAAATCTCTCCTGCGAAGGGGAGCAGAAACCTTCTCTCTTATTTTACACATTTCTGCACTATCTTCATTACCAAAAAAAAAAAAAAAAATCAGTAACTAATATTTCTCCAATGGAAAAAAATATGATGAAAGCAATCTCTTGGATTGTTAAGGGTGTGTTTTTCCAATATGAAAGTATGTGTTTTGGCAAGGAATTTAAAATGGACACCTTCTGGGGTGCCTGGGTGGCTCAGTCGGTTGGGTGTCAGACTTCGGCTCAGGTCACGATCTCGCGGTCCGTGAGTTCGAGCCCCACGTCAGGCTCTGTGTTGACAGCTCAGAGCCTGGAGCCTGTTTCAGATTCTGTGTCTCCCTCTCTCTCTGACCCTCCCCCGTTCACGCTCTGTCTCTCTCTGTCTCAAAAATAAATAAATGTTAAAAAAAAAAAATTAAAATGGACACCTTCTGCTGTGGCCCTAAACTGGTCGAGGGGGAGGGGGAGACTGATTCCTCTTTAGAAGCAGGGTTGTAGTTTGGTTTTCTGGGGTTCTGCTGTTTTTTGGACGATTATCCTTTTCCTACATTCTTTCAGAGAAAGAGAGAATTTGCAGCTTTGCCGGGAGGCCCAGAGGGGTCTTGCCCAAGATCATATTTGCTGGAAGCAGCAGAACCAGTCCTCCAGTTAACACGGTCTGACCCCAAATCCCAAGGCTGGCAAGTGCCCAGAGCTATTCCCGTCCATTTATATCTCTAAAATGGAGGTCATATTGGCTGGAAAAATTGGTGGCCGCTCATTTTGTCTGAAGAGTGCAAGTTCAAAAATCATACTCTGTGGTTTTAGACTGTTCCCTAGCTGTTCGACTTTGGAAAAGTTGCCTAACATCTCTGTGCTTCAGTGTTCTCAACTATAAAACAGGGACAACAATTAAATTTACCCCTCAGGGTTACTGTGGCATTACAGGAACTAATATTTGTAGAGTAGGAGAGGTGGTTTCTGGTATATAGTAAGAATCTAATAAACGCTGACTGTATTTATTAATAATAAACTTATTTTTTAACCTTTGGCATATCAGATACCTCAGTTTTCTCATCTATAAAATGGGGACAGTAACACCAATTTCTCGGGGGTCTTATGACAATTAAATGAGATAATATATGTAAAGTGCTTGGTATTAAGTAGAAGCTTAAAAAATGTCAGCTCATTTTCCTATCTGATTTTCCTCACCGGATGACCCTCACAATGCAGGGGTGATGACATTTCTGTGAACTGGCTGATGGCATTTATGAGGAAAGGGTGCTCATATTGGCTAGGGGTGACCTAGAGAATTATTTATGAGTCTGACAAACAGAGCAGCAGAGTAAGATGCCCAACATTCCTATAACCAAATATTCCTGTGCCCTGAAGCATAAAGGATGAAGTGGAATAGGGCATTCAAAGAGCATTCTGGAAGCCCCTGGGAAACCATGAGGGCAGCAGATGGGGGGAAGCAAGTTAGCATTTCACAGACTGAAGGAAATCCTCCCAGACCCGGTGGAAGAAACTTTGCTAATCCAACATAAAACCACACAGAAAATGCAGGCGTGTTTACCACAGGGGACAACGAACACCGGTCCTTCACTGCTAGGAATGGCCTTGATGGGTAAGAAATACATTAAGGAAAATCAAAAGTCCCTTAACCATAACTGTCAAACTTAGACCTTTCGACAGGAATATATCCCTGTGTGCTTTACACCTTTGGGGAGGAAATAATGCCATATATGTTAAAGGGCAAAAAAAAAAAAAAAAAAAAAAAAAAAAAAAAATCATCCAATTCCTCAGTGAAAATACAATCTGGGGCAATTGCTTCCCATTTAAACCACATTTGCATTGATTGAAGTGAGTGATAACTGTGGTATTGTGCTATTTCTAGAATTCTTTTTTTTTTTTTTTAGTGTTTATTTATCTTTGAGACTGAGAGAGAGGGAGAGTGAGGGAGAGAGAGAAAAAGAGCACTAGCGGGGAAAGGGCAGAGAGAGAGAGGGAGACACAGAATCTGAAGCAGGCTCCAGGCTCTGAGCTGTCAGCACAGAGCCCGATGCGGGACTCGAACTCACAAACTGTGAGATCACGTCCTGAGCCAAAGTCGGAGGCTTAACTGACTGAGCCACCCTGGTGCCCCTCTAGAATTCTTGATTTCATCGTTCCCTGATGTTTTGTTTTTCAAACCCCTCCATCCCTCTGGTATTTTTTGACCTAGCATATAAAACCGTATTTCAGGGGAAACGCACTTAGCCATGCTGAACAATATATGTTTCTTACTGAAAAGGCAACAGGGCAGAGTGGTTAAGAGTCTAGGGCTAGCGCTGGGTTTGGTTCCTGGCTCAGTCATGTGACCTGAGCAGGTTTCCTGCCCTGTCTGTGCTTTTCTGTTCTCCTCTGCAAAATGGGGATAACAGTGCTTCCCTCCTGGATGTCTTGTGAGCATCGAATACGACAATGTCTGAAACGTGCTCAGCAGAGTGCTTGACATACTGGATGTGCTCAAGGTACAATAATTATTATTTTTAGCGCTGTGACTCGATCATTGTTCTATGACCCTAACGATTCTCTTGTGACGAAATGGGGAGGTATCTTACCTGCATTATCGGCTCTGCAATTAATTTGGCTATTTCTCTGTTGTCTGGGTATGGGTCTTAGTGGGACTTTGTGACTCTTTCAGTCCCTCATCTGTAAAATTGCAGATAATAACACCTTGCACGAGTTTCGAGGGGATTAAATGAGGTAACGTCTGTGGAATGCCTGGCCCAGAGTAAGTACTCAGCAAATGATAGTGTCATGATTCCTTCTTTCTAAAATACTCAGCATTTTACTCCTAGGTAAGAACACCCCATTTAGAAGTACTCTTATTGTAGCTTGTTTTTATTTACTTTATGACTAGTGAATTCAAACAACTTGATTGATGTTGTAGAAAGCATGTGAGGCGATCAAATAAAATTCTGAAGCAAATGTTCATTTTGGTGCCTTCATTTGTGATGCATGTGTACAGGTGTTTGCAGGTTTTATTATTTTTTTAAATTTTATTTGCCTCATTTTCCTTATAAGCTCAAATGTGTCCCTAGAATACCTACTTGAAAGTAAGAAAATAAATCCACATGCAAGCAAACCTTTAGTATCTTTGTTTTTCACTGCTAAAACTGTAGCAAGGGTACTTTAGATACATCAGCTGCCCAATTAAAGTTTGTTGAATAAACCAAATAACCTAGGAAATTCCCTTGTATTACGTCAAGTTTCTGTCTCTCCACTTTTCTGGTCTTCATAGCTCCATGTTATTGGGGAGCGGGGTATTCCTGCTGGCGTCTGGAGGAGATACAGGGGTAGCCAACAAGTAAGGTGCAGCCAGCGATAAAGCTGCCAAGGGGTAAGGCTGATGATCCACAATTGCGGGACTTAGTGATAGCTCTGCCTGTGTGACCTTGGGCAAATCACTCTCCCTCTCTGAACTTAAGGTTCTTCATCTGAAAAGTGAAGGGCTGGATTCGGTTATGTCACCGCACCGCCTCCTTTTCTCTGCTGATGGAGAGTTGGCAGCTTGACCCGAGGGGGACTCAGAGCCAGCCTTCACTTTGGAATTTGGGGCTGCGGGCAGGGGCAGACAGACCTTTGGGTGAAATCAGCTTTTGTAATTACCGGCTGTACAAATGAGGACAGACTTCCCGACCTTTTGAAGCCTCAGTTATCCTCATCCGCAAACAGGAATAATCAGATGTCTTCCAAGAGCCGTTGCAAGTGACCCTCAGGAACTGAGCTCGGGGCTGAGCACGAAGTGAGCACTTGATATGTGGAGCCCATCACTGCCCGTCTACTGCTCTCCTGGCCGGGCCCCTCTGTACTGCCGCTAACAGCCGCTGCTCTTTCCTGCAATCTTCTCCTGGGCTAATTGTGAGCAACCTCCAGGAGGGACAATGCTGATGAAGCCAATAATATGAATTCGGTGTTTTCGGAATGTGCAATCAGGTCACTCGGTGCACACTGGCCCTTCTCCATGTGCTGCGGAGATACGGCATTTGATTACCAGCATGGAGATCGGTTCCTTCCTCTCTCAAAGCCAGCCTTATTGATCTCCTTATTCTAATGGGGGCAGGGAAGGAAGGAGAAATGGGGAAATGTTAGTAGAGGAGGTGGGTGGGTCCACTTGTCCTCACCCGCAGAAGCAGTGGCTGGAGAAAAGACGGGAAGGAATCCAGGATCGACTGGAGCTTCTGGCGTTTTGATCCCTCTCTTCCAATCAGTTCCTAGCAGGTAGCCATTTTTTATTCTCCTCTTATCTCCCTTGATCAGAGGTCAGGCCTGTTTGCAGGGCAAAGATTAGAGAAGTGGCAGATAAGCGGCTGATATCGCTGGTAATAAATGAATGTGAGCTTCAGGCCTGGTGTAATTAAAAATGTATAAACTCACATTTTATTCCCCCTTGGAAGTTTACAATCATCCTTTGGAATCCTTTTTGAACTGCCGTCCAACTTGCTTTTTAGTCATCTGTGCTGATAAGGAAAGGGAAGGAAATTCGGGATCCAACAGAACTCACCCCCTCTGCGCACAATCAAACCTCCCGTTGCAGGTTGGGCCGCGCGTAAACCTTCTCCTTGGCATCTGCAGGGCCACCAGGAAGAGGAAGATGTCACGGTCACCCTCCTATCTACCTCTGCAGTTCTCAAGCTGTGAGTCGAGGCCTGCTAACTCGAACATTGCCAGGCCTGGCACAGGAAGGGGGCTGAGCCCGCCCACCCAGCCGGGGGTCAGCTTCAAACGGGGAGTCATCAGTTCCCCGGGCCAGGCTGCCATCAGCAGTGCAGAACCAGCGTTTCCTCCAGCGCTGGACGAAGTGTACCCCATGGTACCTACAAATGCCACCACTGTGTGCTCTTTGGGGTCTGAAAGGCTGCCATACAAGGAGATACGCCGAATGTGGCCACGTCTCGCCCAAGCGGAAGGACTGTCAGAATTCCAGCAAAGGGAAAGCTTCCACTTGAGGGCATAGGGCGGCGGTGGGGGGAGGAAAGAGAACTGGCCAGGCAGTATCTTAGCTTCCCTGAAACGCATGGTTTCGCTCAATCTTGGCCACAGTGGTGTGAACGAGATTGTTGCCCCCATTTTACAGATGAGGAAACTGAAGCTCCTACAAGTGCCTGGCTCTAGGTCTTGCTCCCAAGGAGAGGAGCCCAGCTCTGCTCTGGCTTCTGCCCAGCCCCCTCCCCCTCTTCCCTTTCAGCAGTCCCAGAGGGGCAAGAGGGCTGGGGCTGCTGCTGGGGCTGTCCCAGCCAGCGAGCTACTCTCCTCCTGGCCGAGTTTCCGGAGGAGATGACAATCTTGGGCGGTGGCTCTGGCCTCCACGACGAAGGCCCCCACCTTGCCTTTCCAAGAAATTATATCAGAACGAGTGATAGAGTAGCTTCCTCCTGGTGGTAAAAGTGCTCGGCACCGAAGGGGTTACCAACCATTTTGTTCAACCAGACTATTTACAAGTAGTAACAGAGTATCTGTTTCCTGTCATCTCCATCATATATCTTAAGGCAGAGAGATTGGAAGCCCATTACGGTCTGATATCTAATCAATACACACCGTATTCCTACAGCAGGAAGTAAAAGAATAGGCCCTTGGGAACCAGAGTTCAAATTACTCTACTGTCGATTCCAGATAGCGGCTAATGATAGGCTGGGCTAGGGTGGGGGAGGGGCGCGCGGGGTGGGGGGGATGAGAAGGGACCGTAGTTCGATGGGACAGTTAATTCAGCGATCAGATATGTATTCACATTTGCCTCGTTTTGACACTACATGTAGACCCTCCAAAGAAGGAAAGATGGGCATGTCAGTGTCACGCGCTTCCTTTCTGGCTTGCAAAAGCCACTTGCTTTCCTTTGTGCGGCGCCAAAATGTAGTTTAGACACACACGTGCGTCACACAGAAGTTAGGTATGTTCGGGTATCAACCTGTCTAACTGGAGACACATTCCTATTGTACTGAAAGCAGTTAAATCTATGTACATTTTTAATTTAATGGGCATTTGCCGAGCACCCAGGCTCCCGTACGCGGTGTTGCCGCCCCGCACGCAGCTCCCAGCAAGCCCCCCGCGGTGCTGAGCTCCTGGTACCCACGTGTTCACGGGGAAGAAGCCCCCGCGTGGTCGGTGTTCAAGGCAGGTTCCTGGGACCAAGGAGGGTGTAGCGAGAGTTGTCATTTAGTGAACGCAGAAGAGGGCCGGAGTCACTGAGTTCTGCCTCTCACCAACCAGCTTTGTGACCCCCTGGAAGTTCCACAAACTCTCTGAGCTTCAACTACTCCGCCTGTAAAATGGAATCACCGCGACTCATCTCCTGGGTTAGTGTGAGGATAAAATACGGTAAGAACGTGAGTGTTTTCATCTCAGCACCCAGCCGATAGCCATCCGTCCAAACGGGCCAGCTGCCTGTCGTTTGCACGAAGCCAGGGAGCACCTGCACGCTGCGGAAGAGAACCTGGCCTTGGGGCGGTGGGGCGCATTCACGAAGCCCCGCCCCCCGCCGGCTCCACTCGGTGAGGCTGGGGCGGGGCTTCTGCGCTCTTCTCCACCTGCAGCTGCGACCTGCCACTAGGGGGCGCTAGAGCCCCCTCCCCGCGGGGCGCCGGCAGGAGAATCGGGGGGCCACTTTCTCCTCTCCTGTATTTCATCCCTGCAGCAGCTGTTGACTCCAGTCTCCAGCACTTTGAGAACCCCACAAGCAGCCTCGTTGCGCCTCCTCGTGGAGCACGACCACCAACAGACTTGTGGGTCTCAGCACCCGCCCGCCGAGCCCCAGTTGGGAATCAAGTGCTCCTACACCAGGCCCAGTCTCCTAGCGCCTGGATTCTGGCATCCTAACATCTACCATTCCGGCCCCAGCCCCGGGTGCGGTAGGCACCTCCTGCAGGTATTACTGCTGCGTGACCTCAGCATGCCTGTTTCCGCCTGTTGAGTGTTCCAACGCCCGTACAACCGAGTTCTTCATTGGATTCTTCAGCTGAAACAACGCGGTTTGTGTTTTCGGGATCGGGCCTTTGCTGATGCAAGCGGTGAGGGCCAAAGGCGGTCATCGCTTTTCAGGGGAACTTTATGGTTTCTCTTCCTCGGTCTGAGAGCAGCGTGCTTCTTCCCAGAGGACTTGGACCCAAAGGCAAAAATGCGCACGCGCCCACACACATCAGCCACGTGTCCGTCTGGCGCCCTCCGTCTTCCAACCACAGGCTTTCAAACTCAGATTAGAAGCTTCGTCCAGTCTGCTGTCTTCCTCACCCTTTCAACAAACCCAAACTCCTAGTCGGAGTAACTGACCAGACAAAACTATGCTACATTGCGGGCTTGGCATCAGGGACCTTTCCATTAGAAATCCGGAGTCTCTGCTCTGCTGGCCAGAAATGGCTTGTGAGAGTGATGCGTTATAAAAATAATGAAGACGAGATTTGAACTCAAAACTCTTCCTTCCTGTATGTGAGGTTTTGCATTGTCTTTGAAATGGTACAAAAAGCCTTAGCACATATGAGAGAGCCTGATGCATTAAAATAGGAAACTTTATCCAGCCATATTGAAAACCTCAAGCTGTTGGGTGTTGCGTTTCTTTACTTAAATCCTCCGATTTAGCCAAGAACAGAGAGCGTGTGGGTTTACTGTCAGTGCTTCCAACACGGAGACATTTAGGACTCCTGCCGGACTTGAATGGAATCATTGCTCAGGGAAGAGTCAGTGTGTTTATTTCCGTATCCATGCTGCGCCCCCACAGGCATGCTCTGCGCCTAACTTTCCCAGGCCTTCTGCAATGCCCTCATCTTCCTCTCTGCCTTATTCTGTGTTGTGCGTTTCCCCTAGAATGCCTTTCCCTTCCCCTCTGCTTACCCAGACTCACCCATCCATTAGGAACCAAAGGTCGCCTTTTAACTGGAATCTTGCAGGCTTTGACTTTAAGTTAAGATCAATCATATGCTGTCTTGTTTCAGTCTCAAATGATTGCACGTTTATGTTATGTGTCTTCCCTACTCTCTAGGAACCCAGTCCCATTAAGGAAAGGGTCTATGCCTGACATTCTCTTTTGTCCTAAAAGAGCTGAGCACAACGATTCTATCTGTGGAGTGTTTCTTTGATCTAATTTATGGAGGGAATGTTCTTTCAAAAGTAAGAAATGGAATATATAAAATTGAAAAGGGAATCCTAGATGAAGTAACTTTTAAACTCTGAGAGTCTAAGTCCCACTGTTTCCCTTTTTGTTTTGGCTGCCAGTAAGCTCCCAAATTTTGTGCTCAGTGTCTAAGGCGACTGTTAGGCTAGGTTTGCTGCTAAAATTATAGTGCTTCCTTTTTATGCTCCGCCCATCATTCTCCACTCAACGGGTATACTCTTCACCCATTTCATTTCCTGTATCTTGAACTTTAACCTCCATTTGACACTTTTAGTATTTTATCGTATCTATGTTTATTATAAGCCTAAATTATATTTTGGAAATAAGGGAAGTAGGAGGATATACCAGGATTGGGTATATAAAAACATAATCTGCATGTGCATGTTAATTCATGTACATACAATTTTTTTTATAGATGAGACCTTTCTACTCCAGAATTACTTCCTCAGTGTATAACTATTTAGTAGCCTTAATTAGTTTTTAAATAAAGGTTATTTTTCCAACATAAAATCAATTTCTTAATTTCCATTAAAAAGTTAGGAAAATACAAAGAAAACAGTAAGAAGAAAGAAAAAAAAATATGTTGTATAGTCTTACCATCTAAAGACAACCATATGAGGACCCATAATATCTTTTCATGCTATTTCATGCTATTCCTGCACAGATGGCGTAATAACAATAATGTGACATGTATACATATTCTCAATTTCACTATGAAAACATATATTCCTATAATTTTGCAAAACGTTCGCATTTTATAGTTAAATTATCATTGTCAGTAAAACATAACTCCATATTTCCATTTCTGACTAATGTTAATTAACAAAGATCAGATTTATCCTCTTAAGCAACTAGAAATGAATTATGTACATATATAAATTATATGTTTATAAGATTATATAAATACATAACAACTTTTAGACAATGGACAACAGGCACCATAGGACTATGATTCCTGAAAAAGAGTAAATGGATAAGGTAAACTCTATGATTTTAACATGTTATTGACTGGAGTCAGTTACCAGGACAGAACACAAAGACTGAAAACCTAAACAGACTCAACTCTCAGTCTTGTTGATTAAGGAGACAGAAGTTAGAGTAAAGGAAGGCCTAGACAACTAGCGCTTGTGGGTCAGAGTAAGATGACAAGAGAGGTAGGTACAGAAAGAGCTTGAGAGACATGCATTGGGATGCCCTGGATTCTTTGGTGGAGAGTTAATTTGTACATGAGTGAGAACAAATTGCCCAGGAGAGTGATAGGGAGAAAAATTCCTTGAGCTCACATAGAACTGAGAATAGTTTGTCTTCCCACCAGCCAGAGAAAAAAAGAGAAAACACAGAGAAAACACAGAGAAACACAGAGAAAACACAGAGAAAATGCCCTGTGTTAATAAAACAAAGGGCATTAAGTAGAATTCTCAGAAAGCTATTGCCTTAGTATTGGGGCCAAAGCAGACTAAATGCTAATCAGCAAAACAAAGTTTAAATGTAAGCCTCAAAAGGATCCAACAAATTCTAAATAACTTAACAGAGAGTCAAAAACACAACAAAATCCAGCAATTAACAATATATAACAATGTCCTATATCCAATCAAAAACGTCCAGACACACAAAAGAGTACACCAAAAACCAAGAGAAAAAAATCAATCATCAGAACTAAAAATAACAGTTATTCTAAGACAATTTTAAATATATCCCATATGTTCAAGAAGATAAAGGAAAATAAGAGCATGATGAAGAGAGAAATGAATATATTTTTAAGAGACCAAATAGAACTTGTACACATGAAAAATACAATATCTGAAATGAAAAATACATGTAATGAGAATAACAGATTAGACAATGCAGAAGACAAAAGTAATGATCTAACAGATAGAACAACAGAAAGTTTTTTTTTTGAAAAAGTGAGGAAAAAAAAACACACATAAAATAGAGGGTCAGTAACCTCTGTAAAATAGAAAATAGTCTAACATATAAGTAATTGAATTCTAAGAAGGAGGTGGAGGAGGCGGAAAAAAAAATTTGATGAGACAATGTTTGAAAATCTTACAAATTTGATGGAAACTAGAAGTCTACAGATCCCAGGGGCTCCACAATGCACAAAAAGAATAAATCCAAAGAAAACTACACCAAAGCACATCAAAATCAAACTGATGAAATTTGAAGACAAAAAGAAAATCTTAAGAGCAATCACAGGGATATTGCAAATTATGTACAGAAGAACGAAGATAAAAAGGACAGAAGAATCCTTGCTGACAATTATGTAATATAATATATAATGGTAGGAGATAATAATTTGGATTTAAACAGATTAATGATGAGTTATGGAAACAGTAAATATATAAGTACATATAAATTACTTTTTCCCTTCATTTTCCTTCAAGCAAAAAAAGCCTCTTAAAATAGAATTGACTACTTAAAGAAAAATAACAGTTTATTGTGGGATTGAGTAGTTCTATAAAGGTAAAATGTATGACACAAATATCAAAAAAAATTGGGGGAGGGAATAGATGTAAACTACCGTAAAGCCTCTTCTACTATACATGAAGTGATATACTATTTGGAGGTGGGCTGTAGTAAGTTACATATATATGTAACCTATATAAGTGTGTGTGTGTGTGTGTGTGTTATACACACATACATCATATATATATGTAATTTACATATAACTATATATATGTACTCATAGAACAACATTTAAAAAAATTTTTATTTATTTTTGAGAGAGAGAGAGAGAGAGAGACAGACAGACAGAACACGAGCAGGGGAGGGACAGAGAAAGAGGGAGACACAGAATCTGAAGCAGGCTCCAGGCTCTGAGCTGTCAGCACAAAGCCTAACACAGGGCGCGAACTCATGCACTGCGAGATCACGACCTGAGCCGAAGTCAGACACTTAACTGACTGAGCCACCCAGGCACCCCAGAACAATATTTTTAAAAAGATACACAAAGAGCTAGTACAGTAAGCCACAGTGGAGATAAAATAACATTTTAAAATACTTGATTGGTCCAAAAGAAGGAAGAAAAAGGAGGGGGAAAAAAGAAGAAAGAAGGATTAAATATAAAACAAATAACAAGATGATAGATTAAAACTCAACTATATCAATAATTACATTAAATGTAAATGGTCTAAGTACTTTTAAAGCCAGAAATTGTCACATTGTATCAAAAAGCAAGACACAATGTATTAACCAGGGTTCTCCAGAGAAACAGAACCAAAAGAATGTATATATAGAGAGAGATTTACTTTAAGGAATTGGCTCATGCAATTATGGGGCTTGCAAGTCCAAAATCCTCAGGGTAGGCCAATAGTCTGGAGACACAAGGAAGAAATGATGTTGCTGTCTTGAGTCTGAAAGCAACGTGGAAGAAGACTTACTTCTTCCTCAGGCCTTCAGCTGATTGGATGAGGCTCACCCACATTAGATTAAAAAATCTACTTTACTCATAGTCTGCTGATTTAAATTTAATCTCATCTAAAAATTACCACAATATTTAGACCGGTGTTTGACCAAACAACTCATACCAAAGCCTATCTAAGATGACACATAAAATTAACCATCACATTCAAATACACGCTTTTGTAAGATACCTGCTCTAAACATAAAAACAGAGATAGGCTGAAGTGAAAATATGGTAAAAGATATACCAAGAAAACACCAGTCAAAAGAATGTTGGAGAGACTATATTGATATCAGAAAAAGTAGACTTTACAACAAGTAATATTATCAGGGTTAAAGAAGGATATTTCATATGCTCAAGAGATCGATTCATCCAGAGGACATAGAATCCTAAATGCATGTGCACCTAATAGAAAGCTTCAAATTCCATGAAGCAACATATGATAGGACTGAAATGAGGAATTGACAAAACCACAATTATATCTGGAGACTTCGAGACTCCTCTCTCAGTAAATGATAGAAAGAGTTGACAGAAAATCAGTAGGAATGTGGAAGACTCAAACAATGCTGTCAACCACTTTGACCTACTTGACATTTCTAGAACACTCCATCCATTAACAGCATGATATCCATTCTTTTCCAGTGCATATGTAATAGTCACCAAGATAAATTATATTCTGAGCCATTAAAACAGAAATTAGTTAATTACCATAGTTGAAATCATGTAAAATATGTTCCTTGCTGCAACGGAATAAAACTACCAATTGATAAGAGTATGTGGAAAAGCCCAAGACATTTGAAAATTAAACTGAAAACCATTAAGCAAGGGGCACCTGGGTGGCTCAGTTAGTTGAGCATCCAACTCTTGATTTCAGCTCAGCATGATCCCAGGGTGAAGGGATCGAGCCCCATGATCCATGCTTAGCATGGAGCCTGCTTGGGATTCCCGCCCCCACCTCTCTCTCCCTCTGCCCCAATCCACCCCCCTCTCTCAACACCCCCCTCAAACACACACCACACACACACACACACAAAAAAAAAACAAAAAAAACTATTAAATAATTCATCAGCCAAAGAAGAAATAACATGAGAAAATAGATAGTATTTTGAAATAAATAAAAATGAAAACACAAGATGTCAAAATCTGTAAGATGCAGCTTAAGCAGCACCGAGAGGAAAAATTATGCTATTAAATCCTTATGTTAGATAAAAGAAAGGTCTCAAATCAGTGATCTTAGCTTCCACCTTCATAAATTAGAAGAAAAACAAACTAAAACAAAGGAAGCTGAAGCAAAGAAATAATAAAAAATGATCAATCATCAACAAGAACAGATCAAGAAAATAAACGAAGAAGCAAGTTCTTAGAAAAGAGCTCCACAATCGGTAAATCGTTAGATTGAACACACACACACACACGCACACAAGAGACAGATGAGCAGGGTAAAGACACAAATTACTAATATCAAGTATCAAGAGAAAGAGATCACAATAGACTTTGCAGACATTAAAAGGACAATAGGGGAATATTATGAACAACTTCATTTCAATACATTTATAACAGATAAAATTTGCAAATCCCTTGAAAGATACAAAAACAACCAAAGTTCCTTCAAGAAGAAAGAGATAACCAATATGGCTTATATCTATTAACTTATAGCTAAGAATATTAATTTACAGCTAAGAATATCAAAATCATGAAAAACATAAAGGAAATAGTGATAAATTTAATTTTTATCAATGTTAAGACTTTTACTATTAAAAAAAACTACTAAACCTGGGAGAAAATATTTGTAAAACATCTGATAAAAGAATTATATCCAGAATATCAAACTCAGCCTTGCAATTTAACAATAGAAAAGCAAACAACTCTATAAAAAATAGGTAAAATATTTGGGTACTTCCCCCAAAGAAGAGAGAGACACTATGCGCCTAAAAATATACTCAACGTCAACTGTTACTAGCGACATGCAAATTAAAACCACAAGAGATACAACAACACAGCCACTAGAATGGCTGAAATTTAAAAGCCAGATAATACCAAATTCCGGTGAGAATATGGACCAAGGCGGGGGGGGGGGGGTGTCTCATACACTGCCAGTGGGAATGTGAAATGGAAAATCCTAAGGCAGTTTTTCATAGTTAAATTCACACTTGCCATACAACTCCAGAACCCCACTCCTTGGTATTTATCAAATGAAAGCTTGTTTACACAAAGGCAGTACTGTAATCCTTGCACCAGATTTATTTATTATGGCCCATAACTAGGGATAACTCAAATGACTGTCCATGTGAATAGACACATTGGGATACACCCTGACCATGGAATATTACTCAGCAATAAAAAAGTACAGATTACTGATATATTCAGTAACATGGTTAGATCTCCAAACCATGCTAAGTCAAGGTGGTGGGGCTAAAGACTAAAAGTGGGATTCCATTTATATAAATTCCAGATCTGACACAAATGAAGTCATGGAAAGTAAATCATGGTTTTGAGGGACAGATGAGAGGAGGGAACTATCTACAAAAGGTCATGAGGGAGTATTGGGGGATGCTGGAAAGGTCCTATACTTTGTAAAAATGGTTTTACACCTAGGTACATTTATCGAGACTCATTTATTTAAAAAAAAAAAGGCTAATTTATTACATTCTCAAAATTGGTGGATTTTATTTGATATAAATTTTGCCTCAGTAAAGCTGATTATAAAAATAGTAGTTGTCTTTGACATGAAAATAAAGAAGAAAAATTAAAGCCCATTATCTAATAATATTCAATCATTACAGAATATGTACAATGTATGATTAATGTCTCTATCCCAAGCCCAATTATGGATTTTCTAGAATAAACAGCATATATATATATATATATATATATATATATATATATATATATACACACACATATATATGTACATATATATGTGTGTATACACACACATATATATGTATATATATATGTGTGTGTATACACACACACACACATATTCATATACATGTATACTATGGATTTTCTAGCATAAATGGCATATATATATACATACGTATATATGTATATACATATATACATATACACATATACACGTGTATATATACATATATACATATACACATATACATATACATATTTATGTATATATATACATGTATATCCCATTTATACATAAACATATGCATCTATACAGGTATATGCTATTTATACATATATACATATATACTTATATAAATATATATCCCATTTATACATATATACATGTATATGCTATTTATCTAGAAAATCCATAATTGGGCTTGGGATAGAGATGCACCTATGTACACAGAGTCACTCACATGTACATAAAATAAATTATTTAATACTTTATCAAGTGTATGGGCCAGATTTTATGTAATCATATCCTACTTATGGGAACTCTCAGTTGTTTACCATGTTTTTCCATCATAAAAGATGTTGTGATAAACATGTTTGCACATAAAGGGTTTTTCTCAATATTTCATGACTTCAATTTATTTCAACATTAGCCCCCCACCCCCCAAAAAAAATGGTCTGTGTAGGATTTTGGATACAATAAGCCCTTTTTCTTCCTAGGAATTTCACTCCTAGCTGTGTGGCTGCCTGAGCCTCAGAGCGGATCAGCGCCAGACTAGGGAAAACAACGGGTCTTCCTCTCTCGGTCGTGGGCTCCTGTCGCCTACGTGAGAAGTACACTAGCTCACACGTGAGAAGCACTTACAGGTGTCAGAAATATTTCTAACCAAGTCTCTATATTAATTCACCTAATCTTTACATGAGCCTCTGACGTAGGCACCATCGGGCTCTCCATTTTGTAAGGTGCTCAGGACTGGCACGGAGGTGACATGTCTCGCTCCCGGGAACACGGCTCCTGAGCGGCAGCGCTGGACGGGGGCTCATTCCAGCCTCCGCCAAACCGCCACTTGACATGTGATAGTAATTCCCCCACGGTAACTTTTCCAAACGGAGGCATTTTCAGAGGAAAATGATCCTCCTACCAACTTTCTCCTTCTTGTTCTTCTTTCCCTCTCCCTGGGCACTGAAGTTTCCACGCTACCCAAAAGACTTTGTGGGAATGGGTTAAAATATAACAAGAGCTTAAATAATCAAAAGAATAACGTGCTACGCTCAAAATTCCAAGAAACAAAATGATCAAGCAGCAGGGCCTAATAAATCCCTTCTGTACTGGATTTCAAAATGGGCAGCGTTGGAGTGCTGACATAAATCCTTTGTGGGTTTAACGCTGACATTTTCCTGCATCGTGACGCACTGGGGGACAAATAGCGTAAATCCTCTGGTTGGAATCGGTGCCGTGTTTTGTGTGCACAGCTTACTTTCTGAGTCCCACCCCATGATACATAAAACTTGTTTCAGAGACCAGCTCCCCACGCAGGACGTCTAACTGCCTGATCTGCTTTGAAATGAACTGAGATGTTCTCAAGAGGCTGTGTGTTCCTAAACCTCTTTTCCCGGTCCTCTCTCTCTCTCTGGGGCTAATCTCATTCTTCCCACGGCTTTCCATACTTGATCTCCCAACAAAATCTCCAGCCCAAGTCCCCCCTGAGACAGTCAGACCTATCCACCTTCTACCTTCTCACTATTTCCTGTTGGAAGTCTAGAATCATCTTAAATTTTATGTCAGTCAGAAACAACTCTTCAATTTCTTTTTTCTCCCCAACCTGGCTCCCTCCTATCTAGTCTATCTCCCTAAATGGCACCACTATGTACACATTTGTTCAGGCAAAAGCGGGGAGGAAAGGGGTAACTGGACCTCACGTTTCCCTTCCTCACATCCAAACACGAACCCCATTGATTATGCCTACTTCCATCTTCTCTCTTAATCACCCTCCCCCTTGCTTGGATCAGTGCCGTAGCCAACTGACTGATAAGCCCCAACCATTGTTGGTTCTCCTACAAATCCATTCTCTCCCGGCAGCCCAAGTGATCTTTTTGAAACACAAATCTGACCATATCACTCATGGCTGAAACTCATCGACGGATTCCCATTGTTCAGAGGATAAAGCGAAACTCCATGGCATAGCCTGCCCGATCCTATTTGCTCTGGCTTCTGACCTCCCCGGTAGCCTCACCTCACTCTCCTCTGCAGCCACACTGACCCATCTCTACTTGCTTCCCTGTCTCTCCAGCTTCCCAATTCGTAACTCATCTTTTTGTTGGCTCAGTTTGAGGGTCCCTTCTCCAAAGGAGTTTTCCCTTGCCCACCCGCATCCAGGCAAAGGGTATCCATTTTCTTGTGTGTTCCTGTCCTTGGTTGATTTACTATATTTGCCATTATAAAGTCATTTTCACACCTTCTTACCGAACGCTTGATTCTGTCAGTAGACTTTCAGGTCCGTGGGGGCAGGATCTATATCTTAACGTGTTTATTTTGAGATCTCCAGAGCTAACCCAGAGCCTGGCCACACAGAATGGTACTCAGTAAATGCACATGGAATCAACAAAGTCAAAAAAGGCTTTCTGTACACAGGCAGAAGTTAGAATCAGCCCTGACCCTCATAACGGTGTCTGAGTTGGCACAGAAGTCAACGTGCCTTTGTGAAATCCATGCTAGGACTGGACATCAAGTTCACCAGCCTCTGCAGAGTCACCTCCTTCAAAGACTCTCTCTGCCTACTGGTGACATGCTCCCCGCAGCCACGGGAGCTTCTACTCCCTCGGAGCCTGAGACCTTGGTGGGCCAGAGCACTTGGGTCCACCCCTCCTGTAAAAACTTAATCCAGAAAGAAAAATAAATAAATAAAGAGAAACCAGAACGAGAAGGCTGCCTTTATTACAGCTAAAACTGTTGGCTTAACTTCCCAAAATACCGTTGAATTTTCTTTTTGCATACAGCTGTGTTTATAGAAGGCAATATCATGTATGTAAATAAATTCAGATGCCGCTTGAGTTATTTTAAAACAATCAGTCTAACACTAATCAGCTTACTCAGAGACGTAATCTTACCCTAAAAAAGTGACAAATGAGTACACAGTGTGCTGAGTAAAATACACGGAGAATAAGTGGGATGTAAGTGTTAGAATGACGCCTGTGGTCATTCCAGATGCATCAGGGGAATGGCCTTGCCCTTCACTCACCTCCTCCCAGCTTCCTGGAAGAATAGCAGGTGCGCATGTGACACTAGTAATAATTTTGTTCCCAATTCTCTATGAAAGCCACGCCTTTCCCACCACCATGCTTATGCAAATTTCTTTGCTGGAAATCTGTGGGACCTCTTGGCCTTATAGGAAAACAGCCTCTGCTTCAAGGTCTACCTTGCATATCTTCTCTTCCACAGATTATATTTTCTTGCCTCGTATTTATTTTTAGAGCACCTTCCATAATATGGATAATGATTCTGCTAATTCCTAAAAATTATTGAGCATGAACTGTGTGTCAGACACTCCGAAAGACACTCCATGTGTATTCATTCAGTGGGTCCTCACCCATGAGATCCTACGACTATCCCCTCATTTTACAGGTGAGGAAACTGAGGCGATGGGTGGTTAAGAGCTTGCCCAAGCTCACCCAGCTAGCAAACGGCTCGACCAAGGATCCAGCACCTCCTTCTCTGCCCATATCTGCTACTTATCAGTTGGCACCACATTGTGTATTACGCTCAAGTTATTTCCAAGTGTGCAAATTCAAAGAGAGAAATTTGGTTGTTGGAGAAACGTGGAAACAGGCTGAGGAGGGCAAAGTAATTTGGTAATCTCCGATTTCTCAGATAATAAAGGATAAGATTGGATCTCAACATCCCTCTCTCTCCCTCTGTCTGCTTTCTTTCTAGCCAAAAACATGTCAAAGCGCTAGTTTAATTTCCCTCTGGTTATTTTTTTACAAATAACTACGTCTTGAGGGCGATCGCCAGCACATGATAGTTGAACAATAAAGTGGTTCTTATTGTTTGAATTGTTGTTGGGGTTTAATGGGTACCATGTGTGATGCAAAGAACATCCTTGGGTTTTTTTGAAGAGTTTACAATCCAGCTGAGGACAAATTAATGCCTGTGCCTTCACAAAGTGAACACTAAGATTTTGTGCTCCGTAACCCAATATGGCCTTCAGAAGAGGGTGACAGGAGGGCTCTAGGAGGCTGGCCGGGTCCCTGGTGAGATGAGCAGGGCTGGATTGCAATCCCAGCTCTCCTTGGACCAGCTGCATGACCTTGGCCAAGGTTCTGCCCACCCATGAGCCTTTGTCCCCTTATTTATAACATGAGAATAGCATCCTCCTTCACGTTCTGCACGGGAGTGAATGGGGCACGTGGCAATGCCTGGTACTGGGTATACTGGGGAGGCATAGATCAGGGCCAGTCCAACCTTGCTTTTCCTTTCACTGGGCTGTTCACTATCGCCAACGGTAAAGAAGGAAATAGGGAGCTCACAATTTCTCATGTGTGTTCCCTGTGTTCTGGCAGGAAGCCCCACCCCGCCACCCAAACCGTGTGGCAGACTCCAGGATTATCTCCTAGAACTTCTCCAAAGCCATTCATTTCTTTTTATAGGGCATATTTATCTGCTTTTTGAACTTCGTAACACGTGAGAGACTCTTCGAAACTAGCCAGCGTATAGCGCTTACTACAAACCAACCCTGGGAATTTTGAAAGCATAGGCCCAAGAGGATGGGAGGAACGTTTATCACCATGATCCGCAGACTACCACTGCTATTATGCTGTAATCATGATTATTGCAGTGGTGTCTATCGCCATTACAATTTCTGAAACTATTACTATGTCTCTTCCGACCACTACAAATGCTACGACCACTGCCATTCCCACCATCGGGCCTATACCTCCGCCTGCACCCTTCACTGCTGCTACAACTACCACCACTATCCTGCTAGTCATCCTGCTACTAAAAACTATTCAATTTTTGGTAATGCTTACTAGGTACCAAGCACTGTGCTAAACACTTTACATACATTTTGCACTAAGCCGTCGGAGAAGTTCTGTGTTGGAGGGATTTCTACCGTTCTCATCTGACGGGTGAGTAAATCGACGCTTGGGGATTAAATGACCATCCCACAGCCCTGCCCTGGTAAAGGGCGGGGCTCAAACTCCCACTGGGTCTCTCTGATCCCCAGGCCTGTGCTCTTTCTGAATCTCCACGCAGCTTCCAGTCATCTCAGCTTTTGCACAATGTGTTTTTGACATTTTTCTTTTTCCATGCTCTTGGGCAGGGAGATGGGAAGTCCACCCAGGAGGGAAGGACAATGAGTGGACACGGAGCTTCAAGGTAAACAGGAAGCTCACACAAAGCCGCCAGCCAGCCGGGCAGCTTGTCTGCTGACCTTGGCCTTTGTCATCCTCCCCACATCCCTCTGAATGAGCAGTTCCACACCTGAGCTAATCCATGCAATGACATTTCCAGGTAGGCGTTTGCCATCTCTTGCTTGGATGACCAGCAAGAGAACCACAGATGGGCACGCACACACGCACACACACACACATACACACGCACACACACACATAGATCAAAGACGGTGGGTAGTAAACATCTTACATTTACACAGAGTCTTTGTTGCCTGGGTCCTCTTTGCCTGCTCTCCACTCCCATCTTTGTTCCTGCCGTTGAACAGGCACATCCTATTGACCCATGAGAAAGAAATGGACATTACTGCCTATCCCTAATGCTGTGGCACTTTAGTCTGCCCGAGGGACAAAGCTACTAGAGGGTGCATCCATTCATGCATTCAGTTAAATGGCCATTCCTTCAGTAAATATGTAGAAAGGACATAATTCATGCCAAGACAACAATGTTGAACAGGATGGAGCTTTCTTCACTCTTGAAGCTATCCTTGCTCTCATGGAGATTACGTTCTAGTGGGAAGGTGATGAAAACAATAGAAAATAAAAACAAGGTAATCACAGACTGTGGTAAAAGCTAAGTAGGAAACAAAAGAAGGATCACAGAAAGAAAAGGAGGCTCAGACCAACTATAGACAGGGTGGTAGGAAAGGCCTCTGTGAAGATTAACCATTTAAGATGAGACCTGCAGTATGGCCAAGGAGCCAGCTGGAACACGTTTTCTGTATCACATAGGGGACAACGTGTGCAAAGCCTTCATACTGGGAGAGAGGTTGACAAGTTCAGGAAGTGAGAAAATCCAGAGCAAAGAGAATGAGTGGAAAGTAGTATAAGGTGAGATGGGAAGGTGTTATGTGTTTGCATGCTGGTGGGCACGGTCCATTCCAGAAAGGAAACAAAATGAGGCAGGAAAGACAGAGGATATCTTGATGAAGACAAGTCAGAAAGGCTTTCTGGCCTCTGCCTCTGATTCTTGTCGCCTTGTTTGGAAACTTCTTCTGATGCTCCATAAGCTTTGGGTGATGAAAGCTGGACAGACCACTGGCTAAATAAGGAGCTCTCTGACTTGGAAGTCAACAATGCTAGAGCAGTTCCCCAAACACCTTGTGTTCAAGCTGGCCAACAGTTCAGTTATGCTGAGTGAGATTCTCAGACTTTTTTTCTTCACTTTGCCTATAATCAAACTCAGGATGTGATGTCGAAAAATCCAGTGAAGCTCCTGGCACATAACAGATGCATAATCGATATTTGTTAAGTGAATATTGAATAAATAAACAAGCAAATTAAGGTGGCCCTATCTGGTAAGGAGACTTAGGATAAGTATCATCATTCTAAATGGTAACAGACTGCGTTACGAGTTTGAGACAGGCTCTGAAGGTTTGGTGGGTTGGAGACCATGTCCTAATGGTCAGCTAAGTCAAGAAGGGTCAAATAGGTACCAAGCCATATACAGAAGCTCTGGAATGTTAATCAGGAGATCCTATGATGTCACTGCTGATTTCATATTAAGCCTTTCTAACTCATGCTGTTCAATACGAACACACCAGGACTTGAAGTCAGAAGAGAGTCAGAGTTGGCCTGAGATAAAGAAGGAGAGCCATCTATGCCCCTCTTTGGACCAGACTTGTCGCCCCAGGCCAAAGCAAAACCTGTACTTTTGCAAGGCAAAGAGCCTCCTCCCTGACAAGGGCTCCCATCACTTTTATCACTAGCCAGTACCATGGATCCTTGGACGTGCTGGGGCAGAAACCCTCTATATCCCTGAAAAAGCCACCCTTCCACAAGGTGGGCCTCATTTCCCACCTGTTTCCTTTTCAAAGCATGTAGGGCTAAGATGATTATTGTCTTTTTCTCTATAGCTACCACACATCCTAGTTGAGGAGCAGGAAAAACAGAAACAAAAATATTGCAACAAATCTGGAATCTTGGAAGGAAACCTTGTAAATCATTTTGGATTAATGTAAAATGATGTTGACATTAGATGAACTCAGCGAGTGCTGGAGAGCTGGGGAAAAAACAGTTTCCTATGAACTCAAAAGTCAAAAGTCTGACAACTTCTGTCCTGTTTCTTATTCTGAAGGAATGTGGGTATGAATAACCAGACGTTATTGTCTAAGAGAAACAGGAATGGGGTATGGCCACAATAAGCACACTGAGGCCGGCCCCTGGGTGGGAAGGTATTCAAGGATAGGCTATGGATTCTTCCAGGAAAACAAAACAAAACACATGATTGCCACCACAGGTAACAGTCAACTCTCAACCAATGACACATCCTATCGTGTGATTCGTTGGGTCAAGAAAGATGCCTGTCAGTGGTTTGGTTTATGCCACTGTTGCCCCACACAGCTAACGATCCAAGAACGGGAGTTGGCCTGACCATCGCCTCTTCTTCCTGACCTCCCTCCCTTCCTCATTCCTTCCTTCCTTTCCTTTCTTCCTCACCTCCTTTCTTTTAACTGAGGGGGTACCTGTTTGGATACTGACCAGTGTGTACCCCAGTCCTGACATTCCTACATCCATGTGGTATTTAATTCTTGTCCTTGCAGTTTGAGGAGTTGTGCCGAATGCAGGCTGACTCGGGGGGCGGCGGGGGAGGAGGGGCGCGTCCATCACGACGAGTGTCACCTTTCATCCTGGAGCCAAAGGCAAATGCTGGCTCTGGAGTCCCAAGCCTGTGATTTCACCTCTTTGGGCCACCATCTCTGAACCTAGAGCATGCCAAAAAATCACTGCATCTGTTTTGGAGGACGGTGGGGAGGTTTAAAGAACATAATCCCGAGTAGTGTCAGAACAGTGTCTGGGCTACCTTGTTGGCGCGGATGAAGGTTAAGCCTCAGGCCTTTCTCCCCTGTAGGCTCCTCCCAACGCCCTGGAAATATTTGATGTTTGCAGTATTTAAAAGCTTGTTACGAGTTTATAATCTTCTCTTTCCAAATAAATATTCACTTTCGCATTTGTCATTTTGTGTTTATAATAGTGCATTATTTTTCTTAAGGACAGTCCCCAAATTACATAAGCTTCGGGCCCCACACAACCTGTAGAGGGTCCAGAGCTCAGAACCTGGACAGCATGTAGACAGAACATGTGGATAGCATGTGCTAACTGGTAGATGGCAGGGATTCTGTTTAATGTTTTAGGGTTTGTTAAGATTTTTCATGTTAATAAGTTATAAATCATGGTGGCAATTAAAAGGGAAATACATATCCTGATTACATATCCTGATTACATATGATTACATATCATACATACATACATACGGACATTACATTACATATCATGATTATCAGTATGAGTGACGGTGTTTACAAATACGCTCATTACTTCGACAGGAAGCCGAAGAATGGCTAAACTTTTCATCTCAGGCTCTTCCAGTGCCTTGCGGCCAGAGTCACAGAATTTCTTTAAAGTCTCTAAAACAAAGATGGGTAATTCGCGAATTGACCGGGGGAGTAAGAGAAAGGCTTCCTAACCATCAGTGTCCGGTGAGTTCTTCTTCCGGAGATCAGTCTTTCTGGACCTTTCCATTAATGAGACATGGCCCTTCCACAACAGTGTCCAAGGGGCCCAGGGGCACCCCTCACCCACGCGGAGAACAGTCAGCTATTTGCGTTCTCTCCATTCTTTCTCACAATTGGAGTCTGAGAGGCTGTCATCTGTCCCACTCTCCTCGATACTGTGGTCTCATTTTTCTGCCGTGTCCAACTCCGGAGATAACATGGGTAAAAAATGTGAATACTTCAGTTCGCCTTAGAACGCTCTTTGTTTAAATTCACTCCCACCCCATTTCTGTGCAAGGAGCCTGGTGAGGAGGAAGGCGTGAGCAAAGGGAAACCGCCAAGTTGCATGTTTAAAATTCCATCGGTTTGATTTCTTTAATGCAATACGGTCATTTTTAATCTCGGTCTGTTTGATAAATACCTGCATTTCAAGTAATTGTTCAGATTGTGTCTGTTTTTATTAGAACGTATTTGTCATTATTTGACAGTCGTTTCTAATCACATTTGTCATGTGTTTGGTCTCCTTTATGAATACTGATAGCTCCTGGAAGAGAAGTTTAGGAAACACCATTCATTCCTTGAACACACACAGTGTGCCCACCACCCAGGATACCGTTTTTCTCGTCACTCAAAAATGAGGAACTGAATAGCAGACATGAGTGGGAGGCTTATCTTTAGACACAGAAACTAGAGTTGTTTGGAAGTTTTTGGAATTCGGAGGACAGATGTCTATGCAGTCAATTCAATCAATTGTGTAGTCAGGGAGTTTAGGTATCTGGGCAGTTTGAACACAACACATTGACAAGTTCAGATGCAAAGTTGTCTACTGTATTGGTTCAGCCTGAGCTCCTCGCACTGTGGGAAACTTAACGTAGCCAAGTCATGTCATTCAACAAATAGCCATCCGTCTGTTCATTCAGCAAATATTTACTTATTTACAGTATCCATTCACTCGGATATTTATTCATTCAATAGATGTCTATTCAGCCATTTAGTTAACAAATAATTGTGTTTTCAATGGACATTTGTTAAATTTCTGCAGTATGGAAGACACGGGAACGGGCCGTCTTGGCAGCTGCATTGTTCACACCCAGACCGTATAAATCCCAGGAAAGGCTTCCTGTCTTCATGTCACCATCACAGAAAGGCCATAATCTTTGCTTTGCTGATGCCACACGGTCTGGCAGCCTCTGTGAGGTAGAATAATAGAAGCAAGCAAATGCAGACCACGATGGGTCCCTCTGTTACTTTTTTTTTTGTCTTCCAATGAACATCAACAAGGCTCTTCTTATATATATAAAGCTTAATACTAGGTACTCAGAGTGAAAAAGATAAAGAAGACATCAGCTCTACAAAACCGTATAGCCCAGAGGCGTACCGGATGCTTTGGGAACCCAAACTCTAACGGAGGAGAGAGGTGGGGGTCAAGATGAACAGAGGTGTATCTTGGGAACGGGCCTCTGTGCCTGCTCCAGAAGGTGAGTCAAGCAGAAAAGACCTCCAGGAACAAGCAGAATCAACAAGCAGCCCACTCTGGCTACAGGCCTGGAACCCCCCCACCAACGCAGAACTTAATTATCAAAAGGAAGCCGGGTGGAGCACTTTCCAAACCTTTCCTGTGAGTAGCTCGGGCTGAGTTTGGACTCGTGGCAGCCCTCCCTATCATCACTGCAGGGTCTGCCTGGCTGGATGTCAGCCCCTGGGTCTGGAAGGGGGAGTCATGTCCATCCAGTGCCAGAGTGTCTGAAAGAAGGAGAGGCGACTGGCGGGTTGGGGTGTGTGTTTGAAAGGCATCAATTATAATATACCCAGACCTCCAAACGCTTTCCCTCCCCAAGCAGCTTGTAATTAGGGAAGGAGAATCATGAGCTTAGCAACTCCCAAAGGAGCACCTTCACAAAGTGCACGTGTCCAGTAACATCTGTTAACCCTTGTGGATGGAGAGTCAGGACGTGGTCTGCTCTGACTGGCTGCTTTCAAGGTGAGCAATCATAAAACCAGGCAATGTATGTAAATGCCCGTGGCTGAATTTCTCATGGTACACGATTAACAGCAGGGATGTAGTGAGAAGTTTGTGGGGGGCTGAAGTCAGAGAGTAAAGACAAGATTTTCAGTCTCACTTCTGCCACCCGTAACTATAAAGCCTGAGCAACTTCCTCCAGATCTTAGACTCTCAGTTTCCTTATGTGCAAAATGGGGAGAAAAATCAAATCTACATGGCGAGGTTATTTAAAAGTCAGTGTAATGCCTGTAATGTACTGGGGTGGTGACTACACACAGCTGATAATAAATGACAAATATTATTACTTATATTAATACAACATACTATCACTTTACCAAAAAACAAAACAAAAGAAAACAACATACATTCCCACATCCATATTTTTGCAAAATTAGCATGGCCTGTACAATTACCCAGTTCTTTATGAAACCTCTTATTTCACTCTTAGGTTTTTTTTACGATAAAGTAAAAAAGGACATAGGAGCTTCGTTTTGGAAGAAAACTCTTCATTAAGATAATTCAGCATTTCAAAAGAACATAAAATCATTTTCCAGTTTGATTTGGAGTTTAGCATCAGTTAATTTCTCTTTGTTCTTCTCCTCTGGTTGTGCTAATGTCCCCTTTGTGCGCGTACATTTGTCCAATGCAATCTAAGAAACAATCACCTTAATTGATCGGGCATTAACCTCTAACAGCTTAAGACATGGGCTCTTTATCTATCGCTCAATCCTTGCTGCAGATGTAATTCCCTGTAGTGTTTACATCTTTGTCACCATCACCAGTGGCTCCTTCTCAGGAAAGCATGTCAGTAAACGTGACTGTGAACAAAACAGACCGCTTACTCCAGAGGCCCCGCCATCGCAGAAAAGCCTAGCTGTGGTCTTATGCTGTGGCTGGTGGTGTATATAATGATAAATTTCATACAGGTGTCACCCTTTTCAAGACCTCGGCGAGGATTGATGGTTTACAGTAGGCTGATCCATCATCCAGGGCAGGTGGCACCCTATTGGAATTTCAGAAATCTGTTCCCAATCACATTCACTGTTGGGTGACTCAGTAACGACCCTATTTGCCGTGCGTTACTGAAAATCAATGTGCCGCATTCAAGGTCAATGTACTGTTGGAAAACTCTTTAAGCACTGATGGATGGATTGTGCTCATTCAGAATAAATGTGAGAAAAAAGTGACAGCTGAGCATCCAACAGTCACGCCAACTTTCAAAGACGGACTTCCTTCTCTAGCGGGCAGTAGGATTTCCAGGGGGGTGACATCACTCATTTCCTCTCGTTCTCTGTTTTGGGGGACGTGTCTGCATTTGTTAGTGCGTCTTCCCTCATACAATTAAAAGCATCAACATCCAGAATCTCTGTGAATATTTTATCAGCCCAAGGCTTTAAAATTCCGACAGGTCAGTTTGGGACGAAAGGACTCCATATGAGCAAAATCAAAGCCCAGAACAATGTGGACTATTTACAACACGTATCTTTGGAGAAATAGTGTGGAAAATAGCCAAAGGTAAGAAAGTCGTTCGTTCATGCAGTTAATTTCCCAAAACATAAAATCTTCATAACATGCCATGCAATGAACCTGGGTTCAGGGATGTGAAGAGGATCAGCCCTGCTCTGTCCACTCCAAAAGTTTACAGCCAAGGAAGAGACAGAGATGCACAACTAAATTATTAAATGTGATGCAATGAATGCCTGGTGCACAACTGTGTGGGGAGAGAGGTGAATGCATAGTGATATATACAAGCGAAGAACACACAGGAGGCCAGTTCTCCCCGGGGCCGTTACCAATCTGAACAGTTGTGATTAACACTTAGGCAAGTGGCAAACAAGTAAGCTGGGGTTTGTTCGGTGAATTCTGGTTGCCAGTGTATTTAAATGTTTTTGAAAAAGTGACCCAAAGTGGCAAAGGAACTTTTGACAGTGAGAGATACTAAGGTTATAAACAGATTGCATTTTATCGCCATAACACTTCCCTCCTGATGACCTATTTATCAACCAAGCAGAGATAATACTTGACCAAGCTTCTCAATGTTTCCCAATGGTAAGTTAGAAGCCTTTCCTGGGGAAAAACAAAAAATATACATTGTGTGTCCTTGGGTAGAGAGTAACTTTTACTTAAAAAATCTTTTCTTTTCCTTTCTTTTCTCTTTTCTGTTTTCTCTTCTTTTCTTTCTTTTTTTGTTATTATAATTATTAGCTTCCAAAAGAAAAGGAAATATGATTTATTGCCTGTGTAATACATACAGGCAAAAATTTGGTTGAAACAATATAAGTGATTTCGGGACTATTTAGAAATGTTTCATAAAAACAAAATGGTGCTACCAAAGACACCAAGAGTACCTGAAATGATACAGATGTTTCTTGATTCTCAATAATCAAGTTGGATCCACCTAATGATACGTTTGTAGGTTTTTCTTCTCTATATAGTCAGTAACTCCCCTTTATAGATGATCTCCAGCACCTACTACAGAACCAGGCATATAGTCACTGCTCAATAAAAGCTATGAAGGAAAGCATGAACCACTCAGTGAATGCATGAACTAGATGCACAGATTAGCTATGAGGTAGAAAACCACAGTTTTCTATTGTATGAAAATTGCCTTTAACATTAATTTGTTTAAAAGATCCTTTTTGTGTGCGTGCTCAGTTTTCTTTATCGTTGGATCAATGATCAAGAACCTGAATCTGTAATTATTCTGTCTGGTTACACCATTTCTCTGGAATGCTCCAGAAATCTCATCTCCTGGTTGGGTTGATCAAATATGAGTTGCTAGTTTTGCTGATTCAACAATTTTCAGGTCCCTGGATTCCTTTCTTTATTTGACAGCCTAGTTTTCATGCATTCCAAGTCAGACTTAGTGCAGAATCCACTCATGCATCCATTATTCAAGCATTTATTAGCATACGTGGCAACCCAGGCACTTGGGAGTTAAGAAAGAATAGGTGAGACCCCTTCCACTGAGGCTACTCATAGTCTAGGGTGTATAGGGCTTCAGCGGTAGGTCATCAGACATGTAAACGTACCATTTTAAATACAACATAATAAGAAATATAGCAAGGGAACTGAAAAACACAGGATATGGAATATAGGAGTGGAGAGAACAATTTGGGATGATTTCCTACCGATATAATATCACAGCTGAGCTGGGGCATCTGACGAGAAGGGGCGCTCGGGTGGGGAAGAGAAATGGCATATTCCAGGCAAGAAGACCACATTTATAGAATCAAGAGGATGGAAAACGTTTTGGCGCTCTTGAGAAATGGGGGGTACTGCAATCAGGTAAGTTTTGGCAAGGGAGAGAAAGGAAGAAAGACTGGAGAGGTAGATGAGAATTTGATCATAAAGAATTCCGATCTTCATTCACAAGGCCTTAGGGTTAAACTTGTCGACAAGAGAAAGCATCTCATCTTTCTACAACACTGCATAACATACATATAGAAAAAGGAACAGAAATGAGCACACCCCTGTTACAATGCCTAGATCCAAAAGAACGCTATGACCAGCACCCAGAAGCCCCTCCTCCATGCCCATTTCTAGTTACTTCCTCACCAAGGGCATCCACTCTCCTTATTTCTAACAGCATAGATTAGCTTCCTCAGTTTTGTACTCCATGTATACACGGTTCTATCGTATGTATTTTTACTCAGTCTTATGTTAGTTAGATTCATCATGTTGCTCTGTAGAGTTGCAGGTCATTCCTTTTCATTGCTGTATAGCATTCGATTACAGGAATATACTGTAATTCTTAATAGCTTGCACTTTTGATGGACATCTTTATGTCATTTGCACTTTGGAGCTAAGACAAATAGTGCTGCTGTGAATGTTCTAACATATGAACACATTTCAGCTGGGTATATATTCAAGAGTGTTTAGTTTTAGTAGATAATATCAAATTGGTAAGTGTGGTTGTTCTAACGTATTAACCGGTCATACTAGGAACTTCTGGTTATTTCACATTCTCAACACAACAACTACATTTTTCGCGTTCGTTTATCCAATTAATGTTTATCTTTCCAACTAGACCATAAATTTCATGAAGACGAGAACCACACGTACCTTTCTTTTTTTTTTTTTTTAACCATAGCCTCTCTAGTGGTTAGTACAATGCTTGCTGCATCGCTGGAGATACATACAGACTCAGGGCAATATCACGTATTTTTAACTACTGGATCTATTCTGGATGAAAATGAAGAGTTACAAGTGAAATAATGTATTAATCTCCATGCCACACCAAACTACTCAGTGAATTTGGCAGGTTGATCCAAAAGCCGCTAATGTAATGTGGAAGATTTTTTTTTTTTTTAATTCTTTAACTTGTGAGTAGAAAACAACTGTCTGTGTTCATCTCTGTTAGAGACGTTTTTGCATTGTCTTCAACAGGGCCTGTGTCTGCTTTTGTGAATGAGCAGCAGGTAAAATATCAGAGGAAAAGTGTAAAAGCAACACAGCTATGTGCTTTACCAGGGCCTCATCTCCAAGTCCACATTCACGGTCATCAATTAAAGAGCTGGCTCTCTCTCCACTGATTAATTTCCACTTGGCCATTATTAATAATGAGGTTAGAAAAATGTGTTTACACAGGGCAAAATGAGATGAAACACAATATACGCACATAAGTCATCATTTAAAGAGCATCAGAGGTGAGAGGGTGGCTATATTAAGCCCCAGACCCTGCTTCCTTCCTGAACCCTCTTGCCCATGGAGGAACCTGCAGTCGTGTTAGGTTAGTTGTAAATGAATGATGATGACACAAACACAGCCTTGGAATTAGAAGTGGCTTTAGCAATATATTACTTCGTGCCTTCCCTGTTGTATAAATCAGGTTATCTGTAACTATGGAACAGATCACCCCCAAACTTAGTGCTTTAAAACCACAGTACTCATTCTCTCTCATGGTTTCTATTGGTCAGGAACTCAGGAGTGGCTGCCTGGGCAGTTCTGGCCCGGGGTCTCCCATTCAGTTGCAGGAGGGTGCTGACTCGGGTTGGGATATTGTCAAAGGCTTCTTGACGTTCATGTCCAGTGCCAGGCTGGGAAGACTCAACCAGAGGGGGCCTGGAGAAGATGGGGCTCCCTGGGCATCTCCCACCGTCTCTGTGTGCTATCTCCATGCAGACTTTCCGGCATGGTGAGGTCAAGGTAGCTGGATTTCATACATGTTGGCTCTGGGCTCCCAAGGTACATGCCCCAAGACAGAACCCCGGGCAGATGCTATTTTAACTTTATTACCTGTTTTTAAAAATACGCAGCTCAAATCAAGGCCCTCAGCACCAGTGACGTTGCATATTGTTAGAGCACCCACTGTCTGACCCAGAAGTAGTTGCCAGACTCTGAGTAATAAAATGAGGCTATCATTTCCCTACCTTTGAAACTCCATTTATTATAAAGTAGTCTACCAAGTTTCCCAGGTTCTGTTTCTTATTATCTTTCATGAAACCTTACTTTCCCTTAAATGTGCCAGGATGTTATTATTATATCCTCTAGTCTTTATAACCATTATGTGAACTCAATATTGGTATACCCATTATAGAGATATAGATATTGAGGATAAAATAGGTTAGCAGAGATATACATCTAATGATGATGCCTGAATACGCATCTAAAACTACACGCAACACTTTTCATTCATCTTGTGTCACTTTCAAGGTCTACATAAGGACAGCACTTTAGCCTTCCCTTGAGCAAGGGAGTGAGGTCGGAGGGGCCTTTAAATGCTTCCCTGATTGCATTTCCTTACCTTTTCTTTGCACCATTTGAACGCATTTATGTGCACATTTGTTATATAAATTCTGATCGTAAAAATAATGCATGTCTATTTTCTACAATTTAGAAGGTGTAAATAAGTTTAAATCTAAAAATAAAACCCATTATCATACCAGCCTAAGAGGATAGCTCAGATATTCCTTTCTTTCTTCCAGATATATCTACACACACACACACACACACACACACACACACAAATATTTTATACATATAATATGTGCCTATATTTCAATATCATAAAACATTTCTCATAAAGTTGATTTTTCATGGCTGTTAAATAATTCCCTTGTGCATATGTAGCCCAATTTATGCAATAATTAACCTTCCTTTTTAAAAGGACAGAAGATCACAATGTAATTCTCATGACATCATTAACTACACTTTCTTGTTAAAACACTCATTCCATTTCTTGGTAAAAACCAACTAATTCCTTTGGCTGAGAATATGACCTCTTAGCCTAATATATTCTGTCCGTATATCTATACGAAGTAGCTGGAAGGATTCATGGAAATCATGAACTTCAACCCCTTTATCACACATGCAGAGAACCAAGGCCTAGAGAAAGGAGAGGGGTCTTGCCAAGGTCAACAGCAAAATCTGAGCCCTCCAGAGCAGAGATCATTGCTACCATCTTCATAGAGCAAGGCGTCTTTGCCGTTCCTTTGGTTGTTCAACAAATATTTATGGCATGCCCCGCAGGTGCCAGGCACTACATATCAAGCAGGGAATGACACAGACGTGCCTCCTGCCCATGGAACTTAGTCATCACCTCCCCTCCTTCCTCTCCAGAGGTCTCCACAGTTTTCTGAGCACGAGGCTTGCATCCCTCTGCCTGAAGCCATTTTCCAGCTTCAGGAAGGTGGTGAAACCTCTTGTCGTACAGGCTAATGTGTCTGAGAATTAACTTTCCAGTGAGAGTTGGTGAGTTGACACCCCAGCTTTCTTGCATCGCCTATTGTCAGTGGGGCAGTTACAGGACATGTTCCACGTAGCCTCTAGTGGGTCCCCAGTGGCATGGAGCCTCAGTGCCCACCCCCTCCCCCACCCCGAAGAGCCAGTCTTGTTTTTGCTCACAGGGCCTCCTGGGATCACCTCCCCAGATGATAACAGAAACAAGGCAAATATAACTACAAACTGCTCTGTTCTTTCATTATTCTGATGGTTTTGCACTGAAACCTTTACTGGGTGGAGAAAAGGAAATACATACTTAATCTAGGAAACATTATTTTTTTCTTTGACCTGGAAGTCAGCTGCCATGAAACCCTAGTCTCAGGTTCCACTACTGAGGGAAGTCCAAATCAAGACAAGCTCATACCAGTGTTTACCATATGCATTCTAACAAAAACAATTATAGGACAGCATTAAATAATACAGCAGGGAAACTCTTGCAGCTATCTGCTGCTACATTACAAACAAAACTTGGTATCTAACATAGTGTCTGATATTCATAATTTATTATTATCTCCTGTGGGTCTCAGGTGGATGAACTCAGCTGGATGGTTCTCACTTGGGGTCCTTCCATGGATACAGTCAGTTGGTAACTGAGACTGGAGTCACTTTTTCACTCACTTCCGTGTCATGGGAACCGGTGTCTGTCTCTAAAGGGAGCTTTTCCATATAGCTAGCTTGGGATCCCTCCCAGCATGGCGGTTTCTGGCCAGTCAGACTTTTTACATGGTGGACACCTCATAACACCTAATCCAAAAGCCACCCATTGCAAATGGTCAACATTAAAGGCTGAGCCTAGAAACTGGCACAGTCTCCCTTGCACCATATTCTATTGGGCAAGCAGTCAGAGTGTGCCCAGATTTGAGGAAGTGAGCAGAGACCCCGCCTCTCAATGGAAGGTGTGTCAAATAGATTTATCAGCAGTGGTAGGAGGGGTGAGGTAACATCTTTCTGCAGAAGAGATATTTAAGGTGGGCCCTGAAGAATGTAGGCAAAAGCCAGGCTGATGGGCTGGGGGAGGACATTCCAGACCAAAAAAAGTATGTGTGCAGACACTCAGCATTTTAAGGACTTAAAAGACAGTGGGGATGGACAATGGTGGCAAACTCAGAAGGCACATATTGGGGGAGAGTCTAAAGGTCTGATGAGGCTGGGCCACATAGGGGATGTTAACTATTTTAGTTCACATTTTCAAAAAATTTTTAAAAACGTTGATTTATTTTTGAGACACAAACAGAGCATGAGCAGGAGAGGAGCAGAAAGAGAGAGGGACACACAGAACCTAAAGCAAGCTCCAGGCTCTGAGCTGTCAGCACAGAGCCTGACGTGGGGCTTGAACTCACGGACCGCAAGATCATGACCTGAGCCAAAGTCGGATGCTCAACCGACTGGCCACCCAGGCGACACTTTAGTTTGTATTTTAATACAAATCAGAATCAGGGGGGGGAGGTGTGATCTGATTTATATATTTTTAAAATCTTCCTAGTTCAGTGACACTCAAAACGTGAGCCTCAGATGACTGCCAGATTGCAAACTCTGTTTCTAGATCATAATAAGATGACCACCAGAATGGTGCATGGGCATTTAAAAACCTCTACAGTGTTCTGACTGCTGCAACATCCAAGCACATTTTTATTGCATTTCTTTGTATTTGACAAGAATGTTGGTCCACGGTGCAATGGGGAAAAATACCTTATCTTTTACCACAGGTGGCTTGAAAAACATCTCTCTGGCTACTATGCAGAGTGGTATACAGGAGGCCACTGAAACAAGGGAGGGGAGTTGGGAGACTATTCTGTTGGGAACAGTGACATGGGCAATTGTGGAGGTGGGGAGTAGGAACAGACTTAAATGAAGTATTGAAGATGAAATCCACAGCCCTGGTGATGGGTTGGTGGTGGGGAAGAAAGAGAGGTGGGTTTCCAGGTGGCTCCCTGGTCTGCGGTTACAGAAGAGGTTTAATGGAGGTATCATGAAATGAGAAGCGAGTGACTGGGGAAAGAAAAGAGAACTCAGCTCTGAATTGCTTTGCCTTTGCCATCACAACTTTCTTTGGTGAAAGTTCTAACGGTCGTTGAAAAGGAAATACGTACTTAAGGCTAAGACACATTATCTTTTATTTTAATTAGAAGCCACCTACGACACAGAAACAAGTCAACATAATTCACTTTTTTAATCAAAGAGAATTCTTTGAGAGCAGAGGAGATATAGCATCCAAATAAATGAGTTGTAATTTTCTTAATGAACTAAGTCATCATGAATCACTGTGTGGAATCGCCCCTGTGCTATAGAGCCCGTGACATTTCCAACAATGCGACACTATTTGGTAAATATTAAAGACTGTTAGAGAAAGAGGAGAAGAAATGACCTTTCAATCTATATGGAGCATGTTAATTACTAAAAAGGCGGCAATCGGTTGTAAAGAATTGCTCTGCTGTCGTCACCGCTGGAGCACGCGCCCGCCCCTTGGTTATGAATTATCCTTAGGAGAAATACGGACACATGACATTTACATTTGCAATGTCACTTAGCATAAGTATGCATTCTTATGAAGGCCTCTAGGTCCTACACAGTCTTAAATATGGGTATGTTTTTAAGCTCAAATGTATTTTCGAGTTTTCTCCAGGAATCCTCCAAAGAGGCGGTGTAGGGACTGTAGGGAGAGAACGGCAGTGGAGTCATATGTTTCTCATCGTGAATCATGAACTCCCACTTACCACCAGTGTGATCTAGTTTAATTGTACCTAGCCCAGAATGTCCCAAACTTACTGGATCGAAGAGGCCTTTTTCTTGCTTAACACCTCTTGATAGTCCATTTTTGTGGAATTCACAGTGTTCTAGTGATTCACAGAATGGGAATTTGGAATGTTGAGCCTGGGTTAGTGTCCCGGCTCCACCATTTACTAAATATGGGTATGGAGCCTCTGTGACCACTGCTTGTTTTCTTTGTTAAGTGGGAATGAAACTCTTTACCTAGCAGGATCGTTGCTGAAAAGAATAAAGAAAGTGAGGAAAAGGCAAGAAAAGTGGTTGGCAAAGAACTAGGCAAATAGTACGGCTTAGTAGATGGCAGCCATGATTTCATTTTTAGTACCCTCTGTGTCTGGCACATAATAAATGCTCATGGCCTGTGACATTCCTTCTAGGAAGAGAGTGCAGAAGTTAAGGACCCAGGATCGGGGCCAAATGGCATGTCTGAGACAAGAACCCAAGTGTCCTGAGGTATGTTTCCAAGGCCCTTTCATTCTAGACCATGGTTTCTCCAAGCTGGAAGAGACTCATGTGTAGGTAAAAGAGGAGGAAAGGAAAGCTGAAGAGAGAATGGAGTGAAACTAATATTATTACTAAAGAAAGAAATGACGAGGGGAAAGGAGAGGAGGGATTAATGATAGAGAAAAATAAGGGAGAAAGGATGGAAAGAGGGAAGGTAGAGAAGAGGGAGAAGGAAGGAGGGAAGGAAGGAAGGAAGGAAGGAAGGAAGGAAGGGAGGGAGGGAAGGAGGAAAGTGTCCATTGTAAATAGGAATTAAGTCTCCAAATGAAAGGTCAAGACATAGAAAACTGCCATTGGACTCACAACAACTGAAGCATAATTTAGCAGCTAAGAGCTGTTCACTATGGAACTAGATTGGTTCAAGCCTGACTCTAGTCTCCACGTATGAGGTGACCACAGATGAGTTTATCTAACCTCCTTAATCCTTGTTTCTTTACCTCTAAGGTGGGGGAAATAATTATTTTCTTTTAGGGTAGTTACAACAAGGAAACAAAACAACACATGTAAAACACTTAGCCAAGTGTTTCCTGGCCCTTGATAACATGTAATCAGTATGGGTCAGTACATGATTCTCATAGCCGGGCTATAACCTGTGACACTTTCAGAATTGCAAATCTCAGGGTCAGATCAGTGCCAAGAAGTAAGACTGTGCAGAGGGGGAAATGGATGGGTGAATTAAGTACTTGTGGAGTGGGGATCAGTCTATGAATGTGGAAGCTCCTAGAATGAACACCTAAATGAGATTTTGTAAGAGTGAGGTAGATTCCTTGGATGTAGTAAAACAAACAAACAAAAAAGATAGTGCTAGGTGTGTTTCCTAACAGCAAATTATATAAAGACTGGAAGGAAAAATAAATGTGGCATATCATTAAACCACCGTCTAAGATCACATATGTAGGGCAGAAGAAGGTGTAATTTAATAGACCTATTAGTAGTCTGAAATGCATGTCTTTTTAAAATGAACTTGGATTTCTATGCAAGAAACACTAGAGGGTGTGGCCTGCAGAGGAAGAGGCTCCCTTTGGTAATCAATGAATACAGTCAAAATTGATTTCTCAAGATCTGAAAATGTGGCAGAAATGAGCAAATTCTGTTGTTTGAACTCAGGAATTTCAGATATACGGTGATTAAGAATGAAACGCTGCTTGCCTTTAAAATTCTGGGAGTGTTGGGACACGCTAAAAATGTGTAGAAAAACGTTCATAGGTAGGTTTCAGGAAAAAGAGTGGGTCTAATCAAGAAAACGGAAGATGGTACATGGCATGAAAGAGACCAAGTAGAAAGAACTATAAAGGCAGAAAAGAGGTGTAAGAACCATCAGGAAATACTGTAAGCCCCCAAATTAAAACCAAAGGTGCCAATATTGGTGAAAGGACGCAAATTACAATTATTTTTAGTGACGAAAGGAGCCTCCTTTGAGAGGCGGTGAGCTCTATATGACTTGAGATATCAAAACAGATACAGATGACAATCTATCAGGAATGTTGAAGTGGGAACGACTTCGCTGAACAGAAATGTTAGGTTCAATCACCATCCCCCATTGTGCTCATCAAAATGTTGTTAGAGGATATTCATAGTTAGAGAAAAAATATAGAGAGGATGATTTGATGGTCAAGCAATTAGGGGAACCATTAATTAACCTAAATTCAACATGTCGTAGCATCTTTAGCACTGCGACTGTCCAAGACGGGATATTAGCACGCACCACTTCCGACAGCGCAATAGAAACTTTCTGCAAGGGTGGACATCACGCTGGGGGCAGGGGGAGAGAGGTGTGGCAAAATGATCTTTAGGAAACACTGGTGTCCGTGATCTCCAAAGTATTTTCAACGTGAATATTCCCTGAGTCCGTAGGAGAAGATCACATCAATGTCCCTAGCTGTGGCCAAATTTAATGGAGTACCTAATTAGAATAACCAAGAGTACAGATGTCATGGCAACACTAGGGACCATTATCTTAGAGGAGATGAAAGGGAAGAAGGAGAAAAATAAAGGCATCGAGTGATCTCTGCGTGACTGAGAAGCAAACGGAGTGGTGGGCCTAAGATTCAGGGTAGCAGACAACTTATAGGTTGTTAGGAGAAAAAGGAGAACTGGACAATGGCAGAATTAAACCACCAAACGAGAGCCAGAAAGAATGGGAAGGACGTGAAGTAGCAGTGGATGTGGGTGTGTCTTTTATTTTTAAGTATGAGATGTACCTGGCCTGAGGCCAGACCAGTGTGGACATAGTCAACTTCCTTCCGGATGGGAAGAGCTCCTCCGGAAATCCATCCCGATGGTTTCACAGGAAACGTGGACGCAGACAGAACCGGCTCTTGGTGACCGGAGACCGTCGGTAAGCGCACTGACCCGATGAGTTTGCTGCCCCCTCCCCTCATGGGGCATGGCTGTTGGGAGAACTGAGATCAGTGCCCAACTCCTTGGACTAAAGACTTGTGAAGTGCACGTTCCTTCTCCACATCTCTGCTCCCCCAGCCTCGGGGAAAGTCCTGACACTTTCCTAGCGTAAGGTCCCGCTTCCTAATCGCCTAGCCTCCCACCCCCACCGGCTGGTCATAAGCTCTCTTGGCCAGGAGTTACCTTTTCAGTGCACTTCCAACATCCATCCAATACCCGACAGAATCTGAACCCAGCAGCCCTTCTCAGCCACGTCTTCCCCTTCCAAGCTCTGAGCTCTCGTGTCAGCATCCCAGCTAGCCCCCGTGAACAGAAAGTTCTATTCCCGCTCTTTGTTTTAGAAGGTGAAAAGCTGAATTTGAAGCAGTCCAACAGAGACACAGCTCTTTTCAATGAAACATACCTATCCCTTCCTGTTGGGGCCCCGCCCGATGCCTGTTCTGTCACCTCTCAACGGCTCTCATCTAGAAGAACCTCATATTTCTCACCAAAGCCACAGCGTAAGGAGTCACTTTAGAGCCCTTCAGTACATCTGGGAAGATTAGAGCCTATAAAAAAAAAAAAAAAAGGCTTGGGCACAAGCAATTTAAAGCTCAAAGCTCTAATCTGGAATTGGTATATTTATCCTGCTCTTCAATTATTAATGTTGCTTTATTGATCTGATACCTAAAACGCAAACAACAAAAACTGTTCAAACTAATTATTGTGGGCTTTCTACCTTTTGGGGCTTCTCTACTAGTCTTCGAGTCTAAACCTTTTTTTCCACCAATCGATGGGGTTTAATTCATTAACAAGTTCTAGTGCTTTGTTTAGACCACTTGGCAATCCCCCTCCTCATCCCCAAGCAAAAGGAAGTGCACTATATCTCATCCCTGGCAATAGTCGTGTGGCTGATATAAACGTATTTTCCTTGGACTTTTATTTTAGAGAGGGAAAGTGAGCGTGAGCGACGGAGAAGCACAGAGGGAGAGAGAGAGAACAAAGAGACGGAGAGAATGTTAAGCAGGTTCCACACTCAGTGCGGAGCCTGAGGCAGGGCTCGATTCCATGAGGATCATGACTGAGCCAAAATCAAGAGTTGAACTCTCAACTGACTGAGCCACCGAGGCACCTCTTTCCTTGGAATTTTAAAATCAAACTCATCAAGCCCACTGTCTGGTATTCTGTGCCCAGCAGCCACCCTATACTTTACAAAAAGTCTTCATACTTCTTGATTTTACCACAGAGACATGGTATTATTAATGAATTTTATATACTGGAGCAGGACAGGATTGCCATGGAGATACGAGGTCACCTAGACACATGCTCTTGCCTTCTCACTGGGTCAGGCAACAATGTCCGTTTGCTAGAGATGTACTCTGGATAGTAGTAAAGGATGGGGAGCCTGATGGGTTCAAGCAGGGTGCTACTCGTGAGGGTCATTTCCTTTCGCAGCACTGGAACGATTTTTGATTCGTGACTACGGCCCCAGACCCCACCCCAGGCAGCTTGCCCCTTGCCATTTTGTGCTACTGGCTAAAGAGGCAGGTGGAGATGAACGCATGCCAAGGTCTCCACCACCGCTGGAAAACCACCTCTAACCTCTCTGAATGGGTGATATGAAGTGGAAATGTTAATTAAGCATGTATTCACTTAGATCAGTGCAAGACAGGTGAGCACTTCATAAATACTTGCAGAACTGAATAAATGAATGCCAGTTGTCAGATCATTTGCGATCAAGGAACAAGCAACCCCACAGGGATTCAAACAAAGATACCAAAGACCCATTCTCCCTGTCGCTTATGTGAACCCTAAGGATGACATATGACATTCTCCGGCCCCATGCCTTCCTCCAAACCCATTTGAATACAATCGTGTGTTCTGTTTGTATCATCTTTTGTGTGATAAGGACCCTATGGTAAAAATTCTCAGTGGAAAAGAGGACTACATTTATTTTGTTGGCTAAATTATCTGCATGCCCTAACAGGGTAGGGACAGGGTAGAGGTAGTTCTTTCTTTGCATTGAGGACGTTTCAATGAAAACAGAAAAGCAAGTCAAGCTGATATGAACCACATGAAAAATGGGACGTATCTTTTAATTTTACATGACCCTATTCCTTGGACATAGTATACACTAAATCCGTAGTTCTTAAATGCACACACTTCTAGCGATACTATTCAGACAATCTGAAATAACACTTGAGTGATTTTCAAAATAAAATAAAATAAAATAAAATAAAATAAAATAAAATAAAATAAAATAAAATGTTCTACCTCTCTGGTCATTTGTATTGCCTTCCTTTCAATAATTCTATTTGGGTCTGAAGAGTGAAGGTTATGGTTATAAAGTGCCTAAACGACAAGGGAGGACCGAAAGATTCAGCTATATTCCTAAATATATATATACCAAGTGAACATCCAGAAGACTGACAGACTTTTGCAGGGATCTGGCATGATGAGTTAAAGGCAGAAGTTGACAAGATTATATGTATGTTTAATGTTGTGCTTATACATAGATACAGAAAGTCTTCCAAATATTAAAATCTTCCAAAATGACCCAATGAAACATGGGCTGAAATTGAGCATGTGTCAGTTTTAATTATGACAAACTGATACTTTCAAATGTGCATGTTTATCTGAAAGAGATAATATTCTCTAAATCTTGTTCTATAGTTATTTTGCTATTATAAATACATAGTGATGTTTCAGAGGATATATTTCCTTTGTGGTGCCTGGCAAACTAAACAGAATGCTACATACTTGTGTGGAGACCGGCTAAGTCTTTCCTTCAAGATATATGACAGCCATAAAAAATCCCAGGAGCCCAGATGATGTCATATATAAGACTAATTAACACACCTACAGGATAATGTATGTTCTATGGTCTTTAAATTTTTATTAAGGTCACTGTGAAGTATGACTTAAAACTAATGATAGGGAAGACTTTGGGCTCAAACACTACCTGTGGGAGTGGGGAAGAGCAGTGGGGTAGCTTCGCAACAGTGATGGGATCTCCCTCAACCCTTTGTCACAGAAGTTCATCATCCCTGAAAGAGTGCCCTCCAAGGGACTGAGACTTCAGAGTCATCAGAGCTTGTCAGGGGGAGGAGCAGAGAGGTGGCATCCACTTAGAAGGAAGAGCAGGGCAAAGGCATGGATGTGTGACATTTCAGGACCCACCTAGGGAACTGCCAGTATTTCAAAACAGAACGTGGGAAATGGTGGGAGATGCAGCAGCAGGGAGATAGCAAGGTAAAAGCCACGGTATTTTGACTCTAACAGTGAAGGAGGTCATGGCAGAGAAAGTGGTGATCGTTTCTCATTCTATCCACTGCCCCTCATTCCTGCACTCTTGCATTTAGGGGCAGCCTTCCTACCTGCTCCGGCCATGCGCTCAGGCACATGCCACGGCTGTCACTCCCAGGCTGAAATTAACAACAGGTGGACGTGAATCCATTCTCCCCCCCTCCTTGTCCACCTCTCTTTTCCCAGGGAACACCCAGAGAGCCTGCACTAGAGAGAGCAAAGCCATGAACACCTAGTAACCACATGGAGGTCAATTATTCTGGAGACTTTCCTGGACCCACAACAGACTTTACATGAGTAATGAAATAAGCCTCTGTTAGGTCGACCCACCAGGATTTTGGTACACTCCAGCCTCCTCCCTCCTGACCAACACAGAGAGACCCTTCAACGTTATAAAATAGGATTGACAAGGTCAGATAGGCTTATTAGGAAGATGTTGTGGCTGACTCAAAACAACTGAATTATTCTGGGGGAGTGTGAACCTAACATTTACTGGCATTTGCAGGGGACGAGTCCTTTAGAAGGATAGATTTTTCTCATTTGATCCTCATAACTCTTTGAGGTTGGTGTTCCTGTTCTTAGTCCCATAATTTGCACGAGATCAAGAGATCGTGGTGGTGCTGAGATTCAAACTCTGTCTGTCTGACTTGAGAACCAAACCCTCAGCGTTTCAGTATAACCTGAGTTGATTTCCTGTCAGAGTCAGCTGTGTCACTAATGTCCCAGAATGCCTTGGGGTCAAGCATGTCAGAATTCTTGAGAACATAGGCTTCCCTTTAATTGGCACAGTCCTTGAAAATGGATACACCATCACACACACACACACACACACACACACACACACACACACACGCACACACACTTCCAGGTGGTCTCCTCTAGAGTGACAGTCTTGTCAATCTGCCCACATCCCCAAATGACTTATGCAAAATCTGCTCACAGTGGATTTGGTGCAGTCATCACACAGCAGGCACCTTTCTTCACGAGGACTAATGTGGGCATTGTTGTCAAATCAGCCAGAGTGCCAGACACAAAGGAGGAGACAGAGGAGGCCGAACCCCGAGGGGCTGCTTTAATGACCCCACTGAAGCCTAAGTGTTGCCAAAATTTGCTAGCCAGGCACAGGCTACTGACTTTTTCACTGGGATACACTCACAGGCATCTATTAGGACTGTTGATTTGACTCAACCCTCAACAACCTCCAGGTTCTCCTGTGGCTCACTATCATACCGAGTCTACACGGATGGACTCCTTATTCTCTCTGTGTTCTGCGTCCCATCCAAGGACTCCTCCTGCTCCGCCTGCCTGAATCTCTGGTGGGCCCTCCATTCTAAAGTTCTGAAAAAACAAAGGGGCGCAATTCTACCAGCCATGTCCCGGTCCTCCATGGTTGAGGCCCTACGACAAGAGGTTACTTTGTTCAAACATGAGACCTACTTAGGAACTTTATTAAAATGAAGGTTCCAGGCGTCTCTGATGCCTGGAGATTTCTGATTCGGTAGGTCTAAGGTGAGTTTCATTCCTCAGCATTTTTAAGATGAAACAGACAAATGTGATGCAGGTAGATCATCCTTCGTGGTATAAATTACCATGTGTCAGACCTCTATGCTGGTCACTAACGATGGCCTGCACACTTGGCCTCAGGAAGTTTATCATCTAGAAATACAGATACAGGACCGAATCAATTGCAACACAGCAGTAGTTGATATTAAAAAAAAGTGCCCCCCCCCACCACCTAAGGGATTCTATTGTCAGCCAGATTGAGACTCACTAACAGTGGAAGTACATCTCTGCTCCTGTTTAGCTAGCATGGTGGACAGAGAAGTGACGTCTGGGACCTGAAGAACTAGGTTCTATCCCAGATCTGCTGTCTCCAAGCTGTGACTCCAAACAGCCACTCTTAACTAATGTCCCCATGCAAAGGCTTTGTCCCTCTTCCTGGACCTTGTATATCAGGAGGCCATCCTCTGGTGGAGCCCTCAGAATCCCACGGCTACCCTCATTCTGCCTAACGCAAACTCCTTGAGACAGGTGATCCTTTTCAAAGCACCCTTCTTTGAGGAAGAAGCAAAGTACTGTTGGGTAAGAACAAAACTAATAATCAAATAATACAAAGGAACAAAGAAGGACTAAAATGGATGATTGCAAAGGGATTGCCAGCCCTAGTGATTTATGGTCCCTAGGTGGCAACGGGAAGAAACACAATGCATTTGAATCCACATCTTTGTCCTTACACGATCATTCTCTTCTGCCAACTGCTAATCCCTAACCCAGCTTAGTGCCATCTCCTCCCAAGTTAGAGGAGCTTAGAGCATTCTCTTCTCCCAACCACTTCCCAGACTGGGTTCCCAAGCTTCCTTGGGCCCATGCTGTATCTCCACTCGCACTGTCCTGTAGCTCCCTGTCCTTTTGATTTCACGTTTGCTTATTGGCTCTCTTCCCTGTCTCTGAATCACTGGAGGGCAGGGGCTGTGCCTATGTCATTATAGGTTCTCAATTTGGATCTGTTGTTTGAATTGATGGATTTCTTCAGACTTTAGGTTAAAATGGAAACTTTGCATGGAACACACACACACACACACACACACTCCGAGTGGTGGGGTAGACGTTTTCCCGCACTTGACTTGTGTGAATACTAAAGCTCAGAAGTTTGAAGGGGTTCTCATGAAGTCACTGCACTATAAAAGACAGGCTTGAAATGAGGTTGGTCTTACTTCAAAGTCCATGATCCTCTCACTCTGCCTTTCTGTCCCAAGTAGCAGACTCCTCCTCCAGGGGCCCGGGAAACCCAAGGTGACATGGTTCTGAACAAGTTTGATTAAGTAAATCACGCAAAAGACAACCTTCGAGAAGGGAAATCCAGTACTGGGGCCATAACCTGGATCCAGGTAAAAATACATAAATATCACCAGCACGAGCTCCCTGGTCTTTGAATTTAGTTTAACCACATTCTTAGATTGTTAGATTTGTCTCTGAAAGTTCCCATTCACACTAGGGTCGTGTCTTAAATAAGATGTGTTCCTTTCCCACTTCCTTGAGTATGTTCTAGAGAAAAATAGCTCCTCTGAGGATGCCAATGACTGCTTGGTATTCTGAAATTTTTATTTAACTCAGTAGGTTCCTCAGACGTCTGTCCAGTGCACGGAGTCTTCTTTCAATACCTATTTGAACATTTGCTCTTGGTTATGTGATAACTTTTGAGCTTTTCCTTTGAAAAGTGTTTAGCCATGATAGGTTTTCTGTTTTCCCCCAGGACCATTATTAGCATTGTCCTTTAGGGACATGCCCCCGAGAAACACTATCACGTTAATCTGGCACTCTCACCTGCCCAAGTGGCAGGTTTGATCAGCCCTTTGCACCCCCAAGTTAAGGGCATCACATGTCAGTAGGTCAGGAGCTATCGGAAGAATCCATAGGTTCGAGAATGCTAAGTGACAGTGAGGCAGCATGAGCAGACTCTTGGAAGCTTAGAAAACCCTCATCTTCCACACTAGTGAGTACAGAGAACACTATGGGGGAAGATGAGGTTGGCAGCAGCACTAGGTAGGGAATTGGTGCCAAGAAGATACTTAGGAGTTCATATTAGGCCTCCTGCCCAAATGGCCAATGGATCTGAAATTGTGCGCATAAAGCAAGAACTTGGCACAGGATTCGAGGTGATGAGTGTGCATGATGCCTCGGTTTGTACAAGGGAGGGAGGCTGATGGGAAAAGTTTCAAGTCATAGATCTAAACGATGTCTGGGTAAGTCTCATGGAGCCAGAGAGTGTCCCAGCCTCGGACTGCGGTGGTTTTGTTGCAGAGAGTAAATAAATATGCTGCCAATATTGTATTGAGAGAGGGGGAAAGAGATCCATATGAAAGAAAAGCACTTAGAAGCATCTCACAGTTGGCTAGACCAATGTTCTAGGGCTTAGGAGGGTTGATGAGTTGTACACAACACTGATAAATACTCGAGATGAAGGCTCACTTTGGTCTATCCCCCATCTTGCAACATCTTGGGGAGGCGGATTAAGATGTCAAAGATGGGAAGTTGGGGGAGAGAAATATCTTAAGTGGGTACAAGTCACTACGTAAGATTCTTTACGTCAATGATCAAAATGTATTTTCATAACAGATTTATCACGTCATGCGATTAGGGCCACGGCCAGGGGGAGTGAGGGAGGCAGCAGCTCTATGTACAACATTTCAGGGGGCACCCCACACTCATAAAACTCAGTTTCTCTCACTGCTCCAGTGATCCTTCTCTCACTCATCCTAATCCTGATCCTGTCAGATTCTGTCTTTATTTAAAATTCTGATTTTTTTTTCATCATGGATTTCTTGCATTACTTTGGAGCTTTATAAATTATTGCATCAAGATATTTTTTATCTTGTTTACAGAGATTTTTGGTGCCCCCTTAAATTGTACACCTGAAGTAAATGTCTCACTCAATTTACCATAATCCTGGCCCTGATTTCTATTCTGCAAATCAGGAAAGCAAGGCTCTTGTAGTAGCTGGCCTTCGCCCAAGGCCGTGTGTCTATTCTACACAAGAGGAGATTTCAAATTCAGAAAGCCCTGACTCTGAAGCCCCACTCTTTCTACCCTCTGTTGTCTCTGCCAAATACACTTATCTACTACCACTTGGGCAGGTGGGAGCACCAGGCAACATGAGAGTATTGCCAGCAACGATGTCCCTAAAGGACAATGCTAGTAAGGGAATTGAGGGAAAATAGAAGGCAGATCGATTGCTAAACCCTTTTCAATGGTTATAATATAACAAAGATCAAATGTTAAAATGGGAATTGAAATCAGACCTTATGCATTGGACGGATGGCTGAGGAACCTAAGTTAAATGAGAATTTCTGAATACCAAGTGACCATTGACATTGGCAGAGAAGCCATTTTTTTAGAACTTAAGGAAGCGGGGAAGGAAAACGCTGTATTTAGGACTGTACCACAGTCTGAATGGGAACTTCCAGAGACAACATCTAACAAATGATGTGTAGCAGTGATTAACGAGAATCAGGCATGTGGTTAAAATAAATCCCAAGACTGATGAACTCCTGCAGATGACATTATTAATTTTTATGAAGTATGACCATTCACTGGCTTTAGTGGGAAAGAGTTATGTCAAGGGGTTGGACTTTATCACCTACAAATGTCATACTCAAACAGCATTAGGTTGCCAAATATCTATTTTGCCAGTGAAATGATTTTTATTAAGGTTTCTGTCTCCTCCATTGGCCATAAACTCAATGAGGGCAGATGTTACATCCACTTTGCTGCTTCCTCTTTTATCTTTCAAACGTAGTAAATGCTTAATAAACACTTTTGAATGAATAGTAAATTTCAAAATATATGTCTCAGAGATAGGAAATCTCATGAGATGTTTTATCAGAGGTTAGGCTGTATTTTAGACCCAGCACCCTCAATTCACATTCATGGTTACACTCTCTGAGCCCAAGCACGCTGGCTTTTATTTGGTCCCGGAAGAAGCCCCAGTTACTCCTGTCTCATATTACCAGCACATACTCCACATTCTGCATGCAGAGACTACTGCCATGACTTTTCTGTGTCTGTCTTATTTCAGCTCTCTGGACTCAACTTTAGTGTCCCTTCCTGAGAGACCTTCTCTGACGGCCAGTTTGGGAAGGGGCCTTTCAGCCTCTTCTCCTCACTGTCCATCATCTTATCCCGTTTCTTCCCATTTCCTCCTTCCTGAAAAGCTCTCATACTTCTGTTCGCATTCTTCTTTGTTTTCTGATTTGCCCACTAGAATCTTATCTCCTTGAAGGTACAGAAATCCCTGGTCTTGCTCAGAGCTGATGAGGTATGATGATTTTGGAAGCATTTGATAAATATCTGTTGGATGATTCCATGAGTCAATGGCTGAATGAAAACTATGCAGCCTTACTATTGTGTCTTACAAAAGAATAAGGGAGACCTGCATGAATGAACATGGACAAATCTCCAAGACACATGAGGGAAGAGATACATAGACTAACCCAACTTATTTTCAAGTTTGATGATATACATGTATATCTAGATGGAATCACACTCTTGAGCTGATCTGAGGAAGTTCATACAGAAAGCAGTATGGAATAGACAATTATGCTTAACGGAAACATGCATTTTTAACTTGGGTCACAGCCAACAAGTAACTCAACCTAGGGAAGGGAATGGAGGATAACCCTTCCAGTCATAGCAAAATGCAGATCATGGGGGAGAACCTAGGGATAGGTCTAGCTTCCCATTTAGCAAGTCTAGCACAGTGGTGAGCACATACCAGACACTCGGCATTTGTTCGCTGGAGAAGAAAAGCAAGCGAAACACAGGTAAAACATTATCTGCATCACATTGGAAAGAAGAGAAATCATATGATGGGGCCCGTATGGGCTGCGAAGTCTGGGCATTTGCACCTGCAAAGAGTAGAAATTTCCACCCCTATTGTAGGTCAGTGGGAAGCAGAATCTGAGTTGGAAATTTATATGCAGAAACCTTATTCGGGAAAGCTCTCACGATCAACACATGCATTGGGAATGAAGGAAACAGGACCAGGCAAGGGGGTAGTGGGGCTGGGATGCAGTGCTAATAAATGGAGGCTTCAACCAACCTCTCAGGGATCTGGGATTACTCTTTAGAGTTATCTTGAATTGGGACAAGTTGGTCAGCCCTTTATACCAATGTATCTTCAAGTCACTGGATGCAAACTACCTTTAGGCAGGAGTCGGGGCCTTGGACAAGGCAACTCTTGTCAGCCAAGGGCAATTCCCAAAGAGGCAATGCTCTTGGCAAGTGGACAAATGGGCATCTGCACACTTTAGTCCTGCAGGTGGGTCTAATGGTACACCACTGCGTTAGCTACATCACGAATCCCAGTGTGTGAAATATATATAATTGTGCTAAGAATATGGAAGGTAATAAGTGGAAGTTATTATAGCTAGCTCTCAGGTTAATGCCTGAGTTTCATCACTCAAGTATTATATTGCTACCAGAAAGCCCCAATTCAAAGGATAACAACAATAATAATATTCATTAAGCCATTCAATACTTACTGAGTCTCCATAAATATTTATTTATACTCTCTATTGTTCTAGGTGCTATGGATAGAGCAGTAGAAAAATAACAACAGATGGACATGCCTACCCTATTTAAACTGATATTGTAGACGGAAGATACAAGATGAATATAGCTAGCTAGCTAGATGGGTGGATGGGTGGATGGGTGGATGGATGGATGAAGAGCTGGATAGTAAGGCAGATGGTTGGATGGATAGATGGATGGATGGACAGATCAATAGATGGACAGATTGACAGATAGAATTAGTCTGAGATTGCCAAAAACACCAGAGAGAAAAATAAAGCAGAGGAAAGAGTGGAGAAAGGCTGGGGCAAGGGTGAACTTCAGTGTTTATAAGTAAGCATGAAGACCTCCTTCAAAAAAAGGAGCTTTTGAGCAAAGCCCGAAAGGAAGTGACCTAGCCATGTGCATACATGGGGGAAGATGTTCCCAGCCAAGAGAGCAATGCTAATAGCTAGCACTTACTGAAAGCTCACGCTGTGACAAAAACCCTGTGAGGTGTTTTACAAATTATATCTTCTTTAATCCTCCAACAGGTAATATTAGTTCTCTTTGAGAAAACTGAGACCTACAGAGATTAAGGGATATTTTTTTTCCCAAGGTCACGCAGCAACTAAGTGTAGGAGCCAGGATTCGAATCCAGGGTGAAACTTTAAAGCCTTGAAAAGCCTCCTTCAGAGGAAGGACAGAGGAGGGGAAACCAGTACACTTGATCAGAGAAATGCATCCCATCACTGGCTCCATGAAACTGGTTGTGACTGGCCACGCCCAGACACTCCACCCGGTAGTGGAGAAGCGGAAACGTTGACCGGGTCAGCCTGATTCCCAAGTGGTTAACCACGCTACTACAGACACAGACTCCCAAAGAGCCCAGACAGGATTTTAGTGCCCAGACAGGCAGGCCGGGTCAAGGCAAGCCTTTCATGCAGGGCTGCCTTAACCAGGTTTCCTGTGTCTAATTTAACAAAACAACCGATCAACTAACCAACCGACCGACCAACCAACCAAAATGAAGGAAAAAAAAAAAAGGGAAGATTCTAGGGCTTGGTGAGGAAGAGCAGCAGGACAAGCAAGGCAGGTGACATAGTGGGGCTGCCCTTGTTCTGAGGGAGGACTGCTGTTGGCTCCGCGCCCTCAGGCCCCATTGTATCTCCTCAACCCCCTGACAGAATTATTGGCCTCTTTGGCACCTGTCCCCTCCAAGCATCCTCCCCAGGCCCCAGGCCACCTTACTCACAGGATGCAGCCTCAGTGAAGAGGGACAGATGGATTGGACTGTGGACCATCTGGCCCTCCCCCAATGCCTCACATTTGGCTTTTCCCACACAAATCAAGCTGATTCTGCATCAGAAGACCCTTCAGCTTTTCTAGAAGATGCCAAACTAAGAGAGATCAAAAAAGAGGCTAAGAATTGTTGCTGCTTTACCCCCGTTAGGTCTCACCCCAGCTTTATTTCTCCCAAGAGGCTTACCAGGTAGGTCTGATATCTCCATTTTTTGGAAGAGGAATCTAAGGCTAAGAGAAGGTGACAACAGGTTAAGGCTATTCCCTTTGGTGCTCATTCTACAGACACCCACATCCAAGTATTTATGGAACCGTGAACACATCTCTAAGAGGAGTACTCAGTCTGACACATATTTATGACCACTTTTTGACCTTCAGGCAGTGAGTTAAGTCCTCGAGATATGAGGATTTAGATTAGAAACAGAGAAATGCTGTCCTCAAGGAGTTCATGATTTAAAAGGGCGCTCTCAAGTCCTGGCCGAATGTGTTACTGTCACCTATGACAGCCTCCATCACCTCCAAGGAAAACCAGGTCAAACTCTCAGAGACGTTGATCTAGAAACATGCTCGTTGCTAAGAATGTCCTGAAAACTGCCCTCCCTGGATCCCTTCTTAGAGTTCACAGTTGAAAATACTCCTGTCTCAGTGCTCTCTCTCCTTTCCTGTTCTGGCTGTAAAGTCTTATTTGGGTCAATTTCATGTGCATTTCCCAACCATTGCTAGCGGGTGGTTTGTTTTTACCTAATGGTGGACATGTTGAGCTTTCTGGACCTTGGGGAAAATTCACAAATGAAACTTCCAAAAGGTACAAGCTGCCAAGATATTCCTATTTCTGCATGTTTCATGCCCTTCTCTTTATTGTCTTCTTGGACTCCTTCCTCATTTTATTTCTTCCCCACCCCACCCCTTAGCCACTCCCAAATGAATGTGTGAGGCCTAATACAGTTTGAGGGGGGAAGGCAGGGGAGGGAGAGCAGAGAGAAGTACAGTCAGGGATGAATCCAATTGGGAGGAGATGCAAACCTCCCCAGATGGGGGCTTCTGGCTCCTCGCTTATTAAATTGCCTGCGATGCCTCCCTGATATCTCCCTGCTTCCCCGATACTTGCAAGCCTCCAAATCACCCCATCGCTAATCTCCATTTTGCTTCTCTGACTTTGAATCGTTTAATCCTTTTTTAAAGTCTATTATCTGACTCAGCAATCTTTAAAATATTTTAAGGAAAATGTTTTCCTTCCTACTGGAAAGTAGCCATCAAGTATAACCACGGGCCATATGTTAATTAGACATCTAATCTGCCACTTCCCAAGGGGGCCCTGATAATAGTGTTGCAGAAACTAAATTTGAGATATCTCTTCCAGAAGACTTTGGTTGTCTTCTTTCTTTGGCCTTTACCCGGAAATGTATTCTCTTGAGCATTCTATCTCAGCATTCATAATATACCTGACGTAAACCTTTTCCAAGTAAAATTTCAAAAATTAGGATGTTTGCTACAAATCAGAAGGAAAAAAAGAGAACACAGGTAATTGGATATTTTTCTTTTCTTATTTTTTTCACTTATATCTCCTCTCCCCAAAGTTAAAATTTCTTCATATTTTTGGATCCCATCCTACCATCACCACAGATGTGCCTATGTTCAAATTCCATCCGTTTCCTGCCTAAGCCAGATGTTTCCTGGCCATAACTGTGACACTCGCCCAATGTCTTCTGGTGCGTCCTTTGGCCAGGACGAAAGCTATTTCCAGTCACCATTTTCTCACACAGAATGAGTACCTTCAGTGTGGCCTTCCTCAACCTTCCTTTCCTTTCTCACCCTGGCTGCCAAGAGGGGCTCTGAGCAGCCTCCACCCATTCCGAAGCAGGGACATGTTCAACAGTGAGCTTCCCAGAGCCCAGCCAGGTCAGTAGCACCCATGAAATAGCTTCACCTACTGTCCCCACTCTTTCATTTCTCTTCCTCCCTGCATGGATTACCCCTTGGGTGCTACACTGTGAATACTGAATTTCTTCCAAAGTTTCTTGATGTGAAACATCAATAAAACATCCTGTAGGATATCTCTCACCCACCTTGAAATACTTCACTTATGGGACTCTGTGATGTCATAGACCACATTTCCTTTCCACAGAGCATTAATGTGTCCTACTCGGCAATCCATTGAAAATATGTGATCCAACCATTTTAAAGATGGTGTTACTTATCCTAGTCAGTGGAGAAGAAGAGAAAGCAGCAAAATAAGTGTAACTGATTTTTTTAAGTTTATTTATTTATTGTGTGTGTGAGAGAAAGAGAGCACACACAGAGAAGGGCAGAGAGAGAGAGAAAGAGACAGAGAGGGAGAGGGAGAGGGAGAGAGAATCCCAAGCAGATGAGGCTTGATCCCATGAACTGTGAGATCATGACTTGAGCCAAAATCAAGAGTTGGGCACTTAAATGACTGAGCCACTCAGATGCCCCAAGTGTAACTGATTCTTTGGTCATAAATGTGTCATATTCCAACAAAGAGTTAAGTCCCAGAAGGGTCAGTAACTGTATCTATACTTTATTTGAATCAAAGTGATGGTGTTGAATAGAGATTGGTATCCCTATTAATTTTATCAGAAAAAAAGTCTGTTTTCCTACCGTGTGTGTGTGTGTGTGTGTGTGTGTGTGTGTTCACATAGCTCATATGCACATACCCCTGGTCCATAGTATGAAATGTAACATAAAACAGGAAGCAATAAAAATGCTCAAAAGTTCAACAGTGCAAGTAATAAGAGGTTTTTAATGAAGAGTAACAAATCTAGCCAACCAGAAGAACTACAAATGTTATCAAGCAAAGTAAACATTCCACTTGTAATTGTTATTAAAGATGGATTAATATGAAACCCTCAAAATGGCAGCCTCCTAGAGCAAGATCCAGTGGGCTGGAGAAAGAATGTAAAACTTTGTAAGAGTGTAAGTCTAATATGGTGTTGGCAATTTTGCAAAGAAAAGGAAATACCAATTCAAGAATTTTTACGAAGAATCATTGCCTACTTACTATGTTTTTTTAGACCACTTCCTAAATTAGACTGTGGTAAGAGAGAAAGAAACCACTTGATTTTTCTTGGGTATCCACATTCCAGCCATCTTTTAAGCCCCTTCTCAATTCCATCATCTTTCATGATGATTTCCTTGCCGTCCAGACTTCATTTCTCTATTATTTCCATTGATTCCCAGTTGGACTTCGTGCCAGGGTGTATGGCTTGGGACAGCCTTGTGTCAGTCACCATTATTATTCAACTAGGCTACAGAGGAGTTTCCACCGGTCATCTTGTGTCCTTTCCTGCCCCTCCCCATTCTCCCTGCTGCATGCACATGGTGTGATCCTCTTAAAACATGAATGTGTTCGTATTGCTTCCCTGACTTTAAACCCTTCATTTGTTTTAATAAGTGGAATGCAGACCAGACATCTTCCACAGCTCATCAGATCCCGTGTGATGTGTAGTGGGCACCTCCCGTCCTTTGTCCTCTCTGATCAAGTGCCACTGAACCCCTCTTTGCCCCATGACTAAGCCAAGTTCTTTACTGCCTAAGAATCTCTTATAGCCTCTTCCAAATGCAGGGAGAGCTGGCCCCCCCTGGCACTTTGGCATTTTAATAATTTCTCCAGGTGATTTTTTCCTGAGCACTAAAATGTTTCAGAACAAAAAGCAGCAAGCTTGTTCTATAAAGGGCCAAATAGTAAATATTTTTGGTTTTGTGGGCCAGACGGTGTCTGTTAGGACTGCTCAATTCTGCCCATAGTATCTTGAAAGCATCCAAAGATAATACATAAATAAGTAGGCATGGCTACGGGCCAATAAAACTTTATTTACAAATAACAGAGTTGATAAAAAAAAAAAAAGAAAGAAAGAAACCAGATTTGGCCTACTGGCCATTGTTTGCCAACCTACTAGTATAAAAAAGTTCTTAAGTAGGGATATGCTTCAGAATCTCATCAGGATCATTTTTCACAGAATAGATATCTGGACTCCTAAGGTATGTATATTTGTATTTTTTGAAAATTTCCATAGCATATCTCTGATGGTTACTGCAGGATAGAAAGAAGTTAGAAAGACACACACATACACACACACACACACACACACACACACACACACACACACACACACACTTACATATATACTGTATATACAAATTCATGGATCAAAATGAGGAAGAATTTTGAAAAGTTCCATCTGTCCTTCAGGATATTAAATTAGGCTACCTTGATAAGTAGTAAGCTTCCTGTACCTAGAATATTCAAACAGAAAGGCAGTTAAGTCTCTGACAAAAACGATGTTTAGGAATCTATATCAAAGTTCAATGAATGAAATATGCCATTGCTTTCAGAACATTCTATGGCTCAATGGTATGACAGAGTTTGAACTTTGACATCACATATAACAGAGTTCAATCCAAGCTTCGCCACTTACTAGATACTTAATTCTGAGAAAGCTTCTTAACTTCTCTGGACACTTGTTTGCTTATCTTTATTTATTTATTTATTTATTTATTTTTTTTTTTTTATTTAAAAAATTTTTTTTTAACATTTATTTATTTTTGAGACAGAGAGAGACAGAGCATGAACGGGGGAGGGGCAGAGAGAGAGGGAGACACAGAATCTGAAACAGGCTCCAGGCTCTGAGCTGTCAGCACAGAGCCCGACGCGGGGCTCGAAATCATAGACCGTGAGATCGTGACCTAAGCCGAAGTCGGACACTCAACCAACTGAGCCACCCAGGCGCCCCAATCTTTATTTTTTTAAATATGTGAATCACTTTTTTTAAAGTTTATTTATTTTTAGAGAGAGAGAGAGAGAGAGAGTAAGCAGGAGGGGCAGAGAGAGAGAGGGAGAGAGAGAATCCCAAGCATCCCTGCATTTTCAGCGAGAGCCTGATGCGGGGCTCGAACTCGCAAACTGCGAGATCATGACCTGAACCAAAACCAAGGGTTGGACACTCAATTGGCTGAGCCACACAGGTGCCCCAGTTTGTTTATATGTAACTTGGAATGACTAATTAATACTTGATTGGCATGGTGTCAGTTTGGATACGTGATACATACATAAAGTAGCTTGTACAAGCCCTGAGCCTACAATAGGTTCTTAATAAATTAAAAGCATTTTTAGTGTTAGTGTTAATATTAGTATTTACTTTGTCCTACATCTCACTACTTTGATCCTGTATGAGAAATCCCAAGTGGTAGCCTAGAATGCCTAAAAGTACATCCCATCAACGCTGGGCTCACATTTCCCCATTTGGTCCATTGACAGTCTTTTGACAAGTAAGGCCTTTGTCAAGTATCATAATCACTGGTTAATCTCCATTCCCTTCAACCTCATCTTTGCAGCACCCCACTCAGCCATCTAAAGGGCCCTTGTCTATTCAGTTCATGGAACGTCTGCATGGAGCATTGAATATCCTTGCAGAAGGTTCTAGAGCCTTCCTGTCCAGATGGCTGCCCCCAGAAATTCTCAAGCCATAAACAGAACTTTGGCCAGATACATATGGCTACTGTGTTCACATTTTGGCTCTTTGTGGGCTAGATCTGTGAGATCCACCTTCCCTGAATTCCCCTAACTATAGAGACCATGTGAATCTCTGAGCTAAGAAATCACCTCTACTGATTCTGGGATGTGCTGCCCCTGCACACTCTCAGTCCAGGCCAGCAGTACAGAAATTACCCTGCAAAATATTGTGCAATACTGGCCTGGATACAGGAAGTTATCAGCGTGAGCTTCCCACGTATCCAAATGGTACTTCTCAGTATTTCACCTTTGGAGGAAACACCGGCCCAAATCATTAGTTTCCAGAGCCACCGATGGTACAGATAACTCTCCAATCAATATGTGCACTGATAAGTTCTTATCAGTGGGAATGGATCCTAGGAAGTATTCTCTAGTTGATGTTATCGCACGAAGTAAGCCACTAATAACCCTGCTTTATGTGTAAGTCTGCGGCCCAGAGACTCAATCCCATACCCTAAAACCCACATTAGGCCTGAGCACTGCAAATTTCACACATGCCAGTGTTAAAGTATAGTGGGAGATAAATATGTCTGGTGTTTGGATTCTCCTTTTCTGGCCCTATTATACATTATGAGTCTTTGTCATGGAGAAAGCTTTGTAAAAGTAGTAATTGAGACAAGGGTTTCACTTGGAAAGTGATCTCTATGCCCATCATGAGGGATGTGCTGAATCACCCAGCAGTTTGCTGATTCATCAGGACAGCTCAGGAGCTACCATAGCAATGAGCCAGCTCTCCTCGAATTACATCCCCCAAGTTAATTACAGCTGATTTTCATACTCCTGTCTTAGAAAATAAATTAGAAGTCCATTTATTAGAAGGAGAATCTACTCTCAAGCCTTAGGTTTTCAAAGAAGTAATGACATGGGCTAATGTCCCATATATGGATGGAATACTTATCTTTCATATGTGTGCCACAATTCCCATGGGTGATAAGTGATTTTTCTAGGGTGAGGCTTATTCACCTCTTTTCTTCGAGAATTCTAAAAGACTCTATACACACCTATATATATGGCTAAAATATAAAGCACGACTTAGGGCAGAATTAACTGGTACAAAATAGGTGCCACTTGTAGGATTTTAAATATTCAGTGAATGTTGTAGATTATACCCATGTGTTGAATTCTACATGTTTGCTGAGTATATGTTTAGTGTCCAATCCACCACTGACCAGAGGGAAGACAGCAGGGAGAAAGACACAGTACTAGGACCACAGAAAATACAGGCTGGTGGGGAAAACAAATGTTATATAAATAACTAACTGATTCAATAAAAATAGGGGCTGGTATTAGTCACGGTTCTCTAGAGAAATAGAATCAATAATGTGTGTGTGTGTGTGTGAGAGAGAGAGAGAGAGAGAGAGACTTGCTTTAAGGAATCGGCTCTTGGGATCGTGGGGATGGCAAATCCAACACCTGCAGGGAAGGCCATCAACAAACAGGCTGGAGACCCAGCCAAGAGCTGATGTTGCAGCCTGTGTGCAAAGGCTGTGTGGAAGCTGAATTTCCTCAGTCTTTTTCTCCTAAGGTCTTCAAATGATTGCAAACAGCTCACCTACATTACGGAAGGTTATATGCTTTATTCAAAGTCTACTGATTTAAATATTAATCTCGTCTAAATAAACCTTCACAGTGACATTTAGACTGGTGTTTGCCCAAATATCTGAGTACTGTGGCCTAGTCAATTTGATGCATAAAATTAATCATCACAGGGCTTATCACCATTATGTATGGGGTGTCCTAAGAGCATAGAAGAAAGGGACCTAATCTACTCTGTAGGCATGGAAGGCAGGCTTCCAGTATGGCCTTCAAGGATCCCTGCCTCCTGATATTCGCACATCTTTCTTCTCTTGCATATGGACTGCACCAACAAAATACGGCAAAAGTGATGAGATGTCACTCCTGTGATTACAAGACTCTCTGTCACCTTCTTGATGAAGCAAGCTGCCAGGTGAGAGAGGCCCACAGGACAAGGAATACAACGTGACCTACAGTCAACAGTCAGGAGAACTGAGGTCCTCAGCCCAATATCCCCTGGTGAATCGAATGTCACCAACAACCAACAAAGAAGCTTTCAAAGAAGCTTTCAATCAGATACTTGCCTGAGACTTCAGAAGAGCTTACGGCCCCTTGGCTGACACCTTGACTGCAGCCAGGTGAGATGCCAGGACTTAGAGGACCCAGCTAAGTAAGCTACACCCAGATTCCTACTCCAAGGTTACTCTGAAATAATATACACTGTTTTAAGAGGTTTGGGGACAATTGGTTAAGCAGTAATAATTACTAATACAACCAGCTGATGGAAGTTTCGCCAAAGGAGTGATGATGAATATGTGACATGAAAGCTGTGTGCATGTGAGAGCGTGTGTGTCTGTATCTTAAGAACATAGCAGTAGGTAGAAACTTTGGGAGTTGGTCAGATTGTTTCTGCTGAGGCTCAAGAGCAGAGGGGAAAATGCTTTGCTTTTTGTACAGGAGAGAATAGCAGAAACAGGGCAGCTGAGTTTCTGGTCACGTTTCAGACATCAAGGAACTTCCCTAGACTCTAAGCCTCATGGGATTTGGAACAGGTTCTGAACGTCTTCATCACTGTATTTTTAATGCTGGCACACAGCAGGCACAATACATACTTATTAAACAAATTAATTAATTAATGATTGAATAAATAGAATCCAGAATTGATCCAAGTTGATTGTATATATTAATAAGCATATTCAGGGGTGTCTGGGTGGCTCAGTTCTTTGAGTGTCTGACTCTTGATTTTGGCTCAGGTCATGATCCCAGGGTCGTGGGATCGAGCCCCACATCGGGCTCTGACGGTGAGCACGGAGCGTGCTTAAGATTCTCTCTCTCTCTCTCTCTCTCTGTCTCTCTCTCTGTCTCCCTTTGCCCCTCTCCCCCACTTGTGTTCTCTCTCTGTCTCTCTCTCAAATACATGTTTTAAAAAGCATATTTAGACAAGATGAAGATTTTCAGGGGAAGCAATCTCCCAGCTGTTTGGAGACATCCATTCTCCCTTGGGCTGGTAAGGAGTGTGGAACACGCTGAGGTCTTGAATATGATGAATGATAATACAATCCAATCACAATTCAGGGATGTTCTAACCCAAATCATCTATTAAGAGTGACTGACTCAGCATTTTAAATGAGGAGTAACTGTTGCGAACAGGAATGAGGATGGGATAAAGAGAGTTCCCAGCTGGGCAGGTCACTTGACAATAAGCTAGTCTGGGGCCAGGTCTTTCCTGCTGATGTGGAATTCTGCAGTTTCAAAGGGCCCCTGGATGGGAATGTGTTGCTGCTGCATGACCCACATGCTTCTGGAATCTCCAGCAGGTTCCATCTCTCCAATGGCTCTGGACATGCAGAGTGGAAACCACCCAGCTATTCAGTTCTGAACCCAAAAGCTGTGGACCCATAAGCAGCAGCATCACCTGTTAGAAATGCAAATTCTCAGGCCCCACTGCCAACCCACACACTCAGAAAACGGGAAGGGACAGAGACGCAGCCATCCGTGTTTTAACAAGCTCCCGGGGAACTCTGATGCATGCTCAGGTTTTAGTTTACCGTGAGGGGAAACTAAAATCGAGGGCCCTGAAACACTCCAGAGGGGAGACAGTGAGGACATAACCCATGGAGGTAGCAGTAAAAATGGAGGTGTGCAGGCAAATCTAAGATTATGTTTAAAATTTAGTATCGTTGGATTCGGTGGTTGATCAATGCAGAAAGCAGATGTGAAAGAAGCCTCTAAGCTGGCTAAGGATTCTAGCGTGGGTATTACGTTGGATGGTCGGTAGAGGCTGCAACACAGGTCTCCAGGGACTCAGGACTTCAAGTGTTAAGACCGGGAGCACCCTGGGCAACCTCAGACAGTTCCATTAGTCACCCCAGCAGTAAAGTTTTGGAAATGGATATTGATGATGCTGGTTGCTCTGAGCTGAACTCGGTCCCCCCAGAATTCATATGTTAAATCCCTACCCACCCACCCCCTCCATGCGACTGTCTGGAGATAGGGCCTTTAGGAAGTAATTAAGGTTAAATGAGGTCAGTAGGGTTGGGCTGTAATTCTATAGGACTGTGGCCTTTTAAGAAGAGAAAGGGAAAGTCATCTCCACCATGTAAGGACATAGCAAGAAGGGGCCGGTCTGTAATCCAGGAAGGGAGCCCTCACCAGAACCCAACTGTGACCTTGGACGTCCAGCCTCCAGAACTGTGAGAAAATAAATGTCTGTTGTTTAAGCCACCGGTCTGTGGTATTTTGTTATGACAGTCCGAGCTGACTAAGATGATGATAGTTGTATTTGTGGAGCATTTATTATGTGCCTAACACTGTGAAGTACTTTACATAAATCATCTCACATAATCCCTATAACACTCTCTGAAACAGGCATGATGATCATAGCCAATTTAAAGATTAGTAGACTGAGGCTTAGTCAAGTCAAACCACTCACCAAGATTACACAACTAGTATGTAGCAGGGCTAGGGCACTGGTTCTCCATTGTGACTTACAGTTGAATCTCTTGAGAGCTTTAAAAAATACTGGTGTTGAAGTCTCACTTCTAAAGGTTCTGATGTGGGATGCAGGGTGCACGCTGAGATATTTAAAACAGGCAAAGTTGGGATCCATGTAAAGAAACAGATATCCAGCCTGTCTCTAAACTAATTAAATCAGGACTCTCTTGTTCAACCACAGTTGTAAACATCCAGGCTAGAGTTGGAACCCAGATCCACCTGCCTCCAGATGCCAGAAAAGCTACTTATGATTTTTAAATTTTAAATGCTTGAAGAATATCCAAGCTGAAGAGTTGTTGAGGGCGTATATCCTGACATCCCGATCACAGGTTGAAGGTGGGACTAGAAATATTTAGAAGTAGACTTAAAAGGGTCAACAGAAGCATGGAAATTGAAATCCTGATTCTATGAGAATTAACCAAGCCAATTAAGGTAGAAGTGAAGAATTCCAAGGAACATGATTGCCTTGTAGATGTTGAAATGTTTTGCTTCTTTGGGATAAAACAGTCCTACTTACATAATATTTTAGTTCGGATCTTGCACAAGGCACAAAGATCGATCCTGTGGCCTTCTTTGGCACATGCAGCCCAATAGGGTCAGAGACTCTACCTCAAAGCTCAATCCACTGAAGAATAAGAAATGAGCTCAGATTTCGGACTTGCTGCTTGGCAGGTGCTAGTCTCCAAAACACGCTTGAGATGTCACGTAGACCTTGTGGTTTGACACCGATGACTCAAAAGAGTCAAGCCAGTTAAGAAGCATGATGTGGATATAATATCAAAGAGGAAACCTCTAGACCAAATTAAAAGAATCCAAAGTCTTCTGTTTCTATTGTAAGTGAGACTACTGCAACTAATTTATTTCTACATCATGAAAGTAGCAAGTGGAAAGTAGGAGGAGTCAGACATTTACCTTTCTCTTATTTTAATTACTCTCTACTGTATTAGAGTCTAGGTGGCCAATTATATTGAATGGTACAGTATCTTGTCCATTTTTGTAGCCTTAAGGCCTGTTTCAGTTCTTGGAACATCGCGTACACTTAGTAAGTGTTTGTTGGCTGACTTTACTTATCTTTCTAAGCCAAAGGATCATAGGACGGGAGTGCTGATGAAATGGCTCAAATTGGTCAAAATCAATCAAGGAAATCTTCCAGAGGTGATGCTTTGGCCCAGTTTTGGAAAAGATATGAGGACCCAAATCCGACCACATTCCCATTCTTCTTAATGTATTTAACCTTGCAGGAGGGCACATGTTGCTTGCTAATTCATTTGCAGCCATGAGATATGATAACATATGAGACAGAGGGGCCATAAGAGGAAGTTACTTGTTGATGGTGGAAAATGTGGGGAAGGGAAGGAAAAGAACTTTGAGACAGAGTTAATCTTACTTCTTATGCCAAGAATCAGAGATCCCAAAACATGAGGTTTTCTCTCAATGCTCATACCTACCTACCTACCTACCTACCTACCTATCTCTCTATCCTCTATCAATCTATCACCTATTTATCAATCATCTACTGCTTTCTAATAAGGAGAGAATACATTCTATATTCTCTCATAGATTTTCAAGATACACTTCTAAAACATTCTCACCCAATTGCCTAGAAAAATTCTCTTGAGGGAACTGGGATCAGGTGATGAGGAATCCAAAGTGTTTGACAAATACTTTCCATGTAGTAATTATCTAGGTGAAAATGACTCTAGATTTTCTTCATGCATGTGGCCAAATTTTGTTAAGTGTCAAAAGTTTCTTTTCTCTCAAAATCAATAAACTGGCAAGAAACTTCTACAAGCCTGCCAGCCTTCAGGGGGCTTTTCTCCTACTGGCAAAAGAACTCAGTTGAGGAAACCACTTATTTGATGAAATTGGAACATCCCCAAATTCATAAATCAATTTCCAAATTGCAGGAAAAAAATATTACTTTTTAAATGCCTCTAATTGTTATTCATTATTCTAGGTCTGTGAAACTTCACCAGAGTGGTTTATTGATGAGGCGGCCCTTCAAAGAACATTATTCAGGCACAGGGGAGTGAAATGTTCAGAACCACACCAAAATAATAGATTGCAGGATAGGGCACCTGATTTGATGTTGTTTGCTTTGGGCTAAGTTTAAAAAAAAAAAATAGAAAGTTGGGTGTTTTTTTGAAAAGTTTTTTCTTTGAGTTTCTTTTTCTTTTATTTCTCAAGTAAGAAGGAAAAAAAAATATAGGGGAAAAATTAAGGCAAGCTGTTGGAAAGAACACAGACACCAAGTCTGATTTTACTCCTAAAAGCCATTTACATGAGCCACTGTGTGTATTTGTAGACTCAAAACTATAACCTCAGGTCTGATGACTACAACAGGATTTCTCGGGACCTGGCCTGCTAGGCAAGGAAAGTACCAGGCCTCCCTGGGAAGTACTTTCACAGATCCACCTGGATCATCCAGGAAACACCTGGACATATCCCCAACACTGAAAGGAAAATTTATGGCTGTTTTTCCATGAGGGCATTTGAGAAATGAACTGTGTCTTTGATAAGCCAATGCCAAACAATTCATTGTGTGGAGCCCACAACGCTAGAGGGTTGTTTGTGCGGTTTACACGCTTCAAGCAGTGAGCTTTGGGCTTCACCTAAAGGCTTCAACAGTTGGCCCATTCATTCATTCATTCATTCATTCATTCATTCATTCATTCATATATTCATTTATGGCCCTTCTTGAACTGATTGATAAAAGACCTTCCACAATGCCCTTAAGCCACAGCCCAAGCTCTCTGCCCCTGTGAGCAGTAAAATTCCTCCAGAATTACCTAGGTCCCTGCTCTCCACTTCTTCAACTACCATTATTGCCATATCACCTCAATAGCTGATATGGTCACCATCTTGCCAAGCTCAATGTTCAATGATCTGAATTCCTTGTGGTCGATGGCTTAGCATCATTTGGCACAGTAGACTGTTCACTTCTGAAGTCACCCCAGCTTGCAGATGCCGCCTGTGTTCAGATGCTTCTCTTACTTATACCTCCAACCCTGTCTTCTCCTTTGAACTCCATGGGTACCAACCTAACTCTCCCCTAACTTCTTACCGCGGACATATACTAGAAATCCCTAACATGATGTGTCTAAAACAGGACCTTTAGTTCCCCCTCCTCCAAACTCTTCCTCTGACAACTGCTTCTGAGTCCATGGCAGGTCTGTCCATCCTGTTGCTGGACCCCAAATCCCAAGAGTCACCCTTAATTTCCATGTTGCCTTTCACTGCCCCATTATGATGGTTCTACGTCCTGAATACATCTTCCCTCCCCAACTCTGGGTCACTGCCTCCGGTGCTCCTGGATTCCCTCCTGCAATAGTGTCTTCCCTCTCATCTCCACAGGCAGGATATTTTAAATATAACTTAAATTTTTTTTAATGTTTATTGATTTTTGACAGAGAGAGACACATTACACGAGCAGGGGAGGAGCAGAGAGAGAGAGAGGGAGATGAGGATCTGAAGTGGACTCCACACTGACAGCAGAGAGCCTGACATGGGGCCCGAACTCACCAACTGCGAGATCATGATCTGAGCCAAAGTCAGACGCCTAACCGACTGAGCTACCCAGGTGCCCCAAAGACAGGATGTTTTAGAAGTCTAAATTAGGGGTGCCTGGGTGGCTCAGTCGGTTAGGCGTCTGACTTCGGCTCAGGTCATGATCTTATGGTTTGTGGGTTCGAGCCCCACATCGGGCTCTGTGCTGACAGCTCGGAGCCTGGAGCCTGCTTCGGATTCTGTGTCTCCCTCTCTCTCTGCCGCTCCCCCATTCATGCTCTGTCTCTCTCCATCTCTCAAAAGTGAATAAACATTAAAAATAAACAAACAAACAAACAAACAAAAATAAAATTGTAAATCAAATCTGATTACCCAAGACACTACTCTGATGACTTTCCAAATAAAAGTCAGTCATCAAAATAAAACTCAGATTCCTTAACTTGACCTCCTGTGAACTTGCTTTTGCTCACCTCTGACCTCTGACCTCTGACACTGATCTCCCATCATTCTTCCTGCTCTCCTTGCCATCTAGCTTCTCGGTCCTGGGGGCATTATAAATTGTAACTGCATTAGAATTAAATGAAGAATCAAATATAAAATGCCTGGGATTCCACCTGGACCAGTGAAGTCAGGACCTCTGTGGGAGTGCCTGGGGGACCCGTGTCTTCCTGCTCCTCACATACAAGGATCACTATGCAGCAAGAGAACTCTGTGCCCTACGTCTACACAACGATGTTTTCTCATCACCCAAGACTTGAACCCAGTCCTCTCTCCGGAGATGATTTCTCTGGCCACCTCAGCTGAGGGCTCCCCTGTTGTCTGCCACCTCCTTGACTTATAACCCATCACTCTGTGTTTTCCTCGCAGCACATGTAATTATCTGAGATTAACTTACTTGACTCCTGGAGCGCTTGGGTGGCTTAGTCGGTGAAGTGTCCGACTTCAGCTCAGGTCATGATCTCACGGTTTGTGGGTTCGAGCCCCACGTCGGGCTCCGTGCTGACGGCTCAGTGCCTGGAGCCTGCTTCAGACTCTGTGTCTCCCTCTCTCTCTGCCCCTCCCCTACTCGCACTCTGTCTCTCTCTCTCTCACAAAAATAAGTAAACATTAAACAAAGAATTTAACGTACTTAATTCCTTACTATCTTCCCTTACGAGAGTCGAAGAGGACGATGATGGGGTCTACCTTCTGTTTCCTGTTGTATTCCTGACGCTTACCACTTTGTCCATCAGCCGCAACTCCAACGCATGGCCTGCCAGATTGCTAGGGAGGCTGGAAAATGCAGGCTAGCTATGATCCCAGGAAAAGAGGACACAGCTGGGTGGCCATCAGCATCTCTGCCACACAGAATGCCAAGGATACAGTTTTTCGAGCATCCAAAGAAAGAGTTCCTGCTCCTGACCTCCGGTGGAAGTGGCATCTAAGGAGAGACCTTCAAAGCAGGTAACGGGTACGTGAAGGAAGGGATGAAGGGCGGATGGCATTTCCAAGTAGAGGCTCCACTGTTGTTGACATAACATTTGAGGATTTGAATACGACAGCATGGCATGTTCCAGAGATTGGAAATAATTTCAGTGTGACTGGGGGTGAGGGGCAAGGAGGGTGGGAAGTCAAGAGCACAGACTCTGAAGCACCTTATAAACCACAAGAAAAACTCTGCCCTTCCTCTTGGGACCATTTGGGAGAAAGGAAGCATTGCATGGTTTGATTTGCATATTACAATGTTCATTTGGCTAACGTATGGACGGCAGAAGGTGGGGGACGGGCAGGTGGGCAAGATTTGATGCTCTGGAGACCAGTTACAAATTACAATAATCTGAGAGGGAGATGCTTAATATGATTGCGAAATGCCAAAAAGAGAGAATCATACACTGTACCCATCCATTTGACAGATTATTCTGTGTAATTAATTTTTGAAAATTGGATTAGCTGGTTGATGGTTCCTTAGAGTGCCAGCCAAGAGCCTGCAGCCCTGAGTGGGTCACCCCTTGAGCTTAGGGAGCATGTTGTTCTGCCCTGCAAAGACTTCTCCTTAGCCTGGTGCCTTATAATGATGCTTTAGGTAGCAAATAAGAAAAATCCAAATTTGAACTAGCTTCAGCAAAGAGGGAAGGTGTTTTATTATTATTATTATTATTATTATTATTATTATTATTATTATTCAAGTGGGCTCCATGCTGGGTGCGGCTTGAACTCGTGACCCTGAGATCAAGACCTAAGCTGAGGTCAAGAGTCAGACGCCTAACCGACTGAGCCATCCAGGCGCCCCAAGGAAGTTTATTATTTCTTATAACCAAACTCTGAGGCAGGCAAGGGTGAACAAAACTGCCTGCAGAGTTCTCTCTCTCTCTCTCTTCTGCATTCTGGCTTTGAAGATGGGCTTCCTAGATAGGACACCTCCTGACTCACTTCCCGTCACTGCCTCTATCTCTGTGCGCTACAGTCCAGCTGTCCATGTTGCCAGGGAGTTCACAGCAGAGCCAAGGGCACCCACATCTTCCTGCCGTTGGACATGTTGGACCTGGAGTCTGCAATGTCTGCCCTCTTTGCCCGGTTCATTCCCATTAGAACTTTCCTGCTCCAGGCAGCTATCACCTGCTCCAAGGAGTGTTCTTGCTCCTTTCTGACTAGATCGGGGTCTCCCGTGGTGTTCCCCAGCATCTGGCACATCCCCTATCCTGTTTGATTAAATCCTTTGACATTTTTGCCTACTTTTCCTATTAGTCTGTGGCCCCTCCCAATAGTGTGGCATCTCTTTATGCTCAGCACTGGGGATTGGGTTTGGCAAACACTGGGTGCTTAGGAAGGCCACTCTAACCCAATGGATTTCTGTTGTATGTAACATTTTGCCTGGCTCCAGAAGCATATGTAAGCCAGGCGACATAGTATGTGACACAATCTTCACTCTTAGTGAGAGCTCTACTGATTAAATGACAGTATGAGATGACGTCATGGTGAGTATATGCCAGGAACCATACTAGGGTCTTTGAGGACTTCTGCCATCAACTCTATTAGAAGGGTACAATGGTTTTCCCATTTTAGAGATGAGCAAAGTAAAGCCTGGACACTTGAAGCAACTCATTTGTGGGCGCAAGATATGAAGTAGCTGATGGCAGAACTAGAATTCAGACCTAGATACATCTGTCAACCAGAGTCCAGAGGGGCAGTTCACCTCTCAGCTGACCTGGCCTCACACTCCCCTCCCTCCGCTCGCTGTTCACCAACACTCTCTAGCCTCAGCCACATTCTCTCCATCCCTTGAATAGACAGGCTCATAGAGCCTTCCCTCCTCCTAAGGCTCTCCCCAGCACTTGCTGGCTCAGGAGGCCTCTCAGGACGCTTCTCATCCCCGGAGTCTGAGTTCAAAGTCACCTCTCCGATGAGGCCTCCTGGGGCTCCAAATGAGCGAGGCCATTCCCACTGTCTACTCATCCCATTCCAGGCTCGCTTTCTCAACACCTACCATTATCTGTCCTCAGGTGGATGATCTCTCTCCGAGGAGAATGTCCACTTCAAGAGGGCAGGGCAACTACATCTTTAAAGAGGGTAAATTATAAGCTGATCCTAAAGATGCCCGATTATAGTTTTACAACCAGTAAGGCTAGTGAAGTTGTTTGTTTAAAATGGATACACTTTTAGGATTTGGGGAATGTTGTGGTGTTTTGGAAACTTGCTTCCTGCAAGTGAGATATAAATGTAGCAGCTTCTGACATTTTCTTTCTTACATTCCAGAGTCCACTGCCTTTCAACTTTCTTGACCTTCGGTACAAAAATAGGATAGGCTAAGAAAGTGAGGTCTAGTCTATTCTCCATATCCGGAACAAGAGCATGAATAAAAGGAAAGAGAAGATTCTAATGAGTACTGATGGACAGAAAGATAAAAACAGCAAATTTTATCCAGAAATGAAGGTATGATAGCAATCATTCTGTTAGAAGCTCACATTAATCAGAGAAAGCATCGAAATGAATCTAATCCCACATTTTTATTTGCATTCAGAATTCAGGTTTTCCTAACACTGCCCGACCGAACACTATATGCCAAAGTTAGTTGTTCTGTGACACTTGGTGAGGGAAAAAATTATTTTAATGTCTACTTGATTCTTTTGAAAAGGGAAATAGTTTTTAAATCAGAAAGTGATAAATCAATGGGGTGCCTGGGTGGCTCACTCAGGTAAGCGTCTGACTCTTAATTTCAGCTCTGGTCACGATCTCATGGCTGGTGGGTTTGAGCCCTGCGCCGGGCTCTACACTGATTGCAGAGCTGGTTGGGATTCTCTATCTCCCTCTCTCTCTCTCTCTCAAAAATAAATAAATTAACATTTTAAAAAAAAGAAAACGATAAATCAAATCAACACTGTTATTTTACAAATGAGAGAGAGAGAGAGAGAGAGAAGGGGCCGGGCCAGTGCCTATCCCCACTCTGGAATCATCCAGAAGACACCCAATACATATCTGTCAAACAAATAACCAAGGTCTGTCTGCCCCAGGAAGATCAGCTATCCCTCAGAAATTCAGCACTAGCGACTTGGACAGACCCAAAGACCCATCTCATCATACTAGACAGGTGCCTGAGTCTAATCCCCTACCCTCACCCCAACTCGCACGGCGGAGAGAAGGGGAAGCGATATTTTTTAACGTGCAGAAGGGAGATGGGCCTCGATTGGCTTGCACACCCCCATCTCATTACTATCCATACGGTTTAGCACGGTCGTGTGTGGGCACATCTGAGGAGCTATGGCACAACCGGACTCATTTAACACACAGGGCTGGGAAGGGGGCTGGGAGAGCCTCTCTCTCTCTCTTTCCTCTCCTTCCACAAGTTTCTGGGCAATCTAAACAGAACTAATTCTAACGTGCCAGTTTTCACTGCCCGGGCAAACAAAAGCAGCATTGGAGCCCAGCGATGCGGTCCTGCCACCCCGCTCCCCCTCCGCCAGGCTCTGCGTTGGGGCTGTCGCCATCAATAGCCTCCTTGTTGCCCGTGGCGGCCCCCGTGGGGTTACCAGGGGACTCTCTCCTCTCAATGGGCTCCCTCTCTGCCATTGTCTTCTCATATCAGTTTATAGTCTCGAGGACATAGACCGCATTACAATTAGTCACCATATCCAGAAGCCCCGGAAACTTATTTGCCACACAGAGTTTATTGGCCTTTGTGACTGGGGACAAAGGGAGGCTTGTTGGAAGCTGGACACAAAAGGCAAACACAATGTATGGATTTCTGAATAATACAAAGGCGGGGGGAATAATAGCAGAATAGCTACGTTATTAAGCGGAGAGAGGGCCCTTCCCCCGGCTCTCGCCAGCTTTTCAGTGAATTTGCCTGACCTGGTTCTTCAAGAGTTTTCTAGGAGTAAGGAGACAACCTGAAGGAGGCAGGTGGGCCGACAGCCAGAATGCCTAGCGGACGCCAACAGGAATCCTTCTGTGAGCGATACGTGCTGCATGTTCAGGGAGCGAGTCTTACCAATTCCCTACGGGAGAGCAAGACGACTGGAGAATGAACAGCACGTCCGGATGCACACGTGTGTTCAGGCGTGTGGAACGTGTCTGGGTGTGAGCACGCGTGTGCGAGTGGGTCAGGCCGTATGAGTACGTGGGGTGAGCATGTACGTGTGTGAGTACGTGTGTCGGAATGCGTGCTGGGCACGTGATCGTGCGTGGATGTGTGCGTGCCCACGCTGGCTGAGAGGTCAGCATCAGCGCTGTCACAAGTCGTCGGTCCCCCCACCGTGACAGCCCTGCGATCCCAGTGATGGCGGAAACCCCTCCGCAGGATCCCAGGGAGCCACGGTAGCTTCAGTGACTGCCAAGAGCTCTGCTCCCTGATGTGACCGAGTAAATTCTCTTCCGTATGTGACTGCCACTTCATCTCCCCAGAACATTCCGTCAGCCTCCTCTACGGGTTTTCCAGAACCTTCTAGCTCCTTCTAGCTCAGAACTATATAAGTTGTATGCAAATTTCCTAAGTATACTCCCTTTGTGACAAGAATAGGATGATGAACAAAGTCTCAGAAACCAGACATTTCTCTGGCTGCTTCCCTATCCTTACTGGTATATGTATCCGCCCACTCAAATCAACAGTTCTTCCTTCCTCTCTCTCCCTCCCCTTTTCCCTTCCTTCCCTCCCTCTTTTCCTCCCGTCTGTCCCCTCTGAATGCTTTACTAAGATAGTCTGACTCGGCCTTCTTCCTCCGCCATGCCAACAAACCACCACTGGGCCCTTGCACTAATCCTTACAGCAAATATTTATGAAGTGCTTCCTATAGGAGTCGCTTTGCTTAAAATACATTAAGAAAACATGATGTGGTCTAGAAAGTACCACTGCCGTGTCTTGATCATGGGCCTAAGTACTCCTCTTTGCAATCAGATACGTCCAGGAGAGCAGACACTGGGTTTTCATCAACTGTGTACTCTTTTCACAGAGCCTCCCTATCAACCCAGAGAGGCCTACCTTCCTCTTCACTTCTCATTGATTCCTGACGGCTGGTAACTCCTGACACTTCCTTCTATGTTTCTTAGCAGGAGGTGAGGGTTGTGAACGAGATGTGGACGCTTAGCCATCCAGGTACCAGTATCTGTTCGCTGCATAGCAGTGGGGAAATCCTCTCACTCATCCATTTACTCGTTCCTTAACTCACTCGGTGATTTTACAGTGATTTGAAGCATCTCTGTATCAACCAGGTGCCATCCTAAATTCTGGGGAGGTAGCAGCCACTCAGAGGAAAATGCTTTCCCTGAAAAGCACGCATTCTAAAGGAGAGGGAGGATGGTAAACAAGAAAAGGAACAAACACAAGTTAATTAAAGAGCACTAAACAAACTTAACTTCTTCTTGGTTTCCTCTCTGCAAAACTGGAATCGAAGTACTCCTTGTTTCCATGCAGCCACTGTGCAAACGGTACAGGAACACTCTTAACACAGCGCCTTGCAAAGAGGAGGTGTCCAAGCATATTCGCCACTGCCACATTTAGTCAAGGTGTTCCTAACCAATGTAAGGCCTTATGAGTCAAAATTCTATAGAATTTAAAAAACATCCGTGTCATTAAATTACTTTCTGGGTGGGCGCCTGGGTGGCTCAGTCGGTTAAGCATCCGACTTCAGCTCAGGTCAGGATCTCGCTGTCTGTGAGTTCGAGCCCCACGTCCGGCTCTGTGCTGGCAGCTCAGAGCCTGGAGCCTGCTTCGGGCTCTGTGTCTCCCCTCTCTCTCTGCCCCGCCCCTGCTCGCACTCTGTCTGTCTGTCTCTCTCTCTCAAAAATAAATAAACATTAAAAATTTTTTTTCAATTACTTTCTAAGATTAGTGGGTTGGTTTTTGCCTTTGCCAATTTAGATTGCTAATTCTGACTCCTGGCTCTGACATTTACCAACTGTACGGATTGACATTCGCTCTTAATTTCTGACTCTCTCAACTACATTGGGACGATGAGATACAATACAGAAAGTACCGAGCCCAGGACCAGGTCTAGAACGGTTAAAACCCTCACGTGTCGAAACAGAATAAGAAGACGCTCTGGGAGCCTACAGGACTGCACTCAGCCCCAGCATTACTTGGAACGCTTGAGGCTCCTTGTTGAGTTCCTCTGCCCATTCTATTATCAGGTGTCTCGTCTTTGAAAGTGAACTCATGCTTACCTTGTAGGAAGGTGACATATAAAAATAACCAGTCCCCTAACCTATCAACAGCGACTGACCAAATGTTAACTCCCTCTCTCCACATACCAGTTAATCAGGGTCGTGCTCCTGAAGGAGCAGATCGGTGAATGGACGAGCCACAAAATGGAGTGGCATTCATTTTTAATTCCAGTGAGAAAACAAATTCGGCTAAATCTAGCTTCCGTTTTCATTACCTCCCTCAGAATTTCCACATCTTTGTTCATCTCTGATGCTGGGGACAGCAAGCTATGGCCTGGAGGCCCAAAAGAACCCACCACCCACACTTTTTGTACAACTCATGAGCTCATAACGGCTTTGTGGTTTTTTAATGGTTAGAGAAAAATCAAAAGAAGAAGATTATTGTGTCATGTGAAAATACCTGAAATTCAAACTTCAGGGCTCACCAGTACAATTTTATCGGAGCACGGCACGCTCACCAATATGGATCGTCTACGGCTGTTTTCAGGATGCGAGGGCAGAGCCGAACAGTTGTGAACAGAGGCTTTGCGACCCGCAAAATGGAAAACATTTACTACCCGGCCCTTTAAGAAAAGTGTGCCAACCCCTGCTCTGGTTTGCCAGTTTGACCTTTAATTGTGTTATTTCTGCCATCATCCCCTTAATGAACTGCAATTTTTATTTCCAAGAACTCAAATTGGTAACAACTAAGTTGTCCTTGTATTCATGTTACGATGTCCCACTGAATCAGCCAAGGGATATTAGATAAGTTTCAACTTATCTGTTTCCTCTGTTAAGCCTACTTCCTTGTACATTACCTTTTCTATTTGAATTTTATTTCTCCTTTCCAAAGGCCAGTTCCCCTTCAATGTTGTTATTTCTTGATTGTCTACGGCCGTGGGTAGTTGGGATGGCTGGGAGTCAGGACTAAACAGTGTTTCCCACAGGCCGAATGAGCCTCCCTGACCATCTGTTGATGGAGGCATGTCCGGAATATACGAGCTTCCTCTCTGGCATATAGAGAAAGGGATGGGCTGAGTGTGAAATTAACTTCTCTTCCTACAGGGGAAGGGGGAGCCTGCTCATCACTCTTAGGGCTTCTAAGTCACCTGGGATCATTTACTTCTCCATTTCCTGCACCCCACTCTGGAAATCTCCTCAGTCCAGCCCTCTGAGTGATGAGTCCTTAAGTGAAGGTACACTGATGGTCACCATAGGGTTCCTAAAATATCCAAACTTTCATACAAAACGTGGAATTTTCTGGAAGACGTTGCACGGCCTGTATCAGTTCCCTAAAGGAATCTATGTCTGCCCACCCCCATTCCCAAAAAAGGTGAGGAATCACTACACTCACTGTGGAAATGAAGGCAGATCATGAATTGAGGGTATCTCATTCAGTTGCAGATGGTGAGCAGCTTGGGGGCCAAGAACAAGGAAGGCCCTCCTTATTTCTGAATCACAAGAGCCCAATGAGTTACATCAAAGGAAAGGAAACAGACAGGAGCTGGTCCCCCAATGTTATGAAAGTCAGCAATATACCAGAAATGGTTCCAGGTCCTCCTGCATCGTTGGTCTCATTCACTCCACGTAAAGCCATAAAAATGGCGATGTTCACATGTTACAGATGAAGACATTGAGGCTCAGAAGAGTTGGATCCCGTCCCTGTCAGACAAGCCTGAGCCAAATCTGATAAGAAGCCTCCAACCGTAGGTCTTGCTCATCCAATGGAACTTCAAGCACTGCTGACTGGTTTATGTCCCCGAGTTTAAAACCCCGGGGAAATTAAACCCAGAGGGACTGAGCTTCCTGCCGTTGTCCAAGCGGCAGCAGGGAGAGCCAATCGGACCTGGACGCTCTGGGCCTGGACCTGCATTTTAATCCCCAAACGCTACTGCCTCCCCATAATGAGAGTCACCTTCCCTTTAATTAAAATTCCCCTACCAATGTAGACATTCTACTTTTACTAATAATTACTTGGAGAGGATTTTTAGCAATCAGCACTACATAAATATCCGTACCTCCTCTAAGACTGTAAGAATTGCAGTGCCCTTCCCTCCCCCTAGTTTATTATTTATATACTGCTGCAGATAGACAGAGCTCTTTGTGGCAATTAAGATGGGCCTTCCAGTCTCCTTCTGCGGAATGAGGCTGGAGACGATCATTACACCACTTCGATCACAATGACTATTAATTGGAGAGCTCTCCCTTCTCTATAAAATATGTACCATGCGAAAGTGCGATAAACCGCCCAAGGAATATGAACTACATGTATTGTGAGGTCTCCTGATTTAACAAGTCATTTACCCTGTAATTACTGGGGTTGGTGGGGGGACGGGGGAATCCTCTTAACGGGGCAGTGGGTGACATGCTCCCAACAGCTAGGGCTCGGGCTCCAAGCTGAAATGACTTTCCCATGGTAAAACAAACCATGGGCTGACAGTAAAGGACTCCACAGATGGCACTGGGGTTTTCATTTTTATTTATTTATTTATTTGTTTATTTATCTTTTAAATTTTTTAAAGCTTATTTATTTTGAGAGACAGCAAGCATGAGTAGGGGAGGGGCAGAGAGAGAGAGAGTGAGAGAGAGTGAGAGAGAGAGAGAAAGAGAGTCAGAAGCAGGCTCTGCACTGTGACCGTGGAGCCTAAGGTGGGGCTTGATCTCACGAACTGCGAGATCATGACCTGAGCTGAAATCAAGAGCCTGCTGCTTAACCAACTAGGCCACTCAGGTGCCCCAAGGCGTTTTTATTTTTAATACAGTTGGAGAACCAGCAGGTATCCCTTGGTTCATGAGATCCCGAGGCCTAGCTCAGAAGAACCAAACTTCCCATCAACTTATCATTTACACATTTTTTTGACCCTGTTGTGGGGCAATGCCAGGTCAATTGACTTTGAGTTATAGAGTGAAAAGAGCCATTCCAGAGAAGACTATTGGCCGTAAAACAAAACAAAACACAGCAAAACAAGGCAAAAACAGGAATTGCCATCTGCCTGCTGAAATTAAAACTTAGACTCCCACAAGAAAAGTAAGAGCTGCTAAGGAGCAAAGATCAGTGGAGAGATGGTGTTCTCAAAGGCTGGGGAATCAAAGCCTATTTAGAGTCGGGAGAGGGTCCCTCTGAACAGACAGGGCCCTGGCTGGTGTGCAAAAAGTGTGACCCCGTCAGTCGGTCCTCTCAAATCTCTCAACCAAGAGGGCTGACCTTCTCCCTCATTCTTATCGATTATCTCCACCTCTATCCTGTGGTTCTGTGCAATTAACAGGCTGGCCTCTGCATCGGAATTTTCAGGGCAGCATGTGAAGGGACTCAGCTGTTCTATGACCAATGTCGCTGGCTTCTGGGTTAAAAAATGTGTAACACGGGGGTTCCTGGGTGGCTCAGTGGGTTGAGCGTTCGACTACTGATTTCAGCTCAGATCGTGATCTTGTGGTTCATGAGATAGAGCCCCACACTGGGCTCCACGCTGACAGTGTGGAGCCTGCTTCTGATCCTCTCTCTCTCTCTCTCTCCCTCTCTCTCTTTTTCCCTATCCCACTCTCAGTCTCTCAAAATAAATAAATAAACAAAAAGAAATTTGTAACACGATGTTGCCTCCAAGAAATCCATGACCTGGTTTACCATCAGAGGCAGCCGAGGAACTCAGACACTCAGGACCAGGATTGCACCTAAGCCATCGTCAAGAGAAAGTGGCAGAACAAGGAGAGCCGGCCTCTCCTCACAAGACTTGGTACGCAGACACAGGGAGGCTCAAGTTTTAACTTCACTACTTCCTGTGTGAACTCAGGAAAGATTTTTCATTTCTCTGGGACTCTGTTTCCATGCCTGAGAAATGGAGAGAATGCTAATGGTCTCGTCCTCACTTTGTAAGGCTGCGATAAGCCTTGGAGAATTCTAGAAGCCTTTCTGCCAACTGTACCCTTAAGATGGTAAGAATTATGATTATGCGTCTATGATCAAGTTTTTTTCCAGAGGAAGGTTTCTCAATGTGGCTGCCTATCGGAACTGTTTCAGAGTCATCAAAAAACACATGTGCCCCACTCCAGAAAGTGGGGTTTCTGATTTCTGGGCACAGGGAACTGGACACAGTCAAGAGGGGAAACCATGGCTCTAAGAAGAGCACTGTAAGCATAGGTGTTGATAATTTCAACTGAAGTCTCACTTTGTCCTCAAGAAATCTCCACCCACCCCTACTATTTTATTAAGGTGGGTTTCATTTAAATACGTTGCTCTATCTTCTGTCTTTGAATATAATGAGCAATGGCATTATCTTAAAAGATAAAGCATGGCCCCAAGTCCCTCGGCATACAGCAAAACCAACCTGCACTGTGCAGAGAACGCAACTGGAAGCCGAATCTGCAGGGAGGTTTAAGGGAGAGATATCCAACCGCGAAGGAAGCGCATGGGTTTGGATATGGCCATTGGTGTTCATACTAGCAAGATTCTGAATTACCAGGGAGAGAAGCTCATCCCAACCATCAGAGGACAGGCCTTCTTGATAAAGTAAGAGGAGGGCAGTAGCCAAATGGACACTGTGCCAGGCTCTGCGTTTATCGTTTTAATGGGGGACGGACGCTCTGACCCACATTACACACCTCATTCGGTTCGACCTCTCCATAGTTCCATGACAAGGCTGCTATTATCCCATTTTACACCTGAGCAAACTGAGGGGGTGAGCATATGGGGAACCTGCCCAGGGCCATAGAGCTGGTGGGCATTAAAATCCAGGGTTTCCTACTGCTGAGCCCAATCCCATAGCTAGCATACTTGATTTAACTGCATTTACTCCAAACTGCAAGGATATGGTGGGAGGACAAGATGGTCTCAGACAGTAGGCTTCAATTAGAAAAATCTGCCTGGGGCGGCTGGTGGCTCAGTCGGTTAAGCATCTGACTTCAGCTCAGGTGATGATCTCATGGTTCGTCGGTTCGAGCCCTGCATCGGGCTTTCTGTGGTCAGCACAGAACCTGCTTCAGATTCTCTGTCCCCCACCCCCACCCCACCCCGGCTTGCGCACTCTCTCTCTCCAAAATAAATACACATTAAAAAAAAAAAGAAAACCTGCCTGCCCGGGTCAATGATGCTGTATTCACAGATCCTTCAGCATCCCCTTTATCCTTTTCGCGAACAACCTTGGGGTTACTGGGAGAGGGCAGAATTCTCTGAAATCGCAAATGAAGCCTAGTGTCTCAGCACCAGTAAGGTCTGATGGGGCCTGGGGGGCTCCCCTCCGTCTTGTACCCATGCCATGTAGAACATGTGGCCTCCACGGTCACCATTGCCGAAAGAGAGATCGTGATAGAGATGTGGGAGGCTGCACCTGGCGGCCTCGCTCTCAGGGTCCCAGGGAAGAACAGGAAGAACACACACACAGGATTTCGTCTCTGTCACAGCAGCTGGGCGGACTCCTAGGCACCGTCGCGTCGCACGAGTGTCAAACTTTTATCTCTTACGTCCTCTGGTCTCTTTATCCAAAACCAAACCAACCAACAGAAACGAGGCCAGTGCCCACACAGGGGCAGAAACAAGAACGCCACCAGGTCAGTGTCCTGGGGCTGCTACCACGGAGGATCACACGCTGGAGGGCTTAAAGTAGAAACGTGTTCGCTCGGGTTCTGAAGGCAGAACGGCCGGGTCCCCTGAGCCGCTGGGTGGGATCCTGCCGTTGGTGAAGTTTCGGGGTGATGGTGGAGGTTCGTGGGGTTTGGGGCTGATGGCCAAGAAAGAATTCTCGAAGACGTCTTTGGTTCAAACAGGTGATTTCACTGAAGCACGTGGACAGGACCAGCGGGCAGGAAGAGCTGCACTGGGGTTATGCAGAGTGGCTTGGGTATATACTACCGGGCTGGGGGAGGTGAAGCCAAAAGGGAAGTTTCCAGAGAGACTTTCATATGCTGAAGACTCACAGATTACTGGAGGCCTAGCTATTGTCAAGCTAAGGTTGTTTTTCCCTCTAGCAAAGCATTAACATTAAGACCCTAGGGAGTTCCTGGGCTTTAGGCTATTGATGGGTTAGCCTTTTTCTTGTCAACTGGTGCAGACTCTCACCAGTTTAATAATTTGGTTTTTTGCCCTTTCGTGTTTTGGGGGAGCCGGGAGTGTGCAAGGAATATCACAGACATCCCCCCCTGGGGTGGGGGGGGGGGGTAGGGACTAGCTTGTACTTTGCCCTTAAGCTCCATGAGCTCCGTGGATTCCTCCAGCTCCTGGTGGTGGCCCTCAATCCCTGGCCTTCTCCCATCCGTGCTTCCGTCGTTACACGGCTGACCTCACGTGGCCTTCCCTCTGTGAGTGTGTGTCCAGACTGCCCCTTTTCCTAGGGACACCACTCATACTGGACCAGGGCCCACCTTAAGGACCTCACCTTATCTTGGTTAAATCTACAAAGACCCTGATTCCAAATAAGGTCGCCTTCTGAGGTCCTGGGGGGACCTCAGTTAGTGAGGACTAACGTCTTGTGCGTGCACCGCGGGGCACGATTCAACCCATAACACCAACTTTTCATAAGATCGGCATCTGCCGGTTTAAGGCACATTAGTTACCACTGACTGTGACTGTCAAATCACGACAGTCCCCGTGGTGCTGGGGAAGGACCTCCGTACGAAGAATTCCCCGTATTCCACATCCACACGGCCAGCCAAGGGCCTCGGCCCTGCTGCATCTCTAGGCTGATACAGTTAGATGCAGGTGGACAGACTGAAAAGAAATAATGAGGTACGTTGGTGTTAACTAAATAAAAATATTTTTAAAGATCCCTTGTGTATGCATTCTGGCTTTTCTATAACAGAAAGCACTGTTTCAGGGTTTAAAAACTCCGCACCTGTCGTCTGCGTTCACCGAACTATTTTCCATACCGGACCTTCAGCCGACAGACCTACGGAGACGGAATCGGGTTTCTGGCCGTCTACTCCCTTGACTCGTCCTCCGTTATGGAGAGCCACTCCCTGCCACCCGGTGGTCCTCCCAAGGCCCACAAGAGGACACTGTGACTGGATAGTTTTGCCTGTCACGTTTGGGCTCCGGGCACTCCCCGAGTGACTCACGGAGTGGCCTCAGACATGTCGCTGGAGCCTGAGTCCAGTGTCTTTCTGGGTAAAACAAATGGCTTTTCACGCTCCAGACCCACTGCAAACATCCCAAAGCTACTTCGGGTCGGCTTGATGCTCTAAGAGGGCTTGCGCACGTTTCATTCAGAGAGGGACTTTGAGAAATATGAAGCTTTCATACAGATTTGAGCCAGACAAACAGTGACGAGGGACAGAAACAAGGCTATGGCGCGTGTATTTGGTGGTATCATCGATGGCGTTAACTAATTATCTCTACCCTGAAAATCTGAATGCAATCAGATAATAGGAGACAAACGAAACAGACCCGGGTGTCAGGAGCTCGCTTTCTGACAGTAAGGGACAAATGAGCCCAGCCAGGTCTCTGTGCCCTGAACCAGGGGCTCGGAGCAGTGACGGGAACTTGGAGGAAGCCTGCTTCTCTTTGAACTGTCAAGGCTTTGTCTTTATTGTCAGCCTCCTTCAAGGCAGTCCCACCTTTAATAGGACTCAACAAGCCACTCAGCCGTCCTGCCTCCTACCTGGAGAGTTCCTGTCTCAGGGGACGCCGCCCAAGGCCTGGTGACACAAAATGCCCCATGGCACTCTCTCTGGACTGCGTGGGAGTTACCCCTGTAGGTAAAATTTGCATACATCACCAGGCTGCTCCGTCCACGCCCCGAAGTGCCTCTGGGCCCCGGAGTCTGCAGTGGGTTCCTGCAGCCGGGTGTTACCGGGCTGGAAGCGGGCCTCACTGAGACAGTCTGCTCCCCGAGAGGCCCTGGTGCCAAGCGCCTGAGATTAAAAATGACAGGCTGCATTGAAATGTAAATTTACCAGTGAAAAGCAAGTCTTCACTGGTGGAAGTTTACCTCCCAATAATCTGCAGCTCCCTGCAGCACTGCTTGGGGTGAGGCCAGAACCCCCACCGGACTCAACGCAGCCTCTACTTAATGCCCTCGTATTTCAGAGTGGACAGGGAAGGAAGGAGCTGGGGCGGGGACACGCCCGACCTCAGGGAACCTCACACCGTATGTCGATTGACCCCATTCGATGCTTTTTCTGGGGTGAGAGAGATACCTACCTACATGGTGCACATACACACAGACATTCCGATGGGATCGGGCGAAATCAGACACACCGGGCTCTTGCCTGCCTGCAGGCACACGATCTCCTATAACACAGCCACCTCCGTGCGTTCACGCGCACACGTGCATATATGTAAGTGTGCGTGTGCTGACACACTTACAGGAGTAGGAAGCCGTGTTGGGGGTGTGGGGGCACCTGGAGTGGACCTGCTAGGGCTCTCGACCCAGCTTCCCTGAGACGTGCGATCTTGGGCGAGCAAATTCCAGGCCACGCCAGGCCCATATCACACCAAGAGGAACTAGCCAAACACGGAAGACAAATCCTGCGCGGTTTCCTTTACATGTGGGATCTAATACTGTCCAACTCACAGAAGCCGAGAGCGGACGGCAGCTGCCAGGGGCTGGGGGAGGGGTACTCTGTAAGTTTTGCATCGTGTAAAACATTTCTGGAGATCTGCTATACAGCAGAGGGCTATGGCTAGCAATACTGTGCTGTAGATGTAACATTTTCTAAGAGGGTAGGTCTTAGGCGAAGTTCTCAGGTCATAAAACGACAACAACAACAATAGTAAGAGCTGGAGGAAGCGTTGGGAGAAGGTGGGTGTCTCTATAGTCTTGATGGTAGTAACAGGTTCGCAGGTGAACACTGATCCTAAACTCATTGAGTTGCAGACATTAAATATGGACAGTATTAAAAAAAAAAAAAAGGGACAGTGATTGATGTGTCGATCATACCTCAGTAGAGTGTTTTTCTTTGAAAAGAAGAAAAAACGAGCATAATCATTATACCTTTCCTCTGCTTTTCTTCTGTGGTATAACCAAGGAAAGAAACGGAAGTGTGTGGCAAACCACAGACACTCAGATTGCCGATATCATCGTCATCATCACCATCATCATCATCACCAGCGCCACCATCACGCCTGTATTTCCCCCGACGGACACCAGTGAGTGAACAAGCCTCTGAGCTATCTGCTCCTTCCTGGAGAGCTCTCCGATTGGAACTGCCTATCACCTCCGGCGGACTGACAAACTGCCCAGACAGGTGACACGGCTGAAGAATCAGAACAAAGTTTCTGCTCGCTGGTGTGTGGCTTAAATGCACGAAAAGGACGCCATAACCACGGCACAAGGAGAAAGGACTCAGCCTGTATCTGCAAGTAAGCTTACTGACGCGGAAGCTCCTGTAAGGGCACCCAGGGTCCAGGAGAACGGCTCTTACTACTGAGACATTACAAAGCCATCTAAGGGGCAGAACATGGCCGATGAAGACGTGAGAAGATCTGGTCCCCGCCCTCCCATGGGGCACCCTAGTGAGGGGGCAAGTCTGCACACACACCAGGCGAGTGGGGAAGGGTCAGTGCTTGCAGAAGGGAAACACACAGAGTCATGAGAACCCTAGCGAGGGGGCACGTATGCCTCCTCACTGGGGGAGGAGCAGGTGCGTGGGGTGTCCCTGAGGGAGGCTTTACAGATCAGGGAGATGCTGGCTGGGGTTGACGATGTGGATGGTCCTGCCGTGACTGAGGTGGGGAGGGTGTCCCTGGCACACTTAGGGGTGTGGCTGCAGCTCAGGGTTATTAGACAGGGACAGCTCGGCACAGAACAGGGAGGCAGGCGGGAGAGAGTTCTTCCACTGCTCGTGCTGGGTAATCGGGTGCTACATACAGGTCACCGAAATGGAAAGCGGCCTTCAAAATCATCCTCGGTGTCTTTATCATGGCCACAGCCACACTATCTTCAAAGCTCACCTCTTCCGAGAAGCTTTCTCTGACTCCCTGCTATGGTGACCCTTCCGCCATGGCCACGTGTCTTGACGCAGCTGTGGAACCTGTGGCTCATAGTCCCAAGGCCCTATCCAGAGAACACCGCTCGAGCTCAAGAATAATGCACCGAATGGAAAGAATCAGGCCATTTCCGGGGCGCCTGGGTGGCTCAGTCAGTTGAGCGCCCGACTTTGGCTCAGGTCATGATCTCACAGTTCGTGAGTGCGAGCCCCGCGTCGGGCTCTGTGCCGACAGCTCAGAGCCTGGAGCCTGCTTTGGATTCTGCATCTCCTTCTCTCTCTGCCCCTTCCCCGCTCATGCTCTGTCTCTCTCTGTCTCTCAAAAATGAATAAACATTAAAAATTTTTTTTTTAAAAAAGAATCAGGCCATTTCCAAAAGGCCAATTATGGTGGGGGAAGGTAACTCATTGCTCCTTTTTTATTATTATTATAAACATCCAAAAGCACAGATCCACGCAGACTTGCTGAGCACCTGTGGGGTCAGGAGGAACCCAGCCCCTCTCTCCTGAGTGGCAGCTGTCGGCCTTATCAGGAGGCCCAGAGCCTGCTCCCAGGGCACCTGGGTGGGAGCAGAGGAGCCTACGGCCCGCCCACCAGGGAGCAGGAGAACAGGCCTTCTCCTACAATTGTGGCCTTCACAATTGTGAATTCAAATAACCCGGTTACATAACATGGCATTTGTGACGGCCCATTGTTCTGGCCAGCCCTCTCTGCTTTTGTCCCCTGCTCTGTGCCGGACCCTGAACACACACCCATGCAGGGACCACGTGGTGATCTGCATTCTCCTTTTCCCTTCTGCTGAAACGGATCCCTGCACCCACCAGTTATTTACCCATATTCCAGTTTCCTCCTCCACAGCATGCCATAGTGTTGTCCAACTAGCTAAACTTAGAGAAGAGGAATCTAGGGGAAGAAAGGTAGAAAGAGGAGCTTGCCTGAGAGCTCTGCAAACAGTTGGTGGGGGGTAGGGGGAGAAGGCAAGAGAGACTCTAGTTCACCGCGTGCGGACGGAACCGTCTCTCCCTCCCTACGTGGCTCACTTTATGATGTCAGCTCACACATCGCTCTAATGAAAACATCCCGTTGCCTCTGTGTGCCAGGGTGCTGTTTTGCTTTGAATATTGATCTTCCGTTTTCGGCGACAAACTGTTTTCTCTTACATAATTCTCTGAGAAAGCACAGGAAAATAAAAATAAAAAAATAAAATAAAAAACAGGCCATAGACGTACTGGCCAAAGTTACATGTCCTTTGGGAAGTTTAAAACGAAAGGAGCAATGCACACTCAATGAAACCAGAAGCATGTTCAGAGATTTCTACCTTTGGCTCCTTGGCAAGGCTTGAAAAGAACAGATGCGGGGAACAAGGCTGTTGTTAAGTCTCGCTTTCTCTACCTGGAGCTGCTGACTCAACGGTTTTGATGGAACAGATCGTCTTGTTCCTGAGTGCGCCATGGCGAGCAGTCCGCTGCGAGTCAGCGACAGGGATGACCGAACTGGCTGCGGTCTGACACCTGCGGATGCATCGCCGCTGAGCCGTGTGGCCCTCCCGGTTTCCAAATAGCATCTCCAGTTGGGATGTCCAACCATTTCCTTCAGGATCTGGCTCTGCATTACAGGATCTATGGTGGGCGTCAACCATCGGGTTCCCAGAGCCAGGAGCATGGGCTGACCTGACCTAGTGATGTGGTCTGAGTGGCAAAATGTGAGAGCTGGGTTCATGGTGATGTCTTAGCTCCTTCTTGCTGGAGTTCATTCACTCAGGAACCCACTGGGATAAAGAGCGATCACTGTTCAGTGGACATGAATTCAACACTTTAGAGGTGTTATATCACTTAATCCTCCCAAGAGCCGTATTATTATCCCAATTTTATGGATAAACACAGTGCAGCCTACAGAGGTTGACTGGGCCAACTCAAGGCCAAACAACTACCAAGGGAGGAAGAAGGATGTTGAATCTGGGAAGGCTGATGCCAGGGGCCAGGAGTCAAAAGGAGAAATACCTATGCCCCATCCAGTCTTTCCTTCAGGAAACATATTTTGGTCACTTTTATGTTTATTTGTTTGATGGAAAAGTAAAACAATGCCCTTTGTTTTCACAGCAAAAAAAGTGGCGGAGCGAAACCCCAACAGTGTGATATACTGTAATGTCTTCACGGATAGAGGTCGTATTAGTCTTTTATTGCACTGTGACGAATTATCACAAACTCCATGGCTTAAAATGACACCCACTATTACCTGAAAGTCTCTACAGGTCAGAAGTCCAGATGGGACTGGCAGGGCGCTCTGCCTAGGGTCTCACAAGGCCAGAGTCAAGGTGTGAGCCAGGCAAGACTCTACCATGAGCTTCTAGGAAGGAATGTGCTTCCAAACTTAGGTTGTGGGCAAAATCCAGTTTCTTGCTGTTGTAGGACTGAGGGGTTAGCTTCCTCCCTGGCTGCCAGTGGGGCCCCTCTCTGCTTCTCAAGACTCCTCTGGGGTCCTCATCACATGGCCTCTTCCATCTTCAAAGCCAACAATGGCACATCAAGTCCTCCTGGTGCTTTCAATCTCTCTGACTTCTTTCTGCCACCAGTCAAAGGAAACTCACTGACTTTTAAGGGTTCATCTGATGGGGTCAAGTCCAACTGGCTAATTTCTGTATGTTTCGGGAACTTGGGACTTTACTTACATCTGCAAAACTCCTTCACAGAACCTAGATCCTCATTTGACTGAATAATCAGGGGATAGGAATCTTGGTGGGGGACATCTTTAGAAATGTGCTTACTACAAAGATAAAATTGGGCACTGGCAGACGGGCATTTGAGCTGTGGGTAGAGAGGAGTTCGGGAGGGGCTGTTCCTTAGATGGGCCTTTCCTTTGTATGCCCTTGTTGCCTCCTGCCTATGCTTCCAATATATGCTTTCACATCAACAGATGGATTCCTTGTCTTTCTGCTGAGACTCATTTTCCCCATTTGTGGAAAGTGGGGGAGGCGGTTAAAATTACGCAAAACCTCTGAGTATTTGAGATAATTAAATTAAGATGATGCTTGTAGGTTTCATACAGTACCTTCATGTAATAGATGTTCAATAAGCATTGGATATTGTCATTACTGATATTTTCTATGATTAATTACATAATTAGATGCAATGCTGTTCATGCTAATAAAAATGTAAGCGGTGATTTTAGGAGGAGGTGATACTTAAGATCCTTTTTAAAGACAATTTAGAAAGTGTTTTAGAAAGTGTTGGGTGTTTGCTTTCAGTCTCAATTGCCCAGGCACACACATTTATTCCATCTTTTACCCCAACTGTGCATTCCTCCGGGAGAAAATGTGCCCTACCCAGTGTGCTCGGAAGTCCTGGAGAAGCTACATCATGGGAATAATAATGACAAAGACAATAGCCAGTGTGTTGAGGACTTGGTCTGGGCCGCGTACCCGACTGCACACTTTACGTATGTTGACTCTTAATCTTTGCTATAACCTTGTGAAACAGATTCCAGTACGATTCCCCTTTTACGGAAGAAGATACTGGGGCTGGGTGAGATCTCACAGCCTGTAGGAGGCAGGGGTACACACACACCCAAGCAGCCGGGCCCAGCTTCAAGTATTTCTCTACCCTTTCTTCCTCTCCTGCTGATTTATCATTCACTTGTCTTCAATGTACTCAGCTTATCTGCTCATTTTTGCACACAGCTTACCCACTGCCTGGATTGCCAGCTCCCAATTTCCACTTTCTTTTCTATTTGCCTTGCTCTCATGCTTTATGCATCTTCTGAAATTTTAATGTGCATACAAATGGCCTAGAGACCAGCTTGAGATGAACTGAGGAATTCTGAGGTGGAGCCTGACACTTCAGATTCCTAACAAGCACCCAGGGACACTGCTCCATGGACCACACTGTGAGTAGCAAGACTCGGGTGGATCATGGGCTCCATGGGCGTAGAGATCGTGGCCGTGATTTCTGCAGCTCTGGGGCCTGACAGTCTGCTGGTGAGCTCCACAGGCAGTCCATAGATAAGTACAGAGCGAATGGAGGAAGGAATGAATAAAGGTATCCCTTCCCTCTAACTGGACCTTCTCCGTGGTCAATTTTACGTGACTGCCTGAAATCAGAGAGGCCTCCATTCAAACCACATTTCCAACCTAAGACACATGTAACATCAAACAACTTAACAGCTCTGGGTCCCAATTTTCTCTTAGAATAAAAGGGCATAATATCACAGCACCTTGCCCATTGTTGACTTTGAACAAGTGAGGGAAATGAGATCCCTCAATTTCGATCCCACGCTTGGGGTCGATAATATCTCCATTGAGACTAGAGTAGCCCCTGGAGCTTCATCAGCTGTTGGCACATTGGTCCCATGGGCGGGGACATTCCTCCTACCTCCTCAGTCCATTTCCAGTTGATCCACTCACCACCCATATAGTGAGGTTTTGTGCCAAAGAGAGAAGCAGGAATGAGCCAGGGAGTGATCTAAGGAGAGCAAGGATAGGCACTGAAGGCTCTGGGAATCGTTTAGCAGGTGGGGGGGGGGGGGGGGGGGTGGGGTGGTCCGCCGAGGTCACAGTTTTCCCGGCAGGCATCGAGGTAAACAATGGAGGCCTAGAACATCACTTTCAATGATGGCCTGTACCGGCTGACTGATTCTCCTCTTCCAGCCATCACATTTTTCCACTTCCAAACCTACTGAGAATTTCTCCTGGGAAGCTAATCTTGGCTTTAGCACACACATACTACGTAAAAAATGAGTAGCACAAATCACTGGATCTCCAAGTCCAAGGCAAACTTTTCAGTAGAGCCCTTTATTGAGTATCCCTTCTGAGAAATGACATATTGTTCAAGCTCTGCTGAAATATCTGCGGGGCATCTTAATTTCTCTATTTCCAGGTCTCCTTTGAAAGTTTTTTTTCTTCGGAATGTTCTTTTATTTTTTCCTTTCTTCTTTCCTTTCTCTCTCTCTCTCTCCCTCTCTCTCTGTGTCTCCCCCTCCCTCCCTCTCTTTATCTCTCTCTCTTCCTTCCTCTGTCCCTTTCTTTCTCTATTCTTCCTTCCTTCCTCTTTCTTCCTTTCCTTTTCTTTCTTTTCTTTTTCCTTTTCTTTCTTGCTTTCTCACTGGATTTCCCAAAGAACATGAGCAAACAAGGAAAAGAAATTCTACTTCCCAGACAAAAATCTAAGTGCCTACCACTACAGACGGTGTGACTTAAGGAAAGTTTTTATAGCCTTCTCTTAAAAAAAAAATGTAGTTGAGGTTTCCCCATACAGAGAAAAAATAAAGAGGGAAAATGGCTCAAAACATAAACTGAGATATTAACTGAGAAGGCCATTCAAACACAGGAAAGTATTGAAACGATCACAGTTCACACGGGTTTAGGGCAGAGACCCCCTGGTGCCGACGGGTATAAGGTGAGAACCGGCTGGCAGTCCCTGGATCTGATTACTGCACACACTTCCCGTCACCAAGAGTGAGCACCCAGTTAATAATGATGGCTGTCAGCCAATGGATGTCAACAATCTCCCCCACCACAGCCCCCTCCCCTTGCCCTGGTCAAGAACATGATGTTCTGGTGGCTTTGGTTTGGGCTTGACTGAAGTGTCCCCACCTCTGAATGCCTTTGTATCCATCTCTGGCAACCCACGGACCTTTCCTCATCTCAACTGCACTCATTTGGGCCCTTTCATGATTCCTAACTAGTGGTTATTCAGTCATAATTGAGGCAGGAATCAGATCCTTGCCTTATAATCAGAGCCAGCCAGTTATCATGGGGCTCAGCAAGTTGATTCAATGCCACAGGGAAAATATATCATTCTGGGGTTTGGTTTAGACATTTGCATTCCCTGATTTCTTTCTCCTTCCAACTTAGACCATTACCCAAAACTCTGCAGGCTCTGAGGTTAAGCAGACCTATATTTGAACCCAGCATCTACCAGTATTAGACTGGAGAGCCCTGGACACATTTCCTGTTGTCATTACTTAGTTGTTTGTGAGTCTTTTTGTTGTTGTTGTTATTTTAGTTATTTTTAGAAAGAGTGAGACATAATAGTAAGGAGTCCAAATTCAGTGTGTTTCATTTACCCATGGAATCAGTCATTCTGGGCACACATTAGGTACTTTCAAACTAGAGTGTTTGGAGAACAGAAAGCAAGCATACTTTTTGCACTTCAGAAATGGTGGCCATGGTCAGGTCTGAATCAGTCTGGTTGAGGCCAGGCAAGATGCTCCTCCTAGGCCCCCAGGCATGCAGCTACCCTTATACTCCCATGTTCCAACACATGTGGCTCCACAGGGACACCAGATGCACGTGCATGTCTGGCTTTGTTCATTTCCTCACACCATCATGCTCATCACCGGCCTCAGGATCTTTGCATGTGCCATTTCTTTCACTTAGCATCCTCTTCTTTCACTCAATAAGTATTTTTTTTCAGCACTCACTACATGTCAGGCACTTGTCTAGGGGATACAGTGGTGACCAAGACTGTGACCTCACGAGGCTTATGTTTTATGGGTATGTGAAGGTAGGGGTAATTGTGGGAAGGCTGAAGCAAATAATCCAATCCAGAGATAATCTGGGAGTGATGAGTACTATGAAAATAATCAAACACAGTCATGGGAGAGAAAGTAACTGAACACAAAGGTCAATGAAACCCTCTTTGAGGAAGATATTTGGAATTAAGGAGACATTTTGCACTGAGCTATAAATGGTGCAGATTGCGTGACTATTTCAAAGAGGATCATTCCAGACTGAGTAGCAAGAGCAAAAGCCACATGGAGTAACTTGCTCCTAGGATGACTGCCAGTGAGTTCTTCACCCCCACACGTCTGCACCTTCTCAGCGCCGAGAAGTGGAATCATTTCTCCCTTGTTCTTGAATCCAAGCTGGCTTTGGCAATTCCCTTGGCAATTCGAATGGGACAGAAGTGACATGCTGGGATTGTTGAGGCCAGGTCATTAGAAACCCTGCAGGTTCCACTTGGGCCTGCTGGAGCACATTCATGGGGGGCACCCGCTCAGATCTCACTGTCGTGCTCCACAGAGAGGCCACAGGCAGATGCATCGTTCAACTGACCCAGCTGAGCTCCTAGCCCACTGCCAACATCAACTGTCACTTACGTGAGGGAGCCATCTTGAATGTCCAGTCTTGCAGAGTCTCAGCCAACAGCTGATTGCGCCTATCAGCAGAAGTCACCCAGTTGAGCCCAGTCAACCACAGAACTAGGAGAGGTGATCATCAAGTGTTATTAAATTTCACCACGTTTGGGGGTGATCTGTTACACAGCAGGAGATAATCATAACACCCTGTGACTCTGCTCTGTCCACCTCCAGTCCATTTCGCCTTGTTAATTCCTTCTTATCTTTCAACTCAAACATTATTCCCATAGAGGAACCTTCCTACAACCCTCACCCCAGATGCTCAGGCACCTTCCTGTATATTCTCAGAATTTGTATTTTACCTTCATAGCACTAATAATAATTTATAGTTTGTATTTATTTTTATGGTTACTTATAATTGCCCCCTTCTATGCTCAGTGATAATTCTCTATGTGTTTTGCTCACCATAACATCCCCAACATTTACCATAGAGCCTGGCACCTAGTAGGTAATCAATAAATATTTGTTGAATAAAATAATAAAACAACAATGGAATGAATGTGTTGGCTTCAGGAAAAAAAAAAAAAAAAAAAAGGGGCATCCAGTTGTCAAAGTTAGCATACTTGATAACAGATATTGTCCCCAAATACAAATTCATGTCTGGTGGCCATATCTAGCTAGACTTTTTATCAAAGAAAGTTTAGAAGTTAAAATATCAACGGTCCAGAACATGTGGAGCCCCAGAAGAATTGGTTAAAAGATGGTTCTGTGACCTTCCAGAGGATGAAGAGTCCCTAAGTGGGCAGAGACCCTATGGGATAAGAGCAAGATCCTGGGATCCTTCTGGTTCTCAGCTACTCCAAGGAGAGTCAGCAACCTGAAGCTCCTTTCATATCCCCAGCATCCCACACCAAAGCCATAAACAGTATGCACTCAAAGATGCCTCCCGAGCTTCTAAAACACAGCCCACAAAACTCCTCCTGGTTTACCTTCCTTCCACATTAGAAGCCTGTTTTCCTGCTTACTGCCTTTATATATTAAAAATAGTTTTTATGTCTTACTGCCAGACATTAAGAACTTATTTATCAGGTACTATGCCAAGTGCTTTCCATGCATTATCTCACCTAATCCTCCCAGAAGCCTATGAGGAGAGCATCTCCCAATTACAGATTGAGTAAACTAAGGCACAAAGAGGTTAAGAAATTTGCCCAAAGCCATGGAGCTAACAAGAAGCAGAGCTAGGTCTCAAAAACAAAACAAACAACAAAGAATCAAATGTGTGTGTGTGTGCACGCACACACGCACACACACACAGATTTGAATGTGTCCAAAACACAGATTTTTACGCATTCTGCTTCAATGCCTCATAAAAGAGAACATGTTCTCCTGATTTTGCCTCGCCCTGGCTCGGAACCAGTTAACGTGGCTCTGGGCCGGACACACCATAGGAGACGGCATGTGGTGATGACCTACCAAGGTTTAAACCCTGACACTTCCAGCAGGGGGGTCAGACTCCCCTTCTCCACCAGGGCCCAGCAGCCTGGAAGCTCGTCTGAATGGGCATCGCGGGCACAGAGAAGGAGCTCAGCCCCCAGCCAATCGCAGGCACAGGCGGGCAGGGCGGATCACCCTGTGGCACTCTCAGGACCCAGGGGACGGGGGTGCTGAGTACACTGTCAAGCTGAAGCTGGGGAAAGAGCTTGGATCTCAGGAGAATCCCCCGAGAAACACGGCCACAGTGAAACATCAGGTGCAACACGGCTTTATTCTGGGTGGGCCAATTTTGAAATTCAAGACTGATAAACATGTCTGGGAATTTGAGAGACTGACTCAGAAATCCCCGGGCCCTTGGCCCTACCATTACGTGAAGGCTATAGATCCCACAAGTGAGCTTGCTCTAATCTTCTCTGCGCTTCCCTGACTCTCCCCGCCTCCCCCATCCCCGCCCTGTGTGATAGCTGCCTCAGCAAGTGTGAATCACGAAACCACATAAACTGCAACAAGGCCATCCTCCTGCCGACTTCTGGGAACATAAACAATAATAATGTAAATGCAACGTACTAAAGGCTTAAGCAAAGTGCTTAAAGGAAATCTATATTTTTTATGTAAACAGTCTTCTGTTTACAGACGTGGTATCAGTCGTTCTGCTCAACTCTGGGAGATCTGAAACCAGTTTGCCCTAGAAGCAAAGGGTATAACCTCTGGCCAGGAGAGTGCAAAGGAAAGAGAACGCAAAAACCTCACTTTTAAACGTCTCTTCCCCCTTCCCCTTCTGCAGCGCTGGCTGGTGATACCTCTGTTAGGTGGTTAGACATGTGCATTTTCCTTTGCATAGCTCTCAAAGAACGCTTTGTAGGGCAAAAGGTATGGGGTGTGTGCGAGCATGTGGAGATGAAACAGAGAGAGAGGAAGAAAGGGGAGGGGGAGGTTAAGGTGTTGGAGAAGGAGCTTAAACTCAGACACTGCACAAACCATGAAAACCTTTCCCACCATTTCTATGTCTCCTTTTGTCTCAGAGCCGAATATTGATCCTAGGTGGTGATCTACATGGCTAGAAAATGTCAGACAACTTGAAAATTCCTGATTGTTGCTAACCACAAATATTCGGGATTTGTGTTATCTAGGTTATAATGAGAACCTGCCAGGGAAAAATTCAGACATACAAATCTTTGTGTAAACTACCTTAAGAGTCTTAAGCTGACAAAAGCCAGAGCAAAGTCTGAAATTTTGTCCTCAGAGTACCCATAATTGAGTCTCTGGCTCTTCATATATTGTAACAGGATTCCAGCAGAACTTGGGTTTTCCACGTATGCCATTCTCTGTTGGGGCCAGAAAAGTCTTACTTCGTTCCGTGGCCTCCCTGATCTAAATATCTGGGAACTGTAGGGGTTATGGGGTAAAATGGTTTTCAACGTTCTGGGCACTGATGGAGGAAGGGGTGAGAACAGTCTCCACATGACCCTCCTCCTGACCGCTGTCACTCTTGCCTGTCCAGAGTCCAACCCCTTCTTCTTCTAGGTGCTTAGGCCAATCACACCTTCACCTCCAGAAATTTAGACCTTGAGCACTATCACCCGGTCAAAAAACAATGGCAGCTGACAATAGCTATCTCATCGAAGCCAACGGAATGAATGATGAGATGCCTGCAGTAACATGAGAAAAAGTGGAACCAGTTTTGGTCATCCCTGCCTCCCATCCTGGAAAACCAACCTGCGGTAGGAGAGCTTAACCATATTCTGAGACTAATTAGCTGATCCTGGCTGTCGGACCACACAAAGGGAGGCAAACCTTTGTAGAGCACAGACACAAATCTTTTTTTTTCTCCTTTTTTTGAGGACGTTTTTGGGGGGCACCATTTTTTTTAAATTCAAAATATACACAACAAAATGTGCCATTTTAATTATGTCTCATAACTAAATATACAGTTCAGTGGCATTGAGTACATCCACTGCGTTGTACAACTATCAATCACTACTATCAGTTTCCAAAACTTACTCATCAGCCTGGAGTTTCCTACCCCCCTCTCCCCCTCTGATCTACTTTCTGGCTCTGCGAATTTGTCTCACATGAATGGGTCACACATTAATCGTCCTTCAGTGTCTGGCTCATTTCACTTAGGATAATATTTTCAAGGTTTATCTACACTGTAACAGGTATCAGAATTTAATTTCTTTTTAAGGTTGAATAATATCCCATTGTATGGATACACCACATTTTGTTTATCCATTTATATGTTGATGGACATTTGAGTCGTTTCCACCTTTTTGGTATCTGGGATAGTATTGCTATAAAACATTGGTGTGAAGGTATCTGTTTGAGTCCCTGTTTTCCGTTCCTTTGCATATGCACATGGGAGTTGAACTGATGGGTCATGTGGCAGTTCTATATATATATGTTTAGGAGGAAATGCCAGTGTTTTCCTCAAGTCTTTAACAGACCAAGTGAATGGGCCCACTTGACATCTAAACCATACCCAGGTCTCATATGGGCTGATGTACTCTGACTACAGAACAGAGATTAAGGAATCAACAAAACAAAGAAGAACCACTAACTTGTATAAGACACCTAGAGGGGCCAATCCGGTAGTGATTTCCTCACATTATATATTTTAATTCTTACCGTAACCATATGAAACAAGTCTTTTTAATTTTATACCCTCTCCCCAATTATCTTTAGCAGATAAAATTGAGTTTCAAAGCATAGGGAACTTTCCAAGGTCACCACAAAATAAATCTGTTTGGACTCATGTTTGTGCCATTCTCTACCACAGATCCCCTTAGTCAAACAGAACACATATGAGGTAAATGATCCTGAGCAGGGAAATCATCTAGCCAGCTCACCCAGAAGTCTAAACTGGTTTCCTAGGTGAAGTTCCAAATCTGAAGGCAAAGCATGGGTGAGTTCCCCGAAGATTCTGTTTTCTGGCCCCAAATCACCCCTGCCTGGGCCAGGGTAGTGAGTAACAAATAAAGAGGAAGGAAGGAAGAAAGGAAGGAAGGAAGGAAGGAAGGAAAGAATGGAGGGAGGAAGGGGGGAAGGAAGGAAAGAGGGAAAGGAAAGGAAAGGAAAGGAAAGGAAAGGAAAGGAAAGGAAAGGAAAGGAGGAAGATGAAAAGCAGAACATAGCAAGGCCATCTGGTCAACAGTGGGTCTGTAACCTCCAGGCAATCATCCATTCTGTGCTGGCTAGCCTTTCACATGAAGCTGTCCCTGCTGAGGTTACATCCCTCCTCACTGTGGCCTCAAGGAACCCAAGAAACACACTCATTGCTTCTTTGGTTATTTTATAAACAGTGCTTGGAAACCACGAGTCATTATCACTCTCCTGACCAGCCAGTCAGACTTTCCATGCCCTTGTGTGCCATGCCCTTAATCTTCTTAAAGCCAGCAGCATCATTCCTCTAAACCAAGAGGATTGTTTACTTTGGCCATAATCAGGGCAGAGTTTAGGTATCAGCCTGTCCTCTCTTAGTGCCCAACAGGGCTTTAGGGCTATAATCCAAACATTCATCCCACCATCCATTCTTTTATGCACGCAATCGTCCATGCACTCCTAGATCCTTCAAATTTTGCCCAGGCAATTATATATTCATATATCCATTCATCCATTCATCTATTCATCCTTCCACCCACCCATCCATTCATTTATTGATGCAAGTATCCACCCATATAGTCCCTTTTAATCTTTCAGCTACTTATCAATTCCTCAATGTATCCACCCACTTACCCAATAACCAATACAGTAATTTATCCACTCATTTGTGCATAGATGCATCCATCCTTTTATCACCCACTCAATCGCTCACCGCTTCTTCACTCAGTCACCCAATCACCCACTTATTCAACCACCTAACTACCTATTCCCTAAGTCTGTAATCACCTATCATGAGCCAGGTACCGGTGCTGATGTGGGAGGAATAAATGTGAACAGTACGGTTACCCATTCCCCCATCCACCTACAATCTCCCATCGATCAGCATCTATCCATTTATCCACCCTGTAGAATTCCACCCCTGTGGGCACTGACATCATTACTGGGAGGCTCCCAGTGAGGTTCAAAGAGAGAAGTAGAGATGAACCCAGATTCAAGTCCATGCAGAGAGTGCAACCAAAATGGTAGGTGGGAAGGACTGGCTAAGAGACAAAAACTAGTCAAGAGACAAAATACCAGAACCATAGTTAAAAAGGAAGCCAATTTGCAATGGTGCATGTGAATATGGAATCTGCAGAGATTCATTTGGATACCACCATTACTCACAGAGATATTGAGAAATAATTCTGAGCCTTCCTGAGGGTCAGAAGGAAGCTTAAAAAGGTGTCAAGATGATTAAGACACTTCCATGTATCTATCCACCCATCCATCAATTCATTCATTTATTCACATATCTACACACCCATATATTTATACATCTATCCATCTACATTTGTATTGTTCAACAACTGTAGCACTGGCTCTTAATCAGGGCTCCCTGAATTGGTACAATCACATGAATGCAATTCATCCTTGTACAGAAGCGCAAATTAAATATTTGCTGAATAAATTAATGAGTGCTCTCAGTTATGACTAGATAAACCCAAACCAAAAAGGTGGTGCCCTGATCAGATAATGTGGCTGGCTCTCAGGCTGGTAGGAATAAGTTTACTTTTCATATGATTGCTTAATGACAACGTGTGGGATTCATCCTACCTGCATTTGAGAAATGGATATGCCCAGACGAGGCCATGACTAGTTTAGGCATGTCTAAAGGGACTTGGTTTTAGCTGTTTGACAAAGTGAATCCAACTCCCTCAATATTCTAACACACCACTGGAAAGGGCGAAGGCCAGATTCACGCATTAGGAGCTAATCAGCCAGATCTCAGGATTCAGTAGATCCAATTATTTTTGCTTAACACCACTTTACGAGGCCACCATAGAGACCCTTAATCAAACTGACTGCATGGGATAACTACATTTATGTAAACAGAACTCTGACTTGCTCAGTTGAGGAAGATCACCATGAGTTTGGTCAATATAGACAAGCTGTCTGGACAACTCAGAGTGAAATCTTGTCTTTTATTTCTAAAAAACAAAGTAAGTAAGCCCTTTCAATTAAACCTGGAGGCAAGAGCATGTCAGCAGCACACAGTGGATATGGGAGATAAAGCCAGAGAAAGGCAGATTTCCATCTGGCATCACTTACCACATCTGTGGTCTTGGGCAGGTTACATTGAGCGTCTCTAATCTTCAGTTTCCCCGTCTGTAAAATACAGGAAAACCATCCTTTACTTGATCCAGCTGGATTCTAGTCAGTACCCTATAGAAATATCTATACTCTCGATGCCTGACACAAAGGAGGCACCCAAAATTGGAGCTCCCAGTACGTTGATTTTCTAAATAGTTACTCTGTCTATTTCACTTTTCTTGAGACCACTCATTAAAAAAAAATTTTTTTTTAACTCTTTTAATACCTGTTAGGAACACTTGACTCTGCAAAGGGCTTCCCTGTCTCTTGCCTCATTTGCATGTCAACATCACCATCGTTGTCATTATCCCCCAAACTATAACCACTTCCATTCTGCAGATAAGAACACCGAGGCCCAAGTGGAATGAGTAACTTACCCACTTTATATCAGACTCAGAACTTGAACCCGTCACCAACAGGCTCTGAGCCCAGTTTTCTTGGTATCAGCAGGTTATAAATAGCAGACCCAAGAAAACAAACAGAAGAGGCAAAAGGCCACCAAATCGCCTGAGACCCATCCAGAGTGGTCTTGCTTATGTAACAAGTATGCAGTTTGCTAACAAGACCCAAGTAGACATATGTACTCATGGCGCTTGTGTTCTTCCACACGTGTGAGCAATATCATTAAACGCCATTGTGACCTTTCGATTGGCCTCCAACATCCAAGATGATCCTCTAACCTGAAAATCTGTCCTATTTGCCCAGATTCCTACAAGGAGCCTGTGTTTTATTTCACTCTTTTCCTGGGTGTACTTCTATTTTCTTATTTATTTATTTGAACTACTAAATTATCTAATTAGTGACATATACCGTTGACACATGGGCCACTATGAATATTTACTGCACACTTGTTCACGCATTTATCTAAATAGGTGGCATGCCAGCGCCATGTAATAAGGAATAATGATTCTTCAGGAGAGTTACAGGAAATTATAGGAGGGGGAAAAAGTTTTGCACAGTGGGTTGCAGCTTCCAACCACATCTATCAATTCTTCCTGAGATAGAGCAATTGCATAGTAATGACAAAAAATTTATAGTAATGAATAAATCAATACTCAGCTCTGCGGCAGTTTCAGATGTTACTTTTATAGGTCTTCCCGTGTCTATTATATATCCCTTAGCTCTGGAGCTGAGAGAGTGCAGTGAATGCCAACAGCTATAGGAGAAAGGGAATAGCTCAGACTCCTGAGAACATGGTGATCCATCACGATCCCCTCTCAGGGAGACCCATTTATATCTCTGAGCCCTAACATGGAGCAGCTTACAGTGATCAACTACTTGGTGGACAAGTGTTTGTTTTAAGAATGGAGCTGTCATTTCATACTGAGCAAAATGGAAATGCAAAAACAAACAAACAAACAAACAAACAAACAAACAATTATGTAGGGAGGAGTAGCATCTCCCAGGGCTTTATTCATCCAGCAAATATCAGCACACAGTAGGCCAAGTGCCTACTAGGTACCAAGCATAGTTCTGGGCAGGGGTCAGCAAAGCTTTTTTTCTGTAAAGAGACAGACAGTAAATATTTTAGGTTTTACAGGCCAAATCGTCTCAGCTGCCACATAGCAACTCTGTCTCTGTAGTGCAAAATCAGCCATATACGATTTGTTAAAAAATGGGTACAGCTAGGTTCCCCCGAAATTGATTAACAAAGAAGGTGATGGGCAGGGCTTGGCCCTGTGGGATACAGATTGCCCAGCTGGTATACAGAGCCACATTTCCCCAAAGGATGAGCCCTCCTTCAGTGGACCGTGGGATGACTGGGTAGGGACACAGACCTGGTATAAATGACTTAGAATCACACAAGGAGATTTAATGCCAACTGTATGTCTCTTGCAATGATTACACCAAGCAGAGAGTCTCTATAGGGTGCTAGCCTTTACTATCTCTCCAACATTTTGTTAACCTCTTTTTCAACAAAAAGAGAGCTCCCAAGACTCAATATTGGCAAGGAACAGCTTCTAGAGATTCAACTATTGTCCTTTTTTTTTTTTTTCTGAATTTCTATTTATGGCAAGTAATGCTTGTTTCTGTTTACCATTTAGAAAGGCAGAAACAGGGTTTCTTAACCTTGGCACTATAGACAGATGTGCTGGAGGTGGGATGCTGTGAACTGTAGGATGTTTTGTGGCATCCCTGGTCTCTACCCACTGGATGCTGGTAGCACAAACCATGCCTCTATCACTTACTTCTCCCATGATATTGAGCAACTATCTAATCTCCCCTCCCTCACCTTTCTCCTCTTTCCAACGGGTATGATGATGACAGTAGCCCTAACCTGATTGAATTGCTGTGAGGATTAAATCAATTCATTCATGCAAAGCAATCAGAAGAGAGCCCACCTGGGAAAAGCATTCAATAAATATCAGCCATGGTTATTCGTGCTAGTAACAAAATGTTTCTGCTTTAAATATGTTTATTTGTCTGGTAACTTATTCAAGGAATCCAATTTGAAGAAAATACTAAATAAACAATATTTCAGACGGCATAAAGATATGTCAGGTTTATGGAGATGTCTTGTAAGTAAGTTAAAGTTGTGAAACTAATGTATTTAAAGAGGGGGATTTGGGTGTGTTTTAATCCGAGCTCTATCACGCATTAGATATGCAACTTTGGACCAGCTACTGAGCTTCTGTGACCTCCGGTTTTCTCACTGGGAGGAAAATGGTGCACTCTCGGAGAAGTGTCATAGGGCAAAATCAAGACAATGTTCTCAGGAGTTGCTCAACACAACATAGGTACTCAATAAATGTTACTTCTTGCCCTCCCTGTCCTTATCGTTAGTAACTCTTACTGGTTGCATCGGCCATCTGCTGTGTAACAAATAACGCCAAAACTTAGTGGTATAAAACTACATCCCTCATTAGCTCACGATTCCATGGGTTGGCAATTTGGGATGAGCTCAGCAGGGTGGTTCTTCTGCCGATCTTAATTAGGGCCACTCACATGGCAGCTGGATGGACCAAGATGGCCTCATTCGCATGTCTGTCTGTAGGGCCTCCTGCTGCTATCGCTCTCAACCTCCACAAGGCTAGCCTTGACCTCTGTCTGGAGGCAGGTGTGTCCCAGAAAAGTGAGAAGAAGCTACAAGGCCTCTTGAGGCCTAGACTCAGAAGTCACACCACATTCCTTCTACCACATTTCAGTACTCAAGACAGGCCACAAGGTCATCTCACATCAAAGCATGGGGAAACAAACTCCACTTCCGATAGAAGGAAGAGAGCAGTCACCTTGCAGGGAGTGCCATTCACTGGGATCCTTTCTGTAACAAGCTGCCACGCAGTCTGCCAAGAGCTGTAGTGCACATCCTCTCTCCTATTTTCCCATAAGAACACACTGGATGCCATTCACGTGACTAACGTGCACCTCTTTGGGTGTCCAGCTGTTCACAAAGCCCCCCCAAATCACATGGGAAGTACAGTATATCACAAAGACTCAGAATCACCACAATTAATAATGGCACATCTGTTCAAGGTCACCCACTGCAGTTTACATTATTGCCAAGAGAGCCTATGGAATCCGTAGTATTTCCCACTCTGTTCTAAATGTTGCTTCTCTTACATTCAAGAAAAAATGGTCAACGTGAGACATACACCGTGAGATTATTACAAAGATTAACCTTAAGTCTCTTTTCCTTGATAAAACATGCCATTTATATCAAATATTAACACTACAATATTAATAACAAATTGTATTAGTAGATCTCGAAACTGATTTGGGCATGATTCATTAGTCCATGTAACTTATTCAATTTAGGAATTCATTCTCACCCACTGTTTTCAGTAGCCACAGTCTAAAAGTAACGTTAGTCTTTTTCTCGTTACTTTTTCTTCTCTCTGGATGGTGACTTTATGGTGATTTTTCTCTAGCACATACCATCAACCTTCTCAAAGATATACTTTAAGTCTGTATGTTATCAATAGCTGCACCACTTCCTATATGTAGGTTTAAAACATCAGACTTTCTGGCCACAAACTAGATCACTTCTAATCTACACACTTCAACAGTGTTCATACCCATCAGAGACTCTAGGTTTGGCTTCCCACGCTGTCACCTACCTTTCTCCAGTTTGGATTCCGTGGTCCACCCCTACAACAACCCCCTGACCTCGGCTCCTGATCCCCCCTGTCTATGCTGTGGTAAATCTCATCCCCGCTTAAACTCACCTCTCTTCTTGCTCCATGCCTGGACCTGAGCAGAATGTGGCAAGAGAAAAACTCACGACCATGCTTACTGGCCTCCTGTGAGATTTCTGGCCACATATCTTAAGTGGGCCTTCAGCGCCTCCTCCCACTTATCCAGGTAACTACTCACACCTTCTCACTCTTCAGGCAGCAGCCAACACTCACTGTCAATAGATGAGCCTGATTCTTATTTTGCTGAGAAAACAGGAGCATTCAGAAGAATGTGTTCTCTTTTCCACCTGCATCTCTGTATGCAGACTCGGCCTTCTCTACTCCTGTTTAGGATGATCAAACGTCTCTACTGCTTTCTGAACCCACCCTCTTCCATCTCATCTTTGGGAATTTTCTCTTAAAGGTGCTCCTCCAACCCCCAAATCAGCAACCAATCAATCAATTACTCCCATCGGCATTTGGACATGCCCAAAAATGGAGCATCTACAAATAAAGACCTTGCAACTCTTTCTGGTATCTCATTATATTTCTTATCTACCCTTTCAGAATACTTCAAAGCTGCCTCCCCTATGATTCCACTAAGAAGTCTCTTGTTAAATTCCTTGGTGGTCTTCATCTCCTTCAGTCCAAATCCCATGTCTTAGACGGCAATGTCTTTGAGTCTCAGTGTCATTCACCATAGTTGACCCGGGTCACTCCTCTTGAAACCCTCCATTGCCTTAGCTTTCCCCAGTCACCACACCTCTACACCTCCCTGGCTTTCCTCCCCCATCACTGGCTAATCCAACTTTTGTCTCTTCCCAGTCTTCAGTGTTGGTTCACCCAAGGATTATGGACTTCACCCTCTTCTCTTCCATATCTACAACTCATTCTCAAGGTGACCTCACTTGGACTCTTGGCTTTAAATATGATCTCTTTGCTGATGACTTCCAAATTTATACCCTGATATATCTAGCTCTGATGTCTCCCTGGAATGCCAGACTCATAGATTCATCTGCACACTTGCTATGTCCACTTGGATGCCTAATAAGCATGTCAAACATTAGAAATACAGAAAAGAAGTTTGTGATTTCACTCCTTGAGTTCCTTCCTTCCCCTTTCAGGAAAAGGCACCACCTTGCGCTCAGTCAGCCCAGAAACTAAGAGGCTGTCCTTGTTTTCTTTCTTTCCATCATCTTTCGATCCAATCCATCAGCAAGGCCTCTTGGCTCTATCGTTAGGATATATCAGAATTTGACTCTCCTGACCAGCTGGATAGCCACCGTGATTTCTAAGTTGGACTTGTGAAATATTCTACCTGCTCTCCCTGTTTCCAGTCTTGCATCCTTACTTAGTTCTCCCCACATAGCAGCCAGAGCGAGCTTGTTCCAGACACACATAAATTGGATAATGTCCTTGATTTTTTCATACAACTCTAGTGATTTTATATCACCTATGGACTATAATCCAGATTCTGCACCTTGGCTGTCATGCTCTTACCGCTACCTACCTCTCTGCACTCACCTCCCATACTCTGCCTCACTCACTCAGCTCCACCATGTTGGTTGGCCTGAGTTCTTACAGACACACCAGATTCATTCCCACATCAGAGTCCCTGTTTTCATGGTTCCCTCTGCCTGGAACTCTCTCCCCACAAACCTTTCAATGACTCACCCACTCACTTTGTTCATTTCTCAACCCAAATATTACCTCTTCAGAGAAGTATCTCTGACTACTTTCCCTCCAACAACCTGTCATTCATCATCCTCACTCTTTGTTTTTTCTTTAGAAGAGTCTTATTACCCAAAATTCCATTATACATGTATTTTATTCCTCACTCACTGTCCGTGTCTCCACTAAAACGTAATTTCCAAAAGATCAAGGGCCTTCTCCATCTCATTCACTGTTCGGTGCACAGCATATTGTAGACACTAAATAAACATTAGTTGGATAAATGATTGATATTATTGGCAGAAATAATAATTGTGAAATGTTCTCAGAACTTTCACTTCCTGCATTCGTATCAGACGTGATCATTTGGCTTAAATAAGAAAGGAAGCAAGGAAGACATAAGCTTGTGTTGGCATATGAATTTCATTTAAATTCTTTACCCACTACCTGTATCTCCTCCAGATCCAGATGGAGTTTAAGAAAATGGAGAGGTGGAACTATTTAATGTCTAAATAGTTACATACTAAATAGCTTTCTCTTCTTCTTTTCTCCTAATATTGCCTATAAACTGGGGCAGCTGGTTGGCTCAGTTGGTTAAGCGTCCGACTTCGGCTCAGGTCATGATCTCGCTGTTCGTGAGTTCGAGCCCCACATCAGGCTCTGTGCGGACAGCTCAGAGCCTGGAGCCTGCTTCAGATTCTGTGTTTCTCTCTCTCTCTCTTTGCCCCTCCCCTGCTCGCACTCTGTCCCTCTCTGTCTCTCGGTAATAAATAAACATTAAAAATATTTTTTAAAAATATATTGCTTATAAACTCTCTTTATTCGTATCGGACACATCAGAATTTGTAAGAACCCATCAACATCACCCATTACATGAAGACATGTAAACTATAAGCATATTTAATTGATTTGACATGAACATTAAATGTCATCAGTTTATAGTATGCAACTCATCCCAGCAACTAACACCTATCCAAAGCAAGATTTCAAGATGTTTATTTGGCTTTCATAACTCAGAAGGGGATTCTGGAGTGGTATTTTGACAGGTTCTCCCATATAATTACCATTGGCTTTCATATAGAAGGATTCTTTAGATGTAATATCTAAGTTTACTATCAATTATTCAAGTAGGACTGCTCTCTGGGCCCAGGCCTACTTGGGATAGAAGACCAAGGGAAAAGAGATGCTTTGGCAGTACTGAGAGATGCTGGAAACAGAAGTCCCCTGGCTCGCTGGATTCTAGCCTCTTGCCACAATAGCAACACTCAGGGATGGAACTGCACTAAGACGTGCCCTAATGATTTCTTTGGTTGTTAGAGTTTGCTCGGATCAGCCTCTTGTCCTATCGAACCGGTCCTCCATGAGGTTATGTGCTCGGCAGAGCCACGTCTAGTGGTCCAGGGGTCCAGGGGTGAGCACGCACTCCTCTGTGCTGCCTGGAGCAGCCGTGAAAGTCCTTGGTGCTGTCACCAAACACTTCTGTGCTGTGTCTTCCTGGCACGTGATAATGTTGTATTTCGCCACCCTCTTCTAAGATAGCTATGGCCGTGTGACTCGGCTTGCCCAAGGGAATAGAAACAGAGGCGATGTGTGCGACTTCTTGGCGGAAGCTTTAAAAACCAGGGCACAATTTGACCTGTTTTCTCCCTAAGCTGAGGTGATTATAGAAGCACATGCCGAGAGGGCGCCTCCTTCAGCCAGGGGCCTGGCGTTCCTCTGATGAGCAGACCCTCCTGACGTCACTTTGCTAGAGATGTGGCTTGAGGGAGAAGGAGAGACAGACCGACGTGCAGGCAGGGCAGATGGACAGACGGACTCAGAGAGGAACTGATGATGTTAAGCCACTGGGATCCGTGGAATGTTTGTTTTCCCCAGCATGACCTGGCCCATCCTGACTGCCATTCCCTTCTGAAGTCTCAGGATGTGGGCAAGGGCTGGTGGTCCTGCAAGCGTGGACGTTAATAATTCAGTCATGGGAGACTTCTTGACACAACAGGGTCTGTGGTACAGGAGAGCAAACAGGTGCTGAGACAGTCATTCTGAAAAACCCCTGGAGAGACTGAGTCATCTCCAAAACACTTCCAGAATCTTGTCTGGCCTCCACCTTCATCAGAAGCCAAGTCCCCAGCGGAATGTCTGCACCTTGTCCTCCAGCCCCTTGTGGTTCCAGCCGAGCAGGGGACCAAGACAGAGGCAGTCAGGTTGGCTTCAGAGCACAGAGGTTGATTCACAGAGTAAAAAGGGCCGGCTGGTCCCACCCAGGCCACAGGGCCTTCAGTGGCCCCACAGGCTCCCATGCAGAGAGAACAGAACTCCTGCAGGTCAATCACAGCAAGGTTTTGACAAAACCACACAAATCTGCATCCTAGTTCCTCGAGTTGTGTGGCTTGGGGCAGTTTACTGAGTCTTAATTTCTTCGGCTATGGAACGAGGAACTTAATAATATATACCTCAGCTGGGTGGGGGGAGACTTCGTGAGATAATAAAATGTCAAGAGCTCCATACTGTCCCTAAAACATAGTAGTTAAATCATACGAAAAGGCCATTTTTACACAGAAAAAATGGCCAACTTCTGGCAGTTTGATATGGTTTGACTTAGAAGTGTCGGGTAAGGGGCACCTGGGTGGCTCAGTTGGTTAAGCGTCCGACTCTTGGTTTCAGTTCAGGTCACGATCTCACAGCTCACGAGACGGAGCCCCATGTCAGACTCTGCACTGCCAGCGTGGAGCCTGCTTGGGATTCTGTCTCCGCCCCTCTCCCCCCACCATGCTCTCAAAAATAAATAAATAAACTGAAAAAAATTGTCAGTTAAGAGGAGCTGGTTTCACTTCTGAAAAAATTCCGATAATTCAGTAAGGGCTACTCGTGTCTGTCATATGTTCTTCCTCAGGATTCGCAAACCAGAGAATGTTCAGATGTTTCCCAGACTCTGTAAATGGACTACATGTACTAGACGACCATTAGGCAAGCTCTGTCACTGAGTATGTGAGCCACGTGGCCACAGGTGGCTGGCCTTGGCCAATGGTCTTCTCCCAAGACCAAATCATCAGTACCTGCCCCTGGCTTTGCTTCCATTAGCTCCGCCCCGAGGCACTAGAACAGGTTGGCTATATAGAACCAAAGAGCTGTCTCTGAAAAATTTACGCCAAGAATCCTAAGATTTATTGTCTTCCCTGCCTGGGATGGAGAAGCAGCACGTGGGAGATTCTTTTTATAAAAGAGAGGGGATTCGAACTCATCGGCCTGCCTACTGGACAAGCCAGCAGCATAGCCCTCTGCTTACTTCTCCCCACTCCCAGCCTCAGGTTACCAGGAAGTATTAATGAACTCAGGGTGGCTGCGGAAGGCAATGGGCTATTTCCAGCCTCCACGTGTTTGCTCCTGCTATTCCCTCTACCTGGAATGCCTTTCTTCTCCTCTGTTCCCCTCTTTCCCACACCTCAAACCATGCTTTATTGTACACTAAGACTACATACTTTATGAGAGAAGGGATCCTGTCTGTCTTGTCCATTGCTTATATTCCTAAAATGGCACCTACATTCAACAGATACTGGCTGAATTAATGACTGAATAAGTGAATGAGTGCAAAGGCCTACTCTAGCATCAAGAGCTTCAGAAAACTTGGTCCGGACACATGTCTCGTGGTGAGGATCCCCTCCCATGTCCTCCCGAGGCACCTCTGTAGGTGTCTTCAACCCTGCTCTCACAACACTAAATGTGTGGCAACACCCTATTGTACAAGGCCAGAGACTGCCTTTTTCACGTTAGAGATTCCCCGAGTGGAAGACTTGGGATGTGGCTAATAAGGTGCTCTGTAAATGTAATCTCAGGCCCAGTTCCCTTCCTCTCTCTTCCTTGGCTCTTTGAGAATAGCCTTGGCACCTGCAGCCCTAGGCTGGGAGAGTGGGGCTCTCAAACCCTAATGGAAAGATGAGTTCAGCTCAGGGAACCACCTGGAGGGGTGGGGAGGAGAGACCTGGCGCTTTTCACAGTCTATGCAGAGGACTATGAATTCTTCACTTCTAAGCAAAATGGCAAAAGGGAAATATGGGTCTTCAAACAAGTGATTTATTCTGTATCAGAAACGCATTTACCTGGCCTATTTTGCTGAACAGAAAAACCTCAGGTTCACTTAGTAAAACTCAATCTGAATATTTCTATCCTTTATTTCCATACAGATTAGCTTCATATGGCCTCGAGTATAAACACCACAGATTGGCTTGCGGGTTCTATGGGGGGAAAGAGGCAGCGCGGAAGGGAGATCATCGCTATTTTAAGTTTCTTCATGGTTCAGCAGGCGGCTGCCTAAGAGTTCTAAAGGAGCAAACAAAATAAGAAAAGTTTATTGATTAGTTTACAAATAACTGTTGTATAAGAAAAGGTACTGAATGGCAGGCTGGCTTACTGATGGCTTACTCCTCGCAGCCCTTTTCATTCTGTGGCCTTGGGAGCAGCCTCAAGGGGGAAATAAAAGTAGCAAAGCAAATGCGTTGTCTGGATAAATAAGAGTTTGCATCGGGTTGAAAAAATAAATAAACAGGACCCTTTATTTGTTGCTGATTCGGAAGGAGACTGGCATATGTCTCCTCTTCTTCATCCCTTCATGAAAAAATCTTTTTAAATGTTTTTCCCCTCCTCTGGCTGGCACAATAAAACTTGAGATGCCAGACTCCAGGGCACAGGTGACAAGTTTTGATATGGTCCCCTCTAGTCACCAGCCAGTCAATGAGTACTTTTAGGAAAAAAAAAGCAAGAGCATCAAACCCATGCTTGTTCCTGGGCTTACAGCTAAAAGATCTTGACCTGGAGAGTGAAGTCGTTTCGGGGTGGGGAGATGGGCAAGAGTCCTGGAAAAAGTAAGTGCAGGAACACCACCAGGATTTCAACCTGCTCTGAGCTGCTCCGTCTTTGTGAGGCCTTGGCAAGGTGTTGGCTGGTGGGGAGGATTAACAGAAATAAGGCGCACGAAAGCCCAGGGACAGGTAAGCTCTCGGGCAGTGCACAGTCGGCACCGGGATAAGATTTCGGTCACCAGAAACTTCTCATGAGATATGGGAGTAGAGTGCAAGAGAGGGGGCTACGGGGCAAGTCAGGCAGAGAGGGAGGGAGCGTCTAGGCCCCACCAACGAGTTTGGTCTGATGTCCACAGACTGGCATATCCCAAATGTGAAACAGGCAGAATGAGTCCAATTCGACCTGGAATGTTGACCAAGCACTAATGAACCCTGGACCACAGAGACAGTGTTCTTGCCCTTTCAAGCCCCACTTGAAAACTTCTGCTTATGCTACGAAGAAAGTCACTTCGACATTGGCGGATCGTCAACATTTCTTGAGCATTTGCTAATTTCTCTTTTTAACACAACCAGGTGCAGGACCTACACGGCCAATCATCACTGGCTATAGTACAACTTTACCTTTTGCTGATATGGCACTTATTTTCCAGATTGCCTTCTTTTACTGGACAGTGATATCTTTTTTCAACCATGCTAGCTATAGACATATTAATTTTAAAAGAAGTCTTTGTAAGTTTTTAAAAAGTGAACTGTCTTAGGCACTCTCATGAATTGGGGGTGGAAATATGAATTGGTACGGCTCCTGTAGAGAGTAATTTGACAATATTTAACAAGATAACGTGTGCCTTTAGCTTTTGACCCAGCAAGTTCAGTCCTAGGACTCTACCCTGAAGATAGAACTCCAACAATAAGAGAACATACACACACAAGTTTATTCACTGCAGCGGTCTGCGACTACAAACATTGGAAATAACTTTAAATGTCCATACATACAAGATGATTGAATCAAGTCTGGCACATCCATACAGAACTGAGTACAATGTCTTGGTGAAAAATAACAAGGATGATTTCCACTAACTGAGAGGGGGTGATTTCCAGGAATTATTTTTAAGTGAAAAAAACTCAAAGTAGAAAGAATATCTATAATATGCCACCTTCTGTGTAAGAAGGAAAAGAAAATGAGAAAGTATACATGTATTCTCCTAAATACCAGAAGGATAAATCATAACCCAATGACCTTGGTTATGTGTAGGGGTACATGAACAGGGTCAGGAAGAGTAGAAAGGTTGGAGGGGAGGGATCAGGAATGGGGGAGGTGTATATCTCTGAGGGCATCTTTTTGTAGAATAGGGACATTTATAAGCATGTTAGCATTTCACATAAAAAAAAATCAACAGGGATAATGAAAAAAAAACCCTAAAATGGAATACAAACAGTAACAGATGAACTAACTCTATATTGAATGAATAACATGCCCATACCGAAAGAGGAACAAAGAATAAGCCCAAATAACTTAAATACAGTATCTGGATGATATCCCTCAGACTAAAGACAAAAGTAGCTATACGCAAATATTGACATGTAGTTAGTCAGTTTGTTCTTCACAGTAATATGGATTAGCAATTCTGAAACCACTCTTTGTGCATTCTAAGGTTGATGAAATAAGTAAATATATTGTGGATAATGGGATCACAGTTTCTCATGGTTAAAGAAGAGAGAAAGAAATGTAGAAAAGGGCCAGATCAACATGAACCCTGTGTGTTAGACTGGAGTTCGAGGTATGGATGTGGAATCATAATTTATAATATAGATGGATAAACAGATATAAATATAGGTAGAAAACGAGATATAGATGTGTAGGTTTATGGTCTGTTTCTGTGGGCATACATAAACACACGTATCATACTTCTGTTTTGTAGCTCTGTTCACTGAGAGGCAATGACGTCCCCATAACAAGGAGAGACTTGTCATCCAGATGATCATTATCCTCCCAAAGAATCCAGAAACCCTTGGAAAAATGGCTGATTCCGGAGATGGAACTAGAAAAGCCTAAGATAAGCTTGGAAGAGCTCATCGAGTCACAAAGTAAGGATGTGCCTGAAGAAATATAGAAACATATCACAAGGACAGAGGGTGCAGCTTGAAGGGGCTCTCCCCGGCCAAAGTGGGGACGACCTGAGTATTAGAATAAATAGGGCTAGCCACAGATCATAACTCAGGGAATGATACAGGAACCCGCAAATACATACTGATAGAAGTAAATACATAAATATATGAATAATACATGGGAATGAATAATAGAGTGGATGGAAAGGGAGGTCTTACAATTCCTTGTGATAGAAGGTGAGCTAACAAACGGAGAAAAAAATAAAGGAATTAGAAAATCACCACTGGGCAATCAGCATAGTAGTCATCGATTCAGGCAAGATGCAACAATCAGGCTTACAGAAGTGGATCAAGGTTTGGCAAGAAACAGGATATTTATGGAATCACAAAGTACCTCCCACAGGATATTTATTAATGAAAGAGTACAGGATGATTTTACAGTGGAGAAACCCAATGGACCCCACCTTAAGTGGTGGTAATGGGACGAACTGACATTGTCTGCCTCCTGATATCATGTTCTGCCCAAAATGCATTGACTGAATCAACGCAAACTGAGGGGCATTCTACAAAATCACTGGCCTGGACTCTTAAATATTTCAAGGTCATGAATGACACAGACCAAGAAACTGTTGCAGATTGAAGCTTAAAGAGACATGACAATAAAATGCAATATTTTATCCTGGACCTATCGCAAAGCAGGAAATATGCGAGCGTGCACACACACACATGTATTCGGATACATATAATCTTTTTGTGTAAAGGGAAACTTCAGGGAAATTAGCAGAATTTGAATAAGGCAAAAGTATCACATCAATGATATTAAATTCCTAGTTTTGATATTTTCACTGTGGTTATGTGAGAATGCCCTTAATTTTAAGAAATACACACCCACGTCTACAATGTATTCTCAGTAGCTCAGAAGGTATATGCCTACACATATGTACACGTGCACGCACACACGCACATGTATAAATAGTTCAGAAATTCTATACAAGCAAATAATAAAGCAAATGCAGTAAAATTCTGACATTCAGAGAATCTATATGAAGTGTATATAAGAAATCCTATAAGTTTTTGTACCTGTTTCAAAGCAACAAGTAAAAGAAAAAAGCGAGCCTATTACGTACATAAAGCAAACATCGTGAAGATAGCAATAACATGACCACAGTTTGGGAAAGACGATGGCTGATGATGGAGACCCAATAAAGGGCGGCAAGGGCACAATGATGTAAGAAATCCTCACCCCTACCCCTACTCCAACCATAATCCAAGAACATGCAGCTCGAGGAGTTCTGAGTATCAGCAAAAAAGCAGGAGGAGGCCAGACTCCTGTTCTGAAGGGGTGGCCTCATCGCTCCCAGTTGGGAGGGAAGAGGATGGACAGGTAGTGTTTTAAGGCCTCCACTAGGCAGTAGTTATGAAGGAATGTTCCAGCATGAAAACAAGGCTCTTCAGCCCAAAGCCAGACACTGGTTTTAGAGGATTACAGGTAAACTTTAATTTGAGTCGCTCAGTAACACAAAGCAGCCAGGATCAGGGCATTCTGAGCAGAGTGGAGCACAGAACTCACACAGGAGAAAGGTGTTCCCTCCAGGAGAAGGTCATGTGTCCACACATACGGCGATGTGTCCTATGTAGTTTAGCAGAAGAAAGCCATAATGTTTGAACTAAGGGAATGTGATCTGGTGGGATGTCAGAAAGTCCTGAATTCTAATTCTGGTTCTACTGCTTACTGGATTTCCCCTCCTTTCTGAACTTCTTTTTATTCATCTGTAAAATGATGATTAAAAAAAAAAATCCTGCCCACGGGGTTGCTTGGAAGATTCAAGGTCATTTATTCAATACATATTTATCAAGTGCTTATTATGTGCCAGACATCATTCTGGGGAGCATGACGTCACCAAGACCAAGTCCATACCTCTGTGAGGCGTATATAATAGGGATGTTCAAGCTCAGTGTGAGAAAGACCAGAAAGGCTGGGTGGCTGGAACCCAGTGAATGTGTGGGGGGAGCGGGAGAGCGCAGGCCGGCAGGGGCTGCAGGCTCTAGGAGCGGGGTAGGGAGTGTGGATATTATTTAAGAGCAGTGACAAGCTGTTGGAAGGCAATAAGCAAGGAAAAATCTGCTGTGATTTGCCTCCTGGCCGCTGTGTGCAGAAAGAAATGCGGGGGGAGGGCAGAGAGGAACAGGGATGCCAGTGGGAAACACGGTAGTAATTCCAACAGGAAAGAAGAGCTGGGGCTGGAATGACGAGGACGGAAACACCCAGGAAGGGCTTCCTTGAAGACTCAAATAGTTTAGGCGAAATCGAGGCAAAAAGACAGGCTTGAGAGTAACAGGCGCATATTGATGTAAGCATTTAAATCCATTGTGTTAAAATAAATAGATAAAAGTCACCCTTAGCTCAAGGGTCATAAAGAAACCAGGCAGCTGGCTGGAGAGCGCACGGGCTGGGGTTTGTCAGGGCTTTGGGAAGATGCGTCTTTCCCAAACTGTGTGTCACGCCTCTTGTGGAGCGCCGAGTGTGTTTCCCAAGTCCCTGCTGCCCGGCCCGATCAGAGGATGACCTAGAGAGATGGGTCAGGATCACTGGTTTAGCTCATTTTCTTCTCTTCATAAAATGGATCTGGAGATTGCACAAGAGACTCTCTCTTTGCCCTTTCAGGCACAGGACCACAGTCCTACCGACATGCAGATAGATTTAGAGTTCCACAATTGTGTTTGCGTTGGAGATGCCTGCGAACTTGCCCCCTGGCCCTGACAGAGACATTCTGTGGCCCAGGAAAACCACCGACAGTTATTAAAGCGGTGAGGGAAAGAAAGGATGAGAGGGAAGAACCCAGGTGCCACCTGGTCTATCTACCATGAAGCTCAAAGACCTGTTACCGCCACAACTAAAAGCTGGTCCCTGGCTTGGCCAGCAGTGGGGAAGTCAACCAGAGCTCTCCATACAGAAATATCTCATCCATCAGGATTAATATAGCATGTAATCCACACCCATACAGCTTTCTTCTAAAGTCCACTGGACCAGGGGCACCTGGGGGTAAGTCGGTTCAGCATGTGAATCTCGATCTCAACTCAGGTCACGATCTTATGGTTCCTGAGGCTGAGCCCCCGCATCAGGCTCCAGGCTGACAGTGCGGAGTCTCCTTGGGATTCTCTTTCTCTTTCCCCCTCACCTCCCCACATGTGTGCGCGCGTGTGCATACGTGTTCTCTCTCTCAAAATAAATCAACATTAAAAAACAGATCTAAAGCCCACTGGACTAAAGTTGCAAACTGGCTAATTTTTGTTTGTTGGGCACCATTTGCACATAAATATAAAAGAGAATATGATAAAGAAGACCTGATTAATTCTAATGCTCCAGATACAGACTTGTCCTTTGGGTTTAATTTTACAGTTTACTGTGTATTATATTCTATTACATCACACATTATATTCGTTATATATATACTATATACTGCTTTTACATGACATATTCATATATGGTCTACGCAAACATATTCACTAATTTGTATATATGCACACCTTTCTATCAAAAAAAAAAAAAACCAATGTCAATTACAGAAAGTTTTGAAAATTTATGTTAAGAGGGAAAAATGTTCCCTGAATCCTGATAACTACCGGCAATTTTTTTCGGTTTGAGTCTTTCAAATTTCGATTTTTTTTAATGTTCATTTATTTTTGAGAGAGAGAGGGAGAGTGAGAGCAGAGTAGGGGTAGGGAGAGAGAGGGGGAGAGAGAGAGAAAGAGAGGATCTACAGCAGGTTCTGTGAGGACAGCAACGAGCTCGATGTGGGGCCTGAACTCACAAACCGTGAGATCATGACACAAGCCAAAGTCAGACACTTAACCGAGCCACCCAGGTACCCCTCCAATTTTGTTTTTCTTAATTTAAGACTGGGGCAAGCTTCTGTTGTTATTACCGTACCTTCCACCTGAAAGTTTAAAAAAGAAATCTTGTCTTCTGCTTTATTGTTTTACCTCATATTTTAACAGTAGCATTTTCCATGGTATTGAGGACTTTCCAAAAGCCTTTCTGACACCTGCAGTAACCAGAAAGTCTAATATTTATAAACCAAACCAAACCACAAAGTTGGACTGAAAGGGTGCTTTTAGCACTCCTTTATTATATATAATAATTTTTCTCCTCATAAATATTTTTGTAGTTTCATACCGTGTCTTTAGCTCAAACCTAGAGAGTCAAAGGTCGCAAGTCTTCCTAAGGCCAACTTGCGATCAGAAATCTCCTGAGTTTCTGCCTTGAGACGGGAGCCCGGGTGTTAGTCCTTCTCTTCCTTCACCATCCCTGAATACTCCTATTTTTAAGAAAGAGCGTTGCTAACTTCACTGGGGTAAAAGCTTTATTCCTTCGCTGGATAAATGTGTTTCCTTTATTGGGCTGCCTTTTAATTTGACTCTGCATTTATTTTTTACATAGCTCTTAAGAAGGAGTTATTGCTTTTTCATAGCCCCAGTCTGGGGGGTGCTAATTAATCTCTATCTCTTTACCTACAGCTTTTCTCTTATTTCAAAAAGTAACTCACCCCTCGGTTTCAAGTCATAACCACCTCAGTGACGATGGTGACAGTGAGAAGAGACCTCTGAGCAGTGGGGCCAAATTTCTGGAGATTCCAGGACGTATCTCTAGGCGGGTCTCCCACTGACATCCCCCTCCCCAGGCCGTGGGGGCAGATTTGGGCTTGTGTGGCCTTTGAATGCTCTTGATCCGCCCTTATGTAATAAGTGTGACTCACGGGGACCGTATGAGTCACTCAAACCCGCGCCTGGGGCACCTCCGCCAGGCCTGTGGAGCTTCCCACCTGCCTTGATCCCTGTCTGAATAGAGACAGCATGACTCAGCGCCGGGGAAGGGTGGTTCTCCACGACCGGCTGCTGTCCCCAGCTCCAGGAAGCTTCGGGCTTGTGGCGCGGCAGCTGAGAGGAAGGCCATGCCACCCACGTCAGCAGCGCCCCTCCGAGGGAGCCCCACACAGGAAGGGACAGCCCCTGGCCAGCCGGCCTCCACCACCCGGGGTACCGGTGTGGAGAGGAAACACGGGGCACCGTGTCCGTTCAGATCTTTAGTGAGCTCTGTCTTCCCTTGTGGCCTCATGTGCAATCAGAAGGCCATGGCTGGTGATAATACGCTCGTGGTTGTTGGGCACTTACCACATGGCGGGCCGGGATTGCACAGGGCACTTCACATCTGTTAACACAGTTAATCCTCACAACAAGACCGAGAGGTAACGATTACCATCGTGCCCATGTGACAAATGTGGAAACTAAGGCCCAGCAGCGAAAAGGGATTTGCTCAAGTCCACACTGCTAGGTAAGAGGCAGATCTAGAATTTGAGTCCAGTCTCCAGAGCTTTCTCTCTTAACCACTAGACCAGTCTCCTTACCCTGTAACGTGCACGTGAGTTACCCCAGGGCTCTTGTTAAAACCAAGACTCTGATTCAGTAGGGTTGGGGTGGGGCCGGAGACTCTGCGTTCCCAATAAGCTTCCAGGTGAGGCAGGTACTACGGGTCCCTGGGCCATATTTTGAGTACTGAGGCTCTGTATTATATTTTCATTATGCCCTGGGCTGGTCTTCAGTCGGAAAATATTGTCTTCACTCATCCCTTCACTTGTTTATCCATTCATTGTGCATCTGTACGTTCAGCCAACACCCACTGAAGCACAGAGAATGTAAAAATGGGCATGTCTCCATGGCAAACATAGAGAAAATCAGTTCGACCGAGATGAAATCCACCCCCCACACACACACACAGACACACACACACACACAAACATAATTGAACATCAGGTCTAAAACAGAAGAACGTTGTTCTGTAGCATGGCACACAAAAGAAGCGGTGACTCTACCAGAGAATGAGGGAAAGCACCCCAAAGCATGGCAGGAGGAAGTCCAGGTAAGCCTGGCCAGGTGTGATGTGTTCATGGGCTGGAGAGGACCAGGATTCTAAGGAACGTAAGCCGTTCTCTGAATTTCTAGCCCATCACGAGTAGTAGGCAGAAAGGGAGAAGAGGCTCAAAGAATAGGCAAGGAGTGGATCTTCTCTTGGCCAGAGACCCATCTCTGTACCCCTTGGCTATATTTGTGCCTTTGTTTATCCTATCCTTTCCACTGAGGCTGTTCTCAGTGGAACGGTCCAAACAACTCATCCTAGCATTGGTCATTGCAAATTCCAGTCCAGATTCCATACCTCCAGTCTCTCCCCAGTATTCTTGACCTTTGTGCATATGAGAAGGTACACTTCTCCACGGTAGCCCATTTAGCTCCTATTCTGTGCCAGACAGCTTATTAAGACCTTTGTGTGCAACAGGTCATTTAGAATCCTCAACAACTCTGAAATACAGAATACTTATTTTATTTTGTAAATGAGGAAACTGAAGCACTGAGTACTTAAGTTCTACAAGATCATCGAGCTGCAAAGCACAATAGCTGTATTAGAAGGCAGGCAGTTTCTTAACTGCTAACCAGTAGGGTCCCATGGCCACTAAGCCTCTCTATCACCATTATCCTGATTCGCCCTCTTGACTATAAGACAGCTTTGCAGAATGTAAGCATCCCCTAACTGCATTGGAAGAGCCTTGCAGGCAATGCCGTAGGAAGAAGAGGTTGGGTGGCAGGGAAATATGAGTGGAGAACTAGGCTGGAGTGGCAGGGGGGGCCAGAAAGGAGCAAAGATTCCCAAGTTTACTGTGACTATACTTGACGCCTTTCCAGCGAAAGGCCTAATGCACCCCACACTGGGGACTGGGGCCTTGAGAGGTACTAAGGATTTCGAAGTGGCTCATAAACAGAGACCGTCTCCGTGCTGCTACGAGGTGAGGCTGTCCACCCGCGGCAAAGTGACAGGAAGGACCCTGAGTGCATTCCAGGCCCAGCATGCAGGTCCAGTCTCCTGGCCGTGGAAATTCCCAGAGGAGAGCCGCTCCGCTAGTAAAAGAAATCAAGGCCGTAGGGCATTTTTTCTATTTTCTGGACAGCAAAGTCCCTGTCTCCCCAACACCTAGAAGGAACCACTAAGATTATTCTGCATCTCTAAGGGGAACAAATCATATTATTGCTTCCCGAAAATAACGCACTCTACAACAACATTCCTCCAGGTGTGATCCCCAAATACACGGCATCAGTGTCACCCGGGAATTTATTAAAATGCAAATTCTGGGGCCCTACCCCAGGCCTACTGAGTCAGGAACTTGAGGGGTGAGGCCCAGCAGTATGCATTTTAACAAGGCTCCAGATGATTTTGATACAGGCTCAAGTTTGAGCACCACTGTTCCGTTAATTAGGGAAGGGGCCCTGGGTCACCACCGGAGGCTGCCACTTAGTACCTGGTACCCTGCTGCTAGCTATTTAGACTTTCTGAGCCTCAGTTTCTACACCCGTACCAAGGAATAATACATAACAATCATCTCAGAGTTCCTGGGGATTAACCGCAGTAACCCAGGTACGGCATCTAGGATGATGCTTTATGTATGGCAGGCAGTATAAATTAGTGCTGATTTTCATCTTATTTGTTTGTTTGTTTGTTTGTTTATTTATGAGAGGGAGAGAGAGAGAGCACGAGCAAACAGAGGAGAGGGGCAGAGAGAGAGAGAGAGAGAGAGAGAGAGATACAGAGAGCCAAGGTTTTATAATATGGAGGAGGGCTTGGAGAGCGGGGAGGGATGCTTATTTGTAATTTTATGTTTGCTGCAGTTTGTAAAGCTTCTTGGCGGGAGGGCTCTGGGTGCCTCCAACAGCTTGTAAATTCTCCTTCAAACTCTTTGGAAATTCACTCCCTTAACAATACAATAAAGACAATTAATTTGTAAATTATTTAAAAATAATACTAGGCAAGAAATAAAATATGAAAATGCATTGGCGTCCGTAAGGAACTCAGAACACGGCACGACTGGAGGTGCAAACAGTACATGGGCCTTAATGCAATAGTCTAGAAATTCTGATTTTTATTCTGTAGGGGTTGGGCATATTTTTCCCATGGTTGTCAATCTCTTCCCATGTCTAGTTTTTTTTTATTATTATTATTGAAATATCAAAACACTCTGACACAGAATAGTATAATGAACCACCATGTAGCCATAATCCACCTTTAACAAATATCCACACATGGCAAATCTCCTCTTCCCATTGGAACTCTTTGCCGGGTTATTTTAAAGCAAATTTTAGGGACTCATCATTTTCCCCAGTTTTGCTGAGAAATAATCGACAGACAGAAGTTTAGGGCATGCAGCACAATGATTCACTTCTACATATTGTGCCATGATTAGCACAATATCCATCCTTTCCACATAGATACAATTAAAAAAAAAGAAGTGTTTTCCTTGTGATGAATCGGTATTCGTCACAACTGTAAATGTTTCAGGATGAATATATATATATAATAGTATACTATTAAAAATATATTAATATATATTTATATATTAATATATTTATTATATATATATTTTTATATATTTATATATATAATATATATATATATTATATATATATATATATTTCAAAACATAACTACATACTTCCAGCGTCACACTGATACTCTAGTCCAAAGCTTGAGAGTCTTTTTTAGAAAACAGGCTTGGGGTGGAGAGACTAATAAGTAGTAGGACATGATAAGGACCAGAGGATGGGGTCTCCTCTGAAGCAGAAATGAAGGAACGTTCCCTAAACACTCACTATGGTGAAGGGATCTTTCATTTTACCTGGTTAGTCCTCTCACGTTTAAGGCACATAATCCAGGGTAGTCCTGGGGGGGGGGGTGAGGGGGCTCTGCTCGTGGTGAGGACAGAGTAACCCACAGTAAACAAACCTCTCCCCAAGAACGACTAGAAAACCTAAATACCATTAAAGAGCTATCAAGGGAGCCAAAACAACGGGCCAAAATCTGAGAAAAGAAAAACTCGCTGAAGCTAGCACAGCACTCTATACCCCATGTTCCTTTGGGGCATTTACCAATTTGTAACAATCCTGGACAGACAGAGTGAGAAGCCAAGTAGTGACAGATTCTAAGGAGCAAAAAAACTGAACAGGGTTTTTGACAGTCTTATGGTGTGAGCGAGAGAGAAAGTGAAGATTAGGCTTCTAAGGTAGCCAGCACTTGAGGGGCCAGAATCTTGCAAGGGGAGGCGGAGAGGAAAAGCCTAAAGGTCTGAGCTCTGACTCTCCAGGAGGCATTCACCAATTCCTAAACTAGAGAGGCCAAGAAATAGCAGGCAGTCAGCTAAAGAGACTCACAGGGATTTCAGGTATTTTGTGGTCCTGGGGAGATGAAATTTGGAGTTCAGTTTCCAACAAGAGGCTGAACAGAGGTAACTTACCACCAGACTCTCGGTCAGGACTCTGAGGAAACTATACTCTCTATATAGTGCAAAGAGGAAAAAGACCAGATCTTTCCCAGGCTGAATCCTAAGCTTGGAACAGCTCGGTCCTACTCTAACTGCCTACCAGAAGCTGAAGGCTCATCTAGACCTCCTATAATTTTTCATACACAATGTCTATGTCTAGTGCTCGAAGAAGAAATTATGAGAGCTAACAAGAGATACGACCAAAAAAATGAGTGGAAAAAATGAGCAAAAGTAATAGAATAAAGACGAAGTAAACACTGAAGTTGTCAGATTTTCAAAAAATGTTTATGTATTTTTGAGAGAGCAAGAAAGAACACGAGTGGGGTAGGGGGAGAGAGAGAGAGAGAGAGAGAGAGAGAGAGAGAGAAAGAGAGAATCCCAAGCAGGCTCCATGCTGTAAGCACAGAGCCCAATGCGACGTTCGATCTCAGGAACTGTGAGATAATGACCTGAGTAGAAATCAAGAGTTGGACACCCAACCGACCGAGCCACCCAGGCACCCCGAAGTTGCCAGTTTTTTAAGATCACCATGACAGATAGACACTTTCACAGGAGAACAAAATATTTTATAAAGAATACAGTGGATATGGTAAAAGTGAAAAATACAGTTGCTGAAATTAAGAACTCAGGAAATGAGTTTACCAACAGTCTGGACACAGAGGAAGAAGGTAACTGGAAGAAACCAGAAGTTAGCTAAAACAATCTGGGATGAAACGTGGAGATTATAAAGGATGAAAACTACATCAAGAGTGTAAGAGAACTATAAGGCATGGGAAATAGGTTTAATACATGTGCAACTGGAAACCAAAAGGGAAGGGGAAGACAGGAAGATGAAGAAGGAATACAGAAGAGACAAGAGCTAGGAATTTTCCAGAAGTGATGAAAGACTTCAAGCCATTTTATATATATTTATTATATAACCAACCAAAGGAAGATAAATATAAAGGAAATTACAGCTCTGCATATAAGAGCAAAACTATTTTAAAAATCCAAATATAAACAGACCTCAGCAACTAATCCAGCAGCATATTAACAGGATTATACGCCATGACCAAGTGGATTCATCCCAAGAATGCAAGGGTGGTTTCACAATAAACATCCTTTTCCAAGCAAGAATATCTTTATTTTTTTTTAATTTTTTTAACTTTTATTTATTTTTGAGACAGAGAGAGACAGAGCATGAACAGGGGAGGGGCAGAGAGAGAGGGAGACACAGAATCTGAAACAGGCTCCAGCCTCTGAGCAGTCAGCACAGAGCCCGACGTGGGGCTTGAACTCACGGACCGTGAGATCATGTCCTGAGCCGAAGTCAGACGCTTAACCGACCGAGTCACCCAGGCGCCCCAAGAATATGTTTAAAAGATGAAGTAAAAAACAAAAGACATTTCTGGAAAACACAAACCAAGAAAATTCACCTCCAACAGAACAACTGCCAGGAGTGTTTCAGGTTCAAGAACCACAAACCTAGATGGAGGATCAGAGAAGCACAGAGAAGTGAAAACCAGTGAAAAGGGTGAGTACAGAGATCATTCTCAAGTAATATTAACTGTATAAAATGACAGTAATGGCTTATGTCAATTAACATAAATGACAGCAATAACACATCGTGTGTAAGGGAATAAATGGAGCTAAAGTGTCCTAACTTCTTTGTGCTTTCTGGGAATTGATAAATATACTTATTTATATTAGACTCTAATCAGTAAATGATGTATGGCTTAATCTCTTATGTGATGACTAAAGTAAAAATAAAGTAATGTATAACTAACAAGCCTATGGGAATGGATAATTAAGAAACGTTTGATTAATCCAAAGGAAGGGAAGAAAGAAAAAAAGAGCATAAGCAGGTAAGAGGAATGAAAAACCAATAGCAGAGAGGCAAATTAAAACTCAAATAGACATGTAAAGTAATTACATATCAGTAATTATATTAAATATAAATAGAAGGGATTTTCAAGCAACCAAATTAAAATATAAAAATTGTAAAAGCGGAAAAACGTTTCATGCTATCTATAAGAGGTACATCTACAGTATGAGGATCATCAAATATTTAAAGTGAGAGGATGAAAAATATGTTGCTATTAAATTTCTCCAATTGACCTATAGATTCAATGCAATCCCAATCAAAATCCCAACAGAGATTATAGAGATTGACAAGCTGACTCTGTAACTTATATCGGAATGAAAAGGGCCCAAAATAGCCAGAACAATCCTAAAAAAGAAGTTAAAAAATTTACTCTATGAGACATCAAGACTAATCCTAAACATATAGTAATTAAAAACATATAGTAATTATTGATATAAGGATAGGCAAATGGATCAATGAAATGTAGCAGTCAGAAACAGATTCAAATATATATGGTCACTTCATTTATTATATGAGTATTATATTATATCAAACAACAGCAGTGGAGTGGGACAAATTATAGTTTGTTAATAAATGACAAATGTGTGGGGTGCCTTAGTGGCTCAGGTGGTTAAATGGCCGAATTCAGCTTAGGTCATGATCTCATGGTTCATGAGTTCAAGCCCCACATCAGATTCTCAGCTGTCAGCACAGAGCCCACTTCAGATCTACTGTCCTCCTCCCTCCCTGCCCCTCCCCCATTTGCTCCCTCTCTCTCTCTCTCCCTGTCAAAAATAAAAAATAAAAATTTATAAATAAACAGCACAGGATCAATTGAGAGAGTCAAATTTTGACTCCTACCTCACACCATATATAAATGTCAATTCCAGGTATATTGTCAAACCACACGTAAAAAAACAAAACAAAACAAAACAAAAAACAGGTGAGTTTCTAGAATATAATAAGAAGTATACCTTCATGATCTTAAGATAAGAAAATAGTAAACTGGACTCACATATCATTAACCTTAGAGAAAATAATTGATAAATTGGCTTTCTTTACAATAAAGAATGTCTACTCATCCAAAGACATCATTAACCTAGTGAAAGGATAAGGCATGAGGTGGCATAAAAGCATATAGATACATAGAGGAAGTTGGAGACAGATAGGTAGTTACATAGATAGATGATAGATAGATACCATCAAAGAGCTTTTACACAGAATATATCATGAAATTCTATAAATCAATAAAAGACTGACAACACAATAGAAAAGTGGGCAAAAGATTTGAACAGGCATTCCACAAGGATAACCAAATGGATAATATGCATATGAAAAGATGTTCAATTCCATTAGTCATCAGAGAAATGCAAACTGAAACCACAATGATATACCACTACATACCAACCAGACTGGCTAAAACAAACAAACAAAAAATGTAACGGACAGTGTCAAAGTCTGCAAAGATGTCATGCAAATAGAACTCGCTGTACCGCTCAAGGGAAAGTTAATACAACCATTTTGGGAAACCGGCAGTGTCTCCACGAGCCAAACACCTGTCACTTCTATAAAGGAGCAATTCTGCTCCTGTTTATAAGCCCAAGAGACAGCGATGAGAGTGTCAATGGGATCATTACATAAAAGCCAACCCTGGAAAAACTCTAAGAGTCTATCAAACATAGAACAAATATATCATGGTCGATGCTTTCAAATTAATCACAGAAAATAGTGAAATCAATTTCTGCTATACCTATCAGTAGAGCTGATTTTCAAACACTGAGCAAAAAAAAAAAAAAAAAAAAAAAAAAAAGTAAATAGGAAAAAGTACATACTATATAATACCAGATAAGTTTTAAAAACAGGCAAACTAATCTATGATGCGAGAAATCAGGACTGTGGTGACATTTGGGTAGGAGCGGGTGCTGGTCACTAACAGGGACATAGGAGGCTTCTAGGGAGCTAACAACTGTCTATTTTCTGATCTGAGTTATGGGCCACATGGTTATATTCTTTAAAAGTCTTTGAGCTGTGCATGTATGATCTGTGTACTTCTCAGGATACATGCTATACTTCAATAAAACATTTTTTATATGGCTCTGAGGTGCCAGTGATATGTATTTGGAGAACTTGCATAAAATAAAAAAGATGTGAAAAATGATTCTGGATGTGTCCACGTGTGTCTGGTGAGCATAATGTGATTTCTAAAATTCTGCTCATCCCCTCTAGGTAGAAGGTGGTATGTGTCTGGTTCTAACGGGCTATCAAAGCTGGGAGGGTGTAACCACTCTGTGATAGGTCAGTGGCCCCATGCTCAAAGAGTCCTAGGGCCGAGACATGGTCCATCATTGTCAAGAGCCCTGGGATGTCACACATTTAGCCTTCCCTTTTGCTAAGTGACTCATAGTTTGGAGACGGAAACTCTCAGATGCAAGCTTGAGTCTGGGCCAAAGGTAATCACAGCTACAGGAAACAAAGAGTTACAGGAAATTAAATTCACTTTATCCCCCTAAGTTTGAAGTTGGTAAAAGGTATTAAAAGGGTAACCAAGGCAGACAAGGCAATGACCAGAAAGACAACAAGAGGAGAGCGGAAAGAGTCTTGCACAGAGACCTGGGGTCAAAGTCTGGCACTGTGGGGAGAGAATAATAGTGACAAGGAAGGTCACAATAACAACGCAGAGAGAAGAGCTACTGTTTATCACACCCCATCTGTGGGACAGGACTTGGCAGTAAAATATCTTAATTTTCTTACAGGATTCTCCTATTACCCGCCCCGAGGTAGTGTTGTCACACCTAGAGATGAAAAAATGGAAGCATGCCTGAGGAATGCTCATTTACATCATGGGATTCCCCTATGCCAGCTGGAGTCAGAGAAATGAAAAGAAACGAACGTGGTCTATAGATGTGCTATGCCTGGAGTGTGCCAACTATGGTAGAATCTCTGGGGAGACCTCAAAATGCCAGGAAGGATGCTGGTACCAAACTAGAGCGAAGTTTCTCAACCTCAGCACTAGCTGACTTTTGGGGCCAGATAATTCTTTGTTGCAGGGCTGGCCTGCACAGTGGAGGATGTTCGGCCGCACCCCTGATCTCTACCCACCAGATGCCAGTGGCACATCCCCCCCTCATCCCCCAGTGATGACAACCAAAAATGTCTCCAGACATGACCAAATATCCTCCGAAGGGCAAAATCGACCCTGGTTGGAAATTGTTGCTCTAGAGGAAGGGAAAAGATTGAGCGCGTGAATAGAGGGAGAAGCTTGGAGGTGTCAGGGAAATTTAAGTTTCACAAAGAATGAGAAATTATGAGTCGCATCCAGCTGGGAAGCTACACCACGGAGATGGGCTGAGATGTTTCAAGCAGAGATATCTCTTAAGATAAGGGGCTGGGCGCTGAGGCACTTAGAAAGATGATGAGCTGTGAATGGAAATCTCTAGAGCTTCTCTCTGTGTTCTGGTTGGGCGTGGGGTAGTTATAGCCTGATGCTAAAAGTAGCATCTGGACTTCGTACGCAAAGAACTTTGTTTTCTCCATTTCCAGAGGGGCCAAGAGATCATCTCTCATCTCATCCCGGCATTGTTGGAATGATGAATGGAGAAGGGGAAGGGAACCACTTTTAAGGAGTCCGTATTGTCTCTAGCCCAGAAACTTCATGGCTGCACATTCTGGTAATTGAGATTCGTACACCAGTGGTGTCCTCACGACTGAGGAAGTTTGTTGGGTCAAGATGCCTGGGCACAAGAACAATAGTGAACACGGACTCCTGGAGACAGTAGTAATGTCTAAGGCTTGGAGTGAGGGCTCATAAAGGCACACCATGGTCACTGGAAGAATCTACTAGGAGCATCTGCTTCTCCACACAAAGCGGGGAACGAGTCAAAATTGACTAGTGATATCAGTCATGGGAAAGTTAATGGAGTCGAAGCATGGAAGCACAGTGCATAGGATCTCCCAGCCTGGAATTTATGATTGTTTAGATATACCAGGACAACTTTGGTTGATCACACAAATGAGTGAATGAGTGAATGAGTGAATGAATGAATGAATGAATGAGGAACTCGTACGTTTATTGTCATCAAAGAACCAGCTGGAATATGCCGAACTACTATTTCTTGTATACGTAAATGTAATTTCAACAGTTTATTTTTGGAACTGTGTGGGTGTATAGTAAATAAGTTAATAATCCATTCATTTTTTTCCCTTTCTACTGAAGTTTAAAGTGAGTGTTAGATCATGTGACAGGTCACAGGTAAATATTTATGTGGAATTCATGGCTTCCTGTGGGACAGAAGATAAACAAGTATACAGATATGTCAGTGGATAATTAGAAAAGTCTGGGACAAGTGCTCTGAACAAATAGAAAAGGACACCATAAGAATGGGTGATGATGATGAAGAAGGAGTAGGATAGCCTCGTGAACAGTAGGGGAGGAAGAACAGCCTGGCTGACATCTCTGTGGTGGTCACGGCACGAAGGAAGGGTGAGCAAGAGTGGGCCGGGGTGTGCTTGCAGAGGGCCAGGAACAAGCGGGCGCAGGGCTCTCCAGTTCCTGGCTTGAGGTGGTGGGGAATGGACAATAGGTTCCCCAAAGTCAGGGACCAAGGGCATTCTGTCAACTCCTCCAACCCCAGACATAATACAGCTCCTGTGATATATTAGGTGCCCTGTGCATATGTGATGAGTGGAAATGAATGCATGAATGAGAAGAAAGGCGCTTAGATTTACTGAATGTCTACTATGCTGGGTCTAGAATGGATAAAAAAGATGTGGTATATCTAGGTATACAATGGAGTATTACTCGGCAAGCAAAAGGAATGAAATCTCGCCATTTGCAACTACATGGATGGAACTAGAGGGTATTATGCTAAGCGAAATCAGTCAGTCAGAGAAAGACGAATATCATGTTACTTCATTCATATGTGGAATTTAAGATACAAAACAGATGAACATAAGGGAAGGGAAGCAAAAATGATATAAAAACAGGGAGAGAGACAAACCATTAGAGACTCTTAAATACAGAAAACAAACTGAAGGTTGCCAGAGGGGCTCGTAGGTGGGGGGATGGGCTAAATGGGCAAGAGACATTAAGGAGGATACTTGTCAGGATAAACAAGCACTAAAACACTAAATTCTATTCCTGAAGTCATTATTACACTATATGTTAACTAACTTGGATTTAAATCTTTAAAAAATAAACAAATAAATCAAACTGATTTTTAATTGCAAAAAAAACCCAAAAAACAAGCAAACAAAAAAAACAACAAAAAACCTTATCTAATTTCCCAATTACCCGGAGAAAGATAAAAGATATTACAGTCACCATACAAGAGAAGCAGCCGAATACCCAGAGAGACTAAGGAAATGCTCCAAAGTCAGGAGCAGAGCTGGGATTCACATCCAGGCTCTGAGTTTGATTCTCTCCCCTTTTTCATCACGCAATAATAATATACTCGGAATTAGAAGATCAGAGGAATCTGCCCCCGCTATGGGGGATTTGCCCCCTAGCATACTGTTTGCTTCGCTCACACCTGGTTTCCTCATCTGGAAAATGGGGATCATCCCTGCCCTTCCTGTCTCACTGGATTAGCTTCAAGAACAAAAAAGGACAATTGATGAGAAAGCTTCTTGACTTAACGGTAATCCTTAAAATTTGTTCAGGCTTTGTAGTTGGCTGTGATGTCATTCAGGTCAGTTTTGTTTTCAATATGCCAGGAGGTAAACAAAATCTGCAAAGGTTTTCCATCTCTTGGAAAGTGGTTCTACTTTTATTTGAGTTTTGAAAGTCTACGGTGATCCAAAGTGCAGTGACTCATTTGGCACGCTGTACCGTACTCAGGGAAGCTCCTAATTCAGACACAAAACCCAGCTTCAGACATCAATTCAGATCTCGTCTGAGTCTCTGGCACATTTCAGGTGATGAAGAGACTGCTTTCCACAGAAGGCAGAAGAGGTGGGCTTTCCTCTGCGGTTGGAACCCATGACAAATCCCAGCCAAAGATCTGGAAACAGGTTCCTGGTGAGGAAGACAGAGTGAATCTCGATGCACGCAAACCCCAAATAGTTTCACCAGCTGCCTTCAGTGACTCACCTCTATTCAGCCACCCAAACACTGGTGAGAACCTGGTCTCGGAAAGGTGTGTGGTTTCTCTGGCTGCATGAACAAGGCCCAAACCGGCACATCTGAGACTAGTCACGTCCACTTGAGGACCGTCTTTTCCGTGGTGATAATCATTGCTCCTGGCTTCATTTAGCAGTTTTCATGGCTGAAGAGAAAAGGAGGGCTGGCAACTGCTTTCCAATAATCCAGAGACTCGGGGTAGAATTAGAAGGCAAAGCATGACATAATAGCCAGAGGGGAGGATTTGGGCCAGTTACTTTCAAACTTTAGTGGCTATAGTATTACCACGGAGCTTGTTCGTATGAACCTGTCTGAGCCCCGGCCCTGGAGATTCTGATTTGCTAAGTAATTCTGCATCAGGCAGTTGCAAAATCCCACTTGGAGAAAGAAACACTCCTTGAAAAGATTTCCTACTCACCGCCTGCTTCCAGTTTGTTTCTGCTTTACGAGAGACTTAATCACCTTGCCAGCCTACTTAGATTCTAACCGAAGGGTTCCCGGAAGACAAGGGGTTGAACTAACACCGTCAATGTCCAGCACAACCACCCCGGTGCAGGTGTGGTTGAAGCTCTTTTCTCCATGTCTACTTCCTCAGTCCTTATGCGGTCATCCTTCTCTTCTTATACATCATTTTCTTTATTATCCTGGAGCAGAAGCAACTGTCAGGGCACATGCTTTTCCTTCTTCTTCTCATGCTTTAAATCCTACTACCATTCCAAAAAGCTACTACTGCATAAAGGAATCGTCTCTGCGAGGATCCCTTTCTATGAGGGCACCTGTTTCCTGGCCTGTCAAACATGGCCACGGGGGCAGGGACTGATTCTACCAGAAAGTCTATGTTTCGGGTATGCCTCTTTTGCCAGACATGCAGAGGTTCTTTGAACTTGGGTCTCTGAGGACTCCTCTGTCCTATACTTCCTCTTAGGTACTAGAGATTATTGTTCGGCCCCTTGCGCTTAAGTCAGCACCACGTGACCTCTTCTGACCAATGAGTTGTGAGCAACAGCAACCTCTCCGAGCGGCCAGAGTTGATCGCCTGGTCCACTTCATAGAATGAACTGCTGTACGTTTTACTAAGATTAAACGTACGTATCGATGTGCCCAGCTTGCACACCCTGAGGGCTTTAATTAAAATGCTTCTACCTTTATACTACCAAGGTGCACTTGATGTTGATTTTTTTAGGTAATCTCTACCCCCAACGTGGTGCTAGAACTCACAACCCTGAGATCAAGAGTTGCAAGCTCTATTGACTGAGCCAGCCAGGCATCCCTGCTGTTGAATTGTAATGAATTTTAAGGTCTGTAGGGTTAAGAAAGGTTTCTGTGCTGGGAAGCCTGGGTGGCTCAGTTGGTTAAGTGTCTGACTCTTGCTTTTGGCTCAGGTCATGATCTCATGGTTTTGTGGGTTCGTTCGAGCCCTGTGTTGGGCTCTGCACTGACCGTGCAGAGCCTGCTTGGGATTCTCTCTCTCTCTCCCTCTCGCTCTCCTCTTCCCCTGCTCACCCTGTCTCTGTGTCTCTCAAAATAAACAAATAGACTTAAAAAAAATTAAAAAAGAGAAAGGTTCTTGTGCTTCTGTTTAGGGGCAAACAAGTAATAGATTTGTCTTAAAACATAAACAACTTAAACACTGAGGATTTTAAAACATTTCAAGGATACAACACCCAGAAAAGTAGAATGTAGCCTTGTTATTGGTTACCAAAGCCTTCATAGTAGTTTGTTGGTCGAACATTTTGCCAGGTGTGGCTAGAGATATGTCTGCTCTCGTACAGGTGGGGTCTGAGTCACATAAGGGACGCTTTCTACTGCTCACACTGATCCATTTTAGAACGGCCATTTCCTGGGGCACCTGGTGACGCCTGGTCTCGGGAGTTTGAGCCCCACGTTGAAGGTCGAGATTACTTGAAAAATAAAATCTTAGAACGGCCATTTCCTGGTGTCAGAGGTAATGTGCTAATTACAGAAAATGGCCAGCTTTCCCCAATTCCTATTCCGTCTGTAAAGACCAGACGATGTCTGCCTCCACCTTTTCATTTTTTCCCCCAGCACTCTAGCACCGTGTCCCAGTTTGCTCCTGCATGCGTGAGGATCAAGTTGTGAGTCTGTTCTACTCTCAGCTGAGGGTCTGTGCATTCCTTCTGCAAAATGCCTACTCCGCCTGCAACGAAGAGGCATCTCTTCCCTTTATGTTGGGAGATAAGAGTATTTGTCAGGCCAGATTCAGTCTAGAATGCTCTCTCTCAAGTCCGCTTCACCTGATTTCTGCAGCTTCAGGAGCTGGGGCCGAAAGCCCAGGGTTTATAGCCGACATGCGGGCCTTCCGTGTGACCCAGGCGGCCACCTGCAAACCAAGAGGGCTGTGGCTGTGGCTCTCCATTCTCTGCCTGCCAGTGTCCTAACCTGCTCCTCCTTGGGGCCGGGCTGCCAGGTGCCATGCTTGGCCCTGGCGCAAGTGGGGAAACTGTGAGCGGAGGTGAATGAGAAAAGCAGGCTTCCTGGTACAGTGGGAAGAACACTGGATTCAAATGCAGGCATGCATTTCCTCGCTGGATGATACGCAAGAAGCGAATTGATCCCTCCGGCCCTCAGTCTCTTCCTGTGCAAACGGGGGCCAGGACTTGGCTGCAAGAATTAAATGAGATATTGCGCCACATTTCTAGGCCGGTGGCTGGCTCATCTGAGGACCTCAAGGATGGATGTTTCTGTATTGATCCATCTGGTTTACTAACAATTGTTTCCCAGGCCCATCAGCTACAACGAGGAGGTTGGAACAAGCAAAGAAGCCGTCTGCCTAGTGACTAAATAATGAGCCAACGGTGGGCAGGAAGAAACCTAAAGTTAGGACTTAGCTAAAGAAAAGAAAAAAAAATGATGACATATTTACCTTTTCAGATAAGCACCCCCCTGCCCCTGCTTTCCCAATCGGCCCAGAAGGCTTTTTATTTGCTAATGGAACAACTCCAAAGCATGTGCCCTGGGAAATCATGATGTGCCTAATCATTTTAGCAATAATCTCTGAAAAATTGGCCATTACTGGAAGTGACCAACCATTTGGTTGTAACAGCCTGAAGCAAGATTATTAACAGCAAATGTGAAGATGATTATTTTAGCAAATTGGTAAATTCAGAACACAAAGGCCTCATGCCTGGCTGGAGTCTCTGGGAAATCATTTTATGGCCATAATAAACGTCTACTGCTTGAGACAGAAAAGACATTTAAGTCTGTTTTCTCTGTGTTTGGGGCAGGGAAGAGCCCAGTCACGAGCAGGGGTGGGTAGGGATGTGTGGGTGGGGTGAGGTGAGCGGCCCTGGGGAGAGTTACCAATGACACCCTCTAATTTGGGGAGCCCATTTTCTCCTATTTGGAGAACCAAAAAAGAAGTCCAATGGATTAGAAGACTCAATGTGGGCGTAACACGGTAGGTACTCCCAGCCAAATTTTTCTATCCATCAATTAGTTAGGTATTTTTTATTTGTAAGACACAGAGGTTCCGATGCAAACTTATTAAAATAAAAAAAAATGCGATCTTTGGGCTCATGCAAATGAAAATCCCTAGAATACAATGAGCTTCAGGCCTGGCTTGACCAAGAGGATCACACAGTGACTCCCAGACTCGGTCCTTCTTTGTCAGTTTCCTTCCTCTGCTTCGGACCACCGGGCAGTGAGGTGGGGCTGCAGGTCCAGATCTGCCCCTCTCCAGAGTCACAGGTGGCCAGCAATGGCCCTGAGGTCTGGAATCGGAATCCTGTTCTCATCAGCATAGCGTTCACCGTGACGGGGAAATGCCATGCCCTCATTAGGCATAATCATAGCACGGAACCATTCCTGGCGCGAAGGACTTGAACTGAGACCAGGAGAGGAAGTGGACCCTCTGAAAGACGTGGGGGTGTGCTAACCAAAAGCAGAAGCTTAGAAGGGGGGCAGATACCCCCTCAAAAATAAAGGTCTGCCACGTGTGAGAATTAACCCCTTGATTAAAGACACTGTTCCCTGAAGAGAACTACAGTCCTGAGGTTACGGACGGATGACATGCTGGCTGGGATGCAACCTACAGCCAAAATTGCAGCAGTTGTGTTTAACGCCTTCATCACAAAAAGAGGGAAGGAAGGGAAAAGCGACGTGTCCAAAGAGCATTCTTGTCAATCCCGGAGCTCAGAGTTTCTGAGTTGCTGTTCAACGCTGGGCCATTTCCACCTTATTAACACCTGGTCTAAGCACTCAGAAGGTGGCCATGGCCTCCATCTGCTTTTTGCAGCTTCCTCCCAGAAAGGGCGTAAAGTACAGACATGCAGAGCAGGAGGAGCAAGGGCCAGGAGGCCGATACCACTAAGCCGGGTCCTCTTCCCTCCCTCGCCCACACGGGCACCACCGCATGCGCCGTCCAGACGGTGTTCCCATCGGTCTCAAACTCGCCCTCCAGGAAGCTTCCAGGGGGCTCCCACCAACTGCTCACACATGGCCCCTGAGGCAAAACCCGTCTGTCGCTCCCCCAGCGGGTTTCTCCATCCCACCGTTACCCTGCCCCAGCGAAATCCTTCACGAGTGACCTCCACGGCTTGTAGGATTGTGAAGGCTTGTAGATTTCAGTCGGATAAATCTTCGTTCAAATATCAGAGGCAGTCCCCGATGCAAGGATTGTGGTGCAAGTACTGGGTGGGGGGGGGGGGGTAAGGTGATCCCTGGACATATTGTGGGAGAGTGGGGAGGGGAGGCGGGGAAGGAAAGGGAGCAAATAGAGTGACGAAGATCAGTCACCAGTGGGTGGAGCTCCCTCCCCCGGGGACTCTGGGAGCTTCGGTAGAATGGAAAGAACACAGCACTGGAGTTCTCTTCCCTGCAAGTGATTTGGTTGGGGGAAGCCAGTGCCCCAGCTGAAAGTCAGGTTAGCGCACACCCAAAATGCACAGCGGTAGAGACCTGAAGGCATCTGTTATTCACCACAGTTCACGGGGTTCATGAACCTGGGCACGTGCCCTATTTTTCCGAGACTCCCTATTCCCGCTTATCAGAGGGGGAAGGTGACACCTGTTTCCATTGGGTTATTCTACAGCTTGACTGGATAATGGCTGCTGAGCCTCCGACATTTGGGAGACACCCAGACGGTGACTGTCTTCCCCTTGCCATGAACTTTGGCAATTCCAGAACAGAAACTGGATTTACAGGGCTTGTAGCAGAGGTCCTCCAACCCAGGACAGAGCACCCATTTGTGGGGAAATAGCTCCCAGTGGATTCCTCGCTTCAAACACAAACACAAACGGACGGTGTTCTCGTGGTCACAATCGGTGTGAGGTGCTTCATTTATTTAATTGGATTTAAACTTCTTTCTGTTTAATAAATACTGAAAGGAGACAATTAAGCAAAACGGTGAAAGCACTTATCAAACTGAAAGAAGAACCAAGCTCAGGGCCGAAGCCTGATTCCAGAGACGTGGGGAAGAGGAGCGGCGGGTCAAAGCCGGGAAGAGAAATGACGTTTGCGGCCCCTGGCCACGGAGAACTTTCCACGTCTCTTCACAGTGCCCTCTATCATCTGTTAAACTCAGACTTTTGCCTCCGTGTCGATTCTCATGCCTCCACAACGCTGCACAAACATTTTCCTGTGCCTAGAATTCCTCCATTCTACTTTCCTATGTGCCAAACTCAGCTGATACTTCAAGAGGCAGACTTCTCTTCCCGCAGCGACCTTCCCCGGGTCTCCTGGGCTTCTGGAACCACAGCACCCTCTGCACGTCACCATGAAAGAGAAGTCGGCAGATGGTGGAGTGCAGTGCGGTCACCCAGGTCTCCTGCCTTGCACCTGCCATTAGGAGAGACAGGAATTCATGAGCACGGAATGACTGGGCACCAGCGAGAGCACGGGCCCCGGGAGCTGCCGGGGGGCTGACGTCCCTCTGTGGGTTCACGCTGCAGGGGCCATTTCTGGGGGACGATGGACTCGGGAGGGGACCTGAGAAGTATGTAGGATAAGGCAGGCTAATGAAAGGAGGGAGAGTCAGCCGAGTACCAGAGGTGGGGGCAGAGAGGCTCAGGGAGGGAGCCGTTGCAAGGAGCAGGGAGGGAGGGCAATGGGAACTTAATGGGGGAGATGGGGCACAGACAGTCAATGGAGGAACAGCTAAGCTTTTCCCCTACAGCGGTGTTATCAAGCGACCTCAAAAAAACAGGAGGGGGATTTCAGAGACATCAACCTTCCCGGGGTGCGCCAGGGTGACTGCATGAAGACAAATGAGCCGGGGCACCGTTGCAGTGAATCACAGGTACGATGTACGGGGAATTCTTGTGCAGAAGGTCCCTGGGCATTGAACAATCAAAGCGGCCGGTGTGTACCAGGGACATGCTGTCTGCGAGGCACAATTCTGTGTTCCTCCCATGGAATAACTTATTGAATCCTTGAAACGGCCCTATTAGATAAGCACTATTATCATCCCCAGTTTTTTTTTTTGCTTTTTTTTTTTTACAGGTGAGAAAACCGAGATGCCGAGAGGTGAAGGAGGCCCTTGCTCAAAGTTGCACAGAGGCTGCAAGGCAGACTCAGGATTAAAAGTGAACAGACTGACCCCAAAGCGCGCGTTTCCACCACAAACCCTTAACCAGAAAGACCTGTTTTCAAACCCCAGCACGTCGGCATACCAGGTTTGTGAATGTGGAGACTTACTTCTGAACCTCAGTTTCCTGATCTGTCCAATGGGGACAAGGGATGTCTCATGCCTGTGGCATCTAAAGGACACAATTCTGAGTACAGAGCTAAGCACCTGAAGGCTTGGATCAATGTGCATTTCCCTTCCGTTTCAGTGGCTCGACACTTTTAATTGAAACAAATCATTAAGAAAGCCGAAGTCCTCTTCCCCCCACCCCCACCCCCGCCGGCAGGGGAAGAGGGTGTCATGTTGGGACAGAGCAGCCCCTCCCTTCGAGCTAGGGCTGATTTCTCCCTTAACTCAGTTCATTTCAGGTCTCCACCCCATGGAGGAAACACAGGAATCTGTGGCAGTGAACTCAGCAACATTTGTTCCCCAGCCCAAGAATAAACAGAGAGCAGGCTCTTACATCTTCAGAAGTGCATTTACTGTACTCGAAACAGATGAATTCTCTCTGTTTGCATTAATCGCATGACTATTTGGTTCAATTATTCTTACCACTTCAGCAATCATGGTGTGCTTGTTCAAGAAGAAAGAAATAACAACAGCTTATCTTGTCGAGAGCGGAGAACAAACAGTGAAAAATCAGAGTCCGCTCCTAAATGCTACACTTGCTGTCATTGTGCTAAAGAGATGATTCATGTTCTCATAACAACTCGGGTGAAGGAAAAAAAAGGGGGGGGGGGTGGTTCTGAAAAGGATTCAGTTGCAATGGTGAAAAACCTTTTCAAAATCAGTCCAAATGCAGATAAAACTCTATTTTTATCACCCTACTCAACTCTGCTGAACCTCCCCCCAACCACATCTTCGCACAGTGACCAATTTACATAGGCTTAAATAATTCTTTCAAATAACGCGTTTCATTAGGACAGGGTAATGGACAAAGCACAGACTGCTGTTCGGTCTCCTCTCTACGGAACCCTTAGGGAACTGCTCGTGTTGAGGGACAGCCAGGGGGATGCTCAAAGAATCGTAAAGAAAGCATAAGGGCTGCTGGGAGGTAAAAGTGGGTGACACAGTGCAGATCACAAGGCGATCAGAGGTGCTGTTCACGGGGCCCAGGTGCCTGTTCACGTCCCTTCCATCCTGTGCCTTTTCCCCATATGACCTCTTCCACAGTAAGATCTGGCAACCAATAGGAATCCAAGGGAAATGATTATTTTTTTCACAGATGTCATCCTGAACCAACATGCACTCCATTTCCTGACCTGTGACTGGAATCCTTGGCTCCTGACTTCCTCTATCACCTCTTGGTGAACCCCTAGATAAGACAATGAGTGTCTGTCTTGGGACCAGCCCTGCTCTTCTCCTGAGCTGCGTCTGCTACTGACATCTTAAGTCACAGAAAGCTTGATGCGGTCTGGTTGCTAACTGTGCACCCTGCTAGGAACCAACAGAGTTTAGCTATGGTGCCAGAAAGAGGAAACAAGCCAAGGGCTTCACTCTCCATGAACCATGCTTGTCTGATGGGACCAGGGCTGGACAACAATGGCATCAACATATCTCTAAGAGCGAGGACGGTCTTGTTCCCTTCCAACCTGTCAATACAAGTGGGTTATACACTAACCTGGCAGGATGTTTTATTTGCAGGCAAATAGAGTGAGAAATTTAGGCTCCCAACACATTTGCACCAAGAGAGAGTAAGAAAAAACCAGGTGACCGTGGGTAAGTTGTATGGACAAGTCTAGAAGGATCACTAAGGATCTGTCAAGAGAATTATTTTATCGTTAGCAAGTAAGAGTCTCTTGCAAGTTCAGGGGGTTAACAGATAAAGCTATTTTTTAATGCCACCGTAGTACTTCATAGATGCAAGAGGTCTCTGTTCAGCAAAAGATCTAGTTCAAGAAAATAACAAGCATTTTTTTTATGTACTCCAAACCAAACTTTGTGGTTAGAAGTATGTAGAAGAGAGTTTCTTCCCACCACTGATGTATAGTTTAAAAGTGAACACAGAAGGATAAATATTAAATTAGGAAATAACACAATCAGGAACAGACATCAGTACAAAGTATAGATATGACAGAAAAACACAGATAGCACACTGTTGGGCAAGGAGATATCTCGGAGTAGATGATGTCTAAGAAAGATTCTGAAGGATGAATAGGAGTTTGCCAAATGTGCAACGGGAGCGGAGGTATATTCTAGGTGGAGGAAACCAAAGCTTCAAAGGAAAGAAAATCTGTAAACGTATATATGTGATGCAGCAGGTCTGGATATTTTTAAGGTCAGCATGACTGGACTGTACCACTGAGAAAAGAGAGACGTGAAACATACAGTCGAGGAGGTAAGGAGTGCTTCTGGAAGGTGTTTTCTAACTTGCAGTATCTCACAGGAGATCAGGAACCGTTGAAATGTCTTAAGAAGGTACGCAATGTGGTGGAATGTGCAATTTAAAAGTGCAGCTATGACGGAGAAGTTAGAAAATTCATCAAGAAGCTTTAACTGAATGACTCTTACGTCTCTAAGACTTCGCTAAACACTCTGGGAGGAACAAATAAAGCCTAACCCGCTTGCAACGGCTAACCACAATTAACATCATTACCAACAACAACACCAACATTTATTAAGGGGTCGCTAAGTACCAGGGACTGTTCCGTGCACTTTATAGGAATTATCTCACTCACGTGAACAAGGAACTTGGGTGATAGTATTATTATTATCCCCACTTGACAGGTAAGGAAACCAAGGCATGTTGAGTTTAAGTAAGTATCCCAATGTTACAACGTTATTAAGAAGCATAAATATATATTATTTTAAAAAATGCCTCTTATCACGTATATACTGTGCCATAGCTATGACACTGTCTGTTGCACACTACAGAGCCATTTTTCCCCTTCTACTACTAAAAGAAGTAGATTTTTTTGAGCACCAATGTCCTCAACCTCAAGAGAAGGATAATGATTTATCTAAGCCAAGAATATAATCATATTACCCTTTATCAGAAGCTAGCTTCCTCTTGAAGCTCAGGGTAACTCTGTGTTCAAATTCTTGCCAGTGGGATGTAATGAGGTCTGCCGGGGAACTTGGGGGAGAGTTTTGATCTTTCTGACAAAAGCAAACTTTTCTTTTATCCTCTTTTCTACCTCTGAATGGACAGTGAGTTCCTGAGGCCCAGGGCTGTGGCAGCCATCTTGTGACCATGAGGCAAACACTTGTGACGGAAAAGCCAACAGCATTTGGATAACACAGCTGAGTCTTAAAAACAGCCTGAGTCTTTGATGGCATCATGGAGTCACCCAACCAGCCAACCCCCCAGTTTTCTCACCTGCAGCTGAAAACAATCTAATGATGCAGTGTTTACCTTTATTTTCATGGCTCCATAGGAAATATAGACACCTATATTTCCAAGCTTTGCTTTATATGTGCTATAAACTTCCTTCAATCTCATGTAGGGCTATTCAGTTTGACCCTGATTTATAGCCTACGTTCACGTACTGGTTGGGTATTTCCAGACCTACACTATTGCTTATCTGTATGGTTCTTCTATTATCTCAGCTAACTTAATGTCACCCAGACTTCAAGGCTCATCTCAATACCACCTGTTCCCTGAAACTTTCTTTGACTTCTCCAATCAAATGGAAAGCTATGCTTCCTCAACTCCTTTAAAAATATTTTTTTAACAGAGTGCCTCGGTGGCTCAGTCAGTTAAGCATCTCATTCTTGGTTTTGGCTCAGATGGTCATCTGTTTGTGAGGTCGAGCCCCATATCAGGCCCTGGGCTGACAGCGCAGAGCCCGTTTGGGATTCTCTCTCTTCCTCTCTCTCTGCCCCTCCCTTCTCACTCTCTCTGTCTCAATCTGACCAAGAACAGATCCCCCAAGTACCCACATCTGCTCCCAGCTACTCGCCCAGCCTCAGTCTCTCTCCCGCTCAGTCTGTCATGGCAGAGCCAGAGAGGTCTCTCTAGAGCCGAAAACTTTTATTTCTCTCTTGACAGAAACCAGGGTTTCTCAGCCTCAGAAGCATGGGCACTTGGGGCCCGATAATTCTTTGTGGTAGGTGGCCATCCTATGCACTGTAGGATGTTCAGAAATATCCTGAGACCCAACCCACCAGATGCCAGTAACACACTACCACCACCCCCTTGCCCAGTGTAGCAACCCTGGGCAGCAACCCTGTCACCAGATTGCCAAACGTCACTGGGTGTGAGGGGTGCGCGGGGGGTGGGGGGCAGGCAAGATCATCCCTGGTTGGGAACCACTGGTACAAACGAAAGCAATACTTCTACGCACATCTTTTTCCTACAGCTTGGTGACCATGCTGAAGGGGATGACCTTCTCCCTGTCCCCACGTGCCAACTTGAAGAATGAGAAAAGAAAAGAATACTTGGCTGTTAATTCTTCTAGCCTCCCTTTCCCCACCAGACTGTGAGGATTTGGAGAAAAAAAAACTCAAACCTTCAGGAAAAAAAAGAAAGAGGGAAGGAGGAGTGGGGAGGAAGAGGAAAAACTAGATGAGAGAGAGCTGGAGACAAGGGCCAAGAAACACAGAGGAACACGGGAAGAGAGAGGAGAATAATTTTTAGAAAGAGTAAGAATGAGGGTGAGAGAAAAAAAGAGAAAGTGAAAATGAAGCAAACAAGGAAGGAAGATGGAAAGGGAAGGGAGGGAGAGAGGGAGGGAGGACAGACAGGAGGGAGGCAGATGGAGAGGGAAGGGAGGGAGAGAGAGAGAGGGAGGGGGAGAGAGAGAGGGAGGGGAGGAGAGGGAGGGAGGGAGGAAGGAAGGAATATGGAGAGGGAAGGGAGAGAGAAAGAGAGAGGAGGGAGCAAAGAGAGAAGGGAGAGAGGGAGGAAGGGAGGGAGAGAGGACGGAAGGAAGGAAGGAAGGAAGAAGGAATATGGAGAGGGAAGGGAGAGAGAAAGGGAGGGGAGGGGGCAAAGAAAGAAGGGAGAGAGGGAAGAAGGGAGGGAGGGAGGGAGGGAGGGAAGAAGGAAGGAAGGAAGGAAGGAAGGAAGGAAGGAAGGAAGGAGCAATATGGAGAGGGAAGAGAGAGAGAAAGGGAGGAGAAGGAGGAAAGAAAGAAGGGAGAGAGGGAGGAAGGGAGGAAGGGAGGGAGGGAGGGAGGGAGGGAGGAAGGGAGGGAGGAAGGGAGGAAGGAAGGGAGGGAGGAAGGGAGGAAGGAATATGGAGAGGGAAGGGAGAGAGAAAGGGAGGGGAAGGAGGAAAGAAAGGAGGGAGGGAGGGAGGGAGGGAGGGAGGAAGGAAGGAAGGAAGGAAGGAAGGAAGGAAGGAAAAGAAAAGAGAAGGAGCACCCCGCTGGGGACCAGGATGAGGAGAGAAAGCATGGTGGGGGCAGCAGAACCCAGGCCCCCGCGTCCAGCTCTGCCTCTCCGGCGGTCTCCCAGCCCCGGCCCTCACCCTCCCTTCCGTCCGGCCTCTCCAAGGGCCCAAGCGGCCAAAGAGCACGGTCTCAGGGAGAGGTGTCCCTTCTTCTGGAGCCTTGGCAGGGAGCCTCCGTGAACACGCTCACAGACAACCCACAGGCGGCAAGCTGGGGCCCGCCGAGAGGCTCAGCTTCCTTGTCTGCGCGGCTTTGGTGTCAGACGGGTCTTTCCTGGGACGTCACGTAGCGGGCGCTGGTTTATGTCCCCGGCACACACCCGCCCGCACCAAGTGCAGGTGCTGTCTTACTGACAGCCAGGCCCGAGCAGGACCCTGCCCCGGGGCCGGTGTGCATACTAGCGTTTGGCAGAGAGAGGAGGGCTAGAGAAGGCCGTGGGAACCCCTTGCTCCACCATAAAAATGTTTCCAGAGCTGGGCGAGCATAGCAGGTGAGGCCCCAGGAGCGCCTGCACTGAATCCTCGCCCTGGCCTCTGTGAGCTGGCACCGTCTCACACGAGCTATTTAACCGCCTGGGCCTCAGTTTCCCCCTGTGACAAACGGGGATCCCTACAGTACTGACTTCCTCGGGGTTCTTTTCAGGGTTAAATGAAGCTGGTCATTCGCCTAACACATATTTAGTAGAGTATTTCCCACGCCCTGAGGATGCTCCTCTCAGAGCTCAATCGGAAGAAGATTCTAATAAAAGTAATGATAAAAACTGCACAGGAACTGTTGAGCACAGTGGCTGGCATGGCATAAGCCGAGAAAGGTTCGCTGTGATCAGCGGGGTGGGGACCTACTGCAGAGCGGGTACTGTCGCAGAACCTTTCACCGCGCCCCGAGTCTCGGTGGCCCATCGTCCACCAGCTAACGCTCTTGCTCTTTTGCAGATGAGGAAACTGAACCCGGAAGGCAGAATGGGGCTTGTCTCCCACAACCTCATTAGCAAACAAGGGAGCCAAATCTGCACACGGATCCATCGGACTAACACCCACACTTTCAATACCGCGTCGCTGTGTCTGAACGACGGTCCATCAGGGGGAATTCTGGCTTCGGGGGAGCACAAGGAGAGCTGACGAGCAGAGGTGTGGTGCACGTGTTCAAACGTCGGCTAGAATCGTCGGCTTGGATTTTAGCTCTCCTTTTCCCTCACTGCTCCCAAGGCAGCCCTTTGCAGAGTTGAAGAAAAAAAAACATTTCTTTCCCTCTTGTGATCTGGAAATAGCATGGGCCAACATCGACCAGAGAGAGAGGGAAAGAGAGGAAGGTAAATCTAGACCCGAACTACCTGAATTTCTCTGCAAGGCACTCAATGTTCCTTTCACAGGCAAGGAAAGAAACTCGACCTGATGAATAGTGCGAGACACTGGGGGGGTCAATGTACAGGGCTGTATGGCAGGCCCCACAGTAGAGGCTACCCAGAGCCACACCTGGATCCTGGATGGAGCCCCTGCGAGGCAGTTGGTCGGAGCTGTTAGGTGGGGCCACTGGACGTGGAGGAGAGGGGAGGCAGGAGGTATCTGCAGAACACAGCAGTTGGCTTCTTTGGCGATGGCTGAAATCCCAAATCGGCTAACGTCAGATCTTGGCATAAACAGTTGTGTGTAAAATTGTTATCACTAAATTAGCATTTATTAAAAGCCTTTAATTGTTATACTTACTCTTGGTGTGTGTGTGTGTGTGTGCGCGCGTGTGTGTGTGTGTTTGTCTCCTGTAAGCCCTGTTTATAAGCACCCTCCTAATTTATTTTTGATCAGACTGAACAGGGGCCAAACCTCTTTAGCTAATATTGACATTGGCTGGGTGTCAGATGTCCAGGATTTGGAGAAACTGGAAAAGCTTGCTCTTGTTCTGTTTTTTGTGTTGTTTTTTTTTTTTTAATTTAACCTATTTTTGAATCGCCCCACAATTAAAACCTTTTAAACTCCACACTCCCTTTCTCCTTTCTCTCAACTCTGAGTATGGTGCCCCGTTTTAACTTGTTTATTTCCTCAAATGAGTTCAGTGACACCAAATTTGCTCCTAGTCCTTATTCCTCATGGATTTGAGAGTTTCAAAAAAAAAATGGACAAAACACAAAGTAATAAAATAAAAAAAAGGAATTGGGTAAGGTGAGAAAATAAGGCTAGAGAAATACTGAGCTTGGGTAAAATTAACATACAAATGGTATACTCCATGAACCTGTGCAATTTCCAGAAGGGACGTCCAAATGTGACTGAGTTACCCAGCTCTCTGGGCAAGAAATACATCTTCAGTGACAAAGTTTGTGCTGCCCCTGAGATACACCAAACTAGGAAAAGCACAGCATTTCCTTGTACGGAGACCAGAGAGAAATTTCTGCCACCACAGACTCAAAATCATCTTCAACGATATTATTCCGGTCAGTACAAAGTTTCCCATGTGATAATCTCACAGCCTCCAAATCAGGACTCAGGCAAGATGCCGGAACCATTCGGTAAGAGCGGGCCATCTTCTGACAGTTTGGGCAGGGACTGGGCTTCTTGGGCCCGGTGGTGGCCTTCCATTTCCTTCGGCCTGGGTTGGGTACCTGCTGGTGCCCACAGAATCACTCACTACCCCTTACAAAACCACCTGGGACACCTATTTCCTGGCTGCACATTTTCTCTCCTGTTTATCACTAGACCGTAAGGCCCAGGAGGGCGGGCACGTGGCCCTCGTGTCATGTGCTATCCCCAGCGTTTCCCAAGGCCCCCAGTGATAGCACAGCAATTACTCAATAAATAGCATGTTGAATGAATACACGAAGAGACGACAAACAGAAGAATGGACAAATCCAAGAGAACTATTTTGGAGGAGCACCAACATATCTACATGACGACTAACTTTCGTTCAGCAGATATTTGTATAGTGAGGATTATGCATCAAACACGGGGCTGGGCCCTGTCACGGCTTCTGATTTGTCTCTCCCATCTCACCCCAAAAATATCTGATCCAACTCAGCTCTCCCAGTCGGCATCTCATCCAATCTGCAATCCGTATCTCCTTTTGTCTGTATTTTCCCATGAGCGGGAAACACGGGTGAATTTTCACCGTCGTGTCTCCACCCGAGTTTACCGAGAGGTACTTGGCCATGGTGGAGGAAATCTCTCTCTTAAACACATTTGATGTGAAAACATTGAATTTAATCCTTTACATAGCAGATCTCTGGCCAACAGTTGTTGGAAATAACGATCAGCTGGCAACCAAGCTTCCCTCAAAGCCTTCGAGGCTTCCAGGAGGACTCATCACCAAGCATAACTGGGAAGAAGGATCTCAGCCTGCATTTCTATCCTCGCGTCCAAGCCGCCGGCATTTTTAATGAGAAAGGAAGCCAGTGTCAGACTAGGAAGAGAAGAATGGGACATTCTGAAGCTGAGAAGAGACATATATAAGTCAGCAGCCTGACCACATTATCTAAACTGCTGCTTTATAGCCATATGATGCACTCATTTAAAAACAAAACAAAACAAACAAAAAAGCGTTGGATGTAAAAAATTTATGAAGATAAGGCACTGGTAAGGGGTGAAACTCTGGAGAGGCTTTGCTTTCCCCCTCCTATTAGACACTTTCCTTGATTCTAAGACTGGAAATGCTGCAGTCAGCACCAACTTAATTCCACATTGCAATTAGGGTCATGCATTAAACCAGGCCTCTGAACACGACTACCCAAAGGAATCAGAGACTAAATGAAAGCCAGACGTGTGGCCAGAGCAGTTGGCACCAGCCGGGATCCCGATATATAGTAATAGTATAGATTGAAAATGAAAATGAAAAGCAGTCATTACAGTTAAATTGATGTCATATTCGCCAGCTGTTTATTCAAAAAAAAAAAAAAAAGGAAAAGAAAGGGAGCCATGTGGGCATTCGGAAGGCTGCTTCCCAACCATGCGCGTAGTTTAAAGAAGGCGTGTGAGCTATTCGTTTAAGCAGAGAGAGAGCTTCCTAATACACCTTTTATTTCTAGCCGAAGTTCGTGCTTTTTGAATTCGAGATTGGGGCTTCTTAATCTGGAGGTTGCCTCCCAATCGCCCTGGTCTTGTTCGACATCTACACGCAGAATGCCCAGACCCAGCCTACAGATTCTGACGAACCAGGCTGGCGCGGGACTCAGGAACCCGGACCGTTACAGTTCTCTGCTGATGTTTATGTAACTGCTCTGGCTTGCAGTCAGGTGAAGTCCCACTTTGCTCTCCTGGTAGCTGGCCCAGCCCCTGAACTTGGGATTCCCTCCTACTAGAACCTCCTGCCTCTGCTCTTCACATCTATACCCACTGAAATATGAATGCCTACAAGGCCAGGACCTTGCCAAGTGCATCCACAATCAGGTCAGTGCTTTGCACGCTGTTGGCTCTCAATAGATGATTTTAGGAAGGAATGAACCGGGTCATGTAACACAGCCTGTTTAAGGTAGCAACAGGAGAAAAACCCTCTGGGCAGCCAGTGCCCAGATTTGGGGTACTTGGGCAATTGCCAGGCAAAAAAAAAAAAAAACTTCTAAGCCACATGATCCCACTGTTCACAAATGTAGTCTTCTAACCTGGATGCATTTCCTAAACATACCCGGGGAGAGGTGAAAATGTGCCAACCTCAGAGCCCCATTCCCAGAAACTGATTAACTTAACTGACCTAGGGTGGATGTCAGGCATCAGCAATGCTTAAAAGCCCCCAGGGAAGTTTTGATGTGCAGCCAAGTTTAAGAATCAGTCCTCTGCTCCTTGTATACAACTCTATGGTTGAGGCAGTTTGGGGGGCTTGGGGAGGGGGAGAAAGCAGAAAACGTGTCGGAGCCCGCTACTTGACCGTCAGACCAACAGAGCAGGCACTCCCTGGGATCTTATGCCGGGCCTCTGAATGCAAATGCATTGTGATGAGGTCCTAGGTGACGGGTGTGTGCCCTGAGGTTCTAGGAGAGCTGACCTCAGAGGTGAGCAAGCTCATCCTCTGGGACCCAGTCACAGGCTATCTTGAGTTGCGCGGGCCACAGTTAGAACCACAACGGCATGCCTGTGTATAGACACCGATCTCTTCTATTTAGCTAAAGCCAAATTCATCCCTGGGGCTCTTGGCCTCCAAGCTACGTGGGTCCCCTTTTCCGACAGAGGCCCTTGGAGGCTTTTTCCCATCAGTCACTGCGCTGGGCCTCCTCTCACACCGAAGCGTGCATCCCTGCCAAAAGTACAGGGAGTTTCCACTTTGGGCGATGAGGGTTTGAGCCTTGGCCTTGCCAGCGTACCGGCCATGAAAACTTGAGCAAGTCACTAAAGCTCTACCTGATCCTCAGGATCCTCGTCCATAAAAAAGGAACAATGGTCCCTGCACGGCCCATCCTGCAGGGCTGCTTCAAGGATCAAATCAGGTAATTTACATAAACAAAGGGAGGTGTAATTATCATCACTGCGTTCGTATGACTCACAGCGTTCCAAGTCCGCAAAAGCTTTGTCTGGGGAGGTTGGAGGAGTGCAGCTGTACTTGCAATTTGGGACTGCATCGGGACACGGTCCTTTGAGGATTCAGTGCCAGGAGGAAGCTTTCCTTTTCAAAGGAACGTACGTGAATCCTCTACCTTTTAAAAAGACCCACCTATCCAACTATGTGTTCTTTTTTTGCCTTACCTACCAGGCAGCTTGGAGTTAAATTAGATGGTTCCTTGCAATCGCTAACTCTTTTCTGTTCTTCCCTAGCAAACCACCTAAAATATTTTTTTTCGAAAGTAGGCTAAGTATAAATCAACGATAATAATAATATTAGTACCAGGAACCATTGAGTTGTAACTCAAAACACATATTTACATAACGTTTGGGTCAGTATGCATCTGTTCAGGCCAGCGTTGTCCAGTGAAATTATAATGTGAGCCTCTGTGTAATGTTAAATGTTTTCGTAGTCGCAATAAAAAAAAAGAAGGTAAAAAGGAACAGGTGGGATTTATTTGAATATATGTAGGCCAATATAGGCAAAATGTTATCATTTCAAAATGTAATTAATATAAAACACCACTGAGGCGCTTTACATTATTTTCATACTTAGTCTTCAAACACTGGTCTGTGTTTTGTATTTTAGTCCTTCCCAGTTGGGACTGGACATGTTTCAGGTGCTGTCCAGCCACACATGACCAGTGACCGCCATATTGGACAGCAAAGGCTTTGGACAATCATCTTCAGGGGAGAGAGCTATAATCACGTCTATTCTGTATCGCAGGTGTGTTTTGTGCTTCATAAACATCGGCAATTGCTTTAAGGACCCTTTGAGTTAGAGACTACGGCCCTTCACCCTTCGATTACAGATGACAGAGCCGTTATTCGGAGAAGCGAGACAATTTGTCCAAAGCTGAAAAGCAGAGCGAGACTCCAAACCCAGTTCCCCACACCAGGACCTGTGGTCGCCATTTTCCAGCGTTTTCTCATGTACTGACCTGAGAGCCCAACTGAGATCAGGGGACTTCAAGGCGCAGCCCCGGCGGAGTCTAGCTCTCCACCTGGACTCAAGGCTACCTACAGCCACACAGTTCAGGGGCCCTCCGGGAAGACGCGAGTGAGGCCTCCATCCACCCTAACAGGAGGCATCCTTCCACCAAACCACTGACTTCAACCTGTGCAGCTCAGATGAGAAGTTTGGAAGAAGCAATTATGATTTTATTGCACCCACTGTGCTGACGATTAATGCTGAGTGCGGGTGGAAAATGCACCCTCTCATTTGCTAACACGCACTATAATTATGCATGCCTCTCCAGGTACTATAATTTAGGACTTAAAAAAGCCCCATTTCGAACAAGTAGTGCTGCACTTGTAAAACATTACAGATGTGTTATCATATAAATGAGATAGCTGTGACATGATAGTGTGATAATAAATCCCCAACTTAGATTTGGAGACAAGATATGTCAAAAGCAAATCCACACTGCCACTTAATCTTCTACATAAACTGTTTATTTTTTCTGAGTCCTACAATAATACATGTCAGACGGCTTTGATAGTTTCCAGATTAATGTGTTTTTCCCCTTCAGGTCATCACAAGACTACTCATTTCATTAAATTAACTCTGCTAGTCGCAGGGTGGAAACGTGCTTCACAACATAACTGTTCACACCAAATTGGGAGCCGGCAAGATGGAATTAATAACTAAAACTGATTTCCCCCCATTTCCGGGGACGGCTGGAAATGTCATCTTGAGTCGCATCTTGATTTCCCCAGCACCCATTGGGAGCGATGAGCCCCACGATTATGCCTGCGCCGCCTGTGAGATGCGCTCACCCAAAGCCATCTGTTTGATGTCTGATGGATTCTACCTCTTCCCGTGATGTCTCTGGGGTGGAGCTGGGCCTCGCCAGCCCACACCCTAATGAAAAAGAGCGGCACCCGAGAAAGCAAAAGCCCTCTCCATTAAAGCTTCCCTCCGGTCTCCTCCCCAAGGTGAAAGCCACTGCCAACAGAGCCAGTTCCTCCACACCTGCGTGAGCTCGGGAGCTTCAGGCGAGACATGCACCTGACGTCACACCCCACCCAAAGCCCAGTTTTCAATTTGGAAAAGCCTGACAACTACCTCCTCCCCACCCCCCCGCCCCAATAATTGAAAAAGTAGCCACACCGAGGCCGTGTCGGGCCAGAGAATCGGTTTGACAGCACGACAATGTGTTACTGGAAGCCTCCAGTTTCCAGACTCTACAGACCAGGGGTTGGCAACCTTTCTTCTGGAAAAGGCAAGATAGGAAACATTTTAGATTCGCATGCCATACATGTCTCCATCTCAAGCAGTCAACCCTGCCGTTGTGGTACAAGAGCATCCCCAGAAAATATGTAAACGCATGGGCATGGCTGTGCTCCAGTAAGACTTACACATGGACACTGGAATTGGAATTGAATTTTTTTAAATTATTTTTAATGTTTATTTATTTTTAAGAGACAGAGAGAGACAGAGCACAAGCAGGGGAGAGACAGAGAAAGAAGGAGACACAGAATCCTAGGTAGGCTCCAGCCTCTGAGCTGTGAGCACAGAGCCCGACGCGGGGCTTGAACTCACGAAACGCCAAGATTGTGACCTGAGCCGAAGTTGTAAGCTTAACCGACTGAGCCACCCAGGTGCCCCTGAATTGAATTTTTCATTTGTTACATTTGCTACATTTTTCAATATGTTACTAAATGTTGTTGTCAGGCATCGTTAAACTTTCTTCTTTTGAATTTTCTCCTATCATTTAAAATGCGAAAACCATTCTACGGGTACCTGGATGGCTCAGGGGGTTAAGCATCCGACTTCAGCTCAAGGCATGATCTCTCGAGGTTCTGAGCTCAACCCCGCATCCAGCTCGCTGCTGTCGGCTCGGAGCCTGCTTTGGATCCTCTGTCCCCCTCTCTCTCTGCCCTGCCCTCACTCATGCTCTGTCTCTCAAAACTAAATAAACATTAAAAATAAATAAAGGGGCCCCTGGGTGGCTCGGTTGATTGGGCGTCCAACTTTGGCTTGGGTCATGATCTCACAGTTCGTGGGTTCGAGCCCCACATCGGGCTCTGTGCCGACAGCTCAGAGCCTGGAGCCTGCTTCGTATTCTGTGTCTCCCTCTCTCTCTGCCCCTCCCCTGCTCACACTCTGTCTCTCTCTCTCTCTCAAAACTAAGCATTAAAAAAATTTTTTTTTAATAAATAATAAAATGTAAAAACCATTCTTAGCTTGTAAACTATACAAAAACAGGCGGTGGACCTGTTTAGCCTGTAGGATACAGTTTGCTGACCCTAGTACAGAGGGCGTTGGATTGAGTGGCCTTGAACGCATCCTCCAGCACCAAAATCCAAGGGTTGTCCACTGAACCAAAAACTACTGTGTGGGGTAGAGAACAAACACTAGATATTGCTTCTCTCCTATGCACCTGCTTCCCAAGTCACTAACGCTCTGACAGGTCAATGAAAAATTCCCACAGGACACTCCTGGGTTGAATCCTAAGGAGTCTCAGAGAGAATCCCAAGACCCCCGGATGCATTTGCATCGTGCGGACAGAGCAGAAAGTATGTGGGGTCAGAGGAGAAGCAAAGCTAGGCATCAGGCAGAACAAGGCAGGCAATACCTAGCAAGGCTAAGTGGCACTTTCTCTCTGTTACAACAAAGCCTCAGAATCTTTCCCAACCCGCTGGTCTACAGGGACAGTAACAGCATAATGCAAGCACACACAGGGAACCAGTTGGCCACCATCTACTTGTTTTCTTTTCTTTTTTTTTTTTTTTTTCTAGCTAGAGGCACACAGGATACTTGACTGGAGGCACCTGGCTAGGTCCGATACAGATGTTTATTCTGAGGGGCAGCTATCGTTCAAGAGTGAAGGGTGGCAAACGCGAAGCACGAATCTCCCTGTGCTTATTCTGCAGGCCTTCCTCCCAAGGAAGGAAGCGCTATGGCCACTTCTCAGTCTGAAGAATGTCCAACCAAACAAAGAAGAAGTTGCTCTCTACAAGTACTTTATCAGCAATGACGTTGTTTGGTGGGTCGGATGGGTTGGTCCTGGTCCCCTCTCTCCTCCACAGAAGGGGAAGGACCCAATTCTATTTCAGTTCTCTCGTGACCACCTGGAAGCTGCAAACCCTGGCCACTGGTTATAAAAACAGCCTTCTCCCCGAGCGGGTATTGGAAGTCTCTGGTAGGCGAGAGCCACCGAGCAGAAGTCTGGAGCCTCATTGAAATGAACTGTGGTTGGTCATTGGAGACCAGGGTGACTGCGGTAACAAACAGCAATGATCTCGGCAGCTCGACCAGATAAACATTTACGATTTCCCTTGCATAAAACCCAACGTAGGCAATCCTGTTCAGCCGGCTCTCCTGAGTGGCTCTCCTCCAAAGGGTGACTCAAGGATCCAAGCCCTGGAGTTTTGGACGTAATCTTGGACAGCAACGCATCTCAAATTTTGGTGAGCAAAATCATCGCGTGGAGACTGACACGCCACCAGAGATTCTGGTTCACTTGGGGGGGAGGTGGAGCCACGAATTTGCATTTGGAACATATCCCCAGGTGATGCTGATGCCGCTGGTCTGTGGACTGAACTTGGAGCGGTACCTTTCTACGCGGACATCTGGGCGTGTTGAAATAAAAGTATAAAATGGGAGCTGAACGTTGGTATGGGCAGCATGATACAATTTGTGGAAATGTTCACTTACACAGCACAGAGACACAAACAGACGCACCTTTACTATTTCCCAGAACAGGAGCCTCAAAGATTCACATCAGGTTAGTAACTGCAGCTACCAGCAGGCTTGGGGATCGAGGTAGGGTGACCTAGGGGTCTTCAACCTTATCGTTCAACTTTTAGTTTTGTGTAAGTGATATTTAATTCTTGTGTTATCTGAGTGACTAATATTTCATACTTTTTTTTTAAGGCTCTAATGTCTCTGGCGCTCTGTGTCCCTGGAAGAACCCACTCCAGTGTCATCTCTATGCTTTTGACTTCCTTGGATGATGTGAGCAATTATCTGTTTGTATTCCTGTCTCCCCCTTTTGACCACGAGCTCACTGAGAGCTGACACATTTCCTGGCCACCTCTGTCCCTTTGGGTGGGAACAGGTGCGTAACACACAGAAGGTGCATAGCACCCACGAATGACTCAGAGGGTCTCATCAGCAGCCTTCTGGGTGGATCAGTGAGTCCACCGCGAAGCCCCGGGATTCTACCCGTCTCCCTGCAGTTGTCTAGCCCAGTCTACACAGGGGGCTGGCACCAAGTGGGCCACTGGGTTAACAGCCCCGGGCTGTCGTACAGGCTGTTTTGTACCGATGCAGCTGTCTCCGTTGCTACAATATGGAGACACTTGCGTGCGAGCTAGTGTCCTCACCCTCCCCACTTTTGGCTTTTCCATATATCGCTGCAATCCAGCAACTCAAGGGTTATGGCCTGACCCAGGAGAAGGCTTCTGGCACCTTGCTCCAGAGCTGTGCCAGTGGTGACCAGTCTCACGGGTTATCATATGTCGTGAGGGTCACCCGTGAGCATTGCTAATAGGCAAACAGTGCCAAGTCCTCTGACCCACGTACCATTCTCATGGAAACCTCAGCATGTCCCTCCACTCTCCGAAGCCTGACATCCCAAGAGCTCGTCTGGACCAGAGTCCTTGAGGACAAATCCCACTTCTGTGTAACCCAGAGCCCCTATCTTTACTACTAGCACTGGCAAAGGCTATCGGCTCTGGACACCAGCTGGACTGGAACCACATTCGACCCCTGAAACCCCAGCCCTGCGAGGAAGCGCTCCACACCCAGCCACCTCAGCGTCGCGGCCTCAAGGCGCCACACGCACACTTTGAGCCCTGCCTGGCCCGCCTGGCCCCAGGAGGCCCTGCACTTTCTGCAGAACTGTTCCCTCCCCTTCCAAGAGTTCACCGCGTCCCGGGTGCACAGGGAGGCTGCCGGCTGAACGAAGGGTTCAGTGTATCAAGTTAAACAAAAACCTCTCTAGGATTGCTCAAGAGCGTCTGGAGTACCCAAAGAGAGGCCACATCTGCCCACTCAAGGGACTTGCAAGTTCAGGTGTTTCTCCTTCCCCGCTGTTGCGTTTACACAACACAGCAATGAAAGGAAAATAGATAAATGTTATTTACCCACAAGCCACTTTAATCAAATCCTCCAAAAAGTAAAAAAAAAAAAAAAAAAAAAAAAAAAAAAAAAAAGAGTTATTAATGTAGTCAGCATCCCAGAAACGACAAGTGACGTTTGTAATTGAAGCTAAACGCTTCAGGCTCCTGGGTGCGCCGGACGAGGCGGAACGGAGGTGACGGGCACTGGTCACATGCAGCGCGCCCGGCCCGGATGGTGCCTTTCTGCTTTTGTAGCAGCCGAGACAGGAGGGGTCTCCAGCTCCCCCTAATCACAAATCAGGCTGAGTGACATCTGCAGTGGTAATACTTTCCCCATGAATCGCAGCTGCCCGTCTGCGTTTTGGAGCTCATTCCTTCCCCACTGCAAGCAGCAGCTGAACTTCATGCAAAAGCCATCAGCCACAGGGCTGCAATTAATCCAGGAGGGAGATGAGTATTTCCCTGTTGAAGAATGTACTTGAAAAAAACAAAAACAAAAAACAAACAGCGCAGAGGAAACACTTTTTTTTTTTCATGTAGATATGAGTTCTGAATCCCTATAGAAACGCGTTCCTTACATTTCTGTGCCAGATAATCCTGAACAGGGGAAGGCGGAATGTGTCTCTCTCAACCAGCCTGCACCCCTGCCCCTCCATTTACCTTGGGGCATGACTCTCAACTGTGGTGGCTTCAAAATATCAATACCTGAATCCCAACAGGGACTCTTGAATGGGGAAGGGCGTGGACACTGATCTGTGCAGATCTGTATCTCCAGATGCCTCTGATGCCCTAGAAACAAGAGTCTGGTACCCAGCCCGCCGGCTCGAGGGTGCCGTTTGGTGGCAGTGAGGGTGAGCCTCCCTAAGTGTGGGTAGCGTCTTGACTGCGTCTCCCCAGACGTCCTAGCAGTGCCAGGCATTCACACCTTCGATGTGGCCCCCAGGCACGCGAGGTGTGCTGGGAGGGACGGCCCCCTCCTCCAACGCGCGTGTGATGTCTCCCTGCCCGTAATAGAACTGTATTCTGGAGCCTTGCAGTTTTGTCTATGTGTCTTGTTTTGTTCCACCATCTCTAGGCACAAACTCTGCCTTTAGAGGTAAGCCTTGAGGTCGTCTGCTGTTACTTAGCCTCCAAGAAAGACAGAGCATGACAGGAATGACAGAGAAGGACGGGGGGCACTGAAGCTTCACGGGGCAGAGGAAGAGAAAGCAGACTAGAGCTCAACTGGTGGCGGAAGAGGGGTGTGTGGATGCAGGAAGGAACGTGCAAGTGGCTGTGCCCACTGGGGGATGTGCACAGAATGCCAAGCACAAGCGTGCAGGCAGCACGAGGACCGGCAGCAGCGAGTGAGAGCTTCTCAGGAACTCAGAGTTCCCGAGCCCAGCCCTTAGGAATGAATCGGCATTGGCAATCAAGGAGATCTCCAGGTGATGCGTGTGTGTGGAGAAGTCTGAGAACCACTCCATGGGTGTTCAGTAACGGGTAGAACAGGCTCTGTGACCAGGGTTCACGCCGCATCGCTCCCTTTCTCTTCCCTTCCTTGACGGCTAATCACGAACACACAACCGGCTTCGGACTCCTTCTAAATGGCCAGAGAGACGGCTTGATTTGCTCAAGCCCAGGATGATGTGGCGACATAAATACGTAATTTGTGAAAATAACCGTTTCAGAAGAGAAACGAATCCGCGTCCTTTCCAATGTTCCCTAAGACCCACCCTGGCTTTGTCCGTCGGGTTTCTTTTTGTCGTTGTTGTTCAACAAGACGTGGTTGAGCCCAGGAACAGACACACTATCACGGTAGACAGGATAGTGTTTGTTTCAGAAGGCAAAGGCATGTGTCCTGAAGGCACTTCTCAGATACGTATTATTATTATTTTTTAAGTTTATTTATTGCTGAGAGAGAGAGAGCGTGTGCAAGCAGGGGAGGGTCAGAGACAGGGGGAGAGAGAGAGAATCCCAAGCAGGCCCTGCACTGTCAGCACGGAGCCCAACACGGGGCTCGAACTCAAGAACTGTGAGATCATGACCTGACCCGAAACCAACTCAGACGTTCAACCAACTGAACCACCCAGGCGCCCCTCGGTTACGTATTACTCACTGACGGCTTTAATTACAATTCCATGAAAACCCGTTTCATGGGGTGCAAAAACTGCGAAAAGAACGAACTCATATTCATGCCCTTTGTGTCCCAAGTTAGACACTTTATGTACGTTTTCTCGAGCCTCCAAATTGACAATGCATGTAGATTCAAATGTCTCCATTTTACAAATGAGGAAACAGAGGATCAGAGAGGCTGGGTGACCTCTCCAAGGTCACACAGAGAGTGAACGGCAGGCCAGAGTCTGAAGCAGGTGATCTGCAGTCTTTTTACCAGTGCCCTTTCCAGCACATTCATCAACCGCTGTCATTAAAAAAAAAAAAAAAAAAAAAAAAAAAAAAAAAAGGAACAAAAATCAGCCTTGCGAATACACAGAAAGGCAGTGTTATTTCGGCAGCAAAGAAAGCATGTGAATGTTAATAAGACCTTTATCCTCTTTGTTAATAGATTATTAAACAAGGTTAATATTACTGTGATGGAGGGGGAAAACATCCATCAAAGTGTCCCCGGAGGCCGCTGTGTTCACAATGCCAAAACACGGGGACGAAAAGAGAGAAAGCTGTTGGCGTCCGCCTGTTGTGCGTACCTGATGCCGGGCACACAGACAGAGTAATGGGCATGCAGCGCTGGTTGAGCAGCAAACCGTCCCGAGACTCGGTGCGCAGAGAGTTTCCCAGAAGAATGTGGCACACGGTGGAACCAGCGAAGCAGAACTCTGGGGTCCTATTCATTTGAGGCGTGTTGGGCAAGATGCCCTGAGGTCCTGTTCGAAGCCTCTTGTGTAGCCCGCTGCTTATCACGGGAGGGTACACAGCTCAGCAGCTGACCGGGGATGTAACTGAAGAGAAGCAGAGGGAAGGACTACAGAGTCCTCCATGAACCGTCGCAGGCAGCCAAGCACTGGGGGAGGGGTGTGAGCAAGTATGCAGGCTTCTAGCTTGTGCCATGAGCATGAGCCAGGAGGTTCCGGCCAGCACCCCACTCGGCCGCTTGCCAGTCCTGGGCTCCTGAGCGAGTGCTGCACGTCCCTATGCCTTAACACATGACTCTGTAAGTCTGGAGTCAAGAGGTGTTTGCTGTCTGTTTAAGGCTTCATTTGTTTTGCTTCGATGGGTGGTAGGAGTAACCGATGAAGTTACTTCTCTAGGCCTCAGTTTCTACATCTATAACATGGGGATAATATGACCTATCTCTTTCTTGCGAGTACTAAAGATAAGTGATAAGCACTGAATGAGGCGTAAAATATGGGGTCCATGATAGACAGCTGTGTTCCTGCCCTATTTTTAAGTGGAAACAACCACTTAGCACTAAATTTGGAGATGAATTTGGAACTTGAGGAACATCAACGGCCACCACGGAAGGTACTGATTATAAGTCTTGATAAGAGATACGGAAATGGAACAAGGTCCTTTTTTGTTGTCACTAACTGATGCCCCTTCCCATCAAAGCCAAGAGCCTACTGCTTTTATGCATCTGTGAAGGCATTTCGACCAGAAGCTAAGCTAACATGGTCCAAATATGTCCCAACATGGGGGCGATCACTTAGATCTGCCCAAATACAGAAGCAAAGTAGAGTATCTGGGTGAATGTTTGGGAGTGGGGTCTGCCAGCCACAGACATCCGAATAACTAGAATGTGGGAAAAAATGCAGACTCACACCCTAAGAAAGGAGTCACACTCTGAAAGGAGCCCAGAAATCTCAATTTTTAAAAGCCGTGCAGGTGGTTCCCCGGCACACAGAAGTTTAGAAATACCTATCTAACCCAGCTCTCCAAAAAACACAGTGATCCAAGAGAGTACATAAAGAAAATATTAACGTTTCTGTTAAAATTTATTTTTATTTCTTCTATTTTTCAGTTCAATTTTTCACATGTTTTATAATGGCTGTAGTACATGTCAACAACACTATAGATGTGTCGTTGATATAAAAAAATTAGCGGGGCGCCTGGGTAGCTCAGTCAGTTAAGTGGACGACTTCGGCTCAGGTCATGATCTCACCAGTTTGTGAGTTCGAGCCCCGCGTCGGGCTCTGTGCCGACAGCTCAGAGCCTGGAGCCTGCTTCAGATTCTGTGTCTCCCTCTCTCTCTCTCTCTGCCCCTCCCCTACTCACATTCTGTCTCTCTCAAAAATATAAAACATTTTTTTAATTAGCATGTATGTGTAAAATGTGTATGTTTCTAAACACACACACACACACACACACACACACATACACACATACAGTTCAGAGACTACCAATCTAGAATACTGAATCCTTGGGGGTCTGCCCCTTAACCTACCTCTCTGGAATGTGTCTCCCCAAACTTTTGGCAGGAGAACAGCAAATCCCTCAGGGGGAGGGCTCCAGCAAGTGCTTCAAGTCCAATGCTGTGTGGGGTTGCTGGAAGGGGAGCTACCCTCCAGCATGCTGGAGGTGCTGAGAGCAGGGGACCCAGCCGAAGCTTCCATCAGCTTCACGTTCAAAGTTCTGACGTATGTTCTTGATCAGATGGCAAAGCACACGCCCTCTGCCTAAAGATGAGCCGTGCCGGGTGAGGGCCAAAACTTCTCCAACGCCTCCCGTTCTTTATAGACTCATATGTTGAAGCAAGCCCCTAAGTTCATTAGTTCCATTATTCAACAGATACTTAGGGAACGTCTACTAGAGGTGTTATTGTGCTGGGCACTGGGGCTCAGCGGTAAGCAAAGACGATGAGGTCCCACCACTCATGACCTTACTTTCTTATGGGGACGACAAAAAGTAAAGTAAGCTAAGAAGTAAGTCTGAAGAGTGTCAGTTTACACAGAGGCTACACAGAGGATCCAAAAAGGCGATGCTCTAGAGAGAAACTGGGGTGGGCGGAGATTACTTAGATGGTACTGGTAGGGAAGGTTCTCTAAAGTCCAAGTTCCTAAAGTTCTAATTCCTATGCGTTCCTCCTTTGCAAGTTACTAGAAGACATGCTCTATAAAACATGGAGAGAAACCAAGAGGATGGTGTAGGACTCAGGAAATAGGGACTCAGTGTGAAAGAGATGGGAAGGCCACCTGAAATGGTGACAGGACGAAATCCCAAGGTCATAGCTGTGATCCCCACCGGGGAGCCACCAATCCAGACTGGAGCGGTTCAGAAGGTGGAGAGGCTTCTTTGAGAAGATGGCATGGATAGAATATCGCCGTTTGAGAAGATTTACACAAATGGTAAGCAGGACTGGGGGCAGAGTAACTTTGTCAAGAACTATGCAAATAGTAAGAGCAACAAAGACATCCTATTAATGAGAAAAGGCATCATACTCTACACTACATGACTCAGCCGTGAACAGTTTACATAATCAACTACAACATAAACACCAAATACCCAGCTTAGCAAAATGACGAAATGAGCATGTTGAGAGGATGGGGTCCAGGAAATATGAATACGTGGACGTGGTGGGGCCTGGAGGTTGGGCAGGGCTGTGTGGTTGCCATGGACAAAGGCATGATTCTCATCTTACGTGGCTGGAAGAAGAGAAAATAGTTAATGCTTGACCCTGAACATGTGGTGCCCAGAACCGAACTCCTGAAGTGACTTGGAACCAAGATCCCTCTGTTTTGCACATGGCCATTAAGGCACTCATTAGTGGGTAAAAGTTGAATCACTGTTTTATTCCAACATCCCTATATTCCAAGCTTACAGGGACAGCTACTTCCTGATTGAGCTGTGTTAAAAAAAAAAAATACGTAAGACATTGATATGTCCAATAAGAAGCTTGAAGACACAGCAGCAGGACCATATTTGGCAAAGACCATTAAATTCCCCATTGAGCTCCCCATTTTTCACCCCCCACCCTCACCCCCTGAGGAGGAGAAAGCAACTTTTAGGGAAAAACACCGTGGCTTGAAAATAAATGCTCAGATCACAAATGTTTTCACGTAGTGCACACTGGCCGGGCCCATCTTTTAATTCCATGGTTTGGTCATGCAAATATTCTCAGGCGTCTTTAGTTAGGCCCTGGACTTTTATTTAAATGTGTGATATCAAGAGGGCTCCCACACTTGCTGCTGGGGCTTCTTTCTTATTTATTGCCTTCCCTTCTCTCGTGCTCCGGCCTTGCCCCCACAATAAAATCCCACTTAGCACTTGCTTTTTCCAAAAAAACATCATTTTTCACCATCTTAGGGGTGAAGCAAAGAGGAGATGGAAGAAAAACTCCTCTTTCTTTCTTTTCTTTTTTAAGGGACTAAACGTTCTTCCCTTCTCCCAAATATTAATCATAATTATATTAAGAAACATTTATAAAAAGTTAAGTAATAAAATTAAATAGGTTGGAGAAAAACAGAGAAGCAGACAGCAAAGGATTAAGTGTAGTAATATAAAGAATAGATTATATTTAATGAAAATTTCTTCAGTGTTCAACATTTTTATTATACTTAATAGTGCTGGGCTTCATTTTTGTCTCCAGTAATTGTGTGTCCATAATGAATGGCCATTCTTATTCCCCCATTGAGCCCTGACAGAAATTAATAAACCTAATTCTGTAGGTTTAAGTTTAATTTTGTTGAAATATATAAAGTAGTTACATATTCACTTAACAGCCAACCGAAATGCAGTGGCCTTAAGCTTCTCAGCAACTTTATAGCAAGTAAATTGTTTTCTGGATCTTTCTCCTGAACTCCCTGCTCCTTCCCTTTCTGATTTTAGCCAGGAGCCTCGTGTGTGATGCTTCCAGCTACAGAGGACATGCACGGCCATGGAGGTGGGACAGTGGCCAGGGTGAACGTTGTAAAATGTACAATTATGTGATCTAGTCCTTTTCCAAGAACAGCTGTTAATGATTGCTCAGCATTCTCTTGTTGGTTTACAGTTTGATCAAGAAAGTATGCAATAAAAGAATGGGGGATGGGCATTGTACAAGCTAGCAGTCTTCTAGCAAGAAATAATGTGCGCAGTCTGGTTGCCAGAGCTGGGAGGGTATGGAATCTCCCCTTGGGGCTTCGAGCACCGGAGGGGCCGGGGGCGCTTCCGTGAGGATTCAGCCTTGGGGAATTGGGAGGAATTCAAAGGGGCCATGTTGACTTGAGATCACATCTGAATGGTCCAACCATTAGTGACTGACAATAAATGTCTTCTTGGAGAAAAGTCAAATACATCTGGGATCGGCCTCCCCCTCCAATCCCTCCCTTCCTTAGCCCCTCCTTCAACCCCTTCCTAACCCCTTCCTCCAAATGTCCTATCATTCATTCATTCATTCATTCATTCATTCAACAAACATTTGAATTTATCACACGTTCTCAACACAGGGATAAAACAGACAGCATAAACCAACATGATCCCAAACGTCAGGGAGTTTATCGTTATGGTTGTTTAATACAGGGTAATCCACAAACAGAAAGTATGATCACAGAGGTATGTGGGAGAAAAGACACACAACAGAAGGGAGTTGACATGCCTGCGAGGATGAAAATGCTTTCCTGAGGAAATAACAACAGGGATGAGATCAGAGACGAGAAATTGGGCAGGAAAAGGAGGAGTGGGTGGGGTTCCAGGTAGTGTCCCTGCAGAGGAGACGGCATGACAAATCCGAGGACCCCAGGGTGGGATGGGGAGGGAGAAAGGGATGGAAGATGAGGTGTCTTAGAAGGGGTCCCACAGGCTACCCTGTCCTGTCCAGGCCTTATCACGGGAACAATGGGAACCACCCAACAAGTGGTCAAAGCTTGAGCACAAACCAAGAGTTCTGACTTCAGGGACCTCTTCTCTACACCTTATCAGCCATCTTCCCTGGACTCCCTATCGGCCCTATTGACCAACCTCACTAATGGGAGTTGGAAGGACTCCCTTCCAGAGTCAGAGGTAACTCACTCCATATGATTTATATGTACCAACCTTTATTTCTATAAAGTCTTCAAAATATTCTACTAACAGCCTGAAAGGATGAAGTGTGGAGGACTGTTGTGGGCACAGCATGGCACAACAGTCCCATTTCGCAGATCAGCCGTGTAAAGGCAGACGTCGAGACTTAGGCTCTCATATTCTCCATCCCATTCTCCTGTGCGATTTCCCCTCTGAATTGCGACTCTACACGATAACGGAACTGACTGCACAGGAGACTCAAAGTGTCTCCAAAGCAGCCACACTGACCATGATTCAGGAAACTACAGATCTAGTCCCAGCTCCTGCCTCAAACAACCATGGGACCCTGGATAAGACCTGACCTCTCACTGCATCTCAGACTCTGGGCAGTGAGTTCTGAGGTCTGACAACTCCAGCTTCCAAGTTTGAGAATGAAGACTTGCCCAGTAAGGAGGCCCTAGTTGGGGCTTTAAGCGTGGTGGTCCTGATGACCAGTAGAACCTCATTGGGCCAAGTTAATGGGCCACCCGATCATAGCAGGTGTGAGACAGAAGGCAGCCTATCTCACCAGGTTTACTGGGCTTCGATTCCAGTTGCTGTGTGACCTTAGGCATATTCATGAACTTTGCTGGGCCTCAGCTTCCTCATCTATTAAATGGAAGGCAACAAACCTACCAGATGGCTGTGGATCTTAGAGAAAAATGTGCTACAGGGTGTGGCTTAGTCCCTGACTTAAGTAGATACTCAATCAATATTACGTACCACACTTCTCTCTTCTGCCCACCCATCCTTTCAGCTCATCCTCCCTGCCTTCCTTCTTCCTTCCTCTCTTATTATCTTGTCTCTCCCCCCTTGAGACAATAATTACAACAGACCCTGACAGGTCACCCCCGCACACCACTTTGTTGAACAATCTGTTCATTTAAGACAGGGACTTCATTTCTTTGGCCAAGTGCAAAGGGGAGCTTCCCAAGACAGGTTTATTTATCTCAGCGCTGGTACAAACAAGAGCTTTCTCAGTCCTTAACACCTCCACGGGTCTGCGTTGAGCTGAGTCTATTTTGAGAACTTGTTTAGAAAGGGGACCGAGGTGGGCATGAAGAGAGTCCCCAGATAATATCTGCAAAGAGGAAGGAGGAAGAGCATGACAGGGAGTAAAGGGGCATGAGAAGGAGCCCCCCCCCCCCGCAGGTTTGATCTCTGGTCAAGCCCACTCGAGAACCAGAACCAGAATCTGCTTCCCTTGGGGCCCAACAGATTGAAGCTGCTATTTTGCTTTCCAGGGTTACAAGTTCAAGTACATTAAGTATGTGTGTTGGGGAAACGTGCCGTTGATAAGAACAGGAGATTATCTTGAGAGCATTCCACTGGCCCTGCCCGCCCTCACTTCTCCCTGAACCCTGATCTCTCCACTGGGCCCCAGTCCCGGCCAAGCCACAGACTCCAGCTTCGCTCTGCCTTCTGAACCACCCACTCCCCGCATACACACGGCAATGAAAGACCATCTTCTGATAGGCAGAGCAATCAGCAGCCTGGTGATCAGACCCCCTCCTTCCCATCAACACCGAAGGAGAAAAAAGAAGAAAAAAGGGAGTCTAAGATTCCAGAAATCATAGGCAGCCCCTCCTCCTGAGTGGAGGGAAGCTTTGTGGAAATGAGGGATAGACTTTGGCATCTACTCTTACCAAACAGAATTTTTTTCTTCCTGGACGCTTGTGGAGATGGAGAAGGCTGAGAAAATGCCTTTGTTTGTTTGTGGGGCTTGGGCTGGACAGTGGCCCTTATCAGCTTGGGCAGGGCCAGCCTTAGGTATTGCTTCTACCTCCCTTAGGATGGTAAAAAAAAAACCAAAAACGTGGAGTTAATGGTAAACAGGAGGACAATGTTCCTGGAAACCCCAGTGTGTACACATGTGACAGAATGTGATAAGTGAAGATACTCAAGCTGATTATCTATGTACCAAATGACCCATCCAATTCACCCATCAGTCCGTCCATCCATCGCTCCATCCTTCCTCCCGCTCATCAGCCCACCCATCCTCTCACCCACACAGCCACCAACAGATACTTAATGAGTGTTCTAACATTTTAGGGCCTCTGCTGGTACCTTGGGATTCCACAGGGAACGAGGTGGACACATTTCCTGCCACATCAAGTCCCCAGCGGAGGAAAGATATCTGACAAATTAAACAATCTACAGCACGATGTGGTAAGTACTGAGACAGGAAGCGTTCAAGGTGTGGGGAAAGGACATCCCACACATAGCTCGAGTTTGGAGTCACCACTCACAGCCTCTCTAGAAAACTCTTCCTGAGCAGAAAGAATCAACCTGGAAGAGAACCATGTCTAGCTGGGCAGGTGGGGGAGCAGCAGGAAGTGAGGAAGGGCTCTGCCATTTATTGAGTACCTACTGTTTACCAGACACCGGGCTTGGCACTTTATAGGTATTTCTGTGGTGAGTTCTCAGGGTAAGTAAACAAAATGGAGTCTCCGAGCAGCTAAGCTGTCTGTCCAAGTGCTTAAATAGCAGCCTTCATAAATGACCTGGTCTTTTGTTCCCATGGCCTTACTCACCAGCTTCTTCTGTGAGCCCTCCTCTGTCACACCTCTCTCTGGTATGATCAGGGAGTCAGAGAACCAGAGGCTTTGACACGTTCTCCAGCCAAGATGGATTTAGAGTGTAGGTTCTGGAATCAAATGAACCTAGATTTCAACTGCCCTCTGACTCTACTAAGCAGTGTGACTTCGGGCAATTTACCTAACCTCTTTAAGCCTCGGTGTCCTCGTCTGTAAAATGGAGATTATAATCAGCATCTACGTCAGAGCTTTATAAGAAACCAGAGATGCAAAATGCTAAATTCCACCCATGTTTTTGTAGTATCATCTCATGCAGAAATCATGCAAAAGTGGTCTCGGGGGAGGTGGCCTCGAGTTGTGTGAGGGGACACACGAGGTGTAAGGACATCTCAATGCTCTAGGTGGCGGCTGCATAAAAGGCCTTTGTGTGTCCTTGTCCTTCAGCCAGAGGGACACACGGGGGAGAGACGGCCGGTCCACTGGTGGTTCAGAGGGTAGCATGGGGCCTCACGCTGGATCCTGCCCTCACTCTGACGGACGTCTCGCCCTGTTTCCCCAAGCTTGACTTCCTCCGGCGCAGACATCTGAGACTCTAAGGAAGTCTCTTGGGGCAGCCATGGGTTCTAAGCTCCTCCCAGGCCCTTGGCCCCTCAGACCAGGAAAGGGATGGCTGAGAGTCTCCCCCCACTGCCCCAGGGCACTGAAAGAACTGCCCCAGGGCACTGGGCTGGGGGTCCGGCCATCTCTGAGCTCCCCTTCCACCTCCCCTTTGGAATGTGCTTGGAGAGGGGACAGGGGTGTCCCGGAGGCCACTTCAGGCAGACCAGCAGGGGGCTTTCCCTGAGGCTGCCTCCTCACTGGGCCTCTTTTCACACTATTTGTACCCATGTAAATGTGCTTCTCAGATTCCTGCCAACACGCTTGGTTTTGTAATGTTGTTTAATAGCTCGAACCACCTTAATGAAATATTCATGTTCCCTTCTCTGTTGGAGTAGTCACCCAGGTTCCCAGAAATTTCTCTCTCTCTTGTTTAGAAGGACCGCCCCACAGGAAGGAGGACCCTCTCCGCCTGAAGCCCGGGACCCCCGGACACCGGCAGAAGGGCTGTGGGAGCGCTCCCAAGGAGGAGGGGACCGGGGACACTGGTCCCGGGCTCCTCCTGGGGATCCCGGGAGCCTTGAGAAGAATGGCCAGGGGCGGACTATGTGCGGGGGGACCCTGGGTCTGAGACCCCTGCTCCCGGGAGTGGAGAGGCCTGCTCCTGGAGATTCGCCTCCTGGCTCAGCCCTGCATCAAGGCAGCCCCTGCCGCACGAGCTCCGGAGGCTGAGGGAAGAGTGCCACCTGTTGAATGCTCACGATAGCGTGCTCCTCGGGCTCCTGCCCAGGGCTCCCGGCTCAGGCGCCGGGCCCGGCACAGCGCAGTGCCCTGCACCCGTTCAAGCTCAGAGCCGGGGAAATCCGGGCAGCGTCGACGGCACGGACCCTCCGGCAAGTGAGGCTGTTGCCCTGAGGGACCCCCTACTGCTCAGAGAGGGCAGGAGACTTGCTCCAGTCACAGAGCGAGTCCAGAGCCCCCGCCCTCCCCCGGAAAGCCCTCGGGGACACTTCCCACCCCACCACTCTCTTTTGATGCTGTGTGAATACTGTTTTTAATTAAAGTACTGTTTACCCATAAAGAAAAGGACCCAAAGTCCTAGGCGTGCAGGTCAACAAAGCATCGCGAAGGGAACACGCGGGGGAATCAGCACACAGATCCAGATGCAGGACCCATCCGGCGGCCCCTGGAAGCATCCTCCTTCTTTCTCCCAGTCACCCCCCCGCCCCCGCCCTTCCAGGGGGGACCTGTATCCTGACAGATCTCTAACTCCGCAGCTCAGTTGGTCTCACCTGTTTGTGAACTGCACACGAATTACACTATACACGGGGCCTGGCTTCTCTCCCTCTGTTCCACGTGTGTGATTCACCCTGCCTCCATGTTCCGAGGCCTCGTATTTTCCCGAGGTGGGAAGTAGAACCACGTGCGAGAATGGAGAGATGTGGAAAATCACTGAATTCAGCCTTGTCCTGTCTCGGTGAGAGGACGCTCTGAGATCACACGGCCGGCTCAGAGGTCTCTCCCCTGGATGATAAGGCTCCCGCGCTAACTACCCCAGAGACGGCAGGACTTGGCCCCGGGCTGGGGCTAAAGGACACCGGTCCCCCCCCCACACACAGCGAGGAGCCTGGGAAGCCACGATGGGTTCCATTCCAGGAGGGCCTGGGCGCACTGTCACCCCCTCACCCAGCATGGCATCCCGCACACTGTGCTCATTCAACAAACACACACCGGTTGAAAGCACACAAGGATGGATCTCAGTAACTCGCTGTTGCTGTTCAGAAAGCAGAGATCATTCTGGGGGCCCTGCTTCTCCCCCAGATGAATGAGGATAGGTGTGATGTGAGGTGGGGAGGCGGAGGGGAAAACCGGTACAGTGGAAAGTGACCACGGCTTACCCTCGCAGACTTTGAAGCCAGATTGGCCTGGATCCAATTATACTCTGGCACTTATGTGTTATTTTAGGTGATCTACCCAAGCCTCCGTCTTCCAATCTGTAAAAACATCAATTTATAATAGGGTTCGGTGAAGAGGAAGAAGCCAGGCAGGTTAACGCGCTGGGCGAGTGCTTAGTAACTGGTAGTTATTACAATCATGTCTCCAACCAGCAAATGGCTCAGTTTAGCTCGCTTGGTACAAAGAGGCATCGACATTTAGATAAGGCACCAGTGGGAGGCAGATCTTCAAGAATCAGGGTTTACTTACTCCTTAAGGAGCTAGAAAAGACAAGCGGGGTTCAGGTGAAGCTTCCTTCCTCTTCCCCATCTAAACCTTCATACCCTGTGAGAGTCAGCTTGAATCCTGCCATCTACAAGAAGTCTTTCTCCTGGCCCTGGTCACCCTGATCTCTCCCTCAAGAACTCTTGTAGCCCCTGTTGGAGAGTTCAAGTTCACTGTTACTGGGTGCAATTGTGGGGTACTGGTTCACCCACATGCCCACAATGGCTCATCTCTCAGCTCCAAGGTGAACCCCGGAGGCATGGCTCGGTGTCCTATGGGTGGGCGGAGGGAGGTCACAAACCAGGCCGCTTTCTGGTGTCTCCACTGGGGCACATGAACCACCCCCTGCCGCCCCCCCTTTCTTCCCTGGTTGGAATAAATACAGAAAAGAAAATAAAAATTTCCCTTGACGCCTTCCCCCACAAATAACAACTTTAACCTTTCAAAATACTGTCTTCTAATCGTCCAGCTAAGCACATTTTGTAACAGAGTCGAGATTCTTTTTTAGAGTCCGTTTTTATTTCTAGACTTTGTTCACCTGAAGCTACATTACCTGCTTTTCCCCAGACTATCTAAGTCTGTTCTTTAATAACAATCTGAATAGTTCCCTAATGGAATCAGAGAGACATATCAAAATTTACTCCGCAATTCCTCCTGGTTCAGATTTTTTCCTAATGTTTTGACATAAACAGTTCTGTTTTGTGAGGACAGACTCCCTGAATTGGAATCAATTGGTCAAAGAGCTTTTCACTTTTTTTCCTTGAGGTATAGTTGGCATTATTACCATTGCACGGGTTCCAGGGAGACAACATAATGATTCAGTATTTGTGTGTATTGTGAAATGATCACCATGCTAAGTCTCATTAACACTCGTCACCATACAGTTAATAAGATGTTTTTCTTATGGTGAGAACTTTTAAGATTTACTCTCTTAGCAACTTTCAAAGGTGCATTACTGTATTCATCATAGTTAATTTAATTTATATTTCTTAAAAAACCCACCATAGCTATGTTCCTATTGTAAACATTTATAATCCCAATTTTGCAGTAAGTGATCACCTTCTCAAGCACAAGCTGACTCTTAACCTCTCATCTTCCCATTTTGTTTCTGGCCACACAGACACACACACACACACAGACACACACACACACACACACACACACACACACACCCCTCATGACTCAGCCATGCTAAAATATTTGCAGTTCTTTCGACATGCTTGAATATTCATGTCAAGGCTTTGGTACATGTTTCTTTGACCAGAGGGATATGTTTTCCTTCTCCTGAGCGTGGCCACATTCTTAGCTTTTCAAGAGAAATACTACCTTCTGTCTGCGAAGCTTTCTCTCAGCTTCCAGGCAAAACAAGCCACCCCCGACGCACACACTCTTCGGTGCTCCCACTGCAACCTGCCTGTTTAATAATAATAATTATATCGATCATAATAGTAATCAAGATGTATTGAGCCCTTATCATGTGCTCAGACAGTATTCTAAGCACTTTTCATGGATTATCCCAGCATTCACTGCTTTGTGGCTTAATGATCAGTTAGTATGTACATCTGTTCCCCCGCCCAGTCCATGAGTGATTTCAGGGAGGGGGCTGCCCCATCTCCTTCTTTGTACTCCGGGTAGCTAGCACAAGGCCTGGCACGGGAAATATTTTAGAAATGAGGATCTGAACCCACCCTCTGCTTATGACTCAGCCAACTGAGTCAAAAATGACCGATGAGCTGGGGAAGACAGGCTACAGGCAGATCCCAGGGTGCATTTCCCCCAGGGGATCACACCCTGGAGAAAAAGCAGGAAGGTAAAACCGTCCAAGACGTCTTGATCATTACCAGGGCGCAAAGAGCACACTCCCCCCACCACCTCCTCTCTCCAGAGCCCTACTGTTTACACCGAGGTCTTTATAAACAGTTTCCTTTCATCCTCTGATTTCAGATCTTGGGAGCCTCCAGAAGACACTACTCTTCCCTTGCAGATTGCTCGAAAGGGAAGAAAACAGACACTCAACAACAGATACTGTCTTTACCAAACCCGGGATGCTAATCTTGGGTACATAGTTAGCCCTCAGTACCTGTCCCCAATTTGACTTTCTGAGCCCCGGAACTCTGGGAGCCTCCTGAGGAACACGAAGCTCGAACTCAACTTCACAGCCAAAAAGTTTATGCCAAGACGGCCGGAGAGTCAGGAATGGGTATCAGGTTATTGGACTCCGTAAACCACTCTAGACCTTCTCACGTCCTCACTCCAGACAGGTAACTCTGCAGAGAGCAAGTAACCCACCTGACTCCCCTGTGAGGACAGCCTCTCTTTCAGAATCATGCCCCCCTCCGCCTTGGGAGAATTCAGGCCACTGTGTGATGAGGGTCTGTTATGTGCCTGGCTCTGTGCTCGTCTCTTTGCAGACCTTATCTCCAGATTTGGGTCTGGGAGTATTTGACCAGACCCCAAGCTCTTTCTGCCCTACATCGCAGACTGATCTGAGATGCTCTGTCTGTCTGGTCTCAGAATGTACACACCGTGATGCCCAAAATGTGTTCTGTGCTCAAAGGAGTCAGTTCCACAAGCATAAATGGCTTTATTAACTGCACGACTTGTCAGAGCCTTAACTACGCCAATCAATGCCCATTATGCGTTTCTGAGAGGGGGTGGAGGATGACACCGTGAAGTTGCAAAATTACTGGACTGCAAATCCTTGTTTTGGAAAGCATCACGTGGGACTAGCGGGCGGAAGAAAGCAAGCGGGGAAAGACTTCTTCACACTTGGGTTCTCATTCCTCAGCATTTAACTCCAGTCTCGTTACCTATTTATTCCTTTTTCTAGTTCCTCTGGATTGTGATTTCGATCCTGTTCTGAAGTCATGCAAGCTCACCTAAAAGAACTATGAACTGTGGGCCCTTTATCTTCTAACTTGGCCCTCTTCTGATCACACTGCATGACGCTGCTTCCTCCCTGGTTACCCCCATGTCCACATGCACTGGGAAGGTGAACCCGGACCATCCTGTCGATGGGATGCCTACCGATTCCACTCCACTCTCAAATCAACTTCTGAATGTGACACCAAGTCCAACTGGCTTAGACTGACCTCCACCACAAACACAACCCCTGTCCTACATCTACCCAAATTCTTTTTCCTGGTTTACAGAGTCGGTAACATACAGCCTAATGGAAACAACACCTCAAAATTCTGGCCCAGATCTTTTACCTCATTTACAATCACCCATTGTGTTCTATCCACAAAATGATGGCCTAGATCCATTAATGTGCTCAGAGAAGACTGGGTTGAAAAAGGAGAGGGGGTGAAGAAGGAGAGGGAGAGAGAGAGCATGCAAATTTAAAATGTTTTTTTTTAATGTTTATGTATTTTGACAGAGAGAAAGAGCGAGCAGGAGAGGGGCAGAGAGGGAGGGAGACACAGAATCTGAAGGAGGCTCCAAGCTCTGAACTGTCTGCACAGATCCAGACACAGGGCTCGAACTCAAGAAACAAGACATCGTGACCTGAGCTGAAGGCAGATGTTTAACCTACTGAGCCACCCAGGCACCCCAAGCACGCAAATTTAATCTAAGCCACTGCTTATTTAAAAATTGATAGGAACTAATTAAATTAATAAAATTTTATTGAACTTTAAAACAAAAATCAATTCTTTAAAAATCCCTGTTTCAATGAATCCAAAACCAATGAAATTCTTCTTTAAAATTAGATTGGACCCGGGGTGGCTCATGATGCTAAGCTACCAAAGTGAGGGACGGCAACGAAGGTGGAGTTAGCAAGTTAGCACAGTCAGGTCTCATGAGCTGGTTCGAGCTGGTTCTGGCACACCACTGAGTCTTCCTCCATAAGTCTGCATCTACAAGTGTTGTCCATCTAGAATATCCCCAACAAGATGGCAGCAACACATACCTCATTCTCAGCCGTGCCGCACGCATACTGAGACACGTGACGAAAGCTTCTCGACACTGGCGGGTGATCGCTGTGTTGACCCAAACAATATACTTAGGTATAGAGGATTACTAGGGGGGAAAAAAAAAGTAAAAACCACCAAAACTACCCAAACCTCTAAGTTCTATCAGGGGATCTACTAAAATATTTATTCGTTTGGCTTTATGTGGAATCAGTCCATCCACTTTTCTTTTATGCTCTCTTTTGTTTTCATAAACAAATGAGTTCTTATTGCTACAAGTAAAATAGAGTTCCCTTTCCTTCCTTCCTTTTCCTCTCTTCCACTACCCTTCCTACTCATAATTACTAAATAACTCAAAATACCTGCCAAGTTTGTGTGATCCCACGAAAAGATGGTGGAAAAGACAGTGAGTCTTCTTTCGTGAATGTTATGCCTCATCTCTAGACGAAATCTCCAGGAGTGCTGGCCGAATACGCACGAGCTTCGCTATGTCAGAGCGGGCAACGGAAAGGAAGGATGGACGGAAGCAATAGCGAGAGGGGAAGGTACCCGCCATTTTCAGAGTCCACCGTGACTGTAACTATACCGGGGGTATTGTGTATGTCATTTCACTCAGTCCTCAAAATGACCTTTGGTGGCCATCCTTACCTTTAATTTTTAATGGACAGACTGAGGTGTGACTTTATTACATGTCTACCAGCACACAGCTCACGGGTGCTGGAGGTAAGATTCAAACGCCGTTTTCTCTGACTGTCGTGCTGGCGATTGCCCCATGACGCCATACTGAGCTGTACAAGTAATCTAGAGAACGTTTCATCCAAGTTGGCGAGGGTTCCCCTAGAAATTCCATCTCTGGGGCTCTTCTCTTTTTTTCTCTTCCTGCCTCTTGTGACCTACTTAGCTCCTTGGCCTTCTCCCCAGTGCCCGGGAGGACAGGAAGCAAGCACATTGTCTCCCTTCACTCATCTCATCCAAAGACTCCATCTGACTCTGGGTAAGAATTGGGAAATCGCTCCAAATCAAGAGGGGTAGAGCTTCCTCTATGGTCGTCAAGACACATTCCAACAGACCTTGCCTCTGCCGGGCAGCTGTCTCTGCACAGTCTGCGTCTTCGCTCAGGAAGCTGACGCCCCAGCCTGAGAAAACGGGTCTCTTCACCACGCCCCTTCTCTGGCACACGAAGATCCCCGTGTGTACAGAACTGCTGGGACTCATGGGCCCATCCGCCCAGGTCTGGCCGTTGGATATGACCACACAAAACTCTAAAGGATCCCAGCACTTGATGATATTCGGTAATATGCTGGGCACCTGACTTCCGTAGGGTCACAGTTATATATGCAATGACCCATGTGTTTTAGTTCTAGAACAAAATCCTATCTGTGGAATCAAAGCCCAGATACAAATATAAGGTAAAAATAATAAGGCAAAATACATCCCAGGTCAGGTCACGTCACCCCTCTGCTCAAAACTTTGTAACAAAAGAGAAAATCCAGAAAGCTTACCGGAGCCTTTGTGGCAGATTTTATTTTCTACGGTGGCCACAATAACATCTCCTGCCCCACATGTTCTTCTGGAACCTTGCTGCTTCCCCGCAAAGAGGTGGAGTCTATGTCCCTCCTCTTAAAACTGAGTGGCACTTTGTGACTGCCTAGATCGACAGAGTGCGGTGCCAGTGATTCTGCGTGACTTTGGAGGCCAGGTCATACAAACACCATGCACGTCTATCCTATTCTCCTTGACGCTCTCTCTCGGGGCCACTCCAGGAGAAAGCCCAAGCTGCCCAAAGAGAGGCACACGCTTGTGCGGAGCTTTCGGCCAACACCCAGCACCCACTCAGCAGCCGCGTACTGGAATCATCTAGAAATTTCCTAGCACCGCGTCCGGCCTTTCTAGCTGACGCAACACGGAGCAGCAACGAGCCACCCTTGCCGAGCCGCCGCCCAAAGTGCAGATCTACAAGCAACTGAACGCTGTTTTCAGCCACAAAGTGTGGGGTCATTTGTTACACAGCAACTGATAACTAGAAGAGCCTACCCGGATCTATATGAACCAGGGTCTCGATCGCTCTGCGATTCCTTCTCGGCCACTCTACGCTCCCAGGATACTCTGTACTCTGTACGTCCACAAACATGGAAAGCATGAGGGTTGGGGGGAAGACCACATTCTTTAATTTCTTTCAATGATGTTTTATAGTTTTAGAAGTCACGTACATCTTTTGTTAGATTTTTTTCCCCTAATATTTAATGTATGTGATGTTATTTGCTAATGCATACTGGTGACCCTCATTTCATTTTCTTAAGTATTTGTTGCTGGTACACAGACGTACATATTTCCATACTGACTTTATATTTATCAACCTTGCTAAATTCACTTATTAGTTCTTACACTTTACTTGTAGACTTTTAGATTTCTACTTTCCAGTAATGTTGTGTGCTAATGATAGTTGTATTTCTTCCTTTCTTATCCTTACATTTTAAAACAAATTTTTTTAATGTTTTTTTTTTTTATTTTTGAGACAGAGAGAGACAGAGCATGAGCGGGGTGGGGCAGAGAGGGAGACACACAGAATCTGAAGCAGGCCCCAGGCTCTGAGCTGTCAGCACAGAGCCTGATGTGGGGCTCGAACTCGTCAACCGCGAGATCACGTCTGAGCTGAAATCAGACACTCAAGCGACTGAGCCACCCAGGCTCCCCTTATCCTTATATTTTAAAATTTCTTGTCCTTTCCTCACTGAACTGGCTTGGACATGCACTGTGACATTAAAAAGATAGTAGGCATTCTTGTTTGGTTCCCAATCTCAAGGGAAAGCTTTAAATATTTCACCACTAATTATGATATTTGGTGTAGATTTTTTTTTGTAGCCATTATCAGAATAAAGAACACTCTTCCTCATGTCAACTTAACAAGCATTTGCTGATCACCCATTATGTCCTAGTCACTATCCTACGCAAGAGGAGAATTTTAAATTCTCATTTTTTTTATTTCAGAGAGAGAGAGTGAGTGGGGGAGAGGGACAAAGGAAGAGCTGTGGGGGGAGAGAGAGAGAGAGAATTTCAAGCAGGTTCCACACTCAGCACAGAGTCTGATGAGGGGCTTGACCCCATGGCCCTGGGATCATGACCTGAGCCAAAATCAAGAGTCAGATGCTCAACCAACTGAGCCACCCAGGCACCCCCTAAATTCCCATTTTGAATAAGATACTATCCTTGCTCTGAGAAATTCACTACGTAGGGTGTAAAACAGGTAAACACCAAACAGAGTGGTGGAGGTGGGAGAATCAGAAAAACAACTCGCTCTGTCCAGGGGAGCTAGTGAAGGCTCTCGGAGCACAGAGCATTACACGAAGGTCTCAGGAGATGAGATAAATGAGATCCCAGCTAATAAGAATGATGTACAAGGCCTGCTCCCTTACAACTCTCTTCTGGGTACTTATCTATCCATGCGGACTTCCTTCCAGGGAGCCAAAAGATTATCCTAAATTTCTGTGCCCGTGACACTTAGATTTTAATATTATCAAGCATTCTTAAAGGAGCTGTAATTGAAAGAATAAAGGATCCCATCGTAAATACTGGTGGGAACAATTCCTGAGCTCATGTGTACTCGGGTTTTCTAAGAACGTTACATGAGGCAAAATGCGGAAAGGGGATTATGCTTTCCATCCTGCGAACCCATTGTTAGCTCAGTGTCCATTCCTTTCCTAGATGTATTTGCAAGTAATACCAGAGGCAAAGACGAAAAGTTGACTTAGAGCAAGTTACACAGTATGTGGTTGAGAAGTACTTACCTTATATAATCATGATACACATTAATTGTTAAATAAATACGTGTTGATTTGGCTTGGCCTGGCTATGTGTGTAGTCTAGCGAAGAAAATAATCTGATCAGGATGACATTACCTCGAGCCAGACGCTGTTGAAAGGCATACAGAAGGACCAGATACAGTGGGGTGTTTCTGTTTTAAAGTTTTACATTTTTTTTTCTTTTTAAAGACAAAAGGGTACCTGAGAGTAAAAATAGGTAACATTACGGAGTTAGTTTTATAAGAGGCATCATCCAACTCATGTAATCCAGCATGGGACTATTTTATCTGAAGTGTCTCTAATATCTTGAGTTTTGCAAAGACACTGAAAAGTCATGTGAATGTTCCACTGGTGACTTACCTTCTCCAGGAGAATGACAAGGTGCACGCTCGTCAAGGTCAGGTCCGAACATCAGAATTTATTCTGAAAGCAGAGAATAAAAGAAAGGTGGAGCTAGATCTGGAGGGACAAAAAGTGAGGGTTTTTGGCTCGAGGAGGTCTGGACGTAGAGCTGGTGCCCCGTCCGTTCCGTTTGGGACTCTTCTTCGCGGAGCCTGCCGGCCAGACTTCACAGGCCAACATCTGCCTCTCTTTGCCCGATGGCTTTCCCTGTAAGCTGGAGCCCACTGTGCCCCAAGTGCTAAAGAGCTAACGCCTCCGGTAAAGGCCCTGAACAGTGACCACTGGGGGTCTGTGTATCTCCCTCAGGCAGGAATTCTGAGCAGGGTGCCTACACTGGTTCTTAGATGTGCCCCGTGGGGGTAAGCTCGTTACCCGCAGAGGTAATTTGCGGTCTTATGCCCTCATCCCTCTACCAACACTTCCCGGAATCACTTCTGGGATAATCCAATGCATCTGGGATCTTGTCTTAGGATCAGCCTCTGGGCAAATCCCAACTAACACGGGTTGTATCTGACGTCAATGAAACATATCAGCATCCACTCCCCACTTTTCTGGAAGAAGATGGTGGAACCGTCCCCCGCAAATCACACACTCTCTAAAGGAGCTCACACTTTCTGTCAGAGGGTCATGGAGGACTTGAAGCAATTATCAGGACAAGTCAAGTCAAAGCAACTGTCAACTAAAATTGTGGATCATTGGAGCACAAGCATCGTTTTTTGCTTGACTTAATTGCATAATTGCCTCGGTTCTCAGCTTAGTGCGTGCAAACCTGGAGACGAACAATTAATGATCTACCATGAGGGGGACCCATCTCTGTGGCTTCTGGCCAAGAGGGAGATGCATCAATGTCAAAGACAGCTATCTTCAGAGACCCTCTCAGGGGGAGAAATTTCTCTTTCAATTATGACCACCTAAAAACCATGATGAAAATTGCTTTTTATGAAATCAAGCCATGGAAATTAAACTTTAGGGGAAAATAGTTAAATTTTAGCCTTGGAGCCCTCTGTCTACTACATCGGAATTTTCCAGAGCATGTCAGACATTGCTACCAGATTCCATAAGAGTCTTGCTTCTGACATTTCAGCGTACTCAGTGAACATTTTTGTGTGTGAGCAGGCACCGTGGCTTTCAGAAGAGGGTTGTATTTAAATTCCATATCCATCCCTGTTATGGAGGAATCACGGTAATAAATGAGACTCTAGTCTTAGCCTTTAGTTCAAATGACAACATCAGGCGGGAAAAAAAATCCCAAATAATTAGTGACTACAAGTTTCAGAACAGTCCTTTAATCCAGGAGCAGAGTGGCTTGCCCCTAACAATGAGGTTCAACCATATCACACGAAGACTGAAAGACCAACCAACAGCCAGATAGAAAGCTGGCCCTGAGTTTGCCACTTTTTTAAAGTAATTGCTGGATTTCTTTGACAAGCTCAAGAGTGAATTCAACGCCTCTATTTTCTCTACATTTAAGCGCATCTAACTGGACTTCACAGAAAAACAAAAACAAAAACAAAAAACGCCTTCCCCCCAATGGCCTCCCTTCTCCTATTTGAATATGACTAATATCAATCAATATACAATGATGAATGGGGCTTAACTCTAATGACTCTGATATTATTTCTAGGATACTCGCTTAATTGAAAAACATAGTCAAAAATAATCTCCCTCAGATGCAGAACCTGATGGTATCAGATGGTCAGCACCAGCGAGTTCTGTTGTGTTGCTTTGTCTTGTTTTGTTCTGCTTAAGGCATGAGCCAGAGCAAGGAATTAGCACCTTCTTCCTATATGTGGAAGCCTTTTGCTCAGATGATGTGGCTCAAAAGCCCCAGTGAAGAGTCTGCCTTGGCGAGGACTAGGGAGGTGGTCTTACCCACAGTGAGGTCAAGTTCAGAAAAAGTGCAAAGTGGACGATCCACACTGAGTTCCTTACAGTTTCTTAGCTGCTTCATGCCCTTGCTTGCCTTGGGGTCTATATTTGTTCTTCTCCTTGCCTGTAAGGCTCGTTGGCCCAGGTCCCCCACCTCTGTACCCACCCCACATACACTCTCATTTTCATTCTGTTGGGGTTGGCATTTCAGGTCTGTAGAAATGGAGTTTTCTGGAGAAAGACACTGTTTGTGGGCTTTCTGAACCACTGCTATGTAAATCGTCACCCCACTTCTCCTCGGTTGGGTGTCTGCGCGTCAGCTCAAGGCTTAGCTCCTCCCTCCTTCCTGGGTGCACTGTGACTTCCTCTCCCCACTGGGCCTTGGACAGTCTCTCCTAATCTACCAAGGCCAGCTTCTAAGTCCACAGCTCGCTGCTTGGGGCCCTTGCCCAGACAGGGTCCTTGGCTCCACTTGTCCCTCTGCCATAGCACGTCCTAGATATTCCCGGTGCCCCTGCCAACCCTGAGAGTCAGGGAAGGGGGAGTCCTATGCTTGCTCTGCATTCATTTGCTCTGTGATCGTGGGTAATTAACTTCCCCTGCCTGGATATCATTTCGCTCATCGCCAACAAAACAAAACAAAACAAAAGCCCTAAAAGGCTGGAGCAAACTTACTCTCCAAGGGCCAGATAATAAATATTTTAGCTGTTGCCGAGCCACACGGTCTCTGTCACAACTACTGGAATCGGCTGCTGTAGGGCCAGAGCCGCCCTAAATACGAGTAAATGGGAGTGTCTTTGTTCCATTAAAACGTCACTTAAAAAACACGTGGCAAGCTGGAGTTGACCCATGAGCTCTAGCTTCCTGGTCCCTGGTCGAGATGATCTGTATGATTCCCCCTCCAGAACGCCCTGAAATCACCTCGCTCCTACCAAGGTAACCGAGTCGTTCCTGCGCAGCCCCCTGTTCTTTTCCTCCCGGTCACAACTGCAGACAAATATAAAAGTAAACATACGTCGCTCCCAGCAGGCGATAAATTCCATGTGCACAGCGATGATGTCTATTTTTTCACCAGAGTACGCCGAGATTATTGCAAAGTGTGGAGCCCAGAGTCATCTCTCAAAACAAACAAAAAGTAAATGAATGAATGTGTCTGCTCAGTCTTTACGAAAACAGTCAACCAATTTTCTCTCAGAGAGGAGGACCGGTGGTACCCTCCCCCCCACACACACACACACTGAAATACACGTTCCCCAACACTCTCTCCTGATTATTAGTATACCTACATCTTTCCCCTGGTGGTGGGATGGATGTGTACTGAAGTATTCACAACTGGATTGTCCTTTCCCCTGGGTGGGAAGGACTTCACGGCAGTGCTTCTCCAATTGTAATGAGCGCACAGATCACCTGGGATCTTGTTCAAATGCAGGTTCCAGTTCAGGGTGAGCCAGGGCAAGTCCTAAGACTCTTCACTTCTAACAGGCTCTCCGGGGATGCGGTGCTACAGATCCACGGACCACAGTTTGAGTTGCAAGGCTTTAGGGCACTTTTCCTTCATGGGAGAACCTAATGAGCATTTGGGACTTCCTGTAGATACCCTTTGCCAGACTAGTTTATTTTGGTTTTCTTTATCAAAGCTGAAAATGGCTATTTGAGTTTTCTCGGCCTATGGCACAGAGATTAAAGACACCATAAGGAGTGGAAGTTACTTTCCATGCAGAAGGGTAAGCGTCGCTCTCCAGGTCTAATCTTGTAAAACGAAGGCAAGGTGTCGGGGCACACTCAGGTTTCATCTCTGCTCCAAAGGGATCCCAGGACACTGCAGGGGACCAAGGAAGGACGGATGGGCAGACGGCACATCGCAGCACCAAAGGACAGTGCTCTTCTCATGGCCGATAGTCCGGGAGAAGGTACACACTTGTGCAAGGATTATGTTTATTTTAAGAAGAAACGCTCCTTAACTCATGATAGTTCCTTCCCCTTGGACTGGACTTGGTTAGCACACCCCTTCCTCCTTTTCCCGCCCCAGGACAGAAGGGAGCGGCCTGCTGGGTGCCAGAGCCAGGGAGAACGCCCAGCACAGGTGGGCCCAGCTCCTCCCTATTCCTCTGGGGCTCGGAGCCCCGCTGGAAGCAGGAGGTCTGCCCCACGCCTTCGGGCTGTCAACCTTCCCTGGCACGTCCCAAGCGCGTGAAGCCATCTCCCCCGGCACAGCATGTAATTGAGGGACCGTGCGCGGAATTCTTGGCCCCGTCTTCAGACCCACTTGGGTTTCAAACCAGACGCTAGAAGAAAGGTCAATCTGTGTCTCTTCATCTGCTACTCCTTTGTCTCTTCTTCTTTAGTTTCTTTAGACTCAGGCTCAGGACACAGATCAATCCTTCATTAGATTTCTTCAAACCACGGGCGACTCGGGCTTGCTCAGGCTTTTCTGTGGACAGTGCTTAGAAACTGGTTCTGTGGCAGTGCTGGTCTTATAACGGGCAGTCACAGGGCGGACGCTTCCAGGCCGATGCACCGGGCTCCTCCTGCGTAAACCCAAACGTTGAGCGTGCGGAACAGAGAAGGGCAGCCACATGCAGAGGAACCCTCCCGGAGCAGTCTGAACGACGCAAGGATGGTGGCAGAAAGGGCAGTGCCACAGAGCTGGGCTCTCTCGGATTTCCTCTTGGCTCTGCTACTTACCGGTTCCCTGAGCTTGAGCAAGTCGCTTTGCCTCTCTGAACCGCATTACCTCTTCCATGACAGGTAGATGACAATGCTCACAGCATAACTAGAGAAGGCCACGAGGCTCACACCCACGAAAGATCTTCGGGTACCACGAAACTCTGAATGACGAGTGCCGTACTAATAAGTATAGAACAATGATTCCAAATCTCCGATGTTCGCACACACAGGTCCATATCCATTAGAGAATCAGATCGCAGGTGTGCATCCAGGGAATCACGGATATCACGTGGTGTTAGCTGGTCTTCAAGAACTCTGCTAGTTCTTATCCAAACCCTAACTTTGTAAGTAAAAGAGGAGAAGCAATTGGCCCGAGGTCACATATGAGTTAGCGGCAGACTCATGGGGAAATCCTGACGGGCAGATGAGGGACCTGTGTGCCTGTTCCATGACATCTGGTATGGTTTTGGGGATTCAACCTATTATGTAAAACTAGCCCAACCTCAGAGAACGGTATGGGGCTCACAAATCCTGCACTCTGACATGGGTGCTAGTTGGAGTTATGTTTCAATTGCATGGACTCTCTCCATCTGACAATTCTGTTTTCCTCTGTGGTTGCTTTATTCCCAAGCTTTCTCCAACTACCAGAAAAGAAACTCACATAGTCTTCATGGCTCAAGAGTTCATTGAGATTGTCTTTCCGATAATTTTTGTCTGCCCCACTTATGTTATAAATTTACTCCTGAACTTATCAGTGTGGCCAGGAGGTTGAAATCCTGTCGTTAGCAAGACTTGGATCTGATGTCAACTCCTGGGGTGGAGTGGAGACATGCAGTAGATTTGAAAGAAACCACAGAGACTAGCCAAGATTATTATAGAAGAGGGAAGTGTTAGCTTAACAAAGTAAGGGATGCTATAAAAACATTATAATATGCCCCTTTGACACTCCTCATCAAATTATTAGCCATCTTGATGCTTTGCTTATTATCTTAGTTTCCCACTAAGCGAATGACCACAAACTTAGCAGCTTCAACAAAATACGTTAGTAGCTCACAGTTCTGAAAGTCAGAGGCCCAGTACGGCATGGCTCAGTTCTCTACTCAGGATCTTTCAAGGCTGAAATCAAAGTGTGAGCCAGGCTAAATGCTATCTGAAGGATCTGGGGAAGAACATGCTTCTGGGCTCATTCAGGTTGTTGGCAGAATTCAGTTCCTTGTGGTTGCGGGTCTCAAGTCCCCATTCCCTTGCTGGTTGTCAGTGGGGGTTGCTCTCAGCTTGTGGTGGTTGTTCTTGTATCCTGGCACATGGCTCCCTGCATCTTCAAAGCAGGAAACAGGGCAGTCCTTCTTGTGCACTGAATCTTTCTGACTTTGTTTTCTGCCACTAGATGAAGAAAACTGCTGATCTCCCATTTTAAGGCCAACTGATTAGTAACCTTAATTACATCTTAATTACGAAACCCCTTCTGCTATGTAATATCACATAATCACAGGAGTAACACCATCACATTCATTTTCCTGGCGATTAGGAAATGTGGAGGGTGACAGAAAATACTCCTTTATAATTTTGCCTGCCACACTTACACTGGGCTCTGTGCACCATTCCTTGACTTTAGCGCTGTGGTTATTTATTTGGCTCTGGAAATGCCCTCTTCCAGGTTCTACGGCTGGTGGCTATCTACCGACTTCACGCCCCCAGCCCAGTGAAAAAGCATTTGTCCCCACACCCCACCCGTGGTACCCGACACTCTGCTGTCTTCCTCAAGACTCATTTATGAGAACGAAAGAAGCAGCAGGACTGGGAAGTGACCTTGGAGCCCACGTCTACTTTTAAGGCACGCTCCAAGTGCCAAGGTATAATCTGAGTCTTCCCCTCCAAAGACCACCCCCCAACATCCAGGACAGGAAGGACGATCTCCTGTGGTAGCTCCCCAGGTTCTCTCGGGACCTTAGGGGAAACTGACACCTGCTGGGATTTTCAATACCACCGTGTCCCTCCCTTCAGGTCAGGCTGATCTTTAAGCCTTCTCCATTTAATCTCTGCTTCAAGAATACCACAGAAAAATAAACCACAAATCGAAACGAGTTTCCTTTGACATGACTCAGAGGAGGCAAGAGTGGAAACCCCACGGATAGAAGACCCGTCTAACTTGTTTTGCCATGAGTGGTGACTTGGGCTTTACACATCATTGCTCCTGGAAAGAGAAACCTGTCTCACTGGAATGGAGGAGAATCCCTGCGTTCATGCCTGAGTGGAAGGGTATTTTCAAAGGGGCTGAGAGAGGAGCTGGAGTTAGCCAGGGGAAGTCCAGCCAGGGGAAGACAGAGGGCCAGAATGGAAATCAGGCAGACAAAGACAAACTTCAGGTCTAGGCATTTCATCTAAGGGCAATGTCTACAAAGTCAATTCATGAAAATGAGGGTTGGAGGAGGGTTCTGTGATCAGATACGTTTGGGGAAAAAAATGAGTTGAAGAAATCAAGTTTTCTGACCGCAGAATTTTTTCAGACTTTTGAATATATGATGGGCATTCAGAATCTCCAGTGAGGGAACAGAGCAGGGATCGGGAAACTTTTTCTGTAAAGGGCCAGAAAGTAGATAGTTTAGGCACTGTGGGCCACAGGGCTTCTATCGTGCAACAACTCAACTGTGGTTGTAGCAGGAAAGCAGCCATGGGTAATATGCAAGTGAATGGGTGTGGCCGCGTTCCGATAAAACTTTATTTACAAAAAACACGCAAGTATTTGGCCTTCAGGCCACAGTTTGCCAGCCGTGAGGTAGGATTAACACATTTATTGGACCACAGAATCGTTCATTCACTCATTCAACGTGTTAGTAATTTTTATGGGTCAAAATTAAGAGTCTTGCAGGCAGGACGCGCTCTGGTTCCCTCTTGTTTCCCTGATGTCTGTAAGGTAACCAAAACTTACTGAATAGGAAATATCGAATGAAACGGTAAAATAAAACAATCCTTCCAGAAGAGAGAGAGCCTCCAAAGGAACACACTGATGAACTATTTAAAACAACGCTTCAGAGCAATAAGGAGCAGCTGTGTTTTGGAAGAGAAGAAAAGGAAAAGGAGAAAGGTAGAGGGCTGAGAATGAAGAGGAAGAGGAGGAGATACAGAACAGGGAAAATGGAAATATAATAAGAGGCCAAAGGAGAGGAAAAGGAGGAGGTGGGGGATCAAAAGGTCTGTTTCCACCCACCAGAAAACGGCTTTCTGTGCCCCTGGCATGAGTGTCGGTGTCCTGAAAGGACAAGCCTTTCATGAGGTGCTGAAAAACCCACTTTGGCATTAATTAACAAGATCACTAGGCTGTCATAATTGCAGAGAGGAAGATAAATCATCAAGAGATATTTCCTAACAGAAATGCAGGTCATTACAAAATATTATTTAAAGTCACATTTACATATAAAAAGGATAAAATGGAAGTTGTCCCACTTGGCCCCCGCCTTTCCTCCCCTCTCCCTTGTGCCTGATGCAACGCACAGGAGTCAGCACACAGCTCCCGGTAAGCCAGGGGCTTTGGGATCTTGGCGGAACATGCTCGCAGAGGGGCTCAACGGACACGGAGCTGTGAGAACCCAAAGGAAAGTTTGCAGGCGAAACCTCAGGGCTGCACCACCAGGTCGCCACCTGATTCGCTGCCCCTTGTGCTACTAAACGCTTGAGTTCCTCACTTAACTGAGGTCTCCGTGAATCCAGTAACCTTATCCGGCTTCTTCTCCCCTCCATTATGTTCTCAACACCCAGCCTGTACTAGAACACTCAACAGACACGTATTCAAAATACTGATCAATTCTTCAGAACTCAGCTGAAGAGTTGCCTCCTTTGGAAGGTTTCCCCACATGTTCCAAACTAGATGAAGGTGTCCTCTCCTCTGAGACACTGTGGCATCCCATGCTCCTCTGTATGGGGGCACTTAGAGAAACAAACCGACAATGGCAAAATGGGACCAGGGTCAAGGTCCCCCCGCCTCATTAGAAACAGAACTACTAGAGACGAGATCCTGGTACCTTAACTTCTATAACCTTATCTTTACCACCGACCTAGGCGTGTAGTGCATACTCTTAGAAAGCACTTCTCTCATGGATTTTGATAACTCCACTATGGCCAGGAAAGGCAACGGCAGAGGGCTCAAAAGACAGAACTATGTGGATAGGTCAGAGGAACACAGAAGCCAGTTGAAATCGCCCCAATATCTACCACTGGAGCAATGTGAGCAAAAAAAAAAAATAAATAAATAACATAGTATATTGGGTTAAAACCCAGAGTATAACATAAACATCCATAAGCTCATACTAACATAATGAACGTTCGAATGAATGAATGGAAAAATAAATGAAAGAGAATACACAAGTCCTCCATACAGAACAATGTCAAAAAATTTATGTAAATACTCTCTGCTCAGGGAGGTGGAACATATTCCCCACCCCTTAAATTTGGGCTGCACATACTGACTTTAAGCACATAGGACGGGAAGGGAGGGGAAAGGTAAGTTTACAGTGAGGAAGCCTCATAAACATACTCAGCCAGGTGAGCGGGGTCAACATCGACAGGGATAAGACCATGAGAAAAACATCATGAGAAAAAACATCAGGCAAATTCCAACGGAGGGTCAGGCTACGAAACACCTGAAGGATACACCTCCAAACCATCAAGGCCATCAAAAACAGAGAGAGTCTGAGAAACAGTCAAAGCTAGGAGGAACCTAAGGAGACGTGATGACAGAGTGTCATATGGAATTCTGGACGGGGGAGACGATACTAAGTTTAAAACTATGGAAATTCGGTTCCAGTATGGAGATCAGTGAATAATCACGTATCGGTTCTGGTTCGGGAATTGTGACAAAGTTACCACACTAACTGATGATGTTAATAATGGGGGGAACTGGGTGTGAGGTACAAGGAGACTCTCCACACCATCCGTGCACACTTTTCCGAAGTTCTTATCATTCTAAAACTAAAAGTTTAATATTTAATAAAGTAAACAAGGAAAGCCATGAAGAAAATAACAGTAAACACAAGACCAAGGCCCCCATGAACCCCACAGGCAGGACGACCACTGTTACAATGACCGTTTGCCCCTTGCATTTGTACAAACACACCCCACACCTCGTCTCTTCAGCTCTAAGCCAGACCTTGGGTATGCCCCTTGCTGAGGTCTTCTGGGTTACTTATCTGTACCATTGAGGCTGACATTTCTTTCGTGGTCATCTAGCAGTGCCAGGCGTAAGTCATCTGGCAAGCCGGAAGCCAACACTTTGAAATTTGCAAGCACTGAAGAACCGCCTGGGGAAGCGTGGAAGAATGCAGATTCCTGGGTTCCATCTCAGAAATTCTGATTTACTCTGTGTGAGATGAGTCCGATTAATCTGCATTTTATTTTTTTTAATGTTTGTGTATTTTTCAGAGAGAGAGAGAGAGAGAGAGCGCAAGCGGGGAGGGGCACAGAGAGAAGGAGACACAGAATCTGAAGCAGGTTCCAGGCTCTGAGCCGTCAGCACAGAGCCTGACGCAAGGCTCAAACTCACGGACTGCGAGATAATGACCTGAGCCAAAGTCGGACGCTTAACTGACTGAGCCCCCTAGGCGCCCCCAATGAATCTGCATTTTAAATAAACCTCTGAAGTTTTTCTGGTTCACACATTCACATCAGCCCTGAGCTAGGGGTCAAGGACTAAGACCCACTTTGATTAAGTGTCACTCTTTTGCTTCGCCTCCCACATCTGGTGCCATGATGCTTCCTAGGCGCTATGAGCCGGCAGAGAGTTGACACTCGCTAAATATCTGATAAAAGAAGGAACACATGGATGAACTGTCAAGATCAGCATTTAAAACAATTCTTTTTCCTGTTTAAGAACTTTGACATTGAGTGTCAGGCAGAGGGATCCCTGACTGTTAGGGGCTACAGGCTATGGGAAATGAGATACAAAACCACATCCACTGACATTCAAGGCCATTCACTGTGCCGATCATGACTGAGGTCCAACATGGTGGAAAAAAACTTTCCTTCTCAAATTGAGATGGACTCTTGCTATTTGCTGTGCTGAGCTAATAACATTTTTAGAGGGTTTTTTTTTTTTTTCCTCTCTCTCTTTTTGCAGACTCAATTAGATAGGCCTGCCTTCTGAATCAGCAGCTCAATAATTAGTTTGGTTGCATCTGCAGGTAGAAAACTGGAGGCCCTCTTTCCCCTAGAGGCAGAAGGATGCATACACAATTAACTAATTGCAGACCGATGCTCCTCATAAATGCTAGAAACAAACACTCACAGACACACACATACCTTGATGTCCAGAAGACAGTCTCTGACCTGGGGACAGGGGAGAGAGAATGATACGTTCTGAAGAGGCGAGGCGTTTGGGTAGAGACAGGGCCTCCTGCAGGGGTCACTCCTCTGGTGCCCCAGGAGCAAAAGGACACATGAGAAGGTGGGATGTTCCCCGTTCCCAGAATTCTTTCAGAATGGCTGTCATTGTTCAAGTTAGAATATTGCCAGTTAATTGTTGGCTCCGAAAGAAAAATTATGAGCCGGGGAAAGGGTTCTGCATGGATTTAGTGTATTTGAATAATTTAGACCCCCGCAGTTCATTTGACAGGATTGTTTTTCTCTTGCAGGAGCCTGCTGTTACAAGAATTAAAACTGTCGGGAGTACCAGGGGCTGTGCTGGAGCTTAGTAATGAGGTTTATCAGTCAATAAATGATTTTATACAGCAAATTAAACTGTAAATTTCGTTTGGGTGGTAAATATTTAGAGAATGAAGATATCTGGTTAATGAGGAAGGCTGGATGTTTAAAAAAAAAAGGGGAGAGAGAAGGAAAAAAGGAATGTCAACCTTTTAAATCTTAAATGTGGCTGGGACTGGATGACAATTTGCTCATTTACAGGTCTCTCGCGCGCGCGCGCACTCTCTCTTTCTGTAAATAACAGAGAATGGCTTCGTTGTTTGTGTATTTAAGGATGCAGTGGCAAATCCTCCCCTCGCTGACTTGCGCCTACTGCCTGAATGCGGAAATACCTCCCTCACGGGGTCCTGAGGAAAATATGCAAACTGCTTATACAGTATTGAGGTTCATCCCTTCTGCTAGGATTTATTTTTAAGTGCAGATACCCTAGAGTTGTGCTTATCCACCATGGTAGCCACGCTCGGCATGTGGCTGTTCGAATTTAAGCTTACGTTCGTTAGATTAATTAATTAAATATACTACAAATTCAGTCTCATGGTTGCATTTGCCACATTTCAAGTACCCGGTCGCTACATGGGGCTGTTGCCTGCTGTACCAAATAGCGCAGACATAGACATTCCCATCATCAGCACTATTCCAGAAACTGTCAGACAATCTCACGTGTCCTGAGCTGGAGCCATAGATCTGATGGCCCCTGGAATGATGTAATTGGCACATGATTTTTTTTGATTATCATAATTACGTATCTGTGTGTATGTATAAAAGGAATATTACAACTCAGTTGTCAAATGTGTGGTTTCATAAATGTCAATGTTTAGGACACGGCAGTTAAAGTGAAAACAAAAAAAACAAGCAAGTCGGTTTAAGAAAATATTGAATAAATCAATATCGGTTGTAACTATTTGCCATAAATCCTGAAGAAGTACACAAAGGAATGGCCGACGTTTGAAAAATACTGAGCCAACAGACGCCAAGGGACAGGAAGTTTAAGAAGAGGTGAAAGAAAAAAAAGAAGAGCAGAACTGAGAGGAAGAGAGGTAACAACGTTGGAGTCAAATTTCTCTAACCTTCCAGTTTCTCTCTGGGCCGACCCAGACCAGATCACATGGCTACCTACCTGAGTCATAAATGGTCAATACATACTCCATAGCTCCATAAGCTCAGGCTTCATGGCATTTCCAGGAAGTTCATTCAACATGAATGCCCTGTATAGGTGGGATTTTAGAAGAGGCTTCTAGAAACTCTATACAGCACTCTACAGAGTCCAGATACGAGTGTGATTTACAGATGACTTTGTACGTCACAAGTCAAGAGTGAAGATCAGTCCATTCTGACCTGCACTCCTCGCTTTCCATGTCGAGATTCCAAACCCAGTCACTGTCAGCTGGGAGGGCCCATCACCTCTGCCTCACGTGGCTCATTCCTTGAGCCAACTCCCTTCACCTTCCTGCTCCAGTCCACCAGTCATACCCCTACTCTCTGATCACTGGACGCTTCTCCATACTGGAATGTGGCAGTCTGTGACCTCGGTAACTTTGTCCCACAACCTGGTCAGAGAAAACACGGGAGAGCTGGAAGCAGCATGATATCAGAGTCCCTACAGAAAAAGATGCCATAGTCAATTTGGATCGGTGGAAAAGAGTTTAACCAGGACTATTGATGAAGTTACGGGTAGGGTATAGGTAAACCACCAGTTTCAGAATCTTGGGGCCAGCAGAAGGAGGGGGGCACCATGAAGATTGCCAAACCTGAATGGACAAGGGGAAAAAGGAGAGGCATGGTGCTGAGAAGGAGAGGACACCCCGACAGGAACCATGATCTCAAGTTGAGGGATAATGCCAGCTCTTGATGACCTATAGAGAGGGAGCAGGGCAGAGAAGGGTGGAGAGTATCTTGGAGGGGCTAAGGGAGGCAACCAGCACAATCATTCTGACTGTTCAGGTCAACTAAGCCTCATTTTCTCATTTCCTTCCTGTGTTGCTGGAGAGGTGTAGAAGGTCAGGAGGCCCGTGCTCTATATTTGCCCCAGAGTCCCCCTCCTGGAGCTTGTCCTCACAGACGGTCTCCCAGCTCTAAGTTATCAGTGACGGTTCAACCTTCTGGAAACACTGTCATATCCCATCTCTGAGAGGTTGCCTGCCCAGCTCCTTCGGAGCTCGGTCACCGGACTTGGAGGTCAAGGCTTTCTCTTCCTCATTCTGGTCTAAACACTCACACCTCAGTGTACCCCCTTCCCCAAGTTCTCTGGAGGTAAATCTTCAAGGCCATGTACAAGGGTAAATTATTTCAATAGCAAGTAAGAGGAAACCTCATCTCAGATTTGCTTGAACAATAAAAATAACCATTAGATCACGTCAATGGAAGTTCAGAGGTTGTTTGAACATCATGTTCTGGCTTTCTCCTCACTCTGTTCCTCTGCCTGTGCTGGCTTTACCCACAGGCTGATGGCAACATGGCCATGGCAGTTCTTGGCCTATCTGCACACAGCAATGCCTAGAAGACTAATGGGAGTCACTGTGAAATAGTTCTGTCCAGGAGAAAGCAAGCCATATATCTAATTTAAATGGTCTAAGAGTCATATCAAAAAAGTAAAAAGACCCAGCAATTCTACCTACTGAGTATTTACCCAAAGGAAACAAAAACACTAATTCAAAAAGATACACGAACCCCTATGTTTGTTGCAGCATTATCTACAACGGGCAAGATATGGAAACAATGTGGGGCGCCTGGGTGGCTCGGTTGGTGAAGCATCCGGCTTCGGCTCAGGTCATGATCTCACAATCCGTGAGTTCAAGCCCTGCGTTGGGCTCTGTGCTGACAGCTCGGAGCCTGGAGCCTGCTTCAGATTCTGTGTCTCCCTCTCTCTGACCCTCCCTCGTTCATGCTCTGTCTTTCTCTGTATTAAAAAGAAATAAACATTAAAGATATGGAAGCAATGTAACTGTCCACTGACTGATGAATGCACAAGTGACTGAGTCAGGGAAAGACAAATAACACATGATTTCACTCATACCTGGAATTTAAGGCACAAAATAAACAAAGAGAAAAGAGACAAACGCACACAAAAAAATAGACTCTTAACTCTAGAGAAAAAACTGGTGGTGACCAGAGGGGAGGTGGGTGGGCAGATGGGTGGAAAGGTGAAGGGGATTAAGAAGACACTTATCATGATGAGCAGGGGTTAATGTATAGCATTGTTAAATCATTATATTGTACACGTGATAGTAATATAACACCATACGTTAATTATTCTTGATTTTAAAAATCTATTTAAAAAAAAGAGCCAAAAGAAATAGGTGAAATTAAATTCACCAAAATATATTTTCTTTAACCCAATATATACAAAACACCAACATTTCAATATTCAATCAATAGTAAAAATATGAATAAGAGATTTTGCATTCTTGTTTCATACAAACTTGGAGACCTAACGTCTGTTTAGACTCACCATACATCGAGTGCTCAGTAGTCACATGTGGCTGGTGGCTATCTTACTGCACAGCTTGGCTCTAGAACGTTCTCCCAGAAAAGTGAGGAAGACCCCAGAACACTGCTTCCTATATCCACTGGCCCAGTGGGGTACGACACCCTTCATGGAACAATCACTCACAGGGGAGATGATTTCCTTGCAACTAAACCAGCTCGCCTTTGATGCTGTGCATGGAGTAAGTTCCCCCTGAGGCAAATGAGCTACTTAATGAAGATGAGAAACATAAAACATAAATCAAAAATCTAAAAAACGAGTTTCCTACTGGTGGGAGGTGTATTGGATCCTGGGTAATCCACCAACAATGTCCACAACAGGCTGGCTCCTCTGCTGGGGTGCTTCAATGACTCTTGGCTTGAGGGCCCATTCTACCCTTGATTTAAACTCCTTTCCGCTAAAGAGAGAGATCTGGGAGGGCTGGGGGAGGTTTTCCCCTCTGTGGGTCCTAGAAAGCTGACAGTGATGTAACAGACCCTGCCTTTCAGCTCCACAGAGATTGATTTAAGAGCCATGTGCCTCATGGGGCTGATTGGGCCTTTTTGGGTAGAAAACTGCTTTGTCAAATAAATCTTATCCGCTGTTTAAGCAACTTCTGTGCCCTTAGTATCCAAAGGATACTAAATGGGAACTCAAGTGCTTTCTTCTGCGGATAAGAGAGGCTAAAAAGTATCAAGAGTCTGAGCATGAGGTCGTAATAGTGACAGTTACCAACAATTAAACACGCACTAGGTACTTTGCATGTGTCACTTCATTTAATTTCCTTAGAAAGTAATGAGCAAAAGAAAGTAATGAGTAAAAGAATACAAATGGGTTTGTGTTGCTCGTTAGATAAATGTGAGCTGCTACTAAATTCCATTTTCTTACCTTCATCTCCATGAGGTAGACAAATATCTGGGGAGTCACAACAGCGGGTTGTGAGTTTGGGATGGTTTTCTGCGCATTGCTACGGCAAGGACTTGGTGCTCATGAAATAGAAATTAGGCGTAAATTCTGTGAGCCTGAGTCCAGGGCAGCGCTGAATTGAAGATGGTGAACCCGAAAGCATATGATTCTTAGGGTGGTGGCTGCCCTCTGTGTTCGCTGTGTTTAGTCAGGTCAGGGGAAGAACAAGCACAAATCCAGTATGTGTTGACCGGAGGTGAAGCCCAGATTCTCATCCTGACCATTTCAAAAGCATGAGCTCTGCTTGCGGCTAGCCCGGGTTCCATGTAGCATCCACCATTTTCTGGTTGCATGACCTTGGACAAACGGCACGGTATCTCTAGGCCTCAGTGTTTTCATCTGTAAAATGGGGATAGTGGCTACCTAATGGTGTCAGGGTTTGGAGTAAATGAGGTACGCAGGTCAAGCAGTTACCGCCGAGATTGTCGTGTAGCAAGAGCTCAAAAATGTAAGCGATCACCAAAAACAATCTTCACCACCATCGCCCCAAGAACAACGGCAATGAAGCCAGGGCTTCGTTGGATACAAAGTACTTTACTCCAAAACCAACACGTGTACCGTGAACCATCCATTCCTTTGTTGAATATGGCATCTGTTAACCAGCTTTGAATAATGTTTTTTTTAATCTTATTTTGTCTGAGAACATCTGTGTCCATCTGGACGCTCTCCTCTCTAGCATTTCACTTTTAAATCTGATGTAACTATCAGATGTTCTTGCACAGATTCTGGGACAGATCTGAGTATTATTGAACAGACATCAATTATACTGATGGCATGAGGCATGTCAATCTCAGCAGGAAAAGTGACAGCTTCCTTATCATCAAACCAGCAAGCTTCCTGATTAATTTGCTGGTATTGTCAATAACAATTCACAGAGGAGATGGATGAGAGCATATTGTTCCCACCTCATTCTTCCCTGTTGATTCTCTTCCGCTAAAAAAGGACTGAATCCCCCCCCACCCTTTCCATGCCCATTCCCCACATTGTAAGTGTTATTTGTCCTAAGTGCCCTTAGTAGAGAAACTATTCCCTTCAGCGTGACGTTAGACAGAGCACCATCTCTTTGTTGGAGGCTGTGCAGTGTTTATTTTTTATTCAAGAATCAAACTCAGAACGTCTCCCCTTTTTGGCAGGTCCTGGGAAACTGCTTTGGAGATTACTTGCGGTGAGAGAATATTCAAGACCAGGCTTCCTATCGGTAGTTGAGTAGAGATCACCTACATGAACCTGCTTCCTAGGATCTGTTACATCTATTTTTCTATTGCTTTTAAATAGTTTGGTTGGGGCGCCTGGGTGGCTCAGTCGGTCGGGTATCCGACTTCGGCTCAGGTCAAGATCTCGTGGTCCGTGAGTTCGAGGCCCGTGTCGGGCTCTGTGCTGTCACTTCAGAGCCTGGAGCCCGCTTCAGATTCGGGGTCTCCCTCTCTCTCTGCCCCTCCCCCACTCACGCTCTGTCCCTGTCTCTCAAAAAATGAACACACGGTAAAAATTTTTAAATAGTTTGGTTATAGCTTCTGACGTAGTCCTGTCTTCTCTTTGCTTCACTGATTCCCCTTATATCTTTTTTATTTTTTTGAAAATGGGATTAGATCCACATGATAAATTTCTCTTCTCTGTTTTCACACAATTAGAATATTGGTTTTGTTTTGTTTTCTTGGTTTTGCTTTTTGTTTTTACAGACACTACATTTCTCAATGAAGATTTAAAAGTCATTTGACAGACTGAGGTGAATTATAATGGGCTCTGTCATACTTTTTATAAATGTATGAAACTCTGAAAACTATCCTGTGACACATAATAGTTTAAGCTAAGAATGACTCTTCTGGCTTTTGATAATGAAACCCTCCTTTGCCAGTAATTTCAGGTCTATTACCTACTCAAAAACTATTCAAAAGCTATCAATCACCTATTCAAAAAAACCACTTTTTTCCTAATGACTCTATCCTTATGAATTTCTGCTCACGAAACCGGAGGTTAGCCATGTACCCCCAGGAGTTTTAGGGAGTGCCTTTTCTTTCGTTACATACTAGGCATGCCATTAACCTGTCAACCCCAAAGTAAATGGGCTGTATGCTGTGTCATAATGATGGTCCCCTCTGCGATTAAGAAAGAAAGAAAGAAAGAAAGAAAGAAAGAAAGAAAGACAGACAAAGAAAGAAAGACAAAGAAAGAAAGACAAAGAAAAGAAAGAAAGAAAGAAAGAAAGACACAGAAAGAAAGAAAGAAAGAAAAAATGAAAGAAAGAAAGAAAGAAAGACAAAGAAAGAAAAAGAAAGACAGAAAGAAAGAAAGAAAGAAAGACAAAGAAAGAAAGAAAGAAAGAAAGAAAGAAAGAAAGAAAAAAGAAAAAAAGAAAAAGAAAGCCTGATATTTGGAGATGACTAAATTATGCCAAATTTGGGCTGAAGGTGACACTGGGGTGTGGTCCACAAAGATGGCCTTATATCTGTGTTAAATATAAGGAAAGAGAAAGAGTCTGTCTCTCCAAAAACAAAGTTTCTGAAATTCCATTTTCTTCTCTATGAAATAAGAATTATAAGCCTTAGTAAGCATGGGCAGGTCTCTTCTCATCCACCTCAAAAGACTTTATCTGAGAACATCTCCCCCACAAAAACATGAAGAAGGTCCTAAAACCACATGGTGGAAAGTGAAGTCCCCATTCCCCACCACAGTAGCCATGACTGTTTAGACCAGAAGTGGCCACTTTCCCCAGAAATATTCAGGAGCTATCTGGATCAATCAGATTCTCCCCCTTGGGAATATGGAATCAGGACAGAGAAATGCCAGGTCTTAAGATGTGGCTGTGGAGAGTGTAAAGGTCACCATGGTACGGCCATGTTTGGACCATGTGCAAAGAGGCAAAGAAACCTGCTTTGCAACCACTGAAAGAGAGGGATGACGAGACCAAGGGAAGAGACACCCGTATAGAATTAGACACAAAAGCTGACAGGACCCGAGAAGGGAACTTCTCGCTTCTGCCGACAACGTTCCCATTGCTACTGACGCGTGCTGACACCTCCCCTCCTTGGCTTCCAGAAGACCCTGTCCTGTATCTTTCATTTTTAAATTTTCTTCTACTTTTGCTTAGGCTGTTCTTTGCCGCTGAATATCATGAGACATAAGGTAAAAGGAGATTGGCATCTAACCTGCCTTGTACAGTGAATGGCTCAGATTTAACCAAAACTTTGTTTTTCTTTCCCTGTACAGGCTGACATGCGACATGCATACGACAGGGGCTGTCCTCTGGAAGATGTTACAGCAATATGAGTTTGAACGGGATGAGATGATCAGTAGGTTTCCAGGTGGCCAGTGAAGTTTAGAGGGGAAAGAATAAGGTCTCTGACTCAGCTTCTGACAGTGTAACTTCAGCGTGTGTGTGTGCGTGCGTGTATGCTTACACACTGAAAACAACGCATAACGTATGTCCATCCAATCAGTGGTTCAAACTGTCTGGCTTTCCCTGTCGTTTATGATTCACGCAAGGAATTCTTCCCCCTTCTTCGCGTTTTCTCTTCCTCCTCCTCCACCTCTTCCTCCCTCCAGGGTCCTCTAAGAGCTCAGGGGAAATAGTGACTCATTCTGGCTCTGCTAGGAGCAGACAGCAGGGGGCACTGGGGCTGGATCATCCAGGATAATGAAGTGATCACACGGGGACGAGGAAACTGGAGAAAGGAAGTGCTTCATAGACACAATGGCATATACTGGAGAAGGACGGCAGCTTTGACACCAGACAAACTGAGCCTAGACGGTGCGAGGCCTTGATAGTTACGCCAAAGGCTATGGGTTTTAATTCAAAAGCAAAAGGTCACTTTTGAGCTGACGACAGAGAAAATCCTTCCGTGAGAGTCAGATGTTCTCATCTAGATCTTGGTGAGCAGTGAGCGTTCTTGTGGTGGCCAGACTCCAAAGCCAGCCTCCGGTGAGGCTCGCCTCCCATGCGGGATCTGGGCGGCTCCCATCTCGCTCTTTCACCAACAGAATGTGGCAGAAGTGGCTCTCTGCTTGGCAGCTTTCACTGGGGCTTTTGAGAGCTCTAAGCTGCCAAGTAAGATCAGGATAGGAAAGGACTTTGTGAGTTGAAGTATGGTTAAAATGTGATTTATTTGGGTCTGGGAACCGCATATCGGGGCGCCTGGGTGGCTCCATCGGTTGGGCACAGGACTTCAGCTCAGGTCATGATTTCACAGGTCATGGGTTCGAGCCCCACCCCAGGCTCCGTGCTGACAGCTTGGAGCCTGGAGCCTGCTTCAGATTCTGTGTCTCTGTCTCTCTCCCTCTCTCTTTGCCCCTCCCCTGCTCACACTCTCTCTCTCAAAAATAAGTAAATATTAAAAAAAATAAAATGACAGCATTGCTCGAGTCATGAGACAGCTAGACACGTGTGCCTGGACTGGTGCCCCCCCACCCCCCCACCCCATGCCCTGCAGAGGGAGCTGGTAAGGCAAAGGCAGCATGTCACCTGCCTGGTTGTGACCAGGCCCTGGAACCTGCAGACAGGGATTCTGAGGTGCAGCTGGTTGAGTGTAAAAGCGCTGAGATCGATTAGTGATGTCTGCTGCGGCTCAGCAGGAGATATTCCTGCTCCCCTGGGACCTGTCCGCTCAGACGGAGATGAAGCTACTTCCTCGGGCCTCGGGGACTCGAAACACGCCAACTCCATAGAGGTGGGAGAGTTCTGATCAGCCGGCTGACTCTCCCCCGACAGAGCCAAGCACTGAATGGGAAGAAGAGGGAGCCCCCACCTGAGGGCCAGGACCCTCCCTCCATCTCCAGGCCAGCAGGCCCGGCGCCCCCCCCAGAGCAGCCCAGCTCTGGTCCAGCGGGCGTGAGAGTCGTTCACTCTGCAGGCTGCCCCCAAACGGCTCTGCCGGGTGCGATCCTCAAGGGCTGACACCAGCCGGGAACCTGCGAGGCCCGGCAGACCCCGTGGCTCAGAAAACTCCCCGGGCCACCCCAGCCCCTCTGGAGACCCCGGATCCGCCTCGGCTGACAAGCTGTGACACCGAGAGGCCAGCGCCGCGGCTCTCGGCACACAGGGCACACAGGGCACACAGCACGCGTCCCTTCCGGGGGCTCAGGGGCCCCGCCTGCACGCCCTCTGCTCCCGGGCCTCCCGCCGCCCAGAGGAAAACGCGGCCATGTGACCCCAAGTGACGCGCTCAACGCTTTTTCCAGCACGCACGCTGAACACATTGGACTGGGGTTTTGGGGGTTGTTGTTGTTGTTGTTGTTGTTCCATTTGGTTTGGCCTTGTTGTTTTGCATTTTCTTCACAAAGCCTCCAACAACGTGTAAAACAAGACGTCTGTAAAACAACCAAACCCGAGTGGCGCGGCTGTCCGCCTTCGTTATTCCAACTCTGAGATTGACGGCAAAAGGCAGAACGTTTCAATAAAATAAAAGTATTGTCAGCAAAAAAAAAAAAAAAAAAAAAAAGAAAAAGAAAGAAAAGGAAAAAAAAAAGCATGATGCCATACGGAGAAAGCACTCTGATATGATAAACTAGTAAAAAAAAAAATTGATGAAAAGCAGAAACACCTAAGACTGCAATTTAATCTTTTTATTTGAAATATAAATATTGTTACTATCAAGCTTGACAGTATAGAAAATGTGTGCCCTGCAGCCTTCTGACAAAACAAAATTTATATTTAAAACTTCCTGAAATAATACCTTTCATCCATAGGGTTTTGTCACATTGCAATGGCTGTGAGCTTACGGTATGGCCCTGCACCTTTAATTATTTTATGCCTAGAAGACACATTTTAAATAGAAGAGGCGGGTTACAAGAGTTTTGACAGCTGAAGCTGATTAAAATACTGACAACGTGCGCTCTATAGAATTCCCTGAGGTTTTTGTCAAAGACCCACAGGAAAGTTAAAGATGAGAATCCAAAAAAAAAAAAGAAGTATTTTTACCCACCAGCGTGTAACATTCAGGCCAGGCTAGTTCATTTGCTGCCTGGCCCTTGCCAGAGAAACTTTCAACAAAAATTCCCTTTTTCAACTGTTGCAAGGCCGCAGACTGAAGAAAACGGGCCGGCCGATTGAGTCGGCTAATCTGTTTCCAGTTAACAAAGCACAGGGCCTCTTTCCAAGGCCAGCTGCCTCATCTCATTTGCTGAGGGGAAGAAAAGCTGGACGGCTAGCTTATTTATTTATCAGTCTTTTTTTTTTTTTTTTTTTTTGTTCTTTACAAGGGTGTTACCAACTGGGCTGGTTTCCTGGATCTAGTCCCCACGTTGTTTCTCATTAGGGAATGTGACTTTTACAACCCCAATCCAATCACTCCTGTTGCTGCCTGCCTGGGGTGGTGAGCCAGAAGCCACTGCACCGAAGGAGCCATCCATCTAGAGATGGTCTCTGAAAGGAAAAGGCCTCTCGATACCCGAGGCCTGAATTGTAGGCCTGGATCTTTATGAGATGGTTGCGTCCCATGTACACTCACTTATTCACTGCACCGACTTAGGTGGAGTACCTATTAGGGGCAAGGCTCCTGGGGCCATCACCCTTGAGGAGGGCACCCATCTAAAAACCGTGGCCAAATACGATACGCCTGGCAAAACTGTCCTTCGTAAGGGATGGAGAGATCAAAGGCATCCCCAGACAAACAGAAGCTAAGGAGTTCATCGCCACTAGACTTTCCTTACAAGAAATGCTAAAGGGAATTCTTCAAAGTGAAATGAAAGGACACTAAGTAACAACATAAAACTCACTGGTAAAGGTAAATGCATAGTCAAATTCAAGATACCCAAAGACTGATATCACTTTCCTCTCTAGCACAAAAGTTTAAAAATAATCATAGCTACAATAATTTGTTAATGGATGTGCAACACAGCAAGATGTAAAGCAGGACACCAACAGCGTAAAATGTGGGGGAAGGAGAAGCAAAAGTGTTTTTGTATACAACTGAAGGTAAGTTGTTATCAGCCTCACATGGACTGTTGGACCTAAATGATGTTTTATGTAAGCCTTGTTCATGGGAACCACAAAGCAAACGCCTGTGGTAGATACACAAAAGACAAAAAGAAAAGAATTAAAATATACCCTTACAAAAAATAAATCACAGAGGACAAAGGGGACAAAGGAACTAAAATTTTTTTTTTATAAAGTCACAAAACAATTAACAAAAGGACAATAGTAAGGCCTTACCTATCAGTAATTACTTTAAGCATAAATGGGCTAATTTCCCCCAAACAAACAAACAAAAAAAAACACAGAGTGGGTGAATGCATAAAGAAAAAAAACCAAAAACCAAAAAAACAAGATCCAACAATATTCTGCCTAGAAGGGACCCACTATAGCTTTAAAAACACATTAGGCTGAAAGTGAAGGGATGGAATAAGAAACAAAGGACATCTCTAGATATTGGCTTGACCATTATCAAATGGGTCAATTAACCAAGAGGATATATTAATTATAAACATACATTCACCCAACATTGGAGCACCTAAATATTCGATGCAAGTATGACTAGAACTCAAAGGAGAAACAGACAGCAATCCAGTAACGTTTGGGAACTTCAACACTGCACCTGCAGCACTGGATAATCCAGACAGAAAACCAATAAGGAAACGGCAGACCTGGTTAACACTATTGAATGAATGGGCCCAACAGACATATAGAATATTCCATCCAACAGCAGCACGATACACATTCTTCACAAGCATGCTCAGAACATTCCTCAGGGTAGATGGTATTTTGGGCACAGAGCAAGTCTTAACAAATTTAAGAAGATTTAAATCATATCAAGTATCTTTTCTGACTACAATATATGAAACTAGAAAATCAATAACAGGAGGAGAAAGGAAAAATCCACCAATACGTGGAAATTAAACACTATCACCAACAACCAGTGGGTCAACGAAGAAATCAAAAGAGGGATCAGAAAGTATCTCGAGACAAATAAAAATGAAAACGATATGCAAGAACTCATGGTGAATGAGTTGCAATGAATGCCTGCATTAAGAGAAAATAAACTACTCAGATAAAAAACCTAACTTTACGTCTCAAGGAACTGGAAAAAGAACTAGTTAAGCCAAAATTTAGCAGAGGAATGGAAATGATAAATATTAGAGCAGAAATAAATGACATGGCTCTAGAAAGATAATAGAAAAAAAGTGAAAGAGTTGGTTTTTTGAAAAGATAAACGAAATCAACACACCACTAATTAACCAAGAAAAGTGGATTCGAATAAGATTCCAAGCGACAGAGGAAACACTACAACGGACACCAAAGAAACACAAAGGATGTAAAGGGCTACTCTGAACAGTTATATGCCAACAGATTGAATAATCTAGAAGAAATGGATAAATTCCTAGAAACCTGTAAACCCACCAAGACTGGAGCATAATGAAAGAGAACATCTGAATAAACAAAACACTAAAGACTGAAGAGACTGAAGCAGTAAGCATCAACCTCCCAACAACAACAACAACAACAACAACAACAATAACAACAACAAAGCCACAAGATGGTTTCATTGGTGAATTCTACCATACATTAAAAAAAAAAAATTAATGCCAATCTCAAACTCTTCCAGAGGGAACACTCCCAAAGTAATTTTATAAGGCCAGTATTAACTGCCCTGATATCAAAGCCATCTATAGATTCAAGGCAATCCCTATGAAGAGTCTAATGGCATTTTTCACAGAAATAAAAAAAAAAAAAATCTTAAAATTTGTATGGAATCACAAAGATCCAGAATAGCCAAAGCAATTTTGAGGAAGAACAAAGCGGGAGGCATTACTTACTAATTTTAAGCTACATTACAAAGCTATAGCTACCAAAACAGTATGTTATTGGCACACACACACAAAAAAAGACACATAAACCAATTGAACAGAACCTAGAACCTAGAAATAAACCCATGCATATACGGCAAACTAATATTTAACAAGGGAGCCAAGAATATACAGTGAGGCAAGTATAGCCTTTTCAATAAATGATGCTGGGAAAACTGGATATTCACATGCAAAAGAATGAAATTGGATTATCTTATACCACTCACAAAATTTGACCTGAAATGGATTGAAGGCTTAAATGTAAGGCCTGAAACTATAAAGCTCCTAGAAAAAAAAAAAAAAAAAAAAACATAGGGAAAAAAGCTCCATGATACTGCTTTTGGCAATGATTTTTCTGGATATGAAACTAAAAGCACAAGCAATAAAAATAAAGAGAGACAAGTGGCACCACATCAAACTTAAAAGCTTCTCTACAGCAAAAGAAACAATCAACAAAATAAAGAGGCAGCCTATGGAGTGGGAGAAAGTATTTGCAAGCCATATATAAGATCTCGGATAAGGAGTTAATATCCAAAATATATAAGGAACTCACATAACTCAATAGCAAGAAAACAAATAACATGATTTAGAAATGGACAGAAGACTGGAATAGAAATGTTTCTAAAGAAGACATACAGATGTTAAACAGGTACATGAAAAGATGCTCAGCATCACTAATCATCATGTAAATACAAAGCAAAACCAGAGTACCACCTCACACCTGCTAGCATGGCTACTATCAGACAAGAGATAAGAAGCGTGGGCAAGAATGTGAAGAAAAGAGGGGCGCCCGGGTGGCTCGGTCGGTTGAGTGTCTGACTTCGGCTCAGGTCATGATCTCACGCTTCGTGAGTTCAAGTCCTGCGTCGGGCTCTGTGCTGACAACTCAGAGCCTGGAGCCTGTTTCAGATTCTGTGTCTCCCTCTCTCTGCCCCACCCCTGCTTGTGCGCTCTCTCTCTCTCTCTCTCTCTCTCTCGGTCTCAAAAACAAATAAACATTAAACCGAAATTAAAAAAGAAAAAGAATGTGAAGAAAAGGGAACCCTTGTGCAGTCGGTGGGATTATAAATCAGTGCAGCCACCATGAAAAATAGTATGGAGAATCCTCAAAAAATTTAAAATAGATGACGATACGGGCGCCTGGGTGGCTCAGTCGGTTAAGCGTCTGTGCCTGATATTCACAAGTCCTGTGGGTAGAGGCAAGGAGCACCCTGGAGCATGCTGGGAATGGACAACTTGGCTGTCAGTTTGGAATCCGCTGAAATGAGCAAACACGGAGGCGGAGGAGCAAGGGAAGGAAGACACGCACGGAGCACCAGCCACCTGCCCGAGCCCTCCAGGAGCACATTCTACTGTGGACGGCACTTGTGTGGTTTCCAGATGTGGGCTGTTACAAAAAGTGCACCTATGAACACCGCACTCGGTGTCGGTTGTGTATGTGTTCTTTAAATTTGTCTTACACCAGAACGTTTGCGTGTCTGGGCCAGAGTTGCCCATTTATTAAGAGAACAGACGGGCTGTGTTTCATCTGGCTGCATACATCCTTAAACAGAACTCTTGAAGCTACAAGCAGTCAATCCCGGACCCAAATCTCAAGGGGGGCGAATCAGAGGAAGTTCAGAGGGGCACAGCATTACAAATTAACAAGGGGGTGGGCAAGATCTGGGGAAAATTTACCTCTGACCCGGGCCAGAAAATCCAGCTCATTATTACTTTATTGTGCTTTGATTAACACTTAATATCATTCTGAATCACTCCCGTTAAGTTATTCTTCTATGTTTCCCCTACGTAACGCCTTAAATAGAAATAAATTGCAACATTAGTTAACAGCATTACATCATGTGAATTTTAAACACCACAACTTGGGGGGAAATAAAGCTTTATTGGGAGTGGAGTTATAAATCTGCATTAGACAAAGCTGCAGATATTTTTGGAAAGAGTTGGCTATGTGAGCTACTCAAAAAGCAAATTGGTTTCTTTGAATTCCCCTAATGCTGTTGTGGCTTTCTCTGATGCTACTGCCAATATTTCAGGGCCCTGTCTTATGACATAAGGCAAGGGTACTGTTGAACTTGGCTCCTGAAGTTGGGAGGTGGGGAGGTGGTGGGAACAAGGGGTGGTTTGGGAGCTTGATTAAGTTGAATTTAAAGTCAACCACAACATTCAAAAATAAAGAGATTCTCGATGAAAGGCAATCTGAGCTGAATGTGGAGAAACCAGCCCTATGTATTTTGTTACATCCATTCTTTAAAAGTTTTAGTTTTAGGGGCGCCTGGGTGGCTCAGTCGGTTGAGCATCTGACTTCTGCGCAGGTCATGATCTCAGGGTTCGAGGGTTCGAGCCCCACGTCGGGCTCTGTGCTGGCAGCTCAGAGCCTGGAGCCTCCTTTGCATTCTATGACTCCCTCTCTCTCTGCTCCTCCCCTGCTCACACACTGTCTCTCTCTCAAAAATAAATAAAGATGAAAAAAATTTTTTTTAAATTTTAGAATCTAGATCATTGAATATTCTCAGTGGAAGGACAGCATGAGTTTTATTCATTTACCAGTAAGTAGTTTGCTAAACTAGCAAGAGCATCACCTTTAGAGTCAAACCTTGATTTCGAATTTGTGACCTTGGGTAAAATTTCTTGACTTTTCTGAGCAGGATGACCATGTGCAGTCGTACAGGTTGCTAATAGCAAAAAGTTTCCCAGCAGAGGGGGCAAGTGAAGACTGAAATCCTACCTGTGCCCCATTAGCCAACTCATGGAGCTATGTCTTCCGGGGGTCTCATTTGCACAAAGTCACTATATAAGCTTGTGGTGGCCCTGACTCTAAGCCTCAGTTTCCCCACCTCTAAAATAGAATACTGAACTTCACAGAATTAAGGTGGGAATTTTTAAAAACGTTTTCTTTAATGTTTATTTATTTATTTATTTTGAGAGAGAGGCAGAGCGTGAGTAGGGGAGGGGCAGAGAGAGAGGATGACACAGAATCCGAAGCAGGCTCCAGGCTCTGAGCCGTCAGCACAGAGCTTGACGTGGGGCTCGAACTCACAAACCACGAGATTGTGACCTGGGCCGAAGTCAGACACCCAACCGACGGAGCCGCCCAAGCACCCCTCCTGTGGGAATTTTTTAAATATCACACAAGTAAAGGGTGCAGCACACTGCCTGACACACTACACACATTTTTACTTTTGGCCACGGTTTTTGCCTTCCCCGTGCGAGTGCCTGTTGTATGCAGTTCTTGTCCTGGGTGCCAGGAAATAGAGTGGAAGACAAGGAAACCATCTCCTTTGGTGGGGGGGGGGGGAGCGTTAAATATGTAAGAAGCTTCTCTCTTTACAGATCCATTCATAAAGGTGGCCTCTCTTTGGGTTGCTGTTTTGTTATAAAATCAATATCGTGGCTATCACAGGAATTTGAAGAACGAGAAAAATACCACTTAGCGCACAGCCCATTGTTAATCGTATCTGTGGATGCAATGATTGCTGTCCTATGACAATGCTTAACAAAGAAAATTCATGCAAATCCGGACACAAATGGCCTTGTGATCCAAACGAGAAAGACAATGCTTACAAATAAGAACTGAGTCTGACTCTCAGGCTGTTTTAGGTCGATTTCTAGTCACTGGATTGGTCCTAAATATTCAGTCTGATCCCATTACAGTCACTGAACCATTACAACCACCGATGATAAAATAACCATTTTAGCTCAACTGTTCAAGCTAGTCATCTATTTTTTGCCACTTGACAACTGGACTAACTAATGTGATTAAAATATGGTTGAGTTGGTGCCAGCATAGAGATACCACCTATGATCGAGCAAAGAGCACAAGCCATCCAGAATGTGGATGTGCAAGACAGGACAAAAATGGACTGTGCCTGAGGCTTGAGTCTAGGCCCAGGCTTTGCTTCATACGAACACAGGAGGCAACTGACTGGGGGGGGGGGGGGGAGTGCAATCTGCTAACCAATAATGGAGTCCCCAAGGGTGTGCCAAACAGGTGCCACGACTGACTCAGTCTGGAGCGACTCTATACTAAAACAAGAGATGTGGCCAGAACCTGGAAAACGGAGCTCAGATTTAAAAACGGAAATATGAGAACTCTGAACATTTAGTCGGAGATACTAGGTGGAAGGTGGCATGAAGAATATCAAGACATAGAGACCAAGCGAAAGCACGGGGGACCAGCACATCAAAAGGGAGGGATTTGTTTCTGTTGTAATTTTTGCATCTGTTGAGTGTCTGTTCACAACATCTGCCCTAAGATTGATTTTGTGATCGTCCATGATTGATGGGAGAGAGTTTCGATGGGAAGGTTTAAACGGAATGAAATAAGCCATTTAAAATGAATAACATAACACTGACAGAATTGAGGTGCGAGTGAGTGCAGTAGATGGGAACAGAAACTAATTTATAAATACGCTCGACGAACATAGACACATGTTTGCGTGCCTCGCAGCGTCGTAACAGCAGGGTCATCGCCGACTCTGCACCAGTGTTTTCCACATATTTAAGTGCGTGGGATTGAAATGCTTCAAACTTGTTTCATTTCGTTTATTTTATAATTAAAGAGCTGAGCTTCTGAGATGAAATTCCAAAGATGAGAAACCACTGCTCCTTTACGAGAACATATGTGAACTGGTAAGAGAGGTTACCCCCAGAGGGAGGAAGAGGGAAGAGTAAGGTGGCAGTTTTAGTCAAGGTGCCAAAGGAACTTTCTCTGCATCTTTATTATTACCATTTTGGCAACGAGAATTTCTTTAGGAAATACATTTGTAATTAAAAATAAACATTTTTAAAAAACAATTGCTGTGTTTATTTCTAAAATTCTTTGAGCTTAACATACTGTAAAATTGGCTTGTGTGTGTGTGTGTGTGCGCGCGCAATTCTATAAATTTTAACGTACGCATAGATTCCTGTAACTACTACCACGATCAAGATACAGAACATGTCCATCACCCCCCAAAATGCTCCTCACGCTCTCACTTTGTAGCCGCCCCTCCCCCATCCCTAACACCTGTCAACCATTGATCTGTTCTCTGTCACTATGGTTTTGTCTTTTTGAGAATGTCGTATGAATGAAGTATAACATAACCTCTTGAGACTGGCTTTTTTTTTTTTTTTTACTTAGTATGGGGCCTTCGAGACTCGTCTAAGTTATTGGGTGTATTAATAGCTATTCCTTTTCATTGTTGAAAATACCATAGCAGGTGGATGCCCCACATTGAGTTTACCCATTCAGCCCCTGAAAACCAATCAGCTTGTTTCCCTTTTTTTCCAGTTCCGAGTTCATAAATACTCACGAGCAGGTTTCTGTGGGAACATAAGTTTCATTTCTCCAGAGTAATGAAAGGATCCTAATCCTCTAGAATCAGAGCAGGATCGCTGTATCATATGACAAGTCTATGCTAACTTTACGAAAACAACCATAAGACTACTTGTCTCCCAGATTGTACCGCTACTCCCTCCAGCAATGCGGGAACATTCCAGTTGCTCCGCATCCTCACCAGCACTTGGTAGTGTCAGTATTTTTTTTTTGTCACTCTAACAAGTGTGTAGCAGTAACTCAATTTGCATTTAATTAGTTGCTAATGATGGAGCATCTTTTCATGTGCTAATTTACTTTCTCTTTGGTGAGATACCTGTTCAAGTCTTCCGTTGTTTAAAAAAAAATTAGGTTATTTGCTTTCTTACTACTGAGTTTTAGAGTTCCTTATAAACCATGGATGGAATTCTTCTGTTGAATATGTAGTTTGCAGAGACTCTTCCCTAGACTGTACCTTATCTTTTCCTTTTTTAATAGTATCTTCCACGGAGCAAACATTTTTTAATTTTGGTTAAGTAATAATAATAATAAAATAGTTATTATTATTTTAGTGAACTATGCTTCTGGAATGTCAAAGAACTCTTTTCCTCGTCCCAGGTAACAAATATTTTCTCCTGTGTTTTCTTCTAAAGTATTATCATTTTACATTTTACTTTTACATCTACTACATAATTTGATTTTTTTTCTAGGATGCTAAGTTTAGGTTGAGGTTCTTTTATATACATATGTAAAAGTCCACAATTTTCCAACACGACTTGTTATAAAGAATATCCTTGGGGCGCCTGGCTGGCTCAATCGGTTAAGTGTCCGACTTCGGCTCGGGTCATGATCTCGTGGTTCACGAGTTTGAGCCCCGCGTCGGGCTCTGTGCTGACAGCTCAGAGCCTGGAGCCTGCTTCGGATTCTGTGTCTCCCTCTCTCTCTGACCCTCCCCCCATTCATGCTCTGTCTCTGTCTCAAAAATAAACAAACGTTAAAAAAAAAAAAAAGAATATCTTTGCTCCATTGAATTCTTTTTTCCTCTTTTAAAATTCAAATCGCCATGTTGGTGTAGGTCTATTTACGAAACCTCCACTTGGTTCCATTGGGTTTGAATGTCTCTCTGTCAACTAACACCATCTGCTTTGATTACTGCAGAGCTGCACTTAAGTCTTACTATTGGGTCGAGTGCTTCTCCACCATCATTTTCCTTCGATAAAATCATTTTGTTACTCTGGTTCTTTTGCCTTTCCATTTTTTAGATTTTAAAGTAAATTTTTAGGATAAATTATTCTAGATGTATAAAAAGAATCCTGCTAGGATGTTGACGGGGAGGGCATTAACTCTATAGATCAATTTGGGAAGCAGGGACATGTTACCATGCTGAATCTTCCAATCTGTGATCATGCATATCTCTCCATTTATTTAGGTCTTCTTTTATTTCTTACACAAGCTTTCGTAGCTTTCAGCATATACATCCTGGACATGACTTTTAGATGTGTGTCCAACGATTTCATCTGTTGTAGAAGGTATTTTTGCCTGTTTTTTTTTTTTTTTATGTTTTGGCTTGAAGTCTTCATTGCTAATATGCACAAATACAATTGATTTTTATATGTGAACTCTGTATCCTGGATTTTCCCAAACTAACTCAGTGGAACTGAGAGTTTATAGTGTCGTTTCTGTTGCTTGTAGATTCATGAGGATTTTCTAACAACTCAATCCTATCATCTGTGAATTAGGACACGTTTATTTCTTCCTTTCTAATCTCTATAAATTTTATTTCCTTTGTTTGCCTTATTATCTTTGCTAGAACTTCCACACACAAAAAGTTAAATAAGAGTGCTAAGAGTATATCTCGTTTGCTTATTCCAAATCTCAGGGAGAGAGCATTTGTTCTGCTTTTCATCATTAAGCTTGACGTTATTAGACAGCATGAAAACTTCACCAGACGATGGTCATATTTTTTGCTTTCAACCATTAAGCACATTTTAAAAACTTAAAGTGAGAACAATTCACCATTTTATTTACCCAGATATTTACTACTTTAATTTCCCTTCCTGTGTTTCTTCGATGTTCCACGTTTCAAGCTGGTGTCACTTCCCTCTGACTACAGCACTTCCGTTTTAGACCAGGTGAGCAGGTCCAATGGCAACAAGTTCTTCTAGTTTTCGTTCATCTTAGAATGTTCGGGTGACCAGCTGTCTTGCCTTTCCTGGCTTTAGCACTAGAAGTCCTGCATCCTGAGAAGCCCCTCAATCCTGGACAAACAGGGATATTTTGTTCCCCGAATATCTAAATCTTACCTTTACTCCCGGAGGACATCACTGGTTGTAGAATTCGGGGATGATACTTCATTTCTTTCCATGGTTAAAAAGTGTTTTTCCCCCTCCTCTGGCCTCCCTGATTTCTGGGAGGAAAACCACGTCATTCAGATTGTTACTTGCCTACAAGTAACATGCTGCTTTCAAGATTGTGTTACCTTTAGATTGAAATCGTTTGATCATAATGCATGTGAGAGTCTTCCATTTGGTTTATTCCATTTGAAACGCACTGACATTCACGAATTGCCGATTTACGTCTTTTCCCAAATTTGGGAAATTTTCAGCCATTACTGCTTCAAGTATTTTGCTCTGCAGCACACTACTTCTCCTCCCCTCTCGGATTCCTATAACACAAGCGTTTAACCTTTTGGTGGTGTCCTTACAGGTCCCTGGGGCTCTTTTCAATTCCTTTCCTTTTGTTTCTATCCGTTGTTCAGATTGGACATTTTCTACTGGTCTGTCTTCAGGTTCATCTAGTGACTCTTCCTCTGTTTAAACCCTATTCTGTCATGAAGGACATTCAGGGAGGGGCCGTGTGGTTTGTTTTGTTATCGTTTTTATATTTCTAAGGTTTCCACTTTTTATCGATCTTCTCCTTACTCGGTGAAATGTTCTATCATTCCATTCTTTTCAAAAGTATAAACTTTTACCTGGATCGTTCGAACAAGAGCTGTTTTAAAGACTTCATCAGGTAAGCCCAGTATCTGTGTCACTTTGGCGTTGATATTTTATTATCTTTTGCCACACAAATTGATACCCTTCTGGTGCTTTGTATGCCAGGTGATGTTGAATTGTGTCCTGAATATGTTGAGTCTGAGGTTACAAGACACTGGATCTTGTTTAAATCTTACAGGGAATGTTCACATTTTTGTTTTACCAGGCAATCAACCCCATTGGGTCAAGGGTGCAAATTCTCCCCAGCCCTTTGTGGACTGTGGTTTCAGTTTAAGTCTCATTTTCAAAGCCCTTGCAGTTCTCTTTGGATTTCTCCAGCATGAGTTTCACCCTGCAGGCTGTCTGGGACCCGGCTGGTGGTCTACCAGTTCAGTTCTCAAAGGCTTTGGTATGCTCCTCGGGATCAGAAACACGCATGCTCAGTGTGGAACGAGCCCAGTTCATACACAACTTAGTGGACTTCCTTTAGAGGGCCAACGTCCTCTCTCTACGTAACCTCCCAATACTTTCCACTTCCCTGAAGTTCCTTTTTCTTGTTCCCCCCACTAGAAAGCTGGGTTCTTAGTTCCCCTGGTCAGCTGCAGCTTCCCCACATCTGCACCTGCATCCAGTGGGAAGAGAGGAGAGGAAAAAAGTGATAGGGATACATCACTCCCTCTTGGGATCAGTTACAGAAAAGGGTTCATCTTCCCCAGAGATTTAGTGGCTGGAAGGCCCCCCATTTTCATCATTGACACTGCACTGTCACCACTGTGCAATGATCGCCCGGGCACTGGGGCTCGAGAGAGTAAGCCATTTTTCAAAGGAAAGAATTTCCCCGCTCTCTCTGAGCTTTGGGAGTCCACTTTCCTGCTCTTTTCGAGTTCTCTCTGTATTGATGCACACTGGTGTGTTCTCAGCTGACTTGAGTCTAGGCTGCAGGGTAGAGGAAGGCAAAAAAGCTGTAAACTCACCACGGGTCCCGTGGTGGCACTTTGAATTCTGATCTTTGTCCCCAATATGCCTGCTGCTGTTACACTGAGTCTTCAAATAGTTTCTCTGTGCATTCTGCTGAGCTTTTACAGTTTCGTTCAGTTGAAGAGCCAGAATGCACTATGTATGTATCATTTTACCTGGGACTGAAACCTACTGCCCTTATGTTTTCAGGTTTATCCTTGGAGAAACATAGTGCCATGAACAGAACTTGGGTACTGAAGTCAGATTTGAGATACACTTTTCTCTGATGCTTACCATTAGATGTGTAAACCCACATGTGTCGTTTGTTTGGCCTTCCATGAGCCTCGCTGCCCCTCCTTGTTAAGCCGGAGACGAATGTGTCACTGAGGGTGTTGTCTAGTTCAGAGAGGCAATGTGCAAAGCGCCTCACACAGAGAAGGTGCTTAATTACTATTCATTTATTATCTCCCCTTCCCTGTCTGCCTCCCTGATCCTGCTCTCCCGGAGCAATGACGCGGATGGCATCTGGAGTGTGAAAAGCCATGTTCAAACTGATTCTGCAACATCCCGTGACTGGGAAGCGGTAGGAAGAGGAAGGAAAAGGATAGTGACTACGTAAGACTAAGGCGACTGTGAACATGAGAACCTATGGTTATATACAAACAGGGTACACAGGGTTTTAAAATCAGCATAAAAACATCAAAGGAGAAAAGCTGGATGGTTCTGTTCTGTTAATATATCATTAGGAAGATTCCTATTAATATGCTACCACAGCTATCGACATTTCATTACGAATGCCGAAGATATGACAGCAAGAAATTACAATATACATATTTAAAAGCCCAGCTTTATATTTTCAGCACTGGAAATAAAGTAGAATATAGTAAGAACGATCAATCATTTAGTTGCTTAAAAAAAGGCAAGCGTTGCTTTTGGGGGGGGGGGTTGGCACATTTATTATTGTTTATTATTAAATAATAAGTGAAAATGCTATGAAAATACTAAGTTGGACTATCCAAGTCCTGAAATTAGATGCTCCAGGATTAAGGTGGAGCTCTCCCCACTGATGAGGCCTCCTTTGCTAAAGACCGTTCAGGAAGCAACACAATGGACTCTGCTCTTTCTACTGTTGACGGCGACATCCAGCATCTTGCAAGAGGTCCTCACTTTGGGAACCAAAGGAGGGATTTTCTCTCCAGCTTCAGACACAGCAAGGGCTAGACATCTCCTGAGCGACCATATATTTTCATTTCATAGCCCCTGTAAACCATGTGCCCTTTGGGGGTTGGATTCCAGAGCCCTGAGATCCAAATTGGTGGCCCGTCTCTATCCGGGAGAAGAGGATGCATGACAGGTACGTAGAGACTCTGTGTGCTGACCTCTGTGTTGTGTGTGTGCGTGTGCGGGCACGCACGTTTGCTGTAAGCACACATCACTCACCCTTATTTGAGAAGGAGACACTCTGGAAAGAACTCATCACCTGACCTCTGGTTTCACCACTCTGCGATCACTGCTCCTCACAGCTGCCAAGATGATTGTTCTCCAGAATCTGTCTGAGGCTGTCATGCTACTGCTTGGAAAGTCTTCATTATCCCCCTGCTGTTTCAGACACTGGGAGACCGTAGGGTGCAGCAGCTTGGAGTGTGGAGGCTGCCTGCGCCGAGCTTCGAGTTCCAGATCCACCGCTGTGCGCCTTGGTAAACGGACCCAACCTCCCTTTGCCTGTTTCCTCGCTCTCGAGTAAGTAGGAGCCAGTACCGACAACCTTCTCGAATGTTCTTCCGCGTGCCCTTGTAGCTACCATGCCAGCTCTCCATCCCAGCCTGGGTGTCCCTGTCTCCTTGCACACACTGAAGACATCTTCTCCTCTCCACCTTTGTTCAAGCTGTTTCTCCCACCAGAAACCCCTCTTCCTCTCGGCTCAAAAAAAGTCCACACATTCTTCAGGTGTTACATCACCTCCAACAGTCTGAAATCCTTCCTTCCTCACCTTTCCTGTAGTATTTGGTCTCCACTATACTTCCACTAATGCATTTATCTTATTTACCTGATAGTTGGTTAGTACCTACTCCACAGATAAGGCATTGGACAAACTTTTGTGGAGATATTAAAAAAGGAAACCAGAAAGTTCTCTTACTCCTAATAGAGCTTATAGTCAAGGAGGGAAAAGACACAAAAAGGTTTAAGGTTTGGAGATCACGAAGGAGCCTAAATGTCATAATGAAACATTAAGTGTTACGGGAGCTCAGGATGGCTCTTTTCACTCTTCTTACACATCAGTTGACATTCTTTTTTTTTTAATGTTTATTCAGTTTTGAGAGACAGAGAAAGAGTGTGAGCTGGGGAGGTGAGATCATGACCTAGCCGAAGTCAGCCGCTCAACTGACTGAGCCACTCAGGTGCCCCTTGACATTCTTAATTTTCTTGTTACTCGTATGTTTCCTTTTTCCTTTGGAGAAGTCGAGAAGGATGACAATGAAAATGGTGCCCTGAGTAGCACTTTGTGCTTCATAGCAGGTATTTTCAACCTTGAGGGCATATTAGAGACACTTGGGGAGCCTTTAAACATTCTGATCTGTACCCCAACCTACTAAAAAAGAACTTCGTGAGGGGAACCCAGGCATCTATATTTTTAAAACTCCCCAAGAAATTGCAACATGCAACCAAGACGAGAACCACCGCTCCCCATGCATTATAGCAATGTTTCCCCGATTATCCCAATGACAACTATCACTCGAATACTGTTTAAAAGCGACAAACAACAATGACAATATAAACCAAGGTCTTGGGCTCCAAAGCCACTGCATTAGAATTTCCAAGGAAGGGGAAGCTGCATTTTTTAAATGTTTACTTGTGTGTGTGTGTGTGTGTGTGTGTGAGAGAGAGAGAGAGAGAGAGAGAGAGAGAGAGAAAGAGAGAGAGCGTGAGTGGGGAGCGGCACAGAGAGAAGCAGACAGAATCTGAAGCAGGCTCCAGGCTCTGAACTGTCAGCACAGAGCCCGGCGTGGGGCTCGAACCTATGAGCCAAGTTGTGAGATCATGACCTGACCTGAAGTCGGACGCTCAACCGACTAAACCACCCAGGTGCCCCAGGAGCTGCATTTTTAATAAGTATCCCTAGTAAACCTTATCATTAAGGAACTTAAAAAAAATAAGCTGCACTGTTTCACTTTATTTATGCAACCGTTCTTTTATTTATGGCCTACTATGCACTATTAATCTTACAGCTTTATAGGTGAGGAAAGTGAGGGGCAGAAAAGTTAAGGGACTAGCCCAAGGTCCTGCAGAGCCAGGATTTGAACCCAAGCAGTCAAATACCACAATCTACAGTCTTCACCACTACTGCATTGGGCTGGGACACACTGAGGAAGGCAGAGTCCAGATGGAAATGGTTGGTACCTTTCAGGGGCAGGGACCATGTCTCCTCCATTCCAGCCTTCTCCTTGCTTAACACAGTGCCTAAGACCTATTTAACGTTGGTCGAATAAATTAAAGAAGAAGTTGGTGAAGTGTGGTCCAGCAAACCTTGTCTGGAAACACTGATCCCCAGGTGAAGGTCAAATCACTTATCATATAGACAGAAGGACGTGGTATATGGCTTCTCCAGGCAGGCCTCTGAAGCTTCCATCATCTTGCCGTGTGACTTGAGGCCAACATTTAGCTTGTCTCAGCCTGGAAGCTATAGAATCGAAGAAATGCCATTCATCCACTTCTTTGGGTAACATTTTGGAAATCTCAACTTGTATGCAGACACCAAACAATGACACAAATGTGTGCCAGAGGCAGGCTGTGCTTCAGACTCCCCCACACATGTGCACCACTCATTGCTAAATTGCTCATTAGGAGCATTGTTGCAAAACCAGCACAGCTATCCCACCCTATGATTTCCGCAAGTTCTAGAGAACATCTTGTAACCGATCATTGAGTTTCATTTGCTGTCTATCTGCACCGTCTGGGAGGCTTCTCGGGAGGAGGTGCAGATGAACAGAACTTTGCAATGTGCTCAGAAGCAAAGGTCCAAAGACTCAGACTCAAATCCCCAGTGGGTTAACCTTGGTGGGTGCTTCGCCTCATAGTTCTTAGTGTGTTCAACTGTAAAACTCAGATGTCAAAGGGAGATCTCCTGAGTTCCTCTGAGAACCAAACATGCCGATGTTTGTGAAGCACGTAACAGTGCCTGGTACATAGTAAAAAGTGAGATAGACAGCTGCCATCATCATGCATCGTCTCCATTTCATTCTTGGTACAAAAACAATCCAGATCATCTGGATTTTTCTCAGGGAAATCAAGATACTCTCAACGTAGCTGGAAAAGGACCCTCCACCACCACTATACACAACCACAGAGTTTCACATACACATATACCAAAACAACAGGATTCCCCATTTTCTGTGAATGTGGGATCATGGTTGAGTAGGGTGGCTATCGGTAATAAAATAACTGAAGAATGATATACAAGGAAGGGAAACCACTTCCATCTTTCATGTTTCAACCCCTTCGATGGTATTCCATTGCACACAGTAAAATTTGAATCAGAAGTGCCACAGCCTTTAGCCCCTGCCTGCCTTTCTGTCCTTGACTCATCAAGATCCAGGCACATGGGGCTTCCTCATGTCTTTCAAGCCCCACACTCAGTTCCAACACAAATCTTGTTTTTGCTCCTCTCTCTTCCTTGAAGACTCCATCCACACACCTCCAAATGATTGACTTTTTCTTCTTGAGGTCTCTGCTAAAATTTCAACTTTTCTGAAAAGTAGGAGTTTCACCAAGCCAAAGGTGGATCACTATCTCAAAGCTGCGTCTCATCCCACTCCTGGTTGGACCAAACACTTGACCTTACAGCTATGTTCTTCAAAACACGGATTATTATTTAATATTATCTTCTGCCCTTGTGTTTATTAATTTTCTCCTTCTACTAGAATGTAATTACTATGAGGCAGGAACTACACATGGCATATTTACCATGGTATCTCCAGAATCCAATGGACTTTCCAGCCCATAATAGGTGCTCAATAATATTTTCTGGATGAACGAATGTGTGTTAATGCTTCTGGCACACATGACATGACATATGCAGCCCCCATCTTTTTAAAAGATAAATAATTGTTTCATTTGGGCCAATTAAAGGAAAAGACAGCCCTGGTTCATTAGTCACTTATCACATTTTCCCTGAACACCTGCATATCAAAATCTTTACAGCATCCCAGGGGCACAGAGACAAAGGCAATACCAGTCCTGCCCTCAGAAGTTCATAGAAGAGAGGAGGGAGCAGGTGTGAATCAATGTTACTACACCTGACTACGTATCAGGCACTATCCTGAGTGGTTGACATGGATTAACTCTGTAAAATACTTCAAACAGCCTATGAAGACAGCACCACTATGATCTTCATTTTATTAAGAGGAACACTAATGTTCAAAGACATTTAGTACCTCGACTAAGATTTGACAGTGAGCAAGCTAGAACATCCAGGCTTCGAATCAGCACTCCCACCTTAAATCCCCCACTGTAAAACTCTCCACACTGTACTGCTGGTCCATTTGAGAGAGACACAGGTTCCTGGGAGAGTGGGGATGATTCCTTGAGGGAATCAATAAAAGCATGAGAGAGTCGCTGATGCTGGGCGTGCAGGTGTCTGTAAAGATGGCCACCAAGGACTCCTCCTGTCCCTGTGAGCACATGCCACCATTTACATTAAGAGTTGGATATGTTTCTCTTTCCCTGCAATCTGGGCTGGCTGGTGTCTTTTTGTGACCAATGCAGTGTAGTGGGGTGACGCGTGAGTTTTGGATTCTAGTCCTCAAGAGGCCTGGATGTTTCCATGTTCATTTTCTTAGGATCCAGCTGCCACATAAAAAAGCTCAGAGTACCCCCCCGGATGACTCCCAGATGAACGAGTCGCACGACAGCAACACCACCTGGAACAGAGATCAGCTACCACCAGCCTTTCTGAAACGGCACTAGTCTGAGCCAAGGCAGGGGGATGTTTTAAGTCACTAGATTTTAGGATGGTTTAGTGCACAGTAACAGAGAACTGAAGCTTTCGGGACATTTCCACCTCAGCCAAACCCTGGAAAACAGAGACCCGTGCTTTGGAACAAGAGTTGGTAGTATGAGTATGGAACGTAACACCGTATGCCTACATTTCACTGATGAATGTCTTGAAGTCAAGTGTTGTCTTAGAGGTGAGTGTAGTCTAGAGTGGGTTTCATTTTTGTGGCTCCTTTCTCTCCTTCCCTCCCACACGCATGTCGCTTGGGAACGTTTGTGCTATGGAATATAGCCACACTGGATGATGGACACTGAATGGCATCCATACCAAACTGGTTGTGCCCATAGACAGCATGATGTTTGGTTGGATCAACCAAGATGACTAAGAGGCTTTCAAAAGGAAAGTGTCTTCTTTCTTCCTCTTAGATCTTGAAACTCTCAGATAAATTCTGGTCACTTTTCAGGTAAGGGAAAATGGCTGATCCCCTAGTTACCCAATTACTCCGAGACTAGTTAAACAATCTTTAATGCACATTAGCATGAAGACTATGTAGTGCTCATTTCAGGGAGGTTTCAACTGGAAGTAGAACCCCTAGTATTTCTAAGACTTTAAAAATCGTCCCTAACTGCTGCCTCACCTAATATTCCCATAAAAACCAAATGGTTCAGAAATTATGCTAAATTATCCTTATTGGTTAAACTAATTTAGAATCATAAACCCGAACTTGGAAATCTTTAGCATGTGGATCTGGTGAATTCATACCAAGTTCAATGTAATCTCCATTACAGAGGAGTGCCAAGTGGGTCAACTCACATTTACATTTAATTCACACGTGATAACCTCCAAAGCCCCCCCTCCCTCTGACTCCTTCCCAGTCCAGGGTGGCCAAGCAATAGTTTTGATCAGTGAAACAAAAGTGGGAAAGTCTGCAGGATGGGGCTTCCGGGAGAGCTGTGGTTTTGGCAACACAAAGGACGCACTCGGAGGGTGTGGCCCTCATTCTTTTGCCCTTCACTTTTTTCTCATTCTGGAGAGTCTACAGGATGAGGGTGAGCAGAGAGAGAAGGGGTTCTAAGTATTTGTTGGTACATCCTACTCTGAAAGGCTTACCACCAGACTTCTCGTTATGTGGGACAGACAAATGTGTCATCATTTCAAGTCCAGAAAGAACGTTTTCTAATGATGCACAAGATTCCTTGATCCCACGACCTGGAAGATGATAATGGAGATTCCTGCTCTGCGGAGATTTTTGTGAGACATGAATGAGATGATAGCATGGAAAAAAGAAACAGCCTATAGGAATGCAGGCTGTTGACATAATGCTCCTGACTATGATATTGAGAACTGCCTTCATCTTTATGTTTGATTTCAGTCCCCTGTTTTTCGGACTACCTTCCCAAATACCTGGCACTTAGCTCATCTTAGTTGAGAGAAAGAGTATAGAGAATATGTCTTGAGGAGGAAAGCGAAGAAAAGATTTGTTATCAATTGTTTTAGAATCTAATATGACTTCTGATTTTTCCAATGTTTTTGTTAATACCTACATTTTCTTATTGACGTGTGTGTGTGTGTGTGTGCGTGCACATATGTAGATTTGCATATACAGGTATATGTGTGTATATATTTGCACAGACACACATAATGTGAGGACAGAGGGAGTATGAGGTAGCTCCAGTCATCAGCAATTCCGAAATGTGTGCTTTTTAAGCTTCTTTGGGAATGTGTTGGCGCTTGTTGTCAAATTCGAATTCTACAGTCACTTCACTGAACGTCCGTAATAATCCTTATTTCTAAAACACCCTGAGTGACCCGTTTAAGTTGTACAACTTGGCGATCTGAAGCACAGTTTGACAGTATGTGGACTGAGTGATGAGCTGACCAAAGAAGACATTTGTTTGTTTTATTTTTAACAGCAAATGGGAAATCAGCTTATGCCATAAACTTGGCTTTAGGGAGATCATTTCATTAGATTTCAGGGTAATGTTATTAGCAGGCAGAAAATTCCTTTCCGCTTCTGAACACTCTTAATCCAACTCTGGGACTATAATACATTCCTAAGGTATTTTTCATTGTTCTCAACACACTGCAAACGTTGACTTCAGCTTGTAAAGCCATAAAATATTTGCCGTTCTTTTCAAGTAACAATACCAGAAAGCCTGCAGCATGCTGGGTTAATTCTTGTTTTATTTTATTTGGTTTCATTTTATTTTTCCCAGAAAGTGGAGAGATAAACCCAAGATCCAGCTCCAGGAGATGACACACAACACGCTCTCACATTCATGTAGCACTGTGCATGGAAGATTCAAGGGAGGTCTTGTGAGAAAACAAGCTGCACGTCCTTCAAGGACCCAGTAAAACATCCAACGGTGCAGTCTGAGAGCCAGCTGCCTCCCTGCGGATCATTACTCCACCACTTCCAAGGGAGACCAAGAGCCCAATGTCACTTGGACAAGGTCCCTGTCCCTGAATTCAATTATTGCCTTGGCCAACCAGAAAGCCAATTACTGGTCACATTTCATATTCCCAGAGCTCAAGGCATTTTGATAATCCTCAAAGGAAAAATCAAAACAGATTTTTTTTTTCAAAATACAAATATCCTTGGTGGAATTGCGGAGACCAAGGGTATTCGGGGTCACAATGTCAAAATGCCCCCTTGGACCCACTGCTGTCGTTTTCTTTTGGTTTCCTGTTCCTGGAAGCCTGCTCTCTAGATTGTTCTGATTAAGCCCAGTTTGGGGAGCCAGATTCTTAGCACATTCTCCGCCATATTTTATGATAAATCTCGTTCAATTTCCCACGTAGGGTGGCAGGCTTTATGGCTTAACAAACATTGCATCTACTGGGCCATAATTTATATCTGAATGGGTTTATTATAGGCGTTGCATTTCATTCATTGTGCAGCTAATTCCATAACATGCTGCCTGCTCTCTGTGTGGCTGTTTGGCCATTATCAGTTTCCAAGACAATTGAATCTTTCCCTTGCAGTTTCACAAAATGGTTTATGAATATGTAATACAAACTGTGTTAACAAGGCAAATATACTTCATTTCTTTTATGGCTATTTCCAGGCTGTGGCTGGGAAGAAGAGGCATAACAATGCGTCTCACTTAGAGGATGTTGTGCCCTTAATATAGAAATGCACTCCCCTCAGCGGTTCGCTTTGAAGGCCTGTATTGTCTTTGAGCGAGCCACGTGCTGTTGTGCGGTTCTGTGTGAAATGAGCCCCAGTCGACCTCCCATGGATTCAATTATCTTCTCTACACGGATGGCACGCTCTTCTCCTGGCTTCCCCCAAGCTCGCTCTCCTAGTGTGGTCCTACGTGGTATTCTGACTACAAAATAGCTCCATTTGGACGCCCTGCCGTCATGGTGGGAACCGAATTGCTCATTTTCTACATATGGCTCTTTCCCTCTGTACCTTTCCCCGTGACCTTCACACCCAAGGGCAGGTCCAGAGTAAGGGCTTGTCCATCTGAGTGGAAGATACTCTGATCAGGCTCTACGAGAGAGAGAGAGAGAGAGAGAGAGAGAGAGAGAGCGAGCTCACCAGGTCAGGAGGTGTTTGTAGTTCCAAAGTGATTCTTCCCGGATCTTAACAACATCCAAAAGACCATTTTCAGCTGGAGATTTATAAAGGGCATGAGAGGTACCCTTTATTGAACACTCATCATGCCAGAGATTTTATGCTACAATATCCCTTTAGAAGTAGATGTTACTCCTACTCACAGATAAGGAAAGTGAAGCTCGTGAATTTAAGCCACTTGTTTTAGGTAACGATTCTGATGAAGGGTGAAAAGGAGGCAGAAACTTCCCAATATGTGAGCTCCAAATCCATAGCTATTCCTTCCAAATACATAGTTACATTTCCAATCTCCCCACATATGTCCATGTCCACTGCCACCATCTTAGTGTGAACTGCCATCAAATCCCACCTGGAATATTGGGAAGTTTCTTCCTATGTGCTCTCCCACCTCCACTCGTGCCTCCCTCCCTATATGGCAATGTTCTAGATCTATTCTCTCTGATGTGGTAGCCACCAGCTACATGTGGCTACTGAGCACTTAAAATGTTCTAGTGTGACTTAGAAGCTGAATTTTAAAAATTATTTGATTTTTATTAATTTACATTTACATAACCACACATAGCTAGCGACTACTGAATTGCACAGCACAGATGTAAAATACAAAGCTGACCAAATCTCACTGCAGTTCGGTACCATTCAAAACATTCCCATTTCTCTTAGGTAAGGACCCAGACTCCTGGCAATTTACAAAGGCTCTGCCCAACTTAGATCCCGGAGGTGGTTTCCACGCAGTCTGCCTTATTTCCTGCTCACACTCTGCGCACCAGGCCCCCTGCGCCATATTCCTTCCCTGCACAGCCCCGCGCGCAGAGAATAGACTCGACGTGGAATTTCCTCCCCACCCACACCATCCCCCAGGCACCAATGCCCTTCTCCTTCAGGGAAGCCTTCCCCCACCAAGAGCTTTCCGGACCTTGACTGGTCTTAAGTCACCCTGTTCTTCTCCTTCTTAGCACTCCCCACTTTGTGCATTTATATTATACTTAGCCCTCTGGTGTCCTAAAGACAGTGTCTGTTTCCTTTTGCTGTTTAACAAGGTTCTACAAACATAGTGCCTTACAACCATACGCATCTATTATTCTCTTACAGTTCAGGAGGTCAGAGTCTCAGGGCTGCGTGAAGTCAAGGTGTCGGCAGGACCACATTCCTCTCCGGAAGCTCCAGGGAAGAGTCCGTTTCCTTGCCTTTCCCAGCTTCTAGAGGCCACCTGCATTCCTTGCCTCATGGCCCCTTCTCCACCTCCTGATTCTTCTGCCTCCCTCTCTCCATATTAAGGACACTTAATAATTATACTGGGCCCACCAGGATAATCCAAGCTATTCTCATCTCAAGATCCTTCACATCTATTAGGTCCCTTCCGCCATGTAAAGTAACGTGTTCACAGGGTCTAGGAATAGAATATGGACACCTCTGGGGAGGGGGGCACTATTAGGTCTACTGCACTCCCAACTAGACTGGGAGCTCTGTGACGGCAAGGACCACTCGCCATCACCATGTACAGTATGTGGCACATTGGTGGAGTGTGTGTGTGTGTGTGTGTGTGTGTGTGTGTGTGTGTGTTGCGAATGAACGAACAATGTAATTCCTCTACCACAAAGAAGAAATCATCTTGCAGAAAAATCTACGAAGAGCTTGTTAAGCATTGAATTAGCCTCTATATTTTTGGAAACCACACGTGGGACTCATGTCACACCAGGTGTAAGCCGTGGTGGGACTGATGATACCACCTAGTCATCCTGCTTTGTTAGGTATTATCAACGTGTCTTTTTACAATTTTTTAAAATCCTTTTTATTTATTTTTGAGAGAGAGAGGGAGAGAGTATGAACAGGGGCAGGGCAAAGAGAGAGGGAGACGCAGAATCGGAAGCAGGCTCCAGGCTCTAGGCTCCGAGCTGGTAGCACAGAGCCCCATGTGGGGCTCGAACCCACGAACCGTGAGATCATGACCCGAGCCGAAGTTGGACGCTTAACCGACTGAGCCCCCCAGGCGTCCCTCAACGTGTCTGCCTTGATAGTGGCCTGCCTTCTTTTCCTGCTCCCCCAGGCTCATTCAGCATCACCTCCTGCCCCCCATAACCCACACCTTTCATATTGGCCTGTCTCCTGGAATGAGAGAAGAGATGCCACTTGGACAGAAATCCAGGTAAATCAAGACAAAAGTGTTGACAAAACCCACACTATTTGGTCTGATTCCAGAGCATCTCTATCAGCAAGCTGCTTATGTTTTCCCTGAGACATGCATGAGGACAACAGTTTAAAAGGAAGCCACAGCTCTACAACTGTCATTGTTCAACTCATGGGTTTGTATGCATGTGACTATACACAGCCTCTCTCTCTCTCTCTCTCACACACACACACACACACACACACACACACACACACACACAGTTCTGTATAATCTATTTTTAAAGCACAGGACAAAAAAACCTCATGCTGACAGCTGTTGCCTCAATCACCGAATTTCAAAATATATGTTTTTCCATAAATTGTGCAACACTTCGGAATACTTTTGGAGCTAGAACGGGTATTGAGATCACCTAATCCAATTCACAAAGGTCTCCAGCCCTTCGGTGCAGATGAGGAAACCAAGGTCCAGAGCAGTGAACCGATTTGTCCCAGGCCCTCCTGGGCCTTGGCACGTAGTTTTGGGCTTTTAACAATTACACTTTCTGGAAACATTTATGAAGACTTTGTTCCTACAGTTTCTTACATCCTCCCTGTGCTGTGAATTTGGATCTGGAGTCAAACAAGCCTGGACTGAAATCCTGGCCCTGCACGCCTCCAGCATATGTGACCCCAGCCAAGTTACCATCCCTGGCCACTCTTCCCTCCCGTGGAAAAGAGAGGGAGGACAACGGGGGCTTCTTCGTGTGGCTGGTGTAGGAATCCAACGGAAAAGACCTGTAAAACTACGTTCCGTGGTACTTGCCGCCATAGTGACCGAGCGCTCTATTTCTCCCACCCTCTTCCCTCCCTTTTGTGTCTACTTTATGATGATGTGTTTGTTTTTCTCTCAGCAGTTTGCCAACTGATTTGACCAATACTTATCAAGCACAAGCCACGAGCCAGACATCCACCAGGGCCTGGGAGAGAAGGGTGAAGAAGACTGTCCAGGACCTCGCAGTGCTTAGAGTCTAGAGACGGGCGCAGACAGGTGAGCAGGTGAGGGGCCGCTGGCCGGTCAGGGTGATGTGGGGAGGCACAGAGGAGGGAGAGCCCCCCAGAGTGAACGGCGTGGCCCATGGGGGAATGACAGAGCCTGACTGGCTGACTCTCAGGTTGTAGGGTGTGGCTGAAAGGTGAGACGGGAAAGGGGGGGAGCGGAGGTTAGTGAGGAGGATGCCAGAGGGCCAGGTGTGGAGAAGGGAGGGGTGTCCCGGGACGTCTGTTCACTCGCACACTGGGAACCAGGCTGGGCCTTGAGGATACAGCAGGGAACACGCCAGGCCAATTCCCTGCTTCCACAGCCTTACATTTTAGCAGGGGCAAAGCAAGAGGCCTGGGCTGGCACAGGGGATCTAGGGAGGTGCAAGAGGATAGGAGTCGCCAGACGATGAAGTGTGAGGCTCTGTGCCTGAGAATACACCAGGGACTTCCTGCTGAGTCCAGCCCACCAGGCCACCTCGGGGCTTTACAGGGGTTCTCGAGATCCAGCCTCACTGGGCCCTTACATCAGTGCTCACGAAGTCAGGAATGTGGGGTTTTCAATAAAAGTGCAGGCAATGGGCCCAGAGGGAGTCCGGCTCAAATGAGCTTTTATATTTTTATGTGGAATGTAATCACGTTTGGTCATGATCGAGGCTGCCCCGTTACTGCTATTAGAGCGTTTATGGTTCTAAGGGGGATACGCGTCTTCGGCGATACATGCTCGCAACTAAAAGCAACAAGGGTGTGCTGAATTCTAGTGGCCGCTGCAAAATTCTCAGGAAAGGGCTCACGAGCATCGCCTTGGGGAGCTTGGATGAGAGGGCGGGTGTCGTGCACAGGCCCAAGAGTGGCCAGACCCAGCGAGGGACAACGCGGCCCGGGAGTTTTCACAACCAGCCGCCCTGGAGGAGGTTCTTTCCTTATGCTTTATCTACAATCTTCAGAAGTCCCCCAGGGGCTTCCCAGCCACCAGACCCATCTTCCATGTGTGCAAGCAGGGCCCAGAGAGGTTAGGGGCTCCCCAAGAGGCAGAGCCTGTGAGTGGATGAACTTCCTGGGGCTCCATAGCGGATCACCAGGGACAGAAATATATTCGCTCACAGTTCAAGAGGGCAGCAGTCCCCAGTCAAAGAGGAGACACAGTTGGCTCTTCTGGAGGCTCTAAGGGAGAAATGGCCTCATGCCTTTGTCCTCGCTTCCGGGGGCTGCTGGCAGTCCTGGGGTTCCACGGCTACTACAGTCGCTCTAATCTCTGCCTCTGCGTCCACACGGCCTCTTCTTTCCGGAATTCTGTGCCCTCTCCTTTACTTATAAAGACACCTGTTGGTGGATTTAAAGCCCACCCGAAATCCAGCGTGCCTCCCGGGATCCTGACTCTTTACATCTGCAAAGACTCTCTTTCCAAAACAGATCACGTTTTGAGTTTTTGTGCGGACGCAGACATTTTGAGGACACTATTCAACCCAGCACTGTAAGTGCGACACAGGAGCTGAGCCAGGTCGGAGTGCAAAACCACTCACACAGAAGACGTGGGGATGTGTCACACTCATTTGCTCACAGCGACTTGGCTTTCTGGCTTCCCACTGAGTTCCCCTCTGCTTTCTTTATTCCCTTCCTTCTCCTAAGTGTAGACCAGGCCTCTGCCAAACTCTCCTTAGGCAGGAGCACAGAAAGCCCTTGAAGAATCACAGAGGACCAAAGACTCGGGAGGGAAACACTAGGATGCAGGAAACAGGAGAAACGTGCCACTCTGGGAATGCGACTCAACACTGACTTGACCCTGCCACTCAGAAGCTGGTGATTTTGGGTAAGTTGCTTTGCCTCTCTGAGCCTTACTTTCCCTAGCTTTAAATTGGGCATGGATTTCTTACTTAACTACTTAATTAAAATAATGGAGTTAATGGGTGAGACGGTTCTAGAGGCTTCTGGCAGAGAGTACTTGATCAACAAAAGCTTGTTTCATCTGAATCCGCTGGCATCTCTTCGGTGACGGAGGAGGAGAGCCAGACCCCTAAAAGGAGAAAGGTTATGCCAAGCCCGTCAAGTGGGGGTAAATGCAGAGCTAACTGCAGGCATACGAGGCTCACACACACATGCACCCACCGTGGTAGCTGTGACTAATCCTCTGCGGGAATATCTACACCGCTCTCTGTCCATCCACCTGTTGACTGCCGGTACTACGTGCAAGTCCTGCCTGAGCACCTGCTGACGTCACGTCTTCAACCTTCACACCACAGGTGTGAGGTCGCCATCGTCATTACCCCCGTCGCACCAAGGAATAAACGCAACCTGCCACGAGTCTCCGTGAGCCGAGCGGCGGCGCTGACACTCAGACCCCGCGTGTCTGACCACGGAGCCCGTCGCTTCACCACGCGTGGCGGCCACAGGGAGCCCCACAGGTGCCCGGGGAGCAGACGGCAGCACCACTCATTCCCCCACGCTGGGTCAGGGCACGGGTTGGTGAAGGGGTGCCATTTGGGCGGGGCCACGGAGCAAGTGAATCATCGGGGGCTCGTGGTGTGATGGAGCCACACAAATCCAAGTTCGTGTGCTCGCTGTGCGGCTCAACCGACCCTGTGACCTCGAGGAACTGACGGTGCCTTTCCGAGCCCTTGTCTCCTCATCTGCCAATGGGGATGAAATGGCTACATCGAAAGGTTGATGCAAAAACGCAAAGCATAAATGCGGGTAAAAGCTGCAGGGACAGAAAGCGGTCTGGTACGAAGTAGTGAAGCAGAACGCGATGCGTAGGTATTCGGCCCTCAGAAATACATGCGCATGCGTATGAGGACATAAGTACCCGGATGTCCAGGGCAGCGCCGGTCACCAAAGTCTCAAACCACCCAAGTGTCCGTCTACGGTAAAACTGAAGGGCGGCCCCATATGCACATATGGAACTGCTGGGGTAATGGAAACACAACAGCAGGTCTCACAAAGGATAATACTGAGCAAAACAAGCCCATAAACACCCACCCGGTTCTGCCTACATAAGGTTCAAAAACAGGCAAAACGCTGGGCTCTGGGGTTAGAATCTGGGCCGCTGGTCACCCTTGGAAGGGGTAGGGGGCGATCAAGGGGTACAAGGGGTACAAGTTCTTGTTCCTCGAGAACTGACGGCCTTCTTTCCTGATCCGGATGCTGTTCACCATGAAATCCATTAACCTGTACATTTAGCATCTGCGAACTTCAATACACATTTATACTCCGGTACAAAGGGCTTCTTTGTTTGTTTTCAATTATACGGAATAGACCTGGCAAGTGGAGCATTTTCAGGAAGTGCTAGTTTTCTTTCCTCAAACGACTCCATCATGACCTGTGCAAGAAAAGCAACCTCTCTCTGTAAATGATATCCTTAATGACATCAGCTCAGTGGGCCACTGATAATATGGGGAAAGGGCACAGAGGGAGGGTCAGAAAGTTGGATGTCGGGGTGAGGAGGGCCTATTTGTTTAATGCCTCAGTGGGTTCCCTGAGCAAGATTCCTGATCCATGCCAGAGTGGGTGTTCATGAATGGCCCCATCTGTTTCATCCCTAAGCTTTGAAAAATCAAGCTGGGCTCTCAGTCAGGTCCTCCAAAGCCCTGTTGCTCTAGCCACTGCCTACTACCCAGATCCCTCTCTACCTCCTCTGTCTCCTGACCCACTAAAGTCCAGCCACACTGACCTTTTTCGCCTTCTTCGGCATCCCCGATTCTCCGCTTAAATGGCAACCCCCCAGCCTGAAGGGACATCCCCCTGAATGGTTCTTTTTCACGAAATCTGTTTTTCTGTGATATTGGAATTTTCTCAGATGTTCATTTCATCCACATTCGTTTGGCCGTTTGCTTATTTATTTTCTGTCTTCCTTACCCACCAACCTTTGTTCAACCTTGTACCTCCAATATATACCAGCAAACATTTTCACATAGTAGTAGGCTTTCAAAATTAACTTATCGCATAAATTGAGCCAGAAACATCTCAGATGTGTTAGTACAAGAGTGCTAGATTTTTGTCTCACTAAAAGATTTCCCTGGCAACAGTACTTTTACTCAGATAATTCCACACATCACACCATCCTCAAAATCCTAAATCAATCAATTGTTCGAAAAGTAGAAGAGTTTTCACAATCCAGGGATTTCAAACTATAACGCAGGGAACAGAAAATATAGAGATGAATAATGGAGGCCAGGTGGCACTGAGAGGGGATGGTGGGGACAGTGGCAGGCTGAAAAACCAGCCTGTGACCAAGCAAAATGCAGTAACTACGGATCAGCACCATCCACCTGCTGCCGTTACGAAATGCAAAGCTTGTTGCCCAATCCCCCAGCTTTCTCGAAGAGGCCAAAAATGCACATTTTTTTTTTGTATGTGAACGCTGCCAATTTTTTAGTACCGGTAATAAATTTAATGTCTCCTCAAAGTGTATAGCCAGTGTGTAGCAAACTGTTTCTGCAGGCTGCCTGCAGCTGATGCCCTCCATCCTGACCTTAATCTGCCATTTTATAAACGGGGATCGGGGCAGAGAAAGACGATGGTTCGTTACTCTCACAGTTAGTATGTGGCAAGATGTGGTCTGGAACCCGGGCTTATAGCTCAAAGCCATGGCCATCCCATCCACAGTGAGAAAGACCTCTGTGTGCCCATCAGCCTTCATAACATTAAATTATGTGTTGGATCATGTGTACTATATTGAGAAGATCCAACGTGACTCTTCATTAGCCTTAAATGAAAGCCCATAGCCCAGTTGTGAGGACTCATCACAACAATCTTAAGAAAGGGGCGCTGGGCTGTTTTAACACTTGATGCTAATTTACAGGCAGCCTTGAGTCAGAGTTGCACATGCGGTGCCCTGCGTGAAAATCCTTCTTTGTGAAGACCTGAGCCTTCTCTGCTTGTACCAGCCCCTTTTTAATTCTGTCTTAGCAGCCTGGGCCTCACCCTGTTATAGAAAAAGTAATCGTAAATCTGCATGAAGTTTCTGATGATTAGTTTTGCTTGGAATCAGGCCAAAGAGCCAGACTTTTGCCAATTCCATATGTACACGTAAGTTCTTTCAAGAAAGAATGCATTAATCCTTCCCACTGGGCTGGGGATGAGGAGTTTAGGGGCCCCACGGGGGAGAGTGCTCCTGACTCCAGTTGTATGTGTAAAGGGTGTGCCAGGACCACTTAACAGGCACCTTAGTAAGTGGGCGCGCTTTATCCACGGCAGCACCGAGGGGCACGGGTTATGAATTTTTTAGATGAGAAAATTGAGACTCGTAACTTGTCTCAGCGCATGCAGCTAATCCACCATCAGCCGGGGTGTCACCCTGTCCCAGGACGGCAGAGGCCCTGCTGCACATACACACAGTCCACGCGGAGAGTTCCTTCTGTACTGAGCGACGCCCAATACTGCCTTTAGCCAACGAGCAGGTGATGAACAGCCACGTCGCTGGTTATCCGCCTCCCTGGCTTCCTTTCTTCTTCCCCTTAAAACTTGAGGATACGCGAGCCACGATAGCCGTTGACGCAGAGAGAAAAGGTGAAAAAGTTAGAGACGCAAGAGGAAAACCAGCCAATGTAAAAGCGCTTACTGTACTATTTAGAAGAAAGAAGAAGAAAAAATGGCAGTGTCAGAGCTCAAAACCCCCGGTACAGAGCAGACTTTTAATGCATTTAATTACTCAGTGCTCAGTCCTGGCAATGAAAAGTTGGTTTCTGATAGGTTGTAATGACCATGGTAATTTGAAGACGGTAAGAAAGCAGAATGCTGAGGTCAGAGGGTCAGAAGATTGGGTTTCAGGCAATCAGCACTCCTCCCTCTTCCTGCCTCTCGCTGGACGAGTGTCACTGAATAAGTTAACTGGTCTCTCTCTCTCTCTGTCTCAGCTTCTGGGCCCACAACAAGGAGAGCACTGCCTCGTAACAGACAGAATTCCCAGTCCAGCCTCAAGCAGGAAAGTAGAAGCCATCAAAAGAGAACTTCCACACACTTTAAGTCAACCCCGACACCTGCATCTGCTGCCATGTGCCCCGCTTCCTCCTGCGAGCTCGGCTCAGAACCACTTCCGCCCGCTTCCGGAGACGCCCTGGAATGGGAGTGAGACCTGGAATACAGGATTGTGTTGCAGGGTGGATTTCACCATGGCAAGAGGGAGACAGCTCGCCATTCTAAGCTTAGACAGCCTGGATTTCAGGGCATCTGAGCCCCTGACAGCTGGGGGGCCTCTAGAGCAGGAATCTCTTAGAGAAGGGAGGGCTACGTTTGCAGCAATGTGTTCATGTTGGAATCTTAAGCAGCGGAGGGGCAACACCTCAGGTCCTTGTTTGGAAGCATCCCCGTTGCTTGGAAGTCCTTTTGGGTGACAATAAAGAATTTAAAATGTAGAGTCAGACAATAAAAACTTTAGACTTGATTCTGAGTTACACTACCAGGGGGAAGGCAGGGTGGGTGGACACACATGCGGGTGGGAAGTTAGATGTAAAGCCTGTGGAAATTCTCTCTGGCGGGCTTCTGCTTTATTACTCAAGCCTAGAATGAGAAATTAATCTGTAAGCAGGAGATAGGATGGCAGAGAAGGGAGGGGATGGTTTTAGAGCACGAAGTGGTCCCTCTTTCCAAGCTATTGTGTCCCCACCAGATGAAGGACAGAGAAGCGACCGTCTCTGAGCAGGTGTATATTCCACAATATAAACCACTATGTGGAGGATTATATAGATTAACCCTATTGTTAATTGTTAGTGAGAATTAAGGTGCTCTCAACCTCAACCAGGGTCTACTCTGGACTGTTCTCCTCCCCAGGAGAGACCTGGCAATATTTGGAAACGTTTTTGGTTGTCACAGCCACTAGGGAGGGAGCAACTGTTGCTACTGCTATCTGGTGAATTGGACCCGGGAGGCTGCTAAGTATCTGCAACACGCAGGACAGCCCCACAATAAAGAACAGTCCAGCCCCAAACGTCGGGACTTTTCGGGTTGGAAAATCCTGGATAAAGTAAGATTTGACGATTTGACTTCTACAAAACCCTGTTACCCTCCCCAAACAGCCTGGGCTTGTGGTCAACTAAAAATCCTCCAATGGCCCCTCTCTCCAACTGTGTTCCCCACACCCCTTAGAAAATTAACTTCTCTGGACCTCAATATGTGAACTCACATTTCATCTGACTAAGGTTAGCCTCTTGGTTCCTATTCTGTAGCGTTAAACAACCAATATTTGGAAACATTTGGGTACAACAGTTGCCAGAGAGAGGTTTGTGGTTAAATCAGGAAATAACAGCAGTCAATTTCCAACTGAGAGGAGCCCTAAAAAAAGAAGCTAGTAGAAACCTGGATATTCAAGGGTGTGTTGCGAGTTTAAATGAACTGTGAGCTAAAATAAACTAGCTTGATCACCCAACACAAATGGCAACTGTGGGTTGAATATGGTTTAGGTATACTGCAACTGTAGGTAAATACACTGAATGCTAATGGCTTTATAATAGTCTTATTAATTCACCCTTCGTAGTTAATGTTTAAGATAAACTCTGTGTCTTTAGAGTAATTTATGCATTCCACTTTTAGAGAATTCCAACTGAATGAATATGAACATAATCATTTTACACAAATGTTCTCTGAGGAGGGAGCAGGAAGTATGAACCGGGGCAGAGACTCCCCACTGCTTTATTCATAATGGATCAGCCGATTCATTCCTTATTAATTTAATGGAGTACAAGTAAGCAGCGTAACAGCTTGAGTTTAGGAGTGTTTCACAAATGGGGCTTTTTGTCTGTAATCGCTTAATCCTGCCGGCTAGGCCTCATAAATTGAATAAAAGAGGGAACTGGGTTTTAATTAAGTCCAAGGAATGAGGCTGCGTCAAAGACACAACCATCCCTGGCAAACACAGGGGTGAAGTGTGTTTGGTTAATATCCCATGCTAACAGCATCCTGGCCCAGCGCGCCCCTGACTGGAACCTTTTGATGTCGGGCTGGAGGGAAATCCTGTTCTCCGGATTGGCTTGCGTCTCCAAGGGCAGTGAGAAAAGAGCAGATGACTGAGCTCTCGCCGGCCCAGATCTCCCCAGTCAAGCTAGCGTTCCAGCAAAAAAAGGCATCACTGGCCCCTCATTTTGCGTCTGTCCACATCTGGCTGGGAAAGAGAGACTGTTGACCAGGAGCTCAGTCCATGGAAAAAGTAAGGAATTCTTTTCCAAAAACTAGTATGTCCTAGGGGAAACAAACTGGGGCTTCAGGTCAGACTGACATGCCTTCAAATTCCACCTGCACAGTAAAATAGCTATGGGACCTTGAACAGGATGGAAATAATGCTTTGCTGGGTTATTATAAAGACTAAATAAATTTCTGTGGTCAGGCACTTTGCAAAGTGAGTGACTCTTTGAGGATGTTCAATAAAGGGCCGTTGGCATCATGATTATCACCTCCTACTAAAATGGAAATGCCCTTTTATGAAAAGGGTAATAATAAACTCAAACAGATAACTCTTTCTCCATGTTTCCCTATCCACAGGCCCAAGCCCCACTTGCCAAAGCCTTTGGTAGATTACTCTGCATTTCCCTTAATCACCACTCAGGACCCCTTGTGGGAGATCTTCATGGAATGTGGGGCAGACAGGAAAAATGGCCCCCAGCGATGTCTGCATACTAATCCCTAGAACGTGTGAGTTGTGTCACCTTCGGATGTGATTGGGTTAACAATCTTGAGATCAGGAGATTGTCCTGGATGGTCTAAGACAGCCCAGTGTCAACACCTGGGATCTTATAAATGAAGAGGGGAGACAGGAGGTTCGGAGTCAAAGATGTGAAGATGAGGCGCTGCTGGCTCATGGGAGGATGAGGCCAGGAGCCAAGGAATTCGGGTGGCTTCTAAGAGTTAGAAGAAAGGAAACAGATTCCCACCCGCCCCAGCCCCGGAGGCTCCAGAAAGCGTGCAGCACAGCCGACACATTGATTTTAGTGCAGTGAGACCCGTATCAGACTTCTGACCCCTAAAACTGTAAGATAATGTGTGTGCGTAGTTTTATATTTTTTATTTTTTTTTAACTTATTTATTTTCCAGAGACAGAGAGACAGAGCACGAGCGTGGGAGAGGCAGAGAGAAGGAGGCACACAATCCGAAGTAGGCTCCAGACTCTGAGCTGTCAGCATAGAGCCCGATGCGGGGCTCAAACCCATCAACTGTGAGATCATGACCTGAGCCGAAGTTGGATGATGCTTAACCAACTGAGCCACCCAAGTGCCCCATGCGTGCACACTTTTAAGCCAGCAAGTCTGGCTTATTTGTTATAGCAACAAGTAGAAACTAACCAAATGCCCAAGCCAGACGATGCAAATCCCCTGCAAGTATCTGTCTTCTGGGTTTTTTTTTTAATGTTTATTTATTTTTGAGAGAAAGAGAGAGCAGGGGGAGGGGCAGAGGGAGGGGGTGGACACAAGATTCGAAGGGGACTCTGCACGTACAGCCTGATGTGGGGCTCGAACTCATGAACTGTGAGATCATGACCTGAGCCAAGATCAAGCGTCCGACGCTTAACTGACTGAAACACCGGGGTGCCCATCCCATCAGTGATTTCTAATTGTCACAAGAGCCTCACAGGCTAGGTGATCCGAATGCCTATTTCACTAGTGAGTACACTGAGACTTTAGTAATTTGCAGAACCAAGATTCAAACCCAGTGTCTCTTGGTTACAAAGCTCCTGACCTTTGCAGTTCCCAGAAAACTTGAGAATCAATCCTGGGTTTGCAAACAGTTATCATGTACCTCATTTGTATGTGATTATGCCATTCTCATGGTTCAAATTTTAGGAAAGGTTCTGAGAAAAAAATAGAAAGTCAAGAGTACTTTAAATTCCACCAACCAAAGTTACCACCCTCCCTTCCTTCGATCCTTCTTTCTTTAGCTCTTCGGTCCAACTGATATTTATTACCTGCTACTCACGAGTCAAGCCATCAGACACTGAATGGTTAACAGGCTCTTCTAGGCAATCAAGGGGCCTCTAGGACAGTGGAAACAGTCACGGCAAGGGCCGATGCTGTATTGTGCTGTGTGGGAAGAGTCAGAAGACAGATACACGTGGCAAGGGCACTAATTCCAAAGGGGCTCGGGAGAGGGATCGGCTGATTTCTGGCAGAAGCGATGGGCTGGGGCTTCCAGGATGAGCCAGCTGATGGGGAGGAGACGGAGTGTCCCGGAGGAGAAGTGGCCAAAGCAGAGGTGGCTCATTAACATGAGACAGCGGAGGGTTAACACCACCACGGTGTCTCTGTTTTACCCAGATCCGTCACTTTCTCCCTCTCTAACCTTGGGGAAATCCCCTGTGTCACATCTGGGCCTCAATTTCTTTCTCCCTCACCTATAGATACTTGTTCTTACACTTGGTAGTCATACGGATGAACAGCATCTGTTTCCATTGCGGACAATGTTTCGGGCACTCTCCTCATTCCAACACGCAACTTACATTAGCTCATTTCATCCTCACTCTGACCTTACTGAGGAAGTTTCTATCAGTGCCCCCACTTCACAGGATGATGAAGATGAGGCATAAAGGGTGCCAGAGACTGAGGGGCTGGAGCTGAGGTCCAAACTCGAGAGGTCTGGTTGCAGAGTCCACATGCTTACCCCTAGGCTATGCACCTATCAAATGAGACCCTAATGTCAATGTAAGAAGTGGCGGTTGGGGGGCGGGGGCCAGATGATGAGAAATTCTCTCCTAAGCCGTCCACACTGGTTGAATTTTTGCCTCTTGCACACCTGGTGAGTCAGTCTCCAGCTACTAACAATAGCTAGCATTTCTTAAACGCGTGCTATCGGTCAGGCACAGTATTAGAGGTTGCGCATCTGATTTAACCTTCAGATCATCATCACCGTGATGAGTCTCCTTCAGTTCAGAAGGAAACGAAAGTTCAGAGAGGCCGAGTTATTTTCCTGAGGCCACCTAGCTAGGAAGAGACAGTGTTTTGATAGGAACCAGGCAGGGGACTGGAATCTCCACGCTCACTCACGCCAGTATATGAGGCATCATGGACCTATGAGCTGGGGAGGGAAGACTGGCCGGGCAGGTATGGAGGCCGAGGGAGTTCAAGAGAATCACCCTCCCCCCCCCAACCCCCCCCCCCCCCACCCCCCCCCCCGCCCGGTGCAGACCCAAGCCATGCCACGCCCAGATGGAATGAAGAAGGCTTCTCTCCTGGTCACGCCAGCAGGAAATTGAGGGTAAGTGGTGCCTGGGGACAATGCATCATGGCTTCACCCTCTCTAGCCACAGCCCACTGCAGAATTTGCAAAGACGGCTCTCCTTGTGGTGCTCCCGCAGTCTGGTATCTGAGAACCACACGGTCCTCTCAGACCTTCTTGCGCTGTGCCTGCTCTGGGAGCTGGGTGCCCGGGCCCCCGCTCAACTCTGGGCACTAGGCAGAACATGTCTTCCGCTTCTGTGTGTCTCCCACAAGGGCCCCTGCCAGTATCTTCAGGGCTGAGGCTTCAGGATGTTCTCCAGCACAGGGAAAGTGGAGAGTGACTTAGAATATACGGGACCAGAATAACCGTGAGACCTAATTCCAAGAGCTGTGCTTGGTGGGTAATTAAATGTGCTCTGTTTATACCCTTGGTTGTCTAATCAGAGCTCTTTTATTACAGTTTATGTAATGCTTCCTAGTCATTAAAGCAGCATTTGGTAAATGGGCTTACCTTGGGAGGCTCAGACACCCAGAGGCACTGAGGCACCTGTCTGGGGTGGAGACAGCTGAGGCATTATTTACAGATTAATGTATTAAACAAACAAACCTAACATTCCTTTCCTATTCAACAAAGCAACCCTGTCTATTCATCAGCTTGGGAGAGGGACCCCTTATGTGCATAAAATTACCCTACAGCACTGCGAGCACTCCAGGAAAGAAGGAAGGGAGGATGGGAAGGAGGTTTTATTGAGTGCATTCTATGTGCCGCAAGCACCACTGAGCTTCAAGTTCCTGAAATGCAAATAGGGGAGAATAATCTGTGATCGTGTTTTTAATGACAAAGATAAGGGGCCCAATACCAGTACCAACTAACACTGAACAATTACCGAACGCTCTGCACGCCAGACACTGATGATCGCTTCACGTGCATCCTCCCATCTAATGCTGACAACATCCCTGACGGGTGGGAACCACTTTACAGATGAGGAAACTGAGGAACAGAGAGGTTAAGGGAATTGCCCAAGACTGCAGGGCTACTGTTTGGTATTGGGTGGTGCGTCTTCCAGAGCCCACGTGTTTAACTGTGATACCTGCTTCCCATTATGCTGGCGGGGTTAGTTGAGGTAATAGAGTAAAACGCACTGTCCTGCCTTCCCGCTCCAAAGCAGCGCTGTGAATGGAGACTGAAAAGCTCATCTAATTGGCGAGGGCAAGGAAAGCTTCCCGGAGGAGGTGACTCGCCTAGGATCTTGCTTGCTATATAAGCACCCCTTAGGCGCAGTCAGGTAGGTGTATATGTGGCAAAGAGAAAAGGTGCTTCTGTCTCCTCCAGGGAAGGGAGCAGAATGAAAAAACATTCAGCAGCTCCTCTGAAGGTTCAAGTTCTCAGCCCCTACGGGCTGATTTCAAAGCACCAGGGAGATCCAAGAACGCACCCACAGGGGCTGTGGCTGGAGGAGGAGAATGACGGTCCTTGTCCAAGCTCTTTCGGAGCCAGTTTGAGAAGACGGCAATGGGTTAGTCAAAATGGTTTTCACACAGGGATATCCGAGAGGCAGGCCCCTGCACCTCTGGGGGCCAAGGAGTTTGGGTCTCCCGGGCACGTTGTAGGTAGCTATTCCACAGCCCAGGGGTGGGCAGGGATATGTTGGGAAACGGCAGCTCTGTGAACGTATCCCTTTCTCACAACTGTTGAAAAAGCCCCTTTCTTTAATAGCAAATCCCTTTGTCCCTGCCCTACTCCCTACCATAATCATAATCATAATCATAAATTAAAAGGAAACCTGTTGGCTTTATTCAAAAGGAATTAGAAAAAAAAAACAAAACTAGGCCACCTTTCTTATCCAACTGCTGACTTTCAGACAGATTATTGGGGCTTGTACCAAATTAAGCAAAAGGTTAGGAGAATGGGGACGCACTCTGAAAACATACGCTGCCTCTTTAACATCTCAGGTTTTCTTTAAACAGAAAATTACAGCACAATGCACGGACTGACGACAGCATTATCCTTTATCACAATACCCAGCCAACTTTAACTTGTCTCAAGTGTTATTATACGAAATAGAATTTACTGCTATGGACTTCTCTTCAATACTACTCCTTCCCTGTTTAATGAAATGTCATTATTCCAATACAAACCCTTTCTTTTTGCAGTCTGCTCCCCCCCACCCAGCCACTATATTTCATTTCCTGCAGTTACGCGATATTATTGCCTTTTTTCCACAGCTATTGATTTAGGTGTGTATGGCTATTACAATGCAAAATAAAACAGCTCCCCATCCATTCTACCTTGTACCATTGAACATTAACTTAATTTGTTTCAAATCTGCATTTGATTTGGCAAGGAAACCATTTATCTTTATGAAGAAAGCCCTCATAAAGTAGAGAGTTTAGGAGATCACGGCTTTAAAAATTTAATAGCCTTGTGTCTTATACACTAGAAAAATGAATTAAACCTTCAAATAGTATATGTCTCAATGTAACCTTTTTGCATTCCCTACTATGTTTAATTTATTATATTCTTTCTGGAGGAGGAGAAACGGCAGAGGACAGATGGCAGGACGTGGCTCGTTCTTGCACCGCGTGAATAAAGCCAGGGTCTGCTGCTCGGGAGCTGCGTGCTTTGCCGCAAAGCCCCGTCCGGCTCATGCTCAAGTACACGCTGCGGTTTCAAGTGGTTGTCGGCATGCGTCTTGTCCAGTGTTCCCTGTGGCGGGAGAGGGGGCTCCCTGCCCGGGGCACCCGGCCAGCAGCCTGGGGAGGAGGGCAGGGAGGAGAGGGGGAGAGGTAGTGGAGGTGTGATGGCACCTCCAAAAGATTCCAAAGTAAATGCTCGCCCTCAGAGGGAACAGGGCACCGCCTAGAGGGTAAGAGACCATGCCTGAGCTCAGGTGTCTAGACGGGACCAGAAGACACGGGTGCTGATGCTACGAACCCTGCTCTTACAAAAGCGAGGGCTGGGGCTCCAGCCTTTGCTCTCGCTCTCTTTATTATGAACCTCCTTCTTTCCTTTTTTCCACCTCAGTCTGTGAGGTGTGCGGACAACACAGAACCCCAGGTCAGTGGAAGGTGAGGCCTGAAGAGTAGAAAACGATCAACTTCTCATCCTCAGTCGGATGACAATTATGGGACATTAAGATCAACTGATTAATTGCTGCATGTCAGGAGCTGTCCTCAGCTCGGATACCCAATATCTTAGCCAAGCTTCACATCCACCTTACCATTTTTTTTTAATGTTTATTTCTGAGAGAGAGAGACAGAGAGACAGCGCGAGTGGGGGAGGGGCAGAGAGAGAAGGAGATACAGAATCGGAAGCAGGTTCCAGGCTCCAATTTGTCAGCACAGAGCCAGATGCGGGGCTTGAACTGACAAACCACGAGATCATTGCCTGAGCCAAAGTCTGACGCTTAAGTGACTGAGCCACTCAGATGCACCCTCACATCTACCTTATAAAATGGGTCCCACCTTTAGATCCCACAATTACAGACGGGGAAACTGAGGCATGGAGGAGTACCTTGCCCAAGATCACACAGCTATTAGACAGTAGAGCAGATACCTGAAACCCAGAGCTTGAAATCTGGGCATCTCACAGGTAGTCATTATATATATATTGTCAGCTTGGGATATGGAGTGTGAGATCTCTTCCTGTGAATATTTGAAGGACTGCCAAACAGAAGAGGGCGAGATCTGCTCTGGCTTCAAGGGCACTGAGACAACCCTTCCCATTTGCATAATATGCTCCCATAATTCACACATTTTATCCTCAAAACAACCCCAGGTAGCTGCCATAGAGACAGGAATCTATGACTCGGAGAGGAGAATTGCTTTGCCCAATCCACACGGTTCAAAGGGAGCATGGGCAAACTTCAAACCCAATTCTCTACTGAGTGTCCTGGGCCCGTTCCATTATGCTCCATTACCGACGGTATAAATTCAAGCAAACTTGACTCCGTGTACGCTATAAATCGGGCACTCTGCTAAGCTGTGAGATTCAAAGCTAAAGATAAAACAAACTTGCTTTTAAGAAGTCTAGTAAGAGAGATGTGAAATGGCCTCCCGAAACCTGATATTACAGGAACCATAGGAGTCATGTGGAACGTATGGGAGAAGGGAGAATGGGAAGGCAGACGCTCGTCTGGCTCGAGAAGTCCACGGAAGGTGATGTATGACACAGAGAACGCATGAGTGGACGGGCACCATAGTGAGATAATTTTGGTTCAATATAACAAAGAACTTCCCACCAGATTTGGCAGAGATAGAAAATTAATTTATTCTGACATCATCAGAGAAGGATTTCAAGGGCTTATTTTTAGACCACATGGCCAGAAAAATTCTAAATATCGGGTAAAAGGTTAAATTTGATGGCCCTTTCTCACCTTCTCATAGCCCCAAACGTAGGAGATCTCGGCTTTTCCCTGAACTCTTTGGTTATTCACACAACTCAGTTCTATTCCCCAGTATTTGGTGGCCAGCAACCAGCTTCAGGCCCCGAGGGCTCCAGCCCGGTGTTTGACAATTTCTCAGCCCAAGGGAAGAGAGGCGCAAGAACCCACCACATTTTCTTGATAGCTGAGTCCCAGGAGCTACATGCTCACTGCTCTGTGTCGCTCTTCTGCTGCTAACAGAGAATCTTCTCTAAGGCATCCCTTGTCTTTCGAGATGATCCTGGAAGGTAGGCTGATACCTTTTTGACACCGATTTACACATCATCCCACAAACATTTACTGAATGCCAAATCCTCTGCTAGTTGCGGAGAGAACTTTTTTCGACCCCACAAAGGCCCTCCTAACTCCAAATATAAGTGAGATAAATCATCATTAACTGAGGCCTAAAGGGACACAGGTTGTGTCCAGCATCCTTGGACTGCTGCCACGGAGGCAAAAAAATACATCTGCAAGTTCTCTGTTACTTGTTAGGAGGAGCTTCAACAGGAGCTTTCAAACAGGTAATAAAAAGACGTGGCAGTAACACATCAGGGGGAGGGGGTCTATTCCAAAACGGAAACTTGCGCGGGACAGATTAACGGCACTCCCAAAGACGTCCATACCCTGATCCCAGAATCCCATACCTTGTGACTATGTTGCCTTACATGGCAAAAGGGGACTTTGCAAACGTGATTAGGCCAAGGATCTTGAGACAGATTATCTGAGCTTATCTGGTGGACCCAATGTAATCACAAGGGTCCTTATAACAAGGAGGCCGGAATGGCAGAGTCAGAGGCAGGCGCAGCTGGCTTTGAAGATGGTGGAAGGAGCTGTGAGCCAAGGGATGCAGGCAGCTTCCAGAAGCTGGAAAAGGCAAGGAACGGGTTCTCCCTAGAACCTCTAGAAGGAGCGCAGCCCCTGACAGGCTGATTTTAGGACTTCTGACCTCCAGAATTGCGAGATAATAAATGTGTGCTGTTTTGAGCCATAAAACTTGTGGGGATTTACTAGAGCAGCAACAGCAAGCTAATACAATATTATTTGCTGTCAGGCATATATCACATAATTTACATTCATTTGTTCAAAAAATACACTCACTGAGTAAGTATGCTGCTCCAGGAACTGTGCCAGGTTCTGAGGGCACAGAGGTGGCCCAAAGAGTCTGGAACATATTTACAGGCCAGAGGACAGTAAGTGAGAAAACAGGCCACAAAGGCGGGTACTGCTACCCCCATTCGAATGTTAAGAACCTGAAGACACAGAGGACTAAAGTAACTTCTCCAAAGTCTTTTGAGTCACAAATGACCCAGCCGGGATCCAACCATGTCTGTCTCACAAACAAACCCGTGCCATTTTCACCACCTTCTCATTTTCCTTGGGGACGGCTTGGGATGCAGAGCTAAAATTCCTTCACATGCCTAACCCTGTCATTTTCCTCTAAATTCCCGGAAGCCACATACATCCCTTCCTCGGATGGGACAGTGGCCATTTCCAAAGCTGCTTCGAACCACAGTACTTCTCAACTTGCCTCTCTTAGGGACCACAGACACGTATCTTGTTATACACAGCCCCTGATATTTTGATTATTTTGATGCAAATCCATCGCCCATAATAAATTCCCCTGCTTTCCAAACGCAATCGATTTTAGAGGCATGAAAGCAAAAACGAAGCAAGCTCTGACAGTCTTCGCGCGTGTCCGTGACAGGAGAGGCCTAAGTGGCTGAAAGCTATTTTCCTCACCGTCAACCCGCCAGATGATCTTCCTTGCACAAACACACACCCATACGGTCTGGCTAATGCTTGCCTTTTCGGACATATGTGAGCAAATAAATGTAATTACGAGCGAGATGTAATCGCAACTGCCTCGCTATTAAAGCTGTGGTACGCTCTCGTGGCTCGGCTAACAATATAGGCAGAAGGGTGGAACTGCTTGCTCCTCTCCCAGAAAGAAAAACATTCCAGAAGGATGGCCTCTTTAAAATCGTATCTGCAAAAATACAACATTTAAATGCAGAATCTGACTTTCCAAGAATCGCACCAGAAAACCTTTTAACAGAAACAGCAGGGAGAGAAAGCTTTTTAAATCATGATACTCCATGAAGGATTATGAAAATGGGGGTCATCGCATGAGACAGAATTGCAAATACAATGAGGAAAATCTTCTCCTCTGTGTAAATACATGAGGACAATTTATTCTTCTCTGTTGAGCCATCGGGGGCTATTTTCAGCTTCTGGAAAAAGGAAGGGAAAGAAGCCACCATGTCCAAATGGATCTGTTCGGAGGGATGCGCTGGGCTGCTGCCCGGTAGTAAGGGTCAGCTTCTCACACACTCAACCAGGCTGCCTGAGAAGAACTGCCCTAAGACTTTCCCAGAGCCTGTTAAGCAACTGGGAACACAAAAGCTGACCGAAGACTCACTTGCGTCCAGTCCTTAAGAGAAGAGCAGAAAGGACAAATCTACCCACGTCCAAATGCACAGATACCAGCCTACCAGCCCAATGGTACATGCAGGACGCTCAGGCATCGACTATCTTCCTACTCGGCTCGTCTCTCAGAAATAGCCGACCCCACCAACTATGTTACTTAGTCAACACTGAGCGCTGGTCTCTGGTGAGATTTTCAGGATGAAAGAGGTTACTCAACAGTATATCTTATTTCTAAGTTATAATGACAGATCTGTAAAAATAGCATCTTCGTGTTGCCATCTGTGTGTATGTTCCTATCTGTGTAGTGCACATGTGTTTGGCGTGGACACAGATATGCTTTCTTGAGGAGCCATGATAGGTAGGTAGGTAGGTAGGTAGGTAGGAAAGTAGGTAGGGAGGTAGACAGATTCTTCTTTTACTTGAAATTTCTTGGTTACTTACAAGGAAATAGTTGGGTAACTATCACAATACTGAGAAGATAAAGGGGAATAAGAAACACAAGTGTTCTGCCCTCAAGCATACTGTTATCTAGTTGGGAAAGACAGGTGAAGGAATGAACAGACTACACCAATGCAAAGTAGTAAGTGCTCCATGAGATTGGGTGAAATAGGGCTGTTTCTTTGGTTTGCCCGCATAAAGTCTCCAAATCTTGACTCAGACTATGGGTTGGGCTCACCAAGTTGAAATACTTTGGCTAAACTCCAAAAATTGTTTTGTTTAATGGGACTTTGTAATAAAGTGAAACATTTTCTGTGAATGAGCAATACACAGAATAAAATCAACTACCTGGTCTTTCCTACACAACAAACTTTAATAATGCTCTATTTCTTCAATGTTAAAGGTCAGAGTTTTTCACATTTTAGCATGGCTGAAAATAGGATGTGTACCCTATCAGTGGAATCTCTAAACTGCAATTGATAGCATTTTTTTTTTCTTTTTGGGATTACACATAAAATCATGTTGTGTCTTACTCTTAGATGCAAGGAATTATAACCTATGTATTAATTGATCAATATAATAATTATATACAGAGTTCTGATTATGGAGTGGTGGACTGATCAGTGCTAATTACATTGTAGTGTGCTCATATATGTTTAACAACTAGTTCTCCAGGGGGAGAAAGTCCCTGATTTATAGCAATTGGCAAATTTTCATGGCGTAAATACTCCTACCATGGTCAATTTCAAGCTACCAAGGTGACATCACTGAACGTAAGGTGGGAAGAGTTCAGCAAGATTGGCCAGGAGAGCGTGTGTGAGCTGGCCCCAACACACCACTGTACCCATGTCAATCTAGAGCTAATTTCAAACTCTTTCCCAGACAGCACGTCTCAGGCAGCAGACCAACACTGGTTGGCTAGAACAGCCTGTAAACCCTGATCGGTGTTTGTATTTAATATCACCCTGACAATACTAAGTTATAAATAATCTAAAGTGCGGTTCTGATGTTAATGTTCAGTCCCTTCTCATCAGGCTCCTAGCCTCTGTTTGTGAAGGGAGTATTTCTATCCTTACCCTACCGAAATTCTGTTTTTCATCATCTGGTTTAGTGTCAGCTGCTGATTCCAATTTTTGTGTAATGTTATTCCATATTCCATAGCAATCTTCATTAGAATTGTATACATTGTAAAATGTATACATTTGGGGCTTTATACAAACTGCACAGCACAGTTGGTCTCTGTCTGCAAATGTTCTGAGTCTACACTTGAAGGCTGAATATTTTCTGTCTATGGTCAAAGAAAAGGCAAAGGAGAGCCACTCTCACCACCTGTATTCAATGTTGTAATGGACATTCTAGCCAGGGCAATAAGGCAAGTAAAAATCAATCAACCAATGAATCAATCAATCAACCAGTCATGTCACTGATCATGGGATCCATGTGATCCCAATTGGAAAGAAGTAATTAAGACTGTTCTTACTCACATATGACAAGATCTTCCATGGAGAAGACTTGGTGGGCCCCCCCAAAAAATGATACTGAAACTGATAAATGAGTTTAACAAGGTTGCAGTATACAAAGTCAACACACAAAAATCAATTCTATTTCTATATACTATCAACAAAAAACTGGAAATCAAAATCTTAAAAATACCATTTAAAATATCTTTTTTGCAATAATACTAGTTTTTATTTTATTTATTTTTTATATATAATTTATTGTCAAATTGGTTTCCATACAACACCCAGTGCTCATTCTAACAGGTGCCCTCCTCAGTGTCCATCACCCACTTTCCCCTCTCCCCCACCCCCGTCAACCCTCAGTTTGTTCTCAGTATTTAAGAATCTCTTATGGTTTGCCTCCTTCCCTCTCTGTAACTTTTTTCCCCCCTTCCCCTCCCCCATGATCTTCTGTTAAGTTTCTCAGGATCCACATGAATGAAAACATATGGTATCTGTCTTCCTCTGCCTCATTTATTTCACTTAGCGTAATACTCTCCAGTTCCATCCATGTTGCTCCAAATGACCAGATTTCATTCTTTCTCATTGCCAAGTAGTATTCCATTGTACATATAAACCACATCTTCTTTATCCATTCGTCAGTTGATGGACATTTAGGCTCTTCCCATAATTGGGCTATTGTTGAAAGTGCTGCTATAAACATTGGGATACAAGTGCCCCTATACATCAGCACTCCTGTATCCCTTGGGTAAATCCCTAGCAGTGCTACTGCTGGGTCATAGGGTAGATCTATTTTTAATTTTTTGAGGAACCTCCACACTGTTTTCCAGACCGGCTGCACCCGTTTGCATTCCCACCAACAGTGCAAGAGCATTCCCGTTTCTCCACATCCTCGCCAACATCTACAGTCTCCTGATTTGTTCATTTTAGCTACTCTGACTGGTGTGAGGTGGTATCTCAGTGTGGTTTTGATTTGTATTTCCCTGATGACGAGTGACGCTGAGCATCTTTTCATGTGCCTGTTGGCCATCTGGATGTCTACTTTAGAAAAGTGTCTATTCATGTCTTCTGCCCATTTCTTCACTGGATTATTTGTTTTTTGGATGTGGACTTTGGGGAGTTCTTTTTTTTTATGTTTATTCATTTTTGAAAGACAGAGAGAAACAGAGCACAAGCAGGGATGGGGCGTAGAGAGAGGGGGACACAGAATCTGAAGCGGGCTCCAGGCTCTGAGTTGTCAACACAAAAGCCCCATGTGGGGCTTGAACTCATGAACCGCGAGATCATGACCTGAGCCAAAGTCAGACGCTCAACCCACTGAGCAACCCAGGCGTCCCGGTGAGTTCTTTATAGATTTTGGATACTAGCCCTTTATCCAATATGCCATTTGCAAATACCTTTTCCTGTTCCATCGGTTTTAGTTTTGTTGATTGTTTCCTTTGCAGTGCAGAAGCTTTTTATCTTGATGAGGTCCCAATAGTTCATTTTTGCTTTTAATTCCCTTGCCTATCTTTTAAAGATATGAAATACTTAGGAATAAATCTGATGAAAGACATGAAGGACCTGTACTTTGAAATCTATAAAACATTGCTGGAGAAATTAAAGACCTAAATAAATGGAGGATATACGGTGTTCATGGGTCAGAAAGCTCAATATGGTTAAGATGTCAGTTCTCGCTAATCAGTATCCCAGCAGGCTCCTTATGGCAGAAACTGAGAGTATTATAAAGCCATATGGAAATGCAAAAGAGCTAAAGTGGCCAGAACAACTATGAAAAAGAATAAAGTTTTAGAGCTAACACCCCAGATTTCAAGATTTATAACAAAGTGCCAATGTGCAAACAACAGCTTTTCTACATGGGACAAAGGCAATTCAGCAGATGAAGGGTAGTGTTTACAAGTGGTACTAGAATAACTGAGTATCCATATAAAAATATCACCTTTGATCCGTTACTTGCTAATATATAATATTAACTCAAAGTGGATCACAGGCTTAAATATTAAACTTCAAAAAGAAAACGTAGGAGAAAACATTTTTGACATTGGACTGGGCAATGATTTCTCAGACATGACATCAAAAGCACAATCCATAAAGGAACAAATTGATAAACTGGACTTCATAAAAATTTAAAATGTCTACTCTTCAAAAGATACTGTGAAGAGAATGAAAAGACAAAGCACAGACTGAGAGTATATATTCACAAGTAATATACTTGGCAAAGAATTTGCACTCAAAATATATACAGGACTCTTGAAAGTCAATAATAGGCAAACCAACCACCCAACAAATAAAAAGATATATGGATTGCAAGTAAGTACATGGAAAGTTGCCAATATCACTGGTCATTAGGGAAATGAAGATTAAAACTATAGCCAGATACTGCTACATACCTATTCAAATGACTAAAATTAAAATGGCTGATCTCACTGGGTCTTGGAAAAGACTCTCATATACTGTTGTGGGGATGTAAAATGGTACCACTACTTTGGAAAACAGCTTGGCAATTTCTTAAGATGTTAAAGTATCCACCTATCCTATAATCCAACTGTTCCAACCCCAGTTATCTGCCCGAAAGAAATGAAAAGATTTGTGGATACAAAGTCTTTTACGTGCATGTTTGTAGACGCCTAGTTTATAATACCTAGAAACTGGAGACTCCCCAAATTTCCAACAGGTGAATGGTTAAACAGAGGCATAATCATACAACGGGATAATTCCAGGCAGAACAAGAATGAATATCTGATACACATCCCAGCATGGATCAGCCTCAAAATTGTGGTGAGTGAAAGAAGCCAAACAGCAAGTATGCATAGAATCCCATTGATGTGAAATTTTATAAAATACAAACTAATGTATAGTGACAGAAAGTAGATAGTGGTTGCCTAATGGGCAGAAGCGATTACAAAGGGACCCAAGGAAACTTGTCTACGTATATCAAACTAGAGTCTACACATATCAAAACTTATCAAACTGTGCATTTTATATATGTGCAGGTTGTTCTATGTTAACTTTCCATCAGTAGAGCTCTTTTTTTTAAAAAATAGCAAACACTGGAATGATTTTAGTGTCAGAATTCTTAAAACATGCCTATGCATATTTTAGACAAAGTGGATTGATGATTCAGAATAAAGAGATAAATGCACTAATTTCACAATTTTTAACACAATGTATTTGTTCTGAGTAGTAGAGTTTAAATGCAAAGGTTTGAACACTTTCTTCACTTTTAAATTGGTTTTGGCTTATGTGTATCTATTCATTCATTCATTCATTCAGTAAATAGTTATTGAGCACTAACAACCAGCACTCTCCTAATACATTATTTTCTTTTAAAAGATGAAGTCTCTATTTCATGGAATTGCAATCTAGTAAGGAAGAGAGACAAATAAAATGCAACACAAACAGGGGTGCCTAGCTGGCTCACTTGGTGGAGCATGTGATTCTTGATCTTGGCCTTGTGAGTTCAAGCCCCACATGGAGTGTAGAGATTACTTAAATTTTTTTAATAAATAAAATAAAATGCAACACTATCATATGTATACCCTTTATTGGAAATTATCTTGTGTACCTACTATGTGCCAGACAATTAATGGTAGAGTTGAGCAAGCAACCAGCTTTCCTATCACCTAGGAACGTAAAGTTCAAGCTAAGAAATGAGTATCAAAGGAGTGACCACGATAAAGTACATGCTATGAGGCTGCTTTCTAAGGAAGCAACTGACAAAGGGGTCAGCCCAGATTCCCAGAGAAAAGGATGCTGAAACTGTGGTTTTGCCTTCTAACTATTTCATGCTATCCTGAGCACTGGATTTGCAGCTCTGTTTCCTACATTTTAAGGGTTGCCTTCTAGGAAGGGCATCTGGATGGTCCTATGCGATCACCATCATAGTCAGCCTTTCTGAAGCAGCAAAAGAAAAATATGGATAATACAGAAAACAGCAGGTGCCAGGTCCTAACAATATAGGAGATAACACACTGTGGCCAAAAGATAGTCAAACTGTAATTGGGGCATACAGTATTTCAATCATTCCCAAATAGATAAGACAGATTTCCCCCAAATTTTCCATTGCCCTATCTTTGGAACAGCTCCACGTGTGGCTATTTTTAGCTACATCATCACAGTAAAGGCTAATCAGCTGAGGCATTACATACTGAGTCATGCCAATGTCTACTTAATAAGAAAGAACACATTCTTTAAATGTGGCAAGGATAGAATATATATACCTCAATGGTACTGAACAGAGGGGGTAATTCCCAGAGGTGCTTAAATTCCGAATCAGATCACTTTCCAGAAGCCAGCAAGAACATTTATTCAATATCAGATTTTCTGTGCTCAGATTGTCTTTCTTCGAGTCCTTACTCAAGCAGAAACATGAAGGTTTTTTTTTTTTTTTTTTTTTTTAGCATCAACACTGCATCAATAGTGTTTCATGAGATAACATGAAAGGATAAAGTCATTTTTTTTCCTGCAGTTCAAAGTGGTCTTACAGGAAATTTGCTGTCAGTGGCATCCTCTGAGACCAAGTCTTTACCAGAGAAGGCAAGTAAAGCCAGTGACCGCAGCAAATAAACATTCTTCTCGCTACCTGGCTTCTGGGCTAAGAGTGATTTTAGTGGGGCCAGAGCTATCACTCTGGTGTCTTCTCTCAGAAACCTTCTATTCCTTGTCCTCTGACTATAGGATACCAAACCAGATTTTCCTATATTTCATACACCACGCCACTGGTCAGTATAAGCCTCAAAAGAGGCCAGTGTCAAAGGGCTGTAGATCATTTGAGCTGGGAAGAAATCAAAAGCATCCAGCCCACCCTTCTCATTTTGTAGATGAGGAGACTGTAGCCCACAGAGCTGGGGTCTTCTCCACTATCACATTTCCATTCATTCAATAACTATCTGCAATATGCTACACTTGTGTCATTAAGTCCCCACAGCATCTGAGGATGTAAGAGCTATACTAATCTTTTAGATGAAAAATAAAAATGTGACTCCAAAGTCTGGTATGTTGTCTAAGATTTTAAGTGCCATAACTGAACCTCAAACTTGGATCTGAAGACTCTAAATCTGGTGTGTCTGACTGGTGTCAGAGATGTTACAACTCTTAACCCAAGTTTTTAAACTTCTTCTATCAGTAAAGCAGAAGGACTTGACAATGCAGCCATTTAAATCAGTCTGCTACGACCAATCCAAAGTCTTCCTCTGCTTACGAGTGGCCTCTGGTGAGGGTCTTGGGCCATGAGTGTTTATGATCTTGTCATGCCCTCAGCTCTTTGCTGTGAACCTCATTAGATGGGCTCTTCTGGCAACTCTACTCCATTACATGCAGAAGCGGAGTAAATGGAGTACAGAGGGTGTTCTCAGGGGGAAAGATCAAAATAAAAGGGGGTGACTGGTTAGAGACTGTTTCTGGGGAAAGGGATGATGCATAGGAGATTCACCAGGTTTACAAACGCATCAGGTCCCCACAGAACCTGTCATCTACTGTGCGTAAAACGCCCACAGTGATGTTTCCCAAATGCACATCTGCTCACATCTCTCCTCTCTACCCCTTTGCCCTCAGGATCAAGTCCAGGCTCAATAACAGGGCTGGCAAAGCTCCCTGTGATATGACCCCTGTCTTTTTCCATCTGCAACTCTTCTTGGCAATCTGATCCACTGCTCTGCTTTCTTCATATGCATACCTACTTTCCATTCTCCCCCTCCCCAAGGGCCCCTCTCCCCTCTAGACCCTTGAACAAGCTGTCCGTTCATCCAGTGAGACCCTTCTCAACCTCCAGGATAAGCTCAGATGTTACTCTTTCTGAGGAGCCTTGCTTGTGCCCCGAACCCTGTAACAAATGGACCCAGGCTGGGCCTCCTAGTATCTCCATTTCATGGCTATTGTCACAGAGCAGTGAAATAGCCTGTTTAATTTCACCCATCTACCACTATATTGGAAGTTTCCAGCTCACCAGTGTACCCAAGGCCAGGCTCAATGTCTTACCCACAGCTGTTGTGCAATAGTTATTTCAGATGAATGAATGAATGGATGGATGGATTAATTAATTAATTAATAGTGCTATGACTTGTTCTATAAACAGTTATAATTAGGTTGCTTCCACTGAAGGCAACAAAGAATGACAGGCAGTTTAGACCTGTCCTTCCAAGCGATTTTTTTGGAGAGTTCATGGGGTCAGCCCAGCACAGCAATCTGTGTTGAAAAGACTGCCCAGGGGGCATACAGAATGCATTTGCAACATACACCTGAGAGACTCAGGAGGGTCCAGGTTGCTCTGAAGCATCATCGGCCAATAAACGAGGGGACTCTAAAAGCAAACATGCAAGGTCTTCTGCGCTACAGAATTTATTCCTCGTTGATGCTGAAATGGAACCTGAGATAGACAGAGGCTTAATGAACAAAGACTCTGGAAGAGGGAACCTGTCTTTGGGTAAAATGAAATCACTCCCGATTACCTCCAATGGACAGCAGTTATGAGCTCCTGTACACAATTTAAAGGTAATCTTGTAATTTAAAAAGGGGGGGGGATGCCCATTGAACCTAATGGTAAGTGACATTATGGCTCAGCTGTGATTAGAATCAAGCAACTTTCTTCTGGTGTTTTAGTGGCAGTGGCTTCCTTAGGTTCAGAGAGGGTTAATTCTATGATCCTTGGGGATGCTTTAATGGCCCTGGTTATCCAAACCTTGATTCAGAGCAGAGGCTGCGGATTATGTTTTCTCTGCACATCCACAGACATATTAGGACATGAAGTGAACATGACAGCAGGAGAATATCTCCTTTCTCCTCGGAAATGCCCCAGGAGAGTTTCCCACCGCGACCTCCTCAGACCCTGGCTTTGCATTAGAGTTATTGTCCTGAGAGCAGATTCAGTTAGAGCCTCTGATTCATTTCCTATAGTGCTCTCTTGTTTATTCTTGGTGGCAGCTAACTTGTAAAATTTTATTATGATTTTTTTTTTTCTGGGTTTGTGTCATGGAAGAGATAAAAAAAAAAAAAAAAAAAAAAAACCACACCACCAACAACGATTCTATCATCAGTCCTCAATGTAGTTGTATAAATCCACACTGAGGCCGTGTGTCTACAGGGGAAATGCAGGATAACAGGTTGTTGTGTTTCTAGCGGCCGTTCTCTGGGCTTGGATTTCATGTTTCTAATGGTCCAGAGGACCGAGGTAGGAAACTATATGTCTTGCGGGTACCGCTGGCACAGTGGTCATGCTAATTTGTATTTCACATGTCATCCGCTCACCATACTGCTGTTAGAGTGATCCTTGTCAAGCACACTGTGATCAAATCACCACCACCATCAACTGGTGATTCACCAAAATCACCATGGCTCACTGTGACTGCCACATTGAGCACTTCTCAGATGCCACAGCCCCCAGCTTCAACCTGTATACTCCAGTTACACTGAAACACACAAAGTAGCCACTGTAGGTACACTGTTTCATGACTCTGTGCCAACTTCTGGTGTCCCTTCTCTTGGGACATCCTCCATTTTCTCCCCCCATGTTTCTTCCTCTCACTGCTACTCATTTGCTCAGAATTAACTCTCCAGGCATCACCTCCATCAAGCTGCTTCCCAAACACCCTACTGCACTTCACCCATCTATTGAAATGGCCCATTAGGTTCTCTTTATCCCTTGTCAAAAAACACTCTACCTCCTCGTTCAGACCAGGCTCTAGCCATCCTTGTATTTCCAAAGCCTCGCAGAGTGGTTGGTATGTGGGTGGCCATCCAATACAGCTTCACTGCACTCTTCATGTTTTACCCTAGATGTCATGACCTCCGAGAAGTGACGTCCTTCCTCGAGGCTTGCTGGCCATGCCTCCTATTTGCTCTTATAGCACACCATTGAATACCATTAGTATTTCTTAGTATTTCCCCCACTGACTTGTCTATTTTCCCTCTGATCAGGAGCTTCTCCAGGGCAGGAAGCACATTTTCTCTGTTCACTAGTCCATGCCCAGAGCCATGCACAGCACCTGAAACAACATGCCAAATAAACGAATAAACAAAGAATGCAGATCAAGAGTGCCATTAAGAATCCAACAGATCTATAGAGTGGGCTCTGGCAACTTCAGCTAGATCTTTGAAATCCATGATCCCACAAGCACTGCTTCCAAGACAGGAACAGATGGGAGAGAAGGCCTTCCCAGTAGGAGTTATCATACCCGTGCCCTGAACCTCCTGAAAAGCCCAGAACACCATACTGTCATAACGTGATGACAGATGAAAAGTGCAAAATTAAATTCAAGCTCATCTTGCAATTTTGTGTTTAGTCTTCTGTTGCCAACCTACGAGGTGCTTATAAAACAGCTTGAGGATTTACCACTAATACCTTCCCGAAGACAACATTGTCTTTTGGCAGCCAGGGCTCCACCAAATTGTTGTTTTGGTGTTGGGTGTGTTTGGGGGTTGGGAAGGGGCAGACAAAAAGCAATGGGATTAATCTTTCAGCTGTCAGTTCATTTCAGCTGAGTACGTAGGACGGTTTTTGAGTTTTATGATGGCTCCAAGTGAAATGGATGAAAACATCTCCAGCCCCAACCTGTATTATTGTGTTGTCTCGGTTTGGGGGTCTGTTTTCATGTAAGTTTCATTCTCTACACTATGCTCGGCTGTGTTCATTCCTCTAGCCTGAGGAGAAAACAGATTCTGTCGCCTTTGTCTCCATCCCCTGGAAATTCCAGGTTTACATTTTATTTCGGTGAAGAAAGCTAACTTACCAAAGTCCATGTTGGAGTGAATCATAGTCGACTTAGACAATTCTCTCAAATCTTCTGGAAGTTTCTATCTAAACCATTATTCTAAGGAACTAACTTAATGGAGGGGCTGTGTCGGTGGAGTAGAAATCAAGCTGAACTATTTAAGGGTAGAAGTGAGCTTTGCTTTAATGTGGCTGGAGAAGAAATAAATGCTACATGAGAACAGACAGGGTCCTAGAATTGGTTTGACCTGAACCTACTATTTATACTTTTGCAGGTTGTTTTTTCCCAAGCAGACTTTTTATTAAAGTATAGCACCTACAGAGCAATATGCAAAAGTTTAATTGTGCAGATAGATGAATTTCCACACACTAAACAGACCCATGTTACTAGCATCCAGATGACTGAACACTACAAGAAAAGCAGAAGCTCTATGCATGCACCCTCTTCATCACTACCAAACTCGAAGGTCATCGTTATCCTGACTTCTATCACCACAGATTAATTTTGCTTGCTTTTGAGTTACATTGTATGGGATCATACTGCATCAACTCTTTCTATCCGACTTCTTTTATTCAATGTGGTAATTGTGAGACTTAACCATGTCTGTATGTAGTTACCATTTCTTGGTTCTCAGTACTGAATAATATTCCACTCTGTTTATATACCACAATCAATTTATCCCACTGTTGGTGGTGGATGATGGGTTGTTTCTGGTTTGGGGCTATTATGAAGAGTGCGTCATGGAGATCGCTTGTACAAACAGTCTACAAACGTGTCTTTTGGTAAAAATATGAGCGTCCTTCTAGAAAAGTACTTAAGAGTAGAAATGTTGGGTCACAGAGTATCTTATGTTCTGCTCTAGCTTGACCTAAATTTAAATTCACCCTTCCAATTTTTGGTTGAGTGACCTTAAGTAAGTCATTTAAAACTTCTGAGCCTGGGGGCGCCTGGGTGGCTCAGTCGGTTAAGTGTCTGACTTTGGCTCAGGTCATGATCTCGCGGTTTGTGAGTTTGAGCCCCCCGTCGGGCTCTGTGCTGACAGCTCAGAGCCTGGAGCCTGCTTCGGAGGCTGTGTCTCACTCTCTCTGCCCCTCCTCTGCTCACGCTCATCGGCCTCTCTCTCGGTCTCAAAACTAAATAAAAAACATTTAAAAAGATGAAAACTTCTGAGCCTGTTTCTCCATCAGTGCATGGGAAAATTTTATATCGCAAAGTTGTTTTAAAGATCAAATCAAGGAGTATAAAGTATCTGGCATAGTTCTGACGTTTAAGTGATATTTTCCTCAAGACTGTTTAGGGCTCAGTAAATATTCCCTGTGTTCCCTGTCTTTCCAACTTCTGCTACAGGTTGGTTGGAACTACTTGATTTGTGCGCTGGCCAATAGGGTGTGAGTGGAAATGAGGTGTGCTGCTCCTGGGTCCCCAGGCCACCCTCCAGCACTCTCTTGCCTGGCTGCAGAGCCCTGGTGGCATCACAAGAGGACAGAGTTCCCTGGGGTCCCTGAGAGTGAGAATGGAACCTAAACTCTACTGACTGGCACTGTGGACACGGAGAATGAGCAAGAAAGAAATGTTTGCCGTGTTGAGTCACTGGTATTTCTAGGATACACGGTCACTGCGCCATGCCACATAGATAACTGGGTAAATACAGAATTTAAATGATGAGATGTGGCGCCACCCCAATGAAACCCTCAGAATTACCCTTCAAAGAGTCATAGGACTCTGGCTCAACAGAGACATTACATATTTCTTCACTTTCGAATGGCAAGGAAATCTTTTTTTTTTTTTTTTTTTTTGCTGTGACTAAAGAGAGAAAATTGAAAGCGGTCTTTTGCCGGAATATGTTAATTGAAGAATCTCTCTCCTCTGTTGAGAACCAGATTGTAATTCCAAAATTGTGTCTGATGTACCCCAAACACAGCATCGCCTTCACAAAGAGAAGGCCCTTGGTGATTATTAGTTTAAAAAACTAAAATCCTCTCCCACCAGGTTCAAAGCCAACCTCATTCTTTTGTTCCTATAAAGACTTTCTTTCTTCGTGTTCCCTGGTGTCTACATGGCCTATGAGCTTTCTCCTAATGATTAAACTCCTAAAAATACTACAAAGAATGCTTAATAAGGCTTTTGTGTTTTACTGGTTGCTATAGAGACTGTTTAGTGTAGGATTTTAAGTACGTGTAAATATGTATTTTGGACAGTGTTTAAAAACACGTATAATTTACCCAGCCATAACAGCTACTTCAGAGCATCGTAGTTCTGCGCGATAAGGCATATGTAAAGCATTTTATAGTGTGTTATTTATAGTTATTTACTTAATAGGCTATAACAGTTCCTCCTATTGTGTAAAGGAAATAGGCATTTACCCTGTTTTAACAATGAATATCATTTACTCCATTGTAGCAATTGATAGTCTTGAGTCCCTTGCAGGCTAGTGAATATGCAATTGGTATAATGTTGATGCAAGAGTGGAAACCATGTTGACAGAGAGTTAGTGGGAAAACAAAGGGTCCTGCTGATGGAGTCTTGAGCTCATTAGGGAAGTTGTTGACTGAGCTACTCTGGCACGATAGGAAACCCCTGGAAAGAGGCCACTATCTGCTTTGAAATTATCCCCAGGGATGTACCCAAGGGCGAAATAACACGAATAATAATAGCAACAACTAATAGTTATTGAGCAAACTTGACTTGGCGGTACTCAGTGTTTCACAGCCCTGGGCTCTTTTAATCCCCCCACCACAATGACCCTATGAGACAGATACTGTTATTTGTCAGATAAAGAAACTGAGGCAGAGAAGTTATACAACTTGACCAAAATGATCACACAGCAGGTGGATGGCCAATCCAGGAATTAAATCCAGATCTCTCTCCAAAGCTTGTGCTCTCAAGGGTCATTCCAGATCGTTCCTGGTCTGCCAAGGAGTTTTCAAGCCACACAGAGGTTAGTTCTTTCTCAGCAGTATATCCCTGAGCTGAAGCCTAGGTACGTGCACACACAGGTACACCCACGTGTGCACACACACACACATACACACACACACACTTAAAAAGTCCTCATACCCCCAAATACATTCAATGAAACTTAAGATCAGGATGGACCTTCCGATACCTAAGAAAATATGGAAAGAGGCTCTGAGCTCATTCAGAGAACCCAGGAAGAATGTTTAGTTAGATAGCGAACTTGATAAAGACAGGAATTAGTCTGTCTTGCCAACTGCACTATTTGTCTTTCCAATTTTAACAGCTATCACATGGTCAAAGTTCAAAGCCAGTCTCGTTATTTTTGTTGACTATGAAACGCATGTTCTTGGTCATCCACAACTGAGTGAGTACCTGGCCCCCAGGAAGAATTGGAGTGGGTCCTGGGGAATCCACCCACATTCCATCTCTCCTCTCCCATCTTCTTTTTTTTACCATCACAATCATATATTCATTGATTCGGTCAGCAGACAAGTATCTACTGTGTATGCATTCCTACTAGGACTTTTACTAGAATATCTGCTAGGCTGGGACTCATTCTAGTCACCATCTTGTTTTCTGACTAAGTGAAAAATCCATGCCACTTCTGCAAAATACATTTAACCTCTATAAGGACAGGACCTTTCTTGGGCTTGTTTAGCACTGTATCTCTGGATGTGCCCTATCCTAGGATAGTGTCCTATGCATAGAAGATGCTTGCTAAATATTTGTTGACTAACTGAATAAATTCAATTACCATATTCTTTGATGATGAAAAATCTCAGAAGACAAATAAAACTCAAGGTACTACAGACAGCTTGGAAAATACAAACATTAGAGGCGCCTGGGTGGCTCAGTTAGTTAAGTGTCTGACTTCAGCTCAGGTCATGATCTCACCGGGTGTGAGTTCAAGCCCCACATCGGCCTCTCTGCTATCAGCACAAGAGCCCGCTTCAGATCCTCTGTCACCTTCTCTCTCTACCCGCCTCCACTTGTGCGTGCTCTCGCTCTCTCTCTCTCTAAAATAAGTAAATATTAAATCTTGAAGAGAAGAAAATATAAACATTACAATGAAAGCAACTCTGGAGGAGTGTTGGGTGGTGTACATGGGTACAATCTATACTCACAGCAAAGAGACCAGAGAGGTATTAGACAAGAGAAAGGAGTCTAAGGGACGCCTAGGAGTTGAGGCACCAAAGGGCTACTCTGTTGGCTTGACTCAGGGTCCGCGTACTCTCATGGTCCATAACTCTGTGTGGGGTGCCAGCCTTGCGTTTTCACTATGTTAGCTATTTATACCTTGCCCCCTACTGGACCCCACCTTCTCTCTTCCATGATGAGCTGTTAGAGAAATGAGCCAAGACGCACTGGAACTTTCCCCCTTGGGGATCCTGGACTTTAGGATTCGCCCTTCAGAAGTAAAAATAAAAAGAATTATCCTTTACGGAGCACTTTCCAAGGGTCAGATCTTGAGCTAAGCAATTTATTACATCACAACTCAGTCTTAATGAAAATCCCACAAGGAGGGTACAGCTATTCCCATTTTGCAGTTGAGGAAGCTGAGGATTAGATAGTTTGCATAATGGTTAATTGCTTTTGGCTTTTTAAAAATGCATTCTAAGGAGAGGGTGCCAAGTTTCTGGGTGGGAACTCAAGCTGAGACTAGCGACGATCTTATATTTCAGCGTTAGTCCTTCATGTCACCACGGGCCTCCCTCCGGCTCCAGCCACGCAGCTTTGCTGGGATTCCCAAGTAAGGAAGCAGGAAGTGCTAAAAGATTTGGGGAAATTTAACCAAGCCAGAAGAGCTGCGATAGGAAGAAGTCAACAGTGGCAATCGGCGAGTCTCAGAGGACGTAAGGAACTCCAGTGAAGTATTTTGACAGAATCAATACCCAGCTGGTCTGGTCCGTGGGCATGATATAGATAGGGAGCAGTAAGGTAGTCAGGGGAAGGAGTGCCGCAAATCAGACACATGCTCCAGTGTTAGAGGAGCTTTATCCAAATCTAAGAGGGACCTGCAGGTCACGAGGCCCAGCCCCGGGCCACCAGGCTGTCTTGCGCTAGGAAAGGGATCAAGACTGTGGCCCACAGGATGGACGCAGGTCTAGGCTCCACTCACAGCACCAAATGAAAACATCAGGTAAACCTCCACACATACATACCTGTGGAAAAGGGATGGTGGGTGGACAGGAGGCATTCATTTGACAATTATTTATTGAGATTTTTCTACGCGCCGGGCATGGGATATAGAGTCCAGGCGAGAAAAAGGTGATAAGACCACTGAGTTTACAGTCTAGAAAGATAGACAGATAAGGTACAGGTAAGCCTCTGTGTATCCCTGCTATAATATTCACGGGTGCAGAAAGCGCGGCTGATCTTATACAGTTCTTCCTACTCAAAATGTGGTCCACAGACAAGTAACAGCAGCAGCAGCTGGGAACTTGTTAGAAAAACAAGCATCTCGAGCTTCAGCCCAGAACTCCTAGATCAGAATCTGCATTTTGACAAGACTCCCAGGGGGCTCCTACGCTCATTAAAGTTTGAGAAGCGGTGGTCGGCAGACCTTCCTTATGGAGCGGGGTCTTTGGTGGATTCCACCTGGCACCCGGGGGCTGTCATTTCCTGCCAGACATCCTCGCAGATATGAAGGTTACACCAGAATCAGCAGAGATCAGGCGAAGGGGAAGCAAAGCGTATTCTCAGGAGCTCCTGGAAATAATTACCGTTCTCTTAATAATAAATGAATAGGCTGCAGTCCCAGAACACATTGAGAACAAAGCAAAACATGTCAATATAAAATCCAGCAAATAAAACAATCAATTTAAAATAGATTTCTCTAAATGGTTTGCCTGCTTGGGCTAAGTGCCCTGACGCTGGACTCCCAGAGCATCTCTGCTTATTCGTGCCTCAGCCCTTATTTTTTGATCGGGACACTTTCTGTTTCTGTGTCTGCCTCTCATTCTAGACTGTAACTTCTTTGAGGACCTTCTTTTCTGAAAAGACAAGAAAAGGGCCCTGGCATGAAAAGAGGGATGTGAAGTGGTTATTACAAAAAAACAAACAAACCAAAAAAACCCCACTTCTCTGTGTGAGATAGTTTTAAGAGAAGAATAACAGAACATACAGTTCTAAATTCTTTCCTGAGTATGAACTGAAAGGCCCACTCTCCCATCCACCCCTATGTAAAGTTCTGGATTCTCAGCATCTCACATCAGCAATTCTCATTTGCTAAGCCAGGTGAGGAGAGGGTTCACTTCTAAGACTTTCTGGAAGTTCACTAATGACAACAGAAGATACTCCGGTATCTGTGCCCTTCAGGGATGTCTGTCCACAATGACTCTGGGCCTGACCATCTAGCTTACTTCAGCAGATGGGACAGAAGAAAACTCAATATAAACAGAAGCTTAAAGAGTCATTTCCATTTACTCTCTCATTTCCGTGTCTTCATCATGGGAATTACTGGCTGTTAGATAAGAAAACACACAAGGCAGAGCCCAGAACATGTAGGAAAGCCCTGTCAGGTTCAGCAAAGCTGCCAAACCACCCACACTTGACCTCGAAGAAACGGCTGAGCTTTACCAAGCCCAGCTCAAGCCAGCGGAATCTCATAACCACCTGCAAAGACAGAGCTAAGCGTTGAATCCGTTGGTTTGGGGTTATTTGTTATGCAGCCATAGCTAACTGCTCCAAGCCACCAAGTAGAAGAACTTCCATTCAGAGAGCATCGAATTCCTTTCACACATGAATCCTGTTTGCATTTGAATTCATTGCTCCTGCTGGGTGTGCTTTCAGCATAGAAAAAAGTCTGTAGAAATGAGCCCTGCCTTCAAGCACGCTCACATTTTTGTGACACCTGCACAGTTACATAGAAGCCGCTTCGCGTCAAGACATGATCCCCAGAGGCTACTTACAGCAGGGACATTTTCAGGAGTCTTGTTTTTCACTGTCAACAGAGAATAACTGTGTAAATTAAAGCTTGCGTAGGTACGAGGAGTAGAAAGCTAATGTAGCTACAATTGAAGGTGAAAATTAATTACAGTTGCGTTTATCAGAACTCTTCTGGTGGTCAAGGGCACAAACCAAACTCAAACCAACATGAGCCCAAAATAAGGCCCGTGTTGGCTCTCTTGGCTGAGATGGCATCCACGGATGCTGAGACACATCGGACCCTAGGGCTCCAGTGCCGTGTGTCATTTCCATTTTTGCCACTAACGCGTGTCTCCTTCGAACATCTGGGGAAGGTGTGCCCATAAGCAGCAATGCCTCACCTCACCCATCCAACCTGGAAGCCCTGAGAAGGAACAGCTTTTCCAACAAGACGGGGGGGGGGGGGCTCTAATTGGCCTGATTTGGCCCAGCCATGGCTGAATCGACCATGATGGGCAGAAAGGGGGTGCACTCTGATCAGCCTGGCTGAGTCATGAGGCCAAGCGGCAAGGCCAGCCCTTCCTAGGATGACATGGAGAGGGAGAGGAGTTGTTTCCCAAGTAGGGGTTCTGAGTGAACGAAACACACAGCCTGACCACTGAGGCAGATGGCGGAACCTCAAAGGATTCAAGGGCAAGGTGGACAAGTGGGCCTTGAGAATGGTAGAAACCAGAGCAGACCCGAGACCAGCAGACCCAGAGGGATGCTGTGGGCATACCCCAGGCCCTGGATCTCTTGTTTCAAGTTCTTAAATATTCATTGAGAGGAAACCCAGTCAACCTACCACCTCAAGTCAGGTATGCACCCCTGACCCCACCTTCTGTCACATGCTGGGGACTGGGAACATTGTGCAGACACCTAAAAACCTACTGCCAAAGTTCTCTGCCTTCTTTCTTCTCTTCCTTCCTGTCCCATTTCCTTCTCCTCCCCCACCGTTGTCAAGGGTCCAGTGCCTACAAGAGGGAGGTAGAAATGTTTGCAAACTGAAGATTTGTTGTCGTTGTTGTTTTTAATCACGGTACACCTGAAGCTTTGTTTTCTTCTTATGTCTACTTTGCCTTCAAAGAAATACATTCATCTTATGGACTGAGTGGGAAGGAAAGACAGGTGTAATGGAAATACTAAGAGATGGAGAGTGAATGAACCCAGGGCTTCTGTTTCTGACGAGCTAGGTGGCTTTCTAAAAGTGATTTGACTCCTCTGAGCATCGGTTTTCTCTGCTATTAAACTGTCAGCAGAGATTATAAAGTCTACCTTGGATAGCTGTGCGAGGAGCCTGCGAAGCTCTAAGAGCAAGTTCTCTTTCTACCACAACAGTGACTGCTTCTGCTATTGTTACTACCAAAAATAACGACAACATACCAGGGGGGCCCGGCTTTCAAGGCTCACTGTGGTCCGTAATCAAACAAACTGGGAAAGCCAAGTGTCTTTCAATGAATTTGAACCCAGCTCAGCGGTCTGAAGTCTGGGAAGCTGGCTGTGCCCCCCACCACCTCTGTGTGAGTGTCTGTGTGTGTGTATGTGCACAGCTCTCATTCCTGACTTTCTCTCTTCCTCTTTCTCTGCGTCTCTATCTTTGTTGTGTTGTGTTGTCCGTCTTCTATTGTCTCTTGGTTTCCCATTCCTTCCCGTTTACCTGGGTCCCCTGCCCTGCTCCCTATCCCCCATCCTCCCCCAGCCTCACTCCTTAGTGGCCTCGGCACTCCCCAAATAGACCCCCTCCCCCGGCTTCTACAACACAACAGACTTCTGGCCTGTCCCGTTCTTCCCTTTCCTGTCACAAACAGCTGTTTCCTGTCTTGACAGCTTAAACAAACACATTTTAATGGGTGGCTCGTGCCAACCTCTGGATCCTCCAGCCAACGTGGCTGGCTGATCCCCTACAAGAGTGAGGGGTCACCCGGCTTGCCAAACCTGAGGCCCCTCTGTGGGCACAGAGGCACCAAAGGGGCTACCCGGCTGCTGCCATCCAGCCAAGGGTCTCATCCACCCCCCCTGGGAAACCCGGGGACCAGCATGGCAGAAGCAGGCACCCTGCTGTTTGTCAGCGGTGGGCCATCAGGGAGTTTCCAAGCTTGGCTTTGATGAAACTGAAAAGGTTGAATCATTCAATGTTTGGAGAATGTGAAGCTGGCACCTGGCCCTGTGTTTTCTGTAATATCAATTATTCCCGGAGGCTGCAGCTGTTCACTGGGCTGGGAGGTGCTCGGAAGGAGGGCATTATCACCGGCTCACCTCCACGCTGCGGGGGGAACGGCCCACGCGAGGGACTGTGCGGGGGTCCCACGACAGACTCCAGGGGCACAGGAGAGGCCGCCCAGGTGGGAGGGGGCCAAGTGGGAAGAAGAGAGATAGAGACTGAGCAGGTAGCCCCCATAACTGCTGCTGACTAGACACCCAGCGGAGCATGATGTGGATGGTGCCCACAAGTAAATGCCCAGGGCTCTGCGCACATCTCTGGGAGGAGGGCATAATTACTACTTTTGTCCCAGGAAACGTCGTCCTTGGGTACACCCTCAGTTTCTATCTGCATACAGGGCTCCCGGCTGTGGTCAGACTTCTCCAAATTCCAGAATTCCACCCCCAGTCACGTTCTTGCCGTCTCCTCGGTGATGTGTCAAAGGAACCTGGACTCAGGGCGTAAGGTTACAGCCAAGTTCCCCTGCCACACACCTGGTCCCCAGCCTCTCTCGGAAACTGGCCCCACCTGCTTGCTGCACAAACCAGGTCCCAGACAGAACCTTCATCCCTTCCTGCTTCCCTCACCTCCACATCCAATCCCTCCCTGAGTGTATCAGTTCACCTCCTAACAATGTCGCCAATACGTCCTATCCCTTCCTTGTCCTGGCCGCTCCCGACTCTGATGCAACAGCCTCCAGCCGGGCCCTCATCTGGGCAAAGCCAACATGCTCCTCGCGGCTCTCTCTCCAACCAGCCTGCCACGTGGCCAGAGCGATCATTCCGGGGCGTGGGGGTGATCAAGACACCCCCAGCCTGCTCAGAACGCTTCAGTCACTCTGAGGCTAACGACCCAGAAATCTTCAGGAAGCCCTAGAAGCCATGTTCTGGCCCCTCTCTCCTCTCCACTCTGGCCACTGACCCTCCTTCAGTTCCCTGCAAATACCAGGTTCCTGCCTGCACGTGTCACCCCATCGGGAATCCCCTTCTCCACGCTCCTGCCACGATCTTTGCATGGGCAACACATTTGATTTATAAAGCCAAAGTCTAAAAGTTGATACCGAATACATTCTCCACCCAACTCTGTCGCTGTTCACCTCATTCCTCCCCACGCTCAATCCCCACCTCCAGATGCTTTACGAGATTTTTAAAGCATATCTAAGCACATCCACACATATACTATCTTCTTTCCAGTATTACACAGAGGGTAGCACCATTTATACACACATCTGTCTTGCTTCCTCCTTTTACTCAACAATTTGGTTGCCTCATTTTTATAGCTGCACAGTATTCCAGTCTATGGATGTTCCATAATTTACGTAAACCATGCCCCATTCACAAAGCCCTATGTCATTTCTTTTTTTGTCTTTTTTCTTCCCCCACCCCTACTTTAAACAATGTTGCAGCAAATAATAATGGATATACAGCACTGGGAGTAAGTTTACCTAAACAACAAAATCCTAGAAGAGGAATGGCTGAATCTAAAAGATTATGCACTCACAATTTGGATAAACACTGCTAAATTGCCCTCCATCGGAGTTTTAAATGACCTTCTCACTCACAAGAGCCTCTTTTCCACAACCTTGCCAGAAGATTGCTTTTTTTTTTTTTTTATCACTCTGGTAGGCAAAAAAAAAAAAAAAGATTCTATTAGACTTTTTAAAACTTTTTTAAACATTTATTCATTTTTGAGAGACAGAGAGAGACAGAGTGTGAGTGGGGTAGGGGCAGAGAGGGAGACACAGAATTGAAAGCAGGCTCCAGGCTCTGAGCTGTCAGCACAGAGCCCGACTCGGGGCTCAAACTCAGTAACCGCGAGATCATGACCTGAGCTGAAGTCAGACGCTGAACTGACTGAGCCACCCAGGTGCCCCCTACTAGATTTTTTAAATGCCATAAAGACTTAACAGTGAACCAGGGTGACCCTTGCACATGTGGTATCTGAGCAGGGCATCAGTGTTTCAGCAATCTGTATGTAATAACACTTAGGAAACTATGGTTTTGAAGGGAAAAAAAAGAATGCTGCTGGTTCACTTCTATCACTAAAGGACCCGTTATCATTACTTCAGCCCTTCATCCAATCAACACAAAAGCCTATCTGAGAGGCAGGTGCATTACCTGGAGTGACCTGGGCAGTAAGAAGGGAAAGGAGGAAGCTGGAAAGGACCCATAGGTCTGGTTGGTTCATAAAGAAAAACGCCTTTCCCACACGGTGCACGCTCTGGTCCAACCTAATGCTCACGCTTAACAAATCACAGGCGTGGGCAGCTGACGAGCCAGGCTCAGATGAGGGTTTGAAGGGTCACAGTGAGTAAGAGCAAAGACCAGGGATCGGTGATCTTGGCACAAATCCCACCTCCAACACTGGTTGTGACACCTCACAGAAATCCCTTGACCTCTCTCCACGACTCAGTTTCCTCATCAGTAATAGAGGAGCTAATGACTTCACAGCATCGTCAGGATTAAATCGGACGAGCTACGTAGAGGGCCTAGCATTGGGCCCGGCACCCTAAATAAACAGTATCAATTATTCCACGGTGACAGCGATAGTGGTTCTTATCTTATGGCAACAGAGTGTGAGCTCAGCTCACTTGTCAGGATGGAACACAGGGGCCTGGGGCCAGACAGGGTCGGTGGCTTCACAGGGCCGGGCCTCGCTAGTTCCCTCTCAAGGGCAATTTCAATTCTGTTTTCTCAGTCATCAAATGGGGGTGACAACAGGAAGCTCACGTGACCTTCATAAGGATGGCAGGAGACGACATAAACAGAGTGCCGAGCACATAAGAGACGCCTCAGAAGGCAGGAGCATCGTCAGAAGCCCCAGCACCCAGCAGGGAGCCAGGCACAGAGGAAGTGCTAGGAAATGTTTGTCAGCTTTTGTCGGGTAGAGTTTTTCCTTCCTGGGGGAAGCTGATCTGCTTTCCTCTGCAGCTCGGACACAGGTGCACACCCACCCCCCAGACAAGACCCACGGCTTTGTCCTTTCTGGCAGGTCGATGCTCTGGGCCAAATGGAATCCGCGGCTGCGCCCCTCGCCCTTCCAATCCAGCTCCAGAAGTCAAGGCTCTAATTCACTCTGAAAGGGCTTCAGCACCACCCCTGTGAGGTCCTTAAATGTTTTATGAGCTCCCTGAAATGCTCAGATAATTAAAAACACTTTCTTAATTTAATAGCTTGGCTTAATGAAACCAGGACTCTATGTTTTATTTGGAAAGGGGTGAACATCCCAGTAACACTTATTAATATCTTTAAGAGTATGCCCAATTGTGTCCAGGGATTGAGGGAGATCATTGCTTCAAGGGGGGAAACGGGCTTTCCTGAGTCGGTGACAAGTCTCGGCCTTATTAGAGCTCATTACATCCAGGAAGCCTGAAAACCTAAATTAGCAATCATCACATAGGACGTGGCAGGCTATTACTAAGGAGGCCACTTATTATAGAAACATGGAATTATCAATTAAAAACTAGTCCGCCCAGGCCCCAAAGGTCCACCAGGATTACCTGTGCCATCTAGGCAGTCATTTCAAAGGCTAACATGGAGAAAAGAATCCTCTGAGAGCAACTCTTGCTGTCACGTCAAATAAGCATGATCGTCTTAGGAGGAAAATGCCATCATTCAAACAGGTCGAATGTAAACCCAACTGGTTTGGGGGGACGGAGGTTAACAGCAAGAGCCAAAGATTCCAGTCTCAGGACAGCGAGGACTCTTCAGAGGGGTGTGCTTGCCTCTTTCCAGGAAGGGCCACCTGGTACAGTGGGCTGGGTGTGGACCTCAAGGTCAGGTACAGTGGTGTAATGGAACTTGCACAACGTGGGGGGTGGGGGGGATGGTTATAAACGTCTCTTTCCAACTCCGAGGCCAGTGACATCATGTCGGTCACTTGACATCAGCCAGGTGGGACTATATACACTGTGGAAACAGGTGAACACAGCACCCCGGCACTTTATTTTCCCTCCAGAGAGCCAGTTAGCTATTAACAGCACCACCCTGGACGGACGTTCAAATCCTGGCTGGTCCACTGTGAATATGATCACGGGCAATCTATTTAGCTTCCCTGAATCTCTGTGTCCCTGACTATTTAAAATGGTGATGAAACACTTTCCATGCAAGGTGGCTTCATTTTTTTTTTCTCTCCATAGCACTTATCACTACCCGACATCAGACATCTTTATCTGTTTACGTGGCTGTTATTGTGCAGATGTTGTTAGCGTCTTTCTTCATACAGCTCCTTCCTTCAGCCAACAAGGTTTACCACGCACCTGCTATGTCCCAGGCACTATTCTAGACGCCAGAAAGCAGCAGGGAGCCAAGACAGACAGACGTTCTCTACCCTCATAGAAGACACAAACAGGAAACAAATGTGTAAAGGGTCTGTGCCTGAGATGGTGACAAACTCTAAGGGGAAAACAAGGTGGCAAATAGGGCATGGTAAGGTAAGGGGCCGATGCTGCCATTTCTGGTGAGGTAGCCACGGGGGCATCGCTGAAAAGGTGACATATGAGAAAAGCAGCGAGAGGCAAGGGAAGGAGCCAGGTAGCCACGGGAGGGAGAGGGTGCCAGACAGAAGAAGGAGCAGGAAGGCGTGTAGGGCTGCGTCTAGAGGGTGGGAGGACCACACGGAGGGTACCGTGGTGGCAGCACAGTGATGAGGGGCGAGGGCAGGGGAAGATGAGAGCATCAGCAGACGCCGGATCTCACAGGGCACCGCACGAGCAGCAGTGCTCTCCACAAGGATGGGGATGTTCTCTGTCAGGGTTGCCCGCTCCAGCGGTCCCTAGCCACACCCACTGTGGAGCACTTGAAATGTGGCTAAGCGCCGTTTATACGATCAATGTTTAATTTTCTTTAATTGTAAATAATTTTAATTTAAAAAGCCACGTGTGGCTAGTGGCTGGAGTTCAGGACAGCTCGGTTACAGATCACCGTAAGTGACTTCGGCGATGTCTCGGCATGAGGCAGAAACCCATTGGGAAACTGAGCGAAGCAGGGCTATGATCCACCCGCTCTTGTAAAGGTTCACTCTGGCTGTTCTGCAGAGAGTAAACTGTAGGAAAGGCCAGGGAGGAAGCAACAGCAATCATCCAACAAGATGTGCGGATGGCTCCGTGATGGAAGGAACTATATTTTGCTCTCTCCTCTACTCCAAGCATCTAGAACGTTTACCAGAATCTAGTAGGTACTTAAGGATTAGGGGACTGAGAGAAGGCAAGATCAAAATGATTCACGAAAATCAGCTGGAGGCTCCTGGGTGGCTCAGCTGGTTAAGCATCCGACTTCGGCTCAGGTCATGATCTCACTGTCCGTGAGTTCGAGCCCCACATCAGTCTCTGCTGACAGCTCAGAGCCTGTAGCCTGCTTCAGATTCCGTGTCTCCCTCCCTATGCCCTTCCTCTGCTCGCTCGCGCTCTCTCTCTCTCTGTCCCTCATGCACATGCGCGGAAATAAATAAACATTAAAAAGAAAAGAAGCTCATTATGGGGCACCTGGGGGGCTCAGTCGCTTGAGTGTCTGACTCTTGGTTTTGGCTCAGGACATGATCTCGCAGCTCATGGGTTCGAGCCCCATGTCTGACTGCACTGACGATGGAGAGCCTGCTTGGAATTCTCGTTCCCTCTTTCTGCCCCTCCTCTGTTCTCTCTCAAAATAAATAAATAAGCTGTTTTTAAAAAAGACTGTTAAGAAAATAAACTCATTATCGGCTCACCCAATGCAGTTCCTTCTCCTCTGCCTAAATATTATGGCTTGGCAATGACATGTGGACCAGCTTCTCTGTGGTGTGTATAAACAAGAGCTTTGCTGAGAATAAACCTTATTCAGCATAATCAATACACCCCAAAGTTTATTCCATAGACATGGGTTTCAGGGAACGTTAGTGGGTGCTAAATATTAAAAGGTAGACAAAAAGTTCTATCAAAACGGTGTTAGGAAATGCCAGCTGAAGCAAAAGAGGAATGTCTTTACGGAAGTAAGTGTCAATGCCTTTAACATACTAACAAAAATCTGTGTGGCTCCAACAGGGAATAAACATGTAGGATGTATTTTCCAACCGCCTTTGACAATAGGCCCCCTTGTTTTCCTGTAGTTGAGCCTGTGGCCCGGCAGCTCCGTAGGAGATCCTATATCTGACTGCTGAGTAATGGGACGACAAAGCTGAAGGCAGGCTGCCACCCCCAGTCATTCGGTAACACATTTTCTGCGTGGGATTTAACACCATCTCGAACTATCGCCTTCATTCATGTGTTGACATGCTTACTGGATCGTAACTTGGGCTAGGATGAACTCCAGGGAGACTCGGGGGGGCCTTGGCTGCTCTGTTCACAGATGCACTTCAGGGCCCAGCCTGGTGCAAGGGGCCAACAAAAAAGCATTCACTGAAAGACCAACCTGGAATCTAGAATGACTGGGGCCCTAAGATTGTGTGGGACACTTATCCAAGCCCTGGGAAGAGAGGAGAATCTGGCACAGGCCCTGCCTCCCAGCTTCTCACTCAGAGTCTGAGATTACATGCAGACACCTGAGAAGCAAACTGGTGAGGAAAGCCAGAATTTGGCAATTACTCACCCCAGATAAATGCTGCGGAATCCAGTCTGTGGAATCCCTGGGCTGGGTGGGTCAGGGGACTCTTGGGAGGAGGTGAAGCACGGGCAGCAAGGATCAGAACGACACAGAGAGGTTGCGGAAGACATGCGAAGCACAACAGATGGCACTTGGCCAGTACTGAGCAGGGGCCATACAAGTGGACAAGGACCAGCGCCCTTGGGGTGGGGGACTTTGAGCTCCAAGGCTCACCAGCCTGTGCTCAGCTCTCTGCACACAGCACATAGTCAAGAGAGTCCGGGGTGGGGGTTGGGAGGGTGGCTGAACGGCCGGCAATATAAATAGCTAACGCTAGTCGAGGGTCTGCACTAAGCATTTTACCAGGATCATCTGTCTCATTTAGCTCCCCCAGCGACCTAAGGGATGCCGCTCCCACTGATGTGGAAGGCCAGTCTGGATTAGGAGCCACACGGTCTTAACCACTGTGCAGCATTGCCTCCTCAAATAATTAGATGTCCTGAACGGAGAGCCATGCTTTAATACATATTGAAGAGCAGGAGACAGATGCTAGAAGCACCCCAAAGTTTGGATCTCAGAGGTAGAAGGACCTATCTGTGTCGGGTGGGGCCATGCGAGGGTTCAGAAAAGTCTCCGTGGGGAAGGTGATGTTTGAGCGACATTTGGAAGAAACGAGGTCTCCACGTGGCAAATGGTGTGGAAAAGAGGACAGCACTGGGAAAAGCGGGGGCGGGGGTGGGGGGAGCAGTGCATGAGACTGCGTCTGCATTCAGCCTCACAGGCCCATCTCTCTCAGTTCATGTTTGAGCGAATGTTTGAATATGCAAATCGATGTTTAAAAAAGTGATGACTGCCAGACCTCTCAAGGGTCAGAAGAAATGATTTCTTTAGAACGTCCTGGTAACAAAAAGCCAATTAAAACCCAGGAGTCAGCGACTGAGCATACAAAAGCCAATTCCTTCTGAGGCCACATCTCCTCTCCTCTGGTTCTTTCTCCTCATTCACTGTATTTAATTGGAAAAGTGGCCATGGGTGAAGCAACTGTGTGAGCCAGTATCTCACTTAAAATGGGCCCCATAATAATGACTGGCTGTACCTTCTAGAGTAATCCATACAATTTACTGCACTAGCCTCAGTTTCTAGGCTTCATGGCAGTACCCACCCCTCACGGGCCATGATAGTAGAGGAATAGTGTCAAGCCGTGAGCATAGGCTTATTTAACACTCTATCCCTTAAAGTCGTTCTCTCGGCAGTATATTAGCTACAATCAGGAGCCCAAGCAACTCCTGGGGGAGATAAAAGACAGCCCGGGATTGAGGAGAGAGGCAGAGCCTTGGGGTCACGCGACCTGTCTTTGAATACTGGTTCTTTCACTTATTAGCATCCTATGACTCTGTTTTCCCATCTCTAAAATGTGAGTACCAACTTTCAGGGTTGCCGAGTAAATCAATAATGTATATAAGGAATCTGAACCAAGATTTAGCATACAGTAAGTGCTCGATATATGCTTGTTTCCTTTCTCATTTTATGACATTGTGCATGGGGCAGGATCACGATCCCTGTTGAGGGCTAATTCCATGTTCTGTTCTGGGAGGGAGATGATGGAGAACGTGTGAGACGTGCCTGTGGCCATAGGGGCTTCTGGTCCACATAAAGGCACAGGTGGTACAGAAATGACAGAACCAGAAAGATGACCGTTCCCATTCAAAGCCAGCCTCTGAGGGCTAAAGGGCTTCAAAGAATGCATGATGGAAGGCTTTCAGAAAGAGGTGCAACTTACAGAATCATTACGATTTGGATCAATGGACAAGAGGGCAGGAAGACACCATGAGGTCTCAACTTGAGATGATCTTCAGACGAATAAGAAAACTTCAATCTGTTAATATTGAAGGATTAGTCTCCAAGTTGGCAACAGGGTGGGCTCCAGAAAATTCTAGCAAGGCACAGAATTTGAAAATGGAAGCTTACTATACCTCAGGCATCAAAGTGGTATTTGGTTGGCGGTTGCAACTCTCTTGAATGTAGATGTACGTGCCTGGCTCTCTGAGACCGTGCGATTAACCTCTGTATCTCCACATAAACATTAGTCATTTTAATGAAGTAAAACCTAAAGATGCTCCCTGGCTTCATTTCAGCGATGCTCCAGTCCACGTGGAGGAAAAAGGGACGTTTCCCCCAAGCTACTAATCATTTCGCTGTTTCTTAATGCCCCTCACCCTCACAAAGACCTGCCCATATTTAGAAAAATTATGTCTGGGATTTCACAACAGAGTACATGTGACAGTTGCTCGTATCACAAGTTTATCTCCCGTCGTGGCTTCCTATGACTTCAAGAAGAAGGCATGTTACGAGAGAGAAGCCATCAAGCACTTCTGTGGTTTGAGTCTTACAGAATGAAATGCTTAGTAAGAAACCACTCTGGGAAGACGAGACTGAGGAGACCAGTTTGTATGGGACGTAGGCAGTAAAATGTCATTAAATCACAATCGGTGTCTACAGAACGGCTGCCAAGTCCAAACAAGAACCATTACCTGTTGCTCTACCAGAGCTCTTAGCCCAGAACCATGCTGGCTCCACTCAAGTCTTTTTCTCTTGTTCTTGAGAGTCTCTTTCAATAAGACATTGCCCCATAACTCACTCCTGTATCTTTCTCTTTACAACCAAACAGTCTATAGCCCCAACGTAAATATTTGTTTTGTTGGGGCCAACTGGGGACCACACCAACGCTTATCACCATTGCTTACCCATATCCCCCTCCCCTGCAGCATTTCCTACAAATGTAATCAGTTCTGTGACCCATGTAATGTCTTCTGTCTCCTAAGGCAAGTTATCAATACATTTCAAAAAATTCTAACACTATTCACTGTACCACAGGTTCTGCACGTCCTTACACCCAACTAAGCGCCAAAAAAAAAATAAATAAAATTATCAAGCAGCTACTATACGCAAGTCAATGCCTCAGGGATGCAAAGATACAAAGGCAAGGTTCTTGACTTTAAGAAGCTCAGCAAATTGCACATATCCTCCATTGACTCAACTGGAGAATAAGTGTCTTAGTAAATGATATTAAAACACAGTTGAATTCGCTGAATACCCACAGCTACTGTGAGGTCTCAGGATGATGAGTGGGGTCCCCTTTTTCTTTCCTTTCCCACCTGGCCAATTCCCAGTCACCTTTCAAGAAGGAGCTCACATGTTTTACTCAGCCTGGGTAGGTCAGGAAAGTCTTACTTACTCCCTTTTGTTTGTCATTGCCTTGCTAAGTCTATGTTTCCCTTGAAGCCTAATAACTCCATACTAAATTATTTTATTGATGCTTCAGCCTTCTTTACTAGACTTGAGGTCCACAAGTGATAGTCCTTGACTTTATGGGGTTTTTTTAATTAAAAAAATTTCCTTACTGTTTATTTTTGAGACACAGAGTGTGAGCAGGGGAGGGAAAGAGAGAGACGGAGACACAGAATCCAAAGGAGGTTCCATTCTCTGAGCTGCCAGCGCAGAGCCCGACGTGGGGCTCGAGCCCGCAAACCCCGAGATCGTGACCTGAGCCAAAGTCGGATTCTTAACTCACCGAGCCACCCAGACGCCCCGGTCCTTGACTTTTTCACTTCTACACCCAGCATCTAGTTCAGCGCCTGACCCAAGACACATCTGATGCCTGAGTATGCTGAACAGGTGAAGCTGTTACTATGCTATGTTTACGCTCCTCTGCACAGAAACACATATTCAGTTAATTTTCCGACTCAAGTCCCACTCTTTACTCAGGTCCAGCTTCAAACTCACTATTTAAATAACTTGACCTAACCCACCCATCTGATATTCATCCATTATTCCTTAGAGATATGAGGGAAGGCAGCATGTAGGCTACAGCAGTCCTTTTAGGTCTACGTGTTTGCATGTGTCTAGAGTCTGTCCGTTGCTTTTGCACATACATCAGCTCTGTCTCTCCGAAACAATACTCTCTTTACTACAAAACCAAATATTCTCATGATTATTGTTATTCCTTTGACCAAGGAGCCCACATTCTAAACTTTCATTTGTTTGTTTCTTTGCCTTGTTTGTGTGTCAAACCACATTAATCAGACCTCCTTCACGTTGCTAGGACACTAATCAGGAGGGATAATCAGGACGGTTGCTCTGAGTTATTAAAACGCCAGCCCAAACAAAGAAAATTAACACGTTTTGTCAGATTGTGGCTCCATCCCGTCGATAAATGCATCAATCACTTCTATGTTTGGAATATCAAAAATGGTTTTAGAAACCAATAATACTTTCCCAGGCTTCTAGAAGTATACAGACCACAGATACCCAACCACAGCATGAAACGAGAAGAGTAATCATGAGTAACATGACTGTCAGTCAACTATGCACCAGGCACTTGTTTCAACTCTGCCACTTGCTACAGAACCTTAGTAAAGTCCCATGATCTCTCCATGTCTCAGGTTCCCATATATATAAAACAGGGACACTACACTGTCTTTCAAGGGGGGTTATAGAGGTTCCTGGGATTTAATAATATAATGAATACACTCCTCACTAATGGGCCCAGGGCATTTTTTTGGAACATGGTACTGCCCATTAAGTGGTAGGAAGCCATCACTATTTTTCAGACTTCCTTTAGCCCATTCTTTCTTCCAACTTTTTTGTGCACGACAACCCATGCCATTTCAGAGTAGGGAGCACTACATTTTAAGGAAGAAATGTAATAGGATCACATGGCCAAGAGAGGGAAGAATTAAGGCAAATGAGCTCGTAGGTTTCCATAAATCACAGAGAATTTAATTGGAAGTGGTGGTGTTTTCTATGGCTGGAAGACAAGAGAACGGAGGCAGTTCATTACATTGATATGTCAGTCCTGATCAGGAGAGATTGAGAACTGGAGAGAGGGCCAAGAGAGACTGATCATTCATTACTTAAACTTAAGCAAATCAATTAGTTGTTGATGAAGGCTCATGAGGAATCTACACTGTGCTATGTTCATAAGCAGGATTGTTGGTTGAGCTAGAACTGCTCAGAGGAGCTTGGAGTGATTTTCCCAGTGAAATGTGATATTCCGGCTCTCTCTTGGGCTCACACTGAGACAGAAAAGAGGAAATAAAAAAGCCAACAAATTAATACTCCACCAATCCAGGTTTATGGAAGCCTTTGGGAGAAGAAGCCACTGACTACTTGGTTGGCTTACTCCAAATCTCCCGGTTCCATCAGAAATGGACTTTAGAGTCGGCTCTAAGAAGTGAGGAAGCCCCACCCACCCTGATGTTCACCTTCACAACCTTGTAGCTTCTCACCAGCCTTCTCCAACCTCCCACCTTGCTCTCTCCAGGAGTTTGGCGGCCACAGGTCACTGTTTTAGCACTCTGTGTTGGATTGTTTTCAATCATCTCATGGCCTGTGAATTGCCCGGTTTAGAAGCTGCAGGCAATACTGGTGAATGGCTTATGGAAGGAGCAAACACTTGAGAAAAACCTTTCCTCACTCGCTGTTTGTTGGAACTCAAGGCCATGAACTTCGCACGACTCTAAAGTGAGAATGTGATATAATAACATGTCAATACGCACATACACTCGTTATTGCCAACCAAGAATCTCCGAGGGTGATCCATTCCATTGAGAATCAAGATTTCCGTCCTTGGCCTTCCTTGCCATTCGATTCCCAAGCTGCATAACTTCAAAATTTTGAGTTGGCTTTAATTTCATTTTGTGAGAACTCAGTCTGAACCTCTACTACATTAAATATCAGATTCATTATTAATTTCTTAAAATCTTTAGTAATGTTTTAGCATGTAGCTAATTGTACCCATATCTGTCTCCTTAGGAATCATAAACAACGACTTGTAAACAACAGGTCTGAGAACACCGAAGCCTATTTTTTTTTTTTTTGAAACCATACATCTCTAGGGCAGACATGTATTATACTTATATAATGAAGCAGTTGTCTGACTAGCTACATAACAACTCAGGTGTTTTTAAATAAGTAGAAAAAAATGTAGGATGGAAACTTAATTCTGCTCCTGGAGCAGGTTGATAAATCTAGCCAAACAGTTTTATTTTTTTACAGTACATTAAGGGAACATTTTTATTTAGTAGAGTCGTAGATCTTCACATTATTGGGAAGTGTGTTCTTATGTTGCGTTTTTGTCTTCAGAATTGCCCTAGGAAGACATCCTTTCACTTGGAGTCCTATATTCTGGGGGTGGGGGGAAACTGCTCAAACTTGATTTGGATTAATTGGACACTACAGAATGGTGTCTTTATGCCCCTCACCACCAAAGTCTTTGTCTGAAGCAGAGTTTTGCTTTTAAAAGAATGGACAAGATTTTTGAAGCTGGATGATGAATACATGGTTTGCCAAACTATTCTCACAACTTTTGTGTACTTTGAAAATTTCCATAAAAAGCAGTTCTTTAAAAGGACCTGGCAATACAAGGGGAAAGGTATATCTATGGAAAAACTATGAAAATTCATTTCCCATAGATACATTAACACTCACTGTGTCCTAGACTCTGAGCTGAGGGATAGATGGGAAACAAGAAACTGTCCTCAAGAAACTCATTCCCTGGTCGAAGTGAGAGATGTTTGCTACAGACAGAATGTTTGTGTGCCCTCAAAGTTTCTATGTCAAAACCTAAACCCCAATGAGACAGTTTTGGAAGGGGAACCTTTGAGAGGTAATTAGGTCATGAGGGTGGAACCCTTATGAATGGGATTAGTGTCCTTAAAAAAAAAAACAAAAACAAAAAAACAAGACAAAACATGAGAGAGATCATCTTTCTCTCTCTCTCCCCACACCAGGTGAAGGTGCAATGAAAACCCAGCCATCTACAAACCAGGAGGCGAGTTCTCATCAGACACCAAATCTGCCAGCACCTTGACCTTGGACATCCTATCCTCCAGAACTGTGAGGAATCGGTGTTTGTTGTTGAAGCCCTCCAGTCAATGGTGTTGTGATAGCGGCCTGAACTGACCAAGATGCTGCTGAAAGTAAAGATAGCTCTGGAAACCACACCAGCTCTGATGGGTCAAGGGGGGCCACAGTCAAATTGCTCTGGGAGCAAAGTTAAAGGGAAATGTATGTTAAGTTTTTGTTAATGTTTATTTTTGAGAGAAAGAGAGAGAGAGAACAAGGGTAGGAGGGCAGAGAGAGACAGAGGGAGACACAGAATCCGAGGCAGGCTCCAGGCTCCAAGCTGTCAGCACAGAGCCCGACGCGGGGCTTGAACTGACAAACCATGAGATCATGACCTGAGCCGAAGCTGGATGATTAATTGACTGAGCCACGCAGGCACACCAAAGGGAAATTTATTTTAATTGTGGGACTCAAGGAAAATTTCCTAAAGAAGGTGATAATTGAAGGTGATCATGACTTTTATATTCCAAGGAAGGCATATACAAAATAGCACAAATACAGATTAAGAAGGATGGAGATACAAGTGATGTTCCATACTCCCTGCCCCCCCCCCCCAGAAGGGGTCTAGAGGAACGTCAGAGTTGGGAGTTAGCAGGATTCAGAGGGAAATGAGGCTAGAAAGCTGAGTTAAAGGCATATCACATCCAAAGCGTTAAATCTCAGGATGAGGCATATGGAATTTAACTGGGAGAAGTAGAAACTCATTCAAGGGATGGGATAAAGGGAATATAATGCCCCCAATTTGGTTTTTAAAAAATAACATTGGTGGCAACGTGAAGAATTTCAGAGTCAAAACTGAATTTTAGCCAGAAGTTAGCTCATTAGCCAGAGTGCCTTCAGCGATTTCAGAGCAACGCAGTGAGCCTGCATGAGGTTGGGTGGCGGGTGGATGAGAGAGGACGAGCTGCGCGCAGGACACAGAGAAAGGTTTAGAAAAAACCCAGCACACTAATTGGGTGGGATGATGCAAGGCCTGTTGCTACAGTGCTAGTCGCCAGACTCCCAAACTGCACCCACCCACCTGTGACTTAGAAGGGTTTTCTTGCTGTGTTCAATCCCAGCTGGAAACTGGCACCTGGCTCAACTGGAGGATCAGTGAAGGGGCAGAAAAGGTCAGAGAGAAAGAGGGAGAGAAACAGAGAAAGAGAATGAATGGGCCACGCGGGATAAGGTGAGGAGGGTTCCAAGAAAAAGGAACCACTGATGGTCAAAACAACGACAGCCCATTCAAGGCCTTCACCAGGGAATATGCACAGTTGAAGGGACCAGAGACAGATCTTGTTGCCATAGCAACATAGCCTCTTATTTCCAGCTGGCTCTCTCATTTCTGTACCATGGCTCCTGCAAGCTGAGAGTCACCCAGGACCAGAACTTCTTCCTGAGCCTCACCTGGGCCTGTCTCACTGCATATTGACTACTGCTCAAGGAAGCACTCAAGGCTAGGACACGAGTCAGAGAGTCACTACCATCAGAATGGTGCGACTAAGTGAAGTAGAAGTTTTCAGAGTCATTGGATATTTATTCTTACCAACATCCCTAAGATTTTTCCCACGTTGGCAAATGATGAAATGGAGGCACATTTGTTCTTGTTATTGTTGCATTGTGTCTCTCCCCAACGGATGTGTTGGAGCTGGAATGTGAACCAAGCTTGACTCAGATGTGCCCTCTTCTATGTGGTACTTACATGGTACTGTGACACTGCCCCACAGGCACAGCCCTTGCATCAGAAGCCCTAGTGCCTTTCATTCATTCATTCATTCATTCATTCGGTAATCATATGTTGAGCGTCAACTAAATGTCAGGCACTGTGCTAGACATCGGGGAAATGGTGTATACATACAGATACAACTTCTGCTTCTACAGAACTTACGGTCTGGTGAGACAGAGATGCATTTCTCAAATAATAAACGAAGCCAAAGAAAGAAAACGAAGACCAGCACTCCAGGGAAAGAAACACTGTCCCATTAGGGTTCACAAGGGCCTAGGGATATTTACTAAGCACCTATTCCATGCCAAACCCTGAACTAAACCCTGAAGATACAGAGAGGTGGCGGCCCGTCGTCCAGAACTCACTGCCCGGAATGAGGAGTATGGAAACACAGCAAAGCGGCGTGATGGGTGCCAACAACGTAGAACAGAGCAGTTAGCTGTTTAGACACAGGCCTAGGATCAGAAAAAGGTTCTCGGAGGCTGTTGCCTCTGAAATGGCCAGCAGAGAAGGAGCACAGGTTCCTCGGGACCATGTAGAAAAACGCCTTCAACATGGTACACAGAGTCAGAACATTAGAATGGCACATCTTGAAAATAAAGAGGGTCTCTGAGTTTACAGCCCTATCGCAGCATGTTGGTGGAAACTTAGGGTTGTTTGTTTTTTTTTATTGTGGCCGAGGGCTAATTTTCATTGCCACAGACCAGCTGTGCATTTCTAAACCAATGTGTATCAACAACTCCTTAAATTAAAAAAAAAAAAAAATGTAAATGCTGTGATTAAAAGAAAAAGAAACTCTCAATTCCTACCAGGAAAGAATACACAAACTGGATAACTGAATCCTTGTCTCGATGCAATAGGGAAGAAACTCAGGACTATGTCCCTCACTGGCTCCTGGTGGCCAACAGGAAGCACTAAGTCTGACTGGATATGACAGAAGACCTCAGATTTGCAGCCACAACACCCTGTCACGTTGTGTGGCGAGAATCAAGTTCAAGAACTCCTCCGTGGCTGGAAAGAGTTTGTTTTAACCAAAGAAGCTAGGGGTCGATGGCCTCTCAAATGAAACAGATAAGGCAAACAGAGGGTTCTTGTCAGAAACAAATGTTATGTCTCTCCCTCCCGAAAAGCTTACAGATATTATCAGTAGGAGTCTAGTTGGGCCTAAAACGAGTCCCTGAGAAGTAATATTAACCAGACGCTTGGCAGATCGTTTATTTATCTCCCCCTAAATTCAATAAAGAGACCCATATATAAATAAGGGAAAATAATGCGACTGTTAGTAATTTATCACTGGATAGAAAGCCATTGTTGTCCTTATCTCTGAAATGATGTTCTATTTCCACTGGGAACGAATTACAGGGCTGCCACATCCTTCCCCTGTGACAGTGCAGGCAAGCTAGGTGCTACAGTTCAGACCCTGTGCTCCAGAGACCCAGTGGCAGCCATCTTGGGCCCAGCCCTCTGCCTGTGGGTTCCTATGTGAGCAGTCCTAGGTCAAGAACTAGAAGGCTCTACCCACTCTACTTAGGAAAAAAAACATTATTTCTTTAAAAAACAAACAACACAAAACATTTATTCTTATCTTTTAGGTGCCTCTGAGGAAGACATGGTTGAGGACTCATAAATGAGGCAGCGTTTTATTCATTATATCCACAGTTCCTAGCTTCCTCTTGCCCATACTAAAAGAATATGTTCAACTTGGCTTCAGAGAAATGAGTGATATAACAAAATTTGGAATTCATGAGAGCTGAGGGTCTAGGAATCAAAACGATGGTTTGTTGGAACAAGGTGTTAATTTTATTGATGATGCTAACAATGATGATGATAGGTAGTATTTACTGCATACTCATCATATTCCAGGCATTATTTCAAGCACTTTATATAGGTTATTTCATTTAGTTCTTCCTACAAACTTATGTGTGGGTATTATATTTAATTTTTATTTTACAAAGGAGGAAACTAAATATCTTGCCCTCTGTCACAGAGCTAGTTAGCTGTGAAGGAGGACTTGAATCCAGGGCTCTGACTCTATCGTCCTTCCTGGTGGCTGAGTTGGACAAACCTAAGATATACCTTCTGGTTAATGTGCATGAAGAGGAAGTGAGGCCCAAATCACTATTTGGTATCTTAAAGGGTAAAGTCAAGCATATGGACTTCTTAGGGCTACTAGAATCATTAACATTTTCAAGAGTGAAGGTGTGACATGGCCAGGCTTGAATTTTAGGAATCCTGGTCTCTGAAAGCACTTCAGGAAATGGACAGGAGTGAGAGTAGGGAGTCCATGAGGTAGGGAGGCAAATAGGCTACCAAGTAGTTGAGGTAGGAGAGGATGAGGACTTCAAACAAGGTAATGGCCATGAAGGTGGACAGAAGCGCATATTCCCAAGGACAAACTGGTGGGATGTTCTGTCCCTAAGCATGAATTGTCTGTGTTACAAGGCTACCCTCTGGGTCCCCTATCTTAGTAGCATCTTTCATTAGCCTCTTAAGAAAGTATACTGTATGTTTTGTTGTTAAGTATACTCAAGAAAGTATACTGGATGTATACTGGATGTTTTGTTGGGACATTCAGATCCTTTCTCAAACCTTTCTGACATTCCTAGGGAAGGGACAGGCCATCTTGAAGCTTTAGAATCACAAATGGAATACCCACCAATTAAGCCACAATGCTTAGTATCTCTGCTGGGAGTTGTCCTGCCCCATGCATTCTATCCATCTGGCAATAGGAGTGGGCCCCTGGCTAAAAGGAACTAAAAGGCACATGGTATGTGACCCCAAAAGGACTTAAGTCTCTTCCCTGGAAAATACAGAACAGATACAAAGAAATCTCAGCTTGGGTCTGTCTGGTCTTGAGAGTGGACGTGTGGGTGGGCATTTTCAGTCATGTCTGCTAGAAAAGAAAGACTACAGCAAGGAAGAGGGGAAGACTAGATACATAGAGAGAAGCAAGGACAAGACCTGGGAGAGTCCTGATGACATGTTTGGATTTAAACCCAAGACCAACAGTGGCTCCTTCCCTGCCCTTGAAGATCATGTTCTACCCCAAAGCCTTATAATACAAACTTTTCCCTCCCGAGTTCATCTAGGTAAAGCCGATTCCAGTTGCTTGGAACCAAAAGACTCCTAACTAAGAAGACCCCAGTGTGTCTAACTTGTTCTACAGCACCAGTGAGATGTTCATGATTTCCTTTTACCCAGGTTCTTCCCTAGGATCTCATGAATTAACCACCTTCTTGGAAAGGGAATGAAGGAAATAATAAACAATGCCCTCTGAGGCAGTATTATATCCTGTGGGCAAAGTTCAAGCGACTGGTCAATTACTGAGTATCTCCTACATTCAGGAATGGTACTAGATATAAACACAAGGTCTGAGTTACATGCATGACGGGCTTTATGAAGGATAATTGGAAAGTACAAGAGGGTTATTTGTGTTTTTGTGGACTCATCTATGAACATGCATCCTTCTCAGTGAAAGTTATGACTGCGTAAGTCCTCACCATCAAAGAAAAGTCTTTTTGCCCTCTCTCTGGGCCATGCCATTGTAGCTGTGCATACTGAATACTGCTGGCTGAACTGATGACCCTCTTCACATCAGACAAGTAGAATCTAGCACTTCTCAGGGACCCTGAGGCTGCCAGGATGCAGCACACCCTACCTTCAATGGCATTTTCTTCATCCCCCTGCCCAGAGTGCAGAGAATATAACTCTTACTCATCATTGAGCTACAAACCATCTTTTCTATACCTCTCTGAGTCGTGGGAGCTGTAACTCAATTTTGCTTTGATTTTTTGGATATCCACTGAGTCTTTTTTCTTTGTAGAGAGGCCACTCAGAGACAATGTACCTGCTCATAATTCCTCCTTCGGAGCCAGCAAAGTTGCCATCACACAGATATAAATAAGGAATACTCTATAAATAGCTTCCCCCCCAGCCTGGGCAATGAAGCCGACAGAGAACACTCGGCTTCTGGTTTGATACTGGGCTTTCCCCACAGATGTTACTTGTCTTAATGTTTCAACACCACATGATTTCGAGAGACCGTGTCACAGACCCCATGAAAATAATAACGAAGAACAGAGTGTGATTTATCCTGACCTGGAGTTGAGGACATGAGAAATGTTCATAATTCAGCTGTCACTTGGGCTAAGTAGAACGACCTTGGTGTTGCTCTGGGTTCCAAGAAGCATGTACTCTGGCATCTAATTGACATTGGGAATACAGAGAATATGGCCTTGAATAGTGGAGGCATCTCTGTGACTCAGACAGCCCTCTGAAGCCCTCAGCACTATTCCCTCTATCCCGTAATCAGAGTGGGGTGCTATTTAACATCCGAAGATGGTCCTTCTTCAGAAAGAGTACTGGAGCACTTACTATACGTTAGTATAGTATCTTGAGCACTTGCTATACGTTCTGCCACTGTGCTAAGCATCTCATATAGATTTTGGTGCAACAACCTTCTGGGTTAATTCAGGATTTTGCATATGAAGGAACTAAAGCACTGAGAGATTAAATACAACTTGCTCCATTATTCAGGGAGTGTGTGTGACTTCAATCCAAAAGGCCGGACTCCACAACCTGTGCCCTAACAACTACTTCCTCATGTGTCGCACACCAGCCTGCAGATGGCCACCTTTGTGCCTGGATAAAAGAGATGAGGGAAGGGAACAGATGTGTGAGTACCTATAATGTGACAGACACTATGCTATGTGCTGGCCACACTATGCACATGATTTTGCCTAACTGGTAAAATGACCCTGTGAAACTCTGAGCTTGAGTGGCTTGCTCATGCTGCTACAAGAGGAGCTCGTACTTAAACCCACGTCTGCCTAGCTCCAAAGCTGGGGCTCTTGGTGCTATGCAGCAAGGTCGTCCCATTCTTTTCAAACAATTAATTCCCTATGAGATGCATCCTTTAAGGGAAGAGAAAATGGGTGGAAAGGAAAGGAAAGGAAAAAGAAAAGAAAAGGAAAGGAAAAAGAAAAGGAGACAAAACCATGACACTTATCTGAAAGGTTACGAAATCTGAAATAACTTGGGACAGATATATTTAACCCTGGGGACTCCCCATACCTGTATCCCCACCCCACAAAAGCGAGTCTTGGCCTACCTCCAAGTCCTGAAGATATTCTCCGATGTTTTATTCTAGAAAGGTTTAGATTTAACCTTTAAGTCTAAGACCCATCTCAAATCAATTTTTAAGCATGGCGTGAGGTAGGGATCAAGAGTTACTTTTTTCTATATGCTTATCTGGATGTTCCATAAAAACCAACTGAATATATGTGAATCTGTTTTGGTACATATTTTTGTTCTGTTGAACCAGTTGTCTACCCAATGCCACAAAGTCTAGAAGAAAATAAAGGGACCCAGCATCTTCTAGTAAAAGAATTGCCTACTATTCAGAGCTAATATTGCCCACGTTTTGGTCTATTTTCTTTTGTGTGTTCACACACACATTTTTAACATAATTCTTATGATACTGTATATATAAATGTTTATCTTGCTCTTTTTTTTAACTTAACATTATAAGACACCAACTTTCCATGTCATTAAATATCTTTTGAAAACATTATTTTTTTATGGCTGCATATGTTCCATCATTTCTATTTAACATAATTTATTTAACCATTTTGGCATGCATTCCATTCCCACATTTTTGCTATTTATAAATAATGTTGCAATGAACATACTTGTGTATAAATATTCATATGCATATCTGACTTTTCCCCAAGAAGAAAAATGGCTATGTCAAAGGGCATGACCTTTGCTTAGGCTCTCTCTACATCCTGCCAAATTACTTTCCATATCAATTGTATAACTTAAACTCCCTCCAGCACTTTATAGGAGTGCTTATTTTTCTGCATTCTTGCCAAACCTATTACCACTTTTAAATCTTTGCTAATTCTATAGCTAACATGGCTTTATTCATAGCTTAATTTGCTTTAACTTACTTTCCAGGGAAACTGAATATTTTTGCATATTTAGCCATTTGCACGGCTTCTTCTGTGTCTTGTCTTGCTTGCATCTTTAGCCCAAGGTACGGCTATTAAGAGTTTAGTGATTTTTTTTTTCTTAATGATCCCTATGTTCAAGACCTCTTAGGAATGCATTTTTAAAAACCCCTTGTCAGATAAAGAGTTCTGATATTTCTTCAGTAAGTTTTAGATACCCATCTATAACGTTCCTCTTCGCAGGGAGCTCACGGTGAAACAGGACAGCAGACACTGCCTGCAAAAAACTGCAGTGCCCACAAAAAACAAGGGAATTCAGATGAACTGCTCTGGATATTCCGATAAGGGAGAGGACATTGCCAGCAGTCCCAGCTTTGTAGCTGTGACTCGATGTAGGCATTGCGACAGAGGGTCTCAAATTGGAAGGCACATCAGAATCACTTGGAGAGCTTGTCAACACAGAGGCTGGTGGTCCAAGGTGGGGCCGGAAAAATCTGTATTTCTGACATGCTCCCCATGAACTCAGCGCTCTGGCCCTACACTGGCAGAAACCACTGAACTAGGAGAAGTTGGGAAGAAAGAGAAAACAGTTCCAAGTGAGAAAATCATCTGAGCAAAAGCTTGCATCTCTTCACTTCGGAGTCCAGTCTCATTGACTCTCAGGATAACCAAGAAACAAAAACGGCAATTGGGGATTTTTCTCTATGTTCCCGTATTAAAAGAATTCACAGAGAGAGCTGTGGATTCCTCGGACTTGTAGCACGCATTGTATTTTACCCCAGGCTTATATACAACATACTTCTAACTACAACGAAAGGGAGGAAGCAAGTCCCATCCTCAGTCATTCTGGCCCACACTCAAATTCACTCTGTACTAACACGTTTTCATCTCTCCGCGCTTTCATCTTCACTTAAGTTTCTTTTAAAAATCACCTTTTATTTTTAAATGACCTACTGTGAATACACAACTGGAGTTATTCCTCCTAAGTTACAAGGTATGTGTAAACATAAATATTGTGAGAACAAAATCTTGTTATTAAACTTTAACTAGACGTCACTGCCAAGCATAGCTCTCAAGCCTGAAGTCTGTGAATGCTTGTTAAAAAGGGGCCATTAGTAGGAAAGCCTGAGTGGCTCAGTCAGTTAAGCATCTGACTTTGGCTCCTATCATGACCTCATGGTTTGTGGGTTCAAAGTCCCGGGTCGGGCTCTGTGCTGACAGCCCAGACCCTGGAGCCTGCCTTGGATTCCGTGTCTCCCTCTCTCTTCCCCTCCTCACTCACCCTCTGTCTCCCAAAAATAAACAAACGTGAAAGACAATTTTTTTTAAAAGAAAAGGGGCCATTAGTAGAAATCAAAAAGAGCCGGAAGTACCCGAGAAAATACAAGATATCCAGATGTCAGATAAACACATTCTTTGTGTAAGTATGGCTTATGTAGTATTGGGGACATACTTATACTAAAAATATATTTGTTGCTTATCTGAAAAATTTAACTGGGTGTCTTATATTTTTATTTGCTAAAATTGGCAAGCCTAGAAAGGGACTGACAATTTACACCAGCATCACGCTGACCTTTTCGCTGAGACACCTTCAGAAATAGTGAAAGAAAACTGAAAAGGAAATAATTATCTTACAATGTGTGATAACATTATTTAGTGCCTTGTCTACTAGGTACCAGCTGGACCACAGGTACCAAAGTGGAAAGGTCCCTCCGGGAATAGAAGTCCCTGACTTTGTAAAATGCTGCGTTAAAACACGGATTGAAAACAGAATGAGAAGACAGATCTTCGACCATCTTGGGCTCCCTGTAGCTAAGACTGGCATCTGTGCTTTTGAAGGAATCGACTGATCTAACATTTGCATATACGAGCAGAGGATCTATATCCTTGTGAGGGCCACAAAGGGGGCTTCGGGCAAGAAGAAAATGGTGGGTTAATGGGCAAGTCCATGAACAATCAGCCTGACTAATGGGGAAAGTTTACACACGAATGGCTGGGCTTTCCAACCAGCTTTCTTTAAGAAAACCATCAAATCCCTAGACGTCAATTGAAGTTAATAAAAAATGCTGAAGTGTTTCTGCTTGCCTGCAAAATATATTCCTTTCTGGGTTAAAACTAACTCCTGATAATTTCAATGCCTGCTAATAAATACTTTCTCAGAAATGATACACAACCTGAGAGATTCATAAGATTGTATTCCATTGACGTCATATGTTGTCAGGTCTGAGTGTGGTGCCTCTCTCAGGAGATGCTAAGATTTTCTCTTAGATTTGTGTGTTTCCCCCACACGATGGGACTCAAGGAAAGCGTGATATCTACCAAGCTGGGAGGCAGAAGTGAAGATCACAAGGTATATCCAGTCTCTACTCACCATGTGGACCCTTCCAAGAGGCAGTAATCTAAGTTGGGATCCCTTCATCTCCTCTGCTGGATTATCCCACCATTCAACCTCCCCTATAGATCTGGGAAGTTGGAGCGGTTCTCACAATCAGGAACCAAACGGGGCAGCTTCGGACACAGACTGCCAGAAACTGCTTTCAGTTGAAGGCTGAGTGTCACCTTAATGGGACTGGATGGCCGCTGATCGCAGCAAGAACTTAGAGTAACCGACTAGGTCCCGTTATTATGTAGAAACAACCACAACAAAAGAAAGGAAGAAAGAAAATGGTTCTGGGTAACAGCAGGGCAGCTTGCCAGGTGGTTTACATCCACCAGCATCCGTTGATCCTACATCATTCCCACTTTACAGGTGGTAAAACTGAGGCAAAGTAACTCAAGTGACTTACCCATTCTACGGTCTCCAAACCCCACAACACAGTAAGTAGGAAAGACAAAAGAAAAAGCCTTCAACGTGCAGACCTCCCGGCCACGCTCTCCTCACGGCAGAGACGGAAGGCTCAGGTGAAGGCACCAGGCCGCTTCACTTACTCGGTAGCTTTTTCTCGTGGCACCATCGCCAAGCCATCTCCCGATGGCAATTCGGCTGCGGTTGCAGCTACTCAAAGGCTGGAAACTGGGCCGGTTGTGCCAACGTGAACCTTTCCATTTGCAAGGCACCGGCAATCCTGGGACTGCAAAAAAGGAGCCTGGGCCTTGAATCACGGTCATGTTACCAAAGCGTTGCCAATGGGTGGCTGGCGGGCCCGTCCCTCTTCCCCGCTGCCAGCTTTGCCGACATGCGAGAGCGGACTTCCCAGTTCTCTCTCTGTGCAGATCAGAAAGCCCAGGGCGTGGATCTGTGGGTGGCAAAGAGCCTTCCTCTGGCAGACCTACGTCCATCTTTGTCCTTGCTGCCGCTCATTCCTAGGAAGGCGGGCAATCTGGACTAGGAGTCTCGGGGCTCCTCACTGCTTCCTTTCAGACTCTGGAATGTGCCATTCCTGGGGGCCCCAGCAAAGGCCACGAATATTCCCTGTCTTCCTTTATTCAGAAGAGGTCAGGAGCAGCTCTTTCCTTTTCAAACTTCAAAGCAAGCGCCCCAATTTCTGTCCATGTGCATTTGGGAAGCAACGAAATCCAGCAGGTTTAACCACTCAGCATTGCATAGTTTTTTTTATTTATTCTCTTACTTGATAAGAGAATTGGAAGTGAATTAAGAATATCAAGCTATAGCTTACATTTATGGAAGGGAGGATCTGTAGTTCCATTTTTTTTTTCCTTGTTTTGGCTTATTTGTATTTTCTGAACCGTCTTCAACCGCCAACTATTGCACTTCTAATATTCTAAAGTATTTTAAAACATAAATAAGAATAAAAAGAAGCCCCAGGCAGCTTCTTGCATTACATCTGGACGACTGCTGACATTCTAGGATCAGAAATTGAAACCAAAATGTCTACTGAGTCCAGCGGGAGACAAGACAGCCTTCATTCTGACAGGAAAGGGGAGTTTACTCTTGGTCCAAAGGGACTGCTCTGAGATCAAATTGATCCCCAGCTGGCTCTGCGTGGAGATTGCTGCTGTGTGAGGGCAAGTGAGTCAACCTTAAGGTCAGACTAGGTGGTGACAAACAACAGAGTTCCTCTGGGGAGACAAAACCAATACATGTCCCTCCCCGCAGTCCAGGGACCCTGGCCGGACTTACATGTCCTTCCCTGCAGCCCAGGGGCCCTGGCCGGACTTTTGCTGCGGTCCAGACAGCCTCTTCTGGAGGGTCAGGACATTCCTACCTTGTGTCTCTCCCCCCTCTCCCTCCCCCGCTTATCTTTCTCTCCCTCTCCGGCTCCCTTCCTCTCCCTCCCTCTCCCTTCCTCTCTCCCTCTCTCATTAATGTTTGTGGGATGCCAGCCAGGAAGAGATCCCTGATTGGGTTTAGGGCTTATCACAGGACTAACCTTGGGGACAGGCAGGCTCCAGGCTTTGAGGGATTTTCCTGTAAATCACCACGATAACAAACTCACAAAAACATCCAGCTTTGGGTTGAAATAATAATAACAACACATTTTTCCCCCGTGCTTTGTCAGGAATTTTGCTAGAAGGGATGTGCACGCTCGTTTATTAAATGTTTCTGACGACGTCTTGAGCGAATGTTATAATGGCCATCTTACAAGAGGGTAGACAAAGTCTTGGGCGGAAGGACTTGCTAGGGTCACAGAGCTAGAGCCCGACAGAGGGGGAGCTGCTTCAGCGGGGACCCCACACGGTCCCTTCTGCTCTCAAGCTTTGTGATCCTGAAGATTCCGTCCCACGTGGATGTGAGCAGCACCACCTGCGCAGACAGAATGGTCACATCCTTACGTGTCTACCTCTGTTGCGGTCCTTTTTCTCCTTGCAGCCCTTGCCTTCATTTCCTGTGTGATCACGGGTGAGTCTCTTCACTTGTTTGAGTCTTACTGTCTCAGCCACACAACCACGAGCAAGAATCTGTGTCACGGGACTTCGAGCAGGGAACGCCGATGGCCAGCAGGGAGATGCAGCCTCACTTGCGTGGTTAAGAGTTCGGCCCCCGGGGCAGACTGGCCGCCCTGGAATCCCAGCTCTGTGACTCTGGGCGAGCGGCTGAATTCTGTTCCTCGGTGGAGAACAAGAACACGTACCTCAGAGACTCGTTGTGTGCTTTTAATAAGTGATCGTGTGAAAGGGGTTTTGTGACGGTGCCTCGTATGCTCCCCGTGCTGGGGTGCTGCGATTATGTTCTTAAGAAAATCACCTTAGCACAATAAACGCGTATTAAGTGCTTACTGATGGAAAGGGACATCCCCACGGCTTTTATCTGCAAGAAAGTTAGACCACCATTTTCACAGGCTGTATGTTGATCTGAATTCCATACCAAAAGAGCGTGACTTTGAGAAGCCAACGCAACAGCGACTCCAGACTCAGATCTCAGTGTCTTACGGTAATCCCTGGCCTCCTTCCCGAGCCTCCAAGGGAAGCTCAGGGGTCCTGCGGGCAGAGGCAGCCGTGACCCGAAGCAGGAGGAAATGCCTGTGTAACCCGGGGGAGGTACAGCCAGGGATTCCGAGTCCGCCCCGGGCTTCGCAAGCAGCCGCTCTCTCCCTCCACCCCGCAGCCAGGGGCAAACTCCAAGAAACTTGACACACAAAAAAGCAATTTACTTAGCCAGTCATTTTCTAGATTTGCTCAGCAATTATTTCGGCTCTTTGTGTTTAAGTGAGTGTTTTTTCTGTCCCTGTCCAGTGTCTTTCTGCTTCATCAGATAGGGAAGCCTCGGCAGCATTTTCCCTCCAGAGAGCCGAGCCCTTCCGGCCACAGAGGCTGGGGGGACGAGGCGGCCGGAGCAGGGGCAGTGGCTGAGCGAAAGCCAGAGTTGCAGGTCCAGAGGGTTGCTGAGGCTCTCGGGCGGTGACTACAAAATGTGGACCAAGCAGCAGAATCACCTGGATGGCATGCACCCTAGTGAGCGTGGATATTTGGGCCCTTCCAGACTTTCTGCCCCAGCAGGTTTGGGGTAGGGGCAGTTAGTGCGCTGGTAAATTTTGCAACCAGCTTTCTTGAAGAAGAAGAAAGACGAGGAAGGGGGAGGAAGGGGGAGGAAGGGGGAGGAAGGGGGAGGAAGGAGGAGGAGGAGGAAGAAGAGGGAGGAGGGGGAAGAGGGGGAGGAGGAGGGGAAGAGGGGAAGAGGGGGAGGAGGAGGAGGAGGAGAGGAAGAGGAAGAGGAAGAAGAAGAAGAAACCCCTGCTTTGCGGCACTTGCCGATTTCCTGGTGTAAGTATTCTCACTTCGGCAAATTTCAGCTTCCCATGTGATGACGTCACTGAGCAAAGCTGGGAACAGAAGTGGCCCCTCGGCGCCTGTGAGCTGGTAAGAGCTGGTTCCAGGACACCATGGGGACAGGGCCAGGAGCCTGCATGTTTGTTAGGCTCTCCTGGATGATTCTGACGCAGGGGACACGGTACCAGGCTTTTTAGGAGAAGCAGGAAGAGATGGAAAACCGCTACAATTCTGAGCATAGAGCCAACGTTAATGCGTTTTGCTTTCTTTGTCTGGAGGCAGCCCTCCAATCTCCAAATAGCCACGTAGCACCATCAGCATGTTTGTCATATCTGTTTACAATCTGCACTGTTCGTTCCTTGTTTGTAATTTACTACTCTAGCCTTTCCCTGAATCACGTTATGTAAGATGCTTCAAATACCACTGTGAGTGTGAAACCACTATTTGCCATCTAGAAAAAGAAGACGTGAAGACGTGATAACAAAAGCCATACTGTCAACTTCTAGTTAGAGACCACCCCCTGTCTAGCGTTCTGAGCCTCAGGCCTGATTTCTCTTTGTTAACAAGCATTAGGGAGGTGTGGAAGTCCTATGGGCACCAAATGGTGATATTCTCCTTCAGATAATTAGGACTGAAAAAGACTTGAAAAGGAAGCGACTTCCTCTCTATGAGGAAGAGCATACAAAGAAGGCTCATCGGCATAACTTAAAACATCTTCCGTGCCAAGTAACACTAAGTCCCACTTCACTGAGACTTCTAGAAAATGACATAATCGAGGTGTCCGGTGGTGATGACGGTGAAGGTGACTCATCCATGACGGACCTCTTGCTATGTAACAGACCTTAAGCTGAGCACTCCACTTACATCACCTCAAATTGCAGGGAAGGGAAGGGAAGCTTGGAGAACCATTACACTTGGCCTCCATCTCGTATTGATCGCGGAGCCAGGATCCGACCCTAAATCTTGCTGATTCCGGAGACCTTATGAAGAATACACACGTCAAGGTTTCCAGTCGGTTTCCTTCTTTTCCTCATCGCTTTGTGGGAGGATCGAGTCACGTTACATCCACACAACACCTGACCCACATCCAGCTGCTGGTACGCTCATGCAAGATGGTGGGTCCCGTCCTTCCTACGATGATGGGCTTGTGACATGTTCAAGATCTCCACATTCCCTGAACAGACCCCCGTGAGTGAGTCTTCTCTTCAAAGTATTCCCAAAGCAGAGGCCTCTTTAGGCGCAAAACAAAGTAAGGCCACGTGTTGTACACAGAGGTTTTATCATTGCTCATATGCCCCTTAGTCCTCTGACCCCCGTCTATGGCTAAGATAAATGGAGAAACATTAACCTGGCTCCCAGCTGATAAGATGTTGTTTTCCTTCTCATTGACCTCCTCAAGATAACAGTTTTGAACTTTGATAAGGCGTTTCTTCAGAGCCAGCCAGAGGTAGTTCTATACTAACAGTTGACAAGAAGTCACTGGAATCAAATTCTGAAATTAGAAAAGGAGCCAGAGGATACACAAAGACACTGGGTTTTCTGCACAACTGATTTTAGAAGGAATGGGAAGGCAAGACGGAGAGAGCGAGACAGACCCCACAGACCCCTGGCTTCCAACTCAAAGTACTCTGCCTGACAACCTGTATGTCCCTCATGTTCCTGATCCTAAGACTGCCGCAGACCTCCCAGAGCTGAGGCTGGTTGGTGAGACAGTCCACTACCAGTGCCTGAGGTCGTGAAAGCTATTACCAGGGACAAGATGCTCAGCCTCAGTGGGTCTATGATGGGAGACAGAGACCTATATTGTACCTGTCACATCAGTATAATGATGGCACTAACAACAATTCTGATATTAATAGTAATGACACAATTTTTGAAATTAGATGAACTACATCTGTCTCTAAGTAATTCTATAAATGTTAGAGATTAATGTCCCCCATCCCAGAAGGGGCTGTTACTGAGACGCTGAGGCAAGGAGCGGTTATTCACCCACAGTCGGTACACACGAGGCACCTGCTGTGTGCGTGTCTCACATCAGGTCACCGCCCAACATGCTGTGATTTTTCACTCTCACTATGCAAACGTGGGAACCGAGGCTCAGGAAAGTTAAATATCTTACTCAAGGTCACATGACCGGTAGGTAGGAAAGCCAGTACTCAAACCCAAATGTTAGGGGCTAAATTGTGTTGCCCACTCCCCCAAATTCATATGTTGCATACCTAACCCAGGTACTTCAGAATGTGACTGTATTTGGAGACGGGGTTTTTAAGAGGTGACCAAAGTAAAGTGAGGTCGTTAGGGTGGGCCCTAAATCAGTAGGACTGGTGTCCTTGTAAGAAGAGATTAGGACACAGAAACCCCCTCAGACCGAGTGGCCGCCATCTGCAAGCCAAGGAGAGAAGGCTCAGATGATACGCACTTTGCTGACACCCTGATCTTGAACTTCCGGCCTCCAGGACTGTGAGAAAATAAACGTCTGTTGTTTAAACCACCCAGCGTATGGCGTGCTGTCATGGCGGCCGTAGCACACCAGCTGTCTCGTTTCGTGTCTCGTGTGCATGTCACTAGGCCGCCCTATCAGGATGTGTGTGTGTTTGCTTATGGTCTGGTATAAAATCCACTCCAAGCACCACACGTCATAGCTTCTCTGAATCCAAAGAGTGTACACACCCCCATTCTCGTCGATTTCCACTGGGGCAAAGTCACAGGCTCCCCGGGCTGTGCCCCCAAGATCCACTGCGAGAATTTACGGAAATTTTCTCAGGCATTTTCCAGAGTCGATGGTCTTTTTTGGGTTCATTCGCTCAGTGAGCCGTGTATGGTCTGCATCAGAACCAGTGGTCACCCGTAGAGGCCCGGTCTCCGGCCACAGGGAACTCACAGTGTAGCACCAACTATTCCTTGTCAAACATCGCAAACCGCTGATAATGCTCCTTCCCCCTGAAGAAGCCTCAGAAACCTTCTCAACTCTGGACCGTAGGAAGCTGCTATGGGACGACTGTACTTCAAACATGACACTGAACCCACAATCCACACCCCCCCTTGTAGGACAGGGCGGAACTCTCACGGCCAGGCCTGCCTCATCCATCCCTCTGACTTCGCGACCATGCAGATTTGCCCAGTAAAACCCAGCAAAGGTGCAACTCCAAGGTCGAACCGCCCCAAGCCTCAAAATCTCTTCTTCTGCATTTCTTAAAGCCACTTTGAAGTTAACAAAAATATCCAGGTGGAACACTGGATTGGGAAATTAGTTAATCTGACTGGCTGGACCGCAAGAAACGAGGAGACAGGGGAAGATCAGGAATTGTAAACAGGTAGCAAAGAGCCCTCTTCTCTTTTTCCCTTCTGACTGGGTGCACTGACCCTTCTCAACACCTCATATTCCCAAGAACTCAAATCTCTGTACATCGAGTGTTCTAGTCACCTGTTGCTATATACCAAACTGCCTCGACATTTTAAATAAAAGGCCATTTGCCTTTGTTCACAATTTTGTGGATAAGAAATTCGAGATGGATTTAGCTGGGTGAGTCAGCTCTTACATGGAACGATCCCGCCAGGGGGCTGGAGGGTCTGTTCCAAGGTAGTCTCTTTACTCACAGCCTGGAGCCTGGGCTGGGAGGCTGGCTGTCGAAGCCAGCTGCTGACATGGGGTCTGTTAAACCGACCGCCTGCATACGCTCTCTCCTTAGGGCTTAGCGCCTGGGTTCCCAGAGGAGATATCCGCAGGGCAAGTGTTCTAAGAGGTCCGGGAGGAGGCCGCAAGGCTTTTTTATGACCCGGCCTTTGGTGTCCCTGAATATCATTTCTGTTGCCTTCTATTGGTTAAGCAAGTCGTGAGGCCACTCAGATTCAAGGGAAGGGGAGTAAGATTCTCCCCACTCATGGGAGGAATATACCAGAACAAATGCGGTCCTCTTGAATCTACCCACCACACGCTCGAGTGTGCTTCGGGAAAAGGTTCCCCAATCAAAGGAGTGAAGGCATGACCCCAAAGTCCCGTGAACGAGATCCTATGTGAGTTTTAAAGTTTTTAATCAGCACGTGAACACTCGGTAGGTTGCTTTAGCAACAGCCCAGAACCACGACTGGAAGGTTTATTCAGAAGGCCCCAGACATCCTGGGTTATGTGAAGGCAGAATTTCACCCCCGACCAACCACAGGATTGCCTTTTTCGCCCCAACTCCTTGGTCGGAGGAAGAGGGATGGTGCTGGTGAAAACCTGTACGGCCCCCACCCACCAAACAGGCACCGACATTAGGCTGCGCAGGAGCCATTAGGAGGCAGCAAACTGGAGGATTCTGGGCACACTATGGGCCTCGAACACAGAACACACGTACACGCGGGTCTGAAATCCTTAAGAAGAATTCAGGATTAAGAGCACACGGTAAAAAAAAAAAAAAACAACCCACCAGAAGACTTCACCATGTGTCTAAGCATTACAGAGCTCTGAGAGACCTCTTGAAAATGCAGCCGGAGGAAATGAAACCTAAGGGCACTGTGTTCAGACTCCCTTCCGGGACTGAGCATGGCAAATGGAAACACCCGGGCCCTCCCAGCTTCCCTGCGGCATCAGTAGGTAAGAGGCCCACTCAGCACGCTCAGCAGCTTTCTGTTGATTGGCGGCAAATCCTAAAAGAATTTACTGTCGAGGACACAAACACCACGGACGAGGTACCACACCCAGGCCCTTGCCTCCTTGTGGCGGTGCAGGAAAGGGGGGACACCCTGGCACTGTCAGGCAGCCCCCGTTGGTGGACTCGGCACAGGGCCATCGTGATGTGAGTGAGGCCTTGGGGCCCCGGGACTCTGGCCTGGCCCCGTCGCCCTGGCGGTGAACGGAAAGGACCGTGGGTCAGCACAGAAGCAGAAGAGAAGGGGGAGGGGGCTAACACACCATGCCCTGGAAACATAAAGTCAGATTTGAGGTGACATGGGGGCCACAGGGAGAGCTCCGGGCCTTGGCTACTGCTGGGTCATAGGGTAGGTCTATTTTTAATTTTCTGAGGAACCTCTGCACTGTTTTCCAGAGCGGCTGCACCAGTTTGCATTCCCACCAACAGTGCAAGAGGGTTCCCGTTTCTCCACATCCTCTGCAGCATCTGTGGTCTCCTGCTTTGTTCATTTTGGCCACTCTGACTGGCGTGAGGTAGTATCTGTCAACTCTGGAGATTTCAGTCTGTCTCTTTCTTCCTTTCTCTTTCCTTCCTCCCCTGCCCCCTTTCGAAGAAAGTTCTCGCTATGATCTTCTGATCTGTGCACAGTGATTTATTAATAGCCCTTCGCAGCCATTAGCCCAGCCCTGGATCTGTGTGTGTGTGGGGGGGGGGGGGGGGGGGCGCTTTCAAGCAGCAGCAATACCTTGAGGCCGGGGCTGAGGGGGCTGTGTAACAGGACCCATGGTTCTACCTCCCATCCTCGCTCCTGCACCCACGGCTCTGCCAGGGGCGTGGAGAACAAGGCACTTCTCAGGAAAGGCAAAACCCTAACAATAGACACAAACAGGGGAGGGAGGCGGGAACCCAAGACCCCGGAAAGCCCACAATTCCAAACAGGGGGTTTATCTCCGCATGCCTTTGGGCAAGTTTTGCTTGGCTTGACAGACAGGACAGACAAGCATAGGCTCCCGAGTCATGCGGGACTGTGTTCAACTCCTGTATTTGTCACTTACAAGTGTGAGCCTAAACCGGTTACTTAACCTGTAACATGGAGATGGTGGTAATTACACTGTAAGGCTGATGAGGGATTAAATGAACTGGCACGTGGACAAGCCCCTATCGCAGGGCTGGACATACAGCTGGGTCTCAAGAAACACTGGTTTCCATGACCGGCGATCTACACCCATGGAGGTACCATCCCATAATCTGCACGCATCTACCTCTCCAAAAATATTACAGCCGGGCAGCAAGCTCCCGGTTTCTGCTGTCCCTGCAACTTCATTTATTCAGTCATTTAACCTTCCCTTCATTCCTTCCTTCCTTCCTTCATCTGTCAGCATTTACTGAATGCACAGTCCAGGCCAAGTCCACTCAGAGAGGCCAACAGAGATCTCAGTAAGAACAAATGCTGGTTTTGTTCTTCTCGGGGAATCTGGATCTTCTAAAACAACGAGTAGCTGAAACGTGAGTACGTTTTCCTATGACCTCATTCTGCCTTTATTATCATGGGCAGCATTTGCTATGTTTTAATCATTACCTAACGAAGCTCTACAGTGTTTCACAGCCCATAATCTACTTTCACATTTCATAAAAGCACAGTGAGCCAGAGATTAAAGGGCCAACAAAGGGTGTATCACAAGCTCATCTTGCTTTGTTTCTGACCAGTGACCTGCACCAGGGGCGGCACAATAGGGGCACCAGGGGGAGCGCGTGGAGGCATTCTCTCCGCTGAGAGCAGGGTGGAGCTTGGTGTGTTTTCTGAAAAGCGCATCTGGGACTATTTTGAACCGCAGGTTTCAGACTCTGCAGCCTTTCCCAGCCAGGCCCGCGGATGCAGCCTTGCAGGTTACACACGGCACAACTTTACATTGCATTACATAGATGATGATGCAAATGGCGATCCTTGATGTCGTATAGTGCACAGGTGTACCCCTGCAGCCTGCAGCTGTGGCACCCCTATTCTCGGCGGACGTGAACAAGGTTTGTTCAAGTCCAAAACCTGAGAGGAACCACCGGGCCACACTGCCCCTCGCTGAACAGCATCGGTGTCAGACACTGGTCGGTCCAGTTTTTCTTGCGGCAGTTAAGCAAACCGTGACTGAAATTCTTCATCGGTAAAGAGCGAAATGAACCCCGAGGGCTCCTGAGGAATTACTGAGAGGAGGCCTGCAAGGAGCTCCACGCTGTGCCTAGAACGCAGTGGGCACTCACTCCCTGCTGGCCGAAAGTCTCGGCTGAGCACAGGCACGTCAAAAAAAAAGAAAGCAGCCACTCAGGACCGAAACCTGGCTCCATCCGTTGGGAGCTGGGTAACCTGTGCGTCCTTGGTTGTCTCCTCTGGGAAATGTCTCCAATTACACTTCCTCAAAGGATTTTTGTGAGGCCTCAATATGAGCATATCCAGGACACGGGACCCACGGTAAATCGTTTCTTCTTCTTCTTCTTCTCCTCCTCCCCAACAGCAGAAGTCAGGGGTGAGCAGAGGTGCTGGAATCACATTCGAAGCTCATGCTTAGGGCGCCTGCAGGGCCCAGTTGGTTAAGCGTCTGACTCTTGATTTCAGCTCAGGTTGTGATGTCACAGTTCCATGGGATCAAGCCCTGCATCAGGCTCTGCGCGGACAGCACGGAACCTGCTTAGGATGCTCTCTCTCTGTCTCAAAATAAATAAATAAACCAAAAAATAAATAAATAAAAAGCTGATGCCAGGGTTACCAACGTTTACTGGGGCTCTGCCATGTATTAATCTTTGTAATGGGCTCTGGGGATAGAAAACACTCTATCCATTAAGACCTGCACTGGTGCAAATCGTCAGCTGAAAAACTCAATGCTCCTTTTTCTTTTTCCCCAGTTCATTGCACTTCTGATTAATAAAATTTAATTACTAGAAAACGATATAACTAGAACAGTGACGTGAAATGCAAGCTATAATGCCAAACTTTGATGACTGTTACCACCGAGAGTCCGTAGGCGTAGGATGACTGTGTCATATTGCCGTAAATGTAATCAAACACCAGCTCTCCAGTTCTGTGCTTCCCTTACCTTGGAGAGTAAGCACCCAGCAGTTTGCAGACTGGCAAGCCACACGATGGAGCACACTTTCAGTCAAGTGTGATCAAAGACAAGCAGCTGGCAAGCCTGTCTCGTGTGTATGCCCGTGTGAAGAAGTGGACCTTGTTATTTCTGAGGCCGCCGCACACTTTAAGGTTTCCACCTTCTTGCTTTCTCTCCCAGGTTCCAGGTCCCTCACGGAGAATGTCTATACCACCCCTGGCCTCGGATAAACTCTTACTAAGTACCCACCAATAAACACACCGAATGTCCAGCCATGACGTGGGCAATTAAGAAAGTAACTCCCAGGCGGCACCTGGGGGGCTCGGTCCGTTGAGCGGCTGACTCTTGATTTCAGCTCAGGTCATGATCTCACGGTTGTGGGATCGAGCCGCACGTCGGGGTCTGCACGGAGAGTGCAGACCCTGCTTCGGATTCTCTCTCTCCCTCTCTCTCTCTGCCCCTCTCCTGCTCTCTCTCTCTCCCTCTCTCAAAATAAGTAAAAAAAATAAACTTAAAAAAAGAAAGGAAGAAAGTAGCCTCTCCCCAAGCTGTGACCCTCTGACCCTCTGCCTTCTCACACTGCAGGGTTAACGCCCCATAGCAGGTAAGTATAGAATCCTTCAAAACGATCCAAAGCCCACCTTCCACCTCTATATACTCCCAGCCCCACACACACAGTCAAAGCGGAGCGTGAGCTGGCCACTCCTAAAAGTTCAAGTTTGCCACATGGGAGTAGCTAGATGTGAGGGAGTTCAGGGCAAAGGCTGTCTCCTAAAAACCAACCTTAATGGTCACCAGACCTTCCAACCCAGTTAGGAGGGTTTCTCTTTAAAAGGAGATAATTGTACTCTTCTAAGATGATAAAAAAAAAAAAAAATCTACCTCTTTCTGAAAGGAAGCCAGTCACTGCTTTTAATAAACTCTTTGCCTACAAAGATGAAACAGGCAGACAACAACAAAGAAGATATTATTAACGTAATTTTATGTAATTAGATAGAGGGGTAATATTTATTTTAATATTACAGAGGAAATATCCCACAATGCAGACCTTGGATTAATTCTTTATATCTTTGGGCTGTACTTATCAAATAAAACTGTACTTATGGAAAAAGCAACCACATAAATCTTGCCCCATTGTCAGCTGGCAACTCCCAGCAAGGGCTAATTGTATTATATATCTTCTGCAGCCATGCCTAGTGGTTGTCAGGCCCAAATGCATTGTTATTTATTATATGAACAAATGCAATTTCCTTCTTGGAATCTGAGTTTGGAATTCCGTGATGGCCTAAAACGTGCCCCTCTTCTATTCAGGTGGGAAAAGCAAGACCCCAGGGAGTGTGATCTGTTGTGGAATTCTCCCGAGAAGAACAAAATCTAAGTTTCCCTTGAGAGACATCAAATCAAATCTACAAGGAGTGGCCTCTGAAGGGCCATTAGGATGGAGGTGAACTTCTAATCCTCCTCTTCGAAATGCTTCTCTCTCCCAAGGGCAGGACCTGCTATGGATTTGCCGGAACGGGAAGCCGTGTCTGACCTAGCCCTGTTGGTTGGTAGCCGGGGTCACCGTGCACGCGAGCGCCACGTTATAGGTCTGGTTCCCTGTCATTTTCACTCTGCCTCTCCCTCTTCCTCTCTCCTTCTGTCCTTCTTGGGGGCCCAGGCTAGTCCCACATTGGAGGCCACCTGACGGCCACGTTGCACTTCCCGATTTCACTTGTCAGCCGGAACCAGGGCTACTCCCTGTAGCAGGCTAGAGCAAGCAAATTCGTTCCTGCTCTCCGCGTCCATTATCCCAGGACTTGTGGGTATGCCACACTGGTCTGGAACAAGGTTAAGCCTAACTGTGTTAGATAGATTTCTGCACACTCCGCCTCACCATATTCCCCTGCATTGAGGTTTGGGCACAAATATCAGTTACTGTAATGTTTGGTTTGTCACAATCTTTTATGTATGCATATGTGCGTGTATATGTGTGTGTGTGTGTGCGTGTGTGTATACACATGTATGTATATACGCACATGTATATACATATATATACACATACACACACATGTACACACATATAAAAATCACAGAACATATAAGTAGGCAAATGATGAAGCAGAATTTGGACAACCCTAGTTTCCTGCCAAAAGGACATTTAGTAACAATAAAAACACTAATACAGAGCTATTCCCCTGCTCTGGTTCAACTGAATACAATCTGAGCGTCTCTTATGCACAAGACACTACTAGGTTAGGCAGTTTCCACATACAACATTCTGAAACCATAGTGGTCACTGTGATAATTCAACTTCACCCCCCACCCTTCTTAAATGTGGTGAAGAGGAGACTTCAAGTTTGACAGCTACTCACTCACACAGCTGGGATTTGAAACCTGACTTCCCACTTCCTTCCCAAGACTCCTTCCCCAGTCCAACCATTTCCTGGAAACAGAGGCCCTGGGTAGGATAGACAATGAGTCCAGGCTAGCATGGTATTTTTTTAAATGAAGTTTTAAATTCATTCCTCTATCAAATCAAGACGGGGGGGGGGGGTGGAGGAGGACAAAGAAGCAAACCCAATCCTTCCCAGAATCCTACACACTCAGTAAGAATTCCACAGTGGACCATTCTGCTGGGGGCAGAGCGCTTCTCCTCTCTCCTTCATGAATCCAATTACAATCAAAGCACACACAAGAGGAAGTCAAAGCCAGAGTCAGAGGCAGAGAGATCGTAGTGATGCTTCCAGAACAGAAAGTCAGCTGGTCAATTCCTTCCACCAACCTGTCTGCCCATTCTTTTTTTTTTTTTTTTTAACGTTTATTTATTTTTGAGACACAGAGAGACAGAGCATGAATGGGGGAGGGTCAGAGAGAGAGGGAGACACAAAATCGGAAGCTGTCAGCACAGAGCCCGACGCGGGGCTCGAACTCACGGACCGTGAGATCATGACCTGAGCCGAAGTCGGACGCTTAACCGACCAAGCCACCCAGGCGCCCCTGCCCATTCTTAAATGTAACCCATCAGCCAGAAAACCAAGCTGACCACACTTCTCACACAAGTTACACGTGTGTAACTTACCTCCTCCAATTCTAGCAAAATGTCCTCCCTAGCACCTGGAGTTAGGGACTTATCTAGAAAAATAAATGGATTACAGAATGACATGTGTCTTGAATATCTGGCTGAGGAGGCGTTTGTTGTTTGTTTCCAGTGGGCCGTGGAGATCCAACTAAAGGCCTGAGACAAAGGTACAGGAAAAGAGAAAGGAGATCATTTTTCTGACGGCTTACCATAGTCTAGTTCCTGAACATAGCACATCCCATGAGAGGCAATGGTACACTCTTTGGTTGAAAAATCCACAGGTTATTTCTGCAAAGTTTGGGAGGACTCTGCAGAAGTCCTGGGAGAAAGAACAACCAAAGGACAGCTAGTGGTTACATAAGAAAAGTAGGAAATGGGACTCTGTATCAAACTTGAAAAGATGTAACCTTCAAGGATCCCAGGGCCACAAAATTCATAGGGCATCCCAGATAAGCCATGACTGATTTCCACCGTACTGATCAGCACCTTGGACCTTGTTCCCTTCCATTCATAAAAACAGTGCTATCAGTGAATGAGCTCACCACCCAAGATAATCATAAATTCCTTGGCAGTTAAGTTAAATCATTGTTGAACTCAATTCACTGAACCCTGGGGAATATTAACGCATTCTTCCAGGCCCAGAGAGGTACCTAGATGTCCCTGACCCTCCCGAGATGAGGACGATAGAAACTCCCATTTATTGGCCAACAACATTCACTGGGTTGACGATCTCCTAAGAGGAATGGTCAGAATCCTGCAGAGAAAATCAGGACCGGCTCCATTATTGTAGGACCCAATGAAAAATCAAAACATGGGACTTCTTGTTCAAAAATTATTAATAATTTTTTAAGATGTCAACAGCGGAGCATTAAACCAAGTGCAAGGCCCCTCCAAGCATGGGGACCAGGCCACAGGTTCACAGGCGTGGCCCTACTGGAGACAACCCATTGTGATAGGTTCCTGATAATGATCTGAAGAGAGAATGTAGTCAAGAAATCTATGTTCTTTACGATCAGCTGGCTTTTGGGGGTCCTTCCTAGTGTGGAAAAGCCGCTAGGACGGCCTCTGGCCCTCTGACCTAACGAGCAAACGAAAGCAGGTCTCCATAGACCCTACATCCTGGCCCTTGGGGGGTCTTTCTTTCCTGAGGTTAAAAGGAAGAAGGGAGTGATGAGTGTAAAACAACTGACGGAACAAAAAGAAGCGGGAATCTATCACTGAGGCTAGGAAGGGATCAGCCTCAGCCCCGGCCATGCAGCAGGGTGAATGGGCAGTGAGTGGGGCAGACAAAACGTAGCCACCGAATTATACCAAAGACACGGCACAGGAGCAGCACAAAGAGAATGATTTTTTAAAAGAGGACAAGACATGGAATTAAAAATATCTAGGACACCCAAAGTCACACTAAGCATGGAAGCAGTGCCATCTAACCAGCACGGGGCTGGAGCAGGGATCAAACCGTTACGGAAAAAAATAAAAAGTATGAGAGAAATCCTAATACTGAGACCCTTAAATCTATTTTTTCCCCGGTGAATTTGGAAAAGACGACCATTTTGTAGCAGATATATGCCAAGGCTGAAGAATCAAGAGCTTTAGCCTATTTAAATCTTTATGGTGTACATTTTCACTACATATATTTTACATAAATGCATGGTAGGCTTCAATGAAAATGCTCATTATAAAAAGGATCTAGTAACTATGCCTGAACCTTTAGCACCCAAACAAACAGAATCAGAATATATACATATGGACACACCAAAGATTAATATCAAATACCCAGAGCAGGCAAGACACAAACACAAGGGGAAAATATTAAGATATTAGGGGAACAAACAGATGGGGAATCAAAACAATGAGCCAACAGTTGAGTCAAAGCCCTTCTTTCTTCTTTAGGGGCCAGGTGGTAAAGGCAATAGTTTTCCAGTGGGTTTTCTCAACTATCTGTTAGTTTTGGCTCTACACTCCGATGTGCTGACATATTACTGTCTCTTCTCCCAAGAGGGACATTTAGCTAAGGTATCGTCCATTCAATTTCAAGCAGACGCTGAATATGTTTGCCTCTGCATTTGTTTGAGAATAACATCTCACCCCTCGATATTTAAAAGGTTTGGGGGTGGAGACCGTATTGCAGAAACTTTTTTTTTCCCCAAAAAAATGTATACTTTGACATTTAACCAAATTAACAAACATTAATTGCACATAAAAGCCACTTTGCTGAATTGCAATGAGCCATTTAACCCTATGGACCAATCCACCCGAGAGTTTAGGAGGAGAAGCAGAGTTGGCAATTCTCAAACGTTAAGATACTCAGCTGCCTACACCCTCGTTCCTCCGAGGTCAGAGAAAGCGATGTTGCAGAAAAAGAACCTAAGTCCAAATTAGCAATTTGGCAGCATTCTTCAAAAAGAAAAATGTAACCTCAGGACTTTCCTGGTGCTCTCGGTTGAGTCTGCCAGGACATGTGGATGGACTGTACTCTTACTTATACCCTGGGCACAGGAAGTCACTCCCCACAGGGTCCCCTTTCCTTAGCGTATATATAAAATTAAGGAACTTTTTTTTTTCCATCTTCAATTTTTTTTTGGGGGGGGGGGCACAAATCTCTCTCCAGCTAATTGCTGATTTTCTCTTAGCCCAAGGCTATGACACTTTCTGTCACATTACTTTCCTCACCGGCAGTTCATCACAAAAATCATCTCTCCGTACTGTCTTCTCCAAGATGTGAGGGAGTTGTAGTAACCCATGTCTCCTTCCTCTCCCCGCCCCCCCTCCCCGGGAAGGTGATTCTTGGAAACAGGTGACCTACAACCGCAGCTTTATTTGTCTTGCGGGGAACAGGTTTTTCGTCCTCCCGTGAGGGAGCACACGGCCAGGTCTGCTTTATTCACCTTTCTGTCCTCAGGGCTAGTCTCCCCCACACGGCCACATTAGCTGCTCACTAAAAGTTTAATGAATGAATAATGAGTGGTGCGGTAGCATGACTTATGACTTCTTTCTTCCAGACCTGTCTTCCAAAACACAGCGGATTCCGAAGAAATCACACATGGCCACCAGACTCAGCGCGCACACAGATGTTACCGATGCGTTACGTGTTTGTCATGACAGGAACTGTGGTTTGGGCTGTGTATACCGCAAAGTGCTGAGGTGGAAGTCAGGGCACGGGGACCCAGATTTCAGGAGGGTCGTCTTTGAGGTCCCCTTGTCTCACTAACAGCTTCTTCTGAAAGAAGGTGGCAGCAAAGCAGCAGTCAGTCTTGTAAAACCTGGAAACAACTCTTGAGTTTTGTCCTGCCCCCACAGCTTTCCACTATTAGAAAGTTTCTTCATGGGGCGCCCGGGGGGCTCAGTCCGTTAAGTGTCCAACTTTCGGCTCAGGTCATGATCTCACGGTTCGTGAGTTCGAGCCCCACGTCGGGCTCTGGGCTGACGGCTCAGAGCCTGGATGGCGCCTGCTTCGGATTCTGTGTCTCCCTCTCTCTCTGCCCCTCCCCCGCTCACACTCTGTCTCTCTCTTGCACACACAAACATTAAAAAAATTTTTTAAAAAGAGAAGAAAGTTTCTTCTACATACCTGCATCTAAAATACGTGTGTGCATGCACACACACAGACTGTGGGTAAATGTTAGGGGAAGGGACCTCTCCTCTACCTCCAGGATGGAATTCGGGTACATATACAGCAGGCAACCACAAAGGAATGGGAAATAAGGGGTGATATTTAACATTAGTCAGGTAGACAAAGGAAAAGTGAAAATAAAATGCATTAAAGAGTTCCAGCAACAGTCTCGTTTTGCGTAGACAAAGAAATTACCTAAATTTAATATAGGGGCACCTGCGTGGCTCAGTCAGTTAACCTTAAGCTCAGGTCATGATCTCACAGTTCGTAAGTTCAAGCCATGTGTCGGGCTCTGTGCTGACAGCTCGGAGCCTGGAGCCTGCTTCGGATTCTGTGTCTCCCTCTCGCTCTGCCTCTCCCCTGCTCGGGCTCTGTCTCTGTCCCTCTCATTCTCTTTCACTCTCAAAAATAAATAAACATTTTGAAAAAGTTAATATAATAATCATGCAGCTCTATGGATAAAATAATAGAGTCAAAATATAAAATCAAAATCATTAGAAACCGAAATAGAAATTAACCAAAAAAATGTAGGCGATATGAACCACCACCGATGGGATTGTCTGTAGTTATAGATCCCTCCTGGAAGGAGACCAAAGACACCAACCAACTTAGGGTCTAACTAATGCCTCACCAACAATTAGCTAACTAAAACAAGACAGACTAACACTCTTTGAAAGTTCAGAGGAATGAAAATTCAAGTTGGATGGTCTATGTAATAATTTTATACCTACTTCTACAGAATGTCTTTTTATTTTCCCCAAATGTCCTTGGCATATCTACACAAATTGATCATCTAAATAAAGGTCCCAAAACACAAGCCCTCCAAACACCATGGTTTAATCGGAAAGTTGTAAGATTAGAAATGTAGAGGGGCGCCTGAGTGGCTAAGTTGGTTGGACATCAGACTTCGGCTCAGGTTGTGATCTCGCGGTTGTTGAGTTCGAGCCCCGCAGTGGGCTCTGTGCTGACAGCTCAGAGTCTGGAGCCTACTTTGGATTCTGCGTCTCCCTTTCTCTCTCTGCCCTGACCCCAGCACGCTCTCTCTCTCTCAAAAATAAATTAAAAAAATGTAGAGCAAATAATTTATGCAAAAATTGTAATTATTTTGAGTAAGCACACCTTTAATTCATGGGTCAGAAAAAAAGTTCAAAATTAAAATTTTCACCTACATTTACAAGTAAATAAAGGGTATATAATATATAAAATGCCAATAGGTGACCAATAAATCCATACAAGATGGGTTAAATACTATAGCCAAAAGCAGATTCAGAGGGTAAAGGTTTTATATACTTAAAAAAATTTTGTTTAATGTTTATTTACTTTTGAGACAGAGCATGAGCAGGTGAGGGGCAGAGAGAGAGGGGGAGACAAAGAATGTGAAGCGGGCTCCAGGCTCTGAGCTGTTAGTACAGAGCCCGATGCAGGGCTCGAGCTCATGAACCGTGAGATCATGACCTGAGCTAAGTCGGACACTTAACCGACTGAGTCACCCAGGCGCCTTAAATATTTTATGTATTTATGCATACACATAAGACAGGGTTAAATATTAGGTATATGAAAAATATTTTATACTCTAAATGCTATACATGTATATTACATTACAATCTTTTTCCACTTAAGTTGAAAAATAAAGGGAAATATATAAGTAATGGTAACTTAGTAAAATAAGAAACAGAAAAAGCACACAAGGAACCAAAATGCCTAAGAGTGGATACATGGGGATGACAAGGTAGAAATTACAATGAACTCTGAGAAGTCAAGTAACAGAGGCAAAAAGAGAGGAAACAGAAAAGGACAATGTTTGGATAAGAAGCAAGGCAGAGTTTCTGAAACAGAACACTGTTTGACAGTCTACTAATTAATTAGAAAAAAAATCACAGTTAAATGTTAGACATTTTCTAGGAGGCTATCAAAATTGATCCATTTGCTTAGATCAATATTTATTGGCAAAGAATTTTTTTTAAAAAGTTTCCTACTATCATTTATGTAAAATAGCCTTGGGTCCAGAAGAATTAATAGACACATCACTTCAAAGATTAACTCATTTTTACAATATGTAATCTTACCCAGTCCACACAAAAGAGATAGACAATTCCCAAAGTTTTTAAGTTGGACGGACTATAACTAAGTTGAAATATTCCAAAGGACAAACTGTAAATTCACTCCCGTTTGGGACTATGATGTAAAAATTCTAAATAATATTTATAAATATTTTTTAATTTTTTAAATGTTTATTCTTGAGAGAGACAGAGAGAGAGACAGACAGAGTGTGAGCAGGGGAGGGGCAGAGGGAGAGGGAGACTCAGAATCCAAAGCAGGCTCCAGGCTCTGAGCTGTCAGCACAGAGCCCGACACGGGGCTCAAACTCACAGACCACGAGATCATGACCTGAGCCAGAGTGGGACACTTAAGTGACAGAGCCACCCGGGCACCCCTGAATAATATATTTTTAAACTGAATCTAGCAATGCATTTAAATAAGACTACAAGCATTTCAATACTATGTAGCTCTCTACTAAAGAGAGCTGAATACCTTATTAGAACATCATTTAATAATAAGGGGTCTATTAATAGATTGGTCCTCTTCAATCCATCAAAGACAAAAGGAGATTTTTTTTAACTCAAAGAAAGCCAAAATTATAGTTAATAAAATTAAACACCAAATGCTGATAGCATCTTATCAAAATACTTTCTAAATACCGCAAACAATATCCATCTGTAACGAGTTGCATAGTATCCCCCAAAGTGTTCACATCCACCCAGAACATCATAACGTGACCTTATTTGGAGACAGGGTGTTTGCAGATGTAGCTAAGGTCAGGATCAAGATGAGATCATGCTGGTTTAGGGTGGGCCCTGAATCCAAGGACAGTGTCCTTATGTGACACAGAAATGGACGCATGGAGGCACAGGGAAGGTGACGTACACAGAGAAAGGGACAGGAGTAAGATGCGGCCACAGGACAAGGAACCCCAAGACCTGCGGGCGACCGCCAGAAGCCAGAGGAAGGCACGGGACGGTTTCTGGCTCAGAGACCCCAAAACCACCGTGTCCACACCTGGATTTCAGACTGCTGGCCTCCAGAACTAGGAGAAAATGAATTTCTTTTGTGTTAAGCCACCCGGTCCGTGGTCATTTGTCGCAGCAGAAATAGGAAACAAGACACCCTAAACCACAAGGCAACGTCACACTCGACAGTCAAACACCAAAAGCATCCCTGTTCGATTCAGAGGCAAGGCGGTCATTCCTGAAGGCTACTAGGAACTGAGAGTGGGGCTTCCTGGGGAGTAGGGCCCTCTCCCTCTTGCACATGCATGGTGGCCTCGGATTCCAGCCAGCCAGCCTGTGCAATGCCTGAGCTGATGCTCTGCAAGCCGGGACAGAGAAGGAGCATTATCCATGAAGCCGCGGGCGGCTGTCACCTCGTTTCCTCCTATAACTGCGCCTGCAGGTGACAAACGTAAGCTTGAGCCCTGAATGCTGTACTCACACTTCTTGTGTAATCCTGGCCAAGGCGTCTGCTGTCTCTGAGCTGCCTCTCCCTGTTCGACACGACAGAGACAGGAATACTGTTGCTACAGGAAAGACAAAGAAACACCGAGCATGGATCAGAAACGCCGCTCAGCTCAATATCCGGCACACAGTAGGTGTTCAATAAATGTTGGTTTCTTTCCTTTCTAAAATATCGACATATCACGGGTGAGCCTCAGAGACGAGAATTATATTTGGTCAATTATGCTATTCATATTCTCTCAACTGTGGTAAAATTATAGATTTCAGAATGTCTCTGTAGATCAATTTCTCCAGGTCTATTGAATCAGAGAGAGGCAAATCACACACCAAAACAAGAAGCGAGGACAAATGTGGTGGGTGGGAGTTACTTTAATTGGCCCACGAGGAAGAATCATCCAGATACAGGTAATGTTTCATCACGACTTTGTCTCTGTTCGTCAAGACAGCAGTGGCCAAACGGTCTGAACCCATACATGCCGGTCGGGGAAATGAAGCTTTATGTACCAAGAGCGGTTGATTTTGCAGGTTGTTTAATGCACAGACAGTTTTTAATTTAATATTTTCCCAGAGGCCTTTAAAAGTATTGGGTGCATTTAGAAAAGTCCAATAAATATTTGTCATTTCACACAGGGCCATCATTTTTGGTTTGTGGGTTTTTCCCCCCTCTCAAACACAAATCAAGTGAAATATTTAAGGTCTGAGCCAAGCGCCTAGGAGCTTATTAAAAATGAACCCAAATGAATTTGTTGGCAAATGCTGGGAGTATGGAAATGAGGCAACATTTAAGAATCCCTGAGTGGGCTGCAGAAGGAATGCTATGCATGATGCCCTTTGGGGTAAGCCAGGACTAGAAACCTGAGTAGCCAAGAAGAAGCCCAGAGAGATGTGCAGGGCAGGGAGGAGCCAGGAGGGAGGCACTCCTGCACCCCGAGCCCACCTCCCCCCACACCATGCACACATTCACATGTGCTGCAAGTCAGGTAGGTATCTGACAGCCAAGTTCAAACTGATGTCCGGTTCAAGCTCGCCTCATAGTGGGCTTCCCCATGCTGCCTGATCAGTTGCAGTGTATTTATTTGCACAGGTCCCAACGACCCAGCCCCACCAATCCTGCTTTTTTTTTTTTTTAAACATCACAGGAACCACTTCTGTCACTTACTCAGCAGATATATATTCACTGAATGCCCAATGATCCTTTGTGGGGCCTGGGGTAAAATGGCGAGCAGAAACTGACACGGTCACTCCCTCATTCACTGGGGTTCTCTGCCTCTCCATCTCGGTTCTCACTGCCTTAGCTCAGCACATGAGTGTCCCTATCATGAGCCATGGCCACCCGCCTGCCTTCAGCCTGCCTTCTTCTCCTTTACCCTCCACGCTCCAGCCTCAGAAGACGTAAACCTGATCACATCAAAGTAGAAATCCATAATGGCTCCCTGATGCCTACAGAACAAGACCCCAACTCCTTAGCAGGAATTATAAGAGTCTGGCACAGATTTTCATTCTTTCCCTCCAGCCTCATCTTTAGGCTCTGCTCCTACTGGCATTTTATGTTCCAGCAACTCCAACGGATTACTGTCCCAAGACACTATGTTGGAGCACACCTCCTTGCCTTGGCATTTCCACCAAACCTTTTAAGTTAGGCTGGACTTTGAAATCTCCCTGAATTTCTGCCTGTTTCATGGGTCCTCTGTCTGCTTGGTCCTAAATATTGGACAATCTACAAATAACCTTTTAATGAATTCCCCTCCCCTCACCTTAGAAATATTTAAAATGCCCTCTACACATTATAAAGTGTATCCTTCCGTTCAGGTGAGTATTTACTGAAACCTAAGCTGTGCCAGACTCTGCTCGGTTTGAGGCACTCCAGAGGTAAGATATGATGACCCTTTATCCCAAAGATCTCATCATCTAGCCCATGGGATATAAACAATAAAATAAGACATTGTAGCATGATGTGTCCAATAACACAATATCGTATGACAGAACTAAAATTAGGTGTTTCATAGGAATGAGTACTTGCTTCCATGAGTACTTGCTTTTGAGTAAAAGAAGCCTTAATAGAACAGCTGATTCCTGGATAAGCTTCAATAGATTGTGGTAGACAGAGCTTCCTTCCTGGACCTGTGAATATGTTTACCCTGCTTGGCAAAAGATATTTTGCTGACGCAGTTAAAGATTTTGGGATGGGGAGACTATTCTGGATTATCCAGATGGACCCAACATAATCACAAAGGTCTTTATAAGAGGGAAGCAGGAGGATCAGGGTCAGAGACAGATTTGAAGATGCTATACTTCTGGCTTTGAAGATGAAGGAACGGGCCACAAGCCAAGGAAGGAATGCAGGTGGCTTCTAGAAACTGGGAGAGGCAAGGAAACAGATCCTTCCCTAAAGCCTCCAGAAGGAATACAGCTGTGCCAACCCCTTGATTTTAACCCAGTGAAACCCATTTGGGCTCCTGACCTCCAGAACTGTGAGAGCATAAATTTGCTTTGTTTTAAGGCACTAAGTTTGTGGCAACTTGTTATAGCAACAACAGGAAACTAACATACAGACATACAGGAGTTTAGTGGGAATTCATTAGGAAACCAACCTGTGTAAAGCAAGAATCCTAGACCCCTTTGCAGTCTAAGGAAAGTTCTTCAGGATCATTGGGGAGTCCTCAAGGCATAGTTACCAGTCAAAGCTGTCCTGTGTCTCTGGACGGGGCTGCTGTGCTCAGTCATTGGCTGGAAGCAGCCCCCAGGAAGAGTGACCCTTGGCACAAACACAGTGAAGGATTCAGAGCAAAGCAGGTGGGGCTTGGTACATTTCCCTCCCTGGAGTTTGGGGGGGCTGCAGGACAGATTCTCATGGAGTCACCACAGTGACTATGCTGCTGATGGCAGCCGATGGAAACAGCAGTTCCCCCCACTCCCCAAGGTAGACCAGCCCTCCATGGCTGGTCTCAGGGCTGGGACGAGACAGTCTCTACCTTCCTTCTTTGTCAACACACTTGAGAGGGTGAGAATGGCACCCTCATTCTTCCTGAGAGTGGAAACACTCCTTTCCCTCCCTGTCTCATTTTTGCTCTATTCATACCTGGCAGGTGAATCTCTGGGTCAAGTTTTCCATTCAGTTCGACTGAAACATTCACCTTTTAGTTCTAAGACCTAAGAAATCAGGAGTGCCTGGGTGGCTCAGTCGGTTGAGCGTCCAGCTTTGGTTTGGGTCATAATCTCGTGGTCTATGGGTTCCAGCCTTGTATGGGACTCTGTGCTAACAGCTCAGAGCCTGGAGCCTGCTTTGGATTCTGTGTCTTCTTCTCTCTCTGCCCCTTCCCCACTCATGCTCTCTCTCTGTCTCAAAAAACAAACATTAAAAAAACTGTAATCGAGGAAACTGGTCTCTAATTAGATTAAAATGTTCTACTTGGTGGTTCACATCAGTCTTCCATACTTCTTTGAAGCTGGAGCTCTGGAAGCTACCTCCTCTCCCTCCCGCCCTCAGTATAGAGATTAACGAATATTGGGGACTTGGGGCTCAATCACTGAACAGACACTTGTTGCTTCTGGCTGTTCCACATCCATTCTCTTTTCTTCTGATAATTATACACTTCCTGCAGGGAACCCATTCTGTGGGATCTAAGTGAAAAGGATTGAGCCATAACTCCCCATATGAGACAGAATTAAGCAAGTGAGCCAGCCCACCAATCATTTTACTCCATTCTCCTAAGTGGAGAAGTGATGGGCTCAGGGAGGTCCAGAAATAGAACCCAGATCTATCTGATGCTTTAGTCCCACATTAAACTAAAGTAAGATATATAAAAAACATGGTACAAAGTAAATACTCTCTAGGTGTAATTTCCCTCTTGTCTCTTAATCTTCTTTATGATGTAGTCAGATCTCCTGATATAGACGCCCATCCAACTTGACTTGGGGATTTGCCTATTGCCCTCCAGATTCAGTTCCTAGGCCAGAATCACTATAGATTTTCCCCATCATTTGGGCAGAGCATTTGGGTCTGCCTTACTGAACTTTCTCAGGCCAATTGTGAGGCCATCTAATCCCTTCCCAACTCAGACCCTGCTTCCTCTCCTCCTCCCTGGGAACCTCTGGAGGTTCAAGCCCACTGCTTGCAAGCCCACTGCTCTAACCCACAGTGAGGCTGTTTGTACCCTAGAATACTAAATGTAGAATCCACTCACTACTTTGAGTGTTTTTTATCCAGGAAAAACAGTAAAGGCAGCCTCGAGGCAGAATCTGTCATTCAAACTGTCTTAAGGAAATTCTACCTTTGCGGCCTCCCTGCGAGGACCACATGACCAGCCCCTCCCTGCATGGTGAGGGAAGCCCAAAGACCTTTGGAGACAAGGATATTATGTGTGGGAAAGTAAAAATCATTGAAATTAGTCATGAAAGAGCCAAACATCTCCTGTTGTTGAATCTGAGGCACGTATATGTGCAGTGAGAATAAAGTTATTAAAAACATTTTTTTCACTATTTATATATGCCCTATCGTCTTGTTCGGCTCTTAGAGAAATTGGAGGAGAAACCAGTTAGGTCCTTATGGGAGGTTAGGGGCCAACGAAGACGGCCATGGGTTAAACAGCACATCTGCTGGGGGGGCCCCAAAGAGCCCTGCACTGGAGGCCTCGAGCTATGTCTGATGTGCCCATGGCTTCTGTCTGTCTTTATCAGGAAGAGGTCAGACAGCAAGTTTTCTTGAGAGTAACTAAGTGACAGGAAGAAAACATAACCCCTAAGTGATCTGTTCACCAAGAAGTTATTTTTTCCCAAATGAAATTGTATCATTCCATCGATTTCCATTAGATGGGCTATTGATAGAAGACAGGGCTCTGTCACCAGACCCGGATTTGAGTCTCAAAATCTGTCACTTATGAGCTACGTGATCTTAGGCAATTTTCCTAACGTGAGTCCTGGAATTCTCAACTTTAAAGCAAAAACCCTAAGTGTGTGGGTTGTTGTGAGATTTGGATGAGACACTACATGGGAAATGCTCATGCTCGGCAGGCCACTGGATCATCGTAGAGGCTCTGTGAATGTCTGCAATCAGACCTGAGAGGAGGCACCAGAAAGGCTCTTTGGTGTCAGAACAGACCATGAGAAAAAAATCAATATCCCCAGGCATTGGTGACAAATGGTAACATGTGACCCTCTCAAAAGTAGGTGGCTCTCCTTAGTTCGATGAGGAGACTAGAGTTCAGCCTCTGACAGCAAGTCCTGCAAATGCTCCTCTCTCTCTCGGGATTTCAGATTCAGACGGGAATCTCTGGCGATACGGCTCTCAGGAGACCTTGGGTTCTTCCTATTTTGGGTGAGGCCAGAAATACCCCAGGCAGAGCTGACTTCCAATGGGACATCCCCACAGCTGGCCAGGCATGGTGATTAGGAAGGGAAAGCAGAGGCAAATAAGACCAGCAGGGGAGAAGGTGGGTGAACTCCTTTGAAGTTCACACATTTAACTCTGTCCCAATTTTGTTCAAGGCTAACGGGTAAAGTCATTTCCTATTTTATCCAAATGAGCTCAGCAGCCTCTAGAGAGAAGACAAGGGTGCTGCTACAGTATTTCCAAAGCCCTCAACTAAATGTCTTTACTCTGCCCTGTGACACCTAAAATGCCACTGGAAGGTAGAACCATACATCGTTTAAGAGCGTTATCCCGTGTTCCACAATGAACGCATGGGGTGGGAGCTTTCGGTATTATGTAATGCACATGTCAGCTAGTCTCTTTGTAGTTGTTTTATGGGAAGATTGGGTTTGATACATTGCAAAAGTTTCCATGGGACCGAGGACACGCTCCAAGAGCTGTTCTGACAGAAAGGTTTCCAGCTCAACAGATTCCTTCAAGGTTGTGTGCACCTCACCCCAGTCTCTGTCCTGATCAGGGGTTCTCACACGGAGTCACAGCCAAAACCTCTCTGTGGGTGCTCTCTCGCATCTCATGAAACAACGGAGAAGACTGGAGAGGCCTCTCAAGCTCTCAGAAGGCTTTTCATCCAGGGCAAAGGTCCAGCTGAAACTTGTGAGGAAGTGACAGTTGAGTGGCGATGGGAAGGATGAGCCAGCATGAATAAGGCAGAGGAGTGAAGAACATGTCTGGGAACCCAGGAGGAGGACTGGGTGGGGGCTGGGACCAGATTGTACCAGTTCACCAGAGCCAACTGCATGCAACTCCTCCCCACTTCATGCTCAGGGACATCACATTTGGAGCTTGAAATTGGCTGTGATGGGAGTACACCACAGACATGGGCAGATGCTACACATCAGGGCTTTTCTTTCCTTCTTTCTTTTTCTTTCTTTCTTTCTTTTGGATAAGGACTTTATCTTCTTTCCTATGTTCTCATTGCTAACAATCTGCATGGCAGATTCTAGATGCTCATTAAATGTGAATCTTCTGGAAGCAACTTGGAGATAGTTACAGGATTCAGAGACTGGCTTTCCCAACTGTCTAACCTACTGAATGGTTGGGAATCACCATGGCGGAACGGGGCAAGCCCTGTTCCAACATCTCCCAGCTGGTCTCAGAGAAAAAGGCTCCCGCCTGCCTTGAGCAGAGACTCTTCCTCTCACTAACATGGTCAACCAAACACGTGAATCTCACTTTTTTCCCCACAGCTTTGACAATTGCTCTCAGTTATAACTTTCTACTGAAAGTACTGGGATAGTCTATGCTGGAGTTTTCTTGTCCTGATGCCATCCAGGGACTCACAAGGACTCAGCAAGTCACAGCTTGGCCACCCACGGTAGAGGAAAAGAGAGAATCGATGTCCAGCCTTTTCTATGAAAGCAATAGTACGCCTAGACACATGTTATTAACAAGGGCTTAATTTTAAGAGTGGGAGTTCTAGAGTCAGGGATAATTAGATTTAAATCTTGACTCTATCACTAGTTGTTGTAACAGGGGCAGTCTATTTATCTTCTCTGTGCCTAGGTGTCCTTATCTGTAAGGATTTGATAGCATACCTCCTAAGGTTGTGACCAAGATTTATGAGATAATGCAGGTGTAATCCTTGGCACAGAGCCTACTATGTCATAAGTCCCCCATAAACAGCAGTTGAAGGTTTTGAAAAACTAAAATTATAGACATGCAGAGATCCAGAGATTACTTAGTTGAACATCTCCCGTACAGCTACCACTTACTGGGAACTATTATGTGCCAACTGGCTTTCTGGATGCTTGTAATTTATTATTTACAGTTCTTAAAGAGCCCTACTGGCCACATATCATTATCCTCCTTTTCCTAATGAAGGACCTGAAGACGAGTGAGGTTAAGTGACTTCCTCGAGGCCACAGTTAGCACCTGGCTGAGCCAGAATTTTAATCAGGGTTTGCCCATCTTCAAAACCTGTGCTATTTTTCCATACTGTATATTGCCTCAACAGGTAAGAAAGTCTGGAGAGAAGACTTCTTTAAATTTTAATTTGTGCAAGATAAAAATAAATAAATAAACAGGACTAATAACCCAACTACAATCCAAGTCTTTGAATCCTATGCTGGTTTAGTTTGCACCAACCTTCAAGGGCTCACCCAGCACCACACAAATAGATTTAGAGCGCCTCTATTCAGGACATGTGCACGCCCACATAAACTACACGTTATGTGTTGGCCAATAATGGCATTTTAAGACTCCTGTTCGTAGGTGGAAAAAGGGGACATGGAGTGCCTGTTGATTACCCAAGGGTATGAATCACAACTTCGTTTTTTTCCCCCAATGTTAAAAAAGAGACAATGAGCCAAAAAATAGAGTCATCTGACCCCCAGGACAGCAAACCAAGAATGAATCCCAGTTTCAACCTCTCCCTCTTAACTAACAGTTCATCTGAAATTTCCTATCAGCACTGGGGAGGTAGGTAATCTTCATGATAAAAGTCCTGCTGGTCCCTTCCTCCAAAAGGGTGTCCTGACCTAAAGCAATCCTTTCTTTTCTTTTGCTATCACTTCCTCCCCCCACCCTCCTTCTTATAAAAACCTTCCACTTTGTACAACCCCTCAGAGCATCTTTCTACTTGCTGGAAAGTTTGCTGCCTGACTTATGAATTGCTTACTAAAGCCAATTAAAGCTTCAAATTTACTCGGCTGAATTTTGTTTCTTAACACCACTGACCCCACGTTTCTTTTTTTTTTTCTTTTTTTGATCCCACGTTTCTAAGCTTCCCAGCATTGCTTCTAGTCCTGTTGCCCATAATATTTGTGCCTCAGTTTCCACATTTGGAAAGAGGAACTGTTAATACTCCGCAGTGCCACTGTGAGGATTAACAGATCTGAAAGCACTAGGCATAATTTTGTACAGACAATGGGTGCCCAGCCACATGCAGTTTCTTTCCCTACCCTAGAAACACAGCTCTGTCATATAGCCGTGCCCTCATCTCAGCCCTGGGCAGGACATGATATTCTAGAGGATATGCCCCAAACCATGCGCAAACCTAGCTTCTGTTTACATCAAAAGAGATTCTTCTATCGGGACTCTCGTTCGATGATGGGTGGTGGTGACAAGGAATCAAAGTGCAGTCTTGGGACATTCAGCAAACATTAACCACTTCATTAGTGATTATTTCACATTGAGCTCTATTGTATGCCAATGAATCACTCGCACAGGATCCTGAGGACGGACAAGCTAGTCACAAGTGATGAATGAGAAGCACACTCAAGGGCTTGCAGAAATAAGGTGCATGGAGAAGACAGGAGAGCCAGGTCTGGCATCCCCATCCTGGGATGAGTGTGCATTCACGTCGCTGATTTCGAGAAAATGTATCTGGAGAATAAGGACCACCTGTAAGCCTGGCTCTGATGGTAGTCAGCTGTCAACCCCGGAGTGAGCCACTATGCAGGCCATATTTATAAAGACAGAGGGTAGACGTGGTCAGAAAGACGGGGCTTTGGATTCCAGGAGCTGCACTTCCTAGCTGGGTAGCCTTGACCTCACTGGCTGGCCTCCCAATCCATTGCCACTCTGAATGTTGATAATCCACGGTAGAGCTATACTCATTTGAATTTTTATGATGAAGTTTTGTGGTTGGTTTGCTCACCATAAACAATTATTTGGTCTGACCCTCTGCATTAGTTTCTGATAGCTGCTATAATAAATTACTGCAACTTAGTGGCTTAAAGCAGTTCAAGGTTAGTGAATTAAAACCAACACCTTACAGTTCTGGGGTCAGAGGTCCAAAGGGGGTCCTACTGGACAAAAACTGCAGTGTCATCAGAACTGGGTTCCTTCTGGAGGCTCTAGGGAAGAATCCATTTCCTTTCCTTTCAGCTTCTACAGGCTGCTTGCATCTCTTGGCTCTGACCTCTTATTCCATCTTTAAGATGAACCACTCTGGCCTGTGCTTTGTCATCACGCCTCCTTCTCTGACTTTTGGATTACACTGGACCTTTCTGACGACACTGGGCCCATCCACATAATCTAGGATAATCTTCCCACCTCAAGGTCCTTACCTTAGTCATATATGCAAAGTTCCTTGTGCCATGTCAGGTAACACATTCACAGGTCTTGAAGTTAGAGTGTGGACATCTTGGGGGAGGGGGACAGGGATGTTTTCTGTCTACTACACCATTGTACAGTCAGGCAGATTAAAATTCAATGACAATAACCTAGGAGAAAGAGTTCAACTTCCACTGGCAAATCACTTTGAATATAACAAAGAAATGGAAGGGCAAAAGAAGTTGGAACAAAAGAAATGATTGTTGAGTTGGTTCAACTCAAATTGAGCCACTCTGTGGTCAGTTCCATTCTGGGGAAACGACGATTATGAAACGACCAATTACACAGACTTGCTTCAGAGAGGTGATATTCACAGAGCATCTGGTAGGTGTCCAGCACACTGTGGGAAAAAAACACTAGTTCTAACTTTGAGGTCCTCCCCTCTTTGCAACCACCACACCATTCCTGCAAGAAGAAAAGAGCTGGTCGTTGAGCGCCCAAGGATAAGTGGCACTGGGACTTCCTGACACAACGACATCTCCAACGAACTCACTTAGAGAAGCCCATGAAGACTTCTTTTGTCAGACTTACACTCTTACGGATTTTAGAGGTAGTAAATAACATGGAAGGCGTTTTAGAGCCTACACGGCATTTTCTGCCTTCATATTCACGACTCTCTCCTTGGAGGTGTTAATTCTCTCTACCCAGAGGAAGAGAATAAGGGTCAGAGTGGTTCAGCCCAAAGTCACATGACAGAGAAATGGAAACCCAGGCTCTAGTCCAGCTTTTCCAACTTTGCACCCCACGCTGTCTATTTTCTCATGTTTGTGTCACATCCATGTATTACAGCTGGGAAAACAAGGATAAAAGACTCCAACAGAAATTAACAGGTGAGTCAACCTCAGAGCAGCTGGGAATCATGTAAATGAGATGACCGATCATTATTTTTATTGCAATGTTTTCCTTTGAGTATGTTCCTTGGGCTCAGAATCCTGGTGGTGGAGTGACCTGGGCTTGAGTCCTGGTTCTGACATTTAGGGCTCGGTGATATTCTGCAAGTCACGACCCTCTCTGAGTCTCATTGCCAGCTCTTTCTCCAGTAAGGCCCTGTGTTACTGCCGTCTGGACATAAATGTAACAGTGAAGGTAATTGTTGTGTGACAGATTAGTGGGGTCAGACTATCCTTATGGAAATGTTCCAAGGGAGGTTTGATTGAATTAATCCTTCTAGAACCCTTGCAATTATGTGGAAACAATGATAGAGGCTAACGGACAGGCTTGGCTAAGGTGAGCCAGCTTTCCCTCCATCAGTCTTGTCCATATTTTCTTGGGGCACTTATTTGGGAGAGATAAATATTTAGGTTTCAAGAAATCACGCTCAGTTTCTCTGGGGCCTTCTCACTTCAGCTAGATATAAAAAGAGCCACGGTTTGGAAGGTGCATCATAAATCCAGGGACAGCTATTCTGGAACTGATTGGAGACACTTTCAAACCTAATTAAAGTGGTTTCCCTTTTTGAATTTGCTCCAGGTATGCATTTATTGCCTGAGCTAGAAACTAATTTGTAGCCAGATTTGGGATCCAGGCCCTTATACTGGGAGGTTTGTTATATGTGATTAAGCTAAACTATTTAGTTTAATACCAGAGAAGTCATTTGAAATAAAAGAAATTGCATTCCATATTCAAGAAATAAAATAGCCTTCTAAGTATACACAGAATTAAGTTGCATAAAAATATATTTTCTGAAACCAAGTACCTGTTTTAGGTGCTTTCTAAACGTGGCCTTGGAAATATTTGCCGTAAAATCATTTCTTCAACCACAAGCCCAATTCCTGCAGACATAAACCCAGGGCCTTTTTCACCCACTGCCTTATTTTCTCACCCTTTCTAATCTCATGCTGACCTCCTTCTAGTGCAGTGTCCTCATAAGGAATGAATATGATGTAAATTATTTAGCACAGTACCTGGTGCACAGAAGGCACTCACCAAATCCTAGCCTACCTCAATATCATCATCATCCTCCTCCTCACCATCACTTGTCTAGGGACCTATCTTCTGGAGTGGCGGGGGGGGGGGGGGCAGGGAGGTGCAGGGGGCTGGAAGACCACAAGTGGAAGCCAGAGAATCACTAATCGAGGGAATTAACCTGTGCCTGACAATGGCTTTCACTGAGCTGCCTAAACCACTCTGCTATGTGGATCTGGCTAACTCCATACTACAAAGGAAGAACGGAGGCACGGACACATTCACACGACTGCTCAGGATCAAACAACCACATAATTCTCATTACCTTGCACCTCCCAGCCCAGTCATTGCCCCTTCAGGGAAACCATCGCTAAACCCCTGGTCAAAGTCTGGTCTCACTTGGTGTCACTGGTATACAACCTCAGAGCATCATGCACTGCTCCCCCCTTGTAATTCTTCGCATAATCACATCTTTACTTATATTATCCTACAATTGTTATTTGTCTCTACCAACATGTCATAAGCTGCTTGTGCGGTTTTCTCACTATCATACCCTAGTCTCTAGCACATACAGGTACCCAATGCCTAACTGCTGAGTGAATACATGAAAGAATAAAGGGATGCATCAAAAAGACCAACAATAACAAGTCTTGTTGAGGATCTGGAGAAATCGGAACCCTTATATATTGTTGGTGGAATCATAAAATGGTCCAGCGACTTTGGAAAACAGCTCGGCACCTCCTCAAAACCCTAAACATACAGTCGCCATATGATCCACCTAGCCCATTCCTAGGCATATTTCTAAGATAATCTCCTGGAGAAGTATGTGTCCACACAAAAACCATGCATGTTCACCATCTCACTATTCACGAGAGCCAAAAAATGGAAGACGGCCCAAATGTCTATCAACCAATGAATGAATCAACAAAACGTGTTATATAACCATGGAATATTATTTGATAATTAAAAAGAATGAAGAACAGATACACATGCTGAATCCTGAAGACTTCATACTAAATGAAGTAAGCGAGTCATAAAAAAGCCACATATTACATGATTCCAATTATATGAAATGTCCAGAACAGGAAAATCCATAGAGACAAAGTTCAGCGATTGCCAGGGGTCCCTGGAGGAGGGGTGAAGAGTGACTGCTAAGGGCTAACGAGTTTCTCCTCAGAGGCCGTGAGAATATTCTGGAAACAGATGCTGGTGATGGGTGCACAACCGTGTTCACACACTAAAAACCACTCAATTCTACACTTGAAAATGGTGAGTTTCGGCACAGAGGTTTTTTTAGAATTGTGCATGATACTCTTACGGTAGATATATGTCATTATCCACTTGTCCAAGCCCATGGGATGTGCATCAAGAGTGAACCCTAACGTCGGCTATTATTGGCTTTGGGTGATAATGATGTGTCAATGCAGGTTCAAAGGCTGTAGCTAACGTATCAATCTAGCGAGAGACGCTGCTACTGGGGAAGGTTCTGCATGTGTGGGAGCACTGGGTATAAGGGAAATCTCTGTACCTTCCACTCAATTTTACTGTATACCCAAAACTGCCCTAAAACATAAAATTTAGGGGCACCTGGGTGGCTCAGTCGGTTGAGCGCACAACTCTTGATTTTGGTTCAGGTCACGATCCCGGGGTCATGGGATCGAGCCCTGTGTCGGGCTCCACTGAGCACTCTCTCTCCCCGTGCTCCTCTCTCGCGCTCATGTGCGCGCGCGTGCTCTCTCTCTCAAATTAAAAAAAATAATAAAGATAAATAAAGCATAAAATCTAGTTTAAAAATGGTAACTTTTATGTATGTGAGTAATATCTCAATAAAGCTATTATCTAAGAGAAGAAATGTACAACGTGCTGGACCTTCTCTATCTACCCCGACACCAGCCTCCCTCCCCACATGGGGTTGCTTCTGTTGGGCAGTGGGGCCTCCTTGGGGACCATCAGCCCTTCACTGCTCACCTAATTCTCCTCTCTGGGATCTGGGAAGTTGACAGGGAACTAAATACCCTCCACCAATTCCTGCCACAAATTCATCAGGACGGTTTCATCATAGGAAGCTTGCTCCGAATGCCTCAGTAATGAATCGGTATGAGCTCTGGCCCCAGAAGTAATGGCAACAGACTTCCAGCCACGTCTGTTTTGTAATCTGAGTTGTTCCACTCTATGGCTGCTGTCGTATAAATATTTTTAAATAACAGAATCAACCATGGTCCAAGCTCATCTTCAATCGCTTCCTGTCTAGACCAAAAAGCACAAGGCTAGTCTTCCCGTCATAAAAATACATCACAAACTTTATCCAAGTGGCATCACCTGCCCCTGTCATTCCCAGTCAGATCTGTCAACATGTCAGCACACTTAGAATATCTGTCACTTATAAGTGAGGGACACACAGAATCTACACAGGATACCCTCACAGGATCCTATCAGAGAAGGGCTGAAGAAGAACCCAGTGTTTGGTGAGAACTTAAGGGGAGTTTTTAGAGCCACTCTTTAATGTAATTTATAAATATATGGGTTCCTTCCTGGTTCTTTCTGTAGAATTTGCCAATGGAAAGAGACACAAATCTGACTTGAAAGCTTATGTAAATAAACTAGCAACTACCTAGACTTTTTTTTAAGTAGAATACAGATTTCTTTTTTCACAAACACAGCTTCTTGTTAAGAAATTATGTTTAGATGTTTCTACTCCTCCCCAAACTTTCCTAGCAGCCAAAATATTCTTGGGCCCATCTCTCTACAATGACATACGTTCTCAAGTCCCCTGCCCCACCCAAACTCAACCCCTAGAGGTTTGATAGTCTCTTTCTTGAGCCTCTTCAGGGCTCAGTCTTTACTGTATACGTTCCTTATTTCATTTTCCTGAAAGCTTTCGAATGCACATATTGCTATGCTAGTATTGCACAGATTAAAGAACTAAGGCTCAAGGTAGTAAAGTGATTCGCTAAAGGTTGACAGTAAATAGAAGTGAATGGGGCTATAACTGATGGTGTCTGATGGATCTCTGACCTGTCTAGATGTCACACATGTCTAGACGTTTTCTTCTCAATAACTGCTTTTGACTTGAGCTCCTCCTTTTATAATTTGAGGAAATGGATGCTTATTCAGATTGCCCAGATTGGAACCTACAGTGCAGCCCTTATCAGTAACATCATGCTTCAACCTCCATGGAGGTGGGATGGATCATCAATAAACACCTTCCCAGTATCTAATAATAAATAAGAGACCTGGCAACCTTACTTCCAGTGGGTGGGAAAAAAACGAACTAAAAAATCTCTGTTAAAATGACTGGGAAACACAAAATGATCATTAGTCATATATTGAAAGACTGAGAGAAGTGATATGAAATAGGGTAGCCAGAAAACACTTTCTAGAGAAGGGCTGCTAATCTGAGTCCTGGATGATGCACAATACTTGGAATAGTACATTACCAAGGGATAAACCAAACATTGTACCACTGACCTCCACAATGTGCATTTTCTTCTTTCTTATGGGGACTGGGGTGGAGAAAGGTTGAATTTCTGTTTTTCTTCACACAGGAAAGTAGAAAGAGGCGTTGTATATGGGAGCAGTGTGGAGCGTGAGCCTCAGACCCTGGGCTCCCTCCTTTCCCAAGCTCCCCCTCATCAGATGACTTTCTAAGCTGGTGGTCCAGAGGTGGAGGAGATTCACTAGCCTATGTGTTACCAATTCCTGTATCTTCAAGGAAAAAAACAAGGCCACTCTTCCAGTGACCCCAGATTGGTAGTTCTCAGCTTAAGGAAGACCTATTTGGCAATGTCTGTAGACATCTTTGGTTGTTGTGACTTGGGGGAAGGAGGGTCCTACTAGTATCCACTTGGTAAAGATCAAGGGTTTCTCCTAAACATCTTACAATATACAAGACAGCCCTACCATAATAAAGAACTACCCAGCCTAAAATGTCAATAGTGCTGAGACCGAGAAACACTGCCCAGAAGGACATATTCTTAGTTATTTTTCCAGTTCCAGTCGAGGCCAAGCATTGTCCCCCATGTGGCAGGAGACCAAACCTTCTCATCTCCATTCTCCCTTTTCCAACTATTGACCTAGTAATGTGGACCAGCAAGGATTAGGCTGCCCATGACAATAACTTGCCAGTATCTTAGGCCACCTGTGTCTAGCTACCCTCTCTATTTGGTGCCATTGATTTGACTTGTTCTTGAATTATACTCATAATATCCCTCTCTATTATTTCCAGGTAAAACAAGCAGAGGTTCAGGAAGGAGAAGCAAGTAGTTTTTCTGAAGCCCTTGGTCTAATCTCTGCTTATTGTAGGAATCTCACATTTCTTGGTACATAAATTTCTGTCCAAGTCCTTCCTTGCTTTCCATTTAGCTTTTGCCCTTGGTCACACAGCTCCCTTGTCTCAGGAGACTAGATAACAAGAGGGTGAATGGCAGAATGTAGACATTACAATCAGACACAGAACTCTAAAATGCTAGTGTCATATTTGAGTCTTCTCAGCAAACCCATCACCTGTGAAAGTGGCAACTGGGTGTCAGAGGAAATGGAGCAGAGATATTTCATTTGTATGGGAAATTCCAGATCATCCCAAACCCAATGGCTGAGACACATTTCTAAGAGGAACAAACAGATGGGTGCCTATGAGCATGAGGGCTTCAAACGTTCAGAAAAAGAAGATGTTTTAGCCAAACCTCCTGAGGGAATCCATCTGGTCCAGGCCAAGACAACTTACCCCATGAGGAGGCTAGATGAGGCCCGACAAAGCCTGCAGTTCTGTGGAGGCGGGCTTGTGGAAGACCGACGTTCTCATTGGCTACCGGTCTATTTGGGTCTTGATGGCGACTAATGGATCATCTCTGAGAAAGAAGAAGACACAATGCTGAGAAGGTAACCCCAAGAATCCAATCTACCTGTTACAAGTGCGCCTTAAAGGAATAACCCGCACCTGACTCAGCCGAGCTCCCACTGAATGGAGGGTTGAGAGTTGCAGGTCTCCAAGTTCAGGGCAAAAGACTGACACATTCAAGGACAACTCTCAGTGGGCATTCGATTCCCACCAGCTGTTTGGTATTATTTTTCACAGCATGGCTTTCCATGCTGCAGGTCATTAAGCCTCCAAACTCCCAAACTCCTTAGCCTTGTGAAACTTCAGCTGATAATGTAATGTGACCACGCTCTGAAATGCAACAATCTCTGGAGTGGTGCACATTTACAGGTTAAGAACAAGAGTAAGCACATCCCTCTAAGCACAGAGAAGATCAAAGAGGTGTCAGTAGTGAAGGTCTAAGATGGTATTGCTCAAACTCTTGGTCTCAGGGACCCATTTTCACAGTGACAATCTATGGAAGTCCCCAAGGAGCTTTGGTGTGTGTGAATTATGTCTATCAATACTCAAACTGATGATATTTTAAAATATTTATTAATTTCTTTAAAAGAGCAATACTAAATCCATCACATGTCAACCTAAACAACAGTTTCGATTTTAAATAACCATAGTTTTTAAGACAAAAAACAACTTAGTGAGAACAGTGGCATTGTTTAGTAACATTTTCTGCAAATGCCTTCAATGTCTGGATTAGTAAAAGACAGCTAGAATCTTACATTTACTTATACATTCAATCTGTTAGAATTTGGTTTTCAGTTGAAGTCTATGAAGCAAATCCAGATTCACGTAGGTATGTAATTAGAAAAGAGAAGAATACTTGAAATAGTCTTCTCAGATAATTGTGGGTAGCCTTCTTTGATACTACACCAAAACTCAACAAGGGGTATTTCTCAAAGATTAGCTGCAATGTAGAATCTGAAACCGTGTCAATATGTTTTTTTAATCTGTCCAATTAAAATTCATCAGTCTATCTCGCACTTTGAATGGTTTATCATGCATGATGAATCATTTGGAAAACAAAGATTCCCTGGGGTGCCTGGGTGGCTCAGTCAGCTAAGCGTCCAACTTCAGTTCAGGTCATGATCTCACGTTCAGGGGTTCAAGCCTTGCATCAGGCTCATACTGACAGCTCATAGCCTACAGCCTGCTTCAGATTCTGTGTCTCCCTCTCTCTCTGCCCCTCCCCTGTTCACACACACACACTCTCTCTCTCAAAAATAAATAATAAACATTAAAAAAAAAATACAGATTCCCTGAGGTGTGTAGATCTTTTCTAAATATTTTCACATTTCATTTATATGATACTAACAAAAAAATAAATCCCACATGTGTTAATACCACCAATCTCATACAGAATTGGGAAGCTGTCAAGCTCATAGTTGCACATACAAGTGTTCCAAAATTCTAATTTTCACTTGAAAGCTTGAATTTTAGCATTGGCAACAAGGACTGTCGGTTGTGTCTGTTGAAGCAACAGGCTCACCTTACTCATTTTCGAGAAAATGTCTGCCAAATAGCCAACTTCGCATAATTATAATTTGTCTGTCAATTATTCTTCCAAGTGATGGTATCACATGAACAAAGTGGCTAGTTGAGCTCACAACTCAAGCACGCGGTCACTCAAGTGCTTTTCCTCAAGGCAGCCACCGCACTCTTGCTAGGCTGCAGAAGTACTTTCCACATACTTTTCATTTCATCACACAAAATATTAAAAGATGTGTGGCCAAGGGTTGAGATTCTATGGAATTAATAATCTTTATTGCTTTATCAAGGACGTGCTTGAGAAAAACTGGCTCTAGTTGTCTTATTTTCTTTTTTAATGTGAGAGCAAGAGAGTGAAGAAGACAGTAGTAGCTTGTACAACCCAGCTTGTGTAACCACTGTGGTGACTCCCGCCAAGGCACCGACACTGGCATCCACCATGGCTTTTGCACCATCAGACCCAGTGTCAGTACTATGAAAAAGCCAATGTCTCAACATTAGGAAGATAGTTTTGCACTCGCAAACCTCCTGCAAGTCTTGGGGACCCACGAGGTCTCCTGGATCATGCTCAGAGGACCTCGGCAATGGTACAGCACCAGGAAGCTTAACTGACCACATCCGGGAAGTGTCAATGGACAGCTTCCCCTGGACTGAGGGAGATCAGACATTCTTTTGAGAAACCTCCCATTGGCCACAACGTGGAGATGGCTTGAAGGGAAGGCTGACAGGGTAAACGCAGGAAAACCACTTAGGAACCCATTGAATTCATCTGGATGAGAAACAATGAGGGTGTAAGTATGGCAAGGGGGTCGGAGTGGAGGGAACACTCTGGAGAGCTGTGGAACAGTCACCATGTTATGAATCCTAAATCCAGATCTCGACTCCATCACCAGGCAGGTCATTAAAGCTATAAATTACAAATTAATCTTTTAAAAAAAATAAAGGAGGAGAGTGTGGTGTGTGAATTCTTCTTCTGCTCTGTGTGTGTGTATTTGATGACTCTGGGTTTCCTCTGCAGAAGTCAATGAAACAATTAAGTCTCTGCCCATTTTTCCTCATCCTGATCTCAAACAGTGTTAAAAAGGCTTGCACTACACTTTTCACACCCAGCCCTGTTAATAATTCATGCCCTTGCCTTCTTCAGTTCTTTTTGTATTTGCTGCTTAAATCCGGTGGTTGTGTGCATGTGCTCCTTTGCTTTCTCAATGCCCCTTCCTTCCAAACATTCAAACAGCTACTTCTTTAATGCCAGGAATTGGGAGCTGGTGAAATCCTCTCTACCTGCCGCCAAAAGCCTAACAAGGGATAAAAACTGATCTCTGCTAATTTTGTCAGCTCACTTTTGTGACAAATTCTCAGCTTCGCTTGTGTAGCTTAGCCCAGAGTCCTTGTGGCTGAGCCAGAAAAGGGGACTCTGCTGCCACTCAGGGTGTGGTCTGTGGACCAGCAGCATCGGCTTCAGTGGGAAAAGGATTTCTCCACCTCAGTACTATTGACATTTGGGGCCAGAAAGTCCTGTGACAGGAGCTGTCCTGTGCACTGTGGGATATTTAGCAGCATCCCTGGCCCGCACTAAATAGCACCCTCATCCTCCAACTCTGACAACCAAAAATGTCTCCAGTCTTTGCCAAAGGTCAACTAGGGGCAAAACCGCCGAAACTGAGAACTATTGTCCAACCCTCGTCAGAAATGTAAATGCTCCAGCCGAATCCCAGAACTAATGAGTGAGCATCTGCATATTCCAAGACTCCAGGTGATTCATGGGCACATTCAAGTAGGAGAAGCACTGGGCTAGAAGTCTGGTTTCCAAACTTGGCTGCCCACTGGAATCACCTAAGCATCTCTAAGAAAACTTTGGTGTCTGGGCTCCAGCCCCAGAAATCCTGACTGCTCTGGTGTGGGTACCACCTGGCCAATGGGAATTTTAAGATCTCCCCAGGGGATTCGGATGCAGCAAAGTTTAAAAGCATTTCTTGCATGGTTTAGCCCTAATCTTCACATTTTTGAAGGTGAGAAAACCGAGGCATAGAAAAGTCCAAGAACTTCCCCATCTGATAATCAGGAGACCCAAGATTTAAACTATGAACTACAATGTGGGACAAGAGCCCTGGCCGTGCCCTACTGGCCCTCTGTAGGTCCTCTGACAGTCCTGATCATTACTTCCGCATTTCTTTGTTAACTTCCCCTCTTCCTGATTAGACGGTAAGGTCTCCAAGGACAATGATCATGTGTGGCTGGCTCACCATGCCTGGGTGTCTCTCTGGGGCTGAGAACACCCTTGTGCACAACAGACAAGCAATGCTGGAGTGAGAGAAGCGATGAACAAAATGAGCAGAGAACACAACAGAGCCAAGTCCACATGTGTGTGGTACCAAAGCCCTCTCCTCTACTGAAGGAATCAGAAGAAAATTGCAGGGGTTCTGTCTGTGGCTGAGTGCAGCTGGACGCCCCTCCTGCCTGCTCACTGGCCAGCCTTTCGGGCTTGATGGCTGGCAGCGGAGGCCAGAGTAGGCTGAGCTCCAGCAGCCACAGCATCAGCACCTCCAGAGGAGCGTCGGTCACATGGAAACAGTGATCAGTGGCACTCCCCCTCCAATCCTCTGTCCTCACGAATGGGGAGGCCAGCTATGTTTTTTCACAGGGAAAGACACCATGGTTCAGTAGTAGTGACTTGCTGTTAAGTGTTGGGGGAGCTAGAACACAGAAGGCCCTGTGATTCCAGCCCTCTCAACAACCAGGGCACAGAAGGGACTCTCTCTGGGTACCCTGGGGTCAGGGAGGCACTTCAGGTGTCAGGCCCATCTATTTTCTCCAGCCTCATTTCTCACTTTTCTCCCTCTCCCTGTCCCTCCTAACCCAACAGAACTCTCCATTCACTCCAGCCACCATGCTGACCCCCTTTCACTTTCTTGAATGTTCCACATTGTCACTCACCTCCAAGACTTTGCACGTGCTATTCTAGTGGCCTGCGATGCTCCTACAGCTCATTCTTCTCCATTCTTCAGGCCTCAGCTCGTATGTTAACTCCTACAGGAAGCCCTCGCAGACTACTCCTCACTAGGGAGACAGCTCTGTTTTACGTTCCTACACGCACTCTGACTTCTGCCACTGCCCTCACAACACTGATGGTAATTTCTTATTTGTCATCCGTACTATGTGGTAAACTTTGGGAGGCCCGTGAGCATGTTCACGTGCTTCACCTCATACTCCAACACCTAGCATAATTCCTGGCACAGAGCAAGTACTGAATAAACATTCATTCAGGGAATCAATAAGCCAAACACTGTCCATAGCACCCCAGCCAAGACTTGGGCCTGTGTACTCCCTTTCAGCCAGATCTAAGGCTAAAATTCCAATAAGGAGGTGGGGAGGGGCAGGGCGAAAGTTTGTTTCTGTTTGGATGTTTGGGAAGTCACATTATGTGTCAAGTGATCACAAAAGCGACAACTGTCAGTTTCCTGCCTCTCTGCAGGCCTCCTTCCTCATCAGCCTTCCTGGATACAACCTGAATGATGAGAGGGAAAGGAGACCGCACAGCAGCACCCAAGCTCTGGACCATGCACAAGAAGCAGGTCCATCCCAGGGCAGGGAGTCAGAGGCTGGATGAGCCACACTAAACACATGTGGCATTTACAAGGAATGTCCTACCCAACACTGGCATTTGACCAGAGCGTAAGGGTAGGGCATGTTAATGTCAATATTTGCACAGTTGAAATTTAGCAAACCAGGATGTGAATTCTCCTGAGCCGACCCTGGAACACACGGTTGCAGGCGAAGCTGTGAATTTCTGCTAGAGGCTCAGCAGCAAGCGCGAGGAGAGATCTGAGGGTTTCTGCCTCTCTCACTCCCCAGGGCCACCTCAGGCAGCTTGAGTCTGAGAAACCTTTGGGAAAATAGCCACTGTCCTCTCAAACCTTCCCTGCAGGGAACTGGGCTACTAGAGGTACTGTAGGTAGCCTGACTCTGAGGAAAGGAAGGGAGATCCAGGCAGAGGGGACAGTCCACACAATGGTGTGGAGGCCAGCACGCATGAGACATGTTCAGGGGTAGGGAAATGGACCCAATGTACAGAATGAAAGCAATGAGCCAAAGCAATAGAGCATACTGAAGAGAACGGTGAAAGGTAGTGATAATGTTCATGAAAATGGTATACCAAACACAGGTAGAGCCTCCGGTTGATGCTGTCTTCTACTATACAACAAAATCTAAATTAGGTACTTAGTCCAGCACTGCCAGCACAAGTGCTCAGCAACTGTCAGCCACACATAACATCACTTGATTCACACCAAACCCCATGACAGACTGTCATTCCCACCACGCAACAAAAGGAAAAAACAAATGAGAAGCAAAACTGAGCCTGTGTAAATTAACACACATACACACAAGTTGGCCAAGATGCCGCCCTAGTGGATGTCAGAATCAGGTTGTGCCAGAGTTTCTGAATCCAGGCCCACGGTCCTCTTCAGTTTATCACACCAGGCTGGTAAACTAGAACTCTCTACACAAAGTAGGGGAACCAGAACAGACATGGGGCACAGCAGTGTGAAGTCATGCCAGAGGTGTGCTACTGAGATTTCTCCAGTCCAGGGCTGGGAGCAGATTCGAAGTGGGGACACTGGAGGCAGGGAGAAAGGGCATCTCCCACTCTGGGAAGATGAAGGTCCCAGACAAAGGGGGTAACAGCAAGACAAGAAAGGAAGAGGTGGATTGGAGAGACTCGGGGGTAAATCCACGGCCTGTGGGAGCAAGACACAGAACATAAAAATGGGAGAACTAGCACAGCCACATACATACAGGAGACAGTTCTACAAGGGAGATAGATGGAGGTGACTGTTGAATCCCATAAGAAGTGTAATCCTTTAAGGGACATGCCTCTCCCTTCTCCTGCTCTTCCTCCCCTCCTTTGTTAGAGTAATTTATTGAGGCAAAATTCATATAGCATAAAAGTAACCATTTCAAAATAGACAGTTCAGCGGCATTTAGCACATTCACGACGTTGTGCAATCACCATCTCTATCTAGTTCCAAAATACCGCCATCACTCCAGATTAAAACCTCTAGACCCATTAAGCACTTACTCCCCATTCGCCATTCCCTCTAGCCTTGGCAGGCACTAATCTTGTGTGTCTATGGATGTGCCTATTCTGGACATTTCACACAAATGGGATCATACTATCTGTGGTCTTCTGTGACTGGCTTCTTTCACTTAGTGTTTTGTTCTCAAGGTTCATCCACACCACAGAATGATCTGTGTAATTGCCCCCCACTGAGGCTTGTCCCACCTCACATCACCCCTCACAACATTCTCAGAGCCCACAACAGCCCATTACTGGTGGAGCTCTTCCTTCAGGGCACTGTTTATGGCAAATAATTGTACAAGTCCTTCCAAGTGGAGGGAAAAAATTGACGGTAAATGTGGGATGAGCACTCACTTCCAATATCTATCTCATCTCTAGATGTGGTCCCTGTACCCTGACATAGCAAACAGGAAGACAGGATTCCCGGGGGGAGTACATCTCAGGGTACATGTTGTTCTTTATTTCTCAATGCTCCCAGCATCATCATAGACAAAGGGTACAGAGGGTGAGTAGCTAGATCTCACTGCATCCTAACTTTGTCCTGATGCATAACTGTCAAGACCTCACATTTCAAAGGCAATGGTTGTTTCAAAGGCCAACAATAAGGTCTTGCTCTTTGACTTGCTCTGTGAGCCCCACAGGGTTTTAGATTTTTTTTTTCAATTTTTGCATTTAGATCTTTTTAAAGCCAGCACTGCACAAAGCACAAGCGTATGAGTGAATTCCCCTGATGAGAGCTCTGCATGCTGCCAGGGATGAGCCTAAGAGGGGCTGATTGGACAATATCTGCGTGGGACCCAGCAGGTCATGGTCAAGTGCGGACTGCAACTGCCAGGGGCGTATCCAGAGCAGAGTTGGGTGGACGGAGAGGCAGAGCAAGCGGGAAAGGCAGGCATCTGAAACTCCATGCTCTCCTCTCCACCTCCCTCCTAGTTCAATCTCACCATCCCACCCGTGGGCCGTGACCACAAAGGTTCCCCCACTGCCAGTCTTAAGCTTTCTGTACCCCTCCACAGCACAGCCAGAGCCATCATCCCCAAGGGGGGACTGAGAGCTTTGCTGTCATCTTCACAATCCTTCAGTGGCTCTCAAGCCACTACAGCAAGGTTCATCCTACGTCTAGACACCCAGAGGCCCTCGGCACTCTCTAAACTAGGGGCCAGCCAATGTTTTCCGTAAAGGGCCCAAAGGTATATTTGAGGCTTTGCAGGCCCATCATACTCCCCGTCACAACCATACAACTCCGCCCTCGGGCAAGAAAGCAGCCAGTGACGGTAGGCAAATGAATGACCGTGGTTGTGCTCTAATAAAGCTTTATTTACAAACATGCCACGGGCCACATTTATCCAATGGGATGTAGTCTTGTCACTCTTGCTCTAACCTTCGAAGATATATGCAAAATGATGTGCAGCCGGGCCTTTCTGTGGGGAGCAGGTCGATAGCTTTGGGCAGACAGTGAAGAGGGTGGATGAACCTCCAAATGCAAATACTCTACGATGGTCTCACCCCAAGCCTCTGACTGTTCACTGGCCTTGCTGTGAACGTGCTGGCTATAGAATATACCAAGCTCTCTCCCCACCTATCTTCACGCATGCACAGCCTGACTGCCTGCTCCTGGCCAGCATATCTCTTCATTCAGTAAATACTCCAGTACCCACTGTGTGCAAGGCGCTGTATAGTTTTTGCATTCATGAAATCTACTGCCTAACAGGGGAAAACAGTTATAAGAAAATGAAGGAGATAAAGAAATTACACACCTCGTAACTAACAACTGCACTCAATTGTGCTAAGTACAGCGACAGGAAAGGAAAGAGGACCACGGCGGTCAGGTGGCCAACCATCGCAGTGGGTTTCCAGGAGATGGACCTTGCAGTGCTAAAACCAGGAGGTCCTGGTTGAACAGGCAATGTCATCCTAATGAGGGTGCACTTGGGAGGCTCTAATCAGAGTGGGGGCTCAGGGAGGCACCATGGAGGATGTGGCATCGCAGTGAGATATCCCACTGTGTGACCATTGTCCCCTTCCTTCTAGAATCCTCCCAGCTTGCCATCATGCTGTTCCACCCTTTTCGTATTCCTTCCCCCACCCGCCCCCACAGCCCCCTCTACACTCCTTTTGTAGAGGCAGGGTCTCTCAGCAAATCAAACTCTTTCTCCACCAAAAGACAGAGTAAGACTTCCTCTTCGCATCAATATTTTTGCCCAACCATGTTTAAGTTGTATTTTTGAAGAGTTTTCTTTCATTTTTGAGGATTTGATTTTCTTCTCATAAGTGTGCGTGTGTGTGTGTGTGTGTGTGTGTGTGTGTGTATAAAGCATATGACAGAGGAAAGCTGGACAGTATATGAAAGTGTGATATAGCAGGGAGAAAATAAAACAGACTCCACTCCATTTCACTGGCAGTCCCTAAGACGCTCTCCTACATCCTCCAGTCCGACCTTCCTGTATTGACCGCGATCACGTACATATTGTGCCTCTTGCTGCAGTAAACTTCTTTACGCAGAAATCTTACAAGTTTTTGTAACTGTGGCAGTAAAGAATTTTTTTTTTCCGAAAGGCAACTACCTAAGTTCCATGAAAGTACTTCACTGAAGAAGTGTCATTCCTCTTTGTGGAAAGCTAGCAGTTCCTGGTGGGGTGCAGAAGGACAGGGGACAACAGATGTCTAGCCAGGAGTAATGGCCAAGCCGATCGATAATGCTGTCCTCATTGGCACTATGCTCATTTGCGCTGGAATTACAGGTTCTAGAATATTAACGGCAGAGGAGTCCTTTAATAATTATAGTTTCCCAACCCTAAACTGAATCAAATAACCTGGCAAGGGGTTATTTTAGGTACTGATGGAGCCACGTGGAAGTGACATTTTTGTAGCACAAATACCATCGAGTATTGCGGTGGCACAGAGTTCAACCTAACCCAGCCCTGTGTTGCTAAGTTTTAAAAACTCTTTCTTTGGAGTGTACGTGTAGTAAATTAGCTTTCTTGAAAGAAAGCTCGTGGACAGGTGTTAAACGTCTGAGCTCCGATCTGGGCTCTACTCCTTATGAGGCAGAGTGTCAGTCAGTTATTGACCTCTCCCAGCCTCAGTTTCCCCGATAGTAAAACAAGGATGTCAGCAACTACATCGTGGAGTTACCCAGAGGATGATGTGAGAATGTGCAGGGTCCAGGAAACGGTATGTCTCCAAAGGAGCTCACCTAATGGACTCCTGCTGAGAGCCCTCAGTCACAGGATGGCACCGTCAGGATAACAGATCACAACTCTTACCACCCCGTCACCCTGTTCAGGAACGCGGTAAATGGTCTAAACGGACTTGCATCTGGAGCTGACAGAGCCTGAGACCCAAGTGTTGAAGTGGCTTCCACGTCAAGACAGTGGGTACCTCTGTTTGCAGGTGAGCTCTGCCTTGCCTCTATGTTCACATGTGGTCCCCAGATTCCAAAGACACTGACACCAAGCCCAAGATTCGGGTTTGCAGTCATATAACCCAGTGGATATGAATCTACGGCAGAGGGAAGAGAATGTTCTACAGCAACAGGAATTAGCACTCTTGGACCTTGAGAAGCCACACATCCATGCTGATCCAAGAGATCTGAGGCCCACATACTCGGTGTTCCTATTTTTAAAACGAAGCTTTGGTTTACAGCAGAAAAGTCACTAAGGATCCTCTCTGGGAGTCTCAGGACATGTACAGAGACACGTGGAAGGACGTGTCCCACCAAGTTGTATTAAAAATAGATATAGAAAGTTCAAATGCTCTCTATCAGCATTAGCACTTACTTCTAAATGGGCGACTCCTTCTCTCCTGACATAATAGACATGTTTCTGCTGCCTCAGCCTTTTGGGAAAGCAAGCATCCCAGAAGCCCCTGTGCACATCTTATTGTGAATCAGGCGTAAAAATCAGATGGTACTCTCCTTCCCGCCTCCTGAAAACCTGCTGATTTATGGAAGCTGGGAGATATTGCATTGCAAGGTCGAAAATCAGTACTTTCCCTTTCTTCTGTTGCCCATAACACTTTGCAGAACTCACAGAAAGGTCCTGGCACTAGAAATGGGAAAATAAATAGCTCTGAGAGGGTGTTTGAGGAAAAAAAAAAAAACAAAACTAGCCATTTTCTCAACTGTGAAGATAACAGAAGAGCTGAGAATAAGAAAGGCAGAAAGTAAGAGAACAAATAATAGTAAAGCCTACCCACCTATTTTGTTATGTGGTCGTGGGCAAGTAAAGCAGGCATACTAGGACTGAAGGAAAGTTGCTAGATAATTGCTAATATTCATAATCTCTTTCTTCCTTAGCAAATGCCACTTTACTATTTTCCCAGACTCCTTTGAAGCTAGGTGTAGACATACAACAATGAGCTATAAGTAGAAGTATGGCAGGAAACTTCCAAAAAAGTCCTTGAAGAAGAAGAAGACCTTCCACTCCTACTTTCTTGTGGCCCGGAATAGAATATAATGGCTGGAGCCTGAGAAGCCATTTTGGACCATGAGACAACATGCTAAAACTAGCAGAGCAGCAAGGCAGAAGGGACCCACCCTTGTCCCTTAATGATTTCATGAAGCTGCCATGCCAGCCTTGGATTGCCCAGCTCCAGTTATCCTTTCACTTGTGAGACTCAACCTTGTGTATTTAAACCACTACAGGAGACTTTCCAGTAAGTGAAGCCAAATTTTATCATAATGAGTCAAGTACCAACTTCATAGGTTTTCTGTGAGACCTACAAAAGCCAAGGTGAGTGCAAAGTGCCTGGAAGGAATACACGATTATCCCTCTCATGAAAGAGGTGATGAGGATTAAGGAATATACTTGTTGGGGATTAAGGAGTCTATTTGTTGTGAGGAGCACTGGGTGATGTAAGGAAATGATGAATCACTATATTGTACACCTGAAACTAATAGAACACTGTATGTGAATCAACTGGAATTAAAATAAAAACTTTAAGAAACAAAGATTCTCTCTCCCTCTCTCTCTCTCTCTCTCACACACATACGCCATACTTCAAGATGAAGGTGTCATCAAAAGTTCATTGGAAGGATATGAGTAAAATATAGAATTTTGTCTTAACCTGGACAAAGACTCAGAGAACAGAGATTATTAATACACAATGGAAGAGTTGGATCATGTTAACCTAAAATTATTTTGACTAGGCTGTGTTTTAAATTTTGATCTGTAAACTCTTAGAATTGTAAACGGTATAGAATCACATATAAGACTTCTCCACTGATGTCTAAAAACCAAGACTAAAACAAAACTCTTGATTTTTTTTTTTTAACATTTATTTTTGAGAGACACAGAGAGAGACAGAGCACAAAGCAGGGGAGGGACAGAGAGAGAGGAAGACACAGAATCCGAAGCAGGCTCCAGGCTCTGAGCTGTCAGCCCTGCGTTGGCAGGGCTTGAACCCACAAACTGTGAGATCATGACCTGACCCGAAGTCAGACACTTAACCTACTGAGCCACCCGGGCGCCCCCTCTCGGTTCATTTTTTAAGCCAACTTCTCCCCCAGTCATCTGTATCTCAGAAAATGGCACCGCCCTGGCATTCTCCCCCCGCCCCCGCCCCCCAGGGGACTTACTCCTATTCCCTCTTTTTCCCTCCTGTCATCTAATCCATCAGCAAACGCTGTGGGATTACCTGCAAGGCCTCTCCCAAATCCATTCACTGCCCCCCTCCGCACCTCCCACCGCCTAATGCCAGACACAGTGATCCCCAACTGCGGCCACAGCTCCTTTGCTGGTACAGTTGCTTCTGGTCTTCGCTCTCCTAAAGAAGCCAGAACGATCTTTTAAAAACATGAGCATCCGAGCATGTGATGAGTCTGATGTGAACCATCTAGTGGTTTCCCCACACAATTCGGTATAAACTCTGCATACCTCACCAACACCTCCTTCTGCCTTCCTCCCTCTTGGCTCTTCATCTCCAGCAACGTGCCTTGATTTATACGTTCTTGAAACTGCATTGAGTTTATTCCCACCTTGGGACTTTGACGTCCGTACTTCCCCTTTCCTTACAAGCTCCTCTCTCACATCTTGGCCTGGCGTCATCCTCAACATTCAGCTCTCAGCTGTCATCTTCTCGGGATGCCCTCCCCGACCACCCCGTCTGAAGATCGCCTGCAACCGGTGTCTGTCACTTCCCTGGGTTTTAGCATCACCAAAACTCATGTGCATACCTGAGGTATGGGGATTTGTTTGTTTGAAACCCCACCTAGACCGCAGCTCCAGAGGAGAAGGGACCGTCTAGGTTGTGGTCATGGCCACAACCGCTGTGCTCAGCACATAGTAAGTGCTCAATAATTTCTTCGTAAATGAGTTGATAGGCCATGCCAATCAAAATATTAAAATCAGCTGGGTCGATTCAACTACTGAAGTAATATTAACATTAAATTCAAAGTGAACCCAAACAAAATTCTAACATTAATCCAGCAAGTATTCCAGACGTTAATGGACTCCTCACCACCCCTGCCACCCCGCCCTTCATCCCATCTCGCCAGCCAAAGGCTTGCCGTGGGAGAAAGTGTTCAGTTCTGTGGCTAAACAAGCTAAGAAGGGGCTAAACTGCTTATCAATAGTAGGTGGGGGGTTAAAGAGTAATAAACACATTCCTTCTCTTTCCATTGGCAAATGATAAGGGTTGTTAAGAGATTACTGAACTGCTTTAAGCATCTCCAGTGGATGGGCAACACTTTTGTCTAATTAAGCAAGTCCTAGAGATACAAACCAGCCAAGGGAAGATCGTCATTTCTAACGTTAGGCAGCCAGAACGGAGCTAAGCATTTTCCTACCTTTTATGGCGTCTGACTATGAACACACCGAGTGCAGTCAGCACCACACCTGTAGGGTATACCCCACCCACATGCACACACCCCAGTTCGGGAGTTTTCTAAGCATGAAAAATAACAGTAGATCAGAGACTCAAAGCTTGGCAAGGTAGAATGATCAAAGTGTGGTGATGCTTTTGTGGAATAGGAAACATGCAAGTTACATAGCCATGGAGTCAATAAACCTTTCCATTGTCTTCACTGAATCAAAAGATCTCATGCTAGTTTTCTTACTGGCAACTCACTGCTTATCAATTATTTTAAACAGTGCTTCAGACAAAGCAAAGATGGCAGTGTTTTAGTAACTGAGATGTCATTTGTTGAAGAGCCAGAGAGATCTGGGTTCAAATCTCACTGAGCTTTAGGTAAATTATCCAAACTCCCGGACCCTCAATGTTCTCACCGTGTCAACGGGGATGGGAAACGACCAACTTAACTGGTCGCAGAAAGCATGAAAGTAGGATATTGCCAGGCACAAAGCACTCTGCCGTGAGCAAGTTCATGGCAAGTGCTGCTTCCCTTTCATTCATCCCCATCTGTATTATCGTTGAAACCTGAACGCAGCCTTTGTCAGCAATGGCAATCACTGAGTCTGAACATTTCTTCAGGTGTCAGGTTCACTTCAAGTGTTCCTGCTTCTTCACATAGATTTTAACTTGAGCTGTCGTTCTCCCTTAAAATAAAGTAGGTCTGAGCACGACCCCTGAGAGCTGGGTGATCTGGGTCCTTCCTGTGTCTTCTCTGATTCCCACGACAATCCCCATCAACACCGCAAACTCAACATCCTCCCTGACGCTCCGTGAACGCTCCGATGCTGCCCTAGTCTTTGCACCTCTGGCTCCTTCCCATTCGCCAGGCTTCTGGTCACCAGCTCACCAGAGCTCACCTGACGACTGCTGTATGCCAAGAGTCTCCCTTCTCTCCCTCCCGCGATCCTGCTTATTTTCAGCAGGACACTTCGGTACAACTATTCATTCTATGTCTGCTTGCCTATCTCATCTGTCTGCTCCCCCAGGGTCTATGCTCCTCCAGTCAGAGGGCTTACCTAGTTCCCAGCTGCCTGCTCTGAACAGGCTCAAGACAGGTGTTTACTGAATAAGCAAGCAAACAAATTTGTCGGTACAATGATCATTTTGATTTGGATTCCCCCAAAGGACAAGACAGGATTTGGGTGCAAGTGGTCTACTTGGGCAGTAACTTCAAGGAAGTGGGAGAGTGACACACAGAAGGGACACAAACTGGGGAAAGGATGGATTTTCATGCCTGTGACCATTATGGGCAACTGGGGCTCCCACCAGGGAACACTAGGCACAGAGAACAATAGCCATGTGGCCACCCACACTCCACCCTGAGAGAAGTATGTCTCCACCTCCCACCAAAGCACATGAGTTATTCATTGAGGGCTATGATTTCCAGAACACTTCCAGCTTCCTTCCAAACAGGCAGACTGGGCTTCCCAGGGCAGTGAAAGCACTCAAAACAATCACAGGGGCTGCAGGTGGAAATTAGGCAGGGTGTGCTCCAAAGTGCCACATTCCAAGGACATATACGGCAGGGACCTTTACTGTTGAAACAAAACTCAGGGCACACAGTCCGGCATTGAAAATCAAGGCCACTCCCTCAAGTCTAAGAACCTTGCTGCAAACACACACAACGCGGGGCATACACGTGATACAACAGCAAAAAGCTAACTTTTCTGCTTCCTTCCCCAATGACATCTTGAACAAAGCCTGACCAAATTGAATAAAGCCACTGTGGTCACCACTAACGAGGGAGAGGCACAGCGATGTCTGGTTAAATGATGCTCCAGGAATATCCATTCAAACATACTGGGGCACCACAACATGGTCTGCAGAAAGGTTCTGTCTGGGGATCCAACATGATTCCGAAATAACCAATATCACCCTAACAAGGTTTATGCTGCAAATTACTCTGTGCAAAATGCTATTAAAAGTCAGTGATGAGTGAAAATAGCCTTCAAAATTCCACGACAACATTCAAACCCTAGATTGAGTTTCTCCTCTCCAGCCTCATTCAAATAATTATCTTCCCTGGATTAAATGATATTTTTTAATTTGATCGCATCCCATAGCCATACGTTTATTTTATTTGGATGAGGGAGAAAGGTATCTTAATTTCTCATAATAAGAGCTCTCACGAAAGGCGGAACTTCAGTGACTGGGCAGTAATCAAAACTGAATTCTATACAAGAGGTAAATTATATTGCCTTCGAAATTCATTTGCAAATGGTCACAATATTAATAAAATGAAGGCGAGACTGTGATTTCCCTTTTGCAAAAGTCTAGGTCCTCACTAACCAAAAGCAAACTCGCTGAGGAGCACACAGCAGCTGTAGGTCACGTGCCACAAAGCCTGAGGCTGGCCCCAGATGTGCAGTGCACAGGGCAGACACTGCAGCACGGCAAAGTGAAGGAAATGGCCTGATTCTTGTCTTCCTCCTTGTGCTCTGGGGCTGCCCTGGGAGATGCCAGGATCTGGCCCCAGAAACCAGAATGAAGACAGACCTCGTGCAGGACACAGTTCTGCACTATTGCGAGCCCTCTGGCCCCTCCGTGAGGAAGGCCTTCGAGGACGATCCCACCCCCCAATAAATTGCCTGATTTTATTCTCAACGCCTGCAGCTCAGGTTTCCCTTTGAAACCCGCTCCGGTTGTTGATGGCCGAGTCTCCTACCAGACTGAACTGCTTGAAGGCAAGGACCTGGCGGGGGCGTGCTAGTTTCCTGTAGCTGCCGTAACAAATTACCACTCGCTTGGTGTCTTAAAGCAACACAAAACCATCCTCTTGCAGTGGTGGAGGTCAGAGGAGAACCCGTTTCCTTGTCTTTTGCACCTTGAGAGGTAGCCTGCTCTCCCTGGCCCGTGGGCCCCATCACTCCAACCTCTGCTTCAGTCTCCCGTCTCTTCCTCTTTGACCTTCTTGCCTCCCTCTTGTAAGTACCCTTGTCTGTAGGATAATCCCGAGCCATCTTCTCATTTCAAGATCCTTAATCACATCGGCAAGGTCCCTTCTGCCACGGAAGGTAGCTGAGTGACAGTTCTGGGAACTGGGATGAGGACGTCTTTGCAGGGGCGGTACTCTGCCCACCCCAGTGGTAATCACCCCTGTGTCTTAGGCGCCAAGAAAAGCCAATTCCAGGTAACATGAAGTTACAGTGAAATGGCAACAAAGGGAGGGAATTCAGGGTTTGTGCTTTGAGTGTGAAATCAGGCCGGCTTGGCCACGAATCCTGGCTCTGCTGTGTTAGCCAGGCCAGCTTCCTGAACCTCTCTGAACATTAGCTTGTTTGCCTGCGTAATACTTAACTGGGACCCACCTCAAGTGGCTACGATAAATTAGGTAATGCCTGTTGAGAGTTTTACCAGTGCCAGCTCAGTAAGCTCTCACTGAGACAGGGAAACCAGGGCTCAGCAAATGTTTTCTGTCAAGAGCCAAACGGTACATATTTTCAGCTTTTGAAGTTTGAAGGCCAAATGGTCTCTGTCACCATCCTGCCTTCAGAGCACAGAAAAACATATAGGTGATACATGAATGAAGGAGGGAGACTGCGTCCCAATAAAACTTTACTCATGGACAGTTCAAATTTGAACTTCACTAGTTTTTCATACATGTCACGAAATATTTTTCTTTCCCCAACCACTTAAAAATGTAAAAGCATTCCTAGCTCATGGGTCATTAAAAAAAAAAAAAAAAAAAAAAAAAAGCAGGTAACAGAATGGATTTGACCTATAGGTTATTAAACCTTGAATTAGATGATCTCCAAATTCCCTTTCTTCTAAGTAGCTGATGCAGTTAACCATAAAGTAACATTGAGGTGGGGGGTGGGGAAGGGCTGAGACTGCAAACCCAAGTTCAAATCCAAATTTCACTCTGATGGCTGGTTACCTCCAGTAGCTGATTTAACTTCTCTCAGTATGTTTTCTCATTCAAACAAGAAAGACAAACCTCTACCAAAATTCTGAAGACCGACGTAAGCAAATCTTACAGCACAGTGTCCAACTTGGTCTCTGTCACATAGTAGGTGCCCACTAAATACTAGTTTTCATCCACTTGGAGGAAGGATGCTTCCTCATTGGAAGGATCTGGCTCCAAACCGATCTGCTTTTTAAAAGGCAATTTCCAATAACAAGATGGAAATGCCAGAGACAGTATTCTCCCCTCTTAATAGCATGTCAGGCCCAGTGATTTACCCTAAAGTCGTGATGAATAAGGAACAGCAGTGACTCTACATGGTTTTGTACACTGCGCTCGCCTGACCCATACTGGGCTTCACAGGGGGACAGGACACACGTTGCTGAATCCTTCCGACGCCTCCCTTCTGACTGGAGGCTGAGGTTCAGAGACAAGTCCTTGGGCTGAGTCCAAGGTTCACTGCAGCTGAATTGAGGGTTAGGAATCTCTCAAGTCCGTGAGAGAAAAAGCAGGAAGAAGGCAACGAGTCCAACCTTGTGCACCCTACCCAATCTCCCCCCATCCCCCATCCCCACACAGCCAAACCCTCTCCCGGCCACATCCACTGGCGCGAACGGAAGCACGCGGTGATAAAGCACCAGCTAAGCGCTTACATCATTTTACAATCAAACATCTCCAAATCTGTTTATCTGATCAGCCCCAAATTCTGTCAGAGCGTTGACATGTGCATTTCTAAATAATTTCAGGATGTCAACCTGAATAGACCCGCAGAATCGGAGAGTTAATTATCTTTGACAACTTTGCCAGCTAATTTCCTATTTATATGTACCAAACCGGGGGCCTCTCTCATCCCCTCTTGTCACAAAGGATTTATCAATCAAATCAAGGCCTAAAATTGTCTGCCACGGCATTCCGGCTTCCCAAAGGGGCATTTATCTGTTTGAAATCTCGCAGACTATCCAATGGCAGCGAAGTTGACGTGCAACGGAAGAGGAGCCGCGTCCTTTCTGGGTGAGGCCCCAGCAGCGGAGGGCCCCGCTGGCCAGCCCCCACCCCCGCCCCGGCACAGGGCAGCACCCCCACCCTCCCTTCCTCCTCTCGTCTTTATCCGGCTGCACTGGCCGTGCCCCAATTTCCAAAAACGACACAAGCTCGGCCTCTGGGTTTCGGCCGACGCGCCCCCACCCAACACCAGGGCCCCGCCTGTCCCAGCCGGTGCCCCAAGCGCCAGAATGGTGCCCCCGGGGAAAGCCAACCGGCTGGCGCTGACAGGTAGTTAGACGGTGGGGAGCAGGGCTCCTGTTGTCACTTTGTCCCCCTGACAGGCAGTCGTGTTTAACTTTAATGGCCCTTTCCGCTGCCGAGTTCCCTGAAACCTGGCCTCTGCTTTGCAGGCTTGCAGCCGGCTGTCACAGCTGGCCGTGGGGCGGGCGCGGGGAGCAGCCAGGCCCGCCTGTGATCCTGTAATTGGTTCCTCATGTGGATCCACGGCCGCTGAGGAGGCCGCTGTGACAGGGCCGGGAGAATGAGGCTGGCCCGGACCCGCCCGGCTCCTGTCCCGCCAGCAGAGGTGCTGATGGGAGGAGGGGTTTCCGTCCCTCGTCGCCTATTCAGTCCATTTTCACCTAACCTGTTCTCTGAGCTGATCGAGGTGCAGGGAGCCCTGCCTTTCAGGAACTTCCCGTTTAATAGGTGACATTTATTCACTTCTCCTATTTAACAAAACTATGTCGAGTGCCTTCTAGGTGCAAAGTATTGTTCTAAGCACCTGGAAGACACCAGCAAAAAAATAAGGGGGAAAAACATCAGGCCTATTCTCAGAGAGCTTTTGTTCCTTGCAGGGGGTCAGCAAACTGAGGCTAGCGGGCAAAGTCCACGCCTGGTTTTGTAAATAAAGTTTTATTGGAACACAGCCACACCCATTTGTTTGCACGTTGTCTCTGGTCCCTTTTGTGCTACAACAGCAGGGCTGAGTAGTTATAACAGAGGCCACGTGTCCCTCAAAGTGTAAAGTATTTACTGTCTGGCCCCTTACAGAAAACATCTGCTGGCAAATAAAAGTAATTTTAACACAAGAGATATGGAAATATAAACACATAAGAGTCCAGGGCACCCAGGTGGCTCAGGTGGTTAAGCGTCCGACTTTGGTTCAGGTCATGATCTCATGGTTCATCAATTCGAGCCCCACATCGGGCTCTCTACTATCAGCATAGAGCCTGCTTTAGATCTTCTGTCCCCCCTCTCTCTCTGCCTCCCTTTCTGGTGTTCTCTCTCTCTCTCTCTCAAAATAAATAAACAAACTTAAAAAAAATTAAAAAGTAATATCGAGAGTCCACAGGGGGCCTACATGGCAACTTAGAGGATTTGTCTGGTTCACTGCTGTTGATACAATGCCTGGAACACAGATTGGCACAGGATAGGCGCCCACTAGAAAGTTCTCATTGGCTGGATAAAGGGACTGGGAAGATGCAAAGGTACCAGAAGATTTGATGAAGGAGGGAATAAGCTGGATTTTGAAGAAAAAAAGCATTCACCGTAAGAGGAGGAGGAAATTCACTTGTAATATCTGCTATCCAACCATAGGACAGGAAATTGCATTGAGAGAACAAGGAGGTGAGAGAACACAGTCACCTGAGCCGTGGGTCACAAAGAACATCAGGAGACTGGGGAGGAGTGATACCATGTGAAGACGTGTCTTCATAATCTTACTGACAATAGACAGCAAGCAAGGAGTCTTTAGGCCCTGGCTAGTAGGGCCCCAACCTGACTCCATGCCTTAGGGACCACACACTTTGGAGTACCTTCCTTAAACTTTGGGTTTCATTTCTCCATTGTGGGGTACTCTTAGATCTTTACCCCATATGTTGAGTCAAACAGATGTCCCAGTTAGTTCCAAAATTCCTACCTCTAGGGTCTCCCTAAGGCCCCACAGCCAGGTCCCAGTTTACAGGGGTATGACCTGCCAAGGTCATGCTGCATGAGACACAGATACTCTGCACAAATGAACTACCCCCATTTCTCCATTCACGGGCCCTTTGCCTGTCTACCCCTATGCATCCCACTCGGAGAATGGCAGGGTACCATCAACATCAAAATAAATCACATGCCAGGCACACAGTGATGATATCCTCAAGACTTCAGAAGGAGACACTGTTGGAAGATGTGTTGTTCTACATGGACACACAAAAACAGTTTCTGAACGGCAGATTTAACATGACCAGGCAATGAGTCGTCATGCCCAACCTCCTGTGTTTGTGGTCGCCATCAACAAAGCACAACCTTTGCAAGAGTCACCGGAGGCTAGTGGTATTCACAGACAGCATGAAGGATGATGCATCACCGTGAGTAATGATGGCACCAGCACTAACTATATGCTAGTGGGCACTGCAAACACAAGAACACCGGCCCTGTTGGAATATAAGCAGGTTATGAAAAGTCACGGCATAATTACAAGCAACAGCAGCTCCCGGTAGAAGATACGAAATTCACCGGGAATGGGGCACTAACAGTGAAGGGGCACAGAGAAGTGGTCCCCAGACCTGGGTGAATGGTGCCGGGACTCCTCGCATGCACCACTGGGTCAATAAATAAGTTTGCGTTCTCTGCCTGCTATTCTTTATCTTCACCAGATCGCCAACCTTTATATGGGTCCATGAATTTTGAAGACATTTTATTTTTATTTATATTTATTTTTTTTATTTTTTTAATGTTTATTTATTTTTGAGACAGAGAGACAGACAGAGTACGAACGGGGGAGGGTCAGAGAGACAGGGAGATGCAGAATCTGAAGCAGGCTCCAGGCTCTGAGCTGTCAGCACACAGCCCGACGAGGGGCTCAAACTCACAGATCGCGAGATCATGACCTGAGCCGAAGTCAGACACAACCAACTGAGCCACCCAGGCACCCCATATAATCAAACTGCTTATACAGACAAGGACTCCCAAAACTTTCCCGGGGTCCCACACACCCTACAAGGGGTCGTGAAGGCACAAGGTGTCCATTTCTGTCTCAGAGAATGTATTATGTTTAAAAAAGAAACCAAAAATTAAACGGCTGACAAATGACTTGGAATAGGACATTCATTTCCCTTGAAGGACACCTAGCACGGCCCAGAAACTTGTCTTCAACCCCCTCTTTTTCCTCCTGATTCTTACCTCCCACTCTCTCCGGAGATTTCCATTTAATAAAACTGCCCCCCAAACCCGCTCCCCCCTCCGTGGCCTGCTCAGTTTTTACCTTCCCTCCTCCTGGCCATGTTAGGTGTCTGCGTAGCTCAGGGTGACCTTCTCACCCAGTTCTCCCACCATCCAGTCATCTCTACCGGACTCATTACCTGCTCCCACATCTCAAAGCGCTAGAAATGTTCTGGCAGAGGCGACCTCTCTCCGCTTCCAACCATAGCTTCCTCTGCGGTGGACTTTTGGGGAGAGGGTGCTGATGAGCACATTCATCTCACTAGGGTCACACATACCGTATCATCTTTGTCGGTCTAAGTTTCTGGATTTTCCCCACAAGGCAGAGGCGTGGAATCATGAAAACGCAGACTGTGGTGCTAGCCAGAACAGTGCCTTCCAGTTGCAACGGATTTGAGTAGCGGCTAAAAATCATACCAGAGGTGGTTGTCAAGGAGATCTTGAAATTCAACAGGAGGCCGAGTGTGAGCCACCAAAGGTAAGGCCGTGTGTGGGAGGAATGATCTGGGATTCAGGCAAGGCATTAATTATGCAATTTGTTATCAGTTGCATCTTGATTCATTGCTACCTGGGCTTCTACATATAAAAATTAACCTATGGAGTTAATATGGGTAAAAACTCTCGCTAAGGGGCTTTAAATAGTGGATGGAGGCAAGCGAAACCCCTTCTCATACCCCCTCTTACAGCCAATTCCTATTAAAATACTTAAGCGTGTGTGTGTGAGATGTTGCTAGTAATCCTGGAAAAAAATTATAAGTCTCCAGAAAATAAGGACATGATAAGGAAATGAGATTTTTTTTTTTTGATATTTAGATGTTTTAAACGAATACACTTTATTTTTGAGAGCACTCTTAGGTTTGCAGAAAGTGGAGTGAGTTCCCATGTAATCTTCCTCCCCCACTCACCCCAGCTGGCCCAGTATCAACACTGTGCATCAGAGTGATACATTTGTCACAACTGATGGACCAATATGGATACACTCTTATTAACCACAGTCCACAGTTGACATCAGAGCTCACTCTTGGTGGTATACATCCTACAGGCTTTCAGAAGCTTTGTTTTAGAGGGTTTCCTACCCCTTTAAGCACCTAAGGAATCATTAAACTTTTCTTTAAGGCACGAAAACAGCCTTTTTATAAACAATAACTGGACTCCTTACTTAGTTATCAAAGGATAAATAACTGCAAGGATATGTAACTCCAATCAATCTGGTCCAATTGCACGTACGGTACAGGGTGTTTACTGTGTGCCAGGAACTGGGCCCTGAGGACAGAAAAAGTCTTTTTCCTCCTCAAGTCTAGAGTTTAAGAGAAAAGATAAAGATTCGGTAAGTAATGACAAGAAGGTGCCCCTTCCAAAGGGCGCACGCAGAAGCCACAATAATGTACACAAAGGGGACATTTGTCAAAGCTGGGCTTCGTCTAAGCTAGAAGCTGGCTCACATCCCCACTACCAACTCCCGGGTCCCGGGTATCTGGGAGGTCCAGACCAGGAGGCTTCACGTAGGTCCTGCACCACTCAGGCCCGTGGTGGTTCCCAGAGCTGCCTCTGGTCACATCCCTGCTCTGTGGGAGTGAAAAATTCGCTGCCTCGCCTCTCTGACATCCTTTTGTCTGGCAATGCTGAGTTGGCCAGTTCAAGCCGGGTTTATTTCAGGGGCGAATTTCCCGAGCTCCGAGGACTAGCCGATGTACGAGGAGCACTCTGAGCATTTCCTGACCTGCGAGGACTAGCCAAAGGACAAGGAGCACCCTGAGCATTTCCCAAGCTTCGAGGAATAGCCAAAGTATGAGGAGCACCCTGAGACAGGTTCCCTTGTGTGCTGGCTTCCCGAGGCTGCTCCAACAAAGGGCCACAAACTGGGAGGCTAAAACAACACAATGTATTCTCCGTCTGGGGGCTCCAAGTCTGATAGAAGGGTGTCAGCAAAGCCACACTCCTTCTGAAGCCTCTAGGAGAGAATCGTCCCACGCCTTTGTGCTAGCTTCTGGTTGTTTCTGAGAATCCTAGGCATTCCTTGGCCTGTAGACACATCACCCCACTCTCTGCCTCCATCTGTGTGTAACTTTATGTCTCTAAGTCCAAATTTCGTCTTTCCACAAAGATGCCAATCATTGGATTTAGGGCCCATCTTAATCCAGTATGACCTCATCTCAGCTTGATTATACCTACCAAGACCCAATTTCCAAATAAGGCCACATTCACAGGTACTGGGGCTTAGCAATTGAATGGTTCTTTTAGCGGAACATGAGTCAACCCCACAACACTTTCATTCCCAAAGTTGGCTCACAGCTGGTGTCCCTCAATGATGCTAACTGGGAGCAAAGCTGGGACCAGGATAAGAAACAGGCCCACAAGTCAGATGAGGCCTCCTGCCTTCAGAAATTTAATTAAACATTACCCATTATGTGTTCATTCCGAAACGTGTGTTCAAAGTACCTACATTGCCCATAGTGTTCCAGGCACTGGAGATAGAGCCTTAACATAAAGGCTTATATTCTGGTTATAAAAAAGGGGAGACTGACAATAAATAAGCAAATAAGTGGAAAGAAGAGAAAGACAGCACTGCGGTGAGCACAGAGTGAAGGGGAGGGTATCAGCGGAGCCCGCGAGCTACTCCTGGAAGGTGGTTCTTGCTGGGGAGAGCAGAGACCATGAGTGCAGAAGGGGGCAGAACGCAGAATTTGTCTGGCATGGAAATGGCTAGCCTGCGGCCCGGTACGGAGCTGAAGATTTGGTGAGAATGGTTAACGGCAGGAAAGAGAGGGCGATGCTGCTGACTGAAGGCCCTGGGGGCGGGGATGGCCGGTGCTGAGGAAGACCAGACAGCGGGGAGAGAACAATGGACTGGGGCACTGGTGGATAGATGAGAGAGTAGGAACACGCACCTCAGCCCACCACATCCCCAGTGTGCCTGTAAGATAAAAGCCGGCTCTGGGGCGCCTGGGGGGCTTAGTTGGTTAAGGGTAGGACTCTCATTTTGGGCTCAGGTCACGATCTCACATTTTGCGGGTTCGAGTCCAGAGTCAAGCTCTGCACTGACAGCGCGGAGCCTGGTTGGGATTCTCTCTCTCCCTCTCTGCCCCTGCTGCATGCACGCTCACTCCCTCAAAATAAATAAATTTAAATAAAACTCTAAAAAAATAAATAAGAGCCATGTCTCTGGCTTCCAGCTGGGGTGCAGGGTCTGGGAGACCACACGGTTCTACAACTGCCACGAGCAAAAATGCAAATGAGACTTTACAGAGAGGAGGGGTGAGGTCAGGGGGCAGGGGCAGCATGAACGGAACACGGAGTGCCTTACGCAGTCCTGGTTTCCTGTCGAGAAGCCAGGCTCTTGGGGTAGCCTCCAGGTTTCGCATCCTGGGCTCAAGCACCCGGGGGAATGTCCTTCAAATGCTCTGGGCTTCAGCGTCCTCACCTCTAAACCGGTGATAACAAGAGTCCTTACTGTTGGCTGCTGTGAGGGCCAAGTGACTGACTCGATGGAAAGGCCTAGAGCAGTGTCTAGTACAGAGTAAGGCTTACTGAATGTCCCTGATAAGAGAGGGTCCCATCCCCACTGTTACTAGGGCCACTCCTACAAATTCTGAGCATCTAGCACATGCCAGGCACTCTTCCAGCTGTTGACAAAATATGACACAGTCCATGCCCTCGAAGAAACCATGGCCAACTCAGCGAGACTGGTACATGCCAGCTCGGAGGCAGAACCTCTGGGCAGACTGGGGGTGAAGGGAACAGAAACTTGATCAGGAATGAAAGAAAAGCCTCATGCCCATCACTGGAAAGGCTCTCAGCCCCAGCGTTCAGCTGGACCAGCTAGGAAAAGAGAAAACACTTCCAGGAAGCAAAAGGCGCCCGGACCACCTTCTGTCATTGCCACATCCTGCACCAGGACAGACTGAGCTGAGCTCCGTGCCACCGCGCGGTCAGGACCCCACTGGAACCAACCCCATGAATGGGCTGACGAGCCATCTGGACGCCCCGAGGAAGACACCCTCTGACAACACCCACAAAACAGAGCCCCCTGCTGCACGGATTCCTGGGAGTGCCTGGCGTGGAGGGACACTGCCAGGACACCTGCCCGACTCTGCACGGCCCTGTGAACTTTCCCGGCTTTGGAAGACTCTCTCCCAGACCCACCATTCTCTCAGATGAACGTGTTCAGCACGACCATACCTTAGAGCAATTACCTGATACAAACGCACAGGGCTACGCACATTCACCTGAAGCTTCTACTTCCCAGAAATGCCGTGGGGAGTCCCGCGGGCATCAAGCTCGGCACAAGCATCTCCAGCACCGCGAGTCACTGCTAACTCTCAGCTTGCCTCCCTATAAGGGGCAGCCAACACTCCCCGTCTCTCTTGGCAAAACTAAAGGACACCATGAGAAAAGGCTTCTGGGAAGACGTTGTGAACTGTATCGTTTTGTCAACAGCCATCAGGAGACTCTCGGGTGCTGGACAAGTGGGGGAAAACCACATGCTCATCAGCGCGTCAGCTGCCTCAAATCCCTTCCAGAACAAGGCAGAAAATTCATGCAATCATGGAGAGGCTTACAACTGGCCAAGTGGAAAGTCTTTTAGAGATCACGTGATGCAATGTCCTCATTTTACAAGCAACAAAATCCAGCCCCAGCAGTTTAAGTGACGGGCCCAAGGCCCCCCCACAGAACACGGACTCTCACCCCCGCTGTTGGACTCTGGGTCGCAGCCCTTCTCCGTCATGTGGCACAGCAGGCTCCTGCGAAGCCCTCACTGTTGCCAACTCCAGTGTCTGTGCCAGTGAGAGCCCCATACGGGAACTCGGAGCTTAGACTCTGTGTCCCCTGCTCTTCCTTGGGGACCGAAGTTCCAGCTGGGCTCTGACTACCTCCATGACTCTGCTTCCTCATTGGCACTCACAGCCACTCCTCTTCACAAACACCCCGACAGGCCCGGGGGGAGTATCGTAGCCACTGCAAGGGTCTCACTACCTGATGGCTTCCCACTCTGCACAGTGGACATTCGGGTCACAACCCTTTGTGGGGGACGCTGTCCTATGCTCTGTGGGATATTCCGCAGCAGACCTGGCCTCCACCCAGCTTTGATGACCAACAATGTGTTCAAGCATTGCCAAATGTCACCTAAGGGACAAAGGTGCCCCTCGTTAAAAATTGCTACTAGAGCACAATCACCTTTTCTTGAGCCCATTCTGCCCAGACTGTCCCTCCGCAGGACAGGTGCCCAGACACAAGGTCTGACCATGACAGCATTTGGGTCCCTGCCCGGTTTCTGTCCTTTAAACCCCCATCACTATTGACTTCCAGAGTTAACTTTACTGCCTTCGAACAAAAAGAAACTAGCCTGGGGCTTCCTGGGTGGCTCAGTCGGTTAAGCGTCCCACCTCAGCTCAGGTCATGATCTCACGGTTCGTGGGTTAGAGCCCCGCATCGGGCTCTGTGCTGACAGCTCAGAGCCTGGAGCCTGCTTTGAATTCTGTGTCTCCCCCTCTGTCTGCTCCTTCCCCACTCACACTCTGTGTGTGTGTGTGTGTCTCAGAAAAAGTAAACATTTTTTTAAAATTTTAATAAAAAAATTTTTTAAAAACTAGACTGGGTGGTGCTCTGAAAGATAAGTGATTATATGATCTTCTTTATAAAAGCATCATTCCTGTCTGCGGTATACACAATGGATTTCTTTTTTTCTTTTTCTGAGTCACCAAAGACAAGTTAATCGAAGCACGGAATATTTTCTGGTATCCTCTCTGAACAATTTTAGAGTCATTATTCTATTTTTGAATATTCTTCATTGGGAAAAAAAATGATTATTTTAAGACACGGGTGTGGGGGAGGAGAAAAGTATATCAGATAATATTAAACAATGATTGCTTAGAAATTTTACTAATTATTACTGCCGCTAGCATCATTGTTTTTATTTTCTAGCTTCATCACGAAAGTCACAATTCTCGAAAGCAAAATTGCATCTAATGAGATATAACCAGGACAGGGACGTCTTCCTAGAATTTCATTTCTTGAGGTCAGTCCAGTTTGAACTCCAAGATACCACTGAAGGGAGGATTCTCAACTCCACACTGAAGAGTGAATCAAGATTTCCATTAAAAAAAGAAAACGCCGCATGTTCCCAGGCTTTTATCCGTTTGTATACCTATAATCAGCTGCTGCAACTTTGCATACAAGGGATTTCTTTTTACATAAATAAAACGTTTTTGCTATTTTTAGTCACTGAAGCATTTAAAAAAAAAAAAAGTGGAAGCTGTTGAAAAAGCCTGCCTTACAAAATAACTTTGTTGGCTTACTGCATGATTAGTTCTTGGTTTTTTGAAAAGTCTGTCGTACATCCTATTCCCAATTCAATTTACACTCACCCTTGTGGACCTCTCTGCCTTTTAACTGCTACTCTGATTTTTCCCCCAGTTTTATTGAGAAATACTGCCGCTCTGGTTTTTGATGCAAAGGTGTCTTTCTCCCCAAGAGGCACCATGGCCTGAGATAAACGATTTTCGGGGATTTGGAAAGTACTTTTAAACACGGCATTAGGAAACCTAAACATGAAGCTCCGAGCATCAAAGGCAAACGCACCAGCAAGCAGACAGGCTGCGAGAGAGGGCTGTCAGTCCACAGGTTGGCAAGATGCAACAACACAGAAAGAAGCACCGGCCTGTGACTCACTCCACGCGGGCCTCCGTAGTCCACAGGTGGCCTGTTGCCTTGGCCTGAGAACAGCCACCAAAGGAATTCTGTCACTGAGGATCCATCCACTTACTCCCCACACATGTGGCTTCACCCTCTCTTCCTCACCCAGAGCAGAGCAGGTCAGAATTCCACTTACTACATTCAAAAGCCTCGATAGGTAAGCTTAGAGCTTTTGTATTTAACTGTCAATGCCCAGTCTACATACTCACAGACAGTTTGCCCTTTGTAGATTTGTAGATGCCACAGGGGTTCACATTCGTAACTGGGAGAAGCCACAAGGAACAATCATCTCAAACTCCGGAAGCGGAAGCAACTTGTTCCACACGTTTTTTGTTTTTTTTTGTTTCTCGAGGTTCTGTGACTTAACTGGTAGGCCTTCTGAGCTGGGCCAGATGGCCCAGGATCGATGATCCAGAGTGGCCTCGCTCACACACCTGGCAGGTGACTCAAGGTCAGATGAGGGGAAAGCGTGGATATGACCCGGCCACACGCCCTGTCCCCCAGCAGGCTGGCCCAGGCTCCCTCACGTGGTGGTAGCTGGGGGGCTCCAGGCAACACCAAGAAAGTATGCCACAACGCATAAGCATTCCCCAACCCTCTGCCTGCTGTTTGCTCCCGTCCCACTGACCAGGTCCCCAGACCAGCTCAAAGTCAGTACAGGGGGTGATTACCAAAGGGTGTGCCAGAAGGAGGGGAATCGTATGTGGTCGTTATTAATTTATCAGGTTTGTTCATTCAACAAATAGGGTTGATCCTCATTACTCACAGATTCCATATCTGTAAGTTCACGTACTCACTGAATTAATTTCTAAGCCCAAAATCAACAGTCACAGGACTTCAGTGGCCATTCACAGAACGGTGGAAAACACGGAGGCACTAGGTACCCGTGTCCCAGCTGAAGCCAGACCCCACCCCCTCATTTCAGAACAAGCCCCCTGCCTGTGGTCTACTTGGGGCCACTTCTTTACGATCTTGGGATGCTCTTGCGTGTTGGCGATTTTGCGGTTTAAAACGGCCCCAAAACATAGCGCTGTCTAGTGGTCCTGAGTGTGACAAGGCTGTGATGTGCCTTATGCAGAAAAAACTGGTGTCAGATAAGCTTCATTTAGGCATAAGCTGTGGTTCTATTGGCCGTGAGTTCTAGGTTAATGAATCAACAATACATATTAAATCCGGTGTTTTTAAACAGAAACACACATAAGCCAAGATCAGCTGATGAAGATGTTGTGACCAGAGGCTGGTGGGAACTTAACACTTTCTTTGCCCTAGGAAGAGTGGTTCAGCAATGGCTAATTCAGTGTTCTCTGTAATGTTCCCTAACGTAACCACCACGGGTAATGAGAATCAACCCTTTTTGAACACCCTTTTTGTGCCAAGCACCATGCCTAGAGCTGAGTATTTGGTGAGCTCCCTGCTTTCAAGGAGCTCAAAGTCCAGCCATGCACTAATCAATGATACTAATCAAGACACAGTTTTACTGCATCAGGGAAGATGCCTGAAGTATGAGCCAAGACCTAAAAGACAAGCAGGAGGGCTATAGCTCAGGTCTCCAGGACCTGGGAGCTCAGGAGCTGGGGAGACTGATTAGAAATGTCCCCAGCTGAGGCCAAGAGGCCTGGACTTTGTACCCCCACATCAACCACTCATAACTTTGGTCAAGGCAGCTCCCTTCAGCTGAGGACAACATCTGGGGAAAGACTCAGCTGTCAGCCAATGGCAATCCTGGCAGGAGAGGGGGTGAATGCTTAAATGGGAATGGTGAGCAACAGTCCCCAACCCCCCACATCCCTAAAAGGAGCTAGAGACCTAGGAGACGGGGAGCCAGAGCCAACAGTGGGAATGCACATGTAACGGCCCTGTGGTAGCAGAGCGCGTGGATCAACACGTGAACAATGCAGAGAAGGCTCATGCAGGACTGGGACGGAAAGCAAGGACAGGCGTGGGCGGAGATGAGGCTGGACAGCAGGGCCAGGATGAGATCATGTGGGGCCTGGGGGGCCATGGGAAGTTTGGGTCCTCACTCTAAGAGTAAGCTGAAGCCACAGAGGGTCTTAAGCAAAGGAAGCCACGTGCTGCGGTGCGGAGAACAGAACTGAGCGGAGTGGGGAGAGGTGAGGTCGAGCAGGCGTGGCAACACCGGCTCCCTTGCGCCAAGGTGGCAACTCTGGAGATGGCGAGAGCTGAATGGAGTCCAGAGAGGTTCAGGAGGTGAAGCTCCAGGCCCTGGCACTGGTGCAGCCGTCGGCGAGCACAGGGTAAAGCGTGAGCACGGATGCTGCCTGGTCCCCGTTCGCCTGAATGAACAAATGCAGGTACCAGTGCTGGGACGGAGAACCCCAAGACGTCAGAATCAACCACACCGTACCGGAAGGTCGGGGGGGATGCTCAGGTGATGCTCAGATCTCTGTGTCTGGCACTCTGGCTTGAGATGAAGATTTCCATTTAGGAGCCACGGCACAGAGAGGCTCATCGCTGAGCCTCCGTGAGGATGAGACTGTCCAGGGTGCATGGAGGACGAAGCCTCCCAAGACCTTAAAGTAAGTATCAGGAATCTCCCACACTCAAAGGCCAGGTGGGAGAAGACAGAGGCAACAAAGGACCTCAAAGAACAGCTAGAGAAGTGAAAGGACATAGGGAAGACAAGGTCACAGACCCCAAAGGAAGACACTGTTTCAAAGAGAGAATGGTCCGGGATGAAGAGTTGCTGAGGGTCCAGTAGGAGGAAGACTGAACATTCTCCACTGGATTAAGGACACACAACAGCTGGGGGTCTCAGACGTGAGAAAATAATCAAGTAGAATATTTCTCCCCATTGAGGGAACGACAGCCTGGGTTATCACGTTGCTAGACAATGGATTCCCTCTCTTTTGGGTTTCACGTTGCTAGACAATGGATTCCCTCTCTTTTGGGTTTCACTCACCACAAGAGAAGTTACAGGAATTCTTAGCCCTTAGGGAAAGGATTGTGTGTGCCCCGAAGCCAAATAAACACTACCTTTGACAAGCTCGGATATGGCCAGGACTTTCTTGCTAGAAAGAAGATCAAAAGCCACCCAGCTGGTTAAGGGTCCGACTCTTGATTTTGGCTCGGGTCGTGATCTCACGGTTCATGGGATCGAGCCCTGCACCGGGCTCTACAGCACAGAGCCTACTTGGGATTCTCTCTCTCTCTCTCTCTCTCTCTCTCTCTCTCTCTGCCTCTCCCAACCTCTCTCTCTCAAAATAAATAAACTTAAAAATATATGATTAAAACAGAGCAGGAAGCAAACCATAAGAAACTTTTAACAATAGAGAACTGAGGGTTGCTGGAGGGGAGGTGGTGGGGGTTGGGATAGATGAGTGATGGGCATTAAGGAGGACACATGTTATCACGAGCACTGGGTGTTACATGTAATAGATGAATCAACTAAATTCTACTCCTGAAACCAATACCACACTATATGTTAACCAACTTGAATTTAAATAAAATCTTAGAAGGAAAAAAAAAAGGATTTAGAAAAACAGGCCTATTAAGGTAACGATCCTGCTTTCCTGAATTGTATCCAAGGATGTAATTCAGCAGAAATGGAAGAAAAAAAAATTATATGCGTGCAGACACTTAATGCATATTTCCTCTAAAAGTTAATCTTTGAAAACAACATAAATGTTCAATATTTGGGGACAATTTTAATAAGTATTTGTAAAGCAACAGGACAGAATACTGAGGGATCATTAAAATGAGTTTGTGTAATCACAGAGGAAAGTGTCAAAGTGCAAATCAAACACAGAGGAGTAGTTTTGGTGTTGTGTTCTCTGTAATTACACAGGCAGAGAAGATAAACAGCAATGAAATCATGATGGGTTAGCTGGGGTCCTAGATTTCCAATTTTTAAAGTCATTAATACTTGTGTTTTTTATTTATTTAAAATATGCAGGAGTGACATGTGGGAAAGAAGCAGCAAAGAAAGAAAAATGCCTTGTGAAAAGGCTTTGCTGGGAAACCGAACACACATCACTATGCTCAGAACAGGACTGTCTTCACTCCACACTGAAGTACTCAAGATGAATTAGAAGGGAATGTCTTATTCACTGTTAACTCCAGCCCCCACTGGGAGAAGGACAAATGAACTCTCTGATTGCCCAAGTGTCTGGCAACTTTGAAACTTTGCTCCCTCTCTCACATCATCTCTGCAAAAGGAATCATTTGGGGTTAGTAGAGAATCCTACATAATTAAGTAGACGGAGCCTACTTCTCAGGTAATTATACCCGGAGGGATCCAAAGGTCCGATGTACGAAACCCATAAGGAAGGCTCACAACTTGTAGATTGTCTGCCGGACCTTCTCCCCAGCTGAGACCAGGCACGAGATCTGGACGAATATAACAGAATCCTGAGTACTTGGCCACGCTGCCCCGTGGCCAAGAGATACACGGGCCAGACCAGCACCTACGTGGCTTCTTTACCCTCTGATCCCCCGTCTCCGCTGAAGAAGCAAGAGCTGGTTGGCAGGTGCCCCTCTTGCCAACAGGGCCTGGCTCTCCTGTCCACTGGAACTGGGGACAGAGCTGGCGTTCACCGGACTGGAGATCGAGTGCCCGGATTCCCAGCAGCAGCAAGGCACTTGTCCGCTAAAATTAAAACGTCTCCCTTCGTTCTTACCTCACTGAATCATGGGGCTCTTTCTAGCTGCTGTGGCCGTCTTCTTGAGAAACAGGTGATCATTAAGTCCTGGCACAGACACTCCATCTCAGCCCTGGGTGTCTAGAAAAGGACAGCAACTTTTCTGCTCCAGGAGGGAAAGGCTTCGCTGTGGGTCATGAAATAAGAGGAGGCAAGATGCACCACGAAGTGATAACTAGGGGCCGCTTCGGATTGCTGACCGGTGCTCCCAGACATGGCAAATATACACCGTATTTAAGCCAGCACTTGCTATGGACAACATCCACAGGGGGAAACAAAGGAAACGGGCACCAGACACTGCAATGATGTCATCAATATCCCCTGCCTCTTGCAAAGGGATGATCTGGAGGTGCTTTTCTGGCACGAAAGCCTTTGCAGCTGCAACACAAATGACCAACTGCCCTCACAGAATTATTCTTTTTGAGGACCAAGCGTGTGCTTCAAGGATCCAGCCAGAGTCCTTTGGAAGCACCAGAGTGTCCAACAACTATCAGTTTCAAGCATCTTGAAATTATCTGCTTCCCAAACCATGAAGCCCCACCCCCTTCCCCAAACAAGAACCCATTTCCCAACAGCGGGCGGCAATATCGGCATCTTAAATCATGACCACGGACCAGCCAAGAGAAGTAGAGTTTGCTTGCCAAAGTGTAGATCTTGTTAAATAAATGCTTCCTTGATGGCAGAGAGAGGCCTGGCTCAGAAAATGGCTCCTTAAACATTTTAATTTAATTCAACAAGGATTTATTGTGCACCTGCTATCAGGAGCCAAACTCTGGGAGCTCAAACTGTGAGAGAGAGAGAGAAAGAGAGAGAGGGAGGGAGAGAGAGAGGGAGAGACGGAGAGAGGGAGGGAGAGAGAGAGGGAGATACGGAGGGAGGGAGGGAGAGAGAGGGAGGGAGGGAGAGAGGGAGGGAGGGAGGGAGAGAGGGAGGGAGGGAGAGACAGAGGGAGAGAGAGAGGGAAGGAGGGAGAGAGAGAGGGAAGGAGGGAGAGAGAGAGAGAGGTATATTCTCTTGGCTGGGGAAAAGGTGGCAGATTCTGAACCTTCCAAAAGCAAGTTAGTATGATCCAGGCATTCTCTTGATGGCTTACCTCCCTACCCTGTTCCTGAAACCCGTCCCTTTTCTCTTATGGGCACAGATTTCAGTCTCCTGTCAGCTCTGCCTCTTGCAGATGTGTCTGTCCTTCCTCGTTTATCGTCTCAGTGTCTCACCCTGCCCAGAACCCAGTCCACCCCTTCTCCCTGGCCCCCTGCCTTATCCACCCCACCACTGCCTTCTGATTCTCTAACGATCCACTCATTTCCTCATCTGAGCATCTCCCCCATCCCAGCCAGTTCACAGCAGCCCTGCCTCTCCACACGTGTAAGATCAGGCACGTGCTGAGGGCAGGGTGGGGCGGCGGGCCTACCGAGGCTGTCCAGGTTGGAAAGGCCTGGCTCACTACGTGGGTTTGATTTGGGGGCCCATTACTGGGTGCGTGACCTTGAGCGCACCGTTTGTCCCTCAGACCTTCCCGGGCCTCATCTGTGAAATGGGACGTGAATCATACGCAAGTCGGAGGGTTTTCATCAAGGTGCAATGCGGTAAGTGCCTGAAGTGTTTACCAGAGCGCCTGTAATCGGATACACAAAGTCTGTTTGCATCACTGCACACACCCCATGAGTGGAGGTGTCTACTAACTCAGAATTCAGAGGCTATCAGAGGTTCTGCTTCCAGGCCTAGCAGAGTAACTCTTAGCAAAAAGATTACTGCTGCAGGTAGCAACTGAACACTCTGAACAAAATATTTAAATCTACCTGCAGGCTTTGGAGAGTGACCCAGGGCAGACAGAGTCTGGAGGGGCATCAGCACCTAGAAGATGGCGTTGCATCAGAAAAAGACATGTATGACCCCACTCGTAAGTGGAATTTAAGATACAAAACAGACGAACGCAGGGGAAGGGAAACAAAAACAATACGACAACAGGGAGGGGGCCAAAACCTAGGAGACTCTTCAATAATTTACAGAGAACAAACGGAGGGTTGCTGGAGGGGCTGTGGGTGGGCGGAGGGCCAAATGGTCAAGGGGCATTGAGGAAGACACTTGCTGGGATGAGTCACTGGGTCCTACTCCTGAAACCATCACTGTACCGTGTACAACTTGGATGGAAATTAAAAAATAAACAAGTAACACCAAAAAGAAGATAGCACTGCAGAGTCTGAGCTACAAGACCCGGGCTGAAGGGAAATGGCAGCAGACGGAAATCTGGACGCTCACAAAGAGACGAAGAGCTTCAGAGGCACAACTTTGTGGACTCCGTGAGAGGCTTTTCTCCTCTTCTCAGTCCCTTTATAATATGCACGATTAGTTGAAAGCAGAGGTCAGCAAACTTTTTCTGCCAAGGGCTGGAAGATATTTTGGGCTTTGTAGCCCATATGATCTCCGTTGGAGCTACTTGTGGGCACAGACGATACGTAAACAGTTGAGCATGTTTACGTATAAATATAACTTTATTTACAAAAGCAGCTAATGGCTAAGTTTTGTCCTGTAGGCCATAGTTGTCCATATTTAAAGCAAATATTAGGAAATCTTATTTTGAGGCTTATAACATACGTAGATAGAAGACGTACAACTGTAACACGGACAGAGGTGACGGACCTACACAGCTGGAGGTTTTCTACATTCTACTTGAAGTGGTGCAAGATACTAACTCTAGGTAGATTGAGAATATAGTCAAGAATATATATTCCAGTACCTATACACGCTACTAAAAACAGATTCACCTAAAAAGCTCATCAATTGTACGCAATTGTAACATAGGCTCTAAACTAACACCAAAAAGATGGGGCGGGGGGAGACGGGAACAAAAATAAAGGACGTGACAAAACAAATAGTAAATAAAGCAGGTGAGATCGAATCCCATCAACAATTACATTAAACAAAAGGCAGAAATCATTAGACTGGACTAAAAAAAAAAAATCAAGACCCAACCATATGTGGTCTATAAGAGAGGGGTCTTAAATATAAAGACACACATACGTTGAAGGTAAGCTTGGATGCACAAGGGTAGAGCGGGCAGTTAGGAACCTCGTCATCTAGTGTAATATCCGGCGAGGGAGACCGGACCCAAAATGTGCTTCCAGAGATGCAGCTGCGAAGAGAGCTGGTGCCTCAGGTGGAGAGAAGGCCACTGGGAAGCATCCTCTGTATAAAACACCTGGGCCAGACCTGCCATCGGTGACAGCCCTCTGCTCCCCGGTTTCATCCTCTTCAGAGAAGAGAGTGAAATAAAGGAGATGAGTGGACAATTGTGGAATATGACAGGCCGTGAAACTCCCCAATTCCAGGAAGCCTGAGGACACAGCCAGGGAGGTGGGGACCCAAGGCCTGGGGAGAGGCTGCTAAGGGTGAGTGGCCCAGGGCCAGACCTGGTGTCACAGGATGGGATGGAAACAGATGGGGGTGACACACCCAAGCAAAATCCGAGCCTGCAGCCGGCAGCAAAGCGGTCAGGGAAGCGTTTTCCGAAACGCGCGTATGCATTTGGCCTCCTCCGTGCAGTCTGGCACACCACAGCTGACAAAGGCCACAGGACCAAAGAGCTGCCAGGAGAGACAAGGAAGCAAATTAACTCAAGGAGTTTTTTCTGCTTAGGTGGGGATTTGCTTCCTGACGCACAGCAGTGTCGAGGAGAACCATCCCCCAATGCAGACCGGGTGGGGGCAGAAATCGGGAACGATCATGACACAGGAGGATAAAGGGGGTCCCGCTCACAGAACTGGTAATCCCTTCTTCCCTGCGTTTGGATGGGCAAAGCAGCAGCCTTCGCGCTTCGTGGCGGAAAAGGAAGGACACGAAAACAGTGAAGGTAGCAGCCCAAGGCAAACGTCCGCGAGCAAGCCCTCATTTAGGCCCTGGACTTGGATTCCACCGTCTCAGAGGAGTCTCAGACACCATTCCCACGGGATCATGAGACACAGGGGTGCCTGGTCCCCCAGATTCCCAGGGAGGGGAGGAGGAAGAGACAGGAAGGCATGAGGGGATGAAGAGAAGAACAGAGAGAAACCCAGAGCAAAGTGCTTGGGAGCAGGAAGATCCAGAGTTCATTCATTTATTCACGGAGTAAACATGTACTCACGGAGCATTTTCTCCGCACCAAGCAGTGGACAAGGACATCACGGGCACTCTGCTGTATTATTTGCTTCACATTCTTTGAAAACTGAATCCTTTCCTTTTGGGATGTAGAGCCACTATTAGCTAAAACATTGTGTTATACAGGATGCAACCCTCCACCACACCTTAAACTTTAGACTTTAAGGTGTCTAAAGTTTCAAGACAAACTCTTGAAGCAAGAGACTGGAAGTTCCTAAAAACGAATGCCTTCCCCAAGAAAGAGCAACCCTGCCCAGTCCCCTTCTCAACACCTGACGTTACCCCTTTCTCCTGTCCTGTCACCCAGCTTCCTCGGTGCTTTTCCTCCATGCTTTCAAAAAGAGACAGAAACATTACCTATTATGCCGGCACATCGCATCAAACCATGGGCTAAATCCTGAATGGGCCTTCGTGAATTTCATCCTCACTGCATCCTGATGAGACAATTGCCACGGTGGCCACATTTACCAGAGAAGTGACCGACGCTCAGAGAGGGCAAGCGGCTGACGAAGTGGGAATAAATTCAGCTCCCGAAGCGGATGCACCGCTCGGCAGTGACAAAACCAATTACACAGGAACATCCGTTGCCTGTAAAAGCTTCAAGAAGGATCTGCACACGTCCCTACCTTATCACCATGATTTTTAACTTAAAAGAGAAGAAAGACTTCCTTGGAGCCTTGATGGCAAAACCCTGAGCCTCAGTGAGTAGGTTGTAGAATATTTTACGAAAAGGGATTCCCCAATATACCAGGAAATGGAGAATTGTGCCTCACACATACAACTTACATCTGTCTCAGTCTCAGCTTGCTTCCCTGTAAAATGGGGATCACGAAAATCCCCACGTCCTGTGTTGATGAGGAAATTCACTAAGATGACTCTGTGAGAGTCCACTGCATATATAGGGCGCCCTCAGCGTTTCTCGCTCTTGAGCCCCACACCGATGGGACAGAGGAATCATTCACTACACAGAATTATTCTTTGCACAGCATCTGTTGTAACCAAATCAATAAGCTAGCGATCTCGATGGTCTGTCTACCACGCAGAACCAACCCTCCCTGTGCCTGTTGCCTTCTGTTCTGTGATCTTAATCAAAGACGACCAGAAGGCAGCATGGTTAGCCGTGCTGAGTGGAGGGTCCCAGCCAAAGAAATCACCAGGCGTTCTCTTGGAAAAGTGGTCTACCCACCAAAAGATCACGGAAATAAACGTTCCACGTAGCCTGGGTGACTCTGCTGATGGGTGCAGTTGATGGGGTGACGTGGGAAGGGGCGATCTCCCTGGTGGTACCTCTAAAACTTCCCACAGGCCTGGCTGAGGCCATCTCAGAGCTCTTGACCCTCACCACGTATCTGTCAAACGCTTAGCTTACAGTGCTCGGGGACCGGGCTAAATGCTTTACTTGCATGATCCCACTCAGGCCTCATTTCAGCTCACTGAAGTCCAAACTACTAATAGGGAAACTGAGTCAGAGCTTAGATGGCCTGTCCAAGATCAAGGACTTGGGCATGGCACAGCCTGGACTGCCAAATATGTTGGTAGGGCTCTTTAGCCTGTGCTCTGAATACCACTATCCGTCCTCTCCCCTCCCGCTGGGCCTGGGTTGCAGGTGCTGAGGCGGCCCTTGGTCGGCACCGACCGGCCCATCCTGCAGTCTCCCGCCCTGCATGGCTGGGAGGGTCCACTTTCAAGGAAGGGCCGGAGAGAAACCCAGGGACCACTGGAAAGAACACCCTCCCCTTACCAGACAGCTTCAAGTTCCTTTAGAGTTTGAAGAGAGGCAAACAAGAAAAAGTTGGAACTGACACTGATTTCGTCCAGAAGTGGGTCACCTTAGGGTGGGTGGCCAAACCAGCTCCCTGCAGAGCACTGTCATCACCTTTTGCAGATCAGCAACAGAGCACATGTTCCTCCAATCTGTTCAATCTCTGCGTTTTTAAATAAACTCTCTAAGTCAGGCCTTTTATGCCCTTCCTCTCCCAAATGCTTCCTGTTCACCGGCTCACAGGTGTTTGGAGGCTTGCATTCGTTTCCCTTTGTCTTTGCCTCTGCCAACGGCAGTGCTGTCCCGGCTCCCATTCGGGCCGTGGACCGTGTACGGGGCACCGGCTGCCTCGTGTGTATCTCCCACCGCGGCGTAAGTCAAGTGTTATTCCTCTCATTTTACAGACTTAAAAAAACTAGCTCAGAGAAGCTAAATAACTTGCCCGTCACCACAGGGCTACTGAAGTGGCAAAGTTGGGACTCTGAACCTTTATCGGTCCTAAGGCAAAGCCCGTATCCCCAACCCTCTGCGAACACAAGAAGACTTCATTGTACGTGACTGTCCCATCTTGTGGTGGAGTTACAAGAACCTCAAAGAATCAGACCTCATCCACCCCCACTCAGCACAGGAGTCCAACTAGTTAAACACTTCCAATTTTTCTCTGGAAAGAAATAATCTTAATACGAAGGCTCTTCAATTACTCTGTGCAATTAAGTCCTGAGTGCTTGTTTGAACAATTAACCAAAATAATTATAAATGTATCTCTGTTACTACAATTGCATATTAACAAAGGCTCAGGGCCAATTAATCATTACTCCATCAATATCTCATTTGCATAAACCTATTCTCTTTAAAGACTCCATGTTTGGGGTGACAGGGCTCCCTCATCGATTATGGAAATATCCCCATCAAACTTCCCCGAGGCCGTCAAAAGGAATAAAAGGGGTTGTCTGTTGTGGGCTTCTTAGCACCCCTGCCCGGCCCTCCCAGGGACAGGCAAGGATAGAGAACAAAAGGGAAGAGATGCAGTGAATGTGCTGTTCTCCGCAGGAAGGGGAGACTGACAGGGCTCAGGTCACGGGGGTGATGGGAAGACAGGGGCATCTGGCCGAGGTCAGTGGGAAACAAGCATCTGAGCCTTCTTTGGAGCCATGAAAATCCATTCATTCCGCTCATTCATTTATTCATTCAATAGATTCGTCAACAGTACCCAGTTCTGTGCAGTAAGTAGTGAAAGACTCTCCCTGTCCTTACCTGAAGCAGGTAGGCAACTAACTAGATGTCTGAGCTTTCCCGATGCAGACAGTGAGATAGAGCTGAGGTGTGGATGTTTATTAGGAAGGGAAGGTGCAGGACCGGGCAGAGGGAAAAGGGGGCTGGGAGGCAGGTCCGAGAGGACCTCGGCTCGCTGAGTAAGACGCCCTGGAGCAGGAATCACCTGCTGGGCTTGTCCTGAACCTGGGTGAAATGGCAGGGTCTTTACATGCCGCCTCGCTCAGTCACTGGACGGGGGCTGCCCCAGCTTACGTGGCTCGCCCACCATGTGCCACCTAGACGGCCTGCTGCTGGGCATCCAGTCCTGCCTCCCAGCGGAGCTGGGCGGTGGGCCTCCACGTGCGCTATGCTGAAAACTGCTACGGAGGATAATAACACACAGAGGCAAGGGAAGAACGGAGGCCACGGTACTACAGAGAAGAGGCCCCTAATGCCGTCCCAAGGGGCAGCGAGGTCAGGGTCGGCCTCTTGGAGGAGCTGACACGGAGGCTGAGATGGGAAAAATTAGCAGACCTTTCTCAGGTGAAGAGAACAAGGGAACATGTTTCATGGAGAAAGATGTGCTGAAGCTTAGGGGGTAAAAGGTTGTCGAAGGGAAAAAAAAAAGCAGACTGGGCTACAGACATGATGTAGGTGTTATTCAGGGTGGATTGTGGGACTACCAGTGCAACCCCTCTCCTCCTTCTTCATGATCGGTTTCTGCTCAAATGGGCTCCTCCGTTTCTCCAGAGGAAGGCAAGCTAAGGCACCGTCACCATGGAGACGCGTGCGAGGCAGGGTTCTGACGCATTCACCAACTTGTTTCCTGGACATGAGACCAAGTTGTGCTGCTCAGCTGTTTACATCTAACTATAAATGGGAAACACATGAAAAAAACCCATTAAAAACATGTAGACAGGTCTGCCTATCTATTTTCATATTTGTATGTTGATGTAAGTATCGAAAAAGCTATAGAACACCATACATCAAATGTTCACATTGGTTCCCTAATGTGTAGAGGCTGAAGAAGGGTGGGGAATGACTATTAACTTTTTCTTTCCTTTTTTTTTTTTTTTACCTGCTAAAACCAAGCATTTTTGTAAATGTTTTTGTATCTTAGAATTTAAATTTTGCACGTTTCAAAAATAAACCATTGGAATTTTGTTTTTCAGTGTTTTATTTTGCTCAGCATCAATGGCCGTGTCTTCAGAAATCCAGAGCCTAACATTTCATTCAGCAAGCAGCCACCGAGGGCTCCCGGGTGCTGCAACGCGGTGGGTGAGACAGAATTCTGATCTCAAAGAGTCTAACAGCCTTACTAAAGGGACAGAATATTACATGATCAGAGCTGAATTACTGGTATTAGTCAGAAAATACTTAGAGCTTAAAATGAGTTACACATAAGAGAAGGGACCGATGCAGAAAAAGCAGGCGACCAGAAATTGACCAAGTCCTATTTTCCCCTCTTATCAGGTGCTAAACGGCAGCATGTGCTTGCATTGTTATGTGTGAAAAGGATGAAGAATGAGAAAGGAAGTCACCCCATGTGTCCAGGTAAATGCTACAAGGTGGCCGCGTGGGGACAGCAGTCCCCACCCTTGGAAGGAGAGCTACTACCACACCAAGGCCTCATCTTAAACAGCCCCGACATCTCAAACACAAGGATAAAAATAGAAGCCCCAGAAGGATTTAGCGAAAATAAAATGAAAGGTGAGAGCCCCAGAGGCAACCCTGAACTTGCTGGAGAGGCAAAGTGAAGGGCAAGCTGATGGGCCCCAAGGTCAAGGGTAGGAAGCTTTACTGGAGGCGAGAGCTCAGGAAGGGGGCAGCTTGACCTGGCCCCAGGGTGGACAGGAGGATATGAGAACCAGATGACAATAATGATTATAACAAGGATCAGGCTTCACTCAGCCTTACAGATGCTTCGAGAAACTCTCAGTCTTGCAAAACAACCAAACCCGCCTGACTCAGGAAAAGCAGAGGGAACATTTTACACAAAATACTATTCGAGATCTGTCACCAAGAAATATCTTCAACTGATTCCTCATCTTGCCCTGCAGCAGAGGTAGCAAGGACAATCTTCAAAGAATCTGGTGCCACACAAATATTTCTGAATAAGCACGGCAGCAGGCCTGCTGTATACACAGCATCAGGACTCTTCAACTCCACTGGAACACCACTCCATTCCAGACATCCAAGCATAAAGCCACACAGGAATTCCTGTCACTGAAAAATTCATGAGCTAGTTGGCAAAGACCATAATCTAAACCAATCATTCTTGAACCTGGTTGTTCATGTGAAATAACTGGGGATCAATTGCAGGGCCCCATCCCCAGGTCCCCAAAGTTATTGATGTTGAATCTCTGGGGGGAGGAGACTATGAATCATTTAAGCGAAAGTTCTCCAGGTGGTGCTATTGATTGGCTGGTTTTAGGAAAAAATGTGGTATTTTTTTTTCAGAGAGAACATCTCCCCAGTTAACATTTTTCTAGCAGAACACTTTGGTTTTTAATACTCAAACTTCAAGAATGTAACTACTTCTCCAAAAATATGCAACTATTTCTCAACATTATTCTACCAGTGTTTATCAAGGAAAATATATATTTACATCCCCAAAACTCTGGGCAACATATTTTTTAAAAACAATGTGCAAATAAAGAATTGCATGACCTTCCAGACAAAAATCAGCATAATGTCAGAATGACATGTAGATATTTTAAAGAGCTAGTTGAAGGCCAACAGATGGGACACATGTCTCAGGCGTGGCTGCACTAAAATACATTACAGCCTCAAATTAAAAAAAAATGGGGCACCTGGGTGGCTCAGTCAGTTAAGCCTCAGACGTCAGCTCAGGTCATGATCTTGCAGTCGGGGAGTTCAAGCCCCGCGTCGGGCTCTGTGCTGACAGCTCAGAGCCTGGAACCTGCTTCGGATTCTGTGTCTCCTTCTCTCTCTGCCTCTCCTCCACTTGCTCTTTATCTCTCTCTCTCAAAAATAAATAAACATTAAAATAATAATAATAGGGGCATCTGGGGGGCTCAGTCGGTTAAGCATCTGACTTAGGCTTAGGTCATGATCTTGCGGTTTGTGAGTTCGAGCCCTATGTCAGGCTCTGTGCTGACAGCTCAGAGCCTGGACCCTGCTTCAGATTCTGTGTCTCCCTCTCTCTCTGCCCCTCCCCTGCTCGTGCTCGGTCTCTCTCTCAATAAAAAAAAAATAATAAACATTAAGAAATTTTTTAATAATAAAATACATTACAGCCTCACAGCAGACAAGACAACCTATCGATAGATAACATCTGTGTGATCTGTTGGTGTTCAAATGCAAACTTTTAAGCATTTTACACTCTAACATGATAGCTTATTGCATCTATGGGTATTCTACTGAGTCTTCGTTATGATTTAAGAAATGTGTTAAGGCTTTGGGGTTGCTATATAATGCCATACAATCTTTCCCATTGGAAAAAAATCACGGGGTCCAGGCCCCTGGTGAACATGTTCAAGCAGAGTGTCTAAGGTGCGGGTGTGGATTATTGGTGTTAAAGGGGGGATGATCGGGATTCAAACCCAGTGTGGGGCTCACAGCCATCAGGAGTCACATTCAACCCAGGGAGAGATAAACTCACCGCGAGCACCTGGGAAGCCACCACAGAGCCCCTGACACTGGCACTCGCCTCAACGGGTGGGGAGGTGTTTCGTGGTGAAGAGAGGAAACCAGGAAGAAGACAAAATTTCAGGAGGAGGGAGAATCCCATGGGAAGGCAAAGATTTTTTTTTTTGAAGAAGCATGCTGTTTCCTAGGGTACAGGACTCTATCTGGGGCCTAGAGTGTGTGAAGGACTGGGCAGGGGGCGTGCTGTGAATCTGTCCACGCGTTCACATAGGCATAAAGCACATGTCTGATGAGCACCTACTACGTGCCAGCCACCGAAGACTGAGGGGAGGAAGATTGACTAGCAAAAAAAAAAGCCAAAATAATCATGATTTTGTCCCTAAAGTGGTTTCTCTCCCATATTTAATTACGTGTGAGGATACAGACTACAAATACATGCTTTGAAGGAGGTGGCTGGTGGAGAGACCCAAACTGGTGGTGGGGGGAGGGGGGAGCAGTCATAGGAGAACTCAGGGAGGATTTAATTTTCAAGATGGAATCTGACGGATGGGTCCCAGCCTTTTTTTTTTTTTTTTTTTTTTAATAGGATACGGAAACATTTGAACACTTTAAAGGAACTATGGTTTGGGTGGGCATAACATAGGAAATACCTCCTGTTTATCCATTTTGGCAGGCTGTACTGTCCAGAAGTCCAGAACGGACTGCCAAGGAACACAGGGGTGTGCTTAAGACAGAGTAAGGAGAGGCTGAGAGGCATGGGAAGGGGGCCTGTTAATGCAAAACCAGACACACAGAGGGGCAGTTTCTATAGTGGCTGTAGCCTAGCCACTGTGCTCTCTGGCCATCACCAGCCAAGACCTCCAGCAGCAACTGGTCTGGATTCGAGGGCGGGCAACATGGAACACAATATGCTAGTGATGAATTTTCTCTCTGCAACTAATGAATATCACACCTTGGGGAGCAGCTCAGAGTAGTTCCAGTCTGCTCTGCCTCCTGGAAAGCACAGGTGGTTTCGATTTGACCTTGGAGAAGAATAGAAACAAACCAAGTAGGTGTCATTTGCACACCTCGGCTCCCCAAAAAGTCCATTTCAGAGTCGGCCAAGTCTGTAAAGATAGTAGGGCTGCCTTATACGTGCATTTATTCCACAGCTGTTCTCTGAATTCTACTACGTGCAAAGGACTATGCTGGCAAAGGATAGCAGGAAAGACACTGGGAGAAGCAGCTAAGTCACATGAAAAGGTCCTGAGGCTACAGGGAGCAAGGCAAGTAGGAGAAATCGAAAGACAGCCGTCGTGGCTCAAGGGCAGAGAGCCAAGGAGAGTGAGCCTTGAGAAGGGGGTGGGGGGAACGAAAGGAGGCAGGTCCTGGGAGACCACCCCACAAAAGATTATACTGAAAGGTTTTCAGCAGTGACAAGCTTAATGAGCTTTGTTTCCAAAAGATCATTCTGGCTGCACCAAGAACAGATCACAAGTAGATAGAGGAGGTGTGGGAGAGCCAGTGAGTTAAGACACGAATTTACCCATCACACGAGGAGGTGATTGACTTTAGACCAGGGCAGAGCTACTCAAAGCCGGGTTTCAGCCAGCAGTATCACCCCACGCCCAGGACCTTTGGAAAAGGAGATTCCCAGGACTGACCTGTACCTACTGAACCACAATTGTTGGGAGCTGGGCCCAAGCATCTGCATTTTAATCAGTTTACCTGGTGATTCTTACACACTCTCAAGTTTGAGAGGCACTGGATCTGGGTAGTAGTAACAGAGAGGGGGACACACGAAAATATATTTGGAAAAGTGAATGAGCGGATCTATAGGGAGTGATGCATAAATTCTGATAAGTCAGAATAGTGTAGAACTTTATGGAACAATTCTTCTGAGTTAGAGGATGCATATACATGAAGAAAGGTACTTTTGGCGTAATTTTAAGTAAAAAAAGCCAAGTGCTGAGTAAAGAGCATAATATCCCTTTTAAAAAGTACAGACATACATGGCTATAATTTATATATTTGTATGTTTACATAAGAATATAAGAAACTAGGGGTGCCTGCCTGGGTGGCTCAGTCGGTTAAGCGTCCAACTGGCTGGCTCAGTCGGTTGGGCATCCAACTTTGGCTCAGGTCATGATCTCACAGTTGGTGGGTTGAAGACCCACGTCGGGCTCTGTGCTGGCAACTCACAGCCTGGAGCCTGCTTCCAATTCTATGTCTCCTTCTCTCTCTCTGCCCCTCCCCTGCTCACAGTCTCTCTCTCTCAAAAATAAATAAAAATGTTTTTAGAAAGATTTAAAAATAAAGAATAGAAGAAACTAAAGAATACTACACATCAAATGTTAACATCAGTTCCTTACAGAAACTGACAAGCGTGGGGAGTGCTTACATTTCAATACACGCATTTTATTTACTTATTAAAACAAGCACTTTTAATAAATGCTTTTATAGCTTCAAACCAAAAAGAAGTCTTAGAATTATCCAAGCACATAAAATGCTTACTGAGAATTCCAATACGAGTGGAGCACCTGTGTCCAGACCGGGGTGAGAGGCCCGGGCACAGAGCACTCTGGACGTTTCTCCAAACCCACCCTTTGTCAACATCTGGGACTCTGTTTCCTAAGTGCTTCATTTATATGGTTCCTAGGTTTGGAGAGATCATCACCAAACTAAGCTCGTTTATTCACGTGGGGCTCTGCACTCATTAAACAGAGAATTTCTATTAGGCCTTTTTGAACATCAAAATTAACTTCGAGGCCCCCTTTTGGGGGTTCACAGAACAGGAAGACATTTAGGGTCCCTTTCGGCTGACCATACCTCTGGTCACGATGCTGTGATTTCCCTTAGAACTTTCCATGAGGAGCATGGCCACCGGCAACAGGGGAAACGGACCATCGCCGGGCTCCATGCTCTGTGCTCACTAGGGCATGACCAAATGACAAAGGCCCACAGAGGCCGTTAGCTGTCCCGGAAGCATCACTGTTGGGGTGGAAGGGGGAGGGGGGGAAACTTTGAGTACAAGCAGGATTCTCCGCTCAAAAGAGCCAACTATGCTGATTCAAAAAAAAAAAAAAAAAAAAAAAAGAAAGAAAAAAAAGAAAACATTTTCAAAAACGCCTGTGGGTAAATTTGAGCTGCCCACAGCTCCCCAGGGGCATCTCGAACTTGCTGTCGAGCCATTTCTGTGGATTTCAGTCAAATTCTAATTTTAGTGTTCATTAAACACGGGTAATTCCCCAGCCGGTCCCTGCCTCACCTCGTACACAGAGTGCGTCGGCAATATAGGTCACCAAGGCTTCGAAAACACTCCCACATCAAAGACAAACCTTTTCATTATAAGCATTAACTTTCTAAATAATGATGAACTTGAAAAGTTTTCCAAAGCTGCAGGGTGGGTGTGAGGAGAGCTGGCATCCTCCTTGTGAATATTTGCATGAACGTGGCTTGTTATGGGGGTGACCGTTCACAAAGGTTTTGTTTTCCAGCAAGTGTAAGGGATGGAGGTATGTCTCCATCTATCCCCCATTTAGACTGATACTTATTGAGACCAATAATGTAAGGACACAACCGGAGTATGCAGTATTGGGAAAATACACTCAAGTATACGTGCGCGCACACACACACACACCCATCATGGACATGACATGTCTAGAAAAAAGACTGCTTACTCAACATTTTAGGTCTTCTCATTATTATAAAGGCCAAATTCCTTATCAAAGTTTTATCAGTTAATATCTTTCCAGCTGAAAGTAACAGCAACAACAACAACAACAAAGGGTGGCTTAGATCCTAAGGATACTTAATACTTTACAAAACATCCCAAATGAGTTGGCTCCAATCCTCTGGCTCACAGCCTCATGATCACAAGATGGCTGCTGAAGTGCCAAACATCAATTCTTACACAAGAGTATCCATTTGACTGGGAAGTCTATTTTTTTTTTCATTTTTTTAATGTTTATTTTTAAGAGAGAGAGACAGAGCATGAGCAGGGGAGGGGCAGAGAAAGAAGGATACCCAGAATCCAAAGCAGGCTCCAGATGCTGAGCTGTTAGCACAGAACCTGATATAAGGCTTGACCTCACAAACGGTTAGATCATGACCTGAACCGAAGTTGGAAGTTTAACCAACGGAGCCACCCAGGCACCCCTTGTTTGGCAAGTCTTAATCCCATGATCAACTGCCACATTAAGCAGCATTCAAAAATGTTTTCTCCCTTATTCACACCTTTGTGTATGCTGTTCCCTACACCTGAACAGTGTCTTTTTCCTGCACACAGATAACCACCACTTATTCTAGGACACAGTGTAGGGTCAGCTCCTAAGACCTTACCCTGCAGTAGGTTACCTGTCTCTCCCACTTTTTTGCTATTATCATAGCATTTCTCCACCTTTGATGTAATTGCCGATTTATCTGTTTTCTGCCCAGGGGATGATCTCAATGAAACAGCAACTATGGCAGGAACTTCTCTGGTTTCCCTGTGCTTTACACGGGGCCTGACTTGTCTATACGTGTTGATGGAAGGAACAAGAAATCGAAGAGAATTGCCCAGGACCATGCTGCACTCAGAAAATCAAACCACTCTCTGTACAGGGCACAGGGGCAACTTAAGAGATGTATCTTTACCAAGGCACCGTCCAGAAAATTGGATCCTGCAGACCTTCATTCCAGTTACCTTGTCTGGAGTGCTACTGAATGACCCTAAGAGGTTAGCACACCCCTTAAGCCCCACAGAAGAGTGATGGGACTTCAAAGGAGCTGTTGAAAGAACACGGACACTTCTGTCCCAAACTCTGGGATTGTGGTGGGGGGTGGTGGGGGGTGGGTGGCAAGTGAGGTGGATACAGCAGGATACTTAAGCTCTTCGTCCACTGGCATCCACTTGTCAGTTTCCAATAAAGGGCCTGGTTGTACGTCTGGGAGCAGGGCACATCTGTGGGTGGTGGCAGGCCCAGGGAGCTGGAGCGCTTCCCTTGGGGTCGGCCTTCAGGGCCTGGTAGCACAGAGTGAGAGAGGAGGAGGAGGAGAGGGGGGCACTCCCTGGGCCAGGGCCAGGCAAGCAGAGAGGTTTCGGCCTCGGCAGGCACACAGGGCTGGTGTGAGAGAAGGCAAAAGACCGTGAGGCGTGAGAGATGTGGCTTCTAACGAAGAGAAGAGGTTGGCAAGCAAGAGGACGCTGCAGAGTGACCAAATCTCTCATTCCCCAAGAGGCAACGTTAGAACTAAACCAAACTGGGGCATGTGGGTGGCTCAGTCGGTTGGGCGTCCGACTTCGGCTCAGGTCATGATCTCACGGTTCGGGAGTTCGCGCCCCGCATCGGGCTCTGTGCTGACAGCTTGGAGCCCGCTTGCAATTCTGTGTCTCTCTCTCTCCCTCTCTCTCTGACCCTCCCCTGCTCACGCAGGGTAATAATTGTCACTGCCAGGTAGGATTGTTACGAAAATCAAATAAAGTGATATCTTTAAGTGCTTACAAGAATACCTGCCATACAGTACGTGCTACACAAATACAACACACACACTGAGGCGAGAGAGCCCCAGGGAGAACACGGGTGTCCAGGTGACTCAGCCTTTGGGTGTTAGGCTCTGTCCACGCAGCACAAGGGAAAGGGCAGAGCTGGAAGACATGACTAGTAAACTTGGTTAATGAAACCAGGCAAGGGATGCTAAAGAAACAGCAAGCATGCCAAGTCAGTATCTCATCTTTTTTACCTTTCCTACTTTTAACACTCAAAACCGATCCACCTAGATTTTTTTTTTTTTAACATGAGCTGGATATCTGAGTATTTGCTATTTGAATTTTACTTAACGGGCAGGGTAGAGGGAATCTGAATGCTGATGTCAAAGAGTCATAGGATCAGGGTGTCCGGGTGGGTCAGTTGGTTAAGCATCTGACTCTTGGTTTTGGCTCAGGTCATGATCTCATGGTTTGTGAGTTGGATGCCCACATCAGGCTCTGTGCTGGCAGTGCAGAGCCTGCTTGGGATATGCTCATTCTCTCTCTCCCTCGCTCTGCCCCTCCCACACACTCTCTCTCTCTCAAAATAAATTAAAAACTTAAAAAAAAAAAAAAAAAAGAGTAGTAGGATCAAGGCTATGAGCTCAACCAAACCTGAGACCCAGCAGCAGGGAGGCTCCAGGTACAGGGTCCAGAGCTCTCCTGGAAAACCTGGAAATGTTCAGAGCTGACCTCAGAAGAGAAGACCCAACTCCAAGATGAGATACACAGAAAAGAGGAAAGAATGTGGTCTTCCCCTCGACATATAAAACTAAATCATTACCATTTGATCTTTTGATCAGCATCTGTTACTAAGAGAGAAAACCCACTTCACCTTGGGGCTTGGGCCAGCACCCCAGGGCACACTGCACCGATATTCTCCTTCCCCATGTATCCTACCAGTCCTGGAGCTAATATTGTTTCTTGGCTGCTGGTTTCCTTTGATTATTTTTATTGACATTCAGTGCCTATGAATCAGCAGACTGAAGGCCCCTCTGGAGCCAGGAGAACTGCCAGCAGATGCGGACCTGCTCTCCCTCCTCTGCTGAGAAGACCAGATCCCAGCCCGGGGCAGTGGAAGCAAGCCCACAGGTGCGCTGGGGAATAGGCACAGAGGCCAGCTGTTACCGGGAAGAACCTGGGGAGCGTGGGGCATAGAGGAGAAGCACCTGACCAGCCACATCTGTCATCATCCTCCACGCATACCGAATGCTGCTCTGGCTGCTCCCGTGCTACCTCTGACCCGCCCCGCCCTCCTCCGCCTCCTCCCGTGGCTGCGCACATGCTGTTCCCGCCGCCTAGGGCAGCCGGGTCCCATCTCTCTGCTCCAGCTGCACCTTGACCTCTTCTGAACTCTCTCTACTCATGCAGGATCTAAGCTGGTCTCTTTGAACCTACGGTCAAAGCCTTCTAATGTTCCATGCTACTGCTCTCAGCTCTGAGGTGTTCGCTGGCAGGAACCTGCCTTTATCCCTGCCTGTCCTTCCTACTACTGTTACTAGCATGGAAAACGAATAAGCAATTTCTAAACACCTCAAGTGCACCTGTGGGTGTGCAAATCGCTTACCATTACATAGCATGTCAGTTTCCTATGGCTGGTGTGACAAATGACTACAAACGTCATGACTTAAAATGGCATAAATTTGGGGCACTTTGGTGGTTCAGTTGGTCGAGCATCCAACTCCTGATTTTGGCTCAGGTCATGATCCCAGGGTGGTGGGATCGAGCCCCGTGTCAGGCTCTGCCATGAACGTGGAGGCTGCTAGAGGTTCTCTCTCCCTCTCGGCCCCTCCCCCCACATTTGCTCTCTTTCCCTAAAAATAAATCTTTTAAAACAAATTTATTAACAGTTCAGAGGTTGGAAGTCTGAAATCACAGGGCTAAAATCAAGCTGGTGGCAGACCCACATTCCTTTGGGAGGTTCCCTGGGGAGAATGGTTTTCTTCCCCTTTCTGCCTCCTGGAGGCCCCCACCATTCCTCTGCTCAGGGTCCCTTCAATCATTGCAAAGCCAGCAACACAGTGGCTTCCAATCTCTCTCCCACTCATTGTCTCCTCCCCTCGTATTCCCCACCTCCCTGCCCTGTCAACTCTCCAAACCTGCTTCTCCATCACATCTTCTTCTCTGACCCACACCCTCCTGCGCCCTCCCTTACAAGGACCCTTAGCATTCAATTAGGCTCGTGCCGATAATCCAGGAAAAGCTCTCCATCTACAACACTTAATCACACCACAAAGCCCCTTTTGCCGTAGAAGATAACATTCACTGGTTCAGAGGATTAGGACGTAGACATCTTTGGGGGCCAGTATCTGACTGCCACACAAAGGACACTGTGAAAACGCCCCAGAAGGCGAGTCAGAGAGCTCTAGCTCTGACACTGTTACTTCCTCCTCTGTGACCTTGGATACATTGCCTAACCTCTCTGAGCATAATTCTTCATCCATAAAACCTCACAAAGGTACTCTCAGAAAAAGATTTACATTTAAGAAGTCCTTTAAACATCAAAACACAAAACAAGTACAAAGTCTTGTTATTTCAGTTTTTTTTGTTTGCCCAGGCTTGGCAGCTGGGCAGCTTTTTAAAATGGTCTCAAGTGAGGTAAGGAGCATACACACACACACACACACACACACACACACACACACACAGCACATTTAAAACACCACAAAAAATACTCCATCACAAAATTAAAGGATATGGCCAAAGCTGCATTTGAAGGCAAAATCACAACTGAATTTTTTTAAATAAATACCTATTTGAGCACCTGTTAGACACCAGGCACTATCATATTTGACTCTGGAAGGTACCCTATAAGGATACCTAAATTACACATGAGGAAATGCAGTCTTAGCGATATGAGACACAGCCAAGAAGTGGCAGAAGTGAATTGAATTTAAAGTGCACTTACTCACATCCTTGTCAGCCTGGCTTTATCAGGGCAGCAACTAGTTTTGCTGATTTTCTTCTCATCTGATGTGGCCAAAAGTAACACTCTTCTCATAGTCCCTCAAGGCTCCTTATAATGTCCATGCACACTAGCCTCATTTACAAGGGCCAAGGCCAGCATCTTTTTCAGATGTCTGCCCTCAGGCTTCCCGAACCCATTCAGCCTCTGGAGGAGGCGAGCTGTGGTCCCTGGGATATTAACATCCCCCCGCAGATAGCCCTTAAGCACTGGCTGGCAGGCGTGCTGTACTGATAGGGAGAAATCTGGTATAAGATGGCCAACGGGACTGATAGGGAAACTCCAGCCCGACCGAAGACTCCCATTCCGGGTTCTTCTTCCTACTCCACTTGCCGCGCATGCGCCAAATTGCTACTAACGCGGAAGTAACAGACTATAATTTGTGTTGGGGCTCAGACCTCTGGAGAGTAATCTCATCCAGAGCCCGCCAGTGTGAAATAAACCCCCTGCCTTCCGAGATCTCTGAGTGCCGCTTGGTTATTCCGACTGGTCATCCGTTAACAGTGTAAATACCCCAGATTCCTCACACCGGATGGGATAATTTGGAGCACGTGTTTTATACCATTTCCTACAGTTTCGATTTGGGATTTGGTTTTAGGTGCCACTGTGTCGGCTAGCTTAGTATCTCATCCCTTACAAGTTTTCTTCTCTTAACTGTACACGCATAGGGTCTGCTTTCCGGGGAGAGCAGTCACAAGGACATGTAGATAAGGGAACCTAGAGATATAATGGTTCCCGACATATGTAAGGAAAAACAAAACCCTTTACTGAATTAAAAAGGAAATAGCATTAAAAACCATGGCAAGTAAAATTGACACCGAAAAAAAAAAAAAAAAAGTGGAGAACAAGCTTGGTGTGCTTTTCACAGAACACCAACTAAAAGAGCAAATACAAGTTGAAGGGGAAGTTGGTAGTGAAGAAAAACAAATGGCAAAGCTCCAAGTCCAACATATGGGTAATCGATGTTGCAGAAAACCAAAACAAAGGAAACAAAAGTAAAACGCAAAGCTACAATGAAGCTGAGTAAGTTGATCTGTAAGCAAAAAAGCAGGCAAAATCAACATAAAGGAACCAACAGCTAGACAAAAACCTGTTTCACTGTGGTTGTTTGTGGGCTTTGTCTTTTAAATCCAAGAACAGATGACAATTAAGAGGAGTCAGGTAGAAAACGGTGGTTAACCATAAAGGAAGAAAAATCAGGCTGGCCTTTCAAGAGCACAGGGCAGAAGAAAAGTGAACAAGGCCCTTGCAAACGGTTTTTCCAACATGCATAGCCTGAGAATATTATACCCAGCCAAATGGACAGAAGCATCTGAAGATAATTAAATGACATTCTTAGATAAGTAGTGACACATGAATTTTAACATTCATTTATGATTGTAGGAATAAAATCACTAAAATACTAGGGGAAATAGAAAACAATAAATCCCAAATCTTTCATTTAGCCTGGATTAAAATCGCATTTAAAACAAAGGTCACAGGGGTGCATGGGTGGCTCAGTTGGCTGAGCGTTCCACTCCTGATTTTGGCTGAAATCATGATCCCAGGGTCATGGGATCCTGCCCAGCAGCAGGCTCCTTGCTGAGCACAGGGAGCCTGCTTAAGGTTCTCCCTCTCTCCCCCTGCCCCTTTACCATGCTCACATGCTCACCTGCTCTCTCTCTAAAATAGAAACAAACAAAAAGAAACAGAGGTCACAGATGAACTTGAGAGATTACGAAAGTTTGATTATTGATATAAAGCTTCAAGAATCTGATGCACAAACCATGACATCCAAGAATATAAAGGTCAGAGTTGGAGAAGAATCCGATGCTTTAAATATACCAAGAAATTAAATATTAGCGATTCATTAAAGAAACATTGAATTCTGCCTAGTTCGTTTGAAGCTCTTCAGTAAGATTCTACTTTAACTTCACTCGTTTATTGCTAATAGGGAATTTTTATTTACCCTTTGTGTTTTTGTTTCAGGGAGTGGAATTTTAGTTTACTCATCAAATGTGACAACCATGAACGTTCTGAAGTTGCTGTAATTATCTCAACTGACACAAAAGCAGTCCCTCTTCTCCTGGAGTTGAGAAACCAGCAGAAAGCGCCTCTCTCCTGCCTTGTACAAATTATGGCAGAAGTGACCATAAACGGTCACTTTAACAGAAACATTTTAAAATCAGGCTGCATCGTCACTTTTTCATCAATATGCACAAAAACAGAACAAGAGGTAACTCAAAATGAAGAACTCGAACATTAGCACCTTGTATAAAATGACTGGTGGTAAAGACTGAAAACTCCCCTATTGTTATAAGATACCTATTAAATTAAAATAATCATGAAAAAATAGGATACATATCAAATCACAACCACATGTAGAGTAAAAGGAACTCCCAAGTCTTCATGACCTCATTTTCTTAAAAAAAAAAAAAAAAAAAACCTGTTTCTGCCTAACAATGATCCCAACATGTAGCAGTTTTAAAACCACCACCATGTATTACCACTAACAACTCCAGGGAGTGGCTGGAGGGCTCTGTTCCTCCGGACTGTCTGGGACCATCTTGGCCTTGACTTGCTCATGCACCTTTGGTCAGCTGGCAGGTCATCTGGGTCTGGTGGTCAATGACACCATCATGTACCAGTCTGGCAGTGGGCTTCGTGCCTGCCAAGGCAATATGGTGACCGGGCCCTGTCTGTCAGCACCCAGCGGGCCAACCCCGGGCCTGTTCACATGACAGTGGCCTAATTCCAAGAGAAAGAACAATCACGGCCCACTGTCACCTCCACCCCATTCAGTTGGCCAAAGCAAGTCTCAGAGGCAGCGTAGACTAAAGCCTCCATGCCTGGATGGGACTAAGGGCAAAGTCTTATAACAGAGAGCACACGGAGGAGAAAGGATAGAGAACTGGGAACTTTCTGATTGACTTGTGCAACTGGTCTACCACAGTGGCAAAAGAATAATGAGAGCAGGTAAAACAATGCCATCTTCTTGATATTAATATAAACATTTACTACTGATATGGAATTAGATTCACTACTTAGTCTAAATTAAGAAAGACACACTATAAAATACTGTAGTCTTATATTTGTCAAATGAAAATATGTACGGAACCCATAAGTCTCATATAACACCGTTAACTAGAGTGAAAAGAAAGTACAGTTTTTAAAAACATGTAAGTCAATGAGAAAAAGATCAATACTCCTTTAAAAACTGGGCAAGTAGGGGCACCTGGGTGGCACAATCGGTTAAACGTCCGACGTCAGCTCAGGTCATGATCTCACAGTCAGTCCGTGAGTTTGAGCCCCACGTCGGGCTCTGTGCTGACAGCTCGGAGCCTGGAGCCTGCTTCAGATTCTGTGTCTCGCTCTTTCTCTGCCCCTCCCCAGCTCACGCTCTGTCTCTCTCAAAAATAAATGAACATTAAAAACTGGGCAGGTGACATGATGAGACCATTCATAGAAGAAATGCAATTGCATGAATTAAAAACGGTCTAAACTTATTAGTAACTAAATCATTGCAATTAAACATTACACATATACACATCCATACACATATATAAGCATGCGGATATATGCACACAAACGCACATGTGAATACATTTATGGTTTTTACTTTTTATAAAAATATATAAATTTATGAATCTATTCTTAACACATTGAAAGGATACAATTTTGCCTCCCAAATTTGCAGAGATTTTCTTAAAATGGTAACACCTGCTGTTCTCAGAGTAAAGTTACTTTTATACACCACCAATGAAAATGTAAACTAGAATAAGTTTTCTGGAGGCTGGTTTGTCAAGAGGCATCAAAAGCTTTGGTAATCGTCACGTTCTCTGACAAAGTATGCCAGGAAATGAATAAGGCATCCATCACAATTTAGCTCCAGATTTGTTCTTCAGAGTGTTATGTAGAGAATACAACATTGCAAAGAACCCACGTGACCAAGTGAAGGGAGTAAATGATATAAAATTAGAGTATATCCATATATCCATATAATAGAATACTTTTCAGTCACTACAATTCTGTTGACCTTGAGAGGTTCATGATATGGTAATTGAAAAGATACGGTATGTCAGGTGGACTTTTTGTGTAAATATGTGTTTATATTTATACAGACCACAAAAAGCATCAATACTAAAATTTAAATAAACTGTACTTTCCAATTTTTTCTTGTGTTCATTTTTCCATTTTTCTAAAATGATTTTATATTCCTATCATCAGAAAATAAAGCCACTTACTACCCAAACAGCATATTGGTGAAATATTTGCAGCAATTATCATAAACACGGGCTCAATATCTTCTGTGTAGAGACTCCATAAGAAATACATGGCAAACAGCATAAACTCATAAAACAAGATAAACTAATTAAAAAACACCTTTAATGTAGAGAAAATATGTGTGAATCTTAACACTAGCTAGCATAGGATTTTTTAAATTCTAATATTTTTCCACTGGAATAATACATGTGTACAATCCTTCTAGAAAGCAATTGCACATGAATCAGGAGCCTTTACATGTAAGTCACAGAGCTGTAAAAAAGTATCAGAGGAAAGTATAAGGGAATTTGTTAGTGATCTCAGAAGGGAGAAGGTCTCTCTAAACAAGACAAAAAAATAGATGCCAAAATAGAAACAACGACACATACGCCCACGCTAAAATTAAAATCGTTCTATGACAATAGACCTCACAGCTAAGTTGAAAGCAATCAAGAGATTGAGAAGCAAGGTGAGCCTTCCAGCCAAGGATGAGGAGTTCAGCAAATCATTACCCTAAAAGCAATTCTAAAGCTGAAAAAAATTAACAAAAACAACCATTTCAGAGCCCTGGACATCACCAAAGGCACACAACAACCTGCGAAGTGTTTGTGCGTATACAACCGCTAGACTTTTGCTAAGAACAGGGGGACTCTGCAATAGTCTCGCCTTGGACTGCGACCAGAACTGACTACCCACCACCATCACCACCACCACTGCCATCACCACCACCATCACCAGAGGGCTAGTGCCTAGCTGGCAGAGATCCGGCCAGGGCGGATAGCTTTGAGGAGTGACAGCTTCACATGCCCACCAGGACAATGCCCAAACCTGCAGGTGTTATCAGTGAAGGTGACTATCGTGGAGGCAGGGAAGGCCCATGGCTTTACTTGTTTGAAGTTGTGGTCTTGGGGACAGCACATTCTTGGCTGAGGATGCACATGCATGAGCGAGCACACACACACACACACAGCAGGGACTGAGCAGGACACAAACACGGCATATCCCTCCAATGGAATACTATCCAACAGCAGAAAGAAATGAAGTCCTGACACATTACAACATGGATGAACCTAAAAACAATTATGCTAAATGAAAGAAGTCAGATGGAAAAGACTATATATTGTATGATTCCATTTAGTCCATAAAAGGTGAATTTATTGAGACAGAGTACAGACCAGTAGTTGCTAAGGGCTGGGAGGTGGGAGTGTGGATTAACTGCAAATGGGCACAAGGAAAACTTGTGGGTTGGCAGAGAAGGTCTAAAAGTATATTGTGGTGAGGCTGCACAACTCTGTAAATTCACTTAAAATTCTTGAACGGTAGACTTATGACGGTTGCATTTTATGGTGTGTGAGTCATACTTCAGTACAGTTATTTTAAAAAAGAGATAGGGAGACAATATTTGCGACATAGCTGAAAAAAAGCTGAACGTCCATAATGTACAGTTTGACACCTCGAAAGAAGAAACTCGGCAGGTAGACAGGCCGAGACAACTACAAAAGCCACATGTGAAAAGGTGACCAATTCACCTAGAAATGAGGGGAAAGCAAGACAAGACAAGACCGTATGGCCTTTTTCCACCTTCTCAAGTAAAAGACTAAAGAAAATGTCTTGTTCCCATTTTACAGATTGGAAAGAGAAGGTCAGAGTTTCAAAGTCTCGCCCAAACCCGTCTCTTCCGGTGGGGAGTGAAGGTTTGCCACCATGAACTTGCACGGTCCCTCCCCCACAATCTTAGTCCCTATCATCCCCAATCCAGCATCTATGTACACAGTGAAGATATTGAGACATTACAGGTTGTGAGGGACTGGGCGAGGCTCGCTGAGCTCCGTAACGCACCCTGTCAGGCATTTGTAGTATTCCTATTAACACCTAATGGCCCATCAAGGCTCGTTATGGATTTTTGTTTTGCTCTTCGTGGCTAGATTATTAAGATTTCATTAATGCCAATTTATCACCAGGGCCCTAAGTCTAGCTAGCGTCGCTATGGCTTGTGGTAGAAGCCGCGGTTGGTGCAGTTTCCGAGATTTCCCCAACCCCCACCTTGGGCCGCAGTGTCAAGGACCCTCCTCTGTCAAGAGAGCCGGTGCACGGGGGCTGGCGCATCACGGCCTCTGCAAGCACCGGCTTAGAGCCAGAAGTCCTCGGCTATCGCCCCAGCCTCTCCCTTGTGTTTAAGTCTCCTCTCTTGTAACAAAACCACCCTTCCAATCTTGCTGCACTTGGGGAGAACGGAAGACAGGCTGGGTGGGAACAGGCTTAGGAAAACGTGGCACAGAAATAGCCTTCGTTAGAGACAGGGCCTACCTTAAGCCGCGTAGAACAGATATCCAGCCTCAGACTTTAGGAAACCACATTGATCTGGCTTTCAAAAAACAGAGCCAACCCAAAAGCGACCTAGACCAAAAATACTGTATTCAAAATAAAAGGCAAAGATCTCCTTACCTGACAAAAGCCTGCAGTCCCAGGGTTCTGTAGCAAGGATGCTGGGTCCATGCAGATCTTCCCACAGGAGACTGCAGAGCCTGGGAGGGAAGAGTAAGTTGGAGTATTTGGGACTCGGGAGGAGCGACCAACCTACTGTCTTCCCGTGACTGCCGGCGGCGTGCAGCAGGTGAGAATGAAGCCCGAGGCATGATTCTGAATCAGAGTCACCTGGGCACCAGTTTGCTTGGCATTAAAAGCTCCCCTAGTTAATTCTGATATTTCCTTAGGTGCAGGGCTCGTTGTCTTACTACAGAGGATCTCAAAAGTAACTGTGTATCAGGATCACAAGGAAAGTTACTAAAGACAAGAGCCCAGGATCCTTGAAATAAGACCGAGGACTTTGTATTTTTGCCAGGTTCTCCGAGTGATCTTGATATGACCCAAGATTGGGAACCAGTGAATCAGCAGATTGGCAATGTCTGCTGGGTCAAGCCATCCAACCATCAGGGGAAGGAGCCACTATGAGCTAAGTGGTGTTACCTGTGCAGTGCCCGGTTGTAGCAGGTCTGAGTAAATAACCACACCTGACTTACCTAGCACACGCTGCAAGAGAAGAGAGTTCTGGCATTTTAGGACGTTGGACACAACCCAGAGACTCCCTCTATGCATCGGTTTGTAAACTACGATCAGTTCCCCATATCTTGCTTCAGCCCCATGCAAGAACCACCCATGGACATCAACAGTGGATATCCAACAGTGCCTTAGTATCAACAGTTTAACAATGTGCATTAAGGGAACAGTGATGCTAGGGGGTGGGGGAAGGAGAAAGACAAGGGCTATTTACTAGGAAATCCCTCCCTTTGGGGACTTTCTGTCCACCGCCTGTCTCAAGGTATTTGTAATGAAATCTTCAAAAGCTGGGGATGAGTCAAAACAGGGTTTGTGTTAACAGAGATCAAAGCTTCTTACCATTCTAAGGGCTTCCCCAACACAGTGTGTACTAATTATTCAAGGATAAAAAGGGATGGAGTGACACAAAAATCATTCATTCATTCATTTATTCGTTCATTCACTAAGTGCACAGCGCTCGAGGATCTGGATTCTGGGATCAGGATGCCTGGTTCTGCCACTTCAAGCTACGTGTTTGCATTGTTTAATACCTGTGTGTCTTAGTTTTCTCTCCCATTAAGTAGGGATGACAACAGTATCTACCTCCTGGGAATCTGGGAGGACTTGACATGTTGTGTAAGTATCAGGACACTGTCAGACGCATAGTAAGTGCCATGTAAGTGCTGCCTGTTATAATTCTTTACTTTCTCACAAGGCATGCTGGTGATGCACCCATGGAAATCCCCACCCTGCACTCAAGGGCCTTCCAAACAGGCAAAGGATACGGGCAGGCGAGAGTCAACTGCTACAGTCCCGTGTGGTTGGGCTACAGGTCAGAGATGGCAAGTAATGACGGAGGGAACGCAGATGCGGGAGCAGAAGCCAAACGTCCCAGAGCGTCATTTGGTGGGAGAACTGGGGGACTCTCAGAAGCTCTCCCGAAACAGAGCCCCCAAGCATGAGCCACCTGAACAATGTGAGGGGTGGTTTTCACAATGCATATTCCCTGGACCCATCCCTGGAGACTCAGAGTCACTAAGTTTGCAAAGGGCCCCAGGGTTACCCATTTGCAGTCCCCCTAGCAGGTTCCAATCTTTAGCCAGGCTTGGTGGGCACCGGCCTAGGGGTAGAAGATGAGTAAGAAAAGGACAGGAAGGAGCTCATGGGTGAAGAGAGAAGTGGGCAGAGGTTGGGGACCCCACCACATGGCCTGGCCAGACCTTCAGCTTGAATCCTAATCTAAGTCAGAGCCCTACATCCCCACTGCATGCTAGATGCTCTCCCTCCAGTCCGAGTCAGAGCCCGATAGTCTCTGACCCCTGTTGCTAGTTTCGGACCACTTCTCTTCCCTCTTCCTTCAGAGATATTCCCCCACTTTGGAAACGGATAATCACTTAGAGTGTTAGCTTGTTTTCTTGCCTACCGGACATGAACTCCATTCTCTGCTCCTTCATCACTGGGTGGCAGGCACGCAGCATGGTGCCTGGCACGTTAGAGCAGCTCAATACACCTGCTGCCTCACGAGTGATCTGGGTCACTGCATCCGCTGGGTGAGGACAGCTCAGGTACATCTGAATTTGTTTACTCAGAGTCACAGACTTCTGCCTCCCAACCACTGTCAAGCTCAGGCCCGACTCTTTTTGCCTCCTTGATGCTTTTTCACCATTTTTTTTTTTTTAATTTCTCCGAGGCTGGTGCTTCTTCACAATAAATTCTCTGAGTGTCTGGAAAGGCCTTCCGTGCTCGATCTGAGGCAAGCCCACTCACTCTTGGACTCTACCTTCCAAGCACTTCCAAGGACTCTCATCCTTCCGAGATGGCGCTCAGGGTAGAGTTCCATTTTAAACTTGATGGGTGAATTCTTCCGTTACATTTTAAGCAAGCTGACATAAGAAGAGCACGCAGCCCTCCTGTCCACAAATTTCATTTCCCTGATCATGAAAAATGCGGACTGTACGTGAAAAACTCAGAAAAACAAATGAAAACCATAAATTGAAATAGGGCCTCAAAATGTACCTTTCCAAACCCAATGAGACCCATATTTCAACTGGACTAGGAAAGATCCCAAGAGTGTGATAAATATTGCCATGAACTCTAGAGGCCTGGCAGATAATTGAGGAATCAGAATGCGGAAGGTTAAAAGGAATTCCGGTCCAGGAACTGTGGGCCCAGATGTTAGTGTCATTTGCCTTAAATAGAAAGGCCAGGTAAAAATGATTCCAACGGAAACAGAGCAGCATTACCAAACCCCAGCCAAACACTATCATCCACCAAAGCCAAAAAGCAGTTCTGTCACTCATCCGTTCAACAAATCTTTAATGAGCATCTTCTATGAGCCAGGCACGTCCTAAATCCTGGGAATATGGCACAGAACCAAACTGACAAAAATCCCTGCACTTAAGAAGCTTATCTGCTCATGGAGGAGATGCACAGTAAACACGTAAGTGACTTTATACTGTGATGAGTAGTGGAAAGTGCTATGAAAATAAAACAAAACAGAGCCGGAAGACAGAAGGTGCCAGAGATGGGGGGATGCTTGGAACAGGGTGGACAGAGCTAGACTCATGGAAATGGCAGCATTTGATCAAAGATCAGAAGGGGGTGAGGGATTGGGATGCCTACGTGCCTCAGTCAGTTAAGCGTCCGACTTCAGCTCAGGTCATAATCTCACAGTTCATGGGTTCGAGCCCCGCATCAGGCTCTGTGCTGACAGCTCAGACCATGGAGCCTGCTTCTATCTCCCTCTCTCTGTTCCTTCCCCACTCACGCTGTCACTGGTTTTCTCTCTCTCTCTCTCTCTCTCTCTCAGAAATAAACATTAAAATTTTTTTTAAAAAACAAAGAGGTGGGGGACTGAGTCACGTGGATTTCTGGGGGTAAAACCTTCCAAAACAGAAGAAACAAAGTGTGCTAAGTTTGTGAGGTGGGAACAGGTCTGGAATGTTAACACAAGGCGGCTGGAGCAGTGTGAAGGAGGGCAGGAGAGAAAGGCAGGGCTGAGCAGAGACTGCAGGCCGGCAGGGAGGCAGAGGCTAGCACAGTGCAAAGAACCCCAGTCTTTTTTGGTGGGGGGGGGGGGGGGGGGGGCGGGGCGGTTATAATTCTATATTATCTTTATTTAGTTCGTTGCTCAAATTATTCCAACTTTGGCTATTGGAATCTCTTCCAGGTGGGCTCCTGTGTTCAACATGCCCTTTATCTTCTTTATTATTTTTTTAAATATAATTTATTGTTAAATTGGTTTCCATACAACACCCAGTGCTCATCCCGACGAGTGCCCTCCTCCATGCCCATCACCCACTTTTCCCTCTCCCCCACCCCCCCATCTACCGTCAGTTTGTTCTCAGTATTTAAGAGTCTCTTATGGTGTGCCTCCCTCCCTCTCTGTAGCTCTTTTTTTCCCCTTCCCCTCCCCCATGGTCTTCTGTTAACTTTCTCAAGATCCACATATGAGTGAAAACACATGGTATCTGTCTTTCTCTGCCTGACTCATTTCACTTAGCATAATACCCTCCAGTTCCATCCATGTTGCTACAAATGGTCAGATTTCATTCTTTCTCATTGCCAAGTAGTATTCCACTGTATATATAAACCACAATTGCTTTATCCATTCATCGGTTGATGGACATTTAGGTTCTTTTCATAATTTGGCTATTGTTGAAAGTGCTGCTCTAAACATTGGGGTACACATGCCCCTGTGCATCAGCACTCCTGTATCCCTTGGGTAAATTCTTAGCAGTGCTATTGCTAGGTCATAGGGTAGATCTATTTTCAATTTTTTGAGGACCCTCCACACTGCTTTCCAGAGTGGCTGCACCAGTTTGCATTCCCTCCAACAGTGCAAGAGGGTTCCCATTTCTCCACATCCTCGCCAGCATCTAAGGTCTCCTGATTTGTTCATTTTAGCCACTCTGACTGGCATGAGGTGGTATCTCAGTGTGCTTTTGATTTGTATTTCCCTGATGAGGAGCGACGTTGAGCATCTTTTCTAATGTTCCCCGTGAGATGAAAAAGTTAACGAGAGTTTGAGAAGCAAAAAACAAAGACCAAACTGTAACTTTCATCTCCTGCAATCAGAAACATGGTTTGAAGATGGCTAATGAGCCAGCAGGGTAGCAAATGCCTCCAGACACAATTTAATGTCACCTAAGTTCTTTGGCATACCGGCAAGGGTGCCCCACATTTGGGCAACACAGCACAACTCTTTCCCTTGAATTCAGACACGGTTACTGGTCCACTTGAGAATATACTTCTTTCACCAGAAATGAGAGAAATTGACATTTCCAGATATTAAATGGGTTCCCTGTTATTTTTAGGGCTTGGGCAGCTGAAGCCGCTGAACTCAAATGTGCTCCCTTGATCAAAGAGGCCTAAAAGGATTCCCCAGCCCTGAGAGCTGTGTCTCTAATAGGATTATGCCTGAATTAAACGACGGAACCATTTATGACTTAGGGCACTCTCTGGCTTTGAAGTTTGCCTCAACAAATGATCCATTTTTATATAAACCAGAGCTGGAGAATGACAAGGAAGCCTGCAAGTAGTCCCAAATGGAGAGCTTTGTACAAGATAATCAGGGGAGAAGAAACATTTGAACTAACACTCTGGATCTGCCTTTGAGTAAATGATGGCATAGAGAGAAAATGTTTTTTCTCTCCTGAAGCGTTTGACAAGGCTGAGGTCATTTTTTTTACTCAGAAGCAGAACGTGTCCAACATCCTCCAATTGTGTGTGTGTGTGTGCACGTGTGTGTGTGCGTGTGCAGGAGCACATGTGTTTTCACGAGCTTAGTGCAAACTCCCTTACAGTGTTTTTTCAGTCAACATGCATCAGGTACCCACAAGGTGTCAGGTGGAGAGAGGTTAATAAAACATGGGTTTTTTCCTCCTCAAACTGCTCACAGAGAGAAGAGGAAGGAGACTTAGAAGCAGCGGAAGAGGTAGATGGAGGGGAGAGGAGGTGGGGGGAGGAAGAAAATAGGGAAGAGGAGCAGGGACAGAAGTCCCTAGCTCTTGACTTTGGCTTGGCCATATAACTTGCTTCGCCCACTGGCATGTTAGCAGGAGTGACAAAAGTCTTGCCAGGGGGTTGAATGGCTGGGTTCGCCGGCTTGTCCCTCTGCCATCGCCATGAGAAGAGCAGGCTTCGACTAGCCTGTGGCTCCAAGGAGGATGAGGGACACGTGGAGTAGAGCCACTCCCACTGACTCCCAGCCAACCCACCGTCATGTGGCTATGACCAGCCAAGTTGAGCAGAGTCACCCAACTAAGTGCAGATGACTTCATCTGAAACACAGATGCTGAAGAAATTTAAAAAAAAAAAAAAAAAAAAAAAAAAAGATTCTTTTAAGCGCATGAATTTTGGGAGGTGTTTATACAGCAATGGTTAAATAACACAAGCATCATCTTCATTTTACAGATGTGGAAGCAGAGGCTACAAGAGGTTAACAATCTGCTTTGCTCAAGGTCATTGTTCAGGGGTAGGATTAACAAGCAGCTCTGTCTGGACTTTGAAGCCCATTCTTCATTGTTATGAAATTCTATCCATTGCTGAATCAATTCTTAAATGTAAAGTCATTCTCCCTACAGCATCAGTTGTTTCCTTTATATTAGAGAGTAACCTTCTAGTGACAAACTAACAGATTCACAGAAAAAGTCAATAGGACCTCTCTGACTAGGAAAATATATACATAAAACAGTGTCACATAGCTCAAGTTCCTCCGACAAAGCCCTGTGGGTCTGACAGCAAACACAGAAAAGACTTAAATTTTAATTTAAATGTAAGGGTTTCTTTTGGCCCTGTAACAACTCATCTCTCTTTAATTTATCAGGAGCCCCAGTAATAAAATAAGACCCAAATCTTCCAAAGAATAAAATATATCTACTCTCAGAAGGTTTGCAAATTACATATTAGTTAGCACTGACTTTCTTCTCCTGCTTAGATTGCCTTTTGGCTGCACCAGAGCTAGAGGGATGTGATGCCAGGATCACCTGACGGTTTCATGAAAAAAATCCACCAGTCCAAAGGCAAAGCCTGTCCACCCCCTCGCTCCAGACCTCCTAGAGCTCCGTGTGGAGAGATGCTGACTGAGTTCCGGTGACCAAGTGAAATGGATGTTTTTACAGAGTGGCTGATGCTCCACTTCCCTGGGGAGGTGGGAGCAGGCTGACCTCCCCGGGCGGTGCACCTGCTGTGCATTACATGTGTGCCCGCTGTCTGCACGAGCTTGTGGATCTTACCTAGATCATTTTCACAGCATCTGTGAGATATACAATGTCCTCTTTTTCGAAGTTAGAAAACAGAAGACGGGAGAGCTTTAGGAACACTCACACCGAAGTTACTCAACTAGGAAGGAGGAGAATCAATATTCGAGAACTTTTCCAGCCCTGTACCTTACATGGTGCTTCATTAAAACAAATTCCTAAGTGGAAAAAAATAATTTATGAGTTAAAAAAAAGCTTCTGTTGAAGTACTGGGGTTGGTGAATAGGAGACTGTGTAAGATAGGATGCTCTTAGCTGCATGTAAGAAAAATCAATTAACGGTAGCTTACATAAGGAGATGTAAACGTTTATCTTATGTAACAGAGAGTCCAGAAGCGTCGTGACTCCAGGGTTGGTGGATTCAGGGACAGGCACTGAACGCAGCAGAAGTACCACCACTCTTGTGCCCTTGGTGGACAGTGCCCACCAGCCACAGTATTCTTTCTGCGGAGGCCAGACGTCCTCAGTCTTTCTTAACTTGGTCAAGAAAGCTATTATCAATTAACTAGAGTTGGCAAGTGGTATAAAATGTATTCTTTTCTGAATCTGACTCTTGCCCGCTGCATAAATAATGCCGAAGCACCTGCCATATCCCCAGCAATCCTGACAACCAAAATAGCGGGAAATAGAACAGAAACAGAGCAAATGGTGCTGGCCCTGGACAGTCCAAAATCTTGCTGGAGAGACAAAATACAGACACACAGAACAATGAACAGATTTATTTTAAAGCTGCATTCCTGCAGCTAGTAGAGAACAGACTGTCTTCATCACTGGTCAAGAAGATGCTCTGTAAAGGGATAATACGGAGAGTTCTGTGGTTTTCACTTTTGGCCTGGGTCTTGCAACATTCTTACTAGTGGAGCCCCCACTTCAATCAGAATGAGTCTTGTACTGATTTCACTTTATTTTTCTATTTATAAACTATCTTCCCAAAGCTAGAGAACTTCTGTCAAAACACAGGACTTTTTTTTTAGAAAAAAATAGGGTTTGTGTATTAAATATCAATTTGTTCAACCATTAATAGAATGATGTCAATGTTTATTATGCTGTGGAATTTGTTTCAGAATTCTGACCATGATTACAAAGATTTATTTTTATTTTATTTTATTATCTTATTTTATTTTTTTACAAAGATGCTTTTAAATGAATATATGCTATTGTTTCCATTCAGACCTAAAATAACTTTTAAAAAATACTTCATTTATTCAACTTGTTTACAAAAAATCCCTGTTCCCTCCTTCCAGGTGCTTCGTAACTTAGATAAAACCCGGATTCACAATATTGAGTTCAGATTTCACGTTTTGCATCAAATTTCATTAAAGAGATATCTTCTTGCTTTGGACTCTGAAGACAGCCCTGGCTGAAATTCCAACTGTGCTACGGGATTTTAATATGAGGTCTGCGTGCACTGGTGTGTAACACCTCATTTACGGAGTCATGGGAATGACAATCACATCCTTGGGTATCTGGGATGGCCTGTTCTCAGCCAGGGAGCCGGATGGAACACCACCAGCATTTAGAGACCAGACAGATTACCAGGAAGAGGAATGGCTGCATCTGCAGTCACGCACAGAGTCAAGAGAAATGTAAATTTAAGACCGAGTGAAAATTTGTCATGTCACAAATTCTCAGACTTCTTTGGCCACTAATCACTTCCGTGGTCACAACACAGCCTTGTACCACACCATTCACCCGTCATCACTGCCAAAGCTCTATTTTCAGTGGGCTATTGCTAACCCGGCTGTGGGCGTGCACCTCTGTTTCAAGCCAGCACTGCCCTCTCCCAGTCTTACTTTCTCCAATGCTGCCAGTGATATTTGGTTTCAGTTTATAATATAATCCATAAAATATGCAAGCCATTTATTTTTCAACTTTTACAACTCGATCTTTAAAACTCTTTGGAGATTGTATCTTCCAAATTTAATATTTTTAATTTTCCTAATGGTAGTCTACCTTAATTTGGCCAGTAAGGGCAAGTAACGAAGCTTTAGGAACCCTGATAAGATATAATTTATTACAATAAATATAATAGAGCAGGTTTCAGTTAAATGTAATTTTTTTTTCTTATTGTGAAGCAAAGACATGCTCGTTACAATCAATTCAGACCCTCTCCAAAAGTATAAGGAAGAATTTAAAAGTCACCTTCAATCTCCCAGAATAACCATGGTTAGCATGTTGGGGCATATCAACGAAGACGCACTCACTCTCACATGCCCATATGCACACGTGAGCACATTTTCCATAAGATGGGATCGTGCACACTTGACTGCCAGCTTTTTTTCACTCAATAATATACCATGGGCATTTTTTCCCATGTCAATAAGCACAGATTTTCACGATCAAATTAAATGCTGCAGAAGATCCCACCTACTGACTGACGTACCAAAATGCATTTTGCTAATCCTATGTTGATCATTTAGGTAATGCCAACATTTCAATGTTATAAATCACCTTGCTGGGAAGATGTGCTAGCATCCTTCCCCAGCCATGACCTGGCTGACCTCTCAAAAACAGAATAAGGACCTGCTATTCTGTTGCTGCAAAACCTTTTACGCTCACCACTATCTGTGGACATCACAGGGGACAGGACCCAGTGCCTGCGAACGCAGGGCCCGCAACTAAGCGGAGGACCCCCATGGTCCGTCTGCCAGGAGCTGAATGAAGCACAGAGGTCTCTAAAGACTTCTTCACGAGTTTACACAAGCTGTTCTCCAGAGCAGCTCCAGAAGTAACTGGGAGACTGGAAGGTGGAAAGCTGGAAATCTTACCCAGCATTATGAGGGACAATTCAGAGAAAGACTGTTCTCAGTCCCATTCCTGTGACTGGTCTCTGAGTGCTGGGAGGAAAACTTGCATTACAAAAAGAATGAACGAATGGTCATGTTGTGAAGGCGCCACCAGCGATGGGGCCAGCTTCTCTTCAGTTCTCCCCAGAAACAAAACAGATGAAGAAGTCTCACCGTCATCGCTTTTAGAAGCCAGCCCAGAGACCGCAGGGAGAACCTTCACTGACCCCCGACAGTGCCTGGGACTGCAGTTCGGAAGCCACCAGCCCAGGAAAGGCCACCGCCCAAGAGCCGCTTTATCCATTATCCAATGCTGCCTCCTTCAGCCGGCCTTCTGCAGGTGTACTTTCTCTCCCAAAGGAACGCAGTTGCTAACTTTCTTGTTTTTGTAGCCAGGGCTTTAAGAGTGCGGTGGCAGGACGCTCGGTGGCCCATGACCACTCCCTGCGAGGCAACTTCAAAGTCAGGTTGCAGACTCTTTCCCTCATGACGAACGGGCAACATGGCAGTTTGTTTTCTTATGCCTCTGCCATCTTAAACGGTTCATAATTGCCACAATCTCTCTGAAATCAGTTGTTTCTACAATTAATGACTGATTTCACAGGGCATTAACCATCCCCAGTAACAGTTCATTAACTGCTGGCAAGCGGGAATATGCCACCGTTCGAAGGCACTTACGCTGCGTTCAGAGGACCCGTGCCCGCAGGGAAATAACAAGGAAGACGGCCTTTCTGGGCACCTGGAGTCACAGCGCAGGGTCACAGATCCCCGCAAGATACTTTTGGTGTCTCCACTCCGGCCTGAAGCTGCGGCCAGGCGGCCAAGATGCCAGGGGGTGGCGCTGGGACCACAGTGGGAAGGAAGCATGGCCGGTGACGGGGAGGACTACAGCAGTCCACTACAAGCTCCCGTGATTAGTGAAGGCATGTGGTGGCAGTCCGTGGAGGGGGACAGCAGGAGGTCTGTGCAAAGGGCAAAAGGGAAGGTGACCGCTGCTTGCAGGGGCTCTAAGCCATTGCCTGCCCCTACACGCTGGACCTGAAGCTTCTCTAGAGCAAGAGCACTCCGGCACGGCATCCCCGGGGCCTAGCCCAGTACCTGGCACAGGCCACGCGTCGAGTAAGTGAACAAACTAGAGGCAGAGGGGAGTTCAAGGCCAGAGCGAGCCTTGCTGAGTACAGAATAGAGACCTACACCTACAGGGAAGCGGAGGCAAACCTTTATGCATGAGCTGGGCCGAATGGAGACCTAGAACGGGCTTGAGAGCACGCTCTCCAGATTCTGTGTTCCAGGCTGGTATTGAGCTGGCTTCCACTACGAGCTACGGGGTGGCTCAACTTTCTAATGGTCCTACCTTGGCAAGGCTGGCACGGGAACTGAACGGGCCTGGGGAGCCCGCCGGCGAAGGTCCATACCAGTGCACCACCAGGAGAGGGTGACTGGGGAGGTAATGTCCCCCAAATAGGGTGTAACCCTATAATGGTCAACAAGACCTCCATTTTGGCCCCCATTACGCCTTAAGCCTCACCCCAAACTCTTCTCTTTCCTTACTTCTATCACACTGGCTTCCTCCTACATGCCATATTGTTTCCCACTTTTGGGCCTCTGCACACACTATTGTCTCTGAATCTAATGTGTTCCCCTTCCTTTGGTTCAGCTGATGCCTGGATGTCTCCTGAACTGAGCTCTCACTGTCTCTGCCAGAGAAATCTCCATTGGAAACGCTCTTAGTACTCGGTGCCCTTTGTAGCACAGGTGCAACTTGTCAGTGTTGTGTCACCGTGTGGTTAATGTTGTCATTCCCACTCACAACCAAACTCCAGATAACCCACGTGCACTGTGTTCAGCCCTGTTTCTCCAGTGCCTAGCACCATGCCTGGAACGCAGTAGGTTTTCAAAACATTTTTGCTAAATGAATGAAGGCATGTGAACGGGTCCTTTATTTTCCAGTGGGTGACAAGATTGGAGTCAATGAACAGGAGGAATCTGCCACTTCCTTCAGCAAACAGGCTGTCTTCACGACATACACCTTTGACCATCTTAGGGAGTATGAAGATTTTACTGGAAATAATCATTAAAAGACAAAGCAAATCAAGGCCAGAAATGGCTTGTTTTCACCCTGTGTGTTGTCTTTTGCCTATTCAGGCTAAAACAGCACATTTCCTGGGAGGCTGGGTATCTTTACAGATGAATTCACCACTTTGAAGCATTTGACAAAGGTTGACTTGTTCCCATCTAAGTTGACACCCTTTCCTGGGTTTCATGGGTCTCTGGCCTGAAAAATACATTGAAAACATCTCAAAGCCTTAGTAAAGTTAAATTGGAATCCGTTGACTTCGTCTTTATGGTGGGCATTTGCAAATCACTTTCAGGATCAGTGTGTTTCGGGTTTTGTTTTTATTTTTGTTTGCGCCCCTTAAAAATGGAAAGAAGAAGAAATATGCCCCAGGGGAGGCTCACGGCTGGCTGGGACTGTTGGAGTTTTGTCATCTGAAGCTCCACTCGGGGCAGAAGGGGGCCAGGATTAGGGGGCAAACCAGCAAATGAGCTCAGAGAGGCAGGAACAAAAGCTGAAAGAGGTGACCTCACCTCACAGGGCCAAAGGAACAAAGCTCCCGCCCAGCCCTCGGCCACACTGCTTCAGCTTGGTCCCGGTCTTTGTAACCACAGCTTAACAGTTTACGTGGGTGACGTGCACAGTGCTTTCACGTTCATTAACTCATTTGATCCTCACAACTCGGGGGAGGAGACTGGGGCAGGACTTTGTCGGCTGGGAGAAAAACAGAAACTCAGCTTGCAAGGGACAGTGACCCACTCTTTTGACCCCCTCGATCAGTTTTCATTGTCGTATGTAACCCTTCCTACCAGCTTCAAAATAATACTTACTGAGAACTTGCTCTGTTAACACCAAAGACTCTGCAAAATGTGTTACGTGCATTATCGTATTTAATCCTATCAATAACACCATGAGGGTGTGTACTTCCTTCATGAGGCCGCTGGAACGAATCACCACAAGTTTCTTTGAACAATGGAAATTTAGTCTCTCAGAGCTCTGGAAACTGAAGTCCAAAGTCGGTGTCGCTGGCTAAAATCAAGGTGCCAGAAAGGCTGCTTCTTTCTGGAAGCTCCGGGGCAGAATCCCTTCCTTGCCTCTCTCAGCTTCCACTGGCTGCTGCCATTCCTTGGCTTGCGGCCCCATCATTCCAGTTTCCAAGGCCAGCATATTTAAATCCCTCTCTGTATTCATCTCTGTCCTCCACGTGTCTCCTCCTCTGTGTGTCTGTGAAATCTGCTTCTGCCTCCCTCTGTGAGGATCCTTGTGATAGCACTAAGAGCCCACCGGGATTATCCAGGATCATCTCCCCCTCTCAAGATCCTGGACTTTAATCATACCTACAAAGTCCCTTTTCCCAAAGAAGCTAAAACTTGCAGGTTCCGGGGATTGGTATCTTTTCAGCCTGTCACAGGTAGGTAATGGTATTCCCGCTGCGCGGGCAGAGGAAACTGAGGCATGAGAGATGAAATCACATGCCCGAGGAGAGGAGACTAGGGCTTGACCCAGTCACTGTCACCAAAGCCCAGTAAGCCGTAACGCTTTCCGAACTTGCCTACCACCGGCGCGCTCTTCTTAAAGAAACAAAAGACAACCCCAAGACAGTCTAATTATTCTCCTCCGGGCATTAAGTCTGAGGTTAGCAGGGACTGTGGCCAAGGAAGCACAGCGCCCAGGAAAGAAGCCTCAGTCCCCTTCCACACACACTCACACCGGACCACTCATCTTACTCTGTGAACAAGCGAGTCGCTTCGGAGAGGCTCTCATCTTGAGAACCACATCTTGTTTCCCACGAAAGCCTTCTCAAGGCGTAGCCCCCTCACCTCGCCCCGTCTTCCCACGCCAGCTGTCACCCAGCAGAGGTGTGGGGAACAGTTTTCATTCTTGTGGAACACACCCAGGGAAGGCCAGATATTCGTGGTTCCTGGATTAAGGGAAATGTTTCCTTTGGAGCTGCTTTCCTACAGAAATGTATTACTGCGTGGATGCAAGTCTCCTCACTTTCTAATAAAACTATTACCACTTTAGGTCCAAACTGGTAATGGGAATCTTTAAGGGATCCAGCTTTACAAAAGCTTCCAGAATTTGTATCATACCAGCAACTATATATGCATGGATAGAGGTGAGAAGACACACACACACTCACACACACACACACACAGATTTCCTCAGCCTCAGACTGCATCCTCTGGAACTATCTCAGAAGGGAGGTACCATCCAGGCCCCCTTGCCACTTCTCCATCATGAGCAGAGTCACAGCAGGCCCAGAAGTGACAGGCCCTGTGGAAAATGGAATGAACACGCACAATGACTCAGCCTCAGGCCTCACAGATCCAGCAGGACTGAATGCAACTGTCGAGAGCTCATCTTCTCGGGGTTCTAAGTCCACAGCCCAGCCATTGCGAACCCCTGACACAGCACTTCAGAAGGATGATCGGGGAACTGAAACTCTGGGTGAGCACGTGAGAACAAGAAATAAGGCCACAGACAGGGAAGAGCTCAAAAACAAGTCACAGGCAGATATGATTAAGAGGCAAAAGGAGAACTTCAGAGCACTTCTCTCTGTACGGGCAAAGAGGAGAGGACTGATGCTCGAGATGAATATAATACTGCCGGGGACCAAAACAGCCAACTTCCGAAGTCTCCAGGAGCCTCTTTCAGGCCATTCAGAGTTACTACAGGTGACGTCAAAGGATAAAACTAAGTTACAGCAACACCCTTACCTCTGCCATTTGATCACCGAACAGCAAGGTCCCCAACTGATTACTCTCGAGTGACTGTGTGTCCTTTACCACCACCAGGGACCACTGTCGAGCCAGGGGGCTGACCCCACATGCCACGCTGTAGGACAGAAGGCAGTGCTGTGTCCTACCGTGAGTGTCCTCACAGAGCCATCTCAGAGCGTCTGGGACCCAAATCACATACTCACTTCAACCTACAAATGAGTCCTTCGAAGCCACAGCTCCTTAGTATCAGACGAAGCCCTTTCAGGCCCACGACCTCCGGGCAAGGCATCCAATCAAATTTTGCATCAGGATTTGAGATCAGGGTTCAAATCCCTAGGGGGCCTCATACAGACCCTGAGAGCCATCCCACACCTCCTGGGGAACCATGCTGGCCAAAATCAGTCCCATGCCCCCGTAAGTCCCAGATCTCTCTGACTTTGTGTCTTCTCACCCATGTGTAATGGGCTTAAGAATCTGCCCCTGGCCATCAGGAAGGTCCTGTGAAGAATACATATATGAGAGTGCTCTGTAAACTAAAATGTTTTATTTAGACAGAGTAAAGAATGATAAATTTTCCACTGAAGAAAGAGTACTATACAAAAAGATTATTTTTGGAGCATGTGGGTGGCTCAGTCGGTTAAGCGTCCGACTTCGGCTCAGGTCATGATCTCACAGTCCGTGAGTCCGGGACCCACATCAGGCTCTGCGCTGACAGCTCGGAGCCCGGAGCCTGCTTCTGATTCTGTGTCTCTCTCTCTCTCCGCCCTCCCCCCTGCTCACATTCTGTCCCTCTCTCTTTCAAACATAAACATTTTAAAAAAATTTTTTTAAGATTTTCTAAAGCAATTGCATGTGTAATTTCATCAAAACTGTTTAATGCTATTCAACTAAAGTTTGGCTGCAGTTGAAAAGATGGTCTTTTAAAACTAAGGCTTGGGTTGCCCCCCTATTAGGAAGACAGCTCTATTCAGGAAAGCAGGAGACCCACGTCGGCTAGAAACTGACCTCTGGGTCAGGGTTTACCCCGCAATTGTTAAATTTGCCCCTTGCCGATACTGTCCCAAAGAAGACCTCTCCAGTGTAATGACCTGCATTTGCACCCATTCTTGCTAAGCACACCCGGGCTTTTGCACACCAGGCCTCACTCCTGCAGGGTGTAGCCCACATCGCTCCACCAGAAGAAGTCTTGCACTGCTTGTCCAGACAGGCAGGTACGGCAAAGTGTGTTCCAAAGCCAAGGCAAGACAGGAAGAAGTTGCCTCCCTCTCACCCTACAGGGAGCTCTGCCCCTTGGGTAAAGGATGCATCAGAATTCAATGTTTGCACAGGATAGATAAGGATATGCCAGATATTTGTGAGAATTAGAAAAAGAGCTTCCCTCCAGGTGGGACAATGTTTTCAAACGTACCTCGTTCTCTGAGTGGCATGGCCCTGGAACCAGAGTCTCCAGCTTAATTAAGATCCAAAGTAATTGCCTTGGTCTATAAGGTCCTTGCCTGTCAAGTACCCGTGTAGCCGAGGAAACTCCTCATGGGGTTTCTGCCTATTCCTTGGTCGTGCCGGCCACTTTAGCATACCTTTGCCCTTGACTTCCTTCTGCCAGGAACGTCCTTTCCTCAAGCCTCACCTACTTTTTTACCTAGAAACCCCCTATTTACCCTTCAAGATCCAACAAAGTCAGCCCCTTCAGTGGAGGCTTCTCCCTGCTCTCAGCCTTGCTTCATCCTTGATTCCTTGGAGGCCAGCCCAGCGCCTAGCACGGAGTGAGTGCTTGCACCTGCTGGGTGAAGGAAGGAATCTGTCCTTTAAGCCCCCTGGGCAGCCTGCATATATCTTGGTAAGCCTCCCAATGCCCCATGTTTGAGCACGTATCACTTTGTACTATAAATGTGAGTTCTTAAGGGGGAGGATCTGTGTCCTTTAAGTTCTGCATCCCTGAAATCCAGCAAAGAGCGCATAACATGCTTGTCGAACTGAAGGTATTCAAAGCAAGGATCTGTAAGAGCAATCCGCTTCAAAATCTTTATTTCTGGCAAACTGGTCCACATCTGACATTCAGCAGAGTGAGAATCCTAAGATGAAAGGTCTGTGCCACTCACTAGGGCTGATGACTTTCCTTAAGAGAAGCACCCGCTCAGAAGGTCCACATCAGACTCCTCTGAGCTATGTGCCATTGACCTTACTCTGAAGGATAGACACAGCAGGCCATAGGACACAGAAGGCACTGCAGACGGGATTGGGTTTCCTAACTCCCCTGTCTTTAAACTTTGTTGACTGTTGCTTTAAATATTTATAACCCAAGCAGGAAGTTTGGCTGGAATGGAGAAGAGTGGGGGAGGAGGATCTGTTTCCCTCTGCCTCGATGATGCTGGCTGGCGGAGTGCGCCCTCGCACTGCCCTTCCACGTCTTGGCCGCTGGCCCCCAAATGTCAGCCCATCCACGGCGGGTGGGGCGACTGTGTGGGGATTTTTAAATGACGGTTTTGTTTTTATCCACAGCTATTTTTCCTAGTCTCGGGATGTACTGTCGACCCAGTCAGGCAACAGGGACACAATGCAGAAAATTGTCACTTGACCCATCCCTGCGTGGAGGGGCCCAGCCATTATGTAAAAAGGCACAAAAGCTTCGCTTGGGGCCAAAAATTCCAAGTCAGTGCTGAGTGGGCTGGGAAGTTAGAAGTGGGATGCCTCAGAGGGATGATAGGTTTTCTCTCTGGTTTTTTTTTTGTTTTGTTTTGTTTTGTTTTGTTTTGTTTTTAGGAGAGAGTCGGAATCTTCCAGATAGGGCCTGCTCAATAGTTCTCAGCAGAAATAAATACTGCAAGAAAGATAAGCCCTGACAATCACCAGTGTTTATGTAGAATCTCTGGCAAACGGCATCCAACTCAGCGAGTTTTCAAATATGCATCACCCTGCCGCAACAGTCCCTCCCCACACTATTTCCAGCTAGTGGATTTTGTTTAGGACCGTTTTCATGATTTGCACTCGTTCTGTAAGCAACACGAGGACCGACTCCAAAAGAAAAGCTAATCAGGGCTCTACCCAGAGACCCTGCAATCGAAATCAGATGTGCTGAAGGAAAAATTAATGGAAACACAGAAGGGAAGGGCGCAATGCTGATTTCATAGCAGAGAGGAGGAGCTGACGGGAGGGGATCTGCGCTGGGCAGAGGCTCCGAGGGAATATTCCAGCTGTGCCATCGCACATTGTATTCATCATGCATGAGGCAACATCTGTATAGAACATCGGACGTTCCCGGGGCCCAAACATCAGGGGTAAAGAAAGCGTGTTTGAAGAAGGGGGTGAAAAGCAGAGTGGTTTGTGCGGCCAACAAATAGCCGCGAATAACCACTCGAGCGGGTGAAAGGAGACACTGGCGCTCAGCTTTGTGTCTTTCAAGCAGTTCTGCGGAGCGTAGCAGGTTGAGTGAGAACCAGCTCGGTCACGTGGTAGTAAAAACAAAACAACACCAGCAATACAGGGCCTTTGGACAATACCCCTGGAGGTGACCTTCACTTCTGGCTCAGACCGTGAGGTACCACGTAGGTGAAAGTGTGACTTGGGATGTAAATCAACGAGAGTCTCGTGAGCGATGAAATCACGGACGAAGTAAGATCTCTCACCACCGCGGAGGTGTGTGCCCACAACACGAACGAATGGGAAGAGCCAAAATGTTTTTGAGCTCACAGATGGTACCGTATTAGCCTACTTATTCATTCTAAGTGTGAGAAAGGAGCTTTTTAATCCTAAAAAATTGGAGACACTCATTCAGCCTGCCATAAATTATGTGATTGTAGCCAATCAGTGCTGTCAAGTTAAGCATTCTTTCCTTAAAGATAAAAATGCCTTCAAAAGACAGCAAAGCCTAAACCACCCTCCAGTGAAAGCTCTGATATTGGTGATCTCTTCCCTGATTTTTTGGCAATCTGTCTTTCCATTTCAGGACCAGTTAAAATGGCACGTCTACTGATGAAAAAGTCTCATGAGGTTAGCTCCAACCTTCCCCTGACTTTATCTTACACCTCTTTTCCTGTATCCACATGTACTCTTTTGATGTTTAAAGGCACGCATATGCGTGCGGATAAAATACACATCATGGCCCACATACAGACACATAATAGTTGCCGTATCCATTCACCCAAATCAGATTGGAGAGAATTAGCACATTTAACAGCTTTCATTCAAGGGAACAAGATGCATCACAAAGGCGGCCTAATAAAGACTTCATTTAAAAAGAATCTCCAAAAACATATGCACCCTGCCACCAGCTAAAGGTCACATGCTTTATCCCATACATCTGCCTCCTACCTCTAAAAATATAAATAGAAAGCTATTCAATTTAAAAATTCAATTTATAAATTGCTCTGCTATGCTCTGTAACCACCATTAATAAATGATAATTGACTTCACCGTTCTGTAACCACCTTTGTTTCACTCGGGATACGTAGTCAATTACCTAGCAATAATGACGGCCGCATGCTATGTTACTGCTTAATTTCACAGGCCTGGGGACGTTTCCGGATAAAGAGAGAACACAGGCAAAACGGCAAGTTTCTCCCTGTCCTTAACATAGCACAGCGGTCCCATCAGAGGGGTGGGGCGGTCAGAGGCCTGTCAGAGGGGTGGGGTGGTCAGACGAGGGAGGGTCATGCTGCACTCATGCATCCTTCTGCAGGAGGCAGAGCATGGGATGGAAAGCAGGTGGGCACAGCAAAACAAAACGCATTTAGTGATCTCGCAGCATCCCTCATCCCGCACTTGTAAACCGGCCTCCCTGACCTCTAACAACAAGGGAAATCAGACGTTGGCTCTGCACAGAGAGAACCTTCTGCCGCTCTGTTTCATGTCGAATTCCAATCCCGCCCCCAGGAGCTGCTTTTTCATTTCACTGCTGCCCTTCTCTCGTCACCGGACCTGCCTCTGCATCCCCCTGCGGATCCTCTTTCATCTTGGCGACACAGGGCAGAGCCTGCCTCCTCCAGTTCTGCTCTCAAGGACGGTTTCTGCTGAAGGCTCTCACGAAATGTGGCGGCTGTTTCCTCGCTGAGAAGTGTCTCTGCAGCACAGAGTGAAACGTCTGCTAGGAGATCATGCAAACCTGAGAGATTCCAGAGGTCATGGACTCTGGATTCTTCCTCCCATCCGACTTCCCATCAGCCATTTCAGGAGGGGCTACGGACGGAGCTGTGATCACCACCACTCCCGAACTCGTATGTCGAAGCCCTACCCGCCAGGGTGATGGCATTTGGCGATGAGGCCTTCAGGAGGTGACTGGGCTTAGAGGAGGTCTTGAGGTGCAACTCCCTGATGGGATTAGTGCTCTTATAAGAAGAGACACCAGGGGGCTTGTTCTCTCTCTCCACCACGCGAGTGCACGGATGGCTGGAAGGTGGCCGCCTGTAAGCCCGGAAGAGGGTTCTCAACAGAACCCAGCCATGCCTGGTACCCTGGTCTCTGACTTCCAGCCTGCAGAACTGCAAGAAATAAAGGTCTATTATTTAAGCCACCTGGCCCGCAGACTAAGACAGGAGGTTAAAAACAAAAGCTCAAAATAAAAATCCAGCTAAAAATACCAGACATCTGTGCCTTCCACCAAGTCTGAATTCCCACTACGTGACTCATGCTGTCACCTCAGCAAGTGACTCTGCTTCTCTGGGCCTCAGTTTCCTCATCTGTTAAATGCAAATGGGTCCCCCCACCTGTGTCTCCACCACAGAGGGCTGCAATGAGAAATCAAAAATCATCAAAACAGGGCAAATAAATACTCAGCACGGTGCTGGGCATGGAGTAAACTTTCGATAAATAAAATCAAGCTATCCCAGTAAGCTTGGAAATAAGAATGTGCTGAGAAAAAAAACACAGTAAGAAGCAGCACCTTATGAAAAAAATTGAATAACATTTTCAAGTGACCGTTGGCACACCAACCACCTGGAAACCGCAAGGACGTAGCACTTCCCGGCAACTCACCTCTACCCCCACAGAACAGCATCTGCCCCCCACCGCACCACGGCCTGAGAGACGCCAAGGCCCCAACCCGCAGATGAAGTCCATGTGGCTCTCTGAAGTCCAAGTATGAGCTCATCCCCTCCCTCACCTCGTACCCCCGAACCCCGCTATCCGCCAGTGACTCTGTTTTCACTTCGACATCAACATCTGGTGCCTCTAATTCTATCAACACCCAAGCATATGGAAGGAACAACAAGACCCAGCAACGTGAACCATTATTTTTAAAAAACAAACTGGGTCCTAAATACCAATTGATTGCTAAAAGGGCACTTACTGAGGTTTATTAAGTACATAGAACATAAATCTGTTTGGCATGTAATTAATTCAAAATTACAGGAACACTAAATGTGTAATTAAATCTACATGGAATGTTTAGGCCTTTAGCTGGCATTTACAAAGGAAGCTACAGGAAATTTATTAGCTAGCAATTTATTGTTCAAAATACTGGCAAATCATGAGTATGTTGATTGAAATCTAGCTTGCTGTCAGTCTGATGTTATGCGCCAATTAGAGGTTCGAAGCCTTGCAAACACAAGTCTGTGGCTAAGAATGCTAAAAAGAGGGTTCGTCAGTTACAGCTAAGTTTGCTCTTTCCAGCAGCGTCAACAAGTGTCTTGACTCCCCTGGTGGATAAGGACACGTGGGGCATTCCTTCAAAGTCCTGAAGTACTTAACCGACACAGTCAAAGCTGACACACAGGAGATCTGGGTGAGGTAAAAGCAACGTTAGATTTGGAATCCTCACCTGTCCACAGACTTCACCGTGTTTCCCCAGAACAAAGATTTTCTCCGACCTGCTTGAAGTCAAAAGTGTAATACGAGTGGGGTGCCTGGGTGGCTCAGTCGGTTGAGCAGCCAACTTCAAACTTCAGCCCAGGTGGTGATTTCTGGTCTGTGAGTTCGAGCCCTGCATCGGGCTCTGTGCTGACAGCTCAGGGCCGGGAGCCTATTTTGGATTCTGTGTCTCCCTCTCTCTCTGTTCCTCCCCCACTCACACTCTGTCTCTCTCTCTCTCTGTCTCAAAAATAAAGATTGGAAACTTTTTTTTTTAAGTGTAATATGAGAAATGTATAAAATGAAAGACTCCAAAGTCATTCCAGACCCTTCTCTGCTCAATTCTAGGCTCTGCAGCAGGCTAGGACTAGAGAAGACTACCCAGTGTCCAGAGCTGGCTTGGCCCTCAGTTGATGGTGTGTTTCACAGGTGCCAACAGTCAGCATGGGTACAGGGGCTCTGGGGCACTCTGCGGGAAACGGCCCCAGCAACGCCACCTCCTGAATGCTGCTGGAAGGCTTTGAGAGTGGAAAACCAAGCACAGCACCACGCTCCTCAAACTTGGGGAGGACTCTGTTCCAATTCTCCCAGTGAGCCCAGTCTCCAATCTTTTATTTGACAGTTGGGTAAGAAATGTTACCTTCAGCTGCTGTGTTCTGAAGTGGCCATAGGTCCTAAGCGCTAGGTTTTGCAGAAGAATCCCCCTTACCTTTAATTAGAAGGGATCGGAGTTTCTACACATTCCATCTGTGTTCATTAGGGTTTCATTCAGCTGCGAGGAATATAAAAATCCGGCCACAATATCTGCAAAACCAAGGGTGTGCTTTTTCCTCACACAAAAAGAAACTTGGAGAACTATGGTCCGGTGCTGGTGCAGAGACTGATAGCATCGCGCTCCACCTGTCCCTATCCTTGGCTCTGTCATTTCAGGGGGCTCCTTCATCAGCTCATGGCCACAAAATGGCTGCTGCAGCCCCACCCATCATACCTGTATTCCAGTAGAGATGAAAAAGAGTGATAGCTCATCATCTGGCCATCATCTGGCCTGTCATTGTGACAACAACAGTATTGGGAAGGCAAAAGACCTCCCAAGAACTCCATAGCAGACATATCCCTGCATCTCCCAATAGCCACTGCAACCAATTGCCACCTCTAGCTGGAAGGTGACATTCGAGAAGGGTGTTGTAATAGAGACTGAGCCAGTCTCCCCCCTCACCCCTTTTACATTCAGCCCCGGTGACAAGCTATTCAGTGTTTGGTGTGGAGTGGAAACTCATATGTGTCAAATGCATCTCTGAGATGCTCCAGAAACCACTTCCCCAGTTTATTCAACCAAACACTATGCAGACACGGGAAATACAAAAGTGAACAGGTCAAATACTTGCTACTTTAAAACAAAAAACAAAAACAAAACTGCATTTTGAATGAATAGGACAGGATCCCAGAGTTGAAAGGGATGCCACACGAGCCTATGCTTCCCAAAGAACTATCTACAACGATGCAAGAGGCCATCAAAGGCCAACACCACAGCCACCAGCCCGGTGTGCCTAGCTGGCACTTGAAACATGGCTCATGTGACTGAGGAACTCAATCTATTATTTGGATTCCCATTCATTTAAATTCATATTTAAATAGTCACATGTGGATACTGTCTATCACACTGAACGTCACAGGGTCTATACATCTTGTATACACACATTAAAAAACCAGAGGCTCTCATTTCATTCATTTATTTGGGAAACAATTAAGCTTATTTATTTACTTTGAGAGATACAGAAGGAGAGCAAGCAGGGGAGGGCCAGAGAGAGAGGGAGAGAGAGAATCCCAAGCAAGCCTCCATGCTGTCAGCTCAGAGACCGACGTGGGACTCAAACTCACACACCGTGAGATCATGACCTGAACCGAAATTCAGAGACGACGCTTAACCGACTGAGCCACCCAGGCGCCTCCAGAGGATCTCATTTTGATAGAAGGATGCCCAAAGGCCATGGAAGACTAGAGGTAGAAGCCAATTTCTAGTCAGTGTGAGTGGAAAAAAGAGAGGATGGATTATTTAATCTGGGTTTTGTAAGATGTATAGGAGTTTGCCACCTGGTAAAAGAAGGTTAAGGGAAAGCATTGCAAGCAGACAGAAAATTGTGTACAGAGAAAAAGGGAAGAAAATGAGGGTCAGAAGAGACCCTGAGCCAGAACAACCTAGTGAAGACGCTCCCAAATTGCTGACTCACAGAAACTCAGATAATCTATGTTTTTTACCTTAGATCACTATATTCTGGGGTAATTTGTTCCACAGCAATAGGTAACAAATACAAGACAAAACACCATACTGTGCAGGCACTAACTTCATTCTGTGAACAGCGACGGGGAATCAGAACATAACAGAGGTGGTGCTGCGGCTCAGCAGACAAGACAGAAAGGCCTAGGAAAATGTACATATACCAAGCTTGTCTCTCTAACACATCCTGCCTCGGCCTCTAGGGAAGACCCAGAGGGGGCACCTGGGTGGCTCAGTAGGCTAAGCACCTGACTCTTGATTTCAGCTCGGGTCACCACCTCACATTCGTGAGTGTGAGCCCCGCATTGGGCTCTGCACTGACAGCACGGAGCCTGCTTGGGATTCTCTCTCTCTCCCTCTCTCTCTGGCCCTCCACGGCTCTCTCACTCTCTCTCAAAATAAATAAATAAACATTAAAAAATAAATAAAAAGCCCCAGAGGCTCTAGACAGCCAGGGCTTCTGAGCTTTCCCAGCCCTGACTGGCCCATAAGCTTTCCGTGCCTAGAAGGCCATTTAATTTCAAGAGCAACATTTCAGAGGACACTAAGTTAGCCTCCCTAACCATGGTCCCTGCAAGCAATTACCTTTTCTTCTGGATAACATGCCAACAAGCATTTTAAGGGCAGAACTCCTATTTTTAACTTCCATATGCCAAGCGGAGAAAAGGGCTTTATGCAAATATAGCAAAAAAATATATATACCCTCCCAAAAGTCATCATCATTAGGCTTATTTCAAAATCAGATCTAATATTAATTCCCAGGCAATAACACCCTTCGGAATGAAAAGATTTGATTACTCTATAGGAGTTCTAATGAATAGCAGCCACCACTCCTCTATGCAAACCCACTCCCACTCTCTAAGCATTTTAAAGAATTTTTCTTTTCTTTATTTCTTTTTTTTTTTTTTTTTTTAAGTAACATCATATAGAGTTCGGAAACACCAGCGAGAAAACATCCTGGCTTCAGAACTGGAAGATCATAACCCTCGGGAGGCCCGGTGACAGGGGCCAGAGAGCATGTGGGACAAGTGAAGGAGTGGACGCTTCTCTGCACGACTTAGGGCCAGTCCCTTTCCACCATAGGCAGGGTCTCTAGAGCAAATATATCCACTGGTCATAAACTCCAGTTCCAGACCAAACAGTAGGGAGGCGGGAAACCTGAAGTAGCTATTTAAACTCAGGGCTATGGGTTTGTTTTTTTTTTAATTAGCCTCATATTTAAGCCCAAAACTGGTGTAGGCAGATACAACCAGCAAGTGTCAGCAGTATGACCTTGGTGTCCACAGGCCAGAGGAATGTGTTTCTCATGAAGTTTCATAAAACCGCAGGATATGAGCACTGAAGGGTCCCGGCAGTGACTGGAGGCAACCCTCCCTTTCACCAATGAGGAACTTAAGGCCGGGGAGTGGAGGGGACTCACCCCAAACTGCATGCATGTTGACCCAGCTGGAGCAGAAGCTCGGGCTTTCTCCAGCGATTCAGAAGAGTTACGTCCAACACTCCCTGGATCCAGTCTCAGAGGGGTGATAACACAACAAAGGATTATGACTCGTGCGAGCTGACCGGGAACTGTGAATCTTAAGAAGGGATGCTTCTTGCTTCTAACTGATAGGGCTCTGTTAGGAAATCTACTTTCTTCTGCCCCAAACTACTTTAGTTCCAGGACCAAGGCAGATGGGGACAAATCTCATTCGCATGAAGCCCCATCAACATTCCTGTGGGACAAAACAATAGTGGGAAACCAGCCGTGAGGTGTCTCTACCAGCTACCACATTTGACAAGTTATAGGATCTTCGAGAAAAGGTTTGGAAGGACTATTTCAGGCGGCAAGACTGTAGATGTGCTGTGCAGCACACACACCCCCCGCCCCCGCCAGCCCCCAGGCATGCAGCCTGCTCTCCTGGACCGGCTTCTCGGTGCCTCCCGGCAGAGAACAGATTTCTGTCTTTGCTCTTCTCTTTCTGTGACTGAAAAATTCACGCACACATACGGGAAAAAATGAAAATATAACAATAGCCTATACAAAGAGGTTAATTCTCTTTCAAACTCCTGAACCCAGGCCCTCCCTGCCTCTAGATGCAAGCATTATTCACCATATTTTATTTCATGCCCGTGCGTATATCTCCTTTTCTTTCCACCAAGGGGAACATTCCAAACTCATAACGCCTTTGGTATTTTTCACTCAACAAAAGAGCTTTGAGATCTTTCCATGTCACCGTATAGAGATCCACATTATTCTTTTTTCATGAGTTCATAATATCCCATTGTTTAAATATACAATCATTTAGTTACCATTCTCTTATTAATGAACATCCTGATTCTTTCTAATCTTCTGTTTCCCAAGTCGAGGCTGAGAGGACCGTCTCAGCACAGGTCTGGAGCAGAAGTCCCATGGCAGGCTTGCGCACGATGGACATCTTTAAATCAGGGACGGGATGTTAGGTCAGCCTGGTAATCGCAGCGCCTCTGTACAAAACCAGTAGAAAGCTGCCCAGGTTTCCACCTCAACCTGGCTTCTTGTGCCTGCTTCCTCCCTCCCCCTGCCCTTCCTCCTGTCTTCAGATGGTCGGTCTCCTCCACAAAACCCCCATGCTCCTCTGAGTCCCGACAGAGGAGCCTGAGTCCCGCCATACGAACCTGCCTCCCTATGTAGAGGAAAGCAGTTCATTACATGTCTGCTAAAGAGCCCATAAGTGCATGAACGGGTGATGGAGTGAACAGCAGCCACTTAATAAGGGTCTCCCAGTTTTCGGTGGATTTTAACCCTTTTAACAGGAAGATACCAGATCTCTCCCTTCTTGAGTGTGGACAAAGATGTCTTCCCTTAGGTCATGCCCATGTTCTTCAGGGCGACCTTATACGTGCAGAAGGAGCAGAGAGCGCACCTGGACCCTCCCAGGCCAGTGGCCACCGTGTGCGTGCATGCGCACGTGTGCACGCGTGCATACCGAGCGTGAAGCAGGCCATTCCATAAACAACAAAAACAACAAAAGCAGACTGCCCGTGACCTTCAGAAGAACGCCGCGACCCCCCCACCCCGCCCCCGGTGAAGGCTGTCTGCAGGACTGCCTGGGGCTCTTTTGTTCGGGGCTGATTGGAGCTGTCATGGACACAGTGCATCTCCCAGTGGCAGCTTGTTGTAAACCAGGCAAGCTCTGTATGGATGCCCTGCCCGGAATTCACTCTGGCAAACAACCCGGGCCTTACTCCTCCGACGAGGGGAGAGTTTGCCGGAGATAAGGAATCGTGGCAGCTGAAAACCACAACAGCTTATGCTGATGACTAAGGAAGTGCCAGGCACAATCCTAAGAGCTTTGTACACAATCACACAGCTGATCGCCACCCAGTGCCGTCGTACTGCCATTATCCCAGTTACAGAGCAGGAAACCAAGGCACAGGGGTTGAGTAACTTATTCAGAGTCCCAGAGCTGGTAAGCGCCAGATGTGAAGCAGGAATCTAGGCCCAGGGCTATTTCCCACTAGGCTGGGGGCAGGGGTGGGGGTGTCTGTCCACACTGCAGGCACTGCTCTCAGCAATCTACACTTATCTCCAGTGGTCTCTCCAGCAGCCCCGTGAAGCGGGAACCATGAATAACTCCTTTTGCCAATAAGGACACAGGAGGTCACCTCAATAAGCCTGTGGAAGATCCCGCTGCCAGTAATTAAGCTTGGGAACCCAGATTCCTTCAGCTCCAAAGCTGGTGCTCAGAACCACTGCTCTGCACCACTTCTGATCCCGCTGTCCCTTCCCACCCCCTAACCCTCCCTCCCACCCGCAACAGCTGCCCTCATGTTTTGCGTTTAAACCACAAGCGGCATCTTGTACCTGATCCTGGGACTTCAGCAAACTTCAGCGAACCTCAAGGGCTTGTGAAACCTTTTGGTTTTAAAAACAGTCAGTGGCTAACACTATGGATAGAGACAAACAGGCTATCAGAAACACAATAAACTTGGAAGTAGAAGAGAGGCTACCAATTGGCCCCCGGTTCCAAGGAGACAATGGTAATAGGTATCACTTTGTGAGTGCTTATTGCCAGATACTGTTCTAGATGCTTAACCTTTAAAACTCATTCAGGGATGCCTGGGAGGCTCAGTCGGTGAAGTGTCTGGCTCTTGGTTTTGGCTCAGGTTATGATTTCACAGTTTGTGGGACTGAACCCAATGTCGGGCTCTGCACCGACAGCCTGGAGCCTACTTGGGATTCTCTCCCTCTCCCTCTCTCTCTGCCCCTCCCCTGCTCACACATGCATATTCTCTCTGTCTCTCTCAAAATAAATAAACATTTTGAAAAAATCAAAACAAAAGTCATTTAATTCTCTCAACTACCTTCTAAAGTCGGTAGCACGGTCTTCATTTTACAGGAAAGACAAGGCACAGAGAGATTCAATAAGCCGCCCAGAGTCACGCAGCTTATAAGAGCAGGACCAGGAGTCAAGGCCAGGCACTCTGGCTCTGGAGTTGGGTTGCCAGACTTAGCAAATTACAATCACACACAGCCTCACACACACACACACACACACACACACACACACACACACGTCATTGTTTCAGTATACAAACGTTGCACGCCACATCCCTGCTCCTCCACAGCCTATGTGATGCACACACAGCGTGCTTCCCTGTACGTGCAGTGATAGGCTCACCTTTGCCGAAGATCCTAAGTGGGGGAGATACCCACCACCGGTCCCAACCCCTGTAACCACACCAAGACTGGAGACCCCCTCTCCAGCACCTCCCCATTTCCTCATCTGCCAGCACAAAGGATAAACACACACCCCTGTCCCCACATAGGGCACCCTCCCAGCCCCGTGTAGCTCGTGATGATAAAGAGAGGGCTCTTTATCCACCTCTGGACCACGGAGCTTGTCCATGCAGCCAGTAGCTGCTTTCTACTGATGTCTAGGATAAAGCCGAAACCATTGTGTTTCGCATGTGCACAACGCAGGTGAGGCTGATGCTCCCCTTGAGCTTGGAAAGGAGTGGAGGGCACCGAAGGGCCCTCCTACCCTTCACGAGGGGTCCTGAACAGGAGACCTGGGCTTCAGTCTAGGATGTGGGCGCAGCAATAGGTGAGGCTCCTCTGAAAGTAACAGAACAAAAAGAGCCTCGTGGCCGTGTATCTGGCGGGAGGACCAGCAGAGCTTTGGGGGCTGGGGCAGGGCAGGATAACCCTCAGAGCAAGCAAACGTAGAGCGCAGCTCAGAGACGAGGCCGATTCTCTAGATACCTACAGGGCCTGCTGCGGCATGTGTGCGTGGATCCAGATGTGGATTTCGAGATTGCCGTTTGGGGTGCTTCCTGGGGCTAAGAACCATGAAGACACATGTCCCCCCTGCAGTTTTATGACCACGTTTAGCAATGAGTGATGCTGAACAGAACAGAACAGAACCATTCTGCGGTGAGCGCCCAGGCCTCACAGACGCTGCCTCCCTCCTCCCCAGAGCGGGGCTGGTGGAGGCACAGACCTCCTCTCTGCCCCCAAAGCTTTCGGTTTCCACAAAAGGGATTCTCAGCAAAACAGCATCCTGGCCGCAGGTAATCGCGGGCCGCTTTCTCTTTAAATAGCTTCTTTGTAACCACAAACATGTATGTTTTTCATAAAGCTCTGAAAATTGTACTAGGCCCTGGGGAGGTACCAAGTGGAAACGCGGGTGCCGTGAGATTAGAACTCCACTACTCCAGAGGTACACTGTGCTGTTTGTAACAATTATAATAATACACCTGTACCACCATTGTCAGTGTGGACCAGCCACACGGGGGCTCATTAGTATTGTATTAGGGCTGCATGGGGAAACAGATAATGGCCCATAATGAAAAATGCCAAATTTTCTATATAATAAAAATGAACTTGATTAATGAAAATCACTTTCAGGGAAAGAGTTACAGCGTTGTTAGAAATAAAAAATGATGTATTAATCCGACATTCTTACAGATGGTCCCAACCTCCTGACAACTGCTATTCATTTGAGATGCTATTAGCATGCATAATTATGCTAATTAAGTTGTAATTAAGCACCAATTCTTCAGAGGGCTTTTTTTGTCTATCATTTAATACAACTCAGTTGCAAAGAGAGTGCTTAAAGCTTTGTACAGTGTTTCATTCAAAAGGGGTTCCCAAATTTCTTAGCAAAGATTTAGCAGCTGAGCCATGGATAGGAGCTCTAATCCTTGTTTTGGTTAAAGAAAAGTCAGTAAATACCAGCGGGGTCTGCCAGTTGTTGATAAAATAATGAACGCTTTCTGCTAAAATGAGCACGGTTCAAACCAGGGCAATTACAATGAGAACAAAATGTATAATTATCAGTAGTGATAGAACCATTGTCCTATTACATGGTCGTTTTTATTCTTTTTATTTGAAAAGAGGGGACTTAAGGAGTACATTCAATGAGAAATAATTAGAAAAAATGGCATTCAATATTTTATTAAAAGTAAAATAAATCAGAAAGCTAAGGCTATCTCATGGGGGGAGGGGATATGCATACAGAAGGAATCAGTGATTTTGTTTCCAGTTCCAAAGGTTATTGAGATAAACATTTTAAAAAGAACACCAGAAACTGATAAAGTGCACTTCAATGGTCTTTTCAACTCAACTATCTACAGAGGCAAAAGCAGACTTTTTAGTGGAGACGTTGGTTAAACTGGCAATTCCAAAGATACATGTGTACCTGCCAGTTTGACTGAATTCTACCACTTTTGTTCCCAAATATTTACTGTGTATGAGTATGCTGGATGCAGATTCGAGATCTGTTTTGTTTTCTCACTAGTTCAGCTGTGATGAAGCCAGAAACAGCCAAGGAGCTTAGAACAAAGGGGAATAAAGGGCTTGAGAACAGTGTTTGAAGGAGGAGTTAGCAGGGTCCGTTTTCCCGGGACGCCAGCACCCTGTTACCTTCCTTGCAAAGCAGAGAAATCTGTTTCCCGTGACCCGCCTTGTCATCTTTATTCTACCCTGAGCTGAGGGGGCAGAATCAATAAACAGACCTTGAGGAGCCCGGATTCTCCCTGAATGTAACTTTAAGCGACTTATTTAAAAGAAAACCAAGAGCCTATACCATTGCAACCCTATATCCCAACTGCCACATAAAAAACGATCAGAGTTTAAAAAAAAAAAAAATAGCTCCAGGAGGGAGCATTTGAAATACCGTTATGCCAAATCTTGGCAACCCATCTCCCTCCCTCTTCTAAGTATGGCATTAAAAAAGTAAACATACACTTTTTCTTTGAAATGAGCTTTGCCTGTCTTTTCTGTTTCAATCTCTATTTGGACATGGTCTTTGCATTTAATTTAATTTTAAGCCTCTGGAAAACGAACTCCTCGGGTAGTATGCTCTGCAGAAACCACTCATTTTGTCTAGTCTCTACTCTCTCTGCCTGTAGGCCAGCGCAGGAGGGAAGGAGCTTACAGAAGAACATTGTACTGGAGGGTGGGAGAGGCAGCTGGTGGCCTGCCTCAGCCGCAGTGTAACATTCACCGAAGTGTTCAGCAATGTGCCCTCATCTGTAAAATGGAACGCCCAGTAGCTGCTCTGGATGGTTCACATGGAGGACCAGACAAGGAAATATATAGGCAAGGTGAACACAATGCCCCGTTACATCCAATGTGTGGGATTTCTGCTCAACAAAGATGTCAGGTGTTACTGAGACCCTCTGATGCTGAATGTCCAGATGCGTCCACACCACAGACACAAATACACTTTTCATTTGTTCATTCATTCAAGAAATGTTTACTACGTATCTACAATGTGTTCTATAGAGTTTGAAATGTTGGGGATACGGCCGTGAACACGTTGCCACATTTAAATAAGATGCCAGATATAAGGGCTATGGAGAAAATAAAACAGAGTGACATGATAATTACTGGATTCAGGGAGTTGCTTTTGATAGGATGGTCAGGAAAGAAAGTCATCTCTGAGATGGTGACATTTAGCAAGACTGGGAATGGCAGTCGGTGACAAGCGTGTACCACGTGAAAATAAAGAATGGGATTTCTAAAATTCAAAAGCTTTCATGTGGCAAAGGAAACCATCCATAAAACAAAAACACAGCCCATTGAAGGGGAGAAGATATTTGCAAATGACAATACATACATAAAGAACCGCTAAAACTCAACACCAAAAAAATAATCTAGTGAAAAATGGACAGCAACCCTCAATAGACACATTTCCGAAAGAGACATCCAGATGGCCAGCAGACACACGAAAAGATGTTCGACATCACTCCTCATCATCATTTGAAATGCAAATCAAAAACACAATGAGATACCACCTCACACCTGTCAGAATGGTTATTATTAAAAAGACAAGAAACAACAAGTGTTGGCGAAGATGTAGGAAAAAGGAACCCTCATGCACTGTTGGCCGGAATGGAAACTGGCGCAGCCACTGTGGAAAAGAGTATGGAGTTTCCTCAAAAAAATTAAAAACTGAACTACTATGCAATCCAGAAATTCTACCTCTGGTATTTAACGTAACAAAATAAAATGAAAGCGCTAATTTGAAAATATATATGCACCCTTATGTTCACTGCACCATTATTTGCAATAACCACGATAAGGGAGCGGCCCAAGTGTCATCGATAGACGAATCGATGAAGATGTGGGACACGCACACACACGCGCACACACACACACACATATACACACGCACACAGGCATACACACACGCACACACACATATACACACATGCACACACACACATATACACACACATATACACACATGCATGCACATATACACACACACACACACACTGAAATATTATTCAGCCATAAAAAAGAATAAAATCTTGCCATTTGCAACAACCTGGATGAGCCTAGAGGGTGTTACGCTAAGTGAAATTAAGTCAGACAGAGAAAGACAAATACTGTATGATCTCATTTATAAGTAGAATCTAAAAAACAAATGAATAAACAAAATAAAACAGAAATAGGATACCACAAACAAACTGGTGTTTGCCAGCAGGTAAAGGGGTTTAGGGGGGATGGACAAACTAGGTAAAGGGGATTAAGAGGTACAAACTTCCAGTTATAAAATAGGTAAGTCACAGTGATGTAAAATACAGCATAAGGAATAGAGGTGATTACATCGTAATAATTTTGTATGGTGACAGATGGTAACTAGACTTACTGTGGTGATCGTTTCATAATGTTTACAAACGTGAGATCACTATGTTGCACACCTGTAACTAATATGGCATGTCAACTACACTTCAATTAACCAAAAAAAAAAAAAAAAAAAGGAGTAAATTCCACAAAGAACATACAGAGAGAATGGGTAGCGCAAAGGCCCTAAAGGAGGATCGAACTTGGCTGGTTTGAGGGATGAGGAAAAAGGACAGGATGACAGGAGACACCAAACAAAGTTGGATATTGGAAGCCCATGGGGTCAGAGGAGAGATGAGATCATACAAGTCCTCACAGATGTGATAAGGAGTTTGGATTTCTTTCTAAGGGTGATGAGAAGGCATCCGGTTGTTTCCAATCAGGTAGAGATATATGTGTGTGAGCTTCTGGAGAGGACTGGGTTGCGGGTGAGCAAGAGGAGAACAGGGTTAAGAAGCCCTTTCAGGAATCCAGATGGGAGACAGAGGCTCGGGCAGAGGAGGTGGCATGCCCACGGGGCAAAGTGGCCAGCTGGGGGACCTATTTCGGACATAGAGCTAATAGGGCTGACCACATATACACGGGACGGGTGGACTTGGTCACTCGTTGTAAAAATATCCCCCCAAATAGTTGCTTTCTAATATTTTTATTACTCATGTGTCCCTATACTGAAACTGAAGGCAAAAATGGGACAATCTCAAGCACAATATCTAAGATGTGGAGGACAACCTTAGACGATGGGACTATCAGATCTCTTGGCAGTGGTCTCCAAGGAAGGCAGGCAGGCATTCCTGATCTACATAAGCTACCTGTAACTCATATAAGAAATATCAAGGCCTGGAAGCTAGTGGGCAAAGTTCCACGGGAGTCTGAGAACTGACGGAAAGTAAAAGGCTTCAAATAAGGAACCTAGTAATTTGCTTCCTGGAAAGAACCACAGGCATAGAAGGAGAAATAAATCAGTTGCCGTCAAAGAATAGAAAAAACAACGCTCGGGAAAGGAAAAGCTAAAATTCCCACACCCATCTCGCAGAAAAAGGGCTTATTCACTTTGTTGTTTAAGCTTATTTATTTTGAGAAAGAGAGAACATGGGGGAGGGGCAGAGAGAGAGGGAGAGAGAGAATCCCAAGCAGGCTCTGGGCCATCAGCATAGTGCCCAACACGGGACCTGATCCCATGAACCATGAGATCATGACCTGAGCCGAGATCAAGAGTCGGACACTAAACCAACTGAGCTGCCACGCACCTTGACGACACTTTCAACGGTCAAGTCAAACAGATCGAGCTAACTATATGCAAGGTGCTGTTACATCTGTTACTACTTTAACTGATACTGTCACCTGTGAGGGATGTGACACAGTCTTGAGCAAGGTAAGTCAGCCTACAAGTGACAAAACTGGATTCAAAACCATACTTCGGGCTTCAAGCCACTGTTCTTTCCACACTGAGATAATTCTTGGGACGTGGATACTCCAGAGCTCCCTCCCACATATTCATGAGAAAGTACATTTCCTCCAGGACCTGCAGATCTTAATCACAAAGAGCCCCTCTCCTGAAGGCAACCACAACTCCCTGGAAGAATCGGCTTTTCTTTGCCTTTTCTAGAACTTAGCATTTTAAATATAGCCCTTTACCAGTAACTGTTGAGGTCAGAAGGGTGGAATAAGGGAATAAGGGAATGATGAGGGGAACAATTTTAAGAACAGATGGCCAAATATTTTTTTTCAATACGTGGCAAAAAAAAAAAAAAGCAAAGCAGAAAGCAAATGACAAAGAGGAAAAAATATTTTCAGCCTACATCACAATAAAGTTAACATCCCAAATATATTGAAAGCTTCTATAAATAGAGAAAGAAAACCCAACAATCCTGTAGGAAAAAAATAAATAAATAAAACAAGATACAGGAGTCACGGAAAAAGAAATATAATAACTCTTAAATGTGTGAAAAAGTGCTCACTCTTGCTAATAAAAGAAAAATGAAAAGTAAAACTATAGCTAAATAGAATTTCCCACCTATTATGTTCACAGCTAAATAGAATTTCATGCCTATGAAGGTCGACTGCATACATACATACACACGCTCACATGCGGGCGCACACACACACACACGCACACACACACACACACACACACTGTGTTGGTGAGGGAAAAACGAGCTTTAATACTTGTGGCAGCATTTTCAGATGGTACAACCCCTATATCAAAGACTTTGTAAATGTCTAGCACAGTTACACATGCATTTACCCTTTTAGTCAGAAACCCCAAAGATGTGCTGGCAAAAAATAAGATGGTTTGAGCAAATTCATCATTGAAGCTCTGCTCGTAATAGCAAAAAACTACAAACAATACAAATGTCCATCAATACGTAGCTAGTGGGATAAATCACCATGCAATTATAAAAAGGAATAAAAGAGATCTATATACAGTTCTTCAGTGGTCATTAGAAAATACTGTTCATTTCAAAAATGCAAGGAGCAGATAAGCCTGTAGGGTACATTTCCTCTTATTTAAGAAAGGAAATGTGTGCATGAGTGAAGCTGCTTATAATTTTAAAAATGCAGGCACAGAGAAGTACCTGTATTTTTTTCAAAGTGCCATGTACGGACAAGTGAAAGAACAGAATGGATAGTCAGGGTAAAAGTTAGACTTCTCTGAATATATCTTGTTTTTCAGATGTGCCTCTAAAGCTATGTAAATGTTTTACCAAGTTGTATTAAAACAATTAAATGAGAATAAGAAAAAATACCTCAAAATTGGAAACTAAATGAAACAAAGAACCTAAGTATACATGACATAATCAAAAGACATTATTTGAAGTGACTTGAAAATACAATAATTTGACCATGAGACTCAATCCTAAGGTCAGAAAGAACTGCAAAGAAATATTTGCTTTGGTCATTTGAACTGTCAGTATCAACTCAACATATCTGTTCATAAAAATATGTTTTTCTTAGAGCTGTCTTCAGAAAAGGCCTATGTATAATGACCAACCAAATACAAAGAGCCCAGAGTCCAGATCTGGTCTCAAAACACCTTTTCTCACTGGTAGAAAGCACTTGTTCCTTGGAGAAATGGCTGATTGCAAATCTAAGCACAGGAAATGAACAAGATGAGCCAGAGACAAATAGGAAAGCACGAGTCACCAAGACTTCTGGGATCACATCAAAGGACACAGAAGCCAACTTGAAAGAAATTCCATTGGCCAAAGATGGGGTAACTTGAGCATAAAAAGAACAGTAGCTGCCACTGATTTAAACGTATCAATCATGTTAAAATTCGTGTGTTTATAATTATATTGTTTTTAAAAGTTTGTCATTGCTACGGTTTGAATGTTTGTATCCACTCTCTAAATCCATACGTTGAAATAAGAATGCTCAGTGTGACCACTTTGAAGTTGAGCCTTTAAGAGGCACTTACGTCATGTGGACAAACACCCTCCTGGGTGAAATTGGTATTCTCACGTAATAGATCCTACAGAGACCCCCTAACCTCTTTACCATGTGAGGACACAAGAAATCTGAAACCCAGAGGATGGCCTTCAACTGACCATGCTTTCACCCTGATCTTGGATTTCTAGCCTCCCAAACTATGAGAGATAAATTACTCTTGTTTATAAGCCACCCGGTCTACAGTATTTTGTTAGAACAGCCTGAATGAACTAAGACAGTCACTGCTGGAGGATGCTGGGAAACTAACTCATTATTTTGAAAACTGAAAAATAAAGAGGATAGAAATCAAGTATTTACCCTCCCTTTCCAATATGAGTTCTCCCTCACCGCAACTTTATTTTTTTTTTAATTTCTTTTTAACACTTATTTTTGAGACAGAGAGAGACAGAACATGAATGGGGGACGGGCAGAGAGAGAGGGAGACACAGAATCGGAAGCAGGCTCCAGGCTCTGAGCCATCAGCCCAGAGCCCGACGCGGGGCTCGAACTCACGGACCGCGAGATCGTGACCTGAGCTGAAGTCGGACGCTCAACCGACTGAGCCACCCAGGTGCCCCTCCCTCACAGCAACTTTAAAAGAATAAGAGCAGGAGGGGAAAATAAAAGTTCTCCTTTTCTGAAGAATTCCAGGTTAAACAATGCAACAGAGACAGACACAGGAGGACATCACCACTCTGCAACATTTGATAAACCTTTGATGGATCTAGACAATCATTATCAAAGGCCAATTAAGCTTTCAGGTGGGAAACTGGTGGGAAGTTTTATAAAGGGATGGAGTGAGTTGACCATATCTGAACCCACCAACAAATTTTAACATCCAAAAAGAGATACAAGCAGACATGATGTACCTCCTGACGGAAGTGCTCAACACCTCCTATGAGATGAAGACTTTAAAGGGAGAATCAAAAAGAATCAGGAAGCTATCAGTGACTGGATCATCACATGTTGTTGATATCCCAGCAATCTCAGATATTGTAAATAGATTTCTAATCCTCTGATGGCTTGCATGACCCTGTATGACAGAAAAAGATGCCACGATCAAGCAGATTTTTACCCTAGAAACACAAGGGCAGTTCAAGAGTAGAAAATAATCATTTCAAGTGATATGGGTAAAACATTTTATGAAACTTAAATACTCATGACATAATCTTAGGAAACTAGGAAGAAAAGGAAACATTTTTAATCTGATACAAAGTGATTTCTAAAAACCTAATATATTAGAAAAATAAATAAAAAAATAAAAACCTACTATAAAATGCATACTTAATTGCGAAATATTAGAAACATTGTTTTTAAAGTCAGGAAATGGACAAATATGTCCTATGATCACTTTTATTCCTTTGTTCTGGAGGTCTTAGTTCCTGAGGTAGTCCAAGAGATGGAAATAAGAGTTAAAAATTAGGAAAAAAAGAAAAAAAATGATTTTACATACAAATTACACATCATCCTATGGCTTACCCAGTAAAACAAAACTATTGCAGTGAAAAGGATAAAATTATCCACAAGCAAGATTTCTGGATAAGATTCCAAAATAAAAATAAATAAGTAACATTCCTATAAACCAGCACTAACCAATTTAGAAAGTACTAGAAATTAGTACTTAGAAATTAGAGAACAATTCAAGGTGTTTAATTATTACAAAGAAATAAAGCTATAAAAATGTATATGACTTGTGGAGGAAATACAATAAAAATCACAGAAAGATATAAACATTTATAAATGGAGATATATACTGCATTTATAAATGAGAAAAATTAATGCCACTAAAAATCCAAGTCTCTCCAAATTCATCTATAAATTCAATACAGTTACAATTAAAATCCCAACAGGGTTTTTCATGCAGTTGACAAACAGATCCTAAAATTCATATTGAAGGAGGAAGATCCAAGAACTGCAAAGACAACTGTGAAGAATAAGAAGAGGAAATTGTTCCGATATATATTGTTGTGTAATAAACTGCCTCAAATCTAAGCTGTTTGAAACAACAATTTATTTTGCTCACAAATCTACAGTTTGGGCAGATCTGGGTGGAAACCTCTCTTCTCTGCCCCAGGAGGCAGCAGCAGAAGCTGAAAGCACTGCTGAGGGCTGCCGTCATCTAAAAGCTCATTAACTCACCTGTATTGCCGTTTATGCTGGCTGATGGCTGGGACCAAGGCTGCTGGGCTGGTGGCTGCAACACCTGTACTTGGCCCCTAAACGTGGCTGCTTGGCTTCCTCACAATATGGTGGCTCAGTCCTGATCTAGCCTTAAAAGTCACAAACCACTTCCACTATATCCTATCTGTTTGAAATAGCAAAGCCTTTGCAGAAGGCTTCTTTGCAAGAAGTGGGGAATCAGACCTTTGGGAGAAGTGTCAAAGAATATTCAGACAATTTTTAAAACCACCACAGGTATGTTCCCATAAGACATGATAGTTAAATTATAGCAATTAAACATAACATAGCATGAGATGGGATGGAATGATTTAAGATGGGATGGGATGGGAAGGAATGGTTTGGGATGGGATGGTTTGGATGGGATAGGATGAAATGGAGATGGGGTAGAATGGGATGGGATAGGACGGGATAGGATGGGATACAATCTGATGGGATGGAATGAAACGGAGATGGGATAGGATGGGGCGGAGAACCAAGAAAGAGTCACATGTACACGGATACTTGATACAACAAGGGTTGACATTAGCAACTGGTAAGGAAATGATGGACTATTCATTTAAATGTGCCACAAATGATATTCATTTAGGGAAGAAATAAAATGAGATCCTTACTTTATACAACAGAAAAATTAATTCTAGCTGAAATCAATGTGCAAAACCTAAAGACAAAAATCAAGACTTTAACAAAAAAGATGTGTAAAATAAAATATTTATACTCCCTGGTAGCAAATCATTTCTTTTTTTTTTTTTTTTTTTTTAATTTTTTTTTTTCAACGTTTATTTATTTTTGGGACAGAGAGAGACAGAGCATGAACGGGGGAGGGGCAGAGAGAGAGGGAGACACAGAATCTGAAACAGGCTCCAGGCTCTGAGCCATCAGCCCAGAGCCTGATGCGGGGCTCGAACTCACGGACCGTGAGATCGTGACCTGGCTGAAGTCGGACGCTTAACCGACTGCGCCACCCAGGCGCCCCTCAAATCATTTCTTAAATGAGACATCAAAAAGCACCAGTTATAAAGAAACAGATGGTGAATTCTGACTAAAAGTAAATTATCAGTTTCTGTATAACTACCGATACCATTAAAATGTAAAAGGCCAATTGTCCTTAACTGACAATTGGTTAGTATCAGAATATATACAGAACACTTAATATTCAATAAGGAAAAGGTACATAACTCAATAGAAAAAAACAGCAAAAGCTACAAGCATTTAGTTCATAAAAAAGGAAATATGATCAAAAAATACATGAGAGGTTCCACAACATTTGCATTTATCAAGGAGATGTAGTTAAACAACAGGAAAACACCATTTTTTACCCCAAAACCTGGCACATATAATTAATCACAATATCAGATGTTGGAGGGATCATGCGTACACTAATGGTAAATGTGTATTTTGGCAACATGACAGCATCTAGTAAGATTAAAAACACCCAAACCTTGCCAAACGGCAACCTACTTCTCTGAGGTATGTACTTCAGAGAAATGGTCGCGCTCTCTCTCTCTCTCTCTCTCTCTCTCTCTCTCACACACACACACACACACACACAAAGAAATTAACAAACATGTTAATGGTGTGTGAGAACAAAATAAGCAAATACATAAATAAGTAAGAGAAAACACTTAAGTGTTCATCAGGAGAGAAACAGATAAATTATGTTATAGTCAAATAATGAAAAATTCAACACTTAAATGAAAGAACTTGATTTATAAGTATGTTGAATTTTAAAAGCATGTTGCTGAAGGATAAGTACTGCATAATATACCACTAATGCATTTTCATACCATATATTATCTCTTGATATGTACTGATGTAGTAAATGTATAAAAATTATGGAAGTGAAGGATATGTGCCAAGACAAATTCTCTGGGAAACAGAGAAGGGAAACGTGGCTGCCGGGGACAGATAGGAGACTTCACTGATAGGTCACATTTTATACCATGATAATAATTATAAATACGAAAACCTGAAGCAAAAACATCAAAATGTTACATTTTATTATTTCTAGTTAACGGACAGGGGTATTTGTTATATTACTTTCATAATTAGCTCATTTATATTAAACATGGTAAGTGCCAAGAAATTTAGTTATTGGACTCTTGGTGGTAAGTGGAAGAAACTCAAGTGGCCCAGGTTAGATACAAATGGAATATTGTGACTCGCAGAATCTCACAGCAGTGTGAGAGACCAACCCTGAGAAGAACACAATTTCAGCAAATCTTAGAAACCAACCTGAACCAAGAAGTGCGAATGCCACCCGGACTCTCTCACCTGCTCTGATGTCTGCATCTTTCTGCCTGTAACGGGGCAATTCTTACCACACCAGTACTGGTCCTACAGCCGGTACTGTTACGTCAGCAGCAATGGGCACTTACAGAGTGCCTACTGTGTACACAGCAACGGTCTAAGCACATTACCTTTAGTAACTAATTTAATCCTCAGAACAGTACCACTTTATGGATGGGGAAACTAAGGCTAAGAAAGATGAAATAACTTGCCCAAGCCACACAGCCGGTAAAGAGTTAAAAAGGCATTAAACCCAGGCAGCTATTATGATGATGATTTTTATTCCTAATCACTGGAAATGGATTTTTACCAACTTGTAGAAATCTGAGTATTGAGGATTTTTTACATATATTTTCTTCATCTCACACTCTCCACTACTGGAAGAACAAAGATGCTCCTTCCGGCCCCACGTTTAAAAGTCCAAGGGAAGGGCTGTGGTTAACTGATGTAGCTCAGATGCTGCTCTCAGACCAATCATCCATGGCCTGTAGGCGGCAGCGCAAGGGGTACAAGAAGCATGAAACACAATGGAAGTTTCCATGGAAACTATAAAGTTAGAGCAGGAAAAGAGATGACCAGAAAAAATAAAGACAGTTTCCCAAGGCAGTAGAGGTTAAATAGATAAATAAAAGATGCCCATTACATTTTGGCATGGTATTAAATATGGAGTTGGTTGTTTTTTATAACTTTTCTGTTTTATCTAAAATGTGTAAAATGAGCATGTATTGTTTTATTGCTTTAAAAAAATGTAAGTTCTTTCAGCAGCTGCCCCTCCTTTGAATTCTTCTCCTCTTCTCTTTTCTCTCCCCAGAAACAGATTCTGGCACTTTGTGTTGGTGGATGAATGGAGTCAATGTCTCCTACACAGTCTCTGAATTCCTCCAAAGTGTCGAAAATATTCTCTGCAAACATACCATAGTGAAGAAATTAGGAAAGTTCTTAAAGGTCAAGTTTAAAAGTTGTTTCAAATGATTAATTGTTTTATTTTTTTTGTATTTGGAATGGTGCCCAAACAGATAGAAACAGTGCATTATAGATACAGAGGCATTGGTTCAAATCTTGGCTCTGATACTAACTGGGAAATAATTATGAACATGTCTTAATCTTTTTTATCTTAAGTTCATCACTTTAAAATGGGGTAATAATAATTTCACAGGATTGGGGGGTGGTGGATGGTATGTGGAAGGGAGAATATCAGAATGGTAAAAGTTTGGTCCAGGTGGTAAGGTAATCATAGATTTAGAGAAGAATCTGTCACTTGTCCAGAAGAGCATCAGTGATCTTCCAGAAATTACAATTTCATGTAATTGGAGGTGCATTTCTAGGTTTAGCTCTCTTTATTCTTTTTTTTTTTTTAATTTTTTTTTTTTTAGTTCTCTTTATTCTAGGGGAGGGGTTAAGCCCCCTTAGACGTGGGCTCTGGCAGGGAATATGGCTCCTGGAGAAGGCATCTTCCCATGGTGTCTTTGCCTAGCATCCTTGCTAGACAATAATCGTCTGTATTTTATTTTATTTTATTTTATTTTATTTTATTTTATTTTTATTTTTATTTTTATTTTTATTTTAGCATGTTTCTGCTAAAGTACATTCTCCTACACATCTGAAACCAGAGACCTAGGAAGAGCCTCCTATTCTCCTTTCTCAGCCAGGATTCAGCCCAAAGGCATTAAGAATGAGCTGTCTTGGGGGCACCTGGGTGGCGCAGGCGGTTTAGCGTCCGACTTCAGCCAGGTCACGATCTCACGGTCCGTGAGTTCGAGCCCCGCGTCGGGCTCTGGGCTGATGGCTCGGAGCCTGGAGCCTGTTTCCGATTCTGTGTCTCCCTCTCTCTCTGTCCCTCCCCCGTTCATGCTCTGTCTCTCTCTGTCCCAAAAATAAAATAAACGTTGAAAAAAAAAATTAAAAAAAAAAAAAAAAAAAAAGAATGAGCTGTCTTGGACACGAATTTCTTCCTGCTACATTAGAGACACAGACAAGGTAGAAAGCTGTGTCTTAAGAGAGCGTTTTAGGTTCCGAGGGCCGTTATGCATTGTTTATACATGTGGTGGCCAAGAAGAAAAGATAGAAAAGCATCCCTGGGAGAGAAAGAGACTCCAAACTGGAAGGGCCTGGATCCTTTATCAGCAAGAAAGGCAAGAGGAGGACACAAGTTGAATGTTTGACTCATCTGCTGGGGACATTAATCTTTCAGACAGAGGGAGCAACAGTTCATTTCAAAGACTTAACAGAAGTTCATGATTGCACTTATTCCCCAGACTGGGGTTCAGGGTGGTGTGGAGGGCCCATGAGGGTGAAGGAGGAGGAGAGTTAGAAGGTGATGCAGCCGTGGAGGTGATGGGAGTCTAAACTTGGAGGGTGCAGGTGAGGATTGAAGGAAGTGAGCCAACTCTAGAGACATCCAGGAGTCTGAGTGTGTGGGCTCTGCCATCGTTCAGATGTGTGGAGCAAGGAAGAGACGGGTGTCAAAAATGAGTCCTCAACGACAGGCTGAAGCAGTTAGAGGACTAACAGTACATTTATTGAACAGGGGTATCTGAACACAGTGGCCTGGCCCAGGGATGAGGAGCCCCCAGGGATAGCTCTAGACACCTAGGGCAAGTATTCCTGTCCTTGTGGCAATGGAACGCCACAATAAATAAAACATATGGTGTCTCATGTAAATAATAGTCTCTTGTGAATCTGGTCAACCTAAGACATCCCCGCAAACCCCTGATAAGTCCATAAAATTGAGGATGGAGGACAGAATGGTCGGAATCATAGAAACCTCTCCCTTGTGACACCCCCTTTCCAGATTTAACACAGCCACCAGCACACCTTCTGTCCATCTCTCTGTTCAATGTCGGCAGGGAGCTGAGAGGTTAAGTCCCAGAAATTATCACAAGAAGGGTGAAAATAAAATGCTCAGGGGAATTCAAAGAAAGGAGAAGTTGTCTGCATAGGGGAGGACAAGGGAGGTGACCTGGGGGTCAAAAGGCGAGCAGGATTTGGATCTGCAAAGAAGACACCCACTTGATTTCAGAAGAAGATGGGAGGGGGTATCAGGATGAAAATTTGAAACAAAAATGAGAACATCTAAGCACACAGTACCTCGCGTACAGTAGGTACTCATTAAATGAGCCCTGGACCTAGGTCGAAATCTTAACATCTTTCAAGTCACTTGTATCCCTTTGCTTATTTATGTACCTGCACTTGGAGCCCATATTTATAGTTCACATAGTCCTGTCCTCTCAGTACTGTTTGTCTTATATTGGGAACCACTTTTCTTTGTAACCCAGTAGCTCTTATTTGGGGCAGACGGACTTAAGAGACCATTATGCACTGGCAGGAAAGGCTAGAGCTGCTTCTGAGCTAGGTGGGCTGGGCCCGGAATGGGTCAAAGACGAGTAGCAAAAAGGAACAAAAGCTAGCCTATCTGTGGGCCTCATGATTCTCTCCTAAGGAAAATCCCTCTGGCGCGTATTAAATAAATTACCATTGAATGAATGAGCCAGGGAATGAATTAAGAGTCACTCATTTTAACAATAATAGCTTATGTGTGTAAAGGGCTAACCTGTCATAGTCACTGCATGCAGTGATTTATATTCATACGGTCCTCTTTGGTTTTCCTCTTTTTAGAAACATGAAGTTACAGAACTTTCCTAATATCACACAGCTAATAAGAGATGAAACCAGGACGCAAACCCATGTGTGCATTTATTGTAATCCCACTAATCCTGTTCCGGTATCATGTTCTGTCCCCCAAATATTCATTCGACAGATATTTATTGAGCACTTACTATGTGTCAGGCATCTCCTAGATAATTGAGGACAGACTGGTGAACTAGACAGACATGGGTCTTGGAGTCGGGGAAACAAAAGAAGCAGGCAATGAGACACTAGTCACATCTGCAGCCTGTTACTTCGGCTCTGGATAGTTGCTATGAGAGGAAAATCAGGTGGAGTGGTGGGGGAGGAGGGGGTGTGGGGCTACTTTTGATAGGGTGGTGGGGAAAGAAATCTCTGAAGTGGTGACATTTAGGTAAGATCTGAAAGTTAGAAGCTTGTTCTACAAAGAAGCACCAGGAGGAAAAGTCATTTTCTTTAAATCCCTAGTAAAAAAAAATAGTAGGAATTTTGAAGGTAATTTAAATTTCCCAAGCATGTCTGCATGCATTAGGTCACTTCCCCTCACTGGGACAAGGCTTCGGAAATCGCTCTACTCCAGGGTCCTTTTCACAGAATGCCTCCAGCTGTTTGTTCACATTCCCCGTCACCATTTCATTCAGTTTAATAACTTCAGGTCACCAGCAGGGCTGGGGTAAGGGGCAATCACCTAACCACCTCCGAGAGAGAAACAAAATCCTTCAATTAGATAAGAATCAGTGAAGAGCGTGAGGCCCGGAGCCACAGTGAGGAGTATCAAAGCAAAAGTTGCTGACCATTGTCCAAAAGCACCCGGTCGCCCTTTAGGGAAAGCCAAACGTGGCCCGCCTCATGAGCCTTGAAACTCTGAGCAAACAGGAGTCCACATTAGAGGCAAACACAGGGCAACCAAGAGGGGACCGTTCAACACACAGACTGGCTAGGACACTCTCTCTGGTTGGGAAGGAACTCGGCAACCCTGGTGAGTATCTTGGAGACATGCAAGTCAGGATGGGCTGGGACACAGCATCTCTCTAGAGAAGACATGCCCAAACCTCCCTGCTTAGTCTCTCCCTGTTTAAGTCCCGAATCCCTCCTCCTTTACTCCGCACTGGACAACCAGGAAAATTCCACCAGGAAAACTCAGAGATTATCAGCGTGTGACATGTGAACTGCCACTGTTAACAGGGCAGCCATTGCTAATCCATCATGGCACCCTTTCCTGTGAGCCTGCAGGCAACCTCAAAATCCATCTGAACACAGTAGTGGCTCCCGGCAGCCACTACTGGGCAATAAGATTTGGAATGCAGTAGGAAATCTATGCGGCATTCCTGCGTTGTAAACCATTCCAACATCACGGTCTCTACTGTCGAATCCCCACGTAGCTCTCTATGAAGACTGATGCATTTGAGATTATCTGTTATGGTGTAAGGACCATTCAGTGAGGACCGACTAGACAGCAAAGTACTCTATTAATTCTCGACACTCTCTCAACTAACTCATTCCCACCATAACCCCATGAGGTAGGAGACGATATCAGCCCATTTCACAGATAAAGGAACCAAGGCTCAAAGAAGTAACTAACCAAGGCATGAAGCTGGTAAGTGACTGAGCCAGAACACACACCTACTCTGGAGGACACGACATCATGGTTAATTTTTTAAGAGGACAGCGTGGGGCACTTCAGAATGAAAAGGTCTCCAGATTCCACTAAGCATAAGCCAAATACCAACAGCCAGCCCTCCAGCCGGACACCGTGTCGTGTCTAAACTCACAGCAGCAGCAGCAAGATCCACCACGACAACTGCTGAGGCAGATCTACTTCCCTGTTGAACACCTTCAGAGAAACAAAGCCACTTGCAAAATCGCCCGAGCTAATGAGCTGAGATTGGACCCAGGCCTTCTAAGCCTGAGGTAGGCGTTCACATAAGACTGAAGTGCGGCTGAGTTTATCCTATCCTTCCTTTATTCAAATGCAGCTGGATCCCAGCTGCCCACCGGGTATGGGGTCCTGTGATGGGCAGGGGGCTTCGTTGACGAGCCCTGACCCACATGTCCAGGGAGCCTCTCACCTAACAGAGGACACAGACATGAAACAGACAAGTGCACTGAAAATCACATATTGACAGCCACCAGCTCTTGGAGCCCTGTGAGAATAAAACAATGGACAGTTCAGTTTTGATTGTGGGCGGGGTGAGGTCAGATGGGCCTGAACAGACAAGTCCAGTGAAGCATCTTCAGAGGACTCGAAGGTGAGTGAGTTTCCTGTGAGTTAACAGGGTGCAATATTGCTGCAGAAAGAAAAGAAAGGAGACAAAGACCTTCTTGGCCCCCCAGTTTGGCCAGGAACTAGCACTAGAACCTGGCGTACAGGAGTTGGGTGGCTGTGGAAGCACCCATTGCTAATGTCCCACTCAGCGACTCCCACGCAAGGGACGGCACATCCTTTAGGGTGACTAACACAGAGCACAGTTCTGGACGCCAACTCTCGGCTTTCTTTCTGCCCCCTGTGCATCAAGGCAAATGCATTCACTACCAGGTTTTCCTGGAACACCAGACAGACGTCTGTCATGTCCTGCAAAGGGTAAACTAAAACAAGTAGCGATGAACGGAACTTAAAACTTGAGCCAAACAGCATTTTTAGTGGAATCCATGTGTTACTCAAGTCCAAAGAAACACTCTCCTGGGGAAAAAAAATAAAAATAAAAAAAAATAATAATAAAAATAAATATATATATATATATATATATATATATATATATGCATATATATATGTTATATACATATATGTATGTATATTTATGTATGTATATATGTATGTATATGTATACAAGAAGGGTTTAATATATGTATATATACATACATATATACATATATTAAACCCTTCTTAAATACTTTGTTCTCTACCCTGAGATGGGATGCCCACAGCAACTGTTCTTCCTCATAACAAGATTCCAACATTTTGTGTTTCATAACTAGGAAGCAAGTATTTGAGGGGAGAGAGGTGGTCATAAGCCCAGACAAATCTGAAGACGAGCAGGGAAGAGCTTAAAAAGCCCCACATGTCAACCTTTTCTGGTGTCCTCAATGGATATGACCCAGATTTACTTGGACAGTCTCATTTCCTTCCTTATATTAAGTGAGGTTAATATACAAAATGTAAAACTACACATAATTTTTAAAAACTGAATTGATGAGGGTAATTTCCATTTTCTACACAGCCATCAACAACAAGAAAATGAAACAGGATACATGAAATGGCTGTTTTCAGGCAAACAACAAGCATCACAGGACTTAAAACCCTTTGAGAGGCAAGAAATAAACGATGAGAGAAGCACTGTAGTTACCCCAGGCTTCTACCTGAAGGCACTTTCTCGACTCCAGCCTACGATGGGCAAACTGTGACAAACCATGGCAGTTATCACCGAGTTGAGGAGAGAGAAGAGAGCTCAGGCAGGTGGAGAACTTTCAAGGCAGAGTACAAGAGAGTACTCATGATCACGGGCATTTTACCTTTTTAAGTTTTCGCTTCTTCGTTCTCTAGAATTGGAATGTCTCTATTTAATCCACAGTGTTACTGGAAGCATTGGCAGACCTCAGCGATAGCTATCATTTTCTATGTACCAGCTACTGTTCAAAACCCTTAGGTTTACTCTGAACAACAGCCCCCAAGGTAGACACTACTGCTGCCTCGTTTGACAGCTGAAAAATCAGAAGAGTGATGTGGTAGACAGCCTCTAAGAGAGCGGCTGTGACCCTAACTCCTAGTAGTCACACTCCTGTATTATCCTCCCCCCCGGCCGTGGGCTGGACTTAATACCACTTCTGAGATCAGTTTATAAAAACACTAAGGTTTGTGTCTTGGATGTCCATCTCACTCGCTCTGAGGGCCCCGCAGGGTCTCATGTGGCAAGGAACCAAGGGAGGCCGTCGGCCAACAGCCAGTGAGGAAATGGATCCTGCCGACAACCGCGTGAGTGAATTTGCGAGTGGATCTCTCCCCAGTCGGGGCCTCAGATGAGACCACGGGCCTGGCTGATGGCTGAGACAGAGGACCCGGCTAATCCATGCTCCGATCCATGACCCACAGAAAGTGTGAAATAACTAATGTTCGTTCTTTTAGGCTGTAGATCTTGGGGGTAATTAGTTACGCAACAACAGATAACTGAGACCAGTGATGTTAAGGAATTTTCCCAAAGCAATCGTAGTACAAGTGGACCAGCTAATATAAAATAGCAGCCAACATATATCAGTATCTCAGTGAAGGATAATGATTGTGATGATGATGAAGATGATGATGATGATGATGATGATGACGACGGTGATGGTGGCGGCAACTGGTGATCTAAATAAATAGCCCCCAAAAATGTTCCATTGAAACTATAGCCAAAATGGCTTTCTGGATGAATTCTTCAAAGTGCATCCTTCTTCTTAAGAGAAAAGAAGAAAGACAAAGTATGCCTTCTCCAGCGTCCTCTGGATGCAAAGGATGTGTGGCCCAAAGAGCATCATGCCTACTCCTTCCAGACGTTAGTCAGAACTGCCTAACAGTGTCCACATCTCACTGGAGAATGTTCTGGTGTTGGGTTGAAATAAATATGCACAGCAGAGGGAATCCAAATTCCAGTCGCTGGGCTTTTTAAAAGCTCGTATTTGTATATTTGATGTGCAACCTAATTAGACCAGAGCATCTTTAATTAAGTGTGTCAGCCCCAGTGGAAGCCACAGAGTTCAATGCTAATAAAGCTGATAAAGGTTTTTGTTTCCCAGACTTCTTTTATTTAATGCCTCAACCATGTTAAGCCAATCTGTAACATATGGGCAGTTCTCCCACTATGGATTTATCATTTGGGTGTTTCTTTCTGTGAATTAATGCAATCAAACTCCTGCCAGTGTTAATTATTTTTCTCCAAGAGGCAAATCCCAGAATTTAGCAATAACCAGCTGCGATTTACTGCTGGCGGTGCAGCAGAGATGACGGACTCGTGCTGTCTGCCACCACCCCAGGCAGACGGAGAGAGGCTTCTGCGCTCCGGGGCTGACCTCAGCTTTCAGTGCTTCCAGACACAGGCAGCATTCTCGGCATTTGCCAGCCTCACCACCCTTGCAGGTGCATAAATCTCATGGTTAGCACTGAGCTGCCCTTGTAGAAGTTGTGCTGGTCACTAGGAGACTCTCTGCCCAGCAGCCTCCCTCAGGCGGAATGCAACGTCTGTCCGTACTCCTTTGCCAGGTCTGACTCACAGAACAAAACGCCTCAAGACAAAAGTCCTCTAACCTCTGGGCCTTTCTAGTGCTCTTCCCTCTAGCTGAAATGCTTTCCCCACATCAGTCCGTACCTGTTAATCATTCGTCCAGGTCTTGGCTTAAACGTCACTTCTCTCTATCCACCCCATTTAACAGAGTTCTCAGCTACACAGAAATCCTTCCTCGGCTCCCTATTTCATCAAAGCCCTTAGCACTGGACCGTAAGTACCTACTTTGTTCATTCATTTGTTTACTTATTTATCACACGCCTCCCTCTTAGAGAAAATCAGCTCCCTGAGATGGGGCCGTAGAGCCGTACTTAGTATTATGTCCCTAGGTCCCAGGACATGGAGGAGACAGGGTAGGTGCTGGGTCAATTGCCAGGTCATGAATGGATAATGAGATCTCAAAGGGATGACTACATATTTCTTCTCTCCAAGTCCTGCTCTGCATCAGAAATACTACAGGTTCCAAATCCCTTCAAGAATTCTTTTGATGACTGATTGAGAGAATTACCTTACAGCCAATAACAAGACAGAAAAAAGTCAACAGCAAGACAGAAAATATGTAGCCATACTTGGCTCAACAGGGAAGTGAATCAGAATTTAGAATGAGCAAAATGGGATTTGAACTCTGGCTGTGTAGCCTCACGAAAATCACCTACCCTCTCTCAATTTATATTTCTTTATGCATAAGAATGAATACAACCATCACCAAAAGGTGTGAAGGCATAATTGGCAAATGATATTGCTTCACAAATGTTCTTTCGATCTGAACTGGAGGGAAACCAACTCCAGGAGAGGAAATGGTGTTGCCCTTGAAGATGTCCGCATGTAAAGGCGAGTAAAAACCCAACTAATTTATGAAATTTGTGGTGTAGGCCCATATGAAAGTAGAGAGTCCAAGGACCAACTGTCAACGTGCTTGGTCTTGCTGAAGATATTTCACCACAGCTTTATGTGTCATCACATGAAGGAAGTTCCTAGGTCTGGGATACCTACTTAAAAAAGAAAAGAACCAGACTTCCTTCAAATTTACCTTTGTACCTCTTCACTCACACCAGCGCTCCTCAGTTTCCCAGAATGCCTTTGGCCTTAAAGCGTTGACAGAACCGTGGCATGGGTACCACGGCCCTTTAGGGTGACCAGGGAGTCCCGCAAGCTGGAACCCAAAGGCTGCGTTTCCTGCCTGTCAACTCCATTGTAAGAGGAAGCACCAGGGCTTCCAGGAAGCAGAAAACTCAAAGGAGAAGGGAAACTACCATTCACTGACTACCTACCCGAGGCTTCAACTGAGCTGGGTGCCTTACAAACATTAGGTTATAAACTAGCGGGAAGAGGAGAATAAAGAGGTAGGGAGTCCATGTAGCACAAGGAGCAAATTCCAAAACCAATAACATTTTCCATTTATCCATGCATTCATCCTTTCAAACTTTATTCAGCAACCACTCTGTACAAGGCAGATATTTCCCATCATGTGTTGAGCTCTCTAATATGTAAAGGGGAAAGGTTATGCTCCTCTCCCTACATGTAACTGGGAAAGGAAGGTTCTAGAAAAATAGCCCTCTTAAGGGAACTCAAGATCTCAAGTCTGATTTCTATTAGCTGAGAGTCCCAGGAAGAGGGGAACTGACCCTCATACCATGATCCCATGCTATCCTGCCCTCTGATCTCTCCATGCATGGCAGAGTCTGGTCGTCCACCAACTGTAAGCACTGAGAAGCCAAACTCATGCCGTTGGTTGCCCAGTGAGTCCTCACAGCCTAGCACACCACTGTTCATGCCCCTTATACTCAGTAAGCATCTCTGAGTATATCTCTTCACTAGGTCCTTGACACGATCATTCTTATTTTTAAAGCAGTTCCATCCTCTTCCATGCAGCTCCATGACAGGTGGATCAGGCTGTCACATTTGGGGCCACCATAACCCTGCCCTAATCATCCCAGGGCCCAGTGCCAGACAGCTAGACAGACCCCACAGCCCAGAGTCCACTGGAATCATTCAAATGAGCCAATCCTAAGGCTTTTAACCCTGCCTCGACTTTTCCTTTCACTCTGAAACCACAACAGTCTCCTTCTTGCATTTTCTCCCTGCTCTGCCTGACTCCTGGCTGACCCTGGGGCTTCCCCGTATGGCCCTTGTGCATGGTACGCATGCCTTCTGTGTCTAGGGGTATGTGAGTGTATAGCTCCCCCTCATGACGTCAATTTCAAGTCTATGCTTACCATATATGATTAAAACTAATCAGGATTCCCTTAAAACAGACACCTAAAAATGTGGCACAGAAGAAATACACAGAGGACGGTCTAGGAGCTTTGAGTGTCTGATCAGGGTTTGCAATCCTTGTTAATAACGACAATCTTTAAGCTCACAGGCAGAACAATATCGAAAGCTTCTACACCAGAAAGTAGCAAGATTAGATTGACATGATAGCAAATGTCTTCTGAGCTCATCAGAACCAGGAAATATCTGTCTCAGCTACCTGTCTCAGGAAAAGAAGTTCCAAATATTTGGGGTCATAATGCTATGTATCATGAGTTTTGCTGTGTTGAGAAAAGAGGGGTCATCAATGAGAGGCCCATTGAGCAGGGTGGTTTAATCTCTGACAAAGTTAAACTGTCACTCAGAAACTTACCCTCCCTGAATCAGATCACTAATAAGAACACTCATGCGTCCATCAGAACGCATGATAGATACACCTCTTTATAACATGCTCAGATACCAGCTCCAAAGGGTTTACAAGCATTACCATGATCCTTCCATAGGCTGCTGGGGTCCAAAGTGAGCCTCATAAACAGCCACAGACAGCAGAATAATACCCACCTTGAGCCCCTAATTAGGTGGACCCCATCGCACTTACCCCAAACTGGGAAGAGAACCAAATGCCCTCTGAAAGCAGACAAGAGTAAATGAGAAACAGTGGATATATTCTAATTTCTATATTATACTCCCAATGTAAGGAAAGCAGATTTCATGACCATTCTCTCTAATAACTTATTTGTATTCTTTCTGCTTTACCCTCAGTTTTGAAATTCTTAAACTCAAAAAAGAGTGACATTTGCTAAGCACCAAGCACTGATCAAAACCTAAGGAGAACTTCAAGGTGGCAGTAAAATATTAAATATTTTTAGAAATACATATATCCACATAATAATTGTGTTATATTATGTACGGTATAAATATACAATAGCTTCTTCTCTCACAACACCTGCATTCTAATGCAGAAGTCTGACAAATATAGCTAGTGGAAGATTCTACAACAAGGAGCAAAGTGCTTCGTGGAAACATCAGATAATACCGGGCAGGGTGCATGACCGGGGCTTTGGGAAAGGAATCCGTTTCTTTGAAAGCCTAAAGGGTCTCTTCAGACTGAAGTCAATTCGACCCATTGATGCTGATCACAGGTCCAAGAGAACACATAAGCCTAGAAAATGTATCAGACTGGGGAGGGATTCACCCAAAAGTCATAAACGTAGTCTGAGACCAAAGTTGAGGAAAGGGAGTTGAGAGAACAGCTACTTATAGCAACTCACAGTTACTTGGGGACCCATTCTTAGATCCTGGAAAGAAACGGGGGTTATAAAAAGCATTCTAGTTAAATGAAAGAGTTGAGAAAACTTGTTGTCTGTAAGAACACAGAAATCAGCCATCCCGGCTTCAGGACTCGGTGACTGAAGGGCACCTCCGGAGCGTGATTCCCAGTGGGGGCAGAGCAGTCACGAGGCTTCCCAAACACAAGGGCTGGAAGTGCAGGCTTCACCACGAGCCAGCGGACAGGGACAGAGGGACGCCTTACGTGGCTGTATGTGGAAACGTTCTTAGAAACAGCTTGATCCAGGGGAGAATGGTGCGGGATGATCTTTCTGGAGACTTTAGTGGTGGATTTAGAAACATCATATTTCTCAAACTATTTATTTCACCTATAAAACCAGTAAGAATGGACACTGACGGAATCCAGAGACTCTATCGTCATGTTCTTGCCTTGCCACGAATGAGCTGTGTTAAGTATGGGTGGTTCGAGTCTCCTCTGTGAGCCTTTGCTTACTTATCTATTAAATGGAGGATGGGAATGAAAGGAATAATAGCGCTATCATAAAAGCATCTAATGAGCACCTTGTAAGTGTCAAACCCTGTATAGGATATGGCTATATACATGGAGATAAATACACATACAGGTGCTATCGTAGATTCACATCCTTACTATTCTCATAATGATTTACATATATATATATATATATATATATATATATATATATATATATTATACCATATATATGGTATATTTATACCATACACACACACACACACACACACACACACACACAAACTCTCATGAGGTATGAATGTGTCAGTCTTATCAGAAGGATGAAGTATCTTTCTCTAGGTCACAAATCTGTAAGTGTTATTAGTGGAACTCAAAGCAAAGGCATCCAAATGCCATACCCTTGAAACTTCAAACCACACACGATTATAATAAGGACCAGAAAATTAAAAAAAGAAAAGAATTGTGTATACTAAACCCTGATGTGCCCTACACATTCTGGGATATTATTACATTTTTTAAATAATTAAAAAATAAACACGGCCGTTCTGTTGCAATTTTATATAACACACACTGTTTTCTTCCCTCAGCATCTTCTATTCTGCATTCTGGTAATGTTCATCTAATGTTCAAAGTTAAGAAAGAAAGATCCATCCACTTCTCAAATGCACTTGTGATTATTTTTCTATTATTCCATACGCTGTACTCTCATAAAGCCATCTCCAATACATCTTTGCTTGGCATCTGTGTCCTGCTTTATCTCCTCCTCACACCCTGTCTGCTCTGAGCCTTATAATGAAACCAAAGGTTAAATGTTTGTAGACTCACTCAACACCCACAACATTAAAACAATTGGATGGGAAATAATCTCATCTCAACATGCTGGGGGAGATGTGCTAGACACCCATTAGAGTTAATGGAAGTTACCGCCAAAATCAAGGTGAAGGCTCTGCTCCCAAGGGCACAATGGCAAAGAGAACAACAGGGGAAGTTTCAATTGGAAAAACTCCACAGCTACATAAAGGACTCGAGGAATCTGAGTACTAGACTTTGGGAAAATCACGGATCTCTGAGAACTGATCTCTAGCCTCAGCCTCCAACAAAAGTGGGACCAGGTCTTCCATTTAGTAGCTGTAAAGCCTTGAGAAAGGTATTAACCCTGATTAGACCTCAGTTTATTCCTCATTAGAAAGGGCATAACAGATGTGTAAAATTAACCTGGTTATGATAGACTATCCGGGAGGCGAAATGATATGGTACACAAGCAGAATGCATTGTACCAAGTGAATACTCTATAAGTAAGTGAAGGCTATCGTTACCACTTTCATTATCATCACCATCACAACTAACAGCAACTTTACGACTTTTACAGAAGAGAGAATGTCTTAGATACTAACCTTTTTCTCTGGTCAAACGGCTGCCAAGAGCATTATCATCACAAGTTGCCAGGACCACCATGACTACACCTAAATCAGACCCACAGGTAGTCACAGAGTGGTTACTTTGTCCTCTCACACCAGGTCTCGGCTCGTTCCCCCAAGGGCTCGGAAACACAGACATTATCCCTATTTCACAGCTGCCAGAAATGGAGGCTCAGAGAGACTGAGCTGTATTAAACAGGACGGCATGTGTCATATCTGATACACAAGGGTCAAGGTCAAGATTTCTACAAACCTTTACACAGGCAAAATCCATGACCATATATTCATGTCATCCCAGCCCTTCTCAATTGTGTCACTGGACAATCACTACAACCTCCACATTCAGTCATAAGTAGTGTAGATCATAAGAAGGGGGTTATGAACCAGCAAATGTGGACTTTACACCCAGTCAGGTCAGAGGGCTTTCGTCCTTTGGACTTTCATACGGGATATTGAGGGTCCTTGACAAGTGCCAGCCGATCAGCATTTGAGACCACTGACTGGATCAATGTCTCCTGAGTAGCATCAAAGACATTCCTCTGAAGTACGAGCACAGTGTCAACACATAAGTTCCAAATAGCAAACAGAGGAAAGGAAGTAAGTTCCAACTCTGTGGAGATACCCTAATCATAACAGGAAAATATAAGCTTTCCTAAAATTTCAAAAGGCACCCAGATATATCTAAAAATGGGGAGATGGCTTTGAAAGTGATATATAGGAAGACCCCGGGGAAAAGACACAGGTACACTCAGCATTGAAATGCCCACTGACCTCAGACTCTACCTCTTTGTCTGGGTCCCTGGGAAGCATTATCTAATTCTGTTTAAATATCCCCTTTCTAAGCTTCCTTAGGACAAAACACCCAGAACCTGAAGACAAACCTTCCCTTTCCTTATAGAGGACATAGGATTTTTGTCATCTTGGGCCCTCCTTTATGGGTCTCCTACGTGAATTCCTGTGTAAGGGAGAATTCCATCTCCGGAATTCCATCTCCGGAGAGGCAGGTGGAAGACAGAAGCATAGAGTAAGCCCTGGAGTTTAAAATAAAAGGGATAAAAATGTCCAAGCAACAACAATGAAAACCAGCAGCCTTAGCCCTGTGGATAAATCAAAGCACGGACAGACATCATCTGATAGGACAGAAGGGTCTGTATGCCTGCGGTCCAGGTCAGCTCCCCTCCCTCTCTGCTACCCGACTCCCTCTCTCACCACCAGTGTTCATGGGAGGGTTGCCTTTGGTTTGAAACGTCATCCAACACACAAAACATTTCCCTTGAGTTGAACATGAGTAAACAGAAGCCTCCGTTACAAACAAAGAGCCCAGTTAACATCTAAAATGAAATATGTGACCCTTTGGGTCAGAGACTTCCTCTTGCAAAGTCAGTTTGAGTTTCAGACTCCAACTCCACTTTTTTTTTTTTTGAGCAAAGCCCCGTTCATACATTATTTCATTTAATCCTCCCTACAACACTTTGGGGAGGGTATTATCATTCCCAGTGCACTGACTAGGAACCTGAGGCAGGAGAAATTAAATTAAAATGCTCAAGGCCATAAAAGAGCAGACTTGGGATTCAAATCCAGGCCCCTTATTTCAAATCCAAGGCTCTTTGTACTACACCACCCTATATCCGCCCCCCGCACTTTCCCGCCAAGATATGTCCCGTCCCAATATTAGGACAAGTTGTCATTTTTCTGTGTCTGAGAATTGTGGTTGGCTCCACTCTGCTTTATCTAAGCCACTTTCTTCCCCACTTCTATTCCCAGAAACATTCAACCTAAAAATGAAGGAAGCCTCCCCTTCAATTCCCCAGTGGAAAGGGGGGGAAAAAATGGTTTTCTGTTCCTTTCTCAGATTCACAGATAACAGTGGAGACACAGCCCAGCCTTGGATTTCTGCAGCTATTGTCCTCTGTATGTTTTATTCTTTCACATACACCTCAATTTGCCCCGGATAGAAACAGATATCTGATATGACAAGTGTATGGGTTTTTTTCTTTCCTGGAGATCTGACTGTTCATTTTTTCCTTGGAAGGGCCAGAGTGTCTTTCAAAAGTTTCAGCCCTGGGTTTTTGAGAAACTTATCCGTGTGGCATGTCTGTCACTTTTCACAGTCCTCAAGTGAATCTTGGCAATTTTCACATAATGGCATTTGTTGACAGGTTGTTAGGGCTGACAGTGAATATGTTTGAAAAACTGTCAAGCTGGTGAAAAAAAATTAAAGAGAGAGCCTCCTTACATTTGAAACAGCATGTTAAACTGTAAGTACGTCCTCAAAATGCAGAGACCTCCACTTCTCATCAAGTTACATGCTCAACAGTGACAGCCTGAGAAGGTAGAATCCCTAAAAATTAATGTCATCTTGTCACTTCAAAGGTCATATGGCACATTACCACTAAACTCTATTTATCTGCATAAAATTGAGTTTGCCTTTAATGCTCAATAACAGGTGAGTACAGAGAGGGGTCTCAGCAAATGTAGTCAATGTGATGCGAGGTGTTTAATTGGGCAAGCAGAACTGCCCAAGGAGTTGGCAAGGAGCCCTAAGATGTGGCACTGCCACTTCGTCACTTGGGCCACTATTGTGGTTTACCTTTAATCAACAGATTTTCAAGGAATGAGTTAGCTGATAGGCAGTGACTGAGACAATGAACAGATAGAGTGGCAATGTCAGTTACCCACCAGTCTGGCAAAAGAAATCCCACCGTGTGCTAAAGGGCTACACCTCTTGGGCATATCAGAGGTCATCGGGAACGACCAAGGGTCAAGTACATGGCATTTTCCTGTGACCAATGCAATGTGGTAAGGGCCAAACCTGACTGCCAAATGCTCACGTGCAGGGGAGGGGGGTTGGGGATCGTCATGTGCAGTCCTGGTCTAGATACCACCAAGAACACATGCTCACCCTGGGGAGCTTGCAACCCAGCCAGGAACACAAGACAGGGACCTGAGTCATGAAATCGCAGTATGACAGAACGACACTTTCAGAAATTATGAACAGTGAGGATACAGATGCCAGTGCTGACTTCCCTTAGCTTGTTCAACCCTTGCTTATTTTGACCTCCTCACCGCTGCTGGGTTTATCCCTGACCTTCTGCAGAGACAATCCTGGCATCCATTTTATCAGGTCTTTGAGTATAGAATTCATCATACTTGTCTGCTTGGTGACTGTCAGCCCTGGCCATCCAACAGGTACATCTGCAAATCAGCTACTCCTGAGTTACTTTAATAGTCCTGTGTCCATTGGAAACTTATTTAAGCTCCCCAAGACTCAGTTTCCTCATCCTTCCTCTCTGGAGGATAGACTAACACTATCTAGATGGACTGACGCTATTTGAGATGACATTTGCATAAGCATCACACCAAGTGTGGTACATATGAGGGGCCCGAACTCTTCTGCATAGAAGACATGGGTCCCTGAGGGAATGGAGATCAAGGTCATAGAAATTTCTACCAACTTCGCTTAGTGCTTCAGACGGCTTTCTTTTCTCTAAAGCTAACCAATCCCCTTCTTCAAAACAAGGTCTCTCTCTAGCCTTCAGTTTAGTTTCTATCAGGACCTACGGATAAACTTGTGTCCAAGCACATGGTGAACAAGCCCCTTAATTCTTCGGTTTTGAATGGGATCATTGCCACCAGGGCCCCCCCTCCACTAGCTTACATCTAAACAACATCCTAGACTTTGCAAGCTCTGCAAGATGTAGGGTTTAATCAACCGAGAGCTCTGAGGGGCTGGCCGGGCATTGCGCCTGAGGGGCAGGGTTGCTGTCTCCTCCCTGCTGAGGGAAGAATTTGTGGTACAGGAGAGTCAAGTCCGATTTTACAGTGCTGTCTCTGAGATTACTCAGGGCGGGGGTGGGCAGAAAGCTGACAACGACAGAGTCTAGAGCACTGGGACTCGCCTTCACAGCATGAGGCTCCGGCTGGAGCAAAAGGCACGAAGACAAGAGAAAAAGCAAAGACCTCTAGAGACAGCAAATAAGAATAAAGAGAAATGAAACTTTTATTAACTGTCCTGTAAGAGATACACAGAAAAGTACACAAATCACAAATGTAGCTCAAGGAATTTTTACCAAGTGACTACACTCTTGTAACTAGATCAAGAAATGATTAAGAATGTAGACAGTGTGGGGTGTCTGGGTGGCTCAGTGGTTAGGTGTCTGACTTCAGCTCAGGTCATGATCTCACGGTTGGTGAGTTCGGGCCCCGCATCAGACTCTGTGCTGACAGCTTGGAGCCTGGAGCCTGCTTCGGATTCTGTGTCTCCTTCTCTCTCTAACTCACTCTCTCTGTCTCTCTCTCTCTTTCTCTCTCTCTCTCAAAGCTAAATAATAAACATTAAAAGAAATTAAAAAGAAAAGAACTTAGAGTACGTGGCCAGCCCCCTGAGACCTCTTGTTATTCCCTAGTCATTGGCAGCTTCCTCCTCAAAAGTAATCACTCTCCTCACTTGTACCACACAGACTCTGTTTGCTGGCTTTTGAACTTCACATAAATGGAATCACACCATATGTACTCCTTTACATCTGGCTTCTATCACTTAATGTTACGCTCATAAGGATCCATCCAAATTGCTGCATACAGTAATAGCTAACTTTTTTCATGACTGGATCTACTATTGACAGACATTTGAGTTTGTTTGGGAATTCTGACGGATGCGAATAGTGTTTCTGGGATCATTCCTGTACGTGTCCTTTGGGCCACATACGTATGCATTTCTGGGGGTACGTACCTGGGCTGGAGCTGCCGGCCACGATGTGTGCAGATGTTCAGCTTTAGTAGACAGCGCCGAACCGTGTTCCAAAGTGGCCGTGCCGACGCACACTTGTACCAGTGGGGAGTGAGCGTTCCAGTTGGCCCACACCCTCCCCGGCACTTGGCGCTCTCAGGCAAAATATGCTGCTCATTCTGATGGGCATAAAGAACAGCTACTTCTGACTGAGGTCTTATCATATACCAAGTATGTAAGAAGTTTACATATTTTATCGTTCTGAAGCTTTCAGAAGCCATAGCCCCAGCGTTTCTGATTAGGAAACTGATATTCAAAGAAATTAAGCTACTTGTCTAAAGTCACCTAATTCCTAAGTGCGAACTGGGATACGATCCCAACTCTGTATGACCTCAAAGCCTGTACTATTTCCATGATAATATGCTCTTCTCAAACGACTCGTGATTAATTTAAAAGACTCTTTTCTTCCCGCAAAGATTTTAAAGCTGTCAGTCATAGTGACGTGCCTTAGTCAGTTCAAGTTGCCATAATGAATTACCACTAATGGGGTGGCTTAGATAACAGACATTTATTTTTCATAGTTCTGGAGGTGGAGAAGTTCAAGATCAAGATGCCAGCCTAGTTGTGTCCTGGTGAGGGTCTACTCTGTACTTGGCAGATGCCTGTCTTTTCATTGTATCCTCACGTGGCCGAGAGAGAGAAAGAGGAAGCAAGCTCTCTCCTGTCCCTTTTCATCAGGGCACTAGTCCCATCATGACATCTCTACTTCCATCTCCAAGTACCAACCCACTAGAGGTTAGGGCTTCAACATGTGGATTTTGAGGGTGACACGTTTAGTCCACAGCATAGTGTGACTGAGCAAAAGCCACAAACTCTTCCTGATAAGAAGACAATTTGGAACCAAGCCACTAAAAAGGAGAAAATCACTAGGAAAAAGTGGTCCACAATGTATGCAGCAAATGCGAACGTGTGAATGATTGGAATCTTCAACACTGCATCTCAATAGGATAAGCTTTCTCGGAACCTGCTGGGCTAGCTGGCCCTGCACTTTCTTCATTCTTTAGCTGCAAACACAGAGCAGGACGTGCCCAAGGGACAGCAAGCCGGTTTTCCCGTCTGGAGAAGGGACCGGAGCTGAGAGAGAGACAAAGGAATGCTTTATCCTGTTCCAGTCCCCCAACCCTGGTCCCACTGAGGTGCTACAGGTGCTTTAAATGGGAAATCTGTTACCCTGTCCAGCCTCTCATCATATTCCCCAAAACACATTTCTCAAGACACAAAGGAACCACATAACCTTAGCCCCTTCTCTTTCTAGTATTCCAGGGTCCCTCACTACCTTCAGCCCAAGTCTGAGCCTCTCCTCATTTCCAGACATCAGGGTTCCAGTGAAAATCAGAGTACTTGCCATTGGCTTCTCCTTCTCTTTGCCTCCAGATTGTTGCGTAAAGCTTTCTCCGGGGGCTCTGCTCTCCCCCCGGACCTCTCTTCATCCCCAACCTGCCCTTTAAGTCGAAAATCCCATCAGTAAGGGAGCTGCAGATCTGTCAAACAGGTCTTTAATCTAGCCCACACTGTTCTGGAAGCCCCTGAAAACCAAGTTTCTGTTGAAGATCTTAGAGTTGGGTGTGAAGGGGAAGTAGGACTTAATAAATGATTTATAGTATCACACTTAGAAGCATACATGCACCCGAGTGTGCATAGAAACATCTACGTTGTTGGAAATAAAGTCAGAGTAAAATCAAAGGAATACTGTAAAGATTAATAACAAGGGTGATTTTGCATGTTTTTATTTTAAGGATCAAAAAATGAAATATGAGTCAAAAGAACAAGGTTAGTACCTATAGCTTCAAGCAACAGAAATACAAGGAGATTGTTAACTTTCCTCTTTCCCATGGTTGTTGGGGTCATTTAGTTTCTGAGTTTAGCAACTTCAGATGTCACACAACATACCAGGAGTAAAACAAGACCTTCCCCATGAGTAAAACATCCACTCTTCCCTGCAAAATTCCAACCAATTTGCCTCTAAGGTGTGACCCTGGGCAAGTAACTTCACCTGTAACAATAGTTGCAAACCCTTAGGGCTCTTTCAAGAATTAAATTTGATGTTACATATTAAGCACTTAGAAGACCCCTGGACACACAGTAAGTCCTCAATAGCTACCAACCATCATCAGGTGCTAACGATTATTAAGATCATTTTGATGATGATCAAAGGAAGACAGGAGACAGGAAGTGCCAGGAGACAGGAAGTCAACAAAATGGAGATGACACCAATCCCGACAGCAGGAAGAAAATGCATGCAAAATTCCTCTCTTCTCACTCTTTGTGTTGACTGTCAAAGTTCCTCATGTGCTAAAAACAAGAACTTGGCCTGAGCTGTTTAGATAGGTACAAGTAAGTCCAAGAGATTTTGAATGTATGTACAGAGTTAAGACTTGAAATGTTTAAGGCAACTAACAGTGAAAGGTTCTGATCAAAGCACCTGAGAGACAAAATAGGTGAGGCTAACTGGGGACATCCTTGAAGGGAGGAAAAAGGTTCTGTCCTTCACATGACAAGCTGCCCCAGGCTGTCCTTCACATGACAAGCTGCCCCAGGCTGCTTAGGAGTCATAACCATTTAGCTGCAGCTCAGCTTTGTAAGGCCACTCCAAGCCTTTTGGGTCATTTTGAAAGACAAAGAGGTAGGAAACATGTCTGCCACTCTAGTCCCCCTTCCATGGGGCTTGGGATTGAGTTATGCTGCTGCCCAGGGCTTGGGTGGTAGATGGCCTTCCTAACCAAACAGTGTCTGAATCACCCAACCCTTACCTTGGATTCCCACTACCCAAATTTCTACCCAAATTCTGTCATCTGCCAACAGTTTGTCTACCTCCTTAGTTCGGTTCAAGATACCAGATCTAAGACTTTGACGTTCATTCTTCTAAGTTTGTAGACTCTTTTTAAACACGAATGAATAACCTGGGACAAATTTTCAAGAAAAATGTCACTCATCAATGACATATTCACTTTCTTTCATCCTCTCTTCCTGGAGCTTTCTCTCCTTTACCTCTAGGTTCCAGGCACGTGTGTATCACCCTTTAGCTGCCCATGAACCTCCAATGTGATGCTCCGGTTATCTGATGCTTCTTCCTGTCTGAGAACCTTTTACTTAAATGGTAACCCTTTGAAAAAATACCCAGTGAGCCATTCTTTAGATTTGTCATATCCTTGCTAACACTAACTCTTCTCACAAGAGTACTTTCATGTCCCCAGGCAATGTCAGTGAGATGAATTTACACTAACATCATAGACCACATCTCGGTATTGAGGGTATCTGCATTTTAAAAGGACACATGTGAAGCCAACTGAATCTCTCCTTCTGGAAAGAGAGGCAACATGACTACAGCACTTGAGGCTCCATACAAGGATCATATTTATGGTGGAAACACCATTCCAGCACATCAGATCACACACAGACTCTGACTGTCTTGGGTGCGCTGAGGGTTGGGGCTGAGTTCCTAATTTCCTACCACAGCATAGTGCAAGGTCTCCAGAGAACATCAGAGTGTGGAAATGGAGACAAGGGCAGTACTCACAGAACTCCCATGCGGTGCCAAGCATGCATTAGATGTTATGAGGGTGGAAAGGAAGAGAGTCCTGGTGCTAGAACATCTGTTGTCAGGCTGACCCTGCCACCATTCCCTTATAAGGCTGGTAAGTCCATTTCTAGATCTCCTTCCCCATATGGATTCAGGTTAGAATCTGCCAATTGCAGGAATTCACATGACATTTAGAAGGTGGCAGGGAAGTAGGAGACATTGTTTTAGGAACTCTCTAGCAGCCAGACGTGGCAGCTTCACAGACCTCTCTGAGCTCCCACTGAGTAGGAAGGTGCTAGATGCAGTGGTTCCTCCCCTTTCCCTGGAGGCTATGACTTCCCCATCTGCCCCATTGTGTCAAGCCTGGGTCATTAGTGAATGTGTCTCTGATCTTTTAGCTTCCAAACCATCAAACCTGGACTTCTCCCACATTCATAAAATACACTTCTTTTTCCCATTATATATGTGGTGGCTCTGTTTTTCTGACTAATCCCAGACTAATATTATAGCTTTTCCTTTTTTCCTCACTTGATGGAAAATTAACATGGCAGTATCTGCTAACTCCTTCCAGTGAGAGGACACGTTTCATTCTCCTTACTCTGGACTGCTCTCGGTGGCAGGTGGTTCAGCCGTATCCAGTAAAAACAGCAGTGACACTCAACCAGACAAAGTAGCACATGTGAGCCACATGTACTCAAAGGCTAAGTGCTTACCTGAATTGGGAGGCTATTACTATGTATGAGTTATTATGGCTAGTGAGCCTCTGTTTGCACCCATAAGCTGAAGAAGCCCATGTAAACTAGGAATACACTTTAGAGACTTGTTTGTCATTATTATAAATCCCAATACAATGTACACCTGCATCACAGACTCATTATTAGCCCTAGAATCGGAGTGAATTCATATGTTTACTACAGATATATTGACTATCAGAAACAGATTAGAACTTGGGGAAGGCTATGTGTTCTCAGAGATCTAGTGATTTCACTAAGCTGTGAAGACACAGATACTAAAGCACCCTTGATCCTGATTTCAGGACACTTGGTGGGTTTATCCTTCTAAGCAAGATGCTCAAAGAGAAAGGAAATATTACAGAGCCTGTGAGCTTGTTGTGAGCCTCTTGATTGCTCCAAAATCCCAGGTAGATACCAAGAAATCAGGTGTGCCAAGAAAATCATCTCTACGGCTCCTTTATGGGGATCAGAAATTTTACAAAGACAAATGCTTCCTTTAAAAAAAGGAGAAGAGGGGCGCCTGGGTGGCGCAGTCGGTTAAGCGTCCGACTTCAGCCAGGTCACGATCTCGCGGTCCGTGAGTTCGAGCCCCGCGTCAGGCTCTGGGCTGATGGCTCCGAGCCTGGAGCCTGTTTCCGATTCTGTGTCTCCCTCTCTCTCTGCCCCTCCCCCGTTCATGCTCTGTCTCTCTCTGTCCCAAAAATAAATAAAAAACGTTGAAAAAAAAATTTAAAAAAAAAAAAAAGGAGAAGAAGGAGAAAGTGAAGGGGAGAATAGGGAGAAGAGGGAGAAGGGGGAGAAGGAGGAGGAGGAGGAGGAGGAGGAGAGGAGGAGGAGGAAGAGGAAGAGGAGGAGGAAGAGGAGGAGGAGGAGGAAGATGAGGAGGAGGAGGAGGAAGAGGAGGAGGACGAGGAGGAGGAGAAAAACACTAAGGATATGGCCAGAACTTCTGGGTGGCGATTATTCCTATAGCCCTAAAGTTTGAAAATGAAAGTGTATTTGGAGACAGGAAACAAGAAAGGCTATTTACCTCTTGGGGAATCTGTGAGGTTTACAAAACAGGACATTCCTCAGAAAAGCCATATTGTACAACGTCAGTAGGGCCCTGTGGACTTTATATTCCATGCAAAGGTAATCTCTATAGGAAGATTCCAGGGAAGTAAGAGTACTGTTGTTCGTAGTTGAGTCTATGACTTCAAAAGAAAATTGAATCCAGATCAGTAAGACGAGGCAAGAGTATCAGATACGTGAAAGAAAGCTTGACAAAAATAAAAAAAGACTTTTTAAAACAGTGCATACCCTTCAAGTCTGTAATTTCACTCCTGATAATATGTCTTAAGCAAACAAGCAGGACAAGAATGCACACATACACACACAAAGCTGTTTAGTGCAGCATTATTGAAAAGTGTTAAGATATTATGAGTTTACAGAACACTGATAGAAGATAATGTAAAACAATAAAATAAGAAATTAAACAAGAAAATGTGTCTATAAAATACCCAAATACTTTAAAAAATTTTTAATGTTTTACTTATTTTTTAGAGAAAAAGAGAGAGAGCATGAATGGGGGTGGGAGGGGGGAGCAGAGACAGAGGGAGACACAGAATCCAAAGCAGGCTCCTGGCCCTGAGCTTCAAAATATATAATATGCTTCTAAATAACCCATAGTCAAAGACAAAAAAAATATTAAGAAAACTAGGAAATATTTCTACCCGAATGATAATGAAAAATACAGTGTTTCAAAATGTGTATGTTGCACCCAAAGCAGTGTTCATGGGGAAATTTATAGCTATAGTTTACATTAGAAAATAAAATGGTCTAAAATCAGTGATCCACTGCTAGAAAGACAGTAGAAAAGGAGAGCAAATTTAAATCAGGTAACTAAAAGGAGGAAATAATAAAGATAGGAAATTACTGAAATAAAAATCAAGAGTGAAAAATCAACAACCCAAAAGTTGAGTCTTTTAAAAGTTCCATAAAATCAAGCACTACTAGCAACTCTGATCAAGAAAAAAGAAAGAAAATTATAAATTACCAACATCAATAATGAAAGTGAGGATATAACTACAGACATTAAAATGACAGTAAGGGGCTATTATGAACAAACATATGTAATATATTTAACAACAGAGATGAAATGGACAAATTTCTTGAAAGACACAAATTACCAGAGCTTCACAAAAAGTAATAGAAAACCTGAATAGTGTTATATCTGTTGAAAAAAAAAAAGAATTCATAATTTAAAACATCTCCACAAAGAAAATTCCAGGCTTCATGGATTCAATAATGAATCAGTCTTACACAAACTCTTTCAGGAAATACAGCAGGGGAGCTATTTCCCAACTCATTTTATGAGGTCAATATAACCCTGATACAAAAACCAGAAAAAGGCAAAAAGGAAAAAAAAAAAAATTTCAGCCCAATCTACCTCATTGAACGAGATATAAAAATCCCAGTGAAAATATTTACAAAGTAAATCCAGCAATTTACTAAAAGATAATACATTATGACTAAATAGTCTCTATCACAAATATGTAAGATTGGTTTGACATTAGAAAGCCCATGAATGTGGGGCGCCAGGGTGGCTTAGTCAGTTGAGCAACTGACTTCATTCAACTCAGGTCATGATCTCATAGTTCATGAGTTTGAGCCCTGCGTTGGGCTCTGTGTGGACAGCTCAGAGCCTAGAGCCTGCTTCAGATTCTGTGTCTCCTTATCTCTTTTCCCCTTCCCTGCTCATGCTCTCTCTCTCTCTCTCTCTCTCTCTCAAAAATAAATAAATATTAAAAAAAAAAAAAGAAAGAAAGCCCATGAATGTAACTGACCATTATCAGCAGTGTAACAGAAAATATGCTATGGCTAGTTAACATAATGGATACAAAAAAGAAGGTGACAAAGTCCAACTTCATTCATGATTTAAAAAAAAAAAAAAAAACCCTCTCAGTAACTATGAACAAAGAGAAATTCCTCAACTTGATAAAAATCATCTATTTAAAAAAACTTACAAATAACATCATATATATAATACTGAAAAGTGACATTTTCCCCTCAGATAAGGAATAGACAAGGATTTCTGCTCTCACTACTTGTATTTAACAGGAAGTCCTAGGCAGAGCAATAATGCAGGAATATTAAAAGATATACAGATTTGAAAGAAAGAAGTAAAAATGTTTTTATTTGCAGATTACCATAATTATGTATATAGAAAATCTTAAGTAATCTATGAAACAAGTTTTAGAACTAGTAAGTGAATATACAAAAATCCATACCCAATGTTCTAGCAATGAAGAATAAGAAAATGAAAATTTTAAATTACACCATTTACAACAGCATCAGAAATATTTACAGGTAAAATGACAACATGGATGAAGTAGAAAACATGCAAGACTCGTAAAGACTCCCATCCCTGAAAACTATGACATTGCTAAGAGAATCTGAGCAAATGCCTAATAAATGGAGAGACAGATCATGATCATGTTCACGGATTTGAAGATTTAGTGCCATAGCGGTACCCATTCTCTTCCAAACTCACCCACAGATCTAACACAGTACCAATCAAAATCTCAGCAGGTGCTGTTGTTGTTGTTGTTGTTGTTTGCAAACTTACAGTCTAATTCTGAAACTTACACAGAAACGCAAAGGGCACAGATGTGTGCAGGAAGGGTACAGAGTACACATACAGATCAATGGAACAGAATCAAGTCCAGAAATAGACTTATATATGGTAGTAGGATTTTTTATACAGTTATAAAAGCAACTCAATGGAGAAAGGAGGCTTTTCAACAAATGGTGCTAAAACAATCAAATGTCCATAAGGTAAAAAAATGAACCTCAACCTTTACTCAAATCCAAATATGAAAATCAGTTCAAGATGACCCATAGATCTAACTGCAAAACCACTAGGAGACGACGAAGGGAAATGTCTTTGTAGCCTGGGAGTAAATGGAACAACGAAAATAATAATTATAAAAGGAAAAAGAGTAAGTTATATTTAAGCAAACTGAAAAGTCATTGAAAATGTATGCAACATTTTATATATCAATGACACCTCAATAAAATGGTTTACAAAAAAAAGAAGCAAATGTACAGATAAGTTACAGACTGAAAGAAAACATTTGCAAAATATTTCTCTGACAGTAGACTTAGATCCAAAATATATAAAGAACTCTTACAAATAAACAAAATACATGTAAATAGCTCAATTGGAAAATAGAAAGCTGGCAAAAGACTTGAGCAGACACTTCATAAAGGAAAATATTTGAATGCCCAATAAGCACATAGGAAAAATACCCACTGCATTAATCATTAGGGAAATACAAATTAAAACAAAAAGGAAATACAAATTAAAACAAACACAACTACTAGAATGGTTCCGATTAAAAAGCTTGACAGCTGCAGATTTTGGCAACTATGAAGCAACCGTAATTCTCACATACTGCTGGTGAGAACACAAAATGGCACAACCACTTTGGTAAACACTTTGGCAGTTTCTTACATTAAACATACCCCTACCCTATGACCAAGAAATCCCAATCCTAGCTACCAACCCAAGAGAAATGAAAAATATCTACACAAAGACCTGCAAAACAATGCTCACAGCAACCCTATCCATAATCGCCCATCACTGGAAAAAATGCAAATATTCATTAGCAGGTGAATTAATAAATAAACAACGGCATATTCAATGTAGTGTAATGCTCTCAGCAATAAGAAAAAAAAAGGAATGACCTACTGACATACACAACAACCTGGAAGAATCTAAAAAACAATACACTGAATGAAAGAAGCCATATGTTCAAGAGCATATACCATAAAATTCCATCAATAGGAAGTCCTAGAACAAGAAAAAACTAATCTATGATGAAGAAATCAAGAAAGTGAATGCATGTAGGTGATGGGGATTGGCTAGAAAGGGCACAGGGCACTTTCTGCAGTGATGTTAATGTTTTACACCCTGACTGGGATTTCAGTTACACAGGTGCATGCATTTATCAACACTCATTGAACTATACACTTCAGAGATATGTTGATGCATATAAGTTACCTCCCCAAATATTTTATAGATGCCAGACAGTGAGTGCCCCAACATCAAAGGCTTCAGTTGTGTGCAATTGATCTAATAGCCTTCGGTTGCATAGTGGAAAGAGTTTGAGCCTCAACTTCCCTGCTCGGAAAACAGTAATTCGTATCTTAAAAGATTAAATGCTTTAATGCATGTAAAGTATGTAGTATGATGGCTAACACAAAGTATGCATTCAATAACTATTTCTTTTTCTCTCTTCCCTTGTGTGGCTTTATCTTTAAGCCTACCTTGTAAATGTGGACTATACGCTGTATCTGTCTTTAGAGCAAAATCATTCTCGGTGTCATTGGACTAAAGGAACAAAACAATTACTAGCATAATGAAGTAAAAGCAATAGAGCCCTTGTATTCTAATATTTCCCACCAATAGGATGCAAATAAAATACACATTAAAATGAAGACTACAACCAGTTATGATCGTAACAAGCTAACAATTTCCATTAAAGAAACGACCCTGCCTTAAATTTTCAGCACTGTTCTTTAGCCTGTGCACCCAGGAGAGAAGCCACACAAAAGATAAAGGAGTCCAAGCCCTGGGAAATGGGCAAACAAAAATGAAGTTTACCAGCAGTGGGCTCCTCAGAGCCACAGGTCTGCTTAACTTCTCCACCTCAGTGGTCAAAAGCCCCATCATTAGATGTCACTGTTGCAGGGACGCAGTGGAGTGCTGGTAAGATCACAGGCTCCGAAGTCACGAACGACAGGTTCACACGCCGGCACTGCCATTTACAGGCTGTAGACCATGCACAAGTTACGAAACAATGCTTGTTTTCTTGTCCCTAAACTATTCCCCAAACAACTAATCCCAATACTGTACATTGACTAAATGAATAAGTAAACAGATGGAGATACAAAGTATGCTCCTCATGGCAGTAGCATGAAAATTAAATGAAATAATGCATGTTTCAACACCCTGTATGTCCCCAGCCTTGGGCGACTCTTTCCTACTTATTTCCCCATCTGAATGGCTACCTCAGTGGGAGTGGCTCAGAGATAGATCAACGTTCTAATACAAATCCCTCGCTCCTGCCACCGTGTTTATTCTGCTTTGGAAGCAACACACACACACACACACACACACACACGTTTTTGTTATCTCACAAAACCAAACTATATCCTAAAGCCAGCTGGGGAAGAAAGCAAGTCTAAATTCACCAGTCAGTTCTGACTCTCCCTCCCAGTAAGCTGATGCTTTCTGCTACGGAAAGTGCATCTCGTCCGTAACGAGCCCTGCCTTCCAAAAATGCGCCCACTGCATTGTTAGCACCAGTCACAGGGAGCGTGTAGCAGAATAATCATTGAGGAACATTCCAAGATTTGCTCATAAAATCAGTAATTTTTTTGTCATTCGTTGCCATTAACAAGTAACTTGTGACCTAATAAATGTCACTATCCATTTTCTTTAATTAAAATAATAAATATTATTCAGTGACACAGATTGGCATTTATGCCTTCATTTCTGTGATGTGGGATTTATAACCAAGGCTTTCTTTGAGGGATTCCACAAATAAAGGTTATTAAGCTGCCACAGGATGGAACACAAGCTCAGGTTAATGAAGCTGGACAAGGAAGGGCAGTGATGGATGAAGCCCTGACGCACGAAGAAAAAGGGAACTCCCACCCAAAGCAAGAAGCATTCTTGGGCTCGCAAAACGGGTCTTCCACCTTGCTCGGCCGCTCAACTTTCAATATACACAGGATGAGCTTAGAGGCAACACCAACTCTACCGCCATTCCCTGGGTGGGGGGCGGGTGCTGAAGCGTGGTTTTCCCATTCCCTTGGGAACCACTGTTCACCACTTTATGGTACGTCTTAAGGTAGGAAGGGTGTCCAAGTGAAGAAAAACCGATTCTGGCATGTGAACCTGCTACCAGAGAAACAAAATTAATTGTTGTCGTGTCCCAACCATCTACTTTGAAGACACGGTTCTTGGTTCTTAAAAAAAAGGAGTTGCCCTTCACGAAAACAAAACAAACAACAAAAAAAGCCAAAACCAACAAAAAACAGGAAGATACGCTTGACAGCACTTCCCAGGAGAATCTCTTCTTCCCTCCGGGATTCCACTCTGGCTCAAAGTCAAGACACGAATCCAACGCCCTTGACCAGAGATCCAGCATGGCTCACCTCCACCTGCGGCTGGTCCGATCCTGGGGTCCAGCTCGGGGAAATGGACTCAAACCGCCCTCATGGGCCAGTGCTCCACACACTGCTGTCCAGAGCCTCCACGAGGCACTGAGTGAGGTGGAATTGCACGTGCACAGCGGAGATTTCTCTCTGACGATTTAAACCCACCTCGGGACGGCAGGCACCTCAACTCACGTTACTCCGTGGCCAGCTCAGAGCCACGGGAGGAGCCAGGCCGGCTGAGCAGTGCCCCTGTCACCACAGTAGGCTCCCCGCCCCCTTCAGCCTCTAGTCCCAGCTGTTGTTTCTGGTTGTGGCTGAAGAGAGGGCGTCTATGGACTTGAGATGAAGTTAGAGATAAGATCTCTCAACTGCGGGGTGTTTCAACAAAAGGGAAAGGAAATACCTCTCACCTGGAGGAGCCCCAACTTTGAAAGTGGCCAGGGTTGAGTTCAAATTTTGCCTCTGTCACATGCAGGAGAAAACTGACACATAGCAGGGACTCAACAAAAATTAGTTCCCAGCATGGGGAGAAAGCTTTGCCTGCCTTCCTTCAGTCTCTGGTGAGCTAAAACAGTATCTATAACCGTGTACTTAATTTGTACATATGGGAATTATATGTTATCAGATAAATACATAATCATGTATTACAATATATTTTACATAAACACACAAACACACATATTCATGGTTTCACCTACGCACACATTACAGTTTCTATTTTCTTGATGTAGTTTCAGTTAAGGTACAAGCAAGATGGATTTACAGGCCCAAACTGATGCCCACTTAAGCAACAGTAAAGAGGAGCTTCTGAGGTAGAAAATCTCTCCCACTCCAGGGTTAGCTAGCATGGCCAGGATACGGTAAAGCTCCAGAACACGTAGAAAAGATTCCTTCCCTTGTGAATAATGCCTGGGCCGTCTCTGCCCTCTGAGACTCTGTTTCTTTGTCTCTCTTTATCTATACTCTTAGAGGTGACTAGTCCCCAGTTCTAGAGACCCATCTTATCTTTAGACATCGATATGGGCTTGGGAGCCACTCCCTATCTGTAAAATTGACATGGTAATACAAACCTCACAGGGTCCCCTTGGGGATTTAAAAACTGATGAGTACATGACAGACAATGAATGGATGAATGGGTTAGGTGGGTAGGTGGAGGGATGAATCGACGGATGGACGGATGGAAGGATGAGTGAGAGGCTTCTAGCAAAGCACCTGTCACAGAACATACACTCAATAACTTTAGCTATTATTTTCATTGTGATTAAGGCAACAACAACTTTACACATTTCTGTTCTGGTCTATTACATATTGATTTCATCGTTAACTCCCCAGAAGGATCCACCCTTATATCTCAATGCTGTTGGCAGTATCTGGGACTTATCACATGTGGGGATAGCATCAGGAACACTGGATAAGCAGATGTAGATCGTAATGTAGATCTCTTAGGGCTCTAAACACACAAAAATTTCATGACTTGTGACAGAAAGTCCACTCTTGTGAGGCAGCTCTTACTGTTCCAAAGAACTTTCAAAGCCCCAGTTTTTTCTTCCATTGGTTTTGAGTCCATATCCTGAGATAATGCCAATCCCATTACCCACTGACCACCTTTCGGATATTTGAAGAAATTATCACACCACTGAAGGGTAAGTCTAGCGCATGGAAGGTCTACTCATGCCTGAGATGGAGGGGCACTAACCTGTTAAACCTTCCTCTTGCCTTGACATGAAACTTTTAGTCAACACGTTCATACCACAAATTTAAGCCACATTGAAACAGACATCCTTCACCCACGTTCTCCCAAATTTCTGCTTTCTGTCTCTGAATCATTCCTTTCTTCAACATCTCCACTTTTATTTCCCTGCTATTACCTGAATTAGCACTTGTTCTCTTTTTGGTGTCAGTATTTATAAGTAAACAACACAGCAGAGTGTCACTGTGTCCATGAAAACAAGTCAGGGTGACAAAGGACAGTGGAGGTGGGCAGGCTGGTGAATGGGAAATGCTCACTCTCTGGTCTCAGCCCCAAGCAAGGGTTTCACGTTCTTTCTTAGGCACAACTGAAAGTTACTGCAAATCACAAAAGCCTAGGATTGATGACATGGCCAAAACTATGGATATCAAATTCCTGAAAGACTAAGGAACCTGTGTTCTGAGTTTATCGTAGTACAACTCAGGGATGTAAATCAGAAACATCATATTTTCTTTCTCCAGTCACAGCCTTGGACTATAGTCTGTTGGTTTTCTAACTCTATTCTCTTAGGACACTTTTGAGTAGATTCCAAACATGCATGGTTATTTTCAGTTATTACAAGTACAGCCCACCTCAAGACCCCAAACCCATATCTACTTTGAAATCTCTCCCCTTTCCTCATCACCAGCTGGGCCTGTAGCTCTTAGAAATTGTTTTTCATTTTCTCTCCTCCCTTCCTAGCACTTTGAAGTGAGGGAAACCCAAATGCTGGTTTCAAGTTCTCTCTTCCCTGGAATTGAGAACTAGGAGGAAAATGGTCACCTGCCTGGTGGAAGGGAAGCGGCACAGTCACTCTGTCATTGTCTAAGAATTCTGTTGGCTACCGATTATCTTTGCCAGTATGGTGGTGTCCTCCCAGAGGAGCCATGGTCTTCTGGGTGGTGGACAACTTTACTCTGACCCTGTCAATCACTGAGGACCCTACAGATGGGAAACTTCATTCCTATTCAGCCACACTAATAATCATACCCCTACTGATCCCATCTAAGAGGGACAGCACCACAAAGCCTGCTTCTCTAAATCCACACTTATTCACATGGAGTCAAGGAACTACTCCCTGAGGGTCACAAGGGCCTAGGATGGGGTAGTTTTCTCATCTCTCTTCCCAGGCATATCCTAACTTCATATATCTCTAGGGGAGAAGCATCAGCCCCTTCGTCCCCATGTTCAGACATACTCCCAAATTCCAGGGACCACATGTCAATATCCCCCAGGCTGGGCCTGAAGGTTCCCAACTCAGCCACTATCCAATGGGTATGGCATGCCAATTTCTACTTCTTTAAGGCATCTTCAGTCTTCAAAAGTGATGTCCCTGAAGGTATTCTCTTACTTGGCTTTGGGGGAAGCAGAAGGAAAAAAATTTTAAAGCCTTCTACTTCAGGCCAACAACTCATGACTCTGGCAATTCCCCCCAGTGACCTCCATCCTCAGGTGTCTGTTAATTTAGACTAGTGGAAAAGCCAGCTCTGCAAACCCTTGGAAAGCTGGGGTGGAGTCAGGGTCCAAAAGAGTGTCCAGCCCCAATTATTGACAGCTCTTTGGAAAGCACAGGTTCCTTACCACCTGTGTTTCTAGCTCCAAGGCCACAGGGAAACCCTCCCTCACCATATCCTCTGACAGGAATGTGTCGAGCTCTTCTCATATTTAACATGCATACGAATTACCTGGGGGTCATGTCAAAGTACAGCTGCTCATTCGGCAGGTGCAGGGTGGGTCCTGAGGTGCTGCACATCTTCCCAGCTCCCTGCCGCTGTGAGTCTGCAAGCTACATTCAGCACATGGGTTTCATTTTCTCTGCTGTTTTTAAGGCCCGGTAAATCTCTTTATTCTCAAACTCTCTAGGACCTAATGTTGACTGTCACTCAGTCAATGGATCAGTTGGATAGGGCAAACATTGTGCTACATTTGCCACAGGCATTTATACCCTTGAATTCTCTCGAAAACTTTCTGAAACAGCTAGAAATCATCATATCCATTTTTAAAAAGACAGGGAACCTGGTCCCTAGAGGGGCTGGGCAGCTAGACTCAGGCTTCAAGGCTAGCAGCTGGCATAGCTGGGGTCTGAGCCCAGGATATGTGCTCCTAAACACCACAGTCAGAAGAAAACAGACCAAAAAAAATGAATATCATAGCAAAGAAATTGCAATAAACAACAGGAAGGTACAAGGAAACTTCATTAAATGGTGTTTATATCAGACGAGGATATCCCTGAGCTGGTCATCCCTCATAGGAAAATTGCAATATTGAGCTTCTGAAATAGCCTGAGACACGTTTAAGCATGGATTTACATCACGAACTCCATCACTTTCCTCTTTCCTCATTTACAGCCGCCGCCAAGTTCAAGCAACCTCTTCTATGTCATGGGGCGGGGGGGAGCCCCATGAATAATAGATATGTCATTTTTAACTGTCAACAACATGCCTTGTAAATGGTGTATGCAGGCTTTTAAATAACCCAGCAAACCATTCTTCTGACATCATTTTTATACCACACTTTGCAACAAAACTAAAAATGATCTGAAAAAAAACAAAAAAACACGTGGTTTGAACTACAGAATCACGCTCACCCACACATTCTTGTCTGCATTTAATATTTCATTGGGTTTTGCTTCCCCCTCCTCCACCCTGATAACAACCGTCTGCTTTGGAGACAAGACAATTAAACTATTTCAGCATTTTCCCTCAGTTAAACAGGCTCATCTTTCCCTGTGACAGTCAGTTTATGGAGTCAGAAAGAGACCGTTGTCACTCATTCCTACTCATAAGTGACGTTGGGATGATTAAGAAAAACAAACTGTTTCCTTCCAACAAGACCCTGGCTAGTTGTGGGTTTTCACTTCTCCCGGGTTGGACAAGGTGACATGAATCTCCTATCCTCTTGAGATGAAAGGGCATTTATCCTAAGACAAAATCTTGCCACAAAGGCCTGTGCCTCTACACAAAGTAAACCTTTAGGCCTATTTGTCAGGTGATATGAGAGTGTCATACCACTGGAAACACAAACAGATCTGTGGCAAACAAGGGACTCATCAAATGCCAGGCACCCCAAAACTGAAATGTAACTAAGATGTAATTAACATAAGGAAATGGAATGTTCCTACCTTCTCTTGAAATGTTTTTATTTTGGAAAATGTCAAGCATATACAGAAGTACAGAGAAGAGTGAATGACCTACCAGCTTCCAGAACTGCTCGACTCAGAGAAGTCGTGTTTACTTTATACCCCACTCACCTCCTCCCCACTTGTGGATTTTTGTGAAGTAAATCTCAGACATTGTATCGTCCTATGCTTTAATGTCAATTATCTTCTAAATATTGTTGCTCAAATATATTCTCCCATCTTCATCCCAACCAACTACCCCATTTTTACTCAGACTTTTGTTTTAAGCCACCAAGTTTGTGGCAGTCAGTTACAGAAGTCACGGGAAAGGAACGCGCCCGTCTGCCCAGAACGATCAGCATCTCCGTGTCTTCTACGGATCAGGACCCGTCACCTCGCTGACAGCCCTGAAGACGAGGAACGTAAATCTGACCATTACGTCTCTCCATTTGACCCCCTCAATGGCTCCCCTTATTGTCAGGATATCACGTGGGCCTCCTTGCGTGGTGTGCTCTGGGCTGCCTTTCCAGCCACGTTGCCCACGTCTCCCCACCCCTCAGATTTAAAGACTTCTTACTCCAAATGAGTCAACCAGTTTTCTGTACTCACTCATGCTTTTCCTGCCTCCCTATGCACATACTGTTTCTTTCGCCCGGAGCAGCACCGTCCAATAGAACCATAACGAAGAGGAGGCACAGATAGGAGAGTCACATATGTGACTTTAAACTTCCTAATACAGTTTTAAAAAATAAACCAGGAAAATCCATGTTAATAATACATTTTAGTTGGCCCCAAATACCCACGATAGTATCATTTCAAAATATAATCAATTTTAAAATGTTACTAAGGGGATACTTTACAGAGTTTTATTTTGGGGGAGGGAGTACTAAGTCTTAGAAATCTAGTATAATTTATACTTACAGTGCATCTCAATTCAGGTGACTAGTGCTACTATATTTGACAGTGCAAAAGGCCCCTACTGGTTTTTTTTCAGCTTTGGGAAATACTATCCATCCTGAAAAATCCAGCTGGGGGCACCTGGGTGGCTTAGTCGGTTGACCGTCCAACTTCAGCTCAGGTCATGGTCTCACAGTTCGTGAGTTCGAGCCCCGTGTCGGGCTCTGTGCTGACAGCTCGGAGCCTGGAGCCTGCTTCCGATGCTGTGTCTCCCCCTCTCTCTGCCCCTTCCCCGCTCACGCTCTGTCTCTCTTTGTCTCTCAAAAATGAATAAACGTTAAAAACAATGAAAAAATAATCCAGCTGAACTACTATCTTCCATGGGAAACCTGTCTCCCACCAATCAGATCAGTTTTTCCCTCCTCCACCCTGGACCTTGCATATATTCCAATTTATGTGCTGTTCATACTCTGCTATATTTAATTGGGGCATGCGTGTCTCTTCTAGGCTATGAGCTCTTCACGAGCCAAAACCTACTCACCACCACAGAGTCCCTGGTCGTCCAAGGGTCCCAATCCTCGCTGCTTCCTCTCCTATCCAGCCCTTCAAAGTATGGTTGGTGAGACTTTGGTTGTAATACAGAGAGCCTACTGGCCTCACCAGGGAAATGGAAAAGATGGTCTGGTCCAGGAAGAGGGGATGGAGGGCCCTCTGTAGTAGAAAAGGGAGGTATTAAGAATAGAGAATGAATGGAGAGAGCCAATCTGACGTCCCTAGGGGGAGTTTATAATGCCAAGAAACAACATGAGTGAAGAAGCCAAGGCAGCTTTCGGACTCTGCGGAAAGAGAAAAGAAAAGGGTGGGACCACCACATGGGAGCACCAGAGGTTGTCAGAATGTGACGGCCCCTGGATGAGCCAAAGGAACATCAGTAGAAGGGGCGGTACATACAGCCAGCTTTCTGCTCCTTTATTTTGGGCCAGGCCGGCATGGATGGGCTTTGTTCCCGTGTGTTAATGAGCTGATGACCAGACCATAAAATTTAGTCAACTCCGAGTGAACTCTAGTGATTGCCCAACCCTTCAGCACATCACTAGGGCCCTGTTTCAAACTGGGAGTCTGGTCATGGCATTGGGTGTCGGGGTATACTCTCCTTCCCCACAGAAGACAATATGATCCATATTTCCTTACAGCTTGGCACTTACTTTCCCCCCTCCTGAAACGCCCCTTACTCTATGTGTCGGAACCCTGCCTATCTAACATCTGTTCCCTGAATCCTTTCATTTTGTCCTTTCTCATATTTTCTCTCCTCCCAAGCAAGGCTCCACGGTGCTTTACTTCTTCTCTCTCACAGTCTACAACACTTTGCCTATTCTATCAGTCTTATTTGTGTCTTAACTTCTTTTACCGAAGGAAAAGACTCTGATCTCTTCATGTATGTATCCACCCCAACATCTGACACCGGTAAGTTACTCCATAAACACAGAACAGATGAATAAACGAAACATGGTGTATTACCTATTTAAAACACCCATTATTTTTATGACTTCTCCCCTCTTCAGAGGATAATGAATTTTAGCTCTAATCAATCAGTTTAGATGTTCAGGGCTCTTGGGGTATCCTTTCTAAGAGAGCAGAGCCTAGGTCTCACCCCGAAAGCAGCCACCCCAGCTCATTCCTGTTGATAGAAAATAAAGACAGCTAACACGCGCTGAGTGTTGATTGTGTTCTAAGGCATTGTTCTAAGGACTTTACAGGCATTCGCTCACTTAATCCTGGCAACCACCATGAAGTAAGTATAATTATGTATAATCTCCACTGTGCAGATGAGAAAACTGAGGCATAGAAAAATTAAGTGTCCTATGAATGGCACATCTCTAAGAAGCACTAAGACAAAGACTCAAAGCCAGACAATCTGGCTCCAAAACCCACACTGTTACACACTTTTTACACCGAAAATGGAGCTGCATGTTTCTAAGACAGACAACTTGCTTCTCAGTGTCACCCTTACTAGCCACCACCCTCAGGTGTCACCTAATCTCTCCGAGGCTCAGACTTTTTCATGTCTAAAATGGGACGGGAGTAGTACCCACCCCATAGGTCACTGTGAGGATAAATGGCCTCGTGGACACACAGCCTAGAACATGGCAGGCACTCAAAATGGGACCCATTTGTATCGATCAGGAATCTGTCTGTGGAGAAACCAATTTAAATCAGCTAAGAGGAAAAGAGGAATTCATTGGTTGGTGTAATGGAAAGTCTACAGCTAAATTAGGAGCTCACATAATTTCATTAGGACCTGAAATCTCCCTCTCAATCTCTGTTTCTCTCTCTCTCTCTCTCTCTCTCTCTTTCTATTTCTCAGCTCTTCTATTCTCTGAGGTACCTTGTTCCACATGGTGATTCCCAGAAATTCTAGGCTTACTTCTACAGCTTGGAGACTATAGGGAGAAAGGGCAACTCTTTCGTAACAATTACGGCAAAAGGCACAGCGCTGAGTCTCATTGGATTGGCTGGGGTCACCGGCACTTCCCTGAACCAGTCACTGCAATGAAGGGAATGGGTGTGTTGAGTAGCTAGTCCCTGCAACCAGGGGGCCTGGTTGGCTCCAACCAAATGAGAGTATACATGGGGTATCTGGTAAAGAAGAAATGAGGTGCTGTTACCAAAAGAAGGAGAATGGCTTCTGGGCAGGCAAAAACAATAGATGTCCATTCACCATGAATATTTTCAGTGTTCTCATGTTCTAAACAGACAAGGTTCCCTGGCCTATTGCCCACCAACAATGGGTTCCTCCAGCCTGCGTCCACTTCTGGTCTGTTTTACAGACTTCTCCAAGCTCTAGGAGTACATGGGCCCCATGCTTCCTCCCAGCTACTGCAAAGCTCAAATTAGTCACTCCGTGGGCCCCTTCCGAGGCATATCAGAGACCAGCTGTGCAAGGACCTGTCACCTTCTTGTCAGTGAAAGTTTTCTGTCCAAAGAACTTTCGTCATCGCTCCTTTCTCAAGTAGCTGGATGTCACTTGAAGAGACAGCTGAAGTCACTCACAATGGCTGGTCTCAAATCAGCGCTCACTGGCCTTGTCAGTGAAAGCCTCACCCCGCAGCGAAAACTGTCACTGATCATGTTTAGATATGTACGCGGAGGTATTAGATTAGAAGACAGAATGCACGAGATAGGAGTTTAAAAGAGGCCAAGTTGCAAGGGAAATCTTAATAGGAAGCAGTGAAGGCTTACGGTTGGAGGTGGTAGGGGGCATCTTTTTCCAAAACCCAATTCCTACTTCCCAACAAAACCAGCAAGAGCACGCGCGCACGCGCGCACGCACACACACACACACAATCAACAGCCTATATGTACACACGATGCTCCTCACACAGAGGATATGCGCTCCACTGACCCACATGCTTCAGAAATACCTGGACCTTGACAGGACATCAGTAGCCAGTCGCTTTACCCAGATTATTATGGGTAGTTTTCATCTTCATTTCAAAACACAGCTAAAATAACCTTAGAAAATAAATATTCACTCAAAACACTAGATTATCTTTTGGAGTTAAAAAAAAAAAAAAAAAGGAGAATGAATCCACTTGTTAAACCAGTTGTATTGGTTGCCTTTCTCTGCATGTGTTCTTTATTTAGGGCAGAGTTTCTCCACCTCAGCACCGCTGACATTCTGGACTGGATCATTCTTTGTTTGGGTGTGGGTGGGGACGGTCTGGTGCTTGATAGGATGTCTAACAGCATCCCTGGTCTCTACCCAGTAGATGCCAGGGGCACTCCCCCAGTCATTGCCAAATGTCCCCTTGGGGCAACATCGCCCCTGGTTGAGAACCACTAATTTAAGGATTCTAATAAACGTTACCTTCAATATTACTATGGTCGAATAATTGGCTAATTATTAATTAATATGCAATGGCTGGGGAATGAATGTTGTGCTTCCATTTTGGGTAGCTTTATTTTGGACTCCTGTTTCTGCTAATCAACGTATTTATGATTAAATACACTGATCGCATCCATAGTATTTAGGTGGCTGACAATCATTTCTGCAACTGCTCTGCCGACACCATCGGAGCGAGCAGCAAGGGTAGAAGAGGGCGTGGGTTTTCAGAGCAAACAGACTGGATGTGCATTCCAACGTGCTACTAAGTGCAGAATCTGGGGCTGTTTTCTCACCTTCTCTATATTGGAGGTTTCGCCACTAAAAAGATGGAAATTTTAGTAGTTATCCCACAGGCAAGTTGAGCATTTTATAAAAGGTGGTTACATTCCAGAAGGTACTAACACACAATGGATGCTCAATAAATGTTGCTTTACCCAAAGAATGTACTTGGCTCTAATCAGGCCTTGCCCTATGTTGAAAACCAAGTCCAGGTTTCCTCTGTGAGGGAGACCAATCTAGCTAAATAAGGTGCAATGATAATACTGCTCTGCTTATATACCTTCCTGTTTTTCATGGAGTTTTAAATTGTCTTTACCAAATCCTTAAGTATTTCTGGTGTCTCAAGGAAAGATCAAAGATTTTCTCCCCAAAATGCCTCTTTTCTAGAGGCTTCCATCATTCTGTTTCACTCTAAAAAATGATGCGGTGGAAACAAACACAGCCCTCTACATCTGCTACATCCCAGGACTTAACCTTCGTTACTCATTTAAGTTGGATGCGCTGTTCCCTCGATCTCTCGTTCCCCTCCCCCTCGTTTTACTGGCACGTATCCTATGTGAGAAGCTAGAGTTTTAATGCACATACAATGGTATGAATTAGGGAGATAAATCAAACTGTATGAAATATAAGTACAAAGACCTGAAACTGAATTTTTAACAAATGGATCCAAAAGTCACACATAGAAGTATTGCTCATCATAAAACCATCACAGTAGGAGGCCACACATTTATAGGGATCCTGCCATAGCCCAAACTACGCTTACCCTTTCTTTGGAATATTATTTGAGTCTATGTTGTATACTTTAGAAACGTTCACAAAGGGAGAAAGATCTTAGCTGAGAAATAATCAAAAGTTTCAAAACCAAGAAGGGGTGAAGGACGAAGGTGTTAGCCTGGGACCTTCTTCTGTGATAGGGAACTGGTGAGGTTACATCCTGAATTTCCCACCACAGCACCCCTAAACTGGGGGACACATACCTCCACACTTTGGCCAAATTTGAGAGATGAGAGGAATCCTCGAAAAAGCATGCATTTTCCTTAAAAGATTGTTTGCTTTTAAAAAAATCATTTGCATGCTACTCCACAAATTATCATTTCAATATAAACATTTTTTCTGAGTTTTCTGAATCACATTTGAGGCTGAGAAAGATACAAAGTACACACCATCACATAACCTTTCCTGTAACTCTTGGCAGGAGTCATAACCCAGACTGAAAAGCCCAGAGCTAATAAGTCAAGGAAAAAGTAAAAGAATTACCAGTCTGCACACAGAGTCCAGCTGATACCAGAGCAGGGAAATTTAGAGAGGATCTGGTCATTGTCTACCTGCACTCGTTTGCGTGGGATATCATGCACTGTAGTGGCTTTAAATGCCATCTATTTCCTGGAGACTCCCAACTTTGTATTTCTTTTTATTTTAATGTTTATTTTATTTATTTTGAGACAGAGAGAGAGAGAGAGCAAGTGAGCAGGGGAGGGGCAGAGAGAGAGGGAGAGAGAGGATCCCAGGCCAGGCTCCAAGCTGCCCGCGCAGAGCCCGACGTGGGGCTCGAACACATGAACCATTAAGATCATGACCAGAGCCGAAACCAAGAGTCGGATGCTTAACCAACTGACCCCCCCAGGTGCCCCCCAACTTGATATTTCTAGCGCAGACCTCTCTCGTGAAACCTGCTCTACTCTACCTACTCAACACATCCACCAGGAGTCCCGCTTAGACATCCCACATACACCATGTCCAAAAGCAATCCCAGTCCTCAACCCCAAAGCCTACTCTTCTCATAACCTTCCCCATCTCAGCTGATGGCAGCATCTCCTACTAGCTGCTCTTGCTGAAAACCCTGGAGTTATCCCTTTTTTCTCTCTTTCTCTAGGACCTGAAACTCAGTCCAGCAGTCAATCCAGTCGGCTGTACCCTCAAAATAGATCTAGATCTAGAGTCTGATCACATCCCCCTGCCTCCTCTGCTTCCACCCGGACCCAAGCTACCAGCCTCTCTACACCGGTACCGCAACCACTGCCTAACTTCTACCGTGGTCCCTCTGCAGAAGCTCCTCGTTACAGCATCCTGAGCGGACCTTTCGAGACCTGAGTTAGATTAAGTCACTCCTCTGTTTAAGATGCTGTGATTGTGCTCCACTCCCCCATTTCCCTCGGGATAAAATCCACACCCCTTGGAGGGCCGTTCATGGCCTGAACTCTCTTAACCTCTGTGGCCTTATCCCCTACCATCTCCCCATGATTGCTCCACTCCAGCCACTGTCCTCCTCTTGCTGTTCTTGGAACATACCAGCCACACCCTCACCTTAGAGCCCCTTGAGGGCTGTTTTCTTTGCCCGGAATACTCTTCCTCCAAGGTATTGCACATCTATCCCCCTCATCTACTTTAAGTCTTTGCTCAGATCTTATCTTTTTTAATGTTTATTTATTTTTGAAAGAGAGACAGAGTGGGGAAGGGGCAGAGAGACAGAGAATCCCAAGCAGGTTCCGTGCTGCCATCACAGGGCTCAAACTCACAAACGATGAGAACGTGACCCAAGCCAAAATCACGAGTTGAATGCTTAACCGACTCAGCCACCCAGGCACCCCACAAGTCAATGCTCAATGAGTATGTGTCAAATAAATGCACTGAATGGCTCTAGAAGCGTTCCCATACCTAAACATGAGATGGGTGTATTGAAGAGTCAGGATCAGCCAGATAAACACAATGGCAGGTCAAGGAAATGAGGCTGTCAGAACCGATGCTGAAATAACTACACAGGGGGTCACCACTGAGCAACACCAATATCAACATTTATATGGTACTTTGTAGTTCACAAAGAGAATCAGTGGCCCAGGAGAAGAGGGTTGAGATGAGGAAGTGAAGATAACTAAGAGGACAATGAGCACACTCAGAGGGAAGTGAAGGCTCAGGGTAGGGTGGAAATAGGGGTTGTGGATAGAAAAGGCCACTTCCAACCAATTAAAAAACACCAACAAATGAAAATGGTAGAACTAGCCAATAAAACGTCTCACTAAATACATCAAGGGAAGTCTTAAAAGTATTTTGGGTTCTTGGTAAAAGGGGAGTATAATTGGAATTGAATATTTTCAGAATGTAAAACATAAATAGCTAGTTATCCTTTTTATTATATAAAAAAGTTCACCTTGAATAATGATCAAAACACGCTGATTAAAACAAAAATATAATACTATATTCACATATCATCATAGGAAAGACGTTAAAAAGAACAACACGCAATTGTTTAGGGAGTTAAGACAGATATCCTCACCCTCAAAATAGAATATGTATCAGACAATCCTTCCTGAAGAAATTTACAACATGAGTTGAGACCTTTAAACCACTAATATGCTTTGGCCAGGAATTCTACTTTTAGGAATCTACGCCAAGAAAAAATCAGAAATGTAGACAGAGATTTATGTATAAAGATTCAGTGTAATGAAAAACTTTTCTAGAAACCCTAAATATTCTAATGATTATATAAATTATGGCATTTCTATAGAGCCGAATGTTATGCAACCATCGGTAATTACATTTATGTACAATGTTAACGACCTGGAAATGCTCATGATATAAGGTCAAATGAACTGAAATAGGGACAACATTATATATGACATATGGTATCAACTAATATCATACAAACTCATTTCAAACCAATTCAAGAGTGGATTTTTCTTTTCATTTAATCTCCATTTCATTAGGGTTATCACAAAAGTTTATTAGATTTTTTAAAGAAAAGCAAAAACAGCCATCTTTTTTTAATGCAGAGAGAAATAAATGTTCAAATTATATAACTTAGCACGGTTGTGCACATAGACCATAAAGATTATTTTCTTATGCTTAATGGTTCACCACACAGCTTTGCATAAAAATCATTTTCTATTTGAATGCATACTCCTCTGCTCTGGTCTCAGTTTCCTAGTTTTTCAAATGAAGCATAGTCTGTCTAGATTAAAGGTCAGCAAACCTTTTCTGTAAAGAGTCAGATAGTAAATATTTTAGGTTTTGTGGGCCAGATGGTCTCTTTTACAACTATTCAAGCCACTGTTGGAGCATGAAAGCATCACATAGCCATGGCCATGTTCCAATAAAACTTTATTTACAAATCCAGGCAACGGGTCAGATTTGGCCCGTGGGCCATAGTTTGCCAACCCCTGGACCAAATTATTGCTAGTCTCTGATCAGTTGACAGCTCAGACCCTGATGCAGAGTTCTAAACACCTGCAGTACCTGAGAAGATACACTGTGTACCACTGTGGGAATGCCACGGGATTTTGAGTTGGAAAAATCTGGTTCAAGACCTAACTCACTTCCTGGTTGTATCTCTCGTTACATCATACTTCCATAATACGAGTTTTGGTGTCCTCTTTTGTAAAGTGGAATAGTAAGACCTACTTCACAGCATCATTCTGTGACTTAAATGAGATATTTGAAGTCTAAGTTCAAGCCCAAAACTCAGATTTGGCAAATACAGAGTTCTCAACGACTGGCAGATTCTTATTAGAAGAATAAGTGGGCAAAGAAGGAGAAGGCGGCAGTACAGAATCCCCAGGCGCTGAGTGATTCAGAGCCCATGGTGTAGACAGGGGGCAGTGCTGATTCTGCGTCAGGAGACAAGTCGGGATAAGCTAGGTTATGACACAGTACGAATCACTCCCGAGTCTCAGTGACTTAAAACAATGAGGTTTGTTTCTAGCTCATGCTACTTGTCCACAGCTAATCATCTGGGGGCTCTGCTCTATACTGTTGCCCTTCTAGGATCCAGGACTGATACAGCAGCCACCATCCGGAGCTTTGCTGACTGTAAGGGCAGACGGAAAAAGAGGCTGGCTGAATTGTGCACTGGCTCTTAAAAGTTCCACCTGAAGTGATCATCTGTCCCACTCCCATGTAATTCAGCAGAGCAAGTTACATAAGCATGTCTAACCCAAGGGGGTAGTGGGAATTAAAAATGCTAGCTACTTTGTTCCTAGAATGGGATCGGGGAGATCTGGAAAGATCTGGTTCACTTCACTAATAACTACCATAGCAAATAGAATAATAGCAGTTAACATTCACATGCATTTGGCATAACCTAACACAGTGCCAACTGCTTTACCTACCACTTGGGGAAACCAAGTCAGAGTGATAAAAACAGAGCCAGAGTGAATGGACCAAGATATTTGGCCTGCGTTTCCCTATAGTAAAGCAAAATCAGGGAGACAATGTTTCTAACAAGACTTACTTTTTCTAAATGTCTTCATCAACTCTCCCTATCATCCTCCCTCTTATAGCTGGGCCTTACCACCCCCAAGAAGGCTGTGATCTGACTCCATAATCTAAAATCATTTCTAATTCTGTGAACCCTCAAAACAAATATTGTTGTAATTGAATGTTCCCACAAATTCATATGCTGAAGCCTTAACCCCATGTAACTCCAGGAGACAGGGCCTTTCAGGAAGGGACTAAGGTTAAATGAGGTCATGAAGGTGGGGTCCTGGTCCCATAGGACTGGGGCCCTTGGAGGAAGAAGAAGGGACACCAGAGCTCCCTCTCCTCCAGATGAGGACACAAAGAGAAGAGTGCACTCTGCCAGCAAGGAAGACAGCCCTCACCAGAAACTAAACCATGACAGAAACTTGAACTTAGACTTTCAGCCTCCATAACTTCGAGGGAAAAAAAATCTGTAGTTTAGGCCACCCAACCTATGGTATTTAGTTGTGGTAGCTGGAGATGATTAATACAAAGATCTAATGCAGACAGCCCTTCTCTCTGAATTTGATTTTCCAATATGGACTAAGCTTATTCAAAACTACATTATGATATTCAAACACAGGTCTTTGGAAACCCAAAGCTAAGGTTAGGTTGCTAAGAGAAAGACACAGCCCTTGAAATCAGAAAGACTTATGGTCAAACCCAACTCCACTTATCATGTGGCCTTGAGGAAGTTGTATAAATTCTCTGGGCCCCACCTTCCCCATCTGTAAGAGGGCTAATCATCTCTCTCTCATGGGACACCTGTCTCTTTCATGTGTAGGGACATGAAGTATGGGGACAGGTTCTGCTTTCTCTCCCTTCCCTCCCTCGCCCTGGTCTTCAGTGTCATAGCTCAAGGCTGAGAGACAGAGAGAGAGACAGACAGAGAGAGAGAGAGAGAGAGAGAGAGAGAGAGAGAGAAGTTCTTTGGACCCAGGAAGTCACTCACATGAAACATACTAAGGGGAGGTTAATCGTGGCACATTTCTCCCACACTGCCCACCCGACCCATGCCAGGGGCTAAGCTGAATTTGTGGGGCTGAGAACTCATGCCTGGGGCTAACCGGAATGTGGGGGCAGGTGGAGGTGAACAAGGAAGATACAGCATGTGGGGAATATGAAAGTTTGTCTGAAGGGTCATGAAGTGATTTGGCAGTCACTCTTGTGTCTCTACTGCCTTGGATTTTGTTGGGGTTGGAATATGTGACAAGAATTACATTCAAGGCCTGCTTTACCAATATCCTGGACTCCATGTAAGAATGTGAGTGGCCTCACCTCAGAGTTCTCAGAGAAAGGATCTACTACTCATCCATTCTCTTGTGAAGAGCACCCTGGGGTTAATTACAAGATCGCTCTAGAACCATATGGCCTGGCACATGGTAAACGCTCAACAAATATTCCCCTTTCTCTCTTTTCCCGCCTCACTATATCCCCAAGGTTTCGGGAATCTCAAAAGTAAACATAATTAAGGTGACGAATCTGCACGTAAGGAGGAGGAGGAAGAGGAGAGGCAGCCAATGTGTAGCAAGCAACCATGATGGTTCCAAGTGTTCCCCACATTCTCTCATTTATACCTCACAGCCGTCCAGTGGGGAAAGTGTATTCGGCTCAATGTACCAATGAGGAAACCAGGAGGTCCGAAAGAGAGGTGTCTTGGCCCCAACCCCACAGTCCTAGCTGACTGGGTTGATGTTCACACGTGACCAACTTTGCCCTGGCTCCAAACTCCACAGTCCCTCACCCAGCATCTTGTGAATGTACCTGGGGCCTAGAGTCTGGCCTGGCCTGTTGCATTCCATGCAACAAACCCTCGCACAAATTAGCCAGAAGAGGACAAAATCCCAGAATATTTGGACCCTGCATTCCCACCCACTGGGTTTAGACCTGAAAGGAAAACATTTGCAGGAGTGATTCAGGGACACACGGAGAAGGGATGAGGGGGAACGGACTCGGCAATAGAGACGGGGATTCTCGTAAAGCCTCTGCTAGCAATGTTCTCTGAGATGTTGATCAGGTACCCGGGCCTCGGCAGCCCCTTCCACAATGTGAGAGGGTGGTCGAACAAAGGACACACCAGTCCCCACCTCCAACATTTTATCACTGGCACGGTCTTGACACGCGGAGCTGAAATCCTTGGAACCTGCATTTTCGAGAAGATTGGCTCAAGTCACAACTCTGTGCGCGGGTCCCCACAGCCAAAACAACAGCAGCAACGGACTTCCTTAAGAAAGTTGAATGGAGACCAGGCCAAATACAGGCCCCCATAAAGAGAAGCACTCCGGCCAAACGGAAAATCACATTCCGCAAGTTCCAGAAGGGGAGGAGAGGGGAGGAAGCCGCTGCTTCCAATAAGGACTTCATTCCAGAAATCCCACATAACGGCCTCACAGGCACCCTGGTGTGATAAAGAGATGACTATTTCGGGTGAGAGAATCCAGTCCTCCTCGGGGAGTGGTGGGTGGAGAACGAGGCAAGGGCTCTTTCCAAGACAAGTTGAGTTCAACTCTTTACACAGGAATATTGACTCTTCCGTTTCCAGCGTAATGACTTTAACCTGGCGAACGCTCGGTCTTTGCCAAAAACCTGTCGGTGTTCGGTGTGTTTTCGATTGGAAAATGGCAGGAAAACAGAGAAGCAGATTCTTTATTAGAGCCTGGAGTTCACACCAGTATCTGGTCCCTCAGTGCCCCGGCTGCCAACATAAGGGAGCTTTCGCCTTGCCTCAGAAACTCAGAATTCGGGATCAGAGGACACCAAAACAAACTTGTTTTTTCTCAGTCAATTTCCAGATTTAAAAAAAAAAAAAAAGGAAAACTGCTTTTTCATTTTCAATTTTTGAAAGAGAGTATAAGCAGCCCCCTTAGGTTTTCATTATCCCCTCCCCTAAGTCCGCCCCCCTGTACACCCTCCCCTCACATGCTCCCGTGGGCGGGGTGGATACTTCCAGGTGGCATCCTTCTGGCAGGACACTTAGTCCCGTGGCATCGCCATGTCTCCCTGTGTCTGTCTCCTCCTAATTTATAAGCCCCTCCGACCTTCCTTCTTCCTTCTTTCTCTCTGTTAAGCATTGGGCAAAATACCACACAATAGGAAGACCACGAGCTCCGAAGTCAGAAAGAGCCTGTTTAACCTCAGCCCCATCATCCGTAACTCTGGGCTGCATGGTTTCACATCTCTGTGACTTTCCCGCCGTGTCAAATAGAATACGAAGGACTTCATCACAGGCCCCTTTTGTGGACTAAATGAGAAAATGCACACGAGGAGCCTAACATCTTGACCTGCTCTTTTATTTGACCTTCCAGGCACAGAACCAGGCACTGCCCCTGCCCTCAAGGAGCCAGGCTTCTGCGGAAAGATGGTCATCGTGGCTCAGAGTGTCACGCTCCAGCACACGGCGTGCAGAGAAACTGCGAGAAACTGAGGAGAGCTCTTCACGGGGCAAGGAACCTATTAGCAGACGAACGAATCCATCTAAAAAGGTATCATTTGGGGGCACCTGCGTGGCTCAGTCGGTTGGGCGTCTCACTCCTGATCTCAGTTCAGGTCACAATCTCACGGTTGGTGCGTTTGAGCCCTGCCTCAGGCTCTGTGCTGAAAGAGAGGAGCCTGCTTGGGATTCTCTCTCTCTGCCCCTCCCTTTCTCTCTCTCTCTAAAAATAAATAAATAAACTTTAAAAAAAATAAAAAGGTGTCATTTGGTTTGCTTAAAACCTTCCATAATCATTACTTGGATCGAAAATAACAACACACAAAGAGAAAACAAAGAAAGTGCACAGAAAAGGAGGAAAAATGGGAGAAAAATTATTACATACGTATATTTATATATGTGCATATATATATATACACTTATTTTGTTGTTTTCTTTTGTTTTCAAGCAAAGGAGAGAACTATGATTGCTCCTTCTGCATGAATCAGGGGAGCCACAAAGCCACAAGCACACGCTCACGTATCGCACAGCCGTGAGTCCCTGACACAAGGATGCCTCCCCTACTCAGCTCCCTTACAGGACTTCTCTTTCACAAACCATGCAGTGAAAATTAGGCAACATAAGAAGAAAGAATTTTGTAGTTGTTGCTGTAGAACCAGTACAGAGTGATTGCACAAAGACTCACACACACACACACACACACACACACACACGTATACGCATTCACATTCACATTCACATTCATATGTACTGTAGTCCCTGATGGAGCTGTCTTCAGAGTTGTGGCACCTGTTAGAGGGGCCCTGGGGGCAGAGTTTAGGGCACACTACCCACTGATATCCGTGGAACATCTAGAACAGAGGCCAGCAAAGTTGTTTTGTAAAAGGTCAGAGAGTAAATGTTTTAGGCTGTGTGGGCCTGAAGGTTTCTGATGCAACTTCTCAGCTCTGCCACTGTAGCATGAGAAGTATGCTACCATGTACAGAACACATGTTCCAATAAAGCTTTATTTACAAAACGGGAGGTGGGCTATAATGTGCCCACCTCTGGCTTAGTTGAACAGGCCATGAATGAAGGGCCTCAGGGAGGCGAGTGATGCAAAAGCACACACACACACACACCTCCCCCAGTGAAAACCAGACTTCATTTTCAGTGGTCTACGCTATTCTATCTTAGTAAATGTGCTTTAATGAGCACTGTCCAATAAAATAATGACTACAGATAATTAGATTAGGTGAAATTCCCATTTCTTCCCAAATAAGCTTTATGCGATGGCCAATTCCACCTGGTCTCTGGCTCCTATTTCAGAGAGAGATCCAGAACAGAAGTTACACAGACACGTCAAAGCAAGGTACTAAAGCGGGGATAGGGTGGTGTTCTATTCATGTAAACTACCCTGGATCACACACAATCAGCAAATGATTTATTAAAGGCTACAAGATAAATACCGATAAAGTCTTCAAACAGAGAGGCGCATGACATATGCACAGGAGGAGAGAATCGGAAAGATTAATAGGAAAGCAGACAGGCTACAAATACAGAAAACCTTCTCCACCTGTGGGGAGGATCCTGGAGAAAGCACTTCCAGTCTCCAAACAGCCTTCCAAACTACGGTAATAAAATACACTTCTAATAACAAAAGCCGTTTCACACTACTTTTCCCCCTAGGTTTTGAGACATAATTCATGAGTCCTTCCACCGTCCAGATCTACGCTTGTACAGTCTATTCTCAGTAGGCATCTTCAAGACAGAGAGGCTCCGCTTCTCCCGGTTGAATCTTAATGACCAAGCGAATCTTAACACGCAGCCACGGGGCTGGGAGGTTTTGCTGACACCGACGTACATCCTGTCCCCTCCAGTCGCCCTCTCTCCCCGGCTGAGCTGGGTCTTTCAGGGATCAGCGCCTGCATTTAACTCAGTGTTCTGCTCAGCTGCGCGCTCCAACCTTGCCCTTTCTTACAGCTTCTGTAGAGATCCAAGATGTCTTCTGGGAATTTTAGCAACTTGGGGAGGTCACACTCCAATTATGCCTTCCTCTTGTGATTTTTTTTTTCCTCCACGCCCTGCCTCGTCCTTCTCCCCACCTCACACCAGGGAGCACACACTCAACCACACTTGATTGCTAGGCAGCCACTTAGGGAAACACACCCCTTGTGTGCCTGGCTCAGTGCTGGGTCCTGGAGATGAAAAGATCAGTAAGATACAGTGGGTGCCCTTAAATAGCTTGTAGCCTACGGGGTGGGACAGGTGTGAAAGCAAGCCATTCAACATGATGCAATAAACACTGTTATCAGAGCACAAAAAGTGCTAAAGATAAGCACACAGAAGCACAAACAAACGTAACAGCAAAAAGTCTGGAAGGATATACTTCAAAAAGATATCACTGGGTGCCCTGACCCACCTCATTCCAAAAATGGATGTGGGGAGTCAAGATTAGGTGACGAAGGCTGCCAGAGAATCTGAGCCTTAGATTTATTGTTTGATCTTCTTTTTGTACAAAAAGGTAGCGAGTGATATTCTCTTGCAATGTAAATTAATTTAATTTTTAAATGCTCGAGGTGAAAGAGGCCAGGACGGGGTGCAATGAATGAGGCACCAGGGCATGAAACTCAGGGGGCAATCATCCTAGAGTTGTGAGGGTGAGGGAGAGAGCAGGGCAGTGGACTGCAGGGGCGGAGGCCTAGGAAAGACGTCGGGACCAAGTGACAGGAAGGTGGGCCCTGCAGAGGGACGGACAGAAGAGGGCACTAGGCAGACAGGACAGCAGGAAGAAGGAACAGAAGTGTGTTGGAAATAATGAGTGATTACTTACAAACGTCCAGAAGAGAGGATGAGGACGGGAAGGAGAAAGAGACGGACACACGCGACTGTGCACATGCGCACCTCAGAGCTAGTCAAGTCTTTCCATTACACGTTCCACATCCACGGCTCATCGGCAGAACTAAGATTGGACTGAATGACCAGCAGCCTGCAGCCCCCGCCTCATGGCTCCAGTCCAGACGCCCTCAGGAAGCTCACTACCAGCGCTAACAACGTCACTCAAAATGGGGCCTATTTCCATTAGACAAGGCACTAAGGGTGCCACTTGGACCTCTTGTGTCTTCTTCCTCCACCCCCTCCTTGAATTTCTTCCTTCCTGGCACCTTTTGACAAGGCTAAGCCGTATAATAAAGTTTTCTAGGAAGCATGCCAGGCACTGCTCCAAGTGGCTCACGTGCATTATCTCATTTACATTTCATAGCAAAGTGACATGTTGGTATTGTTATTATTCCCATCTTACAGATGAGGCAACCTCAGAGTGACTGAATAACTTGCCCAGAACACAAAGGAGATAAATGACAATGCCGAAACTCAAACCCAAGGCTGACGCCTGATTTTATGTTAACTAACTGTGCTCCTTGCTGGTGTAAATTGCCTGGGGACAGGGAGATGCACACAATAGAGAAGACGTAAAAGGCCCAGTCTGCAGTATCTAAACAAGTGACCCAGGTCTACGCATTACAAGCAAAGGTGGATGTGACCAGCTCAGAAAAATGGGTGGTTATGGCGGAGTGCCAAAGCCCAACGCCAGCATCATGTAAGCCGGAGGAAACCACCTCGCAGGTGGCTGAGATGGAACACTGACCTAGGTCCTTTCTCAGCGTCAGAATAGAGGATTTTGCCTGCACTGTGCTTCTGTTCTCAGGCGATTCACAGTTTATGAGGGACTCTTTGCATCTCAAATAGTGTGGGAATTGGTTTTACATTCATAAAATGGAGACTAATTTGGAGGTTTCATTTATCAAAACTGGGGCCATTTAATAAGGAAGAAAGAAATGAAAGTCAACCAAAGCCAGAGAATCAATGGTTGACTCCTGCGAGCCGCTGGCCACAGTTCTCCAAAATCGGATCAAAGCTGTTAGCAAACAATAGCTTGGCCATCTAGAAATAAGAAATGTTGCTTTCCTTGGGCAACTCTGAATAAGCCCTGTGCCTACAGGGGCATGAGCTTTCCACTGAGGGAAGGCAGAGCTGTCCTGCCCACCTCCCAAAGATAAGCCACGGGGACACCATGACAGTCAGCAGGGAGACCTGGCACCAGGAGCTGGAAGCCTGGGCACTGAAACCAGCGCGTGTCACCGGGCCTCCGGGCGATGACAGGGAAACACCGCCATCTGGTGGCTCCGTGACAGATAGGCTACGTTCCTGTCCACGGTCTCCGGAAGGGACAAAGTTAACTTCAGCAAGAAAAAAGTCATTGGGAGCATCTGGAAAATGAAGGTCAACCATGCCTTTGTTGACAGCCTGGGAGGTAATACCTGGCCCAGGCACAGTGTGTCTGATCGGCGGCTACGGGAGAGAGAAATGGCAGTAGAGTGAAAGGTATCCATGGAAAGTCCTCCTACCAAATGTGGGTACTCCTGGGGACAGCCAGGCATTCCTCAGTTGGCATTACCAGGGCTATACTCTTGACGCGAGTTTGCAAGGTCAAAAGGGGACAAGATCCAGATTCCACGATCCTGTGGAGGGCAGAGAAAATAACCTGATGATGTTGGTGACGGCGGCTACAAATAAAAGGCATTTAAGATCTGCCTTTAATGAATAATTAATAAATTAATACTTAATAACAAATAATTAAACAATCACTTAAGACTAACCCTCACAGAAACCCCATAAGAGACAACATTCTATCACTATCTCCACTTTACAGATGATCAAACTGCATCCGTCAAAGACAGAGATGAGGGAGAATATTCTAGTCTAGGTCACCCAAGTTGCAAGGACTAGAGCCAGAATTTGAAGGTCTCACACTCCTAAGAAAGACGCCTGGAGTTTCTCACATGATGGCTCAGAGACTGTCAGCTCAGGACATACCTGGAAATTAAAACCCAGAATCTCTGACCCCACCACAGGCAAGCTAGGGAGGATGTGAGTTGGCATTGTAACAAGTTTCCCAGGTGATAGGATAAACAGGACACTAGGTGCTATGGAATGAATTGTGTTCCTCACTAAAATATGTTGAAGCCCTACCCCCCAATGTGATGGTATTTGGATATGGGGCCGTTGGGTGGTGACTGGGTTTAGATGAGGTCATGAGGGTAGGGCCCACAAGACAGGATTAGTAGCCTTTGTAAGAGAAGGAAGGGATACCAGAGCTTCCTGTCTCTGCCATGTAAGGATACAGCAAGTCAGGAAGAGTTCTCACCAGAACCCCATGCTGGCATCTCGATCTTGGACTTCCAGCCTCCAGAACCGTGGGCAAATAAGCTTCTGGGTTTTAAGCTACCCGGTAGGTGGTGCTTTGTTACGGCAGCCCAAGCTGCCTAAGACACTAGGCTATTCTCCTTCGCCATCTCATGCAAGACGCTTGGTAGGTGCCTGTTAAACTAATCAATGACCAGGATACTCCTCTGCTCTGTCCCTCAGAAGAGATGCGCTGAGGGTACATGTGTACAATTCCCACGATTTAGCCTCTTTTCCAACCTCCAGGCGATGCTTACTGGAGTCTGTCTTCTTCCAAATCTAAGAAGAACACGCGTTCCTACATCATCACCAAGGATTCACGGGGGAGGCTTCTGAAAGCAGATGTGATGACCTGGGGTGAATGTGGGGAAATGAGAATACTAACAGCAGCTTTGCTTCGTGCAGCGCTTTATAATTTACCAAGCTCTCTGGCATTCATTATTTCTTTAGATGGTTGGAATTGCCCTGTGAGGTCCAGAGGCCAGATAATTAGGATCTCAGTTTAACAAATGATAAATCCAAGGCTGATGGAATCATGGGCCCCTGCCCAACGGCCAACCACCAATAATGTGGAGGCAGAAGATGAACTAGCAGAAAAACTTGAGGTCACCAACGAATGAAATTGGAGAAGCTGACCCAGCTTGGAAAAGGAGTTTATCAATTAGGGTACTAGCAGCGAGGACACTCGACCCAAGTAGTTCAAGTGACAAGGAAAAGGCTTTTACAAAAAGGCAAAGTGGAGGTGGGGACAGGGGAACAAGCACAGAATGGTGGTGCCCCTTGGGATCCGCAATAGGGTGAAATCGCTTCCGCTCCTGAGACTAATAAGGCAGGAGGAGGAGACAGCATTCTAGACTAATGGGGGCAGGGGACAGGAAACACAATAAATAAACAACAACCAAACGCAGAGGCTGTCTTTGGAGAACCACCTTAGCCAGCTCATTTTCCCACTGTTTTCTAAGAAGCAAATCACCCAGTGGCCTAGGAGGAGACCCCTCGACGGGGCCTGATTCTCAACCTTAGTCACCCTGGGAGTATGCACTGGGTGCCTCCCGTCCAGTGACCAAGGACAGATGTAGGGAGTACTTGGCTGGACTTCCTTGGGCCCATCCCATCCCATGAAAAATGGAGAACTCAACGGCTCAGAAGTTGCGACAACCTATTTCCTTTCAGATTCATCAGACTTTTTTTTAACAAAGGGAAGGGGAAGTGTATCCCTACTGTGGAGGTTGTTGACTCCTGCCAAATTCTCCTTGATATATTCTTTCCAGTTATGCAGAGCCTTTAAAGACAAGGACACGGTACTTTTCAAGTCACCTCTAAAGTGAGGCTTATCACTCTTGGCACTGCTGATATTTGGAGGCTGATGGTCCTTTGTTGTGGGGGCTGCCCTGTGTGTTGCAGGATGTTTAACAACATCCCTGGCCTCCACCACCAGATTCCAGTAGCATACCCCTCCCACTCCGGTGTGACACCCAAAAGCAACTCCAGACACCTGCCAACTGCCCCCTTCCAGGGGATCAGGGGAGGCAAGGTCACTCTCCCTCCCCTTGAGAACTCCTGTTCTAAGTGATTATAATTTGCTGAGAGAAATGTTCCCATTGGCAAGAAGAGGAACAGCACTGGGGTAAGGTGAGTGATGCTTAAGAAGGATTCTACCTATATTTTAATTCTGGCATTTGGTTCATCATGGATTTTTTTAAATTAACTTTGATATTTTTTAATTGCATTGCAAAATGATCCTCCTTACTGAGCGTTTTGGCACTCCCTTAAATTTGGTTTTGCACCTGAGGTATGTATCTCATTTGTCACCCCTTAGTCCCAGCACTGGGCAAGGTTCCTCTGGAGCCATCAACACGAGGAAGGAGAAAGTGGTTCCCTTTCCTCCACTGTCACTCATTCATGCATGCATTTAGTACTCCTAAGTCCCCTGGTATGTGACTAGCGCCTTCTTAGTAATGGCTATGTAATATCTCAAAGTGTGAGTCATCGAGATTTACATGAGCATTTCCTACCTAATGGGAAAGAGGCATGAACAGAGCTGCGCTAGGTAGTACGGAGACAACCTAACCCAAGGGAACCACCGAGAGCCATGAGACCAGTTACAAGGGCAAAGCAACAGCTCTGGGCAGAGATGACTGTGGTTTTGATGTGTGGTACTGGCTGTGGACGTGGAAAGGGAAGGAAAGAGTACAGAGACAGAATCAACAGGTTTCAGTGACCAATCAAACGGAGAGGACAAGAATGGGTCCTCCCAGCTTTGTAACACGAGTAAGTGGGTGCGGGCCATGACGGTTGATGAGGCAGGGAAGCGTGGAGGGGCCTGTTGGGACGTACTATGCACCAGGATGGCAAGATGGGTTTGGGAGTGGTTAGGTGACGTGCCCCTGAATCCATGCCGCGTCCTCCCAAGGGGAAAGCCAGGCTGCAGGTGCGGCCACGGGAGCTGGCGGCATTTACATGTAACTGAAGCCAGGGAGTGCACAAGATGTGCGGGGAGGACTTAGAGAACGACAAAAGCGCCTGGGGCCAGGCCCTAACAAACTCACAAGCTTGAAAGGTAGATGGAGAATGAGTGATGGGTGCTGAAATTAGCGGGCTGAAAAGAATTATGCAAAAAAAGGTGAGGTTATACATAACCTCAAAGGATCTCCCTTCAGGACAATTATTAATTACAAAGGGTAAAAGAATAATTTTAAAGTGGAGAGATCTGCAGATGCTACTTTAATCAAATAATCAAAATTAACCTCACAGCAATGAGACATATCCACACCACCTGCCTGCCGGTGACAAGGACCCAGCATCACTTGTGAGCTCAGAGTAATCGTGAGCAAACATCAGGGAAACCCAAATTGAAGGACAATCTATAAAATAACTGGTCGCTGATCTTCAAATGTGCCGAGGTCACAAAAGACATTATCTCTAGAGCCAAAAGGTTTTGGTGTCCTGGAAGAAAGGAGGCTTAGGTCACGGTCTGCCACAGAACAAACTGGGTTTGCATTCTTGTGAAGTGAAACCAGCATCTTTTCGGAGCCTGAGCCCCTGATTCCAGAAAAGGCAAAGAACCCTGAGCAGCCAACAAGAGAAATTTGTGGTGAGCAGATCCATTTATTACTTTCAGCTTACTTAATAAAGGTCACCAGGTGGCATTTGAAAGATACACAAAAATGCTGTTAGATCAGATCTTGCCAGAGGTGAGTTTATCAGGCAGCCAGTTGAGGCTTATGGAACATTGCTAGCTGGTTTCTTTCAACTTGAGGGGGAAGAAAATAAGACCGCTGGATTTAAAAACTACTTGTTTGTTTGTTCTTTCCTAATAAAACATAAAGGAGTCTTTTTCTTATACTGAGAGACATTTGCAGTCAGGCTACAAGAGTGAATTATTGCCAAGTTCAAATTACCCATTCATTTCTTCATTCCAGATTTCAAAGGGTAAACAAGGCATGGGGTGACTAAGGATATAGCCTAGTCACAAAAGGGCAAGCCTAAAGGTACAAGCATTTTTCAAAGCTCTGCTCATGTCACATGTACTAACAACTCTTTAGCCAAAACAAAGTGCGTGGCCAAATCCAAACCCAAGAAGCAGGAAAGTACATTTCACCCATCATGAGGTCTTGGCAAGGATATGGCTATAAAATACTAGTACCGAGTACTGAAGAATTGGGACCAGATGTAGAATATACCATATTAACGTTGAATAGTGGATATCACTATGAAAATAAGAAGAAAAAAAAACCCCTGACTCTTGGTCAATAGTAGTTAACACAGTAACACAAAAGCACACTTTATATTTGGGGGCAGGGAACAGGGTTTATATGGACCAACCCAAACACCAGCATTTGGACTTGTGGCTTCTCCCACATGAGTGAGGTTAGGGTTGATGATGGAGATTCCAAGGCCTACATAGTGAGAAATGTTCAAAGAGAGAAGAGAAGCTTAGATAAATACAGTTTCCAAATTCCACTCAGATACAAAATTAGAGGACTAAGCTAGAAGGTTCTCTGGAGTCCCTTCCAACTCTCCTTGGCATGGTTTCCAGTGTGTGCCAGACATTAGGCTGCCTCTTGGCCATAATGGTCACAGTGTGTTGACCCTTAGCTGTACCCTCAGCAGCAGGCATGGCATGGGAGAAAGAGCCAAGGGCTTGGAATCAAGCAAGATGGGGTCACACTTGAGCTGGACTTCTGACCACTGGGTGAGTCCTTTGCCTGTCTGGCCCTAGTTTTACCATCTTGGAAATGAGACAGATGAACCAGAAGACATTTCTGTCCCTTCTGATTCCGAGAACTTAGAATTTTATGACAACGTGGCCACATGGAGGGATCTGTAATGCTCTGGTGGCAGAAGTAGCCTAGTAAGAGGCAGAGTCATCACGAAGCAATGGAAAGCAGGTTGATGGGCCAAAGGCAAAAACGGAGTTGCAGTGGCACGTGGTTATGCCATCGGGCACCATGTGCTTCCGAATGATCGCCTTCTGGAACGTCCAGAGGCCTGAGCCTTCCCCTAGACTGCATCTCTGGGGTTAAGACATGGTCGCCGGCACGAGATGGGTCCTGGCAGAGCTTCTAGCTCTCAACCTCACTCTTTCCCGGATCTCACAGTGCCCCAAAGATCTGGGTTTCCAGCACTCTCTCTCCCCGCAAATGAGACCACAAGGGCCACTTTTTCTTGCAGCCCAGGCAGAGAGGAAAAAATAATAATACATGCAATAAGAGGAATTTTTATACAGAAATGTATTTTGAGGCTACGATGTAAAGTCCCTTTAGCAGGAGCCACAATTTTCTTAAATAATCGTTCCCATAATTGGCTACTTGTGGGAACAACTAATTGTGCATGTAATCATTTGCCTGTACAACTCAGCATCAACTAGTAATTAAAGACAGAACTGTCCTTTGCTAAATTTGGCTCCAGAAATAATAGTAATATTTCCAAGTGTCCAATGTCTCCCTGCCAAGGCCCTCTAAGCCCCGTTCAAATGAGTTTGCTATTTTTTTTTAACATCTTGGAAAGGGAAGACCTGCATCCTTGCCCAAAGCCAACACACACTCAGAGAAGAATGCATCTGGAATAGTCTTCTGCTTGTACTTATTCTAGCAGCATATGCGGATTGTATGTAGAGCATCTTCTATGTACGGGGTCAGACCCTTCCCCAAGAAAGCATCTTCTTGCTCCCCTCGGCCCTACTCTTTGCACACACTCTCAGAGGAGGACAGGAAACATCACCCGACTTTGCACAAGACCCACCTGATGTAACTTCCTCTAGGCCGCAGAGGAGTCCCAAGAAAGCAACGCCCACCCACAGCACCTCCCAGGCAGGGGCCGCCACACTTGGGAGTCTCTGTCACCTCCCATCTGGAAGCTCCTGGTGGCCTCTCAGCTCCAGTTCTGTGCCTGGGCATCCTCAGCCCAATCTCCTGCCCCAAGAAAGCAGATCATGTCCTGTATGGTGGGTTAAATTGCGTCCCCCAAGAAGGGAAGTTCATGTCCTAATCCCCAGTACCTGTGAATGGAATCGTATTTGGAAATAAGGTCTTTGCAGAGGTCGTTAGGGATCTTGAGAGGAGATCAACCCGGATTTCAGGTGGGCTGCAACCCAATGACTGCTGCCCCATTAGAGAAAGAGCAAGGAGATGATGCACGGACCCAGGGGAGATGGCCGTGTGAAGAGAGAGGCACCTGGGGAACACACAGAGCCACCAGGAAGGATCCTCTCTAGAGCCTTCAGAGAGAGCAGAGACCTGCCGACATCTTGATTTTGGACTCTGGCCTCCAGAACTGTGAGACAATAAATCTCTGTTGTCTTAAGCCATGAAATGCGTGGTGATTTTTTTTGTGGCAGCCCCGGGAAATGAATATTCCCAACTTAGACTCCTTCCATGGCTTCCCTTCCCATTTGGAACAGATTCCAACCTCCTTGCCTGATCCCTGACAGCAGCCTCAGCTTCAATGTATGCCTCACTACCACCCACCCGCTTGCCACCACTCATGACTCTGGCCTTCTTTCTCTCTGTGGAACACAGCCAGCTCCTGCCTCGGGGCATTTGCACGTGACGTCCCCCAGCCCAGAGCACGAACGGCATCAACAACCCTCTTCCCTGAACTGCTCCTTCAGGCTTCAGCTCATATGCCCCTCCAGCAAGGAGGAGCACCTTACCTTGGGGGTTATCCTGAGATAGAGACAGATAGATTGATCGATCAATCGAATGATAGATAATCTCCTCCTGGTATTGTTTCTCTGGTGGAACCCACTCCAGAGACACTGTCAAGACTTAATGAGACAATTCCCATGGACTGGAGGTTCGCAGGGAGGCAAAGGGGCCCCGCTTCCCCTCTCTTTTCTATTTCTGCTTCTTCAGGGATGGTGTATGGGACGAAGGATGCATCGACATATTCTCCATCCATAACTGAAAGCCCTCTGGGAACAAATACGTGTCTGAGGGGTGTGAAAAGGGCCCCCGTTTGTTTCCAGACATGAGTGTTTCTCTGCTCCAGCGAGAGCTACTAAGGAGAGCTGACGGAAACAGGGGCGACAGTGCTGACACAGGTGAGAGCGGGCGCGGGGGCTGGCGGTAATGGGAACTACCTCCTGGAGAGTAGAGGTTGGGCAGGACCTCTTCCTGACCGGGAGTATCCTGCTCAGAGTGGTGGGGCGCCAGACAGCCATCTTGGAACACCCCCTCTTGCAGGTTCCGGCGGCTTTAAGCAGGAGGCACCAAGCACCAGGCTCCACCGCGGCTGCTTGGGTCGTGATGCTAAACAAGACAAGGTGTCTGTCCTGGAAAAGCTAAGTCGATTCGGGAAGAATATAGGAACAGTGACCATTACAAGCCAATATAGACATGTTCTCTCACGGGGGGTCCCCAGAGCATGTGGAGGATTCAGAGGAGGCGGCCTGCTAACCCTGTCAGAGCTCCCCTACCTCCATGCTCCCTCCCCCACCATCCTCCAAACTCCCCTTCCCAGCCCCAAAGCAGACTAATCTGGATCCCACGTAAGGAAGGCTCTCGGGGGTTTAATCATACAGACAGGTGAAGTCCTTGAAGGGTTTTAACCTGAGGGAAGGAGGACCTGACTGGACTTGCACTATGAAATTATTATAATGGCCTTCACAGCCCTTGGTGATATTGCCTAACCTCTGGCCTTTACATACAACCTGCCCCCCCCCACTCCTTTTCAGCCATTTGGACCTTCCCTCCATCCCTTGAAAGAGCCATGCTTCCTTTTGCCACAGGACCTTTGCATGTGCCAGTTCCTTTCCCTCATCCAAATCATTTTTCCCTTGTTTTTTTCCCAGATAAATACCAGGAGCCTGGTTTATGGGCCATTAAAGCCACAGAACTTCAGATGTGAAAATACTTAATTTACATTCTTATACTAAATGCTGTCTATGTAGTGCTATATTGAGTCAAAATTTCATCAAAACCTTCAACATTTGGGAGAAGGACATAATGTTTTAAAACCAGGGCTGGCAAACTTCTTTTGTAAAAAGGGTCAAAGAGTACATATTTTCATCTTTGAGGTGATATCGTTTCTGTATTTACTATTCAATTCTGCCTTTGTAATGTGAAACGGTCATGGGCAATATAGACATAACTGGGCGTGGCTATGTTCCCTTAAAACTTTATAAAAAGCAGGCAGTTTTAGCAAGGGGGGCAGAGTTTGCTGATTCCTGTCTTAGAAGAAACACCTTTAAGTAGCTAAAGACAGTCAACTTTAGTTTTGGTTTCTCTCTAATTCAAGCTAGCTATCAAATCAGTAAATTGTCCAACAACTCTAAGACGAGGGTACAAATGTACGTCCACAGCTATGGTCTGAATTGAGAGCTCTAAGAAGAAAGTTTTGAAGGCAAAAACTTGCAAGAAGAAGGTTTTTCTTCTATTAAAAGTTAATATTTTAAATGATTTTCCCTTAAATAAATAGGTAATCTTTTGAACCAGCTAATCCTTAACAAATTAGAATCTTTACACCAAACTGAACTGAGTGAGCATCTGTGTCCCCACAGCCATGTCCCCTCACCCTGAACCTCTTTAAAGACCCATTGATTACTGCCAAGCCTCCATTGGTGGGATTAATTAATTTATGAACTTGTCATTACAATTCATTGATTAAAATGTCCCTTCTTAAAGATTTAATTATGCCCAAAGATAAAAGATCTGCTAATTATTGTCCTTTATCTAATTGAAGTTTTGTATTACAAATAAAGTTCAAAGGTTTAAGACAGTTGCCCTTTCAAACAGTTGGGCAAAGATGAGAATTTAATTAGAGGCAAGACACCATTTTCTCTGATCTATTCTAATGGGAGCGAGACATCAGTCTGGCCAAGAAGATGTCTGGTCAGGGTGGGAAGACCTGGAAAATCTGTCAACCTTCTTGGTCACTTAATGGTATTTAGCGAACAGCTCCAGTCACATGGGTTGTGGAAACACGTTGGGTTGCTGGCACAAGCAGAGGCCTCCGTTGGGTCAAGAGCGGGAATTCTGCCAACCAAAACTATACTGTGTGTTTCATTTTGCTTAAAAATACTGATGCATGGAAAAGCCTCCAAAGATTTTTTTTTTCCTCCTAAAATATTCTCAACAGGAAATCAAAGTTGTTCAGTAAGCAAATCACAGAGAGGCAAGGAAGCCTGCTGATAGGTGCAAGCACCCCAAAGTCAAACTGGTCTGGGTTCAAATCCAGGTGGAGGATACCAGAGGGTCCTCCCTCTTCTCTTGGTGCTGCCCACACAACAGTCACTGGGATTGGTGGGGGTAGAGTCAATCTACTGAAAGGAAGCAAGTTCCGGGAACTCGTGTTCTCGTCTCTCCCTTCCCCCTCCCTCTCCTTCTCCCCCTCTTTCTCTCTCTTTTCTTTCCTCCCTGATCTCAGATCAATGCAGGATAGCAAACTGATCTTCGTTCCCAAGTTTTCCCTTGAGTGGGCTCTCCCAAAATCTTAACTCCTGAGGAGGAGAAGGTGTCTACAGGCCCTCTTGGCCATAAATCTACAACGAGAGCCTTCAGTCAGCTTTTTTTTTTTCAGTTTCTTTATTAATTTTTGAGAGAGAGAGAGAGCACACACAAGCGTGGGAGGGGTAGAGGGAGAGAGAATCCCAAGCAGGCTCCGCGCTGTCAGCACAGAGCCCGATGCGGGCCTCGAACCCACGAACCGTGAGATCATGACGTGAGCCTGACGGGTAACCGACTTAGCCACCCAGGCGCCCCTCGGTCGGCTTTAAACAACTAAAGGTAGTAAATGTTTTATCTTCACCCATTTGACTCTTGTGTCTATCAATTCATTCTGAATTTGTGAGGGCAAGAAAATATTGCCGTTTATTGACCTGCTAAAAATTCCAAAACTTAACAGCTGTTTTACTTTGCATATTTTGCTTAATCCCCCTGGATTCTAGGTTCTTCAACTGTCAAAGTGGGGACAGTAGAGGGTTGTTGGAAGAATTACAATGTATTTGAGCCCCCTGATACAGAGTCAGGCACCTAGTAGGTGCTCCACACACAATGACTATTAATAACATGTTCCATAAACTAGGGGAACGAAAAAGGATGGGGCACAATAAGGTCCCTGATCTCAACAAGTTCGGTGTTATCTCCATACACAGAATGTTTTCGTGATGATAATTCCACCAAAATCCACCCTTAAGAAGGACACGGGAAGCAAATGATATCGAATATCCAAACCGTTCACATTTCATCTGCACAGTGGTATCCCTCAACTCTGCCTCTTGAGGTTGGAGTGGAGGCTCTGGGAAGGGAACACCTCTGTGCAGCCAGTGGAGGACTCACTGGGAGTCAAGTCACAAAGGTAGGTTTTTGTCCAGGGAAGTGTGGAGGGGGCGGGGAGAAGACAAAGAGAAAAGCTATCGCCAGTCAAAATGGGTGACAACATTAGTCTACTTAGGAGAGAGGAGCTGGGTGGGGTGAAGGGTCATGAGTAGCTGGCCGATGAAGTTGCTCCCAAAAGAGAAGAAAGACTGACACAGGACACCTGCCACATGCAGCTGCTTTGCTTTGCCACAGGCCCGCCAAGAGGCAGGGACTAAACACATTCTGTTACAATAATGTCAGGCATTATCATCATTGAAGCTGACTTTTGGTGAGCTCTTACTCTGCACTCCCCACTCTTCATCCCATTTGATAATTTTTTTTTCAATGATTTTTTTAAAATTTTTTTTATTCAGTTTTTGAGAGACAGAGAGAGACAGAGCATGAATGGGGGAGGGGCAGAGAGAAAGGGAGACACGGAATCCGAAGCAGGCTCCAGGCTCCGAGCTGTCAGCTCAGAACCCGACGCGGGGCTCAAACTCACGAACGGTGAGATCATGACCTGAGCCGAAGTCAGACGCTTAACCGAACGAGCCACCCGGGTGCTCCTATGATTATTTATTTTTGAGAGAGACAGAGTGCGAGCAAGGGAGAGGCAGAGAGAGAAGAAACACAGAATCCGAGGCAGGCTCCAGGCTCTGAGCTGTCGGCACAGAGCCCGATACGGGGCTCGAACTCACAGGCAGTGAGATCATGACCTGAGCCGAAGTCGGACACTTAACTGACTGAGCCACCCAGGCGCCCCTCATTAGATATTTCTAACAACTGTCTGAGGCATGTTCTCTTTTACTATACATGTTTTACATATGAGGAAAACAGAGGATCAAAAAGGTTAAGACTTTTGCCAAAGTTCACAGAGCCGGTAGGTGGAGAAGCCAAGACTCCACATTCAATCTATCTGACTCCTGGCCCCCATGTTCTAAAGCAGATTCTGGACCATTTCACGGAAAAATGTTTTATGATGGAGATTTAATAAGCTCATCGGTGGCTTTCTGACATAGTGAATTCCTAGCCACTGTCACATAGAGGCTGGACCACCCAAGGGGAGAAGTGGTTACAAATGGCACCAAGTAAAACAAGGTTGAGGATTTCCAAAATCGCAACCCAGTTCTCGTCCCGCCCTGAGAGTCCGTGAGTCTAGGCGCACTCCTCCTTTCTTCTCCCCAGAAAACCATAGGAGTTCACTGTTACAGGCACAGTGCAGGCAATACAGTCCCCCCAAAAGAAAATACTAAGAAGAGCATCACGTCAATGATCAGGCAATCAGACTGAATGCACTCACCCAGTGGAGTACTACTCAGCCGTCACAGAAAATGTTGTAGACACATGAAGAGTTATTTTCAGCACTAGAGAGAAAATGTATGCTCCAAAATAGAGTATCATACATGTATGTATTTATTTACATACATATATGTTTATATTTATATATTCACACATACATATAGGAGGAGACATGAAGAAGAGGAGGAAGGGAGGAGGAAAGAGGAAGAATCTATCAAGTTTATCATAGTGACTTATCTCTAGATAAGTATAGAGCACTGGGGGTTGCCTATCTATATTTCTCTTTATTTTTATTACCTAAAGTTTCTGATTTTCTATAAATGCCATGAATTTGTTTACGAAGAAGGACGCGGGAGGAACCTTAGGTTTAAAGCTAGGCGATTCCTTCTTCCAAAGACACAAAACAAGCCAGATTCGGAGTCTGTCTTACCTAGTTTGATCACTTAGCCACCACACCTCCCACTATGCGACTTAATTCTTCACACTTTGAAAACCAGGCTGTGGTAGTGACCGGTGTCCAGGACCCCCTCTGGCAGCCAGTCTGACAATGGGGCCCGCTTCTTCACCTTCCCTTGCACTTGCTCACGTGGTGCCCACCTCCCTGAGGACAGTGACCCAGACATACTCCTCTGGGCCCTTCTAACCCAGGAGCCCTGAGGGGGAGCACTGCTCCAATCCCCACTCTCCAAACACGGCAGGAGTCAGGGCTCAGACCCCCTTCCTCAAATCTAATCCTCTGCATGTGGGGGCCCTCCCCTCAGACCTTCCAGAATCCTGCTGTCTGTAAGCCCCTCCCTGAGCAGCCTGACAGTATCTTCAGCCTTTCTGCTCCATGAGCCCAAACCTTCCACAGTTAGCATCCTCGCTGCCCCCAGCCCCTGCCCCCCGCCCCCCGTTTCTGGCCAGGCTTGCGTTTCGTTTGTGTCTGTCTGCTTTGGTTTTGTTTCCTAACTCCAAGCATAACCCTACCCCACCTGACAGATGTGGAAAGGCTTCTACTGTTCACCTACAATGGGATGCTTGACAGGAGAAACAGAACTAAGTCAGGGATGGAGAAACTCCAGGCAAGAGCAAGGGTTAGGGTGGCATTATGGGGCAAGCTGGAGAGAAAGCCTCCTCCTGAGGCAACACAGGGCCTACCAGGCAGGCTGACTCTGTGTGAACTTGTTCCAGCCGCCTGGGCTGGTGGTCAGAATGGAGACACGGTTCCTACTATTCCCAGATTGTACAGTTACTTCCTGGGCCGCTCTGCAGTAACACTGAAGCCCCGAAGCAACAAGAATGTGCTCACCAGAGCACCTGTGACCCAATGTGGAAAGGCTACAGAAGCATCAGAGGAAGCGCTGGCGTCTGTTCACAAAGCTTTCCTTCCCTCATTCCAACATGGCGCTGCCTCGGCCACATGTCCACGTTGGCCGGGCAGGAGTCCTCTACAGCAGGAACAGGACCCCGCCCTCACCCCCTGGTCAAAAGCCAAAGACAACCTGGGAGAACAGTGGCTGCACAGCCCTTTGCCCTGCCCCTGCCGTTCATCCTTCTGGAAACTTCTTGACTTCAAACAAAGATCAATGCCCACACAATCTTTTCCGTCTGTAGCCCACAACTTCTGGAAGTACGACAGATGTGCCTGGGCTGTTTCACGTCACAAAACTGTCACATGCGTTGGGTCTATTTTTTTTAACCTACAAGAAAACAACTTGATATTTGTTATGAGTTTAAGAAACAGCCTTAGTAATGACATCAAGCTATTGAGCGGCATTCACCGTCAATTTACACTATGTAACAGAATGTGAAGCTCGATTTCCTTGTGTCACATGTATAACGATTAAATTATCAGCAGATGGAAAGTCGTTCTGGGCTATAACAGGGTCCTCTGAGGTGCTAATTAACTTGGCACCTTTCTAAAAAAAAAAAAAAGAACTCTGTCACACTTTGACAGGAAATGTTGCCACTTGGGGGTACTTATTGGTCCTCAGCACACTTAGGACTTCTCTGGGAGATTTTCTTTCTTCCTATTTCTTAATTGTTGGCTCCTGAAAGGTATAGTAATATCATAAACATACTGAATCTCCCATTTGGGTCCAAAATCCACACTGCAGCAAACCCCTTCAATTGCAAAATAGAAGAAATCACCTTCTGCCAATGATACAGTACTTACTGACAATTGGTGCAGCCCAGCAAATGAGTCTGCAGGTCTCCAGAAACTTCTGGCCCCTGGTAACCTCGCTGGGTAGGAATTCAGGACCACTATGTGTTCACCCCATAGACTTCACTTCTCTCCTTTTCACAGTTTTAGAAATTCCTAGATTCTTTAAATCTGCAGAGGGCATGGAGGCCAAGATCACAAAGTGCTCAGGCTTTCCAAGTCAACGTTTTCTCAATCTGCGATGGCTCAGGACTGAATCTCAACTACTGTACCATTTGTCTCCCTCCACCTCCGCCATTCAAAATAATTGGCATAACAAATACCCTTATTTAAAATTGTTTAAATGTGGGGGTGCCTGGGTGGCTCAGTTGGTTAAGCATCTGACTTCGGCCAGGTCATGACCTCACGGTTCATGAGTTCGAGCCCTGCATTGGGCTCTGTGCTGACAGCTCAGGGCCTGGAGCTTGCTTCAGATTCTGTGTCTCCCTCTCTCTCTGCACCTCCCCCACTCATATGCTGTCTCTCTCTCCCTCTCCCTCTCTCTCTCTTTCTCTCTCTCTCTCCCCCTCAAAAAATCAATAAACATTAAAACATTTTTTTTAATTTTTTAAATGTGACCATTCTATTGTAGTTATATTTTTATAAGGTGCCTTTATCATTTTTGAAATATACATACTGAAATGTTTGTAGATAAAATGACAAGATGGCTTGGACTTATCCCAGAAGAATCCAACGGTAAGGAGACAGCAGAAGACACAGATCAAACAAGATGGCCCATAAACTGACAAGTGTCGAAGCTGGGTGCGGGGTATGTGGGACTTCATTATACTATTATTTCTTTTTCTGTATGTTTGAACTTTTCCATAATGGAAGTTAAAATAAATTCATCAAAAAGGTGAGAGAAAGAGAGATCAGAAGAGGGAGAGGGGATCAAGAATTTGACTTTGATGCTTTGGATAAAGATTGATGGAATAAATGTAGGGTGATTTCTCTTACGGTCAAGATTGCTTCCAAGGTGTATCTCAGAATTATATTATGTATCTTATCTTATCTTATCTTATCTTATCTTATCTTATCTTATCTTAATATGTATATTAATATGTATATTAATATGTATTAAGATATATATATCTTATAAATATATCTTATATTAGGCATATAAGACTCAATTTGGGGTAGTCGTAACTCATTTGACCGAAATAATCCAAGATTTTATTTCAGATGATGGTTGACCAAAGATATTCTGAAATAGTCAGATGGCACCTGCTGTTTGTAGACATCACATGTTTAGACAAACTGGCAAGAGGACAGGTGGGAAAGGTCTGTGTGCTAAACTGATGTGAGCAGCCACTGCAGGTTGGTATGGGGACAAAAGTGTCACCTATGTGGGAGAAGGAAACAACACAAGCAACAGTTGGATTAAGGGGAATAACTTCACTTTGGATCATCTGGCATTTCAGCTTGCAAAGACAAGACAGGGAAAGGTCACAACTTTCCGGTGAGGCCAGTGTATGTTAACATTCTAATTTTTTAGGTGGAGAAATGGAGGTTCAGAAAAGTGAACTCTTTTCCAAAAGCCACAACGTAAGAAATAGAGCAGCCATTCACGTTCAAGTTCAGTGTGTTCTTGACCCCACTCTTTCCACATCACGACCCCCAGAGCCACCAGTTCTAAGGATGAAAAGAAGAAATGAACAGTCTTTCGAGGCATTTCCAAATACAGGGACAGAAACCACTGTTCATGAATTCAGCTTAAAATATGCCCAACTCTTACACACCATGAAGAGAACTTGGGGTAGGTGTAGTGAATTTCTGTGTTTAAAACTGTTCCTACATTCAAATATGATTGAATGGGTTCAGCAGAAAAAGACAAAAACAAAACAAAACATTTGGCCTCCTTCTGAACTAAGATTTGAAAGAGGAGAAAAAGAATCTGTCTGGTAAATGATGGAGGTAAAATTCAGCATTTAGTGAAATAAGCTTTTCCAATGTTAATTGCTGACTCACCCTAAAGGAAAAGACTAGAAGACCACGGCACACACCTCATTGTCTCTTGGGCCAAGACTGCTTCTTATTGTAAAATGAGAACCCTGAGATATTCTCCCTTCTAAGTGAGACAGGTATCTGGGAAGAAAAGATGTTTCTAGAAGTCATTTATTGAGCAACAACAGAAGAGTTACACATCTTCCTCTAGAAAGCCAAGGAGTCCAGTATTCCCAAATAAATTCTATGGAAAATAGGTCAATCAAGACAATATATGAAGTTACATACTATATCCTCCTTTGAGGAATAATAGAACATATTAAAATCTCTGATAAGTCCTGCAAAACAGAGACTTATTGAATTTAGAGTATTTCATCTAATACATGAAATGCCCAAATGTATTTTGTCACAGAGCCATTTTTCATAACACTTATTAATATCTCATGAAACTACAATTCCTGGAGATATCTTTCATACAAGGCAGGGGCACACTGGTGGGACTCTTGGAGAGTTATATACAGAATGTACTTTGTGTCTACAAAGTACACACACACACACACACACAATTCATGAATGGTACTAAAGCCCCTTTGCCCCAGATGCTATATCCAAGTAGACCTATAACCCAAAGTCAAGTTGTAATTCAAGTTAATGTCATAAAGAGACAATAAGTAGTTTGTAGACCACGTGGTAAACTTAGACATGTAATCAGAAGAGGATGGGCTTGATTCTCTTTTAATACTCTGAAACAACTACTTGGAGGAAAGAGAATTTGAAATTGGGCATTAAAGGAGACGTCAATCTAGACAGTAGGGAAGAGGAGGAGACAAAGACTCGTTTCAAGCAAGGAGAATGATACGCTCATATTGCGTATGACTTTACTATCACTGAGCAAGCCATATAGAGGATTCATTTTAATTATCAAATTATTAAATTCAGCATCTTTGGTAAAACGGAAGAACTCAGGTGAAAACAATTCTGTAACTCATAAGCAATTAGGGAGAAACCTCTCATTTTTCAGCCATTCTAAATAAACAAGAGCATACAGTAAATGCAATTGATTTCCCCCAACTTCTGTGAGTATGCTAATGGACTGAATTGAACTTCTGATTAAAGGTATTTTCTTCTGTCACTTCTTCTGTGTCTATCACACTTATAACTTCATCCCAGAAGGCTACTGAGTGAATCTTATGAGCTAGAGTTTTCCCAACTCATTATTGCTTTGTGGATTTTACTCAGAAGGCCACGGTCTTGTGGGTACTGTTTCCAAATTAATTTTGGCCACTCCATCACAGTATTTTTCCAAAAGAACAGCCTGGGCTAATGACAATGCCCATTGTATAGTTACTTTACAGAGATATTTTCCTGAGAAATTGTTTCCACAAGGCTTTTTTATATGTTTCTTCTGCCTGGAAAATCTTACCCACCTCACCTGCCATCCCCATTTTGCCTGATGAATTCCTATTCATCCATTATGACTCAGCTCAGGCATTATATATTCTAGAAATCCTTTGTAAATGCAGGCAACAGAAATCTCTCTTGAACTAGCTTAGGGTAGAAAAAAGGTGGGGGAAGGAAGCAATTCATTTTGTCAGATAACAAGATATGTACAGGCCTATCGCCTAGCTTCAGGTATGACTGGATCTAGGAGCTTGGATGATATTAGATTTTGTCAATCGCTCCTTCTCTTGGGGCTGTTTTCCCCAGTTCTCTGATTTCCTTCTTAAGCATATGTCCCCACTGTTTCAGAGTGTCATCACTGTAACAAGACAATAGCACTCTAAAATTTAAGGGTGTATTTTGTGATTTGGATATCAATCTTTGCAGCCAAATTTTAATTACCTTAGATTGACTCGGGCGGGGGGGGGGGGCTGTCTTAATATATGTTCCATTCACAGGCAGACTTTCTCCAAATGAAAGGAAAGATGACAGCGGCCACCCCAAATATATACCCCATCAGATTGGGGTATACAACCCTGACAAAATCAGTCTCCACCAATGGCTGTGTCATAAAATTCTGAGGGGGGATGTTTATTTGTCTGGGTCGCAGGCCAGGGGTTGCTGAGTCAGTCCCACTTGGAACATGCAGGATCTACTCCTCACTGGAAGGAGGTCTGTTATCTGCAGAGGAGGAAGAGGTACTAGAGAGACAAAAACAACAGCTGTCCTGACGCCTGTCCCGAGCCACCTGGGCCGGGTGGACAGCCTCTCTCCCCAGCCCTCACAGAGTCCGGGGCAAACCTCCACTCGTACAATTAACGCAACACATCACTGTCGCCTGTGTGCATCCAGCACTAAATAGTTGCGTAGCACGTGTTCACGGAACGAATGCACCAATGAATAAACACCACCTCCGAAGCGCCAAGTAGAGGCGTCAGTAACTTCAGTGAAGGAGGGGGACTGCCGTGCTATAAGCAGGAAATGAGTCTATGAGTCTGAAAAAGAGATGGAGACAGGGTGCTGTTGCTGGATGAGTTGAGCGTAAGAACAAAGAAGTCTCCTCTGGTGCAAACATTCTCTTCACGGCCGCCTACGTGCAAATGATTCTGCTACGTGAGAGCCACCTGGTTTACCTTATCCAAACCATGTTGTAGATATGCTCTCCTACTTGCCCCCAAAATTAAAAATAGAACTTTCCTAGGAACTAGTAATTGCACTACTGGGTATTAACCCAAAGGATACAAAAACACTAAATCGAAGGGACACATACACCCCTATGTTTATAGCAGCATTATGTACACTAGTCAAACTATGGAAACTGCCCAAGTGTCCATTGGTAGATGAATGGATAAAGAAGACGTGATGTATATACAATGGAATATTATTCAGCCATATAAGAGAATGAAATCTTGCCATCTGCAATGACGTGGATGGAGCTAGAGAGTATAATGCTAAGCGAAATAAGTCAGTCGGAGAAAGACAAATACCACATGATCCCACCCATGTGTGGAATTTAGGAAACAAAACAAACAAGCAAAGGGAAAAAATCAGAGACAAACCAAGAAACAGACTCTTAACTATAGAGAGCATACTGATGGTTACCAGAGGGAAGGGGAGATGGGTTAAATAGGTGATGGGGATTAAGGAGTACTCTGATCATGATGAAAAATATAAAAGAAAATAACATAATTTAAGAAACACTTTCCTACTGCCCCTGAAACGGCACTAACACATATCTGACCATGTATGTAGATGAAGAGTTTAGAAAATACGGTCCCCATAGCACTAGGCCCCTCACCTCTGCCAACGGGCGGGGTGCCCTTACCTCACTCTCCACACAACCGTTGGATGACCTCTTACCACTTCCCTTTCTGAACATGCAAATTATCAAGGGTAAGTGACACCTTAAATATCCTTCAGTGTACCTGGCCCGCTTTACAGGTAAGGACACAGACTCAGGAAGGTCAATATGGCCATGGTTACACAGCGGCTTTCCCTTTGAAGGCTGTTCCTGATTGTCCCCGTAAGTCACCATAATCACTACAATAGTGACTTAACCATCATTTAATCAAAGATTATCCACATTAAAAAGTGGGGCTGTACAGAAACGTGACAAGGGATCAGACATTTGACTGCTGTAATCCTGAGTCTTAAAAGGTCCTTGATTTCATGAGCTCCAGTTTTGCTCATGTGGTTAATGTTAAATGTATATGGCATAATAATATTTACCTAGAAGGTAGATGTCATAAGGGCAGGACTTTTTGCCTATTTTTTTCACTGACGTGCCCCTAGAACCTGTGCTTGCCACACAGTAGGTCCTCAAAAAAGTACCTGTTGAGCGAATACTTATTGAGCACTGCTTTAAGTACTTTATGTTCTCACAACTGCCTTTTAATATAAATGCCAGTATCCTAATCTTATAGATTAAAAAACTGAGGCAGAGAGAATTAAAATAATTTACCTGAGATCACATAGCTACTAAGCGTTGGTGGCAAGATTCAAACCCAAGCAGTCTGGATCAAGAGCTTATACTTGTAACTAGATAGGAACCACAGATGACAGATGTGCAAGTTATCGATTGCCATGCAACCAAGCACTCTTACAAAACAACCATTTTACTTGGCTCACAGTTTTGTTGGCCAGGAATTCAGAAAGGGCTCAGCCAGGCAGTTTGTCTCTGATTCACGTGGCCTTAGGTGGGGCGACTGAGGCCGGAGGGATCTGCTTCCGAGACAGCTTCGTCTTTCCCACATCTGGTGTCTTGGCAGGATTGACTGGAAAGCTGGGCACTGCTGGAGCCCTGTCTCTCCACATGGTTTCAAGCTGGTCCACATGAAGGTTAAGGTCATAGAGATCCCAGAACAAGATTTTTAAGAAACAGGAAATGGAAACGGTCTTAACCTGGGTCTGGGAACTGACACAGGGTCACTTCCACCATATTCTACTGGTCTAAACAGACACAGAACCCGTGCTGTCAGTGGGACCCTACCTCTTACTGGGGAGTATGGTTAAGAATCCGTGGCCATTTCTAACCACCAGAGTGGAAGTCCAACCTAGATTGGAGATGGTGCCCACTAACTTCACACAAGTTTACTGATACCTCATAGCTCAGAATCACTGTGCCAGAAGGATGCATTTCACCAGTGAAGCATCGATGGGATCCACGTGTTAGAAGACTGTCTTGTGACAAGACTTCACCATTACAGAATCTAAAGAAGCCTTTTCTGATCTTAACACAAATCTCTGAAACCAAACTTTAATTACTTTGATTGAGAGGAGGGGGGGGTCTCTTCAGTCATTTTAATGTGCATTTTATGTTTCCAGATGCTCTATCCTACTTTTAGGAGGAAACGTTTCTCATTATCATAAAATTTACATGCTCATACATTCCATGAAAGACTTATTCTTTCTAGGTGATAATAAACAATTCAGTAATTTGGAGGAAAAACGTCACAGAAATAATGGTGAGAGGGGACTACTACAGAAATCTCCAGAAGAGAGAAAGCGTGATTAGGTAGAAAGAACAAAATTCAGGACTGCTCCTAATTCGACCATCTTAAGATGTCTGCTCAGCCTCTCGGAACCCGAGCAGAACGCTTTGTAAGATAAAAGACTTTTGTGGACAGAATCCTCCAGCGTGGCACAACACTTATCTTGCTTCTAGTCCTAATTCTGCCAAATGGACCGTAAACCTAGACAAAAGGCATTCGCCTCTTTGGATGTGACGATGATGATGATACTGGTAAAGAGAACTTCTGATCACCATTGTGTGTGACCCCATATTTCCCAAACTCTCCTGCAGTGAAGAGACGGCCATGTAATTATTTCTGACCAGCAGACCATGAACACAGGCAACGGGCACAGACCAAGGCAGATGAGAACCCAGGCCTATCTAAATTCAAAGCCCAAATTTTTAACTTCTTCCCAATATGGCTTCCTTCGTTTCTTTATCTCTGTAAGTAGGAGTTTGCTTTAATTGCTCTATAAGGCCCTTTCAAGGTCTAAAATATTTTGATATTATAGCTTTTGTGAATAAGTGTGGAATTCTGAAATTGGTGTTCAATGCATCAGAGGTTTACATTGACAACAGGCGTAAGAGTAATTGGATTTGTATTGATTAAAAAGAAATCACACGTAATTGTTTTCCCAACACATCCGTGTTCATCGAGCTTGGGATTTTTCTTTGCTGTTTGATTGTTTAATTGATGATTATTAAGCACTCTTAGGTTCTATAGATTCCAAGTCATCAATGAGCTTGAATTGAAGGAATCAGATGTGAATGATTCAGATTTGTTTCATCCTGGTTCAAAAGCCACTGTTCTTTGTAGACACTTCCTAAAGATTCAAACCTAAAATTCATGTGAATGATGTGAGAATATCCCAACCCTTGGTTACTATTAAAATGCACAGATTTGTTTCCTGGTAGTGTTGTTTGTTAATCAACTTGTTTGAATTTTAGATTGTTTGGGAAGTCTGTGAGTACTGTCTTGAAAAACTCTTGAGTTTTAACTACACTATCTCAAAAGGAGAGAACTCCAGTGAGGCTGGGAACTCATAAACATCAGGCCATAAATGAGATTAGCAAGGAAGAAAGTAGGATTAATTACAGTTCTACACCTGGGAGTAGTCAACTCCCCTCCCTCGTGGTCAGAACATCCCAAAGGCAAGTGTTTACCTGCAATAAAAATAACCCCCCCCCCACACACACACACACCACACACCAGTGATAACAAGGACTCTTCCTCTAAAAATATTACATAAACAGAAAAACCAGAGCAGCTAAGATGAGTGTGGACGTAGACAGCACTCCACATGCTGGCATTAGAAGTTCCAAACCAGAATGTCCAGATTCTTGCCTACCGCCTTAAAAGAAAAACCCAACAACCAACCATCCCGGCGATCCCAGAGTCCCCCTGAGGCTTCTTGCAGCCTCATTCTTACACATGAATGAATGAGAACCACCATGCCTACAGCCTTCCAGAAAAAGATCAAGATAAATTTTTAAAATGTGGTAACAGACAAAATACAGATAGTATCCCCTATTCCCCCACCAAAAAAAAAAAACAAAAACAACCCTGAATCCCATCTTCAAAGACAGAGGCAAAGTATTTATTTATATCCATAAAACAAGAATGGGATGTTACACAAAAGGAATATCCCAAGAACATAAAAAACAGTAGAGGAAATCCCTCAAAACTCAGAACAAAGTAATAAGTAGAGAAAATCTAGAAGGGAAGCATCTACTCATATCTATGCTGACAAGTAAAAAGGCAAGTGTCTAGAAAGAATACATACCTGACAGTGAACTATTTGCCTCTGGGGAGAGGGACTGGATGAATTACCTATGGATAATTCAGCTTTCGTGTTATACATTCTTGTACTATTTTGTTAAGCATTTATTAATTTGAAATAAAAATCTAATCCTTGCTCTAACTCATTCTCCTCAAACAACTGCCAAGAGACCGCTGCCACACAGACCTCTCAACAAAACACGGAATATGATGACCCTCTGCGAATATACTCCGATTTCTGTCCGTCAGCTGGTCTTTCTGAGGACTCCATTATGCTGAATTAACGCATCAGGGCGGAGCTTCTCGAAATAGGTTTTGCCCGCATACTTACTACCCCAGAATTCCTCAAGATGAGGCTCTGGAGGCTGCATCTTCATAAGCCTCTCTGGTAATTCCCCCACACCAAACCTGTGTCAACCACTGCATCGGAGCCCAGTTCGGTCTGAGACGACTGCCAGGACTGTGCCGGCGGGGCACTGCCCTCCTCAGGAAGACGGCGGCCTCCCTGCCTGACACCTGCCAAAGCTCCAGACGGCATTTCTGGCGCACAGATCAGATTAACGGTTGCTTGACAGTGTCACCAAATCTAGACTTGCGGACCTTGAACTCTAAGGGTACTGGGGGAATGAGGGATGCTCAAACATGCACCGTTGCGGATTTTCCAGACGAAGAAAGAGTACAGTGAAAGCATAAATACGATGTTCTGGGACAGTTTCAACTCGAGGTAACCCAAGGTCTTAACCCTGTGGCTGGACGGCTAATTCACCAACTTCCCTTCTCAAGATCAGCATCATCGCCCGACATTCCAGTAGAAACAAAACAGGCTCCCAAAGCCAACCTAGCCTGGAGTCCAAGCTCTTTAGATGCTGAGCTTTTGTTTGCTCCTGAATAAATTCAATAAAGTGCAGTAACCATTATAATAAATGTAGATGTCACTAATTACAACACTAGATTTTAAGTGCAACACTAGTGTCTCAAGTGGCCTGTAAAACTGAGTAAAATCACAGCCAATTCAAATTTAATTAAAACTATCAGTTTAATTTAGTTTGCTTTTACAATAAAAACTACACTAACCCATTAACTGCATTCTGAATCTCCCATTACGCCAAACAACCAGCAGCTTGAGGGCCTCCACTTTGGTGAATGGTGCAATGCATTCATTTACCTTGTTATCCAGCGAAGTTTCAGTTGTTCTAGATCCAGTAAACGACCAATTTTTGTCTTTGAAAATGAGGCTCTTAGATTCGTTCAGGTAATTCACCATGTGGGTAGAATAGGCCTTTGTCCAGCTTCTTGTGCTTTTGAAAATTCATCCTCAAGGCACCTTCTGAGGACTTGATCATGGTATCCGATCTCCAGGTGAACTTCCACTGGCCAGGAAGGGGTCCTTGGAAACCGAATGAAAGAGCACGGAGAATCTGGGCAATCATGACCTGCCCCTAGTCCTGCTTCCACGCACTGTGTAGCCTTAGACAAACTTTCTCCCTTTCCAGAACCTCCGTTTCCTCTTGTTGGAGAGCCGATTGGTGCTTCCAAAGATGCAACTCTCACGATCTCTGTCGCATCCAGGCATTACCTGTTAGCACCTGCAATTCATATATACTGAGTACAAGAGGTTTCCAAGGTACCATCTGCTTCAGCCTCATCCTGAACAGTAATATTCATGAACTCATGTGGTTTCGTGTACTGGTTGTACACTTTTTTTCCAACAGAATTAAAGTAAACATAAAACAACTAAAATTATTTAAAATGTTTAGCTGACATTGGGACACCTGGGTGGCTCAGTCGGTTGGGCGTCCGACTTTGGCTCAGGTCATGATCTCACAGTCCGTGAGTTCGAGCCCCGCCTCAGGCTCTGTGCTGACAGCTCAGAGCCTGGAGCCTGCTTCAGATTCTATGTCTCCCTCTATCTCTCTGCCCCTCCCCTGCTCATACTCTGTCTCTCTCTGTCTCAAAAATAAACAAGAACACTAAAAAAAAATTTTTTTTTACTGTTTAGCTAACATCATCCTAAATACCCCAATGGATTATGTATCACATTTGGAGAATATTAGCCTCCCTGACCTCTAAGATTCCCTTCCTGCTCCAGGGATTTGCAAGTCTATGAAAAAGAATTTTATCACTTGACTCAGGTGAGCAAATGAACACGCACACAAACGTACTGCCTACAGGGCTTGTCTGCTTCAGAGCAGAGAGGGTAGTTTCTGTTGAGAGAGAAGCGCTGATCAGAAACAAAATTCAGAAGGTCATACATTTTAGTTTAGAAGGAGGGAAAGACTTGTAGTAGTTGAGCAAATTCACAACAAACCGTACAGTTCAGCTGAGGGTTGAGGAAAGAAAGGTAAACCCCTGGAGGAAGGAAGAACTAAGGTATGAAGGAAAAGTAGTTCTGTGAGAGCCTTTGCAATCTTTTCATGGCATAGAAGACAGCAACCTGGGGCTCAGAGGAACATCTGTTTGGGCCTGAATGGAGAGTCCCACAGGTACACTCCACTCTGGGTCCTCCTGGCTCAAGGATGCCTCTTCCGGTGATGAAAGCGTAATGAGAAAACCCACGTGCAAATGAGGCAAGGGATCATGGGAGAAGAATCCACACGTTACCTGGCTGGGTCTCCCTCATGGCGAGATCTGGGAAGGGATATGCCACCAAGGACGAGGTCATTAAGAGAAGAATTTGAGATTTATGTGGAAGGGTCGACTGCAGTTTGAGTTTCGTAAGGAATTCAGAGAACTGGGCTGTGACTTCTCCTGTTGTGATAATTCAGCCAGTGTTGGGATAATCAGGTACCACAGATCCCTTTTGAGTCCCTGCAGCGCCGCGTGCAGAGAAAGGGAAATGCTCACTGTCATGGTGGCCTGAAGAGGAGAAGAGCAAAGCAGAGCATCACCCAGGATGTGGCTGAGCTAGGACACGGAGTCAACAGAAACCTATTGAGAGAGTGAATATACAGACAACCGATGGCCAGACTGTATGTGACAAGAGAGCTCTGACCCACAAGCTCTGCAGCAGCCAGACCAGGAAGCCAAACCACAAACTGCAACTATCAATCCAAAACATTCAGGGCTTGGTCAACAACACCCAGCTTCCCTAATTTTTTCTCCTTCTCCAACTCAGGACCAACTTCAGAAAGCCGCATATGTTCTGGAAACCAATCACATAGGCTGCCCGACTTCTAGCCACCCCCGGCTTCCCCATAAGAACAAGAAGGGCATATTTGAAACGTCCCTTGTTTTCGCTATACAACATCCCTTCTCCCCTGCCTGCCTGGGAGCCTCTGCCCAACGCTAGTTTGGGCTTCTGCTTGTTCTCATTTGGATGGTCACTGTTTTATTTCTCCTGTTATCTGAAACTGCCTAAAATTCTGAGCAGGGCCCACATCCATCTCAAAGTCCACTGGCTTAAGTAGGAGATAGATCACTTGCCTTTGGTGATCTATCCACACATAATTTTTAGGTTGTCCTTTCACTCATGACATACAACATAACACATACGCTTGTGTATGTCACACACACTACTGGAAGACTTGGCTTGAATCATTTATGTATTCAACTGAATTATTCATGTCCTCATTTCAAGCTTGTTAAAGGCTCCCACCCAAATTTACCCTGGTGTGTGTTAAGCCTATACTGGGGCAATTGTTCCGATTTATGTGACACTCAGGGCAGAAACCATGGAGGCAAGCCCTTACCAAAAACATCTGAGGATACTGCTGCTACGCGAAACTGAATGACTGTGTTTATGCTGGACTCAACATATAAACGATTTTTCTGAGACCAAGGGTCAGCAAACCATGACTGTGTGTTTGGCCCACTGCCTGTTTTGTAAATAAAGTTTTATTGGCACACAGCCACACCTTTTCATTTACCTATTATCTATGGCCGTTTTTACCCTGTAATGGCAGAGGTGAGTAGCTGCAACAAAGACGATAAGGCCCACACCCAGATCCACCCTTTTCTGCCCTAATCTGTGCCTAGGAGACCAAGCAGACTGCAACTCCCAGATTCCCTTTCCTGCCAGCATCCACTTGGGTTTGATCAATGGGAAGTACCTACAGGAAATCAGAGGGTGGAAGGAGAGGGCGGCCAGAGTATTTCTTCCCTGCTTTGCCAAATCTACAATGGTACCTGTCTTCCTACTATCACAGGCCCTTCCAGATGGCTTCCCCAACTATACTGCGTTTTCACCGGGTTCCCATAATGTTCTATACATCCTAGGGGTCGAGAGAGCTTCTTACTATGGCTATTCAGTAATGACCTCACTCACCATCCCTTGTCCATTTTTGTAACACTGCCCATATTTCAGTTGTTTTGTCCCTCCATTTGAATCATCTGGGAGCAACCCTGCCCATATCTAGATTAATAACGTCCCACCAACTGAACCCTCTGAAACTCTATTTGGACCAAGTTTCTTGCTGGGACCCTGACCAATACAGCCCTTGTCTGAACTTCAGTAACTCACTTAGTTAATCAACTAGCCTAACCCACTCACTCATGACATAAGGTCAAAACGCATTCACCCAACATGTGCATGAACACACAGCATTATATCAGAGAATAGGCATTTAAAAGCTGACATTTATATTCATAAAAATATTTTTTAATCAGCCTTGCTCACTCCAATTCTGGTAGTGTACTTTCGGGAGAAGCAGCTCTTTCCATGAACAATCAGAGTTTATGTAAGGCCATCCATCCATATGAGCAGATGAACATCATTATAAGCCCGCTCTCAAGATTGCAATGTTCCCAAACATTATGCTACGCAGTCAACAGTTACAATGAGTCAGGAGCTCACTGCTCACCAGTAAGTGGCACTGGCCTTTTTGTTCTCTTCTGAGTCAATCTCTTTATTGTTTCACTCCTTTGGTAGAGATTGTTTTAATATGTCCCATTTCTGAGCAAATTCTCTCAGCTCATCTTCAAAATTCTGAAATTCCACTTGGGTTCCCACTGGGCTGTGTTTGTTTATAAGGTCACGAAAGGTTTCTTTAAGCTAAATCAAGCTGGGTAGCATTGCTGTGCCTGAAGTTTTCTGTAAGCAATATCTGTAGCAAGACGAAATGGGTTTTAAATCATTTGTAAGAGACTGAGTTCCTTGTCCAGACCAACCCTAAGGACATTTCTTGCCTGTTTTGTTTTGTTTTGTTGTTGTTTTTTTTTATGTTGAATGACATAATGGATGTGAAAGTTCTTTGTGAACCATGAAGACCTTTGTAATGTAGGGGATTATGACGATGATCTCAGAGTTTGGGAACATCCTGTCTCCTCGGGTTTATTTTATTCCCCATTTTTCAGGGGTCATCAGATTTCTAAAGGAGACCAGAACTCTTTTCCAAGATTTCCTTTTACATTTGCAATAGAGTAGAACCTAATTAATAATACAATTATTCACTTATTTATTTACAAAATATTTATTGGATACTTTCTATGTACTAAGCATTGGCCAGGATGCTGGGGATAAAAGAGCCAATGACAGTTCCTGTCCTTCAGGAACTTAACTTTTATTTGGTTCTCACTCCATGCCAGGCACAGTGCTAAATACTTCACTCACATTATCTCAATTAGTATTTATAACTGTGCTTAATTACACTATCCACATTTTGCACTTAACACATAATAGCAGAAACAATGATGTCAATGATGAACATTTATTGCGTGCTTACTGTGTCAGATGATGACCTAAATGCTTTACAAGCATCTCAGTTAATCCTCAAAATCCCCATAAGAGTATTACATTGTCCCTATTTCCCAACCAACGACTAACATTCATTGACCACTTAATATTGGCAAGTGTGACCCTAAGCACTTTGTGTGAATTAAATCATTTAATTCTTTCAAGAAAATCATGAAGGAGATACTACTATTATCCAAATGTTTAAAGAACATGCCCATGTTCGTATGGCTGGAGCTGGTGGAGTTGACATTCTAACTCAGCTCTTTAGAAAGCCCGTGACCTTAACCATGACACTAAACTGGCTCTCAAGAACACATTATTCCCAGAATAACTGACTCTCAGCTGACAAAAAAATGTCAAGGTACACATCACAGCCAACATTGAAGGAAGATGGTTGAGAAATCTGAAAGCAGATGTTGTTTTTATTCACCTTGTAGTCTTGTTGCATGATAGCTTCCAAATTTCAAAAAAAGACTTCAATGTATCTTAATTTACTTTGTATTTGCACTGTTAGTAAATATGGTCTCTAAAAAACGATGGGCAGAGAAACACAAAGAGCTTAAAACCTTGAATTCTCCTGAACTCACTGCTGGTACCAATGCTTTCTAGGTAAAGCCTTATTCTGTAATATTTCAGATTCACCTGAGATTTCCTCCTGAGTATTTCTAGAAAGGGGTACAAGAAATGTGGAAATTTTGTCAAATATAATGATATTCTGAAAACTATTCCTCAAAACACACGTGTGTGCATTGCCCCCCCAACACACACACACATACGCAAGAATTTCTTTTGTAACATTCAGCAAAATCCCTTGCATTGAGCAAGAACTCAATACATGGCTGTAGAACAGAATGGAATGAAATAGAAAGTAATAGAGCAGAATAATATAGAATAAAATGTCACAAGTTCAAATGGAAAGAAACTGCATAGACTAGAATGTCTAGTAATTAAATACAACAGCATAGATAAGAATGGAAGAAAACGGATGCCCGACATCTGTTTTGATATATTATCATTTCTTTATACTTGCAGAATTCAAAAGGAGGGCTTGTCTGAATAGCTGGTCCCTGACAGCCATAGCAGCTCATGCTGGACTGTAGATCAAAACAGGGCCACTCAGCAGTGGAGGAGTCCCCCCTCCCCAGAAGACCCTCAGTTCAGAGCATCCAACACCAGGAATCTCCTTTTATTTCCAGGTAGGAGAGGAGTTAGGGAATCCTAAATTTGCATAGTTCCCTTTTAACTTCTGCCTTCCTTGAGGGGGAAAGCTCCTATGTCCAGGGTCCTTGCTGATGCCGGACATGAGATACAACCAGAACAAAATTTTGAGCTAAAATCACATATATAGAGTTTTGGCTCTGGGTAGTCTGTCCACAGTCCTCAGAAAGCCTATGCTGAAGGACCTGCATATTGGTAAGAGGTTATGCAAATGTGTCTGGCTCCTGGTTGCCTAATACCTTCAGAGAAGGCACAAGCACTTCCAAAGAGCATTGTTCTAAGAGCTGCCCTGGGTCAGCTTTGGACCAGGCCTGTTATCCAGAGAGGGGCTCTATCCTGCATCACCAGGGTATCCTTGAGGATCATGTCCTTAAACGGAAGGCTGTGAGCCTGGATATCAAGAAGGAAGACTGAGCCCAAGAAGCCTGATCTATTTAAAGGTGCTGGTGGGAATGGGAAAGTCTCTGGTGAATCAAGAGAGTCAAAGAGTCTCCATGACAAGACCACAGACATCTCACCAACTCCCCTCATAGAGACACATATGTATTGGTTCTGTTTCTCTGGAGAAGCCTGACTAATTCACCACGGCTTTGCCCTCTCCTCTATTAATGTATGATGTTATTAATGCTTCCCCTATTGATTCCTGTGTGTGTGTGTGATTCCTGTGTGTGTGTGTGTACGTACATTTTTAGAAAGTTTGTATAAACATGGGAAAAGTTCTGGAGAGATACACAGCAGATACAGTGGTTTCCTCCTCCTCCCTGCCCCAACCCCTCAGGGAGTAGGGGGAGTATGTACAGCTTGGTGGAGACGTTTGTTTTGCTTTGCTTTTTATAATAATCACTGAAATACACTAAGTGCTTGCTAAATGCTCAGAGACGTGCTAGCGTGCTACCTATACAACATTGATTAATATGCATAATAACCCTGTAAATAATGCTCACTCTATTTTACAGGAGCTTGAACTAAGGCCTCGGGAGGGTAAATAATGACCCCAAATTCCTAAGACTTGAATGCCACGAAGCCACCGTTCAATCCCAGGTCTGTCTGATCCAAAACTGTGCTCTGTCCATGATGTACTGTCTCCACGAAGGGATGATGGGATGATTGTAACATAAAAAATATATATACACGTATACATACATATATAAACATGTATAAAATAAAAACCTACACATGCATATGTGTACAAATAGAGAAAACATTTTTTTCAATGTACCTATGTTACTCCTACTTTTTTTTAAGAATAGATTTCAGTATTTACCCCAAAACAATACAAATAAGTAAGATCTGGGAAAGGAAAAAAGAGGGATAAGTTCAGGGAAGAATAATCTTTTCACTGTCACTGCTTTATTTTGTATTTCCCCAAAAGCAGAGCCTCAGACAAGGACTCGGGTACATGTTCATTTGGGAGGTGATCTAGGGAAAGAGAAAAAGCTGAGACGAGGAAGTACATTGGGATCACTGCTGCAGGAAACATGGTTTGATTTGGCCAGGGTGTCTGAGAAGCAAAGTGCCTCTCAGAACTGCCCACCTGAAGGAAGAGAAGCTGGGCCATTTCCCACTAGTTTCTTCTGATCCCCTTCATGGAGGTTTATCCCCAGGGGCATTAACTCCTGGCCGAGAGAGAAAGCTTTTGAGGTGGGAGTCTGCCACTTGAGTGTGTCTTATCTGAGGCTGAAATACAGGTAGGCAAGGGGAGGTGACAGAGGATTCCACAGGAATCAGTCACATGCACCATGTGAAGAGTACCTCCAGGGGGGATCTTTCCTGTTTTGTTGAGGTCATCGTTGTTTCTTAAGCGGGCTTTGTTCCAAGGAAAACTACGGGGTCCTTCCCACAGACTATTCCTTTGAGCCAGCCCCAACCAGCACTCCACTGGCACACAGCTCTGAATGGACGTGGCTGGGACAGAGGGGGCACCCACCCGCAGACAGAGATGCAGGGGCAAGGCGGCCCACGAGGGAACCTGGCTTCTTCACGGAGAGGCTTTTCCGACGCTCACCACGAACCTCACGAGCCCACCGGCTCCCTTGCTCTGAAGCGATGCTCAGAGAAGGGACGGACCAGGAGGAAGAGTTTCGTGTCAAATTGCCCCTGAACTTTCAACTCCATCGCTGCTCACAGCTGCCATGCGTAAGAATCCTAGCGAGAGCTTCCAAGGTTTTTATACACGTGTGGGCAGGAGAGGAGGTGAGGAAGTGAAGCAGAGATGAAGAACTCCAAATTACGAGAAGAATGCCAACTGTCAATAATCACAATAATTCTTCTCTGCGTAATCAACACCACGTCGGCACAGCTGCTGAGGAGGAAACAATAAACCGCAGGCCAAAGAAAAGTGTCTCTTTCTCTCCTGCTACCTTACAAGGAAAACACACAGTGGAGCACGGCTTTGTGGAGTAGCTGCTGAAGCACGCAATCAACATTTCCTTGAAACTACAGCTGGCGTCTTGCATCCAGCAAACGGCTCTCTTTCCACATTATTATTTATTTAGACCTTGTAGAGATGCTGTAGCGCTCAATTGCTAGGCCATTCGCTTGGCCACTGATGGTGCTGCCCGATGGCGCTCCTCACGTCGGGACGTCGACATTACGCGTTTCCACGGACGTCCGTGTTGGGTGTGATCTGGATTACGTGACACTTGGCCAGGGCTACCGGGCGATTAGGCAGGAGCCGCAGCGTTGCTACACATTTCACAGCGCGGCATCGGCTGTTGTGTGGAAAGGGACGGTCTCGGGTTTCTTGAATTGAACAGTGGGGGAATCCAAAGTCATCGGAGTTTAAAGTATTGGCTCCGGAGTCCGACAGCTTGGGTTGGAATTACACTCTGCCACTTACTACCTTGTGACCTTGAGAACCTCACGTGACCTCTCAAGGCCTCAAAGCACTCACCTATAGAAGGGGAACAGGAACAGTCCCTCGCGTGTCTGTAGTGGGAATTAAGTAAAATAATGTGTATGATATGCTCTACATGTGTTAAGTGCCTGGTCAGCGTTAGCTGTTATAACTGCTCTGGAGTTGAGCAAGATTTCATCCTTCTATCCTCAATTTCCTTCCATAAAATAGTAATGGCCTACACTAGCTTTGTCCTGGAAGGATTTATAATTCCTAGGATTTTTTAATGTTTATTTATTTATTGTAAGAAAGAAAGAGAGACTGGGGCGCCTGGGTGGCTCAGTCGGTTGAGCATCTGACTTCGGCTCAGGTCATGATCTCGCTGTTTGTGGGTTCAAGCCCCGCATCAGGCTCTGTGCTGACAGCTCAGAGGCTGGAGCCTGCTTCAGATTCTGTGTCTTCCCCTCTCTCTGCCCCTCCCCCACTCATGCTCGCTCTCTCTCTCTCTCTCTCTCTCTTTCTCTCTCTGTCAAAAATAAATAAACATTAAAAAATTTTAAAAAGAGAGAGAGAGAGAGAGAAGGAGGGGCAGAGAGAGAATGCCAAGCAGGCTCTGGCTGTCAGCACAGAGCCCAATGAAGGGCTCAATCTTACACACTCTGAGCTCACGACCTGAGCTAAAATTAAGAGTCAGACGTTTAACTGACTGAGCCACCCAGGCGCTCCTAATTCCTAGCATTTCTACTTTCTCATTTCTCCCCAGTTATTCACTGGATTCACTGGGGATTCACTGGATCATGAACTGCCAAAACAGTGTTAAAATCTGGGTGCTTCAGGGCTTATGGGCAGAGACACAAGAAGTGAAGAGTGCCTTAGGGAAATGAACACACATCTCCCAGGTCAAAGAGTGAGCTTGCACTGGCTGGTTTATCCCCTCTCTTCTGAACACATTCTCTCCATCTCCCTGACACATGACGCAGAGGACTTCAGCGTTGTAAGGAACAGGACTGAGATCTGGAGATGACGGAGCGACATCCCCCGAGAAAGAGCTTCCTCTTGAGCTCGGTCACCCTTGGTCACTCTCACCTTCCATGTCCCCAAAACGGGCCAGAGCAATGCTTATAAATTATAAAGCGCTCCCCTTCTTAAACACTGTACTACTGGCATCCCACCGCCCTCAGATGAAGCCTGATTTCACAAATGTGGACTCGCTTCCACTGTGTGCACTGCTCTGTGAGGGCACATGAGGGCACACAGTGCTCAAAGAAGCAGAACCGGACAAGAGTGAAGACAGGTGTGAGCCCACAAAATGAACTAAGAACTCACCCCTGGTAAAATCATCCCGCACAGCCCTGAGAGGAGCAGACCACTCTGAAAGTGAAAAAGAGAAAGAAGCCACATCGCATCCAAGTCATGACCCCTTGGTCTCAGCCACGAGCCCCAGCAGCATCACAGGGAATCAGGAAGAACACTTGTTCTTTCTAACACCTTGCACATCGAGAGGGCAGAGAGTCCTCTAGTATCTCCCGGGCTAGCTAACATCCTAGGTTCAGAGGCTGCTCAGTCCTGGCATGGCTCCCAGCTCCGTGACCTTAGGCAGGTTCGTTTATCCCACAAGCCTCAGTGTCTCATCTGTACACCAGAGACACAAATAGCACCCACCTCATAGGGTTTGCTGAGGACTTAAGAAGACAACAGATAAATTAGTACTTAGCTCAGATCATCAATAAAGATTAATTAATGTTGTCATTTACTAACGATCATTCATAAATTTGTTATCATTCTAAAACACGGTAAGAAGCTCACTATGTGCCCAGAACTAAGCACAAGGCCTCAAGCCATGGGCGGAGGGATCAGGTGAGAGATGGAAGGAGGGTAACCAAGTTCACAGACTGATGTTGAAATACTTTCTTCTTAGACAAGCACCTTGGCCTCGGTCACAGCTTATTTGTTCTTCTCATAGGCGTTATTCTAACAGACTTAATTATCTGGCTTCCAGTTCCAGAACAAATTAGAGGCAGCCACACTGCTCCGAGCAGGCACACCGTCTTAAGACGTGGAAGATGCCTCATCCCCACATCCAGCCCCCACTTCTCATGGGTCTACACCCCCATTCCCTTCAACATTCCTGACATACTATGATTCATCTCTCTTTGTCCCTGAAATGCATTCCATCCTTTCTATCCCCTTAAATCAGAATCAAATGCAATGTTGCACGTGTGGCTTGGCCAAAAATTATGGGAGTCCCGGTTTTACGAGGACGTCACAGACACAGTGAGGTACGGTAAATGAGTGAAGAAAGCAAGAATAGGATAAGAAACGGTGTCTCTTTTGTGAGCAAATGAAGAGAAAATGCCCAGCCAAAGGCATCCCCGCATCCGTCACAAGAACGGCCAATAGCCTGACCCTGGTGATCTGCGTGAGCCACATGGGACATGGCATTTGGGCCCAATAAGACTGAAGGAAAGAAGGGATATTTCAAGTTGCGGGAGAGCGACACTCCCCCTTTTGGACACAAACGAGGAGACCGAAGCCACCATCTTGCTCCTAGATGCCACCTTAACAACCATGAGAGGAACAGCCCATGTGGAGAAAGACGGAAAGAACCCACATCCCTGATGAAGGCACGAATTGCTGAACAATCACCCCTGGAGCACAGCCTCCCTCCTGACTTAAGAAAGAGAACAAACGTTCTTACTGTTTAAGGCGGCGTGAGTCGGGGTTTCTCGGCTCGCCCTTAATAGTGTCCTAGAAACTACAGAATTACTGTTTTAACTTTAAAGCACTGTCATAACCCAATAAGATCGGGAGCTCCTTGGCTGGGAGCAAATAGAGAACTCTTGGGCATTTGAAAAGTGAGAGGTGCTCTAAGTGCAAAATTAGAAAGACTTCGTACAAGAAATATATACAAACTAGCTGATTAATATACTTTTCATATTGCTTACATTCTTGACAAAACATTGCCTTGGGTATGTTGGACTAAATACTGTCATTTGCAAAGTTGATTCTACATGTTTCTTTTTACCTTGTTCTTAAATGCGGCTACCGGAAAGTCTGAAGTCACGAATGTACTCACATCCAGCGGACAGCACTCGTCTTGCTGTATTTCTTCCAATCAGCCTAAGGATATGAGGTCATACAAAACTAGTTACTCCTATTTCACTTACTGTCAGCAAAAACATTTGAACTTTTCCTACCCTTCCTTGTGCTAAATCATTTTTCTCCCTTCCTTTCTCTGTATACTTATGTTTTCAGCCTGCGTGAGGAACTTACATAGTTATAGCTATCTTCAGTGCGTGGAAACGGGCCAGTGGTTCACCAGAGGGCGTGCTGGAAATCTGTGGGGGCAGGTGGGTTGTCACATGATGGGCAGGGGCTTGCCTGTCCCCTAGAGGGACTGTGTCCCATGCCATTCCTATAGATGAAAAGTATGTTTATACATAACCAGCCAGAAGCAAATTCCATCTGAGTTATGAATACGGGGGGGGGGGGGGGGGGGGTGCACGGGGTTAATTTAAATGAATTTTCCGGGAAAGCAACTACAGAGGTATGCTTTGTTTTGTTCAGAACTTTAGAATAGTTATTCACCTCTTTAGAAACCCGCATCATTTGTAACAGCGCCCCTACTGGTTGTTTGTGTCACTAGCGGGGCTCGACTGCACTGGTCCACATCTGAGCTGCTACAGTAAGGCAATTCTACGCATATGTATCAATGTACTTATTTCATCCTTATTTCAAAATGCCCCTTAGGAAAAAAAAAAGCCTCAATACTATTCAGCTGAAGATCAACTTACTTCTCTGAAATCCAAACTGAGTCATTAGTTCAGAGTTGCAAGTATCTAAGTACCGTCAGTTCTGATGTAACACAACATACGCATTCCTAAAAAGTCAGCTCGCTCCGCAAAATCGCGCAGCCAAAACCACAGGGCCTACGGGGAAGGTGGAACAAGGGGGCACGACACCGAGTGACTTTGACAGCGACACAGAAAAAAGAACCTAGTAACAGTGGTTGCATGTTAAGTGGTTTTATACACGTTAAATAAAGAAACACGCAGGTACTACAGAACAATGCACCTGACCTTGAAGAAGACCTGAGGTTTGCCAGTATAAGTACGGGCAATGGAAGGGCTATGGCTCGTGAGTTGGTTTGGGGTGGAGGAAGCAGGGCCACCCAAATCGAAGAGAAAGGGGATGGGTGCATGGTACCACCCAGGTGAACCGAGGCAGCCGGCAGATGTTTGGGCTGTGCATGTATGTACGCTTTGTGTTTTCTATAAGCATATTCAGACATCTTTTTCCTAATCTGTCCGCCAGCATGGAAATTTATATGCTGTCTGGCTGTGTGCTGTGTGTATTTGTGTTTTATGCATAAACAGAATAATATTTTTTGTTCCCCAAGAATGCACATTTGCCCTCCTGGGGACAACACTGCTCTCTTGAGATGCCTGCGGTCGAGGTACACAGAGAAGATGGTGGGAGCACAGAGAAGAGGGTGACTCATCGCCTGGGACAGTCAGGGAGGGCAGAAGAGGAAATGACATTTGAACCAGGTTTTGTAGGATGAGTAAGACTTGCCATCTGGGAAAAGGGATGGAAGGAGTTCTAGAAGGAACAGCTTCTAGGCGTGATTGTTAAATGTTTGCACAGCATGGGGTGCACTGAGAGCTACACATCCACAGAAAGAGTGGGGAATTTAGAAATACAAATTTTAGTACGATTTGAGAGACAAACGGACTCTTAAGAGGTATCAAATCCTAGAAAGCTTTAGGGGGCAGGAGTGCATAAGGAGCAGAAACTGGGAAGAAGGCTGAGTTATTAAAGTAGGTATTAGGTTCCTTTAATTTCAGCCTATGTCTCAGATGGAAAGACTCCTGTGTAATAAATAATAGAGCACACTTTGGGCATAGTTCATTCACCACACTCCCAGACACATTTCGAATACCATTCAAAGAGTCGTGGAAGCTCTGATTAATATACAACACAGAGCTCTCTCCATATACTCTCAAGGGTAAAAATACTGCTGAAAAGCCAGTTCTTTTAAAAGCTGAGCATCTAACACCACCTTGTGAATGATAATAAATGGCAGGCGAAGCCAGAAGGTAGACTGGCCCTCTGTCTGGGTCTGCAAGTTTTATGTGCACAGAAATACAGACCTGCTCTTTGGCCAAGAGAGCAGGATCATCTTCCAGTGAGATCAAGATTTCCTAGGAGACTCCTGGTATTTCCCAATTCCAACTTGATCAAAAATAGCAACCCCAACTCTCATGGGTTGTTTTCCTTTTCTTTTTTTTTTCCCCTCCATATTCCCCATTCGAGCTCCCTTAGGAACGTGCATCTATTTGCCATTAAAATGATATTGCGGTCATTTTTCCTAAGGCCAGAGAAGTTTAAGGTTTTTCCATAACATCAAGTCCCTCCCTGACCTCATGGAGCTTGTCATCCATCAAAGAGAGGCACCGAGAACAAAACTACACAACTGATTTCAAATGTGATGGCGACAAGGGAAGATTAAATAGGATTAGACGCACACGACAAACGTAACTTAGAGGCCACAACTTCATGTACAAATCAGGATGCTTCATGCTGTGCAGGGGGGCACCGTGACAAAGACAAGTTCACATTACGGGTGAGGACGAAGAAACAGCATGGGATTCTCATGGGAAGAAGTATGATCATGTTTGCCCTCTCTAATTATTGTAATTAGATCTCTAACCATTTGAGTGAGTGCTGTCCAGCAGCAGATTTACTTCTTACTGCCCATCATGGACCCAAAGAGAATTATGCAGGGACATTACAGCATTATTTGTAAAACAGTAATAATCTAAGTACACATCAAAAGGGGAAGAGTTACATGCATGGAGTACTTCTAGGCAACGTTCAAAAGAATGGATGAGGGCTTACATATACTAATATGAAACTACATCCAAAAAATATTGTTGGGTAAAAAAAAAAAGTGAACTGTAGAATGACATGTACGGTGTGCTTCCATTTGTGTGAAATTTAGGGAGAGACACAGAGGTTCAAGTAAAGTTTCACATACACAGACCATCTCCAGAAGAATACATAAAACATGATGACGGTGGTCGCCTGTGTAGGGGAACCGGGTGTACGAAGGTCAGGGTGGTAAAGAGACATATCACTCACTACATTTACTTTACTATTATTGGAAATTTGCCACATCTAGTTAGAGAAAAAGTATCTCAAACAGTATAGATGGAGAAAGTAGCATTAACCAGCAATGGAAAGTATTCATTTTATAATCTGCCCTCCATCCGTGTGTTAGCTTAACAGAATTCTCTATATGTTCAGAAATGAGGTAAGAGGAATCATCTGGGCAGAGACCAAGATTCAGATGTGACTGGGGGGAATCAGGGAAGAAAAGAAAGGGGGCAAAGCTTCTCATGAGCAACGGACAAAGATACGTGGGCTGCTGATCACAAAAGCTAACGGATGCACCTGGGCCCGGAAATATGATTTTAGGTGATAAATAGACACTGTTGGATGAAATTGATTCACATAATGATAACATTATTCCCTTTTCCAATCTTTTTTTATTGCTCAGATATAGTCAAAGAGGAAGTCTCAGTTTGGTGCAAGTATGTCTTTATGACCTCTGGACACTTTCCTGGAGTTAAAATTTGATAACGTGTTTTGATTTGACTGTATTTCTTTTCACTCCTATCCTTCTTAGAGAAAGGAACTCTGGTTTCCCACTTTTGGTGTTGAAACAAAGCTTCCTTCGAAAACAACCGTGTTTAATTTTGATGTTTTATAATGAGCCATTTTCAAGGAAAATATTAAGTAACACAAGACACGCAGGGATGGCAAAAATCGTGACTGAAGTTTATCAAGCAGTGCCTTGAGACAGATTCTTCTAGGTCTATGGCAGGGAAGCTGTGCAGTTGTATGGTTGTGATTGTTGCTGGGTTTTATTTTCATCCCACCAAACAAGCGCTGAATAAAATTGAGGGAGATTTTTCAGCAAGCTGAAGTTTCGTCCTCATCGCCGACAGTATTTAACAAGAATAGCCTTAGTTTCCTAGAGTTGATTCCACGGATGACTAAAAAGACCGAGAACCAAAAATACAGGCACCAACTCCGACGGCCTAATTAGAAGTGTGATTCTTGCCCCGGTGGGGAACACTAGCCCTTTTGTTACATCCCAGGAGAGAAGAAACACCTCAACCGAAATCACATTTTCCTCCTTTCTCCCTCTCCAGTGCCACCATTTTTTCATTAGCTAATCCCAATTAGAACACTTTTTTTACTAAAGCCATAAATCTCTGCCTTTCCCAATAAGCATAAATTATATGGTAAATAACTGTATTCTGTGTCTGTCCAGAAAAATAAAACACTCTTTCTTTCTTTCTTTCTTTCTTTCTTTCTTTCTTTCTTTCTTTCTTTTCTTTCTTTCTTTTTCTTTCTTTCCTTTCTTTCTCTTTCTTTCTTTCTTTCTTTTCTTTCTTTCTTTGTTTTCTTTCTTTTCTTTCTTTCTTTCTTTCTTTCTTTCTTTCTTTCTCTTCCTTTCTCTGGTATTTTACGAGACTCTGAGCTGCTAAGTCAACGTTCACGCTTTTTGATTTAGGATTTCTCCCCCCCTCATCTATCACTCGTCTATAAAGGCAACACTTCTTTTAGAAAGAAAACTACCACCAATGCACTTCTCTAAAATTCATCCTAATAAAAGTATGTTTTTTCTTGCTATTTCTGAGTGACTCCAGGTAGAGGCAAAAGCTTGATTGTTGTGTTAAAATCTACCTCTGCCATTTCCTGGCTAAATGGCCCAGGACCCTCATGATAGCTCAAACCCAGGTCTGAATCATCAACTAAGGAGACAGACCTCCTAAAATTTGTCCCAAAATTAATGAAGAAACTTAATAAACAATGTTAGCATAGTGCCTGGCACAGAGAACGTGCTCATTAATATTAGTTGCTCATACCGCATAAACAAAAGTGGTGATTTTTTTCATTGTTGTTCCTTCTGTGGTCAGCAATTGCTTAACCCAACATTCTCTACGTTAAACTAATTAAAAGAAACATACCTTATCCGTGATTGATTTTCAAACTCATATATTACTCGTTTCTCTATGGTTTAATTTAATTAAATTGAGCAGCATATCAAATATTGATTTTAATAAAATCTTGATTAAGACTCGAGCAATTATCAAACACAATTTTCATACCATTCCTGCATTTCAATGGAACCAACCTGAAAACCAATTTGCTTTTAAAATAAAGAAGTGATCTTATACACATACACACATTCCCCCCACCCCCACCAGGCCATTTTCAGAAATACAGAAAAAAAATGGCCTCCCAATCTTTTCGTTAGCAAGATAAGCAAAGATAAGCAGCAATCTCCAACTGGGGTTCTGAAAAGCTTAATCCAGTTGGTCACCTCATCTCCAATCAGTAGTGGAAGGGAAAAAACAAATTAGAATCAATTCCTTTGATAAACATTAACTTAGCAACTACTATGTACAAGCCATTGTCCTGTACTGTCCAACACAAGGAGAGGTAGTCAAGAGCTAATCCTATAGCCAGTTTTAATGTGTGTGGAAAAATCCATCCACACATGCGAGTCTTTAATTTTATTGAATAATGACCAGAGAAGTACATGTATTTCAATTCTTGAAATTACTCTGCTTGTATGATTTATGTGCATAGACTATTGTTAAGAGAATGTAATGTAAATGTGATGGTATAAATTACCAATAGTATCATATTAGCAATTAACTATAAGTATAAGACATTTAATAAGTTAAATATTTGGTTTGATAGTTAAGTGCTAAAAAAAAAAAAAAAAAAAAAAGAAGAAAGAAAGAAAGTCTGGCCAATAGCTATCACAGCAGCACCATCTAGAGGATTCTGAAAAGTAACACAGGGTCATTCCCCCAACTTGCCATTCTTCCTGTTTAGGCGAAAAGAAAGGCAGCTAGAGAGTTCACCATCTTATGTCATTTTAAAGCATTTTAATTCTGTCCACATCATTGAGCATCATCTTAAATCTTGAAATGTTTATGGAACAGCTAAAGGAGATGGAATATTCTCGAAATCGTAATGCAATTGGAACAAGGATCCCCGCTGTCCTCCTGGGGAGGCAGTACTGGGTGTGCTGAAGGATCCCAGGCCCTGGGACACTGTGACCTGGGCCGTGGCTAACCTCTCCGCCCAACACACACACACCTCCTTATTCTATCTTGATCCCAGACATATCCGTGCCAAAGACTGGACAACGGGTAACATTTCAAAATCATGCCATTCCTGAGCTACTGTCCACTGTGTATTTACGTGAGTTGAGAAAAAAATAATAAACTTTCTATTATTAAAACTGTTTACACCAGCACATCCACTTACTAATTCCGTTCCATTGGCCTAAGCTGAATCAATGTCCTGGGGTGGGTTGAAAGAGAAATAATAAAACATCTCACTTTTTTTTTTTTTTTATAGTTCTCATTCCCCTATCGTTTCTGTAACTTTTTCTGAACCAGAGAACTGCTTTGGAGTCATGTTAAAAGGATTACAATTGAGATAATAAAACATGTCTGCTATTCATAGGAACTAGTCCTCCCCTTACATTATTTGGTTTCAGAATTTCAGGCAATTTTGCAGACCCTCGGTCGGCTGCAACCTCACAGGGAAATGGCAAACATGTGTGGCCCCGGCCAGTGGGGGACGGGAGGAGCACTCACCTTCATTTCCACTGGGGGGCGCTGTCCACCTCGGAGAGAGGGGACAGAGTCACAGTTTGCCAGGCCAATTTGTAGAAATCTGAGTTCACCTGCATTCTGAAGTCAGGGTTCTCAAATGAGCGCCCTAGTAAAGGGTCAGAGATGGGCAGTGAATGGGTCATTCATGGTGATTCTCTACACTTGACGTAAATGCAACTGGGCCCAACTGACCAAAGGAATACGAGGTTTTGCCTTGAGAAACCTTTTCCCCATGCTGTATGCTAAAGCCATCACTAAAAGTCATGGCAAACTGCAATGATTTTGGTTCTTTCAAATGTCTTCATGTTCTGGCACAGGCTTTTCCCTCTATTCTACCTCCATACCTCTTCACTTCGTAAGTGTCTGGTTCTAGTTTGTGACTTAGCTCAGATATCACTAACTCCAGGAACCCTTCCAGGACTCCCTTACATTGGGTCAAGATAACCTCCTACGTGCCTCAACTGCATCCCATACTGCTCCCATGAGGAAGCTTGATGTAATTACTTGTTTATTAACTATGTCCCCCATTAGGCTGCAGATGCCATCAAAGCTGGGGGGATTTCTATCTTATTCACAGTTGTATTCCCTGCATCCCCAGAGTCTCAGCTCAAAGCCTCCATCAAGGAATGATCGCCCTATATAAGCATGATTTATGTTGGGGAGGACTCTGATGTTAGGCACATAGCCTGCATTTCTTTGCCTTCCAAAAACATGGGCCTCAGTACCCACTGGTTTTCTTCCTCACTTACCTTGTTCTCTTAATCCCTACAGTCGTCAGAAGAGAGGCCCAAGTTTCCACAAGGTAAGCTGCCTCTTGCTATCGAGGATTATGGCAATTCTGCTTGGCCATCTGTTCACCATCTCCAGAACTTGTTCTAGGATCCGCAGACAACCCATCTCTATTCCTGAGTCAGCTGCAAGAGAAGCGGTCAACCAAAATATTTACAGTAGGGATCTTTCTGGGACGTCTGGTGAGCTCTAATGAAGCGAGAGTCAACGGGGAGGGAGATGAGACCCCCCCCCCCCGGCTCCTCCTTCCAAGCAGGTAACAAAGTCCTATTCTCTACTGTATGCAGTTGACATAATAGCACAGAAGGAAAACAAGGAAGTTCAACTTTGTTTCTGGTTCAACTACTTATCGTGTCCATGGAAGGACTATGATATTCTAGAACTAGAAGAGCATAGGGCCATCTAGGTAACCTGAAGAGTATAGTGGCACCCAAATACAGAGTCAGAACCATCCTGGGAAGTTCCAGACCGTGATGAAATAATATATTTACCACTCGGGATCCTTTTCGGTCATCTGTTTCGCCTGAGACTACATCTGCAAAATGGAAGTAAACCTGCCAGGCTCAAGGGGTCATTGCGAGGGCAACTGAGACAGGCCCTAACAAAGTGCTTGGAAAACTATGCCCACCCAACAAAAAATGAGAGATTATTAATGTTAATAGAACGACCACAGACTGCCCCATCATCCCATAGCCATTATCCTCAATTTTTAAAGATCTGAAGAGAATATTTCACTGCTAACATCCTGACTTAGGTTTAGTTGGAAGATAAAACTTCTAGCCAAATTAGCCTAACATACATGAAATGATAATCAGTAGATCCTGAGAGTAAGAACCAACTAGAGATCATTTAGGGTATAATAAAGGGGAAATAGTATATATAGTTGTGTTATTTTGTTTACTTTCATACTTATAATTGTGTACACAGGAACATACATGCTGAGTACCATAAGTAAACATTTTTCAGGGGCGCCTGGGTGGCTCAGTCGGTTAAGCGGCCGACTTTGGCTCAGGTCCCGATCTCGCGGTCCGTGAGTTCCAGCCCCGTGTCGGGCTCTGGGGTGATGGCTCAGAGCCTGGAGCCTGCTTCTGATTCTGTGTCTCCCTCTCTCTCTGCCCCTCCCCCATTCATGCTCTGTCTCTCCCTGTCTCAAAAATAAATAAACGTTTAAAAAAAAATTTTTTTTTCAGCCAGGTCCCTTACATAAATCTCAGAGTCTTTGGTCATTCAAAAAAAAATTTTTTTTTCTAAATTACTGGAAACTAGCAAAACACAGGATGAGAATTTTCTAAAACTGACAAAAGATATCAAGCCAAGGCTTCACGAGACAAAACGAACCCCTAGGGGGATAAATACAAAGAAAGCCACACACACACACACACACAAACACGCCAAAACAAAACAAAAAAACAGAGAAAACCACACAAAATGAAACTTCAGTGTATTAGTGATTGTTTCTCCACATCCTCACTGGTGTTGTCCCTATTTTTTATTTTAGCCATTCTGATAGATGTATAGTGCTACCTCATTGTGGTTTTAATTTGCATTTCCCTAATGGCTAACGATGTTGAACAGCTTTTTATGTGCTTAGTTGTCATCAGTATATCCTATTCAATGAAATGTCTTTTGCCCATTTTCTAACTGGATCATCCATTTTTTCACTGCTGGGTTTTGAGAGTTCTTTAATTATTTTAGATACTAATCCTTTATCAGATATATGATGTGCAAATATTCACTCTTAGTCTGTAGCTTGTCTTTCATTCTCTTAACAAGACTTCTCACAGTTACTAACCTTGATTAAATCTCTCAATTTTTTCTTTTTCATATTGCACTTCTGGGGTTAAGTCTATAAGCTCTTGGCCTCACGCTGCAGTAGAAAGATTTTCTCTTACGTTTTTTATTTTTCTTAAACTATAAAAAAATTTACATTTACATGTAAGTCTGTGATCCATTTTGAGTTAATCTGTATATAAGGTGTGAGCCTGAAGTCAAGGATTTTGTTTTGTTTTGATTTGGTTTGGTTGCTTATTTTGTTTACAGTTACTGAATTTCTCCAGCACCGTTTATTGAAAAATCTATATTTCCTCCACTGAATGCTTTTGCACCTTTGTCAAAAAATCAGTTGGGCATATTTGTGTGGGACTATTTCAGAGTTCTCTATCTGTTGCGTTGACCTGTATGTTTATCCCTCTACCAATACCACACGCTCTTGATTACTGTAACTATGTAATGGGTCTTGAAATTGGGTACCATGATTCCTCCAACTTTATTCTTCTTTTCAGAATCGTTTTACCCATTATATTTCCTTTGCTTTTCCGTATATATATTAGAATGATCTTCTCTATATCTATAAAATACCTTGCTGGGATTTGGGCAGAAATGGTGGTAAGTCTGTATATTAATTTGAAGAGAATTGATACTCTCCCCCATTCATTTTGATCTTCTTCATTTTCGTTCATCAGAAGTTTGTAGTTTTCAGCATACAAGTCTTCTTCATGTTTTGTTATACTGATACATGGGAATTTCATTTCTGTTTGTAAGTTCCTTGGCATTTTCTACACAGTCAATCGTGTTATCTCCAAACAGGGACAGTTTTATTTCTTCATTTCCATCTGTTTGCCTATTATTTCCCTTTATTGCCTTTTTGAACTGGCTAAAAGTTCCAGCCCTGTGTTAAACCACAGTAATGAAAAAAGACTTGCTCCCAGCTTTAGGAGGAAAGGATTCAGTCCTTCAACATTAAGTATGTTATCTGTAGCTTTTTGGGGGGATGGCCTTTGTAAAGTTATAGATGTTCTCTTTCATTCCTAGTGTGCTGTTTTTTAAAATCATGAGTATTAAATTTTCTCAAATTATTTTTCTGCCTCAATTGATAGAATCACATTATGTTTTTTTCTTGTTAGCCTGTTACAGCAGATTATACTGACTGACTTTTGAATGGTGAACCTGCTTTGCATCTCTGGGAAAAGCTCCAGTTGGTAATGGTGTATAATTTTTTTATACATTGCTAATGCTATTAGCTAATATTTTCTGAAGGATTTTGCACGTACATTTATGGAGGATATTGGCTCATAGTTTCTTTCTTTCCCTTTATTAATTTTTGTGGGCTGTCAATGTCTGGTTTTAGTATCAGCATGATGCTAACTTCATAAAATGAATTAGGAAGTTTTCCAAACCCTTCCATTTTCTGAAAGAGACTGTGTATATATCATATTAATTATTTTTCAAACATTTCACAGAACTGTATAGTGAATCTCCAGTGAAGATTTCTTTTGGGGAATTTTCAAATTATGAATTCAATGTCTTTAATAGTATAGAGCTATTCAAATTACCTATTTAATATTGGGTAAATTTGGTGGTAGGCAGTTTTAAGAAATTGGTCCACCTCATCTAAGTCCTCAACTGTATGTATGTGGAGATATTTACAGCATCCCCTGTCCTTTTTATGTCTGTAGAGTACGTAGTGCAATTCCATGTTTCATTCCTGATAATGCTAATTTGTATTTTCTCCCATTTTTATCTTTGACCATCTTGCTAGAGACTTGTCAATTGTATTGATCTTTTCAAAAAACCGACTCCTTGTTTATCTATTGTTTTTGTTTTAAATTTTATTGATTTCTGCTCTTATCTTTATGATTTAGACTCTTCTGCTGACTTTGATTTTGCTCTTCTTTTCTACGCCCTTCCTGTGAGAGCTCACGTTATTAATTTAAGATGTTTTACTTTCCTAATGTAAGCATGTATTGCTAGCTTTGCTCTCAACATTGCTTTAATTGTACCCAATTTTGATATGCTGTATTTTCATTTTCATTCAATTCATTGCTCATTTGTTGGCTTCTCACTAAGATCTCCTCTGTGACTCATGGATTATTTAGAAAGTGTTATTTTCCAAGTGTTTGGATATTTTCCTATTATCTTTCTGTTACTGATGTCTAGCCTACCTGTAGTCAGAGAACATACTCTGTAGGATTTCAATTCTTTTAAATTTGTTGAGGTGTGTCTTATGGTCCAGGATGTGGTCTATCTTAGTACATGCTTTGTAGGCACTTGAAAAGAATATGGATTCTCCTGATATTGATTGTTCTATAAATGTCAAATAGCTCCTATTGGTTAATGATGTTGACTTTTCCATCCATGGTGATTTTCTGCCTGATTCTTGCATCAGCTATTGAGAAAGAGGTGTTAAAATCTTCAACTAACACTGAGGAAATGCCTACTTCTCCTCTCAGTTCTGCCACTTTTGCTTTATAGTGTGCAGCTCTGTTGTTTGGTGCATATATTTTTAGATTTGCTATATCTTCTTAGTGAAGTAACCATTTTATCGTTATATAATGGTCCCCTCTATACCTGGTGAATTTCTTTGGTCTAAAGTCTATTTATCTGATATTAACGTAACCACTCATGCTTTCTTTGGATTAATGTTTGCATGATATATCTCTTTCCCTCCTTTTATTTTCTATATGCCCATATTATCATATTTGAAGTCAGTTACTTATAGACATCATACAGTTGTCATGTTTCTTTTAATACAATCAAATTATCTATATCTTTTTATTGGTATATTTTAGCTGTTTATATTTAATTATTCATATGCTAGAGTGGAGATGGAAGTCCAGGCTCCCCCAATGGACTTCACTGAAACTGCTGCAGAGGGTGGGGAGGTGCCTAATTAGTTAACTCTGAACAGGATGAAAGAACTGATTCCTTACTGAGCCTTCTTTGACATCATCCTGATAGAGGATGAGGGGCAGTTATAACAAGGTGAGAGTGGAAGTCTATACTCTCCCCCTGGCCTTTCTAGTCTGTGTGTGTGTGTGTGTGTGTGTGCGCGCGCACGCGCGCGCTATTTAGCTGGAGTAGAATGCTTATTTTCTACAAGTTTATGCCTTGTTCAATGGCCTTTTCCCGGTCCTTTGGCTAAAGAATAGGCATTTGTTGGGGCTTTTTAAAATTTCCATGTTTGTCAGATTTTAGGGTTACCAGCTTCTTCAGTTCCAAGTCTAGAATACATGAGGCAAAAGGAAACCCAGGTAACTTACAATCATGTCATTCCTTGGGTCCCGAGGTCGCTAGACAGTGTGACTGATTCTATCTTTCAGAGTCTTCTTGTGTTGGTATAATTTCTAGGGGTTTTAGTTATATTTAATAGGAGGAACAGGGGAAAGTACATCTACTCCAAATTTCCAGAAACAAAAATCATTGATAATCTTTTAAAATTAATTATAACAATCTCTGTCTTCTAACTGATGTATTTAGACTATTTACATTTAATGCAATCATCGATATATCAGGATTTAATGCTACACGTATACTACTTGCTTTCTGATTGCTCTACTTGTTTTCCATTTTACTGTTTGCCCTTTTCTCTTTTAGATTATTTGAACAATTTTTAGGACTTTATTTTGACATATTTGTATCCTTTTTTATTGCTTGCTCTCGGGATTATATCCCTCATTTTTCAGTCTACTTAGAATCAATACTTAAGTACTTCAAGCGGAATATAACATCTTCACTCTTAAGACAGATTCCCTTCACCCTCCCCCCCTTTCTATGATAGTTATTTTACATATTATATTTATATACTTTGAAAACTCTGCATAATATTATAATTATTTTTGTTTTCACTTGATCTTAGCCAAAAGGCTGAGAAGCGATAATTTTTTGTTGTTGTTTTCAACTATCATTTGAACACTAAAGAGGGAAGGAACAGGCTATTACAGAGATTAGCAAATTTTTTCGGTAAAGGGCCAGATAAATATTTTAGGCTTTTCAGACCGTGTACTATGGAAGTTAATGACTGGAATTGGCCATGTGGACATTTCTGGAATGTAGACAGTGTTCTATTTCTTCACCTGGTTGAGAATTACACAAGAGTTCACTTTGTAGTAACTCACCAACCTAACTTTTGTTTTGTGCATCTAACTTTTTGTGTGTGATACCTACCAATGAAAGTCATTTTGAAACTAAATAGATCCAAGAGCTTGAAAAATAGATGGGAGATTTTGGGAATGGATTATCAGAAAAAAGAAGGGGTACATAAAGTACATGGGATTTATTGCTCCTTTCAGCGCTACCTTCTTTGAACAAAATTAATCGATGAGGAAATATTTACAGTTTGCCCTCAACCCTGAGAGACTGAGAATTTCTACTAAGTGTAATTCACTGAGGTGGGAACTGCTTACTGGAGCCAGAAGTTGAAAAATGAGACTTGTTGGGGCGCCTGGCTGACTCAGTTGGTAGATTATGTGACTCTTAATCTTGGGGTCGTGAGTGCGAGCCCCAGTTGGGTGTGGAGATTACTTAAAACAAACAAACAAACAAACAAATAAATAAATAAAAATGGGACTTGTGGAAAAATGAGATTAGAGGTCAATGAATTACAATTCTAAGTGAATGACAGGAGGAAGGGAATAGAAGAAAGGGAAAGATGTCTTTTAGTGAGAAATTCAACAATATGAATTCTGGATATTTTTTTCTAGGAAGGGCATGAAGGAAAAAGAGGTTGAATAAAGGAGGGTGAGGAGAAGGAGAGAGGAAACAAACAGGGGAGGGAAGTAGGGAGGAAGAGGTTAGAGAAAGAGATGAGATAGAGGGAGAGAGGAGAGAAAAGGGAAAGAAAAAGGAAGGATGGACTAAAGAAAGGAAAAGACACAAGAAAGAAATGGGGCAAAATGATCCCTATTGGGCATCTGGTAGAAGCCAGGCATTTACCCATATGATTTAAATCTCATATCAACTCTGTAAGGTATATATTATCTTTCCTCTTTTATAAATGAGGAAATGAAAGCTCTGAGAATTTATTTTAGTCAAGGAAACACACCTGGGAACATCAACCCTGGCTGCACGCAACTCCAAATTCTGGGCTCAAGGAAACCCTTTAATTCCAACAGGGAGAATTCCTTTATGGCAAGCAAATGCTTATGTGACACTTGAGTCCTGGAAAGAATTACCCTAGAGGGTGCCCTTGTCCTAATAAGTAGAAAATAGTTGATCTTCTGAAACCCTAAGCCTATAATTCTGCAATTCTATGGCATCGGGTCGTATTATGTGGAATACTTCTTGAGATCATTGACATCCTCTAATTTTGCCTTACGACTAAGGGGCATTTTCAAAGAACCCAGTGAAAGAATCTAATATTTCACTTTCTGGAGTGAAAAAAGTACTAGACGCTCTGTTTGACAAAGAATGCCTTATCTTATGAGAAAATGGGCACAAAGTATATTCCATGGTCCAGTTTATAGTATTTACCAACTTAGCATGAATGTCGAAGATAGACAGATGTGTGGGGTGCTAGAGAAAATTCCCAGGGAAAACTCAAAATTATCAAATTACCCAAATTTCTTCAGACTAAGCAGAAAGTGCTAGCAAACCACCAGTGAGAAAGAGAGACCTCGGGAAAAAAAAATCATCTCACTTTGACAAAAATTCTGTGAAAAACAGTGGACTTTGTATGTACCACAAATTTGGGGGTCACTTCAGAGTACTTGAAAAAAGGAATATACATTAATTCTCTCACTTAAGTTCAAAGTTATTTAGCACTTACTGTAAGTTAAAAGGAGGGGTAAGGGGGTGGGAGGGGGAGAAGGGAAAGGGATAATTCACCAAAAAAAAGAGGGGGGGGCATAAAAATGAAACCAAGCTACCTCCAAGGAATAATTAGAAGTGAAAATCAATAAGGAGAAAATGGCTCATATTCTCCTCATTGATTTCCTATGCACAGTGAGTCAAACTTGACTGTTGGTTAGAAGTCAGTTTGGCTACTTCTTATTACTTTTTCAGCAGTTGGGTACTCCTGTCAGTTCCTTTCATGCTGGAGGCTTGCTTGGCTCTAATCACAGCTGTCAGCTATTGAACGAGTTTGACACCCTGACTCCAGAAGCGAGGGGATTCACACTGCATGCATATGCAGTGGGCTCCTTCATTAAAGCTGATTGACATAACAGATATGGTGCACTGCCACTGATTTTTATAAGCAAAACAAATGGCTACACAATCAAGGAAGAGTCTCCTTGATCAGAAACACCCAGAGAGAGCAAGAATCAGTCTTTATCAGCTCAGCCAGTATTACTGGAAATACCTACGCTTACTTAAAATGGTAGATATGGGCAGTGAGTCAAGAGCCAGCTACACACACACACACACACACACACACACCTGACCCCTCCCCTACAATCTTAGCTGTCCATTCCAAATAATCTCGGTTGGAGTTACACGGGTTGGTTAAAAGGGGGATCATTTAGCTATTGTGAGCTGGATTTTGCAGAGGCATTAAGTTTCTTGGAGGCGGAAGAAGAGACTGCCAGTGACCAGAATCTCCTCCCCCACCACCAAGAAAAGGAAGGACGGCTAGAGCTTCTCAGAGTATTTCTGTCCATAATGTCACGAAATGACAGACTCTAAGTTGAAATGGACCAATTAGCCCCAAAACCACCAACTTCAAAACTGGTTCAGAGCATCCCTGACGAGGGCCCATTCAGATTCTAGCTGACATTCTTAGCAGTAAGCATGCCATGTCTGGCTGGAGACCGCTTTCCGGAAACGGAAGCACAAACCTCATCAGCAGTACAGGGAGTCGTTAAAGCACGGTCCTGTGGGGGAGGAATTCCCATCCTATACCTTGTGTCTAGTGATCAGGGTCTGCCCTCTTCAACCCCCAGGACTTCATGACGCCAGCCACCACACCGTTCTGCTGCCCGTCACAAAACAGTTAGTCTCTGCCTCCCCGGGCCGCAAAGACATCAGCAATGCCCTTCAAAAGTGAGTGACTTCGGACCATCCCTAATCGATCTTTAACTGGTTCCTTCCATCAGGTCCTTCAATACCCAGCCATATGCTCTTCTGTGGCAATTTGTGGAGCCTCCAGCACTACCACCTGCGATTTTTCAGCAACTCAGAACTTCTAGCAGATAGTGACCAAAAAAAGAAAGATCCTAAGGGATTCAACAAATACACTGGTGAGTAGAAACTCTTCAACTGAGTGAGGAGCAGAGAAGGGGATGCTATCGCTTGATGAGAGTCTAAGAGGTAGCTTACCCTACTGTTTGGGGGGTAAGGAGTAAGGAGTTATACATCAACAATATTATATATAATATATATTATATATAATATATATACATAATGTATATTATATATACATTATATTATATATAATATATATTATTATATTAATATATATTATATAATATATAATATTATTATATTATGTATATAGTATATATTATATATAACATATACATAATATATATTATATGCATAATATATATTATATATAATTGTACAATTCGATGCTGCAACATGTTTTTCTTTCCGGAAAAAAACTATCGGTGGGGGACGGGGGGACGGGGGGGGGGGGGGCGGGACACACGTATCCGCCTGCACAGGGCACCGAGAAAGCGAGGACACTGGGCCTCGCCAAGCGGCTGAGCCTATCACCAAATCTCTAAGGCGGCCCGAGCTCGGGAGTCAGACGGACCCATCCCCTGCTTATTTGCTCCGCAGCACGTATCACACTTGGCAAGTGTTGCTTCGCCCGTCGCATTCGGCCTGTCTCCCCCAGCTAGAATGCACTCGGGCCTAGAGCGCCCGGCACGTGGCAGGCGGTCAAGAAAACGCTCGTGAGTGAGGAAGTGGCTGTTACCTTAAGGCGTACCTCAAGGAGTGAGTGAATGAATGGACGAACGAATGACCAGGCCTGTGCCCGCCGAGCGTCCTCAGGCCCACGGCCCCGCGGGGCTGGGGGCACCCAAGTGGGCGCCCGGGGCCACCGGCCCCCAACCTCCGCCTACGGCGGCCGGGAGGCGTCAAGGCCACTTCAGGGCGGAAGAGCCGCCGCGGGCTGCCGCCCGACCCGCGGACACGCAGGCGCGTGCACCCGCACTTCCGGGAGGTCACTTCCTCCCCCGTCGCCTAGCAACGGCTGGAAGCGTTGCTGACTTCCCGGGCAGCGGTGACGCCGGGCTGAGCCGCGTTTCGCACGATGGTAAATCTGGAGCCTCCGTCTGCGACCCGGCGCTTCAGGGGAGCCCACGTCGGGGGTGGGGGGGGGAGGGACTTTCGCTGCCCTGCCCCCGAGGCCGTCCCTCGCCAGCCGGTCCGGGGGCGGTGGCGAAGGCTGGGGGCTCTAGAAGATTCTTGGACGGGGAAGGAGGGAGAGGGCGACCTTGGAGGGGAGAAAATGCCTAGATGGGGGAAGCTGTCTTGAGGGATAGATATCAAGGGGGGTGGCTCTGGCGAGTGGAACTTGTGGGGTGTGGATGCCGAGAAGGAGAAGAGAGAGACGGGGGGATGAAAGGTCTTGAGGGGGTGAGAGAGCTCCGGAGCGAGGGAAGTTTGAAAAGGAAAGAGGCGAGAGGGAGAGAAGTCAGAACCTGGGAAGGAAGAAAGGGGCCCCAGGGAGAGCAGGGGGGGTGAGGAGAAGGGAGAAGGAGGCGATACTGAGAAAGAAGAAAGGAAAATAAAGAGGAAAGGGAGGGGAGAGATAATAAATAAATCAGTAAATAGAAAGCGGAGACTGGGGATAGCTTGAAGAGGAGCAAGGCGAGTTTTTTAAGAGAGGTGAAAGGGGATTGGAGATGGGGATTAAGAGATTGTATTGGAGGGGTGCAGAAATCACGGAAGAAACAACTGGAAGGAGAGAGGGAGAGGCTGACAGCAGAAAGAGCCGTTTGGGAAAGAAGTAAAAAAAAAAAAAAAAAAGATAAAGGGGGGTTAGTGGTTGTAGGGAGCTATGCACATTGTGTTAAAGACGGCCAAAATGTGATACTGGACCCCCTGTATCACTCTTGTGCTTTGGTGCAGTGTTTCCCAAAGTGAGACGCAAACTGTAGTTGCTGTGTAAAATAGCTCAGAAATAACAAATCACACAGAGCGAATCACACCTGAGGAAGTGACTCCTCTTCCATTTTTTCCCCCAGCCTGGAGACTGTATCCAAGAAAGCTCCTGGCACTGTTAGGTCCTGAGTATCACTGTCATTTGGTATTTTCCATATTTCACCTGAATATCAGACCTCAGGCTCAGACCTTTCTTTGGGGTAGAATTTAATAACAGGCACTCTCTTCATTTTGTTCGTTCTTGGGGTTATTTCTGTCTCGGACAAATAGTAGCAGCTTTCCATTTGTGGTAGTGATGTGTAGTTGTAGTTTCCTTGTAAAAATCCATTTGTTTTTTAGTAGCTTTTAGTAGTGAGATCATTTAAAGAACATGTTAGGTATATAATATAGAAGATATTCGTGATGGCAAAAAATGTGACTCCAGTACACAAACGCCTGAAATTCAGCAAGCATATGCTGTAGTTATGGAAAAGAGGAAATCAGTGTTCCTGCCCACATCAAAGGCAAAAGAAAACTTATCTTTTTAAAAAAATGTTTATTTATTTTGAGAGAGTGTGTGAGCAGGGGAGGGGCAGAGAGAGAGGGAGAGAGAATCCCAAGGCAGGCTCCACACTGTCAGTGCCAAGCCTGAAATCACAAACTGTGAGACCATGACCTGAGCCGAGATCAAGAGTCAGACACTCAACCAGCTGAGCCACCCAGCCGTTCCGAAAGAAAACTGTCTTTTGATTAAGTAGCATAATGTTTACCCATTTGAGGTTAGAAGGGAAAAAAAAAAAAAAAAAACCCTCATCAAGACACTCTGCAGGATACTGCTTGAATTCGGAATATCCAATGATTACTCAGGAGTCATATGCAGGTCTGAAAAAGATTATCTGTGATTTTAGCATTTGTAGAAGGGAATAAAACTGGTACAAGATAGTCTGTGCGTAAGATTAATTCAGGAAGCTGAGTTTAAAACCCAGTGGGGCTCCAACATAATCATTCATGGGTGAATATTCAGCTTGCACTGAGACCCAGGCACGTTACCAAGAGAATCCTGGGATATGTTGTGTTTACAGAGTATCCTGAATTTAATCATCTGAACTCCCAAGTAGGTAACATTTAGGAGTGAGAATGAGATTTCTCATTAAGGGATACTTTTTTTTCTACATTTATTTACTTTGAGAGAGCACACAAGCAGAAGAGGGGCAGAGAGAGAGAGAGAGAGAGAGAGAATCCCAAGAAGGCTGTGCACTGTCAGCACGGAGGCCAACATGGGTCTTGATCTCACGAACCATAAGATCATGACCTGAGCAGAAATCAAGATCCGGATGCTTAACCAACTGAGCCACCCAGGCACCCCTAAGGGATACTTTCAGACAGAGGGAGATAATGACAATAGCTCTGTAACTATTTAAAGAAGTGTAATACAGAAAAGGAATTTTTCATACGAATACAGAAAGATCAATGAGTAAAACATGAATGGGAGCAGATTTCTGTCCAATATAGAGAATGCTTTTCCAGCAAATAGAGACATTGAAAATTGAGTGAGCTCTTGTGAGGTAGTAAGCTCTCCTTCTCTAGAAGAGTTCACACCAAGAGATGTGTCAGAGTTGTTAGCAGGAGTCTTATGCAGGCTTGGAGACAGGACTTGGCGGTTTCAAAGGTCTCTTCCGAAGGTCTGAGATCATAGTATGCAGTACCTTAGGTTAAGGGGACGGGGGAGTAGGTGTCTTTCCAAACATTTACTTTAGGATTACGGTTACCGCAAAGACCCCCTTTGGTTAGTTGCCTTCTTGATCTCTTCAGGCGGAGGTGGAAGAAACCCTAAAGAGGATCCAGAGCCATAAAGGGGTGATGGGAACTATGGTCGTGAATGCAGAAGGTAAATATATCACAGGACGCCTTCTAGATACACACAAGCCAAACAAGGACCTGTTGGCTGTGCCTCGCCTAAGACAGACACCTTAGAATTTGAAATGTAAAGTTTATTTTCTGTGTCGTAGCTATAACATGTACTCACCAAATATCTATTGAGTACCTCCTATATACCAAGCACTCTGCTAAGAGTTAAAGATATAAATATGAATAAAACATGTCTAAAAATATCTCTGTATTCCTAAGAAACACTATACATGTCTAATTTTTAAAGCTTTGGTAACTCCTCTAATATTTCAGGGATACCATTGAAAGTATCATATTGAAGATAGGGAGAATATCATTGTTGGCAGTTAGTTTTTATTTTAACATTATAAAGGGTGCAGAGTTTCAGTCTTCCTTTTAAGTGAAATTGTTCCTTTCCCACACTTAATAAAATATTTGAGAATAAATTTTAATACGACTTACAGGATAGTCTTTGTGGATATAGTATAAAAGGGCCAACGCATGTCCACCTAGGAGATCCGTAAACTTATACCAGAAACTTGCTCTCTCTCGTCCCACAATCCCTGCTAACAATCCACAAAGCCTTTTCTCTGGCACATTGCTATGGGCTCAGCTATGGTGGCAATCTCTTGAAGGCTCCTGCTAGTTTCATTGCTAATTCAGGCATTTGCAAAGGCAAGAAATACCACAAATCCCAGAGCATTAGTGGAAATAAGAGTAGCTACTTCACATAACTCACGGCGCAACCACAGAATTGGTGAATTGCCATGGCACACAGAGTGCTTTGCAACAGAATCTCACAGCTAATCATTATTTTTGGCACAAATCCATCAGCAAATATTTATTGAGCAACTACATACTACCGCCTGTTTACATTCAGACTTCAATCCCTTAGCCGTTAAAGACAGAACACAACCTACTTCACTGAGGGTTTATGATAGTTGGATGAAATGTTAATTGTTGGGTGCCTAGCACAGTACCCAACACTTAACAGAATTATAATTAAATAGTTCTCAGCATGTGGACATTTTTAATTGATTTGTACAGCGACAACATTTGATGTGTAAATAGAACATTGGATGTGTTTTGCAAATAATAAAATAAAATGAAAAATAACACCAAATGAATAAATTCACCCAGCTTGAGTGATCAGGAGGGAAAGGATTTAAGATCAGCCTTATAGGTAAGAAAGAGTTCTGCCCAGTATTTCCAGGAAGTGGTGCAGCGCGAGCACATTGTTCTGTCTGGAATGAGTCTCGTTCCTGGCATGCTCATCAAGTCCACACACCCCCTACGACGGGCTACGTGTGGGGCTGCAGAAAGGTAATGCATTCATTTCCTTCAGCTGCCGCAAGAAGGTACCACACACTAAAACATTAGAAAGTTATTCTCGGGTCTGCAGGCTGGGAATTGGAATAAGGGTGTCAGTAAGGACAGCCTGTTCTTTGAAGGCTCTACAGGATCCTTCCTTGCTGCTCTCTTAGCTTCTGGTGGCTTCCGGAAGTCCTTGCATTCCTTGGCTTGTAGAGGCATCAGTCCAGTTTCTGCTTCCATCGTCTCATGGCGTTCTCCTCTCTGCGTCTGTTTTCTCTCCTTGTGAGGACTGCCGTCGTCGGATTCAGGCCCACCCTAATCTAGTGTGACTGTATCTTAACTAATTACATCTGCAAAGACATGCTATTTCACGTGCTAAGGTTTAGGATAGACTTGAATTTGGGGGGAAAAGATACTTTTCAACCCAGGACAACTCATCTTACGAGTCACTTTGGAAGATCCTAGTCAAAAGTGTATAATCCTAGCCATATGCATCATATGTCTGAAAATGTCCATAGCCTGTGATGTGCAATTTCACTCCTAGGAATTTATCCTAAGGAGTGACGAAGAAACAGATTTAGGTGCAAAGGATACTCACTGAGGCATCATGTACAAAAGCAGTGAAGAAACAGACAAATAAGTAAATAAATCTATCCCAGCAGTACGGAAAATTTTTCATTCATTATGTAATGTTTACTTGGTGAACCACTACTCTACTGAAAATGTTGAAGAATATTTAGAGTCATGGGAAACAATGTTAGATGAAAAGCACGGAACAGAGCAGTAGCCAACATTTTCTAATCATAAACATAGCCAGCCACACAAACACACTTACAGTAAATATGGAAGAAAGGACAGGGCTATGTTACGGCGATCATCTCTGAGCGCTGGAATTACAATTGACTTTGCTTTCACTTGCTTGAAGTCTCTCAATATTTTTCTTATCCAAAGGCGGCAAAATATGATTTTTAAAACCCATTAACTTCTTCTAATTAACCCTTACTAAGATAAGATTATGTTAGGATTCGGGGCACCCTTCCAAACACCAAATTAACCATTTTCCCAAAAATATAAATGAGGGTCTTATTTTTGTGGTCAGATTATTAATAACCAGAGTGTACGACAAGCATGTTTATTAATAGCATATGGTATAAGTTGTGTGAACAGAATTAATAAAATATTCCATTCCATTTCAGCTGCCTACTCAATTTTAGGTGAAAGTGCCATTTATTATGGTGCAGCCCGGCAGCTTTCAGAAGACCCAGGAACTTAAATGCTGAAAAAAATTTAACTAAGATGGTGTTCACATGTTCTTGCACACCACCAGTGGGTTTAGTGTAATTCTCAGCAAATCATTTTAACATATCTCCAGGTTTTATTTGTGGCGAGGTGGGCCTTCTACCAGGTTTATACATTTCGATCTCATATGGCATGTTAAACAGAGTCCTTTGGTTTCACCGTTAGTGAAACCAAGGCGCCCTGTCCATGACAATAAAGCAGACTTCCCAATTTAGCCCACTGCTGAGCAGTAGAGGTTTTTATTAGACTAGATCCTTTGCTAACATCGGTTTCCCATTTATCCAACCATTCACGGTTTACAATATTGCAGCACTGATTGTTGAATTAGATACTGGCGAATACATATTATTTCTCAGACGGTCATAACTATCCCATATTCTTATGTATATAAGCCTGATTTCCAGAGGCTCTTGATTTTACATATTCTTGACATTTCTAACCATCAATCATTTGAATTTCATTAGACTTTATCAGCCATCCAGTCAGTTCCTTACATTTTTGAAATACAATCAACCAAAGTACAAATACACAGTTGAAGAGTACCAGCTTACTGGGATCATAAAGAGTCATATTTTAAAGTAGTGCCATAAATTCGGCAATATCCAATTCATTTTCTTTGTTCTAGAAGTTCCATCGTGGGGATTTATACCATACATACACACAAATGTGAAATGGCATGCACACGGACATATTCCATCGCCTTGCTTATTAAAGTCAAAGCCTGGGAACAGCCTAAATGCCCGCCAGAAGGATATACTTGTTACGTGTATCACAAGGCATTCGACAGTCATGTGATGCAGTCATTAACACGCCTAGCCTTAGCCCTGTGTGTACTGAACAGGAGTTTCCAAGTGTATTTCATGAAAAATATTTTTTTTTTTACAGAATAGAGAACAAACAATGCAAAGAATACAAACAAAAAGACACTTGAACACACTTAGAATATCTCTGCAAGGTTCCCAAAGAAACTGGGAGCAGTGGTCACCTCGCAGAAGGGGCCATGAGTGAATTTTATACCATGTGCTAAAATTGCTCCTTAATAAATTATTTTTTAATTACCTTGCAGGGTACCAAGCAAGAGCTCAATAAATATTTGTCGATTGATTTTTTTCAAGTGGTCTGTAATGGATATGAAAACCTCCCAGAGCTTCCACAGTGTGCACTTATTATTCAGAAAGGCTAGCTGTTTTATTTATTGACTTGGATCATGAATAGACTAACTAAATAGGCCTGAGCATTGGATTCATAATCTTGTCATCTACATTTTAAATAATTTATTCTGGCTGTATTTCTGGTTTTGACACTGAGCGGTGCAGACTTTGGAGGTAGTCACTATTCAGGATGCAAAATAAAACCAGTCCTCAGAAAGTGCCCTTAAAAGGTGAGAGCTTGCTACCTCTCAGCTCCCTGCCCGTTAAAGACACATGCCTTGTGATGGCTCATCAGGTGTGAAAGACATAACTGACTTCGGGGGAAAGTGGCCAAGAAATAATAATCCAGAAATTAACAAACTTGATATAAAACCTTGTTTATTGAACAGATTTTCCTGTAAATATTGTCCTTGTATCGTTTGGCAAGACCTATTCCAGAGCGAACGGTTGTTTTAAAAGAGACTGTTTCACAGTCAGAATGGAGGTCCTCAAAGAGTTTCATGAAAAACTGGTAAAATCGTTAGTTTGTAAGAGCGTTCCACTCTTGAAATCCCCTCTTGTTTAACAGCTTCTGGAATTGCATTCTCTGAGGGACGACCCAGAGTTGTGTTAGCCTCTTCCACTGATCGGCCTTCATTCAGGTGCCTGTGGGATCTGACAGCCACCCCACACTCACCTTCACGTGTCCCCCTAAATTCAAGGCACGTGTGCAAATGGAATCCTTGCAATTCCCTGGCTGTCTGGTAGTTCTCACAATAATCTGAAAACCCTCTCAGACGAGACACGGTACACGTAAAATACCCAGCACGGCACCTGTTAACAAGTAAGCACTGAGCACCGAGTGACCAGAATTGAGCTGGATTGATTTGAACTGAATTGAATTATACTTGCATATTTGTCTGGATAGATTTTCCCAGTTAAATTAATAGGTTCAGTTTTAAAATCGCATAATGGAACAATAGAGCACACGAACAGCTAAATCTAAGAATGCTTAAGCCAAGAGTGAGCGCAAACCGGGGAATGCCCAGCAAAACCACAGTGTCTTTGCTGCTGGATTCTCTCATATAAAATGTAAGGTTTGCAAAATACCGTATGAGGAGCCACAGCGTAATTTTTAAAATCCCCTTTGGATACACTCCTCAACGTGTGCTATGATATCCCCTTCTGTTGCTGGCCTCAGGGGAGGACATTAGCACCACGTCACGGACGAAGCATTTCAAAGCAAAATGGCTATAGACCGACTGCTTGGAGGAGGGCATTAGGTAGACTAATATGTGAACTCAGTTCTGAAATAATCAGTGCACAGCTTCCAAATAATGTGTGCACGAAACCCAAAAAACAATACTTACCAGTCTAACAATAGGGGATTGGTCAAATGACGGTATGTTATAAAATAGTGCACAGCCGTTAAAAATAATTTGAGGACCGTGTCACTGACAAGAACAGCTCGGGTATGCTATCACTTAAATGAAGAAAAAAGCAGTAGTCCAATTTGTCATGATGGTTTGTCACAACTACATTTTAAGACCCACGTACACACAAAAAGACCGGAAGGAAAGAAACTAAAATTGTTACCAGTGAGTGATGTCGGCCATAACTTTTTCTTCCTCTTTAAAATCATCAGTATTTTCCGGTATATCCACAGGGTGCACATTCCTTTGACAGTTAAAACTTTTAACCCAAAAGTGACTCTTGTAACAGGCATTCCTATCCGAACAACCTTGGACAACTCGACGACGGTTCAGTACGCGGGTCTTCTTCATCAGCTGACAATGAAAGCCAAGAGCACGGTCCGTGACATTGATCCTCAGAATGACCTCACCTTTCTCAGGATCAGGTCAAAGAAACATGAAATCATGGTAGCCCCAGGTAACGTGGCGTTTCACTTCATATTTAAAGCATCTTTCTCCTTTACTGGATAAAAGCTCTGTTTCAAGGAACTGGACATACAGACTTTAACCTGCAATATGGCGCGTAGTGTTCTCCAATTACAAAATGAAAGACGTTGGAATCTGAAAAACTCAAGCTGGAAATTTTGTGAAGTTAGCGACAGATTTAACCTTTGAAGAATCTGAATTTTTCCCATTTGCATTTATTACCAGTAATCAAAATAGGGATAATGCAGGGAGTGGCTCAAAGCCCTGTAGGGTCTTAAACCCTCCCCGCGAGAGAACACATTCACCGGGCCTGCCTCAAGACGGCAGCCATAGAAACCCTCCTCTCCTTGAAGGAATTACATTCACAGTGTGCACCAATGTCTGTGTAACACAGGACTCGTGCTCCCAAATCTAGTCTGGAACAAACTTCTCTAGAGAACATCTATAACATCAGAATTACCCATATACTGTGTTCTCACCCTGCTGCACATCAAAAGCACTTGGAAAGCTTTACAAAAACAGTTATTGATACCAGAGGCCGTACCCCAGGCCGGTGAACTCAGAACCTCTGGAACTGGGTCCCGGGTCGTGGTAGTGAAAGCTCAGCAGGTGATTCTGATGTGCAACCAGGGTGGGAAACCATTGGTCTACAGAGAGTCCAAGTGATGTTTTGAAGAGAAACGCAGATTAGCCGAAGTATTCACTCAGTAAGTTGAATTCTTCCAGTGGATTAACTTTGTCTGTCTCTCTCCACAGATAAGGAATATCTTCTGATCGTCATTCAGAATCCATGTGAATAGACCTGCTACGGCCCATCCTGTCCTGTGATGCCCAGTTGCAAATGCTTTATTTACTCCTTAGTTATTACCAAGATTATATTCCAATCTGATCTTTCAGACATTATTCACTATTTTCACAAACTATTCTGCACGTCTCATTTAGTCCCTTTCAAATGTATTGTAAAGTTGTGATTTAGTTATGTAATAAATGAATTCTGGTATAGAGGTCTCTTTTTTTTTTTTTATAGTACACCAGACAGAAGGATTCTAGTGGGAATCCTAGCAAGCCTTCCTTGCAACAGTCCTTGTAGTCTAGAGGTGTGCCAAGAATCAACGTGGCTGTGTCCTTTTGCCCGTTTCATTAGCACGTCCCGGAGGTTCCATGGAGCACAGCGGGAGCTACCGGGGAGTAGGAAGCCCTCATCCTCTAGGGGCGCTAGATGCTTTCCCAGGTTAAACGAGGGACATTAAAAAGTCAGAGGCGTGGCGCTCAGCAGGGTCAGCCCCACAGCTGAGCGCCTCCTCCCACAACTCCAGAGGGTGTTTTTTTACTAGATATTTCAAACATTCAGAAAATAATGAAACGAATAATAGAACAGATTTCCAAGACCCGTTAGAACAGATGTTAATATTTTGCTGTATTTGCCTCATATTCTCTCTTTTGTTAATTAAGCCTTTTATTTTGATACATCTGAGGATTCACATGAACCTGTAAGAAATAACATAGAGATCTTGTGTGCCTTTTACCCAGTTCCCTCTACTGTAGCGCATATTTGACTTTTGAGTAATTTTCCCACAACTTTTTATTTTCAGTAACTTAAAACCTGCAGAAGAGTCAAAAAGAATAGCAGTCAACACTCACCTAAGCTTCACTCACATTCACCGACTGTTAATATTTTACATTTGTTTCACCTCTCTCTGTCTAGATATACATGTAAAAAATACACACACACACACACACACACACACACAACCATAACCCCAATTTCATACTTAAGTCATTTAATATTGATACAATACCATCTCATACACAGTCATATTCAAATTTCCCCAAAGGTCCCAATAATGTCCTTTACAGCTTTTTTTTTTTTTAATCCATGATTCTACAAGGGTCACATGTTGCTCTTGGTTACCATGTCTCTAATTTCTTAGCTGTTTTTACAACACCTTGTTCTCTATTTTCCACCTCTAGGTGGTATCGAATTTGTATTTCCTGTCCCTAGAGTCCCCAGTGCCACCTGCTCCCCACCCCCAAGCCCCTCCCACCAAGACCCAGATGCAGCCTGTAAATAGAGGAAATTCAGCTAAAGAGCAGATCTCAGTCACGGGCTTTCCCTTCCTTCCACACCATGACTTGGAGACCAGACACACCATGCCGGACCCAACCTCATCCTTCAGCCCAAAGAGGTGTAGGTATCATAACTCACTCACCCAGGGACAGCTTCAGCACCTGCTGAGCATTCCAAACATAAACAAGGGCTTGTTAGAATTCAAATGGCAAGAAAATGCATCATTGAGGGAGAGGACCACAGAGATGGTCTATCCAACCCCTTGATTTCGCAGGTGAGGATTTCGCCTGAATCATGGATCAGGTGTCTTTCAGGAATTGGGTATGTGCGTTTGTATTGGACTGGTCATGCCAATGAAATTGGTGCCTATGATCTTTTCAGGGGGCTTATGCTCTTGTATAAGCTGTACCCCTTCCAAAAAAAATTGTTTTTAGGAAGTAAAAAGTAGCTCGTTGTTATAAAATGTACCAGAGGTAACACTGGATTCCAATACCTAAATCTGTCATCTCCCCATAGTTTCCCAGCCCACCCACAGCTCGTCAGCAGACGCACGGCTGAGTGGCAAAGCCACTTCCTTCCTCCTGGCCCAGCCAGAAATTTCAAGCCCCATTTGAGATGCAGCAGTGGGAAGTCTCTGACAGGTACAGATGACACCATTGCAAGTGCCCGGGCTCTGTGTGGGCTCTTCCTGGGAAGAAAACCCTTCCATCCTGTTGGGTAGGAAACTCTGCTGTGATCCTGCCTGCACTTCCGCACCCAGAGGACACTGTAACCCTTTGTTGGAGACAGAGACTGTGGCAACAAAAGGGAGAACTTGCCAACACCAGTCGCGACGGAGGAGGCTATGATCTTGGGGGATTTGTACCACCCCTCTCTGCCTTCCAGCACACAGACGTCCACATTCCCCCTTGGATTCATAACAGCATAGTTAATTAACTCTATTTAAAAGGTGCCTGAACACACAGACTAAAGAGACCCACATCCATGTAAAACCGGTGCCAAAGCTTTTGTTTCCTATGAGAAGTACAAGCCTGGGCTCAATGGTACCTCCCCATCTTGCTATCAACTTTACCTGAACAAATGGGAGAGCTATTTGCAGACTCTCTGGGGGAACATATCCCAACTATAAATATTAATGATAACGAACCTGGAAATGCCAGCTTAATAAAATAGCTGAAAATGCCTTTATACCTCATTAGCGTTACAAGCCCCCAAATCTTCATCACGGAATAGCAGGACCATCCCAGGAGAGAATGGGCAAGAGCCTGTTCAAGGCTCCAGCAGGCACAGCCTCTCACAGTCCCTTTTACAGGGTACATTCTGGTTTTTTTTAGTTAGATTACCTATCATCTTCCAAAGCAAAAATTACCGTGGACTAAGACTCGGATCAGTCTTTGACAAATTACAATGATCCCTAGTACATCTTTGACATGGGGCAAAATATCCTTACTTTTCTGACATTAGAAAAGAACGCACCACCCTTGAATAGGGAACTAGAGCATGTTTAGGTGAAATGGCCACAGATATTCATTCAGTCAACCACTATTGGGTCTTATATTCTATTTCTTAAAAAAAAAAAAACAAACTAGAACATGTTTGGAGCTATAACAGAGCTTTCAGAGTAGTAACATCTTCAATCAGGAGCCTGACAAATGATAAACTGGTATCTGAAGTTGTGGGAATCATGCGGGCTAAGAGTGCTCCCCTAACAGGAAATCAACTCTAGAAATGGAAACTCAGGCATCCGCGTGGCAGCTTGAAATATCCTTAGGATCTTGAATATTTCAGGTTAGTAACACTTTTTTGTATATTCTTATGAAAACTTGATTAGAAGGTTGAGTTAGCCATGTACTCAGTCATTCCTTGAACACAGAGAAAAGAAGACTGAACTTCTTCCTTCCTCCTAGGTTCTTTCTCTAAGAAACGTCCACGCCTTTTTTCCCTCCACCATACATGACCTTGGGACTCACTCTCTAGATGTCGCCAACATTAAACATCCCTACTGCGCACAAAAACGATTTTAAAATTCTCATTCTTTGGTTATCTTCACAGCATGAGGTGGAACATGGTGCAGGAGAAAGATCCTGAGACCCTGACTCTACGATTTAGTGATCAGCAGGGTCCACATTTTTCTAGACCTCAGATTACTTGCCCACAGATGTGCCCACCTGCAGTGGCCTAACATTCTGAACTATAGAGCATAGATGCCATTTGTTGTTGTTGTTGTTGTTGTTGTGGTTGTTGTTAGCAATATTGGCAACATAAACCAAGTTTACCAGAATACGAGCCATTTAATATACCTCACTGTGGCTTCTTCGAATCTTTAACCTCATGCATAAATAGATTTAAAGAGTTATAATCCTGTGGAGCACACAATTTTCTCTCATTCCTTTATTTATCACTTAACAAGGAGTTCCATATTCCTACCTAGGGTTTCTCTTAAAACCTGTATGCAATTCCATCAAGTTTCTCAGGGGCCCAGAGGAGGCCAGTGAGAGAGGCTTCCCTGCTACCTAGATTTGGAAGACAGAGAGGAAGCCCCCGTGTGGCTAGACCGATGCACAGGTGTTGGGGTACCCCCATTTCCACAGGGGAGTAGCAGAGAGAGCCCATTCTCGGGAGGAAGGAATACAGCTGCCATGCTTTGTACCACGGAGCAAGGACACAGCATTCATTCCGTGGGTTCTCTGCCATGTTCCAGGTCCTCAGCTGTATTTTTACCCTCGGGTTTATGAAGCACCTCCAAAGCCCACTCGTAAGTTTTCCTCTTTTTTGTACACTCTACTGGAGTGGGTTTCATCTGCTGCCTGGCACCAAAAAGTCCTTACCTAGCCATTGCACTATATTTGGGTCACCCCTGGCTGCTTTCATCAGAGCTGGTCCAGGAGCTGGCTCCCGAGGAAGTGTGTATTCATCAGAGGCCCTGAACAGATGGATTGTGACCACCCGCTCCCTTGCTTCAAAACGCACCCCATGGCTCTGGCTGGACAGGAGAAGAAGCCATTGCTGGGTGGGTGGGAAACAGATACTGAGGCATCCCTCTCACGGAGGCACGGGGTCTCTACTTCACTTCCACCTGCTGAGTGGCCTCTGCCTCTGACATTGGCTGGAAGGAGAAGTGGCCACCTGGATTCTGGGCAGGTGAATTCTCAAAGCATCACCCCACCCGGCCCCGGGCATCTGGAGTGGCGGAGAGCCACAGGAGAGACAAAGGGATAAAGAAGTATGGCACAGACTCACCTGGCAGTCAACCCTCCCCTTGTGCCCAGAAGGCAGCGTGGCATTGAGGAAAGAACACTGCTACGTAGCCAGACAGGTCTGTCTGTGACTCCCAGCCCTGCCGTCAATAATAATAATATTAATGATAATAATTTATTATTATTTTTGGAAGAAGAAGAGGAAGGAAAAGAGGGGAAGGAAGAGGAGGGAGAGGGGAAGAAAAGAGAAAAGAGAATGAGCAGCAGGAGCTAACATTTGTTGATCACTTCCTATGTGACAGGCACGGTGGAGTTTCACAACAGACTCGTTTTGCGGACAAGAACACCAAGGCTAAGAGAAGTCTCACAGCTTGCCCAAGGTCAATCAAGCTTTTTAAGTGTCAGAGGAGGCACCGGCAACCTCAACACATGACTCGGGCACACACTCTTAACCACTCCCTTCCATCGCTGACTCACCAGACCTGTGACAAGGAAATTAAAATCGCTGAGCCTTAGAACCCTCATGTGAAGAGTACAGACCATAATTCCTACATTGCAAGTTGTTGGGACACACGAAAAAATTACACAAAGCACCTGACACTTAGCAGATGTTCAGCAAAGGGTCGTCACAACAAGCATCATCACCCTCATCAGTACTGCGTGGAGAACCAGAAAGTGCTGGAAGATGGCCATCCCAGGTGTTAGGTTATCATGATAAATGTGATGCACGTCACAACGTGGACATTGGACAATTGCTATGGAGTCCATCGGATAGAGTGGTTGCTCCTAATCCTTTGATCGAACCCCTCAAATCCCCAGCAGTCAATTCTCCATCCGGGTCTACAGGATGTCAGACTACCATCCCCTTTGTGGAATCCCATCATATCAGGAATGGCTCAGAGGACTAATCTCCCCATCAATAGCACATCTACTGTTTTGTGTGTTCACCAAGCCTGTGCTTTATCCACCTCCCCGTTCCGTCCACACTTGTAACCAGTTTGAACCACTCTTTCTTTCCCCCTCTCCACTCTGCCTACGCGTATAACCAGCTTTTCTATTTAGTCTGGATTGATAAGTCGATTAGTCGATCCAATCCATAAGACTGAATTTCTAGTCCATATTAACTGGCTGCATTTGCCCAACAATCCATTCAAGAGAAGCTGTGCATTTGACAGTCTGTAAGGCTTAAGAACACAAACTGGCTTATTCTTACACTTACTTACACACACACACACACACACACACACACACACACACACACCTCAGTGCCTGGGAGAAAATCTGACACGGGGTCTGTGGGTCAAATAGTCAATATCTCTATCCCTTCCCAGGCCTATCTTAGAAACACTGTTCCCTGGATCACACGGTTGGTTGCAAAGGGGTTCACTAAGTTAATGAGCACCTTTGAAGTAAACATAATGAGCTACATCCCCCAAGAATACTCAAGATGGGATTCTGACCAATTAGAAGCTTTAGAACTTCTCAATTCAGATGGCAAGATGAGATTCTCAGTTCAGATCGCGAAATGAGTGAAGGCAGGTCATCGACTCTCAGGGGCCTCCTTCTCTCTCTGCTCCTGCACAACTCCTGCTTCCTGAGTCGCCCCAAGGAGCTATCTGGGGCCTCTCCATCAGTGCCAGGGGGCCAGAAGGTCTGGCTCCTGGAATAGCTTCTAGCACTCACAGCTGCACCCTCTGTGGAGCGGGGCTGGGAGGCGTGTATGGGCAAATCCCACACCTCTGGGGAATGGGCTGGTGCCAGCATCATCAAATTACAATGGCCCAAATGGTGCCGTCGGCCAGATCCCTTATCCAATGTGAACTTTAAGTTGTTCACAAACTCCAGACCTTTCGGTGGGTATTTGATCATGTCTCAGGGAAGTAGTGGGAAAGTGAACGTCTAGCGTCTCCAAGGGAGAAAAAAAAAAAAAAAAAAAAAAAAAAAAAAAAAAGCACAATACCATCAGTGATGTCAGGGGCCGGGGAAGAGGATATTATCTGAACATGTTTACCTGCTCTTGCCAAGCCCATGCAATTTCCGGGAGATGCAAGCAAAGATTAATAACCATTTATGAAATCTCAGATTAATAAAAATACAGGCTCCATTTGAGAATTTAAAGGAAAGAAGGTGTGCTTCTTAATCAGGGAAGCATTAACCAGGTAGTGCCCATTCTGCAAGCATTTAACCAGGAATTACTTCATGCCGGGCACACTCTGTGCCCAGGAGCAGACGTGGGTGATGTCATCCCTGCCCCCAAAGCTCCTAGTGTATAATGGAGATAGGTGTGCAAAGAACACATTTTCAGTACACTGAGATAATAGCAACCAGTGCAGCGTGTGTGAGGGCCTAGGCAGTACAGATAAGGGGCTGATAAAGGCTTGGTGTTTAAGGAACACTGCATTCAAGCAGATACACCTCAGCTGGATGTGAAAGGCAGAATAGGAGTTTACAGTGTGAAGGAGAGGGCGTGAGTGATCTGGCTGGAAGGAGCTGGCAAGCCAGGCTTATTCTAGGCCAGTGGTTTTGAAACCTTGCTTTAGGAATCGCGACCTTCATGCACAACACAACCTTAATTTAGAGGTGAGCAAAGCTGTTTGCTCTCCGTAAAGGAGGCCAGGCTCCCCTTCCATTCTTTCCTCTTCTCCTGTCCTTCCCCACCCCACACATATACCCAGTGGTCCTTAGGGGGCCCTGAGGGGCCCATCCCGGACCTGCTGAATGGAGATCTGCATTGAGGAAGATTTCCAGCAGATTCTTGTTCTCCTTAAGGCTTTCCAAGTGCTACCCCAGGATGCAGAAATGTATTTCCCCCAGCAAGTGCCCCAGGGAGAGGGGCTGTGACTGGGTGGGTTTAGGAACACTCCCGCCATACTATTTGTCTCTTCTTGAAATCTTCCTCCATTACCAAACCCAAGCCACTCAAAGCCACCACCAAGAAATAAGTAAAAGGGTGTCACCCCAATCCCAACTCAAAGAAAGAGAAAAGAGACACCCTGTAAAACCCAACCAAAGCTGATTCCCCAGCCAGGTTTCCCGACCTTATTCAGTAATCAGATGGTTCTTCCACGCAGAGGACTCTCCCCTGGTAGATTTTATTATCCCCCTTTTCCTGATAAGAAAAACGAGGCTCGCAAGATGGCAGTGTCTTGCCCAGAGTTACAGTACTGGACTCAAAGCCCCTTGAGGTCAGAACCCCCGCGTTATTTATCATTGCAAGCCCCGCGTATGATTCAGAGTCAGCATTTAGTCTACACACAGCATAGACAGCTTGGATGAAGAATACTGTGTGTGGCATAATCCACGCTTCCAGTTTTGGGGGACAAATGGGACACAGACTTTAAATAAATAAGGGTAGATTTATCACTGAGTCTCCACCTCCCAGATGTATCGAACCTCAAAGGTTTCTGTCAGACCTCTTTCTTCCCAGCGCTCGCCAGAATATTGATTCCCGATTTGGGGTTGCCATTATTATTTCTGTTGCTGTCAGTACCAAAAACAGCCTGTCCTACTCTCAAGATTAGGATAATCAGCTCCAACACAGCCAGGAATTCTGTCGCACGTGTTTGCGTACGTGTGCACACGCACGTGGAAAGATGGTGACAAATACACACCAGACATTAACAAGGGTGATTTCTGAGTGGGTGGGATTATGCTTTATTTTATTTTCTCCCTTTCGCCCTTCTTTATCTTCTGTTTCCTTCACTTTTTCCGGCAACTTCCAAGTTTTACTGGAGCATGCTACGCATATAAAAATCATACACAAAGTACCTAGCTCGATGAATTTTCACGAACTGAACACAGCCGTGTAACCAGCACCCCAAATCAGAAACAATTGAATGAAGTACCCTCTGGGCTTCCTTCAGGCCTCTAACCCACCCCAAGGAGCACTCAGGGCCTGGCTTGAGTCACCAGACGTTAGTTTTTCCTCTTTGTGTACTTTGCATAAGTTGAATCTGACTCTTTGTCCAGTTTCTCCCTACTATACATGGAAAGACTCAGCTGTGCTGTGCGTGAGTGGCAAAGCCCTCATCCTTATCGTTGTTTATTGCTTTTTTTACGCATAGAAAATGCTACCGAAATGTTTTTTTCTTTGGTGGCAGAGGGAGTCTCTCCTCCTTGCAGGAAGTAGGTCTGTGAGGCCAGGGATGTGGTATCTCAGGGAGATGATAAAAAGCGACAAGAAAGATCAGTGCTTTCAGCCATTGGTTCCCAGCCACCAACAGGCCCACCATCACCACGCAGTGGAAAGGACATAGGTTCAAATCCTGACTCAGCCACTAATCTCTCCAGGGAATGCTGGTTCCGGTTCACTCTTTGAACCTCAGTGTTATCATCTGTAAAATAGGAGATCTTAATTGTTCCCTGTAGCAGACGCTGTTGGCTTCCACCCAGATGCCCTTGAATACTTTTTTTTTCTTTTTTAATCACTTCTGTGTATCCTTCTGCAGGCCTGCAAGGTAGGTTTGCTCTGCCTTGGGGTTACTGGAGCCACTTTGTAAGCACACAGAGAGAACCTTTAGTGCCTGGGCGTTTGCTCACGTTGACCCTCAAGGCCTTCAGCCAGTGAGTGTTGGGTGCAGGAGTGTGGAAGTCCAGCTCCCGTGCACCCAGGAGAGGCGCAATTCACCCTCCAGCGGCCCCTGTGTGCCCCCCCAAAATGGTCTTGGCCTGAAATAGCATCTTTGCTGGGCTACTTCCCCTCCCACCCAGCTCCGCCTCTCCCTGCTGGCTTCCCTGGAGCTCCTCCTGCATCCATCACATGCACAGGAATCCTTGTGGAGGGCCTACTTCTAGGGAACCTGTCTTCAGACACCCTAAGGTTTGTTGTGGGGTATACACGGCTAATCGTGTATAAACCACCCGGCACCCCGGGAGGTACTGGCCTCTGTTAAATCTCTTCCTCATGTCAGCCGCCGGCTGGCCTTGCCGTGTGGCCACACGCCCTGAATCCTAAAATCCCTGGGGATAGAAGGAACCATAAACATCCAGGACTCCTAGACTCTTGAGTTACCTTGAATCACTGCCACCTCTCCCTGAAGAGTATTACGGTAGCCTCTAAATGCAATAACCAGGGACAGCAGAACGACCCCCCTCCAGAACTCCAGCTTTATTGGGCTGCAATCAGCATGGCCATCTTGAGGGGAGATAAAGCTGTGGAGAGCGGATATTAAAGCCCCCGGCAGCATTGAGCTTCCCCAGATCGGAGGCCAGACTCCCCACCCACTGCTCCCCAGCATCTGCACCCCCTTGACCCCACCCTGGCTGGCAGGGAAGGCGGCTCTGTCCTTGGGCAGTGGTGGGCAGCCCTGTGTGTTAGCATTCACTCTTGCCGAGAAGGGGGTCTTCCTGCACCATAAGCTAAGAAGTGCAAAAGGATATTGAGAGAGAGAGAGAGAGAGAGAACATGGCATGCATGGAATTATCCTCTCTTTTGAAAAGGACATTCACTGGTTTTTAATAAAGCCATGGCATTGATCTGTGTTCAGAGAACACTTTAGACTCATGTCCCCCAACATGATGGGACCATGGGAGCCAGATACTGACAAGGGGTAGATGTTTAATGTCAATGGTGCTCAGTTACGGACCAGGCACTGCTTTACGTGTTTAACAGTCTTGGAAGGAGATGTGTTTACCTTTGATTTGCAGATGAGGAAACGGAGACTCTAAGGAGGTAAACGGCCTCTCGGGACCTGTGTGGCCTCGGAGGCTGGGTGCTTAAACAAAGCCATTGCCAGGAGCTTAGGTACCAAGGATGTTTTAATTTCCTAGGGCTGTTGTAACAAACTACCACAAATTGCATGGCTTAAGACAACAGAAATCATTCTCTTGCAGCTCTGGAGGCTGAAGTCCTTCTTTGTCTCCTAGCTTCTGGTGGTAGCTGGGAGTCTTTGGGGATCCTTGGTTTGCAGCTGGGCCTCTGTCATACTGTGGCTTTTTTCCCTGGGTGTCTTTGCCGTCTTCCTTTTTTAAAAGGGCATCCAGTCACACTACATGAAGGACGCACCCTGCTCCAGTACGCCCTCCTCCTAACTAATGACATCTGCAATAACCCTCCTTCCACGTAAGGTCACATTCTTAGGTAGCAGGGCTTTAGTGCTTCAATGGATCTTTCAGGGGGACACAATTCAACACACAGCAGAGGACAAGCAGGCAGAAACGCAGCTTCTAAACACGGAGGTGCGGGGTGAGGAGAGGCTTGGACTTCTCTCGTATTCGGGGACGCCACAATGGACACTCCGTGCTTCCGATCTCAGTCAACACGTCCGTTTGGTCACCCTGCTACTAAGGAGATGGCCCCGGAGGAAAAGTCCGGCTCAGCAGGAACGAGTACGAACACAGGGGAGGAGGGTGGATCTCTAAAACGTGAGGCCTTCTCCCAGGCAAAACCCCCGTGAGCCCGCTCAGGTTAAAACTCAACTCTTATGAAACACGTTGCCTCAAACGGAGACAGGCTTCTCAACTGCAAGCATATAGAAACAAACTCTGGATGATCTGAGCTAAAAGGGAATCTGTTTTGATGACAGGGTCTAACACACCAGATAGCTGGGAAGGCTAGAGGACCTGAGGGGAACAGCAGGCAGGAAGGAGGGAACCTACGAGGTAACCAGACCTGCACTCAGAGTCAAAGCCGGCCCAGGGAGGACACTGGTGCCACCAAGCACGGCTTCACTGCCACGGACCCGCTGCCGTGGCTGCCGATACCTGAGATATCACTGCTGAGGTCACCACAGCTACCAGTAAAGATTCTCCACTGTCCCTGCTTTCTGGGGCTGCTGGCTCCAGATTTAAAGTCATTGGCTGCTAGCTCACACATCTGAGGTCTAGCTGCAAGGGACTCTGGGAAAGCACGTTTCTAGCTTTTTTTTTTTTTTTTTTTAGCTTTGCTAGAGAGAGGAGGCCTCCGCCTCCTACAGAAAGCCATACGCCAAGGAGTTCCACAGATATGGGAAGGACGTCCCAATGGTGGGCAAACAATGGGAAATGGCTCTTAGGTGAGATTTAAACTGCTTCTTGTGGAGCAAAGGTAAGGTGGGGATGGCAGGGCCACAGCTGAGATACTGGTGCCAGAAGTTTCTGAAGGGCCACAGACACAGAAAGAAGCTAGAATAGGGATAGCCACAGGCTGCAGAGGGTGAATGGAGACTGGCTGCTCACCAGAACAGGGTTTCTCTTTTAAGGTGACGAAGATGTTCTGGAATTAGTGGTGATCGTTGCACAACCAAACTGTGTATTTTAAGAGGCTGTATTTTATGTTATGTGACTTATATCTCAATTAAAAAAAAGAAGTCTCAGAGAGGAATACAGGCCCCTCAATATGGTCTGCTGGTTACAGAAAAGAAATGGGGGGATGCTAGGGTGGCTCAGTCAGTTAAGTGTCTAACTCTTGATTTTGGCTCAGGTCATGATCTCTTGGCTCATGGGTTTGGGTCCTGCATGGGGCTCCATGCTATCACTGCTTGGGATTCTCTCCCTGCCCCTCCCCCACTTGCTTTCTCTCTCTCTCTCTCTCTCTCTCTCTCTCTCCCCCCCCACTCAATAAACATTTTCGAAAGAAAATAAATGAGGGGTACCTGGGTGGCTCAGTCGGTTAAGCGTCCGGCTTCAGCTCAGGTCATGATCTCACAGTTCATGGGTTCAAGCCCCAGAGCTGTCTGTGCCGACAGCTCAGAGCCTGGAACCTGCTTCGGAGTCTGTGTCTCCCTCTCTCTTTGCCCCTCCCCCACTAGTGCTCTCTCTCGCAAAAAGAAAATAAACATTAAAAAACTAGTAATAAAAGAAAAAAGAAAAGAAACGGGACAGGCAATGGGACACGTTGTCACGTGTGCATATGGGGAGAAGTGCATTCCCTTAAATTCTCCCATGATGGTAACCGAATTTGAGAGACAGGTGTTGGTCTAGGCGAATGGAACAGAGTGGGCCAAATATGTCAGCGGTCCCAAACATCCCATTTTCTTCTAGGAAAATACTTTACCTCTCTGTTCATCAGATCACAATGAAGACACATATTCCTTGCTATTTCTTCTCAGGATTACAGAAATATAAAGCCTAGTGGTGATGGTTTTCTATTTGAGATGGAAACTTCTTTTCTAAAGGGCTTCTTTGGGGGCACTAGAGGGGTAAGTCATATAGAACTAGAATACGGGGGGGCACCTGGGTGGCTCAGTCGGCTAAGCAGCTTGATCTCAGCTCAGCTCATGATCTCACGGTTGGTGGGATCGAGCCCTGCATTGGGCTCGACGCGGACAGTGTGGTGCCTGTTTGGGATTCTCTCTCCCTCTCTCTCTGTCCCTCCCCTGCTCTCTCTGTCTCTCAAAATAAGTAAGAAACACTAAAAAATATCTTTAGAAAAAAAAGAACTAGAATATGGATTATACCACAAATGCCCTAGACCCTGCGCCAGATTTCACCCCACTGAATCGTCTCCCCCAATTCTGCAAGGCAGGGTGGGCGGGGGGGGTTATCATCTCCCTTCTGCAGATGCAAAAAGTGAGCCACAAACTAGATGATTGGTATGTAGGTCGTCTGACTTCAAAGCCCTGTCATCTCCACCAGCATAGCTTTCTTGAGTATATTTAGACAAGGATGTAACCTTCCACGAGGGTAACTGAGGTTGGGGGCGGGCAAAGCACGAAGAAAGGGGGTAGACGAGGAGCTAGCGGACAGAGAGCAAATGACTTTTCAGAACAAGAATGTTTAATTTTCAATTTGTAACTTTGTGGGCTGTGCCTCCCCAAACCTTTCGCCAAGTCTCCTGCACAAACAAAGGTTCTGGGTGAACAGGGACTTTTTTTTTTTTTTTTTGGCAAGGACTATTTGATTGGTTGATAAGAGAAGACGTTTTCCATTTGAATCCATGCTGGCAGAAATCAAGCAACAGAGATAAGATTTAGAGATGGGGACTTCCTAACAGAAGCCAGAAATCTGATCTTATTTGAATCTGAGGTTTTAAAACTGCCTTGGAATTAACAGGCATTGCAGCTGATTGTAACTAGATCTTGGGGGACAGGGAGCCCCCCTTTGCTATGACGATTCCACACTTCCTACCTCTCACATGAGACTTTGAGCCCTTTCAAGTGAGTATCAAAATCTGAATTGACCTTTGTAGTGCCACTCTCTGGCACATGGAAGGGACTCAACAAATGTTTGTCGAATGAATAAATTCAGGGATCGGGCCCCTGCGTGAATAAAACACTACACAAGTCAGACACTGTATTTGCCTACAAGCAAAAGAAGTTGATTTCAGGATTTAAATGGGTAAGAAGTCTGAAGGTGAGCAGATGTGACATCTATGTCACGATGCCACAAATGTGCTGCTTTCGTTCTTAGTGTCTTTCTCACACACCTTCGTGGTCTCAGGATGGCTGCCATGACTCCAGACATCATGCTCCCATCCACAGGAAGCAGAGGGGAGTGACCGGTGGTTTTCTCTGAGCCAGGCTTTAGTTGAGAGCGGAAGCCTCTTCCAGGAACTTTTGTCTGAGATTCCCTATCTACAAGAGGCGCTGGACATTTAAATGGGGGAGAAGAGAGTTAAATAAATAGAGGATTAGAGCCAGATACAGTTTCGGCAGGGGATGGGGGGGACCCGTCTCCTTTCTCATTCTTTTCAACAGAACTGGGAATGTATTTGGAATTCGACCATCGTTCGTATCATTCTCAAAGTGATAACTTCTAACAAAGAGAATGGCAGAGGCCCGCACAGGAGGAAACCACGGCCCGGGGCAGATTAAGTTGCCTGAAGTTACACAGTCGGGGCTCAAAACCAACTCCAGGGGACTGAGAAGCTCACTCAAGGTCTTTCTGTCCCCTCCCCGGGGCCAGGCCCAGGGAGAGGGTGGCCGGGGAGGGAGACAGAAGCAGGCCCTCATTCCTTGGTTGGCTCGTCCTCCGGGCTCTGTCCTGTGAGATCCGTGCGGACGCTTTCTCGGGGGCCAGGCCAAGCCAGGCCTTGCTGGCATCGCGCACCGTCCGGCAGAGAAGTCTTACATCAAACAAATTAAGGGCCTCTCGGCCTCGCACCCCGCTCCTGCCTCCTAGCCAGAGATGGAGGGATGTTGCTGGGGCCACCGGGACTCATCACCAGGGGCCGGAAGCCCTGAATCCTGCAGCAGATTCAACGGGGGGTAGCCTGTGCTCTCGGGGAACGTGGTCTGGACCGAGCCAGAGCCGGAGCCTGAGTGACGAGGACTCTCGGGGCCTTCCCCTTCCCCCGGACGCCCCTGCCATGGTGGCTCGGCCATGGACTTGGCCCCGCCGCCAGCCTTCCCCCGACTCACAGCACCGCTTCGTAAAGAAGCGTAAGGCGCTCAGAGAGTGGGGGGCTGCCCTCTCCTGCGACTCATTCCCGGACTCAGCGTCAGCAAGACAGGGGGCGGAGGGCGAACTCGAGAGTACCACTTCCAACCTTGTCTCGGCTGTGACCAGACACAAGGAATACAGCCCGGCACACCCATCTACAGACGCGCATACAAAACAGAAACGCCTCTGCGCGAAGCGTCCTTGCTTTACAACTTGTAGTACCCTGTGCTGTATTTTATTCTATCCTGTTTTCCCTCTTCTTTCTTTTCTTTCCTTTTTTTCTTTTTTGCAAATGTTGGTTCTGACCCGCAGAAATGATGTCAAGAATCCGTGAGGGGAAAATCTGCAGTTAGAATTTCGGTGGCTTAGTACATGGGCTTCGCAGGACAATTGAACTGGCTTTGAACTTGCTGGCGTGTGAATCCAGCCAAGTGACTTAGCCTCTGGCATCCGGCCACTTTTCTTAACCGCTAGCTCCGGAATCCAAGTTCCTGGCCTTCCTGCTGGACCACAGCACGGCCACCTGACAGGTCTTCCTAAAATGCACCCTAAGCACCCCTCCTCACACATTCAGCGTGCAGCCTGCGGCCTATTCGTCAGTGTGGGCGTGCCAGCCCTTGATCGATGCCTTGATGCTTTCCCTTTGATCTCTCAGTAAAGACAAAGCTCCTACCTTGGCTGACAAGCCAACATGGCCTGAGTGGTTTGGCTCCTGCTCACCTGTCCCATCCCCCATCTCCCCCACCTTAACCCTACCCCTCCCCTCCCCTCCCTCCCCTTCCTCACCTCCCCCTCCAACCGGTTCTCTGGCTCCAGGCACACCGATTCCTCCTGAGGGCCTTGTCAATGTCCTCACTACACTGCCACTTGCCACAGTGCCTTTGCATATGCTTTTTCCTCACCTCTTTACCTGGCGCACTCCTATCTATCTGTCCTTCAGATCTCAAGTCGAAGTCACTTCCTCTGAGAAGCCTTCCCTGACTCCCTAACCAAGTCAAACCCTCCAGATATCCCCTCTGGACTCCACCCCCCGTCCCATAGCAGTTATCAGGGTTGCAGCTTTATACTATTTAGAGAGACATTGGGTTAATCCACTGGACCCCTAGATCAGACTTCTCAGTCCCATTGGGCATTAGAATCAACTAGAGACATTTCAAACAGTACAGAAGCCTGACCCCCCCCCCCCACCAATTTGACTATAACACCACCCCCCACCCCTTTCCAATGCAGTCAGTCTGGGGCATGACCGGACCTCTGCTCTTTCCACCAGGAAAGAGAACCACTGAGCCTGACCTTCAGCATGATGGCCGAGAAGAGGTCAGCCTTCCGCCCCTCACTGTATGCCCCAGCGTGTGGCTCTGCTTCTGTGTTTGTGGAAGAAAGGGAGGGAGAGAAGAGGAGATAGGGGAAGGAAGGGTGAAGGGAAGGGCGTTTGAAGGGAGAAGAAAAAGGGGAGAAGGAAGGACAGGCAGCCTAGTTCCAGCACAAAGAAGCTACGGCTTTGCTTTTCTCGGTCCCAGCCCCCGGAAGATTCCAAGGGCCTGCTAAGGAACCGGGCACATGAGGACCTGTGCTCACTGGCCCTGGGGACTCCCCAGAGCAGAACAGGTGTCCCCACAGGTGGCATGGACAATGCAGGTCATGGGGGGCGGGGACAGAGCTTGGAACAGCTGTAGGAGGGGACAGGATTTCGCCCTCGTCCCCCCGAGCTCACAATGGGCATAGCAGCCCTGACTCCGTGTCAGGTCCCACTCTGAGCCCATCTGGCAGGCGGGGCAGGAGAACTGGGGACAGAGCTAGTCACTCGGCTGGCTAGCGGTGCTGGGAACAGAGCACTCACATGATAGTCCTTGTCCCCCAAGGCTTGCAGTGTGGTAGGGAAGAAACGTCGCCAAAAATGTAAGATAACCAATGAATTAAAGCATTACAGGTGTGTGAAATGCTGCTGAGGGAGGACTAAGGAGCCCAGGCCGGGGAGCCACTCAGTCCTGGGCCTGCGACACAGCCTCCAGCTCGGCCAGGTGGACCCCCTTCCCGTAAAATGGAGGTACTATGCCCTCAACTAGCTGTTTGTGGTGCCGAAATGGGACAAGGGGTCTGAAGCACTTAGCACTCTGCCTGGTCTGGAGTGAGCGCCCCACTGGGGTGAGATAGCCTCTCTCTCTATTCCCAAGGGAGATGTGGCAAGTAAGGCCCAGAGAACTGGAGGTGCGTGGGCATCAGGGCGTCGTGGGCGGCTCTGTGTTTGGGAGCATCGCTGTTTATTTGTTGATTTTGACAGAGTAGGAGGAGGGGCAAAGGGAGAGAGAGAGAGAGAGAGAGAGAGAGAGAATCCCAAGCAGGGTGCATGCTATCAGCAGAGAGCCCAACACGGGGCTCAAACCCACAAACCGTGAGATCACGACCTGAACCGAAACCAAGAGTCTGACACTTAACCAACTGAGCTACCCAGGAACCCCCTGTGCTGCATCTTTAAAAGCCATTACCTTCTGCTCCTCTTGAGACTTTTTGCATAGGGGGTCTCATCCTATCCCATGGTTAAATTCTATTTATAGGCTGGTGGCTCCCACATTTATATCACCACCCTGGCCTCCACCCTCAAAGGCTCATCCATACTCCTGACTACTTGATATTTCTGTTCGACTGTCTAGTGGGCGTCTCAACACAAGGACGGCCAAGAGAACCTCTCGGTCAGTCCCCACACCAAGGCTGCTGCCTTCCCATCTCGGGAAAGGAGCCTCCTTGATGCCTTGCTTTTCCTCGCAGCCCACACCCCATCCATCGACAAGCTCTGTCAGTTCTTCCTTGGAAAGAACCCCCGATCTGCTCGCTTCTTTTCACCCTACCAGTACCACCCCAGGCTCCATCATGGCTCACTTCCTGTGGTCAGCAAAATAACGGCCCCCAGAGATGCCCACGTCCAAACTCCTAAAGCCTGTGAATGTGTCACCTGATATGGCCGAAGGGACTCTGCAGATATGATGCCGTTAGGGATCTTGGGACGGGGGTAGACAGCCCTGGGTTGTTTGGGTGGGTCGCACATCATCAGGAGAATCCTTAGAAGAGGGAGGTGCGAGGGTCAGAGTCAGAGAGGCAGATGTCTAGGGAGAGATTTGAAGATGCTACAGTGCAAGATTTCAAGATGCCAAAGGGGCCCCAAGCCAGCAAATTCAGGTGGCTTCCAGAAGCGGGGAAAGAAAGGCAAGGGACAGGTCCTTCTCAAAAGCCTCCAGAGAAACTAGCCTTGACTTTACTCAGTGAGACTCACTTGGGACTTCTACCCTCCAGACAGCGGGATAATAAATTTGCAGTGTTTGTTATAGCAGCAAGAGGACCTCGACCCACCTCCCCACCTCCCCATGGCCCCCGGCTAACTGGTCTCCCAGGATCCCTCTGCCCCTTTCAGTCCGTCCTCCACAGCAGGCAGCCTGGGCCTCGACACGCACAGATCAGATCACATCGTCTGGTCCGTAATAACCCCGATAGTATCCGCTTTACTTAGACTTGAATTTCACCTCTTTACCGTAGCCCAAGAAGTCCTTCAGTTCCTGGCCCCTGCTGGTCTCTCTGGCCACCTCCCCTTTCCTGAGACTTCTCCAGACTCTACTTTGCTCTGGGCACCTTTCTGTTCCTTGAGTCATTCAAACTTGTTGCCACCTCAAGGCATTTGCTGTGCTGTCTCTTTTCCAAGAATACTTTAGTCATTTGTCATTAAGGGCTTGCCCTGAGGTCTTCTGTGACCACACCCTCACGTTGAAGAAGCCTTTCTCATCTAAGCAAATCTCTGTTCTATTCCCCCATTTTATTTTCCTCCCAGCATTTATCAGTAACTGAAATTATCTTGCTCATTTTTTTCTTTTTTTTTTTTTGCCTACAATTGTGTGGTTGTGGGAGGGGACTTGTTTTTCAGTCGCCCCTCTACATTCCTGAAATTGTCAGCATCCCGGGAGCTATTAATTGTCTGATTGTCTCTCACTGCCCTGGCACTATAGTGATGACTGGGGTAGAGCAATACTCAGTATCTGTCTGTTCTAACATCTGAATGAATGAATGAATGAATGAACCAATCAGCAGCTCAGTGGTCGGCACAGAGTCGGTGCTCAATAACGGTTCATTTAATATTATCCTTATCATGATGATCACCAGCAGAAAGCTTGTTGCTAATAAGGGAGCCCCACGCACACGTGTGGCATCCTCATGACTGCATTAGCCCCCTCTAGGGGGACAGCGAGCTGTGATGGCTTTGGGTTTCAGCAATCCCCAAGAGTCAAGTTGGAAGCCACAGAGGCCTGAGATGGGGTGCAGAAAGTCTGAGCTGGCAGAGACCCAATCTGGTGGCCAGATGTGAGGGCAGAAACTTCCTTGGGAGGGCGGGGAACACTTGCGTTATCACAAGAGCTAAGTCAGAGAAGCAACAAATGCCCACTCTCAGCACATGGGACACACACACACACACACACACACACACACTCACACACTTTGCCCCCACCAGGGCCCTGCCAGGCAGATCCATCAAATGAGGAACCCCTCTGCAGGGTGGATTCGTATGCGCCTCCCCAGGCGCCGTCTGGAGCGACCCTCCCATCGTTAATACCCCACCCTGCAGAGCACATACTTTTTATTGGGATGAGTATAAATAAACAGCAACAGAAGCCTTGAAAGAAATGACCCCCAGAGGAAACCTGATCCTCAGGCAATTAGAGCACTTCTGTTCGGATAATTGCCAGCTGAAACCGTGAGCCGGGTGCCAATTCTCAAAAGACGCCAGCCCGGGCCACCCCAGGCTGGTCACAGCTCCCGGCCCGGTCACTCAATGGGAGATGGGGCTAGAGCTGGGGTCCCCGCCCTGGTCTGCTGCTTGGGGAAGGGGCACAGAGTTCCAGCATGAAGGGCACCTGTGCCACTTTCAGTGAATCAGAATGAGTGTGACTCAGGCACAGGTTCCCCCCTAGAGGATGTGGAGGGGGCACTTTCCCGCCCAGGAAAAGTTAGCCAAGTCTGGAGACATTTTTGATGTCCTGCAATGCACAGAACAGCCGCAAAGAACTCTCTGCCCAGAATGCCAACAGTCCCAAGGCGGACAGGCGCTGGGCTGGGGCGAGGGGAAACTTGCAAGGGCAGAAGTTGCTGATGTGCCCCAGACACCCAATGAGGGCCAAACGCTGTGTCACACACAGACCTTGAGGAGCGAATCCTAAAAACATCATGATGAGGTTTAATTACCATCCTTGTCTCACAGAGAGGGAAATTAAAACTTAACGTGGCTTTTAAAAGTTTTTAGGCAACTTGCCCAAGATCTCCGTGCTGGTCAACACAGCCGGACTTCCAGGCTGAACTGATACCACAAAGCCTGAGCTTTTGCCCCCAAGCTGGACCATCGTCACAGTCATAAAACCCTACCCTGCTCCAGACCCTCTCACATAAGCAGCCTCCGAGCCCCACAGGAAGTGTGGGAACGGCAGGACCTCCGGCCTCCTGTACACCTGAATTCCATTCCCTCCTCTGCCATTTAACCTGCCAGGCAACCTTGGGTGTGTGAGTTACACTTTCTGGGCCTCTGTTTCCTCCTCTGTAAAATGGGCTGACAGTGTGGCTCACCGGAGGGTTTTTACGACAGTGTATGTAAATGCCTTTGAACCTTTGAGCAAGGACCTCAACAAACCGTACCTGTGATTACGACTGCTACTTACCGACTTTGCAATTCAGAACCGCGGAGGTACCGATTTTCATTAGAGAAGTGGGGGTGGTGTGGGACCAGCAGGGTGAGCTGAGGGTGGAGGGTAGGAAGGGGAAGGCCTGACCGGGTGGAGGGAGCCCATTGCTATGACTGCCAGGGGTCTCGCCCCTAACTCTCCTCTCACTCTTTCCTTTGGAGAAAGTGTTGTGTTTTGTGTACTGGTGAAGGTACACTTGATTCTCTGACTCAACAAATACCCAAACCTATAAAAATAGTTGTAAGAAAATGAACAGGACTAACGAGGTGGAGAGAGGCAGGCTGAAGTCGGGGGGGGGGGGGGGGGGGAGGGGGTGGTGGAGATTCTGTGCAGCTTACACGGCCACCTGGCTCTAACGCCCACCCACCCCAGCCTTCTCTCCAGTGCAGGGCAAGAGAACTAACACTTCTTCACAACCTGCTCTGTGCAAGCTCATCCAATTTTCCCAGAAGCCCCTGTGAAGTGGGCAGAGGCCTAGCATACCCATTTCACAACTGGGAAAATGAGGCCCGGGGAGGTTTATTAATTTGCCCATAGTCACACAGCTGGGAAATGGAGATGTGGGCCCTGACTCCAATGCTGGAGACTTAAAAAATATTTTTAATACTTATTTTTTTATTTTTGAGAAAGAGAGAGAGGGAGGGAGGGAAGGAGACAGGGCACAAGCAGGGGAGGGGCAGAGAGAGAGGGAGACACAGAATCCAAAGCAGGCTCCAGGCTCCGAGCTGTCAGCACAGAGCCCAACACAGGGCTTGAACCCACAAACCACAAGATCATGAACTGAGCTGAAGTCAGACGCTTAACCAACTGAGCCACCCAGGTGCCCCAATGCTGGCAACTTTAACCATTTCACCTCAAGCCCAGTGAAGTGCTTATGAAAGATACTAATAAGACTGATGGGTCCCCTAGAAACTTCTCTGGCTCCTCTCTCCATCCCACTGATCTGTTGGCCACAATGAGCACCTTTCCTAAGCCCTAGATCAGCCTCCTGGCCTGGAAACATTCGTGCACCCAGAGGGGACTGAAAATCAGGACCTTCTAGAATAGTACCAGTAAAATATCCTGCAACAATACTAATGTTCTGTATCTACACCGTCCAATATGGTGGCCACTAGCCACAGGTAACGGTGCATTTGAAATGTGGCTAGTATAACTGTGGAACTGAGTTTTCCATTTTATTTAATTTTAAATAATTTCAGGATTAGGATCCACTAGGCCTCGACTTCTCTGGGTAAAAGGGTAAGAAAATCTCTTGGATGAGCTGAGTTCATAGAGGATTACCCCATATGTGTTTCCAGTCAGTCATAGGTCATTCAGCCAATTCATAGACACAGGCTGAGACCCTACTGTGTTCTGGGCCTAAACTTGCCCTACTCTGGAGGAGTCTGGGGCTGATAGAAGTAGTTAAAGAACAACAATAATCACGATAGAATGACAGTGATGATGATGAGGGTGGAGCTGATGACAAAGGTGGTAATGATGGTGATGATGATGATAGTGATGATGGAGGTGATGGTGATGATGATGATGGTGGTGGTGATGATGATGATGATGGTGGTCATGATGTTGATGGTGATGATGATGGCGATGATGATGGTGGTGATGGTGATGATGATGATGGTGGTGATGGTGGTCATGATGGTGGTGATAATGGTGATCATGATGGTAATGGTGATGATGACGGTGGTGATGATGGTGATGGTGGTGATGATGGTGATGATGATGGTGGTGATGGTGGTGATTGTGATGATGATGATGATGGTGGTGATGGTGATGATGATGATGGTGGTGATGGTGGTGATGGTGGTGATGGTAGTGATGATGATGGTGATGATGGTAGTGATGATGATGGTGATGATGATGGTGATGATGGTGATGATGATGATGGTGGTGATGGTGGTGATGGTGGTCATGATGGTGGTGATAATGGTGATCATGATGGTGATGGTGATGATGATGGTGGTGGTGATGATGGTGATGATGATGATGGTGGTGATGGTGGTGATGGTGGTGATGATGGTGATAGTAATGAGGATGATGGTGGTGATGTTGGAGATGATGATGATGACAAAAGTAATATACATGAGGGGAGAATATGGACTTGGAGTCACTCTCTGGATTCAAACCCACATTCCACCATTTACGAGACCATGGGTAAGTCATTTCCCTCCTTTAACCCTCAGCTCTCTCTTTGGAAAGATAAGGTTAAGAAAAGCATGTCTTCCTAAAGTGGCTGAGAGGAGAAATAAAATATGTAATGTTCAGAGCATAGCCTGACACATGGGAAGGAAGGATGGAATAGCGTTAGCTCTTATTATTATTCACTACCATTTATTCGGGGCACACCTCTTCCCAGACTAGTGTCTTACACGACCCCAGTCTTCGCACAAACTCTGCTCTCATTCCCATTTGACAGATGAGAAGACGGAGACTCATAAGTTTAGAGGATTTGCCCAGATTCTTAGAGCAAGTGGCAGTGCTGTGATTTGAGCCCCAGTCTACATGACTTCAAAACTGTTCAAGTTGCTTAATTGCCCAGTATGCTACAAATTAAAGATGACAGCGGCTCTCAACATGGCATGCAGAAAGAGGAAGCATTTTGGTGCTTACCATGCACCAGCCGTGCAGCTTGGACATTTCTCAGATCCTCAGGTACTTCCCCATGAAACAGGACAATTTCAGTTGCCAGATCTTGTACAGATTATGTGGAATCACATGGGTGAGTAAGAAAGACAGTCCATGTGACAAGTGTCACACATGTGATGTCCAGTATCAGCTCCCATCGTCAACTAGCATTAAATCATTTAGCACAAGCCTGGCGCATGGACAGCACTGTATGGATGCTCCCATCGGGACCTTTTCTCCATGCCCCCAGCCCCTTTAATGACATGAACCTCCGGACCCTTTCATCTGAGCGGGACCAAGGAAAGTGTTACTTCCCCTATGACTTCTGACGGGCTGGCGAGGCCATGGTGAGGAGGAAAGCAGCTCCTTGAAGCCATGCCCTGGCCGGTCACGCCATGCCTCTGCCACAGAGCCTCCCTGAGGTTGGGAGTGACCCACCACCCTTGATTATCACCCCAGGGAATCAGAGCACAGAGGCTCCACGAGAAACCCCGAAATGACTAGCCATCAGCTGGGGTCGGAGCTGCCAGGGAAGGGAGAGGTATTTATAAACCTAGCGCTGCCTGAGCCCTCGGGAACCTGAGAGGGGAACAGCTTCCCCGCCCCACAGGGAAACCAAAGAGGAAAAACACCAACACGCTCTGAGCTTGGGCTCCAGTCAAAAGCCGCAGAGGGCACATCCAAGTCCCCTTCTAAATTTAGAACCCTCAGCCAAACCAGTTCTCCGGCTCACCCAGCATCTCTCCCTTTGGCTGGACCAGGACATTCTTCTGAGAGCCAGGGACACAGATGGGAGCCCAGATCCCAACCCACTTTTTCTCCATTTTTGTTCCCATCACGCTGAGCACCAGGACCTCCGGGGCCTTTCTCACACCTGAGACAGCCCCGTGCGGCACAAAGGGATTTGAAGGTGGAGGCCGGAGTTCAGATGTTGGCACTCGTGGCCGACTCTAACCAGCCTGAAATCTGCAGCCAGCCTCTCGGGCCTCCTCTGTCTCAGTCACTGCATCTATGGCATGAGCAGACCCTCGGGCAAGCGCGTTTGCCTGGGTGAGCCTTCATCTCGCCATCTCTTCCGAGGGCACAGCGGGCCTCCCTGGGGATCTCCAGGTCCCCGAGCTTCAGGTTCCCTACCTTTCACGGGGGAAAACCACCCTTCAGAAAAATCCTGTAAGCCTTAAGTCCAATGGGAAGGAGAGAGCGCCTAACACAGCAGTACGGGGGAGGAGGGGGCACCCAATCCACACGCTGAACCAGGATGGGAAAGTGGAACCTGAAAGTCCCTCTTTTACTGAGTTCAACAACACATTTATTCAAATATGACCTGTATGTTCCAAGCTCTATTTTTAGTCTGGGGATAAAAACAGGGCTAATGGTAATCAGAATCAAAAGGTATTTCTCTATCCTGGCCCCCGTCTCCAACTAAGTAGCATCTAGTCTTTTTTTTTTTTTAATGCCTCCTGTTATTCTAGTACCGCTATCCCCATTAATAATTGTAATAATAATCATAATCATAATAACTAACAGCCACTGGGTGCTTACTATGCATAGACAGTGGGTTGAAGGTTTTACATAAATTATCATATATAATTTAATTCAATTATAGAAGACACATATATCAGAACCAAGATTCATTTGACACAACAATAAAAAATACAAAACAGCAATACCAGTACGAGAGCTCTTATTCTCATTTAATCCTCACGTCGGCCCTCCAATATGTTACTCAACACCCTCGCTGGGTCCACAGAAGCCACTGTGCATGAACTCAAGAACATGCCCCCCTTGGATTCTGCCATATATCCTTCCTGGCCAGCCCTAGCTTCAGGTCTCTATGGGAGGGTCACCGTTGTGCCCCAAATCCCACTGCCTTGCACTATGCCCTCTAGCGTGACATCATTCTGTGCTTCAACAGCCACCCCGACTGGGAAAGTACCTGTCCCAATTTGTCTACATCCTGTTTCCTTGGTTACAAAATACTGCAGCCGTGGGCTCTCAAAGCCTCCCTGAGTTTTGATGTGTAGCAACTCTCGGAACGTGTGCTCGGGTTTTATTGTGGCCGCCTTGTCCTGGGGAAGTTCAGCAGCTAAGTGTGTTCCTTACACACTGACCTCTGTTCTTGAACCAAGTTTTTTGGTCTAGATTCAGTCTTCCCTCCGAACGGCTGTTTCTCAGAGGCCTCAGGCAAATGATCCCAGAAGGCCAACCCTTCATCCTCTAGACTTGCCCAGACATTTCTGACGCCCAGATGTAACAGTTGTGTCAAACACAACAGTTTGTCCTGCCCAGCTGGGACTTCCACTGAGAAGATCGAGCTAGCAGCCAACCACACATCTTTTGGAGTGTGGGCTGGTCTCATTTTAAACCCTGTGACCTTTATAGAAGACCTTTATGGAAGGTCTTCAGCCTTCCATACCTTTTTGTTGTTGTTGTTGTTCTCAGGCTCTCAACAGAGACTGAGTTGCAACCCTGCTCAAATCTTTCAGTTATCTTCTTAGTCCCTGGGTGGTTTTGCAATGACTCATCCACAGCCTCTCTCTTCTATTGTCAGAAACTGTGCCTTGTGGAAGCCACTGGTTAGCATGGGGAGTGCTTCTGTGTTCATGATGACTGTTTGATAAGTGCTCAATGACTGAGACTGCATTTCCATCATGAATTCACGCATCCATCAGGAAGGTAATGGCCTCACGTAAGGTCGGAATCATGCCTTCTCCTCTTCAGTTCCATGTCCCCAACCCCATGGGCTAACTGGAAGGAAGGTGAGGTTCTCATTCGTCAACCAGAAACTCCAAAGCAAGATGTGCCTGAGTTCTGCATATGTTTGGAATGAAGCAGTGTCCCTTGGTGTGGACCAACCATCAAAACCTGCGAAAACAGCCTGACCTCTGAGACCAGCCAACACAGCAATATCAAGATGGCTACTGGTTGATGAAATGTTCGTGTAGGAAACAACCCAGGCCCTCGGCTCCCAGCCTGTGAGTCAGCAGCCCTGGCGAGCACTTGTTACTCACCATGAAATTGCACACGCCTTGAAATTTGGTGACATCTGGAGTTTCGGTCTTAATCAGGCTGCTTTTGGCATTTCCTTTCCTGGCATCGAGCTGTTTCTGGGTATCTTTCGAACTTGTATATAGGGAATTCCATAGTAAAACCCCTAAACTGAATCCTGCTAAAGCCACAGCTTAAAATTCCATGACTTGCATGTTTGTCTCATGGTTCGATGCTCAGGTCTTGTAGCTGCCACACACTGACCAGAGACTATAAATGTCTGGTGCCAGGCTGTAACCAGGCAGAGCAATTTCCTTCCACCCCCACCCCGCCTTCAGACCCAGCTCTGCCATGTACCAGGTGTGAACTTGGCAAATCACTTCTCTGGGTTTTTCTCATTTCATCTAAAAATATGGGGGAAATGGTGTGAGAAGCAAAGCACGTAGAAATTAATTCAATGTTTAATTACATACTTCTAGAATATCAGGACATTTTCAAGAGTTTTTTTTTTTTTTTAATATCCATTTATTTTGAAGACAGAGACAGAGACAGAACATGAGCAGGGGAGGGACAGAGAGGGAGACACAGAATCTGAAGCAGGCTCCAGGCTCCGAGCTGTCAGCACAGAGCCCATTGCAGAGCTCGAACCCATGAACCATGAAATCATGACCTGAGCCAAAGTCGGACGCTTAACCAACTGAGCCACCCAGACGCCCCAATAAGGACATTTTTAAAACTATCTTTGCTTAAATTTTTAAATTTTTTTTTTGAGAGAGAGAGAGACAGACAGAGACAGAGAGAAAGTGTGTGCACAAGCAGGGGAGGAACAGAGAGAGAGGGAAAGAGAGGATCTCAAGCAGGATCCATGCTGTCAGCACAGAGCCCAACATGGGGCTCCGTCCCATGAACCATGAGATCATGACCTGAGCCAAATCAAGAGTTGGGTGCTTAAGCGACTGAGCCACGCAGGCGCCCCAAGGACATTTTTAAAAAGCATAGCCACAGTGACATTATCCTACCAAAAAATTACTGACTAACTGCATTGGTGGAGTTTTGTTTACCATATGTCTCTCCCCTTTATTTCCCGGACATTGGAAGTTCAGTTTAGAGGCAAATGGTGTTGTGTTCTGCCATGCGGAGGGGGAGGTGAAATTTTTTTGGTGAAATTACCAGCAACGGTGGTCATGATCTAAATCTAATAACTCAGTAAGGGTTGCAGCTCAGTCCCTGTTAAGAGCATAAAAGGGGCCTGAGACCAAAAAAGTATGAGGACCACCTGGATGCAGTAATCACAGAATTTCAAATGAGATCACCCCACACTCCAAACTCAGTACTTGCTGTCTACTCATGGGACTTAGTTGTGGCCTTGGAAAAGTAACTTAACCTCTTTGAGACTTCATTTCCTCATCTGTAGGAAAAAGATCATAATATTACCCAACCCAATGGGATGGGGGGTAAGTGAAAAGCAGTCTGGCATCCAGTACGTGGAAGGTAATCACTTCATGATCTCCCTCCCTTGATAACAATCTAAACTAGAAGCTGATAGGAAAACCATTCTGAGTGAGGAATCCAAGGAAAAGCATGCAGGGTAGACTGGAGAGAGAAAGAAAGAAGTGCCCTCCCTCACCTCCTTCGCCCATCCCCTGCCATGCTGTGACCTCCAGAGAGGGAGGTCTTTGACTCAACTAGAGCAGTGCTCAAAATACGATTCCGCCATTTCTCGGCTGTGTGACCTCTGGGAGCCTCAAGTTGTTTGGGGCAATAATACACAAATCTTGGGTTCCTTGTGAAGATTCATGATATAGCATAGCTCATACACTGACTCTGGGGCCCAACATAACTACAGACAGTCAACAAGGGTAGTGGTTATTCGCATACTATAAATAATAACTGTGTGAGGAATAACTGTGGCTGTTGGTGGTGGCAGATATCACTGAGGATTTGGGGAAGCCTAACGTCTCTCAGTTTCTTAACTGGGAAACACAAGCGGTAAAAAATGGCGCGTCAGGATTGACTAATGGGATACAACTAAGTGGAGCCCCCTGATAAAACATGACTGGAAGCCACCACAGGACCTCCTATCTACCTGCCACCCAAAATAAACCTACTTCTTTTCCCCCTCAAAGAATGGCAGCTCTTTCCCCAAGGGGGCACACTCAAACCTGGGGGACAGAGGCATGTTTTGTTTCTGGGACCCCGTCTCTCCTTGGAAAACGAGGTCCAGTAGGTGTTGGACTCTCGCTGATCGGGGGGGGTGTCTTCCTTGCCCATGAAGAAATTTGAAAAAAGGGGCAGAAAGAAGCGGAAGCTGTCGTCACAGCACCTTGGAGCCACAGGTGGCGATTCCTATATTACAGGCAGAAGTGGGAATATGGGAAGGGGGAGACAGGGCTTGTCCTGGCAGCAGTAACATTGAAAAGTGCCTTCGGCCGCTAAAACCCCCTAAAATGACAACACCGAATGCTGGCAAGCATGTAGAACAAAAGGAACTCTCGTTCACTGTTGTGGGAATGCAAAATGATACAGCCGCTTTGGAAGACAAGCTTGACGGTTTCTCACAAACCCGAACATAGTCCTACTATGCTATTCAGCAACTGCACTCTGACCTTTACTCAAGTGAGTGGAAAACATGTCTACACAAACCCCTGCACATCAATGCTTACAGCAGCTTTATTCCTAACTGCTGAAACTTGGAAACAACCAAGATGTCCTTCCTTCAGTAGGCGAATGGATAAACAAACTACGGTACAGCCAAACAAGGGAGTATTACTTGTTACTGAGCAATGAAAAGAGATTACAGTAAAGCCTTGGTTTGTGAGCATAATCCGTTCCGGAAACACGCTTGTAATCCAAAGCACTTGGATATCAAAGCGAATTTCCCCGTAAGAAATAATGGAAACTCAGATGATTCGTTCCACAACCCAGAAGTATTCATATAAAAATGATTGCAATACTGTAAGAGGATACAAAATAGTAAAGAAAATGCATAATATAAAGAAAAATGAACTAATTAGCCTACACTTACCTTTGAAAACCTTTGTGGCTGGTGTAGGGGGGACAAGAGAGAGGAGGGTTATTGAGGAGGACGGTTTTCACTATCACTAATGCAGTCACGGCTATCTGTTGGCTCAGTGGAATCTTTTTCTGCATGGGGGCCCTTGTATACGCTCGCAAGGATGTGACTATGGTACGGTATTAATAAACTCTTGTCGTATACTGTATTTAATGTAACTGGCAAAAAAGCAGCAGAAGAAAGGGTCTGTATCTGCAGGCAGCCTGACCTAGAATGAAGCAAAGCATTCCTAAGCTCAGTCTTGTATGAAAAGGAAAGGACGGTCCATAGGTGCTTTGAAGTGACAAAAAACACACTGGTGCCAGCTGGGGGCACCTTCCAATGCTCTGAAAAATCAACGATTTCTGCCAAACACCGTGGCCCGATACCAAGCATCCGAGCACAGGAGACGATCACCCACAATCCCGCAGAGAGAGAGAAAGAGAAGAACCATTGGCTTGGTTGAGATCATGTGACGTTTGGCGACCCGTATGACTCATATTGTGGGACACGGCTCGTTTATCAAGTTAACATGGATTAGAAACGTTTGCTCGTCTTGCGGGAACACTCGCAGAACAGGTTACTCACAATCCAAGCTTTTACTTTAGCTGCCAAGTCACAGAGAAAACGTGAAGGAAGCAAATGAATGCGGCTGAGGGAAATAAGCCATCTGAAAAGGCTACGCACTGTATGATTCCAACTCTGTGACACTCTGGAAAAGGCACCACTACTGTCGTATAACAAATTACCACAAACTCAGCGACACAAACTTGTCACATCGCCTTTTCCTTGGGTCGGGAGTTTGGGCCCAGCGCAGCGGCGCTCTTGGCTCAGGGTCTCATGAGGCTGAAATCAAGGTGTCCGTGGGGCTTGGGTCTCACCTGAGGCTCGAGTCCTCTTCCAGTCTTATCCAGGGTGTTGGCAGAACTTAGCACTTTGTGCCGGTAAGACCGAGGTCCTTGTTTTCCTGCTGAGAGCCATTGACTGGTGGTTGATCTCAGCTCCTAGAGACCTCCCGCCATTCGCTGCCACGGGATTTTCTCCATCTGGTCCTTCTAGGCCAACAGGAGAAAATCTGCTTCAGCTCTGAATATCTCAGTTTTCCATCTCTGACCTCTAGTCCCATAAATGTTCACCTGACTGGGGCAGGCCCACCCACACTGAAAGCCAAGGCATGACCATCACGGGGTGGGAATTTTGAGGCCAACTCAGAACTCTGCCTACCACAGCCCCAGATCATTAAGCAGCCTTCTTAAACCAAATAGTCTTGGTCTCCATCTGCCAAAAACACCAGGAATAACCAAAAAGAGAAAATCATTTATTTTTACACACTCCGGATCAAAGTAGAAACACCTTTATTTAGAAAAGAAAAAGGAAGGGCTGCAAAAAATTTTTTGTTTAGATAAAACAGCCATTTTTTCCTTCCTCCCCTAAGTAAGGAAATATCCACCAGAGGATTAAGTTTTATTTACTCACATTGAATTGAGTACCTACTTTTTACAGAAGATAAAGGGATAAATAAGGTATATTTTCCTGCCCTCAAGGAGGAAACTGAACTGAGAATCTCATTCATTCATTTGTTCATTATTTTATTTATTTATTCACTCAATGAACTTCATCTTGGGTTTTTCTCTGTGTAAGATACAAAAACACTGGAAATTCAGAACTGGTGTTTCCCCTCAAGTAAACTCACAGTGTGAAGGCAACATCTAGAGTTGTAATAGCATTTAATATAATTTTCCACTGCTTTGACAGCAATATCGCTTCTGACAGTTTGAGCTCAATGGACAGAAATCAGAATGTGGGTTACATGGAGCAACAGGAAGAAAAGAAGCCTTGAAATCTAAACCCAAATGGATCAAGTCGGCATCACTAGTGCGGAAACGAGTAGGCAGTGTGCCTCTGGATATGAGGCTCTGGGAAAGACATAACATCACTCCTGTGATTTTCTTGCCAAAATGCATAGCCTGAAATTCGGAACAGGGAAAGATGAGACAACCCCAAATCTAGGGGCACCCTACAAAATATAATAAGCCTGTTATACTCTCTTCAATTTGTCAAGGGCAGGAAAATCTCGGGAAGGTGAAGGAATGGTTCCAGATTAGAAGGAGACTAAGGACAAGTAAAGATGATGTGCGATCCCGGACTGGATTCTGGACCAGAAAAAGGACATTCATGGGACACACGGTAAAATCTAAATCATCAGTTCATAATATTGTTATTAACATTAATATCCTGAATTTTATAACTGTGCCATGCTTATAGAAGATGTTATCACTTGGGGGATCGAGGTGAAGGGTGGGTGAGATGGGGGGGGTACCATTTTTGCAACCTTTATGTGAGTCTGAAATTATTTCAGCATGACAAGACAAATAGACAAATAAGTGAGTTGGAGTTCCTGCTATACCTTATAAATAAGGAGCTAACCTCACATGGTGCGTGTTATCCAACAGTGAGTCTGCGTGCTACTTCTGAATCCTTAACAAGACCTAGAAGTATCTGAAGCCAAGAGAAGTTGTGTCATCCATCACATGACTCCACATGGTGCCTGAGGTAGAATCTGAACCTAGCTCTATTTGATCCCGGATGGCATGCCCTTCCTGCCGCCCTGGGGCTGTTGCTTTGAGGCAGAATGCACAGCTAAGGCTCTGGGAGGAGGAGAAGGGGGAGAGAAACTCCACCATCAAACAGGGAATATGGCCAAGTGTAGACACCATTGTAAAGACAGAATCGTAGGACTTCAAAAAAAAAAAAAAAAAATCATCAAGCACAGATCTATTCCTCTAGGAATTGGCCAACAACGTCTGCATTTTCTCTTCATTATCAATAAATGCTTGTTACCCTCCAAGTGGCTATGAGAGCAGCTCACACACCTCTCTTTGGAAGTGAATGTGAACAAGTGTGGCTGCGTAGGTGGCACCCTGGGACACCGAGTGTGTCTTGAGGCTAGAACCCATCAGGTCCCCTGTCTCCTCGAGACACCTCCTTTGCCAGCTGTCCTGGCAAAGCCCAGGGCTCTGTGTTCAACAATAGGTGGAAACTCCAAGGACCAGCGTCCCCACCGTCACCCAACAGGCACGGCCCTCAGTGCTCAAGGAGCGCGTGCACGTGTTTTCCTCTGCACACGGGGCCGAACCTGCAGACCCCAACCCTCCTCCGGTCACAGATCATTTTTAAAGCCCTTAATCCGGGAGGTGTTAAGTTACAACCCCCAAGTCACCATCTGGCTGGGGGATTTTCCATGTGGGAGGGGTCTCCTGGCACTTCTCGAATTACACAGCTTGGATGTCTTCTCTGATGACAGTCTCCCAGGGACCCTCTCTGCCTCCCAGGTGGCCCCTTCCTGCCCTCCCTCACTCTTCAGCCAGGTTTCCATTGCTTTTATGGGAAAGGGGAGAAGGTGAATGTCAGGGAATCAGCAGTTAGGGGACGCACCTGCTCCTCTCTTCCAGGCACCTTCTGCCTCCAGCTCACATAAGCCTCATGATAACCTGTAGTAGGAACTACGGTGTCCATTGTACAGATTAGGAAATCAAGACTGTGTCATACACTGAAACCAAATGAGAGATTTCAATCTCAAGATTGCGTGACTTCAAATCACGCTCTTTCCACTACGGCCTACGCATCTCTAACGTTCTGGTCTTTGATTTCGGCAGTTGCTTCTCAGCAAAATCTCCCCACGTTTCTTAGGAATTGACACGGTCCTGGAGGCGGAATTGTTGATTCATACACACAATGGCACTTCACACCCACCTGGCGCCCTCCCCAGCCTTGGGCAAGGTGGCAGTCATCCTATGAGAGAGCACCGAGTCCTCCTCCTCCCCTCCATCCTGAACCTCCCACAGTGGCTCTTGTCCCTGCTGTCCACTCTGTCACTGGGTGCCGGCCCTAGGCCAGCCACTCCAACGTGGTGCCCTGATTGGGCTCATCCCCTCCCGGATGCCGACTTCCCCGCTTGGCTCCGTGCCTGAAGGACACTCATTCACACCACAGCTTAGGAAGGCTCCCGGTCCATCTCTGGTCTGGTGCCGCCACGTCTGCATTTCCAGGAAAGGACCTGGAGGATGGAGAGGTACATGTCTCCCTGGACACCTCAGAACCCAGGGCTTCTGAGGGCTTCTGATGGGGCTGCTCTACGGAACCCTTGAGGCAAGGTGCGCCGGGTCTCACGCAGCTCCTATTTAATCCTTGCGACCACCCCAGGAAAGGCAGTGCGAGCCCCACGTGCAGATGGGGACACAGGGGCCAGCAAGGACCAGCAAAGGAGGAGGACATGCCAGGGTGTCAGAGCCAGGGAGCTTCTCTGGGGGCAACACTCCATTTGGCTACCATCAGAAACAAGTCCTCATGTGAGAAACCAGAAGGACTTGACCCATCCTGCCCAACTTTCTCCTGGGCCCGAGCCTGCATATACTCGCACCAGAACACATCTGCCCTGAGCTCCCTGACTGGCGTCCCCAGCCTCTGCCCACGGCAGTTGCCAGAATAAGTACCAATATGGCTACTATCGATTAAGCAGCAATGGTGGGCCAACAGTGGTCCTGAAGATATGGGAGGGGGTATTACGTAGGTATCTATCTATCTAGTCTCATATTTTTTTTTTTATCTATTTATTTTGAGAGAGAGAAAGACCACAGGAGGAGCAAAGAGAGAGGGAGATAGAATCCCAAGCAGGCTCCACGCTGCCAGCACAGAGTCCAACGCGGGGCTCGAACTCATGAACCACGAGATCATGACCTGAGCTGAAACCAAGAGTCTGTCGCTTAACCGACTGAGCCACCCAGGTGCCCCCCCAACCTCATATTTTAAATAAATCTAATACATACATAATCTCATGCATACACATAAAGCTCATTTCATCACTACAGAGTGGTTATGTACCAACAAATTTTCAGAACATTTTATATTTAGGTAAAATCTCATTTATGTATGTATATAAGCTCATTTATATCTTCCATATATTTATGTAAATCTTATATATGTAAAACATCACATATATGTAAATCACATTAAATCATTTGTGACTATCTGCCAGCTGTTCTAAAAATTATATATAATGATATTTGCATATAATTTCATTTATATAAATCTTATATATATAAAATCTTGCTTATATGTAAGAATCTCATTTAACCATTAGTGACTATATGTTATCAAGTACTTTAAATACTATGTATATAATTTCATTTATACATATACAAATCTCGTTATGCAAATCTGATATAATCATTAAAAAGGATATATGCCAACAACTGTTTTAAATATTATATATACAATCCAATTTTGTCATTTATATATTTTAATACATCTTATATATATAAAATCTCATATATAATACAAATATGTGTGTGTAAATGTCATTTAATCATTAAAAAAAAAAAATCCCCGTGAGGCAGACACAGGTGTGATCCCCAAAGACAGAGCAAGGTCAAACACCTGTGCATGTGACACCAGGTCTTGGCAGAGCTCCTGGTACCCCCCACTCAGACCTGCTCTCCCAAAGCCCAGAGCTCTACCTGCCTCAGTTAGGGGCAATTCCAGCTTTCAGCTGCTCATGTCCCCAGTCCCAGGTTCACCCTTGACTCCTCTCTCTCCCTGACTCCACAACCAGATCTTGGTCTGCCTTCAAAACAAGCTCGGGACCTCACTCCTTCTCAGCACCTCAAACGCCCCACCTCTGATTCAAGCCTTCATCACAGGCAGATGGACAATTGCAAGTCTCCTTCCGGCTTCCTTGCCCTCACCCCACTTTTGCCTATCGTCATAGGGCGAATCTGTTACATCACAAGTCGGTCCAGGCCACTCCCTTCCAGATCCTCCTGGGGCTCCCATCCTCACTTACGGGGTAAGTTGAGTCTTTACCACGACCCACAAGGCCCTACAGCATGTGCCTCCCACACTCAGCAACATGTTGAACTCACCACTTATAAGATCCTGAGTAGTTTCTAGGGGCAACACATCTAACATTTATTAAGAAGGGTTTTATAAGAATTTCTTTGGAAATTCCACCCACCATGGCACGCACACACCTGGAAAGTAAATGAGGAGGCCTCCCTTTTTGTCTGAAATCAAAGGGGAATGGGGCTTCAGAATGGGGTGCTTTTATATGCACCCCCTAAAACTTAGGGGATGCAGTGGATTGACATCCGACACATGTCTGTGAAATTCTGTGACAAGAGACCTAGGCTGACCAGCTACTCCACCAGTGAGGCAGTCGCTGATGTTCAGGAGTTAGCATCTGCTTGCATAGAAAGTGCCTGAGGTTTCCACGAGCCACATGTGACCCAGGCATGGCAAAGAGCTGCCTTGGGGATTGTCTTGCCCTCAAGGGGCCAAAAGACTTCATCTGGGAACCGGCTGTAGAACTAGATTCCTGGGGGGCTGGAGAGAGACTGAAGGCTGATCATATAGGGTTCATTCGGCAATTTTAAGAGACTGGCCACCATCAACTGAAGGAGGTTGTCCAGAAACCCATACAAGTTCCCTGAGAGAGTGAGTCAGGTATAAATACCTGTGAGGCCCACGGAACAAAAACCCCATCAGGCAACAGCACAGTTTGGTCCCTGTCACCTCTTCCCTGCTCTCCCCTAACACAACCAGTAAAGGCAGTGAGGCTCAGCTAAAGTGAAGCCTTAACCTTGAACAACATCGACAACCTTGATTCTTAAACGGAACATGGCCACTTTGTAATCAGCTATTTTTTTAATTCAAGAATAGTTGACATATGATATTTGATTAGTTTCGGGTGTATAACATAATGATTCAACAATTCGGTACATTACACAATTCTCACCACAATAAGTGTAGTAACTGTCACCACACAAAGTTATCACAATACTATTGATCACATTCCCTATGGTGTTCTTCTCATTCCTGTGAATTATCTCTTTTGTAACTGGAACTTTGTACCTCTTACTCTCCTTCCCCTATTTTGCCTATCCCTCCCGCCCCCGTAATTATTGAATTGAGACCGTGTTTGTGACTTTAGGGAACTGTGATTTACCAGAAAGTCCCCGCAGCCTGTTTGTGTTTTCATCTAGGATCAGGGGTATCCCACGAACCAGACTTAGAGGGGACGTGGGGAAAAGAAAGAAAGTTGCTTTGGGGGGTTACACTCCATTCCTGCTTATTCACTACACCGGTGAGTCGTTTAATTGACCACATGTGAGTCCCGGCCCCTCTCTGTTCTTTGTTTCCTCAGCTATTTGGTGAAAGGGTTTTTGAGCAGGAAGGTCCCATCAGAGTTCGGCTGTGAGAGGAAGCCAATGGCACAAGGTTTGTCTTATAGACGTCACACTCGGGACATCGAAAGGCCTCGTCCAGACTGCTGGAAAGACTAGAGGCAGTTAGAAGACAAGGGCTTTCCAGGCGTGATCTTGACCACTCAGGATGGAGTCAGGACCTTGCAGAAAGGGCAAAGAGGCACATAGAGCAACAACAAAGACAATGATGAGGACACCAAAAACAACGGAAAGAAAAAGGGCAGGATGGCCAGCTGAGGGAAGATCCTGGGCTCCAGCCAAGGCTGGCTGGCCCACGTGGACCGACAGATGGCCCGAGGGAAAAAGAGCGATCGGTGGTACACCATCTTCTCCGCTCTGAGGGCACTCACAATCGGACGGGAAGGCGTCCTCTCCATTACTGCATCGTGGAGAGTTTGAGGATCGTGGCAAGATGACCCACTTTTCCAACGTTCCTAGACCCCAAGCTCCTGTGTGACAGGGACTGAGTAATCCCTGCCTTCCGGCACCAATGTGGCACCCGAGACAGAGCAGGAGGCTCAACACTGCTGCTGGACAGACGGGCGGTTAGACCTTGACCTTGGGCGAATCCCTTTCCCAGGATCCCCTGTTGGCCAAGATCCCTGGAAAAACTCCTTCTTCCTCTCCCGCAGCCCCTGGGATGTCGCTGGGGCCAGGCCTTGGAGGCCTGGCACCCCCCCCCCCCCAGCGTGCATCTCATAAGAGCCACGTGGCGATGATCGAAGCAACAAGATCACGCGCATGGAAGGATTTTACATAATTCCACGGTGACAAAAATTGTCGCCAGCCACATATGGCGGCTAGGGTTGTGCAAGATCAAGCTCTATGGGGGTCGTCTTTGGTGAGGAGGCAGCCCTGTGCAAGTAACCTTCCACGCATACCAGGGAAGGGATGAATACTCCTATCAACCCCCCATGAAAGATAATCCCTCCCCCACCCCCATTCTACAGTCCTCTAGTGTCAAGCTATTGCTGCCCAGTAGCTACCAGCCTGGATCATTGAAGCCTCAAGCCGGGAACCCAGACACAACCTCGAAGTATCAGGGGTTTCAACCCCCTGGGAGCCCAGAAACTTCCCTGTTCAGAAACCACAGGTTTGTGAGTTTCATGCACACAAGCAAATGCTGACGAAGTTTCAACCTTTTTATTCAAAGCAGCTTCTCACAATGTATAAATACTGCATATTAGCACACATGAAAAATACAACTTCTAAGGCACCCAGAAATGTGTTCATACACGTTACAGGACCATTCACAAAGAGAGTGTACAATTTGCTCTAGACAGTCAGCATTTGATAAGTCAGAAGATTATTATCCCTCAGGACTGCACCCAGTCTCGGGAAATATTTACAACGCAGTGAGAAAGGGTCAGCTGTACCTGCTTTATAATTCTATGAAGTACTCATACTTACAAATATTCAGAACTAGTTAAAGACTCTCCCATGACAACCTGGCAAAATAAAACAAGTAGCCTAATTTGCAAAGGTCTCCTTGGATTTTGGTGTGTGTGCTACACCCATGATCAAATCCAAACACTCTTAGGGTGGGCTGGATAAGTTTTTGGTAGCCTGCTTCATTATCAGAAGTTTGGTAATAAGCCTTACCACTAGAATGTCCCTTCGTCAGTGTCGATCATTTCTCAACCAGTTAATGGATCGGTGATTTCATCATGAATGAGAAATGGGGCATCCCTTGGTGTGAGAATTGAGGGAAATTCTTCTCATGCCAAACAGGACATTGGAATGGGTCAATGAAGAACAAAAGGAGGTGGAAATTTAGCAACTGTGGGATGTTGCACAGTGTAGACACATTTTTTAAAACTCACACTGGAGGTTCCCATTCAGATGGAACAATCTACACTGGTCAGGTCATCTGGAAGAATGCCAGACCTCCACCTTCCATGATATGGATAAAGGCTGGGACTGCACAGCAGAAACACCCACCTGAGATAGCAAGTTTCAATCTGAGAAACTCATCTTCCAGAGCCTTCTCAAGGTGATAAATCCCTCTGCACGGCCAGCCAGGCTGGCGGAAGCGAGCAGCTTCTCTGTGCCATAAAGCACGCACACCTCTGTCTGGATGTGCCCACAGTCTACGAAACTCGGGTTTTGTTGGAATAATGGAATTCTTTGGTCCTTGGTTTTATGAAAGGCAATATTTTCACAATCCTGTCAATGTGGACATCAGCAAAATGACTTCCAGCTGGGACTCATGGCACAGGGACAAATTTAATACCAGATGGAACGTTCTACACCCTCCAGACTTCCCGGAGCCCCCTGAATGAGCTCCAGCGTCAGGCCAGGTGCTGGGCCAATGAGGCATGGTTAACCCAGGGAGACACCAGAGCTGAGGCTTAAGATCAGACGTCAGTTCTTCTGACTGCCTCACACACTGCAAACACTGGAAGCAAATCTCCACCCTGATGGTAGACTGTGTGAACGCTCACTAGAGCTAAACACAATAACTTGACTTCAGCCATACAACAGCTCTGGTCTCGAGTCACCTGTAAAGCCTTCGTAAGGAGAATCAGTTGGTAGCTACGGAAGTGCAGCCAACTGAAAGGAATCGTAAGTTTTTGCAAAAATTTAAGTCCAAATTCCAGACGGACTTAGGTCTCGGACACAGCAGATGCACCACCGATGAGCTCCGCGACTTCGACTCCATTAAAACGGCCCCTGGTGAAAGGACTCAGCTGATGTGATGTTCTTCATCTAGTTTGCCTTTGCCCTGCTAAACTCAGGTTTAGTATGGCTTAACACGCACAGTTCATCGATAAGACACTCAGGGCACATGGGAATGCTGATTACGTAACTGAAATTGACTTCAGATTGTCTACACAGTAAGACTCACATGTAAACTTTGTTAACACCTCTCAAGGAGTGCTGACCTCAGCCAGGCTGGATGGTTCCAGGTCAACCACAAGGGACCCGGGGTCAACCGCCAAGGTCAAGAGCAGGAAATGCCATTTGTTCAGAACAAATGATAGACCAGCAAGCCCTCCCTGTGACCATGTCTAAACCACGTGAATAGTACGAAGGTGGCTCCGGAAAACCTGTCCTCGGTCCATTCGTATGGTGAAAGATAAATCACCAAGGTGCCTATCTGGCCCCTGCTGCCATCAGCTCAACCAAACTCTTCGGATTAGCCATGACTTACAGACTGCACTGAGTCCATCAACATGGCTTACGTTGCTTGGAAGAAACAACCCGTATTACCCTTATTTTTATTTTTATTTTTTTTGCAACAAGCTTAAGGCTCTGTTCACAGACTCCATCAACTGCCACACAGTGAGACTTTACGGGGAGGTCCTAAACTACATATGTAGTTGCAAAGGTTGGCAAATTTACTGATCCTAATGGTAAGGCTTATCCACAAATTCAATACATTTTCAAATGATGCTTCAAACTCAACTGCTTTGAGAAAAAGAAGATTAAACCTGCTCTCTGACAACACGAGAGCAGTAGATTCTAATGAGAAAACGAAATGAAACCATTGGCAACAAACCAGTATGCTATTTTTTGAAAGAACAAGTGATATTAATGGAAAAGATTGCCTAAAACGCATATCCTAACTTATCACAGAAATATAAAAGTTTATATTCTGAAAATAGATACTGTATTAAAGTCTGTAAGCATTTCAACCAAAATTTGCAGAAATAACTGAGCAACACTTATCTACAACAAAAATATACATGCAAGACAACCCCCAAATGGTTTCCCTTAAATATCTACAAAGGCAAAGTGTAGATTTTTAAAGATTATACAAAACCATTTACAGAGAATAAAATAAAATACTTAAGAAATCTCATTTAGAGTCTTAAATACTGTGTATATTAGTGAGAGTGTCTAAACTAATATGTACAACAGATCTAAGTGTCTGAATCCAGAAACACAGAAGAGAAGCGATTCTGCATTTTAAATATTCACTTAGGAAGATTTGAAGACGTTTCTCTTTGTTTCTCTTAAAAAATTGTTTTCCACAGAAACTAGATTGGAAAACTGCATGAATGTGACTCAATTTCAAATTAAAAAAAGTTTACAAAATTTTCTAAACCAACAATTAATGGGAAACGCCATTCAGCATTCAGTCAAGGCTATTTTTAAACGTGGATATTTGGAGCTACAGTTGTACTGATCAGGGTCCATTTTGATGACTACTTTCCCATCCTCATACCGAACTTCATACGGAAAAAAAACCTATTGTCATGCTTCAGAGAGAACACTTCCTAGTTTAGTCTGCAGTGAACAAGAATAACATTTTAAATCAATTCTCTGCTGCCTTCTCAAAGCTACCCAATTTCATTCTTAGAGGGTAGTTCTTGACAGTTTTTGCCCACAGACATTACTTGAACGCAGGAAGGGGAATGTTGGGCACAAGGGCACTAGAGTGTGGTTTCTGAATGGTGGGGAGCTCTGACCAACTTGGCAAAGTTCTGCACAAAGTCCTCTTGGAACCGGAACTAAGTCTGGCAGTTCCACCACAAGACGCTGGGTGCTGACCACCAGGGGTTGGAGCAGAGAAGGGAAGGGAGTTCTAACGCATGGCTGACAGGATGGCAAAGAGTGGGTTGCCTAGAAGGTTCCTTGACTGAAGAAGTACTCTCAACTAACTTCCCACCCGTATCTGTTCTTCCAACCCCAAAGGTCATTCTGGGTTAGGTCTGCCAAGACCAGGCACAATTCCTCAGAGACCTGCCCTGGCTCTGGAAAGGGACAGACAGGGTGGTGTGGAGGTAAAACAGGGTTCAGAGAGGGGAGAAAGGGTGCTATGGGTGGAGAGAGGGCTCTGTGACCGAAGATAAGAAGTGAGAGCCCGAGCCCCCCCCCCCCCCCCCCCCCCCCCCCGCTCCATCTCGAGAAAGCTGTTAGGATAAACCCTGACACATCCACAGCTCTGGCATTTTCCATCCCAGGTCAAATTGCTAAAAGTTACCTCGATTTCATCTTCATAGTATCAAAACAACCATCCAGAAAGTGGAGAATTCAGCCATGCGGTCTACCCCACAGCAAACAGATTTAACCTACTTCTGCCCAATTGGTAGAACATCCTCCTCGAATAGACTGTATAGAAACAACCAAAACACAGACCGTCTTTTAAGACACCTCCTGTGGTACCCAGAACCGACAAACTGACGGCCAGGAAATCTACCTGAGTAACGGTTTCATATTCTTTCCTTATCATCAGAGATCTTTCAAACGTTCAGAAGTTTGGATCTGTGATATGTCCAAAGCTACAGGATTTCATGTTCTTTCAGCAGAGAGAGAGGTGGACATTGATCCAAAGGAACTTCCAAACATCCTCTGCCAACCCTAACAAGCATCCAGACACTGCTTCTATAGACAGAAACCCATCTGCCCCCAGAAAGTACACAGAAAGCACGGGGCTCTTTCTTCAGAGGATTTAGCAGTGGTGAAGAGATTATCCGCACAACACACGGGAACGATGTCTGTCCAGGGGCTTGGGGAAAGCATACATTTGGTTTCCCAGAGGAAGAGACAGACCCAAGTGGAGATGGGACAGCAGGCATCTGGGCAAAAGCGGCTGTTTCCCTAGAGTAATCCCTTATGGCCTAGGTCTGTGGTTCCTGCAGGATCCCACGGGGACCAAGCAGAGACAGGAGAAGAAGGGAGGGGAAGGCAAGAGGCTTCCTCTTCCCTGACCCTCCTGAGGTCATGGGCAACTCAAAAGGAGAGAGGCTGTCTATAGAGGGAACCATGGCCATTGTAAGGATCGCGTCCAGATGAACTCCACACGCACCATCTACAAGACCATGTCTCTAGCCATAGTGTAGACGCTCAACGTGTTCTTAAAACACAAAGCTCGGGGCCGTGAATCCCCTCCCATTGTATCTGCTCACCTTTAAAAGAGAAAGGGCCAGAAGGAGACAGGAAACTGTAGCAGGCCCTCCCTGTTTTCAACCTGCCTCCCCTTCCTCCACGGTGCCCGACACTCACGGTTCCACTCACTGTGTCCAACGAGGGCTGAGACAGGCGGGTGATCACAGAGGGAAAGAAAAGATGAGGCAAGCCGGGGGGCCTCTGAGAATACCCAGGGGTCGTCACGGACATGGAAAAATCCCACCATTCTGAGAATCTAACTGACCCACAGAAGGTTTAAGTCTCGCGCAGAACACCCTTCTATCCCGCACCAAACTCAAGGTCTTAACCACCTCTCTGTAGCTGATCCATGGACTTTGGGCCGATGGTCTAAATTCAGATGCTGGGGTCCCCATGCAGCCCAGGGACCCTGGGACAGGAGACCTCATCCCTGGTTATTTCTCCCTGATGTAAGTAAATGATTCAGACCCACCGACAGCTCAACAGAGTGGGAGCTGCTCCCCACCTCCCTGGACGGCCAGAACCAGACACTGCTGTCCACACGGAAGAAATGGACTCTGAAGTCTAAGCTCCATCGTTTGCCCCAAAGAAAAAAGACTCCCTCTAGACAACATGCAATCCCTAGGCAGGGCCGATCAGCTCTTCGGGACGTCACAAATTAGGGACTGGGTCTGTCTCAGTACCATTCAGGCTGGAGGCCCCTTTATCTCCTTCAAGGCAGCAGAGTGAAGAAAAAAACTCTCCCATAATTTCTCCCAACAACAAGTATGCAATTATTACAGCTGAGAACCATTTTACGTGACAAGGATCTGCAAAGCTATTCCTTCTACCCACAGGGATCCTTTCACTTACATCTCTCTGAATTTTAATTCTGCGTGGTTCATTGCTAGAATGCACCAAACGGCATGAACCTCGTATGGGATTTGGTCCAGGGCAGTATGAAAATAATATCTGTGTCGACAACAGATATCATAATACATAAACAAAAATAAATAAATTAAATAAGGTTGATTAAAGAAAAACAATTTTTCCTAGTAGTTCATGTTTTTGTAAAACTAGCTTTACATATAATACACATAAATTATCAGAATTTCCACTTACATTGTTTTAAAAATATATATTTAACAAAACATTCCTAAACGTACAACATCTGGGTTTGCAAATCGCTCAACTGGGTTTTAAGACCAAGCCCTAAAAGTCACACAGATTCGCATCAGAGAGAACAGTGAGGCTGGCTCTACACAACTGTTTTCGCTCATCGGTCTGGAAATTCCCTAAGATGGACCGTCCCCTGTCACCGGATCTGCACTTAACCGGAGAGAGCCATACAGCCAAGTCTCCAAAGCAGAGGCACTGTGTAGACGCAGCCTGAGTCAGAAGGAAGGGGGAGACCGGTCTTCCCCTTCCTGGACCAGGGTGGTGCATTTCGGCGAGTGGGGACCGACTGGCAGAGGCCTGGGAAGATATAGCCCTCGATAGCTCTCTAGCCAGTGGAAGGACGGGTGGGGGGAGGGCCTGGGGGAGGCCAAGTATGCTGAGTTTCCCATCTGTTATACAAAATCAAACCAATGCACAACAACCAAAGGACAGGAGGAAATGGACACGAGAGAGACACCTTGACGGACCCCTCAGCCAGCACACTCTGTGCTCCGATCTCCGAGGCACGGCGCAAAGCTGGAAGTCAGGTGCCCTCGAGCGTGGGGGCGAGTGGCCGGGGGCTCCTCAGACTTCGTAAATTTTGTCCTGCAGGTAGCTGAACAGGGAATCCAGGCCCTTGGAAGAACTCCAGAGCTGCTTGAGCATGAGGCATTCTTTCTCGTTCACGTCTTCGAGCACAGATTTCAGGAAGCTCCGAACGAGGCATTTCGACTCCTCCAACACCTGAAGGGAAACGCATGAGCCTCGTTAGCCGGCCCCGGGAACTCTGCTCCAGGAGAACGTACTTGGCCTATGAAGCACCAGCTAACCTTCCGACGCCCAAAGCCAGAAGAGACTGCCTCCTGTAGTCCGGAACTTCCCAGGCCTGTGACCCCAGCGATGCCAGGGATGGATTCCAGGCATGCCAAGATGTTGAGCCCTAGGCCCCTGGGATGGCCGGGGGTGGGGGGACCCGTGTTACCCCCGACCGCAAGAGCTTTGTCCTTTCCCCGAGGGTCTGACACAAACTCAGTATCATTCTGTACAGGCAGCATGAAAAAGATTGGGAGACACCCGACTTCACCTCCCCGTGCTTCTCTGTCACCTGTGAAACAGCAACAATGACACCTGACTTAAGGATGGCTGGAACCACAGAGTAAGATAACGAACGGACACGGACGGCTGTCAAAGTATCCATCGGCCCAATATCAGTGGCGATCGTGGCAATAATCAATAACAATTTGCAGCAATTGCAGCGAAGGATGAGAACAGCGATGACAGATCGTAATAATGCCACAGTACTACAGTAGCAACAATAATGGTAATTAATGTTAGTAATGTGGTGGTGAGAAGGGGAATGGTGGTGACGATGCCGTGGTGTTAGGACAGTGATGTCCGAGGACAGCAACGAGAGCAGTGACGTTGGTACGAGTGGTAATAATGGTAATGATCCTCATCAGAGTGATGAGTGACAACGACCCGACAAGGACAACGACCAGATCAGAGTAATAACAACAAGGCCACCACAATCACTACTGACCAACAGGCTGCATGAGAAGTACTCTCCCTGCTTTCTCTCATTTCTTCCTCACGATAACTCCATGAACAGGTAGTATTTTTGTCACCACATGACGGATAAAGGAAGTCCAGGTGCCCGGGGCTGCGTGACAGACGTGGCCTGCAGTCACCTGGCTGACCCGGACGGACCGCTGCCTCGCTTGGGCACAGCCGCCGTGGGGCCATCAGGCCCCAGGCATCCTTGCACCGGCCGCGACCATCCTGTGCTGATGTCAAGGTTTCGCCTCATGCTCTCCCAAGGTGCTTTCAAATAGAAAAGGCAAGACGGGAGCTCCCTTGCTCAAGCCGGCCGGCAGGGAGCTGGGGTCTTCCTCCTCGGCCTGGGCTGGAGGCCGCCTCCTGCCTCACAGGTGTTTCCTTGCAGAACACTGTCTCCCAGGCCGTAGGGCAGATTCCTTTCTCAGGCAGCTCACCCCAAAGCTCCTGATTTCAGGACTATTGACAGGAGACATTTCCTTGCAGTATTTCTTCAACAGCTTGTTCCCCTGAGTACGTCCACTGCCCAAAGGCCAGACTTCTTGCGGAGGTTGGGGCGGGGCGGGGGAGGGGGGACCTTGAGGCCTTTGTCCTACCTTCCTTTTCAGCTTCAGTGTCCCTCCAACACCCCGTGTACCTGCATAGACTGCTATGAGCCGCTGCCTAAACCCCGCAGGAGTTTTCGGACTCCTGTGACCTCACTCACACCACTTCCTCTGCTGAGAATTTCTACACGCGTCTCCGGGTAGCTGATCCTAGAGGTCATCGGCTTTTTTCTGCCCGGGAATTCCCGAGACATGGGATTGTCTGTGCTCAAGTCAGGAAGGGTCCCCGGCAAAGTGGGATGAGCTGGTCACCGCAGTTATCAGGAAAATTAAAAGAGAATCCACAGAAAGAGGTCAGCAGAAGGTGTGGCCCATACTAAGTGTTCACCAACGATGCGGGCCCAGGGCCACTCTGTCATCCTCACTGGCTTCCAGGGAGCAGAGCTTACACACAGTAGGTGCCCAATCGAGGCCGATGAGGCATATCGTGAAGCAGCATGGCAGCTGGGGGCAAGGGGCGACGGGCAGACGGAGACAAGGAAGGGGTGCTCAAGGGTCTGACCCCGTAACTCCAGCCCAGCAGCCCCCTGACTCTGGAGGACACAAGGAGGCTCTCCCTCACGTGGGCCCTTTTCTCCCAAATCACCTTTCTCATTTCCTAGACCAGCCCTGTGGCTCCAGGAACAGCCTCCGCTCCACCCTTCAACAGGATATTTCCGTACTGTGCTCAGAGTGACTTTTATGAGATAAAATCGACACTTAATTAAAATCGGGCGCCTCTGCAGAGGTGTTATTTATTTATCCGTTTCTCGGTGTGTCTTCAGAGTCCAATGGTGATGTTTAAATGTGCCAAGCGCTCAGTGGGCAGAAGTGAAATACGAGGGCAGATACGCTGGTTTCTCTCATCTCCCGGATGGCTTAAAACCCTTGGTCCTTATTTGCCTTTGTTTCTCATATTCTTTAAAAACTACAGATGTTTTGTGCTTTTGTGCGTGTCTAGGACTTTCTTTTAAGGCAACGTACTCTACCCCAGAGTATAAATCTCTGCTGTGTGGTTTTCAAACTGGAAATGATGGGGAATATATCTAAGGATGTGGATTTTCTCTCTCCGGGTTTAAGCTCTTGGCACCGAGAAGAGGCATCTATGGCGTTGTTACACATACACCCTGCGTGACCTCTGGCAAGTCAGTCAGTCCCTTCCAGACTCATCACCCGCATCTGTAAAATGGGTCTGTTGCAAGGACAAGCACACAAAGACACAGGAACTCACCACTGCGCTGCAGGATGCCATCTCCTTGACCCGCAACATGACCTCCTGGCTGAACGTGGTTGGCCAGAAGACCTGGGACACAAGTCCCCTGCTGCACGCCTCCTGGGCAGTGAGCTTCCGTCCACAGAAGAGCATCTCATTGGCCTGAAAAAAGCAAAGGCAGAGGGAAGGCTGAGAGCCCAGAGTGCCTCCCACATCTGCTAGCGAGGCCTGGGCTTGACACGCACAACTGTCCCGGCTCCCGAAGGCAGGGTCATCAACAGCTGGGAGGGTCAGATAAGCTTTGGGAACTGCTTGAAGACATCTGTGTCTGTGCACATGCTTCTGATCAGAGGGTCCACAACTTTCTTTAAATTCCCAAAAGAAGCCGCGTACCTACTGTGGGTCCGTCTGCCCGACACCCCTCCCCATGTCTGGAGGCGGACCCACGCAGTGGGCTTACACCTCGGGCTGCGTCCATTTCGGTGCTGAACACATATCTACCCTATGCGATAAAGCCCTAAGCTGGAGGTGAGGGGAAAGAATCTTTCTCCCTGCCTGGTCGATGCTCAAGTCAAAGAGCCCAGGGCCACCCCCTGCCGTGTCCCCATTCTTTGGAGAAGTGGGTCCACCAAGAAAGGAAGGATGGAGAACAAGAGTCTTGACTGGGCTTGGGATTCCTGGACCCCAGCGTCAGGCTCCGCCTCTGGATACGCAAGTTATGACAACCACTGCGTTCTTTTAAAGCCCCTTTAAACCAGTTAAGGTGCTTCCATCACTGGCAGCCAAAAAGGTCCTAAATAATACCCTAATACTAAAGCAGAGAGGTGCGTCTCTCCCAGTGGCCCAGGGCTGTGCCCAGTTGTGAAGAGCCAAAAGCACCCTCCCCGCCCCACCTCCCCCTGCCCACTCGCCTTCCGTGGTTTCCTTTTGAACCCCACTCCTCAAAGAATTTCCTCTTGCTTTGTAGTTCACAGCTGCCGTACCTGTTCTGGGAGAAGCCTAATGGAGGGGGTCCCAGGCACCGACAGCACAGTGCACCCACCACTGCGACTTCCCGAGTGACTCTCCCGCTGATAACTAGGATGGAAGGGCTACCGCCAGGTGATGGGGTCCCCATCTCCTTCAGGATAAATCCCCGCCGCCTGCACGCAGCACACAATCCCTTCCCTGACCGGCCATCCATCCGCCTGCCCCCTGCATGCTTAGCCGCTCTCGGATCGATGCTCACATGCCAGGTTCTCTCAGCTGCTGGATCTACATGTGTGTTTTTCCCTTTGTTCCGGTTGTCACTGATGGGTCGTGATGACCCAGAGGACCATCTTTCTATGCTGGGGTAGAGACATTTATCAGGCCGGTAACGAGCCTACAGCATGCATCTGGTTAGAGGTCTGAAGACAAATATATGTCATTATACTTATTTAGAAACACCTCTGTCTCGGGAAGGGGAAACGAAAGCGAGGAACTCAATAGAAGGAGCCAAACAGGACACGGTCGGCAAGAACACGTCTCAGTCAGCAACATTCTTGGAGTTTCAGAAATGGTTGAAATAAAAGAGAGACAGAAAGAGATAAGGCTGTACAGTGTTCACATTTTTGCAACCACAGAGGACGGGGAGGAACAGGAGCGGCACTGAGTTCGGGCAGAGCACAGTGGCCGAGATCAAAAGGGAAAGTGTTTGCTTCCTGGGCTCCCTGCCTGCCTCATTTTTCTGCCACTGCTGAGACCGTGAGCAGCCTCGAGCAGGCCCCAAGGTCCTGAATCCGAATGGCCGTACCGACCCCCTGCTGGCCCTGCCCTGTGGACGGGGTGGTGCCGTGGGCATGGGCCGTTGGGGGTCTCCACTGATCTCGTCCTTGCTCCTCCTCTCTCGTGCCACCATCAGAGAGTGACGAGCCCACACTGAAGGCATACAACGGGGGTGCCCATTCTTGCAGACTCACTCAGGGGGTGCCCCTCTGGGGGCCTTCCCTAACCACCTCTGAACCTCACCACAGTATAGCAGTGTGGACGCTTACGAGTCTCTTCCCTTCCCAGGTAGGAAAGCCAAGGTTAACGGAACCGGGGCAGAGGGAAGCATGGGCCGCAGATCAGACACCCCTGCTCCGCCTCTGGCTTTGCCCCGTGACCCTATGCAAATCTCTTTGCCTCTCTGAATCTGTTTATTCATCTCTGAAGTGGGTACCAATTACCACCTGTGAGGATCCAACGAGACAACAGAGAGCAGGGAAACACCACGCCAGCCATGCATCAGCGCCCACAGACAGGATTATCAGGGACGGAGCCCCCCGTTGTTACTCATCTTTGCACTTCTAAGCAGGGAAGGCAGAAAGGCCTGGTGCCTTCCGGGAGCTCGTTGAGGTTTGTGGGCTCAAAGAAGGAGCAGCACCTGCTAGGCTATCACCCCACTGCCTCAGTTTCTCTGCAGAACGGAGGGCAACAGGACCTACCTTTGCAGGTGTTGAGAAAGAGTGAGTGAGACCATCATGTGGAAAGTGACCAGTAAACTAGCCCGCGTGTGATGGTGAGCACAAGCTGGGAGAATCCTGCTGGGACAACCCACTCAGTCCTCTGCCATCAAAGTGCCCATGTGGTTCTGGTGTGTGATGGCAATACAGTGGACACGTTGTGCAGAGTGCAGGCATCAAAGGGACGGCAGGGAGTGCCAAAATGATCGGGCTTCCCTGTGCAGGAGTTCAGTACCAAGAGTACTTCACTAGGGGCCCCACTAACTCCCGGAGGCAGCTGGCGCCTGAGGGTTTCACCCAAGGATCCCAGCCTGAGGAGGGGAGAGGGGGGAAGGGAGGGGGGGAGGGGAGACCGAGAATATCTGGAATCCTACGGATGGAAGAGGCACGAACCTTGGTCTGCTCAGCAGGTGGTGGCCACACTGAGCCCACAAGGCCTCGGAAGTCACACGGGAGTTAACCTTTCCGAGTTGTGGGATGTGAACATCAAGGCCAGAGACCAAACACAAGAAGGAACCAGAAGGCCTGGGTCATTCAAACCTTTTGCTCCTTGCCAAACGTCCAACTCAAACCAGAAGACCCCCCCCCCCCCCCGCCCCCGCAAAGGCTTTGTGAGAGAAAAACAGATAGATTACCGGAGGGTCAAGAAGAAGCCGGGAATGGAGAGAATGGAGGAAAGAGTTTCCAGGAGCATCTGTCACAGGCAGAGCAAGCAGACAATGTCAGGGGTGACCACAGGCCCACCACGCTCAACTAACAGGAGGTCACAGGTGTCCCTTGCAATGGAATGTGGCCAGTTTTTTCTCCAGTATCAGACAAGAAAGAGCACCTACACCTGCATATGTGGGTGCTGGGACTTTCCAGAACTGGTCTGGAGGTCCTTCTTGGAGGGACAAGCCATTAGGAGGAGACTCAAGTTGATTTCAGACAATAGGGTCTTGGTCAAACAAACACCACACACACACACACCCCTGCCCCCAATTTCAGACTCACTCCTCGGAGGCGGGTCCTCCTTTGGGACACACTGGTTAAGAGGACAGACTCTGAAGCCAGACAGTTTGTGGCTCAGATGCCACGACTGCCCCTCCCACTGTGTGACCCTGCACAATTCACCCTCCCCGAGCCTCAGCCTCCAATCTGTCAAGTGGGGATGACAACAGCCCTACCTTACAGGGTTGTAGGAGGATGGACTGAGTTAGCAGCCATCAAGCACTGGCCACGGTAAGTGCTTTCCAAGTGTTAGCTGTTAGTTATTATTACCGGCCCCTGACCACACTGCTTCTGGCTATTGGCGCAGAATCTGTCCGCAGCCTGCCGTGAATGCCACCACTCACTCAGACACCCCTCTGCCTGTTGACACCGGACTCAGTAGGTTCCTCAACGTCTCCAGTTTAGCTTGCCACCTGTGTGATGGAAACCGCAACACAGGTTCTCCAGGTGGAACTCGCCTTGTGATCACCCAAAATCCCCTCCTGCTTCTGGGACACGCAGCGAGACTACATTTCCCAGCCTCCCTTGCAGGTAGGTGTGGCCACGCCACGGAACACTGGCCCCTGAAAAGTGAGCGGGGACGAAGATGCCCTTTGCAGCCAGGCCCCTGAAAATGCCCAGCCTCTCTCTTCACGTCCACTGGCCAAAGCGGAGGTACATCTACCAGATGGAAGACGCCTGGGTCCCCAGTCAGTGTGGACGGCTGGACTGCAGCAAGAGTGAGAAAGAAGTTTTTGTTGTTTGGACCCTAGGATTGTGGGATCGTTTGTTACAGCACACAGTCCATTCTGATACGGGATCTCATCAGGCTGTTGTGAGGAATAAATGAAAAAAATGGATGCAAAGTGCTTGAACTTAGTTCAGTTCGCTCAGACGACTTCGACTTCGTGCTTTAACTAGTTAAGTGTTTATTATGTGAACTAACTGAATCGAGTTAACTCAGTTACGTAAACAAAGTGTGTGTTTGGTAAGCAAACATCGCCATCATCTTCTCGGCCTCGGCCACACCCGCCAGTGCCGTCTGGCACCAGCATGGGAAGGCTCCAAGATCAGCCTGCCCTCCTCCCAGCTGCTCTGGGGAGGCAGAGGAAGCAGAGACAGTCAGCAGATTCCGCCACGAGGGGCACCCCCGAGGTCCTTATTCATATGAAGGGCCATATCCTAAACCCAGGACACAGAAGGGGTCTTGTCGGGATCCCAGAGAGGGATCTTGCCCAAGGACCGAGGAGGCTTACCAGTGCGACGCCCAGGATCTGAGGGAAGGTGTATGAGGAGCAGCCAGCGGGCGTGAGGCGGATGGTGGCATACGGGGTCTGAAACCAGGCCTTCTCGCTGGCCCACACGATGTCGCAGAGGGGCAGGATGGAGGCACCGAGGCCCAGGGCAGGCCCGTTGATGGCGACCACGATAGGCTTCTTAAACTGGATAAAGGCCTTCACAAAGTCCCTGGGAGAAAAGAGAAGACCCTCTTTAGCAGGTGACCAGGCTTGCCGAGACCTATTTGACACCCTTGAACCTACCGAGGCTGCGACAAGCTTCCCAGTGCTGCCTGGCACCCTCCGGTCATCAGAGGGAAGAGGGTGCCAGGCAAGCGTCTCATCCTCCTGGACACTGAGCCACTGAGCTACAGTCACAGGCCTGGCACACTTGGTGGTTGGTGGCAGGTTTTCAGAAAGAAATTCATGGGCGTGACCTCCCTTCCCAGTTTGCCCAGATGGTCCTAGGTCATGCCCATTGTCCCAGTACTGCACTCACTCCCTGGATATTGACAAACTGTAAATATCCTAAGGAAGCCAAACCTGAACGTCAAGGTTCAGAACCAGAAAGAGAACACAAAGGAGGCATATGTGAACACAAGGAGAGAAGGAAAGTTCTGACGGCACTGGCCGAGGGTGGAAAGGCTGGTGTTGGGAAGTATGAATCCTCAATATTGGAGGTATTCCAACTTTGGCTGGATGATCACTTTGGGTGTAGAAAGAAAGAAACTCAAGCTTCAGATGGTGGTCACAGGTGAGGACTGATGATATTTAACATTTCTTTCAGTCCTACGATTGTCTTACTCTGAATGACCCAAAGGGATGCCAGACTCATCAAGGGCTGATGAGGATCCACACGCTAGGGTGGCTTCGACCAAAAGTGGGGAAGGACACTGGGCATGGAGACATGAGGCATCTGGGATCATGGCTCTGGGATCAGGAGACATTTTATCACCCTGCCCATCTGCAGTGAGCAAAGTTCCTGCGTGCATCTGTACCTATTAAGCAGAGACACCTCTCTCTACTTCCTCTGCCCTAGAATGCCTTTCGCCCTTCCCCTAGCTGCTATATAAGATCTATAAAATGTTAATATTCATCTGGACATGGAGGAAAGATCCAAGATGTCTAGTAAAGCCTGCATCCTTCATTATTCCCAGGTAGAAGACGAGAAACTACCGAGACCTCAAAAGAATAAAATCCACACTCCTGACCATGACCTTGGTCTGCTTCTGCTCACCGCTCCAGGCACATCTCGTCTCCCCCGTGCCTGCTCATGATGCGTGAGCTGCACGGGCCTTCTGAGAGTTCTTGGGAAACACCAGTCTCACGATTTGCAATTATCCTCATTACTTGCTTGCTTACTTGTTTTTGGATTCTCTTCCCTCTCCAGCTCCTTACGGAAACCTACAGGTCTGCCTTGTGCACGGCTTGGTGCCCATACGCACCGGAGTTCACACTCAGCAAATGATTGCCGAACGAACAGAGGAGCAATCTCTGATTGAGACTGAAGATGGAAGACGTGCGGCAGGGACACACTAGCTGTTCACCAGACCCGATTTCCCTTCCCTCCTCTTCCCGAGTCTGCTGCTGGAGCACATTTCCCCCTCCCTGGCAGGTGGCTGTGGCCAAGGAACGAAACTCTGGCCAATGGAATGTGAATGGAAACCATACGCACACTTCCAGCCCGTGCACGGAAACCTCCCGCCATGCGGTCTGCAAGCCCTCTCACCTTGACAGGCATGGCAGTCTTGGAAGGCACGTGCTGAGCCACAAGATGGAAGGAGTCTGTGCTCTTGAGTCACACTTAGAGGACAGCCATGGGCTGATAAGTAACATCTGTTTCAGGTTCCCATATATAAGAAGTAGATTTCTATCACAACTGAGCCATTACATACATTTGGGGTTCATTCATTACAGCAGCTAATACTTCACTAATACAAATGGCTGGCTGATTTATCCTTTCTCAAGGATTAGCATTTCCCCCCAATCCTCACCAAGAGATGTGGGCACCACAGTGATAGGTTGGGGTTGGATTCAACTGTGAGAAGACTGTCTCACGACCTATACGTTGCCACGTAAGTCTCACCCTTAATCCAGGCTGGAGGTGTCCCATCTCCTGACTCCTGAGCAGCGATGTGTGAGTCGAGGGGGGAGTTCTCTCAGCCACTGCCGGCCCCACTGCAGCTCACCCCCAAAAGGATGCTGCTGCATTCTGGCACCGTGGCCCTCGGATTCCTGGTTTTCTGGTGGCCCCCTTCCCAGCCTGACTTCCTAACTTCAAGGCTTTAGTCGCTGGCCTTAACATGTGATTTCTACCAAATGTAATTTGGAGGCTGCACGGTACATGGGGCTTCTTGGCAGGGTCCTTGGAACCACAGGGTCTGAGTGATTTGGGGCCAACGTTCCACATCTAAACCCCCTCATACACAATTTCAGGACCTTGCATCTTGGAGCCGGGAAGGAGTTCAGGAAGTCGTCGGGCCAAATCTTCCATTCAGTGCAGGATTCCCTTCCGGGCATCCTGAGGACGCACCAGACCCCAGCTGCTGTGGAACACTTTGAGTAAAGCAGTTCTTCCCTATCAAGACGCCTCCCCACTGTGGACCTCTTGCAGGTCCAGTCTGCCCCAATATGCACAGGGCAGCCCTTCGGGAATTCACCTCCGCCCTCATGACCGTACGGAAAGCACACTGCGCTGGAGCCCAGAACCCTTCCCTCTGCGGTCTCCAACCTGAGCCCTGTGCAGAAGCATTAAGTACCCCGAGGATGGCTAAGGGGACCGAGTGTGCCCAGCTCTGCCCCTGCACCCCTACCCCATCCTGTTCTTGTCTAAGCCACGCGGTGGGCTCCTGTCCCAGATACGAAAATGCAAATGCACAGACCACTCTCCCCATCCTCTTCCTCTCACTCAGAGGAGATCTCTATCACAAGGGCCCAGTGGACACAGAAGCCAGACAGCAAACAGGATATTGCGTTACAGACACTGCTGCTCAGATATCTGATCCTGACTCTGGCAGTGGGACTGTGTGTGTGTCGGGGGGGGGGGGTGGGGTGGGGAGGGGGCAGGGGGGGATGACATGCCGTCTTCTTTGGCTTCAAGTCCATCAGTCATGCTGACCCCGGCCCCTGCCACTTCCTCCAATGAGCCTGAGCCCTGTGGCCTCTGCCTGTCTGGGTGCTGGGCTGCTGTGATGTGGCAGAAACAGCAGGAACTTTGGGGTCGGGTCTCTACTCTGCCCCTAACTAGTCATGAGATGTTGGGCAAGTTACTCACTCTCTGGAACCCCATTTTACTCCTTGTCAAATGGCAAAGCCAACGGTTTGTCCCCAGAGGGACAAACGTGTCCTGCCTGGCACGCAGGAGCCCTCGGTCACTGCTGCTATTATTACAGTCAGTGCACCTGCCGGGGAGGGCGGGCGCTGCTCTCGCTCCACTCTCAGCGGTCGGAGATCCGCCCTCCAGGCCCAAAGGAGACTCTGAAGCCATAGTCTGAATGTGGGGATGTCCACATTCCACCCAGAGCAACTGGCATTTCCTGTGTGACCCGGTCACCCAGTCCCTTTAACCAGAGCCGAGGGGTGCAGCCCTCCCACTGCCAATGTTCAGAGCCAAGTCAGCCAGTACGGGACCTACGCGCACCAGACACACATGGTGACGGTCATCCAGGGGCCCCCACAGGGGTGCTCTCGAAGCCCACTCCACAGTCAGACGAGGCTCAGCTAGAACTCATGGCCGGACGTTCACAGAACTAGCGATGGAGATAATTCTTTACAGCTGTTGGAAGTACCAACTGCGTGCCAGACCAGTGCAAGTTTTTCACACGGGTTATCTGCTTACTCTTAATCCCAGCAACCTGCCAGCAGGCCATCGCATCACCTGCGAGGAGTTCAGGTGAGGGCACCCTCTCTTTCAGGATGGGGCGGACAGCCTCGTTTGGGTCCTGGACAGAGGCCTGCACCGAATGAATCATCTGAGCCCTTCTCACATCTGCTAGTTCATTCAACAAACATCTGCAGAGTGAACACGGCGTCCTGGGTCACGTGTGCGCGTGTTTTCTCTAGGACACGATGAGGATGGGGCGGGAGCAGCGCTGGGGGGCGCTGAGGGCCCGCGGCATGCCGGATCCTGGAGGTCGGCCCAGCCAACAGCACGCATGCCCCCAGAAAACTGCAAGGGACTGTCAGTGGGTTGTAAGGTTCTGGGGCCAAAATCTGTTCCAGCCATGCTAGATTTTGAAAAAAGTTCTTTCTCAAGAGGCTTCTCAGATTGCAAATACGTTAATATGCCTGGAAAATCTGCAGGCACAGGGAGGGACAGGACTCGCGGCATGGCCTAAACTTAACCACAGTGCCCCTCACTCATGATGCTTCTCGGGAAATCCAGAACATTCTCTGGGAAACGCTTCCCTGCTCCATTGTGTCCCAGACTCTGGAGTGTGGCTGCCGGGGGGAGCTCTCCAAAGTTGGTGGAGCTGGAGCCTTCCCTCAAGAATCCAGTGACAAAGAGCAGCACACAGTCGCTTTCCGACCCCATGGGCATTCTCCTCTACAGGGCCGTCCTCTCTGCACCCCATCCACGCCCTTGAAGCTCCTCACCCACCCTTGTTCCTTCCAGCACCTTCTCCCTCACCCTCTTCTAACAACCTTTTCTGTTACACAAAAAGAAGGATCTTGTTGTTTCTAGAACTTCCAGTGCTCTCAGTCAGTGATGCAGAAACCCCCGGGTTAGGGTGGGGTGGGGGTTCTCCACCCCGGCTGCACAGGAGCACCACTGAGGGAAATTGAAAACCAAAGTTGCGCTGGCCACATCCCACTTTCACTGATGTGGAATCTTCTGGGGTTGCTGGCGAGCCACTGGGTGGTAGAAAAGCTCCCTGCCATTCTCTGTGCTGTTGGGGCTGAGAAGCACTGGTCTAGGGGACATCCTCCCCTCCCTCGCCCGGGGTCTCTGCCGGCTCAGAAATTAGGAACGTCCACTCCCTTCCAGCACTGGGAGGGACTCCCTCTGTCACCTCCCTTCCACTCTGCCAAGGAGAAACTCCCCTTCCTGACGAGACAGAAAATGTCTTAAATCTTACTGACTGCGTTTCTTGAGAGGTGAGCGAATGCATTCTCCCAGTTCTCCTCGAATTTGGGACTTCTGGGAATCCAGCTAATGCACCCACTGAGATTCGTGAACCACATGATAGCTACCACCAAGGCTTTCCTCAGGCCACAGAGATGGGAGCCCCGTCTCTGATGGTCCCGTAAATGAAGGAGGCTTACTGGGGCCCCTACTGTTCCCCTCACCATGTGACGAGGAAGCTGCTAAAAGGCACAGCTGAGTCCAAGCAGAGAAAAAACCGCTGTGGACATGGCCAGGACTGTCTGCACCCACGATGCCTGGGAGCATCATGCAACCAGGATGCCCTTTCTAATAACGTGTTCGGCCTTTCTGTGGCATCTCTTTGGGCAAGAAATCGGCAACATGAAGCACACGGGTGTTTTGGAGCAGACTTCACCGGATGCTTCACCCTGAAGAAAGGACTCAGAACTTCGCCAGTGACAGTGTCTGCACATCAGCTCATGGAGACTGTAGCCCCTGGCTATGGGCTCAGGAAAATTAGCCTCCGTAGGACGCTGCCAGGCGCAGTGAGATTAGAGGCCCCAGAAAATCCCTCACGTGTGGCCTCGGCCTCCATGACCCCACAGAGACGGGTGCCCCTTTCCAAGAGAGCAGGAGGCATTACTGCACCGTGACTCTGGTTTGAGCACGGCACAAGATGCAGCAAGCGTGAGCCCTTCCCGGGGTGGAGGATGAGTGACGGCCCTTGCTCGAAAGAACACTCACTTGCTTTTGATCAGCCTATGAATAATGGGGAAATGACGACCTTTCAGTGCTCCCAAAAGAGATACTGATTGTTGGGATCCGATGTCAACCCCAAGATCCCAACTTTTATCCCAAAAGCAACAAGAGAGGGAGAGGAACTCCCCACCCCACTGGGTCTGAAGATGCCCAGCTGCCCAGGGTAGCCCTCCATCCTCTCCCCAGGGCTGAGCCACATCAGCTCCAGGACACAGGGACACCCAGAAAATCCAAGATTTCACCATCAGGCAAAGGGCAGGAGTAGTATGGATTCACACATGGGCATTACCGGATGCTGTGCTTAATTAATATAAGGAAATAAAATCTCTTTTTGAGGGAAACAATAAGGTCGGATCTAATCTAGACAGCAGAGGCACCCCTAATTTGGGCAGAAAATACAGGATACCCAATTAAAATCTCAAGTTTGGATAAACAACAAAAAAAATTTTTAGTATAAGTATATCCCAAATATTGCACAGGATGTACTTATGATAAAAAAATTCTTTGTTGTTTGAAATTCAAATTTTACTGAGCAGCCTGTATTTTTATGTGCTACATTTAGCAAAAGGAGGCAGGTCCCAAAGTGTCCAAACATGAGCAGAGCTCACCTGATGGCTTCTGCAATCCGGGTACTCTCCTTTCTCCTGTCACTGGACAACCGGCCAATTAGGTAGGAGTAATCTAGGCCGCTGCAGAATACGCTGCCCACTGCACTGAGAAGCAGCAGTTTGCTGTCGTCCGTGGCCGCGTTGCACAGCGCTCGCCGGACCTCCTTCATAATCTGCGGGCAGAGATGGATTTGTGGGGATGTTAAGTGTCTACCTATGAGCCAGGGGCCTTCAGACCTCAAGCCTGCCAGAGGCCTCACCCCTGAGGGCAGAGCCAAGTACATGTTCTCTTCCTGTGCAGGAAGTCTCCCCTGAATACAAGCCACATCCAGACTAAGCAAAGAAACACCAAAACCAGAGCTCCCCTGCAGCATCCCCGAAGCCGGCACAGAGTGCTAAGAAGGTGGCAGTGAGGTCACTGGCCACGGGCTGGGAAGCCTGGCTTGGAGCCGTGTAATCCCTGGTAAGTCTCTGCAAATCTTCTTCCAGCATTTACACGTTTGGCTCTTTTCAAAGGTGTGGGGAAAAAAATTCCTATGAGCAGCCAGGTGAGGTATGTTAGCCTTCTCTAGGAGGCCAGGTTTAATTATACTCTTGCTTATCCTTAATTCAACTAAGACTTCTGCATGGCTCGTAGGTGGCACGTGGGAAGAGGGCTGTGGCATCAGAAACTCATAAAATTTTCAAGGTGCCAAAGAAAACAACCGTCAAACACAAATTCTGTATCCAGCTAAACTATCATTCAAAAGCAAGGATAAAAATGAGGCATTTTTCAGCAAAAGAATGTTTACCACTCTTAGACCCTCACTGGGAGAATTTAAAAAGGATGCACTTCAGAAAGAAGAAAACTATATTCAGAAAGAAAAGACTGACATGCAAGGAATAATAACAGCCAGCAAAGAAACATGGTGAATGTGTTGATAAATCAATATAAGAATGACTATAAAATCATCATACTGATATTGACCAACTGAGGGTGAGGGTTTGCACAAGGGTAGAACTGGAGTCCAGGCGATAATATTGTGTCTGATGAGAGAGGAATGACAACCACATGCCAAGGTTCTATGTCTGGGAGTGGTGGAGAGGCGATGATCACATTTAGGCTTCACTATGTGTTTGTAACTTAAGGATAACTTCTTAAAAGTACATGGATTACAATGAATGGGGAGGGGGGTAAAATAAAGAAAGCTCAATCACTCAATCCAACAGAAGTTAGGGAAGGAGGGAAAAATCAGTGCAGAAAAGGCATGGTAAGAGAAAACAAGGCATGCACTTGCCTGGGTGGAGCTGAGAGTCCAACTGGGGAGACAATAAGTGAACACGCTTTTAAAGGATCATTGTTAATTTTTCATTAGGCATCATCATAGGGTACAATGGGAAAATATTGTGAGAGCCAGTTTTTTTTTTAATTAGACTTTTTAAAGAACCCACTTATTAAGCCCTTGGAGGTGCCAGGGACTACATCGAGTAATTTCCACATATTTTACTCCAAACGATAATCCCATAGAGGAGGGAATGGGATGCTGATCTTGCAGGGAGAGTGAGGAGAACTCAGAGAAGTGACATAAGTCACCCGAGGTCAGAAGCAAGAGGCAGAACCATGGTGAAAATCTCACCCCCAGACCCCTTCTCTTTCTACTACTCCATACTGTAGGATGATTTCAGTAAATGGGTGAATTTTCACGGACAAAAGTAGGGCTGGATGTCAATCTAAATAGAGAATCTCCCAGCTGGTGCTCTGTGAGGGTGGGAGAGTCATTTTCCATTCTAACTGGGTATAAACCACAGATTTCCTTTGAACATCAAAAAAAGCGAATGGGCCACTATCTTGTGGGTCCTTTAAACCATCTGCCTCCAGAAATAGACATGCTCTGAACAATCCATGAACTCTATTTCTCTGAGAGGCAAATAAAAGAAAACCCTGCTGTAAAGATGTGAACTGGCATGCTACACATGACTCAGAGAGGCCACATTTACTAGTCAATTAGTAAAGACAAAATCAAGCAAAACGGCCACCTCCTTTACGAATTAAGCGCCAAGTCGATCTGTGCTTCACTCATGTGAGAAAAGTACAAACTATATGTTGTAATTTCAAGAATGCTATGTCTGGTTAGTATAGCTTTCCTTTTTCTTTCTCATGTTGATAATCCAATTTGGAGAGATGGCTGGAGGTTCTACCTCCTTGAAGGACCCCAAATTGTACAACGCAACCGGTTTGCTTAAAGTGAAACATTCTAAAATGATTACTTCCTTTGCCTTCCCAAACAGGATACTCTGCACACACATAACTGCCTCTCGATGGTCCCTTGCTAGCCTGTAACAGACCAGTCCCCTCAGAGGCTCCCAGGGAATGCATCTGTAACAAACGGTCCAAGACTGCTATGCATTTTGAAGCCCCAAATACATTCTTGAGATGGACTGCCCTCATTAGCTGCCACCTGCTCCAGATGTATCTGCTGGCGAAAGCACAATCCCCACTGCTACCCCTACCTTCTGATCTGCCATGCCTTGGGAGCAGATAACCAAATTCATCACAAGGGAGTCAAGGGCACTGGGATGGCTCAGTCGGTTAAGCGTCTGACTCTTGATTTCAGCTCAGACCATGACCTTGCGGTTTGTGGGTTTGAGCCCCATGCTGGGCTCTGCACTGACAGCATGGAGCCTGCTTGGGATTTTCTCTTTCCCTCTGTCTCTGCCCCTCCCATGTGCTTTCTCTGTCTCAAAATAAATACATAAACTTAAAAAAAAAAAGTGGGTCAAAAGGGGGGAGTAGACCAGAGTCCCCCTCTCTACTTCATCTCTACTTGCTAAAATCAGTCACCCAGGGCCCATCTCAGCTGTGACCACCTTCATGAATGCTTTCCCACATATCCCTGACTAAATGCAAACTTTTCCTTCTCCTGACACCCCAGTGTCTTAAATCCCCCCTAAGACACTTGTGACAAGCCCCCTTGTAGGATGTGAGCATCTTGGCCTCACCCTACCTCCTGCTTGATTTAAATCCCCGATAGGTGGCCCCGAAGATGGCCTTCAAGGATCCCCTCCATGGTAGTCACATGCTTGTGGCATCCCCTCCGCTTGAGGGTAGACTAGACCCGGTGACTCATGTCCAACCATGAAATATAGCAAGAGTGATGGGATGTCCCTTTCAAGAGGAGACTGGGATATGAAAGGGCACAGCTTGTCTTGGCTATCCTGTTTTTCTCTCTCTCCTCTTGGAGCTCTTAATCTGGGGAAGCAAGGTGTCATGTCACGAGTTGCCATAGGGAGAGGCAAATCCATAGCCCATAGGAAGTAACCACATAACAGGGAACTGATGTCTCTGGACAGTGACGACCTCAGACCTGCCATCAGCACTTGGGTGAGCTTACAAGTGGATCCGCCTCCACTGAGCCTTCAGCTGAGACCGCAGCCCCAGACAACATACCTTGACTGCAGGCTTTGACAGACCCTGAGCCAGAGGCATCCAGCTAAGCCACACCAGGATTCCTGACACACAGAAACTGTGAGATAATATTCGTTGTTTTAAGATGCTAATAAGTTTAGGGCAAATTGTTATGCAGTGACAGATAACTAATATAATTCCTTAAAAGCTAAAACAGTCTTCTACTCATCTGTATAACCCTTGTAACACCTAGTCCAGAACCCTGCATATAAACAAAACCTAGTTAGTGTTTACTGAATCGAATGAGTAGCACAATATTTACCTCCTCAAGAAGTTTGCAGTGTAATGGGAGAACCAGACATTTAACAACCTACCACACAAATACATGTTCACTAACAACCGTAACGAGTTCCAGAGGGGAGGGGTGCATAGTGAGAGAAGGATATAACCTGGGCAGGGAGCTGGGTGGGGAGGGGTGGGGGTGGGGGGTCACTCCTGCAGATGTGGTGGCTGAGCTGAGACCCGAACGAAGTGTAAGGCCACTAGGCAAGGAGGAAGGGAAGGAGGCACAGGTATGTGCAAAGGCCCTGGTGCAGGCGTGAACATGAAGCAAGCCAGGCTGATTGGAGTGCAGGAGGAGGGAAGGAGGCTGTGTGGCGCAAGGCGAGGAGGGTCGCAGAGTTGGGCAGATCGGAACACAGGGGCCTCACCAGGCCGCGTGAATCGTTCTGATTCTTAATCAGTGCAACTGGAAATCACAGATGCATCTGAAATGCAGGAGCACACGTGTACACGTGCATGTGCACGTGCGTGTGTAGAAGGCGTGCCTTGATCAGATTTGCATTCACGGCAGATCACTCTGCCTGCCGTGTGGAGAACCGATTGCAGGGGAGGAAATATGAAAGAGCACACTTGTTAGTAGGTGACTGCAACCGTCCAGAACATATTGGTCAGGATGGAAACAGGGAGAAAAAAGCATGTTAGCGGGCCGTTCAAGGATTAAAGCTAACAGGCCTTGGGGGCAGTATGGATGTGGTGGGTGTGATCCAGGGGTGTGAGCTGTGATTCCCGCGTGTCCACTGTGCCCCCGGGATGGCAGTGGTGCGGCTCTCTGAGTCTGGGAGAACTGCAGAAAACCGGGAGCTGAGCGAAGGCTTGGGGTCATCTCCCAAAGGGGGAGTAGATGAGCTTTTAATCACCAACACTTTGGGCAATCTATTTTGCTGGCTCTTTCCTGAAGGGGCATTTTCATTATCTTCCTGGTTCTTTGCAATATTACAGACAGGAGAAATATTACAACATACCCTCTAGCCTCAGAATCTAGTTAACACACCCAGTAATGTACGAATTTCTGCCCATGAGGCCAATCCGACCAACGTCCCACGTACAACCAGAAAAAGAAATTCAATCATGACATGCAGGGTGGCCTCACCCCAGCTGCTCCATGAATAAGTAAGGCTGGTCTGCTGGAGACCATTAAATCACCTCTGTTTCATTTTAACAATGATGGGAACATTTATTGAACGCTTCCTGTGTGCCAGGCATTCTGTGAGCCTCTTTGCAGACATGATCTCTAATCCCACAAGCAAGATATAGTATAACTTCTACAAATGAGGAAGCTCCAGAGAGGCAAGGTAACTTCCCAAGGTGAGATGGTGGAGGCAGGATGCAAGCCTCGTCTACTAGCCTCCGAAATCTATATTGCTCTAACACCGCCTATTCGTTTCACTGGGATCTTTCTTTCAGGGCTACTTTACCCAGTTGGCCAGCTTATCTGTAGAGTCAATCCACTTTGGTTGTTGAGACAGCTGAAAATACCAGATCAATATTTTTTTCCACTTTCCTCCTGTTCTGTTACTGACAGACACCAATTAGGAATGGAACCCCTAATTAACCAAGCCCGCGTCCCAGGAGCGGAGAACCTGTGCACCTGACATCAGCTGGATGCCACACGTCGTCCGTGGTGAGTAGGCAATGGTTAACACACAAAGCTGTTCAAAGAGACAGAATGAACTGGGAGACTTCACATTTATTCGACCTGCGGAAGGAAAACGCTGTGCCTTTTAAAAGCTTGCTTTTAAGATGTAGTGAAGTAGAAAAAAATCCAAGAAGAATTGGTCTCATGTGAATATTTCATGATGAGCTTAAAATAACAAGGTTTCCATGTGTATAAATATGGGAAGGGCAGCCTTCAGGGTAAACGACAGAGGTCTATACAGCAGAGAACCCTCAGGTGGTTCCTGAACGTGCAAGAGAGAGACCCCAAAACACACCCCTGCGATTAAGCCTCTGTGTCTTTGCTGCTCCTACGGAAATCAGAGGGTGCAGGATATCGCAGGACAGGGAGAGGGGGGTGTGGACTTCGCCGTCTTCCGCAGGCCAGGCACTGGTCTGAGTGTAAGAAACAATACGGTGGCCACAAGTAGCAAGGGTCCTGCTCCCTGAAGGTTCTATTCCATTAAGCTGCATGATCCTAAGCCTGTCAAGGTCTCTAAACCTGCATCATCTTGTCTGTAAGGGGTGGCTCGTAACAACCCTACATCGGAAGGCTCCTGGATGAGGAAATGAGATAAAGAGTAAACACAAAGCATGAAGAGCCACGGGTAGCTGGTACTGTCACTGTTTTTGTTGTTTACCACTCTGCCACCCTGTCCCAGGTCGGTCTAGTTGGAGAGGGCTGCTTGGATTCATCTTTTCCCACATTTGCGCCATCAAGAATCTCTTGAAAAATATCCATCTTATTTCTTCATTGTTCCCCCCAAGTACCCACAGACAACATCTTAAATGGTGCTGTCTACGTAAGAGCATCAAGTATGCACTGTTTCCCCATTCTGTTCACCTAAAATATAAGCCTCATTAGCATTAAGAAGGTAAGGTGGAAAAAAAGCAGGTAAAACAGACTTGATCAAAATTTTAAACATTGCACATCCCAGGACACCATCAAGAAAGAAACAAGACAACTCAGAGGATGAGAGCATCTTTTCAAACCCTACATCTGATAAAGGAGGCTTAAAACTCAATAATTAAAAACAGTTTTAAGAATAGGCAAAGGATGTGAAGAGACATTTCTCCAAAGAAGACAAGTAGCCAATAAGCACACGAAAAGATGCCCACCATCGTTAGTCATCAGGAAAATGCAAATCAAAACCACGGTGACACTACCCGACACCCACTCGAACGGCTATAATAAAAAGGACAGATGATAACAAGTGTTGACGAGGAAGCAGAGAAATGAGAGCCCTCGCACACGGCCAGTGGGAATGTAAAATGGCACAGCCTCTGTGAGAAACAGTCTGGCAGTTCCTCAGAAAGTTACATCCAGAGTCACCACACGACCCAGTGGTTCCGCGACGAGGAGTATCTCCAAGAGCACTGAAAACATGTTCACACACAAAAAAGACCCATGCACGAGTGTTCGTGGCAACAGGAGTCACAACGTAGTAGCCAAAAGGGGAACCGACACAAATGTCCATCACGGAATGACTAAGGGACAAAATGTGGCACATCCATACCATGGCAAAGTCATGACGCACTGACACGCGCTACAGCACGGATGAGACTTCACGCTCAGTGGAAGAAGCCAGTCACAGAAGACCACACGCCATACGATTCCATCTATGTAAAATGTCCGGAATCGGCAAATCCGTAGCAACAGAAAGGAGATTTGCGGTCACCAGGGACATGGCGAGGGAGAATGGGGAGGGGATGCTGGCGGACGGAGGGTTTCCTTTGGGGGTGTCGGGAATGCTCTGGAACCAGATCGTGGTGATGGTTGCATGACCTTGTGAACAGACTAAAAAAAACATGTGCATTTTAAAAGGGTGAAATTTATGGCACGTGGATTATATCTCAATTGAAGAAAAAAAAAAAAAACAGCAGGAGAGCCGAGTGAATATAATTCCGTCCAAAGCAAAAAAAATTTGACATGCCGCAAAGCCCAAGATATGGTATTTGGATTCTGGGGCTGCCCTCTGACTGTGTGACCCTGACTCATTTTCTGAATCTCTCTGTTTGCTGAGATCTTCGTCTATAAAATGGGATAGGATCACTACCTGGACACAAAGATCAAATGGGTAATGTAGGTGAAGTGATGAGCGCATTGTGCCCCACAGTCAAGTTTGTGTGTGGGACACAAGAGGAAGCCAGAGCCCCGTTCTGAACAAGAAGCCCTCTCCAGCCTGACCCTCCCCTCTGGTCCCCTGTCTCTCACCTCAGGGGTCAGCGCGTTGTTGTCCGAGGTCTGGCTGGACAGCAGGATGTGTGTGAACCCCTCTTCCTTCCGCACGACAATGTCCCGAAACCTACAGTTGCTTTCGTTCTGGCGGACGCTGTACCTGAGCCTCTTGTCAAAGACATAGTCCTTCTCTGCTTCCAGCTTCCTCTTCACGGGGCTGTGCAAGTTTAATCCCCCGTTGGTCAGAGCAGAGCCTTCCAAAATCAGACAAAAAAAGTGAGAAACCAACCTAGGAGCAATCACACCAGAGCGTGATCACAGAACGTTCAGATTCTCACAGAAAGGGTTGGATGTGGCTGGGACCCCCCGCCCCCCCGCCCCGTTCACCCTCCTCTGTTCTTGGGTGGAGAATGGCCCAGGGCTTAACTGCCACAGCTCCAAGTTTGAACTAAGAGAGAGAGCTCTGTGGAGGGCCTGGTATGATCTTTGATAGCCTGTGAGCCTCAGCTTCTGTTCCGAGGCCTTCGGCAACAAGGAACCCCCTACTTTGAAATCTGATGGTTGAAAAACAAAACAAACAAACCAAAAAAAAAAAAAAAAAAAAACCTCTGCAGTTTTATTCGTAATTACCAAACACTGGAAGCAACCAATCTGTCTTTTAACTAGGTGAATGGATAAACAAAACGGCACGTTTGTATAAGGGAATATTACTCAGCAATGAAAAGAAAGCTAGTTACCAGGCCATGAAAATACACAAATGAATCTTAAACACAGAATGCCAAGTGCAAAAGGCCAGTGAGAAGGGTTGTACATTGCATGATTCCAATTCCATGACATTCTAGAAAAGGCAAAAGGAGAGAATCAGGCAAGAGATGTGTGGTTACCAGGATCAGGTGGAATCCGAGCAGGTAGAACAATGAAACACAGGGGATTTCCGAGGGTGGGGAAGCTATTCTCTAGGATACCCTGATGGTGAATGCGGGACATGAAGCATCTGTCAAAACGCAAAGAACTTTGCAGCACAGACAGTTAGGCTTAAAGTACGCGTTTAAAATAAACACATTTACGAGACTGGCGGGATCCAAGGAGGGAATACAGAAATGTGATCAAAGAATCTGACTGTATGACAAATGCAGGAAAGAAACAACCTCGGGGCGCCTGGGTGGCTCAGTTGGTTGGGCATCCGACTTTGGCTCAGGTCATGAGCTCGCGGTCCGTGGGTTCAAGCCCTGCATCGGGCTCTGTGCTGACAGCTCAGAGCCTGGAGCCTGCTTCGGATTCTGAGCCTCCCTCTCTCTCTCTGCTCCTCCCCCACTCATGCTCTGTCTCTGTCTCTCTCTGTGTGTCTCTCTCTCAAAAATAAACATTAAAAAAAAAGAAAGAAAAGAAACAATCTCACTGAAGGGGGCAGGAGTGCCTCAGCACCTCAGAAACTCTAGGAATGACTGGAGTCTGTAAAAACTAAAGGCAAAACAGCCTGCTAGAGAAATGCTGTACTGTAGTTGGCAAAGCCGATTCCTAAGGAGGTGGGGGAGTGTTCAGAATTCTGATACCGTTATCCAGGCATGCTGGAACTGGACAATTCAGTAAATGGATGGCAGACGGTAGGATCCACACTTTCGACTGCCTGGAGTATAAGGTTACAGATAGGTGAGGGCCGGGGTCTAGAACGATCCATGGGATAGTGGATTCAGAGTGGAAGGCATCACGCTTAGCTCAATACTGGTATAGACAGTTACACTGACAGTTACAGGTATGTGTGCGTACAAAGGGTAGTAGGCACACGTGTATGTCCTTGCTCCGTCAGCAGAGAGGGCCCAGAACCAGTGACATCCCAACAGCAGTGGGCACACCTAGGGCCCAGACGGTGGTCTCGGATGCAATTCTCAGCAAAAGGAACCAGGACTCCCTGGAGAAATGGCTGACTCCAGGCCTGGGGCAGGAAACACATGAGATAAGCTTGTAGTGGGTGAAAAGGAATGAAGTAGCAAAAAATAACATAAAAAATAAAAAAATAACCTCCCCAACGATGAGGCATGTGGGGAGCCGATCCAAAGAGCTCCCAGTGGCCAACGATGCACCAACTCGAGCCACACAACAAAGGAGTATTTGCATTCTAACTGGAAGCATAAAATCAATATCCAGGAGTCCATAATGTCGTTAGTAGATCATTAAATTAATAAATAAATGGGAGAGAAGAGGCGAGTCTCCCAGGCACAAGAATTCCCAACAGTTTACGGAGACCCTCTGCCCACAGGGAGGTGGAGCCTGAGTGCCCACTCTATAGGCGCGGGTTGTGCCCCGTGACTTCCTTCCACACGGCACAGTGTGGAAAGTTTGGGGTCAGGAGCAGTAGCTGGACAGTGGAGACACCTGACTGGGGCAGATGGAGAAGTCAAAGTGTCCCCCACCACCAGGTGACAAAGACCAACATCAACCGCGATGAGTTAACGGCGACGGCGTGTGCCCTCACGACGGGTGCGGTCTTCCTCCCCCAAACCCACAACTCCGGTCTAGGCAGGAGTAAAAGATCGCACAAATCCAAATTGGGGGCACTGTACACAATACTTAATCAGTATGCTTCAAAACTGTCAAGGTCATCAAAAACCAGGAATGTCGGAGAAACTGTCACAGCCCAGAGGAACCTAAGGAAACACGACAATCCCAAGAAGGGTTTCTGGAACAGATGTTAAGCAACAACTACGGAAAGCCGAATAAAGCATGGACTTTGGTTGATAACAATGCATTGTTACTGGTTCATCACTGTAGCAAATGCGTCACTAATGTAAGACGTCACTAATGTAAGAGGAAGCAGAGTGTGGCGTATAGACGAACTCTCTGTATTACCGTCCCAATATCTCTATAAATCTAAAGCGGTTTTAAAAGTGAAGCTTCCTTTATTTTAAAATTTAGTAACAAAAAATTTTTAAAACCCCACAAAACAGTTCTCAGGCAATTCTGACAGGCAGGCAGGTTTGAGAACCCGGGCCAGTGGCTTTTACACTTGAACATACATCAGGAGCACCTGAAGAACTGTTAAAAATCCACCTGTTGGGGGGCGCCTGGGTGGCTCAGTTGGTTGGGCATCTGACTTCAGCTCAGGTCACGATCTCGCGGTCCGTGAGTTCGAGCCCCGCGTCGGGCTCTGGGCTGATGGCTCAGAGCCTGGAGCCTGCTTCTGATTCTGTGTCTCACTCTCTCTCTGCCCCTCCCCCGTTCATGCTCTGTCTCTCTCTGTCCCAAAAATAAATAAACGTTAAAAAAAAAAAAATTAAAAAAAAAATCCACCTGTTGGGCCCATCCCAAACTGCCACCACTGCTTCAACATCCAGGCTTTGAAAACCAGGGTCCAGACAACCCAGGGGGTCGTCCATCACCAGGCACCTCCCTGATGTCGAGTGAGCCCCATGCTTGAACGCTGGCGAAGGTCTGAAAATCGTGTGGAGTGTCACCATTTCTGCCCGGGGTGGTGGGTGACTGACCCACGTAGGATGGGCTGCCGTGGTGTAGGAGGAGGGGCGCAAGGAGACACACAGAGGGACTTACTACGTGTGGACCATTGTTGGAACCTTATTTGGCAGGGATGCTGGAACGCGACCAGAAGCTGGCCCCCACCCTCAGAAAACGACTGCATGGACAGAGCGAACATGCCTTTTGCGGACCCTCCAAGAGCGGGTTATGAGTATTACAAGAGAGAACATATCTGGGGCGCCTGGGGGGCTCAGTCGGTTAAGCATTCAACTCTTGGTTTTGGCCCAGGTCATGATCTGACAGTTTCCTGAGTTCGAGCCTGCTTGGGATTCTCTCTCTTTCCCTCTCTCTCTGCCCCTTCCCCCACTCACGCGGTCTCTGTCTCTGTCTCTGTCAAAATAAATAAATAAACTTTAAAAAACTGTTTTAGTAAAATAAATAAAAATTTTTTTTAAAAAGAGAGAATATATTTAAAGGACCTGGGATATAATAACCAATGAATAGATGGTGGCTCTTACTTGCTTTATAGTCATTATCACCCTGCTCAGCGCAAAAGCATTCCGGCAATATTTTCTGCATGAACCCTGTCTCTCCAACAGTACTCCAAGGGTCTCAAGGGCACGATGCTCACACACAGCATAGCCCAGCCTACTACCTGTGGACCAAGAAGTCTACAGGAATTGTTCCTTGGCCCCTAGAGTCTTGGGTCACCCTAGGGATGGACTCACATCCTTACTTAGGTGGGTCTCGGGATCTCAAGAACCAAGGCCAAGGCAGGGAGCAGAAATGGTTCCCTGGACCCCTCCTTCCGCCTGCTGGGTCCCTATCGAGGTGAGCGATCAGCCACAAAGGGGCACAGAAGCAGCAGGGCCCGTGTTGTCCCACAGCTTCCTTGAAGCCTCCTCCTTTTGTACTTTTCTGTTACTCAAGGCAACCGGGCTTCGTCAAGCCCCGCGATGCAGGTGAAATGACTCCATGAACTCCGGAAAGTAAACGTGAGCATTTAATTAAAAGGCGGGTGTAGAGGGAGCTGTTTCTTCAGGGTTAACCTCAAAATCTTCAGCTCCCTGCCAGAGCTTCCTAATTGGAGCTGGCCCTGGTTTCTGTAGAGCCCAGGCAGATCGTGTGCCACGGGCACAGGGCCCGTGCCACGGCCCTGCTGGCAGATGTTAGTGCATCGCAGAAGCGGCTCTCAGAGGACACTGGTTCCCGCCGGTGACAAGTCAGAAGCTCTGGGGCCCTTGCATGTCAGTGCCTTCCAGAGCTGGGAGAGGTTTGACCCGAGTCCTCCTGTCCCCCAACCAGGTCAAGGTGCTAATTTACAATTCTATTAGAGAGGAGGAGATGGGGTTTACCTTTTGTGAGCAGCTCTGTGAGGTCTACGAATCTCTCAGCAGTCCTAGGTAAAGTGCCATTCTGTGTCCGTTTGGCAGGTAAGGAAAAGTGAGTAACTTTGCAGGAAGCCACAAAGGTTTTACATGGTAGAGCCAGGATTGGAGCCCAGCTCTCCCTCATTGTATTTATTCACCCTGACCTCACAGACTTTGCTTCGTGTGCAGGAGATGAAGAGGAAACAAGCCAACTATTACCTAAATAAAATAGTGACAGATGGGAAAATACAGGAGACAAAATGGAAACTAATAGGGGCAGGGGCCTCTGAATTCAACGCCCATGGCCTTTCTGCATGGCCGTCTGCACAGGAAAAACCAACCCCCAAAAGACCATCTGACCAAATAAACTATAAAACGTTCTGAGGAAAACAGACCTGTTTATCCTCTATCAGGACCCTGGGCTCAGACCTCTGATGGTGACTCGGAAGGTGCCATCTCTGGGCCAAAACAAGGAGAAGAGCCCCCCGCCCCCCCACCCCAGGGCCTGAATTCACATGGAACCTGAGTGGCTAACATGGCCCTGCATTTTCGGAGATGCAGAGGACAGTTGCGCCCCAGAGCCCCTCGGACTCTGCCCTCAAAGCGTCTCCCCTTCAGGGGCATCACACTTCCGAAGACTGGCAGGCGGACCAGGAAGACACCGTGGGAAACACAACATGCCAGAAGCATGGACACTCCAGCCCTGTGTTTGGTACCTGCGAGAAGCTAAGAAGCCACGTGAGCTCCTGAGCACGAGTCTCCTTGATGATAACATGAGGTTCACAGTACCTGCTTTTCGAGGTTGGGGTTTTTTTTTAGTTTATTTGTTTATTTTTTTTGGGGGGGGGTGCACATGTGTGAGCCGAGGAGGGGTAGAGAGAGATGGAGAGAGACAATCTCGAGCAGCCTCTGTGCTGTGAGCGCAGACTCAGGGCTTCAGCCCACGAACGGTGAGATCATGACGTGAGCCTAGATCAAAAGTCGAGCGCTTAACCGACCGAGCCACCCAGGCGCCCCGGGTTGTTCTGGGTTCAGCTGAAGAACTAATATGAGGTTAGCAAGTGCCCGGCTCACCCCAGGCACGTCACAGATGTTAGCGGAAGGACCCCAAGTCATTGCAAAAAAGAGGCATGAACTGGTGAGTCCTCCCGGCCATGTCCTCCCAGCCCCTAAGGCTAAGGCACAAACCCAGGAGGTAGCATTCCAGGCACAGAGCAGACTGTGAACCCATAAATCAGGGTAAAACCCAGTAAAGGGCCAGCGTATACACCCCACACTCCCTCTCATGAGCTGCGAGGCTGGGTGGCTCACTCACCCACTCCGGGCCCCCTTTCCCTCCTGTGGCCTCGGAAAAAACATTCCTGCCTCACGGGACTGTCGCCCATGAAAGGAAGTGATGTCAGCTGCATTTCTGGGACATAGGACAGTTTCCTTCCTTCTTTTCCCTTCAAACCTTCCCACATTCCTTCCTTCAGACTAAGCACAAAGGAGTATTTGACGTGAAGAAGTTTCCATAAAATCACGCCCTGACACAGCCCCTCTGCTCCAAGCACGCGGAAGTGGCAGATAAATACTGGGCTCACAAACAAGATAATCATCTCTGTGCGTGACAGGCAGAATGTCAACACAAAGCACTACGTGGGGCCGGGAGCGCCGGGCAGGAAGCACACTCGAGGACGGCACACACCAGGGTCCCACGCGAGACGGGAGAGGGGACCCAGGCCCACGGCCGGATGCCAGGGGGTGGCATGAGGTCCCCTCCAAGAAGGCAAAACAGCAGTAACTCGACCACGTCCATGACCACGGCTCTGTCGGCAGCTCTGGGCCAGGTGGAGGCAAACACCAACTGTTACGGGGGTGCAGGGGGAGAGAAAGCAAAGAAAAACAAAACAAAAACCCCCCTCTTGGAACGAGCCCATACACCAGAATCCCCAAACCTGAAGACATGCTTAGAAACCTTGCCAACAATATCAACGCTTGTGACATAAATTGCTCCGAAGAAGATGAAATGAGTATCAAGGAATGATGTGACAAGGACTTTAAAACAGGAATGCCTCAAATATTCAAAGTGACAGGTGCAAGGAAAAAAAAAACAAAAACAAAAACAAAAACACATTCATTGACAATAAACAAGAAATTCTCAGACAAAAGCAGACAGAAAAAACAAAAAGGTAAAGAACAAATGAAAACGTAAACAGCTAACGGGAGAAAAGTATTTCCATATCACAGATAGAAAGCTAAGATTCCCACGCTGTAAGAGGTTTTATTTACGTATTTTTTAAATTAAAAAAAAATTTTAAGTTTATTTTTGAAAGAGAGACGGAGAGAAGGGGAGGGAGAGAGAGAGAGACAGAGAGAAACCCAAGCAGGCTCTACACTCTTAGCACAGAGCCTGACATGGGGCTCGAAGTCATAAACCATGAGATCATGACCTGAACTGAAATCCAGAGTGGGACACTTAATAGACTAAGCCACCCAAGTGCCCTTATTTATTTTTTAAAGTTTTATTTATTTATTTTTGAGAGCAAGAGAGAGAGCATGCAGAGGGGCAGAGAGAGAGAGAGAGGGAAACAGAGAATCCCAAGCAGCCTCCACACATTGCCAGCACGGAGCCTGATGCAGGGCATGAACTCAAGAACGGTGAGATCATGACCTGAGCTGAAATCAACAGCAGGTTGCTTAACCAACGGAGTCACCCATGTGCCCCCCCTCCATAAGAAGTTTCACAGGCTGGAGACAGAAGCCCTCAAATTCCTCCTTTACTAAAGACAGAAGATACGGGCAGGGATTCACAAATATTACATGAAACTGGCCCTTAAACATAAGACCTCAACTTCCTTTAATAACGCAAATTAAAACCCGTAATAATGGAGTAAAAATTAAAACTATATGGAGATGCCATTTCTCAGCCACCTGCTTGGCAAAAGTTCAAAATCCTAACACCACATTCTGCCAGAGAGGATGTGAGGAGGTGGGCACTCTCTTAATTGTGGGTAGAAGGCAAAATGGCACAACAGTGATAGGAGGGAATTTGGCAACATTTGACAAAACTATTTATGCGTTTACTCTCAACCCACCAATCCAATTCTAGAAATGTGACACGAACATACACCTCTAACAACACAAAAATATATGTTTAAGGTGACTCCTTACAGCACTATTTGCAATTTCAAAATGTTGGAAACTATCTAAATAATATCCAAGCAGAGATTGGAGAAGTAAACTAGGGTGCATCCACACAATGGAATACTACACAGCTGTAAACAAAAAAACGAACGAGCTCTTTCTCCATGAACTAATAGGACCTAGTTTCCAAAATGTATCTTCACATGGAGAAAGACAAGGTACAAAAGTACTTTACCTTTAGTGTAAGAAAAAAGGGGAGGGGTGCCAGGGTGGCTCACTCATTTGAGTGTCTGACTCTTGACTTCGGCCTAGACCACGATCTCACAGTTCATGAGTTCAAACCCCCCGTCAGGCTCTGCAATGACAGTGTGGAGCCAGCTTGGGATTCTCTCTCTCCCACTCTCTCTCTGCCCCTCCTGTGCTCATGCTCTCTCAAAATAAACAAATAAACTTTAAAAAGGAGAAGAAAGGGGAAATGGATAAATCTGATTTTTTTTTTTCAAAAAGAAATACAGGAGGAATAAACCAGGAGACAATGAAACTGGTTACCCAAGCACAAGTGGCAGAGAGAAGAGAAGAAGGGGTGAAGGAGGGCTGACACTGCTCTGAGTGTGTCTTTTTAAGTCCCAGAAATATATTAAAGCATGTCAAGAAAACAAAATCAATAAGGATGAAGAAAAAGAAACTGAACATAAATCAAAAGAAAGGAATTTAATCATATTTCAAATGAATAACATAGGTACACAGGGGGAGAATAGAGAGCCAATATGAATGACTTTTGAATGCAATATTATGACTTATATACCCTCAAACAAACCTTGAACTCTCCTTAGTGTGTCGGTTTGCATAGTGGTAAGGGTGGATCAGTTCCAAAACTATTTTATAGGCAGTCTAGGGTTGAGCAAACAAGTAAATGCATGATGTTGTGGACAGACAGCGTTCTCTCGACGAAAGAAGGGTCAAAAGAATATGAAATGGGGGAAGGCGAGGAAGAATTCAGTGCGATTAGAATGCAAGAAACTTGGGGAATAATAGGAAAACTTGGAATGTGGATCATAGATTAAAGTACTGTATCGATGTTAAATTTCTGAAATTCACAACTGTACTGTGTTGACTTAAGAGAATATCCTTTTTCTTAGAAAATACCCATACTGGGGCACCTGGGTGGCTCAGTCGTTTGGGCGTCCAACTTCAGCTCAGGTCATAATCTCACAGCTTGTGAGTTTGGGCCCCATGTAGGGCTCTGTGCTGACAGCTCAGAGCCTGGAGCCTGCTTCAGATTCTGTGTGTGTGTGTCTCTCTCTCTGCCCCTCCCCTACTCATGCTCTGTCTCTCTCTGTCTCTCAAAAATAAATAAACATAAAAAAAATTGTTTTAAAGAAAAAAGATTACTATGGGGGGCATGATGTATGTAATCCATACTCAAATAGTTCAGAAAAAGAACAATAATCTATATAAAATTTGTATAATCATTTATCATAACTTATGAGTATATATGTATGTGAGTCTATATCTAAACATATACATATATGTACATAAACATATGTACCAAGAGAGGGCAAGCATGGTAAAATATTAAAAAACCTGATGAACTCAGGGGCGCCTGGGTGGCTCAGTCGGTTGAGTGACTGACTTCAGCTCAGGTCACGATCTCACGGTTTGTGAGTTCGAGGCCCGCATTGGGCTCTGTGCTAACAAGCTCAGAGCCTGGAGCCTAGTTCAGATTCTGTGTCTCCCTCTCTCTCTGCCACTCCCCCACTCATGCTCTGTCTCTCTCTGTCTCAGAAATAAACATGAAAACATTTTTTTAAATAATAAAAGCCTGATGAATTGAAAAGAGCTTCTTTACAATGCTTTCTGTAAACTTTAAATTACTTCATTACTTTATTACTTTATTTATTTATTTATTTATTTATTTATTTATTTATTTATTTTAGAGAGAGAGAGACAAAGCATACAAGTTGTAGGGAGGGGTAAAGGGAGGGGGAGAGAGAATCTTAAGCAGGCTCCATACCCAGCACAGAGCCCAATGAGGGGCTCGATCCCACGACTCTGGGATCATGACCTGAGCCAAAATCAAGAGTCTGATGCTCAAATGACTGAGCCACCCAGCCGCCCCTGTAAGCTTCAAATTACTTTAAAACAAAAAGTTAAATACACATTTAAAAACAAATATCCTGCAAGTAAGAATCAAACTAAAATTCCATACATGGGGTAACTGTAAGAAAAGAATATTTGAGGAGCACCTGAGTGGCTCAGTCGGTTAAGCATCCGACTCTTGATTTCAGCTCAGGTCATGATCTCACGATTGTGAGATCAAGTTCCATGCTGGGCTCTGCACTGAGTGTGGAGCCTGCAGCCTGCATTAGATTCTATCTCTCCCTCTCTCTCTGCCACCCCCACCACTCATGCATATACTCTCTCTCACTCTCAAAATAAATGAACATTTAAGAAAAAAAGAAAAAGAGTATTTGAAGAGACAATAGCTGAGTGTTTTCTAGAACTTTAAAAAGAATTCAAGTTCTTAGTTTGAAAGAGCACTCTGGTTATTAAGCAAGATAAAGAGACAAATGATAATGAAACTGCAGAATGTCATGGGTAAAGATCTTAAAATGCAGCCTAGAGGAAAAAAACCCACATTATCAAAAAGGGTTGACAGACTGATAGCGACAGCAATAACAATAGCCTGGAAAGAAAAAGGAACTTCTACCAACGGAATGCTAAGAATGCAATGTCAACCAAGAACTTTATACCCAGCTAAACATTTAAAGGCCTGAGTAAATGGGCATTTTCAGGTATCCCACTGCTAACAGCATTTATATATCAGAGTCTGGAGGAACTATAAAGAGAAACTTCACCATATAAAACAGTTAATTCAAAGGGAGACATAGGACACAAGAAACAAAGTTAGCCTTAAAAAATTTCAATAAATGTGATGACTGGCTATAAAAATAATAAACATAATCTTTGGTGTTTAACAACACGGGGTACACAAAACAAAAACAAGATGTCCAATGAGAATTTAAAGCCAAGTAGTGTCCTCCTTGCTATATTCAATAGGAGGACATCATATTTGTTTGAAAAAAAACTTCATAGTTGAGCAAAATAAAAGAAAAAAACCAAATATATATTAGTAATCACATTAATCTGAGAGAAGATTAGATTAATATATTAAAAGATAGGGATAATCAGATGAAATAAAAGATGAAAGAATCCGGGTGTGTGAAGGATTCCCTAGGGAGGGACCCTTCAAGCCAGAAAAGGTCATCTTAGCTCAGCTACGGGGAGAAGGAAACCTGGCCAATCAACCAAGAAATGGAAGAACGACTCTGAAAGTACCAAGAAATGGCATGCGGTTGTCAATGTGCAGGAGGAAAGAAAGATGTGTCAGGAAATGCCCTACAGTTTGCAAGATACAGAAAGAAAAACAGAAAAACACGCAACCTGCCCTGGGACGGGGGAAGGCAGAGGCAAAGGGCTGGAGGGGGCCACAGAGGACTGGACGGACGAGGGATGGACTGCAGGAGACTTGTACCATATAGGATCAGTTTTCAGGAAACACAGCCAGGCCAGGCAGGACTCAGGGTCTTTGCCCAATTTCCACACCGAGACCATGTCAAACCTCAGGCACAAGAGAGCACCAGGCTTCCTCTGGACAGGGAAGAAGGAAGGGGCAGTTTAGACAGATCACAGAGGATGCTACCACCAACTGACGGATGTACTGTCCACGCTGCTTCCACACTTAACGTGGTCTTTCACAGAAACTCAGGCAGCTCTTTGGTTATCATGGACAGTGGGGTTAGGAGAGATCTACACCTGCCCAGAACAAACCAAAATGGAGACTTCAGGGTCAGGAAGCTTCATCCTCAATCCTTTCTCTCAATGGCTCACCATATGCAATACCTATATTTTGTCGGGGGCTTACTATGTGATTCACATAGCTTCCCTCATCCAATTCTAACAACAGCCCTGTAAAGCATTATTTTACCCCTATTTTACAGAAGAGAAAACCAACAGCCAAGGTTACTGTGCCATCAGGAAGTTCCAGGATAGGGTTTAACCTCCAGCATCTTGATTTCAAACTTGACACTTAGTTCAAGCACCAAGACTCAAACCTAACACTAGTCTTGGGCCCTCCCGCTGGTGTTGGCTCTGCTTTTCTTCCAAAGAGCTCAGTCTTTGCTCAACAATGCAGGAAGGATAATTTGGAAGGTGTCATGTGATGCTGTTCCCAAGCCAAGCTCATTTTGCTGGATTATCATCATCTGTACACTTGCCTGATGCCCCCGCTGAACTCTTTGGGGATGAGTCTGAGAGCTGCTCACCTCTGTGGCTAGAAGACGGAGCCCAGTGCCTGGTACACAGCAACGGCTCTGCAGAGCATTCGTTGGCGAAACGAATGAGTGACAAACAAATGGAGCAACCCCATCATGCTACGTGCCAACCTCATAATTAACACTTCTGACGTTGGGACGCATTCAGTATTCATTGCTCAATGTGTTGGTCACGCTCCCACACCTGTGTATTAGTCCCGTGCAGAAAAACATTTGTTTTCTGAAATCAGGTTGATCTCACACCTAGATGACTCATATCCCACCTAGGCCTTCTGCCTCACCGCAGCCGAGCGAGATCTCACTTCTGAGACGCCCAGAAAAGAGAGAGCAGTGTGAGTGCTATGAATGTTCCTTCCCTTGCACAGAAAGTAGTAACACCATTCGCGGTAGGAGCCATCAGCACACAGAAGGAAGAGGTGGGGAGACCGGAGGCCTTCTCTGTACTGGAAGGCCCAACTGCTGAAGGTCTCGCCCCTCTCAATGCGGCTCTGCTCTTACCTGCTCCGGAATTCTTCCAGGGAAGCTCCCCCTCTTCTTGTGGCTGTTTGTACATCCTTCTTTTCCTTTTTTTTTTTTTACAGCCTTTCTTTACTCTACCTTCCACCATCCATTTGGCACATAATTAGTGAGTGCCTATGACGTGCCTGGCACCTGGGACACACTGATGGGCAAAACCAGACAGGGATCCCACATTCTATGTTGTCTAACAGAACATCCTGCAACGATGGAAATGTTCTATATCTGCACTGCCCAACACAGTAGTCAATAGTCGCATGTGGCTACTGAAACTTTAAAATTTTTGTTTAATTTCAATTCACTGAAATCTAAACACATGTGACCCATAGCCACCATACTGGACAGTGCAGGTAACCATGCTGCAGCATAATTATCTTGCTCACCTTGGGAATCCTAACATACCTTTTCTCACATGTCTGACTCCCTCCTCACCCTCAGCCAGATTCATAAGGACAAGGGCCGTGTTGGTCATTCTTTTTTTTTTTTTTAATTAAAAAAAATTTTATGTTTACGTTTTGTGTTTATTTTTTATGTTTATTTTTTATGTAAGTATACACACACACACACACACACACATATGTATGGAGAGAGAGAGAGAGATAGAGAGAGAGAGAGAGAGAGAGAGAAAGGAGCAGAGAGAGAGAGAGGGAGACATAGAATCCAAAGCAAGCTCCAGGCTCTAAGCTGTCAGCACAGAGCCCGACGTGGGGCTTGAACTCATGAAGTGTGAGACAATCATTCTTAAATCTCCAGAACCAGTGTGCCCAACACACAGAAGTGCCTCAGTCATTGCTAAACCAGTGAACAAGTGGATAAATGAGTAAGTGCTACACATACAATGGAAGTCCTATAGAAGTTTCTGTCCCCTGATGGAAGGAGAGACTGGGCACCAAAGGCTGGAGAGCAGGGTAGGGGTGGTGCTGCTGGGCTCACAGGAAGATACAAGCCTGGGCATGGCCCTTCCTGCCCATCCTTCCCACTGCTCCAGTCTCCGTCAGCAGTTCCAGAGAGAGAAGGGAGGGCTGGGACCACCTTAAGGGCAGTTCACACCGGAGCACAGCACTGCTGTCCACCAGGCACTGTGTGCAGGCACTGAGAGGACACATCAGTTCCACAGTTAAGCAAAGCCACCTCTTCGTTGACTGCAGGATCAGGGTTTTCCAGCTGCAGTTCTCAGAAGAGAAAGTGATAGTTCTTGTGCATGAGAGCCGTTTCCTGGTCTGTGGTTGACTCACCCAAGATCCCTAAAGCGTTGTGGCCCGTTCTGAGAGCACGCTGAGAGGGGAAGGGTGGGGAGGGGAGGTGCCACGTTTATGTGTCCAGCACATCGCACGTCTGGAGGAATCAGACTCAGCAGCATCTTTCAACAGAAGCATGGTTCAGAGGTCAGGACCTTCAGAAGTAGGGGGTGGGGGGCTGCAGTTGAAAAGACCCCCCAAATCACTGCACCCACTGGTGTCCCGAGAGTTCAGAGTGCCCGACCTGCACCTGAACTCAATACATGTATGCTTATTTCATGGCTGGTCACTGTCCTGACCCTTAACTGTCCCTGAACTCAAGAGCCAAGCCCAAAATGGCAGGTAGATTTTTAAAAATCATACACAGCAATGTTAGCCATCATCTGGCATGTTATAATGATGCCTCCTGACACACCATGCATCTTAGGAAAGCTGAGGTTCCAAGATTACTTAGAACTGCTGGGAGAATGGAGCGTACATCTTACGCTTATGGCCAGATGACGAAATGCTTCAAACAGGAGAGCCAAGCATGGATCCAATATGCAAAAAGACCTGATGAAAAATAACTTCTTCCATGGCTCACATCACGTCTCCGGTGCTAAAACCCTTCCAGAGACACGCCCACCCTCAGAGCACCATCAGGCCAGAATCCTAGACCTCGGAGGGGCTCCCCAGGGTGTTCAAAGGGCACAGGGACTCTGTTTAAAACCCATTTTCTCATCCTCTCTTGCCGCGGCTCTGCTCCCAACCTCTGCCAGCTGGCCTCGCCTGTCTGCCCCTAAAACACCGTCCTCCTGGGACGGCCCGGAGTCCTCAGGTGCCCCCTGCACTTCCTGCTTCTGGGCCACTGCTTCAGCTGCACCCTGGCCATTTCCCTCAACCTTCCCACGTGGGACCCTCAGGGCCACCCGAGAGACCTCTCTTGCAGGCGGCTTGTCCATTCCGCCCCAAGTGCCTGCTGGCCGACCGTCCAGCCCCTGACTTCTCAGCACACCCAGCTTTGCAGCGGGTCGTCTGGGACCTTCTGATTCCTTACGCAGTTTCATTAGCTTCAAATTCTCTGGAAGGTGAGGAGAGCTCCCGGCACACAGGGGGCACCAGGAAACCCCTCTTTAACTGAATTGTAGAAAAAGTGATCTCAAGAGGCTAAAAAATAAAAAAAAAGCATTTTCTTTTTTTCAATTTTATTTGAAAGAGAGAGAGAGAGAATACATGAACCAGGGAGACGGGAAGGGGGAAACAGAGAGAGAACCTTAAGTGGGTTCCACCCTGACTCTGACATGGGGTTCGATCCCATGACCCTGGAATCTTGACCTGAGCCAAAATCAAGAGTTGGATCCTCAACCGACTGAGCCACCTGGGAACCCCAAGAAATTATTTTCTTTTCTCTTAATGTTTATTTATTTATTTTTGAGAGAGAGAAAAAGAGAGAGCAAGATCATGACCCGAGTTGAAGTTGGATGCTCAACCAACTGAGCTACGGAGGTGCCCCCTGCCCCACTCAAGGAATCATTTTCAAATTTAACGTAGCTCTCCTCTGAGCTCCCAGATATCTCCATCCCTCAAGAAAAACAGCAGCAATTAAGAACACTGGTCTGGAGCCAGACCAACTGGATCTGGATCCTGGACTAGCCATCTACTAACCGATAGATCACAGAATTATTTCACCTCCATATGCCTCAGTTTCCTAACCTGTAAAATGGGGAGAGACATAGGCCCCACCTCCGGGATTAATTGAGTTACTATGTATGTGGTGCTTAGAACAGGGTATAGCTCATAGCATGGACTCAATAAACAAACACTGGCTATTTTGGTATGGTATGGAAATGATTGTCTTTTCCCCATTTATTTTTTTTCTTCCCTAAACTGTGAGCATCTTGTGTCATTCATCATATTCCCAGAACAGTGACTCACTTCTAGGTACACAGTGCCTGGCTTACAGCAGTAACTAAATGTTTGAGGAAGAAAACACGAGTGTAGTTTATTGATGATGTTTGAAGTAGATGTTATGTATTTCCTACAAATCTTAATAAGACCCAGTTTCTACTGCCTGGAACATTCTTCCTTCTCCTCTTTGCCCGACCACACTCCACGCATCCTTCGGGTCTCAGATCAGATCCTGCTTCCACCTGCAAATCTGGCCTCTAACCTCCTAATTCTGGCGGGTCCCTCCCTCCCTCACGCACACGGGGCGCTCCCACATCACCATGCACTGCAGTGTGTAGATACTTCCTCAGGCTTTCCCACAAGAGGGTGAGCTGGGCAGGGACCTCATCATGCCTCACACACAGCTGAAGTCCCAGCATCCTACACCATGTCTGGCACTCTGGTTTCTCTTTCCCACCCAGTGAAGGTGAGGAGTTGTGGGTGGGAAGCCAGGCCAGCAAGGGGACATCTTGTTTAAACTCCAGGAACGCAGCACAAGTTCACTCTCCACCAGGGTGGAGAAGTAGGAGGGAATCAAGCAAGAAAGAGGCCAAAGGTGGGAAAAGAAAAAAAAGAAAAAAACCCCCCACCAGATCTCTATATTATAGAAGAAAACACACACCTAGAGACCGGAGCCTCCAACCCAGTACCATTGTCACCAAGATGGCGAGAGAAGACTCAAGACTCTTTGACTTCCATCAGGGATGGAAGTGACGAGGTTGGTCATCCTCCTGCCCAGAAGTGGAGCCTCCTGAACTCGCCTTATTGGTTTACACACAGAATGAAGATGAATATCCTAGCGTCCATGAAAAAGCTGCAGGGCATCTGGCGGTAGGGCCAAAAGCATGCCCCAGAAGCACCACCATCTACCAAAGGGGAAGAAGAGAGGTCGGCATTCACTGAGCATTGACCAGGAGCCAGACCCCGCCATTTCATCCTCTGTGGTACGTACTGTGATTCCCAGAGCACAGAGGTGAAAATCGAGGCTCCCGAGCTGGCAAGATTCGCCTAGAGTCACCGGCTCCCCAAGAGGCAGACTTTGTACTTGACTAACAGACCCTCTGTCTCCAAAGCCCATCCTCACCCTTCCCATGTCTTCCTGGCCATGCTGCCTCCAGAGTTTACAGCAAGTTTAAAGGAGACGACTAACCCTTTCTGCAACTGGGATTTCTACTCAGAAGTCCACTGCGTTTTCTCTTCCACGGCTAAGATCAATACAAAACACAGAAAATGCAACCCAGATGAAATGCACTCTACTGAAATGGATCCCCAGGACCCTTGGTGGGGAGGGGGGGGCAGGGTGGAGGGTTGGGGGAAAAGCCCATGCATTTAATTAAGAGCCTGTGAGACAGCGTGACTGTTAAGGGAGAAGGAGCGTAGCAAGTAGGGCGCTCACAGCAGATGGTGAAAACAACTGTCAGACAGATAAGGAAAGAGAGACATCTTTCGTGGCTCAGACCCTGACAAAACATGAGCTCTCTGTGACACGTCCCCAGAAGCAGGGAGCCCAGTGTGAGCACGCAGGACAGCCCGAGGTCGGGGGGGGGGGGACGCTGACATGAGTGAATGGGGTGAGGGGGGTAGACCTGGGCCAGGACCCACACCTCACAGCAGTGAAGGACTCTTGCTTTCTCTCTTTGGTCCATTCACACATGCACTCCCTCGTTCGGCAGATACTTCTTAAGCACCTACTAGGTGCCCAGCGTTGTGAGGTGCCGGGGACACAACTGTGAGCAAGACAGAGCTCAGGATCTCCTGGAGTGAGGGGGGCGGAGATTATCCACCTAATCAGGCCGGGATCATGACACAGAGGTAAGGGCTGTCGCTGAAGAGACACTGTTCTGCGTGCACTAACTGAAAGCTGTCTACACTGGGAGTCCGGGAGGGTTTGCTCGGGGAATCGCCTCTTGGGTGAGGCCCGAAGGAGGAGGAGAGGTCGATCACCCACACGAGGGCTGGCAGGACGGGAACACGGATGTGGAGCGCAGGGAGACAGGCGTGAATACGGTGCAAGGCAGGCCGGAACGGGCAGGCTTTGAGCCACAGCGCAGGCTGTGGGAAGGACTTCCTCAGCCCCTTCCCGAAAGAGCCCAAAACACCTCCCTCCTGCAGGCTCCGCCTGTCTGGGTCTTTAGCCAACCCCAACTGCACAGAGAATTCCCTGGAGCTTCAGCCTCCTCTGCGGGCTGGTCCAGAAGTAGCTGGACTGCTACCTTCCTTGTGACGTGGCTCCCGGCACCCACATGTGGACCCCTGGCTCTATGTCCCTGTGCCTACTGTCATCACCCCCACCATCCCTGCCTTTTTTCTGGCTCATTCTATCAGACTCTGCTTGTGCATCACCTCCTCCAAGAAGCCCTGTCTCCTAACTCCACTCCCAACTTGGCTTAGGCATCCCTGCCCACCGCTGCCTCAATATCACCTGCATATCTCTTCGTGGTATAAGGCACTGAAATTACCTGTCTAAACGCTTTGTGGTACATGGTAGTCCCCCAATGAGTGCTGGTTGAGTTAACATATATAAGAAAGGATTAATGGGGTGCCTGGGTGGCTCAGTCGATTAAGCATCTAACTCTTGATTTTGGCTCGGGTCATGATCCCACGGTTCACGGGTTCGAGTCCCACATCAGTCAGCACGGAGCCTGCTTGGGATCCTCTCTCTCTGCCTCTCCCCACTCGTGCACACTCTCTCAGGTATGTGCACCTGTCTTTCTCTTAAAATTTTTTTAATGTTTATTTATTTTTGAGAGACAGAGAGAGAGAGGGAGAGGGAGAGAGATAGAGTGGGGGAGGGGCAGAGAGAGAGAGGTAGACACAGAATCCGAAGCAGGTTCCAGGCTCGGAGTTGTCAGCACAGAGCCTGACGCGGGGCTCGAACCTACGAACCGTGAGATCATGACCTGGGCCAAAGTCGGACGCTTAACCGCTCAGATGACCCTCTTGCTCTCTCTCCTAAAATAAATAAATAAAACTTTAGGGAAAAAAATACTCACAAGATATAAAGTATTCTAAAATGCAAGTGGGAAAATACAGTTGGAAAACTGGGGAAACGATGAAATACCAATAGCTAATATTTACCAAATGTCTACCCCATGGCAGGTCATATTCTAAGGGCGTGCTATGAGTAATGAATTCACTGATGTTGTACCCCAGTCCCATGAGGTAGGATTATATCTGTATGAATGAAGTTTATGAATGAAGAACATGACCCAGAGAGGCTGAGCCATTGGCCAGGGGCGACGTGGACCAACACCCTTGTCCACCCACCACACAGAGCGTCAGCGGCAAGACCTCGCTCGGCCACCCCCAGGGAAAGAACATGAGAAGACACTCACCCTCGTTTGTTACCTGAAATCACAACAACAGAGTTTGGAAAAACATGACAAAGACTGGCTATAGCCAGGGGTATCACGGGAGGCCACTTAAACGTCCATCAGGGAGAGGACAGCTTATGTGGACACTTAGAAAACTCCGGGCACCTAAAGGGGGAAGCAGCTCTCCAAATGCCTGACACAGATGGATTTTGGATCTTTAAGTTAAAACAAGATGTTCTCCCCATTTCCAGTCTCTGCTTGGATGTCACCTTCTCCGTGAGGCCTGGGATTCGTGCGTGTGTGTGTGTGTGTGTGTGTGTGTGTGTGTGTGTGTGTGTTCGTGTCTTTTCATCTGAGGCCCAGAGGGAAATCACTCACTCCTCGTCATTCTACCTCCCTGGAACACCAGGTCAGCATCTTTGGAACCACTAAAGATGTCTCAAAGGAAGGCCCCAGGGGTGCTGGCCAGAATCATGCCCTAGGACACAGGGAAACATTTGCTGGTTTGAACTTCAATCAGTGCAGTGCCTTTTTTTCCCTTCTTAACACTGATCACAGGGGCGCCTGGGTGGCTCAGTCAGTTAAGCGTCTAAGCGTCTAACTTCAACCCAAGTCATGATCTCATGGCTTGTGAGTTCAAGCCCCTCATCCAATCTGTGCTGACAGCTCAGAGCCTGGAGCCTGCTTCAGATTCTGTCTCTCTTTCCCCCCCCCCCCCCACTCTCTCTCCCCACCCCCCCACTCACATTCCGTCTCTCCTTCAAAAAAAATCATTAAAAAAATTTAAAAAACAACAACAAAGACAAAAACTGATCACAGACCACCGAGAACTTCAGTATCAGTGAATCCCGGCACCACACCCCAACTCCTCCTCTTGGTCCTCTATGTCTCAACCTCTTTGAGCCTCAGTTTCCCCACCCAGAGGCAAGGCCAATCATAGCAAACCTTGCTGTGTTGCTGTGTTATTAAGTCGCTAACTCAGAGAAACGCCGAGGGGGTTAAATGCTATCCAGTGTGCTGAACACAAAAAAGGAGCTCAGCACCACCACTATCATAATCATTAAAGACGGCTGACCTTTCGTATGACAGGTGGGGGTGTGGGGTGAGCCAGGGGCCCGGGGGGTCCACCCTGACAGGAAGGAGTAGCTTTGTACCAAAGGTGGCAAGGCAACTTTCATTACTGTTTTGAGACCCTCTGCAGACAACACACACCCTTCCTGCTTGCACGCAGTGGGGGAGGAGGGGGGCACTTCCACTCCTCACCCCACGTGCTTGGACTCACCGTGAGGAATGGCAACTTGGAAATGGTTCCCGAGACTTGTTTTCAAGTAGCTGAGAGAGGAAAACAAGATCTGAGCTGACAAGGAAAGTGATGAGTCGATCTCCGGATCTTGACATCAGCCTCAATGGAAGCCAAAAAGCAAATCCAGGAGTGGGGAGCAAACCACAATGCTGATCTCCCCCCTCGGATTTGCCACGGGTCAGGTGATAGTCAGATTTTCCATCACCATCTGGCACTCTGCACTCCAAGGCAGTGGCCAAGCTGGAAGGTCTTCATGTTAGCACAGAAGAGACTTTTAAAAGTTCATCCATTAGCACAGAGTCACTTGCGTGCTACGCTTTGAAAGACAAACCAGATACACCCCCCAGGCTGTTGTTGTCATTACTGGTTTGGAAGAGGACCCACTTTTGAGGAACAAAAAGGTTGGTCCAAGTCTGCTGGCCTGGGAGCGTGTGTGTTTGAAGCGTGTTAAACAGCTGGGCCCCGGGGAAACACACACCTGCGTCAACGACACTGCTGATGTGATTCACTCCACGGCAGGGAGCCGCTGACCCTGACGCTCGCAGCCAGCTGACCCTCGGCCGCTTCCGGAGACAAGCTGGGAGCCTCCAGAAGCAGTAGTGATTCAAAGGGCACGAACTGGGGTCAAGTTCAGGGTACAGAGTGAGAAGTTTGTGGAGGTCACGATTTTGGGGAAGTATCTGGGTCTTTAAGCAGTATACCCTTAGGTAGAACTGACCTATAATGTTCCTTGCTCTTCCCTCCTTGTCTGGTTTGGAAGTCCAGGTTACATTGGCCTCGTCGAAGGAGCTGGAGTGTATCTCCTTTGTTTCCGTTCCGAGCAATCGTTTGGGGAAGAGCTCTCTTCTAGAATATCTGGTAGGCTTGCCCGTGAAACCGTCTGGGCCTTGTGTGCCTTCTTCCTGTTTTCTATGAGCTGGGTGATGACGGAGTTAATAATTTCTTTAATAGTTAGTGACCTGTGCAGGTTTTCTGGTCGTCCCTAAGTCCATTCCATTAAGCTGTGTTGTTTTTTTTTTTTTTTAGGAGACTGACCATTTTATCCAGGGTTCCAAACTGAATGGCACAGTGTTAGTCCCACTCTCCGAGGCTTGGAAGGATTGATTATATCCTTCCTGTAATAAGCAACGAGGGCAAGTCCATGAAGCGGCCCCCACCCCCCAAATCGGGGCATGTGTTTGCCAGGGATCAGGGTTTAGGGACTGCCTTATCCCGCCAGCAAGCTAGCAGGACAGGGATGCAGAGGCCGGCTCTGAAGTCAAAGTGCCTGGATTCCTCTCCTAGTCCCAAACCTGGGCACATGTATCCGTAGTCTCCTCCTCTGTAAAATGGGTAGAATAACAAGAGTGACCTCTAAAGACCCTATGAGGATCACACAAAATACTTCGTAAACCCCAAGGCCACATCGTAAGGGAGTCCCCATAGCCTTAAAACATTCGACTGAATAACCTTTCACTTCACAAACTTTCAACTTAACAATTCTCGTGAATGTCAACTCCAGGTCCAGAGCAAAAGTACTTCCACTCCTTCCAGAACCACCAACTGGCACTTACAACCACCGTCTGTCATTCTCATCTCAACCCTCTTGGCACTTACTAGTCTAGAGCCATGGTTCTGCAGGTGGGATCCCTGGACCAGCAGTGGCATGCGGGAACTTTCTAGAAATGCAGACTCTCGGGCTGGACTCCACATGTACTGAATCAGACACTCTGGAGGTTGGCATAACAGTCTTGTGGGTCTTTTTTTTTAATTTTTTTTATGTTTATTTATTTTTGAAAGAGACAGAGCGTGAGCAGGGTTGGGGGGGGGGGCAGGGGAGCAGGGGTGGGGAGAGAGAGGGAGACACAGAATCCAAAGTAGGCTCCAGGCTCCAGCTGTCAGCACAGAACCCCCATGGGGCTCGAACCCATGAGCAGTGAGATCATGACCTGAGCTGAAGCTGGACACTGAACTGACTGAGCCACCCAGGCGCCCCCACACTCTTGTGTTTAACACACTTTTCAGGGGATTCTGATGCCGGCTCCATGAGTGAGAACCCTAAGTTTTTAAAAGCCACAGGGAACTAACTCCCCAGGCTCTTGCTGGGTTCTGAGGGGCTTTTAAAGGATGGCTATTCCCCTGTGATCAATAAAGAGGAAAAGGATAATCATGCTGGAAGGGGAGTAGGAAAGAGATACATAAACATTACAGGAGTGAAAGCTGAGATCATTTTAGAAGGTCAATGGAGAGAAAACGGCAAATGTTGCCCGTTTGTGTGGGACGGCTCACTCAACGATCAGAACAATTCTGATCAAGCCATGTCTGAGATGCAGTTCCCAAACGACAGACAACAGACATCAGGACATGAGGAGAAGGATTCTCAAAATTCACAGAAATGCGAATGCATCAACGGTGGAAGTGCATTGGCTTCACGGACACTTGGAAAACGCTGGGCGTCTGTGGGCAGCCCCAGGGCCCTGAGCAGAACGCTGGCTCCTGGTTAGGGGGTTGCCACAGGACAGAGGCTCATCTGAGTCAGTAAAGCGCTGATGCTTTGATCTGTTCAGACTAGAGCGTGCTAACCAGTTCTCCTGGACCAGACCGCTAAAACCGGTGCATTTTAGAAAAAAAAAAAAAAAAATTTTTTTTTTTAAGTGAGAAGGAGAGGGAGAAGGAGGGAGAGATGCTCGGGACTAAAGTGCATCCGCAGCAAGAAGTTATGTCATGTTTTAAACCGTTGAAGGGCCAGTTCACATTCCCACTTAACAAGCTTAAAATCCGAGGTGTAACTTGGGCTCTACTAGCAAATGGATCCGGGAACCGTTCGTTGCCGACAACGAAATGCCTCCCCTGGAACTACTGTATAGTTGAAATTCAGCATTGAACATGCATAACCCACACCCTGCCCCTGAGATCTGGACTCATTCGATTTGGGGTGGAGCCCACTTTTTAACAAGCTCCCCAAGGGCTACCGAGGCAGATGGTTCTGGACCACAGAGCCATTTGTCATTACCAGAGGAGTGAGAATCAAAGCAGTACTGAGTGGCCGCATACAAACACTGCTGGGGAAAATGCAGTCTGAAACCAAAACACCCCCCCGCCGGAGCCCCAATTTAGCATTTGTTCCCACAGCACAGATCAGGGAAGTCAGCAGTAAATGAGTAACGTGTTATATAAGTTGCTTTTCTGTATGCAGAACCTTAATTCACCAACGAGAAGTTGAAATCATAAAAAAAGTAAGCCCGCCCCCAAAACAAATGCCGGGAAAGCGAAGCCAGGATCTCCCCATCGCCTTCTGCCAGGCAAAGATGAGCCCTCCATGGGGCTGCAAACCCCCCGGGCTTACCTTGTGCCACAAGGAGCTGGATCCTTTGGTGGAGGTAGGGAGAGAGCTGACGCTCAGGTTTCCACATGGGCAGGGACACTGGCTTCATCGAGACTTTTCTCTGGTCGAAAACCTAAGTGGAGCCATGGTTTGCTTGACTACACCTCTGGCCCCTTGCTGACAAGTTCTGGAAGCACAAAGCCCCTCTGTCTTGAGTCTTATCTAAGAGCCCCAAACTGCTTTCTCTCTTTGGCAAGGATTCCCAGTCTTTTCCTTTCCCCAATTTCCCCAAGACCTACACAGTAAGCTAGTTCTAACTAGAATGTTAAAGGCTGACCGTGTTTGGAGAACTTATCAGCCCAATGACCACAGAAAATGTGAAAGTGGGCATGGCAAAGATATACCATGTGTATAAAATACATGTTACTGGGGTGCCTGGGTGGCTCAGTCAGTTGAGCATCCGACTTCAGCTAGGTCATGATCTTATAGTTTGTGGGTTTGAGCCCCGCATCAGGCTCTGTGCTGACAGCTTGCTCAGAGCCTGCAGCCTGCTTCAGATTCTGTGTCTCCTTCTCACCCTCTGCCCCTCCCCCGCTCATACTCTCTCTCTCTGTCTCTCAAAAATAAATAAATGTTTAAAAAAAAATTTTTTTTTAATTTTTTTTTTAACGTTTATTTATTTTTGAGATAGAGAGAGAGACAGAGCATGAATGGGGGAGGAGCAGAGAGAGGGAGACACAGAATCGGAAGCAAGCTCCAGGCTCTGAGCCATCAGCCCAGAGCCCGACGCGGGGCTCGAACTCACGGACCCCGAGATCGCGAGATCGTGACCTGAGCTGAAGTCGGACGCTCAACCGACTGAGCCACCCAGGCGCCCCCAAAATTTTTTTTTTTAAATAAAATACACATTACCTCTTCCAATGAGCCAGCCTCAGGAACCTTCTCAACACTGACATGGAACCATTCACTCTCAACTTAACTAGAGAGCAAACTAAGTTTCAGATACTTTTTTTTTTTAAGTTTAGTTATTTATTTAGAGAGAGAGAGGGATAGCAGGGGAGGGGCAGAGAGGGAGAGAGAGGCTCCATGCTGTCAGCACAGAGGACTCGAACTCACGAACCATGAGATCTTGACCTGAACCAATGTCAACAGTCAGACACTTAACCAACTGAGCCACCCAGGTGTCCCTAAACTCCAAGTTTTGGAGGCAGAAGTCCCTATCGTTTTATTGTGCTACTCCAAACGCCTAGCATAGTAGCTAACTCTTAGGAAGTGCTAAAAAAAGAAAAGAAAAGAAAAGAAAAGAAAAGAAAAGAAAAGAAAAGAAAAGAAAAGAGAAAAAACACTGAATTGACTTAAACTGACACCTGATGTGAACCTTAATGGCCACCCCCATTTTACAGAGCACATTTCCAAATGCCTTAGAGTCACGTGGGGCTGCTTATTTAAAAACCCATCTTCTGGGCTAACCACCCCACACTTGGTAAATCAGACTCCACGGGACCTTCATTTTTAACAAGGGGCCGGGTAATCTACACACATAACATTTGAGAGTCACAGCCCTAACCTTGCAGGGGAATCTCAAGGACACCAACACTAGGCAATGTGATCAAGCGAAAGAGCCCTTTGAGAACACCCAAAACAGAACACAACAGAGGCAGGTAGCCTCCTCCTCTCCACCCAGGCACGGGCCCAGGTGGAGAACGTTCAACGTCAGGAAAAAAAAAAAAAAAAATGAGGCCAGTAAGAGACCAGAGATGAGAAAGGTCTAGAGAAGCATCGTAGAGCCGAGGCCGGGATCTAACAAGGCCACCTTGCAGCCCAGCAGGCTCATCCTTGGCCTTTCCCCCTGCTGGGGGGGTGGGGGGGTACCACGCCCCACCGGCAGATCGTAAACCAGAGGGCACCGACCAGGCCCATAGATGGAGGGCAACCTCGGAAAGTCGTGTGGAAGGAGAGGCCTACCTCCATCTGCCCTTCTCTCCGCGTCCGGCTTCCCCGCTTCCCTCTGCAGTCTGGCGGCTACAGTCCGCGAGCCTTCCTCCCCCGTGCTGTTCCTCCCACTCCCAAGGCGGCCACATTCGAAGCAGGACAGGGGACCGTGCCGGCCGGCCGGGGACCCAGGAGTCACCCCCGGGTCCCCTGCACCCACACCCAAGGAACCTCAGACTACCGGCCCGCCAGCCACCCTCCCCGAGCCGGGGAATCCCTCTCCCGCCGGCAGCTGTCGCGGAACGTCAGACACGGATGTTTATGCCAGGCCTCATTTACACAAGCCCACTCCTCCCCGAGAGATGAATTTTTAAAACAAACAGCTTTTACATATGTTAGCAGGCAGAGTCATGTCAGCATCAGGGATCCCCAGACGGAAACATGAGTCAATCTGGGGCAGACACTGCTAAATAAATCCTGTTTGGGTGAAATCCCTCTCTCTGGAGAAAGGCCTCAGATTCCCCAGCAAGATTCCCTCAAGACGCGGGGCTGTCTCTGCCGCGGGGCGTGCCCTGAGCACTCTGGACTCTGCAATCACCGTCGCGCTCCTGGGCATCGGCTCCATCACCCCCTCCCGGGAGCGCTGCCAGCCCATCCCACCTGCGTCCTTTACCTTACTCCCACACACACTCTAGTGCCACCCAGGGCATCAGATGTCCCTGCTCGGTCGGGAACGGGTTGTCCACGCTTATGCCAAGGGTTCTGGCAGCTCAAGAGGGAAATGTCACCACCAAGGCACACGGATATCCGAGAAATGAGGGGGTGCATGAAACAGGTACAGACGGCCTGGCGGACCCAGGCCACTAAGGCCCAGTCAAGGAGTAACTTCACCATTAAGGAAACGTCAGGCTTGGGAGCGTTAATGACGTTTTGCCTCCTCTTTCCTTAACTCTGCCTGTGGGGACTTGGTAAGAGAGAGGAATTCTGTGCCTTTGCTGTGCTGCTTCCAGGGTGGAGTAAGAAGGTGCAAACCCAGGGAATTAGCATAGGACGGGGTCAGGGCGCTCTCAGATCCACCCTGGACATGGGGCCGGAGCACCCATGCTAGTGATAGAGGAGGGGCAGAGGCTCCAGCTGAAGAACTGGCACGGAGAAGTTCAAGTCCAAACTGGGTCTGAGAAGAGGGGCAGACCCCGCCTTTCTGGGCTACATGGTTTTGGGGGTGGGGGCTCAATGAGCTCGAAAGCAAAGGCTCTAGGAGGCGCGTTCCACCCCAGAGAGGCACTGGCCAGCCCTCTGGGGACACGAGTCTCAGGTCCCGGTGGGTGAGGACTTTGAGCTGTCCTCCAGAACAGGGGCTCTCGAGGGGTTACCATGGCCTTGGGTGTGTTCGAGTAGTAAGGGAGCATCTGTGGCTTGGCCTTCACACATGCACAGGCGTCTGCAACCAGTGTGGGCCTATGACCAAGTCCACACGACTCTCGCCGAGCGAGCCGGAAGGGGAATGACTGCCTAGCTAAGAGTCGGGGTCTCAAGCACTCCCCCAGGCTGCATGCAAAGTGCCGGGCCACCACAGCCAGAAGCGAACACAAGACAAAGACAAGCCACGTACCGAGCCCGTTCTCTGCCGGTGCCGCGTGGTTCACACCACACTCCGCCAGGTCTTGCTCTCCGACATCGTTCAAATCCAAGCCAGGCTGATGGGAGCCGTTTCCAAAGTGCCTCTCGTCCTTCTCGGAACCGGCGTCCCCATTTTCCATCCCATTCTGCGCCTTTTTCAGCGGCATTATTTGCAAACCACTGGGGGTAGTCCTGTAAGACACCGTCTTGGCGGCCCTGTCACCTCCTGCGGGGGGCTTGGCCGAATACCCTTTCTTCGGCTTGGACAGGGCAGGGTTGATCCGTTTCCGTTTATGGGAAGTCCCTTTGCTCTTCCCGGACTCTGAAGGTCTGTGGGAGAGTTTCTCAACCGACGGGCCTCGGCCGTCACGCAGGAGCTTGGAGGTGCTGGCCTGCTTCCCTGACTTGATCCTTTTGTCCTTGGACACGTGCAGCCCGTTGAATTCGTCGATAAACTCCTCACAGTGCAACAGATGGTGCTCGGGCTCCCACGTGTCCTCCGTGCTGCCGTAGCCTTTCCATCGGATGAGATACTCCCATTTTCCTTTCTTGTTCTTCCTCTTGTCTACAATCCTTTCGACCTGAGGTACGAGATAAGAGAGTCAGGGAAGAGAGAGAAAAAGAGGGCAGAGGAAAGAAGTCAGGCCCGGGCAACAACCGCACAAAGCCCTCAGGACAGAGACACACGGGCCAGGGGACAGGCCGTTCGACATCGGAAGCTGACACTTCCAGGAGCGTTCAAGAAGGCTGGTTTATTTTAGGACATCACTGAATGGAACCAAAGGCACTCGGCTGTTTCCCATGACAACTGTGTGAGGCCATGCCTGGCTGGTGGCACCTGCCTGTCCTTCCAAGGCTTACTCTTGCTTGAAATCACAGCACGAGCTTTCACGAAAGATCTTTATTCTTTTCACTGCACTGAAGTAAAATCAGACGTTTGGAGACCAGTGCGGTGTGACTTTTTCACCCTTACTTATAGTAACATTTATTGAGCATTCACATGGTAGGCACTATGCTAATGTATCCTTATTTATAATAATAGGAATGATTAGTCACACTCATTGGAGTGACTAAATGCTGGGCTTGGCGGTCCCATGTCATTTTCCCCTCACAACAACCCAGTGCAGTCAGTACGCATTCGTTCTTACCCCCACTTTATACTTAAGGAAACAAGGCTTCAGGGAGATTAAGTCACTTAACCAAGTTCCAAGCTGGTAAGGGCAGAGCTGGGATTTGAACCACTCTTACCCCAGACTTATTTTCATAATCACAGGCCAAACCAACTCTCTCTACTACAAAAATCTTCCATACTGACCAAAAATGACTTGCATCAACAAAACTCAACCCCCCCTCCCCCCACATGGAGGGTACAGCTGGTAGGCGAGGTGATAGGTAACACTCGCTGAGAGCCTATTATATGCCTTGCATAACCCCATGGGTGTAACTGCTGTTTTTCCTGTTTGATAGATGAAGTGATTGAGTATCAGATAAACTGCCTATCAGGCAGGGCTAAGCGGTGGCAGAGGTGAGGTCTGAACCTCTATCCATCTGGCTCTAAAACTCTGTGCTAACTGTCCACATACCTTCAAAGTTATGAAAATCCCTGCCTTCAAGTAATCTCCCGAAAGAACACGGTTAGGAAAATGCCAGTCTTAATGCTAATAACTGGTCAATCCAGGGGAAGAGCATGTGAGGGTCCTTTACTACCCTGTCAACTTGACCCTAGATGTAAAATGCTTTAAATTAAAAAAAAAAAAAAAAAAACTGACAAAATACCCAATGCTCTACCCTAAAAAAGCTAAATTTCAGTGAAAAAATAAAACAACTACATTCAAAAAAATAAAACAACTACATCCAAAATCATGGGATTTTGACCCCATGAAATGAATAAGTGAGGAATATGTCCTTGAAACTCATGAAAAGAAAAGCAAAGCGAGAAGGGAGAAATCAATACACGTATAGTCGATCATATTTCAAGATGGCTATCAAATACATGGAGGGTTCGCTATATGACTGTTTATGTTTACGTGTTTGAATTTTTCTGTTTAAAATTTTACATAATAAAAAGAAAAAATAACTTCGAAAAGACTGTCTCCCAATGGTTTATGTACAACAGAGGCTATGCAAAATAATTAAGCGATTTTCATTGCTTTGCATTTAATAAATATGCAAATAGCTAGGCCATGCTGCCTCTTCATAATACTGTTTCTTTAGAGACAATTTAAATGGTTTCCTTAATTGATTTATCTACGATCAAATTGGCCTATTTCTATTAAAACTCCTTTCCTTACAAAATGCTCTGTGAACATCTGTTTTAGATTCATTACATAATTTTTAGATGTATCACAAAAACTCTGTAACAGTTTAAAAAAGTAAAACCATGCCAAACTAATCCAACTCCCAATCTTTGGATCGAGGAACAGGACTAGTTGAGTATTCATTTGTGATAATGCTTCAGAAAGTCCAGGGTATTTCTGGAGGAGCCTGCACCTTTGCACTTCGGGAGGTCTTTGGAGGGGGAAACCCTCTGCAGGTTTACAGAGGGAACAGGGAATAAGCAAGCTGGCACTGCCTTGAAAGAGCAGCATTCCCAAGAGCACCAGCCTAGGAGTATCAGGAGTGAGCCCAGATACTTCTTAGGAGCTAAGGGATTTGTGCTGGCACGGAGGTCTGCAGCTTCAGAAAATATATGGAGAACACTCCTTCCCCAGGACAAAGCAGAAAACCATGTTAGACAAAGAGCCAACACGATGGATAGGTGGGTGGGTGGATGCGTGAAAATGGATGGCTGAGTGGATGAATGTATAGATAGGTGGATCACGGGATGGATGGATGGAAAGAAGGAAGGGAGGAAGGAAGGAAAGGAAAAATGGATGGCTGGCAGAGAGATGAACACATGGGATGGGTGGATGAAAAAAAGGACAGATAAATGGACAGATGACTGGCTGGATGGGTGAAAGGTGGGTAAAGAGATGAGTTCTGAAATGAATGGGTAGATGATGGATGGCACTCACTCATCAAAATGAGCTTAGCATAGTATTTAAGAACACAGGCTGTGGAACAACACTATCTGGTTTAAATCCCCTGGTAAGTCTTTTATTATGTTTTCTTGAACAAATGAAACCTCTCTGGGCCTCAGATGACTCACCAGGCAAGGGGAAAATAATAGCACCCATCTCACAGGGTGGTTGTGGAGAATATACAAGTAAGTAGTTTTGCATTCCATAGTAAAGGTCACTTAATCTTGCATATCCTCCTGTGAATACAAATCTTGGTGGTATCTAAAGACAGAAAGTTTCCTCACCTTGCGGAATACGACCCCCCTAAGGATAACCAACTCCTCCCTGAAGAGACAGTCAACCTACTTGCGTAAGTCCTTCCAAGTGTGGGAGATGGCTGTGCAGAGCAGTCCTGCTCGAGAAGCCTGGGGAGTTGCAAGGGTGCAGTGTCTACGCGGCTACTGAGGCCCACACTGTGAGTGGGGGGCTTGGTTTCTTCCCTCCTAGTTACCGGAAGACTGAGTCACAGAGTCACAAGTGGGTCTGCCTCCACCTCTGGTCCCATCCACAAAGCCACTGGGTGCCTTGACAGCCATTTCTACTTAAATTAACCCAATACCAACAACAAATAGTATTAACGGGATCATCCCGAATAGTCTGATGTGTGTGGGGAAACTGTTGGCCCTGCCATTTTCTATCCACATGACCCGAACAAGTTGCCCAACTTCTCTGGGCCTCAGTCTCCCCATCTGTAAAAGAGGTACACAAAATGAACCTGCTTTTTCTGAGAGACGAAAATACCCACCGAGAGCTCAGAGGAAAGCTGGCTCCAAATTTCCCATCATACTTGGAATCTGCAGTCTCCTAGGACCGAATTTCCTTCCTTACATCCCCGTATAGGTTCTCTGACCCTCTTTTCCACTTCTTCTCAGGAGAGTCTCAAACAGAACCAGAATTCTAATCTGTGCTGGTGATAACAACGGCCACGTTATTTAGGACTTGATCTTGCTCAGGTTCCGACAGTCTCTGCGGAAATCCCTTCTTTCCCCTTACCCTCTCCCAGCCTCCTCTGCTGACCCCTAACTCCTCACACCTGCTGAAAGCACCCACCTGGGCCTCCAGGTCTCAGCAGCGCTGTTCCTGACGCACCACGCCCACCTTACCTGCCCTGCACTACCTGAAGTTCAGTCCCTCCAGATGGAAACAATCATCAACTCCCTCCCCTTGGAATGAGTAACAAACACATGAATGGCATTAAAACCTTGTACGCTCACACACACACCCACTGGCTCCTTTCTTTCAAAGATAAGCAATCGGAGACCCTGAAATGTTTCTTACAGCTCAACCAAATCATTATTTACCGTTTACTCCCTGCGATCCCAGCCAGTATGAGACAATATTCTACCACAGGGGGAAGTGGCAGGGGGGGATGGCAGGGAACTTCCAACGCAGTTATTACCACTGCCAGGATGTCGAGCGGATGGCTGTCTCGTTAGGAATGATAATGATGTTAATCACCTTTATTGGTACGTGCTGTTCCAGGAACTGTGCTAAGCACTCATGAGGTTTTAGACTTGATCTCAGCACCCAGGCAGGCAGCTGGACATTATACTCACCCTTTGAAAGGTGAGAAAACTGAGTCTCAGAGAAGGTAGGAAACCTTCCCTCGATCACACAGTCAGTAGGGGGTTAGCCAAAATTGGAATTCTAGTTCGTCAGACCCCTCAGCCCAAGTCCTTGGCCCCCTGGCCACACCTCGCCCCTGGGAAACCATCGGGCTAATGGGGGACACAGCCCTTAAATGAACGAGCGTGAAGTAACACATGACGGTAACAAATGATGGTGAAGATAATGTCACGTGGGAAACAACGGCGGAGGGAATGGGGTTACTTCAGATCAGAAGGGTAGCAAGACTCCTCTGAGAAAGAACAATTTAAGCTAACACCAAACTGGGCCCTCAGAGGCAGAGAAAATCTGAGCTGGTGAAATGAGGGGACTTTCCAAGCAGAAAGGAGAAAGGTCCCTCCCCACCTTCCTCTTCAGCCTTCTGCTAGCAGGCCAGTCGAAAAACACCACCACCCAACATTTATCCAGAATTGACGAAATGCCAGCCACTTCTGAAAGTGATCCCCATAGACTGACCCTATGTTATATATATGAACTCATTTAATCTTGAAAATAACCCAACAAGGCAGGTAATTTCATTCTCTTTTTTTAATGTTTATTTATTTTTGAGCGATAGCACGTGCCAAGGGGCAGAGACATGGGGACAGAGGATCTGAAGCAGGTTCTGCACTGCCAGCACAGAGTCCAACACAGGGCTCAAACTCATGAACCAGGAGATCACGACCTGAGCCACAATCAAGAGTTGGATGCTTAACAGACTGAGACACCCAGTGGCCCCTCTCTCTCTCTCTTTTAAAAAAAATTTTTTTAATGTTTATTTCTTAGAGAGAGAGAGAGAGAGAGCCAGAGAGAGAAGGAGACACAGAATCTGAAGCAGGCTCCAGGCTCTGAGCTATCAGCCCAGAGCCCCACGCGGGGCTTGAACTCACAAACCACAAGACCAACTTAGATGGACGTTTAACCAACTGAGCCACGCAGGCACCTCTCCCTCTCTCTTTTTTGTAATGTTTATTTATTTTTGAGAGAGAGAGACAGAGAGAGAGAGAGAGAGAGACAGAGTGCAAGCAGGGCAGGGACAGAGAGAGAGGGAGACAGAATCCTAAGCAGGCTCCAGGCCCCAAGCTGTCAGCACAGAGCCCAACGCGGGTCTCAAGCCCACGAACCTCAAGATCATGACTTGAGCCAAAGTTGGACACTCAACCAACTAAGCCACCCAGGCACCCCCTCTCTATTTTTTAACAGAGGATAAAACTGAGGCACCAAGAGGCTAAGGTCCTTGGCCAAGGCCTCACCTCTGACAAGCAGTGGAGAGGTAAGGCTCGGTCAGAAGCATCTTGGCTTCGGACCCCATACTTTCACTGACTACACTACATCCATCACCCCCTCTTGACCAGTAGGCCCAACCTGACTGAGGCTGACAGCTTATGTATAGCTTCAGACATTTGCCCTCAGCACTGCCAAGTTCACAGAAGACCTCTATCACCTTTAGGTGGCTTAGGAGTAAGTCTCCTGCGCCGGACTCTCCCAGCCTGCCCTGAGGGCCTGCCTCTACGGCTGCTCCAATTCTCCATCGGTTCAAATGGAAACAGACCAATTATCATTCATATTCCCTACCCCCAGCTTCCCACCAAATGAAAACAGTATATGAAATTACAATAGCTCAGGAACCCAGGGTTACCAAAGGTTTTCCAGACGCTCGAAGGAATGCCTCCCACATCAGAGGGAGTTGGACCGAGAAACTTTGCATTACTAATTCATGCCTTGCCCTCTGAATGCCAAGAGCAAAGCAAGAAAGAATAAAGGAAGATGCCCACGCCTGCTGTGTACCCATGGATACACCAGCACATTCAACCCTAGACATCCCCAGATTCTGGACCCCTAGCCCACATCTGCAAGGACCTCTCTGCATCCTTCCAACATCCTGGGATAACTCCCGTGGGGGCAGAAAGGCATGCGGACACCATCAGTACAACTTGGGGTATGAAGTCTTCAGGAAGGATAAAGACAGGACACGTTCTGGAAGCAACTAGGCATGGGCTGTTTCAGGTCTGGAAGACTGATTGCTCCAGGTTATCTAATCAGAGAAGGCAGTATAAATAGGCAGTGTTTCCCACCCAGTCCGGCAAAACCGCACTAGAGAAACAGATGCCAGACCAAGAATTTTGGCTCAGAGCCACGTAATTTAAGCCAGCCTCCAGGTGAGACTCTAAAGTGAAAAATTCAGCAGCATCCAAGTGATGAGGGACCGAGAGGAATTCCCACACCCCTCTCCTGGGGAACACTGAACCAGAGAGACCGCTCCTTGATCAAGAACACGCAGACAGAACCCGGCAAGAGCAACATCACTGCAGGACATATTTATGAGAACTTCTACAACACATCTGAACACAAACATCACTAAAAGTTCTCAGCAAAATCCTCACCAGGAAAAGCACCACTGCGTATTTTTACATAGCATTTGTGTCATGTTTTCAAAGACGACAGAAAATACAACCTGTTTTTAGAAAAGAGAGAAAGGTAAAAGATGAAATGAAACCAAGAGGTTGAGCAGGAAGCTGAAATGAAAGAAGGCTCATTTACATAAGAAAGGATGTAAGGGAACCAAAGGAAAAAACACAAGCAAAGAAATAAAATTCCCATTGGAACCAGAAAAGGACAGAATCAACATGCAGAAAATCAAATCCATGATGGAGACAGTGTACTTGAAAAGCTCTCCAAGGACACAGGTCTTTAAAGAAAACCTTGAGGAACATGACAAACAGACTTCTATCTAGGAGGGCTAACAGAGACCCAACCAAGGTAAAGTCTGGGAGAGGGGGAAAAAAACCAAAATAGGCCAAAACACTAACAAGTCCTACCAGAAGAAATCTCTGCATCTTGAGTCTGTAGGGGGGTGGGAGGGAGGGTAGGGTGTGTGATGGGCATTGAGGGGGGCACCTGTTGGGATGAGCACTGGGTGTTGTATGGAAACCAATTTGACAATAAATATCATATTAAAATAAATAAATAAATAATAAAATAGCTTAACAATATTACCTCATTAAAGACTTTAAAAAAAGGAAAGAAAGATCTCAGTGATGGGGAATGCAGAGGTTGAGAATCAATCAACTTTGTTTCTTTATTTCTCTTCTTGCAGAACTTCTTAACTTCAAAAAATTAAACCCCCCACTCCCACACCCCAACTCTCCAAAATGGTAGGCAAAAAAATTAGGCAGACTTCAGAGAACATTAAAATACCAGGATACCAACTGACAAAAATAAATATTGCAAACTTAAGAATTCTAAAACCGGTGAGGTGAGTCTTCAGATGAAAACGAAGGAGGAAAAGATCTCCTGTGTAAAGAACAAAATATATATAACTATCCATTTAAAAAATGACTCTATCCTGCAGTGCCAGAAAATAACTACTTAAAAATTAAAATAAACAAGCCTTAAATGATGGGAGAATGCCAAAAGGAACCAACTGAAAGAGCTCCCAGTGGCCAAAGCTAGAAAAATTTGAATAAGAAAATAAATAGTGATAGTACTACATTTACAACCCAAGGAGTAAAATAAATATCCATGAGTTCATCTGATATAAATAAATGAATTACTTATCAGAAGTTGCCTGCAGGCTAAATCTGGCCCAATGCCTGTTTTAAAAATAAAGATTTATTGGGACATACCGATGTCCATTCATCTATGTATCATCTATGGGTGTTCCAAACCACAAAAGTAGGGCTAGCTGTGTAGTGGAGACTGCATGGTCCATAAAGTCTAAAATATTTGCTATCTGGCCTATAACAGAAAAGGTTTGCTGACTCTGGAAGAAACAAACAAGTAGGGGAGAAAATACCAATATCCCTTACAGAAGAATTCCACATAAGGAATGTAAAAAAGGAATAAGGGAAATAGAAAAATCACCACCAGAATACCACAGAAATAATTGCTATAGGAAAGATCCACAGACAGATGCTAAAATTAGTGGGTAACATTTTGAAGAGAAATTAGATATTTGGAGAGCATCAAAATATCCCCCAACATACTTACTGACCACCATGGTAATTGCAACAGATGCCCACCTACTGATATTCCCTCCTTTAGGGGTTGGAGCTTAATTCCTCTCCCCTTGAGTGACAGGGCTTAATGACTTCTTTCTAATGAGTAGAGTATGTGAAGGGAAAAACAGTAACTACAGTGGAGGAGAGATATGGCAAAGACCGTGATCAAGGCTATGTCGTCCATGATAAATCATGCTGATGCCATGTATACTCCTGACACGGTTCACTTGCAAGGGCACTTCCCTCTGCAGTGTAATTCCACAAACCCATCATCTCATGAGGAAACACTAGACAAACTCACACTGAGAAACTATCTACGAAGGTCTTGTAATGCAAGGAAAGATGAAGATACTGTCTCAGACTAGAGGACGCTGAGAAAGTAACAACCAGATGCAATGTGGTATTCTGGACCGGACTGTGACACAGGAAAGGATGTCCGTGAAATACTGGTGAAATCCTGATGAAGTCCACAGTTTAGGTCATAATGCAGCACCAATGTCAATTTCTTAGTTCCGATAAATGTACATGGCATAAAATGTAAGTAACTGTGAAAACTGGTTCAAGGGGAGACGGGAACTCTGTGCCCCGTCTTCATAGTTCTTCCAAAAGTCTATAATTATTCCAAATGTGTTTTAAAAAGTATAAGTGTAGCATTTAGTATACACAATTGTATAATGAAACGAAAGACAAAAAAGAATCTGAATAGTAACCACAATCATAAAACCTAACAAATTTTAAGCACTCGTTATGTACTTATTTGCTTAGTGACAAATGAAAAGAATGAGCAAAGACGTATCAGGCAGTACCAAAATTTGTACAGAATATCAAAGTAAAATTGAGGAGCAAAATGAAGACATTTTAAATTAAAAATATTCACTAAATATATAATAGGCATGAACTTTTCTACAGCAAATAACAGATCAAACAATCACTAAAAAATTCAACAGAAATTGACAGAAGCAATTTGAACTGAAGACTTAAACTCAATACTTTCAGACATGGAGAAATCAAGCAGATGGAAACTAGGGATATAAGAAATCTGAATAATGTAAATATGATAGGCATTCTAGTAAATATTGCAGGTATTTGTATAAACAAAAACTTTTAACTTCATAATTTGTAAAGAATATAAAATATACCAAAAAAATCTACAGAAAACCACTTTGGAACACTTATAAAAATTGATTATAAACTAAAATATGAGAGAAAAATTAATAAATGCCAGAAAGAAAATATTGTACAGACTGTGTTCTCTAAATACAATGCTACAACACTAAATGAAAGCACAATTTAAAAATAAATCCTAAACAAGTTTAAAAATAAAAAAATAATGGTAACTGGTAAAATCAGCAACCATCAGATGAAGGCCTAAGAAAATTTATAATAATAATTTTTTAAAAAGTAAAAACTGAACACACACGTATTATCAAAGTAGTTGGGATGTGGAAAGAAGGAAGGAAGGAAGGGAGGAAGGGAGGAAGGGAGGAAGGGAGGAAGGAGTTCAATATCAACACTGACTAATCAGTAAATGAAAAATCACTCTTGGGAAGTAAGAGGAAAGAATAAATACCAAATTAGAAATTAACAAACTAGAGAATACACCAAAGATGAACCTACTGACATTCAAAAAATGAAAATAAAGAGCAAAAATGGAAGAGTAGGCAGTTCTAAAAGCCTGCCCCTCCAGAGAAACACCAAAAATCAAGCAAAAACATCAGAATCAACTCTTTCAGAATTCTGGAAAACAAAGTTAATAGCAACCAAACAAACACTAAATCAAGAAAAACACAACTTAAAAACATCAGGAAAGCTTTGCGTCATTTTTGCTTGCCCATGACCCTCCCATTCTCTAGCTCATCAGCAGTCTTGAACATGGCGGCCCACATTCCCAGGGTAGGACCATGATCCTTGGTTCTGGAGAGAACAGAGAAGACCTTATCCTCAAAGAACTGTGCTTGTTCTAACTGGTCTTTGGGCTACCTGAAAGACAGATACAAGCACTTGCTTTCATTTTGTTAATCCTGAAACCTACTGGGGTTGGAAAAGTAGCTATGCAGAGTCATTCTTTCAAAACAATGTAAGGCAAGTGAACAATCTGCTGCCAACTGGGGCAAAAGAGTGCTGTTGAGAAAAACAATAGATGCACAGAAAGCCTGGGAAGAAAAGCTGGAGAGTTTCTTCATAAAATTAAAGCATTCAAAAGTGCCCATGTATACTGGAAATTTAGAAAGCTACGCACTTGCCCAGGACAGAATGCATGCTCAGAAAAGACTTAAGCCAGACCTACACTTTTCACTTCTGACTGATCTCGAGGCTTAGTGCAAGGACAAGTGACAACTAAGGCAGTTGTAAATGGCCTGGCCAGGCACTGAAGGAATGTCCCAACAGAGTGAATCTAGGGACAGTCGCTCTTTCTCTCCTTCTTTCTTTCTCTTCCTTCCTTCCTTCCTTCCTTTTTCTTTTCTTTCTCTTTCTTTCTTTCTTTCTTTCTTTCTTTCTTTCTTTCTATTCTTTATTTCTATATTTATTTCTCCTGGAATACAAGGAAATCTGTTATAAATAACTTCGCACAAGCTAAAGGAACAGAGACTTCAGAAATCACACATGATGAAGAATATGGACCTTACAAAAAGAGCTTAGAAAAGTCTCTAAACAAACATCAACAGCCCACAACAAGAAACAAAATCAAGCCTGAGGAGGGGGAAGAGTATGATTTCCAGAGTGACTATATTATAACATTCTAGCTGTCCAGTTTTCAACAAAAAAAGCTACGAAGCACTCAAACAGGAAATATGGCCCTTCATTAACAGAAAAAATTAATAGAAACTACTCCTGAGGAAGGATAGACATTGGACTTGCTAGACAAAGGCTTCAAAATCAACTGTCTTAAATATGCTCAAAGAACAAGAGAAAACTATGGACAAGGAGGTTTCAAAGAGAATAACAATGTCTCGACAAATAGAAAATATCAATAGAGATTTTTAAAAATCATAAAAAGGAACCAAATAGAAATTTGGGATCTGAAAATTATAACAGCTTAAATGAAAACTGCACTAGAGAGTTTCACTAGAAGATTTATGCAGACAGAAGGAAGAATTGAAGGTAGCTCAATTGAAATTATCCAGTCTGAGCAGAATGGAAAAAAATGGAAAAAAAAAAAAAAAACACAGCCCAAGAGATCTGTAAGCCACCATCAAGGGTAACAACATACACACAATAAAAGAGAGGAGAAAAAGAAATGGGCAAAAGGAATATTTGAAGAAATAAGAGCCAAAATTTTCCAAATTTTATGAAATATATGTCTATACATTTAAGAAGTTCAACAAATTCCAAGTAGGATAATCTCAAAGAGATCTACAGGAGACAAATTATAATCAAACAGTTGAAAGACAAATTCACAGAGAGAATCTTAAAAGCAGCAAGAGAGAAATAACACATCATGTACAGGAGGTCCTCAACAAGATTAACAGTTAATTTCTCATCAGGAACTATGGAGGCAAGAAGGCAGTGGAATCACATATCTAAAGTACTGGGTAAAAAAACCTGTCAACCAAGAATTTTACATCTACATTACATGAAGAGAAAAATTATGATAGTTCCAGATAAATAAAACTGAGGTAATGACATCTCTATTAGACCTGTCCTACAGTATATACTAAAAGGAGTCCTTCAGGCTAAAATGAAAGGTAGTAAATTGAAGCCATATGAAGAAATAAAAAACTCCAGAAATGATAAGCAATAAGTAAATATAAAATCCAGCATTACTGTATTTTTTGATTTGTAACTTTTTTTTCCTATATGATTTAAGACAAATGAATAAAGCAATAATTACATATGTACGTTAATGGGTACATTATATAAACATATAATTAGTGATAATAATAAAAACGGGTGGAGGGATCTGTACATAAGCTGAGTTTTTCTATGATATTGAAGCTACACTGAAATCAAAACTTAGGATGTTAGTGGTAAACCCCATAGTACCATTAAGAAAATATCTTTAAAATGTACAGTAAAGGAAATGACAAGGGAATCAAAACATTATAATACAAAAACTGATTCTTGAGGCAAAGCAATAAAATGGATGAATTACTGATTAATCCCACTGAAGAAGAAATAGAGAAAATACAAATAAAATTAATCATAAATTAAATGAGAATATAACAGATTGAAATTAAATACATGCAATACCATGTATTCTAATACGGTGAAAGTTTGAAATGCTGGGTGATATGCATATTGTAAAATAATGTACACATTAGCAAAAATGACTCAGAAAAAACTGAAATTGGAAAGAAACAGATATAGTTACTAAAATTAAACATCTGAACAGAATGATAGCTACAGAGAAAAATGGGTAATTATTAAATAATTTCCTAAGAAAAGGTTCTAAACTAAGACTACCCAAAAATCTTTCAGATATTTAAGATATAGGTAGTTCCAATAGTACAGATATTATTTTAGTGCAGAGAGAAAAAATGAAAAGCTTCCAAACGCACTGAACAAGAACATTCAAAAGAACTAATATATTTAAGGAATAAAATATCTTGCAGTTACAGATGGTTAAATTTTAAAAGTACGAAGATAAGTTTCACATTAATTGGTAAAAGAAGGAAAAATGACATGCTCTTAATAGATGCATTAACAGTCAATTACCCAAATTTTAAATTCACTCCAGACCATCTTCCCTTGAAAACAAAGAGACTAAAAATATATATAACAAAAAAAGCTATATTAAATTAGCAGTTTGCATCAATGTTAACAATAAAATGTAATAGGCACTCCCACTATAGTCAAGATCAAAACAAAGATATATATAATGATTTCATTATTGAGCTATTTTGGGTGAAAAGAACAGCACAAGAAAATATTAAATAGGAAAAGGAGACATGAAGATAGGAAAAAAATCAAAATTATCATTATTTGTAGATAATATGATTACATATATGTCTAGAAAATGTGATATAAAATTTGACCAGAAGGTATAAAATTTAGCAAATGATTAAGTATAAAAATAATATTAATAACTCACTATGAACTTTGCTCCAAAATGAAACAACACATTCTCTTCAAATATGCATTAAGCACTCACAAAAACAAGGATATATTACACTGCAAGGAAAATGTCAACACACTAGAAAAACAGAAATCACACAAGCCATAATTTCTCAATTTGTTCTAATAAAATTATGAATCAACAAAAAAATGGTAGATAAGAAAAATCTAAGGACTGGCCCTCCACTTTCTATGTGGAGTTAGAAGAAAGCACTGCTCCCCACTTTACAACAACAAAGATCCAGACAAACCTATGTTCATGACTTATCTAAAACTCATTAGAGAGCAGGTACTGAGAAAAAAACAACTAGCTCCGAATCTCAGATGCTTGCAGAGAGAGACTAAAGAGGACGCTTATCTCAAGTAGATGCCCCTGGATACCAGCTCTAATGGATAAGGTGAAAAATGCAAGATCAGATGGGAAAATTCAGTGGAATTTTCTTAAAGAAAAATTTTCTTAATGAAAACCTCAAAGAAATTTTTTAAATTCCAAAAAAAATTCTTAAAGAAACTATAAGAAATCATCAAGTAAAAATGCAAGAAATCAAGACCATAACAAAAGAGATAAGAATTGCAATTGATAGTGATCAGGAGAGTCAACATAACTAATGGAAAAAATCATAAAACTTGAAGGTAGATCAATAGAAATTAGTCAAATAGAAACACATGTTTAAAAGTTGGGAACAGAGGTGGGGGGGAGGGTATCTAAGATCTGTAGAACAAAACCAAATACTCTGACATAGGTGTCATTGGCATCCCAGAGGGAGAAGAAAGGGAGAATGGGCAGAAAAAATATTTCAAATATGAACAGACAAAAATGTTGAAAATTAGTGATAGTACAAGACGACTAATCCACAGGGCAGGATAAATGCTCCCCCCAAAAAAGAACATAATATAATACAATATACCAAGTCATAGCATACTGGAACTGCAGAAAAACAAAATACAGAGAGAAAATTTTGCCATCAGAGAGAAAGAACACATATCATATAAAAGGACAAAAATAACCATTACATCAGATTTCTTATCAAAAACCATGCATGACATAGCAGTGCGATCAACAACAGCCAAAGTATGGAAAGAGCCCAAATGTCTATCAACAGATGAATAGATAAAGAAGATGTGGTATATATATACAATGGAGTATTACTCAGCAATCAAGAAGAATGAAATCTTGCCATTTGCAACAACGTGGATGAACTAGAGGGTATTATGCTAAGCGAAATCAGTCAGAGAAAGAAAAATATCATGACTTCACTCATATGTGGAGACACAAAACCAATGAACATAAGGGAAGAGAAGCAAAAATAATACAAAAACAGGGAGGGGGACAAAACATAAGAGGCACTTAAATATAAAGAACAAACTAAGGGTTGCTGGAGAGGTTGAGGAGATGAATAAATGGCCAAGGGGCATTGAGCAACACACTTGTTGGGATGAGCACTGGGTGGTACACAGAGAGGATGAATCACCAGAATCTACTCCTGAAATCATTGCACTATACGCTAACTAACTGGGATATCAATTAAAAAATAAAATATATAAAAAATAAAAAATAATAATAAAAAAAGAAAAACGTTATTTTAAGATAATAAACATATATATACACCGAAACAAACAAACAAAACATGTGTGCATGACAGCACACAGAGAAATAATATCTTCAAAGTGATAAAAAAAAAAAAAAAGACTATCAATCAACAACTTGATATCCAGCAAAAATATCTTCCATAAAGGAAAAAGCAAGATTTCTCGGACAGAAACTAAGGGACTTCACCAACAGTAAATCTACTCTACACAGAATTTTAAAGGAAATTCTTCAGATGAAGGAACAGGACACCAGACAGGAACTTGGATTTACACAAAGAAATAAAGAACACTGGGAGGGGGATAAATGAAGGTAAAAATAAAAATTTTTCTTACCTTGAATTGCTCTAAAGTTAAATGTCTTAAGTAAAAAGAGCAATGACATATGTATGTTCATAGCAAATGTGAAAGTAATGTGAAAGACAACAATAAGACAGAAGGGGGAGAGGAATGGAAATATACTGTTGCAAGATCATAAAACTACATGTGAAACAGTGTAAGCTACATGCAGGTAAACTGGGTAGAGATATGTAAACTTTAGGGCAAATATTTGAAAACATAAACAGGAGGTATAAATAATTGTGAAGGTTAAAAAAAAGCATCATGAGAAATGTTAAGCTTTTAAAAAATTTTAATTCACCTGAGGGCAGAAAAAGCAGAAAAAAATGAAACAAAGAACAGATGGGTCAAATAAAAAACAGCTTGCAAAATGCAAGATTTTAATACCATTATATAAATAATTACATTAATGTAAATGGCATGAACATCAACTTAAAAAACTCATATGGTCAAACTGGATGAAAAGCAAGACTCCATTATATGCTGTTATTGGGGGGGGGGGGTGTTTATTTATTTTGAGAAAGAGAGAATGTGAGCAAGCAGGGGAGGGGCAGAGAGAGAGAGAGAGAGAGAGAGTAGAATCCCAAGCAGGATCCACACTGTCAGGGCAAAGCCCAATGCAGGGCTCTATCTCACAAACCATGAGATCATGACCTGAGCCAAAATCAAGAGACGGAAGCTTAACCGACTGAATCATCCAGGCGCCCTTCTATTATATGCTGTTGTAAGTAATCTTTTAATATAAAGACATAGCTAGGGTACAAGTAAAATGATGGGAAAATATACTGTGAAACAATAATGAAAAGAAAGCTTGGATGGTTATATTAATATCAGACAAAGTAGAGTTCAAGACAAAGAATAAAACTAAAGAAAAACAGGAACCTAACACAACAATAAAAGAGTCCATTCTCTAAGAATCTATACTCCAAAATTTTTATGCACCTAACAAAGTTATAAATACATGAAGCAAAACTGAGTGAACTGGAAGAAGATTTAGACAAAAATACACAATTATGGTTGGAGATTTCAACATTACTCTCAGTGATTAACAGAGGAGGAAAATATAAATCAATAAGGAAACAAAATACTTTAAAAACATAGTGCACACAGAGAACTACCACACTCTGGGCCATAAAACAAACCATAGAAAGTTCTGAATAGAAATCATTAAAACTGTGTTCTCTGACCGTAAGAACATGAAACTACCAATTAAAAAAAATACATCTGGAAATCTCACCCTTACACATACTTCTAAAATTAACCCATGGGGCAAAAAAGTCTTAAGAAAAATTTTAAAAATATTTTAAACTAAATAATAGTGAAAAGAAGGTAACATATTCAAATTCATGGGAGGCAGGTAAAACAGCATTCAGAGGGAAATTTATAGCATTCTGTGCTTATCTAAGAAAAGAAGAAAAGTCTAAGCCTCCACCTTAAAAAACTACAATGAACAAATTACACTCAAAGCTAGCAGAAAGAAGAAAATAAATGTAAGAAAAGAAATAAATGAACTTAAAAACAGTAAGATTACAGAGAATATCAATGAAATCAAAAGCTAGTCCTTTGAAAGCATTATAAAACTGGTAAACTTCTAGCCAGACACAGGAAAAAAAAAAAAAAAGAAAGTGAAAAGACAATTTACCTACAACAGGAATTAAAGAGCGAATGGACACCAAAAGAGACCCAGATACGCTTAGATATACCATCCATGGCTGCCATGGGCTGGGGGAACACAGAGAAGTTTAGGGCAGTGAGACTACTCTGTGCAGTATAATGCTGGACACATGTCATATACAGGTCTCCAAACCCATAGCGTGTATAACACCAAGAGTGGCCTTAATGTAAACTACAGGCCTTGAGTGATAATGATGTGCCAATGTTGGCTCATTAATTAAAAAAAAAAAAAGACAAATGATAGATTGATGAGATACTGACATATATAACAAAGGGTTGATATCCAGACTATTAAAAAAACACTTTTAAATCAATTGAAAAAATTAAAAACCAATAAAAATGGGCCAAAAAAAAGATAAAAAATTCAAAGAATTAAGAATGAACACAACAAATTAAAAATGAAGGTCGATCTCATCCTTCATCAGGAAATATAAAAACAAAACAATGAGAGAGTCGGACAGAAATAAGGTTGATAATATGTGTTGGCAAGGGTGTGGGGAAAAAGACAACCACGCGCGCCCCCGGTCACAGTGTAAAATGGTATCTCCTCTAGGGAGGGTAATTGGGTACCTACAGAAATTAAACAGAAAGCACGTTTAAGAGATGTCTTAAAATGTTTTAAGTGCCCCCTGCCACACACAGGGTATAGAGAGTCACATTATACTAGCTGAGTCCAAAGGGACCCTGGGCGGAAAAAATGTGTGTCTTTTCTGAACAATAACATTCCACTTCCTGCTCTCTCTCTTTCATGCTAGTTAGTACCCAAGGATGCCCTGACTTGTTTCTGGTTGCAGGTAAGGAATAGTCCAGCCTCCAACATAGGCCTGGGCCCCTGAGGGACTGGGTGGAACTGAACACCCCACCAACCATCCCTGCACCTACAGGAGGACTGAGAAATAAACCTTTGTTGCATTGATCCCCTGGGAATAAAAAAAAAAAAACTGCACAAACCCTTGACCCAGAAATTTGGATTCTGGTATCCAATTCTGGGAAAAGAACGAAGTGTAGACTCTAAGTAACCACCTATCTAAGGAGCATGGTTAACAGAACTAAAATAGAGCTCTATGCTTTGAAAGGACAGTAGGATCCCACTTATGTTAAAATATGCATATGCATGGGGCGCCTGGGTGGCTCAGTCGGTTAAGCGCCGGACTTCAGCTCAGGTCATGATCTCGTGGTTCATGAGTTCGAGCCCCATGTCGGGCTCTGTGCTGACAGCTTGGAGCCTGGAGCCTGCTTCCGATTCTGTGTCTCTCTCTCTGACCCTCCCCCCATTCATGCTCTGTCTCTGTCTCAAAAATAAATAAACGTTAAAAAAAAATATGCGTATGCAAATGACAAAGGTCTAGAATAATCCACTGCTAATTGTCTGTAACTACTGCCTAATCATTAAAAATGGCTGGCTCTCGGGGCACCTGGGTGGCTCAGTCGGTTGGGTGACCGACTTCAGCTCAGGTCATGATCTTATACTCTGTGAGTTCAAGCCCCACGTCGGGCTCTGTGCTGACAGCTAGGAGCCTGGAGCCTGCTTCGGATTCTGTGACTCTTTCTCTCTCTGCCCCTCCACCTCTCACTCTGTTTCTCCTTCAAAAATAAATAAACATCAAAAAAGAAATTAAAAAAAAAATGGCTGGCTCTCAAGCAGGGAGTGGGATGGGAAAGAGGCACCAAGGGGGTCTTTCATTTTTATTCAATATTCTTCTGTATTGTTTAACTTTTCTCAATTGCAAGCTATTTATGCAGCCTCAGTGCCACATTTAAATCAATAAAAATGTATATTTTTTAGGGGCACCTAGGTGGCTCAGTCAGTTAAGTGTCTGACTCTTGATTTAAGCTCAGGTCATGATCTCACGGGTCGTGGGATCGAGTCCCACATTGGGCTCCATCCTGACAGCATGAAGCCTGCTTGGTATTCTCTCTCCCTCTCCCTGCCCCTCCCCCACTCTTGCTCTACCCGTGTCTCTCAAAATAAATAAACATCATATATACGTACATACATATATATGATGATAAACATCATGTTTATCATGATGATATGTTTATCATCATATATATGTATGTACGTATATATGATGTTTATTTAAATGTTTATGTATATATGTATATACACACACATATACATATATAGGGGCACCTGGGTGGCTCAGATCATGATCTCATGGTTCATGAGTTTGAGCCCTGCGTCTGGACTCTGCTGACATCTCAGATCCTCGAGCCTGCTTTGGGTTCTGACTCTTTCTCCCTCTGCCCCTTCCCCACTTGCACTCTGTCTGTGTCTCTCAAATATAAATAAACATTAAAAAAATTAAAAAATAAAAAACATATTTTTTTAATTAACGTATTTCCCATACAACTTAAATGACCAGTGAGAAGACATAATGGGAAGCATGAACACATTCCAAAAAAGCAACCAAAAAGATTAAAATAGCAAAGTTTAACTTGAACAAGAAATATTGAGAAACCAGAAGAAAAGCCACAAAGTCCTGCAGAGATATTTTAAAGGGCTCAAATGAATGGAGCAGTATGTACAATGTGTTTGGATGGGAAGTCTTCATATATTAAGGATGTCAGATTGCAACAAGCTAGTTGATAAATATAATGCAGTTACAACCCAAATCCCAGTGGGGCCCATTTTCAGAACTGTACAGAATGATTCTCAAGTACCTCCGGGAGAATTAAACAAAAATAGTCAAGAAGTTTTGAGAACGAAGGATAATGAGGAAGCACTGCCACAATTACATAATAAAACAATATAAAGCCGCAATCATTGTCTGCATAGTATTGGGGCGGAGGAAGAAAAAAATCAGCTGAACAAGACAGAAAGCCCACAAACATACCTTAGTAAACAAAAAAAATCTATTTTTTAAAAAAAGTAGCATCAAAAATCAATGCCGAATGGAAGAATTCCTGGATTAGTGGCACTGGAACAATGAAATAGGGATGAGACGGAAAACACATCCTCACTTCACAGTAGAGGAATAAGAGTTTGGGGTTTACTTACCAATTAATTCCAGGTGGTCTCAACAGTCAGAAAGTTGAAACACACGCACAATACTACACACTCCCCACTCCACACACAAAACCATGAAATCCAAGAAAATAAAAAAGGAATAAAGGTAAATAGCCGTCTGATTTTTAGCTGAAAGATATCCTACAGTTTTTAAAGTTTATTCATTTATTTTGAGAGAGAGAGAGAGAGAGAGGAGAGAATCCCAAGCATGCTCTGTACTGTCAGCACAGAGCCCAATGCGGGGCTCGAACGCACAAATCATGAGATCATGACATGAGCCAAAGTCAGGTGTTTAAATGACGGAGCCACCCAGGTACCCCAAGATAGCCTACGTTTTAAAAGAATATTAAAAAAAAGGAATACTTTTTCATTCAAAAAAAAGCTGTAGATAAACAGAAACAAAATCAAATGGCACACAGTAAAATGGAAAAAACCAAGGCCAACGTCAGATAAAGCTTACTTAATAAATCAACCTATGAGGATCTCAAGAATATCATCAAGAAATGTACATAAATGAGCATGGGACAGGAAGAAAGTGTTCACAGATGGGATACACAAATGGCTATTCAATATGTAAAAACATTTTATCTCATAAAAGAACAAAAAATGTACACAAAAACAAGAAGGAGATTGTGGTGTTTAATCCATCAAATTAGCAATGATTTCTTTGAAAATCAATAATGCATTGAAGCTGGCGAGGGGGAGGTGGGATGGGCACGCTTGAGGCAGCACTGTGAAATAGTACAACTTTCAGAAAGGACTGTGACCATAGGTATTACGAGTCTTCACCGGTCCCTGTGCTTTGACCCAGCAAGGTCTCCTCAAGGACTCCGAAAACTTGGCAAAGCATCAAGCATGTTTACTGCAGCGTTAACGGGGAAATTAACTAAAACCTAACCCTCTCACAAAGAAGTTAAGAGGAAGCATGCATGCTCTAAAAATTGTATCTAACAAATAGGCTTTAATGATGTGGATAAGTGATGAAATATTGAAGTGATGAAATATTAAACACAGTGATTTTCATAACTGCAGGGAATTCTAGGTTGTTCCAGTAATGGCTTTCAGTGAACCAATCTTTCTGTGCCCATGCCCCTTTGCAGTGCCACTTTCCCTCTCTTGCCATCAGGGGTGGAGTCTGTTTTCCAACCCTTGAATCTGGACGAGCCTTGTGACTTGCTTTACCCAAAAGAATGTGGTCAAAGTGACGTTATTCAACTCCAGATGCTAAATAAGCCTTAGGAGACACTATAGCTCCTACTTTTTGCCTCCTTGGTTCACTGCTCTGAAACCACCACATGAAGAGGCTAGTCTAGCCTACTGAAGAATGACAGGACATGAGGTACCCAGGCATCTGCCAGAAGTGCAAGCCAGAAGGGTGGGTGTGGCCCTGTTGGACCTTCCATCCCAGCTACACGAGTGAGCCCAGATGTCACCAACACAGGCACCCACTGATCATGAGAAATTATGAACTTATTTTCAGTCACTGAGTCTACAACTGATACACCACAATACAAAATTTTATTACAGAGTTAGCTCCGTCATGTAGCACATAACACACATAATCCTCAACAAAAAGAAGAAAATGTTAACGGGGATATAAGACCTTATTTATAGAATTATCTCAAACACGTAGAATACACACACACACACACACACACACACAGGCGAAAAGGGCAGAAGGGATGTTAATAGGAATGTTATTTCCGGGAAGTAGGATTAGAGTTAATTATCTTCTTTATACTCTTATATTTACAAAGTTTCCTTTTATTCGTAGAAAATCTACATCTATAGCATTACGATGAACTAAGTTATCTCACCAACTACACTGTGGATTCCTTGTTAGCAGAGGCTATGCCTTTCAACCATGAACTATGAGGCTTGTCACACAGTAGGTGTCCAATAAATGTTTGATAAATGAAAGAACATGGGCAGCCTTAGGCTTGTTACCTTCCCAGATTCAGGACGGGGCTGCAGCTGTTGGAGTCCACCGTACCCTGGATTGCCCTTACATCCCCTGGTGGAGACAGGTGCCCGTGGGTCAATGGCCACTCATCCCAGATGCCCTACAGAAGGTCTCCTGGTCAGCCTGTGGCGGCTCGGGCCATAGGGACTGTGGGGTCATCTAGGGACCATTCTGGTTACCCTGCATCATCCTCGGGCTCAAGGAGAGAGACAAGCGACCAGCCCTTCCCCCAGAACTGGAACGTAGGGGCCAGGGTCTACTCCATGCCTGGATCCTGTAAATGGGCTCCCCTGAGTCCTGCTCCCTGATGGGGATTCCCCAATCCCCTCCCAGAACCACACCTAGCCTTGCCCAGCCTTGGATAACATCCTCACCCTGTGTAACCAACGTGCTGGAATCAAACCTTGCATCCAGGTAGGCATAGGGGCCCCACTCCCCCTTTCCCAGCTGCACAGCTCTCTGTGTGCCTCTCACAGCACCTTACACTCAACCCCAAAGCTCACATGGGGCGGCTTCTTGAGCTGCACAAGGTGGCAGATGTGTGCATGCGGTTGGGGGGGCTGGACAGTGAAAGTGACCAGTAAAAACTCAAATACCTGAGTTGAACAAAATGTTTGTTTTGCCCCATTGATCAGTCAGATACATCAGGCAGGGCTCTCTGAATACTCACCAACTAACTCCCTTCTTTCCTTTCTTACCCTCCACTCACCCGTGCCAGACATCACTAATCAATCGCAGCCTCCACCCCAACCCCCCAGACTAACCCAAGATGCTCTGCACAGAATGTAGTACACAAAAACACTGAGCGAATTATTTCTTCAGTATAACACTCCAGACAGCCAAGGCTACCCTCTCTAGTTGTGTGATTTTAAATACCCTGGAAAGAAGGCAACCTCAGAGAGGCCAGAACCCAAAGCCTCCTCAGGTTGGCTTCCCCAAATTCCAGACATTTTCGTGGCGTCATTCTGATGTCCAGACCCAACACTGAAGTCATAATCCTTTCCTGATTTTTAACAGAATTCATGTTTACGTAAAAAAAAAAAAAAAATCCTTGTTTATAACAGAATGACCAAGTCCAGCACTCTACAGAGACAGCCCCATAAAGTTAGGGGAACGCAGTTTATGTGAGCCCGGGCATGGGTCAAGCACTGGTATTTCAAGGGCACTATAATATAAGGTACAAGCATTTCATCACCTTTTTCTGGGAAAACTTTAGTAAGAGATCGTCGATGTCCCTTGGACCGTAAGTGCTTTCTCTCCAGTAGGACGTCAGGATACTGAGGCAGGCTACAGCACAGCACCTTACAGTTACCCAGAAAGCAAGGCAGATGGTATCTCTTCCAGAAGGGCTCCGGCACCAAGCTCCTCATTGCTGGGGAAAAGACAGTGCCCTTCCCTCCCCAGTATCCCATCGGAAGGAAGGTTGAGGAAGATGTCAGGTCAATGGAAAAAGCCAAATGAGGGGCGCCTGCGTAGCTCACTTGGTTAGGCGTCCTACTTCACGTCAGGTCATGATCTCACGGTTCCTGAGTTCGAGTCCCACGTCGGGCTCTGTGCCGACAGCTCAGAGCCTGGAGCCTGCTTCAGATTCTGTGTCTCCTTCTCTCTTTGCCCCTCCCTGACTCACACTCTGTCTCTCTCTCTCTCAAAAAATGAATAAACATTAAAAAAAATTTTTTTTAAAGAAAGGAAAAGCAGAATGGGATGGATACATGAGAGGAAACTCTCAATCATCCAAGAGGAATTGAAAAAGTCACATCCTTATCAGGGGACAGCCTCACCACTCTCCTCCAAGGGTGCCAACACATCCCATTTTGAGGATGAGACTCAATGAGAATTTCCATCCAGGAGAAAACTCAACCTACCCCTTGACTGCAAAAGGCACCATTGTACCCAAGAGGCAATTGATAAATATTCACTGAGAGTCAGACTTCCTTTTAAAATTGAATGAATGGGGCGCCTGGGTGGCTCAGTCGATTAAGCGGCCGACTTCAGCTCAGGTCATGATCTCTCGGTCCGTGAGTTCGAGCCCCGCGTCGGGCTCTGTGCTGACAGCTCAGAGCCTGGAGCCTGTTTCAGATTCTGTGTCTCCCTCTCTCTGACCCTCCCCTGTTTATGCTCTGTCTCTCTCTGTCTCAAAAATAAATAAACGTTAAAAAAAATTTTTTTAAATAAATAAATAAATAAATAAAATTGAATGAATGAATGAATGACATGTGGTTTTTTCCCCTTATAAACGGAAAGAACTAGACACTCATTTTGGAGTACAAATTGTTCTCGGTTCCAAATAATGAAGACAGAGCAGACAGGAATCAGGTAATGATGGAATCTTTATTATGAAGTAAAATCGATGCAATCTTTATTTGTTATAAAGCAAGATGAGGCAATTACCTATCTACATTCTTATTTTTAAATACGAAGATAGAAACGCTCTTCGGGCAACACAGCCCGTTTGCAAATGGAATAGAAGCGTAAGTCGCCGTACAAGAGAAAATACAAATAGGAAAGGTACAGTGAGTTCTGCTGCAACTTGTTTTGAAAGCACAAATCTGTTCCAACGTAAATCATAGGAGGGGACAACTGGGGCCTAATGTGAATCTGGCATCTGCTGGTACACGATTTTCGCCCGCGAGAAATACTAGGGGAGGCAGAAGCCCACGCCAGCCGAACGGAGCCCCCGAGGACGCACCAAACGCACACACACTCACACGGCCGTCCGCTGCCTCCATTCCCTGTGTGCGTGCCGTCCACGCGGTCCTCGGGTCAGGCAGCCCTCCTCGCCCCACCTCGGGGTCACTCCCACGCTGCTGGCCTTCTCATAGCCCCTTCTGCAGGCCGGTGTATTTCTCGGCTGCTTCCTACGTACAAAACTGTGCCTGCCCCCTTCTTTCTTTACTGTCCCTGACAAACGTTCTGACTTTTGTGCCTTAACCCCCGCTTTTCCCGTAAGCCCTGATTCCGGAGAGCGTGGTGATGTTGAGGAAGACCTAAGTCACATGACAGCACGCTCTACGGTACGTGGAAGAACGTTCTTCATGGCTGATTACTTAAAGGCAGTAACACAGCATTACACAATGCTACTACCCTTGTAGCAGTCACCTGCCAGCATTTACCAGGTTCTGTCCATGTCCTTTGAGCAAGTAATCCCACATCTTTGGGCCAAGTAAAACATAATTCAGTGAGGATTGTGGGCATAATCCAACATGAAAAAGGAAACTAGATGTGTGCATGAAGATGCTCATTGTGATACCGATGTGTGTGTGTGTCTGTACAGCTACAAACATTGCAATTACAAAGGCTGGGTAACCAAATGGCAAATGATCGTAACATATTGTTTGCGAAGTGAAGGGGGGAAAAAGGGATGTAAACTGAACAGTATGAAAACAAAAGCTGAGAAGACAATGGTATTTGCTCACATGCGCACACAAGCGGGATTTGCGTTTTGAATTTTTAGAAAGCCGAGTCACCAAGAAGGGTTTTAAATATGCTAATTTTCAGTTGTGCTAAAAATCAGAAATAGTTCTTCACTGAGTATCACATACCCAACGCACTATTTATTTCAAGACGTGAAGGAAGTGATTTGAAATTTTAGTTTCCTGAATACATATTTTTGTAACAGGACCAATCTGAATCCTGAACCACAGCTGGTTATCTTCAGTAGTCACTAAAACTAATTTGCAGCCCTGATTCTTGCTGTAAATAGGGAAACAATAGTCCCTCTGCAACATGTCAACACACAGGGCAAAACATACCAACAGAAAGTAAAGGTTTTGTCAAATGCCTGGCAAACAACTCGAAGCTTGCCCGTGGACTGTGTTAATGGGAGAAAAGCGGGTGGGAGGGTTTGATGTAAGCAGGGCTATTACCAATGAAGACGATTTTCTGGACAAACCAGACAGCCAACAGGAAGTGGGGTGTTTTCATGTTTAGCACAGGAGAAATCACCCAATGGAAAAATACAAAGTCCGTATCTTGAGCCATTGGGGTCAAAATCTCTTCAGCAGCCCAACGTCTCATGCAGAGTACCAGATGTTGACTCTGGGGTGGGGAGGGTCGAGGGTGGGCAGGCAGGCCTGCACGCACACCTGGGAGGGGGCAAAGGTGGAATTACTTGGAATGTTTAACAGAAAGTCCTGTTTTTATGAACAGTTCCTGAGTCAGCCTTCCCACACCAGAGAGTTCTCTCCTCTGAACACCTGGGATGCATTGTAGACCAGAGTGGTCAGGCTTTGCATCCCAACAGCTGTGGGATTCAATGGAAGCTGCCTGCTGTGTGACCTCGGCAAACGACTTTACCTCTCAGAGGCTCCCTTTCCTCTTCAGAAATGCAGGTATAATAGTATCTCTCGCATGGCTCTTCTGTGGAACAGATGTTTTTATGAGAAACACACCTGGCCCTAAGAGGGGCTTAATAAATACTCATTAAATCTGAGGCTTAATTTTTCAAGAGACAACTCCTATTGCCTCTACTCCCAAAGTTTACCTCAGGCCTGATGTCCCCAGAAGGAACACACTTGATAGGACACTGAGGGATGGAGAATCCAACAGGATGGAGAATCCTGAGGGATCCATTATCCAACCAACACTGGATCAGGCCAACCAGCTTCACCAGTATGTGTGGGGGACGGCGAGATCGGGAGGCAAGAGAGTGTTAAGTGTTAAGCAATGTTCTTCTCACTAAAAAAAAAAAAAAAAAAAAAATCCAACCCCTGGCCTCCTTGGTAGCAAAGGTGGACTTTCTGCCATTATCTAACAGAGGGACGAGAGGAGAGGCCACGCAGACATTGGAAGCCAATGGCACCGAGGTCCAATGGATGTGGGTTCATAAACGAAGCACTTGGCTGCATGCAAACTTGAACAAGAATCTCTCTCCAAGACAATGTGGGTATGTCCTTGAGGGTATGGCCTATGATCTACTGAGCTCTGTCTTCTCCTCCGCCTCCTGCTCGTAATGCCCCGTGCGATGTCCAGCGCGTAGTAGGTACTTACTAAGTGCCAGGTGGATGCGTACAAGGGGCGGTGGAATTATGGACGAGCGCACTGATGGATAACTAGCTGGGTGAAGTTCTGAGGCCAGCTGAGAGGGGCTGTGAGCACAGTGCACTGTGGGGAAAGTCTGAAATAAATTCAGGTGGCTCAATCAGGTTGTCATCTGCCGTGTGTTAAACAACCGTTCAGGAGACTGGCGGTCATTTTAAAATTAAATCAAATGGCCACTTAGATGCCCTGTAGCAGCAGTTGTGGGTTACTGTCCAAGATGTTCCGTTTGCATATTGAGGCTTAACCCAGAGCTCAAAATATCCCTCTGAACTTCTGATTAGCTTCAACCGGAGTCAATAGTCATCTAGAGATGTCCGAGACCTTGACATTTATTTGTCCTACCACCCTGCCTCTCTCGAGTCTGTGGAAGTGATCCTGTGTGGGGCTCTGTGGCTAGAGAATCAAGAGCCATCCATTTGCACCATGCTCTCTCGGGACACTCATTCTTAAAACCCAGCAGCCCTGACGTGAGGAAGCCTAAGCAAGCCCCCACGCAGAGTCCGCACGCGGGTGCTCCAGCAAATGGCGCAACTCAGGTCCTCACCAACAGCCAGTACCAACCATCAACCGTGCAAGCAAAAATGTTTCCAGACGGTTCCAGTCCTCAGCCATCGAGCCACCCCAGGCTTTAGGTCTTCCCAGTGGAAGCCCCAGACACCACGGAATAGGAACAAGCCATTCTCACATTCCCTGTCTGAATCCCTGACCCACAGGATCCAGGAGCATTAAAATAAGAATGTTTTACAATTAACTGATGGGGTGGTTTGTTTTGTGGCGATGTTAATTGCAACACTAGACTTGAAACACTGTCCCCAAACCCAGACCACTTAGCTTGAGCCTTGACGTCGAGCCTCTGTCCTGTTAGCCCCTGAAGTGCAGGGGGTGCCCTTTCCTCCTACAGCCTTAGATACTTTTTAGGGTCTTAATACCTAACACCAACAAAATAGATAAACCAAGAGGCTGCTGTCGACCTGGTTTGTCACCCACCATTTATACACCTGTTCTGCATCTTGGGCATTAGATTAGATTTTGCTACAAGTTCTGGACACTTCAAAAAAAGTCATTTAGCCTATCCTTGACACCAGCTCTCTCTGCTTTCCAGCTGTTCTATTCCATAAAATCCAAACATACCTCGTACAGATGCTAACCTGGAAACCCTGAGAAGAAATACCATCTCTGCTCTTCATATTCAATCCAACTGACTCTAAGGTTCATTTAAGGCTTCGCAGTGAAAGGTGAATTACTCCAAAAATAGACTGATAGTCTGATACCACATTTAAAAAAATCTTTTTAACGTTTATTCATTTTTCAGAGACAGAGAGAGTGAGTGGGGGAGGAGCAGAGAGAGGGGGAGGCACAGAGTCTGAAGCAGGCTCCAGGCTCCAGGCTCTGAGCTGTCAGCAAAGAGCCCAATGCAGGGCTCGAACCCACGAACTGTGAGATCATGACCTGAGCCGACGTCAGACACTTCACCGACTGAGCCACCCAGGCACCCCAGACTATCATCGCATCTAATCAAAAACTCCACTGTAGAGATCAGATGAAAGGGGAGCATTTAAAAAGCTCCTTTCGTGGACAGGAAGATGCCGAAGAGCAGCTCTGATATGGTGTTGCAATCCATCCCGCCAAGCGGGAGGTCTCCAGAGCCTTGGAACATGCTCGCAGCCCTGGGAGGCATGCAGGATCAGACATAATCCCCAGTTTGGAATATCAACAGCCACTGAGGGATGGTTAAGCTCCTGCATCTGAGTGGACACATCTTACTCGCCTGAAGGAGCGACTGAGATGAGATCTAAGTAAGTGGAACCGAAGCAACGTCGCACCGACAGAACCGGGACCCTGGTCCAAGTAAGCTAACTATGGCTGCGCGGACCAGAGCGGCAAAGAGGCAGAAATGCTGTGTCTGGCTCAGGCCCCAAAGGGGGAGGGACTTGAGAGCACACACTACCTTCCTGTATCTTGACACAGGCCTGAGGGAGGACACAGGGATTCTGTGGGCCCCAAGTCATGACACCTTCATGGTCAACAGTCACCCAGGGCGTTGGGAGACCATAAGCACCACCACTGACACTGCAACGAAGCCACCTGTCGGAGGAGAGTAGTTATCACGACAACCACAGGGTTTCCATCCTCACCTGTCACATTAAAGACCTGTTAATTTTACCTCCTGAATTTCCTTCTAAGACATTTACGGTTCTCCATTTTGGAAGAGCAGGCCATAGCCTCACAGCAGCCCTCCAAACGAAATCCCTATTCCAGGGGCTCCTGGGTGGCTCAGTCGGTTAAGCGTCTGACTCTTGGTTTCGGCTCAAGTCATAGTCTCACAGTTGTGAGTTCGAGCCCTGCAGTGGGCTCTGTGCTGGAGGTGCGGAGCCTGCTTGGGATTCTCTCTCTCTCCCTCTCTCTGCCGCTCCCCTGCTCACAATGTCACTGTCTATCTCAAAATACATAAATAAACTTAAAAAAAAAAAAAAAGGAAATCCCTATTTCATCTCAGCCACCTTCCCCACATTCCCCACACTGCTTCCAGAGAGATTTTTTTTATCATAACAAGAATCTAATCCTGTCACTCAACCCCCCTGCGCCATTCCCACTTAAAACTCCAGTGGCTTCCCAGTGCCCAAAGGAAAAAGTGAAAAATCCTTCATATGGTCCACAAGGCACTGAAGTTGGGCATCTACATCTGCCTACACCTCCTGCCTCCTCACTCTCTATTCGCCTGCTGCTTTCTGGAATCGTCTATACCTCCCATCCTCACCTCAGGGCCTGGCCCTGATGCCCTGGAGGGTGCTCTCATCTCCCACACCTCTTCCTCCAATTAAGTCCAACCCACTCCTTAGATTCAAGGAGAACTGGGTTGTGAGCCAGACTTCCTGGGTTCAAAGTCCAGCCCTGCCAATGACTTGTAGTTATGCCCCAGGGGGGAGGGCGGGGCAGAGACCTAAACATCTCTGTGTTTCAGTTGCTCCTGGGGATGACAATCATTGCTGCTTCATGGGGTCATTATGAGGACAAAAGAGTTAACACCTGTAACTTAGGTAAAAACAATTGCGACAGGACCTAGCCTATAAAAAGCACTCAGTAACTATTAGCTCCCTATTCTTAAACCAGCTCAAATATCACTTCCACAGAAAGAAGCCTCCTCTGTGGCTCCCCATAATAAGATTCCTTCCTAAATGTCCTTTGCCTCAAGCACTTGCTGCTTCATAATTATGCATCCTTTAGTAGGACTATTTGATTATTGTAGGTTCTACCCACTGCTCACAAGAGTATATGTCTGTTTTTGCTCACCCAATATGCCAGTACGTAGCATGGCTCCTGATATACAGTAGATACTCAAAATCCTATAACGGATGGATGGATGGATGGATGGATGGATGGATGGATGGATGGATGGGTAGATGGATGGATGGGTGGATAAAAGAGTAAATGAATGGATGAATGGACAAATGGACACACAGATGGATGCATAGATGAGAAGATGAATATATATAAGACAGATGAGTGGGTAACTGGATGGATGGATGGATGGATGGATGGATGGATGGATGGATGGAGATAGTCCAGATGACACAGAGTGTGGAGGCTAGCCACTCCTAACTAACCAACCTTACACCCAGCAGCTTCACCTTCGGGATTACACAGAATCCTGGACTATCTTGTGCGTCTTCTATGATGATCTTGAACATCAACGGTTCTTTCCCACCTCACTATTTTCAGTGGGCCCCATCTTATAGTCCAAGGGGGACTGAATTTCCTGATGGCACTACAGTAAGATACCCTAATGGTAAAACATTGAACACAGCCACTGCCTCAAAGAGAGGTCAACAGAGACACAGGTAGCCTGAGGTGGGGCATTCGAAAGCCCCCGGCCCTCCTTCCAAGATTCTACCAGGGCGCCATCTAAGGAGGCTGTTTGCCCCTCTTGGAGCCAAGAAGCGCAAACCTCCGTGGAAAATTGGAGATTGAGCCGGATCCCTTCTCAGGTCTTCTCCACTATCAGGGAGGCATTCATGAGACATGCTGGGCACATGGAGTGGAGAGATGAGGCCCCTGACCCTGGGGGTTGTCCACGGTATGTAGAAGACAGACAGGAAGCTGATAATTAAGTGATTAATTAATTACAAGGGTGCAAATAACAGGGCATACAAGTGAATGCAGGGTGGTGGGGGAGGAATCTCGATCATATACCAGAGACTCCCTGGCATGCAAAATGTGACACGGCTGTTAGAACAGCTCTCCCGTGTGGTCGGTGAAGGCAAAAGAGGGGAGCACCGGGAAGGCATTTTTCGATTCAGTTTCTCACCAGAAAGGCCAAACAACGCTACAAGGACTCACAGAGAGGCACAAAGGGTGCCCAGCTCTCCCTACATGTGTGATGTGCCTCTCTTGTCCCGGGCAGATTGGGTGCTTTTTCAAGCACTGGCACCGAAGTACCCCAAGAAACCCAGGAAAGGTGATTATCCCTACTTTACAGATGTAGCAACTGAGTCTCAGGTGGGGTTAAGTGAGTTGGTCACATGGCCAAGCCAGCAGGGTAACCCAAGACTGTTCCCCAAGCTCACGCTCTTACTGCTACACCAACACACAGGGAGTGAGACATGGGTTTTGTTCTGGCTCTGCACAAAACCGAGGGACCTAATTTAAAATAAAATGTTGGGGCACCTGGGTGGCTCAGCAGTTAAGTGTCCGACTTCGGCTAAGGTCATGATCTCACCATTCGTGGATTCAAGCCCCGCACTGGCAGCTCAGAGCCTGGAGCCTGTTTCCGATTCTGTGTCTCCCCCCCTCTCTGCCCCTCCCCCGCTTGTGCTCTGTCTCTCTTTCTTGCTCAAAAATAAACATTTAAAAAATAAATCAAATTAAATGCTAATAAAAAAAATAAATGCTAAAAAAAATAAAATGCTAATGCATAATAACTGTCAAAATAATCTGCAAGTAAAACTCATAACTTGTTTAAAGACGGATGAGAAACTGTCACATAACAGACAAAACAGTGACAACCTCATGGCTGCCATGCCACTAAGCACCTAACGTGCACAAATCCATTTGCTCTTCGCATCAATTCACTGATGAAGAGGTTAGGACCATCATACCAGAGTTACAGATGTAGAAACTGAGGTTTGGAGGGTTGAAGTGCTTGCTTAAGGACGAGCCGTTGAACCCAGGCCTACCTACCCCACTACCTGAGATCCATATCGCCTGACCGTCATAAACACAGTTGATTTATACTCTGATGCAAGGCAGGTTGGAGGAGAGTTGGCCAGGCTCAGGAGCGGAACTGGCCACTACATACTAAGATGTAGCTGAAAGAGCTGAAGTCCAGTCTGTTCAGTGTTAACCTGATGCCAAAGGCTTCAGCAGCAGATGGTTGGTGGTGGGTCATGGGATGGAGAACCCAGAACAGTGGGCCAGCAGGTGGCATGGGGAAACCTGCCCAGGTAAGAGGGTCCCAGAAGCCAGGCCTTTGTGGAGACAGAATGCCAGTCCCGAAGAAAGGTACTGACCAGAGCAAGGCAAGGCCTGGGATCTGGAAACACAAGCAGGGTACAGAGGAGGCAAGGACTTAGGGTCAGGGAACAATGCAGGGATCCAGGAGCAGAATCAGGAAGCCAGGCGGAATTGTTCTAGGCAACAAGACCAAAGTTCTGAGCTTGGCAACTTAAATGCTCCCAGAGAACCGAGCAAGAGCTCCTGAGGTTCCCAAAGAACTCCTTTGAAGAGAAGAACATTCTTTTGGCAAGTAGTGAATGAGCACCTGTTATGTCCCAGGCCCAGGAGAGGCCCTGAAGATAGAGCCTTACATAAGACAGACGCAGTCCTTACCCACCGTGAGCTTGAACTAGGGATTCAATACAAGCCAAGATCATCATGACCATCATTTTCATTTTCTGCATCATCACCTGGGAATAGGGTCTACGAGTCTTCATTTTAACAAGACCACTCACTAGTCGTTGGCATGCGATAAATTTTGTTTTCACCTCTGTGGACAGTTCCTGCTTTTCCAATATGGGGACCAGCCAGCAACTCGAAATTAAGACAAACAAGTATCCGTACCCCAAGCTCCCTGGAGGAAACCACGGTCACCTGGGATCCCAATCCTGAACCCCTTCGTGCTGCCATCTGTCCTAGGAGGCTAGACATAGTGACAGGAAACAAGGAGGACGTCCCCAACAAGCTTCACACTGTGCAGTCATGGAGGACAGGAAGCACCTTGCTCACAGCTTGTGTCTGTCTGCGCAGAGATTATGGCAACAGAATCGGCCCAAGGGGAAACCGAGGTCTTCCTTGCTCACCTTCTTTCCCAGCCCAGCCCTCCTCTGGCATTTCTGCCTCTCAACACCGTTAATTCAGGGGGGCTTCCAAAGCACCATCCATTTTCCCTGTGCTGGATCATTTCCCAACAGTGTTCCCAGGCCCCCATGCCTCCATACTGTAAAGCTACCAGCCTTTAATGACAGAGCAAAAGGTGGGAAGAGAGGGAACTGGGGCTTCTCCAGGGCCCCGAGACTACATAACATGCACACAGACTGAGACGAACGCACTCAGCTGGTTCTGGGAGCGCACCTCCATTCCCCTTCCCTCCCCGTCCGGTCCATGCTGGATCCTGGAAACCACTGACGCTCACCAGAACTCTGAATGCCAGGAAACCAATGAAGCAAGGACTAGGGACTAGGTCTGCCTGTGCAGAGTTGATGCTACTTCCTGCCATGTTTGCGAACACTCACCATTTAGTGCCCAATGACCGGGCAGTGTACAAACAAGCCACGCACATGAATGCCTCCAACGAACCTTGTTGTCGTTTTCATTTGATCCCAACAGGAAATACTCGGGCGATGAGTGTGCGCTCTTCTAAAGAGCAAAGGAACACCGTGCTCTGCTGACAGTCTTTCCACGTCGAGGGCACTTTGCCAGGAACTGTCTACCCGTGCCTTCGGTGTGGCTTCTGAACAAGTCGCTGCTGCCCGAAATGCAAGTCCCCGGGCATTTCTCCCTGGGCCCCAGGATGCATTTTCCTCCCGGGCCAGTACACAAATGAGGGTTGGCTGCAGCTACACGCGCTCGTTAGCGAGTGACCGCGGCAGTGGGCTTGTAATATTTGCAATGCCGTTTCCGGTTTTAAAATTAAACCCTGAGAGCCCAACCAACTTCAGAAACGGAGCGTGTGTGGTTGCTTAAAGGCTTTCTTTAGAGTCACTACGGGGGTAACTGATCTTGAATAAGAGAATAGACTAAAATAACCAGAGAGAACCCACATCTTATCATCACGAGGAAGTGGCCACAGAGAGATGATGTGCTCATACTCAAGAGACTCTGAACACGGCACACACGTTTCCGCTGCAACCCCAGAAAAATGTCACCTGCTCGTAGGCAGTCGGAGGCATCCTCCTCAGTGTCCCCAGGGCCCGAACCAAACCAGGAGTACGATAAATCGCGATGAGAACGATCCCCCCCCCCGCCCCCCCAGGACAAGAACAGTGAGGAGAACGATCGCTGCCATCCTCTGGCTGTCCCCACGTGCAGGGTCCCGTGAAAGGCTTCACGTGCAGGAGCTCACAGATTCCCCGAAGAAATCCTCCGCAGTAACCACTGCTCTCGTTCCCATCTGATAGGTGAGCAAACCGAGGCTCAGGAAAACTCAGGGGTCTGCCTACAGTCACACCCTGGAGCCTGGATTCAAACCCAAAACTGACTAAAGCCTGAGCTCTTTCCCAAGGCACAAGCAGGTCTGAGCAGAGAAAACGCTGTCCCGCAGGAGAGTCCCTCCATTGGGACCCTACTGGAGGAAGTGGCCCATCCGCCCATCCACCACCCACAGAACCCGAGGCCAGGAGCGCCTCCCACCCTACCCCCACTCCACACTTGGGGGCCAGGCACCAGGCAAGGCCAGGGAGAGATTCCGACCATTGCCCCGTGCCGGTACCTACAGGCGGTGCCAATGCCCCCTGTGGAGATGTTCCCTGATGACGAGGGGGCTAGGGAACTCCTCAGGAGCTCAGGGAACTTCTAAAAGAGCTCTGTAAACAAATGAAAACAAAAGCGCCCAGGGATAAGCGAGCACTGAGTCGTCATATAATCGATAGCAGCACTCTTTTTAGTACTGAGGTTCTTGGCTGCACGTTGGCATCACCTGGGGAGTCTTTAAAACACCAACAGGGGCGCCTGGCTGGCTCAGTCCGTTAAGCGTCCAACTGCGGCTCAGGTCACGATCTCCCGGTTCGTGAGTTCGAGCCCCGTGTCGGGCTTTGTGCTGACGGCTCAGAGCCTGGAGCCTGCTTCGGCTTCCGTGTCTCCCTCTCTCTCTCAGTCCCTCCCCCCCGCTCGTACTCTGTCTCTCTCTCAAATTAAACAAACACAATTAAAACTTTTTAAATACCAATAAAATGTAAGCGAAGAAGACAAGAATGAATAAATGGATGAACGAATGAAAACCAATGCTCAAACCCCAAATTACTGAGGTAACTGGGTTTGGGATATGGCCTGGGCATCGAGGTGTGATCCCAATGTTTACAGGTACGTGAAATAACAGAGTGCCTTACAATCAAAGGGGTCTCAGAGTCAATGAAAGCAAAGGCTGTGCTCAGTGCTCAGAATTTACCCGAGGAGCTCAGATGCCCCGAGCACTCCCGCTCCTTTTCATGAGAAAGCACATCAGGGCAACAACAGCGAAACGACCCGCAACAGGATGGCTCTGCGGGCTTCGTGTATATTTTCTCTGTCTTCCTCAGAACATACATAATACTGGCTTTATAAGGCCCATCTTGCATATTAGAAAGCTGACGCTCAAAGAAGTTCCACGAACTCGCCCAAGGTTACAGAGGAAGTCATTGGCAGGTCCCCAAGCCTGTGCCCTTTCCAAAACAGCGTGCTGGCTTTGCCATATACCGTGTTCCCTCTACATACAGGGCTAGGAGACAGAATCCAAGGGTACGTGAGCCACAAACCCTGAACTCCGAGAGCTTATAATCCACTCCGGGCGGCAGACCGGCACCCGAGACATCATCCTCCAGATCACCATGAGCTCTCCAGCACGCCAAGGGCTGAGGAAGTCCACAGAGGAAAGCTGATCCTTGACAGGAAGAGTCGTCTCCCATGAAGAAGAACTCTCTGGACTTGGCCCTTGGAGGATCAGAAGGGCTTCTACGAGCACAGCAGAGGGAGAGGGCAAAGGCACAGAGGGGCCCTGGAGCCGTGACCCCACCCTGCCGCAGGGTGAAGGCCTCCGACCTGCTAAGGTCGACAGGCGTGCTGTATACCCTCCCTCTAGAGCCTCCTGAACTGCCACGGTGCCAGCTTCCGGCACCTGCTTAGGCTTACCGTCTGCCTCTGGGTGCACGCAGGTATGCGACGTAGGTCCGGGAGTTCCTGGAGAGAAGAAAAGCAGCCCCAAGAGCCGTCTCGAGCCGTCTCCTCCTAGGAGCTGTGTCTCCCGGCACAAAGGCTGCATTCCCGGTGCGTGGCCCCGAGAGTAGGGAGCTTTGCCCAGAAGGGTTGTATTAATTAATCCCTGGCCTGTTATCAAGTCCAGCTTTGGCCTCGCTGCCCTCAGGAGCCGAGCCAAACATCCAATCTACAGTTTGTATCCTGTCTGCGGCTGACTCTGAGGCTGGGAGATGGGAGGTGGCTAAGTAAGCACCTTAAGTCCAACTCCTCCTGAACCCCAGATTCACCAGATGCTGACCTCAAGGGTCAGAATGCACCCTGCCTTGGGAAGCACCACCACACTCCAGATGCTGGGATCCCACTGGGGGACGAGGTGAGACAAACGGCCCTCCCTCCCTGGCACACTGACTTTACCTACACAAATCCTCCTCTTTTCTGCTTGATCCTATGGGTTACTCCCCTCTGTTCCCCACGGAGGGGTTGGCAAACCACAGCCTGCAAATCTGGCCCACCGCCTATTTTTGTAAATAAAGCTTTATGTGTAACACAGTCAGGCCAATGTTTGTTTACATATTGTCTCTATGCAGCCACTTTGCCATCACAAGGGCAGAACTGAGCAGCGGACAAAGAATGAATGGCCTGCAAAACTGAAAATATTTATTACTCTATGTCTGCCCTTCCACTTAACCAGTTTGCTGATCCCTGCCAGAAACAAAGAAGAAAAGGAGGATGAGGGTGCTGAGAGAAATGACTTCTGTCACAAGCCTCTTACTTCCGTGCTAGGACGGTTCTTTCTCTCAAAGAACACATCTGCTCTAAAACTCTGGAGATAGGGGTGCCCAGGTGGCTCCGTCGTTGGAGCACGTGACTCTTGATTTCAGCTCTGGTCATGATCTCCCGATAAGATTGAGCCCCACATCGGGCTCTGCACTGAGCATGGAGCCTGCTTGGGGTTCTCTCTCTCTCCCTCTCTCTCTGCCCCTACCCTGCTCATTCTCTCTCTCTGCCCCTACCCTGCTCATTCTCTGTGCCCCTAGCCTGCTCATTCTCTCTCTCTGCCCCTACCCTGCTCATTCTCTCTCTCTCTCTCTCTCTGCCCCTACCCTGCTCATTCTCTCTCTCTCTCTCTCTCTCTCTCTGCCCCTACACTGCTCATTCTCTCTCTCTCTGCCCCTACCCTGCCTATTCTCTCTCTCTCTCTCTCTCTCTCTGCCCCTACCCTGCTCATTCTCTCTGTGCCCCTACCCTGCTCATTCTCTCTCTCTCTGCCCCTACCCTGTTCATTGTCTCTCTCTCTCTCTCTGCCCCTACCCTGCTCATTCTCTCTCTCTGCCCCTACCCTGCTCATTCTCTGTGCCCCTATCCTGCTCATTCTCTCTCTCTCTGCCCCTGCCCTGCTCATTCTCTCTCTCTCTCTGCCCCTGCCCTGCTCATTCTCTCTCTCTCTGCCCCTACCCTGCCTATTCTCTCTCTCTCTCTCTGCCCCTGCCCTGCTCATTCTCTCTCTCTCTCTCTCTCTCTGCCCCTACACTGCTCATTCTCTCTCTCTCTGCCCCTACCCTGCCTATTCTCTCTCTCTCTCTCTCTCTCTCTCTGCCCCTATGCTGCTCATTCTCTCTCTCTCTCTCTCTCTCTGCCCCTACACTGCTCATTGTCTCTCTCTCTCTCTGCCCCTACCCTGCTCATTCTCTGTGCCCCTACCCTGCTCATTCTCTCTCTCTCTCTCTCTCTCTCTCTCTCTGCCCCTACTCTGCTCATTCTCTCTCTCTGCCCCTACCCTGCTCATTCTCTGTGCCCCTACCCTGCTCATTCTCTCTCTCTCTCTCTCTCTCTCTCTCTCTTTCTCTCTGCCCCTGCCCTGCTCATTCTCTCTCTCTGCCCCTACCCTGCCTATTCTCTCTCTCTCTCTGCCCCTACCCTGCTCATTCTCTCTCTCTCCTCTCTCTCTCTCTCTCTCTAAATAAATAAACATTTTGAAAAACAGAAAAAGAAAACTCTGGAGACATCCTCCTTCATTCAAGGTGAAGATGCTCTCATTAGCATGGCTCATAAGATCCTGTAAGACCCTCCATCCACCTCAAACACATGACACACGCATGGCATGAAGGGTATGTGCGCCTTGCCTGCAGTAAGGGGAGCTGTTTTATGAAGCGATTGTTTCACACACATAGACATACACACACATTTGTGTAGCGAGCCCACAATGCAAGTTTCTTTTGGGAGATTCACTCTCAAAAGTCTGCAAGCCACTACGCTAAAAAGAACTCTATGAATTAGATCTCACAGATAGCCACTTCTCTGCAACACCAAGTCACCAGACCTCCCACCTGGACCTGTGCCGCGGCCTCCCGCAAGGTCTTCCTGCTTCCGGCCTTGACCCCCTACCAATGCATTCGGCACACGGTGGCCAACTCCAAAAGGCCCCGGGGTGGTTTCCCACGGCCTTAGGAACTAAACCCAGGTTTCCTATCCCAGCCCATGGCATTAGCCACGGTCTGGAGCCTGCCTGCCTGCCCCACTCTGGTACCACACTCCAACCGTGCTGCCTTCTATCAGTTCCTGGGACATGCTGAGCTCTTGGCCACCCCAGAGTCTCTGTGGGTAGGTATCATCCCTTTGGATGCTGGGGTTGAACGGGGCTTCGTTAAGTGAGGCAAATACATTAACGGACTATGTTGGGGGTAGAAGGGGCTTGAATATTCCCAGTTCCCATACACATACACTCACATATGCCTCACCAACTCCTGTCCACCCTTTTGTCCCCACTTTAACATCACCTCCTCGGAGTATCTTCCCTGACACCCTATATCAGGGACGCTATATTTTTAGCGCTCTTTTCTATCCCTTGCAACACTTACTGAAGTTATAATGGGCAATCTGTGATTCGCGGTGACTGTCCCCTTTCACCGGTGGATGGCACGCCCCATGTAGCAAGGTCTAAGTGTGTCCTGTCCACCGCCGCGTCCCCACCAGGTCCCCCTGGCCCCCGGTAGATATCCAAGAATGGATATCTCACTGAATGACTCGGTCAACAAATCTCACCCTACTCTCTGCAAATCTCAGCCCACAAACGTCAAATTCTCATTTTCACGCTTAGGAACTTTACTCAGTCACCGTGCCCTAAACTGTATCGGAAGTCCCAGCAGTGCTCAAGCAAGTCAGTGTCCGACTAACCTGAGAAACCTGAACCCAGGAAGAACTGGAAAATACTTGGCACATTCTTCTCCTGAAAGCCTGCCGGCCTCATGTGGGTGGTGTGCTTTTGTGACAAGCACGTGTCCCCCTACTCCGGGGGAGTGGAGATCAGAGTTCTCTAAGGTCCAGGTGAGTGAACCCCATTTTTTCAAATCCTCACCTGCCCCAAACATTCTTGGTATCATTCCACCCACAAGCTTCTAATATGCTGGGACGTCGAGCTTTCATATTCTGAAGATGGGTGACAATTTAAAAAAAAAAAAGCAGTGACATCTATTTCAAGTTCAAAAATGATTTACTAATCCAGAAAAAAATGTCAAGTTCAGATGAATTGAGACTGGCCATGAGTTCAAACTGCAGAAGCTGGCTAACGAGTCCTTGAAAGTTCAGTACAATATCCTATTTTTGTGTATATTTGACACTTTCCACATGAACACTGAAAATTATTTGATGAGTATTGAGTGACTCTAATCAATATTCATCCATATGTTTGCTTCCAATAAGAATTTGTTTTTAAAACTGGCAATGAAATGAAGGAGTCTGTAAAATAAAGAGATTGCTTTCAGTACAACAAACAATAATACAACCCTATCTCCAATGTAATTATAATGCTTTACTAAAATAACATTAAACTATGGATGAATTTCTAATTACATTAAAAAGTAAAATTCTATTTAGAGCAAGTTTTAAATAACTAAAAACACAGTCTCAACTACAGAGCTTGGCATTCGACACATATTTATTGAATGAAAGACCAGCTGAGGCATCTAAAAAAACAAAGAAGTGAAGCTATTTTTAGCTTAAGCAAAATGAAAAAAAACAGATTAATAACATCTAGGGTTCAGATCCTGGTTCTGATATCCTTCTCCAATAAAAGGAACAAGGACTCCTTGGAGAATTGGCTGATTCTAAGAGCGAGGCGGGGAATAGACAAAATGAACCTTGAGCATCTTGTGGCACCAATAGGTAAAAAAGTGACCCAGAAAGGGGGGAGAGGGTAGAGGCATATCAAAAGGACAGAGGAGCCAAGCTGAAAGAGCATCCAGGGGCCAAAGCTGAAACAACAAAGCAAACACGAGAAATAATGCAGTGGCGGCTTATAACCAGATAATCAAGATTATAAAATAAATATCCACGAATCTGATCATATCAATTAGTGATCTAATAATTAGACCACTAAGGGAGAAGAGATAAATCTCCCATAGAGAGGAATTCTGAATAATTTATGTAGATATTCCCCCATCAAGAAGGGGGCACTTAGCTCCCCACCCTTGAGTGTAGGCTGAGCTCCATATGAAAAGAAAAGAACCATCACAGTGGAGAAACCAGACAGTCATGACCTCAGCCAGGTGATCAAGTCAACACCAGTAGTGACAAGTCATGTTGACAGCAGGCACCCTTGAGATGATGTGATGAGAAAGGCACTTCACCTCTGGGTCTTCCTCGTAAAAACTCATCACCCAGTCTCGTCATGAGGAAAATATCAGGCAAACCTAAACTGAGGAACACTATGCAAAAAATACCTGCCGGGTATTCCTCAACACTGTCAAGAACATCAGAAATGAGGAGAGTCTGAGAAACTCACAGATCAGAGGAGGCCAAGAAGACATGACAACTAGATGTAATGTGTTAGCCTGGATGGGATCCTACGTTCTATAAATGAGCCAGAGACGGCCTCTGTCTACTGACCTCTGGGTTGTTTACTTCTTCATAGCAGGTTGTGAAGCCCATGGTGCAAAACTCAAAATCTTGCACATCTAATTGTTTTAAATATAGCCCAGATGAGCAGTTTCCAGCCATTTACAGTCTGTTTGCTTTGAATACTCTGCAAAACTGTGCCCATCATTTGCTGGTGATAGGTAAGATAAACTCTGTAACTATAAAGACCGCAGGCTCCTGTTGCCCTTTGGAAGTCTCTGACCCAAAGACACTTCGTTGGGCTGGGAAACGATACCCCTTCACCTGTCCCTTCTCCCCTGGGAGTTCTCCGCTCTCCCCCTTGAGTAGCGACCTCTGTCTACCATAGCCTCTGGACAGTCTCATGCTGTGAAGGGTATCTTCCACATGCAAACCTGTCAAAGCATCACCGGAATAAAGCTTGTGCATTCTACTGACACCTTACCGTCCTATCTTTTTCCTTGACCAGCCCCCAAAACCCTCGATTTGGGAATAACAACATCAAAAAAAGGATGTCAGGGAAAATCTAACGAAGTCCAAACAAAGTGTAAAGTTTAATCAGTAGTGATTTACCAATACCAATCTCACTGTGACAAATGAGAAGACCAGGGGCTATCATCCTTTCCCCAGTGTCCATGCATACAGCATAAATGTCACTCCAGGAGATGTGAGCTTCTGTCCCCACCCCTAGCCTTGCAGTGGGATAGAGGTTCTGCCCCAGTGGAGAGAGGCCATCAGGAGTGGCCTGGGCAAACTGATGTTATTTGGAACAGAGCATGGAGAAGATCATGCCTAAGGACATTGTTGAAAACAATGGAGACATTCATGGCAAGCAATTAAGAGGGGACTAGTAGTTCCATGAAACTAGTAGGAATACACAAAATGACAGACAAGTCATAAGTTTAAAAGAGAGAAGCAGAGAAAGGGACAATCAAGAAGGGACCTTCTGGGATCACACTCATCACTGGAAATCCAGAGGCCTGGGCATATGTGTTAGGCTATGCCCACTCAGTAGCAATCAGAGCTGGATGTGGAGCAGACGAAAGCATTCGCCTAATGGACCCATTAGCAAAGCGTAGGAGCCTTACTGATTCAAGGGGTTTAAGTATAACCTCTGATCAAACATGACTGAACAATAAACTACAATACTTCCGGGAAGATAGGTTCAAAACCACACTCATCCCTGTTGGTCTGTCTGCATGCCTAAGACTGTGTGCATGCCTAAGCTACACCCTTTCGGAAGCAACCAGGGAAGGAACATCCCAGATACCAGACCCCAGCACAGAGCAAAATCGTAAACCATCTAAGCTGTGAAAGTAGTCTCCAAACCACACACAAACCCAATGGTCAAGAGTGAAAATCTAACTGGTTGGAGGGGCATAAGCACGACTTTTAACCAATAAGTATCTTATGTTGACCCAAGGAAACCCAAGGTTTCCTGTATCCTTGGGAAACCAGGATAACAGATAAAAATAAGAGGGAAAAGCTGAGCAGGGACATCAGAAGGTACACAGTGCAGGGAAAATAGACTTTACAAAATTAGCTCAGCCTACCTATTAAACACACAAATAAATGAACAAACATAAACAACAACAAGCCATGGTGGGGGGTGGAGAAGAAGAACCAGTATCCAGATTTGATACAATATATTACCTAAAATGCCCCATAATCAAAAATCATGAGATATGGAAGAAACCATGAAGGTGTGATGAATACACAGGGGGAAAAAAGCAGGCACCAGAAACTGTCTTTGAGGGGGCCCACACATTGGATATAGCAAAGACTTCAAAACAGCTATTATAAATATGTTCAAATAACTAAAGGAACCCATGTTTAAAACATTAAAGGAAAGTATGATGACTATGACACACCAAATAGAAAATATCAATAAAGAGATAGAAATTATTTTTTTAAAGAGAGTACCAAATGGAAATCCAGGAGTTGAAAAGTACAATAACCAAAATGAAAATATCATTATCAAGGCTCGACAACAGATCTGAGTTAGTAGAAGACAGAATCAGCAAACTTAAGATAAATCAGTAGACACTATACAACCTGAAAATGAGAAAGAGAAAAGAATGAAGAAAATGAACTGAGCTTTAGAGAAATGCAGAACACCATTAAACACACCAATATATGCATAATGGAAATGCCAGAAGGAAAGAAGAGAAAGGAGAAGAGAAAATATTAAAAGAAATAATGACTGAATATATCTCAAATTTGATGAGAAATACTAATCTACAAGCCCAAGAAGCTCAACAAATGCTAAATAGAATAAACACAATATCACACCTGAATATATCATAGTTAAATGCTGAAAGCCAAAGATATGGAAAAAATCAATATAAGAGTAAGAGAAAAATGACTCATTATATATGAGGGAACTACAAGATTAATAGGTGACTTCTGACTAGAAACAATGAGACTAGAAGGCAGTGGGACAACACATTCAAAGTGCTGAAAGAAAAACTATCAACCAAGAATACAATATGTAGCAAAGATAACTTTCAAAAATTAAAGCAGAGTAAAGATATCCCAAGATAAACAACACAGTATTTCTTATAAAGCAAACAGTTAAATAACAAAAAAAATATATGTATAGCTAATACTCCAACAAAGGAGATTTAAATTTTTTTCAGTTATTCAATTACTACACAAGGAGGTAGAAAAGTTGGGGAAAGGAACAATGTATAGATAGGACAAGCAGAAAACAAACATCAAAATGACAGAAATAACACTAGACATACCAATAACAATATTATATTTAAATGACCTAAACACCCCCATTAAAAGGGATTGCCAAATTGGATTTAAAAAGCAAAAACCAACTATATGCTGGCTACATGAAACATACTTTAAGTACAGAGACACAAATTGGTTAAATGAAAAAGGATGGGGAAAGACGTGTCATGCTAAATTTCAAAAGAAAGCTGGAGTGGCCATTTGAATGTCAAAGTAGATTACTCAGCAACGTGTATCACCAGGGAAAAGGAGTTATTTCCTAATGTGGAAAGGGCCAGTTCACCAAGACGACATAAGCATAACATTTATGTACCTAATAACAGAGCTTCATAATACCAAAGGCAAAAACTGATAAAAAATGGAAGAAGACAGATCCACAATTATTGTCAAAGGCTTAAATATACCTCTCAAAAAAATCAATAAAACAAGTACACAAAAACTCAGCTCATATATAAAAGAGCAATACGGAAAAATTTGAATACTACTATCAACCAACTTGACCTTGTGGCCAATCCACCAGTACTAGTGACTCCTACTTGACTAAAACGCTATACCCAGTAATGAAAGAATAAACATTCTTGCTAAATGCATACAGAATATCTACCAATATAGCCCATAGACTGGGCCTTAAAACAAGTCTCAATAACGTTAAGAGAACCGAAGTCATACAAAGTATGTTCTCTGACCAAAGTGGAATTAAGTTAGAAATTAATAATAGAAGAATGTCTAGAAAATCTCTATTTGGAAATTAAGGAAAATACTTCTAAGTAATCCATAGGTCAAAAAAATAATAATAATCCATAAGTCAAAGAAGAAATCAAAAGGAAAATAGAAAGTGTTTGAAATTTTTTTTAATGTTTTATTTATGTTTGAGAGAGAGAGAGAAAGAGCATGAGCAGGGGAGGGGCAGAGAGAGGAGGCGACACAGAATCTGAAGCAGGCTCCAGGCTCCAAGCTGTCAGCACTGAGCTCAACGTGGGGCTTGAACTCACAAACCATGAGATCATGACCTGAGCCGAAGTCAGATGCTTAACTGACTGAGCCACCCAGGTGCCCCAGAAAGTGTTTTAAACTGAATGAAAATGAGGGGCGCCTGGGTGGCTCAGTTGGTTAAGAGTCCAATGTCAGCTCAGGTCATGATCTCGTAGATCGTGAGTTCGAGCCCCAGGTCAGGCTCTGTGCTGAAAGCTCAGAGCCTGGAGCCTGCTTCAGATCTGTGTGTGTCTCTCTCTGCCCCTCTTCTGCTCATGCTCTGTCTCTCTCAAAAATAAATAAACACTTAAAAACTAAAAATAAATAAACTGAATGAAAATGAAAACACAACATATCAAATTTGTGATATGCTGCAAGAGACTGTGTTAGGAAAGAAGTGAAGCCTCAAATCAATTATCTCAGATTATACCTGTAGAAACTAGAAAAAGAGAAACAAATTAAACCCAAAGAAGCAAAAGAAAGAAAGTGATATCAGAGGAAATATTAATAAAATGGAAAGCAGAAAAATGAGAGAAAAATCAATGAAACCAAAAGCCAATTCAATGAGAAAAATCAATAAAATTGATAAACCTGTATGGAGACTGATCAGGAAAAAAGGAAGAATATAATAAGGTAATAATATCAGAAAAGAGTGAGGTGATATCAGTATAGATTTTGTAAGTATTTAAAGAATTATCAGGAAATATTATCTTTTTAACTTTTTTTCCAATAAATTTGACAACTTACATGAAATGAACAAATTCCTGGAGGAACACAGAGACAAGGCTCTTGAATTCAAGAAGAAACAGACAACTTGAATCACTCTGTATCTATTAGTAAATTCAATCTGTAGTTTAAAAGCTTTTCACAAGGAAACTCCACCTTTACCAAACATTTACTACTACTACTACTACTAATAATAATAATAGTAATACCAATTCAACACGAACTCTTCCAGATAAATGAAGAGAAGGGAATACTTCCCAACTCATTCTACCCAGGGCAACATTATCTTGCCACCAGAACCACACAAAGATATTACAAGAAAAGAAAACTAACAACAAACTAGTATCTATCATGCACATAAATGCAAAATTTCTTTAATTTCAGCTAATATAATCCAACAATATATTTAAAAGATTAGAGAATATAATCAGGTAGAATTTTATCCCCAGAATACCAGATTAGTTTAACATTCAAAAAAAAAAAGTCAAAGTAACTCACCATATTAAGAAAACAATAAAAAGATGTGGAAGACTTATAGACTGAAAACTACAAAACACTTTCAAGAAAAATTTTTAAAAACCTAAGTAAATAAGAATATCATGTTCATAGGTCCAAAACTCAATATGCTATGATTTCAATTCTCTAAACTGGTCTACAGAATCAACACAATTCTAACCAAAATTCCAATGGGCTTTTTTGTAAAAATGAAAAATCTGATTTTAAAACTCATATGGAAATTAAAAAGAACCTACATTATAAAAACAAATTTGAATTGCTAACAGTATCTAATTTTCAGACTTACTGCAAAGGTACAGTATTCAAAACAGTGGGATATTGGTGTAAAGATAAACAGACCAGTGGGATAGGATAAGGAGCCCTGAAGTCAATCTAAACACACATACAGACAACTGAGAGTTGACAAAGGGGCAGAAGCCATCGAGTAGAGAAAATACAATTTTTTCAACAAATGGTGCTGGAACAAATGAATATCCATATGCACAAAGAACTTTACTCCATACCTCACACCATATACAGAAATTAATTCAAAATGGATCATAGACCTAAATGTAAAACCTAAAAATACAAAACTTCTAGGGGCACCTGGGTGGCTGTTGGTTAAGCATCCAACTCTTGATTTCAACTCAGGTCATGATCTCACAGTTCGTGAGTTGGAGCCCCACATCGGGCTCCGCATTGACAGCATGGGGCCTGCTTGGGATTCTTTCTCCCTCTCTCTATCTGCCCTTCCCCCACTCTCTTCCTCTCTCTCAAAGTAAGTAAATAAATAAATAAATAAATAAATAAATAAATAAATAACTTTAAAAAAATCTAAAAACTTCTAAAAAAATACACAAGAAAACCTTTGTTACCTCGGGTTAGACAAAGATTTCTTAGATGTGACATCAAAAGCACAATCCATAAAGGAAAATAATTGGAAAATTGTACTTAAACAAAGTAAAAACCTCTGCTCTTTGGAAGAAACCATTAAGAGAATGAAAAGGCAAACCATGGACTGAAAGGAAATATGTCAAACATGTATCTGATAAAAGATTTATATCCGGAATAAAGAACTCATAAAACTCAATAATAATAATAATAATAATAATAATAATAATAAAATTTCTTAAATGGGCAAAAGATTTGAGCATAGCACTTCACCAAAGAAACTAGAAAGATGGCAAATAAGCACATGAAAAGATTCTCAACATCATTATTCATTAAGGAAACGTGAATTAAAACCACAATGGGATACCATTGTACATGTAGGAAAATGGCTATAATTAACATTAGTGGCCATATCAAATATTAGATGTGGAAAAACTAGAACTCTCCTCTAATTTTGATAGGAATGTAAAATGATACAACCACTTTGGAAATAGTTTGGCACTTTCTTAAAAATTTAAAACACACATCTCCTGTATGATCTCTGTACTCCGTTCCTACCAAAAGAAATCAAAGCATACAAAGAGATTGCAGTATATCTTTACAATGGGCTATCACTTAGAAATCTGTTAAAAATGAACTCTTGATACACACAAGAACATGGGTAAATCTCAAAATAATTACACTGAGTGAGAGAATCCAGATGAAAGGGAAAGCACACTGTACAATTCTATTTATATAAAACTATGGAAATGCAAACTAACAGAAAAAAGAACAGTGGTTAACTCAGGATGGGTGGAAGCAGTGGGAGGGGAAGGAGGGATTATTCCAGATGATTCCAGAAGTGGAAACATCTGGAAGTAATGGACATGTTCATTAGATTGGCTGAAGTGGCAATATCCCAGGTACGCATGTCAAAACATTAAATTTTATACTTCAAACACATATGATTGGTTGCATATCAGCTGTACCTCCATAAAGCTGTTAGGTAAATACCCTCCAAGAAATAAGAAACGATAAAATAATTTGCATGCAAAAGAAGAACAGGATTCTTATTTGGAATAAATAAGAATAAAAATAAAGTTCTTGACAATTAAAAACCTAAGGACATATTGAGGAGGGCACCTTTTGAGATGAGCACTGGGTGTTGTACGGAAATCAATTTGACAATAAATGTCATATATTGAAAAAATAAATAAATAAAAATAAAAACCTAAGGACAGAAACAGAAGGACTGGAAGATGAAGACAAGGGACACAGAATATAAGACAATGATAACAGTCAGAAGGAGCATGGGACACTTAACGTAAGAAACTCAGAGTCAGGAAATCCAACATCTGAATTATAGTAGTTCCAGGACGTGAAGAGAGAAATTCAAAGGGAAGAGATTCGTATAAAAAAAAAAAAATTCTGGAAAATTCCCACAACAAATAATATGAGTTTCCAGATTCACAGAGCCATCAAGTATCTCACACAATGGCCAAAAACAGACTAACCAAAAACACATCCCTACTGAAATTTAGAACCGGATTTCCAAGTTAAGATTCTAAAATCTGTCATAAAGGAAAAAAACAAAGTCTTACATGCAAAGAACCAGGAATCGAAGTGGCTGCTGCTTTCTCAAAAAACAACATGAACATGGGCAGCAATAGAGCAGTACCTTCAAAATCCTAAAGACTTCAGGATTCTAGAATCCTCTACTCAGCCGAATCGGCAACCAAGGGGGACAGCAGAATAAAGACATTTTTAGAAATGTACAATCTCAAAAACTTAACTTCCATCCACCCTTCTCAAGGGACTGCCTGAGACTGTGCTCCCCGTCAGGGCGCAAATCAAGAAAGAGACTCTGTAAGAAATGGAGCACAGGTGAAAAGACAGAGACTTCACCACACCGAGAGTAAAGGGACCCCAGGGGACAGCCGTGCAGACTTCAGTGGGGGCGGGGGGTGGCGGGGGAAGCAGTCCAGACTGGAGCAGGTGTGACTGTTTTCTTTTTCTTTTTTTTTTTTTTTTTTTTTTTTTGGCCTCCCATAGTGCAAGGCTCTGTATTCAGAGCCACTTTTTCTCCAGAAAAACGGACATAATGTTGTTTCTAGAACCATCACTTTCACTGATGAGCTTCATAATGACATCAGGGTATGGATGGGGACCAAATGACAAGGAGATAAAGCACCATTATTCACCGAGGCCGAGACCACCTTTTCCACATTTCAACATCTCTGACATGGGGATACATCTTACAACTGAGGGGGTATCGTAGTTTAACTGGCTGCCTATTGTCTTCTGTCTTAGGGGTGTATCTTGTCACTGACAGCATTTTAGTTTCAGTGAAACCGGGTATGTTCCCTACATGAGTAGCTACACCCAAGCCTGGAGGCCCCTTCTCATCGAGATCCTGGCAAGAGCCTTCTGCTCTCCGTAGGCTGCAATACAGAGCAAGACACAAATCTGCCCAATCAGCTCTCCTCTCTGGACATACTGGAACACGCACGGAATCTCTTACACGAGGCTGGTAACTCAAACTCATCCTTGCCTTTCCTGGGAGACGTTTGAGTAAAACTGCTTTCTCCATTTACCATTATGCTCCTTTCGAATTTTGTACCATGAGCATGCTTTACCAAATATCATAAAAATGAAGAAGATTTTTAAATAACCAAGTAAGTGCATATACACAAAGCATTCAGAAGAAGCCTAAGAGTCCGGGTATCAGATGATGACTTTGAATTGCCACACAGTGGTGTAAGGACTTCCTTTTGTTCCATTTGTTCCCAAAAAAGTAAACTAATCTCTCTTAAGGTTCCTTGGATTGGTGCTAGCTCTCTCTAAACAAGAGTCAAGTTAGGAACACTGAGGAATAAACACACACACACACACACACACACACACACACACACACATATTTTAATTTTGTCATGTCTCAGGCTGTCATGATCTATTCACTCTATCAAAAGATATGAAAAGGCAATTGACCAAAACAGACCCAAAGACACCCACAGAAAAGGGCAAAGGTTGTAGCAAGAAGCTAAGGTACCCTGTGTCTCTGGGCATTGTTCTTCCCACGACCACCGCCACCCACCCCCACACTCTGGGGTCCCTGGTGGATGGGACCAAGGCAGTTTACCAGAAGGAGTATGAAGTCAGGAGGAAACTGAGGAAATGGATTCATAAAATCAGCTGTCAAGAAAACAAAAACCTCCTGACGTTATTCCAGAACCTCAGCTGTGTGTATTTTAAGATGCCCTGAGACCCTCAAAGGGACGATACTGCAGCCTTGGTTGGGGAGTGGGCAGGGATGGAACAGGTAGGAAACCAATTTCTGTATCTGCTGAAAGCACTCGGAATAGTTTCACAAAAGCCACTTCAGCCACAGGATGGCCTAGCCTCTTCCTACGTTCCAGAAATTTTGAAAGTTCTGGACATGCTCCAAGGCTCCCTGGACAGGTTTATGGAAGCTTCCTGGAAGGCATCTGTGGCCTCTCTTGATATCCAGTAGGACGTGGCAGTTTCTAAAGCCCCATGCCCCCGGGGACATTGCTGCGACGCCAAGATGGAGAAATGCCCGTCCGAGCAAGAGGACGTAGAGTGTCCTGGACGGGCCTCTTCCCCAGGGCTGTGCCAATAAACTCAAGCAAAGAGACTGGTGCCACTACCCTGGTCGCTCTGAGGACAAGTCATGCAGCACTGACATTGTCAAGGGTCCGAGATGCTCTCCTAACGGGTCACATCCACGATGATTATTGCCACCATCACACAGAGCTACTGCACTGGCTCTTAAATGACCTTCTGCCCTCCGTCTCCTTCCTCCCATCTTGTCTCCACTGAGAAGCCAGGCTGAGCTTTCTAAAATCTAAACCTTACCCTCTTATCCCCCTCTTAAAACTCTGCAAGAGCTCACCGTAGGATTAAGTCCCTTCCCGGTGGCAAGACATACTCGGCCTCCCGGAATTATTCCAAATGAGAAACTGGCTTTGCTAACTCATTACTGTCAAGAGGAAAGGTAACAGATAAACTAGTATATGCGGGAAAAAAAAAAAAAAAGTTATATTCATTTAACCTAATGATACCAAAACGCCACACTTCGTTTTGTTACCTAGGTGGACATTTCACGGCAGTTATCTTCTCGTAGACCTTGATTATGAAAATGCCATCACCCAAAGTTTGGTATTTCGATAGTGTTACTTTGAGACATTATTTGGCCAATGAGTAAGTCTTATTGAACTTTCTGGGGAAAAAAATAAAGCCTTCAATTTACCAACCGTGGTAGCCAGGCTGCACACAGAACAACTTTGGGCTCGCGATGACCTATGTGTCACTATTAGGGAGTTTCGGGGGGCCTTTCACCAGGGCATGAGGTAGTGACAGTTGACATCTGGGCCATGGAGACAAGGGAGTGCTCGAGGCGCACGAGGGTGAAGGCAGAGCTGGAGACCAGGCACCCAGTGGGTAGACCAGGAGCACCTGGGCCGAGAAGACGTGTGGGTAAAAAGCAATGGGGCAGAAACTCAGCAAAGGGAAGTGGATGTGAGAAAGGGCACGAGAGGAAGCTCTTCTCATAGGAGATCAATCTATCTGGCAATCAGAGGCGAGGATTTGGACTCATTCGTTCAACAAGACTTACTGCATTCACACCTACAACTATGTGCGAGACGCTGTGACGAGCCTTGGGGATACACACTTGCTCCCTGAAGTGTACGGGTGTACCCCAGGGGCGCCTGGGTGGCCCAGTCAGTTAAGCGTCCAGTCAGCTGAGCGTGTGACTCTTGGTTTCGGCTCGGGTCATGACCTCACAGTTTCCGGAGTTCAAGCCCCGCATGGGGCTCTGAGCTGACAGTGCAGAGCCTGCTTGGGATTCTCTCTTCCTCTCTCTCTGTCCCTCCCTCACTCATGCCGTCTCTGTCTCCCTCAAAATAAATAAATAGACTTTAAAGGAAAAGTGTCTTTAAAAAGGATGTATCCCAGGAAATGGGAGGGCTGGACAACTCCTTCCCTGAATGTGCACATTCCCTCGAGAGCTGGTCCCCAATTTTATAACCTGAAAGACACTGCCGTTTCTTCAATTTAAGGCACAGGAGGTCATGACGGAGCTCCCACGAAAGCATGTTCCAACCCCCAACAGTCACTGGACACACCAGGCTACTGTGATATGGCCGAGGCCCTTCTGGTCAAAGGCTCCCCAGAGATCACTGAGCGCCAAGCTTCAAACTGCCTCCTGCACCCCTCCCACAAAGGTGCACCCGCCTCAAGTCACCACAGAGGTTGGCTCTTCTAGCCACGTCACCTGCTCACCTCCTCTCCACCATCAAGGGCTAGAACTCTTCGAAAGAACACAGAACAACGGCAGGAAGCCAGGCCCCGGTGAAGTAAACACACAGACTGTGATGGACCTCAAAAGCAAGGGACATGCTAGAACCCAACAGCCAGGAAGACAAACGACGCCCAAGCTGATGGACGTGCCAGGAAGCCACGAAGAACACTGACACTGAACTCTACTCTCCGGTATTATAACGGGTCAGTACGTAGATCATAAGTGGTGCTGCCCAGAGCGGTACCTAACGAAATGCAGTCCATCACATCCTTAGAAACTTCAGGAAGTTTCCCCCCACTTTATGTCCCACTTTCCTCATCTGTAAAATGGGACTGGTAAGGACCATCTCGCTGTCAGAAATAAGGGACATATTTCCTGTGAGCACTTTCCTCCAAGGCTGGTACAACACAGGCACTCACTGAAGGGGAGTGATCGTCATCCCTACACCCGATGTTAGGAGGCTCCGGTGGCCCAGCTGGCTGTGGGGAGGGAATTCTCTGAGGCAGCATGGACCCCCCAGAAGACTGCAGCAGATTCAAACTAGAGCTCTGGGGGTGTGGTCTAGAAGAGCACCCTGGAAGTTTTGCTCGTAGAGACTTTTTTCTCAAAGGACCTCATGGAAATAATAGGTGGGACTCCATAGAGAGTGCTCTGGGAGCCACAGCACTGCTTTCGGGCCACACCTTCCCTGAGCACAGTGTCTCCAAAAGAAACCTAAGCCAGTCGGGGAGCTTCAATCAGCTCCCTCTTCCGGACGAGATATCTGTCCCTCGCCAGCCTCCGACAGACAGGGCAGGCCCAAGACAAAGTCTAGGGACAGCAGCAAAAGAGCATCCGGGCCCCGGGCTCCACCCACCAGCTCAGGGGGCCTCGAGCGGCTCGACAGCCGCCCCCAACCTCGGTCAGGGGCGGCCTCTGGACTAAGGGCCACCTGCCCGGCCTGCCCTCGGTAACCGGCCCTTCATGGCACGGGCCAGTGACCTTGAGACTGTGGAACACCCAGCTGTCACCCTGGCCAGAGGCCCAGGGGCAACGTGTCTAAACCTCCTTCCGGGAGGCATCTGTCTGCTCCGGAATCTAATTGCAAACAGTCACACATCCCCGCCATCAATACATTTATGATTCACATCGTCTCAGAGCCCTTTAATGAACATTTTCTCGTCTGTCTGTTCTCATTTCTAATGGTAAAGCATGACACATAACCGTCATGCACAGAATACTAATGTGAATGACCCCTTGCGTGCGTCTGGTTTACAAAACTGTCCGACGCACAGCAGTCAACACACGAAGCACTTAATTGTTCGTTCGCTCATTTTATTAAGCGCTTGCGACGCGCCACAGAAGCGGTGGGCGATGGGAGTACAGGGCTGAGCCCCTGCCCCGTGATCTGAGGAGGAGCTGGGAACGTACAGCCAGTAGACATGACCTTGTCTGTGAGAGAAGGGAGGGCAGGGCAGTGGTGGGGTTGAAGTCTGGGGCTCCGGGTTCGGAAAGTAACTCTGGGCCCCCAAAACAGATGAAGTACAAATACATGTTGCAGCTGAATGAACCTTGAAAACATGATGGGAGGGAATAGAAGCAGTCACAAAAGGCCAGAGGGGATGATTTCGTCTATAGGAAAGGTCCAGAATAGGGAAATCTATAGAGACAGAAAGTAGGTTTGTAGTTGCCAAGGGCTGGGGAGGAAAAAGGAGGGGAGAGGGGTTGTTTTTATTGTTTTTTTTTTAACTTTATTTATTGATTTTGAAAGAGAGAGAGAGAGAGAGCGCGAGCTCTTGGGGAGGAGCAGAGAGACGGGGGGTAGAGAGAGAGAGAATCCCAAGCAGGCTCTGTACTGTCAGCACAGAGCCCAGTGCGGGGCTGAAACCCACGACCCAGGAGATTGTGACCTGAGCTGATGCTTAACCAACTGAGCCACCCAGGCACCCAAGGGTTGCTTTGTGAGGTGATAAAAAATGGTCATGGTTGCACACATCTGTGAATGCACTAAAATCTACTGACCTAAACACTTTTAAGTGGGTGGATTTTATCTTAATAATGCTGCTTTTAAAATAAAGCAACTCTAGGGGCACCTGGGTGGCTCAGGTGGTTAAGCATCCAACTTCGGTTCAGGTCAGGATCTCGCAGTTCATGGGTTCGAGCCCCATGCTGGGCTCTGTGCTGACAGCTCAGAGCCTGGAGCCTGCTTGGGATTCTGTGTCTGCCTCTCTCTCTGCCCCTCCCCTGCTCACGCTCTCTCTCTTTCTCTCTCTCTCTGAAAAATAAACATTAAAAAAAATTTCTTAAATGCCTGTGGAAAACCAGAGGGATAGCTGTAAAAGAAGGGGGCCATTCAGAATAGGCAAGAGGTCCAGGAAACCCAAGTGCCCATCAAACAATGAATGGAAAAACAAAACGAGGTATACGCACACAATGGAATATTATTCAAGCCTAAAAAGGAAGGAAAATTCTGTCATTTGAGCAGCCAAACCCATAGAGAAAGAAAGTACAGCGTGGTTACCAGGGGCTGGGGTGGGGGGGGAGTTAGCATTTAACGAGAACATGACTCAGTTGTGCAAGATGCTGAGCTCTGGACAGGGACAGCGGACCACGCGAACGAACTGCGCACGTACAAATGGTTAAGAAGGCAAATTTTATGTTATGGGTAGTTTACTACAAATAAAAAAAGAAGTTTGGGGGGATGTAAGAGCTGCAGAGAGGGATGCTGGGGGAAGGAGGGAGAAAGCTGGGGACAGCCTCACAGGACAAGAGGCCTGGAGCTAACGCCTCAACGGCACAGAGGGTTGGAGCATCTCAGCGCCGGCGGCCCCAGGAAAGACCCCAGCACTGTCTTCCAGAAGCGCTCTGCCTTCCTCCCGCCTCTGCCATCCGCTCTGCCACCCAGCACCGGCCCACGGAGCACGACGTGCCAGCTCAGAGCTCGGGGGCGTGGGATCAAGAGTGAGTCACGGGAGCTCTGCTTTCAGACAGACCGACTCACCCCCTGCCAGTCGAGGGAACTCCCCAGAACAGAAGACTCCCACCTAGGACCTCCCATCCGTGCACAGGCCCTACAGCCCAATTCCCCAGAAATGTTGAGCTGGATGGTCCCAGCGGAACAGCCCAAGTTCACCGAGAACGAAGCTGAGTCACACTGAGGTGCAGCAACATCAGACTTTGGGGCGACCTCACAGTTGCCCTTTGTTTGTTAGGTTTTCCCCCACGTGGCTGTGCGGGGGGGTTGCTGGAGGAGGCGGGACAGGGGTCTAAGAAGAAATTCCAGAAGACAGGAGAGCTGCCTCCAGGTCTCTAACTTGGAAAAAAAAAAAAAAGACTACATTATGCAGGGTTAACATGCACAGGATGTTTGTCCCTCGAGTGTCCCCCCTCAGCCCCGAAGCAGCATGTGGAATGAGCATATCCCGGGAGATGTGGCAGCAAAACCCAGGGTGCCTAAAATCTGCTGTGTTCCCCTCCATTTAAAGGCCCACGATCCTAAAGATATATTCTCATTTTTTATCTTTCACTTCTAAAATGATAGAGGTCGGGGGAGCATTAGAGGAAGTACAGAAACAGCCAGACGTAAGCACAGGCATACAACTCTGGGAAGTACTTGGAAGGCCCAACCCAGAGGTACGGCTATGACACCCACTCTTTCAAGCACTACAATGCATAAAATTCCACCATTAAACATGCAGCCCTGGGGCACCTGGGGGACTCAGATGGTTAAGCATCTGACTCTAGACTTCAGCTCAGGTCACGGTCTCACACTTGTGAGATCGAGCCCCAGGTCAGGCTCAGGTGTTGAGTGTGGAGCCTACTTGGGATTCTCTCTCCCTCCCTTTCTCTCTCTCTCTCTCTCTCCCCCTCCCACTGCCCCTCCCCCACCAACCTGTACACTCACTATCTCTCTCTCTCACAAAATAAATGTTTTGTCTTGTTGTTTTTTTTTTTTTTTTTAATGCAACCCTGATGTCCAAAACCATTATTTTAAATATTGTTTCAGAACTTCAGCCAATGAGGGGCACCTGGTGGCAGTCAGTTCAGCATCTCACTTCAGCTCAGGTTGTGATCTCACAGTTAATGGGTTGAAGTCCTAGGTCAGGCTCTGTGCTGACAGCTCAGAGCCTGGAGCCTGCTTTGGATTCTGTGTCTTTCCCTCTCTCTGCCCCTCCACTGCTCGTGCTCTGTCTCTGTCTCTGTCTCTCTCTCTCTCAAAAATAGATTTAAGGGGCACCTGGGTGGCGCAGTCGGTTAAGCGTCCGACTTCAGCCAGGTCACGATCTCGCGGTCCGTGAGTTCGAGCCCCGCGTCAGGCTCTGGGCTGATGGCTCGGAGCCTGGAGCCTGCTTCCAATTCTGTGTCTCCCTCTCTCTCTGCCCCTCCCCCGTTCATGCTCTGTCTCTCTCTCTCTGTCCCAAAAATAAATAAAAAACGTTGAAAAAAAAATAGATTAAAAAAAAAAACATTAAAGAAAGTAACTTCCAACCAATGCGATACAGCAGGAAACAAAAATATGGAGGTAATTTATAGGAAAGAATCAAAACAACATTATTTGCGTTATTTGCATCATACATCTAAATAAATAGCCCAAGAGAATGAATTGAAAGAATTTAGAATGACTAAGAAAATGCACAAAGATGTCTGGTTTCAAAATAAAGATCTAATCAACATTCAGCAACAACTAGTTAAAAAATACAATAGGAAAACAGTCCTATTTATAGTAGCAACAAAAATACAAAAGGCCTAGAAATAAATTTAAGCAAAAAATGTGCAATATCAAATGAAGAAATCCACAAAACCACTGTGATACACTTACAAAAGATCATTTTACCAAATAAACATTTCTATTACTATAAACACATTAATTTTCTCAAAATTAAATTTTAAGCAATTTCAATCGAAATCTGATGTGGATTTTTTTTAATTAACAAATTTACTTTAAGCAAATAAAAAGCAGGAATATCCCAGAAGTTTTTTAAGCAAAGAGAAAAATAAATTCAGGACTTGTACTACCATTTATTCAAACATAAAACTACAATGAAGTAGTAACTGGCATAAGCATAGATGAAAAATGAAATTGCATAAAAATCCCAGAAACGTATCTATGTATACATCATATATATGCATGTATGTGTGTGTAAACATATGATTTTGTATATAATAAAAATGGCACAGGGGTGCCTGGGTGGCTCAGTCTGTTAGGCGTCCAACTTCAGCTCAGGTCATGATCTTGGGATTCATGAGTTCAAGCCCTGCATCAGGCTCTGTGCTGACAGCTTGGAGCCTGAAGCTTGAAGCCTGGAGCCTGGAGCCTGCTTTGGATTCTGTTTCTCCCTCCCCCACTCACACTCTGTCTCTCTCTCTCAAAAATAAATAAACATTAAAAAAAATTTTTTTTTACCGGCATGTTACATTCCGGATTCAGGAAAGAAAGTGGGTTTGAGTGATGAACTGTATAAAGGAAAATTATAAGATGCCTACATCATGTCAAAAATCAACATGAATACAGTTTAATTCAAGAATTAAATGTAAAATAAATTAATTAACACACAGGTGTGATTTCGGGATCAAGTTCTTTCTGAGCTTACAGGAAATTTTTAAAGCTTTCATTACATAAATATTTTAAATTTCTGTATATCAAAGAATGTCATAAACTAAACTTGAAAAAAAACATTACAAGGGAAACACTCATAACATAAGGGATAGATAAACATTTTGATAGTGAAATGAACCTTATGGGGCACCTGGCTGGCTCAGTCGGTTCAGCATCCAACTCTTGGTTTTGGCTCAGGTCATGATCTCACAGTTTCTGGAGTCTGAGCCCTGTGTTGGGCTCTGCGTTGACCATGCAGAGCCTGCCTAGGATTCTCTATCTACTCCCTCTCTCTCTGCCCCTCCCCCACTCATGCTGTCTCTTTCTAAATAAACAAATAAACTTTAAAAATTTTCTTAAAAAAAGAAGTGAATCTTATGATTCAGTAAGAAACAGATGAACACATCAATGGAAAATATCAGGAAAAAGAAGTATGGGAGGAAAAAAAGAAACATGAAATGACCAGGAAACCTATAAAAGATATTTAAACTCACCAGTAATGAAAGTTTGAAAAATCAAACAATGAATGGGCATTTTTTGCAAAATAGGCAAAAGTTAAAATAATGGACCAGAGCTGGCAGATGTTCAGGTAAATATACTGCTGGGGAGCTGTAAATGCTGGGCTAATTTACAACATTCCTAAAGGGCAATTTGGCAATGCCCATGAAAAACCTTTGAAATAGTCACATCTTTTGATCAGTAGTTCCACTTTTAGAAAATGGCCTAAGGAAATAACCAGAACTATGTGCAAAGTTTCAACATCATCATCACATGTTATGGGCACCATGTGCACTTACTTATTAGGCACAGTTCTATGCTTTCAATTGATTATGAATTTAATCCTTAAAAAAAGAGTATCTAGATCCTGATATGATCTCTGTGTCTACAGATGAGAAGACTGATGTACAGAGAAACCAAGAAAATCCTCCCAAGTCCCACAACTAATATGTGCTGAAAGCAGGATTCAAAACCAGGCCAGGGAGCACCACCTAGGCCCAGATGCTTAAACACTAAGATGCCAACAGGAAAGCTTCAATACCAACAGCAAAATGTTAATCCTACCTAATGTCCAACGATAAGGGATTGAATAAATATACCCGTCATATGCACATAAGAGAATTAATAGATGGACGGATGGATGGATGGATGGAGAAATGGATGGATAGACGGAGAGATGATGGATGGATGGATGGATGGATGGATGGACGGATGGATGGATGGGTTGGAGGATGGATAGGGAAATAGGTGGGGGCATTGAGGGCTCAATTCACAAAACATTCATTTGGGGATCTGTCCTCATTTTTCCTTCTACTCACATGCATTAAACATTAACTTCATGGCGGGCAAATTTTCAAGTACCCTTAAGCCCTTACCAAAACTGGCAGGAAAAAAACTAAATGGCAAAACCGAAGGCTTCTGCTCCCAGGAAGAAATGGCAAGAACAGACATTGTGAGGTAGCCCTCAAACCAGGTGTTCTCTTCCCAAAGTTCTTAAAACCTCTCTCTTTCATAAAATAGGGAGAGCTCACTAAGTGTGAAATCTTCAAAGTCTAGGTCTCAAAGAACCACAGACAACAAGTCTGGTAACCATTTGCGCTGATGCAGTGGCTCTGATAGAAGGAGCCAGCATGCCAGTGTGGACCGGAGTGTGAGGGACACAGAAGATTACCGAGGATGGTGTAAAAATCAGAACAACATCAGAGGACTCGGAACAAAGCCAGAAGAGATGCTCCCTACCTCCTGGTACAGTGAATGGAACTCACCTCACCTAGGTGAGGGAGGTCTGGCATTAACCCCCCAAGACCATACGACACTGTGAGCTCTCTGCTCAATTGTTACCTTGATCCAAGTGAGATTGTTTTCCAGAACAACCATTTTATTAGTTTAAGTTTGTTATATTTATCTTCTAAAACATTCAACCCTTTCAAATGCTATTAGGGATGAACTGGTAACTGAAGGCAACAGCCTGGTGATAAGAAACCAAAAGGAAGATAAAGCATCCGAACACAGGAGTGGCACCTAGTAAGTGCTCGAGTGATCATAGTTAGTGGCTGGGCTGGTGGTGAGATTATACTGTTCCTGTTGCCCCTGCTGACACCCTTGAGTGGAAAGGAACATTCTAGTCTTTGAGTGCATCACATGGAAACTTCACCCCCCACTGATGGATTTATTGACTCATTTAATACTTGCAAACGCCTGGGCGTTAGGGATCATCCTTCCCATTTAAAAAATAAAGAAACTGAGGGTCACCTGGGTGGCTCAGTCGGTTAAGCGTCCAACTTTGATTCAGGTTGTGATCTCATGGTTCGTGGGTTCAAGCCCTGCGTCGGGCTCTGTGCTGACACTCAGAGCCTGGAGCCTGCTTCGGATTCTGTGTCTCCCTCGCTCTCTGCCCCTCCCTTTGCTTGTGCTCCATCTCTCTCTCAAAAATAAATAAACATTAAAAATTTTTTAAAAGAAAGGAAAAGGGGGGCGCCTGGGTGGCGCAGTCGGTTAAGCGTCCGACTTCAGCCAGGTCACGATCTCGCGGTCCGTGAGTTCGAGTCCCGCGTCAGGCTCTGGGCTGATGGCTCGGAGCCTGGAGCCTGTTTCCGATTCTGTGTCTCCCTCTCTCTCTGCCCCTCCCCCGTTCATGCTCTGTCTCTCTCTGTCCCAAAAATAAATAAAAAAACGTTGAAAAAAAAAAAATTAAAAAAAAAAAAAAAAAAAGAAAGGAAAAGGAACCCAGGCACAGAGAAGTTAAAGCCATTTATCAAAGCCACACGCTTAAAGCAGCAAGAGATTCAAACCAAATCAGTGTGATTCTCAGCCTAGAGATGTAGAAGAGGTGGGTATCCCTAGAAACTCACTCTGGAAAGGAGGTAGCACATGTGGGCAGATGGGACCCAGTTTCCCGTGCTTTTCCTTTCCTGCCTTGATTTTCCCCCATCCCCATTCCCAGAGCAACCCGGTAAGCCACTCGGAGAGCCCCGGAAAGCCTTCGGGGATGCCTCCCCTTTCGCATGTCGAATCCCTTAACACCTGCTTCACACCAGACACCGGACACGGTGACATCTCCTTCCTGCAAGAAGCCCTGCTCTGTAGTCCTGACCTCAGAAGGCAACGAAGCAATGGGAGCCCCTATACTAGGTACCTCCCCTCCACCATGCTATTTAACCCTACCAACACCCTTCCAAGAAAATGTCATTGTGCCCAACTCGCAGGTGAAGAAACTGAGTCTCTGGTCGAGCAACCTGCCCAAGCCACAGTTGTCACACCAGCTCACCAAGGCCCCCAGTGAAAGGCCACGCGGCGGTCTCACCCAAACTAAGATTTGGACCGCCTATGTCTACACAGCAAAAGGACTTTCGAGTTAAGTTGAGCCCTGGAAGGCTCTCTTCCCAGGCGACAGGGTAGCGAGGCAGTGACTTTATCCCCGTGACAAGCGGCAGCACGCTTACGCGTGATGACAAAGGTGCCAGTCTCGGACTACCGCCCTTCTACTGTGGGTTCCAGAAGCCCCGCAAAAGAAACCCGTGGCTCTGAGCCACTGGTCCCCTCCCCCCTCAGGAAAGCTCTGCACACGGGCCCCCGGGGGGCCCTTCTGGTGCCACAGAGGGTGCAAAATCCCTGACCTGGGGGTGAGTGACAGACGTGAAATAACAAAATCCCCATTCCAGACGCCCTCCAGCTGATCAAGGGCACCTACGACACTCGTCTCCCTGTCCTGCACAAGCACCCCCAGGGCCAGGTGTTGTTAGCACCCCGCCCATCAAACGGAGCCATCGAGGTAGGGCGCTCCGGCAAGCCGCCTAGGGGTCCTGCAGGTAGAATACAGGGGCCTCCGATCTTTCACTGGGCCTCTCTGATTCCATCCCCAGGGTCTGTGCATGGTACCAGGCAACCTCTTTTCTGCGAACCGAACCCCTGGAAAGCCCCATGTCCCCTCCCCATGACATCAGCGACCCTGAAACCGGGAGTCACATGAAACCTCGTCACCAAACGCTCAAACCACCCCAAGCAAGGCGAAAGGCAGTCCGCAGGATGGAATCAAAAGCACCGGGGCTGCACCGATTATCCTAGCCGCAACACTAGCTGTGTCACCTTGGGAAAGCCATTGGACCTCTCTGTGCTTTAAGCTCCTCATCCATGAAAGATGATAACAGAGCCACCTGTTGGAGCTCACATGGAGATTAAATGAGCTAAGGCCTGCAAAACACTTCAGGCGACGTCCGTTACGACGAGCACCCTTCACGTTCGCGATCATGACTAGCATCACTGTTGCTATAGAGGGACGACTCCACAAAAGTTGGCAGCGTGTAACAAGAGGTGATCTGGCTCCCGGAGGTGGCCTTCTGCAGCAGGAGGACACTACTGTCACGTCAGTGAGTTTGAAATCAACTCCGCCTGTGGCCAGGGCTTCCACACCAAACACTGAGCTGTCCTTCTTTGCTTGGAAACGCTTCTAGGCTGCTGGTCTACCCAAAGCAGGGAGCATGCTGTCGCCACACCCCCCCCCCCCCCCCCCACCGAAGAAACAGCCCTCTGGCTGTTAGGACACCACCTCCCACTGTCCATCAGCAAGTCTGCCACTGAGCTCAGTCAGCCTGATCCACACCTGATTCCGTGGACCTTGAAGAGTAGTATGGAAAGGGAAGGGAAAGAGACTCCTCCTGTCCCCACCCCCTTCCTTCCCCTCTGGGCTCGGGGACAAGGCGCCTCTCTGCCAGCTCCCGGGCCAGCGTGAAAGGAAGGGCGATGATCCCCCCATGCCCTTGAAGAACTTCAAACGATGGGAAGCTGAGCAGAAGCACGGGCTGAGTGTGTGATAAATGGACACAAAATTATCCTAGCCCGCTGGCCGGGGAAGACGTGACTCTCTAATCCTGAGTGCTATGAATTCAGGAGTGAATTGTGCCACTGGGAAGAAAAGGGCTTTTTTTTTTTTTTCTTTTGAAAAGGGCTTCTTTAAACGTGCTCAAAATGTTCCATTTGGCAATGACCCTGGTAGTCACCTCTTATTTTCTTCTCGCAGCCGGATTTTTTTCAAGGGCAGATTCTAAGCAATTTTCCTTGCATCCTCTCAAGTGTTCTGGAATCTTCTGACTATTCTGAATCGGGTGTTGAAGACAAGAAAAGTAACCCCAAGAATGGAAGGCACTGGAAGTCAAGTGCCCAAGACAGACTCAGAACGATTCCTGGATAAAGACAGCCCGGACAGGATCTTCGCTTGGCCACCAGCCGTGCCAGGAAAGAACTGTGCCTGGTAGGTTAGCGTAGCCCCTTCCCTGGTGTGGGGGAGCCCCTGAAGTTGCAAGGGGGTCTCGGGCAGGACAGCACGGCGTAGACACCACTCACTAGGAGACTATGCTCTCCTCCAACCCCTACTGTTGTCGGCTTAGAGTCACTTAAAAACTGAGCTGACTTTTAAATTTTTTTTAAGTTTATTTATTTGAGAGAGAGAGAGAGAGAGAGAGTGTGTGAGCGGGAAAGAGCACAGAGAGAGAGAATCCCAAGCAGGTTCTGCACCGTCAGCACAGAGCCTGTCTCGGGGCTTGAACTCAGGAAACCGTGAGATCATGATCTAAGCTGAAATAGAGGGTGGGACACTTAACCGACAGAGCCCCCAGTCACCCCGAGCTGACTTTTAGAAACTGATAGATTTTACTTAAAATCCAGATCCCCAGGATCTCTATAAAAAACAAACAAACAAACAAACAAAGGATTAAGAGAAGGGAAAATTGGTAGCCCCAGGTCTATATTTCAACAATTGACTGGGTTTTAAAAACCATTACCCCTCCTGGATTTTACCACAATCCCCACTACTTCCTACTGTGTCCCCAAAGCTGAGGGCCATTCATCATCATATATGTGCTGCTGATTTTCTTTTTTTTTTTTTTTATTTATTATTTTTTTTTTAAATTTTTTTTTAACGTTTATTTATTTTTGAGACAGAGAGAGACAGAGCATGAACAGGTGAGGAGCAGAGAGAGAGGGAGACACAGAATCTGAAACAGGCTCCAGGCTCTGAGCCATCAGCACAGAGCCTGACGCGGGGCTCGAACTCACGGACCGTGAGATCATGACCTGAGCCGAAGTCGGACGCTTAACCAACCAAGCCACCCAGGCGCCCCGCTGCTGATTTTCTTATAGCATGTGAATATCTCTTTGTACTCAAAAGCATCAAAAACAAATAAAAGTAAAACTAAAGATAGACAAAAAAAGCCCACGTGTTTCAAGAAAAATGGGCAAAGGTCCAGCACGTGCCGTTCTGTCATTTGCATTACCAGCCTGGACCCCACGGTGAAGAGCACAGCATGTAGTGACAGAGGTGTCTGGGTTCAAATCCTGGCGGGGCAACTTCTTGGGAGCGTGGGTATGTGCTTACCCTCTCCAAGCCTCAGCTTCCTCATTGTTAAAGGAATAGGCTTCACGGGGCTTAGGAAAGGATTTAAAAAGACACTGCGTACAAAGCACTAGGCACAGGGCCTGGAACCCAGTAAGTGGCAGTCGCTGTTATTAATGTTGTCACCGGTGGCAAGAGTGATGGCGGCCGCAGTGGTAGCTGGTAGGAACAAGATGATAGTTTGCCCTCTGGAGCCCCTTCTGAATCAGCAACGGGTTTATTTCCCTCCCAACTCCTGAGGCCAGGGAAGCCCGCAGCACTCGGGAGAGGTATGGCCACACCCAAGAGCTGTCCCTACAGATTCCTCTAGGACCACGGAACGTGCACCCTCATTTCTTTGCCTTGCAGACTCCTACCACGTCTCCTCTCTGTTTCCTGCATGCATGCCTATTTATCTGACTTCTGCTGTTCCCCTCTGAATGGAACACCCTTCCCACCTCTGTCTCCCCAGGAGGCCCTTACTTACATTTAAAGATTCTGATCAGACATAGGCACTGGGAAGCCTTTCCTGAATTCTTGGGCAAGAGTCCTGAATCCTGTTCTACATGGGTTCGTCCTCCCCACTAGACTAGGAGTCCTTCGAAAGCAGAGCACGTGATGTCACCCATGTGGTCAAGTCACACCAGTAGGTGACTCTGAGAAGACCACAGGGCATAAAGGAAAGAGCACAGGTGTGTATCCTGCTCCGCCATTTAAAACTCAGGGGGGAAATCCCGAGCAAGTCCACTGAATCCTCAGAGCCGGGTTTGCACAAATGGAAGAAGGAGTTAACAAAACGTGCCACAGAATAATATTAGCAAAACAACACAGCGCATTATTGTCAGCACCCTCGGCCATCATCAGCCCCAGCGCCACACTACCACCAAAAACAACGCCCCTCTTCCCCATCCCCAACTTAACTTGGGAGCCCTGAACTTGAGCTGTGCCCTGCCTTGCACTTTCCTAACTTCCAACTCGTTGCTGAGAGCTGTAAGGGACCCAGAAGGGCCACAGGCTCCAAATCAGCCCACTCTGCATCACAGGAAATGCATCACAGGAAAACGTCAGAGAAGGAAGCTAATTGGAAAATACCTTTTTCCAAAGAATACATACACGTGGCCAAAAGACACATGAAAAGATGCTCAACATAACTAACAATCAGGGAAATGCAAATGAAAACCACAGAGAGGTATCACCGTACAGCTGTCAGAATGGCTAGAATCAAAAAGACAAGGGGCGTCTGGGCGGCTCAGTCGGTTGGGCAATCCGACTTCGGCTCAGGTCATGATCTCACAGGTGGTGGGTTCAGGCCCCGCGTCAGGCTCTGTGCTGACAGCTCAGAGCCCGGAGCCTGCTTCGGATTCTGTGTCTTCCCGTCTCTCAGCCCCTCCCATGCTCATGCTCTGTCTCTCTCTGTCTCTCAATAATAAATACACGTTAAAAAAAAATTCAAAAGACAAGAGAGGGGGTACGAGAGGAAAAAAAAAGACAAGAAACAACAAGTGTTGGCAAGGATGTGGAGCAAAAGGATTCCTTGTGCACTGGCAGGAATGCAAACTGATGAAGCCACCGTGGAAAACAGCATGGAGATTCCCTAAAAATCTAAAGGTCAAATTAGCATTTGATCTAGTAATTACACTACTGGGTATTTACCCAAAGAAAATGAAAACACTAATTCAAAAAGATACATGCATCCCCTATGTTCATTACAGCATTATATACAATGGCCAAGATATGAAAGCAACCGAAGTATATATATCAATAGATGAATGGGTAAAGAAGATACAGTGTATACACACACACACACACACACACACACACACACACACACACAATGGAATACTATTCAGTCATAAAAAGGAATGAAATCTTGCCATCTGAAACAATATAGATGGACCTAGAGGTCACAATGCTGAGTTCAGTAAGTCAGATAGAGAAAAACAAATACCATATGATTTCACTCAGATGTGGAATCTAAAACACAAACAAACCAAAAACAAAAAAAGAGACAAACAAAAAACCAGACTCTTACGTACAGAGAATAAGCGGGGGTTGTGAGACGGGAGGTGGGTGGAGAATGGGGGAAGTGAAGGGGACTAATCGTTGAATTAATTAATTGTTGGAAGGGTATTATCATTGTGGAATCACTGTATTGTAACTAATCACTGTATTGAAACTAATATAACACTATATGTTAACTAACTGGAATTTAAATAAAAACTTAAAACAAACAAACAAAAACACACAAAGATACCCTTCTCTTATAAGGGATATTTGGAACTAAACCACACTATGCATGTGTGTGTGTGCGTGTGTTTGTATGAATATACGTATATGTATATACATATGCATACACACACACATATACATTTACACACATATACATATATATGTAATCATTATATGTATTCAATTATTAAAATTCTGTTGATTATGGTATAAAAAAGAGTACACTTATCATGATAGTCACTGAGTAATATACAGAATTGTTGAATCATGTTTTACAACTGAAACTAAGATAATGCTATATTTAAAAAAAAAAAGGAAGCTAATTGTATGGTCTCTCTGTACATGTTTGAATATTGCCATAAAGAATAGTTAAGATATAGGGGGTGCCTGGGTGGCTCAGTCAGTAAAGCGTCCAACTTCAGCTCAGGTCATGATCTCACGGCTTGTGAGTTCGAGCCCCATGTTGGGCTCTTTGCTGATAACTACCCTTCCTGGAGCCTGCTTCCAATTCTGTGTCCCTCTCTCGCTCTGCCCCTCCCCTACGCGTGCACACGCGTGTGCTCGCGCGCACTCTCTCTCAAGAATTATTTAAAAAACATTAAAAAAAGAATATTTAAGGTATAAAAATAGAGTCAAGATATGAGTAAGGCTAAAATACAAAGTAGATACAAAACTGTATCTACTGTATGTACAGAGTTTGGTTCTATTTTGTGTCTAAACAAAATATATACAGCAAAACAGACTTAAAGAAATGGCCGAAACGTTAAGGTAATGATATGGGTCACTCATGTTTATTACTTTTATTTTCCAAATTTTCTCCAGTAATCACATTTTATTTTACGACTTAAAAAAGTGAAACCCTATTGAATGTGTAGCAGTGTCTTATTTAGTGTAAGTAATCAATTAAATACGTGTTTAAAAAGTAAAGAAAGGGGTGCCTGGGTGGCTCGGTCAGTTAAGCGTCCGACTTCGGCTCAGGTCACGATCTCACGGTCCGTGGGTTCGAGCCCCGCGTCGGGCTCTGTGCTGACAGCTCAGAGCCTGGAGCCTGTTTCCGATTCTGTGTCTCCCTCTCTCTGACCCTCCCCCGTTCATGCTCTGTCTCTCTCTGTCTCAAAAATAAATAAACGTTAAAAAAAAAAAAGGAAAGAAATTATTTACAATGTATAAAGCAACTGGTGGGGGCACCTGGGTGGCTCAGTTGGTTAAGCATCTGACTTCAGCTCCAGTTATGATCTTACGGTCCATGAGTTCAAGCCTGTTCTGTGCTGATAGCTCAGAACCTGGAGCCCACTTCAGATTCTGTGTCTCCCTCTCTCTCTGCCCTCCCCCAATCTCTCTCTCTGTCTCTCTCTATCTCTCTGTCAAAAATAAACCAACATTTAAAAAGATGACATGAAAGCAATTGGTGATTTGTCTATAGTAGTCTAAGGTTTTTCACAATAACAAATGCAAAACACCGTCTTTTAAAATGTCCCTGGAACATTTACCAAAAAATTGAACAAGTACTAGACTAGCAGAAATAATCAATAATTATCAAAACCCAGAAACTGACCAGCTATTTGGCTGTCTGTAAAACAATAAAAAGCAAAATCAATAACTATAAAATAAAACCTAAAAACACCCCAGTCAGGAGTAAAGTCTTGGCTAAGGAAGGCAAACCAAATAAATTATGGGATACATACAAAATAGTGACAACAACTCCAACACAAACCACCAAATGTATAGGATCAGCCAAAGCTGAGCTCAAAGTGAAAAAAAATAACCTTATATGAAACTTTTAAAATAAGAAAGAATGAAAATATGTGAAGTATTCAGTAAAGAAAGCTGAAAAAAAAAAAAACCAAAATGATCCTAATCAGAGAAAGAAAAAAGGATTAATTTTTAACCACAAAATAATTAAGAAAAAATAAAAAGTAAAAAGGGCAGATTGGGTCAGAAAAAACTAATAATTGGTTCTTTATAAAAGGACTGGTAAAAAAAAAAAAAAAAGACAAACCTCTAGCAAACCAAACCAGAGTGAGAAAGAGAGAAAGAAAGAGTACACAAAACCTAAAACACTATGAGAAAGAGGCTATAAACACAGAGAGACCTTAAATTCTTGAATTTCATCTGCAACCGATAAACTGGAAAATACAGAATTAATGACTGTATTAAAACAATCCCCCCAAAAATCAATTATCAAAAGACCTGACAAAACTAATAACCAGGAAAGAAATTAGTAAAAGCTGCCAACGAATAAGCAGGGGTGGGGGGAGGGTGTGCCATGCCCAAATGGTTTTATTAAGTTCTTTCAAACTTTCAAAGGATAATATAAAAGCTAATCAACAGACTTTAGATGACAGGAAAATATGGGAATCTCGCGGTCTATTTTGTAGCTGGCATAACTCTAGTTACAAAGCCAACACAGATAATGCAAGAAAAATAAAAACAAGAAACCTTAGACTTCTATTCCAGCCAAGACTGAGCAACTTTTAGGAAACCAATGTCCCTGCCAAGAACAACTAGGAAAGCTGCTAAGATCCATTACCTGTTCTGAAACACTCAAGAACTGCCTAGGCAGCCAGGATCTAAAGCACCAAAATGCCAGAGAAAGAAATTCACAGAGGTGTGCCTGACATTCTGCATGCTGCTCTTCCCCGTGGGTTATTCACCAGCTCTTAAATGGTGTGGGGTTAGATGCTACACACGTTGGCAGAAACACAAACAGAAGGCAAAGAGGCACATGGAAGCTAAGCAGAGCTTTATACAGCCTTCCAGAGATGGGAAGAAAAATATTGGGGCTAGCAACTCGCAAGGGCTTGAGGGTCCAACCGAGGCTTGAGGGTCCAAAAGCTGGGAGAGAAAGCAGGCAGAGAGAAGTATGAATGTGCTCTGCACAAACTTTCCCTTCAAAGGATTTGATGATTCTTATCAAAGAAGGGTAAAATACTCAAAGTGCTGAGAACTTAGAGGCTGGATATCTGGGCTTAGCTTTCAGGATGCTCGTGGTTCTGGGGAAATGACGTTGGGAGTTCAGGATTGACCAAGGCAAAAAAATAAACACACAAGATTCTCAGACGTAACCAAGACTTAAAAAGAATACAAACCAGCCCCAGTGTCTGATTACAATGAGATGATCTACCTCTTCTCTGCCTGAAGGAGGAAAAGGTAATCCTCTAAGGAGAAAGGCTGAGTGGATCTTCTTGGTAAAAAGGGAGCATCATCCATGACATGAATAAATGTCTACCATTCAATCAAAAATTACCACGCACACCAAGAAGCAGGACCAAGAGTCAAATTAAACATTAAACCCACAGGCAACAGGAATACTGGAGTTATCAAACACAGCCTTCAAAATAAATGAGACAAGGATAACCATATGGAGAATTTAACCAAGCAGAGTTAATCTAAAACTGAAAAACAAAAGAGCTAAAATCAAGAATTCTATACATGAGTTTAACAGCATATGAAACACAGATAGAATCAGTAAAGTGAAAGACAGATTAGAAAATAATATCCAGGTAGAAACGGAAAGCAAAAACAGGAAGAAATTAAAAAAAAAAAAACCCAATAGTAGTCCTATGGAATGTGGAGGCAAAGTCTAACTAGGCATCATAGGAATCCAAGAAGAAAAGAGAAAGAATAGCATAGAAGCATTATGTGAAAAGACAATTACCAAGAATCTTGTAAAAATAAAGAAAACATCAAGTCATAAAAATCCCAAGCAAAATATATAAAAAGAAAATGATACCTAGAAACACCTTAGTAAAACTTCAGAAAAACAGGGGTGCCTGCCTGGCTCAGGTGGTAGAGTAAGTGACTCAGGGTTGTGAGGTTGAGCCCCACATTGGGTGTAGAGAGTACTTAAAAATAAAATCTTTAAGGGGCACCTGGGTGGCTCAGTCAGTTGTGCAACCAACTTCAGCTCAGGTCACCATCTCATAATTCATGAGTTCAAGCCCCGCACTGGGCTCAAGAGCTGTCATTACAGAGCCCACTTCAGATCCTCTGTCCCCCTCTCTCTGCCCCTCCACTGCTTGCGTTCTCTCAAAATAAATAAAATGTTTTAAAAAAATAAAATCTTTAAAAGGGTGTTTGGGTGGCTCAGTCAGTTGAGTGTCCAACTCTTGATTTCAGCTTAGGTCATGATCTCAGTTCATGCGATCAAGCCCCACAGTGATCTCTGTCAGCACAGAGCCTGCTTGGGATTCTCTCTCTCCATCCCTCTCTCTCTGCCCCTCCCCTCCCTGCGCTCCCCACCCCCCCTCTCAAAATAAACACTTAAAAAATCAATTAAAAATAAATAAGTAAAATCTTAAAAAAAAAAAAAAACTTCAGAAAACCAGTAAGTAGCAAGATGAGGAAAAAAGTCACATTATCTTTAAAGAAGGAAGGAAGGAAGGAAGGAAGGAAAGAAAGAAAGAAAGAAAGAAAGAAAGAAAGAAAGAAAGAAAGAAAAAGAAAGAAAGAAAAGCAGGCAACAGTAAAACCAATAGTTGAGTTCTAAATAAAAACAAAAGAGGGGCACCTGGGTGGCTCAGCTGGTTGAGTGTCAGACTCTTGATTTTTGGCTCAGGTCATGATCCCAGGGTCATGGGATTGAGCCCTGCATCAGGCTCCATGCTGAGCATGGAACCTGCTTAAGATTCTCCCTCTCTTTCTCTCTCTTTCTCTCTCTCTTCCTATCCCACCATGCATGTGCTCTCTGGCTCTGTCTCTTAAAAAAAAAAGTAGAAAAGCTGAAAGAAAATACCACTTAGAATGTTTTATTCTACGGAAATATTCTCCTAAGGTGAAGTAAAATAAAGACACTTTGAGATGCACAACAACTGAAAGAATTCGCTACCAATCAGTAATGTGCTAGTAAATATTTAACGAATGGCAAAAAAACAAAAACAAAAACAAAAACAAAAACAAAAAGGCACCGATTTGTAGTTGCCAGCTTCTGTGGTGTAAGTATTGCCACCACAGCCGAGTTTAAGCTACCAATGTGATATCACTGAACGCAGAAATAGAAAGAGAGGTACCCAGTCACCTCTCAGGAGGACACCACTGTCACCAACAAAACTGAAAAAAAAATAAAATAAAAAAGGGTTCTTTAGGAAAAAGAAAAATTCTCCCATACTGAAATTTGTAAATGTAAGAAAGTGGAAATCAACAAAAAGAATAAACAGGTGAGTAAATATCAATGAATATTGATTTCATGGTAGAAAACAATACGGTGGCTTATAGTGTCAAAAAAAATGGATGTAGAATTAAAATGAGACAAGATTAATAATAAAAAGTGGGGCAAATGAAATCAATGTCTTCTAAGCCCTGCAGAATAGTAAAATCCTCATTTATATTAGTCTTTAATAAGTCAAAGAAACAGAACCACACATATATGGTCAATCAAATTATCATAAAGGAAACACTGCAATAGTGAAAGAATGGCCTTTTTAAGAAACAGTGGCTTCCCAGCATTAAAAAAAAAAAAAGAAGGTTGACCCCTACACCTCACATCATATACAAAACAATCAATTCCAGACTCCCCATCTATCTACACACAATGGGTAAAACAATGAATCTTCCGGAAGCTATCACAGGAGACTCTCTTCATCATCATTTTCTTAAACCAGGACCCAAAAAGCATGAAAGCAACACAAAGAAAAAGACTGATAAGTCAGACTTCGTTTACAATTAATAACTTCACATCAAAAAACACAATTAAGAAAATAAAAAGGTAATTCATAGATGGTGAGAAGATGTGTAAAATACATATTCCTGACAAAGGATTTATTTCCAGAATATAGAATCCATTTTGTCAAAAGCCAGGGGAAATGCCCAGGTTTCTGGGGAGAACAGACGAAGGAGACCCCAGGAGCGCGGGTTACGGTGGGATAGTGATGACGGCAGCATGCCTTACGCATCATCTTATGTGATCCCCACAGTACCCCTTTGAGGTAAACTACACTTTTTAGCCCCATGTTACCGGCCTGGCATAAACCTAGTCTCTAACACACACCCAAGAGCCACCACCATGCACAGGGAAGGGGACGGAGCTGTTCGTTAGACCCAAGCTGTAATCGGTCGTTGCCCATCTGTGATGCGCTAACAAGGAGGTGACTATGTCACAGGTCCACGTGGGAAGAAGGGCTGCAACAACACAGGGTGGGTCAGAGCCCAGGGTGAGATATTTAGACGACATGGCTTTCTGAGGGCCACATGGACAAGAGTCTGGGATTCAGGACAAATGGAGATTAAGCCCACAGCCAAGTCCTCCCCGGTATCAGAAGTTAAGGGATGCTCATTAGGAAAGAGGATTTCTTGCGGAGAAACTTTACATAGTTTGGAAAATACGCCAGGATCTGAGAGCTGTCACATCCGTCCATCCAGAAAGCGTGGCCTCATGGAGCCAGGAATAATACCATAGAGAAGGGCAGTCCAGGGTTAGCCATGAGGTTCCACGGCTTGTCAATGGTATGACCCTAGACAAGTCACTGAGCCATTCTAAGCCCTTATCTGTACAGTGCAGGTGAGAAGAATCCTCCACCAGGAAGGCCTCTGCAGGGGAATCCATGGGGAGACACGGCAATATATTACTCTGTTAAGGTTTTAAAGTTCATTTGGGAGCGTGACAGGGTTCTGCCCTCTTTCCTCCCAAATATTAAAGAACCGGGGAAGCTATGGGCTACCAGGGGACCCTCCCGCAGCAGGGAAGAGAAGGGACTCAGATGGGAAGGGGGACACTGCTGGTTGGGTGAGAAGCCCACATGACTTCCCAGGAGTAGCCTCAGAACTGTACTCCTGAACTTGGGCAATGGCCACCCGCACAACCCACCCCCGGAGTAAGTGGATGGGGCAGGGGTCGGTGAGGGGCTCCAATCCCTACTGGCCGCCCACTTCAGGTGTCAGCTCTCACTTCCCCTCCCCTGAAGTCTTGGTTTCCTCATCCACGTTCCATTTAACGCGTAGAGGCATTTTAGGGTGGCACAACATGTAAAATGCCACACATTTCCTGGTTGCTCAGCATGTGTCAACACACTTCCGTGTGTCAGCAGGGATGCTGGGAGGCTGCTCACATTTGGAGAGTGGAGAAAACTGTGAATTCTTATGCTTTCATCTATCAAGGAGTCGGGGCATCTTGGTCTATGGCAGGATGCGCAGAAAGGGCTTCCTGACCTCTCACCACAGAGACCTCGCTTGAAAGAGAAGAAAACAGTGGAGGACACGCTCAACACTTCACAGGCTACAGAGATCTGGTAGCTGTGGGGAATGACCCTTTTTTTTTTTTAATTTTTTTAATGTTAATGGCAATGACTCTTAATACCTACAACCAAGAAGAAGCCTAGCTCCAAAGCCAAAAAGGCCAATAACATATCTGGCTGAGGGGTGCCTTAAGTGGCTCAGTCGGTTGAGCATCCAACTTCAGCTCATGTCATGATCTCATGGCTCGTGGGTTCGAGCCCCATGTTGGACTCTGTGCTTACAGCTCGGAGCCTGGAGCCTGCTTTAGATTCTGTGTCTCCCTCTCTGCCCCTCCCCCACTCACGCTCTGTCCCTCTCCCTCTCCCCCTCTCTCTCTCTCTCCCTCTCTCTCTCTCTCAAAAATAAACAAACATTAAAAGATTTTTTTTTTAATCTGGCCATATCCATCAAAAAAACCTAGAAATACTCTTACCTCTAACCTGCTAATCCTGCTTCTGGAAACCTATCCTAAAAGGACAATTTTAGATATAAAAAATGTAAAATATTCATTACGATGTTATTTAAAAAGTTACAAACATATACACAAAACCCTGGGCCACTTAGGAAAGATGCTTTTAAATAATTGTTGGGTCAATGGGGAAAGAAATGAAATTACAAATTAGTTAGAAAATAGCCATAATGATAAGACCATATAGCATATGCCAGAATAGAGATATGGCCAAAACTATAATCATAACAAAATTATGGTTTTATTATTGGTTTTATTGAATATGAAAGTATAATGGTTTTATTACTGAATATGAAAGTATAATGTGCCAACAATCCAATTCAAGAAGTTAGAAAGAGAACCGCAAAACAAAACCTAAGAAAAACAGAATCAAAGCATTAATAAGGTTAAAAGCACAAATGAATTCATTAAAAACCAGCAGAATTCAAGAGCTGGTTCTCTGAAAAACACTAGTATAAAGAAAAACTACAGCCAGCAGACAAACCTCTATCTAGTCTAATTAAAGGAAAGGAGAAAATACAGACACAATAAAGAACGGAAAATGATAATTAGCAAAAAAATATGGCAGTCATTCAAAAATGAGCAGAAATTATTTACAACTTAATAAATTTGAAAATTCTCAATGAAATAGAGAATTTTCTAAATAAATACAAATGAACACAATTGACTTAATAAGAATTAAGAACATCAAAATAAGCAAAAGCTACATATGAATATGAAGAAGTTGCTAAAAAATGATCTCTGAAGCTTTAGAAAATGCTCCAGATGCAGTAAAAAAAGGAATGATTCTTTTCATTTTATGACATTTAGTGACCTTGACAGAAAAATCACACACTCACACACACACACACACACACACACACACACACACACACACACACTACAGCCTGGTGTTATTTAGAGATATCTACAAAACAATTCTAAATAAAATATTTTTTATGTTTTCTTTTTCTTTTACTAAAATATTTTTTAAATCCACCAAGATAATAAAGGAAAATACAACTCTATCAACAAGGATTTGTCCCAGAAAAAATAAATTAATAAACAGAATCATCATATTACTTAGTGAAAAAAATCACACAATCTCAATAGTTTTTAAAAGGCATCTGATAAGTCATTCCCTATTTTTAAAAAATAGCAAACTAGAACCAGAAGAACATTCCTACTCTTAAACCACCTGCTGACATCAAACTTCAGGTGACATAATACAGGCATTCCCATTAAAATCATGGGTAAGGCACCTATCACAATTAGTATTTCACCCCGGTAAAGAAACATAAAAGTATTCAACACTGGTAACCAAAGCAAGTAAAAGAAATGAGAGCATCTATTATCAGGAAGGACAGAGAAATTGACCATGATTTGCTTGAGGTAAAACTGAACTTAAAAAATGTACTGGGGACACCTGGGTGGCTTAGTCAGGTAAGCGTTGATTTCAGCTCAGGTCAAGATCTCACAGTTCATTCTCTCTCCTCTCTCTGCCCCTCCCCTGCTCACGCTCGCGCTCTCTCTCTCTCTCTCTCTCTCTCTCAACATAAATAAAACATTTAAATAAAACAAACAAACAAAATAAATAAAAACATTTTCAAATGTACAAAAATTAAGCAGGAGACTAATAAGAGAATCAAAAAAATAGGGCATGTTATAAAATAAATAGTCAATAACCAATAATTTACCCTATAAAATTAGTAAACAGGAAATATAATAAAGATATATTTCTCAATAACAAGAAAAATAAAACAGAATACATAGGAAAAATTATAACCAGAAATGTGTAAAATCCACATGAAGAAAACAAACAAACAAAATTACCAAAAGACATATATGAGACCTGGGCTGATGAGAGAGATAAGCCAATTGGTCTATTATAAATAAGTCCGCTCTTCCCAAGTTTAATAAATTAAGTACCATTCTAATCCCAGCTACCAAGTACTTATTTTTTTACCTGAAAATTGATTGCATAAATTCATATGGAAGATAACTGGGCTAGTGTAGTCAATACAATTTTCCAATATAAAAATAAAGGTGTTATATAATATAATAATATATTATAATATAATATAATATAATATAATATAATATAATATAATAGGTACTGACGATTATTAAATATGCAACAAGGTTCAGTCCTAAAGTAATGTGGTTTTTAGCAAGCCCTTCAACATGAACTGGCCTCACATGTGTACTCTCGGGTAAGTGAATGATTTTAACTATTGATTTGGGTTGTGACCCATATGCCAAAGGAATACTGTCTCATTTTAAAGCAACACGCTGAAAGAATGGCCCGGAAACAATAAATAAATCGTAATCACTATAAATACTGGCGTACTTTTGTGCTCGTGGCTATGAGTACAGCATTCAAATTATTCTTTTTGGTTATGGATAGTGTCTGCCGCTCATCTGGGTAAAAGGACAGGGAGTGACAACCTATCCTCCCCTTGAGGCAGCAAAACAGACCACACTCAGGGGTATGAGACGGCACCTGGAAGCTAATGCCTAACTACAAATATGTGGTTGCGACGGAGGAACCACACTGAGGAAAACAAACACACAAACTTATAATAATAACCAGCTCAGGTATTGCACAAGCTGCTTCGAGTGTAACCACACTTGCGAAAGTTTCCCTAAGACCAGGAAACGATCAGGGGAATTCTAAGATTCCCTGAAATATGTGGAAAAATCTTGAAGTGTATTATTTTTTTTTCTTTGAGGTCCTGTCCTAAATTCTATCACAATTGACTCAGACTATTTTGAAATTACTAGAGTTACAGGAATTCCTAGAAATCACTGTCTTTGGGTAAATTGACCGCAGAGGCACAAAGACTCTCTTCAGAAATCAGGGCTCCAACCTGCAAGGCATATTTCCCTTTCGGGGAAAAGGTGAAAATCTAGATTTTTTAACTGAGTGTCACGGATCGCTTTACAAAGATGGTTTGCTATAGGACTCCTTTAAAATTAGCAGGTTGCCCTCATGCAATTGCAATATTATCTGACTTGCGACTACATCAATCTACTCAACAGGCAAGGCCCAACTAAGCTAAGCAAGAAGTTAATGTCAAGAGAAATAAGCCCTAAGGAAGCATCCTCGACAACCTGAGAAAGTGCATTGCCTCTGCCATGCTAAAAAAAAAAAAAAAAAAAAAACATTGCCCAAATGATTTTATTCCTTGTAAGCATCATCTCACGCAGACTTCTGTTGTTGGCAGAAAGACAAAACTCTTATAGGCTAGACCAATCACTAACCACAACACTGAGGAATTCATCTAGAACACAGGAGGAATGAGATGAGCACAAGAAGATTCAGATGTGACCAGTTATCTGAGGACATATTCTCAAAATCATAGAAATTTAGGGGGCACCTGGGTGGCTCAGTCGGTTAAGCATCTGACTTTGGCTCAGGTCATGATCTCATGGTTCATAGGTCTGAGCCCCATGTCAGGCTCTGTGCTGACATCTCAGAGCCTGAAGCCTGCTTCGGATCCTGTGTCTCCCTCTCTCTCTGTCCCTCCCCTGCTCTCACTTTGTCTCTCTCTCAAAAATAAATAAAAACATGTAAAAAAAATTTTTTTAACCATAGAAACTTAGGATTGGACTCACCCTAATGACAAGTTCTCTCTCAAAAAGTTAAAGAATCACTGAGGGGAAGTGCTTCTGTGGATTGAATGCATAAAGGTAATAAAAGGAATTAACTGGGCCGGTGAAAGTGGTAGGAACCACACCCTGTTGACTTCAGACCACGTGGTTCACCCCCTGTTGATTTTAGGCCATGTTGACCACACCCTATAGACTTCAGACCTGTAGACAACACTCTTGTGGATCTTAGATCACGTGGACCATACCTTACTGACTTCAGACCATGTTTTGACCACACCTTGTAGATTTTAGAACATGTGGACCACACTGTGTCACTTTTAAACCATATGGACCACACCCTATCGACTTCAGACTGCATGGACCACACCCTGTGGATTTTAAACCATATAGACCACACCCTATTCACTTCAGACCATGTGTACCACACCCTGTGGACTTCAGATCATGTGGATCACACCTTGTGGACTTTAGACCATATGGACCACACCCTGTCAATTTCAGGCCATGTGGGTCACACCCTACAGACTTCATACCATGTGGACCACACCCTGTGGATTTTAGACCACGTGCACCACACCCTGTGGATTTCAGATCATGTGGATCACATCCTGTGGACTTCAGACTATGTTGACCACACCCTGTCGATTTTAGACCATGTGGACCACACCCTACAGACTTCAGACCATGTGGACCACACCCTGTCGATTTTAGACCATGTGGACCACACCCTACAGACTTCAGACCATGTGGACCACACCCTGTGGATTTTAGACCATCTTGACCACACCCTGTGGACTTCAGATCAGGTGGGTCACACCCTGTGGACTTTAGACCATATGGACCACACCCTGAGAATTTTAGACCATGTGAGCCACACCCTGTGGACTTCAGACTATGTTGACCACACCCTGTCGATTTTAGACTATGTGTACCACACCCTACAGACTTCAGACCATGTGGACCACACCCTGTGGATTTTAGACCATGTGGACCACACCCTACAGACTTCAGACCATGTGGACCACACCCTACAGACTTCAGACCATGTGGACCACACCCTGTGGATTTTAGACCATGTGGACCACACCCTACAGACTTCAGACCATGTGGACCACACCCTACAGACTTCAGACCATGTGGACCACACCCTGTGGATTTTAGACCATGTGGACCACACCCTACAGACTTCAGACCATGTGGACCACACCCTACAGACTTCAGACCATGTGGACCACACCCTGTGGATTTTAGACCATGTGGACCACACCCTACAGACTTCAGACCATGTGGACCACACCCTGTGGATTTTAGACCATGTGGACCACACCCTACAGACTTCAGACCATGTGGACCACACCCTACAGACTTCAGACCATGTGGACCACACCCTGTGGATTTTAGACCATCTAGACCACACCCTGTGGACTTCAGATCAGGTGGGTCACACCCTGTGGACTTCAGACCATATGGACCACACCCTGTCAATTTCAGGCCATGTGGGCCACACCCTACAGACTTCAGACCATGTGGACCACACCCTGTGGATTTTAGACCATCTAGACCACACCCTGCTGATTTTAGACCCAGTGGACCACACCATGTTGATTTTAGAATAGAGATAGCTATTAATGAAGGAAAAGCTACAAATCCACTGTAACAAAGGAAAGAAGGTAAAGAACTTCAGCCAAGGAGCTTGTTAGAAATGCAAATTCTCAGGCCCCACCTCCAGACCTTGTGAATCAGACACTCAGGGCATAGGGCCAGTAATCTGCTTTAACAAGCCCTACAGGGGATTCTGGCAGAAGCTCGGGTTGAACCACTAAGGTTGAGCAGCCATCTGGGTTCCAGTCATTTGCCTAGAAGCTAAGTGAACATCTATATTCTCATTGTAAATCTGGGTTCAGGTATCTGTGTCAAAGGGTTATAGGACTGAAACACACAAGGAGCTCCTTATTAATAAGGAGACTGATACCTACTAAAGGTATCATAAATGTTGTCAGTCATGGTTTTGATGTGTTTTAATTATAGTCATCTTTATCACAATCTGTATCTCAATACAACTGCCTCTCACGTTTCACTCTAGAATCACCCATGGAACTTTCTTACCATATCCATACATAGACCACACCCTTTGCCACTGTTGACTTGGGATGTATGGGTGAGGCCAGAACAATGGTAGTTCATAAAACCACGCAGGTGATTTAGATGTGTGCCTCCATTTGAGAACCCGAACTCAGGAAAGCCAACTGAAAACATTTTGAGGTTCAAAAGCTATGTCTATTATTCAGGGATGCTAAGAAAAAAACGGTTCAAGTGAACTTCAAGGGAGCCCCTAAAGGAAATTCTGACCATGCAGGTGGGGACAATCTCAGGAAAGAGAAAAAAGCAAGTGCCTGAGAGAATACAACTGGGCAAAGAGGTGAGCTTGGCTCCAGAGGGACACGAACCAATGGGGGAAGGGACAGAAGAGAACTTTGGCCAAATGCAGTGGGTGATGCGGAGACCCAAAGGGAGCTCATGGCTGCCAAGCTGTCAGAATCAAGACTCAGTGACTTGTCAGAATCAAGTCACTTCAGACGGAAAGGCCATTCAAGGGAGGTGGCTCTACCACGGGGAAAAGATGTTACAATCATAGCAAATGAAAGGACATTCAAGCCTCATTATTCGCAAATTCCCTATACACGAATTTGCCTACTTACTAAAATTTGTGTCCAACCCCCAAAATCGGTACCCAGGGGATTCAGTGCTCATTCCAGGACATGCACAGAATGGGGAAAATGGGAATCATCCTGCTGGCACGCTCCCAGCTGAGGTGGCAAGAGGTGAGGCTCTGCCTTTTTGTTCCAGCTCATACGGCAGGCAGGTGTCCTGGGTGGGGGTCTGTTCGTGTCACATTTTGCATTTGTGTGCTTTTTGGTGATTTTGCTGTTTAGCCCCAAGAACAATGCTCAAGTGCTGTTTGGTGTCCGTAAGCACAGGAAGGCTGTGATGGGCCCTGTGGGGACGCCAGGTGTGGTAGATGAGCTTCCTTCAGGCGGGAGCTACAGAGCGGCTGGCCGTGAGTTCAAGGCTCATGATGAATCAACAATATGTATTAAACAAAGCGTCTTCAAACACACACATGAAACGAGGAAATACATTGATAGGTTGGCAAAAGTGTGACGAGAGGCTGGAAAGAACAAAACCCTATTATTTCCCCTGGGGGAATAGTTCACTATTGGCTGGTTCCATGTTAAGGGCGACTTTATAAAGAACACAACTGCTGGGATTAGCAGGCACTGAGAATGAATGACAGTGAGAACCGACTGGAGCTGCTCAAAACCACGTCCAATAGAGACCAGGGTCGTTCTGATCGGAAAGGGTAAAACAAAGAGTCAGAGAGAAGGGAACACCAGTCCACTTCAGAGTTTCAGAACTCCGAGCTCAGATTATAATCTGCAGTTCCAAAATAATGCAGATTCATTCACTCAACAGAGATTTGCTGGGGCATAAAGCTGTGCTGTGTCTCAGGGATAGAGATGTGAAGATAACCAAAAACAAACAAACAAACAAACAAAAAACCCCATCCTCAAAGAGCTTACATTTTCCTGGGAGACCATACAGAAGGTTTTTTTTTTTTTAATGGAAATATATAGTACATCAAAGAGTGTTCAGAACTAGGGAAAAAAGACAAAGTAGGGAAGGGGATACAAGGTGTGAGAGGGGGTGTTGAAATGGAAATAGGGTACCTGGGAAAATCAGTGGAGAAGTAAGGGATGTACATAAAAGATAGGACAGTTACAAATACTGAAAACGACGAGACCAAAAAAAAAAAAAAAAAAAAGTCTTTAAATATGGTCTGATTTAATATGTTTTGAAAAAGAATAATGTGAAATATAGGCACTTAATAAAAATAAGCATCTAATAAAAGTAGGTAGGTACAAAATGAATAAATAAAAATCACATACTGTCCTATATTCCAGCAACAGCTATTATAAAACATGATTTTAAACCTTCTTTAGGTAGCAGCCTCAGACACTGTATCAAACCTAAGAACGGCCCTAAGAAATATACATGACCTATATAAAGACAACTGCAAAACTGTTCTGAGAGATCTAAAAAGAGATTTGGAACAATGGAGCTGGGTGTCTTATTCCAGAGAGAAAGACCGAAGAGAGTAACGTATCGAAATCTCCCCAAATTAAACTTTAAGACAGATCCAATTCCAATCCCTATCCCAGCGGGAGAACAGGAAGTAAAATCTTTTACTGTGAGTAATTAAAAGAGACAAGCAGTGTCAATACTAAAATATTTATAATGAATGAAAGGGTATGTTGCCAGGACAAAAACAGATCTACAGAAAAGAAGAGAGAGTAAAAACTCGCTGATGCACATTTACGAGCAGTGAGACACCAGCATCCGTGGTCTCGGGTACCTACCATGGGAGTCATCTCCATCAGTGGAGAAAGAAACGTGGCAAATGAATGGAGCTGTGTCAACTGGTTAGGAACCCGGAATAGGATGAATTCTGCTCCTCACAGAATATGCCTGAATTAATTCCATACTGATTATACGCCAAGCAAAAGCTAAATTAATATTGCATAAATGAGTTCTTACAGGTCCCCCTGGTTTTCATCTCGCTGGAGAGGATGAGCAAAAGGGCAGTGTCGGTCTGGCAACCGAGAACGGTGCCCAAGCTATTGCTATTATGGTTTCCCTTTGGACATACGAGAATTAAAATAATAAAAAAAAAAAAAAGCATGCTGTCTACTTTTAGTGTCCGATAGGACATTTTCATTTAAATGTGCAATAAAACAGAGTTAATTTTGTCATGGTCAGGAGACTATGTTGATCCCCTTGAGTAATATAAAGTGGTGGGACCAACATCACATACAGACCTTGACTGTCTTAATGAGGTTTTGAGAAGTGAGGCCATGAGGAGGCAGCCCGGATTCAGAGAGAAAAGGCTGGGGCAGATGCCAGCTGCTTTCTGGTGGAAAGACACCTGCAGGTGGGGACAGCAGGTTGGGGGGAGGGACTCTTAAGGAAACAGAGGCCCTGCCAGGAGCCGAAGTGGACTTAGCACCCACCTCGTTATTTCAGGGATGCTCTGGGGACCAACTTGCCTCTGATGACTTCTCCCATGAAAACAAAACAAGCAACTGGAAAGGGCACCCACGGGAAAGGCCCTCCCCCAGCCACTTCCACCGTGAGAGCGTGTGGCCTGGGAGACACTGGAAGGGAGGGAGGGCGGGGAATGGACAGGGGGTGCCACTCTGCCTTGTGCCTCTTTCTGCAGAGCCCAATAAATAGGCCTCTGGTGTCATGGGTCCTCAGCGCAAAAGCTCACTGCAAGGTGTGGAACAGGCGAAGGCTGGCCAGGCTGGCCCACATCCTGCGCCACATTCACCTAACGTTCATCTAATCCCTGCTGGCAGAAGGTTTCTGAGTTTAAAAGTGATGGAGGAAATGACAAAAGACACAAATAATAGATTTAACTACACAAAATTGTACATACATACATACATATGTATAACATATATTAAAAAGCAAACAGACTAAATGTTTTCAACAAATCTGACAAAGATCTTAAATCCCTAACTTAAAGAGCAAGCAAGAAAGAAGCAGCCTCTAAGAAAAGCACTTTCTACCCCAATTAAAAAATAACAGGTCAGGGAAATGCTAATCAAAACTACATGAGATACGACCTCACACCCGTCAGAATGGCTACAATCCACAACACAAGAAACAACAGGTATTGGCAAGGATGCAAAGAGAAAGGAACCCTCGTGCCCTGCTGGTGGGAATGCAAACTGGGGCAGCCACTCTGGAAAACAATATGAAGGGCTCCTCACAAAGTCAAAAGTAGAACTACCCTACAATCCAGGAATCACACTACTGGGTGTTTCCCCAAAGAATACGAAAATACTAATCCAAAAGGACATACGCACTCTTAGGTTTATTGCAGCATTATTTACAATAGCCAAGTTATGGAAACAGCCCAAGTGTTCATCAATAGATGAATGGATAAAAAAGATATGGTATACATACACAAAGGCGTATTACTCAGCCATAAAAAAGAATTTGATCTTGCCATTTGCAACAACATGGATGCAGCCGGAGAGCGGGATGCTAAGTGAAATAAGTCCGAGAAAGACAAATACTATATGATTTCACTCACAAAACAAATGAGCAAAGGGGAAAAAAAAAAGAGGAGGCAAACCAAGAAACGGACTCTTAACTACAGAGAACAAACTGATGGTTGCCAGAGGGGAGGTGGGTGAGGGGGTTAGGGGAAACAGGAGATGGGGATTAAGGAGGGCGCTTGCCCTGATATGCACCGGGTGATGTATGCAAGGGTTGAATCACTGTACTGCACACCTGAAACTAATATTACACTGTACATTAACTGGAATTCAAATAAAAACTTAAAAGTAATAATAGGGATGCTGTGGAAAACAGTCCGGCAATTCCTCAAAAAGTTAAACACAGACATATCACGTGACCCACTAACATCCAAGAGAAATGAAAACCCACCTCCACATAAAAACTTGTACCTGGATGATAGGCAAAGAGTGAAACCATCCACCAACGGGTGTCCACCAACGGGTGAACGTATAAACCCACCGTTCCATGTGGCATCTACATACAGTGGAATATTAATCAGCAACAAAAAGGAATAAAGGATTGATACACTCTACAAGATGGATAAACCTTGAAAACACCGCTAAGTGAGAAAAGCCAGACAGAAGGACCACACAGTATGTGATTCCATTTATAGGAAATGTCCAGAACAGGCAAATCCATAGGGGTTGCCTACAGCTGGAGGCTGGGGCAGGGGGCAGTATACAGAGTAACAACTCATAGGTATGGGTTTTTATGGAGGGGCGATGGTTGCACAACTCTGTAAATATGCTAAAATCCATTGAATTGCATACTTTAAGGAGTCAATTGTACGTTATGTGAGTCGTATGGTAATACAACTGTTCCTGCAAAAGACAAGGAAAGGAAATTCGCAAGGGACGACCTGCAAATGGCCAATGAGACACAGAGGGGAAAGTTTAACCTCTACTATCAAAGAATAAATTTAAAGTGAAAATCCAGGAGCACCTGGGTGGCTCAGTCGATTAAGCGTCCAACTTTTAGATTTCGGCTCAGGTCATGGTATTATGGCTCATGGGATCGAGCCCCATGTCCAGCACCACACTGACAGCACAGAGCCTGCTTGGGGTTCTCTCTCTCCCTCTCTCTCTGCCCCTTCTCCTCACTTGCACTTGTGCTCACTCGCTCTCACTCTCTCTCTCTCTCTTTCCCTCCTTCAAAATAAATAAATAAACCTATTTTAAAAATTAAAGTGAGGGGCACCTGGGTGGCTTGGTCGGTTGGGCATCCGACTTCGGCTCAGGTCATGATCTCACAGTCTGTGACTGCTCTGTGCTGACCGCTCGGAGCCTGGATCCTGTTTCAGATTCTGTGTCTCCCTCTGTCTCTGCCCCTCCCCTGTTCATGCTCTCTCTCTGTCTCAAAAATAAATAAACGTTAAAATTAAAAATAAATAAATAAATAAATAAATAAATAAATAAATAAAATAAAAATGAAAGTGAAAATCCTAAATAAAGTGAAAATCCATTTTTCAACTATAAATTAACTGATGGCTTTTTAATAGTAATAGGGTCAGTCAGTGTTTAATTAAAAACAGCATTCTCCAATTGGTAACGAAGGCATAAACCGGTATGAGCTTTCTAGAAGAAAAAAAAAGGATAGTAATCAGTATCAAAGCTTTTAAAAAATAACACAACCCAGTAAGGTAGAGATTACTCTCATTTGACCTCTTTTACAAATGGGAAAATTAGGGTTTTAACAGGTCTAGAAATTGTCCAAAGTAACACAACTAGTAACTCATGGAGCTGACTCCATGTATATCACACATCTGACTGCAGACTCTGAGCTCCAGAACATGAGGCAAAACTGCCTCTCCAGACAAAAGTATAAAAGCAACACCACAAAACAGAGATCAATGGGGAAAAATGGAAGAAGTACCAGTCACACAATCTTTGCAGGCGTATATCACAATAAAACATTCACGAAGCGCTTAATATACATCAGGCACTGTTTATATACAGAGATTTATATACTAACCCACTTAACGCCCCACAACTACCCTAAGAAGCCGGTTACTACCCCCTATTGCGACTTCCATCTTGCAGGTGAGTGAACTAAGGCACAGACTGGTTTAGAAAATCTTCCAACGGTTACGTCGCTACTTAGTGGCAGGGCTGGGTTCTGAATCTAAGCACGTGGCCCCAGAACCTGTACACTCCCCCCCACACACCATACTGCCTTTTTTACAGTCTCCCAAAAGGCAGAGAAATAGAAGACAATCAGCCTCCAGCAGGATAGAACTTTGACTCAACTATGTAACAAATCCATAGACGGATCTTTCCTTTCGTTCCCCAAATGCCAAACTATATCAAGGAATACCTCAACTGTGTTTCTGCAGAGCACTTTTCAAAGAACTCTCTGAGCGGATTTTCCTTTGAGGAGACTAAATATACCACGCTGCATTTCTCAGGGAAGGAAAGCTTCATTTGTGACTTTCAACAGGGGTTTCATGCAACGGGGAAAATACCCGCAGCCCTTGATGCTGGCACAGGGTTTTTCATCGCATTCGGATTCCACTATTCAATGGCATTTACAGAAAATGGGCCATCTAAATGAAAAACCATCAGGTGGTCATAACACCTGAACACGTGATGGCAGATAATTTTGTTTCCAATCATTTCTTTCTTGCCCAAGGCATCCGCAAAGACTTCAAATCACGAACACGGTAGATGAGGCGTGAGCAGCAGAGGTGGCCAAGGCCACTCTTACGCACTCAGTAGAAGCTCTGCTCTGTCTACACAGTCATAGGACGCTAGAGAACGAGACGCTGGCCGGCACCAAAGAATTCATCCCGCCAATATTTACCGAGCACCTACTATGTGCCAGGCACTGGAGGATCTGGAGCTCTCTTAAAAGGTGGGAAAGGAGGTAGAGTTAAAGTTGTCACCAAATGGCACCACGTTCTCTGTGGAGCATCACTGGTCGTCCCTCTCCTCGCTGCTCTTGCTACTAACCCCAAAGGCAACGCCTCAAGAAGCTCTCAGCTGCACTACCTGGTGTCCATTCTTCCAGGACTCTTACTTGAAGCACCAGAGCCTGAGTTCAAACCCTGACTCCCCCATCGACTAGCTCTGTAACTTACTTCTACAGCCTCTTAGTGACTCAGCTTTCACGTCTGTAAAAAAGGGGCCTGAGGATTAAAAGACATGATGCAGATAAAGCACTTTAGATGAGCAACTGGCATAAGAGTATTCATACACGCTAGCTGTTGTTACTAACACGATTCTATTACTCATAAAGCCTATACCCTCAAAAGCATTGTTCTAACCACCATCCCCCTACCTTAAGACCTTCAAGGGCTCCCTGTTACCTATGAATCAAGACCAAACTTCCTAATGTGAAATTTGACAGCCTACATCCAGCAGGCACCAAACATTCATTACACTATCACCCCCCACAACTCCAACCATGTGCTTCAGCCATGCCTAGAGCCCACGGCTCCACATTTCATGAGTAAATGGAAGAAATGGAAGGGTTTCAAGTACTAAAGGTCACGTGTAGTCAGGTATACGGTCACATTCTAATTGGCTGTGATTTATTAAGTCGTTGTGTGATCGAGATGATGGATCGAAAAGCCACAGAACTAGAAAAACATTAGCCCAAGCATAAGCTGACGGAGGTAAGGGTGGAGGCCAACATTTATTGAGCACTTATTAGGTGCAAGTAACTATACTGAAACTTAACAAGCATTGCCTCAACTAATTCTCTTACTCTAAAAGGTAGATGCCATTATTATCCCTTGGTATTGGCATGCTAGGTAAATAACAGTCACTGTGTGGCTGGCCCCTAATGAGGAAAGCCTCGTTAGTTAGAGAAGGGACCCTGTGCCTGCTGATATGAGGTTGTCACCATGAACACAGAGAGGGAATCCTTCAGCACAGATTAGAAACTTCTGGTATGTAAACACTCTGGCTACAGTTCTTTCTGCTAATATGGCAAAGCAAAACTGCAAGACATATAAACTCCTCCTGGCTCCCTTCATGTCAGCGTGAAAAATGTGAACACAGACCATGACTTTTGCTGGCAGAATCTCAGCTAAACTCCTAACACTGGACAAATAAACATATATAAGGGCACTGCAAAAAAAAATACACACATATTTGCATAGATGAAAGTAGGAAGACTAAACTGACAAATGGGATTGCTCATTTCCCAGTACAACAGTAATGAGAAACATTCGCAAGCCTCTACACATTATATATTGTGTATTTGTGTATTCTCGATGATATTGAAAATATGATACCTATGACAGGCAAAGAAGGGTTTAAGAATAAATTAAGTACAACAGTATTAAATGAAATATAGGCTTCTGTGTTGTTTATGCTATAAAGAACCAGGTTTTATGCAAACAAGGGAACTATTTTACAAAACAAATGGGGCCAGTCAGCAATAGTCACTGCAAAAAATCATACTAGTGAATTAGAAGACGGGCTAAAAATTTCTCCGAGAATTAAAGAGGAAAAAACATGATAAGCAAAATTATAAAAAAAACAAACAAACAAAAAACATACTGAGGGTATATCCAGGAAAACTACAATATATGAATCAATGTAAAACAATTTAAGGAAGAAAGTAATACCCAATGACAAAATTCTGAAGGACTTCACAGATGAAAAGACCAGGTAATAACCCATATTAATGAAAGCTCCATTTTAGATATATACTTCTAAAATTTCTTAATTTAAAAGATAAAAGAACAAATCTTAGACGAACCAGAAAGAAAGGTTATTAATTTTTTAATCATGTTAGCATCAGACTTCTCCTCCACATCATGGTTTTCAAAGAAACAAACATGCAACAAAGTCTTCACAACCAGTGAAACTAAATATTCTTCACGCGGAAGGACAAAAAAAACATACTTTCCATCTGCACATCTGCAAGAGCGCATAAAACTACATTACCCATACACATGCTCCCCCTATATATGTGTGTGTGTGTATATATATATATATATATATATATATGTATTATATACATACATATATAATGTATATAATACATATATGTATATATAACACCACCGACTGTTGATTATTCCAACAAAACTGCTTAAAAAGCAGATAACCACTAAAAATTCTATTTCATTCTTGACAAAACAGCAGAACAAAAGAATTTAAAACTACTTTCCCTATTTGTAACTTTGCTCCTTTTGAGTTTTGTACCATGAGGATATTTTACCTAAACAAAAATGAATACAATTTTTTAAATAATTAAGTAAATGAATGCATTAAAAATATTTAGAAGAAAGTCTAAGAATCTAGGCATCTCCAACATTTCATCTGAAATTATTTCCTGAAGAACACTCTTTATTATTTCCTTTAGTGAGAAGCTGGTAATAACAAATTATCCTCATTTTTATTCAACTAAAAAATCTTTGTTTTACATTCATTCTTCCAGGATTTTTCTATTGAGTAGCAAATTCTCAGGTTGCAATGATTTTTCTTCAGTGTATTAAAGATGCCATTCCATTGTCTTCTGGCTGGCATGGTGTTTATGGGGATACTTGAATTTATGGAGTTGACATTTTTCATTGATTTAGGGGAATGCCTAGCCCTTCTCCTCCCTGCTTTTCCTCTTCCTTCTGGCATTCCATCTGAATGCACATTAAACCTTTTCACGGTGTCTTCTTTGTTAATCATTTTTTCTCTTTCATTTTTGTTATATTCCAAATCACCTTCCAGTTCACTATTTAGTCATTTGTGTCCAGTATGTCTTAAATTCTTCCCCCAAGACCTTAATTTGGGGTATTGTATATTTTGGTTCTAGAAAGCTGTTCTTTCTCAGTTTCCATATATTTGTTGAAATTTTTAGTGTGGTCTTTCAGCTCCTTGAACATATGGAGCATAGTTACTTTAAAATCTTTGTCTGACATTTCAACATCTCGAACCCCTGTATATCTGCTTGTACAGTCTGGTATTTCTGCCAGTTCTCACAACTAATGTTGTCTTCTCTCCTCTTGTGCCTGTTTACCTATAACTGTGTTCTTGGAATTGTATTTGGAAAAAAAAATTTGTAGAACTAAACTGAGGCCTGGAATGATTTTATTTTCTCTACAATGGAGATGGAAGAAGGGCATCAGCTGTGATGAAGATGATTTTGAATTGCCATACAGTTGTACAAGGAGCTCCTTTTTTCCCATTTGTTCCCAAAAACAAAACTAAACTAAACTAAACTAACCTCTCTTAAGGTCCACAAGCTTTCTTTGCATTGGTTATAGCGCTCGCTAAATAAGTCAGGTTAGGAACACAATAGCATCTAAGGCAAAAAAGGACATATTGGAACATTAAGATTTCTAAGACTTCTGCATTGTCCAAGAAGAGTGTAACATGCTAATTAACATTAAAATTTAAATCAAATGTGTATGTTGTAATCTCTAGAGTAACTACTAAAAGAAAAGGAAAATAATAGAGGTAAAATGGGATAAAAAAATTTCTTACTCTTAGTTTTAAACCCAGATATATGCATAATTATATTAAATATAAATGGTCTAAATATTCTCATTAAAACATAAAGTTTATTGTTTTTTTTTAAATCCTAACATGCCACATAAAAACACATCTAAAACATCTGAATACAGAAAAGCTAAAAGTAAAATGATGAAAAAAGAAATGCCATGCCAACATTATTGAAAGAATATGCTGTGTTTCTACTAATATCAGATAAGGTATTCTTTTTTTTTTATTCAGGCAAGGTATTCTTTAAAACAGAAAGCTTGGCTAGAGTTAAGGGGGATTCTTTTATAATGGTAAAAGGATCAATTTCCCAGAAATATATAAAAATTATAAATATGTATGTTCCTAACATCAAAAACTCAAAATATATAATGTAAAAATGGACAGATCTATATCAAAATATAAAATATAAATGTAACAAAATTACAAGGAGAAACAGATATATCCATAATCAGAACATAAATTTTCATACACTCCTCTCAATAACTGATAGAACAAGCAGACCAAAAATTCAGCAAAGCTAAATATTTGAATACACAATTAATAATCTTGACACAAAGGACATACCCATAATGCTACACAAAAAAATTCAGAATACAACTGCTTTAATACACACAAAACAGAAAGAATAGCCACATATTAGGTTAAAAAGGCATGTGTCAACATGTTTAAACATGTCAATATCATTCAGATTAGAAACAATCAACAAAAAGACAACCTACTGAATGGGAGAAGATATTTGCAAATGACATATCCGATAATGGGTTAGTATCCAAAATATATAAAGAACTCATACAACTCAGAACCCCAAACCGCAAATAATCCAATTTAAAAATGGGCAGAAGACATGAACAGGCATTTCTCCAAAGAAGATATACAGATGACCAACAGACACATGAAAACATGCTCAGCATCACTCATCATCAGGGAAATGCAAATCAAAACTACAATGAGATATCATGTATACCTGTTAGAACTGCTAAAATAAAAAACACAAGAGACAGGTGTTGACGAGGATGTGGAGAAAAAAGAACTCTCATGGACTGTTGATGGGAATGCAAACTGGGACAGCCACTCTGGAAAATAGTATTAAGTTTCCTCAAGAAGTTAAAAATAGAACTACCCCACAATCCAGCAATCTACTATTGGGTATTTACCCAAAGAATATGAAAATACTAATTGAAAAGAACATATGCACCCCTATTTTTATTGGAGCATTGTTTACAACAGCCATGATAGAGAAGCAGCACAAGCACCCATCAACAGATGAATGGATAAACAAGATGTGGTATATACATACAACAGAACAGTATTCATCCATAAAAAAAACAATGAAACCTTGCCATTTTCAATGACATGGATGGAGCTAGAAAGTATAATGCTAAGTGGAATAAGAGAAAAACAAATACTATACGATTTCACTCATATGTGGAATTTCAGAAACAAAACAAATGACCAAAGGAAAAAAAGAGAGAGAGAGGCAAACCAAGAAACAGACTCTTAACTATAGAGAACAAACTGATGGTTACCAGAGGGGAGGGGGGTGAGGGAATGGGTGAAACAGGAGATGGGGTTAAGGAATGCACTTGTCGTGACGAGTACAGGTAACATATGGAAGTACTAGCATGAAACTAATATAACATTGTATATTACCTACACTGGAATTAAAACTAAAAGCTTAATAAGAAAAAAATAAAAATAAAGTGTCACTATCAGAGTATTTTCTCTAACAACACAGTTAATCTAAAGCTCAATAAAATGACTAGAAAACCATCATGTTTGGAAATTAAGAAATACACTTCTAAATCGAAAGGAAAACTATAAAATGTTTTGAACTCAAGATATGGCTAAAGTAGTGCTTAAATACAAAGGTATAATTTTAATGGATATACTTAGGGGGAAAGGCAGGTTGAAATTTAATGAACTAACAACCACATTAAGAACTTTTTAACAGGGGCACCTAGGTGGCTCAGTTGGTTAAGCATTTGACTCTTGGTTTCTACTCAGGTCATGGTCTCACGGTTTGTGAGTTCAAGCCCTGCATTGGGCTCTGTGCTGACAGCATGGAGCCTGCTTGAGATTCTCTCTCTCCATCTCTCTCTGCCCCCCACCCCCCGCTCGCTCTCTCTTTCAAAATAAATAAATAAACTTTAAGAGACTGAAATAAATTAATTAATTAAAGCAAAGAATTTTTGTAACAAAAAAGAAAACAGAAAAAGGAGAAAGGAGAAGATAATAAAGATAAAAAGGGAAATAAATGGAATAGAAAACATACAACAGAAAAATCCACAAAGCTAAGAGTCACCCAAAATGTTAAAAAAAAAAAAAAAATTGAACCAGTGACAAGAATATTCAGGGGAAAAAAAGGAGAAAAGGCATAAATGTAAGCAGCCTCAGGAACGAAAAAGGGAAAATCACTATCCAGCTTAAAGAGGTAAAGGAATGGCCAAAGCACACGTCAAGCACAGGGGGCTTCAGGGACTGACAGCATTTCTACAATGTGAAGACCCGATGAGAAGGAGACAGGCATTCACTTTATAATACGTTACGGTGCATATTTATAATTTTGGCAATTAATAAGCACACGCTAAAATAAATGGATAAAATAGAACAAAAACATTAAAACAAAAAGAAATCCAAAGAGACCAAGCCAAAGCAGAATTAATTCAACAGACACTCGCTGCACGTTCCTATGTATCACTCACTGGACTAGGGGCCAGGATTATGGAATAGTGAGACAAAGCTCTTTCCCTCACGAACTTCAGAGGAGACAGACATGAACCAAAAGTCATGCAAATAACTTCCAAATCATAATAAGCCCTATGGAAAAAAAAATAAAGGGATGATACTGGAACAAAACAGGGAAACCTATTCTGGTCTCAGATACTAAGGAAGAATTCCTACAGAAAGAGACATCTGAAATAACAGTCAAAAAATGAATATAAATTAACACATGTAGCAAAAGGAAAGCACTCAAGGCAAAGATGGGAGAGTATTTTGAATAGTTCATAGGATGGAACATGATACAATAAAGGTCAATAGGAAGGTCAGAAGGGACAAAGTACAAAAAGAAAGGTAAGGTTAGTAAGATATACGCAGAGGCCACGACAGGAAGAATAAATGGAGGAACTGATCGCATATTAAACAAACAAACATCACCACCAAGTAGAACTTATTCTAAAATATAGACGGTCAGTAATTTGTTGTAAATTATATCAAGTGATCAAAAGAGGAAGATTTAGTAAAATAGAAAGAAAGAATTCTCTAAGTTCGAAAATTATAACATGTTCAAGGGATCAGAAGATTTTTCCATGCATTTTTCCCATCTGAAAGAGAAATCTGAGAAAATACTCCAATATCATGAAACACAAGTCCAAGAAAAAAGAAAATCATGGAATATAAAAGAATGTAAGAAGTAAGGAGATAAGTAAATTTCTATTCAAATCTGAGTCGTTGTTGATAATTTAACGAGTATACTTAAGGAAATGTTGAGGATGCAATGCCTAAGTAAGTACAGTATAAAAACACAATAATAACAAAAATCTGAATATAAAATTAAAATATTTAGAAGACAGGAGAGAGGTTGGACAGAGAGAAAACAAAGAGTGACTGAGTCGCTTATCTTGCTCAAGAGCGAGAGTGTAACACTTGTTTGCCTCTAGACGCTACTAGAAAAACTAGTTCCAAATATGTTTTTTAAGACTATAGGGGCACCTGGGTGGCTTAGCCAGTTAAGTGTCCAACTTCGGCTCAGGTCATGATCTCATGGTTGGTGAGTTTGAGCCCCGCATCAGGCTCACTGTTGTCAGTGCAAAGCCCACTGTAGATCCTCGGTCCCCCTCTCTCTCTGCCCCCCCCTGCTCACTCTCTCTCAAAAATAAATAAACGTTTTGTTTTAAGTTTGTTAAGAATTTAAAGATAATCAGGGCGGCTGGGTGGCTCCGTTAGTTAAGTGTCTTCACTTTGGCTCAGGTCATGATCTCACGGTTTGTGGAGTCGACCCCCATGTCCGGCTCTGCGCTGACAGCTGGGAGCCTGGAGCCTGCTTAGGATTCTGTGTCTCCCTCTCCCTTTGCCCCTCCCCGACTCACATTCTGTCTCTCCCAAAAATAAATAAACATTAAAAAAAAAGAAATTAAAGAAGTAATATACATAACTACCAGAATACTAAAAGAAAAAGAAATGTCATAAAATAATCCCAAGAAAAGGAAGACAAAGAAGCATGATAAACAGAAAATATAAAATATGATACCATAAATACTTTCAAACATATTAGTATTCACAATAAATGTTACCCATATGCACTGTCATGGAAACCTACCCAATAAATACATCTACAAGGAGACCTTGAGACTTCAAGCTGTGTCTCCTGACAAAGTCAATAAGGATCTAAACAATTTACTTGCTATAATTAAATAGCTTCATTTACTAGGTACATATCTTAATTATCAATACATGTTAATTTTTATAATATAGATATTAAATGTTGTGCTCCCAAAACTATACATTTTTCAAATATGAATAAAATATTGATCACATATTAAGTCACAAAAAATTTAGTAACACTGCAAAAAGGAGCGAAATGTCTGTCTTAATCTCCAATTAATGCATAAAAAGTTGAAGTTAAGAACAACAAAAGGAGAATAAAAAAAATAATATTAATTTTATTATACGGAAAATTTAAAACACTCTTCTAAGTAACTCTTGCGTAAAAGAGCAAATAGCAACTGAAAATGTATTGTATTTAGAAAAAATATCAATTAAAGAAGACTACATGATAAAACTTCTGTAGTCAAAACCACACTCTGGAAAAAATTCATAGCTATAAATATTTTTGTTTCTTATTTTCAAATATCAAATGTGAAAAGAAGTAAGTTAAGTATTGAACTCAAGTAGCTAGAAAATTAGGAATAAATGAGGCCTATAGAACACATAAATATCTTGGAAATGATTTGATGAATTTGGTATAATCTAGAAAAGTTGAATAGTTGAGTACACTTAGAACCCAGGAATCCAGCATCAAAGTATTTACCACGGATAATCTCTGCGGTGGATGTCCCAAGAGAAAGCGACAAAAATTATTCATAGCAATACTGTTTGTAATAGCAAAGCATGAAAATAAAACAAGAAGCTGAAATAAGGCCAAACGTCCAACCATAATAAAACAGGTCAAGGAATTCCATACATTTGCAAACCTTATATCTGTATATTATATAATACCATATACTGTATCTTGCTAGATTTTTGTGTATATGTAAATACATATATTCAAATTCTTACAGAGAAACATTATACTCCAATAAAAAAATGAACCGCATGAACAAGGATAAATCTCAAAAGCATAATACTGAGCCAAAACCAAGATGCACAAGAATTCGCACAATTTGAATCCAATTCTATAAGGTCCAGACCCAGGAAAAATGAAGCAATGCAAATTTCAGGGATCCAAAATTATGTTGCAAAACTGTAGGGAAAGTAAAGGAAATAACCAGAAATTCAGAAGAATAGTTGCCTCTCAGAGAGAGGGATGGATATATACATGGAGAAAGGGGCACAAAAAGGGGTGAAAATATATCCTATTTTTTAAAGTATGTGCTTAGTACACTCGTAATTATTACTATTATTAAATTTTACACATACATTATATACAGTTTTGTTTGTGTAGTATAGTTCAGAAATAAAAGCAGAACAGGTAAACAGAAGAAGGAATGAATAATAATAATCTCAATGATTCATGTAAAGCAGAAACAGTGAAATGGGAAAATAAAGCTTAATTAAAGGTTGATTTTATAGGAAAAAAATCAGCATAAGAATCAAACTGATGACCATCCAAAAAACAGGAAAAAAGAAGAAAATCATGAAGTTACAGCCTTAGGAAGAGAAAAGAATTACCAAATACTATATATGAAAGAGATTTTGAAAATATAAAACTATTTACACCTCTTCAAATAAATGTTAAAATAGAGACATATGAATGGTATTCTTACTAAATATAAATTACCAAAAATTTACTCAAGAAGAGGACACCTGAAAAAAAAAAATCAACAATGGAAAATGCTATCAAAAATTGTCTCCAGGAGCGCTTGGGTGGCTTGGTCAGTTAAGCGTCTGGCTCTTGATTTGGGCTCAGGTCATGATCTCACCATTCGTGGGGTCGAGTCCTGCATCAGGCTCTGTGCTGGCAGTGCAGGGCCTGCTTAGGATTCTCTCTCTCTCTCTCTCTGCCCCTACCCCACAAATGCATGCACGTTGTCTCTCTTTCTCTCTCTCTTTCTCTCAAAAATAAATAAACATTTTTAAAAAACTTTGTCTCCAAAAAATATTCCAGACACAGAAAATATCATAATCAACTTATTTCTTTCAAAAAAATATTCAAGAGAAAGCTTAATTGACATGTTGTATAAACTATTTCCAAAAACAGAGGAAAAAATAAAGGTTAATCAATTACTTTCATGAAACCAGCATCATCCTGACATTAAAATCTGAGTAAATTGGTACACACACACAAAGAAACCAAAGACAAACCACATTTCTGAATATCAATACTGCAATCCTAAACACACATAGCAGCTGGCCGAACTTTGCAAAATATTAAAATTTAAAAATGCATTGGCACCAACTCTGTTTCGTTCAAAATGTGGAAACTTCGCCTTGGGAAATTACAGTTACTAAATTATAGCAAGTTTATGATAAGGAGAACGATTCCATGATAACCTTAGTAAGTATGAAAAAAAATACCTAATAAAGTATAATACCCATTCTTTGTTAAAAAGAAAACAGTAAATGAGGTACAGAAACTTTAATTAATGGGAAACATCCTATCTACCTTTTATCAACAGCCACTGTCTTAATTAATGGTGAAACAAAGGGTAGCTTTATTAAATCAGAAGAAAGAAATAAGATACAAATGCTGGCTATCACACTAGTCGATAGCGCTTTCTGAAAATTCTGGCTAATAAAACTAAGAGTAGAAAAATACAGGAAATGTATAACTAATAGAAAGAACAGTAAGATTATTTGAGGATTATGTGACCAGAATGCCAGAAAGACCTGACTGAAACACATTAGACTGATAAGAATTCAGAAAGTGAATAATTAAAAACAAATACAAAAAATCACTCTTCTAATATATAAACAATAATAAACTCTATTCACAAAAGCAACAACAATTTAAACCACCTAATAATAAACCGAGGATCTCTATCAAGAAGACTAGAAAGATTTGCTAACACACATAGAAAAGAGTTGAAATGAACAAGGAGAAATAGATTCCTGAATGGGAATACTCAAGATCTCAAAGATGTCAACTTTCCCCAAAGTGATCTGTAAATCTAGTGCAATTAAAGGAAGAATCTCATCTGGATTTTATTTGGGAACTTTATCAACCGAAATAATCACAATATTTTGAGATAAGAATTATGAAAGTAGACTCAAATTACCAAACAATAAAATGTTTCCTAAAACCCCAACAATTAAAACCGTATGACAGAGAATACTCAAAAACACATTCATATTACTTACTATATGCAATAATTTCATCAAAGATAAACCTAGCATTTCAAATCAGAGGGAGAACAATGCGTCGTTTAATAAGTAGTGGTGTTGAAACAACAGATTAACCACAGCACTAAGCATATCCCTACTTCACACCATCCAGCAAAATAAATTACGGTTATATTAAGTGTACAAAAATTAATCCATAAAAGAAACAGAAGAGGCTTAAGATCAACGGTATAGGCTTTCGCACAAGGAGAACTTTCTCTCTACCTCAAGGAAGGAAAGAAGGAAGCAAAGGAGGAAGGAGGAAATTTAGAAAGTGAAAAAGAAAGAATCTTAAATAGACATATATCTAATCTAGTATAAATGTTTAAGTCACGCTCCTTATTAAAAAAAAAAATCACAACTAACCAGAAAGAAATTAACAACTAACCAAAAAGAAAAAAATATCTTTTTTGTTCATGAATGCTATAGACAATGATGAAATTAATAGTTGTTTTAAATCTTTATATATCAATAAGAAATGAAAAACACCTCATAAATTACAGTTTTTAAGAACAATACCAGTAATGCTAAGAGCCAAGTAAAATAAACATGCCAGTCAAGGCTGGTAATACCCTCACTGCGTGGCAAGCAGATCCCTTCTGGAGAGCAATCGGCAGTATTAGCAAAAGTTTTTATCAAGGGTGTACTCACTGAACTTCCCCATAAACAAATTTATCATAAGGAAGTACCAGCAACATATACAAAGATTTCTAAAGAGAGCTTAGTTATATATGACTTAAAATAGTGAAAATTTAAAAACAAGCTAAATATGGAATCTAATAGAGTACAAGGTGATGAATTATACAGGACAGCATGTTGAAATGATGTTATAGGATACGATTAAATAAAGGAAATACTTATATTGTTTAAAAGAGTTGCACAGGGGTGCCTGGGTGCCTCAGTCGGTTAAACATCCAATTCTTGATTTTGGCTCAGGTCATGATCTCGCAGTTCGTGAGTTCAAGCCCCCATGTTGGGCTCTGCACTGCCTGTGGGGAGCCTGCTTGGGATTCTCTCTCTCCCTCTCTCTCTCTCTGCCATCCCCCCCTCATGCTCTCTCTCTCAAAATAAATAAATAAACTTAAAAATAAAATAAAATAAGAGAAAAGAGTTGTACAATGTTTTGTATAGTATGGCCATAATTTCATATTTAGTTTTATCATACATATACTTGGATATTCTTTATGTAAGTAGACAAAGATTAGGATATACATCTATGTTAAAAGTGGACTGCTAAATTAAAGAATCATGAGCTATTTTTTTCTGCTTTTTCTTTTTTAAAAATTTTCTGTGAGTATGTATGTGCTTTATAATCTGGTTTTTTTAATATATTAGGGAACAAATAATGGAGAGAAGAAACTAAGATAGTTGAGAAGACACAGGAGCACCTATTACTGTAGCGGATTTCAAACCTCTAGCCCCAAAACTATTAGTCTGAGGACCTGAAAATTTTTTTTTAATATTTTTTAACGTTTATTTATTTTTGAGAGAAAGAGAGCATGAGTGGGAGAAGGGCAGAGAGAGAGGGAGACACAGAATCCCAAGCAGGCTCCAGGCTCTGAGCTGTCAGCACAGAGCCCGACGCGCGGCTCGAACTCACGAACAGTGAGATCGTGACCTGAGCTGAAGTTGGACACTTAACCAACTGAGCCACCCAGCTGCCCCAAAGACCTGAAAATCTTCTAAAGAAAGTTGTAGAAGGATGACCGGCAGTATTTTTTAATCCTGGAAAATAAGAATTGCACGTAGAACAGAAACACATACCCTGATTTTCCTGTTCTACAAACTGCTAACTAGAGAGCTTTCTGTGAATTCTTGGCAAAAATCCTAAAAGGGGTTTTTTAAAGGTCAGTTGATAGGTCTATATTTAAGTATGGCAGGATGTATCAAAACCAGCGCGGAACTACACAAGCAAGAATATTCTTGTTCTCAGTGCAACACTCACCTACCCGTGCCTATGATCCTGCGCAAAGCACAGGTACGGACAATGCTACAGCCACAGGACCACCTAGTAAGAAAAGGAGGGAAGTTGGAAGGGAAACCGTGGGCATTTTATAATTTCACAAGAGCTAAGTGGGGGTACCTCAGATGAACAGTTTATTTTATCTTTTTATAATTTCTTAATGTTTATTTATTTTTGAGAGAGAGAGACAGAGTGTGAGCAGGGAGGAGCAGAGAGAGAGGGAGACAACAGAATCCGAAGTAGGCTCCAGGCTCTGAGACATCAGCACAGAGCTCCATGCAGGGCTCAAACCCCTGAACTGCAACTTCATGACCTGAGCTGAAATTGGACGCTTAACCAACTGAGCCACCCAGGCACCCTTCAGATGACCTAGTTTAAATCTTGGTTTTACCATCTGGTAGCTGTGAGTCTGTTTCTAAATCATTAATGGGGATTAAAAAAAATCAGTGCCCATCCCAGAAGAAGTACTAAATGAGATAATGTGAAGAATTTAGACAGTGTCTGATGTATAGTAAACACTCACTGAACGCTATTGTTACTGTTTTTACCATTAAGATCATCTTAGGGGCATCTGGGTGGCTCTGTTGGTTGAGTGCCCGGCTCTCGATTTCAGCTCAGGTCATGATCTTGCAGTTCATGAGTTTGAACCCCACATCAGGCTCTGCACTGACAGAGTGAACCTGCTTGGAATTCTCTCTCTCCTCTCTCTCTGTCCCTCCCCTACTCTCTGTCTCTCGCTGTCTCTCAACATAAATGAATAAACATTTTTTTTAACTTTAAAATTAAAACAAAATATTATCTTGAAAGAGAATCATAGGAAATTGCACTTCACTAACCTCTTCATGCATCAGCCAGGACCAGAGATTAGATTTCTTCAAAAGACCATACCATTTCATTACGTCAAAAGCAAACGGGATTTGCACCAGCTTCCCTGAAATATCATAACACCATAGACATGGCCACACAAGAGTGGGAGGGTCAGGGTAGTAAAACAGAAATGCCTCAAGATATCAAAGACTTTGCAATCTCTTCCACGTGTGATGATCAAGGTACGAAAACAAGCTATGACTTTCTGCCTAGTACCGAAATACACACCAATTCAGAGAGAAAATTAGGTCTCTCACTTGAAGAAGGTCCATATGTGTCTGCATCCCAGCCTCTCTGTGGTTCCCTTTATCCTTCTATTAACTACAAGACCCTCACCAAAGTCGGTTTCACCAGGCGCCATGCGTACCACACCCTTCAAAGTGAATGTGGTTTCAGGGAGCAACGCAGACCAGCCAATACAGCAACGTAAACAGTAAGACACTAAAATCTTACCCATTCACCTTTTGTCCTGACAGGAGGTTTGGATTTCCTTACTCAGTCGGACTTCCAGTAGTTCACAAATGAGTTTGGATTTCCAGGAAAAGTTTAGACATCAAATGTTTCCCATAATGTCAAGGCCTGTGGTATGAGTCGGTGAGGCGGGGCCTGATCCCATTCTTCATCACCAAGAGGATTAAACACGACTCGAGGCTGTGCTGAGCCTCACTGTCCTCCTTTAGTAAGTCTTGCATGAGAAAGCAATAGTGACGTCACGATTTTCACGCAACTCTCGGGAAGAGTCCGGCAAGATATCGTCTAGCTCACGTATGATGCACTCACTCAGAATTTAGTGAAGAAAATAGCCAGTTCTAGCATTTCAAGCTTTTTGTCTCCTTCAGTAGAGTAAAAGAGGCCCTCGCTTTCGATCCTTTCTTGGAGATGTTGGTGAAAGACTAAGCAAATGACTTAAAAACTGCGACCCAAACCCAAGACTCGGCAGTCCTTTGACTATAAGACTGCATTAGCTTTACTGATATTACAAAGCCAAACACTGTCCACGAGTTCTGCCTGTAAGAAACCAATGTCCACTGATCAACTGATCAATAAAAGATATAGAAAACAGATTTGAATGTTAGATGCCCTGAGGAAAACTGGAAGACAGTCCTTCAAACTCCATACAAAACAGGTTGTCAAGATCAGTTTCAACGTTCATGTAAACGAAAGACCTGTATACATTCATTCTTTCATTACCCAGATTGCCTTCTGCATCCTGCATGGGCTGGGTGCTAAAGAATGAACAAGACAGAGAGAATCCCTGCCCCCAAAACACTTAAAACCTGGTAGGAGACTCAGAAAATAAGATAATAAATTACAACATATTGAAGTGAATGCTCTACTGAGATAAGAATGGGGTGCTACAGGAGCCCAAAGAAAACCCCTGATGAGCCAGGGAAGGTCTGCCAAGAGCAACATCCAAATTGAGACATAAAGGACGAACAGGATTTAAGCAAGCAAAAAGGTGGCAGGGTTGGTAACAGCGCCCCAGCCATTCAGAAAGGTATGAGTAAAGAGAGCATGTGGAGTGTTTCAGAAACCAAGAGCAGACCTCTGAACAGACTACAGCTGTAAGCAGAGAACCAGCAGGAAGTGAGAAGGGGTCACATCACAAAGAGCTAATACATCACTTAATAGTATTTCACCAGGAGACATAACATTGGTATTTCAGAGAAAGATCCTTATAAGCATTTGGAGAAACACTGGACTAGATGCAGAGATATCAGCTAAGAGGTTCTGGAGTGATCTAAGTCGTGGGAGTTGTCTTCTGAATTCAAGTGGGGAGAGAGAATATGCAGGGGAAAAGGACAGATTCAGGAAATAGGCAGGATGCTGATCCAAGAGAATATACATGGTGCCTGGGCAAAATAAAGGAGGCCATATTTCTAGCTAAGAGACCAATGGACAGAGGTACTACTGAGGCTAGGAACCCAGAAAGAGAAGCAAGATTTACACAGGAAGATCATAAGTTCAACTTCGGATATTTTGAGTGAAAAGAGTCCAAGTGGAGTTAGATGGATAGCCCTGGAGTCGAGGGGGGAAAAATATCCAGGCAAGTGTCAGAGACTTGGAAATCATCCACACAGCCACTGCATCATAATCAGCAGAAGAACTCAAGTTCAAAACTGTAAGAATCTCCAAACTTGAAGAAACAGACAGCAGAAGATGGGGACACAGAGGCACCTCGGGAGTGGGAGAATCAGTCAAGGAAAACAGTTCAAGAATAAGGGATGGAGACCCAACAGAAATGACGGCATCTGAAATACTTCCCTGCTCGCAACCCTGTGCTACATGCTGTGTGGGGAAGCAAACCACAGGCGTGATCTTAACACATGGCTGGTCTGTCAGTACTCAAGACCTGGGCTGCCCAAGAAGCAGGCAAATGACAAATCATGTCTTCAAGGGAGGCACCAAAAACATAAAATAGAAGCAGGGTGGCAGATGCATATTGGACAGACAGATTGGTGACAGACTCACCAATCAATGAATGGCAAGAACTGATGGGGTAGTAGATCATGTGATATTATGCCCAGGTCTTCTTTTCAGGGTCTACATGCCCATCCCCTCCGTGTGTAGCAAGATCTCTGCTGCAGAAGGTTCACAGCTGTGTCCCTCCAAGGGAACTGCCCTCTGCCCAAGAATACACCCCCATCCCTCCCCACTCACCGTGGGACAGCCTACCAGCAGTGTCTACATGGTACAGGGATACAAGGGCCCCGTTCCCTGCCCTCAGTTTAGGTCATTGCTGAAGGGCTATCACAGGTGCAGAGCCTTCGGTGGGACCAGGTGAGATCTCAACTGTAACGTGACTGGAAGTCAGCTTCTCCACCTGTCCCATCTTGCCTTCCTCACTTCCTTACGAGTGTATCTCACGAGAGCCTTCTTCAGTAAACCCTCTACCTGTAATTCTCCACTTCTGAGTCTGGTTCCAGGAGGCCCCCCTAAAATGCATGGTGTATATCAAACTAGGGGCCAAGCCACTGAGGCTAGAGCAGAGCCAACAGGCAGAGAGATGCAAACAATAGGGGCAGCTACAAACCACAGTTCTGTGTGTGCCCGTGTGAGAGGGGCTCTGTCACAGGCCGGATTCAGAGGATGGCCACTCTCCATTCAGTTATCAAGAGGGACAATGCCTTGAATGTTCCAACTGGCTTTAAGGGACTTTTGTGACCTAATCTATACAAGATCTGGTGGAAGGCAAAATGGAATCTTGAACGTCAAGGACAATCTGAAGGCATCATCTTAGTAAAGGGAGAGAGTAAAACCATACGGGAGGCGATAAAGGAAGCTCACTCAAGAGAAGGCCCAGGTGGCGTAAGCCCATCGTCTTCAAACATTTTCAATCATTCATTCAACAAATATTTATTGAAAAGCTTCCACGAACCCAGTAAAGTGCCAAGAGCTGGGAATGCCATCACAACTAATACAGACATGGTCCTGCCCTCGGAGAGCTTAGAGCCTCGCAGAAAACCCTGGAGCTGAGCTATGGACCCCTTTTCCCAATCAAAATGGTTCCAGGAAACCTAACAACATAAAATCAGATACGTGCAATAATTTTTTAGTGTAGAAGCCTTTTGTAAGTTTAAGTGATGCTACTTTCTTATAACTCATGAGAGCAATAAAGCCAGCCTATTTTGATTAATAACAAATTTTTTCAATGAGGCCCAAGAACATTAGCTGTCTTCCTATTACGGCCTCAACAATTTATTTCTGCATTTGGTCTGCTTGTAAATAAGAAAGCAATCTTTGATTTGCTATAAAAAATGGTTGTGAGTAGTGTCAGGTTAGGTTTGCTTTGTTTTTATGATCTTGTCTCACAAGCTGAGGGTATTCTGCATTCTAAGTGACCCTAAAGTCTGAAAGAAGAAACAGAGGAAATGTCTGTTTTGTGGTTGACCCTCTAACATGTAACAACAACCCGCATTCCTTCTCTCAAATTAAAAAGTCAGGGCAGAATGGCCTGGTACTCTCAATAAACCCCAGTATCACCTTTGGTACAATACAAAGAGATAGTTATTATCACATACTGATTCTGACACCATGTCCAGAATATTCACCAACCACCGCCATTTGAACCTCGAGCGGTATTTCATTGAGTGGGTGCGTTGTGTTGTAAAAGCATATTTGCCTGTATAATTTTATGTGAGGAGATATAAACAGGCCTGAATTTTTAAGAATGCTGCACACCTAAAATGTTGCTAAAGCAGTGCATTTACCAGAAGTTCAAACATATGCCCAGAGATGGCAGGAAAAGCTATATTCTGAGGTCTACTCACCAAAGAAAAGAGTTGACCTGGCTGTTCCTTTTAATGTACTGAACAGCCCAATGTGTTAAAAGCGTGGTGTATAACCATATGTGGGTGTTAGGCCTTTAGCTATCACATTCTGAACAACAGTTTAAAAGACATTTGTGGCTGCAGTTCCAGCACCTGGCATTGTTCTAGGCACACAGTAGACATATAATAAATGTTTGATCGATGGACTATTTAGAAAATGACTGTTTTTAAATAAAATTCAAATCCAGAGCTTGTAGAAGCTCCATGGCTTGTCAGTAAGGCCCACGACGATGCCATTTTTAAAACACTGGACTAGAAGACAAGGAAATGAAAACCAGAGAGGAAAATTCCCTGACGAAGAAAATGAGAATAGGGTGGTGGCCCCTTGGTTGGGGAATTCCTGGCATGGCCGTGTGTGCCCACCACGCTCAAGAATGAGCCCCGTGTGCCAGAATGCCAAGGCCTGGCCGGGCTCCTGAAGCCCTTCACACATGCAGACGAAACGAGATGACGACACCCCCTAATAAGTGAGGTTTATTTGAAGAGGTGGCAGACTCAATCGGACGGAGAGACTTCAAACACAGAAGAGATGCCATTGTACGGTAGAGGCCACCAAGGCCTAGGGGACACCGCTAACAGCACACTGTTATCAAATGGTAGCCTGTGGACCAGAAACCTGACTGTACCGATCAGGATTCAGTCAAGGAAGCAGAACCACTAGGATATACACCTTAAAAGATTTATTGCAAGGAACTGGCTTATGTGGTTGGTGGGGGGGTGGGGGTGGGGGTAGGGGGCTGGCTAGGCAAGTCCAAAGTCCATAGGGCAGGTCATTAGGAAGGGCAAGCTGAAACTCCTCCCAGCTGAAGCGGTTATCCACAGGTGGAATTTCTTCTTGGAGTAAGCCCCAGTTCTCAAGGCCTTTCAGTTGACTGAATCAGGCCCACCCAGATTATCCAGAATAATCTCCCTTAAATGCAACTGATTGTGGACTTTAATCACATCTACAAAATAGCCTCCCACCAAGACCTACATTAGCGTTTGACAGAATGACTAGGGACTGGAGCCAGCTAAGTTAACACATAAAACTCCATCATGTCCATTTACCAATAACACCATAGTGATCTGTCCACCATACCTCTCCTCTCGGAAAAATGCTGGTATGAAAAATCCTTAATGAAGAACTTCACTTACCTCCTTGTACTCAACTTAGCGAGATCTTTTTGTTGACCAACCCCTTTAGAAAGGTTCTGTATGACTACATTATAGGTGTTCTACTCTTTTCTCCAGCTAAATTACTGAAGATGTCAGACCCAACTGTCGTAGGTCAGCAGGAGAGGGCTTTGTAGGGTTTATGGAAAATCCCTTCTTTTACAAATGTAAGTCCAATACCCACTATCTACATGACAACTGTCATCCAAATCATCCAAAGTAGCAGAGCCTTGTGCAGAACCAGGGGAATGGAGATGGCTGACCCAGTCTCTAACATCACCCCCAGATATCACATTCATTCTGTCTACATTATCATGCCCAAGATTCTTCAAAGTGTTGCCCGCAGAAGACGTCCCTGCATCCACATTCTCACATCCCCTTGCTCACCATCATACTGCAATCAGGTCCTCCCTCACCCACCACCAACACACTCTATGGAATAGATGCACCCTAAGGAACCAATGACTCCCTGGTTGTTAACTCCAAAGGCCACTGTAGGCCTTTTATCTTGAAATGCAATTTCCCAATGCCTTCCGTAACAGCAAAGCCTCCCACCTCTCTTGCTAGTCCTTGTAAATTTGGTGTCACTTCTCTCTCTTCTTCTATCCTTTAAATGTCCATTTTCTCCAATATTCCATCACGGGGCCCTCCTCAGGTTTACACGTTGTCTTTTGGCTCTAATTATGATCTATACACTAATGATTCCCAAACTCCCAGAACAGGTGCCCCTTCTGAGCTTTAGGCTCACATGACCATGGCAGTGGACATCTATACATGGATGTTCCACAAACACTCTGAACTCACTGTCCTTTCCACAGATTCACTACTTTCAATTAATGCTTCTTCCCAGGCTCTCTATCTCCGTGACTGGTTCCACTATCCACCTAAGAGACCAAAATGAAAACCAAAGAGTTATCCCTCAACTCCTGCCTTTCCCTCAATTTGAAGGGATGAGGGGTGGGTACCATTCATTTCCTAACTTCTACTCCTCCGTAGCCACCACATCTTTTAAGAAGCCTTCTGTGCTCCCACAGAACCCCATCTTCCCCCGTATTAACGCTTTCCCCATTGCCCTGTAAACTGCCCATTTTCTTAACTATATCTCCACGAGACCACAGACTTCTGGAAAACACAATCTCACCATTTCCCTAGTGCGTGCCATATATTTGGTGTTCTATGAATGTAAAAAGAACAAATGAAAGACTGTGCTACGAATTCAGCCACATCTATACCTGTCTTCACCATCCAAGAGATGAGGAAAGACCTATAACTTTGGACTCTAAATGTGTGTCTCTAATACGTCAGATCTTTGAAAACTACCATGCCTGAACCATTCCTTAGCAAGGAGCTATCTAAACTCCTTTCAAGGACAGTTTAATCCCCTGAAGAGATGATCTTATGCAATGAAGAATGACTTGACATAGAAGTCTACCTGAAAATAAGCTGGTATCTTCCCACAGACGACAATTTGAAATAACTTTCAAAAGATGGGAGAATCACACTTCCATTCAATATTCACCAGGTGAATCGATTCAACTGAACCGATAAATTTTCTTTGCAGAGATCTGTCCCTTCTAACACTGGTACAGAGATTCGAGAAGTTGTATCACTGATCATCTATTCTGCTGTTACGCATTTGACAGGAATTGCCTCAGGTATGATTGGTGAATAGGGAAACGATGTCAGTATAACAAGTAAGTTGTGTTGACTCTTGTGTTCTTTTTCCTAGCTTGTTAATATTCTGAAGCAATCATAGGAAAGCCCTGTCACAGAGAAAAAGAAAGACTGAATGATGTATGAAGATCATAGAACAAAGCTGGAAATGCATTCCAGTGCCTTCCTTTAATATGAGTGGTAGCAGACTGTGGCTTTAAGAACCACTATGATTTCCACTATGTTAACCTGCCAGGAGAAGCTAGAAGTTACAGATGAAGAAGCTATGAAAACGTTTCTCCCAATAGAGATGAATGACGAGTGCTATGCTCTGGGGAGGATTTAATTTTGATGAAAATGGTGTCTTTTAGAAGCAAATGCCCTCGGCGACCTACAGAGAGAAGGGAGGTACAAACCCAGTCTGAATGCTGTGAAGGATAGACTGACCTGTTGAGGGCAAACACCAGCCAGGTGGAGATTTAACCAAGCTGTATTTTTATTAGTCACTTCTGGTTTTGTTTCCGGTTACAAAGTTCCATAAGTTCTCAGCAGTCTGCCTCAATCCTGTTTTCCCAATAAGCCCGTATCTTCCCATATTTTTAGTGTGTGATTTTGCAGAACACGAGGGCAGAAATGCCCATGGTCATCACTCTTGCAGAGTTGATTTTTAACAGAAGTAAATTTCTTTCAACAAAACTAAAATTAACCTATTATTATTATTATTTATCCTATTTGGAATGAAATGCAGTATTTACACGCACACAAACATACACATAATCACACACACATATGTATTAGATATGGATGGGTGCATGCATGCCTATCAACACCCCCACCCAAAAACAAGACATAGGGCACATTTCCTGCTTTTAGGATAGAACCTTGGGATGCATACATAAACTGAATGTTGACAAACCCAAAAGGAACTATCACTGTCAAGTTCATCTTGGCCACAACTGACTTTGTCTACGGATAGACAGCATTCTCTTTGAACAATTTTGCCCAAGAAGTAGAGAGAGACCGCCTCCACAACTGTCAGCTAATCACAAGGGAGGGGGTGTAAAACACCACCCAACAGCCACATGGAAAGCCACATGGTTGAAGCTTAGATGCGATCAATCCTTCTAATGAATAACAGACTGGCTCTCGGGAAAGAGACTCAGCCACACTTCCTTCCAGGGAGAACTAAGAGCTACCCATACACATGGTGTTGCCACCACTGAGAGATCACAAGCTGGGGAAGAAAAGAGAACAGAAGGTAACACTCAATATGAGGATAAGAAAGGTCAGCCAAGGTACTTTATCCACGCTTAATTCGGTCTTCTGTTCACTGACTCTGTCAACAAGTATTTGAATGTGCAAGGAGCTAGCGACACAGAGAGGGACAAGACAAGAGAACCAGGTTCCTAATTCCCTATGTCTTCCTGATACCCAAACATTTAGCGAATAGATTAACTAAATTTCTGGGGTTGCAAACTCTAATGCCTGCTGGAGCCAGGTAAGTAATATACGAGTGAAGCAGAATGGGTACGCGGTACCAGGGAGCATTGGGCCAATGATAAACTAGAGATCACATGTACCATCTAAAGGTACTCAAATCCATTTTTCTTATCTACTGTGGAGGCAAAAAAAAAAAAAAAAAACCACAAAAACACAAAACAAAACAAAAAAAATAGATAGCCCAAACCTGTTCACAGACTGCCACTTTATGACCGTCATATTTAGCAGAATGTAGACCTAAGCATCAGGATTAGCATTTCATTTTGTAGCCAGATACCTGACTCTAAGAAGATCAACCAACGTTTAAGATCACCTTTCTATAGGCGATGGCTACAATACACCTTCTGGTGAGATGAGAAGTCTTCTACAGGGGAAACAAAGTGGAACCATCTGTCAAGGTTCAAAATTTTGGAAAGTGAGCTTGACTCTGTATTTCCTCATTATGAAGAGTGCCATTACATACATTTTTTCATTTTCTGTACCTATTCCGTAAAAAAAAAAAAATTCTATCTGAGGACGGTTTACTCTTTAAATTATCTGAAGCACCAAAGAGAATATGAAGAATCTCTAGAATCCAAATCACATCTTCACTACAAAAGGTCAAGGATAATGTCAGTAGACACACAGGTACAGTGCATCAATTACAAATATAATAGTTCTCAGCCCACTCAAGATGCGGTTTCTTAGAGGTTACAAGAAGCCATTTTATATATACTTGAATATAATAGTCAATTAATGTAATACCATAAATGAGAATAAGATCAGTTTTCTTCTTTTTTTTCTCTCAAGGTCAATCAACGTACTACGTATTCCAAGATCTGTCCTCAAATCAACATCCTATTTTTCACACACACAATAATGTACAGTTAGAAATATATACGCTAGAAATGTACAGCTCCCAGCACTTAATTGTTTTTCAAGCTAAATTTGGACAACAAATTAAATTCTTCAGTATAGGTTATATAACACAGACACAGACTACGAAAATGTTGACACTGGTTATACCCTTGTAATGCAATTTAGCCCTTTTAGTAACGATGATGCCAATAATCAGCTATGGGAAAACTATTTTACATCTAGTACAATTACCTACTGTCACCGAGGTAATGATTATTATTGTCCTGTTCTCCAGTAAGAACTCTTGAGGTGCTAACACAGTTCCAAGGCCAGTGTGAAAACTCCCCTTAACCGACTATGATTACCAGCGTTAAGGAGGATAGTTTCAAGTGAACATTAAACAAGAAATTATCCCCAGAAGGTTCATAAGTTCCAAACTTTAAATGGAGAAATACTGACAGCTCATCATACATCCTCTTAACACCTTCAGGATGCACTCAGGCAATGGGAGCATCTCTAGGTTGACTCAGTATCAATGGACAGAAAAATCCATACTCCTCAGGAGTCGAGTTTTGCCCCTGAACAGTATCGACTCTTGACCAATATCCTAACAGTGCTGCTGATACTCAGGAAAGTCCAATCAGACCTCCCATTCTGCTGTGCTTCAACTTTTGGTTTCAGAAATTGCTCCGCCATCTTGAAACAGACCAAAGTGCTTGCACCACGCACTGGCCTTGATCTGCCAAAGTTCTTCACCAGGTTTCTACCCAACTTCACCTTCCTTATCAGCAAAAGGATGAGGAAGGCAATAGGGCTAAGAAGAGGTCAATTTGCAGAGGTTCTTTCAAAGACCTCCAAGGACACCCATCTGTCCCATCGGAGCTCACTGGCTGGTGGTCCATGACTGGGCCTCACCAAGTCCACAATCTTCCAAAGACCCTGGTCACACAGGACGCCAAGAGCTAATTTGCCTGTTCTCCATTCTTCTCCCACCGCAGCCAGCAAATCTGCCCTCTGAAAAGCTTCAGCCGCCCAGAGGGCCCAGGGGAAAAGCTCATGGTAGGTGAATCACCCCTACAGTCTCTCGTGGGTGAATCACTTCTGCAGTTTCTTACCCACTAGGTTAATTTCACCCTTTTGGAGTGCTCGTCTCGATTTAGTCAGGAGCCCTGAGAAGCAGGGCTAGGGTTCACAGATTCGTGTGCAGGTAGCATAGGTCCAGGCTGAGCGGTGACGCTGGTTTCTTGGAGGATCACTAGGCCTTCTGGTTGAAGACGTCTGGCCTCTTAACTTCCTTATTCTGACACCCATCTTGGTTGGGGCCAACACCGTTTTGAACGCATTCTCCCCGGGGTGTGGGGCTCATTTCTCCTTCTGTCCACTCGTCGGGAACCCAAAAGCTGGAACAGCTGTGTCCAGGGCCAGCTACAACCCAGCTCCCGGAGGCCACGGCTATTCCTCCGTTGTTTCACAGATGCCAGACTAACGTCTTCCTTGACCACTTTTGAGACGCTTTCAAAGTCTCCCAGGATGGCCACTACCTGTGTGGACCTGGGTGGACCCGGAGGCAGGTATCCACTGAGGGTGACGCAGAGTGTCGAGAGCACGGCTCACATCCCACGTCCTCCAGCAACATGTTACCACCCACCTCTGACTTCCATGTTCTCTTCCCTTCCACACAGGGCCCTCTGCAGCGCCCCCTCTCGCCCCCGGCGTGCACGACACCCGCAAGGACCGCCCCCACGCCCCGGCCTGGAGGGCTTCCCAGCCCGTGGCGGGGGCAGCAGGTGGGGGGAGGGGGGAGACGGCCTGGTGGCCCCGGGGAGCGGTTTGGCGGGTGTCCCCCGTACCCCCACCCGGCCGCCCCCACCCCCACGCAGTCTCCCCCCAGCCCCCCGGACCCCGCCTGGCCGCGGCCGGGCTCCGCTCCCACGCCCGCCCCCCTCCTCTCCCGCGCCCCCGGCCCAGCCCGGGCCGCGCACCCCCCGCCCCGCACCCTCGCCGGCCGCCGCGCGGCCCCCGGCATTCCCGGCACGTCCGGCGCCGACTTTTACCTGTACTTTCTGCACTCGAGGCGGCTCGTCGGGCGAGAAACACCTCCCCGGGACCGCTACCTCCCCCGCCCCGGCTCCGCCCGGCTTCCTCCTTCCCCTCCAAGGCCGCAAAGTAGATGGAGTAAGAGAGTGTGTGTGCGAGAGAAAGAGAAAGAGGGAGCGGGCGCGGGCGCCGCGGGAGGGCGGGCGGGCGGCGGGCGGGAGGCGCGCCCGGCCCCCGCCGCCCTCCGGCCGCCGCCGCCGCCGCCGCCGCCGCGGGCTCGGCAACTCCGGCTCGCGCCCGGCCCCGGCCCCGGCCCGGTCCCCGCCGCCCGCCGCCCGCCGCCGCCCGCCGCCCCGCGGGCCGGGGCCGGCCGCGCCCCCGCGTCCCCGTACCTCGTAAAGGTCCCCAGAAGCCATGCCAGGCTGCGGAACTTGGCTCGCCGGGTGTGCGCGTCTGCTCGCTCGCGCCCTCCGTGCGTGTGCGCGAGGGGGCCAGTGTGCGCGTGTGTGTGCGCGCGTGTGTGTGTGAGTGTGTGTGTGGTGTGTTGAGTAAACTGTGTTTTTGCAGAATGACAGGCTTGGGGGCTGCCTATGCGCAGAATCAGAGCGGGCGGCGGCGGGGCTGGCGTAACCGGCAGCGGCGGCGGCGGCGGCGGCGGCGGCACGAGCGCGGGCAGCAGCGACGGCCGCGCAGCGCGCCCGGGAGGCACCGACGCGGCCCGAGCGCCGCGGCCCCCGCGACCCGGCGACCCGGCGGCGGTGGCTGCAGCGGGCAACGGCTCGCCCCGGCGCCGCCTGCAGGAAGCCGCCCCGCGCCCGCCGCCGGCCCGGACGCTGCTGCCACTGGGCGAGTCCCCGCCCCCCGGGAGCCCGGCCCGGCCCCCGGGGAGGGGGGGGGGCGGGGGCGGCTGCCCGGCCGCGCCCCGGGGGACCGGTCCCGGAGTCCGGGAGCGCCAGGGCCCGCCCCGCCGCCCCGGGCCGGCTCCGGAGGCGGCGGCGGGGCTCCCCCCGGGGGTGACCGGCCAGGTGCCCGCCGGGCGCACCCGGCCCCGGGGCCGCGAAGGGGCGGCCGGGGAGGCAGGTAGAGAGCAGCGGTGGCCGGTCGCAGGGAAGGGGCCCCAGCTGGGCTCAGCCGACCGGGGGCCTCACCTCTTACCCCACCCCCCCCCCCCCACCTACCACCCCCCAACCCAGGGAGGGAGTGGGCGCCACCCCGGGAGACCTGGCCCCTCTGGGGCTCTGCAGCCCCTCCCCGGCTACATAGCCCCTCCCTCCAGTCTGGTTTGTAAGACGTGGAGGCCCCAGGGAGGAGGGACGACATGGCCCATGCAGAGGCGCCAAGACAGCACCCCATAAACCCTGGAAAGTCTTTAGAGCCAGGCGTGGCCTCCCTTCAACAGCCGCCTCCCCCCATTCATTCACTCATCCACTACTCAACAAACATTTTCCAGTCTACCCAACTACACGGGTGTCCGTAGACAGGCTCAACCGGGACCCTGCCCTCAAGGGACTTTGAATCCAAGAGGAGAAACTAGCCTCACAGACGTGAGGAGGATTCAGTCGTGCCACACAGAGGAGTTCCTACTATGTGCCAGGCTCCAGCTCGAGGTATTGAAGAAGCTCCCTGAAGTCCAAACTCCTTAATCAAGTCGTCTCTTCCTACCAAGATCCTGGATAAATGGTCTCCCTTCTGTTTAAAGACTTCTCTCTATAAGAGATACGTTAACTCAGAACCTGGGAAGACAGGCGGTTCTGAACTCGGAAGAAAGGTCTTCCACATCCCAGCCCCCAAAATGCCCAGTTGGTTACTTTCCCCAGATGAGAAATGGACGTAATTCACATCCTTCCTCCTTCATTTCCTCTGTATGAGACTTTGGACATGTCGCTATACTCATCTCTAAATGGGAAATGGTGATAAACACCTAAAGTGATGTCAGAATTAAATAGGGGATCTATGTGTATAAGAAATGGCATATAGCAGCAGAACTCAATAAAGGTTATTCGTGTCTGAATCTGGACCCTGAACTGCCCTTGTGGAAAGATGGTGAAGGAGAATGTGTGACAAAGAGAAAAGGTTTAATCTAGAAGCTGTCAGACTTTTAAAGGACATCAAATTTTTCATTTCAAAAAAAATTTCTTAGAATCTGAACCACAAAGTTTTCACGTCTGGCTCATTCTAGGATACGTGAGTTTGCATATGCTGTTCCCTCTGCCTAGAACGTCCTTCCACATGGAATCCATCTGGAAAACTCTTCCTCTTCCTGCAGGGGCTTGTTTATCTTTGTATCACAAGCATCTATCACTATTCCTGGCAGAGAGTGAGCACACAATGCATGTTTGTCAGGCTATGCCAATACAACAGATTTTATACCAATTTCTAGTTAAAATCCCATATTAAAACAGTGGGGGAGGGGGGGAGAAGGGTGAGTGTGTGGAAATAACAAAGTGTATTTGGTTTAAAAACTGTAGAAATAGTTATAGCAATTCTCTCCCCTTTTCATACTATTTTCCCAATGGTTATGGTTTTAAATAACAATAATAAATAGCTCTCAATCTGTAGGTCACAAAACAAATTTTAATGATCCTTAATTTGTACTTGGGAATGAACGTGCCACCATAGCATGAGGATGTAATTTGGAAGTAGAAGACAAGAAAGAAACTGGGTTTGGAAATAATCTGCTCAGCCAAATTTGAATATATAATCAGTAGTTTTATAAAAACACCAAAAACTTGACTTGTGCTGGCCAAATGCTCCCTGGGAATGTGAGCACACTTTGAAAAACCCTTGTCTAGACAGCAATTGTTACAGAGTTCACAGAAGAGGATATTCACTGTGGATTGGCATGCTCAGGGGATAGCTGATGAAAGAGGTAGAATTGAAATGCATCTTGAAGACTCATAGGAAAGGAAGGACAGTGTTTTAATTTGGGAAAGAGGTACGAGTAGGTGGTAGGCAGTGCCACAATGGGAGGGGTGCTAGAAAACTAGAAGATTGATCCGTGGAGGTCATAGGACATTGGATAGCAAATGCAGGTCAGTCATGGAGAGTCTTGGATGCCAAGCTAAGAGGTCTGCAATTTAGCAAGTCAGCAGTGGAAAACTGGTGAAGACTTGCAAATCCATCAAAAACATGTGGCAATCAAAAGGGTGCTTTAGAAGACAAATTCTGGAAGAAATATGAGAAATGGACTGCAGAGGTTGAGGTTAGAGGCAGGGAGACCGATTGCCGTCGTCCACGGTGGTGGCAATAGAAATGAAGAAAACTGGACTTGCAAGGAAGAACCTCACCAGCCACCAACTTTCATTATGGTTATTCCACTTACTTCCATAAAGCATTTGATCCAAATCAACGGGACTTGATGACTAACAGGATGTGTGTGTACGTGTGTGTATGTGTTGGGAGTTGGGGGAGGGGTCAGCAACTAAGGAAAGAAAGGATACAGAGATGACTAAGGTTTTAAACTGAGTGAGCGACCCATCCGTCATAACATTGTTCTATTTTGAGCTTGCCTCCAGACCATTGCTGGCCTCCAGAAAAGCCAGATGCTTCCTGAAGGATGAAGGGAAGGTTCCTCATCTTCTGTGGGAAGGTTGACCCAACCAATGGAAAGTTCTGCTCCAGGTTCTTCAGATGACATGGACCCATTGTTGCTCATGGAGAAGGGAAGATACCTACAATATTCCAAAAACTGGGATAAGCTCTTCGTGCTACTCATAACTCAGGGACAAGTGATAAAACTCAACTCAAACTGATTTAAAACAAACAATTTATTGACTCACACAGATAACAAAAGGATAGAATTGCTCTTGGGGTTGGCTGGATTCAAGATCTCACAGGATATAACATAACATAACATAACATAACATAACATAACATAACACATAAAATTCCTAGGCAAAGGCTCTGCTTGGCTGATTGTAGATCATATGCTCTTGTTTTGACCCAATTACTGTAGTCAGTCACTGAAAGTACTCTGTGATTGGCCAGCTTAACTCACACACCCACCTACGGGGCAAGAAGAATACAATGATTGGCAGCTTTACCGGAATTACATGATTGGAAGTGGGGATGAGCAGAAGCCCAAAGGAATAGGAGAAAGCATAGTGGGAAGATAGACATCCACTATCTGGAGGAACAAACCTGGGGCAGAATGAGGACGTAGAAGCAAGGTCAGTGGCTGCCTAGAACATGACCTTGCGATGGAGCAAGACCAGCCAGTTTAATAGCCAAGGACAGATTGTTTTCACTGCCCTGACAGCGGATTACAATGTGACAATGACATGAGACATGAATCTTGACTGCCTGTATAGTATGGTGGTTTAACATGTAGACCATAGAGTCAGAAGGCCTGGGTTTGAATTCTTGCATCACCACTACTGGCTAGATGCTAGGAGGTTCTTGACTTAACCATTCTGTCTTTCCATTTCCAAATGTATTTGTTATTTTTTGCTGCACAATCAACTACCCCCAAAACCTAGTGGCTTAAAACAAAAGGTTTTTCTTATCTCACAGTGTCTGTGTGTTGGAGATTCAGGAGCAGCTTCAGAAATCACTAATTTCTGACTTATAGTCTCTTCTGGGGTTCCAGTCAAAATGTTGGCTAGGACTGCAGTTATTTGAAGGCTCGACTGAATCTGGAGGCTCTACTTCCAAGATGGTGCCCACACAAAGGAGCTTCAACTCCTAACCATGCAGATCTCGTCACAGCGTTGCTTGAGTACCCTCACACCATTTCATCTAGTCCCCAAAACCCAACAAAATAGAGCAAAACTGCCAAAGCTTCAGGTCTTTCTAGAACAGAGCCCCTAATTAAGCTGATGTGTTGCTCCACGCTAACCTTGTTTGATGCAGAGGCGATCTGTAGCACGTCAGACTGTACGACTACGGATGTCGGGTCCACACCACTCGTGTTAAAGATGAGAAAACTAAGACCTACATTGGGTGATCCCAGAGAAAGTACAAGGAGGAAGTCACAATGGCTTTGGGCATCTAATCTTAGAAGCTAAGCACTGGCACTTCCACCATATTTTATTTTATTCTTTAGAACAAAGCCACTATGCCTAGCCCCAACACAAGAGGAGGCAAACTGGCCCCCACCTTTTAAAGGGAGGGCTATCAAAGAATTTGTAGGCATATTTTTAAATCACCCCACCACACCTGTAAATTGAAGTGATAAATACCCCATAGAGCTGTTTTAAGAATTAGATAGGATAATCCATGCAAAGCACATACCACTACAATACAGGCTGAATGATGGTGTTTGTTATAATTACTGTTAAAACTACTAATACCTGGGGTGCCTGGATGGCTCAGTCAGTTAAGCATTCGACTCTTGATTTCAGATCAGGTCACCCAGCTTGGGATTCTCTCTCTCCATCTCTCTCTGCCCTTCCCCCCGCTCACACCTGCTTGCGCACACACACATTCTCACTCTCTGCTCTCCCTCTCAAAATAAATAAACATTTTAAAGAATAATAAATTACCTTTTAAAAAACCTACCAATGCCAGTTTCAAACTTGATATGTATCACTAATATCCTTGAATGTTCAAGATTCCTATAGAAAGTCATTAAATCAAAACCTTCAAAAGGAATATTTTTCTCAAGCCATACAGAAGCTCTTGTTACTAATTAAACTTTATTTTTAGCATTAATTGAAAAATATTTTACTTCAATACTAAGAATAATTGAAGTAAAGTCATACTTATCCAGTGCAACATGCTAGGTATGATTCCCACTGAACAATACAAATTACGCCTTGCCCTCACGATGTTTACAGTACAGTGAGGAAACAGACAAGAAAGCAAAATGCACATATAATATTATTTCAGGTATTGATATGACGTACGAAGAAAAATAAAGCTAAGTAAGATGACAGAGAGGAACTGAGATGGGTGCATACAGGGACCAGGAGGGGGAATTGGTTTAGATAAGGTAGTTAGGCAAGACCTCACTAAAGTGGTGACATTTGAGCTGAAACCTGAACAAAGTGAGAGAGAACACAAATCAAATCAGAGGGCAGAGAATGTCAGAGGGAGAAAATAGCAAAGACAAACCCCTGAGGCTGAAGAAGCTTGGTATGTTCGAGGTCCCGCAATTAAGCCAATATAGGTGAAGAGGAGGGAACTCAGGAAGAAGTAAGCCAGAGAGCTAACCAAGGTCCAGGTATATGTTGGGACTTGTAGGCAAAGAATTTGGATTCCACTCTAAGTGAAATGAGAGGTCAGTGAGGGGAGTGGACAAGAGAATGGCATGATAGGATTGGCTCCTGGGTAAACAATGGAATGGAGAGGGACAAGAGGGATGCTGGACAGCATTACAGAAGTCCAGATGTAAGATCCTAGTGTCATGGCTTAAGAAGTATGGCATCAAGATGGGGGGGGGGGGTGTGGAGTGGTTGGATTGAGGGAACACGGGGATATATGTATAGAAGTAAAAGAATCCTAAATTTTTGGTCTGAGAGGCTAGATGAATGGAGGTTCCATTTACTGAAATGGGGTAAATGGGGGGGTGCATTTTGTAGGTGGTATAAATCATGGGAGAGGGGAAATCAACGGTTTATTCCTAGGACATGTTAATTTTGAGATGTGAATTAGGTATGCAAATGAAGATGAAGGAATATTCAGCATGTAAGTCAGAAACTCAGACTGGACATGTGGTAGGAGTGGTCAGCATACCAATGGCAAGCAAAGGGACAAATTATGGTCACTGACGGACTGGGCGAAGACCCAAAAGAGAAGAGGGCCTAAAGCCATTTAGCATTAAAGACCAGGAAGAAGAAGGTGAGGAGCCAGCAAAGAAGTCTGAGAATGAGGGGACTGAAACAGGAAGGAAGCAAGAGAGTGCTGTGTCCCAAATCCAAGTGAGAGACAGAGGGCTGATCATTAAATGTCAGTGAGAGTTTGGGTGAAAAGAGCACTGACCATACGACTTGGCAACATGGAAATCTCAGGTGACCCTGATGGGACGAGGTTTAGTGGAGCAGTAAAGTTGAAGTGTAAATTAAAGCGAGTTGGAGGGAATTTGGGCAGAAAGGAGGTGCAGATGGTGAGCACAGGTGACTCATTCAAGGCCCTTTGCTATAAAGAGCAGAGAAGTGGGTCAGTAGATGGAGGGGAACACTACATGTGGGAAGGGTTTTTAATATAGACAATATGACAGCACGTCTGAGCAATGATAGGAATGACGCACTAAACAGGAGGAAATGGTCATGCAACAGGAAGAAGAGAGCAATGCTGGAACAGAGTCTTTGAAAAGGCCAATGGGGAAGAGATGCAGAAGGCCAAAGTGGAGGGGTTGGAAGCGGGAGTCCCTCTGTAGTGGGTTGAATAGTGTCCCCTAAAATTCATGTCCACCCGGAAACCTAGAATGTGACCTTGCTTGTAGATGTAGTTAGCTCAGATGAGATCATATAACATTCAGCTTGTCCCTAATCCAATAACTAGTGTCCTTATAAGACGAGAAAATAGAGACTGAAACACATCAAGAGAATGCCATGCGACGATGCGAACAGAGATTGAAGCAATGTGTGTATAGCCAAGGAATGCCAAGGATTGCAAACAACCACCAAGGTGGCCTTGCCAAGACCTTGATTTCAGGCTTCTAACCCCCAGAGCTGTGAGAGAATACATTTTTGTTGTTTTTAGCCACCAAGTTTCTAGTAAGCTATTCTGGTAGCCACGGGAAACTAATATACCATCCACCAAAAGAACAAGGAAGTCCAAGCACACGGATGTAGATGAAGCTGTTGGCAGGTTTGGAACCCATTTCTCTTATTTCTGTATTCTCCATGAGATAAGCCATGAAATCACCAGATGAAAGTGAAGGGAAAGGAAAGTATCAGATAGGGGAATGTGATTTGCCTGGAACAACATTGGTTTAGTCTGTTGTCTCCCAAATCTATTAATAGTATCCCCTTTCACTCCCAAAGGTACCCATATTTAGACAATAAATGTATGGTGTTTCTAGTATTTGATGTTTGAGGACAGATCTAAAACTATAAGAAGTCAGGGCACCTGGGTGCCTCAGTCAGTTAAGTGTCCAACTCTTGATTTCAGCTCAGGTCATGATGGGATGGAGCCTCCCCTCCCCCCCATCAGGCTCTGCTGAAAGAGTGGAGCCTGCTTGGGATTCTTTGTCTGCCTCTCTCTCTGTGCCTCCCCTGCTCACTTGCTCTCTCAAAAATAAACATTTAATAAAAATATGAGAAGTCGAGTCAGAGAGAAGAGTAGGATTGACTAGGAAAATAGAGTGGCATTGTGGGAAGGTACTGAAGACCCACTGGATATTTGTATTAATAAGTTAACCAACCAGTAAACATGGTGGTGGTTTATCCAGTCACATTAGTTGTTCAGGGCCAAGCTGGGTGTTGGGTTTAACCAAGGTTGGAATTAGCCAGGTGTGTTCAATGGAAGAAGAGAGGGGAAAGGGAGTGATAACAGGGGGGCTGCAACGGAGAGGATAAAGACCAAGGTGTTGGTCAATGGATTGGAATAAAAATTGATGGAGTTAGGACTCTGGAAATGGGGCAGTCAGTAAGGAAGGTTAACCACTCTTGAGCAACTACCTTGGGCTGCATGACCATCCTGTTTCCTTCACTTCTTTCTTGCTTCCTTACTCATGCTGTATGGACCTGCTGTTGTATCAGGAGGATGGCAACAGGATCAATTTTCAGAACCTTGAAGACATTAAGAAGAGAGGGTGAATCTGGGGTGAGAACTGAGCGGGGGATGGGGGGGAAGACCACAGTTACTGGGGCTGGGAGAGGGGCTGAGAAATGAGGGAAAGAGAGAGAGAGAGAAAAAAAAGACCTTCTGGAAAACCCAACCAAGATATTCTTTGACCTTAAAAGAAGGGAAAATGTGTTGAGCTATTCATGACGTCCAGTGATTTCTGATAAGAAAGTGAACCTGCCATTCCTTTTAGTCACTACAGGCAGAACTCAGTTAATATATGCATGTTGTATCATTTTATCATTTCCACAAGGTAAGAACCATTGGTCCCCTATCTTAATCGATGCAAGAAGAAAAGGCCATGACCCAAGGGACATGCTTTACAAGGGGCAGGTAGAGCTTCTGTGGCCTAAAGTAGCCCAGACTCCCTGTGGGCAATGTGTACTGGGGGAAAGATTTTTTGCAGAGACCATCGCAGGAGAAAGAAAACCCAAGTATTTGATCCGGAGTCTTAACTAAGAAATCTTAGGGTGGGAGATGAGTGGATTCTAGGAAGGAAACAATATCAAATTTTTAGGTGTGTGTGTGTGTCTGTGTGTGTGTGTGTGTGTGTGTGTGTGTGTGTGTGTGTGTGTGTTTTGTAAGGAGAAGGAATTTGGACTTGTTAAGCTGAAAAAATTTTAAAACACAGGAATTCACGCACATAAAAATAACACACAAGCTCGCACTCTGTTAGCTGCCAGAGCAATCAACTTATCTAGAATCATGTAACTTCTAGAAAACTCTCCAGTACCCTGTGAGAGATTGAGTGAAAAAGGCAAAAATATCTTAGTATTATTAAAAAAAAGTTTTGACCATATGGATTCCTGAAATGGTTTCAGTGGCCCCAAGGTTGACTGGACCACACATTGAGAATTATAGTTCTACAGAATCATGTAAAATCTATCTTTGTTATAGGTAAAAATGCATCTTTGAAGATTGTACAGAAATGTTTTCTTTTAACTAAATACATTTAAGCTGCATTGCTCTTACATCTTGGGAGGGGAGTGTGCATGTTCTCATTCATAAAGTTCCCTCAGAGGAGCCCAGAATAGAGGCCCAGAGCCCCCTGCACAGGACCTGAGTGGGCCCTTTGCCACCACAAGCCTCTGGAACACAAGGAAACCCAAGGAAACACAACCAAATGTACTGGTGAAGCCCTACAGGAAAATTTCTCCTCCCCTTCCTTCTCCTTCTCATTTTTCTCTTCTTTTTTTATTGTTTTATAATATGAAAATTCCAAATCTATGCAAAAGAAAAAGAACAATGTAGTGAACTGACATGTACCCATTACCCAGGTACAAAAACAACAGTCCAAGGCCATTCTGCTTCCATCTCTATCACCCCATTCCCTCACCCCTCAGGCTAGATTATTTTAAAGCAACTCTCAGACATCCTCTCATTTCTTCTGAAAATGTGTCCATATGTATCTCTAAATGTTCGAAATGTAACCACAATACCACCACCACACCTAAATTAACACTAATCCCTTCATATCAAATATTCAGTCAATGTGCAAATTTCCCCTGTTGTCCCATAAATACTTTTTGACAATTGGTTTGTATAAATCAGCATCCAAACGTCTACACATGCACGTGTTTGCTATGCCTCTTAAAATTTTGTTAAACTTTAGGTATCTCTTTCCTTTTTATTTTCCTTATAAGTTTGTTGTTGGTGCTGTTAGAGAAACTAGATCATTTGTCAGTAGTGTCACTTAGCATGTACTTCTTTCCCCAGTAGTTCCTACATGTGGGTAGCTAGATCTAATCTGGGTTTGTTTTGGGGGCAAGAGTGCTTCATAGCTGGTGTTGTGCACTTGCCATAAGGAATATGTCTGTTTATCTTCTGTGATTTTAGCTGCCACCGATGACTCTTGGCTAGATTCATTTCATTGGGGTTGCAAAATGGTGTTATCTATCATGTCTTCCTTATTTATCAATTGGATAATGCCATGAACTCTTTCCTGATCAACTCCTTGGTTGTCCTAAGATATTTTTGTACAGGAAAGGCTGGCTAAAAGCTTCATTCGTTCCTTTTATTTATCAGTCTTCCAAATCACGAGTTGGTTCTCCAAAGTCTCCAAAGAATCAGGATACATTTGTTTCAGTGTCTTTATGAACCCATGAATTTTAACATGTTTAGTATGTTTCACCCCAATGTTCCTCTTCTTATGGCTCGAATTGGTCCTATTTTGGCTGGGAGGAGCCTCTTCCAGTTGGTTCTTGAGACATTAAACACATCCTTGCTTTCTGGTTTGAGAAGATGCTCAGACATCTTAACCACTTCCTGCACCAGACCTGGAATCCACCATTTCACCAATGATCCCTTGTTCTTTTTACTGAGAAATGGCATTAGGTTACCATAAAGTGAACACCAACTTGTGCTTATAGATAGGTCATCATTTGGGGGCCTTTTCAATGGACAAAGTTAGAAATTTTTTGTAGGTCTTTTAGCCCTTAGCGTATATGCCACAAGGGATATCCAGTCACTTTACTTTGTTTCAAAAAATTTTTTTAATGTTTTTGTTTACTTTTGAGACAGAGAGAGACAGAGCATGAGCAGGAGAGGGGCAGAGACAGAATCTGAAGCAGGCTCCAGGCTCTGAGCTGTCAGCACAGAGCCCATCGCAGGGCTTGAACTCACAGACTGTGAGATCATGACCTGAGCTGAAGTCGGATACTTAACCGACTGAGCCACCCAGGTGCCCCACTTTACTTTGTTTTAGAGTCACTTGAAATAACTTCTTGGTTAAGTCACCAACTCACTACATGTTTACATTCATTTGTTTCTATGTTTCCTTTTTGATTTTGATTTTTAGGGACAATATTTGTATTTTTATTTAATTTTTTTAATTGTGCAAATATTTACATGGTTCCAGAGTTAAATCTACAAACAAGATATATTGAGGGAAGTCTAGCTCCTACCATGTTTTTCTCCACTCTGTTTCCTGCCTCCCCTTGTAGCTAACCATTTTATTTCATGGGTTATTATTGAATTTTTAATATAAACAAATCTGCACATACATTCATATATCGTCATTTCCTAGATAAATGCTGTATACTATGCACATTTTTCTCTACCTTGCTTTTCTCACTAAACATTATACCTTGGATATCTTCTTCAGCATTATTTGGAATTCTTCTTTTTACAGCTGCATAATGCTCCATGATGTGGTCGTGCAAGAGCTATTCATCCTGTCGATGAATTTTTGCAGCCTTTTGAAGTTACAAATAGCTTTATGCCTGATTAGCTTTACGCCTATGTCTTTTAAAATTCTGGCTAGGCTATAGGGGGATTTTAATTTTGTACTGAATAACCTGCCTCAGAAAGTTACTAATCATTACAATGTTGGGAGAGAAGGTGTCCAAAAACAAGCCCCATCACTACGGGCAGAACATTAGGTTCATTTCCATTTCTGAGAGGAGTGGCTGCTGCAACTGTCAATCATCACGGCAGAGACTCAATCTGGAGATGACAAAGAGTACTTTCAGTGGGGAGGGAACGTGAGGCTCCGTGAACGAGAAAGGCATCTTAGGAAGCCATTGAGAATGGAGGCAAATGAGCTGAACCACGACCAGAATTACCCAGACAAGGAAGTGGCCCTGGCAGTGTCAGCTGGGGACTCAGAGGAAGGAACTTGTCCGTGGTCTCAAGGATTAGCCCAATAACTGACTTCAATTTTCTCTGTGTTTAATTTATCTTCTTTCATTGCAAGGTCCTTACACAGGTTTTGTGAAATGTTACAGCAGTAACTTAGTTGGGCTATGGAAAATTCAGAGACAAGCCTGTGTCTGTGATCGGAATGTAGTGATAAAGCAGAAAGTGGCCATCCCTCCTATCTCCTGCCCCAAGGCTAGGAAAGTAGCAGCAACAGCAGCAGCACACGGGAATGCAATGGCTCACAATTTCAAGAGGTAGGGTGAAGGCTAATCCTGTAGAAATCCTGTGGCATGGAGAATGGGGCCATGGAAATAGATGATCCGGATTTGGGTCTATATCAACCTGTTGAATGGAGTCGGACTTCTTGATGAAGGAAGGTTGCAGAAAAGACACATAGATGCATGGAAACTCATTCCCAAGAGGTCTTTCCCTTTAAGTAGAAAAGGACATTGTGTGTTGGCTGAGGAAATATGAATGATATGACACTAAGTGATTAATAAAGACTACAAAAGGAGTCCAACATATCATTGTACTCATTGACCATACGTAAAATGTAAAATACTGATTTCTGGTATGTAAATAGACACATTTAAACGAAAATAATCACAATGAAATCACAATGAGTGATGAGATCATGGGTAATTTATGTCTTTGTATTTTCCTTGTTTTTAAAGTTTTCTACATTGAATATACTTTATTTTGAATAAATAATTTTGAATTACTTTGAATATTGAATATACATTACAATGTTACTTTGAAACAATAAAAAAAAGGGGGGGAGGGGTTCCTGGGTGGCTCAGTTGGTTAAATGTCACACTCTTCATTTCAGCTCAGGTCGTGATCTCACGGTCATGAGATCAAGCCCCACGTCAAGTTTAGCACTAGGCATGGAGCCTGCCTAAGATTACCTCTCTCCCTCTGCCCCTCCCCAGCTTGCATGTACATGCACACATGCGGTCTCTCTATATAAATAAATAAATTAATTAATTAATTAATTTAACTTAAAAAAATGGGCAAAATATTAATAGGCAATAGAGAAATGAACATATATAATGGGAAATTAACTTAGGAAAAAGAAACTATCCAAACACACTTGTAATACAAGAAATTCAATGTAAAAAACATACAGCAATTAATTTATTAACTGATTGATGATTTAAAAAAATTTTCCAATACCTAGTATTGCTAAGGATATAGAGAAAATGGCTCATATACGATGTTGACAGGACACTAAATTGTTGCTATCTTTTCTGGAAGAAAAATTTTCATTGTTTATCATTCTCCTTAAAATGGTCATACCCTAGGGCCCAGTAATTTAACTTCCACAAAAATTTCTAAATAAAAATCAGGTATGTGCATAATGACTTATGTTTAGGAGTATTTATTATCATTATTTATAACACCAAAAATTATTAAAATGTAAATATCCAAAAGGTTAATAATATTCTGTAGGTAATTAAACTCATGACCTTTAAGAATAGCTATGACATGGAAGAAAAGCTCAATATACATAGTTGAGTGGAAAAGAAAGATTGAAAAATGGTGTATCTAGGGGCACCAAGATAACTGAGACAGTTAAGTGACCGACTCTTGATTTTGGCTCAGGTCATGATCTCCTGGTTCATGGGAATGAGTCCCACATCGGACTTTGCGGTGAAAACACCATGGAACTGCTTGGGATTCTCTCTCTCTCCCTCTCTTTCTGCCCCTCTCTCACTCTCTTTCCCAAAAATAAATAAATAGGCATCTTTTTAAAATAGTGTATCTCGTGTAATTAGTTTTGCTCATAAAATTGTGTGTGTGTGAGTGTGTGTATGTGTGTGTGTAGTAAAATGTTAACAGTGATTGAATATAGTACATTTGGGCTTTCTTCCATAGACGTTGTTGAATTGTGTAAACGTTCTACAATAACCATGTAATGTGTATACACCTAAACAGGCATATTTATAAAACCAGGACATTGTTTTTTCAAATTGTGTTTTTACGTTTATTCATTTTTGAGACACAGAGCACAAGCAGGGGAGGGGCAGAGAGAGAGGGAGACCCAGAATCCAAAGCAGGCTCCAGGCTCTGAGCTATTAGCACAGAGCCGGATGCGGGGCTCAAACCCACAAACCACGAGATCATGACCTGAGCCGAAGTTGGACGCTCAACCGACTGAGCCACCCAGGCGCCCCAAAACCAAGACTTTTTTTTAAAAGAAAATGGTATTTTAAAAGTAAAACAATGTTCTGGAGTGGGAGTTTCGAGAACAGCAATGCGGGGAGGCTAGAATGATTCATATGGTGATGAGCTGAAGTTGGAGACATCAGAATCATGTTTAGCTTGACATAGATACAACTAGCTACATACAGATATTTACAGATGTGTGTATATACACAGATTAGTATACACACACATATCTCTTTGCTCTGTCAGCTGAGGGGGCCTAGGAGTAATGATACTTCAGTAGTATTGAGCACATCTAATGCCCAAATCTTGGTTTCAAATACCGTTCTCCAATAAAAGAACAGGGCTCTTTAGAAGAATGGTTGATTCTAGGACGAAGGTAGGAAATGCATAAAATGAGCCTGTAATATCTTATGCTACCAGTAAATAAGAAAGTGCTCAAAATTAATAAATAGGCCCATAATTATGAGGGCAAGTCAAAGAAGCCAACTGGAAAAGCTGCCAATGGCCAAAGCTGGACCAATTTGAGCAATGAAATAAATGAAGTCTCATTGGATTATATCCAAAGTATAAAATAAATATTCATGAATCAATGCTGATATAAATGAATTATTGAATGAATGAATGAATAAATAAATACATAAATAAATAGGTGAGCAGAGACAAATTTCCTTTGCAGAAGTATTCCAAATAATTTATGTAGATATGCCACATTCAAGAAGGTGAAGCATCACTCCCCACTCCTTAGCTGTGGGCTACACATAGTGAGTTCCTTCTAAAAGAGCACAATGTAGAAAGTGGGAGGGGACAGTAATTTTACAGTGGAGAAACCTGATAAACACAACTTCAGCCAAGTAATCAAAATGAAGGTCAACAGTGGTAAGTCATGCCAACAGTATGCAGTCTTGATATGATGTGATAAAAATGGTATGTTAGCCCTGTGACTTGTCAAAATCCCATGAACCCAGTCTAATCAAGAGAATAGCATCAGACAAATCCCAACTGAGGGGCATTCTACAAAATATCACACGAGTACTCCTCAAAAACTCATCATAAACAACAAAAGTCTGAAAAAATGTCACAGCCAAGAGGAGTCTAAGGAGGCTTGATGACTAAATGTAATGTGGTACCCTGGATGGGATCTTGGAATGGAAAAAAACTATATTAGGTACAAATTAAGGTAACATAAATAGAGTATGGTCTTTAGTTAATAATAATGTAACAGTGTTGGTCACTAATTATGATAAATGGACCATGCTAATGTAATGTGTTAATAATAGCAGAACCCAGGTGAGAAGTATATGGGAACTCTCTGTACTTCTTCAGAATTTTTCTGTAAATGTAAAACTATCCTAAGATATAGAGGAAGGTTTTTTTAAGCAACATTCTGTAACAAATAAAAGCATTTTTAGAAATTATCTCTGCGGGATAGGTACGAGGCCATGAAAGCCAAGGTTTTTTTCTGGAGGAAAATATTGTTGTATTAATTTCAATTAACACATAGCTAAAAATACACACTAAGAGGAGGAATATTTTTCTCTTCATTAAAAGAAGAGTGAAATATTACATTTTTCTGAACATATAGACGTCCGTAAGGCAGTGATTGCATTCTCCTTTATCACAAAATAGGAGGGAAGACAGTGAATTTATCTGAGGGAAACACCTACCTAAACAACAAGAAACATTTCAAGAGGAAGAATCTAGGGAAGAACGTGCCTCCAAAGATAAGCTATTCCAAAATTCAGAAGAAAAATTTAAAAACCTGGTTGGGATTCTCAAAAAAAGGGCAAAAGTAATAGGTTCCATAAGTAATGATCAGAGCATCATAGGAAAAGATTGAGATGAATGGGCAAAGGAAAGAGAGAAAAAGGGAGGTGAGTCATACAAAAGATTTCAAGGAAACTTACAATGTTGTCACAGAATGAGAATCAACATTACAGATAATAAAGGACAGTATGTGGTGTAGACAGCAAACTTAAGAATACCTCTCAGAATTTAAAATAAAAAGACAAAGGATTAAGATAAAAAGAGAAAGTAAGATAACCAAGGGAGAATCGAGAAAAAAGATGATGTTTAAAAACTGTAACTGTAAACATTTTTGAAAAATTAAAAAAAAAAAAAAGGCAGGGGCAGGGAGACTGGGTGGCTCAGTCCATTAAGCGTCTGACTTCAGCTCAGGTCATGATCTCGCAGACCGTGGGTTCAAACCCCGCATCGGGCTCTGTGCTGACCGCTCTGAGCATGGAGCCTGTTTCAGATTCTGTGTCTCTGTCTCTCTCTGCCCTACTCTCACTCACACTCTGTCTCTCTCTCTCTCTCAAAAGTAAACATTAAAAGAAAAAAAATTTGTTAAGGTGCAACTGAAGAAGAGGAAAAACAGAGCAGAAGGAAAACCTGGGGATATAATAGAAGAAAACAGTGGTGAGCTAAAGACTTCCCACTTTATAGAAATCTATAACGTTAACCATTTTATACAAAGAAAGTAGTCATTTACATGTAAAGGTAAAACAATAACATTCTCATATAAACAAGAATTCAAAAAACATACTTTGTTGAAAAAAGTTTCCCTAATTATATATTATACTCCAATCAAAATAAAAGCCTCAGGAATGGAACAACCATAAAGAGGCCAGCAATAAACGCTAAAATCATTCAAAATAGTTAAGTCTAAATAGCTGTTTTAAATCTAGTTGTAAAACTGAAAGTGAATGTAAAAGTCACAATGTAATAATATCTTGTACTCAAACCTGTGTAGAAAGGGGAAGTAAACTGTACTAAATACTTAGTCTCAAGTTGGAGCTGAAGGATTGGGAAGCCCAAAGACACTCCTTTGCTCCTGACTCTGCAATTAGAAAAAAGCAACCAGAGAATAAATTTGAAACACTAAAGATAACCACTACAAGAATTCACACTATCTCTTAGCCTCTAAAACACAGACAAATAGAAAAGCAAAGTCAATATAGTCCACAAAACATAAGTAAGATAGAAAATAAAGGAGATACCAAAGAAGTGTAAAAAACAAAAAGACAGGAGTTAAGGTCACAGTAATAATATTTATTATAATAATAAAAGTAAATGCGATAATTGCCTTTAAGAGTAACAAACACTTTTTAAAAATTTTAAGTTTTATTTATTTTTTTGAGAGAGAAAGACAGAGACAGAGACAGAGCGCGAGAGGGGGGAGGGGCAGAGAGAGAGGGACACACAGAATCCGAAGCAGGCTCCAGGCTCTGAGCTCTCATCACAGCTTGACAGGGCTTGAACCAGAGATCATGACCTGAGCCAAAGTCGGTCACTTAACTGACTGAACCACCCAGGCGCCCTGGTAGCAAACACTGTTAAATTCTCTTAAATTGGCCACACACACACACACACACACACACAAATACACACACACACACACACACACACACACACACATAACATATATACGTGTATATATACATACATGTATAGTATATGTATGGCAATATAATATGTTCAAAAAATAAGAGAACACAAGAAGACATGGTAAAATGAATACTGGAGGGAAAAGAAATCTAGGCAAGAAAACTAAATGGGACAAAGGGGGACACATTATAATAGTGATGGATATCATTCAAAATGAAGAATGGTGCAATAGTCAGCAAATACTTATCAATTCCCACAGCTTTTCAGAAATTAAAAAATACATATGAAACACTGAACGCTTGATACTCCTCAAATTTAAAATAACATATATAACTTTTTTGAGTTACTCTGTTCTGACAAAACTCCATTTAAATATATAAAGAAACAACTGTTAGACATACAAAGAAAAATTAACACAAATACTGTGATTTTGTGAAGCATCAGCACTAGAAGATAAATTGTTACTAGAAGATAAACAAAAAATAAAAACATAATCTAAATCATAAAATTAGTAAGTTTAATTTTTAAAGTGGGGTGAGGAGAAAGTACATTTTTCTGACAATTATAAAAGTGACAGATATAGAACATATAAACATAAAACTCAAAATTCAATACAATTACATGTTAGTGACAGACATTGCCTGAAGATAATTGATCTTGAGAATAATCCTTTTAAAGTAAATCCCTTTAAAAGGAAGTTCGAAATTTTCACAATGAGCATTGGAGAAAAGTTGGAGTGGAACATTATCTTGAAACATGAAACAAAAAAAATTGTCACGGTAAGTTTATTTTATTGCATATTTAATGAAATTAAAGAACAAAAATATTGATTTTGGCATATTTGTTCCAACAAAATTTGAGATCTCCTGAGGTAACATCCTTCGTGTTTGAATAATAAAAAGACTGGTTTTTCCTAAAAGAAAGATGAAGGCTTTTATCAGTCTCCCAAGGGTCCTTTCAATGCTTTTCTATTTGGACATCACTCCTCTGAAGCTATCATGTCATTACCTTGTAGAATTCCAACTTCTTTCTCTTATATTCTGCCACAGCCTTAGTTGTCAAAGGAATTTGGGTGATTCTAGCAGTTCTCCAACATCACCTTCAACCTTACAAAATTCTGCAGGTTTTCTTTTTAATCCAAGATAATGTGTGTGCTTTGTTTTGTCAGGAAAACATCCCCACAATCAGCTAGAGGTGACTGGACAAAGAGATCTGACCAGCTAAACAGGTAAAGCCCCTGATCTCACTAGTGAAGGGACCTTGAGGATGAGACCAATTTCATAAATGATTAATTCATCCACGAATATTTCATGTTATGACAATTTTGCTCCCCTCTATGACTTCATAACTGCAGGGAGTTAGATGCTGAACTCTCCCTTCGTGGAATGTAAAATAAACTCTGTCCTATATAATTATGTGTAAGAATATATCAAAATTGCGATGACAGCTTGTTTAGAAGTTAATCACAGCAAAAACAGGTGGTGTCAAAACTACAGAGTACAGGGAAGGTGTGTTTATCAGTGGTGGAATTTATGGAGTTAAGTGCTTTCATTATTAAGTAACGCTGAAAACAAATAAACTAAGGACTTAATTTTAAAAAACTGGGAAAGATATGAAATTTAAAACCAAGGAATTAACAAAGATATAAATGACACTCAAAAAATAAATCTAAGCTCTGATTCTTTGAAAACACCAACACGTTCCAAGACTAGGCAAGAGAAAGAAGGGAGAGAGGGAAAAAAGGAGGGAGGAGGAGGAACAAATGAAATGAGTAGGAAGAAAGAAAGAAAGAAAGAAAGAGAAAAAGAAAAAGAGAAAGAAAGGAAGGAAAGAAGGAAGAAATGAGGGAAGCAGGAAGGGAAAGGAATACACAGGGCACAATTACATAATGCTAAGTATCATAAAAAGGTCTTCCGTTCTGAAGTGATCAGGTTTTGGAAGAACTCAAAGTCCATTTGTTCTTAAATCAAAATTAACAATATAAAGTGACTGTTATCGCCATCTGTTGGTGGCACACAGAGTTGACACCTTTGCTTGGGCTTTGTTAACATCTAAGAATCTTGCAAATTGAAATTTCAAAATTGTTTTCAATTTATAGCTTCTGAATATTTTACATGGTACAAGATACTTTAGATGCTATGTCGATTTTAGAATCTTGATGAAATTTAACATGTACTGGAAATTATAAATAGTTAAAGTTGACTTAAGAGGAGGTAGAAAAGTCAAAAACACAAACGACTATGTAAGAAGTCAAAACAATTTTTCCCCAACATGTATAAGGACCAGACAGGTGAGTACTTTTAAGAAAGGAATTATTTCCCATACTCCTGAAACTGCTCCAAAATGTAGAAAAAAGAAAAAGACACTAATTTCATAGATCAGTATAATTCTGATACCATAAAAAATCTGACAAAAGTACCCCCAAAAGAGGGAAATTTAAAGATAAATTACCATATTAAATATGGAAGCAAAAGTCATTCAAAAAATTATAGCAAGTTATATAAAACCATATATTCAAAGAATAATACACTGTGTCCCATGAACATTATTTCCAAATGTGCAAGGATAGTTCAATATTATGAAATCATCAATCTGATTCACCACAGTAATAGATCCAAACAGGAAAACCCTGTGAAGATCTTGAAAGACAATAAGAAAACACTTTGGGAGTGCCTGGGTCACTCAGTCAGTTAAGCATCCGACTTTGGCTCAGGTCGTGATCTCATGGTTCTTGGGTTTGAGCCCTGATTCCAGCTCTGTGCTGACAGCTCAGAGCCTGGAGCCTGCTTCAGATTCTGTATCTCCATCTCTCTCACTGCCCCTTCCCTGCTCACACTCTGTCTCTCTCTCTCTCTCTCTCTCAAAAAATAAATAAACATTTAAAAAAATAAGAAAACACTTTGATGAACTTCAACTGCATGCCCGGTTAAACAATGCTACTGCACTAGGGTGAGAAGAATAGTTCATAAATATCAATAAGATTTCCTCTTCTAAAATCAAGAGTAGGAAAACAAGGCCTGAAATAACCACTGTTAGCCATATTGTTTGGGAATTTTGGGCCAGTGCAGTAAGTCAGAAAAATAAATAAAAATGTAAACTACAATAGTATATATGACTATTTGTTTTCAAAAGCCAAAAGAATCAATTAAAAACAAATAAGTATACACACAAAGGGAAAAAAAGTGAGAAAGAGAGAGAGAGTGAGAGAGAGAGAGAGAGAGAGAGAGAGAGAGAGAGAGAGAGAGAAACCAAGAAACAGACTCTTAACTATAGAGAACAAACTGATGGTTACCAGAGGGGAGGTGGGTGGGGGGATGGGTGAGATAGCTTATGGGAATTAAGGCGTGTACTTGTCATGATGAGCACTGAGTAATATATAAAATTGTTGAGTCGCTATTTTGTACACCTGAAACTAATATATCACTGTATTAACTATACTGGAATTAAATTTTAAAAAACTAAATAATTTTTTAAAAATGAGTTCAGAGTTTTAATTTTATTTTAAAAATATGTATGAAACAAGACAATGGATTTTTCACATACTAGTTATAATCATTTACAAAATATCACAGGAGAAAATTATTTCACAAAAGTATCAAAAACGATGAAATTTCATGAAAAAAAATTTAAGACATGCTTTTTAAAGCTACAAAACTCTAAAAAAACATAAATAGTTTGGACGTGTAAAGTAGCATACTGTGTCCACGAATGAGAAGACTTCATATTGCAAACAAATCAGTTCTTTAAACTAATACAAACATAGTACAATCCAACCGATATCTCAATAGGACTTCCTTTTGGAAATAAATACAGGTTTTCAAAAATTCAAGTAATCAATGCAGAGAATATTTAAGACTTTTTTAATGAAGGGAAATAGAGTGGGCCTTTCCTGAGATGATTTTAAAAGTACTACCAGTCTTGGTGCAAGGCTAGAAAAATAAATCAATAAAACCCAACCCAATGTCCAGGAACTAAAAGAAGGATCTGTAAGATAGTGGCATGTGAAAAAATAGCATCACAGAGCAGCGTGGAAAATAAGACTATTACTAAGTTTTATTGAAACAATTGGCTGAGCACTTGGAAAGTATATAAAGTTAAACCCTACTCCAAATATACATATGGTAGGCTGTAATTTGTTCTTAAGTGTCCACTGCCCTTCCTATGAGATTATACTTCCATGCCTCACTGACATAGACTTAGCCATGTGACTTCATTTGGCCAATGAAATGTGAACAGAAGAGACATGCCACATCCTAGTACAAGTTCGTGGTGCCATTAAATTGTTCCCCCATCACTCTTTGTCCCTTGGTCACGAGAAAGGGCTATAGGCTGCTCCTTCAGGGTGAGTCCCACACAAAGGCATACCTGGAAGAGTACCAAAACTCACCCACAGCCAATAAGTAAAGTGCATGAGGAATCAATATGTATTATTACAAGTCACTGAAATCTGGGGATCATTCGTTACCAAGAATATCCTAAAGAAAAGTTGAGTGATATAGAAGTAGGAAGATGAAATGTAACAAAGAATATACAAAGTCTCTGGAGGAAGCTATTGATAAATGTTTACATAATCTTATATCTATTTAAATATAATGTGGAAGAACAACATTTAAATAGAACAATTAAAAGCTTTGGCCACATCAAAGTTTAAAACTTCTTTTCTACAAAATATTCAGCCAACAACAAACTGGGAAATTTTATATGTCGAAGGATTCATATATAAAAAGTTCTATGAGTGGGGAAGAAAAGATTAATGTTTAAGGGGCCAATGACATTAATGAAAGTTAATTCTCAAAATAAAGGATAAGACTAACCACAGAACTTGTTAGGATATATTTAACCTCAGTAATCACCAAATAAATGGTAATAAATGCTGAATTCCTTTTCTGAGTTTTTTATTAATACAGATAAAAAATATGATCATGTCTGATGTTGGCAGAGGAATAGGGAAAGTGGCACTCCTCTATACTGTTCTTAAGAGTGTAATTTTTTTTTGGAAAGCAATTTGGCAAATTGAAGACTTACTTAAAAAGTAACTCAGAGGGGCGCCTGGGTGGCGCAGTCGGTTAAGGGTCCGACTTCAGCCAGGTCACGATCTCGCGGTCCGTGAGTTCGAGCCCCGCGTCGGGCTCTGGGCTGATGGCTCGGAGCCTGGAGCCTGTTTCCGATTCTGTGTCTCCCTCTCTCTCTGCCCCTCCCCCGTTCATGCTCTGTCTCTCTCTGTCCCAAAAATAAAAAAAATTAAAAAAAAAAAAAAAAAAAACGTTGAAAAAAGTAACTCAGAAAGTCTATTTCCTGGAATTTATCCTTAAAAATAACTGGACAAATGGGCAGAAATATATACATTTATACATACATAACATCCCAGTGTCTTTTTTAATAGGGAAATACCTTAAAAAGCCTTAAATGGTGAAGTAAATTATGATACATTTATATATTGGAATACTACACAGCCATTAAGGATGATTATATACATGTATATTTACAAGAAAAGACATACATGATTTAAAAAGGAAAAAACAATTTAAAAATATTTGGTTATCTCCAATTATTTTCTTATTACTATATATCATATAAATTATATGTACACATGTATATTTTAGTTGTTGTGTGTGTATATTTGTATACACACATACTTTTTTAATATCTAAAACTGGAAACATAGCTAAATAATTGGCCTTTGGTGTTTTTTTTTCCCTTTTTCTTCAAATGCTTTTTTTTAAAACCACAACAATGTATTATGTATGTATTTTTAAAATAGTACATTTTTTAAAAAATTTTTTAACGTTTTTATTTATTTTTGAGACAGGGAGAGACAGAGCGCGAACAGGGGAGGGTCAGAGAGACAGGGAGATGCAGAATCTGAAGCAGGCTCCAGGCTCTGAGCTGTCAGCACAGAGCCCAACGCAGGGCTCGAACTCACGGACCGCGAGATCGTAACCTGAGCCGAAGTCGGCCGCTTAACTGACTGAGCCACCCAGGTGCCCCGAGTACATTTTTAAGCTATCCTAAAGGGCTATGTTGCTTCAATCCCATTAGAGTCACAGAGCTCTAAGAATATAATGAAAGCTATTGATGGACTGGCCTTGGAAGTGCACATGTACAGCCAGACATAGAATTTTGTATGCATTTTCAGTGTCTTGTTCCTCTTGAATGTAAATCCAGGGACATCTAGAGGAAGAGCCTTTGACATAGAAGTACTGTCCACCTGATGCCTGTCACCTCAGGATGTCATAACCTTGGTTCTGCTCAGTCCAAACACCTATAATGGACAAGACTGGGGGTTGTTTAAGTTAGTGTTTCATCAAGTTGACAAAACATGTTTTGAGAATGAGTGATTCCAAGGTCGGTCATGAGGACTGCATCGTTCGTCCATCAGGGGCTCGGATCAGACTCCCTGTCCTTCCAAAGGAATGCATGACAGCCAAGAGTAATGGAGAAACATGTTCTGTTCCAGTTTCGTCTGCCCGTATTCCCAAGTTTGTGGCTCCACGTGTCCCGTGCTAGGATTTCTATGTCTTTATCCACTGAGTGACCCTGAGCTCTCTCTCTAGAATTTTATCCTACATCTGTGTCCATTTCACCTGTTCTGTTCCCTCACCATCTTACTCTCTAATAGTGGAGTGAAAAAGGGTCTATGTTCCTTCCCCTACCTGAAGGGCACTGATAGTTGAGATCCAGACTAAAAACACTCATTATCTCCTTCCATGCCAGAGCTGGTGCAGCATTAGCCCTGGGGATCATTATCTAGCCAGTTCATGTTTTGGAACGCGGGACTCTGAAAATTACGTATTTCCCTTGTAGACAAAGCATTCCAAAGGTTCCTGAGATCCTGAGATCAACCACCCAACCAGAACAACTTCTGCCACTTGAAGTCTTCTAAGTGTGACACAAACTCTTGAAAGTAAAAGCTGAAAGAGTAAATGAGGTTATAATGCCCAACAGCCCGTATAAGTAAAGGTGAGTCAGATTAATGCGTCCATAATGGTTCAGCTCTGTAGCAGGTATTGGCAGAGAGATAGATTAAAAATTTAGGATGATAATCTCTAAACATGAGAGATATCCAGGCAACAAGATAACGTATTTATCCAAATATTTGAAGTGAAATGTTCCAGATGTAAGAAGCCTACTGTTTTCAACCAAAAGCTTTAAAAAACATAGAAACCTTTCAAAAGCAGTTAAAACATTCTCCCGCCTTAGGCAGAATATATGGAGCATAGATTAACCATTTCTATATGTCTCTGGATAATTAGAAATGTCAACTTTCACACTGTGCTGTGATAGAGGGATCCCCTTGGGAATTTTCAACAGTACATGGTGCCTCCAGCTACACTAAATGACTCACTATAATGCTCACTTCATATTTTTGCTTTTGATAGGTTTTTTAGTCTCTTCCTATGTTGTCATAACCTCCATGTTTTGAGCATGCTTCCAACCACTAGCCAAGTTCTGATAAAAATTGTGTCTAAAGTTAGAGTACAGGAGTTATGAGTAAGAATTGAGGTTCTCTGTTTAGGTTCTTGCTTTCAGATTCACACAACTTATAGAGTATATGAAGTTTTTTGCATCTAATTTTCTGCACAACTGCCACTAATTTTTTCCCCTGGATTCTCAGCTATGTTGAAGAAAGGTAGGTTTGGTTGGTAGGTGACAGTCGGTCAAATAAGATGCTATTGAATAAAATTAAATGTGTAATGAAAGTATGCACAAAAGAAAGAAATGGGGTCCTTGGGAAATAACACAGGAAAACCAAAACTTAAACCAAACCAGAAGGAAGGAAGAGAAAGTTCTTGGCATTTATCACCTCTCACTATTGCCAAGTATTGGGATGAATACACATTGTTTCATAGTTAAGATTTCATTTGTCTGCTGTAGAAAACAGAAGTTTATTTAATTATATAACAAAAAGCCTAGAAGTTAGTGACTGCTGCCTTTGGTTCAGCTTCTCAGTGATACTGGGCTCCCTCTGATACTGGATACTCAGAACCTGGGCTCCTTCTCTTACTGTTCTGCCATAATTCACAAACTGCCTACATCTTTGTGGTTACAGGATGGCTGCTGCAGCCCCAGAAATCACATCCAACATTCAAAGCAGAATGAAGAAGGGGCAAAGGGCTATAATCCTGTGAGACTTTGTCCTTTTATTTGGAAGCCTTGCCTTCTTGGGCAAACTCGCCCTTTCATCAACTTATCCAGATCTATGACACAGGCCTCCAGGCTGAGAATAAACTGGGATGCTGTTAGCAAAAATAAATAAATAAATAAATAAGGATGGAGATGGTGACTGAGTAAACTACAATTTCCACAATGAAGTTATCATTTGATTTTACACTAACAACTTTTTTTATTCTAACAGGGAAACTGAGACTCACGCATGTGACTTATCCAAATGCACACAAGGTGAAATTTGGATTTGAACCTCTTACTCTTCCTCTCTCCACCATCATGCAATGGTAGTAAAAATACACCACTCAGGTTTAGAAAATATATTCCAGCATCCCAGTAAAGTTATTTCCTAAATATATAAAGAATCTTCCAAGAAGCAGGACCTTTACCTTTACCCCAATTTGTAAAGGCAGAGGGGTCATTGCCACAGAGCCGGGAAGGAAGGTGGGGTCCCAAGGGATGAGAGCCCCACTCAAGGCACTGTCCCTTCTCCGTGACAAGGGCTGGCAAGGCTTTTCCCGCCTCTCACCAGAGCTGTTCGGTCATGACCACCAACTTCATCAGGCACCTGCCTCGCCCCAGGTATTGAAATTTCAGTACCAGCCTCACCTCTGGCCCCGGAAGTCACAAAATGCAAACAATGCAATCACCTCTCCAACCCATCCCATTGAACTGGGACAAGACCGTCTTTACTCTTGGGTGTTTTTCCTCTTTACAGCAATACCATCATTTTCGAGCATACTGCAGAAATAAAAATTATTGTTCCTTTTTGTTTTATTAAAAATCCTGCCTTGGGATACATGATAAGCAACCTTATTAATTTTCTTTTGTATTTAAATGTTTCCAGGAAAAAAATAATGCAGTATTTTGCAAAAGTGTGAAAAGGGAAGTGATTGCACTAATTCTCAGTATTTAAAATCTCTTAGTTCCTATTCATCTCTATGTGGTTTCCATGATTACTGTTCTCAAATTCAGACCCAGTCGGCTTAATGATGCCCCATTATCTAGAGGAAGAGAGCTTACCCTTGGGCCCCATCGGTGAGCTTCAGAACATCCATTAAATTGAAAGCAAAATGGTACGTGTGTGTGCATACATGCATGCTTTTTTCTGGAGAGAGGATCCATAGATTTCATCAAATTCTCTAAGAGATTGGATTAGTTTCCTAAAGCAGCCATAACAAATTACTTAAAACTTGGTGGCTTAAAACAATAGAAATTCATTCTCTCACAGTTCTGGAGGTCCCAAGTCCAAAATCAAGAGGTTCACAGGATCACATTCGCTCCAAAGGCTCTAGGGAAGGATCCCTCCTTGCCTTCTCTGGCTTCTAGCGGCTCCTGGAGCTCCCTTGCTGGTGATCACATCATTCAAACCCCTACCTCTGTCGCCATGAGGCCCTCTTCCCTGTGTCTCCATATCCTATTGTCTCTTGTAGAGACACTCATTGGCTTTAGGGCCCACCCTAATCCAGCATGGTCTCATCTTGATCCTGACCTTATTGTTAACAACAAATGACATCCCAAGCTCCCGGGATGATATTCCAGGACGTCCTGGATGACATTCCAGGTCTTCTGACTCTACTGCCATCTCATCTCTCTGACCTCATCATCTGCAGCCACACTTCAGCCCCCCAAGCTGCTCCTGGCTCCTCACTCTGCTGCTCTGGTCTGCTTCTCATCTTCTCCGGATGCCTTCTCTCCAAGGCTCTTCCTCTTGCTATGGACACAACACACAACTCGATCTTTGGCCCTTCACATCCTTGCTCCATGCTTGTCCCACTAGAGAACACAGCCACACCCATGACTGACTTTTTTGTTTCCCTGAAAAAGTCTTGCAAATTGAAATCTGCGATCCTGACCCAACCATGCTGGGTTCATAAAAGTTAACATTCACAGAGACTTCCTTAATTCTCCGAGCATGTGGCCCCCACGGGGTTGCCACCTATGAGGTAGGAGCAATCATTACTTCCATTTTACAGTTGACAGCTCAGGTCATGATCCCACAGTTCCCGAGCTTGAGCCCCATGTCAGGGTTGCTGCTGTCAGCAAGAGCCCCCCGTGGATCCTCTGTCCCCCCCCACCCCGCCGCCCCTCCTCCACTTGCACTCTTTCTCTCTCAAAAATAAATAAAACATTAAAAAAAAAAAAGACCAGCTTCTGATTAGATAGGGCTTGCATACGTGGAAAGATAAACAGTAATTCTGAATGTGGTGGGAAACCCACAGGGACACTGAAAAAAAATGAGATCTGGGGCACCTGGGTGTCTCAGTCGATTAAGCATCCAACTCGATTTTGGCTCAAGTCGTGATCTCACAATTCATGAGTTTAAGCCCTGAATCAGGCTCTGCACTGGTAGTGCTTGGGATTCTCTGTCTCCCTTTCTGCCTCTTTCCTGCTCTCTCTCGCTCTCTCTCTCAAAATAAATAAACATTAAAAAAAAAGAATGAGGTCTAAGAAAAGACCATAAAGTTTTCATTACCTAGAATAGTTTCACTCATTTATTCACTTGGTCATTCACTAAATGGATATTTATTGAGAACCTCTGACATGCAGAGCATAGTACGGAGATAGTGGGGGGCACAAGGGTGAACATGTTAGATGAGATCCTGGTCTGCACTGAGCTTATATTCTAGTAGAAGGAAAAAGACAGAAAGAAGGGATTAAACAAGCCAATGCCAATAGTGGCGAGTATTATTTTAAGAACTACTACGGAATGGCAGGAGGATGGGAGAACAATACTCTAGACTGGGAAGTCAGTGAAGGTATCTCCAAATAGGTAACATTTGAACAAAGATGTGAGCAATAAGAAGAATCAACTGAGTAAGGATCTAGGGGCAAGGTCGAGGGGAAAGCCAAAAGAGAGGGAAGGAAGGAATAAGGGAGGGGAGATAGAAAGTGTCAGAACTAGTTGAGCAAAAACCCAGGAGAAAGAGAAGTTGATGGGACCCACAGCACAGCAATAATGCACAAGCACTATGATTTCTACAGCTACATTTAAACAGCCTTGGTAGGCTTGGGGAAAGGTGAATCATTGTCACTTGTACACTCTGTGACGGTTCATTAGCACTCCTGACTAATGGAAGATGACAAAGATTGGGCAAGAAAAGTGACTGCAGCAAATGCCTTGGCATCTCTAATTCTTCGTCTTTGGCAAACAGCCTCTTCAACAGTCCCTTGCGCTGGGTTTGGCAGCTGGGCACTCCCAGAACTGCAAGGAGGCACAGCAGACATGATCCTTGCAATGCAGAAAAACCGAGATCTTCAGGGGACAGGCTCTGGAAGACGATGTAGAGTTCATCCATCTTCTGAAGAAAGTGATTCCAGCAGATCTCTGGTATCACTGGGCTCCAACTCAAGCAACCCCCAGCCATCCCACCTCAGAGCCATCTCCTATCACATCTCTCTTCCTCTCTTTCCTAGAGCCATGTTGGGCAAGAAAGAATTAGACTCCAGCTCCTGGGAAAAGCTTCAGGCTGCATATTCACCAAAAAACCTTGAGAAAGCCATAAGAAAGTTTCTAGATATCTGTGTAGGTAACACTTGCCCAAGGAGACTCATGGAAAGGCAGGACCCACTTTGTCATCACTGCTTGACAATTGTCATTGACTCAGCTATGTAAACCAGAGGTCCCTAGTACTCTGACTTGCTGCAGGCACATTTTCTTTTATTATCCAAATAACAGGGTTCAAGCCACCATCTCAGAACTAACAGAAGTCCTAGGACTTCTTCCTGGGTCTGAAAATGGAGAGGGGGAGTAATTGGAGTAAGGTTTCTATTTCTACAGGTCGTCTCTTTTCTCTGCTTCCTCTGACACCATTCTTCCTTCCTTCCCCCTCCCTCCACACAACACTATCCAAAGCTATTGGGTGTGGTTAACTTTTATGGGGGCATTTAGGGATAACAGAAGTGGTTTCTTTAAAACCACTAAAACTGCACCAATTCTACACAGTTCTTCATAATTCCTCCTCCACAGTCAGCTTCTCCTGCCACAATTTTACCTAGGGTGCTGCCTCCTGTCATATTACTGGGGCCCTCTTCTCACATGACTGAGACCCTCCTTGTTAGGCTACCCATCAACACTAAAATCCTTATTATCTTAGTGAGAGAAGCCTCTTCAACTCACCCTCACAAGTCTATGCTTTGTGTGGAAGTTGGAAGAGAAAAACGACACAACAGAGGCTCATCTTTCTGAACCACAGAGTCTCATCAAAGTATTGTACTCCACCAGAGAGTCATTCACCCCTGATATTCATGTTGTTCTTCCCACCAATGGCAGAAACTGTGTGTGTGTGTGTGTGTATGTGTGTGTGTGTGTGTGTGTGTGTGTGATTTTTTAAGAGAAAATTTTTTTTCCACCATACTGCATCATGATCCTATCAAGACATTTCAAGACAAACATCATCAATGAGTTCACTTTCCTCTATGGTCCACTGAAATGACGCTTTAAAGAAGAAATGAAAACACACAGAAATTAAATCAGGTCATTCAAATGCTTTGAATTGGTGAATCTGTGTGGTGCCAACATATGGTGATGACTAATTAATGGCTGTAGTGGCTCATGTCTTGTGAAAATCCTTCCAGACCACTAGTATGGTTAGGATCCATCCAGTGGTCAACTGCATTCCTGGAGCACTGCTCACCTGCTATTACTAATGCATGTACTCCAAATCCATGCCTAGAAATTGAGCAAGCCCACTCCCACACTACACAAGTTCAAAGAACCTCAGGCATTGCAAAATAGTCCATTGCAATCTTCTTGCTTTCTTTCATTTTGCTCCTTCTTTTTGATCTTTGCTTCTAATACTTCAGAATCTACCTGTGTTCTGACTGTTTGGCTTGGCTTCTTACTCTTAGCCCCATAATCACCCTTTTTCATCATTGGAAGGTTTTTGCTTCCTGGTTTTGACCTCTCTACCGCAGAGTTTCTCAAACTCAGCACGACTGACATTGAGTCGAGATAATTATTTGTTACGAGGGGCTGTCCTGGGCACTGTAGAATGTTTAGCAGCATCCCTGGCCTCTTTCCACTGGATGCCAGTAGTATTCTCCCTGGTTTCAACAACCAAAACTGTCCCTCAACATCGCAAATGTCCCCTTGGGGTAAGATGGCCTTCACTTGGCAACAACATAATTTTCACTTGTCATTTTGTCCCATTAGCTCCTGAATGCTAGGAAACACCACCTCACATGGCTTCAGATCTAAAACAAACAACAAACAAACAAAAACAAAAAACAAGTAAGCATGGGCTGTTAGATGCATCTTTGGCTTCCTGTGATGGAGTTGGGTGAAGACTGGCCTGCCATGATGCACTCCCTCGGGACTCCATGAAGAAGATTCCTAAACAGTTTGTATACAGAAATTGCCTTTGTCTTGCTGGCCAAAGCCAAAACATCTGGTTGACTATTAATTTAGCCAATTTTAGTATGCTAGCAAATCCCAATGATTGGATGAATTGTTCATCTTTCACTCATCTTTGGGGGCTTGCACCCAGGCCATTCACTGGCAAACCAATAGTACCAAAAGAACACAGTCGAAGAGAGGTACAATTAGGAGAAACCAGGCTGTTAACCATCGAAATTGAGTAGCTTTGCAGGTCTTTAAACCCCATGAACCCCCTATAGACTTGAATCTAACAGGGCTGCATAAAGCAGGTTTTTATTCTTATATCTCCTTAAAATTTGATATTCCATTACAATGCCATTACTCCTGGATCTTGACCACATCCATAAATTGATCCCATCCTCTATAAAAATAAGTGTGACTAGAAGGGAAAATGGAAAGGCTATGGTAGTCCATTAGAATATTAGGAGACATCCTTTAAGGTGGGGGCGGGGGAGGAAAACATTGGCCTCTTTCCATGCTTGGCCAAGAGCAGCCCTGCTTGTGTTTATTCTGTTGCCTGGGCTGGTCTTTCTAATTCACCACACTCTCATTCACCCATTTAATAAATGGCCAAGGACTGCTTTGGGCTATGATCTCTATTAGTGGCTAGATATCGGAACATGAATAAGTCTTGAGAAAGCAGATCCCAGAATTCAGGTCCCAGAATCAGATATATCTGGGTTCTGATCCTGGCTCTGCCACTTACCAATTTGCACAAGTCATTTACCCTTCCTGGGACTCAGTTTACTCTTCTGTAAAATTATTGTAAAATTTAAATTAGACAGTAATACACTTATCACAGGTCTTGATATATAGTCAACGATCTATAAATGTTAGAGATGATTATGGTGATGATAATATTTCTTATCACTGTTCTCATGGAGCTCACAATCAAGTTAAGTGTCAGGGGAGGAGAGATCAGGAAAACAGTTAACTGCAGCCAAGTGTGGTGAGTGCTGGTGCAGAAATCTCATTGAGTACAGCAGTGCCACACAAAAGAGAATGGTTTATAACACTGTGAGAGAGGAAGAAGAAGGATAGCTTCCTAGATAAGGCAACCTGTGTTTCTGGGGTTACTAAATCATTCCTCTCCTCAAAAATGTTGACCCTGCACCAAGGTCTCAAAGTAACTCTACTTGAGGACCCAAAAAGATGGCCATTGGAAGAGACTCCAACACTCCTGCACAGGCTCTTCTCCGTCAGGAAGAGGGAATAAGTTGCCCATCAGCTATGTCAAAGGAAACAAAGCAAAGCAAAGAAGATCAAGAAAAGAGACAAGAGAGTGTGGTCCTGCACAAAGCTGGAAGGCTTAACTATCATACTACAATTGTTTCTACTCCACATCTGTTTTAAGGTGGCCAACTTCACAAATATTGTCAACCCAACAATAAGAAGACAAGGGAAAAACAAGGAATTACTCTGTCTCCAACAACTAACACGTTGCATTTACATAGCTTTTGAGTCTTTCAGATGCCCCAAGATTCTGGAAAGGAGACAGTATATAGACAAAGTACAAGGATTTTGCAGAGCAAACCTATAGCTGCTGTTATGAAGATTCCTTTGTCTCCACAAATCAGAAAAATGCAAAGCTGTCATGTCCTTTTCTTCTAGTACTTGAGATGCGTATTTCATTCTCAAAGTGGAAAATTTGTAAATACAGAGTTTTATTTAGGGACTGACACTCAGGCCACTGCATTTATTCAAGACCAGGATGAAACAAATGGTGCCCAAGTCACCACTAAAGCTTTCAGAACAAGGGGAAAGGTCAACAAAGAGACTGCCCACCTGTATCTAGAGAAGGAATGTTGCCTTGGGAAGAAATATTTTGTGGTTTTTTTCTTTTTTTATTGCATCTGCTTTGAAGACTTTCCTGTTTTGAAATTCTATCAGTTCTACAAATCAAGATATTTCCTTCAGTTTATTTATGTAAGAAGAAGTTTCCTTATTGATATTTATTTCACAAAGGCATGGAGAGCCCTGGGATAACCAGTTATTCACAGCCGCTGGTCGTGCAATATGCTTTGCCATTTGCCTTTTCATTTCAAGTCCTTGAAAATGAACTTTATACCTTTTTCTTTTTTTTTTAAATTTTTTTTCAACGTTTTTTATTTATTTTTGGGACAGAGAGAGACAGTGCATGAACGGGGGAGGGTCAGAGAGAGAGGGAGACACAGAATCAGAAACAGGCTCCAGGCTCCGAGCCATCAGCCCAGAGCTTGATGCGGGGCTTGAACTCACGGACCGCGAGATCATGACCTGGCTGAAGTCGGACGCTTAACCGACTGCGCCACCCAGGCGCCCCTATACCTTTTTCTAATTGCTAGGGCATACATTTAAGCTGTCAACGGAAATGTAAAAGACTGCTTATATTTTTAAGATCCTTAATATTCCTTGTGTAATTATTGGTTATCATTTGAGATTAAGTAATATCGAGGGTTTTTTTCTTTTGCAGTGCTATTTCTTCCCCGTGCAGCCCACTTAAATTAGCACATGCTATTCCCAATACTTTGATAAGAAAAAGAAAAGGCTGGTTATTTATGAGTCTATAGCCTTTTCCAAACACCACTGTAGATAGGTGGCAAAATCCGGTGACATTTTTGGGGTCAAATGCATAAATGTGAATGAAATATGCTCTTGTCTCTGGGGGCCCATCCCTCATTCCTTGAAGGAATAAAACCCATTGGGTGCACACCTGTGATCATGAAGCTTTTAACTTTTTCATTTAATCTTCCATACAACCAGTATTTATTGATGTCCTATTATTTGCTAGGTACCAAGGATACACTAATAAGCAAAACCAGAACTCCCTGAGAAGATCAAAATGCTCTATATCTGTAGTAATGCATGTGGCTACAGCTACACATGTGGCTGCGTTGGACAGCACAGGATAAGAGTCCTCTGTTATCTTTCTTGCTTAAACCACACCTCTATGCCTCCTCTCTCATTTTCAGCCTGGGTTTCTTTAAAATGGAGTGAAAACTTAAAGACAATTGTGATGCTTTCTGAGAACAGAACCCTTTTAAGTTTTAATATTAAAAAAAAATCATTGGTCTTTTACCCACACCCAATCTGATAGTTATTCTCTGTACCAATATGCATCTTTTAGGTCTTTCAATGCATCCAACATCCATCTCCCCTTTCCACTACTATCTTGTTCCTCTCTTTATATGGCCAGCTTCTTGCATGTACAGACAAGGGAGGGGGGAGGGAATGGGTTCCAGTGCGCAGAGATTCTGTAGAGTTTTCTCATTCTAAGCAGAGCAAGAGCCATAAGGCCAGCATCTGAGAACCTTGAGGCAGGGATTATAAGTGACAGAAGGGTATGGGCCATGGGGATACAGTGACTCCTGAGGTGACAGCCAGCATCAGTCCTGTACAATTATATCTGGTATCCAGGGCCCCCTTAACAGCCATGGAGATACTGAACAGGTGGGCTCAATCCTCTGCATCTTTGAAGCTAGAAGAGCAGAAACATCTTGGCACCAAGATGCTCTTTCCCAGTCCCTCAGCAAGGGACTCCTGCCCATCTTCTGTCACATACAGCATCCCTGCACTGCAGTAGAAATCCCTTTATCTTCCACCAGAGATCAGCATCTATTTGGAGAGCAGTAACAAGCAGGTCTATGACTGTTTTTAAAATAATGTATTAAAGGAAAGCCAGCAGCTAGAGAGAGCAAGACCAATATGAGCAAATAAAACATTTGGCCAGTGAAATGAAGCTTCTAGAAGCAAAAGAGGGCAACCCAAACAAGCAAATAACAAGGGCAGTTCAGGAGATTCGAATGCAGCACACAAAAAGAATGTCTGGACCTGAGAAAAAAATGATTTCTCCATTGAATAGGGTTCCGAGATTTAGCATATATAAGGAAAACTTCAAGAGGCTCCATTAAATCTGAATTTCATATAAACAATAAATAATTGTAGTATATCCTTCAGATGCTGTATCCCAATATACTTAAAAAATATTCACTCTGAGATGAAATTTAACTGGCGGGTCTGTATTTCATCTGGCAGCTCTACCATTGGCCAACTCAGTGGATGAATTGAAGAGAGGCTAGTCTTTGACGTGATACGAACTGATGACTGGAAAACACGTGGAAAAAACCCTCTCACTGCATAGGGCAAGCAAGGAAATGGGCAAATGAGAGGAAAGGTGAAACCTGGAGCTAGGTTGAGGAGACGTACTATGAGCAATAACACGAATTCCAAGACAAAAGGCAATAATTTTAAGGTGTGTAATAAAAGATCTATATGCCCCTTTGTTTTTTGCAGGATTATTTACAATAGCGAAGATAGAGGAACAGTCCACGTGTCCATTGGCAGGTGAATGGATAAAGAAGATGTGGTATACATACATACAATAGAATATCATTCAGTCATACAAAAGAACGAAATCTCGCCATTTGCAATGGCATGGATGGAGTCAGAGTATTACACTAAGTGAAATAAGTCAGAGAAAGACAAATACCATATGATTTCACTTGTATGTGGAATTTAACAAAAAAAATTATCAAAGGAAAAAAGAGAGAGAGAGAGACAAACCAAGAAACAGACTCTTAACTATAGAGAACAAACTGATGGTTACCAGGATGGAGGTAGGTGCAGGGATGGGGGAAACATGTGATGGGGATGAAGGAGGTCACTTGTCCTGATGAGCACTGGGTGACATAGGGAACTGTTGAATCACTATATCGTACACCTAAAACTAATATAACCCTGTGTGCTAACTACAGTGGAATCAAAATAAAATAATAAAAAAAGAAAATTAAGAAAGAGACAAACAAAAAAACAGACTCTTAAACAGAGAGAACAAACTGGTGGTTACCAGAGGGAAGGTTGGTGGGTAGATGGGTGAAATTGGTAAAGGGGATGAAGAGTAAACTTATCATGATGAGCACTGAGTAATGTATAGAATTGTTGAATCATTACATTGTAGACCTGAAATCAATATAACACTGTGTGTTAATTATACTTGAATAAAAATAAATAAATAAATAAATAAATAAATAAATAAATAAATAAAAGTGTGTAATAAAAGAAAATCCTTCCTAAGCTCCAGAGTCTGGAGATTAAAAGGACTCCCAGAGTTCTAGACTTGATTGATGAAGAAAAACATTCATGTGGGTATGTCTTGGTAAAATTCCTGAATGAAATTAAAATAAAAAATCTGATAAGCTCCCAGACAGAAAGAACAAATTATCTGCCAAAGGGAAAGCATACAATTGTTATCTGACTTACTATCAGCAACACTGGAAGCTAGAAGATGATGGAATAACATTTGCCAATGACCAAGCAGAAATCAACCTGGACTCTTCTGCCCAGTCAAGATGGCAGTCACTGGTCAAGGTGAAGGGAGACTCATGGACATGTGAGAATTTAGAGAGTACACCACCCACAACTCCCACCTGAGGAAAACAATCAAAGGCTTTCAAAGGGAAGGATTTTATTAGAGACTTTAAGATAGAGGAAGATGGAGAAGAGAGAAAACAGTGATGAACAGTGACTACAACACAGATAGTTAAAGGTAAGTGGATAGTAATGGACTATTGGGCACTGTGTGATGTAAATGCTACTCAAGTCCTTTGGAAGCAGAAGGGACATATGACAAAGGGGATTCTCATAATAACCCAGAACTGAAGTCCTAGAGAATCCCAGGCAAACCTAGGAGTAAGAAATGGACAGAGAGAGATGGGTGCCTGAGTGGCTTCAGTCAGTTAAGTATCCGTCTGACTCTTGGTTTCAGCTCAGGTCATGATCTCACAGTTCATGAGCTCAAGCCCTGCATCAGGCTCCGTGCTGACAGTGCAGATCCTTCTTGGGATTCTCTCTCTCTCCCTCTCTCTCTCTCTCTGCCCCACCTGTGCTCTCTCTCTCTCTCAAAATAAATAAACTTTAAAACAAAAAAAAAAAGAAAGGAAGTGAAATGTCCCAAAGATCTCACCTTAAGGAGTGGGGAGGGGGTGATGAGGAAGAAAGGGGGAAAGGGAACATTCTAGGGGCTTCGTCTCCCTCAGGATTGGGATCAGGGAGCAGAACACCATGTTGGGGAAATAGTGTGCCTTTCTTGAGAAAATCATCATTGGAATCTTGTCAGCAAATAATAACATATAGATGTCTTATGAACTCAAGAAAAGGAAACAAAACAAAACAGGAAAGTTCACTAGAACACCGAAATTAACAAGGAGGAGAAAACAGAATGAAAAACAGAATGAATAGCAAGCTGCTGGAATCAGCAAAAATAAGGAAAAAAAATTTTAAGGAATTAATTATTAAAATAAATAGTTTTGTGGGATTGCAAGCTGGTGCAGCCACTCTGGAAAACAGTATGGAGGCTCCTCAAAAAACTAAAAATAGAACTACCCTACGACCCAGCAATTGCACTACTAGGCATTTATCCACGGGATGCAGGCGTGCTGTTTCGAAGGGACACATGCACCCCCATGTTTATAGCAGCACAATCAACAACAGCCAAAGTATGGAAAGAGCCCAAATGTCCATCGACGGATGAATGGATAAAGAAAATGTGGTATATATATATACAATGGAGTATTACTCGGCAATCAAAAAGAATGAAATCTTGCCATTTGCAACTATGTGGATGGAACTGGAGGGGATTATGCTAAGTGAAATTAGTCAGAGGAAGATAAAACTCCTATGACTTCACTCATATGAAGACTTTAAGAGACAAAACGGATGAACATAAGGGAAGGGAAACAAAAATAATATAAAAACAGGGAGGGGGACAAAACAGAAGAGACTCATGGAGAACAAACTGAGGGTTGCTGGAGGGGTTGTGGGAGGGGGGATAGGCTAAATGGGTAAGGGGCACGAAGGAGTCTACTCCTAAAATCATTGCTGCACTATATGCTAACTAATTTGGATGTAAATTTTAAAAAATAAAAAATAAAATAAATGGGGGGCGCCTGGGTGGCTCAGTCGGTTGGGCGTCCGACTTCAGCTCAGGTCACGATCTCGCGGTCCGTGAGTTCGAGCCCCACATCGGGCTCTGGGCTGATGGCTCAGAGCCTGGAGCCTGCTTCTGATTCTGTGTTTCCCTCTCTCTCTGCCCCTCCCCCATTCATGCTCTGTCTCTCTCTGTCTCAAAAATAAATAAACGTTAAAAAAATTTTTTTTAAATAAAATAAAATAAAATAAATGAACATTAAAAAAAAATAAAAATACATTAAAAAAAAGAGTACACTTATTGTGATGAGCACTGAGTAATATATAGAATTGTTTACTTATACACCTGAAATGAATATAACACTGTATATTAATTATACATAAATTTTTTAAATGATTAAATAAAAATTTAGAAAAACAAACAAATAGTTTTGAAGTAATTACCATTCCTAGAACATGCCATTAACATTACTTCTCCATGCCTGTGCTGCCCTCTAGTTTTACGTTACACGCCTTTCTCTGCCCCTATAAGGAAGACGTGTGTGAATTACATCAATGGGTTCTCTTGACATCTGGCTTCTTTTTAGGTGCAGCCAGTGATAGGGACCAGCAGAGATCAGAGGGAAGGAGGAGAAGGGGTCAGGGAAGATATTCCCTGGGCTCCCCCCATGCCAGGTTGCTGTTGTGCTCCTCTCCAGGAACCAGCCCCATGTACACAGCTGCCCAGCTGTGTTCTCATAATGGCTTCCTCCCTGTCCCCCTTCAGGCCTGGGATGGTAATGCCCTGGGTTGTCACTGTTCCCAGTTTGATTCCCATAAACTCTGCTCATACCCTAAGCAGTCACTATATTGACCTCTCTTCAAACTATCCATATGGCACGCGCCACCTGTTTTCTGCCAGGACCCCTGATCGTGTGCTTCTCTCCACGTGAATGCCCCTCTGGGACCTCTCGGCCTTGTGCACTCCTGCTGGTACTTCAAGGAGGAAAGTAAATACCACCTCCTCTGTGAAGTAAGAGACGGTGCTGACTGGAGACCTACAGACTGGGGTCCATGTCCTGGCTCTGCTCTGTAAACAGGACAAGTGACATCCATCTCTGAAAATGGGGGTGATGGCGCTCACCTCCCAGGCTGTCATGATTATGCACCCTCTAAATGTTGGTCCCCAAGTTCCCACCCCCATGACTTTGGCAGCAACCCAGGTATTTTCCTTGCTCCTCTAACATTTTTCAGCTACTGTATTGAGGTATCATTCACATGCCATACAATTCACCTAAAGTGTACAGCCCAATAGTATTTAGTATACTGACTTGTGCATCCATCACCACAATCAATATAAGAAAATTTTTATTACTCCAAAAAGAAACCTGCTCTCCTTAGCCATGGTGCCCCCATCCTTCCCCACAGGAGGCAACCACTAATCTGCTTTGTCTCTATAAATCTGCCTGTTCTCAACATTTCACACAAATGGAGTCATACAATGTGTGGTCCTTTGCGTCTGACTCCTTTTACTTAGCGTAATGTTTTTAAGGTTCATCCATGTTGTAGCGTGTATTAGTACTTAATTGTGTTTCGTTGCCAAGGAATCTCCATTTTGTTCCATCCGTCAGTTGTTGGACAGTGGGATTGTTTCCACTTTTTGGCTATTGTGAATAATGCTACTGTGAACGTTGGCGTATGCCGTAGCGTTTTGTAAAAACCTAGCGGACAGCTCTTTCTACTCTGTGCCACAATTATCTGTTGGTGTGTCTGCTTTTCACCCCATTGCCCACTCACTCACCAGGCAGTGACATTCCTATGGGCGGTGTGCACATAGGGGGTCACTCCTGCAGTGCACAGGAACCAGCGCATAACAGACATTCTATAATGTCTGCAAAATAATGAATCCAGTCCTTCCACCACCTTTGACAGCAGCCAGAATAGCCCTGGCCATTCCTGTATTTGGCAGTTAAACAATCAAAGGGGCAAAATTCTCTCCTCTGATACTTCCTTCCTCCTTCTTTGATCTAGGGCTTCAATAATCTCACGCTCGGTTTTTTAAAAACATTGGCCTCACAGTTCTTCCTTTTCGTAAGACACAACACAACTTACAAAGGTCATTAATTTTGCCTAGACAATTTGGATATTTGGGAAATCTTATTAAACTGTTGTTATGCACCAGTGACAGCTTGGACACACTACACACAAACCCACCATCAACCTCAGATATGGGAGAGAATACCAGCCAGCATCCATTATACATCCTTATGGAGTGAGAGAATTGAGAACAATACTAATTGCTCTCCAGTGCTGGGTATTGATAGGTTACTGTATAGTCAAGGACTAGGCAGAAAATAAAAATCAGTGTGGAGTATCAGGACTGAAAAACAGTACATTCAGTAAGAAAACCATTTTTGTCTGGCTAAATATCACATCTGGAGAGTGGCTGTAGTATGAGGGTCTGTATGTGGCAATAAATGTATGGGATCACTGAGAACGTAATGTTCTAATAACCGGAAGAGAATTACTGAATCAGAATGAAACAAGTATCTCAGATCATGTCTCCGAGAAACACTGAGCCTGTGCATCTCATAGTGAATGTACATGTAAATGAAAGAGAGAGGTGGAGAGAAGCAAGATGTAGTTCGAGAGGTGTGTTTGCAGCTGACCGATAATAAACTCCCTTCTGGATGAGTAAGATGGGTATATTGTGCCTATAAGCTTGAGAGCACCTGAGTACAGGATCATCTTGCCATCCTTTTCCGTCTTTATCCCTGCAACACTGCAAACATGAAACCATCTACATTGACTCACCTCTCTTAAAAGCTGTGCTGTGTGAAAAAAAAAAAAAATTGGATAATAAGATGATTAAATTACTTGTCTGACAATTTCTGAATGTTGACTGGTGATGTCAGCTATTGTGGCAGGAATCAATTGCTCTTCCTGTCCCTTACCACACCAAAAATAGCACAGTCCACCTGGAGATGACAGAAGAAATCAAGAGAGATCATAAAATGTTCCGAAGCTCCAGAGAAAGGAGTAAAGCTCAAGAAAGTTTCAAAGAAGATTTTTCCATAAAACTGTTTTACAAAAGGAAGATCGTTTAGCCAGAATGTCCGTGATTTGACCTGTTACAGAACAAAATGTTATTTCCAGATTTAGATTACTTAGCTACAAACAAGCACAATGATTTTTTTTTCAAAAGATATTTTAGAATATTGTGTGGGACCTATGACATAGTAAAAAATAAATTCGTTTTAGAGAGCTATATATCCCGGAAGAGTGAAACATAAATATTTCATGCAATGTAACTGAAGAATGTGTTTAACACAAATCACAACTTTGCACCCACGAGAAACATTTGGGGTCAACTTTTGCACCATGAAAACAGAAAAAAATAACATACATCTAAATATTTCATAATGGAAACACAGCAAATACATTTACTGGTCAATTCTCACACACAGAAAGACTTTGCTTTGCACTCGTTTCCTTAAAAAGTGACACATACATAAAGATGACAAATTCCTTTTTTTAATGAAGTTTTTATTTTCCAGGAAATCCATGTTGATCTGAAGAGAGGGATGTGCAAGGGTCCCTTATCAACAGGATTTAATGTCACAGCAGCACAGAAGCTGAAAGATGGAATGGTGGTGCAGCATTGATGAAAAGATCCGTCATCCGCTTTTCCTTCCTCTGCTTTTCTTTTCTGGGCTTCTTTTTCGGCCTCTACATATGAGCCATCTCCTGCTCCGTAATAAATGACATTGGTCCCGTGAAATGTATGAGCTTTTCACAGTATAAAATAGCATTGGATAAAGGTATTCTTCATCCATCCATTACCAGTCTTACCATCACAGACCCAGCTGAGTGGAGCTCACCATCATCAGGAAATCATTCTTCTGTTATTATAATAAATGATTTTGAAAAGCAGACCATGCTTTTTCTTTCAAAAATATAAGGATATAGGGGCGCGTGGGTGGCTCAGTCGGTCAAGCTTCCGACTTCAGCTCAGGTCATGATCTCATAGTCCATGGGTTCAAGCCCCACATCGGGCTCTGTGCTGACAGCTCAGAGCCTGGAGCCTGTTTCAGATTCTGTGTCTCCTTCTCTCTCTGTCCCTCCCCTGCTCACATTCTGTCTCTCTTTCTCTCAAAAGTAAATATACATTAAAAAATTCAAAAATATAAGGATATAGCAGGCATATAATAATTCCATTATATACTCTTACATGTAGACTCCTGGATAAATGATCTTCTGCTAAACTTCATGAGATGAAAGAAGAGTTCAAAGAGGATCCACGTCTTATTTCGATAAGATACAGGGATATATTTTCCTTGAAATAAGAAAATCTGACATAAAGCAACAACCAGTATAAAAGATTGTGATCAAAAAAAAAAAAAAAACAGTTGTATGAAAAATGGTAAAGATTTGTGTTGTCAAACTTGATTAAATTACACACAGAATAATCTTGAGGAACACGGAATTTTTAAAAGTCGATTATTAAAATAATATTGAATGAAAATGAAAATATTAGCAAAGTTGGCAGATAAATTGGATAGATTACAAATATTCAATTAATGAGTGGATGTTGGGCAGCAAAAGACAGAGCAATTAGATTAAAGAAATGTTCAAAAGCATGGTTGGAGAGAATTTATCCAAACTAAGCATTTTTAATTTTTGAGAATAAGATAACCAAAATTGACAAATAAACACCCTTACCAAGACATATAAGGATCAAGTTTTCAAAGAAAAATAAAGAACTGAAAAGTGGCCTTTGGATTAGCCAATCCAGAAGTTAGGGTAATAGTCAAACTTCCTGAGAGAGCAGTCTATTCTCATGACCTTCTTTTCTTCACCTCCAACTTAATCCTCAACCAACTCATTGTGATTTCCACTCATTCCACTTCTATCGCCGAGAAACTTCTCTCACCAAGAAAAACCAATGTTTTCTTGTAAGTAAATCCAAAGGACACTTTTCAGCCTTCATTTTGCTTGACCTCCCTGCCACACTGGATACCACTGTGTATTCTTTTTGAGAAATATCCTTTTCCTTGGTTTCAAAGGTGTCAAACTTTCCTAGTTTCCTTATCCACCTTTTCTAAGTAGGTTAACTCATTCTCCTTTTCTGGTTCCACCTTTTACCCAGCCTAAAGTTGGGCAATCTTCTAGACTCTGTCTTTCTTGTTGATGCCATCTACACAGCTTCTGTGGGCAACTCCGTCTTCTCGCCGAGCTTCCACTACCATGAATACGTCAACAACTCCCGAATCCATATCTCTTAAATCTCCTTTCCCACGAGCTCCATCCAGATCCACACATCTGATTCCCTGGATATGGCTAGACCTGACCTCACAATGTTTCTCCCCTCCATTCCCAGTCATGTTCCTGTGCCATTATTCCCTAACTCAGTAAATGGCACCATAATCTATTCTGCTGCTCAAACCAGAAATCCCAAAGCTATTTTTTACTTTTCTCTCTTGCATACACTCAAATATCTAGTCATGTTGATTCAACACGTTGAGCATTTTTCATGTCTGTATATCTCTTTTCACCCCCACTACTCCCACCCTGTCAAAAGCACAATTATCTTTTAACTAGACTCCTATAATAGCCTCAAATCTGGCTTCCTAGCAACGAATCTTGTGTCCCGCACCTAAATCCATTCACTATTCTGCAACCAGAGAGATCTTTCATGTAACCTACCTATCCACCACTTACAGCTGTTTAGGACTTTTCATTTTGGTTATTATTTTAGGAAAAATATCTCAGGTCTCAAATAATCTTAGAGAACTCTTGATCCTGTATGCTTTAGGCATCGCTGTCCTCTTTACTTGATTACCCTCCAGTCTTTTTCATATGTAGCGACTGTTCCTCTTCACTCCTTGTATTGGAGTTATTTCCTTTTGTCTATATATTTTTCTTTCTTTCCCACTTCTTAACTCTTGACCTATCCAACTCTGACTCATCATTCAAGTTTCTTCTTTTGAGTTATGGCTTTCTCAGGGAAGCTTCTCTTTCCTCCATAGCTAAGTTAAATTCTATCCAGAAAATAAATAATCCAATTTAAAAATAGACCAAAATGCTTAACAAAGAATATATACAGATGGCAAATAAGTCCATGAAAATATGCTCCTCATCATATGTCATCAGGACAATGCAGATTAAAACAACAATGAAATACCACTATACACTTACTAGAATGGAAAAAATCTGAAACACTGACAATGTCCAGTGCTGGCAAGGATGTAGAGCAACAGGAACTCTCATTCAGTGCTGATGAGAACGCGAGATGGTATGGCCATTTTGGAAGATAGTTTGGCAATTTCTCACAAAACTAAACATATTCTTACTTTATGATGCATCAATCTTGCTCCTTGGTATTAACCTAAAGGACTTGAAAACATATCCACATAAAAACATGCACATAGATGTTTATAAAAGTTTTCTTCACTGTTGCCAAAAATTGGAATCAGCCATATTATCCTTCAGTAGATTAATGGATAAATAAACGATAAACCCAGACACTGGAATATTATCCAGCACTAAAACAATGAACTATGAAGCCATGAAAAGATATGGAGAAATCTTAATGCAATTACCAAGGGAAAGAAACCAGTCTGAAAAGTCTACATACTGTATGATTCCAACTATATAACACTCAGGAAAATGCACAACTGTAGAGACAGTAAAAAGATCAGTGGTTGCCAGGGGTGGGGAGGTGGGAGGGGTGAATGGGAGGAGCACAGAATTTTTAAGGCACAGAAAATGTTTTGTGTGATACTATAATGATGGATATATGTCATTATATATTTATATAACCCCACAGAATGTAGAAGGAAGAATAAGTGAACTTGATAGCTCAGTAGAAATTATCTAATCTGAAAAATAGAGAAAAAAAATATTGAAGAAGAAGAAAAAGAAATACATTGCAAAACATCAGGCATACCAACATACATACAATGGGAGACAGAAGGAGGCAGATTTTCTTTTTAAGAAATAATGATTGAACACTTCCCAATTTTTATAAAAACACTAACCTACACACCTAAGAAGCTGAACAAACTCTAAGTATGTTGTAAACGAAGAGATCCACATTGAGAAACATCATAGCCTGATTATAGAAAACCAAAGAAAAAGAGAAAATTTTGAAAGTAGCAGGAGAAAAATGACATGATGTCAAGGAGACCAGGACAAGGCCAGGTGTCCAGCCAGCCAGAGATGTGTCACTGGTCTGGTAACCCAGGGACACTCCGGTCCTGGTCCCCAGTTGTGCTGGTTGCGGGTGTGATGTGTAGGCCACTTTTATATTATTTCCCCCATGCCCCATCCACCACCAGCTTGGGATCATATTGTGGGGCTTGGGGCAGAGTTCAGGACACTGGTAGTGAAGACAGAGTCATCCTGGCCACAGCCCCATGCTACTGCACAAGCAGCTCCCCTCCCAACGACACAGATGAACAATAAACTTCTTATCAGAAGCTATGGAGGCCAGAAGGCAGGAGGGTGACATTTAAAATGCTTTAAGAAAAAGCTGTCAACCACTAATTTTATATTCAGCAACACTATCCTTCACAAAATTAATAGAAAGAATGGCATTCCCGGATAAACAAAGAGAATTAAGAGAATTTGTTGCTAACAGGTCTATATTACAAGTACTAATGAAGGAAGCCTTTCAGGCTAAAAGGAGATGATGTCAGTTATTTGAATGCACAAAATGAAAATCACTGGAAATGGGAAACATGTAGGTCAATGTAAAATATTAAGGTTATATTAATTATACATAAATAAATATATTGTATAGTCTCTATTGTATCTTGTTTTGAAATGTTTACATTGCATAAAGCAATAATTATAACACTGTATTGCTGCATTTTAACATATATTGATGCAATGTATACAATAAGAGAAGTACAAAGAGGGGATAGGAGTGTACGTTTTGGTGACATGAAGCTGCTCACCCACAACCTGTTGAGCTGGCATGTGCGGCGGGTGGGGCCCCGTGGCTTCCCTCTGCGCCTCCAGGCCACCGAGGTCCGCATCAACCCCGTGGAGTCAACCCCAACTTTGTGGCATGTATGATAACCAAGGTGGAGTGGGCAGCGCTTCGGTAGGCAACGGATACCTTGCACCTGGTCGAGGTACCCAAAGAGCCAATTGAAGGGTATGAGCAAGATGAGAAGTTCCTGAGGAAGATGCACCACATGCTGCTGGAGGTGGACGTGCTGGAGGGCACCCCGCAGTGCGCAGAGTCTGGACGTCTGTTTCCCATCAGTCGTGGGATCCCCAGCGTGCCGCTGAGTGAGGAGGAAACCGAGACTTAATCGTGCCAGTTGGCTGGTTTTTCATTCTGTAACTGTGTATCTCTTGATTCAAGGTCATGTGTATCCCCAACCCTTGACCCAGTGATACGTGAAACAGTGTTCTTGAGCTCGATATATATTTTTTCTCATTAAAGGTTCAAAACCAAAAAAAAAAAAAAAAAAAAAAAAAAATGAGCCTGTATTAATCTGAAATAGATTGTGATAAATTGAGATGCATATAAGAATTGTTATAGCAACCACTAAGAAAACAACTAAAAAATATGGTACAAAGTCTACAGGGAATTTAAATAGAAACCTGAAATATTTATGTAATACACTAGGAGGCAGTAAAGGAGGAACCCAGGAACAAAGGAGGCAGGGGACACAAAAACCAAGGAGGAAAATGACCTATATAAATACAATCATATAAATAAATTAGATTGACATGAATAGTTTAAATATCCTAATCAAAAGGCAGAGATTATCACATTGGAATTTTTTTTTTAAAGCCAGAGCCAATGGTATGCCACCTATGGAAAACACATCTTAAATTCAGACATGAATAGGCAGAAAGTAAAGGACAGAACAAGATTTACAATGCTAAGTAACAATTGAGCTAGAGTGGCTATATTAATCTATGACAAAATAAACTTTGAAACAAGAAATATTACTAGAGATGAAAAGGGTCAATATAAACCATAAAGATATAACCATTACAGGTTTATATGCAACTATTTAAAAAGCTTCAAAATACATGAGTCAAAAAATGATGGAATTGATGGAGAAATAGACAATGTAACAACTAGAGATTTCAAGAACTCTCAGTAATTGACAAAACACTACACAGATATTCAGTAATGATATAGAAGACTTGGACAATACTATCAACCAACTTAACATATTTAGAACACATTATCCAGTTTTTAAGGGATGCACATTCCTTTTAAGCAGACATGGAACATTCTCCAAGGTAGTCTATATGTTAGGCATAAAACAAGGCTCAATAACTCCAATGGACTGAAATCATACAAAGCATATTCTCTAACCACAACAGAACTAAATTAGAAATCAATAACAGCAAGAAATCTGGAAAAACCCAGTTATTTGGAATTTAAATAACATACTTCCATATAATTAATGGCTCAAAGAAATAGTCACAAGGGTAGTTATAAAGTACTTTGAACTGAATGAAAACAAAAGCACAGTACATCAAAGTTTATGAAATGCAGTTTGAACCAGCATTAAATGCCTATATCAGAAAAGAAGAAAAGTCTCAAATTAATAATTGACATCTACATTAAGAAAGTAAGAAAAGAAGAGTAAAATAAATGACAGGAAACAGAAAACAATGAAATCAAAAGTTAGTTCTTTGAAAAGATCAACAAAATTGACAACCTTGAGCATAACCAATTGAGAAAAGAACAGAGAAAAAGAAAACAAGCAAAACCAAGAGGAAATGAGGGTACATATTACTAACTCTACAAAAAATAAAAGAATTATAATATTATGAGTAACTTTAGACCAAAGAAAATAGACAACATGGATAAAATTAACAGATTCTTAAAAAGAAATTCCAAAAACTCATTCAAAAAGAAAAATAAAATTCTGAATAGACCTATAACAAGTAAAGACATTAAATTCATAATTAAAATCTTCATACAAAGAAAACTCAACTTGGCTTCACTGGTGAATATGATCAAATACTTAAAGAAGAAATATTACCAATTCTTCACAAATTTGCTCAAGATACAGAGAAGAAGGAAGCATTCCCCACCTCATTCTATGAAGACAAAATTACCCTGATAACAAAGGCAAAGACATTACGACAAAAGAAAACTAAAGACCATTATCCATCATAAATATGAAAATCTTAAACATAATATTATCAAATTAAATTTACCAACATATCAGCAAATTACATACTACACCAAGTGTCTTCTTACCCTGTGGTTTACCCAAGAATGCAATAAAGAGCATATATGAAAAATATACAGCTTCTATCATATTGAAGGGTAAAAGACTGATTCTCCCCTAAGATCATGAATTAGGCATGAATGTCTGCTTTCAACAAATCTATTCAACATAATACTGGATAGTCTAGATAGTAAAATAAAGTCCCTCCAAAAAAAAAAAAAAAAGAATAAAAGAAAAAAGGCATTAAAATTGGAAATAAACAAATATAACTGTTTTTTTTGACAAATGACATGATACTATATGCAGAAGATACCAAGCAATAAAAAAAGAAAACTTAACATTATATTATATTATTATATAATATCTAACAAGTTTATAAAGGTCACAGGATCTAAGATCAGCATACAAATATCAGTTGTATTTCTATGTACTAGTAATGAAGAATTCAAAAATGAAATTAAGAGAACAATTCCATTCACAATAGTATCTAAAAATAACACAATAATGGAATAGAATACAGAGTGCAGAAATAGACCCACTGATTTTCAACCAAGTATGGCCCACTGATTTTCAACAAAGATGCAAAAGTAATTAAACGGAGAAAGGATATCCTATTAAATGAATGGCACTGGAACAAATGGAACTCATAGCAAAAAAAAAAGAAAAAAAATCATACTTTATACAAGAAAAATTAACTCATTGGGGAATCATAGATCTAAATGTAAAATGTTCCTGGGGTGCCTGGGTGGCTCAGTCCGTTAAGTGTCCAACTTTGGCTCAGATCATGATTTTGCGGTTCGTGAGTTTGAGCCCCGAGACGGGCTCTGTGCTGACAGCTTGGAGCCTGGAGCCTGCTTCGGATTCTGTGTCTCCCTCTCTCTCTGTTCCTCCCCCACTCACACTCTGTCTGACTCTCTCTCAAAAATAAATGAAGATTAAAAAAAAAAAAACAACCTTGTTTTAATGTAAAATGTTCTAGGGAGTTCAAGGGATTTGGAGTCTGATTAAAGAAAAAGACACGACTGTGAGAGGCAGAACACATACACTTTATTGAGTGGAGGTTGGATAGGATTGCCTAAAAGAAATTTCTCACGGTATGAAACCATCCAGAGGTTGGCTATCAATCAGATGGGAGAAGGGCAAGGGGACCGTTGAAGAAGAAGAGAATCAGAGAGGGTGGATGCATGCCTAGCTGCTGTCACTCAGCCATGAAGCAGAGTCTCTTGGTCAGAGAGCTCCTTGGGGATTTATACCTTTTCTAATGTTCAGCAGATGCTGGGTGAGGTTTCACAAGGTATGCACAGTCAGCAATCTCTACATATGCTTGTTTAGGGCTATTTTTAAAAATATCAGGGTGTGTAAAAACTTGCACAGATGGGCTTTGGAGCTACTAAGGCTCAGCCTGCAGTGAAGAAATAAACAACCTAGGGGGCCAATAAACAGAAACTACCTTTGGGTCATTTATATAACAAATGTTAAACTACAAATTTTTAGAAGAAAATATTGGAGAAAATCTTTGTGACTCAGATTTATGCAAAGAGTTCTTAGACATGACACTGAAAGCAAGATGCATTAAAAATAATTTGGTAGGTTGAACATTAAAACTTTTGTTCTATGAAGGACCCTATTAATGGAATGAAAATACAAACTACAGACCAGGAGAAAACACTGGCAAATCACACAACCTGGAAAGTTGGTGTATCTATAATATATAGAGAATTCTCTAAACTCAATAAGAAATCAAAAAAATTCAAACAGAAAATGGACAAAGATTTGATGAGAAACTTCATAAAAACAGAGACACAGCAAGTAGGCACACGTTCAACTTCACTAGCTATTGGGCAAAGACAAACTAAAGCCAGAATGAGATACCACTGCACACCTATTAGAATGGCTAAAATTAATGCTGACCATACCAAGTGCTCACAAAAATGTGGAACAGTTGGACCTCTTACATAGTGCTGGCTGGAATGCAAAATGGGAGAGCCGCTCTGAAAAAACAGCACGGCAGTTTCTCAGAAAGTTAAAGATACACTACCATACAATTGAGAAATCACACTCCTGGGTGTTTATCCTAGAAATATAAAAACATGTTCATACAAGAATGTGGACGTGAGTGTTCACAGCAGCTTTACTTGTAATAGCCACAAATGGAAACAATCTAAATGTTCTTCAATGGACAAATGGAAAAACAAACTATGTACATCCATACAATGAAAAATTACTCAGCAATGAAAGTAAAGAACCTACCAACCCAAGCAACAGCATGGACGGATCTCAGGAGCATTATATTAAGTAAAAGAAGCCAGACACAAAGACGACGTGTTGTGAAATGCCAGAAAATGTAATTTATAGAGGCAGAAGCAGATTAGTTATTGCACAGAGTTGAAATTGTAATGAGGATTAACTGCAAATGTGCATGAGGGACCTTTGAGGGGTGACACAAATGGATTATGGTAATAACTGCACGACTCTATAAACTTACTGAGAATCTTTCAATTGTATGTTTCCAATGGGTGAATTATTCCTAAGTAAAGTTGTTTCTCAAAAAGCATAATTGGCTGCATAAAATATGACAATGTAGAATAAGATTTATAATATATGTAAAACTAAAGTGTAACTCACAATAGCACAAGGATAGGGAGAAGAGAAATGGAAGTATACTCTTGTAAAGTTCTCAGATGTAAAATGGCGTAATATCACATGAAAGCAGACTGTGATAAGTTAAAGATCTATATTATAAACCCCCAAGTTGAAATAACAAAACAAAGAGCTAACTATAATATGCTAACAAAGGGAACAAAATGGAGTCATACCCCCCCACACACAAAAAGCTCAATCCAAAAGAAAGCAGAAGACCAAAAAAAAGGAACAAAAATAGATAAGACAAAGAGAAAAGAAATAGCAAGATTATAGATTTAAATTTAACCAAATTAATAATCATATTAGATGTAAATTGCTTACATACACCAATTAAAAAGCACAGACTCTCAGATTAGATTTAAAAAAAACCAAGACTCAGGTATTTGCTGCCCACAAGAAAAGCACTTCAAATATTAAGACACAGATAGGTAAAAGTAAAAGGATACTACCACTAACGAAAAAAAATGTAGGGTAGATCTATTAAAATCAGACAAAGTATATTTTAAAAGAAAGAATATTACCAAAGGTAAATAAAATCATTTCATAATAATAAAGGGATCAATTCATGAAGAACTCACGACAATCCTAAACAGTATGCACCTAATAACTGAACTTCAAAATTCATGAAGCAAAAAACCAATCAAGCTACAAGGAGAAATAGACAAGTCCATGATGAGAATGTATTTCAAAACCCATCTAAATAATTTATAGAACAAAGAGAAAATCAGCAAATACACTGAAGATTTGACCAGCAATAAATCAACTTGATGTTAGTGCACCTGTGTGGCTCAGTCAGTTGACTCTTGGTTTGGACTCAGGTCATATCTCATGGTTGGTGGGACTGAGCCCCACAGCAGGCTCTGTGCTGACAGTGTGGAGCCTGCTTGGGATTCTCTCTCCCCCCTCCCTCTCTCTCTGTCCCCATACCCCCACTTGTTTGTGTGCACTCACGTTTTCTCTCTCCTCAAATAAATAAATAAACTTTAAAAAATCAATAAAGAAATCAACTTGATGTAACTGACATCCTCAGAGCACTCTGGCAAAAACAGCAAGATTTCACATTCTTTTTAAGTCCACAGAACATTTACCAAAATAGATCATATTCTGTGTAATGAAATAAGGTTCAATAAATTTAAAATATCTGTGTCATACAAAATACACTCTCCGACCACAATGGAATTCTAATTTTGTTTGAACATAACCATGATAAAAATATTTTAAAATCTAAAACAAGAAAGAAAGAAATCAGTAACACAAAGATATCTAGGGGTGCCTAGGTGGCTCAGTCAGGTGAGCGTCTGACTTCATTCAGCTCAGGTCATGGTCTCACAGTTTGGGTGTTTGAGCCCTGCCTCGGCTCTCTGCTGTCAGTGGAGAGCCCACTTCAGATCCTCTGTGCCCTTCTCTTTACTCCTCCCCTGCTCATGCTTTCTCTCTCCATGCTTTCTCTCTCTCTCTCTCTCTCTCTCTCTCTCTCAAAAATGAGTAAACATTATTTTTTTAAAAAGATAACTAGAACATCCTCCAAATATGTGAAAACAAAATAAAACACTTAAAAAATAATACATGGCTCAAAGAAGAAATCAGAGAAATTGTAAAATTATAAAGTGTTTTGAACTAAATGGAAATGAAAATGTAACTTTTCAAAATTGGTTGGAAATAGGAAAAGGAACTTCAGTGCTTACCTCAACCACAAATTCAAAAATTAGGTCAGAGACCTAAATATAAAACCTAAAGTGTTAAACTTCTAGAAGAAATCATAAGAGAAAATCTTTGTGATCATAGGAAACATAAGATTTCTTTCACAGGAAACAAAAAGTATAGACTATGAAAGAACATAAAAAGATAGCCTTCATCAAAATAAAAAAACATCTGCTGCTCAAAATACAGTTAAGGAAAAGAAAAGATGAGCCCCAGACTGGGAGAAAATATTTGCAAAACAATATCTGACAAAGGACTCCTATTCAGCATATTTGAATAACTCCCAAAACACAACAGTTTTAAAAGCCTGGTTTAAAATACTGAGCAAAATATTTGAACAAACATTTCACCAAAGAAGATATATAGATGACAAAATAGGCACATGAAAAGATGCTCATTATAATTGGTCTCTAGGGAAATGCAAATGAAAACCAAATGAGACACCACAACATTATTAGAACGGGCAATTTTTTTTAGCTATCAGTACTAAGTGCTGGTGAGAATATGGAGCAAATATATGTCTATACAAGGTGATGGTGTGAATAGAAAATGCCATGGCAAACAGTTTGACCGTTTCCTATAAAATCACACACACAATTGCCATATGACCCATCAATTTCAATCCCAGATATTTACCCAAGAGAAATGAAACATTTGTCCCTCAAAGACCTGTTCACCAACGTTTACGGCAGCCTAATTCATAACGGCCCAAACCAGGAAACAACCTGAATGCCCATCGACCGGTGAATACATAAATGGTGGTGGAGTCTTACAATGAAATACTACATCGGAATAAGAAGGAAGGAACTACACAGGCAACAGTATCAACAAAGCTCAAGTGCATTATGCTGAGGGGAAAAAAAAAAAAGCCAGACACAAAGGTTCTACACAGTATGATTCCATTTATATGATGATCTGGAAAAGGTTAAACTATAGACATCAATCAGATGAATAACCATTCAGGTTATTCAGGGGATGGGGTGGAAACAGGGCATCAACTACAAAGGAGACAGAAGAACTTCTTGGGACAGTGGAAATACCCTGTTACAGATGCTAGCGGTGGTTACATGATCATGGATGTCAACATACACCAAACATTCTGTCTAAATGAGGTGAATTTTATTGTACATAAATTGTTCTTGACTTCAGAGAAAGAATATAGGGAAGAGGGTAAGCTGACTGGGATGCCTGGGCAGCTCAGTCGGTTGGACGGCCGACTTCAGCTCGGATCATGATCTCACAGCTCATGAGTTCGAGCCCCACGTGGGGCTCTGTGCTGACAGCTCAAAGCCTGGAGCCTGCTTCAGATTCTGTGTCTCTCTGTCTCTCTCCCGCTCACATTCTGTCCTTCAAAAATAAACATTAAGAATGAATAAATAAACACATACATACATACATACATACATACATAAATACATAAATAAATATTGGCTAAGAATTTTCAGTACTTAAAAAAAATCATAACTCTTTATTTCAGAAATTTGTTCTAAGATTAGAAGAGGATAAATAAAAATAAATTCACAATTTAAAGCATGCTAAGACTGTGGAAGTGAAAAGGCAACAAGAAAACCTTAAAAAGCTGTGGAGGGAGCAGGGGGTTAGGTATTCAGCAAAAGAAAGTCAACAAAATTACCTGTAAATAGACAATAATTAGATTGATGGGACTTTTTGACAGCAACAGAAGTCTGATGGGTTATCCTCAAAGTTTTGTGAAAAAATAACTTCGAATCTAGAAAAATCTATCCACCTGAACTACCATTCAGAGTAAGGGGGATAAAGGATAATTTTTGATAAACAAAGATGGAAAGAACTTAGCACTAACAAACCCCCCACTGAAAGACTTAACTAAAGGCTGTAGTACTTTTACAAAGTAGGAAATTGAACTCAGAAGGAAGTAGAGAGATGCAGGAAATAATGGTAAGTAGGGAAAGTGGCAAGCACATCAATAAACCTAAGAGTAATAACAACAATAACCACAAATGTTGGGGGAATAAAACAAAATGGTGGTATATTCCTTAGCAATAAAGAGGAATGAACTATTGATACACTCAACAACACGGAGAGATCTCAGGTACACTATGCTATGTGAAAAGAGCCAACTTCAGAAGGTCTCATGCTGTATGATCCCATTTATATGACATTCTCAAAGCGAGACAGTTATTGAGATAGAGAACAGATTCGTGGTTGCTGGTGAAAGAGCGGGGGTGACAGTAAGACTAAAGGGAATATCACAAGGGAGATCTTTGCGATGGTGGGTCAGTTCCGTATCTTGATTGTGGTGCTGGTCACACAAATCTACACACGTGAGAAAACGACCCAGAACTGCAAACAGACATTGAACCAGTGTCAACTTCCTGTTTTTGATATCGCACTATAGTTACATAAGATGTAACTTTTAGGGGCGCCTGGGTGGTTCAGTCAGTTAAGCATCTGACTTCGGCTCAGGTCGTGATCTCGCAGTTCGTGGGTTTGAGGCCCATGTCAGGCTCCTGGCTCAGAGCCCGGAGCCTGCTTCGGATTCTGTTTCCCTCTCCTGCTCATACTCTGTCTCTCTCTCTCTCAAAAATAAATAAACATTAAAAAATTAACGATAAAAAAAGATGTAACTTTTAGAGGGAACGGGTGGACGATACAGGGATCTCTCTGTACTATCTTTGCAACTTCCTGTGAAACTGTAAGTATTTCAAAAAGTGTTAAAAAAAAAAAAGTAAGATGGAGCCAGTAAATAATAAAAATATGGAAGATGACAGGGGAGATTAGAATAAACCATTTTAAGGTCTTCTTAAGGTCGGGAAGAGGACGAAGACATTCATTAACTTTAAACCTAAGTCAAATATGTCATGAAAAATTTAAGGAAGACGCTAAAAAAAATAGAAAAAGTATAGTTGGTAAACCAGACAACGATGGGGGAATGATAATAAGGAAAATAATTCAGGAGAAGCAGTGAAAGGAAAAGGAAAAAGAGTAAAGTGGCTTGCTGAAACATATATTCAAAAAAACTATAACTCTAATACTAGTAATAATGAGTCTGAAAACATTTTAAAAAGTAATCCAATCCATAATAATAACAAAAGAACTACAGTATCTGTGAAGCATCTAAATGAAAATTATGTGTGGCCTACGAAGAAAGCTACAAATATTTATCTGGTAAGTTCTGTTAATAGTTATCCAGCCTTGAGAGATAAGGAAAGAAGACTGAGTTCCAAATTTGTCCATGAACAGCATGTGCTTGATAAGGAAGCAAAAGTAACCATCTTGTGCTGGTCTGCAAGCCCTCACTTTTCAGAATGCTCTAGTAGTTTCTAATGTATCGAACGTTGACTAACTGACTAAAATAAAGGATAAAAGCCAGTAAGTGCTCTCAGAAAGCGGTGTGAGGAGTAAGCAGTCTGTACACGTTAATCCCCGTTTGCAATGTCACAGGCCCGGGGCGACTGGTGAGTCGAGAGCTCCTACTTCTCCCTGCAGCAGGTGTCAGTTCTGATACGGTCCATGGCTCCATGAACCCTCACCGTCGCCCCACGCAGAAGATACTACTATTGTTCTCCTAGAAGATACCTGCTGTTACTTGCAAGTGAGGAAACTGAGGCAGAGAGAGAGGTTACGCAACCCGCCTGAGGTTTTTGGGTTTTGAACTTGAGAAGGCTGGCTCCAGTGCCCATGCTCTAAATGCCTCTGCAATCTAACTTTTAAATAAAAGTGGGAGGATAAATCTGGCCGGTGAAGAAAATACCAGTGGAGTCAGACCAGCCCTGACCACTATCTCAAGGTGCAATAAACAGTGTGATATCACATGAAAATAGACAAAGGGAATTGGTAGAACAGAACCAATAACTGAGAGATGGGATCTACCACGTACATCAATTTAATTAAAGGTGTACCTAAAATCAGATCTAGTGATTTTAATAAATTGCGTTAGCACAATGAACTGACAACTGCAAGAGGAATGTAAAGATTCACTCCAAGAATTTCTCTTTTTGCCGCACACAAACAGAAATCCCAGCTGGAATAAAGAGTTAAAGGAAACAAGACTGTATCATTAAAAAAAGAGAACAAGTATTATTAAACATTTATCAACCTCTTGAGGTAGGAGGAATGCTTATGTAATAAATCACAAAGGCAATCAGCAACTGAGTTGATAACATAAAAATGTAAATTTTCTATTAACTGAATAAAAACTCAGAAAGAAAATTCAGAGATAAAGGCAAACAAAAAATTACAACAAACATAATTCAGAATCATACCAAACACAACTGTACTGTTATGTCACGGTGCTTTAAATTTGAAGGATTGGTTGGCATCTTTAAAACAGAAAGAATTTTCAGAAATCAAAGAGCAAAATACTCACACCCCAGAAGAAAAATTGACATATGCAGGAAATCTACAGAAGAGACACTAAAGGTCAAAAAAGTTATTTTTAATTCAGTAAGAGATGCAAATGAAAACAACAGGTTGTTTTACATTTCCCCTTGCTGACAAAGATTGCTTTTTAATAATGGTAGTAAGATTATAATATAGATATAAACTCAGGCAAGCTTTCTGTAATGCAATTTAGCAAAAACAGTATAGTTACATTGTGTGTGATTTTGAATTAGGTAAGTTAAATAGCAGGATATAAACAACTTAAGCAAATTGTACTTTATCAGCACTGGATGTTGTATGTAAGTGATGAAGCACTGAATTGTATATTGCACTGAAACTTGAAACCAATATTGCAGTGTATGTTGGCTAACTAAAATTTAAATGAAAAATTAAAAAAAACTAATTAAAAAAGTGTACTTTATGTGCAAAATTTGAAATAATACAAAGCCCAGCATTTTCAGTTCTTGAAAAACAGCAATATTACAGAGCTTTCCAACCAAGTGAATTGTAAACAGTGAAACAGCATGGCACTTAGGACTGGGGACTCCAGAGCCAGGCTGAGTGTGTTTTAATCCTGCTGTTTACAAGCGACACCATTTACAAGCTCTGTAACCTGGACAAGTTGCTTTATCTACTTGTGCCTTGACTTCTTCATCTATGAAGTGGGAATCATAATAATCACCATCTTATACGACGTCACGAGTATTAAATGAGTTAATATATTTAAAGTACTTAGAACACAGCCTGGCATGTATATTACATAGGGTTTGTTTTGACAGTGAGGATGGGAAGGATGATGATTGATGTTGCCACATGATGGCACCATGTTAGCAGAAAACAAATAGACCCTCTGACTATCGTCTGTCATTATCCTGGGACCCATATTGCTGCTAAATGCTAGAAGTTCTGCAGATGACTTTAGTGGATACTTATTACTTTACTATAATACACAGTAAAAATAAGCCTATAAAATAAGCCAGTAAAAATAGCCCATAAAAAGTAATTGTTAAACTTGAATGTTAAACTATTTGTATATTTATAAGAATGCTTGTTAAATAATAATACAAATGGTAACCCCAAAAACTTTAAAATGGAAGCTAAGAGCACCTGGGTGGCTCAGTCAGTTAAGCACATGACTTGATTTCATTTCAAGTCATGATCTCATGGTTCATGAGTTTGAGCCCTGCGTTGGGCTCTGTGCTGGCAGTGTGGAGCCTGTTTCGGATTTTCTCTCTCCCTCTCTGTCTGCCCCTCCCCTACTCATTCTTTCTCTCTCTCTCTCTCTCTCTCTCTCTCTCTCTCTCTCTCTCTCTCTCTCAAAATAAGTAACTAAACTTAAAAAACAAGCCATTATGATATACTACACCTTTTGAAATTCATATCAGAAGAACGCTGAAAAACAAAGAATCATTAAAGCAAAAATACACCACAACTCTTAATGATTTATGCACACCAAGAATACCCTCTCCCACACGCTTTACATTTATTCCAATGGAAAATCAATCTTGGATTTGCAAGGTCTTCAGGAACACTCCCGTCACACAAAATGCAACCACCTGGTAAAGGCAGAACCAATAAGCATGCAATGGTCAAGACCCTTTATGTACTGGCATAAAAACACATAAAGCAATTGCTATAAAATTTTCAAGGAAGAACTGACAAAAAAAGTAAACTAACAGACTTCCTGTTTTAAATAAATTAGGTATACCTAGAAAATACCCATTTTCTATTTATCTACAAAGAAAATCTCAGAAAATTTTCAAAAATAGAATTTGTACAGGCCTGTTTTCTCACCACTCTATCACCAGAAAAGTTTAAACTCTTTACAAAATAGCTCCTGGGTCAGGTTGGAAGTAAAATCTATATATTGACACAATTTAGAAAATAGCTCCAAGCACAACAAATAGCAAATTTCACAGAAGGCAGTCAAAGCTGTATTCAGATGAATATTCATAGTCTTAAATTCTTTCATTATTAAACAAGAAATAATAAAACATTCAACATAGGAAGCTATAAACCTATAGAAAAAGAAGTAAGTGATTACAGTAAGGAGAAACTAATACTTAGAAAATATAGCAGAACTCCTATATCTGAGAACTAATTCTTGGAAATGGCCAATTAAACAGAAGATAAAATTTAAACAGAAATGAGAGAGAGAAAATACCAATAGGAAACCTTAAGAATAAAAAAATAAAATTCCTCTCTCAGAAATCTCACTTTTAAGTATAGCCCTAAAATTCCAAGTAACATTTAAACAAACCTAACAAAGTGGCATATTAAGAGAATCAGAGCTACAACAAAATGAAGTTTAAGAATGCAAAAATAGGGGCACCTGGGTGGCTCAGTCGGCTAAGCGGCCGACTTCGGCTCAGGTCATGATCTCGCGGTCCGTGAGTTCGAGCCCCGCGTCGGGCTCTGTGCTGACCGCTCAGAGCCTGGAGCCTGTTTCAGATTCTGTGTCTCCCTCTCTCTGACCCTCCCCTGTTTATGCTCTGTCTCCCTCTGTCTCAAAAAAATAAATAAACGTTAAAAAAAAAATTAAAAAAAAAAAGAATGCAAAAATAGTTCCATGTTACTAGGGCTAAATAGTAAAAATTTTGCCCACTTCAATAAAGGTAGAAAAGTATTTTATAAGATAGAGTATCTATCCCTGATTAATAAAAAATTTCCCAACAAAATAGGGATTGAAATACACTTCTATAATTTAGCAAAGAATACCCTTATCAAACGGTCGGCCACCAAGTAACAGTATACATATCATTTAAAAAAATGCTAGGGTGCCTGGGTGGCTCCTTTGGTTAAGAGTCCAACTTTAGCTCAAGTCATGATCTCACAGCTCCTGAGGTCAAGCCTGCATCGGGCTCTCTGCTTGTCAGCGTGGGACCCACTTTGGAGCCTCTGTGCCCTCCTGTTTCTGCCCCCACCCACTTGCACACATGTGCTCTTTCTCTCTCTCTTTCAAAAATAAATAAACATGTTTTTAAAAAGATTTAAAAATGCTAAAGGCAATCTCATTAAGATAGACAAGACAAAGAGGTCCATAATCACTTCTGCTATTTAGGATTATGGTAGAAGTTCCACGTACCACTGTAATAATGCAAGAAAAGTAAATGAGGCATTGCCTAAAAAAGGAGGCAGACTTATCTATATTTGCATACAACACAAATATATACCTTGAAAATGGACCAAAAAATCCATTGTAAAATGACTGAGACTAATAGCAGAGTTTTCTAAAATGTCTGATCACACTGGTTACTCCAAAGACAATGGCTTGAGGCAGAGTTTCCGTCTGCGACGAGGAACAGTTATGAAGATGGCTAGCAGTGGTGCTTGGGCAACGATGTGAATACACCTGATTGCACTAAACTATACACTTAAAAATGCTTCAAATGTTAAATTTTATGTTATATTTATTTTACCACATTTAAGTAAATGGCTTGGATTACTCAGAATGAGACTGCCACTCACTATGCAAGCACTTGATTTTTTTTAAATTTTTTAAAAATACTTTTAATGTTTATTTATTTTTGACAGAGAAAGACAGACAGAGCATGAGTGGGGGAGGGGCAGAGAAGAGAGATGGAGACCCAGAATCCAAAGCAGACTCCAGGCTCTGAGCTGTCAGCACAGAGCCCTACGTGGGGCTCAAACCCATGAACCATGAGATCATGACCTGAGCCGAAGTCAAACACTTCACTGACTGAGCCAACCAGACGCCGATAATTATTTTTTAAGTAAATAGCTCGTTTTGAAAAGTTAGTGGGGGAAAAAACATCCACTTACAATCAAGATGAGAGAGAAGGAGGGAAAAAGAGAGGGAGGAACAGAGGGAGGATGCAGGACTCATATGAGTCTAAAAATGCTATTAAATGGCATCAAAGACAACAGAGTAAGAAAAAAAAAAAAGCATATCATGCTCCCGGATGAAAACATTCAATATTTCAAAGACCTGAAAATTCCCCAAATTAATCTTTAAATGTAATTCAATTCTAGTCAAAATATCAGCAGGATTTCCCTTTCAGAATTTGACACAATAATTGTAAGGTTTATCAGGAATACTAAAGGAGTGAGAATAGCCAAGCAGATTTTGAAAATTAGTAATGAGGAAGGAGGAGACGTTCCAGAAATGCATGATGTATTCTACAATTTCTTTTGCTTCCTAGTCTTCTCTAGAAGACCAGAAGGTCAAGATTCTTCCAACTCACTCACCATTGTCCAGAGAAAGAAAAGGACATTGCTGCGAGCTGCTGAAAGTTCCTTTAATGTGGTAAACAGGCACTTTCAGTAGAATGTACTTTTAATATATTCCGTATTTTTTTTTTAAATATGACACCACAATTGGAAATAAAATGACTAGCTGTGCTGTATACATTAACTGGAGTATATTAACAGAATGCAGTATCATAAAATTCTGTGATTTTGACTCTGAGCTTTAAGGATATTCAAGCACTATCTTCTTGCACAATCTATGAAAATAAGATCCTTCTATAAAAATAAGTAAATTTACTATTGGCTACTGGGAAAACATAATCAGGGACAATTTCTAAAAGGGTGATGGTGATGGGATCAAATAGACCAACAGATTCACAAACAGAATAGAACAGAAAGCACCAAGTACAGATACGAGGTTAGCATACAGTAAGTGTAGTGGTTTAAGTCCATACGAAAAGGATAAATTATTCGACATTCACCACTGAAGTTACAGACAGATCACTGGTGGGGAAAATAAGGCTAGTTCTCTAAATCATGGTCTACACTAAAATAAATTCTAAATGGAAAGTCATGGCACCTGGGTGGCTCACTCGGTTAAGCACCCGACTCTTGATTTTGGCTCAGGTCATGATCTCACCATTCGTGAGATCAAGCCTCACATCACGTTCTGGGCTGACAGCACAGAGTATGCTTGGGATTCTGTCTCTCTCTCTTTCTCTCAAAATAAATAAACATTTAAATTGAATAAACATTTAATTCCTCCACACACCTAACAAATGTTTACCGGGTACAAATTTATGAGCTAGACCACTGTGAGGACACTAGGACAGAGAAGTAGGCAAGACTCCCAGGGTCCCCACACTCATGGGATTTACAGCCTATCTCTGGCCTAATGGTATGAGCCTATGACTTCAGAGTAACTGGTGAAATATTCTACAGCTAGGTATCAGGGGTCTAGTCCCAGCAACTCCAGGATTAGGTCATGTTTCACTATCCCACCACCCACCTTGTGTTTCTTTTGTCTTGTGAACACAGCCACCAGGTGATAACCCTTTGGCTTGTTACCCTTCCCTTGGTGATGGTTTCCCACACACCTTTGGGAAATAATGGGTGGGGCGTAATCAAGCACTAGGATGTTAAAAACCCAGTTTCTATGGCATTTCAGGCCAGATGCTGAAGACAGAGAGCCGAAAGCTCACAAGAAGGTGAAGGGAAGGGATGTCCCAGAATTAGGGACAAAGGTAGCGACAACAAGGTAATGTATCTTGTCACCCTTGATAATGTTTTCTCCATTGGGGTCAGAATCAGAGGAAAAAAGAGAAATGCAGCTTAAAAATATATACATGAGTCCCTCTCCCTCTCTCCCTTCCTCTTTCTCTCTCTCTCTCCCCAATATTTGGACTGGGATGTTATCTAACAGGTAGGGTGTGAGGTGTGATATGTGGGCAATAAAACTTCTCTGACTCTGCCTTCCAGTTGGTTCTCCCCTAATTGACATGGAAACCATAATACAGACATCAAAGGTTGAGCTGCACAACTGGTTATTTAATTACCATTGTGATGATGCCAGAGAAGTGAAGGGTCAGGGAGTTCACAGAACTGGGGCCCTGACCTAATCTCAGGGATCAGGTGAGGCTTCCCTGAGGACGTTCAAGAACTCTGAGCTGGGAGCAGGAATGAAACAGGCAGGGTGACTCGGGTGAGGGAAGCATGTGCAGAGACGGTAGCAAAGCAGATGGCCCTCCCCACTGTGTGTGGGCACCACCCAATCCATTAAGGGCCTGAATAGAACAAAAAGGTGGAGGAAGGTGGGATTCACTCTCTGCCTGACTGCTTATGCTGAAACATCGATCTTCTCCTGCTTCAGTGCTCCTCATTCTCAGACCTTTGGATCTGGACTTGAACCTATACCCTCAGTTCTCTGACTCTCAGGCATTCGGACTACACCACCAGCTTTCCTGGCTCTCCAGCTTGCAGACGGCAGGTTGTGGGACTTTTCTGTCTCCGTAAGTGTGAGCTAATATCTTATGATAACTCTCTTTCTTAGCTTTTTTATTATAAGCTACATTGACTAATCCAAATTTCTATCTCAGTCAGAATACCATAGGCTGGACGGCTTAAACAACAAAAATCAATTTCGTACAGTTTTGGAGGGTGGTTAGTCCAAGATCGAGGTGCAGGCAGACCCACTGTCTGGTGAAGGCATTCCTGCTTCCGTGCAGACAAGATTCACCTTGAATCCTCAAAAGGTGGAGAGCAGAAAGAGATCATCTCTCTGATATCTCTTCTTTTTTTTTTTTAATGTTTATTCATTTTTCAAAGACAGTATAAGCAGGGAAGGGACAAAGAGAGGGGGCCAGGAGGGACGGAGGATCTGAAGCGGGCTCTGCTCTGAAAGCAGAGAGCCCGATGTGGGTCTTGAACTCACAAACTGTGAGATCATGACCTGAGCTGAAGTCGGATGCTCAACCAACTGAACCACCTAGACGTCCCGCATATCTCTTCTTAAAAGGACACTAATCCTATTCGTGAATGTCCACCCCCATGACCTAATTACCTCCCTGAATATCCGACCTCCAAACACCATAACATTGGGGGGTTAGGCTTCAGCATATGAATTTGAAAGGGGTTGGGGGACACAAACATTCAGGCCATCACACACACCTTGTTACTTTCATTACATCTAGCTCCATTTTTCACCATCTGACACCACGCTGTTTCTCTCTCACACTTGACTCTGTACCTGTAAAATTGCAAATAGTGTTTTAAACATTCAAAAAATAATATTATATTTTATCAAATTAAGAACAGTAATGTATCTGGAGTAAAATACACACTTGTATAACAAGGGGGGTTCTACAGAAATGGGCTTTTCTTGACCATGACCCCATTCCAATTCAAAGTCTGGTATCTGAGGAAAAAAGGTGATTTGTTCATTTCTTTTCAAAACTCTATTTCCATTGTGCTCAAAATGTCCTATTCTCATCAATTCAGAGGGGGAAAATGCAAATGATTACTAAATATAAAAAAAATGCTTGGCACTCAACTAATCAAAGAAATGTGAATTGAAATGTATATTTTCCACCTATAAAATTTTCAAATGCTTTTTAAATGCCAATCCTGGATATTGGCAAAGGTGAGATACAGCTCCTATCACACTGCTCATGGTAGCACAAACTGAAAAATGTTTTGGCAAAATAGAGCAAGAGCCTTCAAAATAGTTACATCCTTTGACCTCCTAAATTCTCTGCTAGAAATCTATTGTAGAAATAACGTGATCAAAGATTTATGTACAAAAAAATTCAAAGCAGTGATATAATAACAAAAGACTGTCAGAATGCTACAATTGATAGTCTCGTCATGGTTTTCAAGCTGTGATCAGAAGAGCCCTAGCATTGAACACACGGGGAACTACTGGGCCAGAAAGTGGCCACGTTGTTAGGACTCTGAGTTCAATATTTCTGAGTCAAACAGTTCTGCTTTTATCCGTTCTACATAGTGAGTTTCAGTCAAGATTCACTTTTTCGGGGGGCACCTGGGTGGCTCAGTCGATTGAGCGTCCGACCTGGGCTCAGGTCATGATCTCGCGGTTTGTGAGTTCGAGCCCTGTGTCGGGTTCAGTGCTGACAGTTCAGAGCCTGGAGCCCGCTTCAGATTCTGTGTCTCCCTCTCTCTCTGTCCCTCCACTGTGTCTCTCTCAAAAATAAATAAACATAAAAAAAATAAAAAATTTTAGAAAAAAGATTCACTTCTTGTTGGAGGGCAGGGATAGTAATCACCAGTCTACCCTAATTAGAACATAGGATCCACGAAGAATTTGTCAGCAAGTGATATGCAACCAGATTCCCAAAACTAAGCACAGCGTTTGGCTCGCAGTAGGTATTAAACAAATAGATGATGTTTATTGCAGGTTTAAGTTTTCTTTTTTTCTGATTAAAAACAAGTTTGAAAAGTATTATAATCAGGAAACTAAATACCGGAGATTTGCAAACTATGGCCCAAGGGCCAAGACTGGCCCAACACTTGTCTTTATAAATAAGGTTTTATTGGGACACAGTCACCCACACTCATTCATTTACATGTTGTCTATAGCTGCCTTTGTGCTACCATGGCAGAGTTGAGTAGTTGCAACAGACTGTGTGGCCTACCAAGCTGAAGATATTTACTCTCTGGCCCTTTACAGAAAAAGTTTGCTATCCCTGCTTTACACCATAAACTGCATATGGCCATTAAAAATAATGAAACAAATAACAATGAGACAATAACACAAATAAACACAGTGTGATATTGTGTTTTAAAAAGTTCAAAAGCACACGGACAATGCCAAGTGTTGGTGAGAACGGGAGGTAACGGGAAGTGTCCTACACCACCGAGGGGAGTATAAATGGTCACCAGCACGGAGGAAAACAGCCTGGCATCATCTCCTGAAACTGTAGGTATACGACCTACAGCTGACATCTGCAGGTAGATGGGTGCACAGAAACTTCACTCGTAGTGATTACCCAATGGAAATGAGGGCACATATGCGCTAACCAACATATTAAAAGAACGTTCATAACAACATCATTCGAAATAGAAGCAAACTGGAAACAACCCAGACATCCATCAAAAGTAGAGTGGATAAATAGATTATGGTAGATGCATATAATGAGAAAAAACTTCAGTGCGAATGCATAAATTCTACACACAACAACAGAAATGAATCCCAAACATAAGGCTAAGAAAGGGAAACCAGATACAGAAGAATAGAGTCCATAGGCTTCTAATTATAAGGTAAAGCCCAATAATCACAAAATTAACTTACAGTACCTGATAGGATAGCCTTTAACTTTGGACAAAAGGGCGAGGAGACAGATTTGCAGGGGGCTTAACGAGGGGCTTCAGAGAGACCGCTACCTCTCCAAATTCCACTACCTTACCCAGGTGGTGTTTATGGGGGTATTCTCATATAGAAATAGTTTACTGATCTGTGCACTTTTCAGCATATATGGCATACTTTGATTTTAAAAAATGCTTTAAAAATGAATGTATACTATGATCCTAATTTGGTTAAAGAAGGAAAGTGTGAGATTTATATCTGAGTGTATCAAAAAAGCAACCAATAGAACTACATCAACATCTTGAGAAATTAGATTGTGACTGCTTTTCATTTTCTCCCTCTATACAGTGTTCAAAATTCTCTGCAATGTTTAAAATATGAGAAACCCCTAAGAATGATATATCCAAAACCCCACCTCTAAAGTTGAAAGAAATAAGCAAAAAGAGGTAAAATTAGCAAAGAACAGGTAGCAAACGTTGAAAATTTAGCTGACACTCCCAACTTGGAGGGCAGACACTGGAGGCGAGGGCAAGCCAGGGAGAGCCCGATACCCCATCTGAAGGCCCATACCCTACACCTAAGTCCCAAGTCAGAGCCCAAGTTCCTAGCATTAGGAGCATTTACACCACAGAAATCGGTAAGTGCTACAGATGAGGACTTGATTCATCATTTCACTGATCATCTAGGCTTAAGGAAGTGATGGAGCAAATGCAAATAACAATCATGCAAATGAAATTAAACGTGTATTGTTTCTGTAGTCATAATCCCATAAAAAATGAAGGAAAAATTCTTCCGGTATTCACTGCTATTATCCAGTTCAGCAAAGGAGTCGTTCATATCATGGACGAACATCCCCTATGTCTGTCAGTTGTATCCTACTAATAAACATGAAGGAAAACATCAACCAACCAATTTTTGGATTTATGTCAAAACTACACTTGCTGACCAGTGGCAACCCTAGGTTGCATACGGATACAAGAATTCGACACAAATCAACAAAAGCATGCTGTGAAAATCGGATGGCTTTATGGAATTTACAATGAGGAATAGCGTGTCGTGTGTCTCCAGCTGTAAAGTGTGTGCTACACGTCCTTTAAATCGGTCATGTTGAGTACAGACCTCCATGCATGTTCCCGGAGAGCTAGTTGGTAAGCATATACTCGCACACCAATGCCTGAAAACGTGTTTTTGGACAGTAGAAGGAGGTTACTGAACATGCAACAACATGATTTGCAAATGTCACCACGGCTGAAGAAGTCAAAGAGATCATGGGAAGGGGGGCGCTAGGGCAAAAATGTAAAGGTGAAGTGGAAAAGTACCCTTTCTAACCGGGCCTAAGGGGAGCAAACAACTGAGGTTTTGTGCCCTGGTGGAGGCAACCCGTGAGGTTAATTCCTCTTTCCAGTTCTGCCACATGTAGAGAAAGAAAGTAAGAAATTTGAGAGCAAGAAGGTTAAAAGGCCGTCTCTATAATTAGCTTATCAGGTAAATTAAGGTGCATACATTCCCCGGGGCTAAGATGGAAAGAAGTGGGGTCCTCCAGCACCCCGTTAATCCTCTGCAGCCTCTGCTAGTCATCCAAGAAATTGCGCTCTTTCTCCCCTAATTACGCTGCGGCTTAATGTGGGAAACCTGATTTCCCTCACATTTACACAGTACTTTACAATTTTCAAATACAATTATATTAATTATCTCACTTGATTCTCATAACCCTTTTATGAAAGCAGGAACGGCTAAGTTCCAAAGAAAAATATTCCTAGGGAAAACTTAGTATTTTTGTGTGCTTAATTTAACTGTGGTTTTAAAGCCCGGCTCAAGAAAAAAAAGCTCCTTTCAAATCACCTATATAGTTCTTTGGGGGCACTCCTATCTGGTTCCTTGAAGATGTCAGCATGGTTTTGTTCCTGAAGTACTTGCCCTTTATCATTCCTCCTGGGAAGAAAGACAAAACCACCTGATTACAATTAACTAAAGGGCAACCATTAATTTTTCAAACCCTGTCCTCTGCCTTTATCCTGAAAACTTCTCAGAAGTAGACAGACTATCTCTTTTTTAGACCTCCATCTTAATTTTGTCCCTTAGTGAAGAAACTTAGGCACGGTATATGCTTAAGTAAATTACGTAAGAATGGTTTTCCCTGCCTGACTTGTCTGAGTTACATGAAAGGACCTTATTTCAAGGAGACACATCATGAGTTGTCCACTGCTGTAAAATTCCCAAGCAGCCTCATGAAGAAAGGCAATTCAGTCAGAGTCAGTGAGCGAACACGCACTGTTCCTGCTCAGAAAGGGTGAGGAGAAGGAAAAGAAGGAAGGAGGGGAAGGAAGGAGGGAAGGAAACAAACAGCTGTTTATTGACTTCCTACTACATGTTCCAGGAACTTTGACAGACATCATACAACCTGACCAACTTGTCATGGCCCCATTTTACAGATGAAAGAACTTAGATACTGAGAGGTTAGCTGTTTGATAAATGACACGATAGTTACAGACATACCTGTGATTTCAAAGACCATCCTTTACCGCTAGACCAGTGATTCTTGCAGTGTGGGTTCCAACCAGCAGCAGAAGGGTCACCTGGGAACTCGTTAGAGATGCAAATTCGCAGGACCCACCCCAGACCTTCTGAATCAGAAACTATAAGGGTGGGGCCCAACAGTCTGGTTTAACGAGCCCTCCAAGTTATGCTGATAGAACACCTGCTCTAAAGCAAAAGTCAACAAACGTAAAGCGTCACACAGAAAATACTTTAGGCTCTGTGGGCCACACGGTCTGTGTCATCAGTATTCGACACTGCCGTATTAGTGCAAAAGCAGCCATAGGCAATACATAAACAAAAGAGCATGGCTGTGTTTCAATAAAAATTAAGTGTTGGACAATGAAATCTGAATTGCCTATCATTTTCCTGTATCGTGAAATATTATTCCTTTAACTTTTTCTGAACCATTAACAAATACATAAATCATTCCTATCCCAAGGGCTGCACAAAACTAGGCAGTGGGGAGAATCTGGCCTGGGGGCCTTAGCTTGGCACCCTCTGCTCCCAACCTGGACATGCTACCTTGCAAGTAACAACTCTCTAACCAGGACAAAGATAGGCTAACTCTCATACAAGGAAGAATGTTGCAAAGGTGAATTATAAAACATTCTGCGGTCCAGTAGAGGCAGACGGCACATCTGGTTGTGGTGATGACAAAGACTTCCATGAAGAGGTGACAATCTGTGTGGGCTTTGTATGATGAGTAGGAGTTCAACAGGTAGAGACAGTGTAGATGGACCGTACAGAGGGGGCAGCTTAGACAAAGGGGGGGAGACTGGTGTGTGCAAGGCAGCCACTCCAAAATGCTCACTTCCACCCCAAATCCCCCAATCTCTTGAACTAAACGTGCTTTTGGGAAATTGTAATATGTAAAAGTGCTTCGAAGCTATTGTGAGTACCAGTAAACTACAGCATCGGGAAAGGGACAAATACAGCAACTGACGTAAAAGCTGTATATGTGATAGTCGTTATCAGTGATGGATTCCTCTCTCCCCGCAAGCCATGTGTTGAGGGGAGGGTGTCTTATTTCCTACAACAAATTATTTCTGGGTGCGAATTTGACTGTATGAAATACGCTCCCAAGTATCACGCAATGCCAAGAAATAATTTTCTTGAGATAGTTTCTAGTTATACAAATGAGCTCCCTTGAGATTTGTTTTGTTTTCCTGATTCTTTACACAACATCCAATTGAGTTGTTGGTTATTTTCAAACACAAGAGTTCCCTTTATGATCATAAATTAGTACAATTTCAGAAAGTGGGGCTTTTTTTCTTTTTTTTTTTCAGGTTACTCATTTTCATTTAATTTGCTTTGGTGCCAGCTGTTAAAAGGAAATACTATCCAGTCTGGCAATATGCCCTAGAATAAGAAAGAAGGCAAATTGTCAAGTTGGTAACGAATAATACCTTCCTCTCTGATAGATATCCAACGTCACATAGCAGAGAGGTTAAGAGACCAAGTTCTAAAGTCAGATTCTCTGGGCCCTAATCCCTGGTCTCCCATGTAATGAGCTATCTGATCTTGATAGGTTACTCTCAGAGCCTCAGTTTCCCTAACAATAAAATGGGAAAAAGTAATTGTAGCCACTTCTGATAGTGTATGTGTTTGTACAGCACAGAAAACGAGCTCAGTTAGTTTTGGAGATCATTACTATTTCTCAGCGTTCCTCCAAAATTAAACAAATCTGCCTTTTGTGTGTGTGGTGCTAAAATGATATTCTCTTCATGCAACCTTGTGATATGGCAGCAAGTTCAAGACAGGACTTAACCAGTAAAACCTTTTGTCCTCTCGTGACCCCTCCTCCCTCCGCCACTTGGACCCTGGAGGGATCAGAAACCGTTGACCACACTGGGGGAGGCAAAAGGCAGAGAAACGGGGGTGGGGCCAACGGCCCCGCCTCTCCCAGTACCAGCTTGCAGTCAGCAGCAGACCCAGCCAGGGGAGAACACGGCCGAAGTGTGCCGTTAGGGAGGTCTGGAGTTTGGACCCTTACGTTGGATGGGATATACCCATTACTGAAATGAGAAACCTTCAGGACATATAGTGAACAGGGTGTTCTGTATTATATGAGGGTGGCTGGAAAAGCCCATCTCAGCCTCCACTAGGGGCGAGACAAGCACGTGTCCCATCGTGCGGGTGGGAGTGGGCACAGGGGACAAGGAGAGCAGTTGATGTTGATCGCTCTCCAAGAGGCCCGTTACAACTGTACGTGCATAGTCCATCTGTCTGTCTGCCGTGGGTATGGGGGGCCGGGGAGGGGGGACAGTGGAAACGACTCAGGCCTCTGAAACATAGACCTCTGAAGTTCTGCTACCTGTCAACCCTGTTGAGGTGCAATTTTCTCAACTAAACCCTGGGGACAAGGATGAGTGGGGACGAAAGGAGGCGAGGGACGCAGAGCCCTTTCCCAGGGCACCTGCCATCCTGCAGACCACATAAATGACAGCTGTTCTTGTCATGATCATTAGTATCCATGTTCCCACTCACAGTCGGTGATCATTTGAGAAGTCACCTTAATATTCACTAACAGCCACACCCATGTGCAGTCTGTACTTTTCTCTGTCAGATTATAATCCTGTAGAGCCTGCGGGGGGGAGTTTTTTCTCGCCCCCCAAGTAATATTGACACTGACGTTCTTTTACTCATTACCATTCACCCCTCAGTTGAACATCAGTTGGGAACAACAAGTGCCCCAGCTGATGTGAATAAAGATGGAGCCTGGGGAGAGACAGGGAGAAGAACCCGCCACCCCTCACCCCCCGCTGGCTTCACCCTCCCCCCCCCCCCACACCTGGTACCCGTTCCGCCACACCTGAAACTTCCCCTTAGCGTGAATCACACTTGGTTGCAACTATCTCTTGAATCAAACACTTTCTCAGCTCTCCATGAACTCCTTCGGAACATGGGCTGCAACGGTCATCCCTGGATCTTTACTGTCTAGGTCCTAGAGATCTTAAATGATTGAATGACATTGTTTATTAAGGTATGAGTACAAGCACCTTATTTAAAAAGCGCACCAGCACACATTGCGTATAAATCTACGTTTGTACTTAAAGCTTTCCCGAAAGGCCACCACTCTAACTGGATGCTTCCTCATTGCCGTGGGAATCACAAAAACCCTCTCTGCCCCAAAATATAACGTGGCTGCTAACATCCCATTATGTAAAGCTCTCCAGGATGCCCTAAAAAGTGTCCCCCGGAGGCCAGCAAGAGGCACCACCATACCCCACCTGCCTTCTCTGGACGACACCTCACTGAAAGGGGGACTTGGTGTCAGTCTTCAGGGAGCAAAAAGCAAGAATCCCAGAGCACGACGACACCTTTCTTGGCTTTCTCTTCCGGATTTGCTTCCGAATGAAGGCTTTACAACTTTCTTGAATGGGACCTCCCCACGTCGTGTTACCTACATGACCCAGGAGTACTCACGGACCGAAGGGAAGGAACCAACTGCCTGAGAGCCTCCACGTGCTTGAGGGAATCACAAACCAAAGTCATGTCACAGCCTGTCGTGCCCCTTGTCCCCGACTGTGCCAGGGCAAGAATGCTGTTTCCAAAGCAGCGGTGACACTGTGGTTTACCAAGGCTGCAGGCAGAGAGCCCCATGTGCACACATGCAAATGCACACGGTCACACACCGGCACGGACACACGTAAGCGGGCACAACTACAGACACGTGCATGAACCCTGACACGGATCCCTATATTGTGGGAACATAACGAATCTTTTAAAAAGAAACAAACGTCATCTTATTTCTTATTCTGGCCAGGGAAGCTAGCTTCCCAAGCATATCTGTCATCTAACATTTCTCACAAGTAACTTGGAGGAAATCGAAAACCCAACGCTCAGGACACCTGCGTGGTTCAGCCGGTTAAGCGTCCGACTTCGGCTCAGGTCATGATCTCACGGTTTGGGAGCTGGAGCCCCATGTCAGGCTTTGTGCTGACAGCTCAGAGCCTGGAGCCTGCTTCAGATTCTGTCTCTCTCTCTCTCTCTCTCTCTCTCTCTCTCTCTCTCTGCCCCTCCCCCACTCACACTCTTTCTCTCTCTCTCTCTCATAAATAAATAAACATCAAAAAAGTTTAAAAGAAAACCCAATGCTCTGTATCTATTTGTAAATGTCTGCTGACCCCACAGGGCCAACTTATCTCCCACGTTCGCTGGGAAGGGCTGAGTGGCAGGGATTGTACCCAGTCTGGGATGTGTGGCCCCCTTCTCTTAAGGTTTCATTTAGTGACCTCAGATGGATAGCCCATGCTCTTTCTTCCCCTCTCCGCTCTTTCCGTTCTTTCTCCTTCCCTCATGCTCTGCTCTTGCTGGAACTCCCCTCCCTGGAAAGTCAGGAACCTGAATCGACCTCCTAATGTTAGATGTCCACAGTTGAGTGTGAGTCTGGGGTAGGGCAACGAGAACCACGTTGACTCTACAAAGCCTCAAATCTACACGGGACGGGCCTGGAGGCACAAGGAGCGGGGTCTGCACCAGAGGGCAGGCCAGACAGAGTGGTGCATCCCAGAGGGAGGGGGGAAGTTGTTCAATGCTGGAGTGCAGGGGAGCGGGCCAGGGCCAGCTGTGACGCCGCTGCAGAAGTGAAAAGGAGCGCCCCCTTTGGGCTCCACAAGGGAAGCCGTGCTGGATTTCTGCTCCCACCCACACACCCTGGAGTGGCCCTGAGGGCGCGTAGAAGCCCCGAGAATGGATCTGCAGCCCCACCTCCCCAGCCAAGGCAGCTGTGAACTGCCAGTTCACACACACTCACCCTTCTCATGCTCAGATCGCCCAGACCAAACCTTAGCCTGAAGAATCAACCCAGGGACCTAGAAGGGACTCCAGGTCTGTGCAGGAAAAAACAAAGATCAAGTAATACTCTTGAGAGGCAGCAGGGCCAGGAGCCCAGGCTCACCCCTGCCCGGCAATTGACCATGCATGACACACGGGTCGCGTCACTCAGCCTGGCTGTGCCTCGTTCTCCTCACGTCCACACTGGAGAACTAGTGGTTCCCACTCCCCAGGGTGGTTATAGGATGAGGTGAGGTCATACCCATCAGGCACTTGGCACTGAGCACACAGCAAGCGCTCAGTAAATGTTATCTACTCTTAGTCACCCGAAATAACTCCAAATTTCACTGAATTTTCCAAAATGACTGGCTGCTTCGGTTTCATGTATGCAAGATAATAGGTGCTCTTTCCCCAGCTGCCCACCTTCGACACGTATTCTTAAGGCACTCATCTTATGGGAAGTTTACGGCCAGTTGTCCAGATAGCGGAGCTCAAGACGAGGCTGACCTTGGAGGGCTTCCAAGTGGAGCGTTCCCACAAGGTGATAAGCTAATCCGCTAGGACACCGAACAAGCCTTGACTCTCCGGAGTCAAAAGTCTCGACTCTACCAAGTACAGGCTCTAAAAGTGACGAGCAGCTCACCACAATTCCATTTTTAGAGGCTGCCGCGGAAGAGATTTTGAACCAAGAGATGGAAAAACCACTGAGCCAACGTCCTTCCCTGTTTCCTTATGTCTGGTGCTATTATGGCATTTGCCTGTATGACAGATGTATGGCGTGGCTTAAGGCTGCAGTGAATGCCAACACCCACCGGCTCTCCCCGCCTCATGGCAACATCTCGTAGGCCCCACACGAATGGCATTTCTTCCCAAAACTCTCCCTGAATCTCCAAGTCTGCATTAGGTGTTCTCATCTTTCCCTATTACATCCGCTGGTCAAACTGTTTACTTATTTATGTCTCCTGCTAGACACCAAGCTCCAGGATGGAGGGCCATGGGTACTGCTGTTTTCAGCACTGTGCCCTCAGCACCCAGCCTGGTCCCTGGCACACAGTGGGTTTCCATATTCTTGTAAATGGATAAATGATAGTGATGAGGGCAATGAGTGTGAGTGTTTAAGAGCATTTTGGATGGATGTGGGCAGAGTGGTGCATAGAAGAGGGGATTCTTGGCCCTGCTCCTAGCCAGATCTGGGCAACTGGACAAGTAATCACTTCTGTTCAAAGACAAAGAAAAGGGGACTCTGGAATTTCCTAAAGTTGAGACGGGGGGAAGGGGGTGGTGTGCATATGTTAATGGCTCAAACAAACCCAGCGTGCAAAAGCAAAATTAATTTACAGACAACATTTCCAGAGTACAAATCCACAAAGTTCAGAATGCCTGTAGTAACACAAATCCCAGCTGTCCGAGTACGATTTGGACCAAGAGAGTCTGCACACGCACCTTGGCCAGAACAGAGAGAGAAGTTAGAACAGGAAGACCAGACTGGACCCGCTGCAGGGAGGAGGGAGGCCGATGTGGATTTAAGCCCGGTGCCAACATTCATGGCTGCGATTGGCTGCCATCCAGCTGCGGGCCTGAATCTGATAGGATGAGGGTCCGAGCCGGGCTGTGGGGTGCAGGAAGGGCTGGCCTGCAAAGGCTGCTGGGAAGCACAAGTGCCCAATGGTGGGGGGAGGGGGAGGGCAGGCCAGTAAACAGGAGGAAGTTTAGACAGCATCGTTCCCTGGGGCATTGGCCGCTTCTAGGTCACAAGCAAGAACTGCTAGCAGAACAGAAACTTGGCTGGAAAAAAAAAAATGTTTTTGAAGCTGCCGAGTGAACCTTGCCTCTTTCAGTGCAGCCAGTTCTCTTACTGTGATCTCAAAGTGGCGACGGGCAATTTCTGTGCTATCTTTGGACCAGCACCGCCAGGGCCAGGCCACCGGACGGAACTGGAAGGTGGGTCATTCGGGGACTTCTCACAGGGGAGCCTTTCCGAGGCAATCGGCCAATCCATACATGTTGCTGAGCACCTCCACGTGAGGTAGGATGCAAGAACCTGGAAGCAGGCTTCGGAACTAACCGGTTGGTGAGTTCGGACTTGAGGCCGATGACGCACAAGTGACACCCACCCGGCAGCTGGGTCCCCTTGGTGCCCGCATCATACCGTATCTTGGATGCGCTCACTTTGCTGAAAATATCAACAACACTCAGACCCTTCCTCAATTTCCTTCCAAAAACAAAATCTAAGAAACAGCACCAAGAAGTCTGCGTGCTTAGGTGGGGCGCCTGGGTGGTTCAGTCGGTTAAACGTCTGACTTGGGTCAGGCTTCGGCTTATGATCTCACAGTTCGTGGGTTCGAGCCCCGCATCGGGCTCTGTGCTGACAGCTCGGAGCCTGGAAGCTGCTTCGGATTCTGTGTCTCCCTTTCTCTCTGCCCCTCCCCCACTCTCTCTCTCTCTCTCTCTCTCTCTCTCGCGCGCGCGCGCGCGTGTGTGTGCGCGCGCGCGCGTGCTCTCTCTGTCTCTCTCTCTCAAAAATAAGGAAACATTAAAAAAAAAAAGAAGTCTGTGTGCTTGGGAGAAAACTAAAAGCTTAGGTGGGGTGGAGCAAAGCGGAGACTTTAAAATGCAACATTGTACATCTTGAACTCAAGCTTCCTCGGGACCCTGCCACACCCGTCAGCCTGCTCCACATGGGACCCTCCAGGCTATGGCGGATCTCTGGCCCTACTGCCCCCCTGCTTCCAGCTTTCTCTCTCACCCCTCACCTCTTAACCACCCTTGGGAACTTCCAATTCTCTCCCTTCTATACTGCAAAATAATGACGTCTCCCTGGTTTCCGCTTCTTAACACAGCTCCAGGACCACCTTTGAAATCTGGGCTCTGCTGAACCTGGCATTTGCTGTGGACGGGAGAAGGCAGAAGTGGCTGGTGAATACCGTCACTTTTCTCTCTCTCACCCCGGGATCAATTATTGTCTCTCCCCTGGTCTCTCTGCCTCCAGACTCCCCCGTTCAGTCGTAAACAAACCCTCCTAAGACATCGCTTCTTCAGCTCAGTTCAGAGCTCCTGAAAGCCAAAGTGTGTCATTTCCCCTCAAAGCTGCTCTTCCCTCCACGTTCAGCCTCACAACCATCCATCCGATGCCCAAGCTAGAAAAGCAATGTCACCTTGCACTCTCTTTCCTGAGTTTGCCACCAAAACTGTTCGATTCTCCTTCTGAAATGTTTCTTGGTCAAGAATACGGGTACAGGGAGTGCGCCGGAAAAGTGGTTCAGTGGAGGAAAGGCAAAGAAACTCCCATGAGTGATTACCCTACTAGAAACACATGGAATGGGAGAAGGGAGTTTTCCCTAAAGAAGGATGATGGGCACGACAGCATCTCAGCAAAGGATCCGGGAGCCACGACAGTCACGGGTCTCGAGAGCTAGCTTCAGAAATGTGCATACGAACACCCAAGCCACAAACATAGGTGGAGTTCAGACACCAGCCCGTGGTAGGGGGTTGGAAGGACTGGACTAGGGTGGGAGTGGGGAAGGGGAGTCCCAGAGAAAAGGCTTGAGGCAGACGTCCATTAACACAACTAGAGAGATGTTGCTTAGCTAGAGGGGCTGTAACAAAGTACCACATGCTGCGGGGCCTTAAAACACAGAAACTTACTTGCTCACAGTTCTGAAGCCTGGAGGTCCAGGTTCAAGGTGCCAGCAGGGCTGGTTTTTCTGAGGCCTCTCCCCCCTTCTTATAAGGACACCATTCGGTTTGGATTAGAGACCACCCTAATGGTCTCATTTTAACTTAAATTACCTCTATATTTTATTTACTTATTTATTTTGAGGAGGGGGGGAAATGACGGAAGGAGAGAAGGCCAGAGAGAGAGATGAAGGGCAGAGAGAGAATCTCAAGAGCCTCCACACTGTCAGCATGGAGCCCGCCGTGGGGCTCGATCCCATGGCCCTGGGATCATGACCTAAACCGAAATTAAGAGTCAGACACTCAACCGAATGAGTCCCTCAGGTGCCCCTTAAATTACCTCTTTAAAGACCCTCTCTCCAAATACACTCACATTTTGAGGTGCTGGGGGTTAAGACTCCAGTGTCTTAATTTGGAGGGACACGGTCAGAACCAAACTGTTGGTGGAAGGTCGCACCGGTGATGAAGCCGAGTGAAGAGGCCAGAGTCACTCAGGAGCCCCCTCGTGGCCTCCAGCCAACTCTGCTCCTGAGACCCTTCTCTTTTATGTCACTTTTTATACACTGACTTCCGAGGCAGGCTCGGTTAGGGGCTTTGAAGCATCATCAATCCTTAAAGCAGAATTAACTCAGTCAATCCAAACTGGATTCCATTCGCATCCAAAGACTGAAAAGCCTGCCCAGGTCACCTAGAAAGCTAAGGTCAGGTTTGCTTTTGCCACCGCGGTGAGTCAGCTGGGATTGCAAGCTTGCTTTTTACATCACAGAACTCCAGACCTGGGCATTATTACTCCATGAGACCCAGGAATGTACAGCTGGAAAAACTGAGGTGACTTCTTCAGGCCCTTCGTGATTCTATAATAGTAAGTAAGTCTGGTCGAAGAGTAAAAAGTTATGAACCATCATTTTCGAGGCCTCTTCATGTTCACGGGACCATGCTCTCACAGAAGGTTCTAGGAAAGAATGTGTTCCATGCCTTTACTTATCTGTAACTCAGCTTTTACATGCGAATTATATTTCATGTGGGACACAGGTTCATTTTATTATGGCCGATGTGATGTAAGAAGAAGGTGCTTCACAAAGGGAGAGTGGCCTGGGCCTATGGAGATCTTAAAATGACCAGCCTTTAGGGCGCCTGGGGGGCTCAGTCGGTTGAGCGACCGACTTCGGCTCAAGTCATGATCTCACGGTTTGTGAGTTCGAGCCCCGCGTCGGGCTCTGTGCTGACAGCTCGGAACCTCGAGCCTGCTTCTGATTCTGTGTCTCCCTCTCTCTCTGCCCCTCCCCACTCATACTCTGTCTCTCTCTGTCACAGAAACAAAACATTAAAAAAATTAAAAAAAAAAAAAAAAAAAAGACCAGCCTTTGCAGCTTGGGGCCCCCGTGTCAGAGAGATTTGTAACCACAGCTCCTTCCCTGGTAGAGCATCCGTGTTCAGGGGAGTTCAAGGTGGCTGTGAAACCATGCCTTTGTGGACCACCTTGCAGCCTCGAGCAAGGGTGTTCACAGAGCCTAGTGAGCAGGGAGCCCTGCCTCACCTTGCCCTTGGAGGCCTTTCACATGGATTCCCTGTGAAAACGCATCTCTGTTGGAACGCCCCCAAAACGGACCTGCCTGTCTGGCTGGCAGCCAGCAGCCCCGAGGGGGGCAGAGGAAGCCTGGGCCGCAACTGGGGTAAATGCCTCTGCTGCAAGCAGACTGCGGCACTTAAAGTCACAGCTCTCACCCAGCCTCCTGTAGGGACAGAAGAGGAGACTGTGATACTGTATTACCCTGTCAGTCACAGGGAGGCAATTCCTCAGGTCATCAGTCAAAAGCCTCCTTGGCAATGAGAAATGAGCCTGAACACCAGGCCGTTTAAAAAGATATTTATTGTGAAACGTGGATGCGGCGGCGCCTTCCCCGAGTCGAGACAGACGCTCAGCATGAATTACTCTGGCGAAGTCTAGAGAAGCAGGTGGCAGCTACCTGGCTACAAATGAGATACGGCCTCAAAACCAGCACCACACATCAGCACCTGGGAGGAGAGAGCACACAGGTGGAGGGCGGGGACGCGGGTCCTCGGGGCTGTGGGGAGGGACGATCGAGAGCCTGTGGCCCCGGACAGGCGGCCGACTTGTGGGGCTCCCCGCAGGGTCCCCAGGCCCAGGCGAGGACGAACAGGGCTAAATCTGATACAGGGCAAACCAGAGATGCCAGCGGACGTGACTCGATGCCTGAAACGTGCGGCAAAGTACTCCAGGGGCGCAATGCTCGGGGACGTGGTAAAACGAGACCGGTGACACATAGGCAACCACAGGAGCTGGCTGATGGAGATTTGGGGGTTCGTTATATTATTTTTTCTACCTCTGTGTAGATTTAAGGATTCCAATATTGCGGGGCACCTGGGCGGCTCAGTCGGTTAAGTGTCTGACTTCAGCTCGGGTCATGACCTCGTGGTTCATGGGTTTGAGCCCCGTGTCAGGCTCTGTGCTAACAGCTCAGAGACTGGATCCTGCTTCGGATTCTGTGTCTCCCTCCCTCTCTGCCCCTCCCCCACTCATGCTCTGTCTCTCTCCTCTCTCTCTCTCTCAAAAATAAAAATAAACCTTAAAAAAATATTTCCAATATTGAGACCAATTTTTGAATAAAATAGATCCTTATCCTGCCTTTATGGATCTCATCTCTCTGCAGATATATATCCCAGAGCATATGCCAGGCACACTTTCTAGGCTCTAAGAGAACCTGCAAACTACAGAATTATATTTTGGAGATCAACACACACACAGATATATGTATATGTATACACACAATTATCACATATGTGTATTGTATGTGTGGACACACATATTCACCAATATTATAATTGCTACATTTATATTTTATGGCATGTATACAGTCCTTTATGCATTTTTGCCATTTAATTTCATGAAAATCACATGAGCCAAGGGACTCAGTAAGTCATCCAAAGTCAAAGAGATACCGAATGCCAACTCCAGGTTTCAAGCCCACCTTGGTTTGACTCTAGAGCCTGGAACCATACCCACCCAACCATACTAACCCACACTCACTGGGGGTACAAAGAGCCTCCCTGTACAATCACGAGGCCAAGAGAAATGAGTGCCTTCTGTCGATGAGGCAAGGTCAGAGGGAGCCCGGCCTGCCCCACTGCTTCTGCCACCCTCCTCTGCCACACTCCTCAACACCACCACGACTTTCTATGCCCCTTTGGGCAAATCTGTGTGCACCTGAGGCCGCCCAAAGAGTGCCATGCGCCCACAGCCTCTGCCTGAGCAGGTGCTGGGCGTTATGTGACTGCCCACTCTCACACGTCTACATCTGGCTCCACAGCAGGACCCTGGAATGGAGTTTAAGAGCCAGAGATGAAGGACACAGAGTTTCAAGGTGGCCAAACAACTGTTATCTTTTAAATAAAATAGATTGCATTTGGTTTTCTAGTTATAAAGACAACTGGTTTCTACTGGAAGCAGACCTTGGGTTAAGAACCTGAGTGCTGGGCCGCCTGGGTGGCTCGGTCGGTTGAGCGTCCAACTCTTGATTTCGGCTCAGGTCATGATCCCAGGGTTGTGGGATCGAGCCCCGCATTGGCTCTGTGCTGAGCCTGGAGCCTGATTGAGATTCTCTCTCTCTCTCTGCCCCTCTCCCCCCTCGCACTTGCTCTCTCTCTCTCTCTCTCAAATAATAATAAAAGAACTTGAGTGCAAATAGTTTTGGGGGGAGCATCTACAGGGGAAGTGGGGGCATGAGTCAGGGAAAGAGGCACCGTGTGACTGAGCAGGCAGCCACTATGGGTAACACAAGGCTTGGTTCCACTGGGAAAGTCTGGGAGACTGTGCGGAATATACGTGAGTTTTCCCACCTGAGAGGTGAAGAAGCTGGGGAAGTTACCCTGCGACTCCCACCCACCACTGGCTGAATGCTGCTCCCGGCACTGGTAACTCTTCAGCACTTCTGGGCTGGTCCGTGCACAGGGCAGGCCCTCAGGTGGAAAGGCACAGGTACTTCAGTAGGGTGCCAGTGGTGCCTACCAGAACAGCCAGGCCAAGGGATACGGACAGAGCATCGGCAGCATTTGCTTCCCATGTGGGAGAACTCTTAACATTGAATGATGTCCTTACATCATTCTGGTGATTAAGCCCTTGGGGCTAACATGGTACTTCCCTGGGCACCCACACAATTCTGCCTCCACCGGATGTCTCATCGTGGCTTGCCCAGAGTGAGCTGCATTAACTGACTTTTCAAATTAACCAACTATTGGTTCAGGACTGTCATATGCTAGGGCTTACTCCTCCTTCTACCACTGTACACACACACACACACACACACACACACACACACATACATATGCACACTTATGGTTGTCTATGTGAAGGACAGTGCAGTGTCATTAATAAGAACGATGCCAGTAGGGCATAATTCCCAGACGAATTATATATATTATATATATTAATATATTATATATAATATATATAATTATATATATAATATTATGTATAATATATTAATATAATAATATATAAATATATATATAATATATAATATAATATAAATATATATTAATATATATTAATATATATTTATATATTATTATATTGACATATGTTATATATATAATATATAAATATAATACTATATAAATATATATTAATATATAATATATTAATATAATATATAATATATAAGATTGGAGAAGGGCGCCTGGGTGGCTCAGCAGGGTAAGTGTTCAGCTCTTGATTTTGGCTCAGGTCATGATGTCATTAGTCTCCCATGGCTCGGGGAATTCATGGGTGAGAGCATGAGGACCTGATCAAGTTCCACGGTATGGTGGGGCTACCACCAAAGAAACCAACAGCAGACCCCTCAACAACCTCAGCTTTGAGCGACCCCATTGGTGACTCAGCACAGCGTTTCCCAAACTTGACAAACATACAGATTTCCAGCTTCGTCTCCTGGTGATTCTGATTTAGCGGGACTGGACTGGTCCTAGAAACCTGACTGTTAACTCACAACTAAGTAATTCTTACAACTGAGCAAGGCTTGGGGCGCCTGGGTGGCTCAGTCGGTTGGGCGTTGCACTTTGGCGCAGGTCATGATCTTACCCTTGGTGAGTTCCAGTCCCATGTCAGGCTCTGTGCTGACAGCTCAGATCCTGGAACCCGCTTCAGATTCTGTCTCCCTCTCTCTCTGCCCTTCTCCTGTCTTCTCGCACACTTGTCTCTCTCTCTCTCTCAAAAAATAAATAAACATTATAAATAAATAAATAAATAAATAAATAAATAAATAAATAAAACAGAGCAAGGCTGAGAAATGATGACCCAGCAGAACCATGGATCGTGAATTTGGTGGGGGAGGGGAGGAAGTCCTAAATCACCTGGTAGCCCACAAGGTCAGTCAGTTTCCAACTTAGTCCAGATCAACCCATCTGCTGGTTATGTATTCATTCCTTCCATGCTGCTGTACCCCTCACCAACTAGGGCAGCACTTTTCATCCATGGCATTACTGACGTTTTACACGATTCTTTGTGAAGGGGGATTCCCTGGGCACTTCAGGATGTTTAGCAGCATTCTTGACCTCTACCCACAAATGCCAGGAACACATCCCCCACCGCCACTGTGTCAGCCAAACCTGTCTCCAGACATTGCCTTATGTCCCTGGGAGGGGGAGCAAAATTACACCTCCCCCATTGAGGTCACTGAACTATGGTGACCAACCATCCAAGTTTGCCCAGGACTTCCTGGTTTTAGCATTAAAAGTCCCACTTCCCGGGAAAACCCCTCAGGCAACTGATACCACTGCTCACCCAAAACACATTCCCTTTGAAGGCTGAGGGTAGCTCATATGTCACTGAAAAGCCCTTAATTCTTCCAGACAGCCAAGTTCAGATCTCAGCTGTGTAGAAGAACCTGGAATGGGGCTGCAGGTAAAAAGATCTTTGAAACATCCCACTCAATGGGGCCCAGAGAGGTCTGAGAACCCATCCCCTAGACTGTGAGCTCCACAGGGGCAAGACACCAACTGTGTCCTTCCCTGATGATACCTCAGTGCCCAGCAGAGAATATATAAAACATGGTCAGTAAATATTACTGATCAACTGGTGGATGGATGGATGGACAGATGGCTAGATGCATAGGTGCATGGATGGACAGATGGGTATATAACTAAGGGACTACAATTAAGTTTTCTAATCTTTCTAAGCTTCAGCACATCCCCTCCCATAGAATGTAGGTAATAATACCTTCTATGTAAGGCTGCTGTGAAGGCTGAATAATAAAACAAACTGCTGGGTGTGGCTTCCAGGATCAAAATTCTTCCTTCAGTGCCTAGCACATATAAATGCTGGCTCCCTTCTTCCTTTTCTGGGGTCCAGAAGAAGTAGTTAAATTTAATTAAATGATCTGAAATATGAGGAGAGGTAGGGGAGGCCCCACAATGCCTACGACACAGACAAACAGGGGCGAGGATGATTGCAAACACTCTTATCTTTTATTTCTCTCTTGTGGTCATAATTTCAAATTGTTCCTAATTCAGATAATGGATCCAATAAATGAGATCCCACAGCGTCCTGCCAAGTGCACTTTGTCTTGCGTGCCCTGGCATCTGGGAAACTTTCATAAACAGCCCTCTCTCTACCCATTAGGTTGGTTCTGCTTCTGAGCCATTTGGACCCTCTGGCCACCCGAATCACAAGGAGTTAATCCTCCCATCCACCCTCAAGTTCAGAGGAAGATGAGAAGAGCAGAAGGCAATAGCCCAGCCTTTACTCAGCAGTTTCAACCCCTTAGCTCAGCCAGGGGGCCCCTGGCCACATGTTCTTCTCAACACCATTTTCGTGAACCATCACAAGACCTGCTACCTGCCCCAAAGCCTCTTGGTTAGTGTCCTGCCTTGTCTTGGGTGCCTGTCTCTGAGACAGCTAGTCCATATGTCTGCTCCATAAGAATATGTTCTAAAGAGGCCAGATTCTCTCCTTGGGGAGATCTGATTTCTCCCCTCCCCCACCCCCTATTTCCTCAATACTTTATTTGCATACATTTCTCTATACAAGCCATAGCAAGTGAGGGCCAATCTGGGATTCAGAGTATGGTCGCCATGAAAATGGATCACTCACATTTCCCCGATTGTGGGAACACAGTTGACTGACAGCCCCAGCTGCCACCTGTCTGGCTGCATCACATTCCTGCTGAGGTTTACACTTCTCCCAGGCTACTCCACCCAATGATTGAGAACAGCACAGTACAGTGCCAGCCTGTTCCCACAGGGCATGGGACTCCTCTAAGGGGTGACTTTTCCCTGAAGACTCCTCATCAGCCTGGCCAAAATGTTCTTATACCTGTGCTGTGGTCTGAGGCTCTTCCTGCCCTGTTCTCCTTCCCACTCTCCTTTCACAGGTGTCAGGCATGGATTTAATCTGAAGGCTCGTCCTGCCTCTTCCTGTTTCCTCCCCCCATCATGCCTTTCTAGGCAATCCCTCAATAAATCTTCCACTTGTCTAATCCCATCCTAATGTCTGCTTCTTGGAGACCAAAACTAGCACAAAGGAAATGGCAGTTTGCCAAATTAAATAGGCTACTGATGTCTAAAGGCAGGTGTTTGCTGGAGTTTTCAGACCTATCAATGCAAGAATTCTTTCATTTATTTTATTTACTTAGTTTCTTTTTTATGAAAGCAGATGATGAGATTTAAAGTTTGGGGGCTGGCGACAGCAAGCTGATGGAGGGGATCTCAGCAGTACTGTCTCTCTACCCAGCGTGGAGTTGGTTTGGAGCCTCATAGAAGAAGGGGTGATAGCCGAAAGTTGAAGGAGTTGCATTAAGAAGAGACTGAGAGGATGCCTGGGTGGCTCAGTCGGTTGGGCGTCCAACTTTGGCTGAAGTCACGATCTCATGGTTTGTGGGTTCAAGCCCCCTGTCGGGCTCTGTGCTGATAGCTCAGAGCCTGGAGCCTGCTTCGCATTCTGTGTCTCCCTCTCTCTCTGCCCCTCCCCCACTCATGCTTTAACTATCTCTAAGAAAGAAAGAAAGAAAGAAAGAAAGAAAGAAAGAAAGAGAAAGAAAGAAAGAAAGAAAGAAAGAAAGAAAGAAAGAAAGACTGAGAAGTGGAGCATAAGCCATCCTACTGTGAAGTCCATACAACCAAATGTGGTCGAATTTGTCAGGGGCATGGGGGAAAGATAGTCACATACACAGTTGGTCACAGTCCACAGGGCACCAGCAGGAATGGCTATACCCAGTGGGGCAGTGTTTTCATTGAAAATTGTATCAGTTATCTATTGCTATATAACAAAGGACCTCCACACCCCTCAATTATTTATTATCTTGAAACAACATCCATTTATTATCACTCATGTATCTACAAGTCGGGTAGAACTTAGCTTCCCTAGGCTGGGCTCCACTGAGTCACCTGTGCTTCATGTAGTTCTCCTTTTCCTTGTACTACCTGGCTAGCCAGGGCATATTCCTCCCACGGCAATGGTAGAGGATCAAGAATACAGGGGGCAAGTGTGAGTCCCCCTAAGGTCACTTCCACACATATACCATTGAACAATGCAAGTCAGATGGTCGAGGATTCAGGGAATATACTCCACCTACGATGAAGCCAATGCAAAGGTATGGATGCAAAAAAGAGTGGAGACTCTCCTACCAGGACTCTATCAATAAAGGTAGACAAGGGTCACATGAGGAAGAGGCAGCCAAAGAGAAAGATTTGTTCCAGCACCTATAAGAAACGTTCCCACCCTGGAAATGGCATGAACCAACTGGAGAAACCTTTGAGTTTCTTTCATGTAACCTCATTAAAAGGTAAGAGTCCCCTCTTTCATGTAACGTTATCTTTCATGTAACCCCATTAAAAGGTAAGAGTCCCCTCTGCCTTGGTTTCTCTGCAATGCTCAGAGCTCTCCCTTCCTCTGACTGTCAGCCTTCTATTTGTCCTCATGCAAATTATCTTCACGGTAGCAAGATGGATGCAGACTGATCAGAAGATATTCCCTCAATCGTCCTAGAATGATCCAAAGTTGCCTGTGGAAAAGATAAACCAAACGTGGCCAAGTAAGGACATGTGCGGACTATCTCAGGGATGCATTACTCTCTTCTACCAAATCATTACAGCAAGAATGAGATTACACTGTCAGCCCCCCTCAACTCTTATATTTGCTACACAACAGGGTAGAGTTGATTCTACAAATGAAAGCATGGGCGCTCTTAGGAAGGGGAAGGGGGTAAAGAAAATGGGAAAGCAGGCAACCAGTGTCCACTAGAAGCAACCAATAAACATATTTCCTGTCCTCATGGGAACTTAGAGTCTAGCTGAGGTGAGAGCGATTAATGGCCACAAAAACATATCATTACAAACTGGGGTAAGTGCTACAAAGAAAAGAAACGAATAGGGTGTTATTGGGACAGATACCTGCGGACTCCCCTGGATGAAGAAAGAAGGCAGAGATAGAAGGGTGAACAGGATAAACTAGGTGGAAGAGACTGTACGTGGGAGACAGGGAACTGATGTGGTTAGAGCATCCCAGGAGCAGGAACAGGCTCCTGGACCAAAGGGATCATGGCACCAAAGGCAGCTGGGAGAGTGCCGGTGTGGCTAGAGCTCAGAGATGAGGGGGAAGACATGGGGTGGGGGGAGAGGGTAGAGTGGGGCTGGGCCATGCAGGAAAACCCTTCATGAGGTATTTTATCTTTATCCTAAGAGAAGATGGACTCTCGAAAGGTCTTAAGTAGAGAAGGGGCATAACTTGACTTCTGTTTCTTTCACTCCCATGCGCTTTGGAGAATGGGCTGGAGTTGACAAGAGTGGAAACAAGAGGCCTATGACAGGACAACAGAGGTAGTCCAGGCAAACAAAGCTGGGGGATTGCAGATGGAAAGAAATACATAGATCTGTTCGAGAAGCAAAATCAACAGGACTTGGTGGAAGATTGGGGAGGAAGACCAGGTTAGTAATCTCTGAATCTTGACCCTGCTTTCCATTAAGGACATCCTGATTTTTCTATGACCCTTATTCAATCGTCTGAGGAAGGCACACAAGTTGTCTTGGCAGCAAAGAGTGTAGAATGGACTCCAAGCCCAAATTCACCTGACACTGCCATGAACCCTCACTCGGCCAGCTCAGTGTGGTATTAACTACATGGGATTGTGGAATCCCAGGACGTGGGATTCCATCTTTGATCCTCACGAGCAAGAGAACTTCAGTGACCTATTTTAATCTCTTAAACTTCACTTTCCAGATCCATAAAATGTGGATTATAATACCCACAACTTGGGGTGGTTTTAATCTGGGTTGATTTAGGCAGAGGATACTTTGCAAAGGGTAAAGGACTAAAAAATGCTAGTTCAGCTGGTACACTTACAAGGAAAATCATTCTGAGAGTACATTTATCTAGTACAGTGGTTTCTGGCAATGGCTTGTTCTATATTTACTTAGCTCAAAAAAGGGAAATTGCTTCTTGGGTCTTTGTTGTGATGTTACATACCTATGTATGTAGGGGACAAAACCTCCCTTTGTGACTTGTCGCTGAAACCATTTCAAGAAGAGCACAAAGTATCCTATTTTGGGGACAGTTTTCTCCACTCAGAAAACCTGTCGTCAATGACCTGTCACCTTGTCTATAGTCCTCTTTGATAAATTACACAGGTGTTGAAGCCACAGGGGAGCAAATGTCCCAATGCACAATGGGATCAAAAGAGGCCGAGCGAAGGGCAGGATTGGTCCCAAGCATAGGCCTGGTGTCAGAAGGGCAGTATTTCAATTAGAGATGACTACAAATAGGCAAAAAAGGAAAATTCATTGACATGAAACAGAAAAGATCGGGGCTATGGCAGACTGAGGTGCAGCTGGATTCTGGGACTCGAACAATGTCGCCAGCTCTGTCCATCTTGTACTTCTGCTGTGTTGGCTGCAACGCAGACAGACTTTGCCCTCATGCCCTTCTGGGTTCACATCCAAGAAAAGAGAGACATTCTCTTCCAGGTAACTCCTGGGCAAGTCCTGGGCTTCACTCTGATTGGACCAACTTGAGTCAAATGCTCATCCTTCAACCAATCAGTTGGCCAGAAAGACAGAGCTCTGCAGCTTGGGTGGTCCTAGATTGCATGCCCATCAGTGGCAGAAGGGATACGGGCTGAGAATGGGGGAAAAGATGAAACCCCAAGAGAAATCAGGGACTACTGTGCGGGAGTGGTGCTGGGAATTCCCTATAGACAGGCATGGGGCCCTGCCTACCTCTTTCTCCTGTGAAAACACTGGGCCTACCCAGAAAATCCGGTTTAATCTCTCCATCTCAAGATGCTGAACTTAATCACATCTGCAAAGTTTCTCTTATCAGGCAAGGAAACCTATTCACAGGTTATAAGGATTAGGCCACTATTCTCTCTACCAAATTACCCTGTAGTTGTTAGTTGGGTTCAACCAATGGGAGGCACCTGCAGGTGATTGGAGGGTAGGAGGAGAGAGAGAGAGAGGTCCCCCTTCCTGAGCGCCCTCTCTGCCAGGCCAGGTCTGGTGTAGCTGCATTCCTCAGTGGCCGCAGCTCCTCAGTCTGTCCCCACAAACTTTCAGCTTTCACAGACTCCCCACACCCCATTCTCTCCTCTTGCCCTTTCAAACCCATGGGTGGTAATGGCTCCGGCTGTTGCTAGTCTTTGGATGCCTCGACATCCCTTGTTGCTTCTCAACTGAAACCATACTTCTTCTAAGAATGGAGGATTATTAAAGAATCTTAAGCCATTTGAATTGGATTGTTTCCTGCTAGGACCTTGACTTAAGCCATCTTTAAAACACTGTTTCTCCATGATTTTTTTCCCCTCCACATCAATACCTTCCCCTCCTTCTCCTCTGCCTACAAACCAGCTCAGGTTTCCCCAAACTTAAGATGACTTTCGGCTACCTAAAAATACCATAGTATTTCTTCCTTCTTTACCCCACCAACCTTCATAAACAACTGATCTGCACACACATGCATACTCTGTCTCTGAATCTGGTTTCTTTCCCTCCCTGAAAGCTCCTGAACATTTCCCTGTGAAGGTCACTCAGGACATCCTATGTCTCATGTCTCTGGGAGACTTTCAAAGAGAATAGAGACTTCTTCTCTACCTCTGGAGGGTGAGATACGAAACTTCACCCATACCTTCTGTCTGTTCCTTGTACATCTGGGCCCCTCCCTGATGGACTGATCCCACTCCTGCTTCTCATTTCATCATGTCATCATCTGTGAGCCCAAGACTCTGGCAGCTCAGAGTCCTGTCTACACCTGCCCCTTGGTCCTCTGCACCTGGACAGGACCCCTCACCACCTCCCAGATGGAGCTCCACCTTCAGCCACTGCTCCCTGTCCCATGCTACTGATTTCCATCTGGACATTCCTGACATTTTATGGATGTACTTCCACGAGACTGAAGCCCAGGACATTGTCTTCCCTCCCGGCTCCTCTTCCCTTGGTGTTGGTGTGCACCTGCCCTCGGGCGGACAAGCTGCCTGGAGGATAGCTGATGGTCAAGTCACCTGAAGGAAGGTTTCCAAAATACAGATCTCTGGGCCTCGCCCATGCCCCACTAAATGAGAATCTCAGACATTTGTATTTTACCGATTTACCCAGGTGATGGATAAATGGTGCTTGGGAAATCCTGGTTTAAACAACCTACCGAGATAGCTTCACTGTCCAGTACACTTTTACACTAAATTCTCTATTCTATTAATTAAAAAAAAAATAAATTAACAAAGCAAAGCAAGACAGTCTCTTGTACATTGTATCCACTACAGGTACTTGAGATGGTATTGGCTTGACAAGAGAAACTTCACGTACATTAAGTAGATATTCATGTACTTGTATCAACCCCTGTGTCCAACTCAAATGACCCATTTGGCAACAAGAGCGTGTTCACAAGGGGCGTCAGGGTAAATGAATAAGAAATGACGAAATAGGAAGGCTTCAAAAAGATAATTATAAGTTCTTCATTTCTTATCAAAACAAAAAAAAAACCCTTAGTAATATAAACAGAATGGAAATCTTCAGGACAGGATCTCAAGACATGCAAAGATCCATATCCAAGTTAGTCAGCTGCCTTTCTAACTAGCCTTTCATTTCCCCCAACTTTGTTAGCCTATGTTTGTTTTCCCAAGATTTACCAGATACACTCTCCCTTCGTGAGCCATCCAGAAGCTTGAGAATGTTCTCCGGCTGCATACATGTTCATCTTGAAGGTAACATTTCACTGACCACTTTTTTAAGAGCTCTGTCCAAACTTTTGTCTCTATAAATAACTCTGGTGGACTTTGGTGCTTGCTTTCAGCCGCTCAGAAAGAAATATTCCATGCTCCCTTCTAATTTCCATGGTTGTTCTTTCTCCAGAGTTTAGACAAAAGAAAGGGGAAAAATCTTAACACTAACACAGCTATATATATATATATATATATATATATATATATATATACATACACACACATATATATATACATATATACACGCACATACATACATACATATATATATGTATGTATGTGTATATATGTATACATATATATATATATATGTATGTGTATATATAACCTCTAAGTTTTGGACGCTAACCAACTCCAAACTTCAGAAATCGGGAGCCAAGTTTGCCCTGGGCTGATTAGTAATAAATCAGTTCTTCCTCCATGCCCTGGAAGACTATCGAGGGCATTGTCTTGATCCCCTATAACAAGTACCACAGACTGAGTGACATATAAACAACAAGCAATTTATGTCCCACAGCTCTGGAGGCTGAAAAGTCCAAGATCAAGGTGTGGGCAGATTCTGTGGCTGCCGAGGATCCGCTTCCTGGTTCACAGATGACCGTTTTTTTGCATCCTCCCACTGCAGAAGGAGAACCACCTAGCTCTCTGGCCTCTTCTTCCAAAGGCATCCATCAGGTTCATGAGGACTCCACCCTCATGACCTAATCACCTCCAAAGGCCCCACCTCCAAATACCACCACATTGGGATTAGGGTTTCAACATGTAAATTGAGGGGGGGACACAAACATTCAGTCCACTGCAGACGGTGTCTGTCTCCCTGTGCTCTGACTGTCCTGGTCTGGAGTCCCCTGCCAGCCCTCTCTCTGCATCTAAGCAGTGTCATGAGCCCAAGGCTCTTGGGTGCCTGCCCAGGCAAATGAGGCTGGGGACACAGATCTCGTGGAGCTGGAAGCCTGCTTCTCCCCCTCCAGTGCAGACCAGACCAGACCACAGAACAACTCTGGCGTGGCGGGAGCGTCTGCCTCTTTTGCCAAGCGCCAGGCAGCAACAGACTCCCAGCCAACATCCACGTCATCTTGCCTGCCTTTTGCAGGTGATAGAGAAAAGGCGCTGCTGTGATGGATTCTGACCCATTGCCTCCTTTGGCTACAGGTGAGAACTGCTTCCAATGCAGGAGAATCTGCTGCCCTCAAGTATAGACGCAGTCAGAAGTTTCTCATGCTGACTCCTCCCTCTGGGATGGTTCCTCTCCAACCCCATCCAGGTGAGGCCTGAAGATCCTAGAATTCCCATGCTTGACAGAGCCTTCAAAACTGTCTCAGCAAGGGACCAGGGCTCCCGACTCTCAACCCTGTGCTCTTTCCATGAGTGCATTAGTCCGGGCTCTCCAGAGAAAAAGATGACACGTAAAAGTCACCAGCACAACAGGGCACTTCCACTTTGGAACTGGAAGCCTATCAACTTAAAGCAGCTTCACTGGGGCACATGAAGGTCTTGTTCAGCATCAACAGAGGCTTGCTAAGCTTGCCTCGACCCTCAGAAGGAACACGAAGCAGGTGTGTGCTGTTCTCCCATGTCCACTCGATGTTTCTTTGGGACATTCTTCTGCCCCCAACCCATGAGGGCGGCTTGTGGGTTTATCAGTCATGGTGCCCTGCCCACCTGCCATGGGAACCAGATAGATTGAGCTATCCTTTCTACCTGTGGTAGGCAGACTAATGGCCTCCCAAATTTGCCACATCCTAAGCCCCGGAACCTGTAAATCCGTTCCCTCACATAAGGAGGAATTAAGGTTGCAGATGGCATTAGGGGTGCTAATTAGCTGACCTTCAGATAGGGACGGTAACCCGGGTTATCTAGGTGGGCTCAAAGTAATCACAAGTGTTCTTAACAATGGCAGAGGGAGGCAGTTAGACCAAGCAATGTGAGGATGGAAGCAGGGTCAGAGAGATGCTTCGTCGCTGGCTTTGAAGATGAAAGGAGCCCGGGCCAAGGAATGTGTGCCGTCTCTAGAAGATGGAGAAAGCCAGGAACCAGATTCTCCGCTAGTGCCTCCAGAAGAAATATAGGCTTGCCCGCACCTTGACTAGAGCCCAGTGAGATCTATGTCTGACTTTAAAACTACAGAACCATAAGATAATAAATTTGTGGGGGCGCCCGAGTGGCATAGTTGGTTAATCATCCGACTCTTCATCTCAGCTCAGGTCATGATCTCACAGTTTGTGGGTTTGAGCCCTGCATCGGGCTTTGCCCTGATGGCGTGGAGCCTGCTTAGGATTCTGTCTCTCCTTCTCTCTGCCCCTCCCCTTCTGGTGCTCTCCCTGTCTCTCTCAAAATAAATAAACTTAAAAAAAAGATAATAAATTTGTGTTGTTTTAAGCCACCAAGTTTGTGATAATTTGTTACAGCAGCAAATGAATACACTACCCTATCTTCTAGGAACAGTGATTGGTCCGGGAATGGACTTGATATCCAAGAAGGGCCAATAGAGAACCTTTCCTGATGAGTATCTGGCCACTGGAGAGAGAATTCCCTCCCCTGCTGAGGATGTCAGCTGGAATATAGCTCAGTGGGTTGTCTAACTGCATAATTAAGCCAATATTCAAAGAGAGGCCTAAGTTGATAGAGAGAGATAGTACTCTAGATCCAACCTTGCCTGAAACACCCAGACTTCCCAGTTACACAACCGACTGAGTTATCTTTTGGGCTTAAGCTAAATTGAACTGGCCATTTGTTGTTTGCATCTGAGAGAGTCCTGCCAAACATGGAATGCCAGCAGTAACTGGTCCTGTGATTCTTAGCTTTATTTTTTTTTTGGCGGGGGTGGGGGGGGGTGGGGCACGGGTCGTAGATTCCTCTAAAATTCTAAAAGAAAATAAGAATAGACATGACATTTCTTGAGAACTAAACTGCTTGGTTCCAAATCTGGGCTCCCGGGCTCCAGCAGCACCCAGACTCCTGACCCACAGAAACTGGGAGAGAAGACGTGGATGTTGTTTTAAGGCACTAAGTTAAGGTAACTTGTTACGCAGCAGTAGATAAGCAAGGCACCAGCTTTTTCCATCCTAGAGGTCTCTGAGTGTGAATCGTGAGTCCGTGAGGCTGGGAGCTGCCTCAGGCTGTGATGGCCCCCTTCCCATGCAGAAGGCAGGAGACGTTGATTTGAGGCGGCTGGTGGATTTGCCTTTCACGTACTCCTAGGCAAGATACTGCTTTCAAACTCCCAAACCCAAGGCCACGGATTCTGTGCCACGCTGCAAGCTGTTCTCTGCTTCCTGAGACTTGCACCTGTCAGATATTTCGGATAACTCTAAAATGAGAGGGAACAGTGCAGCTGTGGTTATGTGTTCTCAGCACCCATTCAACCCTTCCCATGGTAATGGCGATCCCAGTTTTCCTTTGGGAGAACATGTTTTTCTGACTCAACCCAGTGGCTTGGGAGAGGGTAACCTCTACCACCCCCCAACCCACTACTCATTTCCAGAAGTGAGCACACGATACTGGTCTGACCAATCATGAATGAGATGGGAAAATTGGGGCAGAGCAGGATTTGGTGGGAGGGGAGGGGGGATCTCGGAGTTCTGTTTGGACATTCCAGCACTTGAGAAGCCTGTTAGATATCCAAGTGGAGACACCACAAAGGCAGGTGGATGTTCCAAAGGAGAGTCCAAGGCAGAGGTCCAGGCTGGAGCTATGAATTGGCCAAGAAGCAGCCGCATGTGGTCAGGATCAGAATTATGAAGCTGGATGAGGTCACCTAGGCAGAGAGGATGGGTAGAGAAGAGACGAGGTTCAAAGCCCCAGCTCTGCGGGACTTCAGCCTTTAGAGAGCTAAGGAATGATGGACACTTAGCAAAGGAGACTGGCCACCCGGCTGCAGGAGGAGGATCCGGAGAGGAATTGTCCCCAAAGCCAGAGAAGAAAGCATATCAAGGAGAACATGACCAACCGTGTCCCGTACTCCTGATAGGGCACGTCAGATAAGGGCTCAGAAAGGACCATTGGACTTAGCCTCAAGGCCATCCCTGGAAACCTGAAGTGCATTTTCAGTGGGGCAGAGGGACAAAACCCCGATGAGGGTGGGTTCAAAACGAATCAGATGAGAGAAAATGGAAGCAGCAAGTATGGACAATTATTCAAGGAATTCCTTGAACCCATCAAGTATTAATTTTTCCTGAAGCTACTGTGAACTGCTTTCTGTTGCCCATAACCACACATGGCCAGACTAATGGAGGAGGTAGACAGGAGGCAAACACCAAAGGAAGGTACTGAATATACCTAATATGCCAGGAACTTCACACACATTGTCTCATTTCATTTTGACTATATATAATAACCCTATAAAGCAGGTGTTCATTATCCTCATTTTAATGAGAAAGAAAGTGAGGCCCAGAGAAATGAAATACACTTGCATTCAAAGTGGCGTTCAAACCCAGATCAGACTCCAGATCCTATAGCACCACTAGGTCAGGGACAAACGCTACTGAAGAAACCAGAGAGTCACTGAGGCCCTACTTTTACATTCAGAAATGCACCGTGGTTCTCAAACTTCAGAACCACCTGGAGGGCTTGTTAAAACCAGGTTGCTGGGCCCCAGATCAGCACTGGGTGGCAGGGAGGGGAGAGCCTGCATTTCTAACGGGTTCCACACTCTATTGACACTGCTGGTCCGAGGACCACACTTTGAGGACCACGGATTCGTACCATCACACTCCCTTGCTCAGACTCAGGGTGCCTGAAGAGCCCCATTCGGAACTCAGATCTCTCCATCCACCTTATTTCCAAGCTACTAGAGGGAACCTCACAGCACTAGATTGGACTCCTTCAGGCTCTTCCTTTGAGAGCTGACACCTGGCATTGGGAGGTCATATAGAAGGCACTTAGTTTAAAATGTCCTGTATTAAAGGGCACCTGGGTGGCTCAATCGGTTGAGTGCCCTACTCTTAGTTGTGGCTCAGGGCATGATCCCAGGGTCGTGGGATTGAGCCCCGTATCAGGCTCCGTGCAGAGTGTGGAGCCTGTTTGAAATTCTCTCTCTCTCCCTCTGCCTCTCTCCCCCACTTATGTACTCTCTCTGTATATATAAAATAAAAAATTATTTTAAAAATGTCTTGTGCTAAAGAAAAAAGCCTTGCATTGTAAAAGACTCCATATTTATCATCACATAGCTTATAATCACTCATAATCATAATTATCAACGTAAGACATAGAATTCTCTGAATTCCACTATTTCAGAAAGTTTCTTTGGGAAGTTTGATCAGAGTGTAATCGAGGGGGAATAGTTCTCTCCGGTGGCTTCAGGTCAGGCTGCTACAGACAGCACTATCCAGAAATTTCCTCTGGTGGGCAGCCGCTGTGGGATGACATGGAAAACAACCCATTTGAGCCTCGTGAAAACCTTGCACAGGCCCCTTGGGCTGAACAACCCACATCCCCGACACTTTCTAGAATTATTTTAATGGTCATTGACTTTTGAGAGAGAGAGAGAGAGGGAGAGAGAGAGAGAGCGAGCACAAGCATGGGAGGGGCAGAGAGAGAGGGAGACACAGGATCCAAAGCAGGTTCCAGGCTCTGAGCTGTCAGCACAGAGCCCAATGCAGGGCTCGAACCATGAATTGTGAGATCAGGACCTGAGCCGAAGTCGGACGCTTAATCAACTGAGCCACCCAGGCCTCTGCCCCCAACACTTTCTACCCAGACCTTAGTTCCCAACCCTAGAATTGTATGTCTGCTCTTCGCTGACCCTGCCTTTCCTCTCAGCCACAGAGTAGGGCTGGGTCTCTTTTGGGAGTCTGCATCAATAGGGGAGAAAGCAGGACTGAACAGAGCATTGACCTTGAAGTTGGACATATGTGAATTCTCTTCCAATCAGCCAGGGAGTAGCTGCGTACCCCCCCCCCCCCAGCAAACTGCTTGACTCCCTGAGCCTGTTTCTTCCTCTATGAAACAGAGACAAAAAAGAAACACCAAATAGGCTGCTGGAGTGGATCATCAAAACTATTTGTCAAATGCCCAGAATAAAGAATGTTATTAACAGGGTTGTTTAATCATTCATGTAGGAGCTGGGGATACAGCAGTGAAGAAAGGAAACAAAACTTTCTGGGGCGCCTGGGCGACTTAGTCAGTTAAGCGTCTGACTTCAGCTCAGGTCATGTCAGCTCGTGGGTTCGAGGCTCGTCAGTCTCTGTGCTGACAGCTCAGAGCCTGAAGCCTGCTTCAGATTCTATGTCTCCCTCTCTTTCTGCCCCACCCCCCCCCCCTCTCAAAAATAAATAAACATTAAAAAAAAACACAAAACTTTCTGCCCTACTTGACCTGGGAAGTCTGGTGGGAACAGTCCAACAATTTGTGTTATTACATGACATTAAAAGGAGCTAAGTTTTTTGGAGGGGAGATAGGGTCCATCTTGGCAGAAAGTTTGCAATTGTCCATAGGATGGTCAGAGAAGGCCTCGTGGAGAAGATGTTCCTTGAGCAAAGACTTGAAGGAGATGAGGGGTGAGCCATGTACCCTGGGACCAGAGAACTTGGGGCAGAGAAGACAGCAGGCACAAACGCTCTGTCTGAGATGGGGCATTCGGCATGGGTTTGAAGATAAGCAAAGAGGCCACTGGGCCAGGGCAGAGTGTGCAAAGGGAGGAAGATTAGCGATGAGGCCAAGGCATAATTATTTGGCTTTTTATTAATGGAAGCTATAAGCCAAAGGTAAGTCACAGCTGCTCTAAGTCAGTTCGCCTGGCGACAGCTACTAAAGTCATGTTTTAAATAATTGTGATGCTTTATACATGACACGGCAGCCCTTGGTAAGCACATTGTGTGATGGGGTCTTTCCAGTTGTAATCAAAAGTGACCTTCACTAATACCAACAAAACCCAGATTCCCCAAGGATAGAACTGGGAAATGAATCTCAGTGAATCCCCATGTGCGTAGGGGCAGCTGGATCCCGGCTCTTGTGCCCAGACACCTGCCTTCCTTTGGAGATCTGTCACCACCACCAGCGTTCTGGCCACTAGGGGGCGCTGCTCCCCACTTAACGCCCTCTCTAGCCTTCATGAGGAACCGTAGCACAGCAGCGGGGTCAAGACTGACCAGGTAATCAGGGTTTGCAAATACAAGAGGAGAGCAAAGGGGAACTAACACAGGGACTTATGGAAATATGATCACCTGGGGATCTAAGCCAGACCTAGATTCCAGCTCCCAACCAGCCTCTCTGAGGTAGGCACCTTGTAGCATTTATTTATTTAACACATCCCCATTGGGTGAATACCATGTGCCCAGCACTGTGCTAGACAGTGAGAATATGAATAAAAGAGGCATAGATCTTACACTCAACCAAGAAATCGATACATAATCCCAAAGTGGAATAGGCCAGTGAAGGAAATGAAGAGGGTGTGGTGATAAAGAATACTGGAGCTGATTTGGGGTGGCCAAGGAAGACCTCTTGGAAGGGGTGACCTGCAGTCTAAGACTTGAAGAGAAGCAGCCAGCCTTGCACAGGTGGAAGGGAGACAGTACCAGGCATGGGGAGAACCCATGTGAAGGTCCTGAGTGGACCAGAACCTTGAGATGTTAGAGAACCAGGAAGTAGCCCCAAGAGGCTGCTCAGTGGGCAGTGGAAGGGGCAGGGGGATGCAGTGTCTAGATGACACATAGACGAGCCTTTGTCCTAGGCTTGTAATGGATGCTCCTGAAGGTCTTGAAGCAAGGTATTTCCTGTATGACCACACAACAACCCACAACAAGCTCTGTTAGGTCACATGCTCTTCCAGTGTGACCTGGCCACATCCTCATGGAGAGGTAGGGTCTGTGTTCCCACCCCTCAGTGAGGACAGGAGCTGGGACTGCCATCCCCAGTGGAGGTGGTGCCATGTGACTCCAGAAGACAGGTCGTCCAAAGGATACAGATTCTGCCCAGCTCATCCCTTTTGGGACACTTGCTGTATAGAAGGCCAAGGAAGCCCAGGTAGAAGCTTACATGGAGGGAGAGATGTGGAGAAAAACTGAGGCTCCCAGACAATAGCTGATAGCAACCGCCAGACTGATGAGTCAAGAAGCCTTCAGATGACTCCAGCCACCAGTCTTGCTGAGCAGTCCCAGCCGAGGTCCCAAACACTGGTAGACAGACAAGCCACCCCTGCTGTGCGCTGTTTGACTTCTTACCCCACAGAATCCATAAATGCAGACCTTATTTGTCTGACACCCCCATGTTGTGGAGGATGCACTAGGCAGTGCTGGGGAACTCGAAGAAATACAATGGCTCCCTGGGGAGGGGACCGGCCCGGACACAGACGCCCAGTGGAAGCACTTCCCTAGACATTTCCATTCCCTGCAGGCTAGATCCAAAGAACAAGATCCCTCCTTCTCCCTGACCTGAGATAAAACCTCCAGCCCCCTTTTTCTGTCTGAGGAACACTGCACACCCAGGCAACTGACCTGGGAAAGAATGTTTCCATCTAGCCAAGGGCCCCCAGGTAGGATGGACAGGGCCTCACGGTTAAGGACCATATAGAATAAACAGAACATGGTACAGTCACCCAGATGGCCCCACATAGTGCACACACCAGGGAGTCATTTCCCTGCTTCCACTCTTTTTTTCAATGTTTATTTATTTTTGAGAGAGAGAGAGCAGGGGAGGGGCAGAGAGAGAGAGGGAGACACAGGATCTAAAGCGGACTCTGTGCTGACAGCATAGAGCCCGATGCGGGGCTCAAACTCACGAACTATAAGATCATAACCTGGGCTGAAGTCAGATGCTCAACCGACTGAGCCACCCAGGTGCCCCTCCCTGCTTCTATTCTTGAGTCCAGTCAGCTCATTCATCCAAGAACACGTCCACCTTAATTTTATATTTGTAACAAGCATGTGTCAAAACTAATTCCTTTTTCCATGATATGTAGCATTTCATCCCTTCAGTGTTTCTGCTTCCTTTTAAATGTGGCTTGCTATTTTGCCTATTTTAGTATTTTAAAGACTTTTTTTTTAAGCCATTTCATCCAAGCACATCTATCTTAATTGGCTGAAAATCCTTGAAATGCTGAAATGTAACTAAATGAGAAAAATGCATCCAGAGTAAAGGGCTGCTGCTGGCCTTCGAGGTTCGGTGCCCAGGGTTCAATGCCTCATCTTCTGATGCAAAATTCAAAATCCAGAATGCAAAATTCATTCTTTGGGGCAATAAAATGAATGAATCATTTTTTTTCTTATATTACTAGAAAAGAAATACATGTTGATTGCAGAAATTTTAGAAAATGTATAGCTGAAAGGAGGAGGAGGAGAATAGAAGGAGAGGGAAGAAGGAAATTACAAACAACCACTATCGTTACCCATAAAGTCATAATTTCTCATTAGTACATCCTGGTAACCTACTCGGCCTTTTTTTTTTTAATGTTTATTCATTGTTGAGAGAAAGAGTGTGAGCAGGGGAGGGGAAGAGAGAGGGGACAGAGAGTCCAAAGCAGGCTCTGCACTGACACCAGCGAGCCCAATGCAGGGCTCGAACTCAAGAACCGCAAGGTCATGACGTGAGCTGAAGTTGAACACTTAACTGACTGAGCCACCCAGGCACCCCTATTAGGTCTTAATATGCTCATTTTGTGCCAAGCCAATCTCTCTCTTGTTTTCATTCATTCATTCACCGCACGAACTTTACGAAGCACCTACTATGTACAGGGTCTGTCATAGGCAATGAAGCTACAATGATGACCAGACAACTATGACACAGCCAGATACCTGCTATGGTGGGAAAATAAAGGGCACTAGAGGGACACATGGGAAGGCCCCCAACTCTGCCAGGTTGGGGCACCAGGGAGAGATGTCTAACGAGGCTTAACAAATGGGTAGGAATCAGCCAGGTGGCAGGAATAAGGTTTTGGGGGCCAGGTTGAAGGGGAAGTGGAGAGAGTGGTTCACACATTGCAGGACCCAGGAGAGGTTTGTACGCTGGAGTCTGGATTCCAAGGAAGGGCATAAAGCCAGGCCAACTCACAGACGTGAGATCATGAAGGTCCTTTATGGGAGGAGAAGGTGGAATCTCTGTGGCCTGTGGGACGCTAGGGTTTGAGGAGGGGTGACAATGAAGGCAGGGGGACCGGTTAGGAGGCTCTTCTCCAGTAGCCCTGGCTGGAGATGCTAGAGGATGGTGGAGAAGAAGAGGAGAGCACATACTAAAGAGACACGTAGGAGGGTAGAATCATCAGGACTTGGTGGGTGACCAGATATGGGGGTGAAGGGAAGACGGAAGTCAAAAGTGACTTGTGGGTTTCCACAATTAACAAGTAGATATATTCATGGTATTGTCACCAAGAGAGGACCCAACGCATGGGACGTGTGCAGTTTCTGACATAGGGAGCTCCAGGTTTCTATGGGATGTCCAGCTGGAGCTGAACAGTGGGAGGTGAATGAAGTTTGCCTTTGTCACTTGTGACTGTTTTTCAGGTTCCCTGAATAACACCTGTCTCTGTCAAACTTCTCACATTGGTGGGGCGCCTGCGTGGCTCAGCAGGTTGAGTGTCCGACTTTGACCCAGGTCATGATCTCATGGTTCGTGAGCTCGAGCCCCGCACTGGGCTCTCTGCTGTCAGTGCGGAGCCTGCTTTGGATCCTCTGTCCCCCACTCTCTCTCTCTGCCCCTCCCTCCATCACGTGTGCACGCGGTCTCTCTCTCAAAAACTAAATAAACATTTTTAAAAATGCATTACATTGGTAATTAGCAGTTTCTCTACTTGGATACCGGGTTTCGGACTCTGCTCCTTACCTAATTCTGAAGCAAAAGGTTATAAAAAGAAAAGGCTAAACAACTCGTTTTGTCTATAGAGTATCAACATTCAAATCAAACACACAAACAAGTAGAAAGCAAGTAGTGGATTTACGTAAGTGTGTGGCCATGTAGAGTCTCCACCCACGGCATCTGCACACCCACGGACATGTTCCAGTCCTTATGCAAGGGACCCATGTCACCAGGTGTGCATGCCGTTGGGGCTCAAGATCACACTGCGGAGGTAGTGCCACTCAGGCTGAGAACAACGATCGGTGAGGACGACCCCTCCATCCCACAGCTGGCTGAAGACTTGTCTCTTGGCAGTGGCTACAAGGCATCTTACAAGGAAGAAAGGAAGACTAAGGATATGAAAAGAAGCCACTCGGAAGATCTGACGGTGTTTTACTCAAATCATAGCCCAGCGTGGGCACCTTCTTATGCTCACTCCTTTGACTCTCCCTCCCCTGACCCCCACAACTGGGAGAGACGCCCCCATCAGGCTGAGCCCTACTTTCCAAGCCTTGACTGTCAGAGTAAACCACAGCTGGCTGCGTTCGCTCCTCGTGGAGAATCTGGACATTTCTGAGCCACCACAGCACCCGCTTCGGTTCACTTTTCATTCGGATCTCCGGAGTCTCAGATGCTACAGCCCAAAGCCTTTTAAATGGCTCCTCCGGCCCCATCTTGAGGTCTGCCTTCCTAAGTCATTTCCCACTGCACCAGCAGGGAACACGGTCAGCTCCCTGAATGGATTTATGTGATACATGCCTTTGTAGCTTCAGGAAATGGGCCAAAAAGTTTTCAGGTTATTAGTTTGTCCATTCACCCATCCATCCATGTAATAAAATGTTTATCGAGCACTATGTCTTCAGGATGCAAGAGCAACAAAAACACACCTGGCCCCTGCCCTCATGGAGGTTATAGTCCAATGGTGGCAACAGGCATTAATCCTGGGGCTCAAAACAACTACTCCTATTCAGCAAGGCTGCCTGCCAAAGGGAACAGGAGGGTGTCTCATGCATCTCTGGCCATGACCAGAGACCTGGAAAAACCCCAGATTCTTTGTCACATGCTCCCCCTCCCGTAGGGTACAAGAATCCACATGTTCATCGGGTCCCTTAAGCTTTCTACTTCTATGTATCTCCAAGGAAGCTACGCAAGCTTGCATTCCTAACAATGGCCTAGATAAGGAACTGGAGACAACCTATCAGCTGCTTTAAGAAGCTACCAAGAGGGGCGCCTGGGTGGCTCAGTCAGTTGAGCATCTGACTTCGGTTCAGGTCACGATCTCACAGTTTGTGGGTTCGAGCCCTGCGTCGGGTCTGTGCTAACAACTTGGAGCCTGGAGCCTGCTTTGGATTCTGTGTCTCCCTCTTTCTCTGCCCCTACTACCCCCCTCAAAAATAAATAAACATTAAAATTTTTTTAAAAAAATAAAAGAAGTTGCCAAGAAAAGGGGTGCCTGGATGGCTCAGTCAGTTAAGTGTCCAACTTCAGCTCAGGTCAAGATCTCATGGCTCCTGAGTTCAAGCCCTGCATCATGCTGTCTGCTGTCAGCCTGGAGCCCACTTCATATCCTCTGTCCCCTTCTCTGTCCCTCCCCGGCTCATGCTCTTTCTCTCAAAAATGAATAAGCATTTAAAAAAAAAAAAAAAGGTGCCAAGGAAAATGTTTGATTACTTGAGCATTCAACTAACATAAAAAACAAACCACTTCCTTGAATTAAAGCAACGTTTACTCTCAGCATGCCAAGGCATCCCGACCAGGTGAGATACCACCTCACTCCTTCGCACCCAGGGCGGCTGCATCTCTGCTCTGCCAGGCATCCACCCTTGCCTCCAGGAGAACAATGTTTTAATTTTTGGCATTTTCATCTCTGCCACAAACGATTAAAGTTCCACTGAAATTGAGAGCTCTCAGCAGTGGAGCCTCAGGATGGTGCCACTGTATCCAAGATGAACTTGCCCATCGTGGTAGAAGCTGAGGCACCCACAAACGTCGGCTACTCCATGAAAGGACAATGGACAAATGTATGGATTATGCTTTCTAGATTTCTCCTACTTGCCAAAGAAATTGCTTAAGCAAAATCTCAACAGAAGTGATTGGAAAGGAAAGGACTAGCTGACAGAGAAGTGTTTAAAAGTCAAACATTTCAGAAAGGGAGATGTCACGTAACTAAAAACAGAAGGGCTAAAGCAGAAAGGGGGATGAACTGCTATGGCCACAGAATGGAGTAGGGCTCAGCAACGAGGAAGTGCATAGACAACTCAGGGGACAATTCAAAAGGCCACACAGGGCATGTCTCCATCTATATGACATTGTGCAAAAGACAAAATGGTGGGGCAAGAAACAGATCGATGGTCACCAGGACCTGGGGAAGGATGGAGAGGTTCGCTATGAAGGGGCACAAGGGGATTTGGGGGGTGATGGAATTCTTCTCCAGTGTTATGGTGGCAACACAACTATGTGAATTTCTCAAAACCCCAAAAAAGGATGGATTTTGCTATATGCAGATTGTGCCCCAAATTTTAAAAATTGAAGTGTGGGGGAAAAAAAACAGGGGAAAAATACTTAGAATAAGCATGTCAAACCCTTAGGTAATTCAGATTTATATGCACACTCCAAGACCCAATAGAGAGATAGGTAAAGAATATAAATAGATCACGTGTATGGGCCAGTACAAATCGTAAAATAAGCATGGGGGGAAAAATACATGATGTTAAATTTTAACGCAGGCTAAAGCAACCTTGACCTATTATTTTCAACCTACCCAATTTGGCAAAATTTCACAAAATAAACAACATGTAATGCGGGCCAAGCTGGAACGAAATGAGAACCTTATTCATTACAGGCACTGTTATAAATCGGGATGGCCTCTTTGGAGAGCAGTATTATATAACACATTCCCAATAATTTCATTCCTGGAAACTTACACTACAGAAATAACTCAACAAAAGCAAAAAGCTGTATGTCACAAATATGTTGATTACTTTCTCAGCTATTACAGAAAAATAACAACTAGAAACTAAATGTCCAACAGTAGAATATTGTGTTGTAAATCATGACATATCCACTAAAAATGTTTGGAACACTGAGGAGAATTTAAAAATGCTAATGATGTAGTCTTGGTGAAAAAAAAAAAAGTACAAAACTGTATGTGTAATGGTTTCTCACCATAAGCAAGTTCTAAATTTTATTCCCTGTAAGGAAAAACATCCCATATATTTCAAGACAGCAGGAGCCAGTACTATTTGGAAAACAAGGACAGGGATTATGTCAAATTCCATTTCTCTTCCTTCTCCCTTACCAGCAGTGTTGGAAAATCCCATCTTCTAAGCCTTGGTTCCTTCATTTGTAAATTTAGAAAATAATGAATGTCAAATTAAAAAAAAAAAAAAGAGGGGAAAATACTTTCTAAAGTATATTGTGCCATATAAACAAAATGTTGCAAAAATATCAGGAAATAGTAAAAACTTAAGGCAATGGTTCAACAGGAAGTTGGAAGACTAATAAATAGCAGGGTTAATTACATAAAGTTTTAAACAACTCCAGGCAGTTGTTGTTGTTGGTTTTTTTTTTTGGTTTGGTTAGGTTTGATTTTTTGAGGTGTGTGTACATTCATGGGCTGGTTCTACAAAGAACATTGCCAGAAGAATTTTTAAAATTGAAAAGGATATTGTTTAAAAATTAAGCTATCTTTTGATAACTTGGAAAAAAAAAAAGCTTCTTAAATTTTCCTTTTTTTCTTTCTTCTTCCTTTTTCTTCCTTCTTCCTTTCTTCCTCCCTCACTCCCTTTCTCCCCCTCCTCTTCCTCCTCTTTCTCTTCCTCTTCCTCCTGTCCCTCCTCCTCCTCCCCCTCTCCTTCTCCTTCTCCTTCTCCTCTTCCTCCTCCTCATTCCTCTCGGCAGTTCTTACATGATGTGAAAATGCTCTCAATTCAGTTAAGCTGTTTGGATCCATGTGATGGGGGGATGTACAACATGTACAATTTGGAAGCAACAGTGAAGAAATGATATAATTACCACAGCGTCTTAAACAGAAATATTGTGGAATGAATGATCAGTTGAATGAATATGGATAAGGGCCAAGGACAGGTTTTTTTCAATCAAAGTGTGGGCCTGTGAGTAACTGGTTGTCACGTGCAGAACAAAACTGCAGAAATTCTAGGTTAAGAGGTTTAAGATAGTGATTGAAATTCCATCTCAAAACTCCCCAGTTCCAACACCTAACACAATCAGCAAAACAGCTAAACCAGTAAAACAAAAACAAAAACAAAAAAACAGTCATCAAAAGCAATCAATAACCAAAAGGGTAAACTGATCAAAGATCAACTAAGGGAAGGAACAAAAAATTCTGGAGCAAAGCAAAAAGTACAACGAGGCAAGGTGCTCAAGCCACCCTCGTACCACAGAAGCTATCCGTTTAAATCAACAAAATCCAGAGAAGTTTTCCTTAATCTCCCAATTCTTACCCTTTTTTCTTCTGCTGTAGAAATAAGGGAAAGGGCTGTTAGGAAGAAATAGGGAGAGGCACAAAACAACAGAAAAAAGTAAACACACAGAAAGTCTCCAAAACTATGTGCGGAAGTGGAAAACAAAACACAAGGAATCCTCAACCCCCAGGGAGATGGGCATACCCCCATCCCCTGCCAACTGTGTGGAGTGAACCTTGATCCAGACTATTTGGCATAATTTAGAAGACAGAATAAAGCCCAGCCAATTGTAACAAAGCATTTTTACCCTTGCAGGCTAAAGCAACCTAACCCTTCCCTCTGGATCTCTCCCTCCCTCCACCATCCCCCAGGCCACAGATAAGTAGATGGAGCACAAAATACCGAGCCCTCGAAATGCAGCTTGGAGAGGAAACAGTCTGGTTTCAGACAGGGTAGGAAGAGAGTCAAGAAGTTATCCACACTATGTACTTGCAAATAGAATGTCTAGTCAGAGCTGCCCAAGCATAAGAAAGATGAAGGGGCCCCTGGGTGGCTCAGTCAGTTAAGCGTCCAACTTCAGCTCAGGTCTTGATCTCACAGTTCATGGGTTCGAGGCCTGCATCAGGCTCTGTGATGACAGCTCAGGGCCTGGAGCCTGCTTCAGACTCTGTGTCCCTCTCTCCCCCTCCCCTGTTCTCTCTCTTTCTCTTTCAAAAATAATAAAATATTAAAAAAATTAAAAAGAAAGATGAAAAGAAATGTCATAGAAACTATGCAAAAGGAAAGAAAAGGGAAAGAGAAAAGAAAGGAAGAAGTGACAAAGGGAGGAAGGGATATACAAGTATAAAACAAAGAACTCAAGCAAGAAGAAAACATGGATTCAAAAGAGAGAAGGAAATCCCTTACATACTACTTCATACCAGCAACAAATGAGAACATAAATCTCAATAAAACAAGAACTCCAAACAAGAGAACAAAAATCTCAGAATGAGATTTTCTGAATGGAGACTGAAAGAACCAAGGAAACAAATTAAAAACCAAAACGGTATTATGGAACTATTAAATAATTCAGGACAGCAAAGAAAGAATCAATCTTGTGTGGAAAATGAATTATTGGAACAAAAGTCTTGCATTACAATTAAAATGACAAACACCTGAAAACTGTATGAGAGAAGCTAACAGATATGGAAGACAAAAATTATCCAACATATGCATATTTGATTCCTTAAACTGCTAATCCAACAAAGATTTACGAAGATGTGCTTAAAGACATAATACAAAACAAACAAACAAACAAAACCCACAAGAAAAAAAAACCCAGAAAACTGTCCTGATATAAAAAGAGTAATGACTTTTCAACTCTAAAGGGTACAATCCATTGTAGGAAAATTTTATTGAAAATCCTCAATACTGAATATATCCCAGTTAAGCTGGGATTATAAAGAATCAGAAAGAATGCCTCCAATACTCAGGAACAAAAATAAATTACCTACAAAGAAGAAAAAAAATCCTAGGTATCCTCAGTTCCACAGCAGCACTCAACGCCAGAAGACAATGGAATAATGTCTACAAAGTTTTTAAATGACAGAAAATGTACCTTAAGAATTTTATATACAGCCCAGGATGCTGTTCAAGCAATAAAGGACTTATAAGGCATTCTTGAGACAATGACTTTGAATGAAATCCAGGTAATTGAGAGATGACCTTAAGGAAATAATGCAGGAATGCAAAAGACACATGAACAGGGCTGGTGATGAGTACTGAATCCATTTAAACATAGAGCTAATACTAAATAACTCTGGGGAAGTATATTTAAATGACTGAATGTCAACATTATAAACCTGGAAAATTAAAAATAATCATAGCGTAAGTTTTAAAAATCAGGAAACAAAAGAAGTGATAGGAGGAAACTCACATGTTAATGCTCTCATCTTTCTTAGCAAGATTAATTATACTCGCTAAAAACTGAAACACATCACTTTTTAAAATCTCCAACCTCTTAATTTTCATTCTCTTCATGCCCTACCTCTGTCCCTCCCCCATCTCCTTTCCTCCCTCTTAAGGGAATACTTTATTATATCTCTTGTGATAAAGACACATTAAAAATTGTTTTTCCAACAATTCGCTCCCTCTATCATTTCTTTTCTAGTATTGAATTCAAATAAAAGTAAAGTATTAAATTGAATGCTTTTAATAAAAATAGCATTTCCCTTTTATAAAATTGTTATATCTATACTCTAACTGTACACATACACATAATACATTAAAATATGTGCTTATTTATATCCCTAAAAACATATCTAGATCAGTTGTCCACCCAGTGTTTGCGATGGTTATTTCCGAGTGGTGGGATTTGCTCCCGCGTTAACTTCTGTGCAACATTCGATCTCTTTAAAACAAGCACGTTACCTGTGTAAATGACTGTAGACGGGTTGTATCAATAAGCTCGGAGAGCAGAAGGCGGTGGAGGCGGAGAGAGGGAGGGGCAGGGTGTCAGGTGGACAGAGGGAGGAGGGGAGGACCGGAAAGAGAGGGCAGGACCACGAGCGGAGGCCGCAGGGGGAACAGAGGCGGCGGAGGAGCGGAGCGCACTCGAAGAGGCGGCGCCCAGCGGAGCGCGTTGGCGCCTCCAGGAAGCGCCTCCTGGCAGCACGCTGACCTACTTTCCGCGGGCCCATCGGTCTGCGGCCAAAGCTCTGCTAAAACAGCCTGGAGCCTCGGAGACGCGCACAGCTCGGGAGGAGGCCAACCCGGACAGCCTCTGCCTCTTCCTCTGCGCCCGGAGCTGTCAGATTCAACGGCGCCGGCGTCCCCCGGAAAGCGGGGGTGGAGAGGGATCCCCGAGCGGACCCTGGGGCCAGGCTTCTTGGAAGAGGTCAGCCGGCTCGTCTATTAAACCCGAGTCGTCCGGTGGGACCTCTGGCCTGAGAGCAGGCGCCCTTCTCCCTGGGAGAGGACTAGGACTAGAGCCTCGCCTCTCCAGCTGATGTCCCCACTCCAGGCTGCAGGGAGTCCCACGTGGCGATCGCGCACGCTTCCTCCTGCTCCAGACGGCCTGTCAGCACCTGCCCAGAACTTGCAGGCCGGGACGGGCTCAAGTTGTCAACTCAGCCCTGCCACTTCCCACCCCTTGTCCTTGGGCAAGTCACTGGATGCCTCAGAGGCTCATCTTTCTTGTATTTAGGTAGGACAGAAGATGCCATTTACATCCCAGAGGCAGGGTGAGGAGTAAATAGAAAGACGGGGGTCATGGTGCCTCGAGTGGCAGCGGGCCCCTGCCCTGTGCTCAGTATAAAATGTTAGCTTATCCACTCATTGGGAAGATGCCTTGTAGGGGGCACGATTGATGGCTTCAGGCGCCAGCCACCTCTGCCCACTCCTGATCAGGGGCGATTTATGTCATCATAGTTACTTATGCCCTGAGACATTAAGTAACTAAGTGCTTGATGCAATGCGTCCTTTCTGAAATATTTCCTATGAAATACTTTGGCCCTAAGCCCACTACCTAAAGAATTATGTTTTGGGTCACTGATATGAAAAATAATAATAAACACTTAAAAAGCAATTGCTATGAGGCAGATGGAGGGTGAAATAACTCTCTGCCTCTCAGCATCAACCACCAGGGGGAAAGTCGGGTGAAATAAGCAGTGGACATTTGTCATTTGGGGGCATATGGCATCCATTCCTCCCTTTTTTATGGTTAATATCTTGATTTCTTCCCGGGGAAATTGCCCCACCTGCACTGAGCCATTTTGCGTAGATGAAAATCAAAGTCTCCTGCGCTCCCCAAACCAAGGAGTGAGCCCGTGAGCCAGCTTGGCCAACTGGACTCTCCCTCCCCCAGGACTTGGAATCATGCAGGGCCCAAACAAAGACAGAAGAAAACACTAATAAAAACAGTAAAACAGGGGCACCTGGGTGACTCGGTGGGTGAAGCATCCGACTTCAGCTCAGGTCATGATCTCGCGGTTTGGGGGTTCGAGCCCCGCGTCGGGCTCTGTGCTGACAGCTCAGAGCCTGGAGCCTGCTTCCGATTCTGTGTCTCCCTCTCTTTCTGCCCCTCACCCGCTCGTGTGTGTGTGTGTGTGTGTGTGTGTGTGTGTGTGTGTGTGCGCGCGCTCTCTCAAAAACATTTAAAACATTTAAACATTTAAAAAACATAACATAAACATTTAAAAAAAACTTTTTTTAAACAATAAAACAAGACAACAGGGGCATTTTCTTTCCGGTGGTGATGCCCAACCTAGGTTATCAATGCTTCCATCACCACCACCCACAGCCCACGAGCCTCGTGTGTGCCCATCCAGAGCTCGGGATGCAGGAATTCAGCTAACATCTGGACAGCTGCAACCTTATGTCTTGAGGCCATTACCAAGTTTAAGAGTGACCTCATCAATCTCCCCTCACCCCTAAGTCTGCTCCTCTCCCAAGTTCCCTGCTTCAGTGCAGGTCACTACTACCCTTCCAGTTTCCCAGGGGGAATTATCCTAGACCGTTCCTTTCTCATCCCCCATTCATCTGGTTTCTGCATCTATCAATTCTGCCCCCTAAAAGCTTGGAACCCCTTTCTTCCTTCATCTGCCTCAGTTCAGGACTTCATCCTTTCTCTCTGGGAAGATGGCAATAGCTTCTCCAAGAAGATGTTCCGTACATCGGGCCTTCCTACTCCTAACTCATCTTCCACACCGCAGTCAGGGCAGTCTTTCTGAAAGGTTCCACATGGTTGTGTTGGGAGCTGGAAACTCTTTGACACTCTGCCCTTTGCCTCTCCGTAGAGCCCAGTCTCCTTATCATGGTAAACAAGGTCTTGAATCCCTGGCCACTCTATCCCCTTTCTTGTCATCTCTCAACACCCCTCCCCAGGTACCTTCCTCGACCCACATGAAAGTTTCCACAGAGTTCAGGACATTCTTTGCTTTTTTTTTTTTTTTTTTTTTTTTTTGCTTTTACACCATTTCTACTCTGGCATTGCCTTTATCCCAGAAGTCATGTCTCAAACTGTCCCCTCTAAGGACCACATCAACTCAAACAGAGTAGGATCAATGAATGAGTACATTTGGGTTGGAGATGGGGAAAGGAGATAGTCTCGCGTTTGCTTTTTTCCCAGGCAGATTGCGGGAAGCTGGTTTATGTTTCTGAGAGTGACTAAGACGTTAAGCCTGGAACCACGGGCAGCCGTGCTGTCGCTACGAGGAAAACACTGCTTGGGAATGGAGCCAAAAGAAGAGAGTTTGCCCATGAGACCAAGTTCCCTTGGTGACATTTGAGCCCCTAGATGCATCTGTGCCTGAAATCAGACATGACTCTTGAACTTTTTGGTTGTGTAAGCCATGCCCTCTTTTTGCCTGAGCCATTTTAAACGTGGATTCTCCACCTATTGCAAACAGAAGAATCCTGATATCCCTAAAGAACAGTGAAAATAAGAATACCCCTTGAGAGAAAAACATCAAAATCCAGAAAACAGAAGTCTGGGATCAACCTGAAGAGAAAGAATGGTCCTGTGGCTGGCAAGACTTGACTGCAGCCTATTGAACAAACACAACATATGTTGTGCCTAGACTCTAAGTTACCTGATATTGAAAACATCTAGCAGAGGAGGGTTGATGAGACATGCATACGTGGACAAAGTGGGGTTGGGGAGGAAGACTTGGCCATGCCCATCCAAGCGCCACACAGGTCAACAGATATCAGAGTTCCCTTGGCAAGATTTACCATCTAGTTCAGGGGCTCTGAAACTGGGATCCCGTGGCTAGGCTTCCTGGAGTTTTGCAGCCTCTTGAAATTGTATGTACAATTGTACATCTTCCACAGAACAATGTCCGTGGTCTCAATCAGATAGTCGTGGGGGTTCATTACACCGTGTAGATTAAGAATTGCTAATGTAGCAAGTGAAGAGTATTCCAGGCACTCTAAGAAACCCTTCTTAAAACCACCAAATTCCTTTGTACATTCCAGTCTGTTTCTCAGGACACCATCCTCTAATAATCAGCTTCCCATGTGGCTTGCGTCCAGGGAGAGAATGCAGTGAAGCCACTGATGGGGGCCCTTGGCTCCACTCGAGAGCTGTTGCTCACTACAAAGCAAGAAATGGGGACATTGGAGGAGGGGGCTGTGTTACCTGAGGCAGCTCAGAGGCAAGTAGAGGAAGATTTGGGGAGCAAGAACTAGGATCCGTTGAGCTTGTGTTCCCAGCACTTGCCTATGTTATCTCATCTAATCCTAACAAACCTGTGAGACAGAAATTACTATACCCCCGTTTTATACGGGATCAAGGTTTATACAGGTTAAAAAACGTCCATGGCTGCCTGACTTCCAAGACCATCCTACCAACAACTACTACGAAGCACATCCAGGTTCTGGTAATCGCACATTGGTCTTTGTGGTCACTCTGGTTGTGGTGCTACCATCTAGATCCCCCTGCGACATGCTTCTAGCAGTGGACCCCTGCCTTTACCCCAAGCCACAGGGAATGTGAACCCAAGCACATCCCCCTGGGACATCCTTTGGACAGAGAGGTTGATTTAGGGATAGAAATATGACCCAGGTCCAGGCCATCTTCCAGGGGCTTTGTAAATGGAGATAGTAGGGAAGGCCCTTTGCCTCTTGGGTCTTGGGGAAAACTAATCTTCCAGAGAAAAGAATAAAGTTAACCAGAAACCAGAAAAGATGAGAGATGGGCCGCTGGAGCCCCAGCAGCTGGAGGTCCAGGTTCTAGAAGGTCTTGTTTGCATTCTGTGAATTCCTCTCATAACAGCCTGGACAGAAAGAGTCAGTCACCGGGAAGGGGGTAACAGCAAACTTCATGGCTACCTTTCGTTGCATTTATTCTTCACATCAGAACTCTAAGGTAGGTTCTATCCTTTTTGCCGAGATGAGACAAATAAGGAACAAAAGTGGTTCAGCAGACTGGCCGACGTCACACAGAGGCGGGTGCAGAGAGGAACAGAGGACACAGGGCTCCAACCCAACCACCATGTTATGTCACTTTCCATCAACACGATAAAAGTGCATCCCATCAGTAAAAGCAGAGTGATGTCATGCCTCAGTCTGGTGAGGGAGCTGGAAGTAGTTGAGATGCCTCCCATGGAGAAAGTTTGCCTCAGAAGATGGAAACACTTCCTAGCTTACCTACAGAACCAATGTATTAGTATTTTGCTGTAGCAAAAAAACAAACAAACAAACAAACAAACAAACCCAAAAAACCTCCAAAAATCTCAGTGGCTTCCAACAACAAGCTTTATTCCTTGCACTCTGGTTTGCAGCTCGGCTATATCGATGCCCCGCTCTGCTCCACTTGTCTTCTCACACCAGGGGTGAGGCTGAAGGAGCAGCCACCATCCGGGACATGGCCATCACGCTGCAGAAAGCAGGAAGGCAAGGGGCCAAGCCAAACGATGCGGTATCTTTGAAAGCTTCTGCTCTGACATGGCAGAAAAATGACACCCTCTCACATCACACTGGCCAAAGCAAGTCACATGGCCAAGCCTGACAACATATTCCACCTACTGGAATAACTTCTGGAAGAAATGTATTCCACTCACCGGCATCACTCCTGAAAGTCATGTGGCAAAGAGTGTGGATATATAAAACCCTCACAGGGAGGAAGACGATGGTTGCAAACAATAACATAATCAACTACAGCAGGAAATAAGCATGGGCTGGAACAACAGAACATATGACAAATCTACCTTTCGTCGGAGGGGGCCCTCCAGCAGGGCTGCTGGGAAGACAACACAAACTGAACAAGGACAGAGTCCCAGCTGCAGAAAGGCCAGCTTTCAGTGGCAAAAACAGCAAGTCCTGAGAGCTAAAGCTTTCAACATCTGCATCCCAAAGAGAGAACTCACAAAACACCAGAATACAGTGGCCCAACGGCATGCCTGATGAGTGTGTCATAAGAATAATCATTATCTCAGGGCCTTAGGTTTTGAGTAATTTCTCCATCTGTTTTCTGTTGTGTTATTATGCTTTCTTAATTATAAAAATGAGCAATTTTTTAAAGACATGTGCCTTTCTTGAAGCCTAAAAGAACAAGAGCAGAGGCAATTACTTTCCAAGGCCAAGCCTCATGGTGTTGAGGAAGGTTTGCATGTTGGGTGATGCACCAAGAGGGTGTCATTTCAATCCTGTGGGGTAAATGGTCCTGCCACCTACCCTGATGACTGACAAATGGAAAGAGAGTGGTCAGGAAAACTTTTTCCTTGGGGTGTGTGTGTGTGTGTGTGTGTGTGTGTGTGTGTGTGTGTGTTTTGCCCCAACTTAGACATTCCAGGAAGTTTCAGCTCAGATCGCATCTGAGGCTGAAGAAAAACAAAGGCCACCATGAGTTCAGTATGAGGTGGAAATCCTGGATTCCTTTCTAGCCCAAGGAGACTAGGCAATATGGGCTTAAAATGTCTCAGTTCACACTGAGTGTGTGAGACAGTCAGCAGTGGGTTTTGTGGAAATTAACCATGAGTTTAAGCCGATTTGAACCCAGTTTGGTGTCATGTGTACAAAGACTTCAGCCGTGGGCTTCTGAGTTACACAGATCTTTGAACCCTGGCCCTGTTGCGTGACAGCTCTGTGACTGTGGGTAAGTAATTTCCTTGTGCCTCAGTTTTCTCCTTGAAAGAAAATGGGATAATAACAACATCTACCTCACTGGGATGCTTTGGGGATAAAATACATACATCTAAAACTCCTAGCATTGTACCTGACATAGAGCAGGCGAATAACAGATTTCAATTAGAAATACTAATATAATAGGGACAAAAATGATTGACATATGTGTATTTGCAGCCTTTCTCCTTCTCCTATTCAAGAAAAGCTGGGGCTGGGGCACCTGGGTGGCTCAGTCAGTTAAGTGTCCGACTTCAGCTCAGGTCTGATCTCACTGTTCATGAGTTCGAGCCCCGCATCGGGCTCTGTGCTGATAGCTCAGAGCCTGGAGCCTGCTTCAGATTCTGTGTCTCCCTCTCTCTCTCTCTGTGACCCTCTCCTGCTCACACACACACACACACACACACACACACACACACACTCTCTCACTCTCTCTCTCTCTAAAGTAAATAAACATTAAAAAAATTAAAAAAAAAAAAGCTGGGGCTACATCAGTACCATTTCCCCTTTCTGCCCCTTCTCCCACGCTCCCCTCCACTTTGGGGTCTTACTGGGGACATCTGGCTCATTGGTGGGAGAAAAATGAGAGAAATGGGAAGAGGGATTTGCAGTGGAAAGGCTAAACAGAACAAAAACAAGCAAATAATAAACGAGAGACACACAGACAGACAGAGAAGCAGGCCTGAACAGTGAGGGTATCTATGATGGTTTCGAAGAGAGGAAAATAAGAAACAGGAGGAGAGACTCTGGAGCTGTTTGGATAGTGTGAGAGAGGGGGTAACAGAGATACACCAAGGGAAGAGAATGAATTAGGTATCGACTGCTGTATAACCAGTTATCCCCAAAGGTGGCAGCTCACAGCAATAAAGACGTAGCATCTCGCAGTTTCTGTGGGCCAGAACTTGGGAGACTGGCATTCTGGCTCAAGGCCTCCCGTGTGGGTGCAGTTACCATGTCACGCAGGGTGGACGTCACCTCAAGACCAGCTGGCTGGAAGACCCCCTGACGGCAGCCATGGCAGGAGGCCTCCGCCCCTCAAGGCAGGACTCTCCAGAGGGCTGTGGGATGTCTTCCCAATGTGGCAGCTGGCTTCCCCAGAGCGAGTGATCCAGGCGAGGGAACAGGGGGAAGCTGCAAGGCCTTTTGTGACCCAGCTTTGGAAATCCCTATGGTCCGTTCTCCTTATCTGTTCACTAGCAGTGAGTCACGAAGTCCAGCCCACACTCGTGGGGAAGGGAACTGACCTCCATTTTTTGAACAGGGGTAGGGGGCAAACGTAGAAGAATTTGTGGACATATTTTAAAACCACTGAAAGGATTTAGGGGCGTGTCGCTGTGGACTGTGACTTTGAGTCCCTTGAATATTATTGGGGAACTGCATGAGAAACTTGGGAATATTTTTGCCTTGACCATAAAACTTTTTGTTGTTGCTTCACCACGACGTGGTCCAAGATTGGTCTGTATATTTCAGTATCATTTCCCTTGTGCCTGAATGACACCCCTTAGCATTTCTTGCAGTTCAGGTCTGCTGCAGGTGAGTTCTCTCAGCCTCTTTCTCATTCTGGGACTCTAATTACACGTAGAAAAGATGATTTGATATTGTCCCCCAATTCCCTGAGGCTCAGTTCACTTTTTAAAGTCTTTTCACTCTTTGTTCTTCAGACTAGGTCATTATTACTCATCTGCCTTCAAGTTCCTGGATCTTGTCTTCTGCTATCTCAAATCTGCTACTAAAGTCGGCTATTATTTATTTCAGGGCTTTTTTAAAGTTGTTTTTTTTTTTGTTTGTTTGGTTTTGTTTTTTTTGTGTGTGTTTTTTGTGTTTTTTTTTTTTTTTTTTGAGAGAGAGCAAGGGAGGGGCAGAGAGAGAGAAAAAGAGAGAGAATCCCAAGCAGGCTCCACTCTGTCAGTGCAGAGCCTGACGCAGGGCTTGAACTCACAAACTGGGAGATCATGACCTGAGCTAAAATCAAGAGTCAGACACTCAACCGACCGAGCCACCCAGACACCCCTATTCATTTCAGTTTTTACTTTCATTTATAGAACCTCCATTTGTTCTTTTCTGTGGTCTTCATTTCTTTGCATAGATTACTTCTTTACCCCTTTAATTCTCTGAATGCATTTATAATAGCTGCCTTAAAGCTTTCATGTTTCTCCCATCCAAGTACTGTCCAGGCCTGACGCTGCTTAGCTTCCGAGATCAGACGATACTGGGAGTGTTCAGGGTGGTATAGCCATAGACTAAAGCTTTCATTCTTCTAAGTCCAATATCTGGGCCATCTTGGGTTTAGTTTTTACTGGTTTTTCTTGACTAAACATCATGTTTTTCTGTTTGCTTGTCTCTCTAGTGTCTCTTGATTGAACACTGGGCATTGTGATAAATATGTAATAGGGTATGTATGACTATCTACATATCTGGATTTTGTCATCTTCTCCTCAGAGGTATTGCTTCCGCAGCTCAGCTACCAGTGAGTCATCTTGAACGAGTGCAGGTTCAGTTTTACGATTTCTTAGTGCAGATCTGTGGAAAGCGGTGTTTCCCAAGCTCCTCCAGCTTGGTAGGACTTAACCAAGAGTGTGGCAAACTCTGCTTCTACTGCAAATCTTATCATGACTTTGTTTTGGGGGTTGCCTTAGGGGAGGTAGAAATTAGGTTTTACCTTAGGGCAGTGGTTCTCAACTGGGGTGATTCTGCCCAGAGGGGACACTTGACAACGTCTGGAGACATTTTTGCCCGTCACAAGTTCGTGGTGCGGCACTACTGGATCTGGTAGGTGGAGGTCAGGATGCCAAATATCCTACAATGCACAGGACAGTTCCCCCACAACAAAGAACTCTCTTGTCCAAAATGGCAATCGAACCAAGGTTGAGAAATGGAGCCCCTCCTGTCCCATGGATTCTGGTCTCTTCAGTTGCCCCAAACTCTGATCTATGCCTCCTTCAGTCAGTGGGACCATTGCGCTCTGCCCAAATTCCAGTTCTTCATGCCATATACTGTCCCCAAGCAGGGAGCTGAATGATTACAGGACTCAATTCAAGATTCCCACCTCTCAGTGATCAGTCTTGCTGGCAAAGTTGCCCCACATAGTTCATCAGGTCTAGTTGTTTGTGATGAGAGGGCTAATCCCTAGAGCTACTCCATGGTGACTACAAACTGAAGTACAGTGTGTTTATCTTGGCCTTTCTAGTTCTAACTGAAACCTTACAGAAATTGATGAACCTGAAGAATTGTAAAAACACACACGAACCGTAAGTTTTCCCAACGAGCCACTCACTGAAGAAATTTCTAGTTCAGAGTCTCATTCAACAGACATGAATGGGGCCCTCTCATGGACAAGGTTCACTCCGTTTATCCATGTAAACCTGAGGTATGCATTACCATTGCCATTGGCATTTTATATGAAATAAACTTGCGTCAGGAAGTGCAATTTTCCTAAAGTTTAGGGGAGATAAAACAGATTCAGGGAACATACAGAAACACATCAGAACATGAATCGGTCTGATTCCAAGTCCAGTGTCTTTTCTTTCCCTTCCAGCATCCACAGCTGTTTTTCTGGGATCTATCCACCATCTCTCAGAGGAGATAAAATGGCCTCATAACATGACTGGTTTTTCCCTTCTCACACCGATCTGTTCTCTGCTAATTTCATTCATACTTTCCTTTTCTGGCAAACCCTTATTTGGTGCTTGGACTCTTTGTCCACATTTGTCCTGGGACATATCTGAGGCTGAACACCTCTCTCTCAAGGATCCAGGAACTTACGTGGTCAAGAAAATGTTTTCCAATATTTACATCACACAATTTCATTTCCTCTGTTAAAATCTTTTTTTACTGTTTAATTTTAATTGATTTTTTGAGAGAGAGAGTGTGCGTGCACGTTCAAGTAGGGGAAGGGGCAAAGGGAGAGAGACAAAATCTTAAGCAGGCTCCACAGTGAGTGTGGAGCCCGATGTGGGGCTCGATACCACGATCCTGGGGTGATGACCTGAGCCGAAATCAAGAGGAACGCTCAGCCGACTGAGCCACCAAGGCACACGAAGATTTTTTTTTTTTATTTTTAAGTAATCTTTACACTGAACCTGGGGATCAAACTCACAACCCCAAGATCAAGAGTTGCTTGCTCCACCAACCGAGCCAGGTAGGCACCCCTCCTGTGTTAAAATCTTAAAAACAAAAACAAAAAATAAAACAAAACAAAAACCTCTCAATTGTTAACTAAGCAGTTATCCAACTTGGGTAAGAGAAAACTGAATGCTTCCTATAGAGAATCGGTGAATACTGATCTATTTATTCCTACTTTTATGAATCGGGAATGACTTTTTAGGTTGAAAACAAAACCACATTATCTCTTTGCACTACAGAATCACAACAAAGAGTGACTACATTGTAGTGGGTTGAATGGAAAAAAAAAATATATATATATACATATATACATATATATATATATATATATATATATATATATATATATATATATATATTCTAACCCCCAAAACCTGTGAGTGTGACTTTATTTGGGAAACTGGTCTTTGCAGGTGAAATTAAGGATTTTGAGATGAGATCACTCTGGGCATCCAGGTGGTCCTAAATCCAGTGACAAGTGTCCATATAGGATGCTAAAGAGGAGAGACACAGAAACCCCAGGAGGAGACCACAGGAAGACGGAGGTAAAGATTGAAGCAATACCAATGGCCATGAGAAGCTGGAAGGGTCAAAGAAAAGAATCCCCTCTAGAGCCTTCAGGGGGAGCACAGCCCCACCCACACCTTGATTTCAGATCTCTGGCTCCAGAACTGTGGGAGAATAAATTTTTGTTGTTTTAAGACCCCTAGTTTGTAGTAATATGCTACAGTGGACACAGGAAACTAATACACATGTTCACATTAAAAGGCAATTTAACACATTAACCACCCTGGACTTTGCAAGATCTTTTCCATTAATAGTTGGTTTCCTTCTTGTTTGTGGATTTCTTCAGTGGCTACTTCTTGCCAGTGCTGATGGCCAACCATCAGAGCAGGCTACAAACTTTTAAGTCAAAATAGGAGAAAAAACTTAAAACTGAGAAATTAAGAAACAGTTAATTTTCCTGCTGATTAGGAAGTGATTGCCGCATGCTTCTGCAGCAACCTAGGTGGTGCAATTAGAATCCTTTCAGCCACAAGACGATGGAAAACCCAAACCAAAGTGGCTTAACCTCAAGAACACTTACTGGTCACATTCTGGACCAGCAAACCCGGGATGGACTTCAGTGCCCGGCTGGTAAAGTCGGCAGATGTAATCATCTCTCCACCCTGCCATTTACAGCATTGGTTACTTTTTAAAGCTGTTCCTCTCACTGCTGGAGGAAGGCTGTCACAGGTAAGCAGGGCTACATGCTTCTTCTTTTAGGTCCAGGAAGAGAGTCAGAGAATGAGAGACAAAGACAGAGAGAGACGCTTTCTGTAGCTCTCTCCTTAGAGAAGGTACTTCCCAGAAGACTTCAGCAAAACACATGCCCTCTTTTGAACCAATTGCTGATAAGAATGATGCGTCATCCTCAAACTAATGAGGCCCTACACCCTGAACTTGTTGAGGTAGGTTTGGCTTCCCCACGGCCTCCCCAGAATGCATTCAAATGAAGAGTAGTTACTTAAACAAAATGGAGTTCTGTCAGGAAGGGCAAGGATTGAATGAGCTGATGGGCAGATATTGTATATAAACAACAGTGCAACAATCCCAATGTGCCAACCATCCCATCCACCTTAAAATATAAAATATATCCATGGTTGAGGGCATCTGCATTCCCCTGCACAATTACATCCCTTCACCCTCCTCAGTTACCTGCTATTTTAAACTTGGGGCTTATCAGTGCCATGTATTCCATTCTTACTATTCATCTATTCTTACTGTATGTCTGTATGCCGAAGCCGGTTTCATTCTCTTGTGTGTCTTTAAACTTAATATAAATGGGATGTGTATGTACTATTCTGCAACTTGCTTTTATTGTCCCAACACCGATTTGTGAGACACGTCCACACGGAATATATGAAGTTCTAGTTCACACATTTTCATGGATGCGTTCCAGTGAATGGATTCATTAATCCTCCTGTCCGTGAACATTTAGGTTGACACTTTTTTCTTTACTACAGAGAAAGCTGCCGTGAACATTCTCAGCACGTGTCTCTGTGCAGTCCTAGGAGGGTTTCTTTGGAGCACGTGACAGAAGGAACATCATCGAGTTATCAGGTATGTGTATCTTTAACTTTGGCTGTTCTCGATAGAAGCCGTACCAAATTATATCCCACCGGCTGCATATGAGGATTCTGCCCCTCCACACCCTTGCCAACACATGCCGGACCTAACTTTAAAATCTGTTAGTCTTGTAAATCTTCTTTAAATGGTCTGTCATTCTCACTAGTCTCCAAATTCCACTCGGGCAACCACTGTGGTTACCTCATTCACTCGCAGACCCCCGACAATGCTTAGCACTTGGTAGACTTCATGACAAAGAGATGGGCCGATGCTCACTGTTTTTAGGGCAGGTTCCCAGCCTCATTCTTCTCTGCATAAATCCTTCGCTATGCTGTTAACAGTAAGAAGGGAAGGTAGGCATGGTCCGGTTCCTGGGAAAATCTTGCTATTAGCTGAATCAGCACACACACGGGATCCAGAGTGTGGAGAAAAGATGTCTCTACCTTTGGCCTCAAGTTGCCTGTCAGTCAGGAGTCTGCCTCCCTTCTCCCCGTACCCCCCGGTGCTCTGGGTACCTAACCCCACACTAGACGCCTGGCCGGCGTCTTCCTCAGCCTCTGGCTCGGGTTCAGCTGTTCAGGTCCATCTCGTTCACCCCTTAATGGCAATGGGGGTTGAGAAATGGGTGGGTGAGCAGGAAAGAAGGGATAAAGAAAAGGGAAGAAAAGCAGCCTTCCTGGTCCCACCTTGGTGGGGAGCATATGAACACATCAATTGCTGAGCTCATAAATGCACTTGGTTTTCTCTGTGCTTTTTCAAATACCTCCTTCTACTGTCCTAATTTAGTATGGGCCAAATTCCTAGAAAAAGGCAAGCGTGCACCACACCCAAGACAGTGGGGACCGCATCCAAACTTTTTGTTCCAAATCCAGCTTCCCTGCAGTGGTTCTCAACCAGGGGCAGCAGCGCCCTCTGGAGGCACATGAAAAACGCGTGGAGGCATTTTTAGCTGTCTCCCTGCTTGGGAATTTAGTTAGTGGTCATGGCCAACAATGCCCACAATGAACAGGTCAGACCCGCACGGTGAGGAACTGTCTAGCCTAAAATGCCAATACCGCCCCCCACTGAAATCGCCGTGGGCTCTGGGAGGCTGAGGGAGAGGCCTGTCATGTTCACAAGCGTGTCCCCAGGGGAGTCTGGCACGAGTGGGGGCTCCATAAATGCTTGCCGAGCGAAAGAATTCGGGACTCCAGTATGCTGTAGCATAGCACCCGCTCACAGAACCCAAGTGCCAGCTCCAAGCATACACTGGAAACCAGAGTGCTAACTCATCAGTCAGAAACAGACTAGGAATCTAAAGGGGAAATATCCTCTCTGCCAGAAAGTGCGTGAAATAATCTTCAGATGTGGGGAAGACTGTGTTCTCTGTCCCTGGAAAGCTATCACCTGGAATCCTGTCACTTCTCCCATTTAGAAATATGAGGGCGTTAAAGAGATACAGTCATAGGGAAAAAAAAAAAAAAAAAGCATAAGTGTTCTGACATTACAAAGCAGCCAAAACCTTATGCACAATTTCCCCCCAACCCCACCACCATATGACAGTGACCATGAGTGAACATCGCAAAGCAAAATTTGCCAAAGCAGTTGCTCCTGGGCCTTCAGGAGCAAGTGAAGGGAGTTCGCAAGCCCGTCCTGCTGAAAGGAGAGAGCCTGACTAAGCACTGGGCTCTAGATCAGAAGGCAAGGGTTCCATCCTCAGTTGTGATGCCCAGTAGCTGGGTAAGCCGCCGAACTTCTCCAAGCCTCAGTCCCCTCATCCATAGAATGGGAATGGCGATACCTACCCTATGGGGTAACATGAGGGTTAAGTGATACAGTGTCGGTAAAGCAGGAAGCACAGTGCCTGGCACTTAAAACACACATTATCATTACTAATTCTTTGAAAAGCAACCCCAAATAGCCAGTAATAAAGCCACTGACTGCCTTGCAGAATAAAATAGACACTCAGCCATTTAACCCAAGGACATGAGCAGACCAACAGAACATCCTGTTCTTAAAAGACATAGATGAAGTAATTTTATTCTGCCTCCAAGTCCTTTTGTTCCCTGGTTGACCAACAGTGCTGTGATTCACATTAAATTATAATTGTGTTTCTATATCCCTCTGGTGATAAATATTTCACTATTGGGCCTCTTTTGGAAAAAAGAAAAACAAAAAGAAGGTCTTCGAGCCAACTTATTCCTCATTCAACCTTTACATTTTTCTTCCCCCATCCTCCACCTTCTCTCCACTGGGTCCCATTGCTGGCATTTTGCTGTACGAAGGAGTGGATTTGTGCTTTATTCCAATAACTTTGAACACTGATAATAATGAAAACATTTGGCATCTGTTTTCTGTTGAAATGTGAAAGCTTCAGAGCAATATTTACAAAGCCTACTTCCCCAACCGCGGCTCTCAGATCTGATTAAGTAACACTCAAACATGACATTCCAAATCAGAGTAACAAGCTGTTCTTGGGCTGTGTCAGGGCCAATCCTTTATATTTTCAAATTTATGAGTATGCTACTAGAGAAACATCACTTACCCAGCTGATCCAACAAATATGCTCTCTCCTCTCGTTCACATGCAATAGTTTAGATCTCCCTGACTCAAATACCAGTCAGAGTCCCCTTCCACACGTTTTAGGGAGTGGCTATGATGTGGGGGATATCTCAATAGTGGTGGTGCATGAGTTGGGGCATATTCATACGTTGACTGATCTTTTCGTGAAGACGCTCTGGCATAAACAGATCAAGGTAGCAGCAGGGAAGGCTATATATATTTCTTTAATCAAACTCAAGTCCCTATACAGAAAGCTGAGAAAATTCTCCCTGGGAGAGTATGTGGGCAGGCAGCAACTCTCACACATCCAACTACACAGATTTAAAGCAAACCCACCATCGTTAACTATTACTATGTGGAGTAGGCTGAATAATGGCCCCCAAAGAGATCAGGTCCCAATACCTGAGACCTATAAATATTACATTATTTGGAAAAGGGGTGTTTGTGGATGATTAAGGATCTCAAGATGGGAAGATTATCCTGGATTATCTGGTGGGCCCTAAATGCCATCACAAGAGTCCTTCTAAGGAGGAGGCAGAGGGAAGTCAAACAGAAGAGGAGAAAGCCATGTGGCCACTGCGGCAGAGACTGGAGTGACGGAGCCACCAGCCAAAGAATGCCAGCAGCCACCAGAAGCTTATAGGGACAAGGAATGGGTTTTCCCCAAGAGCTTCAGGTGGGAACACAGTCCTGCCAACACCATGATTTCAGCTCAATGAAACCAATTTTGGAATTCTGGCCTTCCAAAGTGAGAGAATAAATTTCTGTTGTTTTAAGCCACTATGTCTGTGGCATTTTGTTACAGTGGCCACAGGATAATAATATACTAGAAAAATAAAAAGCAAATCATAACAGAGTCAAAATTTAACACTGGAAAAAACCTAACCCAGTCCTCCCTCTGTCCCATCTTGCAGACCAGGAATGTAAGCAGAGAAGAGGCCAAGTGCTGTGGTAAATCCACACAGAATGGGAGGTGGAGCCAGGACCAAGTTTCTGAGTGTTACAGCTCCCTTCAAAGAAGAGAAGTCGCACCTTTGGCCTGCTCGGGGTGGTGCCCTTTGAACCTTCTCAGAATGTTTCCAGCACTGTCCGATATCATCCAATATGGCAGCCACTAGCCACCTGTAGCTATTTAAATTTAAATTCATTAAGATGAAATGAAATTTAACATCCAGTCCCTCAGGCACACAAGCCACATTTCATGACCCCTACACACACATGTGGCTAGCGGCTGCTGAATTACACAGGACAGGCAAACATTTCCATCATTTAGAGGAAGTTTACTGGACTGGACAGTGCTAGACTAGGCACACAGAAGGCCCTGCCAACTTCTCACCAAACTTAAAAACACCATGTCTGTTTGTTCCTCTTGCGTTTCCAACACCTAGTACACTGGCTGGCCTGCCTTGGGGAGTCCCGTAAGGACTTCTATGAAGGTGCAGAGTGACACCAGGAATTGTGACCCCCTCACACCCTCTCCTCACTGAGAAGGGCTTTCTTGTCTCCTTTGAGGGGCACTGCAATATATGGCAAGGACCACACCTCAGGCAGCTTCCTTGTCCAAGCCCAAGAGCAGCATTGGGAGGCCAAGAATAAGACAAAGGGGGCTAGACTGCGTCAGACCCTCCCAAGACCCGGCTAATGTCCCAGGAGAGTCTACAGGCCATTCAGGGGCTGCTCCTAATTTCTTTGGATGCCTCTTGGGATACCAACAGAAGTATGACACACTCTCTCTAGAAAACACCAATGAATACTTGTACGGCCCTTCATAGTTCAAAAGCAATGCCCTGGTCTCCTTTGATCCATACAACTGGGGAAGCAGAGACCTCCTTTCAATAGTGAGAAAACTGAGATTCAAAGAGATTAACGAGAGACGGCTTGCCAAAGATACACAAAGAAGCCAACATTCCAGCGAAAAATCCTGACTCTAAACTTGCCTTGCGTACCATCTCATCTTCCTTCTTCCCCTAAGACACGGAGATGAGTCCTAGGCCTTCTTGAGAGCACAGGCGGGGGCCCACTCACCTGTGTAGCTCACCCGTGATACCTAAGCAGGGTCTTCCTCAAGCAATCAAATAATGCCTATGCTTGGTTTTCACACCTCACTCCCTTCCCCAGGTAGAAGTTAAGAAGACAAGTCAAGTCCCAGGGGGAAATGAGTCAAGTACAGTAAAACCTTGGATTGTGAGTCACTTGTTCTGCGGGTGTTCCGCGAGACGAGCAAACACTTCTAATAAATTTTAACCTGATAAACGGGCGACGTCTTGCAACGTGAGTAGTACGTGACGCCGAACGTCACATGATCACAACTGAGCCAACGGTTCTTGAAATTTACTTTGGTATACAAGTGCTGTGGATCACAAGCATGTTTCTGGAACGAGTTATGCTTGCAAACCAAGGTTAGGAAGTACAGTAAGTACTTGGAAGTGCCCTTCTGAGTAGTCAACTCCAGAAATAGAGGATTGTTGCACACGTCAACCTCAGAGAAGTGAGTTCCTCATACTGACAGAAGCTATGGGCCACAAGTGAGACAGGGTTTTCAGGGCAGACAACAGGCATTTGTGCCCATGTGGCCATGTTCTGGAGGTTTTTGTAACACACACACACACACACACACACACACACACACACGGAATCCATGGACACTCACAGTGTTCCAAGAATATAATTTAAACCTCACCACACCTGAAATGTTGTCAATTAAACCACAACTCTATGAAGTAGGTGCTAGAATTAGTCTCATTTCACAGCTGAAGAAACCGAGGTTCAGGAAGGTTAAGTAAATTTGCTCTCCATCATTACAGCTGGACGGCGACAGAGCTGGAACCTGAATACACGTTTGTCCTATTCTAAGCTCCTTCCCACGGCAATACTCTGACTCTCAACAAAGCCTGAAAGAGACATTGTGGATTTATAGGAATTTTTCATGGAAAATAAGGCCTTAGGAGAAAAAAATTCTTCAAAATAGTTATGAATAGGCTTCTACATGGATAAATACATACTTATCTCATATTTTGAACATATTCCTAATTCCACTCTGTGTTTCCGCTGTCAACACCTGTTTTTTTGTTTGTTTGTTTTTTTAAGGCTTCCCTCTGTCTTTAGCAGGAAAACCCAGAACGCATCAGAGTCCACAAAAATAAAAATAAATGTTATCTAGGAAAAGAAGAGCCAATGGTACTGAGTCCTTTTCTCAGAAAAGTACATATTGATGACACGTTATATTTCTAGAGGAAATTACTTCTTGACTCTTAAGAGTCTAAGACTCTTTAAAAAAATTTTTTTATTATGGAAATTTCAAACATTCATTAAGGAAGAGAGAAAAATATAATAAACCCCTATGATCGACCTTTTCTTTTCAACAGTTATACACTCATGGCCAGTCTTGTTTCATCTAATCCCCCTACACTCACTTTGTTTGCTCGTATTTTAAGGTAAGGGCCAGGCATCTATCAGTTACCCTGTGAATACTTCAAAAACTTTGAATGCATCTTTAACTGATAAAGACCTTTTCAACATAATCACAATCCATTATCACACTTAACAAAATTACAGTAATCTCTTATCATCCGAAACCCAATCATACTTAAATGTCTCCAACTGCTCCCCAAAATGTCTTTTTTTTGCAGTTAGTTTGTTCCCATCAGAATCTGAGCAAGATTCATATATATCACATTTGGTTATGTTTCTTGAGCCTCTTAATTTTACACCACCCACAAAACTGGACTCAAAATGGATTAAAAATTTAAACATAAGACCTGAAAACTATAAAACTCCTAGAAAACTAAACTAGGAAAAAGCTCCTTGACAGTGAGTGATCTGGGCAACATTTTTTTGCCTAGGACACTAAAAGCACAAGCAACAAAAGCAAAAATAAACAAGTGGGACTACATCGAACTAATAAGATTCTGCACAACAAAAGAAACAACCAACAAAATGAAAAGGCAATCTATAGAATGGGAAAAAATATTTGCAAACCATATATATCCGATAAAGGGTTACTCTCCAAAATATATAAGGAATTTATACAACTCAAAAGCAAACAAAACAAAACAAAACAAAATAAATCAAAAAACAAACAAAAAGATTAAAAAACGAGCCAAGGACCTAGACATTTCTCCAAAGAAGACATATAAATGGTCAAAAGGTACATTAAAAGATGCTCAACATCACTAATCATCGGAGAAATGCAAATCAAAACCACAATGAGATATCACCCCACACTCTTGAGGATGACTCATCAAAAAGACAAGATAATAAGTGTTGGGAGGATGTAGACAAAAGGGAACCCTTGGCTCTTGGGGATACTGGGAATTACGAATGTTCTGGGTACAGAGCAAACACTCCAGTTTAGCCAGGTCTAAATCACTCCGTACAGAATGCTTCAACTACTCAGCTCCCCACCCGGCAGAGCACAGTAGAAAGCAAATGCCCTGAGAATTTCATAACGGCTTTGCTCTCGAGTTAAGTAAGATTTTGCTGTCATATTCAATATGACAACATGTCAAATTAACACTCCCTCAATATAATGTATCACCAATAGGAACTGTTCTCAAAAACTTCAGTACAAAAGCCATTTCAGAAAAGTGCTTAAAAATTAACTGGAGAAAAAGAACTAAGCTAGAGAAGTGGCCAAGGAGAGTGGAGGAAGGTCTTTAAGCTCAAAGATGTAGTCATTTAAAACAAAAGAAAAAAAGTAGTCATTTTATGGAAGGTAGTCACATCAGAGATAGTCTAAATCAAATTTTTAATATACTTATCTCCTGGGGAGTTTATTAAAATGCAGGTGCTCAGTCAGTAGGTGAGGGGTAGGTCCCGAGACTCTGTATCTCGAACAAGCTGCCAAGTGATGCTGACACTGCTGGTCCATGGACCACAGTTTGAACAGCCGGAGTCCAGATGTAGATGAAGGCCTAGTGAAACGAGAATGTTCCCTCTCTGCCCTTCCTGCCTCCCCACATCCTCCCAGCTCCTTTCATACCCACTCATCCTCTAGGAATGAACACTCAGTCCTCTAACTGTTCAGAGTACAACCATTCCTTGTGAGCAACATCTCTGTGGGCTAAAATCTTATGCACGGGACACCTGCTCCTGGTAATGCAGCTGATTCTATCATCTGAAAGCTTTCCCGATAAAAAGTACTTGAAAATACTAAAGAACACATTTCAAATGAAATGTGTGAGGCATAGCTGACCTTACAGGAAAGCACAGAAAAATCTATGGAGGCTGAAACAGAAAACTGTAAGCCAAACAGGTAAATGCATCAACAGATGCACAGTATCCTAGACCAGCCCCGTAAACCTAGAAACAGGTTTTCATACATAGGCTGGACAAAGATGGAGAACACTGGGTCTGTAGGAGGAGTGGTACAGAGATAAGAATCCCAGGTGGTGCCAGCCCCCAAAAGGCACCCCTCTAAGAAAACGTAACTACCATAGGGAGACCAAAGCCTGACACCATGAGCTCCAAGAAGAAAAAAATTTTTTCACCCAGAATTCATAACCATGAGTTTTCTTCCCTCACCTCATTACTCAAGTGGTCTAGGAATTCCTAAACAACAAACTTAGCACAAAAGGTGGCTCTGACTCCGTAATCCCTCTGGGGTACCTAAGCAGAGGCAAATACCAGAGCTCTCAAGGGTGTAGAGGTATTCTCTCTCTCCTCTCCCTGCGCCTCCCCAGCTCGTGCTTTTGTCGTCTCTCTCAAAAAAATAAATAAGTAAATTTAAAAAGCAGCAACAGTAGCAGCCTGGCAAAAAAAAAGGGGGGGGAGCGGGGGGGGGGGGGTGGGCAACTGCAGCAAAAATTGCTGGTCCTATAGCTACTCCCTGTCCGCCATGATCCACACCAGCAAATCGAATAGCTGACATCCTGCCTCTCCCCAGCTGAAGTCCATTTCAAATTCAAGTCTCACTGCTTAATGGATGCCAATTCAGTAAAGCCTAACTGTAAGAGAATCTGAGAAAATGTGCGACTTGGCTTTCCAGATGAAGCAGTATGGGGAAGCACATGTAACTGACGCTGAGCAAGTTCATCAACCACAGACAGGGACTTCCTTAACCACGCAATGGTGTCTTCAAGAAACGTACTGCAGGGGCACCTGGGTGCGTGAGTTCGAGCCCCGCGTCGGGCTCTGTGCTGACAGCTCAGAGCCTGGAGACTGCTTCGGATCCTGTGTCTTCCTCTCTCTCTCTCTCTGCCCCTCCCCTGCTCATGCTCAGTCTCTCTCTGTCTCAAAAATAAATAAAAACATTAAAAAAAAATTTTTTTTTTTAAAAAGAAACGTACTGCAAACACATCACTAACCAGTGAAATGTTCGGATTTAATGTCAGTAACAAAACCAGTCTGATGCTGCTTTTAAACACTGTACTAGATGCCTAAGTGCAATTTTTTTTTTTAAAAGTGTAAGCATTAGAAAGGAAGAAGCAATACTGTTAATACATTCACAAGTCGACATGACTGTCTACATAGAAATACCTAAATAATCTATAAACTATTAGAATTAAAATTCAGCAGGCTTTCTAGATATAAAATTGATATAAAGAAAGCAACTGCATTATACCCATAATAATAAAATAGAATATGCAATTTTTAAAGTACCACTTAAGAACAAATCTAGCAAAAGATGCATAAGGTTGTCATTTAAAAATCATTTAAAAAGCTGGCGGGTGGGGGGGGGCACGACTGGGTGGCTCAGTCGGTTAAGCTTCCGACTTCGGCTCAGATCATGATCTCACAGTTCATGGGCTCAAGCCCCACAATGGGCTCTGTGCTGACAGCTCAGAGCCTGGAGCCTGCTTTGGATTCTGTGTCTCTCTCTCTGCCCTTCCCCTGCTCATGCTCTATGTGTGTGCCTCTCTCTCAAAAATAAATGAACATTAAAAAAAATTAAAAATCATAAAAAACGTATTTAGAAACATAGAAGACCAGAAAAAAATGGAGAGACGTATACCATGTTCATAGATGTAAACAACTTAATATCAGTGAGATGTATTCATATATATCTGCAACTATTTACAGTATAATTTAGAAACTTCTAGCACAGTTGAAGATGTATCCTTACAGCTCAACAAAATCCAAGGTTTATACTCAAGAGACACTCTCGCAGACTGCACAAGACATGTAAGAATGCTAACTAAAGCATTTTAAAAGCAACAAAAATCCAGTGTCTAAAGTGACCATCAACAGGAAAATGCATAAACTGTGGTACAGTCATACAATGGAATATTACACAGCAGTTAAAATGAATAAAGAAGAGTTTCATTTAGCAACATAATTGTGAAAAAAGTGAGCTACAGAAGGCTATACACATCATGACAACTTCTCAACAAAATATTTAGACATGCAAAATCATACAGTTCATGTGTACTTACATATATATCACAAGTATAAAATCATACATGGGAATGAAATATATCAGAGCAGTCTGTAGTCACCTTTGATAAAGGAAGGAGAATGGGATTGGAGTGAGACACACAGAAGGCTTCACCTACATCTGTAACATGTTATTTATCAAAAAAAAAAAAAGACCTGAAACACAGTGAAACATTAAAATTAATAAAAGTTAAAAAAAATTTTAATTAGTAAAGCTGGATAGTGGGTACGCGGGTGTTCATGTAATATGTACAGTTTTCTGTGAACCTGAGAGGTTTCCTTTACAAAGAGAACGGCAAGGTTGGCTAACTTAACAAAGGTGACACACGTGTGTGTGTCCCTCATGCTGTCAGAAGTGGTTCACACTGAGCGGGTGTCTTCCACAAGTCTCTGCAAGCGAGAGCAGCTCAGCCAGCTCGATCCCCCGCCCCGCCTATCATCAGTCTCGTTTTCAACGTCCTGTCTTCCCAGATGACCAGCTGGCTGTGAGAGCCGAGATGCGCTCGGAGGAAGGAGACTGCCCCCCAGGCTTCCAGCCTAGGCCACCTGCTCCACCTGGAATACCACCGAGTCAGCAGGCTGGTAACAAGGCTTCCTCGGGCCTCCCCTTGCACTCTCCACTATGGACTTTCTCCTCCAGGAAACTCACCGTGCGGGGGGCAGCGTTTGGCAGATCTGAACTCCCGGATATAAGAGCACATAAAGGGCACCAATTTTCATCTGACTGGTGGCAAAGCCACCTCACCTGGGACTTGGGGACTTGTTCTTTTGCTAAGCACAGAAAGATCTCTGGTATGTCCACCTGGCAGGCCAATGACATCACCTTTATAGATTTACCCCAAACGCTCTCAGGAAATGAACTTGGTGCTTTAAGCCAAAAACTCCATGGAGATTAAAGTGGTTTTAAACCCCATTTATGCAGGGTCAGAAAAAGTTCAACTTTCTACCCTCACTCTTCAGTACAACTGTGCAGTATTTGTTGCAGTAAAACGTTAATAAATTTGTCAAAAACAGAGAATCAGGGCTCAGGGCAGTCTACACAATTAGATTTCTCAGGAACACCTTGGCCTGAGCTCTTCAACTTGGAGAGACGGTCCTTTAGGATCCAAAGCCGCTAGAAATCCACACTAAGTACATCTATCACTTCACTCCGTATCCTGCATAGCCCTACAGTGTCTTCCCACCGCCCTGGAAAGGAAACCCAGATTCCTCAGCAGGACTCAGGTGGTCCTTTGTGACGCGCGCCCTGCCCTCACTTGGACTGTGTCTACCTCGTTCAGCACTGTAGGACCAGCACACGATGAGATGAGGTGCCAGGTGCCTGATAAATGCAAGAGGACGTAGGACGTCTGCTCCTTCCCACCCCCTCTCCCTCCAGTCTCTCAGGCTCCTACTACAAGTGGCAGTAAAAAATTAAAAATTAAAGAAATAATAAAAAATTAAAAAATAAACCAGAAACCCCCAGGAGGAAAGTGCACTTGCTCCGCAAAGGAGAGAGAAAACTGAGATTTCAGTCGGATCCGCAGAGGGCTGGGAATAGCAGGCAACTGGTGACATGTCCCAAACCAGAAGAAGGTGGTGGTGTCGCAACAGAAAGAGAAGCAGACGGCCCGGTGCTGGGGCACAAATCCAGCCATCGAGGCACAGGCAGGTCCCATTTCCTCCCTGATCCACCTGGCACACGGTGACTGTAGACCCTGTGAACTCCAGCAGTCCTGGACTACAGGTGCTCCGTCACAGAGGGCACAAGCGTCTTGCGTTAGCGTACATTCTGGGGGACAGGTACTTTCAAGTGGGAGAGGTGACCATCAGTGGGCCATCAGTGAGGATTCTTTGCATTCTCTCTGCCCGGCAGCGGTGCGCCGCAGGGGGCCGGAGTCAGCTGGTCCCAGCTCGGGGAGCCTTCCTGTGAGCACCTCTTCCCAGCTCCACCGTCAGGGACAGGGACATCGGCTTGGGAGGCTGAAATCTGCCGTGGCAGGATGGACACCACAGAAAATAGCAAACGCTACCAGTTAGTGCCTTTTATTTTCCTTTTCCAGGGTTTTTAAATATTTACCAGACACGACTAGTTACGGAGAACCATGTTAGTGTGCCTGAGATGTGGGTCCCCGGAGAACAGAAACAGAGCCCGAGTGACAGCAGCACATCCCATACAAACAGGTTACTTATTGCTCTCTGAAAGGAATACTTTCCATTTCCTATGGTGCTTCATTTTCGGTGTCGAATTAGTTTTCTGGGGGGGAAAAAAACCCAAAACAAAACAGTATCCCTGTCGGCATGGGCCCTGAATCTCACTCACTTCTGCATCCTCAAAGATTTCACTCCACAGATGAACACCTCCCTCCTTTCTGGCATTCTTTTCAGGAGACAACCCTTTCCCAAGTGTCACTCACCATTTCCTTTCGATTTTGCGAGTCCCCCTCTCGACCTCACATTGTCCTTTCCATAGAGCCAAGCCCTTCCAATTACTTGTGTCCCTCCGGCTCAGCCATTTAATCCAGTGACACTCTGTCCTCTGGACCCTTACTGTCCATCTCTACGGTTGTGGAGTGGCACCATTCTCTACGGTTTGCCTTCTCTCCCTACACCTGCTCCTTCTCCACATATGGGGCTCCTTTTCTTGTCCTGAAATAGTCACGGAAATGCACAGAAGACATACCCAACTGTCAATTATTGGAGCCAAGGGACATCAGGGTGTGAAATCTATCAAACTTAGACTGTCTCAGTGTTGCACTGAAATGTAGTACTTACATAATTTTAAAAACTCAAGTGACCCCTAAGTTTCATCTATAAAGCACCTCAGGCAGTGTGCTAGCACCTCTGGCCCACGGGCTGCCAGCGGCCACCCGCAAGCTGTTGTCTCCCAATTCCGTCGTCATCCACACAACTACTACGCTCCGGACCTGCATCCTCAGAAGCCGAAAAGCCATCTCCGCCCAGGGCCTTCCACACACACCTCGAACCCAGCACTCTCCCCCACACCTCTGCTACCCCCCTTCCACTCCCACTCGGGGCAGGACCCCAGCAGCATGCAGACACAAACGCCCAAGACCCCCTCGCCAGCCATGCTGAATCCGTGTTCAAACTGCCCTCAAATCCAGCCATTCGTCTGAATTTCCAAGCCTCTTTGCTCTTTCAGGCCTTCACTTACCACCCAAACTAGGGCAAAATTCGAACGGGTCTCCCTGGGTATAACTTCTCTCTCCAATCTATCTCCTAAACCATAACCAGAAAGATCTTACTAAAATGCAAATCGAAACACATCGCCTTTCCAACTAAGGCCCCTCCATAAATCCCTAATCACCATATTAAAATCTGCAACTGGTCACAAGAGCATTGAAGAAAAATTTCCAGGGGCGCCTGGCTGGCTCAGTCAGCTGAGCGTCTGACTCTTGATTTCAGCTCAGGTCATGATCCCAGGGTTGTGGAACTGAGCCCCGCTTCGGGCTCTGTAAGGAGCATGTAGCCTGCTTGAGATTCTCTCCCTCCCTCTGCCCATCTCCCAGCTCACACTTGCTTCCTCTCTCAGATTAAAAAAAATAAATAAATAAATAATAATAAAAAATTCATTCATTTAAAAAAAAAGAAAAAATCTCCAACTGAATTCAAAGACATCTTTTATCTTCCTCCACCAACAGCTCTCGAGAACTCCAGTCATGTTAAACAATTTGAAGTTCCCTAGAATGCATTCCATTTTTACTCCATTTGTCAAAGATTACCTTGCTAAGTGGCTTTCTTGGAATGGCTCCTTTTCCCTGAAGGCTGGGTATGGATGCCCTTTCTATGTTTTCTATGACACCCACCTCATCATGGCACTACTATGCTACTGTAATAGTCAACTCATGTGTTTACTACAAGCATCTAAAGGCAAGATGTCTCATTTCTGCACCTGTTCTGACTGACAAGGAGGAAGGGGCTGAATAAATATTCGTAAATCTCAGTCTCAGAAAGCCCCTCAGAATTAATTCTACTTCTTTCTCCATCTCTCCAGCAAATGCCTGCTACTCTCTGTGACCACCTTGCTCAGTGAATGTCCAGCCCCTTGAACACCTCTTATGATGAGAAAAGCACTTATTGAACACTACTATCAACAAGGCCTCACTCTGGACATATACACAGACTTCACTAGAAGGTGCACACAGCTCACAATCTGTCGACATCTCAACTGACAAGAAGATCAAGACCCTGCTGCGGCTGTGGCTGGAAGCTGCTGACTTCTAGATTGTCACCAGTTTCAGAAACACCTGGCAGAAAGAGCCCTGGTGGGGGTGGGGGGGTAGGGGGGTAGTGGTGACCACTAGAAATGAATCTGGAAACAATAAAGTTGGGCCATTTTCATATAGTTAATACAGCTGAGACTCCCCCAAACTCTTTTTGCCTAGCTTGTGTCTTCAATGTTTAAGCTCCAAAATCAGTACATGGTCAAAAAGGAGAGTCTAATGGGACTATTTTGCCCTAATTGCAAGAAAGTCTAAGAGAACAGAGACCATATGATTCAAGTCAATTATTTTATTGAAGGAGATAAGTTACGCAAATGTTAACTGATTGTTGGCAAAGGGAGGGAACATGTTACAAGTCAGGTGTGTTGGCAGAAGGGAGAGAGTACCTAAAGCTCTCTGCTTAACAAAATACTCAGAATCGGGGTTTCCATATTTCTCCATGGCTTGATTTCTCATGGGTCACTTTCTGTCCAAAGGATTCTGGAGACCAAATGAGGTTAAGATTCTTTCAGTTATCCACCAAGAGGTTTTAGGTCTTCTCTCAGCTAAGGCACCTAGTGGAAGTATACAGGCAAACCTCAGAGATCCTAAAGATTTGGTTCCAGACCACAAGAAAGCAAATACCACAGTAAAATGAGTCAAATGAATTTGCTGGCTTCCCAGCACATATAAAAGTTATGTTTACACTACCCTGTAGTCTAGTGAGTATACAATAGCTTTACGTCTAAAAATCAATGTACACGCCTTCATTAAAAAATACTTTATTGTTTATAAGGTGCTAACCATATCACCTGAGCTTTTCGCAAGTCAGTCTTTTTGCTGGTGAAGGGCCTTGCCTCCACGTGGCTGGAGCTTCTGCAACAGCGCCTGCTGCTTCACCTTGGACTTTGAGGTTAGGACGACAGTCTCTTTCCTTTGTGCCTCACGAACCAATATCCGCCAATTTCAAGCTTTTCTTGTGCAGCTTCTTCGCCTCTCAGCCTCCACGGAACTGGAGAGAGTTAGCACTTTGCTCTGGATTAGGCTTTGGCTTAAGAATGTTTCCTCTTCTATCCAGACCACTGAAACCTTCTCATCAGCAGTAAGTCCTCCTGCTTTCTTCGCATTTGCGTGTCCGCTGGAGGAGCCCTTGTGATCTCCTTCGGGAACTTTCCCTTTGCACTCACAGCTTGGCTAAATGACGCAAGAGGCCTGGCTCCGGCCTATCTCCGCTTTCAACATGCCCTTCTCCCTGAGCGTAATCACTTCTAGCTTTTGACTTAAAGTGAGAGACGAGGGACTCTTCCTGTCACTTGCACCCTTAGAGGCCAGTGTAGGGTTCCTAACTGGTCTAATTTCAATACTGCTGAGTCTCAGGGAACAGGGAGGCCCGAGGACAAGGGGAGACGAGGGAAGGGCTGGTAGGTGAGCAGTCAGAACACACACAACGCTGATGAAGTTCACTGTCTTCTGTGGACACGCTTCATGATGCCCCGAAACAATGACAATAGTAACATCACAGACCAGCATAAGAATTATAATAGTGATTATAAAGTTTGAAATATTGTAAGAATTACCAAAATGCAATACAGAAACACGAGGTGAGAAATGCTGTTGGAAAAATGGCACCAATAGACTCACTCGACGCGAGGTTGCCACCAACCTTCAATTTGAAAAAAATGCACTAGCTGCGAAGCTCAATAAAATGAAGCACAATAACACGAGGTATGCCTGCAATTTATTTTTCAGATTCCTCTGCGGGATTAAAAAGTCTTTTTCTCATCGCATTGCCATGCTCCCTGCTCTTGGTCCTCTTTTCCATGTACTGGAAAATAAAAGGAAGGGGGAGAAAAGAGACAGCAGATTATATTACCATTTATATATCAGCTGAGTTAGATATTTTAAAATATTTGCAAAATAAGTTGTTTCTGCTGATAAAATTCTTATTTGTCTTTTATTTCACTGAATCTGAAATTGCAAACACAGTACAGCACCTACATCCTAATAGATGAAAAAATATTTACTGAATTAATTTCTTCCCCAAATATGAATTCAGGAAATATTTAAGATGAGTGAGTATTGTCCCTGTTCTTTAGGAACTCACGATCTATCACACGCATCTAAGCTCTGGTTGAACACTTATAGTTATGAGGAGCTCACTACCTTGAGAGGTAACCTCTTTCGTTGTTGGCCACTTCTACTTGTTCCGAAGTGTTTTTTGTGTTGAACCAGTGTTTCCACGTAAATTCTCCTACTGCCTATTTCTTCTTGCCTGCTATAATCTGGCAAATATCTGGTTACAGATGACCCACTTACTACCTCTTTTTTAGGCTGAACATTCCTGGCTTCCATAGAGGTTCACAGAACATGGCTTCTGCCTTCTAATAGCTACCAAGCACCTTTTATAAAGCGCTTTAATATCAATATTCCTGATAAAAAATATCACAGCCAGAATTAAATACAGTGCTCCACACAGTCTGATAGATGTGGGCTACAGTGGACCTACTAGTTCTTAGGACCTAGACATGTTATTTCTATAAATATTATCAAGAGTAAATGGCTCTTGGCAACCATATTATCCTATTAGTTCACGTGGAAACTGCTAGTCAGCTAAACTTCCCAGGATTCTTTTCATTATAAAGAGTCATCAAACGGATTCTCCCCAAATCCTACATTTCTGTAATTAGATGGATCTAAATGCAGTTTTCACCTGGAGGTTTTCAGCCTCGTATTCTGATCTGATCAGTAGGTTATTAAATAACAGGAAATACACAGCCTGGCACTTAGGCAATGCACTCATTTAAAGCAGAGAAACTTCAATATAAGTGTTTTTACATGGATATATGTACAGGTTTATATACACCAATACAGACATTACTTTAAAGGTGAATGAAGGGTCCCTATGAAAAAGGGGAAAAATATAAAAGTAAATTCAAGTTGGAAAAACTAAGTATTGTGAACAGCTAGACATCAAAATCTTTTAGGAGCCAGAGATATGGGAAGAGGCCACAGAAATGAAATCAGTGATAGAGAGCTAACTAGAGACCTGACTGGACCCCCCGCCTCTGACCCCTGAGACAATGGTGTGGAGGTTCATGATCAGTACATCTTCGGGTCCTGTAACCTCAAATACAGGGAGCTAGGCTAGATGATCTTTAAGAAGTTTTCTGGATCTAAAGTTTTGATTGAAGAGTTATAACATAGCTTCTGGAATGATAGTTTCCGAAATTTTTTTCTTCCCCATCAAAGGACCACTTCAAATTACAGATGAAACACCAGGTCCCTTTAACCAAAATCATTCCTTTTATCTGTCATACATTAATTTTCTTCTGAAGATTTTTCGGGGGAAAAGGGCATTTCATTGCTTTAACAAGTTTTGGTTTTGTTTTTTTTTTTAAAGGCACTATTCTAGAACATGGAGAGATACATACTCGGAGAAAAATATTTGATATCTGTCTTTAATCACATATGCTGGACTGCCCACCAGCAATCAGGTTGGGAGAAGGGTTTTAAGGGTAAATCTTCAGAATACTGTGTAGGTGGCCCCAAAAAACAGGTTAAAGAGCAAATTATACTCTATGTTAAAATATATGTTAAGATATCCCCAAAGGGAGTCCAGATGGCCTCTGAATAAAAGAAGGAAAAGAAAAATATATGCATGTGATGTTATTCACAAAACTTCGCTGAACAATGTAGATAGAATGGAAGCTCAATTAACCAAAAACTAAACCAAACCGAACAATTAAGAGGGACAAAAAGGACGCTGCAAAAGTAATATTAGTGATTCTTTCAATAAAATGGGGAAGGGGGGGGGGGCAGTAACACAGTGGCAAAGAGAGGCAAAGGGAAACTGGCCAGGTCCTTCTAGTTAAAAGCTTCAAGGAAAAAAGTACTCAAATGGCACATGAAGGAAATGGTAGAGGAGCACGTGAGAGCAGTAAATGGTAAACCAGAAAGCATTAAAGGCAGAGAGGAAATAAATGAGCACAGGTTCAGAGGACTGAAGCATGAAAGTACAGACAGAAAAACATCTATAAATCAGGTAATGAAGCAACATAAAAACCACATAGAGGACTTAGAAAATAAGTCAAGGAGAAAATCTAAAATTTATATGAAAACAAAGTAAGAAAAATATCTACAACATCCTACCAAACGGTCACTAACGTCTCAGGACCACCTGGGAAGAAAATTTCATATAAAGATCTAATCACCACACCAATGGCAAAAATTATTGAACCATAAGAAGAAAAAAAAATCTAAATTTAGGGGAAAAGGCGATCAGACACAACAGAAAGCATGTGAGAAATAAATCGCTGCAATGAACACCACAGCGTGGGCTTCGTTTTCCCATAATCCTTATGAAAACCAAACAAAGCCCTAGGTTCAGCTTTCATATAAACTAGCTTTACCAGTGAAGAAAAACTCTTGAAAAATCAATTTAAAACACTTATACATGTACATGTTTGTGCAAAGAAAATGATGACCCTGAAGTGAGAACTCCAGAAAGTTCTTCAAACAGTAAAGACACTAGAAAGGGACTCTAGGAAGAGAAAAAACAAACAAAACCAAAAACCCCCAAAGCCTCAGATTGGAAAATACAAAAAACAAAAATATAGATGCTGGACAGCTTCAAATATTATAACTAATACCTTTCACCATGAGGCAAATAGGAAAAGAAGTTCAAAAATATGGAAAATGCAAAAAAAACTGGAAGGCAGGTTTTTAATAGTTATAGATTTTTTAAGGTTTTGGACATAACACAACTCATGTGTGAAAACAAAGGGAATTAAATTTCTTTTCGAGGCACCTGGGTGGCTCAGTCGGTTAAGCGCCGGATTTTGGCTCAGGTCATGATCTCACGGTTCGTGAGTTTGAGCCCCATGTCGGGCTCTGTGCGGACAGCTCGGAGCCTGGAGCCTGCTTCGGATTCTGTGTCTCACTCTCTCTCTGCCCCTCCCCTGCTCATGCTCTGTTTCTGTCTCAAAAATAAATAAACATTTTTAAAAAATTAAAAAATACATGTCTTTTCAAAGATTTCAAAAGCACTCTACTATATGCCCAAGTCCATGTCATGGCCTAACACCGAGTTTAGGAAATGAGTGTTTCCAATCAAGTCAAACTAGATCCCTATGGCTGGTACATGCCATGGTTATAAAGAAATTCACAATTTTAAACCTGTGAGGAGACCATGTCTGGCTCCCGCCATGTTCTATGAGGGAACAGGCCCGAAGTGTATCTGTTACCCACTACAGGTAATAGGTGACTGTCCGAAGTCTTTCTGCTAAACAAATTCAACTTCCCAAACCTTGCAATTCATATAGGAGAGTTACAATGATTACAATAAGGAAGTTGTTTTCATTCACGTGCATGCAAAAAACAAAAAACAAAAAACAAAAAACAAAAATCTTAGCCATGTTCTGTCCCCAGAAAAGGCTTTTATTTCTCCTCTTGGTTTTAGGGGAGGATGTACGTCTAAAGTCAATTCTCTCTGTTATACTAAAATTCGGAATAAAAATTAATAACGGCAATATTGTAAAATATTGTTCAAAAATGTTCTATTCTACTGTTCAACCATTTTTATTCTTTAACACTTTTCTTACCTCATTCTTCAAGCACTTTCTCATCTCCCGATCAAGATCATTGCAATGACCAAAAAATTTCAGAATGCTGTGCTAAAAGGAAGAAAAGCGGTAAAATATTTCATCCCACAACATGCTAAGGTCTCTGGCACACAGAATTTAAATACTTATTCCTACAGAAATGGGTTTAACGTGTCACCACATTATTAATAAGCAAACAGGTAAATCACAGGTATGAGGTGTACAAATAAATGGACTTATCCTGGCCATCCTAAAGGAGAGATAAAAGCTCTGTAGGTAGAAATGAAAAACCAAAAGACTTTTCCTTACTAAAAGGGAAGCCTATTAAACTGCCAAAACCTCACAATGACAGAGTGTAAACAATTCTGTTTTCAAGTACCTCTGTCTTTAAGGGCATGTTAACATCACAGCACAATCCATCATCTACTACGGGGAGTGATGTCAAAGTGCACTGTGGCCATATTAACATGACCAGTAACTTCCTTCAATAGCAAACACTCTGTCCCACTGAAGAATTACCTAATAAACGCTGAGTGCCAACACTATTTTCTCATTGGCCTCCATTCAAAATGTCATCAAAATACATCAGAAACACGTAACACTATTAAACGGTCTATATGGACCACATAAATAAGCCACTAATCCACAATATCAGAAAATCTATGTCTGAAGTTCAAAGTCTGCTTTCTTTGAAAAGCAGAAATAAAAATCTCCTAGTGGTTTCAAGGCCTACGACAATGATCGTGGCAAAAAGTACAAATGCTCCAAAGCAGATCACGATGAAGGCTGAGGTCAAGAACACGAATTTTTAGTAGGGCCATAATTAGTGCGTTTGCCCATCACGATTTTTAAGGGTGCCCAGGACAGCATGGTGATGGCCTAAAACGACATGCCATAAATGCTGAACTTGTAGTTATAATAGGCACCTGTTCCTTTTCTTTCCAATTAAGGCTTTCATGGAAACAGACAACACATAATTTATAAGCTATGCCCCTCTCTACTCCTTTCCCCCTGCCTCATCGCAGCTTTAAATGTCCTCTTCTGGTCCAATCAATGAATGGGTTGGTTTTTCTGGCAAGCATTTAAGGTAAACTGACATCTCCTACTGGTTGCCTAATGACCTTTTCAGAATAAGTATTTCTTGTGTATTTTTCCTCAACTATTTCTCTGACCACAGATGAACGGGAACAATGCATTTTCACACACTTTCTGGTGAGGCAGAAACAAAAGAAAGGATTAATGTTTAGAATGTAAGGCAGTATTTCACAGTTTAGTTCACAGTGATTCCTATCACCCCATACACATACATCTTATGTTTAAATCAAGGACAACAGCTATTTTTTTTTGCTTTCACCCCAGTATTTAAGCCCAAAGAAATACACTCTTGTGACATTATGTGCAAAACAAACCCAAAGTGCCCCGCTGGACTTGGTAAAAGGAACGCCCATGGACTGCAGTTCTCTTGCACACACAGAGCAAAGGCCTCCAGTGTGTGATGTCTGTTTCCAGAAAACCAAACTGACTGGGCCAGTGATTGAATAAATGGGGAATCAATCGATATCTCGAAGACAAGGACTAGGGATACAGTAGTGAGGAAGGTGGACCTGGGCCCTACTCTCACAGAACACGGTCACAGAACAGAGTGAGTCAACGAACAGAGTGACTGTTATAAAACAGTTGTTCTCCAAGTGCAGTCCAGGGGCACCCACGAGTTCCCAGGAGCTCTCCAGGGGGTGTATAAGATAAAAACTATTCTCCTGATAATCAAAGATCTTATTTGTTTTGTTCATTGTCATTCTCTCACAAGGCTACAGTAGAACTTTCCAGAGGCTGCTCAGAGGACAACATCACCAAAGACTGGACATGAGGCAGATAGGAGACTCCAGCTATATTCTATTAAGCCAGATACCAAGGAGAATTGCAAAAATGCAAAAATAATGTCATTCTTCTTTTTTTTAATGTTTATTTATTTTTAAGAGAGAGAGAGAAAGTGCACACGCGCACGCAAGCAGGGGAGGAGCAGAGAGGAGGGCGGACAGTGGATCCAAAGCAGGCCCTGCAATGACAGCACAGAGCCTGACGCAGGGCTCAAACCCACGAACCGTGATCACGACCTGAGCTGAAGTCAGAAGCTTAACCAACTGAGCCACCCAGGCTCCCCAAAAGCAATGTCATTCTTTTGACTCTGTCTTTTGTTTCAGAAAATAAGATCTTTTTTTGTGAAAAATTACTGTTAACATGTACTGGATTTATTATTGTATTTTTATATACATTTACATTTTTTTAAATTTCTCAGTTTCAATTTCTACTTCAGTAAATATCGGTAGCTAGAATCCACATACACAAAAGTTATTTGGGGTCCTCAAGAATTTTTAAGAGTATATAGGAGTCCTGAGACCAAAACGTGTGAGAAGTACCTTGAAGTAGGAAATGGACTACGTATGGTGTTACTAGAGGACAGAGTGACAACGCCAGGAGAATCTAGGCCAGGAAAGGAGGAAATGAAGAGGCAAGGACAGATTACAGACAATGAAACCTGGAGGATGATGAAACCTGGTACAGCATGCGGGGAAGAGGAGATAGTGAGGAGGGCTCCAAGATAAGCCAAGGACAAAGCAAGCCCAAAGCCTCAGAAGAGAGAAATGTGTGCCCCACACAACTGCAGAAAAGGTCGCTGGGGAGCGAGGGGGAAAAAAGAGTGCCGGAGGGTGTGAAACCCAAGGCTAAGTCGGGGCCATGTTCATGAAGGTCCTGAAACAACACGAAGGAAGAAAGTGAGATCGCGTACCGCAGCAAAGGGAGCCGGTAGAGGGGAACGATGCCTGAACGTCGTTTGAACAGTCCCTCCTGACGCGGTGTGGAAAGTGATCGAGGGTAGAGGAGAGGACAAACCCGTCAGGGGACCCAGTTGGCCCCACGAGGAGAACACTGGAATTAACTGGTGTTCAGAACAGACACATAAATCGGCAGAACGGACCAGAGCCCAGAAAGAGACCCAGTCATGTGTGGTCAACAGATTTTTGACCAAGGCAGCAAGTTAATTTAGGAGAGAAAGGCTGGTGTCTGCACAAATAGTGCTGGAAAAACAATAGCCGTAGAGAAAGGAAAACACTGACTCCTACCTCATACCAGACACAAACAGTAACTTGAAATGGGTCACCAACCTAAATGGCACAGCTAAAAGCCTGAAACCTTTGGAAGAAAAAAAGGAGAAAATCTTTGTGAGCAGGAAACACACAAAGATCCTTAGAATGCAAACAAACAAACAAAAAACAAAACAAAACAAAAACAAAACCCCTCACAAACACTGAAAGAAAAACCTGGCAATTAGACTTCATCAAACTTAGAAACCGCTCTTTGAAGCACAACCTTCAGAAAGTGAAAAAGGATGCCACAGACTGAGAACATACTCACCACACGCTTGTCAATGTCTTCAATTGTCAAGACAGGGTCTTGAATGTCAAATGAAAACAAATTCTTAAAAGTCCATAAAGCAAACAACCCAATTTTAAAATATGGGCAAAGAAAATAATAATAATTAAATAAGTAAATTTTTAAAATTAAAAAAAAATAAACTATAGGCAAAAGACTATATGAATGGTCAACAGGCACATGAAAAGATGCTCAAAATCAGTCATCAGGGAAACACACTCTAAAACCAAATGGGACGCGACTGCACACCCACAAAATAACGTTAAATATCATTAAAATAACGTACAAATAAAATAACGTACAATGTATAAATAACGTTAAAATAACGTTAAATAAAGACTTATGATATCAATTCTGGATCTACATGTATGCTGAAAAAAGTCTGTCTCAAGTATATTGTCACCAACAACGTTCTTTGAACAAAAAATATCTAACTTCACAGATCAGAGGTAGTACTTACTACCTGTTAGCCTTTAAATGTTACTCATTTAAATGATACATACTGGTATTATAATTTTATATATCTACAGTTTATGAATCTCATGAGGAAAACGCATCATGCAAAGTTAAAGAAAACCACAAATGCTCCTTATAACTGTCTCATGCATCAATTATATGAAAAAAGCTTAATATCTGACATCCATAAAAATATTGGCTTAATTGAATATATTCCAAAAATGGGTTTCCTTTCCATTTTGGTTTTAACCATGGAATTTTACTTCCATTCCACTAACAAGTAAGTAAACCTGCCAAATTAGGCCAATCATAATTTAAACCTAGCTAATATCTAATTATTAAAAAAAATTTCAATCTCCTTTGAACACAGAATGATGGACATCAAGGAAAATCTTAGAAAATTCTTAACAATAATTGCATTATGATCAGAAGAGTCAGATTAACGTAATCGTTCTAACATCCTGTAATTAAAAACAGGAAAGTATTTTATTGAAAGAACATGGGTTCTGACTGTTACGTATCATTTCAAAAGTTCCCTAACAAACGACCGTGCTTAATTTTTAGTAATCACCAATGGAAATGGTATCTGAAACATCACAGCATCAATTACTAATCTTTAGTAAGCTAAGATCGGCCATATTATCATTCCCCTTCCATCAGTGGAGGCAACATTGCACATCACTGTGTTGTACCTAAGTTTCATTTTTGCTTCATGGTCATTTTTCTGAACTCTTACATTTTTGTGACATTCCTTAAGCAAGTTAATCAAGACGTTGCATTCTTCAGTGTGCAAGTGTGGAGATAAGTCAGGATGCATCTTTAGGAGAAGGGATGGAGCGCAGCAGAGCGACCTGTGGATACAAGAGTGTCTTGAATATGTGTGACTGTACTTGTTAATGCGACCTAAAGCTACTTCACTAAAAACCTGCAGTGAGCTTTATCAGAAAGGAATGCTCACCTTAGGCAAATGATTAACCTTGAGCCTCAGCTTCCTTATCCAGCGGTTTAACAGATTCAGCAAGTTATCAGGTGTTCAGAGAACCTGCAGTTTCTAAAGAGGCCCAACCCTGGAAAGAAGTGCTCTAGCAGAAACAGCCAGCCTCTCTTAATAAGCCTGATTTCAATTATTTTCCCCACATTCCTGAAATGGATTACAACTCATTTTGTTCAGATGAAACTCTACAAAACAAGAGAACTGGTTTATTAATCCTTTTAAAATGTATACTCCTCTCAGAGGGTTAAAGCCCCATCAGTCTCACATTAGTGTGAATTAACAGGGACTGTTTTCTTCCTAGCATCTGGCTGAGAAAATCTAACTAAACAATGAAGAGAAACAAAAAGCAGATGTGAAAAAAGTTTTTCAGTTTAGCAGATCTGTCCATAAAACGCAATTATTACAACGAAAGCAAGATGCTGAAATCCCAGAAATTAAATTTAATTGGTTCATTCACAAAGGAGAAAATCAGCAGCCAAGGTCAAAGGAAAAGCATTATTTTGAAGTGTTTGCTATAGTTATGTAGCACTATTTACCTACTCTTTTTTGTAACCTATTCTTTTTAACTTGGAAAAGATTACCAAAAGAAAGAACCAATGATTGCTTTAATCTTCTAAAAGGTTTCAAGAAAGACAACCTAAAATAATGACCTTAGGCAGGACCAAGAGTTCTTAGGTCAACAGCACAATTCATAAAAGAAAAAACTGGTAAAATCTTATCAAACTTAAAACTTTCTTGCTTCAAAAATATACCGTTAAGAAAATGAAAAGACACAGGCATGGAAAGTAGAGCACAGGGAATGCGGTCAATAATACTGTAATATGCTTCTCGTGGTGAGCATTTCATGATGTATATAATAAATTTTAAAAAAAGGATAAGCCACACTTTGGGTGATGATGATGTGCCAATGTAGGTTCAGTTGTAAAAACACTCAACTCTAGCGGGGGATGCTGATCACGGGGGAGGTTGTGCATGTGTGGGGCAGGGAGCACATGGGGCCTCTCTGTACGTTCTGCTCAATTTTACTGTGAACCTAAAACTGCTCTAAAAAATAAATATCCTACAAGCTGGAGACTAGGGGAAAATATTTGCAAATCATGTTTGAAAAAGGACTTGCTACCTAGAACATATAAAGAATGCTTACAAACCAACCCAACGTTTAAAATGGACCCCCAAAATGGGCAAAAGATTTGAATACTTCACAGAAGATGGTACGAAAATGGTTAATTAAGCACATAAAAAAATGCTGAACACCATTAGTCACAGGGAATTCAAACTAAAACCACAATGAGATACCACTCATTTCCACCCAAATAGCTATAATCAAAAAGTCAGACAATACCAAGCAATGGTTAGGATGCAGAGAAAACAGACCTCATGCATTGCTAATGAAAATGCAAAATAGGACACACTTAATTTGGCAGTGTCTTAAGGAGTTAAACACATACTTACCAAATGACCCCTGACCACGGAAACCGCACTCCTAAGAATATACCCAAAAGAAATGAAAACATAAAACCACACAAAGACATGTATGCTAATTTTGACAGCATTATTCATCATAGCCAATACTGGAAACAATGCAAATGTCCAATAACCTGCCAACTGGATAAATAAATGCGGCATGCCTAGACAATGGAATACTATTTAGCAATTAAAAGGAATGCACGGACACAGGCGCCAACGTGGATGAACCTCAAAGCACCAAGCTGAATGAAAGAAGGCAGATTCAAAAGACTATATATGATTCCATTTATATGCAATGTGTAGAAAAGGCAAAATGGTAGAGGAAAAAAAGCCGATGGTTTGCCTACACCTGAAAGTGAGAGGATTATTTGTCACTGGCCACAAAGGAATACATCCGCGCGACGAAAGCATTTTAAAACAGGATTGTGGCAGTGGTCGCACAATAGCAGTTTACCAAAATCACTGAACTCATGGTGGGTGAATTTTATGAAATGTAAATTATACCTTCACAGAGCTAATACAAAAACGTTTGAGAATTTCAAACTGCCTATCTACTTTCCACTCTCAACAAGTCCTTACAAATGTCTAAACAAAGAATTCCAGAGCATTACAGTATCCCTACTATTTCAGAACTCCATTTCCAAAAAGACCAGTGGATCACTGTCCCACTGAGTGACTGACTACACATGCACACACACACACCGCAAACCACAGCTGACAATCCCAAACCAGGCAGCTATGCCCAACTAAGTCCTTGAGTCTCTGAAACACATTTGGAAATGCAGCCAAGTTCAAGTTTTGTTTGCCTGCCGCTGACTACGAAGTCTTCTTAATGACATAATCTTTTCCCTCAGAAAAATGAGGCCTCTTACGGTCTAGAAATTTAAGTCATCTAATGTTGTACCATTAAGTCACTTAGAAAATGTCTTTTTGGGGCGCCTGGGTGGCGCAGTCGGTTAAGCGTCCGACTTCAGCCAGGTCACGATCTCGCGGTCCGTGAGTTCGAGCCCCGCATCAGGCTCTGGGCTGATGGCTCAGAGCCTGGAGCCTGTTTCCGATTCTGTGTCTCCCTCTCTCTCTGCCCCTCCCCCGTTCATGCTCTGTCTCTCTCTGTCCCAAAAATAAATAAACGTTGAAAAAAAAAAAATTAAAAAAAAAAAAAAAAGAAAATGTCTTTTTATTTTGTAAATGTGACAAAACATTTTCACCTCTATCAACCAAGTCCTCAGATTTGTGCTTTTACAATTTGGAAACAAGCTTATGATGTACTGAAATGACCTCTTTGATTGGCCCATTAAATACTTTAGAAGACACTTTGCGGCTGAGATAAATATGCCCACATTGTATATAAGTAGAAATGCATACATACCACGATGTATATTTTTCCTCCCTCCGTTACAAAAGTTTATGCGCTGTAGACCCAGCCAGGGTACCAATAAGATAACTTCCTCTCTACTTAGTATCCTATGTAACTATGTCAAAGAAGAGAATGGTTTCATAGAGTTTCCTTTTCCTATTCTTCTTCGTAAAAAACTAAACTACTACTTCTCAATCTACAGCTCTAAACACTGACCTACCTAATCCCTTACGTAACAAATTCCTTGCTTTACCAGTCATCCCCCCCCCTTTCCTCCACCCCACCTTTTCAGTGAGATACCCTCTTCTTCTTTCCCTCTGTCCACCCTGTACCCACACTCTCTTCCAGCACCCGGCTGGCTGCGCCTCCCGTTGGTGCTTACACGGGGGTACTGCCACACTCACAGCTATAAAACGATGCCACTGTTGTCACAACACTTGCTGTGAGTGCTGATATCTTCCAGCAGTCATCTTTAAAAGCCTATTCTGGGCCGCCTGGGTGGCAGGTGAGCATCAGACTGCGGCTCAGGTCATTATCTCGCGGTTGGCGAGTTCGAGTCCCGTGATAGGCTCTGGGCTGACCCGCTCGGAGCCTGGAGCCTGCTTCAGATTTTGTGTCTTCCTCTCTCTCTGCCCCTCCCCCATTTGTGTTCTCACTCTCGCTCTCTCTCTCAAAAACAAACATTTAGAAAAATAAAAAATAAAAGCCTATTCCAATGAACATTACTATAACTCAAAGTAATTTATGAGCTGAAGAAAACTAAATGTCTATTCCATATTCTTACTTTTAACATTCCTTCAAGGCCATGACTATATCTACATTATTAGTGTAGAAAATAATTTTTGAACACTTACCACACACTGGGCACAAGTCTTCTAATCCTTCCAATAACTGTAAATTCACTGGAACCATAAGAAATTGCCTTTTTGCACTTCAAGTATGCATTACTCAAATTTTCATATCAAAAATAAGTCCCAGGTCACATAGCAAGTGGCAGAGTTACGGCTACCCAGTGCAATCTCTAAACCAGGACAAATTATTTCCATGTTCAAAACAGAAAACTTCCCAGCAGTTTGTGGGTGAAATAAATTCAGATAGAAAAAACTATTTCCCAAAGAGCCTCTGGTTGGCTACAAGTCCAACAAGCACTAATTGTGGGTTCCAAAGAAGTCAATGTAACATTATCCTGCATTCCTAGAAACAGAGGGTCAGTCTACCTCAAGAAAAAGAACAATACTGTATTCGTCCTGAGCAGCCAAGTCCGGAATATTGACAATGTGAATATTCCTGGAGAGACTGCTCAGGATGACGACGGCTTTGCCTCTACTCTTAAACTCTTCTTCTCAGGATCCGTAAGAAGCTATTAATGAAACTGGCAATATTTACCAATTTAGGGAAGCCCCCATCAGAGGTGACAGATAAAAGGAACAACCTGGTTAAGTAGGAGAAACGATGGATCTGAAGGCAAAAGTTGTGGACTTATCTGTCCATAGGTTATAACACTTTGGTTACTTAATCTGACCTAAGTCTCTTCTTCCATAAAATGGTATTAGCTCTGGACCTATATCTCTGAGGGGTCATGAGGTTTAAAATAACATATGTGGGACTATCTGAAATGGTAAGCAGTGAACGTGACATTTGCAAAGTATTATTTGTATATGTGAAATGCTCATCACATGACGGGAAAGGCTGAACTGAATCTGCAATGGTGTTCCCAAGGTATTTCTGAGGACAGGTCTGGAAACCAAAGAGTGGAAGACGTCATCTTCCTGGAGCTGTCCAACAATGAAGCAAGCTGCAATGGGAAGTTCTCGGTTACCTGTCTTAATGTACCCCAAAGAGACTGGCTACATCAATTAAGGATGTCACAGAGTGTATTTCTGCACTGCAGTCTTCAGTTTCTTCTCAAATCGAAGTTCACAACTAAACGATTTTAACCTATTTTCAGAAATGAAATTCGCAATGGATAAACACTTATCACCACTAGGAAAATACAAAAAAAAATTCAAAAGGGTAATGCCAAAATAATTATGAACATCAGCAGCATTGATGAAACAAAGGTGAAGGGAACATTTGTGATTAAGACTTCACATGTGTGTGTGTGCACTAAGAAAGAAGAATAAATTCCATTCACACTGTTATGATTTAGACACAAAACTTCAGTCCCACTTTTACACTGGCATTTAGAAAACACCAGGTTAACTTGTCACAGTTAAAGGGCTTCCCTCCCCAACTCCACCCACTGCCTCTAGCATGCAAACATTTATACTAAAACAGATGCTGAAACTCTTTAAAAATGTTCAGTTGTGACAATAACTGGGTGATTGGCCCCTGCAAAGCAATTTTAACCTTTACTTGGGGGTAAGCTGGGAGGACAGAAGCATATGGTACTCTCACTAAAGACGTAAAGATTACAGTCTTATTCACCTGATTCTACCAAGACAGAGGTAAAATTTTCCTAAGGAGTATTCCATGATAGATTTCAACCACCAGGTGGCACAGTTTTAAAAAATAAGCCAAGAAGTAAGCAATACACGACCTCTAGTAAAGAAAAAGGAGTAAGCATTTTAATAACACCTCAGCAAATCTATAATCACGAGGAGGAAACCCCCTATTTTAATGTCACTTGTGTTTTCTTTCCAAAGATTTTGCTGTTTTGTGGCTGCACCAGAAAGAAATGTACTCTACAGCTGCAATTTCTAATGGCTTTTTAAAACAAAAAACAGGGGCGCCTGAGTGGCTCAGTCGGTTAAGCGTCCGACTTCAGCTCAGGGCATGATCTCACGGTTCGTGAGTTCAAGCCCTGCATCGGGCTCTGGTGCTGACAGCTCGGAGCCTGGAGCCTGCTTCAGATTTTGTGTCTCCCTCTCTCTCTCTCTGCCCCTCCCCTGCTCGCACTCTGTCTCTCAAAAATAAACATAAAAAAAAGTAAAACAAATCCAGAAAAGTCCCTTGTTTAGAGTTTGAAAAATCTGTTCTCCAGGAAAAACTGTAAACTTAATACACAATGCTTTTTACAACATGCATTTTTTAAGGCCTACTTTCAGAAAACCCTGGAATTAGTTAAATTAGTATTTCTGCAACTATTTCAAACTATGCACCATATTCAGCAGAAGTAGCAGACGCAGCAAGGTACCGCCTACCCTACAGTCTTCTACTTATCACAGTTGCAAAGGGACCAAATCTAAACACCTGCTATTGAGTGACTAGTGCTCCCAAACACAGACCATGCCCCACTGCTACCGAAAGGAACCCCTGGGCTGCCTGGGGGAAAGATCCGTAAGGCTCTCAAGTTCCACCACATAGTTTCCTAAGGAATGGAAGCTGCAACTCTCCCTGAACAAACAACAGTACTCAGCAGATGCTGGGCATTCTGCCAAATCACCTGAATTTCAGAGAAAAAAGAATCAGTCCATATACCTCAAAGAACGCACAGGCTAGTGAGGGAACGTTCTTGTAAATGCACATAGTAAATGCCCAATCAATGCTTGCCAAAAGTTGAATTCAGGATTATTGTAGAACTGAGAATTGGTTCACACCTCAACATAGTTAACAACAACAACAAAAGAATGGAAATGAGTGAGGCTCATTTTAAATAAACTAAACACGTGCAGAAGCCTGTATGTACAGGAAAGGAGATATATGGGTATCACAACAGAATTCCTTCGCCAGCGCCAACCTCTTTTATGCAGTTAAGGTTGTAAATGAAAGTTTCCAGAACGCGGATTTACTTAAGACTCTTCATTAAGCACCTTGCGTGAACCTACAAACACGGTAACTTTTAATTCCAATAAAAGGGACCCGAATGTCTACCTTCCTTGCAAAGTGTACTGATGGGGATCTCCATGGATTCTCGCTTCGCAAGACAGACTGGTGGCAACTTTCACTGCAGCTGACAGGTGCAGCTACATGCAATTTCTAACTCCGAGATGATGATAATAATCATGCGATTCATTGAGCGCTCACCGCTCCTAGTGTCAAACGCTGTGAATGGCTTCCCTTCTGACCATCAATGCGATGGGTTGTACCCATTTTACAAGCGTGGAAGCCGAGGCTCAAGGAGGGGAGGAGGCCACCCCATCCCCCGCCCAGGTCACTAGGCTCGCGAGTGGCGAGACAGACTGCTGCGAAGAGAGAAAGGTCTAGACCAAAGCATTCTCTAAACTACCTCGGCAACTGCCTGCGGGTGGAAGGGCCCGGACGCGCCTGCAGCTACAACCGCAAAGCCCCCCGCGCGGTGGTCTGCCTCGGAGCAGGGCGAGCCACGGCCGCCCTGAGGACCAGGGACCTGACCTTCAAGGTCCCAACCTCCGACAGGGGCAGGAAGGGACACGGCGGGGCGCGCGCGAGCAGGGCACGAGAGGAGGGACAGGTGGGTGTCCCGCGGCCTCCCAGGACACCGCGGCCAGGAAGAGAGCGCTCCTCGGAACGACCGAGACTCCTGAGACTCACCCGACTCGAAGCCACACAGGGAGGACTGAAGTGACAGTCACCAGCGAAGACTCCCAATCCAAAGGCCGGCGGCCTGGGCGCCGGAGTCGCAGCAGCTCCGGGTGGCAAAGTCCCCCGCGCCCTCCACAGCTGACCCGGCTCGGCGCGGCCAGCCCCCGCTGCTCCCGGCCTCTGAGGCGCATGCGCCACCCGGCCTGGACGGGCCCATTTGCGGGCGCTGGGGGGAGGGAGAGCGAGTGCACTGAGGCACGGCCGGGCCTAAAAACAGCAAACCAAGCCAACAGGCCAGATTTCGTGGCTGAGCTTAACTGCGTTTAACTAATGGTCTCTACCAACAAGAGTGATGCGGGGACTTGGCGAGTTTCACTTCTGCCGCTCCCCGACGCAGCTCCCTGTGCCTAGGGTACAGTCCAAAGATAGAGCTCCGGGGTGGGCGGGGCTGGAGGGCGATGGGAACTGCAATTGGTGGCTTTGAAGGAGCAGCGGGCGGGAACGGCTGCCGAGAAGAGACACTGCTGGAGATGACCGACTGTAAGAGGCCCGCGCGCGGCGTGGGATCGGGACCTTGAGTGTGGCGGGAGTCTCGAGAAAGCCACATCTCAGGCTTGTGGGGCGACTTTTTCACGTCTGCCACACGTCTCAAGGTGCGGGATTGGCGCTGGGCCTCGGGCAAGAAGTGGGGGACTACAGTTGAGGCCGGGATGAGAGGGCGGTGATACTATCCGTGACATCACCTCCGCCCGCAGTGGGGCGGGGCCTTACTGGGATGTACGTAAGTTCCGGAGCCTCCGCCAGTTGTCACGTGGCGGGTTACTCTGCTATCCGACCCTTGGGTTGCTGCTGTGCTGGGAGTCGGGTGTTTTGGGTTTTTTTTTAAGTCAGCCTTGGCATCCGTTTTTTTTTCCGTCCGTGCGCCTGTCGTATTTTTCCTAATGCTCCAGTGGCAGCCCTTCCATGTAGATCTACAGAAAAGTTACCTAAAAGGGCTCTTGTCATGTATTCATTCAACAGATGTCTTGAGGAGCTGCTATATATATGTATGTATATGTATATATGTGTGTGTGTATGTATATATATGTGTGTATATGTATATGTATGTGTGTGTATGTATATATATATATATATATATATATATGTATATATATACATATATATATATATATATGCCAGGCACTGTGCTACTAAGAACTAGAAGTAAAAAGAAATTAGTCACAGGGAATCAGGAGTTTGTTCAAGGGTTTACCAGCTTTATTGGTGAGACTGAATGCTCTCTACCAGAAGTCTGTAGAATGGCATTTTGCAAACTTAACCCAAAATGAAGAATCTTCTGAAGCATTCTAAAAGTGCAAGCTCTCAACGCGCAGCTGGGTGCCCGACTCCACCCCCACCCCTCTCCCCCCAGTTCAAATTGATGGAGCCCTGGGAATGCATTTTTACAAGCCTACCCCCTTTCCACACCCCCCCCCCCCCGCCGCCCCGCGCCAGTGTTTTCAGTGGGAGAATTTGGTTTGATATATCAGTGACTGTTGGACCCTATTTTTTCCCATGGTATCTCCTCACACACTGCTTACGGAGAATATCTAATATTTCATTCCACATGTATTTATCATTTAGGGATATAGCCATGAATAAGGCAAACATAGTTCCTACTCTAGTGGCTCAATATTTTAAGACAGTAATCAATAGGCAAGATCATTTTAGATAGCTTTGTAAAGACAGTAAGCAATGGAAGGTGGGGAGATACCTTTAGAATGGGTGGTCAGGGGCGCCTGGGTGGCTCAGTTGGTTAAATGTGCAACTCTTGCTTTCAGTTCAGGTCATGATCTCAGGGTTTGTGGGCTCCAGCCCTGAGTGGGCTCTGCGCTGACAGCTTGGAGCCTCTTTGGAATTCTGCCCCTGCCCTGCTCACTCTCTTCGTCTCCCTCTCAAAATAAACAAATTAAAAAAAAAAAAAAAAAAGGGTGGGCAGAATAAGGCTCTCTCAGTAGAAGCCATCCGAGCTGAGACCTAAATTCAAGAGTTACCCAGGTGAATAATGTGCATGATGAACCTGAATGTTCTAGGCAGGGGTAACTGCAGGTACAATGAGCCTTCTCTGGAAGTATCCTTCTCTACTAGAGGAACTAAACACCAATGTAGCTGGAGTTCAGAAAGCCAGAGAGAGAGAGAGAGAGAGAGTGATAGATGATGGGGAGGGAGGCAAGAAGCAAACCCAGGGCCTTATAGACCATGGTGAGGATTTTAGTGTTGACATTAAGGTAGGTTGGTCCTGTATCTGGATAAGAAAACTAATCAGAGTCCATTTTCATGATCTTGATTCTGTTCTCTCTATTATTTTTCTCTTTCTAAAGTCCTAATAGTTCCCCACTTTTTTTTTTTTCCTGGAAGTGTTGTTTTCAGTATCTTCTTAAAATCATGTCGACTGTCAGTATCTTTTTGGAAATGGGCAATGGTAATAGATTGTATGCAATGTTAAACACTCAGGTGGTAGCATTGAGTCACAGCCTGGATTCCCATAGGGGGATTCTTCTCTCTTTGTCCTTTTGCTAATCTCCTAGGCGTGGTGGAAGTAGATGAGATAGACAGACTGACTTCTGCCCCTTTTCTTAAATTTGGATACCAAGGTCTCGATGCTCTTTCTTGTCAGATAGGCAGAGAATTTAAATTTAAATTCTGCAGACACCTTGCTTCATCTTTGTTGAGAAACCATGCTTGCTTTTGATGTGCCATATATATATATATATATATATATATTTTTTTTTTTTTTTTTTTTTTTTTTTTAGTTTATTTCTTTTGAGAGAGAACGTGCCCGCACGCATGTTGGGGAAGGGCAGAGAGAGAGGGAGAGAGAGAAAGAGAGAGAATCCAAAGCAGGCTCCGAGCTGCCAGCACAGGGCTCGACGTGGGGCTCAAACTCACAAAAGGCAAGACCATGACCTGAGCCGAAATCAAGAGTTCATTGCTTAACTGATTGAGCCACCCAGGCACGCCTGTGTACCATATTTTAAAATGGGGGGCAGTGGGAAGGTACCCCTCAGTGCCCCCAGATGAGGTAACAGTTGAGATCAGCTGCCACCCTTGGCCCACAGCTTCTGCCCTGAGGAAGGTAATGAAAGGGCTCAGAACCCCCCTTCCCAGTGCCACAGCTGTAAGACAGCCCCTAAGAGATGCTCCTGAAGATCGTTGCCCTTGTCTGTTGCTGAGGGAGCCATGCCAGATTTGGGGCTCAAGACCTTTAGGATGGTTGAAGGCTCTCCCTGTCCGGCAGCAGGCAGGGAAAGTGAGGTAATAACACTATGTTAGCTGGTAATCCCTTAAATGAGAAAGAGACTGCAGCCCTCTTCACCTCTGTCTCTTACTGTGTCCTCTGGACTCCTGCATCCTACTGTTTAGCAGCATCTCCTCTTGGAGTCTAACAACCTTCAAACGTACATGTTCGAAATGGAATTCTTGAGCTTGCCTCTGCCCACACCTCTAGCCTTCCCCAACTCAGGGGATAGCAGTTCTGTCCTTTCAGCTGCCTGGTACAAACATTGGTGTCACCTCTGGTCCCTCTTTCTCTCATAACCCCACATCGAGTCCATCAGGAAATCCCGTGGGCTCTTTCTTAAAAGCAGATCCAGAATCTGACCTCTTCCCACCCCTCCCCCTCGGTCCACCATCATCTCCTATCTGCATTGCAGCAGCCTCCTACCTGGCTTCCTACTTCCGCCCTCCACCCCTCCAAGACAGTAGCCAGATTGATCCTGGTAGAAAACCTAAACAAGAGCATATCCCACCTCTTCTCAGGATCTTCCAGCAGCCAGTGTCTGTCAGAGTAGAAGCCATCATCGTGGCAGTGACCCCTGGGCCCTCCGTATTCTCTGACCTTACTACCTCCTCTGTGCCTCCTTACTGTCTACACTGTGGCCTCACTGGAGGCATCCTTCACATCCTTCCCTGTTCCTTGAAAGCCCCAGGGCTTTTGCACTTGCTGTACCCTTTGCCCAGCAAGTTCTTTCACCAGCCAGCCACATGGCTCACTCTTTCTTCCAAGTATGGACTCAACCGTCACCTGTATGAGGCCTACTCATTCCATCCCCACCACCCCGACTTGTTCCCAGCCTGCTCCACTTTAACTATGGTTCGTTTCCTAACACTGCTCTGTTCTCTCTGCAGCACTTACCACTTTTAACACAGTTTATGATTTTCTTGTTGCTTCTCTCTCCCCACTAGAATGGATGCTCACACTAGCAGGGTTTTTGTCTTTTTATTTTTCTAAGTTTTTATTTATTTATTAGAGAATGGGCAGGGTAGGAGCAGAGCGGGGGCAGGGGGGTGGATGATCTGAAACGGGCTCTATGCTAACAGCAGAGAGCCCAATACCGGGCTCAGACTCAAACTGTGAGATCATGACCTAAGCCAAAGTCCATTGTTTAACCAACTGAGTCACTCAGGCGCCCTGGGATTTTTGTCTTTTTGGTTAAAGGTGTATCTCTCCCCCATGCCTGCAAAAGTGCCTGGCACACATGGGTGCTCAGATTTTGTTACGTGAATGAGTAAATGAATGAATGATTTACCTGTCATTCCCATCAAAGATTAAAATACTCTAGCCTGTCAAGGAGAGGGAGCACTAATTTTTAAAACCTCCAAAGCCATTTAAATATGTGGCTTAAGGAGAGAAGAATCAAATCCTCCTTTTGAAACACTTTGCAGAATGCCTGAAAAAAAAAGGTAAACGTTTGGGTGTTTGACTAACAAATCAAAATCCTGGCTAAAAACATGCTGAAAAATTCCATTAAGTTAACCTTTGATATTTGATTAATACTTTGCTGTGCTGTTTTTGTTTTTATTGAAGTGCCAAAGAAATGGATGAAACTGTTGCCGAGTTTATCAAGAGGACCATCTTGAAAATCCCAATGACTGAAATGATGACAATCCTCAAAGCCTGGGATTTTTTGCCTGAAAATCAACTGCAGACAGTAAACTTCCGGCAGAGAAAGGAATCTCTCGTTCAGGACTTGGTTCTGCTCTGTGAGGTGATAACAGTGTTCAAGATGATGAACCTTAAGCATCATGCAACTCCTTTGGTTTTTTCTTTTAATAAGATTTTTTTAATAAGGTTTTTTTTTTTTTTTTAATGTTTATTTTTGAGAGAGAGAGAGAGAGAGAGAGCCAGCATGAGCAGGGGAGGTGCAGAGAGAGAGAGAGAGGGATATAGGGTCTGAAGCAGGTTCTGCACTGACAGCAGTGAGCCCAGTATGGGGCTCAAACTCAACAAACCATGAGATCATGACCTGAGTCAGATGCTCAACCGACTGAGCCACCCAGGTGCTCCAAAGGTTTTCTTTCTTTTTTCAGTGTTTATTTATTTTGAGAGAGTATGAGTGGAGGAGGGGAAGAGAGAGAATCCCAGGCAGGCTCCCTTCTGTCAGCACGGAACCCAGAGCAGGGCTCGATCTCAGGAACTGTGAGATCATGACCTGAGCCGAAGTCAAGAGTCAGACACTTAACTCACTGAGCCACCCAGGCGCCCCACTTCCTTTTTTGAGTCTAAAAGAAATTTAGTGCAGCTGCTAAGCTGTGAAGGGATGTGGGCTACCTACTACTACAGTGAGGAAGAAGCTAATTTTTGATTGGCTTTTTCAACTTCCAAAGAATGCCTACGTATCAGTAAGAAAGTGACCACCATGGGGGAAAATACAATCCATACTAGTTAAAATAATGAGAAGTATTCTTTTTTTACCTATTAGATTTTGCACCTAAAGATGAAAAGGTTAATACTCAGATGTGTTGGTAAAGTTGTATGGGAAGAGACCCCCTCTTTCACATATATTTATTAACTTTTCATTTTAAAACAATTTCAGATTTTCAGAAAAGTTGCAAGCATAAGAATAAAGAACGCCCCTATTCCTGTACATTCTTCCCTCACTCACTTTTAAATAGATACGCTTTATGACCCAGCAATTCCACTGTGGGAGATTTATATGGAAAAATTAATAAAAAAACAAGGAGGTGGGGCACCTGGGTGGCTCAGTCAGTTAAGCGACCGACTTTGGCTCAGGTCATAATCTCACGGTTTATGGGTTCAAACCTTGCGTCAGCTATGCTGACATCTCAGAGCCTGTAGCCTACTCTGGATTCTGTGTCTTGCTCTCTCTCTCTCTCTCTCTCTCCCAGAAATAAACATTAAAAAATTAAAAAAAAAAAAAAAGAGGTATAAGTATTATAATCGATACTCATATACTTAGGTACAAACATGTAAGTATTTATACATAAATAAGATGTTAAGTAGCCTTGTTTAAAAAATAAAAAATTGGAAATAGCTCTACATAGGAGGATAATGTTACGTCCACATAACAAAATATTCTTCAGCCATTAAATAAGATAAACTCGATCTTTATGTACAACATCAAAAAACGATATATAATATGCATGTATGTCAATGGGTGTGTGTAGGGCAGTGGTTCTCAACCAGGACAATTTTGTCTGCAGTGTCTGGAGACATTTTTGGTTGTCAAAGCTGTGGGAATACTACTGGCTCATGCTGGGCAGAGGCCAGAATGTTCCTTAACACCCTGGGACAGCCCTCCACACATAGAATTATCCGCCTCTGAATGTCAGTAATGCCCAGTTGGGAAACCCTGATGTAGAGGAAGTTTAGAGGGATACAGCTGATTAAAAAACAAAACAGGAAGTTGAAAGTGCTGAATGAAGAGTAGATTGTGGGGGGAGGAGAGGAGAGTGCCTTTACTGAGACATGAGTCGGGTGTATCTGCTACTTGGCAGGAGAGCAGAGATCGGTGACACTCGTTCTAAGCAACTCTAAAATGTGCTGTAAATGTAGCAGAACCCAACTATCCCCCACGTTCACTCAGTGTTTTATCTTCTCTTTCAGAATAAGCGTGCAAGTCTCCGTGACGCAGCCCTTTTAGACATCATTTGTGAGTGTCGGTGATTGTGTTTACACTTACCCCATCCCCTTTTGTCAGAGAGGCAGTTCTGGATGTCAGTCAGGTGGACCTGGTTTCAGTCCCTCCTCTGTCACTTACCAGTCTCCAGTCCTTCACCCGGTCACATGGCTTTGCTAGGCCTAGACTCCTCCCAAGAAAAATGGAGAAACAATAGTACCTACTTCACAGGGTCGTTTGGGAGGGTTAAATAAGATAATGCTTGAAAAGCTCTTTTAGCACGGTCACTGGCACACACTAAGCACGTTTGTCAGGCTCTGTATCTTTAACAGAAATTGAAAATAAATTTCCGAGAATTTGTTCCTATTACGGTGTAACTTGTTACCTCTCCTCCCCTTCCATTTCTTTTTTTTCCCCCCTTTGTATCCTAGGTTTCTTCTCTGTATTTTCTTCTTTAAGATGTTTACTTCCCTCATCAGGAGGCAACAGACTGTGGAGTCTAAGAACACAGGCTCCAGGGCCAGATTTCTCGGGTTCAGTTCATGGCTCTGTCATTGTCTCCCTGTGAGTCCTGGTGGGGGCCCTTGACATCTCTGCCTCGGTATTATCATTGGACAAACCTTTATAATAATGATGATGTCGCATAAGGTGACAGTGAGGATGAAATGAGTCCATGTCATGTTCTTAAAACAAAGTCTGGTATGGGGCGCCTGGGTGGCTCAGTCACTGGCTGAGTGTCTGACTTCGGCTCAGGCTGTGATCTCGCAGTTCATGAACTCGAGCCCCACATCAGGCTCTGTGCCGACAGCTCAGATTCTGTGTCTCCGTCTCTCTCTGCCCCTCCCGTGCTCACACTCTGTCTCTCAAAAATAAATAGTAAACAAGGGGGTGCCTGAGTGGCTCAGTCGGTTAAGCTTCTGACTTGGGCTCAGCTCATGATCTTACGGTTGGGGCGGTGGGTTCGAGCCCCACATCGGGCTCTGTGCTGACAGCTCAGAGTCGGGGGCTGCTGCAGATTCTGTGTCTCCCTCTCTGCTCCTGCCCCACTCGTACTCTGTCTCTCTCTCTCTCAAAAATAAACAAACATTAAAAAAATAATAATAAAATAAATAAAGAGTAAACATTAAAAAACAAAAAAATTCTTAAAAAAAAACCCCTGGTATTTACCAATTAATCATTATCAGTTGATATTCACTGCCTTCTGTGACCTGGGGCATAACCACATTCAGCTTTATGTTCCGCTCCAACTACGAAATAGCTGAATTCATTCAGCGCATCTGCCTCCGGTTGAGTGTGTCTCATTTTCAGTGACTGGATGATGTCTAGACCGTAAAGGGTAGATCCACATAGTTTCCCTTTCTCACGCATTCGTTCACATGTTCTTTGACTACTACCACGCAGTGGGCTATATGCTAGGCACTGCTGGGTCCAACAGGTTGATTCATACTGTCTTGAGAGGCCCCAGTCTCAGGGGGGAGACAGGTCACCGAGTGACACAAATGCATTCTCACAGACTGTCGCAAGTGCTGGGAAGGAGAAAAGGCAGGGGGTCTGTGAGACCAGAGTGGGGTCGGCCACACCAAGGGTTTAGGAAAGACTTCCTTGAAGACGTGAGCTGAGACCCACAAAGGATGAGTGGCATTAACTAGGCAAAGGGGAAAGGGGACATAAAGAGCAGGAGAGCATAGGGCACAGCACCAGAAGTTCTTGGAGCAGGAGGGTAAGTAGGGGAGCAGAGAGAAGGCGGGAGATGGGAGTCCAGTGCTGCAGGAGGGGGTCAAAACAAATGAGGCATAGGTAGGGGGATAATTCAGAGACTCAGAAGCCCCTCACAGGATTTCACTCTTTATTCTAAGAATAAAGCCAAGCCCTCCAAAGATTATGAGCAAGAAAAGAATCAGGTTCTTGTTTTTTCAAAACTCTCAGTGCAGAGACAGGGACGAGGGAGGACGGGAGAGACCCAACAGCAGCCTGTTGGAGCAGCCAAGCAAGAGAGGGATATAGCCTGAGTGAGATGGGGGCGTGGAGGGATGGAGAGAAGAGAGCGGGGGCAGGAAATGCAAGGGGTAAAGCGGACTGGACTTGGCTGGTAGCTCAGTCCTAGCAGAGTGAGCTCCCGGGTAGCTGTAAGTGCTACGGAGGAAAGCAGCGCAGGGCGCAGTGGGCAGGTGCTTTGGGCAGGGGATCTGGGCAGGCTGCTGTGCATAGGTGGCCTCCCAGTAGACACCAGAATGAGGGGCACCTTGAGCTCGGAGAAGAGGGCTCCCGACAAAGGGAACAGCCAGTGCGAACACCAGTCGTGAGGAGCACAGCATCCCTGTTCTGCTGGCTGAGTGAGGGGTTCCATGGAGGAGACCCGTGTGGGAATAGAAGAAATGGTCTAAGTAAGAGTAGATGCGAAACCTCTACTATATTGAGTAATTCTTTATGATTTGTTTTAGTTGTCCGGGGGAAATTTAATCCACGTAAAATTTATATTTGAATAAAAATGTGTATGACCTAGTTGATAAGTTACTGTTATTTTCTCTGGCATCATATTACATTAAATACATATTTAAAATAGGTATGTATAAGCACATTACTTGAGAGTTCTGTGATGTGATAGTAATAAGCTCTTCCCCCCTCTCTCAGATACTCAATTTCATCGGCACCAGAAAGTCTGGGATGTTTTTCAAATGAGTAAAGAACCAGGTAATGTTTTCCATTTTTTTCAAATTTAATTTTATTTTATTTTTAGTCATCTCTACACCCAACGCGGAACTCGAACTCACAACCCCCAAGATCAAGAGTCACATGCTTTTCCAACTAGGTCAGCCAGGCACCCCGGTGTTTTCCATTTTAAACTGAAATTTATATTTTATATTTTGGCATTTTTAAAAGGAATGCTAATATGTTCCTCTGAAATGTCTCTTCTTTTGGGGGCACCTGGGTGGCTCAGTTGGTTAAGTGTCTGACTCTTGGTTTCAGCTCAGGTCATGATCTCATGGTTCGTGGGATTGAGCCCCAAGTCAGGCTCTGTGCTGACAGTGCGGGGTCTGCTTAGGGCTCTCTCTCTCTCCCTCTCTCTGCTACTGCCCTGCGCGCTCTCTCTGTCTCTTTCTCTCTCTCTCTTTCTCTCGCTCTATCTCTCACATAAATAAATAAACTTAAAAAAAAATTTTTTTTTAAATGTCTCTTCTTTCAAAATGAGCAATTTCAAAATTACTCTTTTGTGGGAAACATGAGAAGTATATTCAGTGACACTGTATCCAGGGTACCGGCAGCATTGGTCTGATTAGATCAGTGTCCCTCTTTGACGTTCCACAGAATGCTTAGCTTCAGAGTCCTTGCACATGTATTTCTTGAACATTTGTCTTTATTGATTTGTCTTTACTTTCTTTTGACCTTGACAGGTGAAGACGTTGACCTTTTTGATATGGAACAATTCAAAAGTTCATTTGAGAAAATTCTTCGGAGAGCATTAAAAAATGTAAGAATAAAATTTATCTGAATCTCCACGAAATTCAATTTCAAGGCATCTGTGCAGTTAAAATTTGCTACTACCTTGGTTTGTGTTTGTTTTTGTATTTGTAAGAATTTTAATTAATTTTAATTAGTAATATCCCATACTATTCTAGGCCAGATCAGAGATAAATCCTACTTCATTACAGAAACTTTTCCTACCCCTTACTTGTCAATTTGAGGCCAAATGCTTCTTTCTCAAGAGGAGCACCACGCACCAGAACTATCTGGAGTGATGGAAGTGTTCTGTGTCCACGCCATCTGGTACACGGGCTAGTAACCACGTGTGGCTATGGAGCAGTTGCAATGTGGCCAGCATGACCGAGAAACTACTACATTAATCTCATGTAACTGTAGTGAATTTCAGGCCAGTGGCTACGGTATCGGTCGGTGTCACTCTGGAGCGCCCGTAGAATCTTCAGCTCCCCTCCACTGTCCACAGGTACCACCGAGTACCTTCTCGTAGGTTGAGGCGATCATGTTTTTAACAGCCTCCCTTACTTCCTTCTCTTCCCACCTCAATCTGCCTCAGTCCTGCTTGCTTGGAAAGACAGGACCCATCACTGTCCCCGTGCTCTGGCTGCCCGCTCCAGAAGAGTGGCGTTCCCTCTTCATATGCAGACTCCGCGACGTGGTCTTTATGTCTCTTCAGCTCACGCTTTGTGACGTCTGCCATACTCGTATCCACACCCTCGTCACTGAGCATCTTCCCTCATTTCTTTTCTTACGGAGACCCTTCTGTGTGACGTTTGAATCCCCGCCCTACCCCCGCATCCTCAGAGGGCCCACCTGCCTTGTTCTCTGTTCTCCATCCCATTTGTAATCGCTTCTCTACCGCTTCCCACTCTACTGCTTATAAGCATGCTCCGGTCTTGGTGGAACGACATCCATTCTCCATGCTCGTCCTCAAGCTCTGTTCTTTCTACCACAACACTCTTGGGAGGAAATATTTATTTCTTGCCCCCGATGTGTCCTTCACAGGGAGGGGGTCCCATAGGCCCAATGGCACCGGCGTCCCTCCACCATCCCCTTCACCTTTCTCTGGAAGGAGCGCCAACTTAACCTGAGTGAGAGCAGGTGCCCACAGGGACACCCGTTCTGATCTGTTCATCCCAGGCCAGCTCTGCCCCTACCAGTGGAGACTTCCCGGAGTGGTTCTGCCACCACTTATGTGGTTAGGTCTGCCTGACTGGATTTTGTTATCTGGAGGGCCACCTGCCTGTGGATATGAGCCAGTCCCCATTTCTTGGTAAATATGTGTTGGCCTCACCTGCCAACTCTTTGCCTTATTTCTCAGTTGATCCAGAAGGACAGGGAAGAGGGGTGGTATTTAGTGGCCCCCTTCAAAAACCTTCCCCAAAAGACCATTTGAAAGGGTAATGCAGGGGCACCTGGGTGGCTCAGTCAGTTAAGCATCCAACTTCAGCTCAGGTCATGATCTCACAGCTCGTGGGTTCGAGCCCTGCATCAGGCTCTGTGCTGATGGCTCAGAACTTGGAGCCTGCTTCGGATTCTGTGTCTCCCTCTCTGCCCCTAACCCACTTGCATTCTGTCTCTGTCTCTCTCAAAAATAAATAAACATTAAAAAAAATTAAAAAAAAAAAGAAAAGAAAGAAAGGGTAATGCATCCTCACCGGCTTCATGCTTAGGCCCTTTCCATTCTGGCCATCGCTCTTGCCGCCATATTGAAACCGAATTTTAAAGGCAGCAGTTCTCACAGTTTGATCATCAACATCACCTGGGAACATATTAGACATGCAAATACCTGGGCTCCCTCAGACGCTGTAAGGGTGGGCCAAAGCCCTCCAGGCGCTTGCTAATGCCTAGTCAAGTTTGAGAACCTCCCTGTTCAGGGGCACCAGTGATATCACAAAATCCCATGGCCTGTTCTCTTTCAGCAGTAACGCCGATTGCAAACACCTCTGTGTGTCGGGCCTTGCACTGAGCCCTTGCCACTCACTAACTCACTGCACCCTCCTGACGAAGCAAGGTGGGTCCCACAGGGGCAGAGCGGCAGAGCCATGATTTAAACGCGGGCAGATGGCTTCGAGGTCATGCTCTTCACATCTACACTGGCAGGGTCTCACACCTCCACCTTCCATGTTCCAGATACACAGCATCCATTTCTTGTGCTCGGGAAGGTCACATGTCAGAGAACAGCCAAACCCTCTTGATCCTGAATCTCTCGTCTTCTCCCGGTTGTCGTCAGCCCATCCTAAACTGCTCTTCGTGACCACCCTCTTTCCTTTCCTCCTGCTCTTCACTGGAGCATCACCACAAGGTTCTGCACTCAGCCCTGCCCTGGTTAGTTTCGGCTGCGGCGAGAGATGGGGGAGGTGGTGACAGAGTCCTTTCTCATTTCCCTGTCAGAAGCTAATCAGTTGTCCGAACACCATTTGTTGACTAATTTAGCCTTTTCCACTGGCTTATAATCGTTGGCTTCTTCAGATTCATTCACACTCTTTGGGTCCGTACTCCTGATGTGTTTCTCCTCGTGCCCTCCTGGATCCCCTGCCTGCCTGTCAGGTGTCACCACCTGTAGTCTACACTCCACCCAAACCGAACCAGTCTTCAAGCCCTTGAGCTCGCCATAGGCTGTTCCCTCTCCTTGGAACGACCTCCCCGACCTGGCCTTTGCACAGCTCGCTCTTCCCTATCCTTCCGGCCTTTGCACAGCTCACTCTTCCGTATCCTTCTGGCCCCCTCAGGGAGTGTCCCTGATCCCCCTGGCAGGCAGTCCTCTGTCCTGTGCTCCTGTCACCATTTGCCTCCTACTTCCTGCTTTAATTGTCAGCCTTCCTCCGGTCCCATAGTCTCCCTGAGAGGAAACCAACCGTCCTGCTCCCCTCTGACAGCATGAATGGACTGGGCACAGGCTTTGCCACCTCCTTATCCACCTCCTCATTCCTTTAATAGCTGTAGTTTTAAAAATATTTAGGGACACCTCAGTGGCTCAGTCGGGTGAACGTCTGACTCTTGATTTCAGCTCAGGTCATAACCTCACAGTTTCATGAGTTCGAGCCCCACATCGGACTTTGTGCTTACTCGCTCTCTCTCTCTCTCTCTCTCTCTCTCAAAATAAAGGGAGGGGCAGAGAGAGAGAATCCCAAGGTCCGCACTCTCAGCACAGAGCCTGACACGGGGCTTGAGCTCATGAACCATGAGATCATGACCTGAGCCAAAGTTGGATGCTTAACCAGCTGAGCCACCCAAACACCCCTCAATTATTAGATTTCTTCTCTTCCATCACTTCTGCATTCCAAAAGCTTTTCCCTCCTGAATGAATTTCAGACAGACTAGTGGAAAAGGCTGGGTGAACAAAGGAGCTTTTTTACTGGTCAGATCTTCCTGCCTGAAAGGCCGGCAAATGCCCAGCACCCTGGTGTCTTCTCTGTCTCCCCTGTTCCCCTGCCCTGAGCTGGACCACGTGTGCCAGCCCCATTTCTCAACTACCCGAGGACTCCCAGCCGACTTCGCTTTCTTCCTCCTGACTTAACTAGCAGCTGGATAACCCCACTTTCCAAAAGGCTGCTGATGGTGATGTCATGCCAAGTAGAGTCTCCTGGTGCCCAGGACTGAATAGTAACTTGCCTGCTGCTCTACAGGAGGTGGCTTAACCTTTCTGTGCCAAGGACCCCTTTTGCTGTTAGTGACGCTTATAGGCCACTTCTTGAAAGTCATTTTTTTTTTAATTTTTTTTTTTAATGTTTATTTATTTTTGAGACGGAGGGAGACAGAGCGTGAGTGGGGGAGGGGCAGAGAGAGAGGGAGACACAGAATCTGAATCAGGCTCCAGACTCTGAGCTGTCAGCACAGAGCCCGACGTGGAGCTCAAACCCATGAACTGTGAGACCGTGACCTGAGCCGAAGTTGGATGCTTAACTGACTGAGCTACCCAGGTGCCCCTTGAAAGTCGGTTTTAAATACTATAATATAGAGAATTACAAGGAAAACCAAATACATGAAAATACCATTATTAAGGTATTAAAATACGAAGTCGTGCTGTAGTACTCATGTGCTTCTTTATTAACACAGTAAATAATCTCACAGTAGGTCTAAAAACAACTAGTTTCAAAGTAGTGATGGCATAAGTGATATTTTTGAGGCATGTGCAAGGCTATAATGGGGTGAGAAAATATTTGGGATTTGTCCAGACAATAGAGTAATAGTTCCTAACATTCTACCCTTTCGTTGCCTACCTTCACGATTGAAGGAAATGCCAAAGTTCAGTTAGTTTGTAGACATGCTGATTTTGATCAGGGCCTTCAGGTTACGAACTCTTGCCCTTGAACCAATGGGGTAGAGAAGCTGGTACGACAGAGGGAGCTGGGAGCCTAACTTGGGGGGTAATGGATGGAGCCTGTGCTATGGGGGATCTGATCCAGAGCCTTTGAGAGTATGGTCTCTGTATGCCAGGGAGAGAGACACGGAGAGAGAGGCAGAGTCATTAATCGTATGTCTTACCAGGTAAAACTACTCAAAATACGTCGTTCTTAGGAAACTTATAAAGAGTGGCACCTAGGTGGCTCATTTGGTTAAGCATCCAACTTCAACTCAGGTCATGATCTCAACAATTCATGGGTTCAAGCCCCACGACAGTCTCTGTGCTGACAGCTCAGAGCCTAGAGCCTGCTTCAGATTCTGTCTCCCTCTCTCTCTGCTCTTCCCCCACTTGTGCTCTCTCTCTCTCTCTCAAAAATAATAAACATTTAAAAAATTAAAAAGAAAACTTATAAAAAAGAGACAAACTAAAAAATATGTTTCAATTGTAAAAGGGTAGCACATTTACTCTCCTTTTTTTACCTATACATCATGTAGTACAATAATGGTAATCTGTACTAAATATATTAACATAGTTAAGTACATAGCAATTCTGTGTGTTGTAAGCTTCATTTGTTTCCCATGCTAAACTTTTTTCTGCAATGTTCAGTAGCCAGTTATGAGCAGTTTACGGCCAGGGTACCCCTGGCCAGCAGTACCATCCCAGGTTAGCCAAACCACTTAGGACACTTGGCTGGACTCACCTCCTAGTTCAGCTTGGACAGTATTAATCTGAGCTATCCTCAGTGAAGCGTGCTTTATCCTTGCTGTTGAAGGATGATATCTATCAAGGTAGTTTCGTGGGAAAATAGCAAAGGTCTGCATCTGGGCCTTACCTCTTCAGGTATCTGAATATCATCTTTACGAGAACAATGTGAGATAGAACATCTTAGCCCGTTGATTTTTAACCTTTTTTTGGATCATAGACTCTTATGAAAATTTTGGTAAATGATACCACACCCCTCTCCAGGAAAGCGTACATGTGTGCCCAACCACACATCCAATTTAGGAAGGACACAGACCTCTTTTAAGCTTCTCCAAAAGCCCTTGCTTACATTATCCTCATTGTTGGCTAGAGAGGTTAACCTGAATATGTTGAGTGCAACCGATATTCTCCCTCTGGTAAAGGTGAGCCCTCCACGTAGTGCCTTCAATCTTGATTTTACAGGCTTCGCTTTTATAATGTGACACAAGCCAGCAGAGGCCCACTGGGCGCCAGTTGGGGCCAAGCGCTGTGGCTCCTCACTCGGGCAGGTCAGACAGCCCCGCACACTCCACACCCCAGTCTGGGGAGGGCTCCTTGTCTCATATACGGAGGGAATGTGGGAAAGCAGCCAGATGAAGAGTGGGCGGAGTCGGAGTAACTGCCTTCTTACCACCTGCTTTCTCTGGGGATCCAAGAGGGAGGAAGTAAGGAGACGTGGGCAAGCCAAATGCATTTGCATCGGCTGCCTCCTGTCCAGGGTCTGACTTCCAAGGGGAAGCTGAATTGGGGGGCAGTTAAGAGTCTAGGAGGAGGCCATTAAGTTCTAACCCAACTGGCAATTACATTTAAAGGTTTAGAAAGATCTGTATTTTATCCATGAAATGGAAACCAAGTAGAATTTTCTATATTCTTGCCACGTAACTTTAATCATTAGCATCTGAGCTAAATGCATAAGAACATTTGGATTAATATATTTGAGCCCATTACTCCAGAGAAATCTTACCATTAAACTTTATAGTGCACGCTAGGTCTGTGCTCGATGTCAAAAAGTCTTGTTTATAAATCAGGTATGCCATTTGTAAGCTTGCCTTATTTCATAAACTCTTACAGGTCAGTGAACAGTTTTTCAGGACAAGCCCAAGAAATTGTTGAAAAATTGTGATACCCTGATTGTAGGGTTTAAAATTTGTTTTCCTTCTGGGGTGCCTGGGTGGCCAGGTCAGTTAAGCGTCCAACTTTGGCTCAGGCCATGGTCTCATGGCCCGTGAGTTCAAGCCCCTCTGTCAGCGGGGTTGTCAAAGTGGGCTGTCAGCACAGAGCCCACTTTGGATCCTCTGTCTTCCTCTCTCTCAAACCCCTCCCCTGTTCACGCTCTCTCTCTCTCTCTCGAAAATAAATATTTTTTTTAATAAAATAAAATTTGTTTTCTTTCCAAAAGACTTTGCAAGGCATAAATGTGTAATTCCAAACAACCACAAAACCTTTTCCCAAAGATTCCCAGAACACTGTACTGAAAACTACAGACTCTGCCAAATCTCTGCCTGTATGCAAGGTTACACACACATCCTTCACCCCGAAGGAGCACCAGTTGTTGGTGCTATGGATTTTTTTTTTTAATGTGACTTTTTTTTTTTTTTTTTAAGTAATCTCTGTGCCCAATGTGAGGCTTGAACTCACAACCCCAAGATCAAGAGTCATATGCTCTACCGACCGAGCCAGCCAGGCCCCCTGGTGCCACAGATTTTAATTAGGAAACTTAAATCTTCTTTTTATTAAGGTGACGGTCAGCTTCAGAGACGCTGAGGAGAATGCAGTATGGATTCGAATCGCCTGGGGAACACAGTACAGAAAGCCAAACCAGTACAAACCGGTTTTTGTGGTGTATTATTCCCAGACTCCCTACGTCTTCACTTCCTTCTGCCACCTGAAGAGCAATACACCCCTTCTGAGTCAGGTATGGAACCAATTACTATAAGCTATAGTATTTTTATTACCCTTATCTCCGAGGTCTGTGTAGGTTTAAACTGCTCAGTAAGCGTTTTATATAAAATGCCACATGTAATCCTTGATTTCCTAAAATAAGGAGCAGAAAGTGTTCTACAAGTGGGAGCATAACACAAGTATTTGTTTGGAGCTCTCTTATTGTCTTTCAGTCTAGAAGAAATACGCGCTTCAGCGAAGGAAACAATCAACAGAACTAAAAGGCAGCCTACGGAAGGGGAGGAGACATTTGCAGATGACATATCCGATAAAAGTGTTAGTGTGTAAAACCTTTAAAGAACTTATGAAACTCACCACCCAGAAAACAAATAATCCAGTTAAAAATGGGCAGAAGACATGAATAGAGACTTTTCTAAACAAGACATCCAGATGGCTAACAGACATGTGAAAAGATGCTCACCATCACTCATCATCGGGGAAATACAAATCAAAACCACAATGAGATACCACCTCACACCTGTCAGAATGGCTAACGTTAACAACGCAAGAAACAACAGGTGTTGGCGAGGATGCGGAGAAAGGGGAACCCTCTTGCCCTGTTGGTGGGAATGCAAACTGGTACACCCACTCTGGAAAACAGTAGGGAGGTTCCTCAAAAACTAAAAATAGAACTACCCTTTGATTCAGCAATTGTGCTACTAGGTATTTATCCAAAGGATACAAAAATACAGATTTGAAGGAGCACATGCACCCTGATGTTTATAGCAGCATTGTGTACAATAACCAAAAAGTATGGAAAGAGCCCAAACGTCCATCAGCTGATAAATGGATACAGAAGAGGTGGTGTCTACATACAATGGAATATTATTCAGCCATCCAAAGAATGGAATCTTGTCATTTGCATCAGTGTGGATGGAGCTAGAGTATATTATGCTAAGTGAAATAAATCAGTCAGAGAAAGACAAATATCATGTGATTTCACTCATATGTGGAGTTTGAGAAACAAAACAGATGAACATATGAAAGGGGGAAAAAGAGAAAGGGAAACAAACCATGAGAGATTCTTAAATATAGAGAACAAACTCCAGGTTGATGGGGGGAAGTGGGTAGGGGATGGGCTAAATGGGTGATGGGTATTAAGGAGGGCACTTGTGATGAGCACTGGGTGTTATATGTAAGTGATGAACCCCTGAATTCTGCCCCTGAAACGAATACTACATGGTATGTTAACCAACTAGAATTTAAATAAAATGTTGAAAAGAAAAAACTAAAAACAAATGGGGGTAAAGCAACTGGACATCCACAAGGAAGAAAAAAAAGAAGATTGTGTAGGCTTTGTACCTTTACAAAAAATAAACTCAGAAATGGATCATAGCAGTAAATCTAAGACTATAGAAACTATAGAAATCTAAAACTACAGAAACTCCTAGAAGGTGGGGCACCTGGGTGGCTCAGTAGGTTGGGCGTCCAACTTTAGGTCATGATCTCCAAGCTTTGAGTTCGAGCCCTGTGTTTAGGCTCTGTGCTGACAGCTCAGAACCTGGAGTCTGTTTCAAATTCTGTATCTCCCTCTCTCTCTCTCTCTCAAAAATAAACAAACATTTAAAAAAAAACTAAAAAAAAAAACAAAAAACTCCTAGAAGGTAACACAGGAGAAAACCTCTATAGCCTTGGGTGTGGCAATGATGTAACACCAAAGGCACAATCCATTATAGAAAAATATGTAATAATTGATAAGCTGAACTTCATTAAAATTAAAACTTCAGCTGTGCAAAAGACAACATCAAAAGAATTAGAATGTAGGCCACAGAGTGATAGAAAATACTTGCAAAAGATAGGTCTAATAAGGGACAGCCTGTCCCATGATTTGTCTGCCTGTTACCCAGTATACAAGGCAGGAACCCTTCTGGGTCCCTTGGCATGCGGTGCTAGATTCCACTGTTTGCACGGGGCCATTTTGGTTTCTGAATGGATGCTGAATTTTAATTATTAATACAGGGAACAGAGGGATGCCTGGGTGGCTCGGTCAGTTAAGCATCCAACTCTTAATTTCAGCTCAGGTCATGATCCCAGGGTTGTGGCATCGAGATGCACGTCAGGCTCTGCACCAAGTGTGAAGCCTGCTTGGGGTTCTCTCTCTCTCTCTCTCTCTCTCTCTCTCTCTCTCTTCTCTGCCCCTTTCCCCTGCTCACGCATGCACGCTCTCTCTCTCTCTCTCTCTCTCTAAAGTTAAAAAGGGACATGTGATATGACATCACTGGAAAACGGCCACTGAAGGAGTGAATTCTGTGGTTATTTTGTATCACCAACAGTCATAAAATTATATTTTCATGTGATTACCTTATTGTAAAGTAAATCACAAAATATGTAGGATATAACCTCAGTTTGTCGAACTCAGAGTCTTGGATTCTGCCTTCTAAAGTATTATTATTGTCACCTTTCATCATCAGTCATTTCCTTGTTTGGGAAATAAACAAATGGTTACCTTACATATAAGAAAAGGAAGAAGTCACGTGTGCTTAGTGCAAAAATTCAATCAAATACCATAGATATTATAAATATCGGGATAAACACGGTAATCCTCATGGTCTTGGTAATTTTCACTTCCAGGCGCTGACAGTTGCTAGCAATCACCATAAGATTGTGAAAATGGACCTCAGAAGCCGGTATCTGGACTCTCTGAAGGCTATTGTTTTCAAACAGTATAATCAGGTGAGCCCATCAGTGACTCTGTGAAGTTGTGTGCGTCTCCATTTTCTCTTTCACACTTGAGTTAGAAGCATCTGGGCAGGTGGGAAAGTCCACCTCCAACAGAAGGAGATCACTTCCGATATTACTGAAGCGGAGAAAGCTCTCAGTCAACATGAAAGGAAACAACGGTCCCCCACTATCATCTTGTTATAATTGCATTGTGTTTTATACTGCTCATCAGTCATTAGAGCTTACGTGAGAGAGCCCAGCTTCCAAATGAGCTCTTCCAGTTAGAAGTTATTTTATCTTTACAGTAACTTGACACTGTCTTTTGAAGCTAAATTCTATTACTCCATTATGCAAGACAGAAGCAGAATTAATTTTTGTCCCATCAGTCAAGCAGGTAATAGAGGGGTTACAAGGAAAGGAGAAAGCGTCGGTTTATTAAGCCCCCCAATTTATTTATTTCTTAAGATTATTTGAATGCATTGTTTCCTCTAATGATAAAAGTAGATCTGGCCTTTTGCACAGACTCAGGGTTATTTTTCGCTCTGCATGGCAACTGCGGGCCCATATGTTTAGACCCCTGTAAGTGGATTGTTGATGCTCTCTGTATATCTCTGAGCCCTTAGATATGTTACACTTACGTATTTTCATCTGTTCTAAATAGAAAAAAGTGATGGCTCTCTGCAAGCCACTCTTTAAAGAAAAAAAAATCTAACATTAAGTTAATGATTTTCTCCCATAGCAAACTCCCCCGCCTTACCCACCACCCTTCCACCTGTTCTATGACAGTTGCATTCATTCCTAGGAAAATTCACATCGTCAAACACAAAAACAGTTGCTGCAGCGTGAGTAGGGAATGAGAGATTGGCTTCCAGGAGGAAAGTGGTTTTTCTAAAAGGAATGTCGGCAGGTGTTTTGTGGTGATGAAGGCGTAGCTATCAAGCAGAAACATCACATTGCAAATACATTTAGTACCTGTGTCCTAAAACCATTTATTATTTATATTTCAAGATGTTAAAATTAGGAAAAGATTCAGTTTTCTTTCTTTCTTTCTTTTTTTTTTAGAAGTTTGAAACTCACAACTCCACTATGCCTCTACAAGAAAACCTTGAGCTGGACATGCACAGTATGTGTGTTTTAAGATAAAACAAATTTGGAAGCGCATCATTCCTTTTTAGAGTTCTATCACTCGGTAAAACACCTAATCACTAGGAGCCTGATTCAAAACTATTTACTGCTTTGCGAAAAATTGCAAATTAACTTTCTGCTGAAAGGGGGAAACCGAGCTCCCGTAGGTTCTTTCTAGCATTTACTAGAATGGCAAGTAGTAACACTAAAAACAAAAATTAACTAATAGTCAAGCATTTCTTTAGTGCCAGGCACCACACAAAGATGTTTACAGGTATCATTTCCTTCATCTTCATAGCAGTGCCCGAACAATCTCTTCATCGGGCAGCTGGGTTTCAGATGGGTTTAGCCACTTGCCAGGCAAAGTTAACACAGCTAGGAATTGCCGAAGCCAGAGACGAAATCCAAGTCTGTCTGAGTCTGGAGCCCCAGCTCGGAATGCGCTGGATAAACTGCTTCTGGAATACTCAGTTGTGACTGTGTCGCTCCTCACAGGTGGCACGAGTCTGTCCGTGGAAAACCCAGCACAGCAGAGTAAACAACGACGGAAGAGTGGAGGGGTACAGCCTACATTTATGGAAATGAACGTTTTCCTGTCTCTCAGCAATGATTTGGCGATAAAATGAGATAGTACAGCAATTATGATTTAAATACGTTTAGGACTTTCTGATGGCATAGGAACCGCTGTTGATGTCATGTTAAGTAAAGAAAGCAGGATACAAAACTCTGTGTATTTTATAATCCCAGTTAAAAATACATATCTTTTTATTTGCTAAAAAGGGGGCTAAGGGTGCCTGGGTGGCTTAGTTGGTTAAGCATCTGACTTCGTGATCTCGATTCGTGTGTTCAAGCCCCACTTTGGGTGAGCCTCGCTTCTCTCTCTCTCTCTCTCTCTCTCTCTCTGCCCCTTGTGGGATTCTCCCTCTCCCTCTCTCCGCCCCTCACTTATTTGCTCCCTCTCTCGAGATAAATAAATAAATAAATAATTTTAAGAAGTGAGGGGTGAGCTAGACAAAATATATTAAAACATTAACAATGCTTTTCCTTCATTGGTAGAATTATTGGGGATTTTTATTTTATTTACCAGCGTGCGCTTTCAGATTTTCCTATAGTAAGGAATTATTGCAATCAAGAGAAGAAACAGTAAACTTTCTTTTAAGTTTATTTATTTTGAGAGAGAGAGCATGCACACATGAGCAGGGGAGGGGCAGAGAGAGAGGGAGACCCAGAAGCCGAAGCAGGCTCCAGGCTCCAAGCTGTCAGCACAGAGCCCAACGCGGGGTCCACCCACAGACTGTAAGATCATGACGTGAGCCGAGGTTGGACGCTTAACGGACTGAGCCACCCAGGCACCCCAGTATATGGTATCTTTAAATGACACGAGCCAGTTGAAAAGTTAGGAAGGAAAGGAGGATACTTTATGGATGAAAGATATTTCTAATGTCTGTTTTCTTTTGAAATCTTCCATGTATAGTGGATTCAAGGATCATTCATGAAAACAGAATCGAAAAAGAGAGAGTCCAGAGAGTAACTCAAGAAACTTTTGGAGACTATCCTCAACCAAGACTAGAATTTGCACAATATAAGGTGGGACATTGCTATAAACATGAACTATGAGTTACCCATATGTTTGTAAAAGAAAAAAAAATTAGGTGGAAAACGATAATAAGAAATTTCTTTTCCTTTATCACTGTTTTCTTTTTTTAACTTCTCTTTTTTCTTACTGAAGTGGTGTCGACCCACAAGGTTAGGCCAGTGTCAGGTGTACGGTCATGGTGCCTGATTCTGTGCATCACTCATTGCTCACCATGATAAGTAGCGTCACTATCACTTTGTATTCTGTGTGATAAATTGAAGAGTTAAAAGAGACGTCTTTATCGTATGTAATAAGTTCCCATGGTAGCGAAGGAGACTTCTAGAAATTCTGAATTTGCCTTTTGATTTCATCTTAGGTACTCATTTAGTTTTGTGTAACCAGCTGTGATCTGTATTTTTGAGGGGAAAAAAGTTGTGAGCTATCCCCTTTCTAGCCCGTCCACACTTGCCTGTAGTCGGTGCTCATAAATATTCATTGAATAAAAGAGTGAATAAAGAAGTCGTGACATACCTAGACCAGTTGGCATCACCGGAGAGAAACCAGTAAGTAGCCTAGTCAATACTATAAACCTAGCTCATTCCAGAACTGTGCCACTGCCCACCAGGAAGGCCAGGTTGGGGGCAAGCCCATTGCCACCATTAGAAAAATTCAAGGTTTATATCACGATTGCCCCAATCTAATACTGGCACTCCTACTCATAACACCCTCCTCCCCTCTAGTAAATTCTTTCTGCTCTGCACCCCCTACAGTTATAGGCAGAGCTTTAAATCCGCCATTGATCTGCTCACCCAGGCCCAACACCTGTTTTCTTTGATTTGTTTTTAGTGGGAAAAGCTATTATCTTTCAAGTTGGGCTCCCTACATGACAGTTTTAACCCAGTTCCTTTGAACAACTCATAGTCTAGGACACTGGTTCATAGTGTGGTCTCTGGAGCCACCGTATCAGCATCACTTGAGAACGGGTAAGAAATGCAGATTATTGGGCCCACTGCACCGTGGTCCTACTGGATCAGGGACTCTGGAGGTGGGACCCAGCCATCTGTTCTTACAAGCTCTCTGGCTGATTCTGCCTACTAAAGAGAACCACTGAGAATAAGTAAGAATCTGCAAAGCCCCCCGTGGATACAATTTAGAATCGCTCTGTTCTGTAAGTCAGAGTGCACGTTGATTCATGCCTGCTATTAATTTTCCCTACCTTTTCTATTTTGAAAAACGTCAAACCTTCAGAACACTTGCAAGGACATTGCAATGAACATCCATTTTCCCTTTGCTTCAGTTCACCAGTTGTTAACATTTTGCACATTTCCTTTCCTTCTTTTTCTTGATTTCTTCTGAACCATTTGAGTTAGTTGCAGACAATACTCACCCTCTAAACATTTCAAAATACTGCCTGTAAATTTTAAGAGGCACTTTAAGGAAAAGAATTTTGAAATTAGAATCTAAGACTCCAGTACCTATTGAAGCAGCCAGTGGATATTTGATATTAAAGGATTGTTAGATTGTTACTAATTTTTCTAGGTCTGATACTGTTACGGAGGTGAAGGTTTTAAAAGGAGTCCTTCTGGAGCACCTCCTCGGTGGCTCAGTTGGTTGAGCCTCCACCTCTTGATTTCGGCTTAGGTCATGATCCCAGGGTTGTGGGATCGAGCCCCATGTTGGGCTCTGTGCTGAGTGTGGAACCTGCTTAAAATTCTCTCTCCCTCTCCCTCTGCCCCTCTCCACTACTTATGCTTTCTCTCTAAAAAATAAAAAAATATTAAAAAAAAAAAACAAAAAAGACCAGTGCCTGGGTGGTTCAGTCAGTTAAGCATCCGATTTCATCTGAGGTCATGATCTCACTGTTTGTGGGTTTGAGCCCCATGTCAGGCTCTGTGATGACGGCTCAGAGCCTGGAGCCTGCTTTGGATTCTGTGTCTCCCTCTCTCTCTGCCCCTCCCCTGCTCATACTCTGTCTCTCTGTGTCAAAAATAAACAAACATTAAAAAAAAAAATTAAAAAAGAGTCCTTCTTAGGTCTTTTCTAGGTACTGAATGTTTACAGATGGAATACCATCGTGTCTGGGGTTTACTGCAGAATAGTCCCGTGGCAGTGGTCAGTATGGAACAGGAGGTGGGCTGGTAGAAGACTAGCCATGAACTGATAATGGTTTCAGCCGGGTGACGTGCACATGGGGACTCATTGCCTGTGCTCCTTACTTTTGTGTATTTTTGAAATCTTCCATAATCAGGTAAAAACAAACCATGGTAGTGACTCGAAAGACATGACATTTTTACATCGAAATGACAGATTTCAAAAGATAGTGCAAATTTGCCAGTAAGAATGCAAACTAAATACTCAGGTGAAGATCACCTGGGGGTAGAGTTGACCTCCAAGGTCTCCTGTGTGCGGGCACTGTGCATACATGGCATTTTGTGGATGATGCCTTTTGACACACGGGTTGCCCTCTACGTTTGCAGTTAGCAAATTAAATGGCTCCCGCCCCTGTCGATCCCTGTATTTCTTGAGGACAAGAATTAATGAAACACATCACCTGATTTAATTACAGTTTGCCATCACAGCTGATATATTTAGTAGTTATTTATAAATAAATTTGTTGACAGCTTGAAACGAAATTCAAAAGTGACTTCCATGGAGGCATCTTGGCTGAGAGAAAAGAGCCCCTCCGGTGCCTAATAAAGTTCTCTAGCCCGCATCTTCTGGAAGCATTGAAATCCTTAGCACCAGCTGGTAAGTAGTCAGCTTATCTTACAGGCGGGAAGAATTCACGACACACTATATCTGATCCTCTCTCTCTGCTGGCTAATTACCTCTGAGCTTCCTCCTGGCTCCCATCTGCTATCCCCGCGTGCCCTATTTTGCGTATATTCTCCTTCTGTACGTCACGGGGGTCCATGATCCACCCACCCTCTAATCTTGGCCATTTTTAAACTGACTTTTTTTGTTTTGTTTTTTTAATTTCAGGTATTGCAGACGCACCACTTTCTCCGTTGCTCACTTGCATACCCAATAAGGGAATGAATTATTTTAAAATTAGAGACAAATAGGATGTGTGTGGTTTTGTAAGCACACTTTTTCCTTGAATATATTGCATATGCATTTCAGTTAACAGCTAGCTGGACAGCTTCTGTGTATGAACTTGTGTTTTAGAAATTCATTCTTAATATTGACAGTCCAGAAATGTTCAATATGCTTGTTGGGACTGATTCTTTCCTCCTCCAGTGTGCACCCCGCTCCCCCATATCCTGCAAAGCATAGCAATTGTGGGCCTTTAAAAAGTGACTAGGTGTCCTGTTTCTCACTCCTGTCTCTCCTCGATCCTGGAGAGACTGAGTTCTAATTGCTGTTTCCAATGATTTTGTCTGAAGCCTTGGATCATGGAAAGAAATAGCAAGAAACTATCCTCAACTCAAAACTTTCTAGGAAAATCATAAAATTGGTCCCTTCAAAGGGTAGAGTTGGGTCTATTAAGTTATTGCAGGAAGTACAATATCAGATGATTCAGTAATATAATAGTTGCTGTGTAAGTATGATACTTTTCATAGTCTGTTTTATCCTACATATGGCATTCAAACTCACCATACTATAGTGATTTGTGAATAAAGCTTTAAAAACTGGTACATCACTTCTGATGGAAATTCTTCGGTGATCATCACAATATAGCATGTCCTTTCTTAATAACATTTCAAACTCTACTCCCTGTTGTGTTCCACAAAGGATTTGGGGTATAAAAACGTTTATTACAGTTACGATAAAATTAAAAGGTGAGGCAGTCTGGGCAAATGGGAAAGCAAACAAAAAGCAAGGACCGAATAAAGGTAGAGATAAAACTGCCATGTAACAAGATACGAGTGCCTCCATCTGTTACAAGATTGAAAAATTGGAGCGATGTTAGCCAGTGGTCCGAGCAGAGAAGAAAACACCATTTGTGAATGAAGATATTCAAAAACTGGTACATCAGGGGTGCCTGGGCGGCTCAGTGGGTTAGGCATCCGACTCTCGGTTTCAGCTCAGGTCATAATCTCACGGTTCGTGAGATCGAGCCCTGCATCAGGCTCTGCACTGACAGTAAAGAGCCCGTTTGGGATTCTTCCCCTCTCTCTCTGCCCCTCCCCCACTTGCTCTCTTTCTCTCTCTCTTAAAATAAACACTTAAAAAAATAAAAACTGGTACATCAGTTACTTTTGATGAAAATCAAAAACAGGCTCAGTATACAAAAATGTAAATACAATCAGAGAAGGGCTAAACAGTGCTTTATAATTTAATGGTATTGTCTATAGATTATAGGTACGTGAAAAAATATGTTTTTAGATTTAATTCACAAGTGGCATAGACACTTCAGTAATCTCAGAGTGAGGCACTGAGTCTGTTGGGGCTCAATAATACTAATTTCCTTGTAGACCACAGTCATGGTATAGAGCGTCTGTCCCTATGTGCACACATGTGGGAGGAGCTTCTGCTCGGTGCCTGAATGCCTCTGTTGGGTCTGCACAGAGGCCCTGCAGTCTCCCCAGGATGGTTTCTCACAGGCTCACAGCCCTCCCTGGTGCTTGGCAGTGATGTGCAAATGGAGGCTGAATGAGAAAGACACTAATCGTATTATCCACCCTACAGTGGAATCACTTGAGGCTCATCCTGTAGCCCTCCCAGACACAGGCTCCTGCTTAAGGAAATGAGAATACATGGAACTCTATCTGTTGTGTACGTGGTGTTTAGTCTGCCCTCTGTTCTTCTTCAGGAGGAATTATTCTTTAGGTATAATTTGGTGAATTCCATGGAGGAGGTGAGTTCAATTTCTTCTTTTGTCACTGTCTTGGACTGGAACTTCTGTCATGTACTTGACGATCCAGAGACACATACTGCATTCAAATGCAGTCTTAGGAACAGATGGAGCGGTAAATGCAGACCCAAGGACCGCTACAGCCAAAGGAATTTATTGTGCTTTAGGTAGAGTCTGCAAAATTCAATAGCTAACGTTTATGGAATATTTACTAGGTCCCCGCTAAGTATTTTATATGCATTATCTTATTTTCGTAACAATCCTATATGGCAGGCAGAATTACCAGTCTAATTCTACTGAAGTGAATACCAGCTCTTAGGCCAGTAAGTGGCTGTACCCACAATAACCCGAGGCAATTGGACTCTGAGACCCCATGCCAAAAGAAACAATAGCCTGTGGATGCTATCCCACGCACATAGATGCGGGGTTGTTTTTTTGTTTGTTTTTGTTTTTTTGTCCCACAGTACTTTTAAAATCAGAACTTCTATGATGGGCAAAATAATGCCCTCCCCTCAAAGATGTCCACATCCTAATTCCTGGAATCTGTAAATATATATCACCTTACAAGGCAAAGGGACTTTGCAAAGGGGAGATTAGTCTGGATTTCCTAAATGGACCTACTGTAATCACAAAGGTCCTCAAAAGTGGAAGAGGAACAGGAGAGAGCAGAGGGAGAAGTCCGTGATGTGATAAAGACTCAACTCACCATTACTGACTCTGAGAAGCTGGACAAGGCAAGTAAACACCTTCTTCTGTAGAGCCTCCAGAAGAAATGCAGCCCTGCCCACACCTCCAGCTTAGTCTCATACTCATGTCAGACTTCTGACATACAGAACTATAAAATAACAAATCTATGGCGTTTTAAGCCACTAAAATTGTGGCAATTTGTACCTGTAGCAATAGAAAGCTAGCACAGCTGCTGGCATATAAATTGTAAGTTTTCACATAAAAACATTGAAAAATACATCTAGTGGTACCACACACGAGTGGCAGCTGCCCCCTTTAAACAAAGGATGTTTTTTTCCATGTCTCTGCAGTCCTCATTTCTCTCTTCTATTTACACCTGGTCTCATGTGTGTTCATTTATGTGGTCCAGCTAGCCCTTCTAGGTACTTAGGTTTTGGAACCCTGCCCTGAACTATACTGTTTCCCAAATAGTAATCAAATTTCAGCGCTTAAGATACAGGCATATAAATCCACCCTCTCTTAAAATGATTAACTCAGTTATTAGCAATTAATTTGTGTAATGTGACCTATGGCTAGTTACTTCTCTGAAAATTGGGGGAAAGCTTATAGTACATACCCGCTACACCTATTGCGAGGACAAAATGAGATACAAAATGTCTAGCGCATGGTAAGTCCCCAACAGACAATAGATGTAATTAACATACTATTGGCTAATATTTGGGTTGTTTCTAATCTTTGGGAAATAAAGTTCCTGAACATACTATACTGATTTGTCTTCCATACAATTATTGCCCAAGGTTAAGTTTCTGGGAAGGTGAAGAACCAGTAAGTGGGACCAACCCCTTCGATGCGTTCGCAAGGGACTCCGGTGAAATTTTGTAACCCTCCGGCCTCAGCCGACCCGCGCTCCACGGCCCGCAGGGGGCGCCGCCGCCGTCCCGGCCCCGCCGGATGCTAATGAGGCTGGAGGCCCCGCCCCCTGCCGGAAGTGGCTGCGGCGGGAGGCGGGGCCTGCTGGCGAGGCCCTTCTGCCGTGCGGCAGCCATGGCGGCCTCTGAGGCGGCGGCGGCGGGGTCCGCGGCTCTGGCCTCGGGCGCCCCGACCGTCCCGACGGCCGCGAGGGGAGCCGCCGCCGCCGCCTCGGGCCCGTGGGGGCCTCCCGGGCGACTGAAGGGCAGCCGGCCGCGACCCGCGGCGGCGAGGCAGCAGCCCGCGGGTCCGGCGCCTCCGGCCCGGGAGCTGATCCAGCCGTCGGTGAGCGAGCTGTCCCGGGCCGTGCGGACCAACATCCTGTGCACCGTGCGCGGCTGCGGCAAGATCCTGCCCAACAGCCCGGCGCTCAACATGCACCTGGTCAAGAGCCACCGCCTGCAGGTGAGCCCGCCGCGGAACGACGCCTCCCAGGGCCTGGCGCTCGGGGGCTCGGGCGCGCAGGGCGGCGCGGCCGGCGGCGGGGATTGCGGTGTGTGTGTGTGTGCGCGCGCGCGCGTGTGTGCGCAGCCCGGCCGGCGGGGTGTGTGTGTGTATGTGTGTGTGTGTGTGTGTGTGTGTGCGCGCGCGCGCAGCCCGGCCGGCGGGCATCCAGCCCTAGAACGGGCCAAACCGGCCAGGGAGTCCCGGCGGGGCAGAGTGGGAGCTAGCACGCAGGAACGCGCAGTCGGAAAACACTGTGTCATGTGGCTCTGCTGCCGGGCTCGGACGTGCCGGGACTCCCGGCCTCGGGCTTGGCGGCCCGGCCCCTGGACCCCTGCACCTCGGTGGTCCTCCGCAACTTCGTGAGGCCCGGACCGTCATCCCCAGCCTCTTGATGAGAAACAGGTTGCGCAGCCGGACGAGAGCTGGGATTTAAACCCCGTCTCTGCTTCGAAAGCCCGAGTTCTTTCCACCACACCCACAATGCCTCCCTGGGGCCTTCGGGTTCTGCCCGGTGTTTAGGAGGGAGCTGCAGATTTGCCTCGAGGCACCGCCAGTTAGGAGTTTCACGGTATTGGTAGAATCGGGTTGGCTCTGCACCGAGACCTAAGGGAAATTTCTCCCCGCAGATCTTTAAGAGGGGACCCGTACGTCAACATGACAGTAGTCTGAACATCGCCTCCACCGTCTGTAAAATGGGGCAGTGCGTTTTAACCTTTAGTGCACGTCTGCGGAAAATTTATGGGAAATCCAGATGTCCGGCCGCACCCTAGGCCTTTCAAGTTATAATTTCTCAGTCACTACAGTAGGAAGTTTCTTCCCACCACCTCTCGCTCACTTCGTTCCGTGCCAACAGCGACATAGTTACACAGCATGACACTCAAAGCAAAGTTTGGTGAATATGTAGCTTTTGATGGTCTGGATTCACTCGGGAGTAAGTTTGAATTACCTGGCGTGTTGCACGTCCCTGTCTGTCTGTCCTTCAGGTGCATCGTCCTTGGAAACTTCCTTAGAGTCCGGCCTCTGATGAGAATTGAATGAGCAGCAGGTTTGAGGCTATAGTCCCTAGTCGGGCAGACGTGTGGCCCAGGAGAGGCAATCCCCGTCTAGCACCATCGTTTTCCTGGGAAGATGGGGGAGCCCAGTCGGGAAAAGTGGGTGGACCCTGGAGGCCCTCAGAATAGTTTGGGGTTTCTTCCAGGACCTGAGTGTAGTGACTCTTCACTGGTCTTCGGGAGTGGTCCTCAGTCCTGTGTTTTCTCTTTCGCACGAAATTTTACCGAAATCCTTCCTGGTCTTCGTATTTTCACTTCAGTGGGTGAACTGTGTATTGCTAGGAATTCTGCGTCAGCTTGGTTCCCTGAGCTCGTATAGGACAGCCGTCACCCGCCATTAGAGTCATGTCCTCAGCGATCGACAGCCGAGACGCATTACGTCTGGGGTACAAGAGAAGCCACCGGTCCGACCAGGACCCTCCCGTGTTGGCCTGAATATCACTCTAACAAGCACTTGTCAACAGTTTTATTGTTCTTTTCTCTGGAATTGCTGTCTGCAGCTCTCTACTTCTCTAGACTTGGTGAAGCATAAAGGGCATTTACTCTCCAGGACTAGTTTGATAGCATATAACAGGTTTATTTCTAATTATGTTTTTAAAACACGTGACGTTTAGGAATTCTGAAGATACCAGTACATACACAAAACATACCAACACATATGTGATGTATAACACAATGTACAAAATACAAAATATAACAGCCTTAAGGAGTATGTTTGAGGCACACACAGATTTTGATAGTCAAATCTCTACTTGGATTTGTCAAAGCAGCCGTATCTTCCCTTGCTGCTTCTGCTGCGTGAGGTCATTCTCCCACTTGCAAGGCTCTTTTCGGGTGTCTCTTGTCTGAAGACAGCACAGTGAACTCAAGATCCCTTTCCAAACTAGAAATGTTGAAGGGAAAAATGGTCTCTGCTGAGTGTCCTTCCTAGGTCACGAGGGACACCCGTTTCAGCAGGAATTAAAGAAATCTCACCCAGAACCGTCTCTCCCCGCCCCGCCCCCTCATCAAAGAGGCTCACTCTGCTGCCTTGTTCCGCCTTTCTAACCATAGCACCCAGCAACCCCCGAGCATCTGCTGTACCGGGGGAAAGGGGTTCGTTCTCTCACGAAGGCAACCTGTAGGACAGAACAGCCGCATCTGGACGAGGGTGCCCCAGCCCCAGTGTGGTGAATCTTACCCTTGCTCTGCATCCTGAGTAGAAGAAGGCTCTTGAGTTCAAACATCACTCTTGACGCTTGTCAGAGTACTAGAAGGAGGGAGGGAGGAGGGGAGGCCCGGGGACGGGAGCTGACTGGGGGATCCCTGTGGTTTTGAAAGCCATTTGGAGAGACCCCAGTATCCGTCAAGTGCGTGTGCCTACTTTCCGCCCTAAAGGTGGTCTGAGTGTATCTGCTTGGTGGGTTTGCATAATAGTCTGTGGAAAGTTTCCTTCACGTTCTCTTGGTTACAGCTACTTGCATAATTCTAGTTCTTTCTTAGTGTTTTTTTTTTTTTTCTAGATTTTGATAATCTTTTATTCCCTTCCCCATCTGTTGCTGTATGGTTCTTATTTTCTTTTAGAATTTCTTCACAAGATACCCTGCACTCAACCAAATAACTCCCTTCTTAATGTAAATAATTAACGAGCGCTTCTGAAGGGTGATGGGTAAGGATGGGGACTGATGCAAGGACGTGCTGCTTTTTGGTGTTATGTGGGTTCTTACGACCTATGTCTATATTCCATCTGCTGGAAGAAATTGGAAATACCCTGTCCAGCCTTGCCTACAGGGTTATCCTTGGGAAATGAAAGCTGGGGCTTTGAGGGAAAGGAAGAGTAGTAAATGGGCATTTCTCAATTGTTAGAGATTCTTTTATTCCTTGTGTTTGAAAGCAGTGAAGGGGACAGGAGGGCCCTTGAAGATTTTCTTGCCCAGCAGCATTTATATTTTTAAAGCATGGCTTCAAGGATTTTGTATTATGTTCAGTGCAGGACTTGCTTTGAATGATTTGCCAGGAAGGTTTTTTTTTTTTGGTTTTGTTTTTGTTTTTTTTTAAAGCAAAGGGAAGGAAAGGTTCCAAGTTGCTCTATAGACTATACTGTACAAAGACTTCCAATTTTAAGTTTACAATAGGAGGACAAGAGAGCAAACTAATTGTTTCCTTGGATGCTTTCTTTGAAGGCAGTGAGGTGCTAGAATACTTTTGCCTCTTTTTCCCAATTTTTGCCACTATTTTTAGTCATTTCCTTTTATCCTTTCTCCTTAAAGTGTTTCCTTCCTCCTCCTTTTCTCTTCTTCTGTTTGTTTACTTTTTTCCGCCTTATTTTTTGATTGTTTCATCTCAAAGTTTTTCTTTTTTCAAATTCTTTTTTTTTTTTTTTTTAATTTTTTTTTTCAACGTTTTTTATTTATTTTTGGGACAGAGAGAGACAGAGCATGAACAGGGGAGGGGCAGAGAGAGAGGGAGACACAGAATCGGAAACAGGCTCCAGGCTCCGAGCCATCAGCCCAGAGCCTGACGCGGGGCTCGAACTCACAGACCGCGAGATCGTGACCTGGCTGAAGTCGGACGCTTAACCGACTGCGCCACCCAGGCGCCCCTCAAATTCTTTACGTAAAGTGTTTCATAAACATTTTTCAAATTTTTTTTTTTTTTTTTTACTTTCAAATACTTTGTATGTAACATTTACCCAAAAAAGGAAGAACACAAAAAAGATAAATCACAAAGAGTCTGGTGAATTTTGTTCTTGAACATATATAGAGAATGCCAGAACAAAACGTCACTTTGTCACTGCAGTTCACGTGGTATTGTGCCATCACCATTTCTCATCTTCCCCATTCTCATCTCAGCCTTCCTACCCTTTGAGCTTTCTGTCTCCGGCTGGAATGGGAAGAAAGCCCAGGAGCTGGGTGGAGAGGTGGCGATGGGGAGGGTTGAGGGGTTGGCCCTCAGAAAGCAGGAAAGTGAACAGTATCACGTTGTTGCTGTGCCTGTAAAAAGGCATTGGGGGTTCCAGGTATCCTGGTGCGGCTCTCTGTAGTGTTTCGTCCTGGTGCATGATACAGATTTGGCTTAGATGGCCTCTTGAACAGAGTCAGTATAACGCTCCAGGTTTTTCTGGACCGTTTACTCCGTTCAAAGCATTCTCACATGCAACAGAACATACAAAAACATTCCTCCCCTTGAAAAGTTTGGAAGATTTTAAGTAGCCGCTGTGGACAAGACGGGTAAAAAGCAGAAAGAGGTAAATGACAGAAGAGAGAGGTAATGCAAAGCTATATAGTAAGGGACTTTGAATGTCTCAAGTGAGAGAAATTCAGACTCGGGAAGATTTGGGTGTCACTAGAAATGTCGGAGTGAGGTAATGACATAATCAGAGCTGTAGTGTAGAAAAATGAATCTGGCAAACTGAATGAAAAAGAGATTGAGGTTCTAGAAGTTGGTTGGGAGGTCAATGATAAAAGTGCAAACCGCGAGTCAGGACGACATCAACTAATGGTGATGGCAGCGAGAAAGGAAAGGGAGGGAGATGGTAGAAAACCTGTCAAGAAAAGTAATTGCCAACACTTGGAAGCAACCCAGATGCTTCCTAGTCGGTGAGTGGAAAATGAACTGTGGAACCTCCAGAGAATGGCGTATTCTTCAGCACTAAAAAGAAGTGAGCGATCCAGCTGTGAAAAGACATGGAGGAAATTTAGATACACGTGTAGACTAAACAAAAGAAGCCAATCCGAGAAGGCTGCATTACCGTATCATTCCCACCATACAACATTCTTGAAGAGGGCAAATAAGATTAGTGGTCGTCAGGATGGGTTTAAGGGGAAGAGGGTTGGGGCCTCTGGACAGGTCAGGGGGTTGAGCGTCTGATTCTTTTTTTTTTTTTTTTTTTTTAATTTTTTTTTTCAACGTTTTTTAATTTATTTTTGGGACAGAGAGAGACAGAGCATGAACGGGGGAGGGGCAGAGAGAGAAGGAGACACAGAGTCGGAAAGAGGCTCCAGGCTCCGAGCTGTCAGCCCAGAGCCTGACGCGGGGCTCGAACTCACGGACCGCGAGATCGTGACCTGGCTGAAGTCGGACGCTTAACCGACTGCGCCACCCAGGCGCCCCCGAGCGTCTGATTCTTGATTTCAGCCCAAGTCACCATCCCAGGGTTGGGGGACCAAGCCTCGCATTAGGCTCTGCACTGAGCATGGAGCCTGCTTAAGATTCTCTCTCTCTCTCTCTCTCTCTCTGTCTCTCTGTCTCTGTGTCTCTGTCTCTCTCTTTCTTTCTCGCTCTCTTTCTGTCTCTTTCCCTCTGCCCCTCTCCCCCACTCACTACCTCTCTAAAAAAATGAATAAATTTTAAAAGTGGGGAGAGAGTTATCAATAAGTGTAGCACAGAGGATTTTTAGGGCAGTGAAAATACTCTGTGAGAACGTAACAGTGGATACATGTCATTACACATTTGTCAAAAGCCGTAGAATATACAACAGCAAGAATGAATTCTAATATAAACTCTGGATTTTAGGTAATAATAATAATAGGTCATTGTAGGTTCACTGATTGTGATAAATGTACCACTCTGATGGGGGAATAATAGTTAATAGTGGAACAGACTGTACGTGTTTGGGGAGGTAGGGGTAGCTGAAAATTCGTGCTTTCTACTCCGTTTTGCTGTGAACCTGAAACTTGTCTAAAAAATAAGTTCATTAATTTTTTAAAAAGTGAACAGGAATATGAGAACATGATTGGGAGTTTGAAAAGGGATAATAAAAGGATTGCTAAGCAGAATTGAGTATGGATTAGAAGTGAGCATGAATTTTGTAGTGACCCTGCAGGCAGTTTTGTGGAACGTTGGACAGCCTGAGCATTGGAAGGGACCATCTTCCTGGCATATCACTAAGAGGAATTCGATGATGGTCAGGTGAATGGAGGATTTTTGAGTCTTCCTAATATTCTCCCCACATTTCGTTTTCTTTTGCGGATAACACTAGGTGGAAAAAATATAAGTTAATTGAAAGTATGCCGTTAAAAACACAAAACAAAACACTAGATGAATTGGTGAATAGGATGAGTTTGGTGATGAGAGATGACATCAGTTGTCATTAAAGCTGCCAGATGCCAGTGTTCTAACAAAAGAGACTTTCAGTCATACTTTCACAGGTACAATATTTAATGTAAAGTACTGGTTTAGATTAGGTCATTGGCATTAAGTTGGCAAAAACCGAAAGAAGAAACAAAACTCTCCACAGCAAATAACTCAGCAATAATAACTAATTGATCATGTGATAAGCACTGTTATAAACCCTATTATGCCTACTTTACAGATAAGGAAACCTTCATTTTCACAAGGTCACAGGAAAGTGACAAGGTAGAGAATTCAAACCATGGCAGTCAATATTCCAGAACCTGTGGGCTTAACCACGACACCCAAGGTTCTTAAGCTAGGTTGCACTTTGGGATCATATGGGAAGATTTAAAAACCAAATATGGATCCCTGGGTGCCTGGGTGGCTCAGTCGGTTGAGCATTTGACTCTTGATTTCGGCTCAGGTCATGATCCCAGGGTTGTAGGATCGAGCCCCACATCAGGCTCCATGCTCCTCACAGAGCCTGCTTAGGTTCTCTCTTTTCCTCCCTCCCCCTCCCCCGCCCCCGCTTGCGTGCACACAGTCTCTCTCTCATGAATGAATGAATGAATGAATGAATGAATGAATGAATGAAGTAAAACATTAGATAGGTAGGTAGATAGATCCCTAATCTGCCCCCCAAACTAATTATATAAGAATACCTGGAGTTGGAACCAGGCAGAAATACTTTTTTGAATCTCGTGATTTTTCAGAGGCCCCCCCAGGGTTGAAAACCTGTCCTACCCTGGACTGCCTTTCTAAAAATGCTCTGCATTTAGCATGCACTTGCTCTCTTCTTTAACCATTAAGGCAATAGGAGGTGGTGTACAAACTAGTTTCTGCCCTTAAGAAATTTAGTTGGGGAGGGGCGCCTGGGTCACGCGGTCTGTTAAGCGGCTGACTCTTAATCCCTGCTCAGGTCACAATCTCACAGTTGTTGAGTTCGAGCCCCAAGTCAGGCTCTGCGTTTACATTGTGGAGCCTGCTTGGGATTCTCTCTCTCCCTCTCCCTGTCTGCCCCTCCCCTGCTGTCTCTCAAAAAATAAACTATAAAAAAAGAGAGAAATTTAGTTAGGGAGACAGGAACTCTAGGAGAAAAGGATGGTATTTAAGATAGCTTAAGTTAGTTACTATCTTGGAATTCAAACAAGAAATAGGTCCCTAGATCTGGGTGGTAAGCAGAACAAGGGAATGTTATTTACTGAGAATGTGATCTGGCCTAGGCTTTATGCTAATCTAGTACAAGATAATCCTGAGAGTTAACTATAGTATCTGTCTTAAAAATGAGTAAACCGGTTCAGAGAGGTTAAATCCCCTGTCCAAGGCCACGCCCCTAATTGCTGGTAAAAATGGTATACAGGGCTTTCAATGCCAAATGGCTTTTTCTACCATTGCATCCTGCCTGAAGGGAGCCAGGGGGATATGGGACAAACTGGGCCTTCATAGAAAGTGCAGTTGGAAGTGAGAATAATACGAGTCTGTACGAGTCTGAGTAGGGTGGTGGATGAAAAGGGAGCAGAAAAAGACACGTCTGTAATTGGAGATTGGAGGTATAACACACCTATAGGTGAGAGATACAGACAAGTTTTTGGAATATCAAGTCTGCTACCAAATTAGAAAACAAAGGAAAACTATTTAAGGGACCATTTAACCCAAATGCATATGAATGTCTAGACAGTACAGTAGGATTATAAAAGGATGGACCAGTGTGGAAGACCTGGAGAACGAATTGAATTTAATATGGAAAGATAAATTATGTTATTGATAAATAAAAAAAAAATAGCTTCTTTTCTCCTCTCAGTGAGTGGACACAGACTCAACAAGATCAACATGCTCCTCTTGGGATCCACCGGGAAGGCAAAGAGGAGTCCTGGCCACCTGGTTATTCATTCCTCCCTTCTCCCGAAATGTGGATGGGAGAGAAGGAAGTGGACATGTTCCACAAGTATGAGTCCTTTCTCATCAGAACTCTAGATAAGCAGAGTATCTGTGTGCTGCAGCAGCACGTGAGGCCCAAGTGAATGAGGACTTCGACCACGTCCACTTTGACCTCAGTCTGTAGTTTTTAAGTGATTAAGTTCTTCTTTCCAGCTTATCTCTTCACCCGGGCACAAGACCCAGCAGGCATAGCATCCCAAGATGGAGACCCTAGCAACAGGGACCGCCTTCACACCAGTAAGACCCCCACGTGACTGACCCCAGGACAGTGATCAACCTGACCTTCACTGCCCACCCGCACGTACCTTTGTCTCACATTTTCCTTACATAAACCTGGAAGTATTTTCAGCACTTTGGAGACAGTCTTTGAGACACTAGTCCACTGTCTTCCCAGTTCTGGCCTCACTGAAATAAATCCCTTTCTGGTTTCTCCACCACTTGGCTCTCTGCCTGTGGATTTTGTTAGCGGCAAGTGGCCCGACCTGATCTCTTTGGGACCCCCAGAGCCAGGTGCTCTTGTACCCGTGAGTCCTGTTGTTTCCAGTGACCTATAGAGAGGTCCTTCCCCACCCCTCACCCCCCTACCCCCGCCACTGCCACCACCATCCCCTTCCTTTAGGGCCAGACGGGAATTACACTGGAGGTCATGGGTACCTTACCCCTGTGGTATGTGGGCTCATCAAGGGCACCGAGACAGAACGCTTCAATTTAAATGAAGTCACCCGTTATTTTAAACTCCCATCCAAAAAGTTAATCACGTACTTAATAACAAAGGATTATTAGGACGACATGATGTATATAAAGTGCTTAGAACGGTGCCTGACACAGTAACAAAAGCTCTAATAGTACAGATGATTAAAATGGTTATTAAATTTCACACATAGTACAGTGCCTGTGTTCACGCTGTTGTATAAAAAGTTGTGTCAACTAGCTTCAGCTACTTCAGGGGGCAGCGTGATGACCCGAGAAAGTCAGGATGCTGTCGGGAAGGCCTAGACCACAATCAAAGGAGGTTTTTTTCAGGGGCTCCCACTAATTGAGGGTGGGATGAAAGGGAAGGGAAGAATTAGGGATGATACCAAAATCTTGAGCCTCAGAAACTGTGAATATACACTTACGAACAGAGAGCCTGGCTTTAAGGAGAGAGATTTTGAGTTTAGAAGGAAGAGTTCTAAAGGAACGGATAGAAGGTTTTTAAACAACGTAGGTTTTTTGTTTTGAAAATTTTTAACAGGGGCAGCTGGGTGGTTCAGTAGGTTAAGCATCCAAATCTTGATTTCAGCTCAGGTCATGATCTCACGGTTCTGTTCATGGGATCGAGCTATACATTAGGCTTAGTACTGACAGCTCGGAGCCTGCTTGGGATTCTCTCTCGTTCTCTCCCAAAATAAATAAACTTAAGGAAAAAATTTAACAGATTTATTGAGCTACAGTTTCTTCACCGTGTACTTATTTTAAGTGAATAATCTAGTTACTTAGTAGATTCACATGGTTGTGCCACAAGCACCACGATCCAATTTAGAGCGTTATTAACCTTTAAAAGATCCCCAAGAAAAAGTCATTTTTTGTTTCTGCTCCCAGCCAGTTCTATTGGGTTTTTTTGAAAATAAGCGCTCAAAGTAACTTTTTCTTTTGCAGGATGGCATAGTAAATCCAACAATAAGAAAAGATTTGAAAACCGTACCGAAATTCTACTGTTGTCCAATTGAAGGATGCCCCAGAGGCCCTGACAGACCATTTTCTCAATTTTCTCTCGTAAAACAGGTATTTTACTTGTCTTAATGTACTTCTCTGAGGATGAGGCACAGGTGACGTAAACCTAGCGTGCAATCCAATCTCTTTCCAAATGTGACTGGAGAACTCTGGGAGAGAGCTGCTTGTGGGAATAGCCGGCTGCCCAAGAGTCTCCCTGGCGGGGAAAGCGTGAGTGGGGGTACCGCGAGTGGAGGAGACGTAGCTTGTTGTGGAGGTGAAGATGTCCGGGAGTGGGTTTGGAGGAGAGACCAGAAGACTGCTTCCTCAGCAAATGAGAAATGTGTGTCCAGCTGTCTCGTGTGACCCCGGGTGCCTCTGAGGCCAGAGGCGCAAAGGCACGTAGGAAACGGTCTCCTGAGGGAGCACGTAGCCGCGGAGGTCAGACAGAGAGTTCCAGCAGCAGCCACCTTAGGGAGGGGGCCCGGCGAGTGGGGACAGAGGTGCCTTAGGACTGGCAGAGCCTGGCGGCTGCGAGCCTTCCCCCAGCGTCTGCTGGAGGGTCCCGAGGAACGCGTGGCGGACCGCCCCCCCTCCCCCCCCCCCACCTGCGACACTCGTCTGGAACCCCTAAACGGTGGTCCCAGGAAGTTTTTGCCAAACCGTCTCCCGCTTTTCCCAGAGCAGGAGTGACTAGGAGAACGGGCGCGTGACAGACCGCAGCCTTCCCGCTTCTCCGTTCTCCTGGCGCAGACCGGCTGCGGTCTGTCCTGTGAGGTCAGCGCTAATTCGGGCGTGCGGGTCGCGTCTGGAATGCTTTGGGCGCTTGCGGTTGCCCACTCTCCCCCCCGTGTTCTCCCCAGCACTTTATGAAAATGCACGCCGAAAAGAAGCATAAGTGTAGTAAGTGCAGCAACTCCTACGGCACCGAGTGGGACTTGAAAAGGCACGCCGAGGATTGTGGCAAGACCTTCCAGTGCACGTGCGGCTGTCCCTACGCCAGCAGGACCGCCTTACAGTCCCACATCTACCGAACTGGCCACGAGATCCCTGCAGAGCACAGGTAAAGGGGAAGGAGTGCCGGTCCGCAAGTCAGTGGCTGTGGGAAGAGTTTCAGGTGAAACTTCTGGAGAGCCGCTGTCGCGGGCAGAGAGGAGGAAGGACAGAGACAAGACGTGATGTGGAAGAAGGGAACTTTCGGGAGAGCAGAGCTTTTCGGCAGGACTAGGAAAGGATCCGCACCCGCCTAACCCGGTTCTTCCTTCTTCCTTCCCGGTTAAAAATATCCACTTCCAGCATTTCTGTCAGAGGGATGTTAGAGTGTTGAGTTCAGTTTTACCATAAAACTGTACCTCATTTTAAAGGTCAGCTTTATATTTGGAGTAATAGTTTCCTACTTTAGGAACAGTAAAGGTTGCATTATATAATCTGTTCGCTTCCTTATGCTTCCAGAGCTAAGCTAAGCTGAGTTCTGGTACTTGGACGTATACCCAAAAAAGGAGGCGCTTTCTCCTTCCCTACTCACGTGTTTCTCTGCCCGCCATCACAGCAGGCCGAGTTCTCAGAGAGTCGCGGAGGGAGGTCTCCTCTTCACCCGGTGAAGTCTGACCTCTGCCGTGGGTGTGGGGGGCAGTGTTTGGAAGCAGCTGAGGAGACGGCCCCCGGGTTGAAGACAGCTGCAGCTTACGCTCATTTTTCTCTTTTCACTCTGTCATTGCTTTCAGGGACCCACCTAGTAAGAAAAGGAAAATGGAAAACTGCCTGCACAGCCAGAAGCTGTCCGGTAAGACCACCGCCGAGTCACTGAGCAGTCAGCCAGCTCCAAGACCAGACACTCAAGAACTAGAAACTTCAGAAATAAAACTAGTCACTACTTTTGAAGACTCTTGCAACTCTAATGCCGGAAAGCAGACTCTTACGACACCTCCAAGATGCCCTCAGAAGTTGCTTTTACCCAAGCCCAGAGTGGCTCTGGTGAAACTTCCTGTTCTGCAGTTTTCTCCCACGCCTGTCTTTGTGCCTACAGCCGACTCCTCGGCCCAGCCCGTGGTGTTGGGCGTGGATCATCAGGGTTCCGCCCCGGGCGCTGTGCACATACTGCCCTTGTCGGTCGGAACCCTGATCCTCGGCCTAGATTCAGAGGCTGGCTGTCTCAAGGAGAGCCTCCCTCTTTCAAAAATCGTGAATCCTGTTGCTCTGGAGCCAGTTAGTACAGGTGTTCAGGTGAACTTGGGTAAGAGCCTGTCTAATCCTTTACAAGAACTAGGAAACACATGTCAGAAGAATGGCATTTCTTCAATCAACGTGCAGACGGACCTGTCTTACGCCACACAGCACTTCATACCTTCCTCCCAGTGGGCCGGCCCTGATTCCTCCGTATCTTCCTGTTCTCAAACGGATTTGACGTTTGGTTCCCAAGTCTCCCTTCCCATTAGTGTTCACACTCAGACATTCTTACCCGGTTCTAAGGTAACCTCTTCCATAGCCGCTCAGACTGACACGTTCGCAGATGCCTGTTACCAGCCAGGTGGGATCTCCAGAGAAACCCAGACCAGCGGGATGCAGAGTCTGACAGATGGCCGAGTCCAGATGGACCAAGCTGTAATGGGTGGAGACATTTTTGAGAGCGTCCATTCATCCTACGGTGTTTCCACAGACAATATCATAAGCAGCAGCCTAGTAGCAGGGACTGTCACTCATGGTTTGTTACCTCAGAACCACCCTAAGACTTTAAATCAAGATATTGAGAAATCTGCACCGATTATAAACTTCGGCGCACAGCACAGTATGCTTCCTTCACAGAACATGACGGATAATCAGACCCAGACGATGGATTTATTAAGTGATTTAGAAAACATCTTGTCAAGTAACCTGCCTGGTCAGACACTGGACAATCGTAGTCTTTTGTCTGACCCGAATACTGGACCTGACACCCAGCTCCCATCTGGCCCAGCCCAGAATCCCGCAATCGATTTTGATATCGAGGAGTTCTTTTCCGCCTCAAATATCCAAACTCAAACTGAAGAGAGTGAGCTTAACACCATGACCACTGAGCCGGTCTTGGAATCTCTGGACATAGAGACCCAAACTGACTTCTTCCTTGTGGACACCTCTGCCCAGTCCTATAGCTGTAGGGGAAATTCGAACTTCTTAGGCCTCGAAATGTTTGACACGCAGACACAGACAGACCTAAACTTCTTCTTAGACAGTAGCCCCCATCTGCCTCTGGGAAGTATTCTGAAACACTCCAGCTTTTCCATGAGTACGGATTCGTCTGACACAGAGACCCAGACCGAAGGAATGTCCGCTGCTAAAAGCATACCTGCCGTAGAGAGTAAAGTTCAGCTGAACAGCACAGAAACACAGACCATGAATTCTGGCTTTGAGACCCTGGGCAGTTTGTTCTTCACCAGCAACGAAACGCAGACCGCAATGGACGACTTTCTTCTGGCCGATTTGGCCTGGAACACAATGGAATCTCAGTTCAGCTCTGTAGAAACCCAGACGTGTGCGGAACCACACACGGTCTCCAACTTCTAAACGTGAAGTCTGTGCGCGGGTCGGCCTTTACAGTTTCCTTCCGGGTTCAGCGAATGGAGGGTAGGACGACAGTGTTAACGCCGTTGAATGTAGTTCCTGATGCGTTTACTTGGGTCCTTGGAGGTTCTTTGCCTTTTGTACTTGTAAACATGAAATTTGTGTATAAATGTGAGTGTATTATAAAGCGTAAGATGTTGATCTAAAAATGATTGTTTCTGTGTTGCCTCCATTTGCCCTCTCACAGTTAGTTGTCCCATCTTAAAAGAACAAGAGTGTCTCACACCTGTAAAACCCATCTAGCACTTAGCTGAAGCCAAGCTTACCAGGTCCTAGGGTACAGACTTTTCAAATCTGCAAAACATTTCAGTTGAAATGTGACTCGCTTGACTTAAATTGCACCTAAAATATCTGACGGTGTTGGAGAGAAGTTCCTGTTTCCTGAGAGTAAATCTAAAGAACTCGGACGCCACGCAGCAGATTTGGGCACGAGTGCTTAGGTGGCGTGGGGCTCCTGCCGCCTGCAGCTTCGTCGGCTTTGACCTCTCCCTTTTTTTCTGACTTGGAGACCAAGGAAAACTACAGCCAGCTTTAGCTTTTGAGACCGTCTTCAGGTAACCAATGCTTATTCTTCCTCCACACGAACCAGGAGTGATCCCAACGTAAGTGTACCGTACTTGCCTCACAAGACGCGTTTCTGAACAATTACTGCTTCAAGAAGTAGCGGCCAGCCCTCAGTGTAAATAGAGATCCTTCTGGTCTAAGTGACCGTCCGTCATCCCAGCCGCGGAAACGCCGCGTTGTGGAATCGTGCCCAGTTAGCTCATCCTGGAGTGTGCCCTGTGAACACCCCTGCTGCTCTCCCCAGTAGGCGAGGGGGGGCGCTCCAGAGCTGCTTCTCAAAGTGGACCCATAGGCTGGATCTGAGTTGTGTCTAAATGTTAAGAAAAACAATAATGGAGAGCGAAGAGGCCATTCCCCCCTAAATCTCCGTACTTTGTGTAAGCTTGAATAGGGCAAGAGTGCAATCAATTATTCTCAAGTGAATCTTCATCCACCTCTCATCTTTTCCTGGAGTAAGGAAAGACATTGGCCCAGCAAGGGTAGTATTTGTGCCTTGAGGATAAGAAGTACATAACAGATCCACCCGCACTATGGGATTCCACATTTTGTTGCTTTATTTAGACAGCAATACCAGTCTTCAAAGAAGATGAAGACCAACTACTTCAGTAATCAAGAACATCCACGTTTTTAGTTGGGAGCATGGCCAGATACGCTCTGGAGGTTTTCTCTCTTCAGGAAATCAGGAATTCTTGGTTGTTGGCCAACTTTCAGTCAAGGAAAAATCGGTGCAGCCCCTAAGTTTTCTAAGTTTATTTAAAAAAAAAAAAAAAAAAAGTTCCTTCTGTGGCACATGCTTATGCTGCTGAAGACTAAACCCTCAAAATAAAACCTAAGGAGTAGACTAATAACTCATTAAATGGATGATATTAGTATTAATTCCTGTCCCATAGAATAGTTGGTAGTGAATCAATAACTTATCCAGGACGGATGAACCTAACCTGATAGATAAAAGTTTGCTGTGGTCACAGTGGCCTATGAATATGGGTTTCAAAACAGACATAAAGCCTTAACTTAGAATTTCATTATGTTTTAGAACTGTCACTGCCTTAATGTTCAAACATTTATTTAAGTTCTCCTAGTCAGGGAGAAATGCATGTTCGTTTATGGCTTTTTGTAAATACAAATGCAGTGATGTTTGGCTTTAAACAAAAATGTGTTTTGTTTTGTTTTGTTTTGTTTTGTCTGTGTGGAAATGTTTGTTAATTCAGCCAGTAGAGTTACTTACAGAAAATTGGAGCATGTCGTAGATCTTCATGTAAAGTAAGAACTGTTTCCCTCCCAAACCTTAGTTACCTGAATTGTCCTATGATTATTCGTAAAAAATGAAATCCTGTGATTAAAGAGAAGTGAGAATTCTACCTTTTTTTTTTTTTGTGAATTCTTTGACATACGCATAATGTGACCTATTTTGTTGCCTTGACATTTCACAGACCCCTTAGCTTCCGATAGTCACAGGATCAAATGGTTGTGCCTAGTTATGTTCATTACTGTTTTACCTTTGTTAGCGACAATATACTAATTTTCCTCGTAGAAAATGAAAAGACACTCCATTACCAAACTTTCTATTATGATGTAGAGTTTTTATTTGAGAAAAGCTATATACCTTAGGATTTCATTTGTTGGAGAATTTTGAAGGGAATTACCCCCAATTCATGCATTTGCCAATTCATGACCGTTTTATTTACTTTTTTTAAATGTTTATTTTTGAAAGCATGCAAATGAGGGAGGGGCGGGGACAGAGGATCCAAAGCGGGCTCTTTGCTGACAGCAGAAAGCCCGACGTGGGGCTTGAATTCACAAACCACGAGACCGTGACCTGAGCTGAAGTGGGACGCTCGAGCAACTGAGCCAGCCGGGTGCCCCCAAGTCACGGCCATTTTATAATGGGGTCCCTTTTATCTTTGTAAATAATGTAATGCTAGCTTAAGAGCAAAAACGAGAGGGTTACAACATGAGTAGTTCTTTGCTTAGTCACTGATTTGTGAAAAGCCAGATCAGTATGTTTCTGATTCCTTGATATAAAGGGGAAATGAAAATAGAAAAATTTGTGGACTTACTTGAAAGATGCTGAGTAAGGTTTGAGGCTACTTTTGATCAGAGGAAAATGTAAGCATGTCAGTCTAGTGAAGTTGAATTGTTTTATTAATAGTGGCAAGTGACAGGGTGATACTTTCGTGTAATCCTTTATGGCCTCAGTTTTAGATGGTTTATCTTAACTCCAGTCCAAACCTCACCAAAACCTGCCATCTACTATTGACTCCAAGGAGCATTTACTATCTGGTATATTTAAAGCAGTGCTTCTCACACTGGTCTTCCAAAGGCTTTTAAAGAAAGAGGAGGAGGAACTTGTACCTTTGGGGATTTAGGGATGAAGAAGTCTCAGGTGTTTATGCAGTTTCAGTTTCCTTACATTTCACAGTATACGTGTGTGTGTTCCCATTGGAAGTGCGTTATAGTGTCACCAGATCTGTCGCTAGGAAAGCAGATCGGTCTTTTGGTTTCATACTCCCAACATCTAAAAGACTGTCAGATGACAGGAATTTCCCTCTAGTTTCTTCAGCAAGATGTTGGCTAGTGTAATGTTCTTATGGCCAAGAAGGTAGTCAACTAAATACCCTTGTTTTGCAGCGTTTAAATCCAAAGAGGTCTTTCCGTTGTATGAACACTGTTAACAGACACCCTGATGTATTAGCTTACGTATTAGGAGAGGCAGGCTAAAGATGAAGGGGATTCCCAGTTTATGAGTGTTCTCGAACTAACACTACTATTTTGAGAGAGCACGAGCAGGGAAGGGGCAGAGGGAATTCCAAGCAGGCTCCACACTGTCAGCACAGAGGCCAACGTGGGGCTCACGCTCATGAACCATGAGATCGTGACCTGAGCCGTAATCAAGCCAGTCCCTTAACCGACTGAGACACCCAAGTGCCTGCAGTACACTTAAAAACGTGCACGTTTGAAAGGAGCAAATGTCCAAACCATGTGAGTAAATAAAAGCATTGTCTATAGTACTTGAACTGGAAGAGTACCGATAGTCATTCATTTGTTTCAACAAGCTTGAGGAAAAAACCTCTATGTTTTATATTGCCTTACTAATAACAAAATACACACATTTGTAACTTTGTTCTAAGTCCACAAAGTAGTGATGGTTGCATAGGAGAAACTTTGCCAAGGCCCCTCCCACTAACTTTTGATACTTGATTGTAAAGCAGGTTAATATTATAGGTCAGGATGCTACAAAAAAGAAACAACAAAACAGAATAAGTGATATGTTTTTTAGTTTATTGCGAAATGGTCAAATATTTGAAAAAACAAAAACCTTTGAAAGGAAAATGTATCTCCTTCGTGACTTTATCATTCTCAAAACTATACATGTCATTTCAATGTGAACAAGGTTTTTTTGTTTTGGTTTTTTATTTTATTTATTATTATTATTATTTTTTTTTTTTTTGCATAAAGGCCTGAGCTTATTAGCATGGTATAATGTCAATAAGACCTTGTTCCAAGCTTGGAATCTTCTTCCTGCTTTTGCTTACAGCTTTTTATCCTTCCCTTCCTGGTGATCTCTAAATAACTACCATAATAAGTAGCTCTCTGACATTCCATTTTCCTGAAGTTACATTACAGAAATCAGTCATGAGGGTTGGGTGAATAGGCACAGAAACTAAGCCTACAGAGTCATAAACAGTATCAGAACTAGTGGTGTTTATCCCAAATTAAATGTCTGATTTCTAGTTTTCTTCAGAACACATGCACGTTAAAACAAATAAAATTGGTAATAGTCCTGTAGTGCTGAAAATATGACTGGCTTACAGTATGTTTTCAAGTTAACAGTAGAAGTTTTCATAAGCAGACAAATAGTTTGATTTTAAAAGATACACAGGGAAGAAATGTCTGTAGGTTGAGCTAAATCAGGAACAAGAACTATTTTCACATATACGTGCCACGTTTTGCCGGGGGCTAGTAAGGAGTTGGTATCCACGGTATTGGCAGCCTCTTAATATTCACACTGATTTAGCATGAGCAGTGGATGTTAGGAGTATTGCTTATACAGTAAGGAATTCTGAACAATGGCATTAATTTTTTTTTTAAGTTTATTTATTTTGAGAGAGAGAGAGAGAGGATAGAATCTCAAGCAGGCTCTGTGCTGTCAGCACAGAGCCCAATGCAGGGCAGGGCTCGAACCCACAAACTGTGAGATCATGACCTGAGCCAAACTCGAGAGTCGAACACTTAACCACCTGAGCCACCCACGCACCCCTCTACAATTTTAAGAGGACAGTCATTCATTAAAGGGAAATGATCCGCTTATTTATATTTGATTTGATCAATACATTCAGAAAAAGCACGTATCTCTGTTGGCGTTTTACGTACATTACCTCTTCATCTTCACCACGTCCTGTGTCTGAAATTGTTTCCAGCTTAGAGGAAGGAATGGCATTCTCCAGCCTTCTTCCTGCCTTATGTGGTCTCCAGCTATTCCATACCTGGGAATTGACCTGACTGAACACACTCTGTTGATTGGTTTCTCCTTGGGTTGTGGGAGAAGATGATCCTTGACACCCGTGCATTTGCTCAGGATAAAGAGACGGATACCCAGAAGGGGCTTAGAACTCTTAGAACAGTGCCTTGTAAATTCAAGGGGATTCTTGCATCGTGTGGCTACTAGAACTCCGGGCCGAGTAGTCTGGACGGCAAGAGCGTGGCACTGAGGGTCTCCTGGCACCAGGGTCCCATGAGCCTGGCAGACAGTGGGAGAGTGTTCCCTATGGTACCAGGGATAGCCCTGATATGCCCTTGGTCACAGCCATAGGAGCCCCTCAGTTTATTCCCCACCTTGCTTCTCAATACCCCCCAAATGCAGCACCAAGATGGCACAAGCACTGGACCCCAAAGAGCCCCAGATGTGAAGCCTCGAGTTATGCAACTTGGCCTTCTTGGCCAGCTGGGGGTACCCACCGAGAGATAGGCTGGGCTTCTGTGGTCTCTCTAGGTCCTGAAGCTCTTGAACTTGGAGGGAGGGAGAGTGAAAACCAATGTGATTCTGGGTTCAAATAGTTTCATAACATGGTGCTTGAAGTACGGGTAAATTTCACAATAATACAAAGGATAAATAGAATAAAGCTAAAAATGAGGGTAAGTCTCCCTGAGGAGCCAAAGTCCCGCATACTCGTCCAAATGTAGCCAGACCTTCTGATTTAAAGTCTTCCCTTCGCCCTTCAAAAGTGCCACTCCCTCATCTCTCTGTCAGGACATCTGTCTGCCCAGGTCTCCCACCCCTCCAGCCCCTCCCTTGCTTCACCCAGACCCTCAGCAGCACCCCCAGGCCTCAGCCTGGCCTCATCCAGAAGGTGACCTCGGGCCCTGCAGGAGCCCTGGGTCAGGTGCTGCCACAGTTCCATCCGGTGATTTATAAGGTTTCGAGAAAAATAGGAGTTTGGAAAGTCTTGTTAATGACACATCCCAAACTAATACAAGAAATGAAACACAGCCCCGCTCTGTGCTTGGTTTAGAGAAGACTAGAGGATCCAAAACCCAACTGAGCCCATGTTAACATGCTTAACTCCCTTAAATGGTGGGATTTCCCCCTGAAAGTTTTGTTGGTGACCTAGGACCCTAATCGGGACTGCATTCTATTAAACATTTAGCCTTTATCTAGACTTGGACATGGGGGCACCCGGGTGGCTCAGTCAGTTGAGCATCCGACTTGGGCTCAGGTCATGATCTTGCAGTTTGTTGGTTCGAGCCCCGCATTGGGCTCTGTGCTGACAGCTGGGAGGCTGGAGCCTGCTTTGATTCTGTATCTCCCTCTCTCTGACCCTCCCCCGCTCATGCTCTGTCTCTCTCAAAAATAAACAAACATTAGACTTGGACATCAAAGACCAGTCTGGATGTCCTGATTTAATCTGAATGGAAACAGGCGAAACCTGGAGTGATTTTTTCTCCACAGAAAACAAGCTAAGCCCAGGCTAATGCAAATAAGGTCCCAGAGGAGTTTAATCAGGTTAATTGAAAAATTACCTAAAGAGATGCCAAATGCAAAATGTGCCTATCTATTCACAGAGGAGTCTCCTAGTCAGTATTTTGTTGGCCAAACTAATTATTTGCTTAAAAGGAAGGATACTACAAATCTTTGAATTTGGGCCCTTCCTTTGTTGAGACCTGCCCTCCTCTTAATTTTAAATTATTATGTTTACCCCCAAATCTATAGAATTTATAACCCTTATCTCAGCAAAAGAATTTTTCTTAGGAAAAAAATATTCTGTTTTAACTTAGATCAGTGTTTTCAGACTGCCTCGAGATCTCAAAATGTAAACACCTCTGGGCTGACTGGGCGAGGCTCTGTCCCTCACCTGCGCTGGTAGAGGCTTCCCTCCCGAGACACTCTCGCCTGTTTTACGTGTACTGAGCTTAGTCCTCATCCTGCTCTTTAAAAGAGGGGGTTTGCAGACCCACTGACTTAGGTGGGCAGGGGCCAGAGCCGGAGGGCCCTCACACAACATCGGGTCCAACACCACCACGGTCCAGACACAGTGGGAAACCAGAGTGGCTTCCTGGGGGCAGAATCCAAATGGTTTCTTCACTCAGGGAAGGGGTGGGCAGGACCTAAAAACTGCCTCTAAAGTATAAAGAAGCGTCCAATCTCTGTAGGCAAAATACACCTTTTAATGACCGCTGTACTACAACCATTTCTGCATGTCCAGTGTTCTGCAAAAACCACGAAACAGAAAAAGAAACAAACACCTAAACTAGAGACATTACAAAGACCAAAGCAGATGTTTACAAACACAGTCATATGTTCTGTCTACCTATCATGTGGGGGGACAGGAAGTCCAGAGTTCCAAGTACAACCTATCTTAAGCAAATGCAAACTACGTAATTACAGAGCAGCTAAGTGGTTACTCATATTACAAAATGGTTTTTCAGAGCATTTCTCTACATAGCATGGTCACTTGGCACTTAAAATATAACTCATTTACAAATGTTTAATTTATATACAACTTTGGGAAATATGCATTGGGGTAAAATGAGGGAAGAAGGAGGACAGGGGAAGGGAGAAAGTAACATCCCTATTCCGTGTCTGTCTGGAGTTGTACAGTTCCCAAATATTAGACGAAGGTAAGGCTGGAGGAAGCTTGAAGGGTGGCAATAATAATCACAGCAACATTTAAAAAAAAAATTATTCTTAACCTGCTTCCCGAGATGGACTTTATAGACCTGTGGCTAAAACTTTTCCAGACGTGGAGACTAGCACGAGGCTATAAGTATATGAAACCCTGGCACACGCAGCATGTCGTGGATATGGTATATCCATGGATGTAAGGTTAGGACACCTTGGACACAAGGATATTCATTTGGACATAGGCTGGAGTTATCTATTAAAGCAATGTTCCAGATCTTTGTTGCAAGAGAAAATGAAGCAACAAATCGATATCTGCCTGGTTCAAAAGATCAGGAAATAATGTGGTCTAAACAAGCCCTTACACTAAGCTTAAGGCATTGGGGTGGGGAGGAGAGAGCCCCTGCCAGTTGGCTCAGGGCTGACATGGGCATCACTGAGGGACGGCCCTTCAGAGTCCCCGCCATCCACATGGCTTCCAGCGGGGAGTAGAGAGACGAGGCAGGCAGAGGCAACAATGGCATTACCCGTTTGCGTTTTGTAAGTGGCCAGGCAGCAGAAGCAGGTGACACATACATATGGGAGCTTTGAGAATAACTCAGAACCCATAGAGTGAGGTTCAATTTCCCCTGGTTCTACTACCAAAAAAAGGACAGGGGAAGGGAGGGTGGGAGGAAAGAGTACGGCAGAAAAGAAGGATGGGACGGGGCGGGAGAGAGACAGGGAGAGGATGAATGAACTTCAAACAGTGGTCATTCCCAGGGAATTCTATTGTGGCAACTCAGAGGAGTCTGTGAGTGGAGACAGGAATAACAACTCTGCTCACTGTGAGGGAGGGCAAGAGAGTTTTCGGGAACACTTTGGTCTCCAACGTTTTGGACCTGTTTTCCTGCTTGGCCTCTGTGAGAACGAGCTTTTGGGTGTTCACGGCAGGTCTTGGCTCCCTGGCTTTGAATTTGGCTTTGTAGTTTTGCGCCCCCTGTTTCTGCAAAAGCTGCACGGTGGCCAGACAGCACACGTTGCCGGGATTGGGAGGGCACACCAGGTGTTTCTCAGGCAGGAGGGACCAGTGCAGGCAGCCCCTCTCGTGATCCGCCAGCAGGGGTGCGGGGGCCGCCCGGGGAGGGAAAGGCAATGTGTCATTGACCTTAGGGTGCTTGGCCAGCTCAACAGGTCTCTTTTCACCTTTCCCGTCAACCCTTTTCAGTCCACATGCACAAGCCACACACTCATCCTTTTCCACACTCAGCACCTTCTCTTCTGGCTGCAAGAAAAAGTTCTTACTCTTCTTACCCAGAACATCCAAGCCGTATGGGGGTGAAGCCTTCAGGGGAGGTAGGACTAAAAGGGCCCTGGAAGTCAAGGAGTCTGAGATGGAGGGACCTTGGCCCGGGCCCTTGCCCCTAATAGCCTCAGGGGTGGCCCAGTCTTCCTTGCACCAAATAAACTCCTTTATTTGCAGACTTTTTTTCTCTCCCTGACTGGAAGTGGGAAAGCAGACCTTGCTAATCTCCCTGGAGGCAGTGGTGGGGCCTTGGCGGGTCCCCTGAGTCTGGGAGGGGCTGCCTCGAGCCTTCTCCGGACCCACGGACCCCAGCTTCCCCACCTCCGACTGAGGCCCGGCCTCAGAACTCCCTTGGGAGAGACTGACACAGAGTAAGCAGCTGCTGGCACTTTCTCTCACCCTCGCCTTTTTAAGCTTCTTCCTGGACCAGATGCAGGCGGTTGGAGATGTCCTTCCCCAGCCTTGTACCTGCAAATACAGCAGCATGTTACTCCCGGCCGAGCTGCTCAAATCTAGCTGCCCCAGCTCTGGACACATCCCTATTTGGGCCGTCCTATTTGACCTGATACTTTTCTTAAAACTGACTCACCACCTTTTAAAAATTGTCACTCTATTTTAGCCTCATACTAAGTGATAGTATTGGTAATAGCATTTATAGGAGTATTTGTTAATCTGAAACCCTAGCAATGGGGTTTAATACTCAAATACTAGGCAAAAATACCATACGTGGGCATCTCGATGTGCTGGCTATATACTTTTTCAGATGCACATTAAAATAAAGCCAGAGCTCTTCAAATCAGAACTGTTTGTATTTATGGGGCACCTGGGTGGCTCAGTCAGTTAAGCATCCCATTCTTGGTTTTGGCTCAGGTCACCATCCCAGAGTAATCTGGAACTTTAATCTTTCTACGGATGTTTACGGATGTTCTGTCTCATCTACTAAACAGGTGTGCCTGATGAGTGAGCAAATGTCCTCCACCTCCTTGACCCTAAGTCACCAGAGCTGCTGCGTAAACTCCAGATCCCTGAGCTTCACCCCAACACACTAAGCCCATACTCAAAAGATGGACTTGGGCAGGGGGTTTTAAAAAAGCACCCCACGTGAGCCTTGGGCTGAGGCTGGTACAAAGCATTTGTATCTCCAGGGTGTTCAGGTGGCCTGACAGGGGATCCAAGTCCAGAGATGGGGGTCAATGACACCTGGCTCTTTTGATCCTCACAGGTAGGCTGTCACAAGTAGGCTAAGTGTTGGCACAAAGGTCCAGATTTCTGCCAGGATCAAGAGCCAAGCTGCAATTGCAAGGTGACTGTGCCTCCCTCCGGAGTCCCCACAGAGCTCCCAAGTGGTGTGGGTGCCCCCAGGGCTCCAATAGGGAGAGACCAACATAGTGACAGGAAAGGCCCCTTGTGTTGGGCCGGTTTGGGCCAGAAGTGAACAGTCCCGAGGCCCCCCATGCTGTGAGATCCCTTGGTTCTACACACAGGAACCGCTCATAAATCGCTGCCAGCAGAGTGCTCTCCGTCCTCATTCATGTGCTGGCAGCCAGGCCCCCGGCACCAGCACAGGAAGTACCAAAGGGCCACAAGCCAGTGCAGGACAGGTCTGTGTCACACCTGCTGAGATAAGGCCGCCCAAGGAGCCGGGCAGGGCTGGGTGGCCGGAGAGAGTGAAGGGCAGCAGGTGGTTAAGCGGAAGGAGACGGTGTGGCACGATCATCCTCGACAGACCGTGAGCGGCAAACATACTCTGAGCACGGGGCACGTGCGGCATTTCTTTCAAGAAAATTCTTGAATTCTGAACAGCCTTTGGATATGTACACATTGCAAAGTTGTTACTTTCCAGGGGTGAACAGAACCTTCTAAACTTGGAAAGTCAGATCCTCAGGTAGAACTGTCTGTGACACTGACTGATCTGGCGGGAGCAAGGCAGGGGTGGGTGGTGCCGCAGAGAGAGCACAAGACAAGGGTCCTGCAGACACGGCTCCATCAACCGCCAAGTGGGCTGGGGGAGTTGCTCTGCTGTGTCTTGGCCTCCATTTCCATAGTCATAATTAGATCAGGGTCTCTCAACCTCAGCACTTCTGACATTTAGGGCGTGTTATGGATTGCATGATTGTGTTTCCCCAAATTCCTATGTTGAAGCCCGAGTCCCCAAAGGGATGGAATTTGGAGGTGGGGCCTTTGGGAAGTAACTAGGGCTGACGAAGTCAAGACGGTGGGGCCCTCATAATCGGATTAGTGCCCTTATGAGACGAAGAGGCGATAAGCGGTCCCTCTCTGCTTGCACCACCAAGGAGGGCCATGTGAGCACAAAACCGGGAAGAGGCTCCCTGCCCAGAACCCAGCCATGCTGGCACCCGGATCCTGGATGCCCACCGTCCATAACTGTGACAAAGAAATGTCTGTTGCGTGAGCTCCCCTGTGTGTGGTATTCTGTGATGGCACTCCTGAGCGAACACAGAGCCGGGCCATTCCCTGTGGCAGGGGCTGTCCTGGGCACTACAGGATATGCAGCAGCACACCTGGCCTCAGCCCAGTAGATGCCAGTAGCGCCCCCTTCCCCTCATCCGTATTTGTGGGACATTGCCAAGCATCACCTAGGAATCACTGAACTTGATGCTAATAAAGTTCCGTTTACCTATGGAAGGTCAGATATCTTTGGACATCCTAATCTTTTCCAATGTGACATCCTTACAGTTCTAAATTTAGGATTCTAGTATTGATTCTAAGAATAGTTTAAGAATAAACCCACGGAGTTCTGAGTGGAACCACTAGGACAGAAATCTCACGTCTCTTGGGGAGCTTAGCCCAGCAGTTAAGGGCTTGGGGTCTGGAGCCCAGAAGAGCTGGATTCAAGCCCTGCCTTGGCCACCGGCACACTCTTTCACATTTTGGGTGCCTCACTGTCCTTGTCCCAATACCTGCCTCATAGGGCAGGTTGAATGAACTGATGTGTGTAAAGCACTGAGTCCTGTGCTGGCCAGTACTAACTGGCCACAAACACCGAATAAAAGGTACCGCTCTTATCATTATTTATATTGTACCTCTATTCCTAAACTTCCTGTCTTGATCATTTATCGATTTTTTGGGTAATAACTATTTTTGAAAAAAGCGAAAGGCCTGCACCAAACACAGGCGTGTGAGACACCTCAGTGAAGAAGATACTCACGGCTTCTTCCCATCCAGTTCCGATGACAAAGTCACGGGCTTTTTCATCTTGTTCAAGCGTAATGTCGCTGATGTTGAGAAGACAACAAACGTGATTCTTCTCGCTTCTTTCATCTGGGCAAGTATAGGTTAATTCCGTCTCATCGTTTTCACTATTTTCTAACTCAGCCTCATTTTCCTGACAGAGATCCATCACCGTGATAGTTGCTGAAGGTTTTTAACATCTTCTTCCTGCAGCATGAAATGAGGGCTGAACTTAGTTTTTAATAGTGGTTTCTGAAAAATCAACTCGACAACTCGGGCGAAATAACGTCAAGACACATTCATGAAGAGACCGAGAAGAAATATTACAAAAGCATCCATTGCCAGCTATCGATATTATAAAACATATGGCCAATTCGAAAGACTAATGGGTTTAATGAAAGACCAAAGTTGGGATCGAGGAAAAGCAGACAGGGAGATGTTAGCTCAGTCTCTATCCTGGATCATGGCATAGAGCACAGCAAGGAATATAGGGTCAAGCACCCCTACCCTCCACTTCCAAACAGTCCAGATGCTACTGTGCTAACACCATGGGAAATGTGTTGAGCACGCGTGCAGCCCAGCCTCTTCTTTCCCTACGGCAACTCTGGACACCAGGCAGAGGCTAGGCAGCATGTGGTCTAGACTAAGTCAGTCTGCTCACTCATCTACCCTAATCTACCCTGGATGATTGGTGTTCTTACGAAAAGGGTGATCTGGACACAGACACGCAGAGAGGGAGGCCGTGTGAGGAGGCCCAGGTTGAAGACTGCAAGCCACGGAGGGGGTCCCGGAGCAGATCCTTCCCTCACGGCCCTCGGAAGGAACCAACTCCGTCGATACCTTGATTTTGGACTTCCGGCTTCCGGGACTGTGAGGCAGTGCATTTCTGTCATTCAAGCCGCTCGGTCTGTGGTGATGCCATGTCATGGCAGCCCCCGTGCACACTAGTACCCCGCGTGGTGGTGACGGCGGTGGCAGCAGTGATGCTGAGGGTGATGCTGTCTATCCTTAACTGATGTTTTCTCAGGTTGAAAAACGGAACTTGGCATTGGTAACCCAGTCAAAGAGTTAGGAAAGTCATCGTCCTGATCAGGAGCACAGATCTGGTTGCCAAACAGCCAGGGTTCCAATCTTATTGCTAGCTGCACGACCTTGGGCCAATTACCTTTCTGGGTCTGTTTGCTCATCTAGAAGACGGGTGTGCTTATACTACCTTCCTACAGACAGATGCTCCTCCTGGGGACCCCGCAAGCGGCAGAGATGAAACTCAGAGCCTCCAATGGTCCAGCTGAATGCTGAGGGACAGCCAGCGCCTTCTTGAGCTTTCCTTGCTTATAATGACACAGAGGCCACTGGGATGACACACGTTGCTTTCTCTCACCCTGATGCAATCCCCGCCAGAAGCCCACTTGTAACATTTTCTGTTGAGGTAACTTCGTATAACAATATCTGTTTAATTACCATTTTGGCTTTTTCATATAGTCTTAAAGTGGCATTTTGATGCTAATAAAGTTCCATTTACCTACGGAAGGTCAGATATCTTTGGACATCCTGATCTTTTCCAGTGAGACATCAGAGGAAATGAATGAAATCTGAAGGGGGAGGAAAAAAAAGGGAAAAAGAAGTGACTGAAAACCAGGAGTGCTATTCTCATTAGAAACAGAAGCATGATTAAGGGCCAGACTGTGCAAACCAGCCCGGTCCTTTCATCTTGTAAAATTCCACTTCAGGCACGGCTCAGGCCAAAGAAGCTCCGGACTTGGTCCTGTTCTCTTCTGAATTACAAATACATTTATGCCTCACAACCCAAAGGACTTAACAAGTATGCAGTTCGGAAGGAAAAAAGCAGATTCCAAAGCAAAGCCACATATTTAAACGATAACTGTACGCGTGAGGTTAATAGAGAAAAGAGATATTGTTCAGGAGACATTAAGTATCGTTAGAATGTTCAAATCAATAAGAAAAAAAAGTTCTGTTCTTGAAGTATCTCTGCTGGCGAGGTGCTCACTACTTAGAAAGTCTGTTCAATGGCAAAGAGCTCTAATTTACTGGTTCTCAAAGTTGGCAGCACCTTGGAATCATCAGGCCCACATCCTGCCCACAGAGATCCTGATTCTAATTGGACTGGGCCAAGTCTGGCCATCACTATCGTAAAAACCACCCTGGGCGACGTACAACGCAGCAGGGCTCTGAGGAAGATCTTCCTTATATGGAACCAGCACTGGTTTCCCTGCCCCCTCAATATCCTCTACTTGGCGTCCTCATTTTGTGCTCCAGAGCAGGGCTCTGTGAGGGAAAGCCTTCCCAGCCATGGGTGGGCTTCACGAGGTCTAGGACACCTCTGAAGATGCTCAAGCACTCTTCCAGGAAGGGGCCCGCATCAGTGTCACAAAGCCGTCTGTGGCTACAAAAGGCTGAAGAGTCATCGATCCGAAGGCTGCCTGATGCCTCAGCTTTCCAACAGCCCTGTGAAAAGGCTGCACGTGCTCTTCTCTCTCTCAGGTTAACCATCTCCAGCTCTTCCGACTATTTGTTGGAGGTCATGAGGAACTGTGAAATCTGAGAGGAGGACAAGATTATCTCCACGTATGTCTATATCGAGACAAAGGAACAGCGGGGGCCAAAGAGGCGGTATCGGGGAAGGCCCTGTTCTGGAGTCAGTGGAAGTCGGACCCAGTGAGGGTACCAGAAGTGCCAGTCACATCATATTCGAAAGCGCCAAAAGAAACCCAGGTGACGGTAATATTAAATAATAAAAATAAGCTGTTACATAGCTCTTTTTACGCGCCAGGCGTTGTTGTAAGCACTTTACATGTTTGTTATAAATACCGCATTTTGTGAGTACGTGACCCCTTTCATGGAGGATCACGGGAACAATATTGGCTCCTTGTGACCAAAAGTGAAGAATCATCTTGAAGTCAGTAACCACAGTATCCTTAGTCAAATGGTCAGATTACTGCATACCAGATTGCGATGCTCCTCTGAGATACGGATGTTCAAGCTGGGTCAGGATGCCCCACTACTAAAACAGAATGTTGGTGGTCTTTTCTAATTAGAAAAAAAAAAAAAAAGTCAGTGAAGAGAACAGTCTTAGTGTTAAATTTTTCTCCAATAATCGTGCCTTCAAGTTGTATTGCCCATTCCTGTCTTCCAGCTCATGTAAGAGATAACAAATAGAAATGTACAAGAAGCTGGGTGCCTGGGTGGCTCAGTTGGTTAAGCGTCCAACTTCGGCTCACGTCATGATCTCATGGTTTGTGAGTTCGAGCCCTGCATTGGGCTCTGTGATGACAGCTCAGAGCCTGGAGCTTGCTTCGGATTCTGTGTCTCCCTCTCTCTCTGCCCCTCCTCCTCTCACACTCTGTCTCTCTCTCTCTCTCTCTCAAAAATAAATACACATTAAAAATTTTTTTTAAAAGAAAAGAAACGTACAAGAAGCAATTAAAGATCAGCTAAAAGAGTGGCTATGTGATTTCTTACAAATTGTATGCACTCTTACTTTGATGTTGAAATGTAAAGATTTGCATGGCTGTAATAGTCATTTTCTGAGAGTAAAATTATGGCTAGTTTACAGATGTGAGGTAAATCAATAGGTCATGCTATTCCACTTTCCTCACTTCCATGGAGCTTTACATTCCTATAACGGAGAGCTCATTACTTTAAAAGCATCTTTTTTCATTCCACTGGTAGCTCTAAAGATTAGAATGTTCTCAAAACAAGACATCTGCAAGCCTGAAAATTATGCCTCTCAGTTCCTGGTGTTGCTCCCAAAAGCAACATCTGATAATCCTGAAAATAACTGAAGACAGCTATTATTTCTTCAGATGGGAATCTCAAATTCCCTCATCTTAAGAACGCTCCATTGCCTGTCAATGTCTTTAAAATATAGTACCGGGAAATGAGGAAATATAGTACCTTTCAAATGAGTATTTGAAAAATATTTCAAATGTGGTCTGGTGAGAAATGTCTAGTTTGAAATCTGACTCTCTCTGCTCTAAAATCCACACCTACTAATTGAACAAAGATTGCTGCATTTTTTTTAAGCTATATCACAATCTTGATTAACACTGAGCTTGGGGTCAACTATAACTTCTACATTTTTTCCCCCACATGAATTGTCAATAATCCCTGTCTTCTTCACTCCACATACATGCCGTTAATTTTCTTTTTGAATTGTTTTCTTTTTTTTTTCTTCTTCTTCTTCTTTTTTTTTTTTTTTTTTTTTTTTTTGTGCTAGATATAGACCTCTAAATGGATCTGATCCTTCTAAAATTTTCTCCATGTTGGACCACCAATCCAACCTGCTTAGATAACAGTGAATCTGACTGTGACACCCCACAGTTTGGCCATTCCTTTCCACTTTAACACTCTATTAATTTGAGGGGCATACGTCCTCTTTATTTAAGTCACTGATAAAATGCTGGTGAGGAGAAGGTAAAGGACAATGCCATGTGGATATGCCTTGTACTTGGACGTTTATTAAGTACCAACCAGCTGTAAATTCACCTCGCTATTATCTGGCCTACATGTATAAATCTCATCTACAGCATTCTTGATCTATCAATTTAGGCAATCTTTTTTCTTTTAGGTTATTTATTTATTTTTGAGAGAGAGGGAGAGCCCGTGCATGAGCGTGACGAGGGGTGGCAGATGAGAGGCAGAGGGAGTGAGGGGGAGAGAATCCCAAACAGGCTCCATGCTGAGCCTGGAGCCCAATGCAGGGTTCGATTTCATGTCTGTGAGATCATGACCTGAGCCAAAAACAAGACTTGGACACTTCACCAACTGAGCCACCCAGGTGCACCCATTTCTTAAAAAAAGGAATTTTAGGGGCGCCTGGGTGGCGCAGTCGGTTAAGCGTCCGACTTCAGCCGGGTCACGATCTCGCGGTCCGTGAGTTCGAGCCCCGCGTCAGGCTCTGGGCTGATGGCTCGGAGCCTGGAGCCTGTTTCCGATTCTGTGTCTCCCTCTCTCTCTGCCCCTCCCCCGTTCATGCTCTGTCTCTCTCTGTCCCAAAAATAAATAAAAAACGTTGAAAAAAAAATTAAAAAAAAAAAAAAAGGAATTTTACCAGGCGTTAGAGGAATTTACATTTACATTGATGTCTATTTATTTTTAAAATATTTAGGGGTGTCTGGGTGGCTCGGTTGGTTAAGTGCCTGACTTCGGCTCAGGTCATGATCTGGCAGTCCATGAGTGTGAGTCCCAAGTCAGGCTCTGTGCCAACAGCTCAGAGCCTGGAACCTGCTTTGGATTCTGTGTCTCCCTCTCTCTCTTCCTCTCCCCTGCTCACCCTCTGTCTCTCTCAAAAACAAACATTAATTTTTAAAAAATTTATTGTCTATGTTAGGGATGATTGTCAGTTCCAAACAGTTCCAATACAACTGGAAGGTTGTGTTGAGAAGGATGATAAGACTTGGACACTGGAGGAAAGGGGTGTGTGGTTGATTAACGATGTCAGCCAGGGAATAAAGAGAGGTAGCATGTGCGCCACCTATTTGCCATGGCTTATATAAAAAGATTCCAAATCCTTACTCTAGATTCCTACACCTGGCTGACACATTCCCAGGCAATTAATGGTGAGGGGAATGTTGATGGGCCAGGAGAGGAGGTGAAAAGCCCTGGCCGGGGGTTTAAGTCAAAAGCAAGCTATAATCCCTCAAAACTTGCCACCACCTTGGCTCTACACCATGCCCTACGCCCACCTCCATCTTCCTGGAAGTTTCAGGTTTAAAGGAATTTTCAATCTATGTCAGAATTTCAGCCAGGAGAGAAAGATGGTTGCCTGGCAGCCTCAGCTGGAATTCTGAATGGATGTTCTGTGGATCCTTAACAATGTATCGAAAGAAGAAATCAATGAATAGAAACACTGTGGGGCATGGTAGAAGTGAAGTTTCTTAATACAGAGCTAAGCTTCAGGCATATGAAGTGGTTCAATACGTCTTGAAGATTGGCTTGGGCATGCTGATCACTGGTAATAAAGTTTCTAAAGGAAAATGATTTGAAGACTTCAATCTAATTTACAGTTTTAGAACACAACTTGGCGGGGAGTTGAATCTTTGCCTCAAAGCGAAGCACATGCACCGCTCGCACAATTTGTTCACGTTTTCAAGAGTATAAATCTTATCTCTCCATGTTAATTATCTGTGCCTTATACTTATTATGTGTCCACAGAGCACAGCAGCTTTGATGATGCATAGAATGATTCCTAGGGGAATCATCCCTCCAGATCAGACCTTTTTTACTGCAGTCCCAGTCTCCCAGCTTTCCGCTCTTTCCACCCATTCACTCATTCAGTGCCTATTAGATGCCTAACTCCGGGGATAAAAGAGTAAAGCAACGCCTGTCTTCTGGGTATCACCCAGTTTACAAGTCTACACGAAAGCACAAGTCATCAAATACACCCAATCCACCTGTTGCTCCTAAAGCCTAGGCGTTTCACAGCAGACTCTTCTCTTTACTAGACTAGCCCCTCCCCTTCCCCCAGTCTCCTTCCCTTCTTCCAAGATCCTTCTTTGTTCCTTAGGTAGCTCCTTCTCTTCCTCCAGCATCCAGCAGCTGCTACCGTGTCACAAAAGATGCCTACTCTTCTTTCAAGAGTTGTCCTCTCCAGCAAAACGTCCCCCCTTGCCCACGAGCCCCTCCCCTTCCTCCCTTTGCCTCTCCCCCACAGGGCTCCGCCCTCTCTGCGGCTCCTCCCACCGCCCCACCCACATACTCACCGCCCCCCTAGGCCCCTCCCACTCTTATTCCAGCCCCTCCCCCGGCCCACACTACCTCCCCCTTTTGCCTCCCGGCCTCAGTGCGCAGCTTCCTTTCGAACTGGGCAGGGCCTCTCGCTCCGCCGCCCGTGCAGTGGTCCGGGGCCTTGGCCGGGAGGCGGGGAAGCGGCCGCGGCCGCTCACACCCTTCTGTGGGGCCCACAGGATGGAAGGCTCCGGGACAACCAAGTACCCCCGCAGCGGGCGAGGGCGACAGTTGCCCCGGGTTACGGACGCGCTGGGGGCGGAGCGGGGCGGTGGGCGGGGCCCGCGGGGTCTGTGGCGGAAGTGACGCCAAGCCCGCTGGCGTAACAAAGCTGAGCGCGGGAGGCGCTGCTGGCTGACGGCCCTGGGCACGTGCTCCCGGCAGGCTCGGCGCGGCTGCGCACCTTCCACGGGAGAGAGGATCCCTGGCCCGAGGTGGGCGCCCGAGGCGGCGTTTGAGGTAAGGTGTGAGCCCGAGCGCGAGTCAGGGAAGTAGACGCAGCGGCTTCATGCCCGCCGGACGCTGGAGTTAGTAACGAGGACCGGCCTCCACTCACAGGCGCGCACTGCTGGCCTGGGCGGGATGGTGCTGGGGGGAGGCGGGGGCTGCCCTGCGCGTTGTCGGATGCTCAGCGGCATCCGTGGCCGCCACTCTTTAGGTTCCCGGCTTTGCTAGGTGTCCCCAGACCGCCCCTTCTCCAGGAGAACGACTGCGGGAGGGTGATGCGGGCCAAGTTTCTAGTGGAATCTCCTCATCCTTAACTTTCTGGCCCCCAGTTGCTCAACGGGTAGGTGCTAGTTTGAATCCACCGGCGGCACGAGGGTAGCACCCGTTGGACTTGTCGCGGTACAGCGCTGTGAGGCGGGCATGGGCATCTTGTAAACGAACGAAGGGAAATGGCCGTGCTCACATCCCGAAGTCAGATGAGGAACTGGAACAGTGGAAGGCTAGCCACCCCCTCCTCCTCTCCCTTTGGTCCTGTTACTTTTGGGCACCTCAAGGCGCAGCCAAGGCTGGGAACCTGTGCCTGGACTCAGCTCAAGTCTGATTCCAAAGCCTGTCTGCTTTCTAGTTTTTTCAAGTGTGAATGTTTGTCTTGTATAAATGCATTAGAATGTCTTTCACAGCACTGTGATTAAGAGGCATTTGGAGAGATGGCTTTGTATTACTGCTTTTGCACCGAACATACCGTATTAGAAAGTCTAGGGAGCCTATGGAAAGACTTGTGTAACATTGCTCTAGGATGTTACAACAAATACTTTTCTAGATACGACTTTTTTGGGTATCATTTCTTTACCTACAATATGCATATTTGGATCTTGTTGTATATCACAACCTGGAAGTAAATGGTATGCCTAAAACAATTGTACAAAACTGCGTAACTTCAGAGGCACCTGGGTGGCTCAGGTAATGGTATCACAGTTGGTGAGTTTGAGCCCCGCATCAGGCTCTGCACTTGACGGTGTGGGGTGTGGCGTTTGCTTGGATCCTGTCACTTTCTCTCTCCCCCTCCGCCGCTCATGCTCGCTGTCAAAAATAAACATTAAAAAGTTACACCACTTTTTGAAAAGTATTGAAAGAAATGTAAATTTAATGAGTTTGATACCCACCAATACTTAAAAATATAAACGAATTAAAAGATGTAAATTCTTCCTTTTTCTATTTATTCATATTTGTATTTTTATTCTTACTACACAGAACTTTATTCTGACATTTATGGTCAAAGATTTATTGAGTAAGTAGTCTTGTCATTTTCCTGTTCAATAAAAGAATAATTTGAAAATCAAACTTAAATTTTTTCATAAGACCATAAGGCTGAAACAGTTCCTTGTTTTTCCGGATTGAGAATTCTCTCCATTCCTACTCATCTGACAGACAGTAGGAATGTATTACGTGTTGATAAATACTAAACATTACTGGAAGTGTATCAGAGTGAAATGGGTGGGGCTGTTCCTCCCCTAGCCCCAATTCATGTATCTGTGCATAAATATCACATACTGCTAGAATGAGATTCATCCCCAATTTTATTTAATTTTTTAATGTTTATTTTTGAGAGAGAGAGGCAGAACTGCACGGGAGGAGAGGCAGAGAGAGACGGAGACACAGAATCCAAAGGAAGCTCCAGGCTCTGAGCTGTCAGCACTGAGTCCGACCTGGGGCTCAAACCCATAAACCATGAGACCATGACCTGAGCTGAAGTTGGGCGCTCAACCGACTGAGCCACCCAAGTGCCCACCCCCCCCTTTTAAATATATGTAACCTGAGATACCTTGTTCATTTGAAGATGCATATGAAAGAGGTTTTGTTACACCAGTTTCCCCCAAAGTTTTTTTTAACTTCTTTACACACAGAAATCACATAATTATTCACCAACAAAAAACATGTAATGATCAGCTGACAGTTTGGTTAGGTCTTCACTTCTTTTGAACAAAATTTGAAATCACCTGACTAGCAGAAGGATTTGTTACCCCATCATTAAAGCTACTTTCTGTTTCTGGGAAGTATACCAAACATTTAAACTAAGTATTTTACTAAATGACTTTTTAAAATTTTTAATGTTTTATTTATTCTTGAGAGAGAGAGAGAGGAAGAAAACAGCATGAGCGAGGGAGGGGCAGAGCTAGAGAGGGACACAGCATCTGAAGCAGGCTCCAGGCTCTGAGCTGTCAGCACAGAACCTGATGCAGGGCTCAAACTCATGAACCATGAGATCACGACCTGAGTCGGAGTCAGATGCCCAATGACTGAGCCGCCCAGGTGCCCCACTCTTAATTAAACTTGACTGTAAGCACATTCTCATAAACACGTGGAAGTTGGAAGATCTGGTAACTGATTTCCTTCAGAACAGTGCCTGCATCCCCATTTGAAATAGGCTAGCAGTAATCACTGTTGAAGTTTAGCAGGTAAAAATCTGATAGGGTGACTCAGTAGAGACATTAAGGAAAAAGTGTGTTTAGCTAGTCATGTTTACAAAAAGCCAATATAGACTGAATCAAGATATCACAAACTCTAGTAGAGTAAGATCCCAGGGTCAGCAAAGGAAGGTTTCAAAAACAGAAAGATGGAGGCAGGACATCTTTGAAAACTGTATTTTCTATTTAATTTTGCTGCGAGCCTAAATCTACTCTGAAAAATAGTCCATTTAAAAGGGAAAACAACAGAGAAAGGGAAAACACTGATGGAGGTAGGTGGTGAGTAGTAAAGCCATTTGCAGGGAAGAAAATTTAATCTGGGTGTAAAGTGAGGAAGGCAGATGTGTGACTGGGTCTGAAACAATACAGTGATTGCTAAGCAGTAGTGAAGCCAGTTACAATTAGCATAATTTTTAAAACTGAAGGTGAACAGTGCTGGTATTTTAGCCCCAGAAAAATTGGAGAAATCCAGAAAAATTCAGGAATTCTGATTTGCTGAGAGCTTATCTGAAATACCTAATTTTCATACTGGCACACCTATACAGAGAGCCCTCTAGCAGTTTCTTTCTTAAAACTTAACACTTCAACTTCTTTAAACTCTGAGAGGCGATAATAAAATTTTTGAGGTGATAAAAACAAAATTTTTAATACTTCTTGGGTAACCTGTTCCATTTCTTGAGTTTTAATTATCAGCAAGCATTATTCAAAACTTTTTATTAAACTGCCCTATTAAGACCAAAACCATTCAAAAGGAATAGGAGATCAGAAAAGTTAAATTCTGTTGATTTACTCTATGGAGGGCCATTCGATGCCTGTTATTTCTGGCAGCATTGTAATAGAAACGAGGGTTGAAATGGTTCTGTATTCTAAATAGCAAGAGTAAGTTGCCATAATGTTCTGCTCTTTAAGAAAACTCAGAGTGAGCCTAATAAGGCAAGTGTGTGTCTTTGGGAAAGGACAGGAGAGAGAATAAACTGCCCATCTCTTTGAGATTACAATCACTGATGTACTTTCACTCTAGGACTGCCATTTTTCCTTGCTTCCCCCCTCCTTTAGCTCATCGATCTTCCCTCCTCACCACCCCGATTCCAATTTAAGTATCTTTGTAGTAACATGAACTAAAGAACTGAAGAATGAACCCGAAAATGTGAAAATCTTAAATGACCTCCCAGCTCTTTATGTGTCTTATCCTCTCCGCCACCTTTTTTTGTGAAATGGTGGTAGTTACGGGTCTGTCCTTCTTAGCTCTGGCTGTTATTTTGATCATCACAGGTAATGTATGAGAATATCTTCAAAACAAAAGAGTAAATCTATGTAATTATTACTCATTTACTCATTCCTTTTTATTTCCTAAGCAGAGAGTCAAATTAATTTTTAATAATTAAAAACTAACAATTATACATACAGGGAGACAGTCATCCAAGATACTTTGGGTACTTTCTTGATAAAGGTGCAGAGATACAGCTCAGCAGTGCCATGGCCATTAAAGGATGGTTTCTTTCTACTGAGGAGCAGGGAAGATTTACCTGTTTCCTTTAGGTTTTCACCTTTGCTGTTTATTCGCCGTCAGAAGGTGGTAGTATTTGAATACCTCCCTTTTCCTGCACCAACTGGGAAAAATGATAGAGGTGTTTGCTCTCGCTGCGTGTACTTATATTAGCAACCTAAAATTATCACTGGGCACTGTAAACTTGCTTAAGCTGCAAAGAATATTCAGTAAGTCAGTGTCGGAGCTCATAAAGTTTCACTATGTCTACTGCTGTTCCCATTACTTGAAATGGAAACCTGAATGTGGTTTACTTACTTAAGGATGCTGTGTGCTATGTTGATCAAACTTTTACCTTTCCTTGTTTTCCTTTTCTCTCTTCTAACTTAGCAGGATAAAAACAAAATAAGTCAGTGCTCTCCTTTTGATTATGTTAAAGATAACCAAAAAATGGTACTTAATACTATCAGGCAATTAGGTCTGTTTTATTTGTGACTAAAAGAAAACATTTTCCTGGAACTCTTCATTGTTATGGCTGAAATTGCCTTTTATTTTTTATTTGTTTAGTGTTTAAGTGTATTTACTTATTTTGAGAGAAAAAGAGAGGGCACAAGAAGGACAGAGAGAGAGAATCCCAAGCCGGGATTCTCAGCACAAAGCCTAATGTGAGACTCCAACTCACAAACAGTGGGATCACGCTCTGAGCTGAAATTGGACCCCCAACAGAATGAGCCACCCAGGTGCCCCTATATTTCCTTTACAAGGGGCACCTGGGTAGCTCAGTTAAGCATCTTGATCTCTCAGTTTGTGGGTTCCAGCCCCATGTTGGGCTCTGTGCTGACAGGACAGAGCCTGCCAGCATTCTCTGTCCTCCTCTCTCTGACCCTCCCCTGCTTACATGCACACTCACACACTCTCTCAAAATACATAAATAAGCTTAAAAAAAAAAAAAGATACATATAAAAAATAAATAATAAATTCCTTAAATAACTTTCCATAAGTTAAAATTAGCATTTTCACAAATATTAGCAGAGTCACTAAATGAAATAGTAACAACAAAACAAAATACATGATTAATGAAGTTGAATGTTTTATTAAACTATCTTCCTTCAAGGCTGTTGCTTCACCATATAAAAATAGCACCAGCAAGCACAGTATATTACAAAATTAAGATAATATTGTTCTTTATCTGACACTATACAACTAACAGACCTTTCTCCACTGCCATTTATTTCCAATGGACAGATCATTTAAGTATTTTGACCCCAATCCAGGTATAGATGTAAGCAAGTGAAAATTCCCAAAGGTTTAAGATGACATTGTTATCCTGGAATTACATAGTTTTTATAACTAATTTCTAACCACAGCTAATTTCAGGATTCTGAATAGTATAACCGGAGCCTAGCCTAAAAATCATAGGGTGTTGCAAAAAATATACATATTGTGTTTATAGGCAATCGTTAGAAAGTTAAGGGGTGTTTTCTTTCATTAACATTGTTGCAAGTAGTTTCTTTTTGCACTGGTATTGCTAAGAGTTGTCATTTTAAATCCTCTGTGCACCATTAATTTAAGACAACTATGCTAGATTAAGTTGTTTCATACTAGTTTATTTAGGGGTTCCATTTTTACTCCTCAATAGATTTTATGTATTTCTCATATGCTTCTTCACTCATCAATTCATCCAGTTCTGAAGGATTACTGAGTGTTATCTTGATCAGCCAACCTGCAACCAAAAAACAGTTATCATATTCCAAACTATCTTTTTAAAGTGTCAAAGTCAAATGTGTTCAAAATGTAAAAATTTCTGAGTGCCTCAAAATTTAGTATTCTTGACATAAATCACTCATTATTTGTTCAAGGAGAGTTAAATTTTAGCCTTAACAATTCAGTTAATATCTTTGCATATCACAACTGAAAAGAATTAAAGCTGGAATAGTTTCCACCATAATGGATTAAGGACTCAACTTCACACCTGTCAGAACGGCTAAAATCAAAAACACAAAATCAAAAACACAAGGAACAGCAAGTGTTGGCAAGGATATGGAGAAAAAGAAACCCTCATGCACTGCTGGTGGGAATGCGAACTCATGCAGCCACTGTGGAATACACTATGGAGGTTCCTCAAAAAATTAAAAACAGAACCACCCTATGATTCAGTAATCACACTACTGGGTATTTATCCAAATACGAAAACACGAATTTGAAAGCATACACGCACTCCCCTAGGTTTCCTGCAGCATTATTTACAATAGCCAATTATGGAGGCAGCCCAAGTGTCCACTGATAGATGAACAGACAAACTTGTGGTATATATACAATGGATTATTACTCAGCTGTTAAAAAAAAAAAAAAAAAAATATTGCCATTTGCAACAACATGGATGGAGATAGAGAGTATAATGCTAACTGAAATAAGTCAGAGAAAGACAAATACCGTATGACTTCATTAGCATGGAATTTAAGAAAAAAACCAACCAAACAAAGGAAAAACACAGAGGCAAACCAAGAAACAGCCTCTTAACTATAGAGAACTGATGGTTAGCAGAGGGGAGGTAGGTGGGGGAATGGGTGAACTAGGAGCCGGGCATTAAGGAGTACATTTATCATGATGAGCACTGAGTAATGTATAGAATTGCTGAATCGCTATATTGTACACATGAAAGTAATATATAACACGATATATTAACAGTACCGGAATTAACATTTTTTAAATGAAAAGCGAAAAACAAAAACTTTAAGTTGTCATAACCATCAACAACTAACATTGAGGGATCCAGATACGCAGACCAGGGACAGCTTTCTCTCACAGAAGAAACACTGTAACTGCTGAGGTGAATGGCAGCAGAAAGCAGTAGCTGAGTTGGAGGGGCAGGTGACAGGCAACAGAGAACTGCAAGCTAATCCTGGTTTTGCCATTTATTAGCTGTGCGACCTTAATAGATAAAAGCTTTGGAGCCTCAATTCAGGTACAAAATGGAGAAAATTGCTGCCCCCCATACTTCCCCAGGTTATTGGGAAGATGAGCGTATGAGAAAACTGGCACCTGGCACAGTGGGTGTTCCTCTGCCGCCACCCACACCACACAGGGTGACTGGGTACTTCGTGTCTGAAGAGGAAAATAAAGAGTCCCAACGGTGACACCAAGAACTCCAAAATAAGGCAGTGTTTTCAATGACAGAGATCTTAAACATAAGCTTCAATACTGAGCTAATCTGTCTTTCCCTTTTTTAAAGCAAAACATCCCTATTTACTATCCAAAAGTGCAAAAAGATGAAGTTAAAATCAGCTGAAGCTTGCTTTATAAATCTAGGTTAAATGTTAACTGTAGCAATAATCCTTTGAAAAAGTTCTAGCAACAACTTACCATCTTCATAACAAGATTTGTTGACAAGTCCTGGATTTTCTGCAAGAGCTTCATTAATTTCAGTTACTTCTCCTGATAGAGGAGAATAGAGTTCACTAGCAGCTTTCACACTTTCCAAAGCACCAAACTCCTCTAAATTGAGAAAATTAAAGAAAATATCAAATATCACAAGTCAGTAACCTGAACATATAAAATATGGAGTAGTCACCTTTAATACAGGCATGATAAAACATTCTAAATATCTTTAATTAAAAATAAAACCATAGGGGTGCCTAGGCGGCTCAGCTGGTTGAGGGTCTATTGATTCTGGCCCACGTCATGATCCCAGGGTAGGATTGAGCCCCGCATTGGGCTCCACGCTGAGTGTGGAGCCTGCTTAAGATTCTCTCTCTCCCTCTACCCCTCTCCCCAGCTCTCTCTCTAGAACAAAATAAAACCACAGATTTTTGTCATAGTCCTGTCACCTGTGAGAAGGGTATAAATATCCTCAGTAAAGTGGATCTATCTGTTTTAGACAGAGTGACAACAAATGGTGATGTATCTGAATACCAATGTATTTAATAACTTCAGTAAAAATTTTCTTTCAATTTACTGTAGCTCTGAAAATGAAAATTTTAGGAGATTCCAATAATGGTGAAGTATCTTATCAGACCAGCCTTCCTGCACATAACAATTATAAACTCTGGACAAAACATAAAAAAACAATGATATGAAGGCTCTGTAGAACGACTAAAAGAGAAGTCAGTCCTTAAAGGGGGCCCAAACTGGGTGTGATCTTGATTTGCATAATTTGTGCCGACAGCGTTGCCTCAAAGTGCACAGTGTAACTAGAACACAAACAGAAAACCAGTCTTAATTGCTTGAGGGATCAGAGGACAGAATGTGGGCCTGCCAAGGTGGCTGGAAATTGAGGGTTGAGATCCTTAAAAGAAGAGAGCCATGATGAAGAGAAAATGTCAACAGATCCCAAAATGACCCATAGACCCACACACTGGAATAAGCAGAGAGCCTAAAAGTAGCTATTATAAATATGTTATGTTATAAACATGTTCAGATCTTTTAAAAGTTCATCTTATGTTCATCATGAGGGAATACCTATAAAGAAATGGAATTTAAATGAACATTCTAGAACTGGAAAGTATAATATCTAAAATAAAATTCACTGGATGGCAATAACAGAAGGGTCAGGGAATGTGAAGAAAGAGCATCTGAAATTAACCAATTAGATTGGTTATTTCAGTCTTTTGATAAATTTTTAAAGCACTGAAAAAACAGCCTCAGTCGTGTGGGACAACATCAAGTGATCTAAAGTGAATGATAAGGATACAACATGCCCATATTTGTGGGTTATAGCTAAAATAGCGCTGGAAATTAATTAATATCTTTGGGTTTCATTTACAAAGAACATCTTAAAACAAATGACCTGGGTTCTAAAGATACTAGAAAAACACGAACAAAAGCAGTTAATTTATGGAAAGTAGACAACACTTGAAAGAAGGAATAGTGATTTTTTTCCAATGGCTTTTAGCCTGAAGAGAGGCACCAATCTGTGCTATGTGGGGCAGCCAAAATTCTGAAAGAAAATCTCAGTCTTAATTGGCGTTAAGGAACCAGAAGACAAGTGTTTGAGGCCACCACAGCTACTGGAAAGCGAGGTGGGAAATCCAAAAGAGAGAAACTAAAAGGGAGCACCAAAAATCCTGTGTATAAACTCTGCCCAGGTCTCTGAACTATCCCTCAGCCATGCATGCACCAGGCAGACTCCCAAGTGTCCCAGCTGAGGCCAGAAGAATTAAACTTCTATTTTAGCTGCTATCCACCACAAGGGAGACAGCATTTTACCATATGGGCAGAAAATACTTAGTAAGAAGTCAGAAAAATTAGAGCAAATTAAATCTAAGTTGAAGGAAGAAAACACAAGATAGGAGCATGAAGCGGACTGTAGAGAAAATTAACCATGAAAATTTGCTTCTTTCAAGATTAATACAATTGATAAATAGCTACCAAGAATGATCAAGGGAAAAAAAACAACACAAATCACTACAAATATGAAGGAACAAAACAGGGGTTCTTAACTGTAGATCCTGCAGAAATAAAAGGATAACAAATGAAAAATGAGCATTTTTACACTGAATTTCACAACAAGAAATGGAAAAACTCCCCCCAAAACATAATAAAACCAAAGTAAGACGATGTAGAAAATATGAATAGCCTTATATCTATTTTTTTTTAATGTTTATTGTTTTGAGAGAGAGAGACAGAGAACACAAGTGGGGGAGGGACAGAGAGAGAGGGAGTCACAGAATCTGAAGCAGGCTTCATCCAGGCTCTGAGCTGTCAGCACAGAGCCCGATGTGGGGCTCGAACCACTAGCCACCCACTCACACCATGAGATGATGACCTGAGCTGAAGTGGAAGCTTAACTGACTGAGCTACTCAGACGCCCCTGAACAGCTTTATACCTGTTAAAGAAATTACATTACATGTCAAAAACCTTCCAACAATGAAATCATCTGACTCACAGTTCACTGGTTAATTCTATCATTTAAAGAATAATACCAATCTTGCAAATTCTTTCAGAAAAAGATAGGTAGTGAGAACATTTCCAAACTTAGTCCAAACAATATAACTAATTCCAAAATTTGACAAAGCCATTATAAAAGACCAGTATCTCTCATGAATATTAATATGAAAATTATTAATTAGCAAATCAAATCCAGTAGTGTATTTTTAAAAGACAATTTTTGCATCATGTCTACCAGGAATGCAAGGCTAATTAAACACTTAAAAATAAATCAATCTTGGGGTGCCAAAGTGGCTTAGTCAGTTGAACATCTGATTCTGACTCAGGGTCTTGGGATCAAGCCCTGCATCTGGGTCCAGGTTGAACATGGAGCCCACTTAAGATTCTCTCTCCCTCCCTCTGACCCTCTCCCCTGCTTTCGTGCTCCCTCTTTCTAAAATAACAAATCTTATTAATCACATTAACAGAATAAAGGAGAAACCCCTATGATCACGTGAATAGATGGATAAAACAAATTTGACAAAATTCAACATCCATAAATGATAAAAACTCTCAGCAAACTAGATAGAAAGGAACCTCCTCATCTAATAATGGGCATCCATCAGAAACCCCACAGCAAACTATCATGCCTAATGATGCAGTCTTCAATGCATTCTCCCAAGATTAGGAACAAGGCCAAGGCAATGATGTCTACCTTACCACTTCTATTCAACATTACACTGAGGGCTTGGTCTAGTGCAATAAGGCAAGGGAAAGAAATAAAATGCATGAAGATTGAAAATAAGAAATAAAGCTATTTACAGATTACATTGTTTACATAGAAGATCCAAAGGAATCTACAAAACTATAAGAACAGTGAACTTAATAAGGCCTGAAAATGAAAGCAAAAACGATTGTGAAGTTTCAAGAAAAAAAACACACGGAGAGTACCTTTGCAAACTTGATACATGCCAGAGTTGCTCAAACTTTCTTGGTTCCCAGTGCCCTAAGTATCTGAGTAACTTACTTTTCATTTTTAACTACAACTATTTAGTGATATGTGGCTGCTGCATGCTATACAAGTTCGCCACCACAGAATCAGCCTGAACACAACCACTGCCTTATTTGATGATCCTTGCTTATTTTCATGCAGTATTTGCTTCAAAGACACATTACCCAAGGTAACACAGTGAGATCTAATATTGGAACTGTTAATTCCATTGAGCTATCAGTTGTGTGGTGTCCAAGAGAGGTCAAAAATTTTAAATGTCCCACAGCACCCCCATGGCACTAGGGTGTATAAGATGGGAACTATGGAAACAGACAAAGATTTCTTAGAGAAGATACAATGTTCTATATATAAATATTATAACTTGCACTTGTTAAAAATTAAAAGCTTTAAAAAAAAAAAAAAACACAAGAAAATTAAAAGGCAAAATCACAAAATATGACAAAATACTCACAAAAAATAGCCCCGAAAAAGGATTTGAATCTAGAATATATAGAACCCAAATAAATTTGATAAAGGCTTGACTAGAGACTAAACAACAACAACAAAAAAAAAACGTGAGTGGCAAAAAGCATGTGGAAGGGTGTTCAACAGTAATTTGTCATTAGGGAAAGATAAGTTAAAACCACAGTGAGATGTGCAGTGCCTACAAACTCTCATACTGCTAGTGAGAATGTCAAATGGTACAACCACTTTATAAGAAACTGCCAGTTTCCCAAAGTTAAACATATACTTACTACGTGTAAGCCAGAAATTCCACTTCTACATATACTTACCCAAGAGAAATGAAGACATCTACAAAAAAGACTTATACAAAAAGTTTATAGTAGCTTTATTTCTAACAGCCAAAAACTGGAAATAATACAAACATCCATCAACAAGGGAAAGATTAAAGTGTTACACAATGGTACACTATTCAACAAAATATGAACAGTAGGTCACAATATAAATAAATCTCAAAATCATGATACTGGACAAAAGAAGCCAGACATAAACTGTGGTTCCTTTTGAATAAAGTTAAATAGACAACACTAATCTATGGTGATAAATCAGAGAAGAGGTTGTCTTGAGAAGGGGTTTAATGGGCAAGGTTTATAAAGTGTTTGTCAAAACTCATGGAATTGTACATACATCGTGCGTTTTCACTGTATGTAAATTGTGCATTAATTTTATAAGGACCTTTAGCAGAAAGTTTAAAGAGAGCATTCATTAGTTTAGGGATACTTATGTTAATTGAAGTTTTTTCAGCACAGAAAGCAAGGTCATGCTGCTCACTTGCTGGGAAGAGATATTTGGAAACAGGATCTCCTGCTTGAGAGCAGCAGAGTGGATCACAGTAAATAAAACACCATAAAAGAAAATAACAACTGCTGTCTGTATAGAATGAAGAAAAATGGACAAAGATTATCAATCACAAGGGTCTTATTATGATATCGGAAAAGGTTCCTACGAAGACCTTCAAAAAGAGGGATAGGACTACTGAGAGCCAGGAAGCAGAAAAAGTTCAAGCAAGATAAATAATGGGGAAAGTTTCAGCAGAAAAACTTATGGCCAATACTGTCAAAGATATTTAGAAAAACAGATACTTAAATTCTGTAGGGCTGTCTTCTGTATGTCACAGAGCCCATGAATAATGTACCTGGTTCTACTAACATTATCAAGCACTCATCTTATGTTAAACATTATGCTTAATTTCACCTTAATCTTTAAACAACTGTGAGGTAGCTATTATTATTATTATCATCCCAACTTAAAGATGAGACTCAAATTAATTTCACCAAAATTACACAGCTGATACATTGTGGGGTCAGGATTTAGAATGAGGTTCTGACTCCTGAGCCCACTCTTTCCTGATATTCTTTACTGCCTCTAAAGAAAAACAGATTTTATCTTCTCATCCTACTTTTGGATCTGGCCATTTGAGAAAGTGATGCTTGAAGATTTTGCTGCCATTTTGTGACCTCTGACACAAAGAGGCAGAAACAGTAGGAAAAGAAGTCATGTCCTTGATGAACCTTCACTGTGCCAATAAGCCAATCCTGTATCCACCTATCTCCAGACCTCTTGAAGGAGATATAATAAACCTCAACTGTTAAATCTACTTTTAGATGAGTTTTCTGTTACTTAAGTAAAAAGCACTCTAACTGACCCTAGGCGCAAACAAGTTACTATTCAAGGTAAAGAAAACTTAAGGCATGAATCATATACCAAGATGAGAAAAATACCTTGCTTGTTCAATTTTGTCCCAACTTCAGGCAGACTACAGTAAACAACATCTCCCAAAGCTTCCTAAAACAAACAAAACAATAACCTTTAAGAAATCAAATTAAACCTCCTAGTGAATAGAAACAAGCCAAACACCAATACTCTATCATTCAGATAGGGCATATTTTACACTTGAGGGGCTGCATTCTTTGGTTTTTCTCACAACTTTAAAAATGCAGAACTGTTTTTAGCTCAGGACCTGCAAAAAAACAGGCCACCAGTTAGACTGGCCCACAGGCAGCAGTGACTCCGGTCACAACCTCCACCACCCCCCCAGCCCATATACTAGAGCTCCTCCGAGAAGAAACACACCTTGTGCTTTTTCACCTTTGCAGTTTTGCTTAGGCCATCTCCCCTCCTGTATTTGCTGAAATACTACCTACTGATCTGCAAATCATAGTCCTCAAGCCTTGTACTCCATGAAGACCTTGACTCTGTTTGTTAAGAAGTGAGCTCCCCATCAGGTCAGTGAGTTACAACCGTGCACTATTCATGCCATCCATCTTGCGATGCTTTGTACGTTGTCTTCCATGTAGGAGATTCCCCTCATAAACTCCAGGAGGGGAAGACGACACTTGTACAGTATTGTACACAGCACGCTGCTGTACCGGGCCTCAGTAGGTACACAGAAATGCCAGTGAAGATACAGCTGCCATTGATTCTCAGTGCCCCCTTTCCCCTTTCAGCCCCACCCTACACACAGACCCAGTGGAAAAATCATGGACTCATACTGTTATTTGCCTTCTCATTTTCTTCTGCATAATTTCTCAACAAGGGATCAGTGGGAGATTAAGAGAAAAAGATTGGCTAAATAAAGGGTTCCGCCTTGGTCCCATCTGTGCCAATTTAGGTTTTCCTTCTGGAGCGTGTATTCACATGGATCATGGATCATGGGTGCTCCACAGGATCTACAAAACACTGTCAACACTCTAGCCTTTTACTTGCTCTTACTCTCTCCTTAACGACCCCAAATGGAACAAACATCTCTTTCCTGAATAAGGTGTGTTTACTTTTAAGTGTTAACCTTTCAATAATCTCTTAAAACACTATATACTGCCCTAACTAAATTACATTTTTACTCGCTTCACCTATGATTGATGCTCTTGAAAGAACTCAAAATACTAAGGGGCAGAATAAACAATTTTTAAAGGTAGAGACAATCCAAATTAGGCAAGCGCAGACTGTTTTCAATATTTCAAGACAATCCAGTACCTGTGCAAAATTGCTGATTCCCACTGTTCCAATTCCATTTTCTGTTGTTATCCATTCATGTTTGTCTGTGAATTTACGCACTAAAACAGAAGACCAGTATTTCAGAAAAGCAGTGGCACCACTTGTTAAAAAGCACTTTTCATATCAATGCTGTCTAAAGGCAAGACTTTCCCAGTATTTGTGTTTGACTTACTGACCCTGCCTTTCAGTACACTGCCCAGGAAAAACCAGATCTTGTGAAGACAGAACATCTTCTCAACAATAGGATCATTTAGACGACCGTGGCTCGATGTGAACACCTGGTGCATCTTTTGGAGATTTGATTATTCCAACATTAGTCTAAATCACACATATAAACTATTTTGGGGCACATTTCAAAGTATACTTATCTATTAGTGATCTGTGTTACAGAATGTAGTCTGTTCCTCTATAGACAGATGTGGGTGAGGGAACATAAATGCTTATAATACTTATAAATGCTCATAAATGACTTAACCTAAAAAAAAAAAAAAAAAATGCCTCTTTGGGTAGAGTTGACCTAAGAGGACTTCACTGCAACTTGGTTATAAAGGGGAATCTTACAGGAATGAAAACGACTTGGATCAAATTATATAACTTGACTAAGTTCTTAAGATTTCATTTTAATTGAAATAACCTTGTCCTTGAAGAAAGTGGCTACTGTCATTTAAAGAAACAAAAATTTTTTAAAGCATATGCTATCTTCTTAAATATATATATCATATTCTGAGGCCAAGCATTTTTCCAAAAATAATGCATCAGAAGCTAATGGGAAAATGGTTCACTACCTCAAATACTGTTCTAGAGTAAGCCTTGCTGGTTCACTCTTCCCCCTTACCCAAAAGATAGTTGTGCTTAAATTGCTTTAATGTCACAGCTCTGAAATGCAGCAGAATGTAACTACTACTTTCTTTTTCCCCTAATCATGAAAAAACTTCAATTTCATATTCTTCACTGGAAGAAGTCGGAATCTGTCACAAAGGAACTTGCTTTGCTTCATTCCACTTCAAGTAGTTAACTGCTTCAGGTCAATCTGATCTCTCCATGTAAAGTTCATACTTGGTGCTCTGCCTGCCACTCTCTCCCGGCACTGCTTTTTCCGGACTACTTCAAGTTTAGAACCTCCTTCCTGCCAGGAGCCTTTCTAGCCCTCCAAGCTTGGATTCGGGGGCCATCCAACTTACTCCCACAACGCTGCACCAGTCTCCCTGAGTCCTGACCATACAAGCACAGAGCACCTGAGGAGCTACGCATGCAGCCCCTTTGTCAGTTCTCCCCAGGAAGGAGACTAAGTACAAAGCAAGCAAAAGCATGGTGTATCCCACTTTCACTTGTATTCCCAGTTCTAAACACCGTGCTTGGCAAACAGCACTCAGAACTTGAGGGAGTAAAATAACTTTTTAGTTTAGTTTATTAAGTAAAGGAGATTTTGAACAAAATATCTACGTAGGTGTTTGGCTACAACACTCACTTCTCCCGGTTACAGCTGTAGAACTGGCTGATTACAATACCAATTATGAGCAGTTCAAACCCAAATACACCTTTTTAAAGTAAGGGCTGGACAACAAATGTGACTTCTCTGAGACAACTGTCTTGATTTGGGCCTTGCCATCTTGCCTAATTGTAAAGATAATCTTAGGAGTAAGGCTGCCCTCACTCAGTTTAGCAATTGAGCGACCCCAGGTTTAGAGGAGAGGCAGCATTAGTAAGGTAAATGCATGAGCGTCCACTTAACTTAAAAGTCCCTAAGACATTTTAGTAGACCAAGCTGTTGAGGCTAAAGACCAGAGTTAGTTTAATTCTCCTTTAACCCTTGGCCCAAAAGGGAAAATGTGGACAAATTAGGTAATTACTTTCTTACTGAGCATTTAAAAACATCGTTTTGGGCCTCAAAATGACGTGTTTTCAGTAATTTATGTGTTTGCATGTTCTTCCTTTCAAAGTCACTATGTGGGGTGCCTTGCTGACTCAGTCAGTAGAGCATGACTCTTGATCTCAGGGTCACGAGTTCAAGCCACACATTGAGCATGGAGACTCCCCCCCCCCCCCAAAAAAAGTCCCTTCTAATTCCCTAGCCAGATAACCTATATTAATATTGGCCAATTATTTTTTATTATTTGATCCTATAATATTTCATAACAAGTAACATTTACCAAGGACTTACTATTTGTCAGGCTACTTGTACAGAGAGGTTACATTTCATTTCATTTCAGCCTCCCAACAACTTTGTGTGGTAGGCATTATCATTTCCACTTTTCTAATAAGAGACTCAGAAGTTAAGTGACTGCCCCAGATCACATAGCTAATAAGAGGTAGAATCAAAATTGGAACTTGGGTCTCGGTTTTAAAAACCTTGGTGTTCAACCAGATCATGGGTGTTGATATTTTGGACAATATTTAACTAGATGTAACAGTGAATAACCAAAAAAGCAGACTTTAAATTCAATTCTTATCTGAGATATGCTTTCCTCTTGTATGCAAATCGGTAATTATTGATATGTGTCACCAACAGAACTAAAGGAATATATTAGCAACGAGAGAGTAGCAGCTTTATGTTTCAGACTGGAATAAATAAATGTTATCAATTCTTCCAGTTCCAAACAGGTTTCTGAAACAGTCAATGAGACAAGAGCCATCACAGACCTGTTCACCCTAAAGTAAGAAGCCTCAGTTCTTGGAGGTGCAGTTAGTGTCTCAAGCATTTGCGCAGGCAGTAAGAAAACGTTTTCTGCAGCGATAATTGCGCTAAAATATAAAGTATCAGAGATGACCAAGATATTTGTGGGCAGGGCTCCTGGTTATTTCAATTTCAAGTCCGTGTGAGGCCTCATTTCTGTCCCAACACATCCACGATTCAATAGACTTGAGCAGAATGTATGAGTCCAAAAGACTATCTCACTGTTTTTGGGAAATGGCCAAATCTTCAAAGATATGCTCGCTTTTGCTGGTAAAAATCTAGCTCCCGTGCTTTAATTTCACTAAGTGCTCTTGCTTTAATTTGACTTCAGAGTTCTCAGTGATAGCCCACATAGCAAACTAAAGACTACTATGTCTCCACTTTTAGGGCCCACGATACACACATATGCAAGATAACCTAAGATCGCGAAGGAGCCAAGCGACGCTTGCCCGGTTCTCCAGCAGCGAGCGGTCGCGCGTGTGTGCCAGGCTTCCTCCTCCTGGCTCCCCAGCCCGCAGGACAAAGGCTGCGGTGTCGGCCACGCCACTTAGGGAGGCAGCATTGGCCACGCAACCGGAGATCCCAGCAGTAGAAAGCGTGGGCAGTGGTCACCTCGCTAGACCCGGGTGGTCAGCACAGGAGAGTCGAGGTAAGCATTGACGAGGGGACGGAGGCGCCCAGCCTATTCCCCCAAAGCGGCCGGGCTCACCCCACGTGCCCGCCCGCTCTTACCAGACAGCAGAGCGGAGCCCGTGCGCAACGTCCGGACGGCGCCCGCCCTCAGCCCCCAGGGCCGCGGCAGGCAGGGCGCGGCGGGCGCGGAGGCGGCGCGCAGGCTGCAGGCCGCAGACCGCATGCTCCGCACCGCTCGTAGCGCCATGTTCGCAGAGGTGCGGGGTCGCGGTGCAACGTCTCGGGAACCCCGGTCGAAGGGGGCGGGGCGGGGCGGGGGGCGTCCCGGACTGGAGCGAGCCGGAGCGAGCCGGCTGGTCTGAGGGGCGGGGGCGGGGCCCGGGTGTGGAGGGGCGGGGCCTGGTAGGGCAGCGCGCGGGGGCGGGGACTCCAGGCGGGGAGCGACCTCGGATAGGGCGACGCTAGAGAGGGGCGGAGGGCCTGCGGTAGGGGCTGAGGGTCAGGGGCGGGGCCTACTGCAGCAGGCCGAGCCCTACCGGGCGGCGCCGCGGGTCGCTGGCGGGGTTGGGGGGGAACGGGCGGGGCCTAGTTCCCGGGAGTCAATTTCCCGCAGTGAAAGTGCAAGGTCAGCAGCTCCAGCTTTGCTAACCTGGGGGACCCGCCCAGGCAGTGAGAAGGGTTCCGGCAGAGGTGGCTTCGCAGGGCGGGCATTCTCGTGCCATTGGGTCTCTGAGGTCCTGGGAAAGATAGAGTGTCCCCATTCCCGTTAAGTATGCTCCCGTGCTTCTACAGAGGATCAAGGTCACCCAGATCGGGACTCATAGCCAGGTCTAAACAGAATCATTGTCAAAGGAGACTGTCGTTGGGTATTGGCCCAGGTAGCTCTGACACATAGTTTCTGTTTGACTTTGAGAAATACTGGAAACAATCCAGGAGCCCACTTTATTACTTTACCGATCCCAAGAGGCCTGGGTACCCCCATGCAAGGGACAGACAGAAGCTCCTAGAGAAGCAAAGACTTGTCCAAGGGTCGGGAGTGTCTCCTTGGTGGAGACTGGATGGGAGCCAGTTAGCTAATGGAGGAGCAATCAAAGGGCAAAGTGGAAACCCAGCATGGTCAGTTCCTTGCTTAAGTAGCCAGCCCTGGGACCAAAGCCTTTCCAGAAAAACAGAAGTCCTGTCCCCATCCAAGGAGACAGAAAATAATTAAGTTCTGGGAAAGACTTCACCGTCAACACAAATTTTATGGCGTGGGCAGGAATCAGTGAAGAAACAGTGGAGTGAAAAACACCTCAAGCTCCACATCATTATTACAGATTGTCATCATCACATATTCCTTATTATACACACCTTAAAGCGTGTGTGTATGTGAGTGCGTGAAGGGATGTTTGGGAGACTTCCATGTTGTTGCACTGAGCTTCCACCCCACTTACAAAATGGGCATTGTTAGCACATCTGTGCAGTGCTTGCAAGGGCTGTCATGCGCCAGTTTCCTTTTCCTTGCTATATGCCTGGGACTGTGCAAACATTACCTTTTTAATCCTCTCCAAACCCCTTTCTGATACGTATTACTTTCGTTGCATAGATGAGGAACGGGAGGCTCGGAAAAGTTAATTGACTTGCCCGGGAGTGGAATGGGGAAGGCATGTCTAGCTTTAGCAGCTGCTAGGTGGCAGTAGCAGGACTTGACCTCTAGTTGGGCTCACGGTCAACTGCTTGTAAGGTCTGCCACTTGCCTCCCTTTGGGATGCTGACTGGCTCACAGTGGTCTACTCCAGACTGCAGATCTTGGCTAGCTTCTCATATCAATACTCTGTTTTTATTGTTGTTTTGTTATAAGCCAATATAGCGCAATGCAAACCATGCCCTAAAATATTTATTCCCAGCTCTACTGATGTATTTGGTGCGAAGAACAAGGTCACATGTCAGTCTGTGACCTGTATCACATGCCCTTCCACCAAAACAATAGGCAGTGTGTCATTTTTTAAAATCTAATAAGTATTGAGGCTAATCACAAATTATTTTTTTTTCTAATTGATAATCATTGTAACATCCATGGCTTGAGATTTAAAACGTCATCCCACTGCACGTTTGGTACAACCACCTGAGAATTGCCTGTGATCTTTTCTCTCAAGTGTGTCAGAAGGGGTCCACTCATCTCTTTAAGCATTTTTTCCTCTCATAGCAATACAGTTGAAGGAGTTGCCAGTTTGATATTTACAGTCAGAAAAGGAGTGGAGACTAGATGAATAACTTACAACTTCTCCAGATCTTAGAGCTTTTCATATTTAAAACAAATAGACTGGAGTGCCTGGATGGCTAAGTCGGTTAAGCATCTGACTCTTCATTTTAGCTCAGGTTATGGTCTCCCATTTCAGGAAATTGAGCCCCATGTCGAGCTCTGTGCTGACAAAAGCCTGTTTGGGATTCTCTCTCCCTCTCTCTCTCTAAAAAAATAAACATTTTAAAAATAGATAGATAAGTAAATAAATAAAACAGACTGTGTATCTGGGTAGGTTTCTGTACCAGTGTATTGGGGCCTGTGTGTATACCGTGCTATGGGTTGTCTGATGAGCATCCCTGCACATTTAGCTCACGTTCATGCGTGACACAATAAACAATGGATGATGGGCTTTCGGTTGGATAGAAGATGATGAAATCCCCAAGGTTTTGTGTATGTTGCATGTTATGTGGCTCCTTGTGAACGATCCTTTTTTTATATTCAGGGTAAGATCCTGATTCAACTGTCCTAAAAAGACATTTAAGCTCTCATCCAGATACACTTGATCTTAGCCAAAAGGCGGAGAAGCGATAAGCTCTCATCCAGATAGAAGCCAGTAGTTCAGCTCCAGGGTTGATGAAGTCAGTCATCAAGCACTCATGTTCCTCTCATCTTTCTGCTCTGCTGTCTTTGGATTGTTCCCCATGGTGTCAGAGTAGCTGCACAAGTTCCTGGAGTGTTGCTCAGGCCAGACCATGTCTAGCAGCATAAGATGCCATCTCTTTGTGTCTTTTTATTGGCAAGTAGGCCTTTCCTGGAAGTGTCCTAGAGACTTCAGTTTTCATTGGCTGGAACTGGGTCGTGTGACTACCCCAAATCCCTCATTGTCAAGGGCAATGGATTAGTATCCAAATCAGGATTTACACTGATGTGGCTACAGGGGCACTTTCCCATGAGTCTCCTGGGAAAGGAGTATATGGCTACTTGATCAAAGTTGGGTTCTGATAGCAAAGAGGAAAGCATGGAATGGATTTGGGGCAGGCAACCTAGAGGAGGTATGTGTGTGTGTGTTGGGGGCAGGAGATGAGTGAGCTAGAGAGGATATGTGAGGTGCACTCCCCTGCACGGGGGAGGGGAAACGTGCCCTTATCCACACAGACACCTAAACACCTTTTATTGTCTAGATCTGTGGTTCTCAGAATTTAGGGCAAGATTAGCAAGTCTGACTGCACATTGGAATCACCTGGAGAGGCTTTAAAATTATTGATGCCTGGGGGCACCTGCGTGGCTCAGTCAGTTAAGCATCTGACTCTTTTTTTTTTAATGTTTATTTATTTATTTATTTTATTTTTTTAACGTTTATTTATTTTTGAGACAGAGAGAGACAGAGCATGAACGGGGGAGGGGCAGAGAGAGGGAGACACAGAATCTGAAACAGGCTCCAGGCTCCGAGCCATCAGCCCAGAGCCCGACGCGGGGCTCGAACTCACGGACCGCGAGATCGTGACCTGAGCTGAAGTCGGACGCTTAACTGACTGAGCCACCCAGGCGCCCCAATGTTTATTTATTTTTGAGAGAGAGAGAGAGAGAGAGAGAGACAGAGTGAGAGTATAGGGGAAAGGAAGAGAGAGAGGGAGACCCAGAATCTGAAGCAGGCTCCTAGCTGTCAGCACAGAGCCCAACGCGGGGCTTGAACTCAGAAACTAAGAGACTAGCCAACTGAGCCACCCAGGTTCCCCAAACATCTGACTCTTAATCTCAACTCAGATCTTAATCTTGGGGTCTTGAGTTAAAGCCCTGTGTTGGACTCCACACTAGGCATGGAGCCTACTTTAAAAACAAAACACAACAACAACAACAACTTTGATGCCTAGGTCCTAGGTCAAAGATTCTGAGATTCTGATGTTTGGGATGAAGTCTGGGGCATGCAGCCAGGCTTGAGAACTACTGATGTAGATTACCAGTTCCCAAAGTATCACCTAAGGAACACTAGCCCTGACTGGGGTGCTTCAAAACTGGATGCCTTGGTCAAAAAGTTTTGGGAATCATTGCACACTTGAGCTTGCGTGCTCGCCTCATTCCATGAGACTCACAATGCATATTTAGCATGTTAAAAACTCTCACAGTTCCCATGCTAAAGAACTTGTGTAACATTTATAATCTAGTGTTTGTCATATTTATTTGATTCAGAAACATTTCTGGGGGAATGACACCTATTATGTTGAATTTTGTCCCCTAAAGAAATAATGTTGAAGGCCTAACCCCTACTAATCAAAATGTGATCAAATTTGGAAATAGGGGTGTTGCAGATGTGATTAGTTAAGATGGGGTAATAATGGATTAGGATGGGCCCTTAATTCATTAGGACCAGAGGGGTGCTTGAGTGGCTCAGCAGGTTAAGTGTCTGACTTTGGCTCGGGTCATGATTTCTCCGTACAAGAGTTCGAGCCCTGCATCGGGCTCTGTGCTGATAGCTAGGAGCCTGGAGCCTGCTTCAGATTCTGTGTCTCCTTCTCTCTCTGTCCCTCCTCCACTCACACTCTCTTTCTCTCTCAAAAATAAATGAACATTAACAAAAACTAAGTAGGACTAGAGATCTTATAAGAAGAAGAAAAGAAACACAGGGACAGACACACAGGGAGAAGGCCATGTGATAACATAGGCAGAAATTAAAATGATCCATCTACAAGCCAAGGAATACCAAAGGACACTAGAAGTTAGAAGAAAAGACTGTTCTCCAGAGTCTTTAGAGGGAGCCTGGCCCCATTGACACTTTGATTTGGGGCTTCTATCCTCTGGGATGGAGACCATAAATTTCAATTGGTTTAAGCTACCCAGTTTATGCTACTGTGTTCCTCTCGAGAGGAAGAGAGAGAGAGAGGGAGAGCGATGGCCATTAACACCTCTTGGACACAATTTGAGAAACCCTGAAATAGAATCATTCAGAAGCAATCCCCGACCAACCAAGAAGATGAAATAGTCCGTAGAGGTCATTTTTTTCCCCAAACTCCAGACAGTGTTTGTTTTATTTCTAGGAGGAAATACATTTGAACAGTCTATGACAATAGTGGCAATTGAATGTACTTAAGTGTATATTTTTCTTATTTTTTTTTACTTGCCAGGCTTGGTGACTTTTCTGTGGACACAGAAAAACATTGGCCTGGAGAGACTGTAGAATCACTGGGAAGCATAGGCCCAAGGCTCTGGCCTTCCCCCTCTATAGATGTTCGTGTGTGGATGAAGAGCTTAAAGCTTGGGTGCAGCTGACACAGGTACAGGGAGGCCGGACCTCTGACAGCAACTCGGGCTGTTCCCTGCCACTGCCAGGGTCCTCTCTTTTACATTTAATGCCCAGGAAACCGAGTATTTTCGCCAGCAACAAATCGGCAATCTCTCCTTCCTCCGACAGCTGTAGAGGGAAAAAGAACCATACGACATACATAGAACCATTCTCTTTGGGGGGTTTCTTCCTTCCTAAGGGGAAACCATGGTTTTATTGTTCAACTTGGTCTCTGCCAAAGTCACTGCACTGTGTAGAGTCAGTTTTCTGTTGGGATTCCCCTTCTTCTGGGAATCCCAGGGGTGTGTGCTCCCACCTTTACCCTGATGTTTCTTCTTCCCCTGTGATGAGAATGACAGTATTCCCTCTACCACCCCCAATAGGGGCTGTTAGGAATGTATGTACAAAGACCCTCATGCGTTGCTGCTGGGAACGTGAATTGGTGCATCTGCTTTGGGAAATAGCCTGCCGTCTTCTCAAAATTTAAACTTGTTACCATATGACTTGTTGAAACAAATGTCTGGGCCCAAGATGGAGCTGCTCCAGCCTGGGGTGCCATGTCAGCAGACTGAAGCTTAGAGAACTTTTGTGTCCCTGTAAATGCTTCCCTTTATCAGAATGCAGTATATCAGGTTAGCCAACCTCCAAACACCAAGCCACCTCTGAGCCCTATACTTCTTTTCTTTTCCATCTCGCCACAAACAAGATTGACTGTGTGGCCCCAGTCAGTCAGATATATTTTCATTTTTCTCTTCCTTGTTCTTTATTCTTTTATCCTATAAAAGCTTCCTGCCTTCCACCCCATTTGTACTTCTCTGAATAGAGACTGTCCACTTCATGGAGTGTTAAGGTTTGTATCACCTAACTTGTCTGCCTTAATAACTTTTTAAAAGGTTTCAGCCTTGGCTGTATACTAAAATCACCTGAGAAGATTTCAGAAATACACGTGCTTGGCTCATTCACCCAAGGATTCTGTGTGTATTGGTCTCAATGCAGCAGCAGGCATCCCAAAAGCCCCCACGTGATTCTAATGTACACTCAGGGCTCAGCATCACTGGGGTCATGAACCAAGTGCCACCTTGGGAATCAGGAGACCCGATTCTAGTCTGCCCTTCATTTGTTTGTATTCTTGAGGAAGGTATTTCCTCCTTCTGGACCTATTTCCCCTCCCATGAAATGAGGGCTTTGAGCTACAGAGGTCTCTCACGTCCCCCGCATGTCTAGTGCTGCTCAGTCACTTCCTAATTCAGGGTCAATGACTGTTGAAGAATAAGCCAAAGGGACTCACCTGATCATATTTTTGCTCCTCATTGAAGGCCACCAGGATGACAGAGATGAATAGATTCAGCACCACAAATGTCATGAAAATGATGCAGGACCCAATCAGGAAGGAGCCAAGCACTGGGCTGTAGTCCAGGACCTGTCAGGAAGAAAGCCAAGAGTCACCCCCAGAAGTCCTGTGTCCTAGTAGCCACTTCCCCATAGCCATCCTCAGAGGGAAAACTGGTTCTCAGACTAGGCAGAGCCTGGAACCAGGAAGGATCCCTTTTGTCTGGCAGCTGAGAGCACGGGCATTGCTCTCAAGAGCTGCCAAGAGACGAGGTGCCCGGATGGCTCAGTTGGTTAAGCAGCTGACTTTGGCTCATGATCATGATCTCACAGTTCGTGAGTTTGAGCCCTGAACCTGGCTCTGCACTGACAGTGCAGATTCTCGATTCTCTCCCTCTCCCTCTCCCTTTCTCTGCCCCTCCCCTGCTCTCTCTCTTTCTCTCTCTCTCTGTCTCTCTCTCTCTCTAAGTAAACAGAACAAAACAAAACAAGCTGCCAGGAAAAGAAAAAGATAGCACCCCCTACTCCCTACTGCCGCCATTTACAAATATAAGGCACCATTTCTGGCCAGGGCTGGGAGCATTCCCTTCTAGAGACCTCCCAGCCCAGTCCTCTCCTAAGTACTCAGTGCATGATGTTCTCCTGTAAGCAGGGGTTCCCAGGGCAAACTATGGGCCCTAGTATGGGGCTGTCTGCCTAGAGGAAGGGGACTGTTTATTTGTCCAAAGTTGCCTTGTGCTTGCCAGGCCATGGACCTAAGGGGTGCATCCATTCAGGGAGAGACATTTGAGGAGGGTGCTTTTTCTCATTTTCATAAAGGCTTGGTGTAGATGGCCGTGTCCATGTTCTCCCGACCCCACCCCATTACCTCTTCATAGTTAAAGATTCCTAGCTGAAGGCTGATCATTGTTTCTGCTGCATCAAAGAGGGTTTTGTAGGAACGGAGTTTCCAACCAAATATTAAGTTTGACTGTAATGGAAAGAGTCCTCATGAACAGGAAAAGAAACCAAGTGACCTCCCCACCCCCCACCCCCAAAGCCTGTTGTTTGACAGAGTCTCTGTTCTGGGTCAGCCTTATCCTTGGCCCCGCAAAACCGTACCTATGGGGGCTTGCAAGTGAGTGTGTGTGTACCTACCCAGTTCTGTAAGGAATGCGTATCCCCTTCTGGGGCTCAGCACCACCCACTAGGCCCCTACTGTGTTCACTCAGATGGCTGCAGTTCACTCAGGTGACTCAGTGATGAAACTGGGCTCTCTGAGGCCCCAGCCTCTTTGCTTTGGGGGAGTTGGGTTGGATGACAACAGGCTTCTGCCTGGGCAGGGCGTCCCCTATACTTCCTCCTCACCACAGCACGCTTCCCTCCAAAGATTGCCGCTTTTATGTCAGGGAGGCCCAGCACTCCCTTTGCTCTGAATTGGTGACTTCTCATCTCCGGACACGGCCAGTGTCCCTGTAGCTCCTATACTGCAGATGGAGGACTGAATAAATCCATGTGAATTAAGGGGTCCAGTGAAGTACTTGTGATAAAACCAAACTCCAGCTTTTTAGCATACACCCCCCATCACTCCATCAGTGCTCCTTACCCCATTTCTAAGGGTGGGAGAGGGAGAGGCAGTAGTTAGGTAGTGGGGAGTCAGGGTGGAGGTGATAGGGACAGGAAAAGGATGGCTAAGGAATGGGGAGAGGGCTAGAGAGAGAGTGGTAACTAGGATAAGAGAGACCACTGTGTGGTGTGCAGCTCAGGGATGGTGGAAGGTAAGACTGGATGGGGCCAAGGCAAGAACTGGGAGAGGGGCTGGGGTGGACAGTGGGTCAGGATTGGGTGAAGGGGCACGGAGGAGTGAGAGCTGTGGTATTATGGGGAACGTGGACTTGGAGGCGATGGGGGTTATATTTAGATGGAGAGCAAGATGTGGCAGAGGGTCTTTGTTTCCCACATAATTGGTAATAAAAGAGTTGGCAGTATTTTTTTTTTCATTCGCAAAAGAGACGTGACTGCCAAAATGCTCTCAGTGTCAAGGGGCTGAATGAAATGATTTTTGGCCCTGTTAAGTTCATGCCTCGTGTAGGGCACCAAGCAGTGACATAGCCTACCCATATGTAGGCTAATCTCTGCCCAATTCATCTTCAGCTCCCCCCTCCACCCCCGAGCACAGAGCGAATGCTCTAAGCGTGTCTGAGCATGTGGAGTGTCGGGAGAAGTGGCATTTCCAGGCAGGGTCCAGGTACAGAAAGGAATCCTTTATTGGAGGTAGTTGGCCCTCTTGGTCTTAGAGACTATACCTCCTTGCTCTTATCCAGCCGATGTCTCCACCCTTGCCATTTGGGGTGGCCAGTTTATGAGCCCCCAGCTGCAAAGCCCTGGACTCAGAATATCCACCGTCTCCCCCAGGTTCCAAAGTCTTAACGCTAACCCTCAGTGCATGTGCCCCTCCACCCCCCCTCCCCCCAACGACCACCACCACTGAGAAGCCTTTGCTTCCAAGGAGACCAGCCCCGAAGGTTTTACCAAAGGAACCACTCACTGCAATGGAGTAAGCCAGAAGCATGATAAGGATGACGATGATAAATCCTGAAATGTCCCCCCAAGCACGGCGCAGGGCAGATGTGATCATGTTCATTTTGGGGTTCAACCTGAGCAGATGCCAAAGCTTCACTGTGGACAGCAGTACCAGGAAGGCAATGATGTAGCCAAGGGCAGCATCGGCTGCTGCTGTCTCACTGAAACTGATCCCCCTGTAGGACCAAAAGGGAGGGTGAGTCTCAGAGACTGTGAGAAGCTCAGCCAGAGCTCATCTGGGCTGTCAGGATGCTGGATCCTCAGCCCAGGATGCAGGATTAGATTTGTCATGATCTCAGAGCCCATCACTTCCCACAACAGATCTGGGAGATATAAGGCTAGTCCAGTTCCCCAACTATGTAATGATGAGGTGGGGATGACAGTGATGGAGATGAGAGTAGAGATGGTGATGGTGGTGGGGATGATGGTTACGATAGGGATGACGACAATGATGGTGATGGAGGCGATGTGGTAGGGACGATGATGGTGGTGGCGAGGGTGATGGTGATGGTGGTGGGGATGATGGTTATGATAGGGATGACGACGACGATGACGATGGAGGTGATGTGGTAGCATGTTGGTGGTGGTGGTGAGGGTAATGGTGATGATGGTAGTGATGTGGTAGTGATGGGGGTCATGGGACCATTACCTACCAGTTTTGGTTAATGGCTGCAGAGCTATGGAAGAATGGCAAAGGAAGAATCCTCCCAGGGTCAAGAAGATGGAACTGAGGGAGTTCTGTGAGCCTCCCCTCCTGGTCTGGGGTTACTAGGTGCCACTTCCTCCCTCACATTTGTCTGAGTGTGTGTCCACATTACCCTTACATTTGAAGGAAGGATGAAGGATCATTCGGTTTTTGTGCTGAGGGCCTGATGAACCTCAGCTATGTTTGGCCTTCGAGACCACTGGCTGAGGCAAGTGTTTCTGTCTTTGTTTCATGGATGAGGACGAGGAAGAGTTGGCACCAGGTCACCCAGCTAGTGACATAGCGATACAACTCATGGTGGAAGAAAAAGAGTTGGATCCAGGCCTGACTCCAAATCCTGGTTCTTCCCGCCATCCCACCCTGCCCTTAATTCCCCTCTGTGTCTTTGTGCTTTAAATTCAGTCTTAATATTGGTGTGTCGTTCAAATGGTGTAGACCGTTATCCAGTGACATGGATGGAGCACAGGTTAAAGAACAAAATTATATGATCTCAGGTTTTAAATGCATTTAATGTACATATATAACGCCTGAGTGAAAGCTGTCCTTTTCCCTAATCTCCTGCCCTCCAGAATCTTCCTTCCCTTTGAGCATATGGGGCTGCTGGTATGGATGGCAGCTTCCTCCTTTGGTTCCCGCAGCATCTTTTTCCTGTCTCTCTTAAAACACCTAACCCTCTCTTGCGCCATTTAATTGCTCATATGCGTGGAAAAGTAACTACGTAAGCCCTCTTTTGTGATGACGGCTCTAATGAAAGCATGGTTCTCAGCCTTGGCTGCAGGTTAGAATAACCAGGGAGACAATGAAAATACTAGAGCGGGCTTGTCCCCAGCACTGACCTAGTAGGTCTGGGATGTGGCCTGGGCATCAGGGTTTGATCATCTCCCTGGGCAATTTTGCTGAGGAGCCAGGCCTGGGAAGCACTGGGTTGAAAGGAGACTATGAAGCAAATCACTTGGTCTTAAAAAATACTTGGAAAATTCAGGATCTGGTTATAGAATGACTTATCTATTCCAACAAGCAAACGAAGTTTGCAAGTTTCTGAAATTAACACAACGCTTTGGTTAATTGATTAACCAAATGCAACTGAGGGTTTCATGTAATTCCACATTTTACTCTGGTTTCTGTCAAAAGTGGCAGATTTATGTTTTCTGACAGTGTGAAGAGAACTCTCTTACTATAAGATTGTTTTATAACCCATCTGAGTAAAAACCCTATCTATGTGGATATTGAGAACCAAATATGTTTTAGGTCACGGTGAGGAATTATAAAGCGTGGTTAATGTAGGGGGACAGTGATGATTTACAAATCACACTGGCTGTTAATGGTCTTAATCATGTATAACCTAAACTCACCACTGTTTCTTCCTAGAACTCAGGCTTTGTTCTCTAAGCAGGAGTTTTTCTGCAGAGGGTCAGATGGTATGTATTTGAGGCTCTGTGGGCCAGATAGTTTCTGTCCCAGTAACTCCGTTGACAGTTGTTATCAGGAAAGCAGCCGTGGACAGTATGTAAGGAACAGGTGATGATGCAGTGTTCCATTAAAACTTAATTTACAAAAACGGGTGGCGGGCTGGATTTGGACCCCAGGTCATCTTTTGCAGATCCCTTCAAGAGTTCAAACACCTTTAAGTTTTAGAAATGCTGTTCTGCATAAGATTTACAACCAGCTTGAGTAAAAAATAAAAGCACTTCTGATAATTTCTGAACTCAAAGAACTCAACTGATACGGAGACCTTTCTGTGGAAGGGTGCCTGGAGAGAGGGTGGAACTTTTGTCCTGACTTGGCTGGCGCCATGGGCGTGGTACAGAGAAGAGCTCAGTGAGGGTTTGGGAGTTGAATGAGACCATCTAGGGTGGAGGTTAGGAATGCAGAGTTCTTATAGGCCCTGCATTTCCGTTTGCAAATTCTGTGACCTTGCACAGACATCCTTTCTGAGCCTCAGTTTCCTTATCTGTAAAAAAGGGATGTTGATAGTATTATCTTTTAGAAGTTTTAGGAAGATTAAAGTAGATGAGATAATGCTTTTAAAGTGCTGCTTTTATAACAGTATATGGCATCCAACAATAAATAAATGTTAGCTATATCAATAAAATCACTGAGTCAAGAAATACAGTGGTTTGATGTAAGGATTGGGATCCTGGAGACTTACAAGCTAGGTTTCTTGTTGTTGTTGTTTCCTTTTTAATATATTTCCTTAAGACTTTACTTTTAAGTAATCTCTACATCCAACGTGTGGGGCTCAAACTCATTACCCTGAGATTAAGAGTTGCAAGCTCTACCAAATGAGCCAGCCAGGCACCCCTTCAAGATTTTAAAACAGTTATTTATTTAAAACTTTTTTAGAGAGAGCTAGCAGGGGAGGACCAGACAGAGAATCTTAAGCAGGCTCAGCACTGGGCATGCATGGAGCCCAAAGATTTTATTTTTATGTAATCTCTGTACCCAAAATGAAGCTTGAATTTACAACCCCAAAGTCAAGAGTTGCATGCTCTAGTGACTGAACCTCTCACACAAGGTAGGTTTAAATTACTTCTCTGCCACCTTTAAATGTAGGGCTTGAACTCACGACCCTGACTGAGATCAAGACCTGAACTGAGATCAGAGTCAGATGCTTAACTGATTGAGCCACCCAGGTGGCCCCAGGCATAGCTTTCCTGACCTCAGAAGTCATTTCAGGCCCTCTGCCATCTTGTGAATGAATGTACGGACAAAACAGCCATTATCAGGCCAGGAGGTAATTTGATCCTATGAAGGACAATCAACAATGATAAAGTGAAGACTGACCTGGCGCACATTTCTTGAGTTATCTTTGCAGGATCTAAACCCCCTTGAGTACTCAGATACCAGACCAACTAAAGCCAGAGAATTGACAATGCTGACCTTTGCCAGTCCTAGTGACTTTGACTTGGACTCAGTTACACTAAGATGACTTCTGCCCCAATTCCACGCTGTATTCTCCATTGCGTAGCCCCTTCAAGAATATGTATTCACCCTTCCCTTAAAACTTCCCCATTTTTGTTATTTGGAGAGACCACTTTGGGAAAGATCCTTGATGTTCTCCTTTATTGCAAGTAAAATGCTTCCTTTTCCTATTCTTTGGTTTGGTCATGTCTTTTGGCTGGATGGTTCCCAAGAGGCGAACCTACTTTTGGGTAATAATAACATCTACCACCTTGGGTTCTTATGAGGATCTGGTGGGTTAGTACATCCTGCCTAACAGAGTGGACCCTTTGTAAATGATGTAGGTTGTAAATGATGTAAGACACTTTGTAGCAGATGTAGGTTGACTGGCGTTCTGCTACAGCTTTTGGGCAGGGACCTTACCATGGTGTCACAAGGTCTTTTGTTTTGGTAGGATTTGCAAAAGTAAGCTTTGTTCCATTTTGTCTTAAAAGAGCCCTCTCCAACTGTGTATGCTTCAGGCCCTAAACCTGAATTTAAGTGGTAGCTATAGTTACTTTTTAAAGAGTGACCTGTGATCCTCTGAGGATCAACAGGACTTCAAAAGCCTTCCTCTGGGTGCGGCTGGGTGGCTCAGTCTGTTGAGCATCCAACTTTGGCTCAGGTCAGTTCAACCCGTGTGGGGCTCTGTCCTGACCGCTGGGAGCCCGGATCCCACTTTGGATTCTGTGTCTCCCTCTCTCTCTGCCCCTCCCCCACTCATGGTCTGTCTCTCTCTGTCTCTCAAAAATAAATAAATGTTAAAAAAATTTTTGTTCAAAAGCCTCCCTCTGACCCTGGGGCCACAGAGCTGGAGGAAGCAGATCTAGTGTGGGAGTTGGGAGCTGAGGCAGAGCCACTTACTCCTTCCCATGGTTCCGGTAGCGCTGGATGTCACGTTCTGCCAGGACAGCCCTCTTCACAAACATCGCCAGGGCGCTCCAGCTGGCCAGGATGATGGTCAGCTCCAGAAGATTCCACTTGCTCTGGAAATAGCGCCACCTCTGTTTCCTCATGAGCTTGCCCTGAGAAAGGAGCTGGAGGTTGTACCAAATGCTGTGGCCAGAATTGTGGCTCCCCACCCCTTCCACCAAAGCTCTCCCAGCCATCCAAGATGACCCTCCAGCAGGGGTCTACTGTATCCTGGAGAGGCTCCTTAAAGCCCTGGCCCCACGTGCCTAGAGTGCCTGGGGCCTCTCCCCAGCACTGTGCACAGACCCCATCTGCCCCATCACCAACTCAGGCTGCAGGATTTGGAAGGCACAGAAGAGTAAATACAGCAAAAATAAGAAAAACATTTAATTCTCTCTGATGCAAAAAATTGGGGAAGGAGAAAGACCCTGCCACCCTTTCACAGGGTATTTACTTCAGAAAACTTGTAATTGTGAATTCTTTCTCTGCCCCTTTGAGGTGCATGTCTATCTTTTTAAAAGTTCAGCTAGCCTCAAGAATGTTTTTCTAAAGGACCTGGGAGCTTTCTGTCTGACATGTGATCATGAAGGAAGGTAGCGCCTTCACTCCCAGTTTCCCTGGGAGGGTAGGAGCCAAATGGCAGGCACCTGGCTTCAAATTACAAAATTACCTCCTGTTGTGAATATATATGTTTATTTTTACTTTTTTTTTTAATGTTTATTCCTTTTTGAGAGAGTGTCAGCAGGGGAGGGCAGAGAGAAGGGGACAGAGGCTCTGAAGCCGGCTCTGTGCTGACAGCAGAGAGCTCGATATGGGGCTCCAACTCATGAACTGTGAGATCATGACCTGAGCCGAAGTCAGACACTCAGCGAACTGAGCCACCCGGGTGCCCCTATTTTTCTTTTGATAAAGATAGTTAGCAAACACAAGTGGCCACCCTAATTACCAGGTGAATTTAGAGTGGACTAGTGGGATAGATATGCCATAAATCCTCTTGAGGATTAATTAGTGTTTATCTTAAGAAGGAGTATGTAATGGGTCCTATCTGCCCAGCAATATGCAAGGGTGAGCTTACTTTCTGTTTTTTGAATCTCTTAGTGGATTGTCTGGGATGTTCCTAACTTCTAGTTTAATGCTTATTCAATAAGAAAAGTTGTTTTCTTCGGGGGAAGTGGAGAGTTATTGTTTAATAGGTACAGTTTCAGTTTTGCAGGAGGAAAAAAGTTATGGAAGGATGGATGGATGGATGGTAGTGATGGTTTTTGCACAACAGCGTGAATGTCCTTAATGCCACTGAGTTGTACATTTAAAAGTGGTTAAAGCGGTAAACTTTGTTATATATTATATATACATGTCTTTATGTATATATAATAAGTAAAATATAAAATATACACAATTAAAATAACATATAACATAGAACATACACAATGGTATACATAATCTACCACAATTAGAGATAAATGAATAGATTAGAAATAACAAATAATATAATAAAAATAAATAAATTAGAAATAAATAATTTTGTTAGTTTTGTTTTTTTTTCTTGACCTTTGTGCCTTTGTGGAGAGGTTTTCTAGATTGGCCAGAGACTTTGTTTTTAATTCTGTTTCTTCATCAGGTGTTGCAAGTCAAAAGGAATTGTGCTGTGCAAGTTCTAGGCCTCCCCCACTGTCCCCCACCCCCCTCCCCCGACCAACCCCCACTAAAGAGAATCTCCTATTGTCTTTTCTATTTCCCTCCTCCTACTCACTCTTATGGAGGAAGGACTCCTGTTTGGCTAAGTGCACCTCCATCCTAAAGGGACGGAGAGAGATTTTAAAAATTGCTTAAGCAGTATTTTGAGAAAGATTTAAGGGTTTTGGAAAGAAGCGTTCTGAAGCAGCTGCAGGCAGAGGGTGAGGGCAGCCTGGAGGTGGGTAGGCAGATGGGCCTCCTTTGATGTTCTAGAAAAATGCAAAGACTTAGGTTGTTCTTTGGTAACTGTTCCCTGTTTGGTTTGAGCTGGCGATGTTCAGAGACCCTGTGGGATCCAGGTTTATGAGCCTCATGGTGAGGCAGAGTGTCAAGTTCAGGGGTTAGACTCTATGGGTTCCATTTTGGCCTTGGATAAATTACTTAATGTTTCTGGACTTCAGCTTCCTACTCTGTGAAATGGAGCCAATAGAACCTTTCTATTGGTATTAAAGGAGAAAATCCATGCAGCATTCTTAGCGCAATGCGAATCACGTGGTAGGCACTCAAGGTATCATCCTTATTTTCAAGTGTTTGTCGTGGCTGTTGAGCAGGGGTTGGGGATGTCCTTTTAAGAGACCTGATTTGCATTTTTGGTGGGGCAAGGGGCAGGCCATATCCCAAGCTTCAAATGAGCTCCCTGCCTCCTCAAATCCCCATCATTATCAATGTCTGTACCTTCATTTTGCAACATGGTTGTAAAAGTGGCAAAGGGGATTTTTTTCCTAATTCCCAGAGACCACAGGTGAACCAGACCACATGGAGCACAGTCACCTGTCTCTGTCTCCCACCTATGACATTTTTGGAAGGTCTCAGTTCCTCTCCCTTCCCCATCCGGGAAGGACCAGCCTCTGGATCTTAGTTCCTGAGAGGTGCTGAAAGTTGGTCCTTGAGCTGGGTGGGTCCTCATGACTACAGGAGGACCGGAAAGTTGCCATGGCAAACAGGCAGACAGAACCTCTCCCTCTCCCTTCCACTGGCCTCATTCCAGGGAAGGTGTGTGAGACGGGACAGGTGCACTGCCACCTCCAGCCCAGGGAGCCCTAGTCTACCCCTCACCTGCACAATCATGTAGTAGAGAAGGAACAGGAGGTAGATGACCTCTGCTGCTACCACGAAGGGGTGCCAGCCGTCAGTGAAGGGGTACAGGCGCAGGCTTTGCAGGTTCGCATGTGCAAAGAAGGTTCCTGGGAAGCAAAACACGTTCTGCTCATTCCTGGTCACCTGCCTGCTCAGAGCCACTGCTTCTGACCGGAAGTCATCTGTGCCATGATGCAATCTCAGGCCCTTCTTAGGACTGGCCAGGGCAGAAGAGAAGATAAAGGTCCTTCAGACCCAAAAACCCAAGGGACTGGACAGGGACACACGGGGGATGCCAACGACAATGCACTTGTCAGAAAGGATGCCGGGAGCTGCACGGGGAGAGCCGTCCCCTACCCTCTGCATCTGGTAGCCTCCATTTGTGCCCTCAGTCACCTCCAGCCAGAGCACAACTGCCCACTTAACATTAATCTGCTCCAGGCTGGCTCCCCCTTTTTTTTTTTTTTTTTAACTTTTTAAGTTTGTTTATTTTGAGAGAGACAGTGCGAGTGAGGGAGGGGCAGAGAGAGAGGGAGACCAAGAATCCCAAGCAAGCTCTGTGCTGTCAGCACAGAGCCTGACACGGTGCTCGAACCCACAAAACTGTGAGATGATGGCCTGAGCCGAAACCAAGAGCCAGATACTTAACCGACTGAGCCACCCAGGTGCCCCAAGGCTGGCTCACTTAAAGCCAGTTCACCTAAAAAGAGTTCGCTAAAGACCGATTCATCTATTGACCAATATGCCTAAAATTCAACCTTCTTTTGAATCAACTTTCATCCATTTGTGTATCTTTTCTTTTTGGCAGATATTGTAATGATATTTTAGTTATCTTTTAAGAAAAAAACCAATCTGACTAATAAGGCTACTGCCTCTGAAGACAAAGCCAACCCCAAGAATGGCAGAATGGAGAGACACAAACAACCCGAGTCCATGCCGACATCAGTGGACTGCTTGAACCAACCAGACCTGACAACCACCCCTCACTTTTCATCTTTTAGAAACATATAATTTAATCAGGTGTGTTTGGGAACAGACTGTTTAATTGGTCCTAAGAGTTGCAAAGGTGGCAAAAAGAAATAGAATATAAGTATACAAATAACCATCCCCCCCATAAGGATTTGATAGAAGTGCTTGACGATGTTGACAGTGGCCAGTGATCATAGAAGTTGAAGGCCTTTTGCTTTTCACTTTACACAGTTGTGAAATTTAAAGAACTATAGACATGTATTAGTTTTATTAAAAATGTAATTTGATACTAAAAATCATTTAATTTTTAAAGGAGAGGTGGTTGAATTTTAGGAAAATTGATTTATTAGCTGAAGAGGCTTTAGGGCCGCATTTTCAGTAGATTTTGAAAGCGTTAAAAGAGGGAGGAGGGCAGGTAATGGGGAAAAAGATCAGAGCACAGTACATCTAGTTCAGGGAAATGTTTTTGAAGCTCTTGTGTCTTACGTGTATTTGTGTGTGTGTGTGTTGGAATATGATGTAAAATGTACTTTATGCTGTAGGTTGAGGTACAGAGTAGTAAAGTATTATTTTAGATGAAGTTATCTGTTCCCAGGTTGCACCCTCCCCAGCTCTTCCCTGCCAGCCCCTCAACCTGCCTCCCCCAGATTGGGAAGCTCAAGAGTATGAGATGCTTTCAAACCCCAACTGCGTTCCCTTAGAGTGTCTTGGGAGACAGGCCAGAGAGAAGTGAGGGCAGCTAGGAATAAGGCTGGTGCAGCCCTGGAGCCTGGCCTTTGGGTGCCCGGGGAGAACTAAGACCCGCCCCGAATCTCCCAAACAACCATTTGCCCTGGAGCTCTGGCCCTGGGGCACCGAGGCCCAGCCTGGTCAGGAGCCCTGGCCCAGAGGGAGGGGCGTCTGTCTTCCAGAACGCAAGTGGGGTCACAGGCGAGGCTGCCCACCCAGGGCGCCGGTCTCCAGGGTCAGAGTGATGATGCAGAACAGATTGACGTTGGCGTTGTAGACCGTGAACTCCACAAAAACGGCTCTGGTCAGGCTGTCCAGCCAGGTGTTGTCAAACAGGTACTGGAGAATTCTGTAGGAAGAGGAGCATTTAGAGACCTCTCCATCTGCAGTGGCTCCCCACCCGCTCTGCCCCGGGAGAAAGCCAGGGCTTCCTGTGGAAAATTTTCCCTCTGACTCAGCTCCGTGCCCTGGGCCACAGGGCCTTGGGACTGCTCCTGGGAGTGATCACAGTTTCCCACCCATGGTGCAGTGTCTTGGCACCCATGGTCTCCTGGCTGTCAGAGCAGAGGTGCTCCAAGTGTGGTCCCCGTAGTGCATCCGCCTCATGTGGAAACTTGTTAGAAATGCAGATTGCCGGGCCCCACCCCAGATCTCCCAAAACAGAAACTCCGGGGGCAGAGCCTGGGGATTTGTGCTTTGATGAGCCCTTCCTGGGATTGTGATGCTTTTTTTTTTTTTTTTTTTTTAATTTTTAATTTTTATTGTGATTCTTTTTAAAGTTCGAGGATCACCGAGTAAGAGGAAGTGCATAGAAAATCAGGGGCTTAGGTAGTCAGCCGCCGCTGTTGAAATCTCTCTTGGGCTGGCAGTTCACATAAGACCAGTTTCTGGAGGTCTGCCCACTGCTGCTGCGGAAAGAGCGTGTATTACATGGACCTGGGTTCAAACCCTGACTGCCTTGCAGGGAAACTAGTAACCTCTCCATGACTCAGTTTCCTCCTCTACAATGGTGTTGACACCAGCTTGTCAGGAACATTGTGAAGAGAAAGTGTGTGTGTGTGTGTGTGTGTGTGTGTGTGTGTGTGACAGCAATAATGATGGACTATTTTTAAATATTTTAAAACATGCCCTGTCTCCAGTGGGTCTGTATCCTGCTTGGTGTGCAGAAGAAAGAGTATCAGTTGTTCCAAGTGGCAGGAAAACACCTTTTGTGCCAAAAGAAACTATCCCTGACCTGTCCTTAATCCCAGGGGTCCCCTGCCAGTTGTTCCCCTTGGGGATTTGTTACCAGTGTTCCTCGGTTTTGTAAGAATACAGGGAGGAGACCGAGGTTCACGTGGATTCACTAACTTGCCTGGGTCTGCAAAGTTAACAGGGAACTGTGCCAGGGTTTAACACCTCTGACGCTCGAACTCTCGAGTGTGCCGGGAGAGGTGGTCTGCATGTGCCCTGCGTGTCCTTGCACCACCATGTTGGGTGTTCCAGGAATGCAGGGTCCTCTCTGGGCTTTACCCAAGCCATTTCTCGAGGCTGTGTTTATAGTGAGCAACCTCAGGAGACGAAGGTGAGATGGCATCCTTCGGACAAAGAGCAGGCTTGCTTCTGCTACCGTAAAAACAGTGAATGCTCCAAACTCTGTGTTATTCTCTGGTCCTGTAATTCACTGTGCATAGCAGAATTCTGGGTAAGGTGAAGAGCCTTAATCGCTTCCCATCTGCCTGGTGGTGGACAGCTTTGTGTGGTTGGTGGAATTCCCCATCCCTACACTGGCTCCAGCCGAGGCCACGGGACTCAGCCCACGAGCCTGAGGGTGCTGGAGAGGGACCTCCCCTCCACCTGGGAGACTCCAGTGTCCAGGGGCCTGGAAATCCCATCTGCATACTTCAGAGACCCCCAGTCTCTCCCCATAGCAGCGTGAATGGACTTGGCTACACCCCCCAATCAGACCTGGACTCTAGCACCTGGTTTTCCTTGGCCACATGTGAATCAAGTGAGTCTTACCTCGATGTGCTTCTGCGATCGGTCCCCAGGGGGGCCACGTAACCGCCTCCCCGGTACATGGTTAGTTTGCCCCAGAAGGGATACCCTCGGCGCTGGCTCTGGCTCTCGTACTGCCAAGCCCGGGAGAGGCCGCTGCTGTTGTTGAGGACGGAGGCATTCCAGCCTTCCCCATAGTCTGACAGGTCTTCAACATCCAGGGAGTAGGGTGCGCGGCACCCATGACGAGAAGCCTGCAGCTGTGGGGCACGAGAGCAAGAGCTTTCCCGGACCCTCACTTGGCGAATCTGGGCACTGCCAACCAGCCTGGAGTTGCCATCAGTGACAAAGCCTGGAGATGAAAATCCAGTAGGTCAGTGTGGTCATCAAAATCATTTTCGCGCATTCCAAGTTCCCCGGCCTGGACGCTAACGTGAACTTCAGTGTAGCCGTCGTGAAATAGTCAAGAGTAGTTCATGGCCAACCATAGGATACATTCACCACCATCTCCCTACTTGGGTGTCATCCATTTCCCACATAACTTCTCTTGAGGAATGGCCCCCATCCAGTCATCACCTTGGAGACCCTTTGTGCCCTTTCCCTCAATGCGCACATCCCAATAGTCAACAAGGCCCGTCAACTCTCCCTCTTCAGTGTTGTCTGCAGCCATGCCCCTCTCTCCGTCACCCTAGCCCCTCACTCCTGCATCAGCCCCATCATTTCTCCCTAGCATTCTAACGACTCTCCGCTTCAACTTCCACATGATTCCAGAATGATCCTTCTTAAACACAGAGTTGGTTGTTATTCTCTCATGGAGAAACTGTCAGTGGCTTCCTGTTTGCTTAGGCATAAACTGTGGACTTCTGAGGCCCTTCATGATCTTGCCCCTGTTTCTGTCTCCTGCTTTGCTTCTCACTGGTCCTCAACTCCTAGCCTACACCCAGTGCTTTATAATTCCAGGAATGTGCTGTGGCGTTTCAGGCTTGCCTTTTCTCATGTTACCCCTTCTGCCTGGGTTCTGCCTCCATGTAGCCAATTCGTGCTTGGTTGTCTCTCGTTCGAGAAGTCCTCCACTCTGTACCCAGGGAGCTTTAGGGCTCCTGTCTTGTGCACACACAGCCCTCTGAGGGTCACTCCTTCAAAGCATATCGTCCCGTGGTTATCGGTTGTCTGTAATGCTGATGGTGACAGTGACCCATGCCTGTTCTCAGGAATATGCACAAGGGGCTGACACACGTCCTGGGAGAGGGGAGAGTACCTGGGTAGTGACTGTACAGGTTGCTCACGAGGGTGGTGTTGGCCCATGTGAAGAACTCCCGGAAGCCCAGCACGGCCGAAAAGCCTTGGGTGAAGCTGTGCTCGAGGTGTCTGTTGAAGTGGTAGGTGCTAGGGTCCCTCTGCCCATAGGCGACCAGCAGCAGCATCCACAGGAAACCCAGATATGCTGGGAAGGGAGGCATAGCCCTGGTCACACAGGGGCCCCAGCCCCAAGCCCAAGGCAGGAAATAGAATGGTGCATAGCAAGGCCTTGTAGACCAGCTACTTGCCAGCGCCCCCCCCCCCCCCGCCCCCCCCCAGTGACAGTGGAACCAATCCTTAGCAGAAAGGAGTAAAGTCCACAGATCAGAAGCCTCCTGCCTGGGTTCCAATCCTGGCTGTGCCACTTCCTATCCATGTGACTTTCACAAGTGACTTACCCCTCTGCCTTACTCTCCTTGTCTGTGAAATGGGGACAATTCTATTCACAGGGTTGTGATGAGGGAGTCAATAAATCAATATTTATAAACCACTTAAAAATAGTGCCTGCGCAGAATTCATGCTCCATAAATGTTTCTTAAAAAAAGTCTTTTAAAAATGGGCCTCTGCCATGTTGCAATGCTGAGGACAGAGCAATGAAAATGACCGTTGTGTTCCCTGCCCTCAGGGAGGTTACCTGTAGACAGGTGAGTGTGATGTAAGGGCCCTTTAGGTACAAAGATTTCGTTTAGGATGCCACACATCAAAATCTTAGGGGGATGCAGAGCCTTACTGATCCAGAATCTCTGGGTCCGGAGCCTAGGAATATACATTCCAGCAGCCCCTGCCTGGGATGAATTGGAACTCCGCCTGTACCCCTGTGCTCTCTTTATTCCGTACATGCTGCTACTTCTATGCAAGCTTCCCTGCTCTCCATTTGTCTGGCTGTAATGTGCTCAGCCAGTGGGAAGGCAGGCTGGGAGTGCTGCAGGGTCAGTGTCCTCCCTGGAAGCAGCCCTCACCAGTGACCTGCGAGTGACAACTGGGGGCGTGTACTACATACTCCCACAGAGGTCCCAAGCAGGACTGGGCTCCAATTCCCACATGGAACCCACTCATCACCACATCTTCTGTTGCCCGCCTTCTCTCTTCTGTACTTTCCTTTTCTCTGCCAGTGGTTCCCAGGATCACCTCCCCAACCAACTGCTTGTACCCAGATCTGCTTATGGGAGAACCCAGACTAAGATATACAGAAGCTCCTGGTCAACAGGAGCTTGGGGAGCTTTTCTGAAGACACCCAATCTTTGGGCTGAGAATAAAAGAATAAGGAATTAGCCAGAAGGAAAGGTAGGGAGGAGGGGAGGCACATTCCAGGCAGGTTAGATTAGCCTGTGCCAAGGCCTGGGGTCCGCAGAGGGCAAGGAGTCCCAGGAGCTGTAGAACACGGTGTGACAGAGCTCAGGGCACACGGGCCAAGAGAGGTGACCCAGGGTGGGCAGAGCCACAGTAGGGAGCTCAGATTTTACCCTAAGGTTCATGTGAGGCCACCAAAGGATTTTCAGCATGGGGGAGAAGCTGGGGCGAGTTGATATTTAGGAAAACAGGCCCAGAGGCAGTGTGGGTCTGTCAAAGATTGCACCGTTGGCTGTTCAAGTCTTTGCTGACAACCAGCGAGTGGGGAGACTGCTTGTGGGTGACCTTGCTGCCTACCCAAGATTTCTCTGATGAAGGCATATGCCTTCTGTTCCTTGAGGTGTGTAGTTTTCATCTTCTCGATGTCAGTGGCCAAAGGTGGCTGGTAGATGTCCTTTCTGCTGCACCTTCGTGCTCGGAACAAGGCAGAGGGGTCTGTGAAAGCAAGGACACAAGGACTGTCCCCCAGGGGGCGGTGGAGCTGCCCTCTGCTTTTGCAGCCAGGAGCCATTTCCCAACACTACCCTCCACACCTCCGCCCCTCCATCCCCACACCCAGAATTCTGTCCCTTCTCCTTCCACAGAGAATCCTCCTTGTACTGAAAGCACAACGCTCCCCTCCCCCCCCCCCCCCCCCCTGCCGTGCTCTTGGACTCTGAGATAGATCCCAGTGCTCTGAAATTTTGATGGATGGAAGAAGGAGGGTAACTAATATTTCCAAGTCCTGTCATGTCTAATTCTAAGTATCTTCTTTTTCCAAGCCACTTTACTAAGCTATAATTTTCGTAAATATTCCCATTGGAAGTCTACAATTCAGTGATTTTAGTAGATTTATAGAGTTGTGCAACCATCACCACAACCTCATTGTACAACATTTTCATCAACCCAGAAGGTTCCCTCATATCCCCATGAAGTCAGTCCCCACTCCCACCCTCAGCCCCATTAATTTGCTTTCTGTCTCTATAGATTTTGTTCCTGGATATTTCATATAAATGGAATCATGCAGTGCATTGTTTCTGGTGTCTGGTTTCTTTCACTTAGCATAATGGATTGGAGTCCATCCATGTTGTTGTGTAATTAGTATTTCGTTCCTTTTTTTGGTATGGATATACTCCTGTATGTTTTTATCCACTCATGTCTGGATTGTTCCTAGTTTTGCCTATTATGAATAATGCTGCTATGAACGTTCGGGTACAGGTGTTGGTATGGACATAGATTTTCATTTTTCTTGGGTAGATTCCTAGGAGTGGCCATTTGGCTATTTCAAATGAACCTGCTGTGGACATGTAGCTACAAGTTCCTGCATGAAAATAAGTCTTCATGTCTCTGGGATAAATGCCCAAGAATGTAATCGCTGGGGCATATGGTAAGACCGTTTTTAGATTTGAAAGGAACTGCCAAACTCTTTTCCAGAGTGACTGTACCATTTTACATTCCCAGAAGCACTGTGTGAATGGTCCAGTTTCTCTGCATCCTTGTCAGCATTTGCTATTATCACCATTTTTCATTTTTCATCCTGATAGGGGTGTATTGTCCCCACTGTCTTTTGAATCTGTGCCTTTCTTTCCACCCCCACTACCAGTACCTATAATCTCTTGTCTGGACCTTTCCAGTAGTCTTTTGTTCATTTGACCCAACACTTCTGGTCTCCTAAAAGCAGTTATAGTAATGTTTCTCAAACCATAAGATAGATCATGCCTCTCGTATTTAGCCCTCCAAAATCCCAGCATTGACCCAGGTGCTACAAGGCCCTGCTCCCCACCCACCTCTCTGCCCTCATTTTGTTTTTTCCTCCCTCCCTTCTTCCTTCCTTTCTTAGAGAGAGTGCACACAAGAGAGTGTGCGGGGCAGAGGAAGAAAGAGAATCTCAAGCAGACTCCATGCTTGGCACAGAGCCAATTAGAGGCTCGATCTCAAAACTGTGAGATCATAACCTGAGCCAAGGTCGTGGGCTTAACCGACTGAACCACCCAGGTGTCCCTGCCCTCATTTTGAACCATTCTCCCCCTAATTCCCTATGCTTTGGCTACACTGTCAGTAGTCCTACAAAATGACAAGCCCTGTCCCACCTCAGGGCCTTTGCACGTGCCCAGTGTGCAGTCCCTCCCTGCACCAGGCTCCAGGAACCAATGGAGGCACCACCTCAGCAGAGAGGCCTGCACTCTCCAGTTCTCTCCGTAAGTTCTCACATTGCACACTTGGATGTCTGCTTGTGTTGTTTACTTGTCTAATGCGTCTCCCCCAGTGGGCTGTGCTTTCCAAGGGCAAGCTGCTCCATCCAGTGCTGTGTTGCTTGGGGTGGGAGCAGGGATTGGCTTCAAATTGTCAAGAGGAAACCTTTTCAGGGTCATGAAGCTGCTCCAAATCTGAATTGAGATGATGGTTGCACAGCTCTATACATTTACTAAAATCAGTGAATTACACACTTACAGTGAGTGGATTTTATGTAAATCATGTTCCTGAGCCATCGAACTGCGTGGCACACGGCAAGTACTCCCTGAGTAGCTGCCAAAGGAATGACTAAATGAATATTTAATTGTTCTGGAAGCTGGTGTCTCCTTGTGCAAAAATTACTCTTTTATCTTGGGGAGAAGATTTTAATGGACCTTTTGGATCTGCAGAGCCAAAACCAAGAGAAAAACAAATGCAAACCCTACCCCAGAGTGGAAGGATACTCTAGGAGGTAACCCCGCTGTATAATGTCTGTACAAGAATGTAGGTATGTCTTTGGTTGATTTGTTTCTGTTTTCTTTTCCCTGAAAGTCAGAGTGTCTGCGTGGGACTATTTATTAGAGTGTTGATTCTGTTCTGTTTGCTTGTTTTGTGTGATGGTCTTGTTGTAGGCATTCTCTGGAGTGTGGGTTGAGAAGTGAGATGTCAGGTTGCAGGGAAAGGTGCTGCTCCGTGGCCCTCCTCCAACAAGGGTCAGCATGGCTCTGTTCCAATAAAACTTTGTTTACCAAAACAAGTAGTGGGTTCCATTTGTGCCCTGGGCTGTAGCTTGCAGACCCTTGTCCTGGAACTCTTTGCAGCCCAGCTGCAAGCATGTTCTGTTTTCTAAAGGCCAGGGGCCTGGGCCTTGGGGGAGAAAGCTGCTTTCTTGGGATTACACAGAGAATGATGGCCATGCAGAGCACGGCCCCCAAGGGGCCTCTTTTGGCCAAGGGGTCCTGCTTGGGGGCAAGAGAGAGGGCTGGGGTAGAGAAGAAACAAGGTTGCCCTGGAGACAGGGAAGGAGTCATTTGTTTTTGGATGGGTCAGGGGTACTTCCCCAATCAGGGGTGAAGGAATGTTGGAGCAAGAAGGTCAGCGGCTGGGCCCTGTAGGGCTCAGCCTCATCAGTTTCCAGGTCCCTGCCTCTACCTGTGCACGATTACCTGGGCCAGACGGATGTCCTGGGAGGGAGGCCACGGGCTCGTCCTCATCCTCCACTTTCTTTAAAACCAACGCGAAGAAGGCAGCAAAGCCCAGCACCTGGGAAACACCCGTTGTGAATCCCAGGCCCGAGCTGGCACCTATCAACTCCTGATCTGGGAGGAGTGAGGATCGGGGTCAAATCTGTAGAAACCTTGCTCTGGGGAAGTCAAGTGGGAACCAGCCCATCCTGTGCCAGGAGGGGGCGCGGCTGTGAGGCGAGAGGATCGGGGCGGGGCGGAGGGGGGTGGCAGCACCTGGCCACCAAGCAGGCACAGATAGTGGATCTTGGGCTTTCCGTACTTTTCAGACCAAAGCCTTTCCGCCTGCGCCCTCCTGCTGCCAGAGCTCTCTCTTATCTCTCCTACTACCTCAAGTACTGAGTTACATCTTCCTCCTCCCTCCGTCCCTCCTTCCTTCCTCCTGCACTGATTCACGGGCACATGCAGGGAAGGGGCAGAGAGAGGGAGAGAGAAAGAGAATGTCAGCACAGAGCCCCACTCGGGGCACGAACCCATGAACCGTGAGATACTGACCTGAGCCAAAATCAGGAGTCAGACACTTAATGGACTAGGCCACCCCAGGGGACCCTATATCTTCTGATAAAGGCTATTTGGGGCAGAACTGGGGACTAACTGGCAAAATGGGGATGAGGGATTTGGCACATCTTGTAAGTATAAAGAATCACTGTAAACGTCCCCTCCTTTTGCAGGTGCCCCACCTCCCCTGACACACACAGCATTCCTCCTCCCTGACTCTGTCCAGCGGGCCGGGGCTCAGTATTTCTCCAACTCTGGTAGTAACTTTACATTTCAGAAATAGGAGTGCATCTTCCAATTGATGCACACATTTAATGACTTGGTATTTTTCTTTTCTGAAGGTAAAGTTCTTGTAAATTGCTAGCCTGTCTCACAGTTAAAAGGATCTTAGAACTGAGGAAATACGGTTTTACTCATATTTTACACGTGTGCCCTAGGGCAGGATTTTGTGACCTTACCTTCCTAACCTTGGGTTCTCATACAACGGAGGCAAGGACCCTCCTGAGGGCGACTGTGACGGGGACGTACCACACCTTGGTAAGCCTCTAGGCCTGGCCTAGAGTCTCGGTCCCAGAGCCTCTGTCCCCAAACTCGGATTGTCTCGGCAGTTAATGTCATCATTGCCAACCAGGTGCTGTGTAAGCTTGTAATGAATAGATAAAGGGATGGTAGAAGCCTAAGGACAGGTCAGCTGGCAGGAGGGAAAGTGTGGGCACAGGGGACCAGGACAGCCTGACCTTCAGAGGCTGGGTGACAAACACACTCTCCACGAAGGAGACGGCCACGGAGAGGAGCCATTTGAGGGAGCTGGCCCGCCCGTAGTGCAGGCCGTAGAGCATGGTGAAGAAGGCCGCCACGCCGCTGGTGGCCGCCACCAGGAGCCAGCCCCCCAGGACACACCACCAGGGCAGGCCGCGAGGAGGCTTGCTCGCCATCCGGGAGCTGAAAAGGAGCGGGGTATGATCAGGGTGGCGCACCTACCGGGCTCAGGTTCACATGCCACTTCACCCACCAGCTGCATGACTGTGGCTGAGCTCCTTGACCTCTCAGACCTCAGTTTTCTCCTCTGTATCTCGTACCCGCCTCAAAGGGCTTCATTCTACATTCCATCCGGTTTACATACTTTTATTCTACTGAGGTCACGTTTATTCGGTGCTTTACACAGATTTGCTCCCATTACTCATGGGAAGCCTAGATGGCTGGTACTATATAATTTTTTAAACTTTTCTTTAATGTTTATTTATCTTAGAGAGACAGGGGGACAGAGGATCCAAAGCAGGCTCCCTGCCTTCATTGCAGAGCCTGAGCCGTGAGATCGTGACCTAAGCTGAAGTCTGACGCTTAACCAACTGAGCCACCCAGGTGCCCCGCACGTTTTTTTATTATGAAAATTTCTCATCCTACAAAAATCAGTTAGCACTACAAACCCTGAACAATTAGTTTCAACAGCCAAGGGATGGCTGTTAGACTCATTTCATCTACCTTCTCTTTCTCTCTCTCTCTCTCTCTCCCTCCTCTCCTCTCTGTCTCTGTCTCTGTCTCTCTCTCTCTCTCTCTCTCTGGGATATTTCAAAATAAATTCCAGACCTAATATAAAAGCATCCCTAATTACTTCAGAATATTTCTCAAAAATGGTCATTTTCTTACTGAATGACAGTAATAAATTTTCACACCTATCAAAATTACCAATTCCTTAATGTTGTCTAATAACCTGTCTATATTCACATTTCACTGATTATCTTTAAAAATGTATTTTAAAAATGTTTTATCTTTGAGAGAGAGTGTGTGCACACGTGAGCAGGACAGGGGCAGAGAGAAAGGGACAGAGAAAATCCCAAGCAGGATCTGCACTTCCAGCAAAGAGCACAATGGGAGGCTTGATCCCAGGAACATGAGAGTTGGACGCTTAACTGACTGAGCCATCCAAGCACCCCTAAAAATGTATTTTAAGTTTGACTTAGGAGATAGGAATTATCATTCCCATTTTACAGATGAGAAAACCGAAGCGCAGAGAAGTTGAGGGACTTATCCAAGGGTGCACAGTTAGGAAACAGCCCACGTGAATATGGCTATACACTGTGAGGTGCTCTACAAAGGGCTAAAAACTGCCTTTTGGCAAACTGCCCTGTTCAAAGCCTTCCTCCCTGAATTTGTGCAGGAATCCTGAATCCCTTCTGCCTGCAAAGATCTGGGTGAACGTCCTTCCAAGGTTTCCTGGGCTGCCTTCTCTCTGCAGGCCCCTCCTCTGGTGCCCACTCAGCACCTGGGGGAATGGATTACCTGGTGCGTGCCTGGGGCGGGGTGCCCAGCCGGCCCCCGAGGCGGCCCTTCAGGGTCTGCAGCTGGCTGAGGGCCCGGGCGTGGCTCTGGCACTGGGAGAGGCCGCGGGGCCCCACCAGCTGAAGCTCTTGCTCCATATGCTCCAGCTGAAGGTAGAGACACCGCCTGTAGGCATTGTCCTTCCAAGGGTCACTTGGGCGTGGCACCTGTCCTGGAGGACAAGGGAGAGAAAGCGCCTCAGCTGGTGCCGAAGGACAGAGCGGGCAGCCTGCCAAAATGACAGCAGTGTTAGTGACGGCTTTCTTGTATCGAGCGCTTGCTGTGTGCCATGCCGTGAGAGACCTGGGCTCAGATGGGGAGAGGTACCAGGCTCCCATGGCCAGTTAGCACGCGTAGGCTGCTCTTAACCTTTTAGCAAGGGCACTCTCAAAGCTTCCTTCCACATGGGCAGAAGAGAACAGAATAAATGCCCATCACTTGCCCCAAGAGCCAACCTTGGGCTAATCTTGTTTTGTCTCTGCCCCGCCCTCCAACATCCCCCACTTTTTTCTTCTGGAATACTTTAGAGCAAATCCTAGACATGGTGGTATCTCATCAGCAAATGTTTTGATATATACAAGATTTGCCTCCTGCCAAGATTTGCCTGGTGTCGGTCTTAGCCTTTTGTTTTCAACTTTGTTTTTTTTCTTAATCATGAAAAGTGTCCAGCCTACAAAAGCAGAGAGTGTGAGGACATGAGCCTGTACACACCCACGGCTCAGGATTACCAACTCGTGGCCACTCATGCTTCACCTGCACCCAGCCCGCCCTCTCTCCACGGGGATGATTTTGAAGCAAATTCCAAGGCCCAGGTCATGTCCCTAAATATCTCAGTATGCTTCTCCATGTGCTTCTAGGATGTGCTGTAATGCTACAGTGTGCTTCTAAAAATAAAAGCACGGTGTCATTGTCAGCCTTTGAAACGAGTGATGATAATCCCTTAATAGCACAAAATAGCCAGTCACTGGCCAAATTCCCTTGATCATCTCATGAATGTTTTCCTACAGTTGGCTTGTTCACATTTCGGCTTCCTAAAAAGTTAAACAAACAAACAAAAAACCCATAAAGGTGTTTTTTGTTTTAAATGACTCATTGCAAGAAAGAAACAACGTTGACTTTTCCACTGTTGTCCATGTATTTAAGGGACGCATGGCCTCTTCCAGCGGAACCAGGTCTGGGTCTCTGACCCTGAGCTGGGAGGCGGGCACCCAGGGGCACCTTCTCCTGGGACAGTAAAGAGCGCAGGTCCAGCGTTTGTCTTTGCAAAGGGTACGTGAAGCCAGATATGGGAGGTGACAGGAGAGAGCACCCTTGCCCCGCAGCTCCCCGGCAGTCACCAGTGAGAAGTGAGCGGGAAGGTAACCCGCCGTGTGAAGAAAGGTGCAGCAGGGCTCGGGCTAGATGCAGGGGAAGGTCTGGGGCAATGTCGACTCTGTCTCCCTGACTCAGGCCTCCTCCCTCACCCTCCTTCCTGGGTCTGCCTAGCCGAGGCCACAGCTACGGGTTCTGACATCAACAGCCTTCAGGTTGCAAGCCCTCAGGCAGTGTTTCTGGAAGATACCATCACTCCCTATCAATCATAACACCACTGAAGACTTGCTTTGTATCAGGCTGAGCACGTGTCTTGTGACCTCATTCAGTCCTTGAAATGAGCCAAGAGGCTGGATGGATCAATCCTCCCGTTTCATAGGGGAGGAAGCCAAGTTGCAGGTTGAGCAACTTGCCCAAAGTTGCACAATTGCTGGTGCGGCTGTGAGAGCCCCAGGACCTGGCTGGCTCCAGAGTCCACGTTCTGAGGCCTCTGCTAGGAAGACCAAGCCCCAGACTCAAGGCCAGACGTCCAGTGCAGGCATCAGTGGAGCTCCTGCAGAGTCGGCCTTCACAGGCAGCCCAAGCCCAGCTCTCTGGAGCATGGGGGTCAAGGTGGGGCTGACCGTGGGGTCAGCGTGGGCCCGGCCATGAGGGCCGTAAGTGTTAACAGTGAGGAGCTGGGATCTTGTCTTGAGGGCACTGACTCTCCACACTCGAAGTGTGCTCAAAAGTTGCCTAAGTGACTGGTTAAAATGCAGATTCTGGCCTCAGCCAGAAGCTAATTCACTATATCAGTGGTGGGACCAAGAGTTTATGAATTCAAATTCCCCATTCTGTAGACTCCGTGTCTGTATTCTAAACAAGATTTACATAGTGATCGGCCTTGTGTGTTAAAAATGGCAGCATTCTTAGCCCACACTATCCAGTATGATAGCCACTGGCCCCATCAATTAAATTAAAATTAATTAAAATTACCATTAAAAAATTCAGTTCCTTAGTCACACTAGCCACATTTCAAGTGCTCAGGAGCTAAATGGGGCCAGTGGCTGTCATACCGGATGGCACTGATATAGAACATTGCCAGCACTGTGAGAAGTTCTATTGGACAGCCTGTTCCGAACCCTGGCAACATCGATGTGGGTGGAAGATGAACAGAAAAGGGGCAAGTGGGGAGTCAGAGAGAGTAGTCCAAACCAGAATAATGTGCCATATATAGAACTCAATAAAAATGAAATGATGTTACTAAATTTTAGCTGAATACTGTTTCAAAAAGCTCTGAGTTTGAGACCTGCTGTTTTTCTGCCAGAGAATTAACCCAGTATTAAAAGGGTGTTAAAGACACACAAGTACCAAACGGAGATTTTCTCCCAGAAGGGTTGGAAGAGAATGGAGGAGTGACTTCTCACCCTGCCACTCCGTGTTCTTTACTGTCTTTCTACTGCCCTGTCCACCACCTTGTGCCCTGCCCCTTAAATTTTGAAATGGGTCTGGTTTGACTTTGCACCCCCCAGCACTTCACAGAAAGGAAACTGAGGCGTGGAGAATTGAAGTAACCTGCCCCACATCCCACAGCCCGTTAATCGCAGAGCCAATACCCAGAGTTGTCAGGGTGGCCAATGCTCCCCTTAACACATAGGCCAATGCTCCCCTTTCTGCTTTGTGCATTCCATCATGACCTGCTGTGCTGACGTCATCCCACTCACATTCGTTGTGTGCTTTCTATGTGTTGCATGGGGCCAGGCATGAGACAGATGGAGTCAGGACAGGGACAGGCTCCCACCTCACAGAGCTCAGGCTCCAGCAAGGTTGCTGTAGATTTTAAACAGCTCTTCACACAAGTCACGATGTGGCAGCAGGCACTGTCAGAGCGACGCAAGAGAAGCTTAGGGGCTAAAGGGTATGTGTCTGGAGGCCCCGTTGTGGCACTGGGGGTGGGGCTGCTCCCCTGAGGAAGGAGTGCTTAAACCAAGACTAACGCCTGATTGGGAATTAGCTAAGAAAGGAGAAAACACATTCTAGATGAAAGACCAAGCACACATGAAGGCCTTTAGCGGGAAGGCAGCTTGGCATTGTGAAGAAAGGGGTTGCCTGTGTACAGAGAGGGAGGTGACGGCAGGTGGTTGCAGGGGAGGTCGGTGAGAGACACTGCATAGGAGTTCTCGACTCCCTAGTGATCCAGATGCAGCCCAAAGACCTGTCTCCACGCGGTCCCCTTTCCCAGATCAGAAACATCAGGACTTACCTTCCGCTTGTACAGACCCAAGAGTGAGTGTTAAAGAGTCCTCTCTCTGCTTGGCTTCCTCCCAGGACTCCTGCCCTACCATGTTCTGCACACAGATGACATCTTCCACCAAGGCCAACAGTTGGTTGATGTCCATCAAGGTCACTGACTCCCAGCCAGAGGCAGGTGCTGGCACCTTCAGAGCTTTAAACAGGGAGCTGACGAGTCTCCACATATCCTGCAAGTGAGCCCAGGTTGGGTAAGGGGAACGTGAGCTATAGGTGATGGGGCAGGATAGTGGTCAAGAGAATTCACCCCAGGGCTTGGCGGTCTGGCTTTGAATCCCAGCTTTGCCCACTGAGATGTGACCTTGGACCACCCTGAGCTTCCATTTTGTCACCTATAGAGTCCCTCTTCTAGGATTTGAACTGATACATTCCAGGCTGTATTTCTCAAAGTGTGGCGTGTAGTAGGCGCTCAGTAAATGTTTATTGGTGCATGAATGCAGAAGAGTCCCTTCCATGGGTTTCTATGATAAAGGTGTAATATTTCGTACACGCAGGGTTCCCAGAAATTGTAGGTGCATACATGTAGGTGTTTTTGTGTATGTATGTGTGCACGTGTGTGTACATATACATGTGTGCAAGTGTATGTATATGTTTGTTTATGTCTTTGTATATGTATATGCACACACGTGTACATGTCTGTAGGTGTGTGCGTGTATACATGTGCACCTGCGTGATGCCTATACATGTGTATACATGCACATGTGGTATACATGTGTGTGCACGTGTGCACATGTAAACATGCATGCACATGTGTATGTGCACGTGCACACGTGTGTGTAGTTGATGAATCTTGGTGACTGATGCTGTCAGACAACGTGGGGTCGCCAGGCCTCAGGCCTCAGTTCTCCCTCCGCCATTTCTGCCCAGGCTAGAACACCCCTCCACCGCCAAGGTTGAAGACATGCCTTGGTCACCACTTCAAGTGTCAGAAGGCCATCCTCCATGGACTGCAGTGAGGGGGCCAGGCTGGGGGAGCCCCTGTCCCATTTCCCAGCATTCTGCTCCTTGGTGATCCGAGGACGAGTGTTTCGAAAGATCTGAACGATCAGGAGGTTGATGGGGAACATGAGGAGAGAGCTCTCCAGTCCAATCATCACTTCCTGCCAAGTGAATTCAATTTTACCTAGGACAGAGGAGGGAAGGGGTCAGTGGGAGAGCCTCCACCACCACTTCCAGAAGGGGGCTGTGCAGTAAGGACTCACATTGCCCACAGAGACGTCTGGCCCTAGAGTGGCTCCTGGGAGGTGACCTCTAAGCTCTTGGGTTGTTCTGCCCGGTAGGTACACCTTTGTTTACCTGGGGTCTTGGGCCACACTCTGTAGTCTATGTTAACAGTGATTAGTGGTGAGGGCCTTGGCCACACAGCATCACCTCAGCCTCTGGAGGGGCCGGAGGCCAAGGTCAGCCATGTGGGAGTCAGCTATGTCTGTGTGAGCAAGCCCCAATAAAAACTCTGGATACCAGGGCTCAGGGGAGTGTCCCTGGTTGGCAGTATTCCATGTGTGTTGTCACACATCATTGTCAGGAGGAGTGAGCATGGTCACAGATCGCCTGTGGGGAGAAGACAACTGGAAGCTGTGTACCTGCTCTCCCCCTGCCCTAGCCCCACGCACCTCTTTCCTTTCCTGATTTTGACCCGTATCCTTCCTCCGTAATGAGTGTAACAGTGTTTCTGATGTCTGTGAGTACTTGTTGAATTATTGAATTGGAGGGTGGTCGTGGGACCTCGGGAATGATGTGGCACTACCCCTGACCGTCATGACGGTGCGAGTTACCCAAGTCCATCTTTTGCTCAGCTGGGTCCTTGGGAACACCCCAGAACATGATGCTGGTCAGCATGGTGCAGAGGAGCATGGAGAAGCAGCAGGACACCCTCTGGACGCGGGTAAAGTTGCTCCGAGCTGAGCAGCCGAAGACAGAATACCAGATGTGTCCATCCTGGAAGCCTGTGGAGGTCTTCATGAGAAACAGGTGGCTGTGAAGAGGCAGGGAGAGAAGAACAGGGATTGGAGAAGGCTGGTCTCTTCGGAGCAGTCCTGGGATGCGAGGGAAGGGCTTGTTTCCAAGATTTATCCTCTACTGTCTCTAGTGTGGGAGACATACGGCACCTTAGCATCATTCAGAGTTAATGGTGGGGGCTCTGCACAGAGTGAGTTGCAATCCTAGATGGCTCTGCTGCTCGTCGTGTGTCCTCAGGCAAGTTACTTTACTCTTTCCACATCAGTTTACTAGTCTGTAAAATGGGGATAATAACATAATCTGCCTAATGGGACTATTGAAAGGTTTGTGGTCATATTTGTCAAGCATTTGGTAAAGTAGCTGGCATATATGTGAGTGTTCATCAGTGTTAGCAAATTATTTTTGTTATAATTTTTTTAATGTTTATTTATTTTTAAGAGAGAGGGGCAGAGAGAGAGAGAGACAGAGAATCAGAAGCAGGATCCAGGCTCTGAGCTGTCAGCACAGAGCCTGATGCCGGGCTCAAACCCACAAACCGTGAGATCATGACCTGAGCTGAAGTCGGATGCTTATCCAACTGAGCCACCCAGGTGCCCCTAGCAATTATTTTTGTTATAATTTTCATACAGTAGTTAGCTATACTATTAGGTTAATTATAATTAGTGCATTGGAGGATACTGGTTAAAAATTCCAGGCTATAGGTTCAGGCTCAGTTTGAGAGAATAAAAATTGCAAGACAGAGTTTCTGGAAATGGCACCATATTCTCCTTAAGAATCTGTGTTATTTCCCTGTGAGCAGAATGCAGTCTAATCAGGGGCCCTGCTTCTCCTGAGTGTGCAGAACTGATGCTCCCAGCTGGCGCCCATTCTGGTGGCCAGTGCCAGCACCCCTCAGAGTTGTACTTTGACTGTCATTCTGTAATTCGTGAGTGGACTGGACTCAGAGTAAAGGTGCATAAAGAGATAGGTCAGCTGCCAACAACAGTGATTTTCCACGTGGTTGTTCTGCCCATCGTTCTATTGACAACTCACCAAATATTTGGTGAGCCTCGTGCTGTGTGCCCCGTGCTCTGCTGGGCACCAGGATTCATGGGGAAGTGACACAGTCCTGCCTTCAGACACCCCTTTGTCTCATTTCCAGGCATCGCACGTTTGATGATCTGCTCCTGTGACCGAGCACTTACTCTGAGCGCTCGCCGTGCTAAGTTTGCTCCCCACATCATTTCACAGGACGCGCACGGGTCCCCGTGGGGTAGGCACACCAAACAACTCCTTTTTCAGATGTGGAAGCTGAGACCTGGAGAGGTGCAGTGACTCTTCCAAGGTCGTGCAGCAAGTCAGTAGCAGCATGTGGAACTGTGCAGTGTGCCCACATCTGTGTTACACTTCTCCTGGGGTCCAAGTCTCTCGGACTCAGACTTTTTCTCTTTGCAGGCCGAGCTGTTCGGAGTGGCAGCTAGGAGGGAAAGTCACCTTTCAGTAAATGCACTGGAAACAGACTTTGTTTTTGAACCTAACTCAGAAGCCATTTAAAGTAGAGGTCATGGGGCGCCTGGGTGGCTCAGTCAGTTAAGTGTCTGACTCTTGACTTCGGCTAAGGTCATGATCCCAGGGTTGTGGGATCGAGCCCTGCATCAGGCTCTGCACTGAACATAGAGCCCAGTTAAGATTCATTCCCCATCCCCCACTCATGCGCTCACTCATTCCCTCTCTCTCTCTCTCTGTCTCTCAAAAATAAAACAAAAATAAAGTAGAGGTGACAAATTCACATACCTAAAAGGACCTGGGTAGACACAAACAAATGAAGTAAATGAGTGAAGTGGGTTGGGAGTAAGATAATAGGGAGTGGGGGCACCTGGGTGGCTCCGTCGGTTAAGCGTCCGACTTCAGCTCAGGTCACGATCTCGCGGTCCGTGAGTTCGAGCCCCGCGTCGGGCTCTGGGCTGATGGCTCAGAGCCTGGAGCCTGCTTCCGATTCTGTGTCTCCCTCTCTCTCTGCCCCTCCCCCGTTCATGCTCTGTCTCTCTCTGTCTCAAAAATAAATAAACGTTAAAAAAACTTTTTTTTAAAAGATAATAGGGAGTGGGTGGGGATTGTGGCAAAACAGAGTGTACATGGCCTGTATAAGAGGAAAGCTGGTCCCCAGCTCTAGCAGATTGGTGCCATGTAGGAACATACTTGCCGCATTTTCATACTTGCCGGGTTTTTGTGGAGTCTCTTGATTTTCTAATAATGGTTAGGAACAGACTGAGTGTCCATCAATAGGAGGATGGCTGAATTAGTTGTGGGACATCCGGTCTGTGGATTATCATGCAGCCAATAAGGAAGAGTTTGACTCAAACACACTGTCTTGGAAGGATGTTCATGGTGTACCATCAAAGAAAAAGGGTGACATAGTAGGAGTAGTTCCATTTTAAAAGATATGAAATAAATGGTCTGTGGTATTGTATGTGTGCACATGAGTGTGTGTGTGTGTGTGTGTGTACATTTGTATTTGCGTTGATGTGTTTGGGCAGATGTGGAAAGAAGGAAGTAAAGCTAAGGGAGACACGTGCTGAAACACCCGTGTGGAGTAAAACAGCATGAAGAAGGAGCCCCAGATGGCCAGACATGGAATTGCCTTTCAAAATCAGGCTGTTCAGTCACATAAAACATATTATTGTACGACACATATAAAGAAATACGGATAACCGTTCTAACCGTTTTCACCACATCAAAGATCATTCTGTGTCAGAGGATCCATGTCCCTCCAGGGCCCCTCAGTCCCAACAAGAAAAACTGATTGGTCATTAACGTCACACATTTGAAGCTATCCAGTCCCCATAGCTGAAACATGCTTTTGTTTGGCTTCACCTGGATTGCAGTGCACCTTCCCTAAAGATGAAAGAATAAGGTGAACAGCATTTGCTTGAAAAGAAGAAAGTACCTGAACTGTTTCCTGTCCTGCTCTGTGGCCACCGGAAATTCTTTGTCGAGGATGCAGTCTCCGACATCAATGGACAGCCACGAGTTGCAGAGGAAATACCACTTCCGGTTCGTTGCCAGGTCATGCACCAGCACCCGGCTCACGTACCTGCAGAAGGGACCCGCGCTTTTGAGGACAAGGTTGGGAGGTGAGGCTTCTTTGCATACCACGAAGGTAACACCTTTGCAAACCTGAGCCCAAGAACAAGAGCTCCTGAAAAGAGAAACTGTATTTTTCTTCATTGTCCTTGGCGCCTTGGCCAAAATGCCCCGATCAGCGGCTGAATTTGGCCTCACGTGGGGAGCTCACGGAGATGCTGCTGCAAGAGGGTACCTTCTGAAACTATTTACCCTAGTGCAGGGCCGCAGGCCCAGGGCCAGCATCCAGATGCAAGTGAGGAAAGCCACGTTGTCTAAATTGTGTGCGTTCAGGGAGGTGTAGACTCGGGCGCACAAGACCTCGTCTTCCTGCCGGCTTCCACCCAGAGAACGAGCTGTCTGTTTTGGACTCAGGACTTCATGGATATCAATCATCTAACCTGATTTAGGTCTTTGAGGCCCACGTAAGGAATGAGATCATCTCGCCTCTGCTGGGATGGGAGATGCCGGAGCAGCCATTTCCCCTGTTGCCTTATGGCCAGTAAGAATAGTGATAGGTATCAACAGCCACTCTCTGCTGAGCATTTACTGCGTAATGCGGACTGTGCTCGGAGGCTCTGGACGCGCGTCTTCTCGCTTCCAGGAGGACAGCCCTGTCAGGCATGCAAGAGCCTCCTCTGTTGAGGTCACACAGCCTCCGGGGGAGGCCAACATCCAGTGGCTGATGGGTGCAGTGCCTGGGTGTGGTCAAGACCTGGGCATCTCAGCCCGACTCGGAACACTCCAGAGCTCCCCGTGGGGGTCAGCCACGCTGTTGTGCTGCATCAGAGCTCTGCCCCCTCTGCTCCTCCTGCCCAGGGGCTTCTCTCCCTGCCCAGGGGCTGGTCCCAGGCACCCTGCATATTCAACTCTATCTCCGAGTCCAATGTACAGCCCTTGAAGTAGTAATGTGTAATCCCTTAGGTAAATTAAAGACAGCAATGTAAGTGCTGTGTTTTTCTAAAGTTGCAAGCCTCTGATGGGGGGTCAGGCTGGAAATGACTCATCTAGGTGACTAGTTTTGGTCTCACACAGAAGGGGCAGATTCTTGGCTCTGAGCTTGCCAGCTGTGTGACCTTGGGCAAATCACTTACCTTCCCTGGGCTTGGATTTTCCCACCTGCAAAACAAGGATGAGGGTACTTGTCCCTGAATGAGAGTACTTGGTCATTGTTGAGGAGCCAGTGAAAAAGGGCACAGAAACAGGAAGGCTTAGTCTAGTGCTTAGCAGGGGCGGCTGTTCCTGCCTCTTCCACTAAAGAATCAGCCCAGTGTCTCATTAGTCCCCTCTTATTGGGCAAGGTTTGTCTTCACAGCGGGTACCTATCCCCATTTTACAGATGGGGAGCTGGGGGCTCAATGACAGGTTGATGCTGCAATGTGCCAAGGGTGAGCTAACACTGGACGCCAGGGTTGCAACTTCCAGTCCTTGTAGCTACTGATCCCATCTGTGTGGCTCATGGATGGGTGGGCCTCTCCAGCCCTCACTGTCCTTATCGGTGAAGTAGGGACCCATTCTATGTGTTTGCGGAGGCTTGTGTGGATCAGCCAGGTGGCACGTGCACAGCCCTGGGCTGGCACTTAGGGGGTTCTCGTGGTGTGCCGCCCTCCCCCCCCCCCCCCCCGCCCCGTGACTTACCAGGATGGACGGTCCCCTGAGTTGTCATGCCACAGCCGCAGACTCCTCAGCTCCCCCAGGGGGAACAGGGTGGAGAGTAAGAAGACATCTACTCCTCCTCGCTCAAAAACTGGGATGTCAGGATCTGACAGGTGGTGGGGTTCACTCTCTCCATCCAGGCCATATAGGGTGATAGTCACCTGAAATCCAGAGACTAGGAGAGGCCGACTCCCCCTGGTAACCAGGCCCTGCTCGCCGTGTTTCCTTGGAAGTGTCCAAAAACCAGTGAAAACCAACATAGCACGGCCCCTTCATTCTCTCTTCTCCTCCCATCTTGGGCCTACTGAATTATTTTTCAGGTGTATGAAGATTTGGGGTCACACTGTCTGCATTTATGTATTCAGCGTGAGTTATAAAACGCTTCCTGGTAACTTTTTCAAACTTCCCATGTACTTATTTGTAAGGGCTTTAGGGTAGGGACTGATCTCTCCCCCTAACAGTTATATTCCCAGTGTCTCCCAGAGTACCTGGCCCTGAGACAATGCATGAGTGCCCATTGTCTTGAAAATGCATATTCCTAGGCCCCCCCTCCAGACCACTCAACTGAAAATCCTGGGGCCAGGGCCCAGGAATCTATTTTTCTGCAGCTGTCCAGGTGATACTGATGGCTGATTTCCTGAGCAGAAACAGCTACCATACTGCCATCTGTGTTCTGCCCACGTCTGTCAGCCTCACCACTGCAGCATCCCTGCACCCACGTCCAACTGCCAGCAGCTGTCTCTTTCCTGGGGTTTCTTGGGCTGTTAGAACAGAGACTGGAAGTGCCAGAGGATTAATGGCGATACATGCTGTTCTCCACCAGTGACTGATGGGATTCGTGGGTAAGTGACCCAGTTCCCCCAGCCATCAGTGGGGTGACTTTGAGGCCCATGTTGCTTACCATTTTGCCAAGTTCATAGTGGGTGTAGGCTCCAGCTGCCCAGAGAGGTAACGGATTTGATAATGCACCCCTTATCAGTTCTTTCTCTTCCCTATCAGCTTCCCAGTCCCCTACTGGGGTGTCCTAGGGTCCCCCTCTCAAGGCAACTACTTATGCTTCCACAGCAGGGTTCATCCACTATAGACATCCTGGGCCGGATGATTCCTTGCTCTGGGGGCTTTCCTGTGCATTGTAGGATGTTTAACAGCACCCCTGGCCTCTACTAACCATCCAAACTAAGACGATGTCAAACGGACATGTGGCCCAACTCTCCAGAAAGAGAAATGGCCTGTGGATCATAGGTTTTCACGTCTTTCCTATAAGGTAGTCTCTTTAGTGTCAAACAGAAATAAGATGAATGTTTCATTCGATGGATGAAATTAATTCCTATGTTTATTCAGTGAACAGTTACCGAGCTCTTACTTTATGTTAGCCACCTGGTTGAGGACCTAAGACACAGCAATAAATAAAAATAAAACAGATGCAAACATAAATGAAAATAAGATCTAAAAAGTAACAGACAAATGCCCCACTGTAGTGAAGCTCGATATCATTTTTGAAAAAACAATGGAGCTTCCTCTGAGATAGTAGACACAGTGCCAGTGGTTCTCAAAGTGTGTTCCATTGAGCCCTCAGTTTGAGTAAAGGAACCTTGGAGGCTGCTGTCAAGATAGTGTATCGAGATGAGGAACATCGCACAGGCCAGACTTAACTCAGGATGCCGAAGCATTGCAGGGACCACCTGCTGTATGCTCCACAGCCAAATGTTCACGAACCTCAGAGAATTGATAAGTAAGTGAAATAATTTCTTTACTACCTCTCGTCAGCCTGCTCCAGGACAGATGGCTCAACCTGACCTTTTAGCTAGATGCCAGCTAATCAGTTTACCCCCAAAAATCTAAGACTCCTTGTTTTCAAATGGGAGGCATTGTTCCTTTCTTTCCTTTCTCCCTTCTCTCTGAAGAATTTTGTTTTTGCTCTACCCATTGATAACAGTTTGCTGACTCTTCTTATGTGAGCAAATTTGCATGCAGGTTACTAACTGTCTGAGTTATTCTTTGATAGGGATAAGGGAGATGACCAGTGTCATTGTGCTAGGCCCCATCTCTCCCCTAACAAGTTCCTACTTTATCTTTTTAAATATTGGGGCTTGGAGTGATGTTTTGTTTGCCAAAAAGATTCTTTCCTGTAAAAAAATGAGAAGAGGGGAAAAAAAATCCTACAATACCGTATTCACTATGCTAACGTGACTCAACAGTGGGCCAGCAAGGGCTTTGCTGGGAGGGGCACACTGATCAACCGGGCGGGGGGGGGGGGGGGAGTCTTGGATGGACAGGTACCTTCGAGGAAGTGGCTGCCCCTCTCCGGTGTCCAGTGTAGACTGTCACCAGGTAGTGGTACTGGGCAAAGGGATCGTTGTCCTCCAGCACTGTGACCTTCACCTGGACAGAAGGATGGCGTTAGGAGGGCCCTGTTCAGTGGGTTCATGCACTACACAGCAGCCAAGAGTGAGCTGGGCATTCATGACAAGGGAAGAGAGCAAAATTATGTATGTTATTTATTCATTCCATTGGGTGAGAACAAGTAAAATAAAAAACTTTTAAAATAAAATAGTACAAAATGCATTTCATATGAACTATGACTCAAAGTAGTCAAACTGGAAATGAACTTGGTATTAAGGTGAGAACGTTCAGTGTTTGATCTGGAGAATGATACAAACTCTGTTTATCTAGAATTTCTAACATTGGTAACCAGATTGGGACTCTAAGGGAATTTAAAAGGAAGGAAGGCTAAGGTGGTTTAGCAGCAAAACAAAACAAAGCTGGACTAGAGGTCGCAGTGGGCTCTGTGGTGAGCCGTCCAGATCTCCCAGCAGTGGACGGTTGTCTGCTCCAGTTGTCTGGGATGTGACAGCCACCTCTACTGAGGTCATATCCCCTCCGGGGGAGGCTGACGTGTGAAGGCAGATTGATGTGGTATCTGGGCATGCTCAAGACCTGGGCATCTCGACCCAACCCAGGGCATCTCTGGAGCTCCCAGCCCAGCTTCCCTTTCTCTCTCTCTCTTTCTTTCTTTCTTTCTTTCTTTCTTTCTTTCTTTCTTTCTTTCTTCCTTCCTTCCTTCCTTCTTCCTTCCTTCCTTCCTTCCTTCCTTCCTTCCTTCCTTCCTTCCTTCCTTTTTACTTTTATTGTTTTAATTTACATCCAAATTAGTTAGCATATAGTGCAACAATGATTTCAGGAGTAGATTCCTTAGTGCCCCTTCCCCATTTAGCCCATCCCCCCTCCCACCACCACTCCAGCAACCCTCTGTTTGTTCTCCATACTTAAGAGTCTCTTCTGTTTTGTCCCCCTCCCTGTTTTTATGTTATTTTTGCTTCCCTTCCCTTGTGTTCATCTGTTCTGTGTCTTCAAGTCCTCATGAGTGAAGTCCTATGGTATTTGTCTTTCTCTGACTCATTTCGCTTAGCATCATACCCTCCAGTTCCATCCACGTAGTTGCAAATGGCAAGATTTCCTTCTTTTTCATTGCCGAGTGATACTCCATTGTCCATACACACCGCATCTTCTTTGTCCATTCATCCTTCGGTAGACACTTGGGCTCTTTCCGTACTTGGGCTGTTGTGGACAGTGCTGCTTCTCTTTCTGCTCGTCCTGCCTCCTTCCCTCCCTTTCCAGGGCTGAGCGCAGGCACTCCTTGTGAAACACCCTGCACACTCAGCTCCGCTGCAGAGTCTCTTTCTTGGGAACCAAGCGACAGGGGAGGCGCTTAAAGTATTAATGTTGAATCCCCCGTGTGAATCGAAGACAGCAGTATAAATGCCTTAACTATGAGCTTATTAAGCTTTGTGCCACCTTCACATCCTGAGAGGTGTTGCTGTGTGTGGGGAGGGCGGGAAATGGAGAATATTTCAGAACTTTGTGACAGTGCATCCTTGCAAGAATTTATGTGCTCACTCAGACACTCAGAATTTTACTGAAGGCTCCTTAAATGTCAGATACGGTGCGCATATTAGAAAAGTAATCAGAACTTTGTTGTTGGCAATTTGTTTTTCTCGTTTCTATCCTCAGAGCTGTTTTATGGTCAGGCAGATCTGGGTCTGAATTCTGGCTTCTTGGAGGTGACTTTGGACCAGTTAGTTGCCCTCCCTGATCTTTGGTCTTTTCCTCTGTAAGGTGATAGAGGCACCGTCCGGTTAAGGGTGGACTCAGAAGGCCCAGGTTGTCCATACCCTGCACATTTCAAAGAAAGACCTGGATCTTGGCCAGCTCTTGAAAGATAACCCCTGAGTGCTTGGAATCTCCTGCATGATGAGTGTCTTTTTTTTTTTTTTTAAACGTTTATTTATTATTGAGAGATGGAGAGACACAGAGCATGAGCAGGGGAGGGGTAGAGAGAGGGGGAGACACAGAATCCAAAGCAGGCTCCAGGCTCTGAGCTGTCAGCACAGAGCCTGACGTGGGGCTTGAACTCACGAGCTGTGAGATCATGACCTGAGCCACAGTCGGTCGCTTAACCAACTGAGCCACCCAGGCGCCCCAAGTGATGAGTGTCTTTGAATACCTTGGTCCACACCAGGTAGTCTCTGCTAACAGTCTGATTTATGATGAGGGCTTTGGGCCATGCTGTATCAGTCTGACCTCTGGGTGGTGGTGGTGATGATAGGTGATTTGTTGGAGACTGAGTGACTGACCTCACTTACTCAGTGGGCACTCCATATGTCTGTGGCTGACCCCCCATTAAACCCTGGACCCCAGGCCTCAGGTGAGCTTCGTATGAACTGTCACACGCCATTGCTAGAGAATGCCGTCTGTCCATACAGCTCTCCTGGGGGAGTAGTCGGAAGCTCTTGCCAGATCTCTCCTGAACTCTTCCCTTTTCTGATTTTCATCTGCATCCTTCATTGCAATAAACCATAATCATGAGTATCACAGCTTTTCTGAATTCTGAGAGTCTTCCCAGCAAATCGCTGAACTTGAGGTTGGTCTTGGGGCCTCTCAATCTTCTTCTTAGAGGTGAAGTGAGCATTAAATGGGATAATCACTGGCATTTAGTAAATCCTCAATAAATGGTCAGTAGAATAATCCTCCTGACAATTTGATGAGAATGGACATTTTATATACAATGAGGCTGAGAAGCTGGCTTGCTTGGGATGACCTGGCTTTGCTGCTGGCCCTTTGGCTCCCCACCTGAGCTCCATCCCCTGAAGTTCCTGCAAGGGAACACCCCCTGCTCCTTCCTCCCATTCCTGCAGACCATGCAACCTCACCTTGGCCTGATCCTGAGCGTCCTTCCTCCTTGCCCAGATCACCACCAGCACGTAGGCCACGCAGAGGCAGCCCACGGTAGTCACAACCACGGGGTTATCTTCAAAGGTGGCAAAGAGCTCGGTGGTCTGGCGGACGTCGATGGCATTGGGCATCACCAGGAACGTGCTTCCAAAGAAGGTGAGGTGGTTGCAGAGGCAGTGTGTCTGGGAGAGGGTGGTCCGTGGCCCCACCTGCAACCCCAAAGAGGCCCTGGTAGGAATGGCAGCACGTCTCTGGCTCACTAAAGCCCAAGGGAGGTGGAAAGTTCCCTGAGGAGGCCTGGGGAGACCAGCTCTAGGATTCTCTTGAGATTTTTTAGTTAGCTAAAAATCTTTAAATGTCAACAATATTATCTATAACAAGTATCTTTGTACCCGTCATTCTCAGTGGGCACCTTGTATCTCATGAGTCATCTTTGCCCTTTTAAAGAACTATTACGGGTGAAGGCGAAGTTCCCTCTATCCCCCACCTTCCATTAGCAGCCATTGTCACAACTTTGGTGCACATGATTCCGTTATATTCTCCACCCGATGCTCACTCGTTGGACAGATATGTATTGAGTGCAAAATCTGTGCCAGGCAATAGGCTAGGTGCTGAGAGGCCATCCAGGGTAATCAGCTCATCTCAGGTTTCCAGGGACTTATCTATTTCTAAAAATGAAAGCCCCAAGTCCTGGGATACGCTAGGGTGGTCGGTCATCTCACGCTGAAGATAAAAAACAAAAACAAAAAACCAAAAAACTGATACTGGAGAATCATGTAAAGAAAAGGGAAGGGCAAATGTTTAAATCCTGAACTGGTGTCTTAGCACCAGGAATGCGCTCCCTGAATTTCACCCCTCTTAGGTTTAGGCACCAGGGGCCCCTCGCCTGGGCTCATGCTTTGAGTGCGTGCTGCTCTAGCTATCGTCAGGCAGCACCTGTCTGCACAAGACAGGGAGCTCGGGGGCCCCAGGGACGTGCCCACCACAGCACAGAGCACTCACCGTGTCTAGGGAAAGGCTCTAGGTGACCCTGAGGATGACGCCCTCCTTAAATTTTGCAGCGTAGATGTCTCACTTGTTTTACCCTAGTCCTGGCCCTGGGATTCCCCCTTCTCGACTATGGTTTGGGGACCTGGACCTGGAATCCCTTGCTTCTAGGGCGTGCACAGCCCTGTTCCTCAGGATCACTCTTCTCTGGTGGACTGGCCACCGGTGTGCCCACCCTCGGGCATGAGGGTGGCAGGATGTGGCTATGGGGGGCAAGGTGTGTGGATGGAGCTTGGGTACATGGTCCCCTGTGGTACAGGACCATAACATTGGGGCCAGGGGTGGGGGTGGAGACAGGAATGGACCAGGGCTGGGGGCCCCCATCTGTGTTCTTAATTCACACCTTGCACTTAAGTCCTTTCCTAAATCCTTCTGTCAACTTTCAGTTACCCCCCAGGGCCACTTGGTGGGCAGAGATTATGTTCAACCCCACAACTCAGTGCCACTTTTCACTTCAGGGTCTACCAGGAGGTGGTGAGGTGGGAGGGGTGGGGAGCAGGAAACACTGGCATGCAGAAAGTTCTCCCCTCAGCTCAGCGCATGAGGAAGGACCTGCTGCAGCCCAAACTGCCCCAGCAGGTAACTCTTGTCTCTTTTCCTTAACAAGCCACCCAGCAGAGGGGTCACGTGGGCATGACACCAAGTGTTTATTGACAGATTTCACATGGCCCTTAGTTCCGTGTTTGCTTCATTGTTTTTCTGTTTCCCAATCCTGGTCAGCGCTTGTCATGCAGCTTTGGGCCTTACGGGAACGCCTGGGGCACTCGGAAGGAGTGGAGATGGTTTCAGAGAAGAAACCAAGCAGGTGCCAGTGACAAGACCATGTCAGCGCTGGGTGCCCAGGGACCAGGCTTTTTATGCCTACATCTTTGTCCTCCCGGGCTTTCCCAACCCTTCCAGCGTGAGAGACTCTTGAACTCTGGGAGTAAATCTACGCATACCCTTGCTAAAATAGTTGCACCTTTAGTAACCTTTGAGAAAATATTTAAGCAGGAATACAGATTCTCAGCCCCCTTGCAATAATTCTGCTTTTACCCCTTGAGAAAGTCTGCGGTCTACAGACTTGGAGCTTTCTTTAGCCATTTAGAGAACGTGGGGCTGTTTTTCCACCCATTTATTTATTTATGGCTCCCCAGGGATCTTTATCTATAGCTATAGCTATAGCTATCTGTATCTACTTCTATATAATGAGCATCGCGTATATATTGGATTCATATAACTTTTCGTCCACGACACACTCCCACATCTGACTTTTGTATGTCCTGCATTCATGTACGCATGTATTAGTAGGTGTATATTTTCAATAACATAATAAGTCCTGAGAACCCCCTACCCTACACAAAAGCTAGGAACTTTCCAATAACTTACAGTTAGATAAGTAGTCCTCCCCTGGGCTGTCCTCAGGCACCCAACCGCCACCCAAGTCCCATGTTCATTGTCTCCTTGATTTCCATTTTACATATAGTTTTGTCTTCTCCGTGTTCAGATTGTCCAACACAACAACCACTTGACTCTCTGGAGCACTCACTTGTGCCAGACCCCACACTAACTACTTGATCCCCCTATTCCTGTCCAGGCCCCGCCCCAACTGTAAGTGGTAACCAGCTTGTATCCCCATTTTCAGATGGGAAAGCTGAGAGAGGTGCGGCAACCTGCCCAAAGTCACCTGCCCAGTCCTGATGAAGTGGGATTGGACCCAAGTCTGTCCAACAGCAGAGCCCACGCCCCCATCGGCTACACCATCCCTCTTTCTGAGCCTCGGGCCTCTGAGGACAGCCTGCCGGGCACTCCAGGCCAGCAGCGTGGGCATCAAACAGCTGCCGGGAGTGAGGACTCAGGGAAGGTCGCAGCACACCCAGGGCCTTGTTCACGAGGTACAAAGGGCTCTATTGCGGGCACGGGGAACATGTTGTCTCTTGGACGTCGCGATGCACCCGTTTCTTCCTGGCACTTTGGGGAACTCCCTCTGTGTGGTGGCCAGAGGCCAGGGCAGGAGTTGACAAGGGAGCTGAAGTTATAGCAGAAACAAAGCCGGAAGGAGCTTGGGTCTGAGTCCCCTTCTGTGGCTCTGCTGGGGCCTGGCTTCTTACACTACTTGTGACCATTGTCATTTGATTATGTGTGGCATTTGCTTCTTGGCTGTGTCCTCTGCTGGACCGAGAGCTCACTGGTTTTTCTAACCATTATATCCCCACTGCCTCGCGCACGGCGAATATTTGTTAAATAAATGAAAGAAGGTACGGTCTATTAGATGGAGACAGGTAGGTGATAAATTTCAGCTAGATGTGGAGATTGCTGTTTGGGGGAGAGTATGAAATGCTGTGGAAGTCCAGAAAGGGAGAGTCCCGATGTCTGGATGCTTCCAAGAAGGTGACATTGGAGTGGGAGATGGAAGGGTGAATAGCACAGGAGTTTTCCATGCAGGGTAGGTATAAAGGGCCTTTGGCCCAGGGACAGAACAGCAGATCAAAGGCATGGAAGGCGGAAGAGGAACACTGATGCATGAGAGATGGCCTCTGATGACCTCAGAGCTAATGTCTGGACACTGTCATGGGCAGAGCTGAGCTAACTTGGGACAGGGATTTGATTGCAATTAATAGAGCCATGTGCCATCCAGGGGCTTGTCGAGACTGGGTGGGGGGCTGGACAGGCAGTGCTGCATCTCACAGAAGGCTCCTGCGCTGGAGACAGATGGGCTTGGGTCTGAGTTCCAGCTCTCCCACCTACTAGGCAAGGGATCTGGGGGTAAATTTGTTGACTTTCCTGAGCCTTTGTTTTACCACCTTAGAATGGGAATTCCTACTGTCTTAGAGGGTTATTGTGGAGGTCTGATGAGGTAATACAAGTAAAGCACGGAACACAGCACCTGGCATGGAATAAAGGACTCTGAGTTCAGTTCCTTGGTGATGAATGTCCATTCATTCAATGGTCATTTGTTCTCAATGGTGATCAAAGCACACTCTTCCTGACTAATGGGGCTCCTGGTGCACTGAGGGAACAGACATCATCCCAGTGACCTCCCGAGTAGATATGAAATGGCTTAGTGCTGTGTTTAGTGCTATGGAGGAATGGATGTATGTACTGGGAGAGCTTACAGCAGGAAATCCGACTTGCCCGGGGGTTAAGAACAGTTTTCTCAAGGAAGTGATACTGGAGGCAGGATCTAGTTAACCATACTGGGGGAGGAGGGGCATTCCAGGTCTAGGGAACAGCATATGCAAAGACACTGTAGAGGGGTGCAGAACAGCCACGAGAGGCACTGAAAGGGGACCCCAAATGAGTTGGACACACCCAACCAAGCTTGCTGTGTCTTCTTCTTTGTGTCCTCTCCTTACCTGGCACCCAGAGTTGTCCCAAGTCCCCTGGACCTCATCCCAGAACACACAGTGGGACAGGAAGGTGGTGATGCCAACTGTGAGGTCCCTGGTGGGGGTTAGCTCCAGGTCAGACTCAGGGACCACGGTCAGATAGTAGATGCCTTCTCCAAAATGCAGGTCCTCCGGGTTCAGAATCCACGTGGACAGTCCATCTGCAAGAGAGAGGGTTCCAGGTCAGCCCGAAGCCTTGTGGAGACTGGGGCTAATGTCATGGGAGAGAAAGACCAAGGTGACTGGTCAGGGGAGCTGACCTTGATGGTCTCCCTGATATCCTAAGAAAGCCCTCTTCCCTTGAGATCTGGAGCAGAGAATAGGAGGCACTCCCAAGTCAGCACGACTGCCAAGTAAGGTAGATGAGGGCTCAAATTCTGACTCTGTCCCTTTTTGGCTGTGTGACTTTGTACCAGTTAACCTCTCTGTTCTTATCTGGCAAGAGGAAATGTCCATAGTGCCCATCCCAAGGGTTGTAATGAGGATTACAGTGAAGTTAGTTCTGTAAGTGCATATCAGTTCAGGGTGTTTAGTAGGTGCTCACTTAATGTTGCCAGATAAATAATACTGATGATAACAATAGTAGTAGTAGTAATAACACCAAAAAATAGGCATTTAATGTAGCAAAAAAAGTTTTTTTTCCCCATGGCTTCTGATTCTCAAGCTTTAAGTTGGTTACCCTCTCCCCACTGCCCAAGAAGCTGGCCCAGTTGATGGATTACCTGCAGCAGCCATTGGCGGAAGGTGAACTTTGGCGTCATAGCTGGTCTCATTGGGGTGGTAGCCATAGCCCAGGCTGAGCGTGAGTGGGATGTCAGGCCTCCAGTGCAGCTGGATCCCCAAAGCTGCACCATCTGTAGTCAGGTTCACCCACAAAGCTTCAGGACTGGTCAAGTTTAACACGGTTGGCTCACTGTGTCCTTTTGAAAGCCGGGGCAGCAGGATCTGTCATCAGAAACAGTCACATCAGGGGTGTGCCGGGATGGGAGTGCCAGTAAGCATCAGGGCTGCTGTGCAGAGCAGGGCAGGGTGAGTGCCCAGGGAACCGAGATCCACTCTGCTGTGCTCATCTTATCAGCTTCCTGGGGCTGCTTATCTTGGTGCTTATGATACCACAGATCTGCTGTCTTACAGTTCTGGAGGCCAGGAGTCCAGAATCAGTTCCACGGGGCTAAGGTTGGCGGGCTGATGCCGTCTGGAGGCTCTAGGAGAGAACCTTGCCTTTTCCAGCTTCTGAGGGTGCCGTGTCCCTTGGGTCAGGGCCCCTCCTTACATCACCCCAACCTCTTGCTTTTGTCATCAGATCAGCCTTTTGTCTTCTGTAGTTAACTCTCCCTGTCTCTGCCTCTTGTAAGGAGCTGACATGACACTGGGCCCACCCACATCATCCAGGGTCATCTCTCTGTCTCAAGATCCTTAACTTAATCATACCTGCAAAGTCCCCTTGGCCACGTAAGGCGGCAAATCCACAGGCTCAGGGATGAGAATATGGACATCCCGGGGGCTGATATTCACCCACCACACTCCTCAAACTGCATACCAAGGACTGGGCTGCATCCGTACGGAAAGAGGACAGACTTTTTCTCATTTGCTCAAGTGTGCTATGGTCATGTTGACGATGGTGTGAAGCAAGTGAAGTGTCTAAGTTAGGAGCACAGGCCAGAGAGGCGGAGAGACCTCTGTTTGGATCTCGGCTCTGTCCTGTATCAGCTGTGGGACCTCCAGCCAGTTAACAGGCCACTCGGAGCCTCTGCTTCCTTGTCGTCAGTAGACCACGTAGACTCATTCAGGGTATTAAAAATGGTATCGCGTACACGGGGCGCCTGGCTGGCTCAGTCGGTGGAGCTCGTGACTCTTGATCTCAGGGTTGTGAGTTCAGGCCCCACGTTGGGTGTAGAGATTACTTAAAAATAAAATATTTTGGGGGTGCCTGAGTGGCCCGTTAAAGCCTCCGACTCTTGGTTTTGGCTCAGGTCACGATCTCACGGTTTGTGGGTTCAAGCCCCACGTCGGGCTCTGTGTTGGAAGCATGGAGCCTGCCTGGGATTCTCTCTCCCCATCTCTCTCTTTGCCCCTCCCCCACCCCCAAATAAATAAATAAATAAATAAATAAACATTTAGTACAAAAAAATCTTTTAAAAAATGATATCACATATTTAAAAAAAAATTTTTTTTAAAGCGGGGGTGGGGGGCGCACCTGGGTGGCTCAGTCGGTTCAGTGTCCGACTTCAACTCACATCATGATCTTGCAGTTGGTGAGTTCGAGCCCCGCATTGGGCTCTGTGCTAACAGCTCAGAGCCTGGAGCCTGCTTTGGATTCTGTGTCTCCTTCACTTTCTGCCCCTCCCCCACTTGTGCGCGTGTGCGCTCTCTCTCTGTCTCTCAAAAACAAATAAACATTTAAAAAAATTTTTAATGATATTACATACAAAATACTTAGCCAAGTGCCAGACACAGAGTAATACTAAAAAATTAGCAGCTATCATTATTCTGCTATTACTAATATGTTAGAAGTTCTCATAACCATTCTCCATTAACTGATGCTCTGTGTTCCCTTCTTAAAACAGACTGATTGATGCCCACTGTGCACTCTTATTTCTGGTGGCCTTCTGTGTTAGACATGGGCATGGTCCACCATGTGCCCCCTTCCAGGAAGGGCCTGCTCCCCACTCACAGACAGGCTCCAGCTGTCAGCTCCTTCAGGGTCGGTCCCAGCTGCAGAGCTCCACCTCGTCTGAGGCACACCCTCCCTGGGGCCACCTGCATCCAGGGGACGAAGAAGGGGTATGAGGCCAAGACTTAGCAGCCTGCTGTGGGACATCTGTCTCATTTGTACATGAGGGATTTTAATTTATGGAGGCGACTGAGTGCTGATATGGAGGGGCCAGTGCCATTGAAAGAATCTGTGACTTACATTTCCTAAGAGGAGGGGACTGCCATGCTATGCAGGGCCACAGGGGTCAGGAGGCAGGGGCAGGCACAGGGGAAAGCTCAGGTCAGGGCCGTTATTGGGATCTCCATGGGAAAGGCACGGCAGGACAGAGTAAGCCATTTTCAGATAGGCCCATTTGGATGATTTCAACAGGGTTGGGACTCTAGGAATGGTCTCATCTGGTGGCCTGGTACCTGGCCTCGGGATGGTTTAGGACAGGGGAAATGTTGACTTGGTGTGTGAGTCAGATAAAGGGGCTTGTTGGGGGTATGGACTTGGGGTTGGTTAGTCTACATATGAAAGGTGTAGACTTCTTCCTCACCAGCAAGATTTTCAAGATATCAAAACATCAAAACATACAAAAAATAATAAGCCTGATTATTATCGTTCTAATGGCTGGTACTTGCTACGGCACAGCCCCTTGAGTTGACCAGATGCTTAACCAACTGAGCCACCCAGGCGCCCTGATGTTTTTGCTTCATTTTAGAGAAAATTGGACATTTCAGAGCCTGCAAGGTAATGGTGGTTAATGTAATGAAAATGATTAAAATTCCAATCAACAGATTGAAAGAAATGTTTCAATTGTACACCCCAAGATTGACAATGATATACATTTATAGTTTTAAGTTAAAATACAACATGTAAGACAGGGTATGGACCATTCTTAATGATTCTCCTCTTTAATCAACTGTTGGTCCCAACCAAGTTGAAGAAGAAAACAGAAGTGACACCTGACTTCTGAAAGCACCCCCAAGTTCTACCTCGATGTTCTCCGACAGATTCTTCACGGGTATGAGATGTCCACTGGGGCTGGTCAGACAGAGGCCACCAACAGTTCCACTGACATCAAAGTGACTTCGGGCTGGGAAAGGGCTCATTGGGAAACTCATCATCTGAAACCAAGAACACAGAGTGCTGGCCAAGGCCCCTGAAGGCTGGAAGGTGACTGCGTCCCTGTGTGAATGACAGGGTTTCCCAAGATGAGATGGACAAGTGGCCCTTGCTCTATGGGGTGAATGGGGGACCCTGTTGTTCTGGCTTTCTGGGTGTGTGTCTGCCTCTCAAGGCTGAGGGCCTGCTCAGACCCGCTAGAGTTGTGCAGCTGCTGGACTGTAAAACCATCTGAGCCTTTTTTCTTGGCAAAGCCAGCGAGTCCCCAAGAGAAAGATATTTGTCTGTCTTTGTTGGGGCTGAAGGAACAGAGAGATGTGCCCTAACTTGGGAGTGAAAAGAGCCCTGGGCTTGCCGTTTCCTAGTTATGGAACGAAGTCCGAAGAACTTTACTTCCAGGAACTAATTGAACCGAGGCTGCCGGGGAAGTTCCACCACGCAGTGGAAGAAGGATGGATTTGGGAGTCTGCATCCCAGCCCTGCCATTTTGCTTGTGGCCTCGGGCAGGTCACTGAGCCTCATCTGTAAAATGGGCATAGTAATATGTGTAATTGAAAGGGCCGTCATCAACATAACTGACAAACAGGCATGCGAGTGCAAGTGCCATAGAAGCTGTAAAGGGCTGCTCCCGAGGAGGGCATTACTGTTGTTACCCTGATGTCCACAGGCTCCTGGCTGGCCTCCATGGAGCCAAGGGAGGAGGCCGCGGGCAGGGTGAAGGTTGCAGAGTGAGTGGCAGCGGTGTGCACAGAGGAGCCCCGCCAGTTCCAGAGCTGTATTCTGGCCACAGGGTGAGAGCAGAGGTGCCAGGAGAGAGAGAGGAAAGTCAGTGTCAGAGGAAGAGTTCTTGCTCTGCAGGGAACCCCAGTATCGCCATTAGAGCAGGCGGCTCTGCTTCAGTCCCCAAAGGCGGTTCTGTACGCTCGTGTCAGTGGAACAGCATGGAAGGTAGCCGACACCCCCCCCCCCCCCCGACACACACACTGTGAGGACAGGGCTTTAGCCAGCTTTGTTTAAGGCCGCACCCCCCTGCCAACAAGAGTGCCTGGCACACAGTGGGGGTCAACACATCCTTTGCTGAATGAATAAGTGAGCTTTGACGTGAGCATTTCTCCAGGCTTAGCTCCCCTACCTACTTGATCTCTGATGTCATGGGTTCCCAGCCCCATCTTCTCTGGCCCTTGCCATTGTCCTGTCTGATTAGACTGGGGACCTGGTTTCAGACCCTAGCTCTGGTCAGAGTGCTGCTTCAGGAAATTGCCCCTGGGACCCAGGAGGGTAACCCTGGCATGGAGAATCGGAGAAGGCTGCTCACTGCAGGTGTCCCAGCAGGGCCTGCAGTGTGGTCCAGCCCTTGCTTGGCAGGGGGAGGAGTGCAGGGTGGAGGGCATCCTCAGGTCCACGAACTCCCAAGGCAAGTGCTCTTGAATCCAGCCCACAGCTCTGGGGAGCACCGGGCTTGGCCAGGCACACCCCGGATGTGGTTAAAGGTGGGCAGGCCCCCTTCATTCAGCCTCCCTGCCTGCATGGCTCCAACATGACCCAACTCTCAGGACTTGTGGGTGGCTCCAAGACGGGGTGTGGACCCAGCCGTTGCCCTCCTACGCTGCACAAGCACCCAGTGTGGGGACTTTCTCTTGGTGAAAAGCCCTCCCACTTCCAAGGCTGGCTGCCTGGGCTCTGCCTGTCACAGGGTCTCAGGATGTGGCTATGGAACGAGCCAGGTCAGGGGACAGGCTGTCTTGGGGATGCCAGTGCTGCTGGTTACCTGTTCGTGTACACGGAGATGGAAGGGGCAGCCAGAGTGGCCGGGAGGCCCCCAGGCAGTGTCCCCAGCAGGAGGGCAGCCTGCACTCGCTCCACAACTCCGAGCAGCTGGGGCACAGTGGCCATCTGGAAGAGGAAGCAGGGGATGCTGCTGTGACCCATGTCCATATGCCACCTTTGCTCACTGTCACCAGGCTAGTGTGGGGCCTTCAGCAGGGACTGGGCAGGGGTGGGGGGCACGCAGAGGTGTGAGCAAGGGACAACACTGCCGTTCATTGAGCGCCAGGCTCTGTAGGGAATGAAGAGTAACACTTGCAAGGATTCCAGCACTTATGTGAACCCTTTTCATCCTCACGACAACTCCGTGAGGCAGGTGCTCTCACTTACCCGTTTGGCAGACAGGGAAACAAAGGCACGTAAAGGATGAGTGACTTGTGGAGGTCACATGTGGAAAAAGGCAAGTGCCAGGACTCAATGGTGAGGCGGCGAGGCATCTGGCTCCTGAGTCTGTGCGCTGAGCTGTCACGCTCTGTGCCTCACTGTGCTGCTCTGTCCACCCACAGCCCACATCTTATTTGTGGGGAAATGGAAAGCCACAGGCAGAGCCATTTTACAGGGTCACCTGGGCTTGGACTGCTGCTCACCCCACCCAAACCCCCAGATGAGGATGTGGCCTCACTGAGGTCAAGGACCCGGGAAGGACTGGACGTTTGCAAAGAGTTCCTATTGGGGCACAAATTACACGTGTGCGTGTATGTGTATGTGTGCACGCGTGTGCGTGCATGTGTGTGTGTGTGAGAGAGAGGATATGACTGAGTGGATGCGAATGTATGTATTTAAGGGTGACGCGAATATAAAGACTTAAGTGTGTATGTATTTGTGAGTATATATGTGATTGTGTGTCTGCATATGAATGTGTGTTTGAGGGTATGTGAGTATAAGTATTGGAACATAAATGTCTGTGTGTGTGTCTGTGTGTGTGTGTGTGTGTGTGTGTGTGTGTGTGTGTGTGTGTATGTGCGCTCCTGAGTAGATGTGACACAGCCCCACCTGGTGAAGGTGATGGGCCTTCAGCTCCATCGTGAGGCCATCCTGGAAGGCCCTTCCCCTGGTGGCCCGTCAGGGTGCTGGGGCCGCAGGAGACAGTGCCACGTCCGTTCTCACTCCAGAGGCTGCCTCTGTTCTAACAGCGTTCTGTGTTTTGAGAACTGGGAGGGTGGACATGTGATCTCACCAGTTGGTGGCTTATCTGGGAGGTGGCGGGTTGCCTCTGTTTACAGGTGAGGAATGAGGCTGAGAGTCGTCATGCACCCAGCCCAAGTCTCAGGGTTTGAAAGTGACAGAGGCAGCATGTGAACTCAGGCTGCCTCGCTCCAAAGCCTGTGCTCTGCCTAGTATACCACACTGGCTCCCAGAAGCTCTGGTCTCTGGAACTTTTCTTCCAGTTCCCCAGAGAGGACTTTAACCTCTGTGTCTCAATTTCCTCATCTGCAAGATGAAGAGAAAGACCCATCTAGAAAGGCTGGTGTGAGCAGGGCATGTGGTACCCAGGAAGCCTGCATCTGGGCTGAAATACCTACCTGGCTGCCGTTGGCCCCAGTAGGGTTTTCCGGTCCATCCCTCAGGGAAGCTGCCAGCACACTGCCCACGGCCTGAAACAGGTCCTTGGTGGCCGCCTGGCGCCTCTGGTCCTCAGGATGGGCCTTAGAGCTCGCTGCCAGCAGAGCTTCACTGGCATCCTGCAGAACCCAGGTGGCCTCCCGCTGGGCTCACCCAAAGGGGAAGGGAAAGCAACGTGAGCCCCTCCTGAGCCAGACCGGCCCCTGCACCATTCCAAGGACAAGGGCTGCAATAGAGGGGAGCAGGGCGGGGAGATAAACTAGGGGAAATCTGGGCCCATTGCACAGGCTGCCTGTATCACTCACTTGAGGTCAGCTTCTCCTTCCCACAATGTGCTCAGTTCCTTCAGGAGAGTACCCTAGTCCATCTCTGAGTCTTTCCAGAGTGCCTTGCACACGCCTAGCTCATAGCAGTAAACATTCCCTAACTGGGGGGGATGGATGGAAGGATGGATGGATGGATAGATGGGTGGTGCATGGATGGATGTGTGGGTGGTGGATGGATAGATGAATGGACAAGACACTTATTCCGGTTTTGTGATTCTGTGTGTATTTGTGTAAATTCTTGCTGCCCCAGTAGTCTGAAAATGCCGCAAGGGTAGAAGCTATGTCTGTGTGACTTGCTGAATTCTCAATGCCTGGTATGTGCACAGTACCTAGTATATACTAGGCACTCGGGAAGCATTTGTTGAATGAATGAGTAAATTAGTGCCTGGATAAGCGAATGGAAGGATGGAGGGGCGGATGTACACAGGTACCGAATCAGTGCCTGCGTATGGAACGGATGGATGAGCAAATGGGTGTGTAAATGGCAAGTGTGATGTTAAAAGCATCGTGGCCTCAGAAATAAAGGTCAGCCTTGCTGGCTCCAGGCTGGAGAATGTGAGGGGCTCCACCTCCTGACAGTAGGTGAAGCACAGCCAGAGTAGCTCTCCCCTCCCTGCTTAGGGCTCCATTTTGAACCCTTGGCTACCATTTCACTGGGAGCATGGTGATTTCATTTGAGTTCTCCAAGAGGCAGACCCTGAGGCAAGGATTGAAGGTGTGGGCAGGCAGAGTGGGCTGGTGGGGCGGGGGTCGAAGAAGAAAGAAGGGCAGGAGCTGGCAGCTGGACGTCAGTGGTGTATTTACGGGGAACATGGGTGGGTTAGCAGCGGGATCTGGGCACACACTTGAGTGTCCCTCAGTGATTAGAGTCAGCTGCTCCCTTGGGGTGCCACTGGCAGGTCGGGGAGTGGGGTGTGTGAGCACCCCGGCTGGGACACCAGAATGAGACACAGGGGCTGCGGGAGGTCGTCTTCTCTTTCTGGGCACCACCCATGCAGGACCCTTGGAAACCAAATGGTGGGAGCTTTGGTGGCCCCGTGACTGAGGCACCGTCGACCTGAGGAGAGTCGCCAGTTACCCACTGCAGAGGTGTGTGTCCCATGGCTTGGCCCGGGTCAGCAGGGGGCCTCATTCACCTGGGCCGTGGGTGTGAGCTCCTCACTGCGGTGGGTCACCTCTCTCAGAACCTGGGCCAGCCCTTGTACCTTCTGCATGTCCCCCAGGGTGGCGGTGACCGCAGACAGTGACCCCAGCATGTGCTCTCTGACCTGATGCAGAGGGAGGAAGAAGAAATGTAATTTCTGTCTCAGAAAGATTTGGGGTCACAGCAAGTGACCAGGCTCATCTGGGGTTTTCCAAAGCCCGCAGACCTCTGTTTGCTTCATAGGTTGTGTGGTGGGCTGAAGAATGGCCTCCCAAAGATGTCCACATCCTAATCTCTGAAACCTGTCAGTATGTCACGTCACATGGCAAAAGGGACTTTGGCAAAATCGCTTTGGAGTTTTAATTAAGTGAGAGGTTCTGAGATGGGAGCATATCTGGATTAACCAGGTGGGGCCACTGTCATCACAGGGGTCTTTGTAAGAGGGAGGTAGGAGGGTCAGAGAGAAGGAGATGTGTGGGTGGAGGCAGAGGTGGAGAATGGGGGGGGGGGGGGAGGAAGGAAAAGGAAGTGAGGAGGGGAAATTTGGGGAGGGAGGGAGGAGGGAATGAAGGGTCTGAAGATGTTGAGGTGCTGGCTTTGCAGTTGGAGGGAGGAGTGGAGAGGCTTCTGGGGACTGTGTCTCCTAAGCCACGGAGCCCTTACAGGGGCCAGGGGCCGGCCTTGATAGCTACACACAAGAACTAAGAATATAATTTCAGCACTTGCCCCATAGAACTTTCTGCATTGATGGAAGGTCCTGTCTCTGCACCATCCACTCACCGAATGCAACTACTGAGCCCTTGAAACATGACCAGTGCAGCTGGAGAACTGAATTTTAAACTGTTTCATTTTAATTCATCTCAGTTTTTCTCTTTTCTTTTTCTTTCTTTCTTTTTTAAATTTTATTTTAGAGAGAGCATGAGCAGGGGAGAGGGGCAGAGGAAGGGAGAGAGAGAGAGAGAGAGAGAGAGAGAGAGAGAGAGAGAGAGAGAATCTTAAGCAGGCTTCCTGCTCAGTACAGAGTTCCCACAACCCCTGGGATCATGACCTGAGCCAAAATCAAGAATCAGATGCTCAACTGACCGAGCCACCCAGGCGCCCCATTTTAATCCACTTAATTTAGCTGTGAGTTCCTAGATAAGCGAGGGGCAACCATTTGGCACAGCCCGGATCTGAGTGAACAGTCCTCTGTGGCCTGCTTCTCACGGCTCACTCAGCCTACCTGTCTGACGGCCCTTCATGGCAGCTGCAGAGTTTGAGCCTGCCTGCTATTAAGTCAGGATGCATCCAGGCTATGGCTTGGATGGAGGAAAGAAAAGGCCAGTGTATGAGGGGACTCTTGTCAGATGTTCTGGAAGGTTAAGTCATGTTTGCCTCTGTGGATCTTCCCTCCTTCCTTGGTCACTGTCCTGGAGGCAGCTTCCATGGAGATGCCCCTGGCTCCTGACTCTGTCAGTGGACTCATGCAGCAGGAGATGAGAGGACTGGAGGAGAGACAGCTAGAAGCTATACTCCCGGTGCCTCCCTGCCAGTCCACTGTGGTTGGTCAATGGCCTCATTCTTCAGAAGCCACTGCTTGTCCCAGGGAGCCCCTCCACGTGCAGCGGCTCCCTCTGGATTCTGTTCACTTCAGGCTGAGCCCCCACTTTTATCAACAGAGCCCTTCTTAAAGTCTTCTCAGTTACCGCATTAGAGTTTCACACCTGCCTGCTGCCAGGACCCCACTTTTTCACGAGGAGACCCTGGGTCAGGCTGCCTAGTCTGTGTGCTCAGGGGACCACAGGACATCCAAATGCAAGTCTACCATGGGTAATGTTCAGAGTAAAAGCAACCAAGATTGAGAACCAGGTGGTGGGTTGTGGGGGTGTATGGAGGTACTAATGTGAATTCGGAAGGGGTGAGAGGCTTGGGAGGGCGGGAGGTAGACTGGGGAAGAGTCAGTCTGCGTTGGAACCCCGTCTTCACCACCTACTTAGAAATGTGGGCCTGGGCAAGCTGTTCAAATCCTCTTTCTCTGTTTCCTCTTCTGTAACATGGATGGGGATCTCACCATTGACCTTGTAGGGCTTTAACGAGGATTACATATCCATGAAGCTCTTGGGGCTGACAGCACCTAGTAGGTGCCCAATAAACGTCATTTATCTATAAGTAATCACTGTGACAACCACCACTTCTTTGTACTAAGTCCTTACCACGTGTCCTGCACCATGTTAAGTACTTTTCTTGCAAACCCTTCAGGGAACCAGAAAAGTCTTTCTTTTCTTCTTCATGCCCAGCAGGTGTATGTGCTACTGTGCGTGTGCGTGCGTGTGCGTGCACGTGCACCTGTGTGTACCTGCACCCACACGTGCCTGCACTCATATAGCAGGCACCAGGAGTAGAGGTAATCGTATGTTCTACAATAGTTGTTTATCGTGTCAGGTTGTAACACACGAAATGGCCATTTTGTGGATTAAAAATGGTCGAATGTTGGTAATTTCAAGTGGTTTGACCTAACCTTATCAGGTAAACGCTATTTATCATCCCCATTTTCCAGTGGCGAACCTGAGGCTTAGGGAAGTTCATTCACCAGCCTGTGACAGTATAGATGGAAAGTGACAGAAGTGGGATGACGTCTAACGTCTGACCCCAACCCATTAACCATATGACTGGGGCCAGGCCGCTTTTCTCCTCTGGCCTCGGTTTTGTCGCCTTTTGACAGGAGGGATTGGAGCAAGACTCTTAAATTCCTTCCTTCCCCAGAAGGCTTTGACTCCAGGAAGAGCAAGGAAAGCAGGTTTCCATCACTTCAGGTCACTTAGTGAAAGGACCAGAAGAGGGAGGTGACATCAACAGCTCAGGAGATGCCAAAGTCTTCTCCACAGCTCCATAAGTTCCACTCCCCACCCCAGACTCCGGGGCCCCAGTGGACAGTGTAAAAGGGGCCCATCTTGAGCACCTTCTGTCTGGCGTCCACGTTCAGCAGCCGCCTGCAGCCCCGCCCCTGGCACTCCTGGTCCAGCACCGATGCCACGGCCCTGGCCAGCTGGAAGAGCCGCTCGGGGTGCCGTTCGCCTCGCAGAGCGGTGGCGATGTTCTCCACCACTGCAGCCTGGAATGCCACATTCTCAACGTGGGTGTCTCCAGGTCCCACCTGACCGGGAAACAGGAAACATGCTCAGCGCAGGGAAGCCCTGAACTCACCAGTCCTTGTTCCAGAATCCGGAGCCTGAAGTCGCGGTCTCCACAAGGCAGGCCAGAGCAAGACGGGCAGGCTTTGCACGTGGCCTGGGGTCTCTCCCGAGGCTGAGGGCAGCTGGGCGCGCTTGTACCCGGCATCCAACGGCCACTGAAACCAAGCCTTGGGCAAGTCAAGTCGCTGCTTCCCCCTCACTGCCCTCCTCATAGTTCCCCCAGTCCCTTCCTGCTCCTCCTGGCCTCTCACCCTTGAAATTTACCCAGATTTAATCCAGTCTCTGCCATGTAGCCCTGGTGGCTGATTTTGGCCCTCCTCCCTTTGGACTCTGATGGCACTGGTCTGACTCATCTCTGGGTCCTCCTGCTCCAAGCCTCCAGGGCATTACTCCAGGGCACTGTTCTGGCCACTGAGATATAAGATCTACAAAGGTAGTGACCATGTTCACAGCTGTGTCCCCAGGGCCTGGCACAGAGCAGGTGCTCTGAAAATACTAGTTGAAGGAATGAATGGATCAGTGATTCATATGGTCATGCCCTTAGCTCTCTTCAACCCAGCCACCCTCTCGGGGAAGTTCAGTTGGGTAACAGGTTTTCTCAGGAAAGAAACAAAGGCTGCTGCCACCTACCTTCACCAGTGCATGGGCCTGTTGTTTGTCCCCTGCCCGATTGGACACAAAAATGACCACTGTCAGCATGAAGTCATTGTTTACTTTTCCAAGTGGCAGATAAACTGACTGGAGGGCAGGTTCAGAGCCACAGTGTAGACAAGAACCTGGTAAATGGAAACTGAACAGTTAGGGTGGCATCTCTAGGCCCTGGGGAGACAGGAAACCTACCAAGTTAGAGCCTGATGACAAGGACACAGAAGCCACAGCTCATAAAGACGTGGCAAGCACTCAACGACTCTGTGCTTTCAGAGAGACGACAGCCATCTATACTGATCCCCTAGTCTCTGTAGGTAATTGCGTGCTGCTATGACTTTGGAATAATTTTACTAGAATCCATAAAAAATTTAAAAAAAAAATTCCTCTTTACAGGTTTACAAAGAAATTCAAGAGGTAAACCAAGTTACAAAAAGGAGGAGGAAGAAGAAGAGGGCAGGAGGCGATCTTAAAAATTATCTCAAAACATCGAAGCTCACTCAAAAGTCACTTCCTGTACAAAGCCTTCCCAGGTTGGTGTATCTAAACAGCGCCCCTGTCCTATGTCTTTATTTACCAACGGTCTCCACCACTAATTGTAACACAGGGAGGTCAGGGACTTGCCCTGTGGAGTTTACTACTATGTATCTAGCACCTGGAAGAGCCTGACGTGTAATAAATGTTTATTGTTGAATGAATGAATGAATGAATGCACATCTTTCCTATCCTTAAAGGAGACCTCCCCCCTCAGTGGAATCACTAATCATTGTAATGTGCAGACAATCATGAAGTTACTGAATTTTAACTCAGAGCTGAGTTTTACATGGTTTCACTTCCCTGCCCCTTTGCTCACCTGTGTGAGCAACCAGTTGGAACAACCAGTTGGAATTAGAGCAGCTAGCCGGCCTCCATCTGGGGGGGATGCAGGTTCGACATGGAATCTACTTGCCTTCCATGAATTGACTCCCTCCAGGTTCAGACCCAGTCACAGCCATCTGAACATCCCTGCATTCCACATCTGCTTAACTGGCACCCCAAGAAAACCACCCTCCTCTGGGTCTCAGGATTGCTTGTGTCCACCTTTCTCTAGTCGAGGCCTTCAGTGGTCACACCTCTGCATATTCTCATCCATTTAACCCCCTCCATGTCTTTTATGCCAGGGCAGAGGTCATTTTGGCCTCTATAGCCATTGAGGAGATATCGATGGGGCCAGCTTCACCTCTCCCTGGGTGTGTGACTGGGTCAGTGTGCCTGGGGTGGGGCTAAGGTGTAGTTGGGGGAGGTCTTCATTCTGCAAACGTCTCTCACACATGGAACCTACTTTTTGCAGTTCCCAGAGGGAGACAGGCCCCTGTTCTGGGAGAAACGGAGCCTAGCAGCTCAGGGGAGAGCACAGCCCTGGGCCAGTACCTGACTCCAGACAGAAGCAGTACTCCAGGGGGCCCAGGGCCGAGGATGTGTCGCAGAAGATGGCGAAGCTTGTCAGAACGGTACCCTCCTCCGGAGTGATGGTGCAGGTGGGCACCTCGGGGGGAGACACAGAGCCGATCACATAGGTGTCCTCCCCATAGGCATGCCCGGTCACTGCTGGGGAGTGAAGACAGAGGGTGTTTGGGGGGCTGTGTGAGTCACCCGAACTCCACCATGCTTCAGGATCACCCCGGGAGCTTGTTAAACATGCAGGTTCCCAGGCTCCTCTCCTGACCCCCAGCCTCAGGCCTCTCTGGAGGTTCTGGGGTGGGGCCCAGCAATCTGCACATCTGACAACTCCCCCTAATGCAGGTATCCTGGGGTCTCACTTTTGTGGGACTCTTTTTTTTTTCTTTAATGTTTATTTATTTTTGAGAGAGAGAGAGAGAGAGGGAGAGAGAACGAACAAGAGGGGGAGGGGCAGAGAGAGAAGGAGACAGAATCCAAAGCAGGTTCCAGGCTCTGAGCCGTTCAGCGCAGAGCCCAATGTGGGGCTCGAACCCAAGAACCGTGACGTGAGACCGTGACCTGAGCCAAATCGAACACTTAACTGACCGAGCCACCCAGGCACCCCAGGATCTCACATTTTGAATGTCAGTTTTTCATCTGTAAAACAGGGCTAATATTAGCAGCTTCCTTGCAATTGTGGTGATGAGGAAGTATATTGGGAAATGAAAGGATTTGCTCAAGATCACGGAGCTAGTAGGAAGGGCCACAGCCAGAATCTAGAAACGGGCTGACCCCACCCAAAGCCACGCTCTTTCCAGGCCTCCACAGCACCGCGAAGAGCCCACAGTTACCTGCACCAGCATCCCTCACCACCTGATACTTCAAAAAGAGTATGTGCCTGGAAGAGCTGGGCATGAAGAGAATTTTAATCGGTTAAAATGAATTCCTTAGCCTAGACCTAACTCAGAAAGTTTGGGGCAAGCCTTGGAGTGTGCGTTTTAAACCAGTATCCCTGGTTGTCCCAGTGTGGGTGGTCCGTGGGCCACTTTGAGAAAAACCGAACCAACTGAATGCATCTGGACGAGTAATCCCCCATTGTTTGTCTTTTTGAGAATCTGCATTTCCCACCTCACTGGCTTGTTTAAGGTGAGAACCACGTGGCAGGACACGCAGATTGCACCAGAATCATCTGTCTCATCCACCCTGCATAGTGCAGTTCGGAGGCGGGAAATGAAGGCACGGAGAGTTTAAATGCCTTGCCGCCAGCTAGAAAGTGGTGGCGATGGGGCTGACACCAGAGTCTGCATGTGGCCCTTGACCCTGCACTGATGTCCCACTTTTCTGGGTTTCTGAGTTTGCCTTGGTTCGCTTTCGGCAGACAGGCAGAACCCATGCTGGGGCCTGCGGGGAGCCTTCTGCACCTGTGGCTCTGATGCGGAGGGCCTGGCCCCAGGTCTGCAGGAAGGAGCTGTTCAGCCGCAGCGTGGACGTGTTGCTCTGAAGGAGGATTAAAGCCCTGGGCCAAAATCCTTGAAGTCTGCAGGCGGGTGGGAGAGGCTCCGCCTGAAAGAGAACACCACCCAGAGTCCCTGAGGCTGCAGCCAGGCTGCTGGACCTCCGCAGGCAGTGGCTCCTTACCCTGGGGAGGCCTTCCAGATCTGTCTCTGCGGCAAAGGCACTTCCCCAAGTCAGCCCAAAGACCCAATTTCCAGCCTTGCTTAGGTGATTGTCTGAGGTCAGTTTCCCTTGAAGGAGAACCTGAGATGGGGGTTCATGGGCAGGTCATTTCCTGCGGGAGGGCCCTTGGGAGAACCAGAGGGGAGAGGGAAGCAGAGTAGGGCACAAAATGAACTAGGCAGGGAAGTGATTTCAGGAGGTGTCCAGCCAGCCTCAGCCCGATCCCACAGGAAGTGACAGCCACACCACAGAGGTTGTCAGAGGCAAGGGGCCTGGGCCATTAGACACCCCCAGCCATCGGTTATTGGCCAGCGGTCACTCCACAGCAGCTGGGGACCATGCACCAGCCTAGTAAGAGGGACCAGGCTGGGGCACCCGTAGCGTCTTTGTGATGTTTCTCCATTGTTTTTGCTCCCTTGCATCCATTCTCCCTTCTGACCAATGCTCTGGGTTTCCTCTGGGGAACACCCCCAACCCCCACCCTCCGGGGTGCTCAGTACTGGGCATGCGACACAGGTCTGGTCAGTCAGAGTGGGTGATTGCCAGTGTCCTTACCTTCTCCATCGAGGTGTCATCTAAATACCAGTTGAACACGGCCCCTGGGGAGCCGTCCCCCATGGTGACTCTGAGCACAGTGTCTTCCCTGGGGTTCCCAGGTCTGCAGTTCTCCTCGCAGCTGAAAGGGAGACAGAACGCAGTGCAGAAGCTCACTTAGGCCTCCTGGGCTGGTCTTTTGTCCAGTTCTTCTCAAGTCCTTTGAGAAGGTGGCACAGGGCCTTTCTTCTGGTGGAAGATGGAATAAAGGCAACCCCTGCCCCAACCCAAACCAGGACCTAGTGTTGGTCAAGGAGAGGACTTGTGCCTGACCGAATTCCCACTTCATTCAGTGTGCAGGACAGTGGTGTGGAACGTGCATGAAGTCCAGGGTCCTCAGATCCTGTCCCTGTCTCTTGGTTTTTTTTAATTTTTTTTTTAATGTTTATTTATTTTTGAGACAGAGAGAGACAGAGCATGAATGGGGGAGGGGCAGAGAGAGAGGGAGACACAGAATCGGAAGCAGGCTCCAGGCTCTGAGCCATCAGCCCAGAGCCTGACACAGGGCTCAAACTCACGAACCGCGAGATCGTGACCTGAGCCGAAGTCGGACGCTCAACCGACTGAGCCACCCAGGCGCCCCATGTCCCTGTCTCTTGTGAACAGTCACCTTGTATGAGTCACTTAAACTCTCTGAGCCCAAGTTTCCTCACCTGCAAAATGGGGAGTTAAGAACGATTTCTGTGACTCCCTCTAGCTCCAATAATAAAGGAATACTGTGGTTTTATTGCCTGCGTGCCACAGGTTATAAATGATTTGCATCGTTACTCCCTCATCCAGTGCTTACCACAACCCTAGGAGCCACATGTTAGAATCCCCTTGTCAGAGCCAGAAAACCTGGCTCATGGAGCTGGTGTGATTTGTTCCCGGTCACACGACTCTTGAGTGGGGGAGGGTAACACAAACCAGCATGTCTAGGTTCGATTCCAGGGCCTTCTCTATAGCATCCCGCTCCCTCCCTTGAGCCAGTGAGAGATCCCTTTGGCACCTGCCGTGGGTCCAGCCCATCCCCGGGACCTCTCAGTTGTAACTGCATAGCAGCTGGCAATCTCCCTCCTGTCTTCATGTCTGTCCTAACACCGGTGTGCTGGACATTCTCTATTTGTCCCCACAGCCTGCTCTCCATCAAGTCCGTGGCCCTGGGCACTAGGAGGCTAATCTCTGTGGACTGTGTCACCCACATTCCTGTGCCGGCTGGCTTCTGCTTGGGTCCAGCAATGGGAGGCATTGGCTGGGGATCAGAAGGTAACAATGGGAGGGCGGGAGGGTATTTATTCACCACGGTCCCTGCTCCTTAGCAGGTGGGCTGCTGTTGGCAGTGGCTGTGCTCCTCCAACCAAGCCCACAGCTCCTGTTGGGGGCCGCCTCCCCTACAGCTGCAGCTCCCAGGGTTCCCGGGACACCATCCCCCTGCTTACCTCTGTAGTCCTCAGAGGGAGAGTGGCTTCCTCCTGTTGTAGTCCTGCACTGTCATCCCTGGCTTGTTCCCTTATCCCTGCCCACGTCTCTCTGTCTGGGCCCCACCCGATAGACCAAGCCTCCTTCAACCTTCACTTTGATGCAAGAGCTCAAGCAATTTCCCTGAGCCCGCTCCTGCCCTCCTCCAGCCTGCTCTCCACCCTGCTGCCACAGCGTTCCGTACTACGACAGATCATGTCCCCAGCCTGCTTACAACCCTTGGGTGGCTTTCCAGAACTCTTCAGAATCATGTCTATTTATAACCCACACGGTCCCACCAGAGCCAGGCCCTGCCTGTTCTCCTCGTTTCTTCTTGCCCCTCTGTCCCCCTCCATATGAGCCACACCAGCCTCTTTCACTTCTGGCTTATTCTGTGCTCCTCCCTTTGTCACCCATATTCCCTCTCCAGCCTCCCTTTTGCTGCCAAGTTAATTCCTCTTCCCCCTTCACATCTGGGCTGAGGAAGCCTTCCCTGCCCTGGCTCTTCGGTCAACGGTGGCCGAAGGGACATCATTGCTGCGGGAGTTTGCTCTCGTGCCCCCACCTGACTCGAGGCCTGAGTTCCAGGGGTGCAGACACGTAGAGACACTGCTCCTCCCGGTTCTCCAGCTCCCCGCCCCTCCAGGTGGCCAGGCGCAGGGTGACAGCGGAGCTGGGTGGTGGCAGGCAGGACGGAGGAAGCACCAGCTCCCCCTGGTCCACACGGAGCAGCTGCCTCTCAACACAGTAGCTCCACTGGGCCCAGCAACGTCCTGAGAGAGAGGGGCAAAGGCTATGATCATCCAAGGACGCTTCCGGTCTGGGTTTTTAGAAGAAAAGAGTCATAGATAAGAAAAGCAGCTCCAAAGAGAGAGTTTGATTTTTAAAAACACTCTCACTTGCAGGGTACAAGGATGCCACTGCAGAAGGATGCTTCTGGGGAAATGAGCCGCCCTTCACCCTGACCCTGAGCAGACCTGCAGGGTCTGTCTGCTTCTTCGGCACCAGCGACCTGCACTGAGGACAGGCAGGCATATAGTAGGGGAGGGGGGCGGGGATATACAGCTCTGCCTGGGGGAGCATCCAGGACAGCTTCCTGTCCCTGGTGTACCTCTCATACCACGTGGAAACAACTGTCCTAAACTGTATGTCCCTGTGGGTACACTAGGCATCCAGCGGGCCGTTCTCTCCATGTGGGAGGACACACGCCATCTCCTGCTTTATGATACTGGCTCAGTAAGTCTCTATCCCTCGCCCTTCATCTGTGTTGATCGATGTTTACCCATCAGTCACCTTGCTCCCCCTGCCCCGAAGTTTGGTAGTCATTCACGGGATGTGACCTAGGGTCAGGCCATCAGCTCAACCACCCAAACTGTATACCTGTATCCTCTGTGAATTCAGGTAGTGAAAACTAATATTCCAAAGAATGTCCTGAGCACCTACCAGTGGATATCAAAAGCCTCTACATTTTATATGACTTGACCCAGTTATTCCATTTCTTGAAATTTATTTTTTATTCTCAAAACTTACTTCTGAAGGTAACCACAGATGCAGATAAAGGCAGAACTACAAGGATGTTCATTACAATGTTGTTTATATACGGGCAAATAATTCCGAATAACCTACGTGTCCAAAAACAGGGTACCAGTAGATAAGTGACCATACATCAACTTTGACAGTCTATTCTGCACTTACTCTCTTATGAAATCAAGATAGAGAAGATACCATGGCATTAAAATATGGAGGATGTATTGTTCAAAGAAAAAAAAGCTCATAAAAATAGTAAGTGTGATATGGATGGCATTCATTTCCAAAAGAATGTGTACGTAGCTAGGATGTATCCCTATAAAGCAGGACAACCATTTCTAAGAAGTGGGTACTGGCGCTGTCCTCGTGGTTTGTCAGAAAATGCCTCCTCGCTTCTAGACTCTCCCAGTGACATACCCAGCAAGGGCAAGGAGGTGACAGGAGGGATCCACCCAAAAGGGAGGAGTTGTTTTGTTTTGTTTTGCTTTGTTTTTAGCACTGATGTTGTTTGTGGGGAAAATAAAGCCTATTGACTTTTAGGGTTAATTCTCTCAATGCATCTCTGTGTTGCTGCCTTTAGGGCTCCCTCTGCCTTGGTTTGCCACTGCTTTCCCCCAACCCCACCCCACCGCCCCCACCCCACACCCACCACCTCCCATTTCCATGGGATTTTCAATCTCTGGCACATGCAAAGCACACAAAATGTCAAGGATAAGTAATGCCTGTGTGAAGATTTAAAAAAAAAAAAAAAGCAAAGCTGACCTCTATCCATTACTTTGTGGTGAGATAGGACAGTTCCAGAGCTCTAAGGCCACCTACCGCATGACCACTGGAAACGTAAATCCTTGTCCCTGTCTGGCCAGCCCAGAGTCACGGTTGTGAAAGGATCCACATACTGGCCAGGCTCCGCGTACACCTGCCTGTCCCCTTTCTCTCTCTGCAGAAAAAGCAGCTGGCTGGTGAGATGCCCCTCCACAATTGGTACCCTGCCTTCTTCCCCACAGCAGTCTGTGCCAAGGGTAGTCGCAGCATAGGGCACAGAACGGAGACAGACCCTATCTGATCCACCTGGCTCTCCTCTGGAGATGGGTCACTGGGTAAGTAACTTTAGTCTGAACATGGGCTCAGTGCTGAGTGTCCATCATGCTTCCAACTGTTACCAGGGCCTGTTCTGGGCCAGGCCCCATGCTTGATGCCTAGAGATACAAGAATAGAGACCTGGGCTTTGCTCTTCAGTCTAGGAGGGAAGATGGACAAAGAAACTGATGACTAAAACACAGAATTCTAGCTGCTACAGGAGAGGGGGGCCCAGAGAATTATGAGAACGTGTAAGACGGAGGCAGTAGGTTGAGAACATCTGCTCCTCTGAAGAAAGTTTGATAGCATTTGATGCCTGGGTTGCTGCGGATTAAGTGAGAGAAGCTAGTGATGTCCTTCCTCTTTCGTCTGGTGCAGAGGAGGACACAGAGCTGTGACCTCTGTAAGGTGGGCAGCCAGTGTCAGGACAAGCTTCCCCAGAGAAAAAGACTACGGAGCTGTTGTGAAAGAGGAGGAGTGAGGGTGAGCTGGGCAATAATGGAGTCTGTGGGTTCTAGGAGGAGGGATTGGCAGGCATATGGTGTGTTCCTGGAGTAAGTTCTGGCAGGACCTATCAAACAGCTGGGCCTAAAGGGCTTAGTCTGGTGTAACAGGAGGCTACATGGCAAAACTCAACCCCTTGTAGTGTCCCATGGCCTAAGACTAAAACCCAAACCCCTGTCTTGGCACCTAAGACCTCATGTGATCGGGCCTCTGTCCATCTCTCTGTAATCTCCTGTATGTTCTCCCTCCCCGCCCACAGGCCTCAGGACACTTCTAGCCTCGGGGCTTTCATATCTGTGCACCCAGAAAGCTCTTGTTCTGCTTTCCAGCAAGGCTGACCGTCTTATCTTCAGGTCTCCACCTGAATGTCCCATTCTACGAGGCCTCATCCGATCACATTTGCTAGGCCATGCTGTGTTGGTTGTCACTGCACCCTGTTGCTTGTAGTTACACTTACCACAATTCCTAATTACATGCTAATTTGTTTGGTAATTTCACCCACTAAGCTCCAAGAAGGCAGGGGCCACAGCTGTTTATTCACCTTTGTGTCCCTAGTCCCTAACACCAAGCCTTGACATTGTAAACGCATAGTCTTTGTTATTGAATAAAGTACGTGCATGGACAATGTCAACAGCAAGGAGTCGGGCCTTAGTCCTGCTGTAAAAACTGAGGAACATGGGCCTGCTTCCTCATTTAAGCATTAACAGCTATAAATTTCCCTCTGAACATTACTTTAGCTGCATCCCACAAATTTGGATAGATTATTTTATCATTAACACTCAAATATATTTTAATTTTCCTTGTGAACTTTTTTTTTGATCCTACTGATTTTTTTTTAAGTGTGCTCTTTAATTTCCGAGATGTCTAAAAGGTGTGTACGTATCCCAGATATCTTATTACTGATTCATTATATAACACTGTTCTGGTTGGAGAACATGCTTTCTGTGATTTCAGTCCTTCTGGATCTCTTTTCAAATGGAAGAAACCTCCATGCCTCCTAGTACTCTGGCTATTAGCACCAATAAGCCAAAACTCAAAACTAAAGCAGAGTTTTCAGATATCTTTTTCTCGTGAGGTTAAGTGTTTAAAAAACAAAACAAAACAACTCACATTCTTTCTCTTGGCATTTGTTCCAGATGGTTCTCGCACACTGGAAGGAGCTGTGAACACAATGAGAACAGGCGTCAGACTTTGGTAGGTGTTTATAAGGTTACCAAAGGGCAGAGTCAGAGGGTGTGCTGAAGATGCCCTGGGGAGATCCACCTGTCTTGGAAATGAGTTAGGGAAATTTGGCAAACATTCAGGTCATCAAAATGGGTAAACACCCAAACCATCATGTCCACCACTGGACTGAAGACACGTCTTCGGTTATTAAGAAAGAGTCAGGCAGTTGCCAGTGCAAATAAAACACGAGATTTAGAGATCAGCATGTGGCTGTATGCTGTTAATGTTTAACTACCAGTTGAAGGGTGGGGATGGGGAGCCCTGATATGTACCATTTACTACTTCTGGTGGTGTTTGTATTCCCACGAAGGCAGATTTCAGGCTACCGAGCTGACCTCAGTGATTATAGAGCAAGAGATGCACAGAACCAGCTCTGGCAAGCTGCTAGGGGCCGGCCTCAGCACACCACAGTGTATTTCTGGGTCTTCCTGTTGGCCTCTTACTGGCTGTGTGAGCCCAGGCAGGTTAGTTATTCTTTCTGGGTTCCTCACCCACGACAAAAGGCAATCCCTATCCTCAAGGCTCCAGGAGAGCTGACTGCTGTGTTTCTATACCATTGCATTGTAATCTGTGTACGTCTATAAAGAGGGTTAGTATAGCAAGGTAAAAGAAAATGGAACATGTACACTCAGTTGATATGCCCTGAAAAATCATCGAAATGTGAATATGCTAATGTCTAGTTAAAGTGTAATGATTAAGACAGGAATGTATTTTATCTGCACTGGCAGATCCGTGGGAGTCATTAGGCTCTCGTGTCCTGGTTAACATCTGGGTACTGTTGATCTTTACAAAATTCTCTCCCAGTGAATTCTCATTCTGAGAACTCTCACTTTGAAGGTCTATAAAATTATGTAAAGCAAAGCTAAGATGCCAGACACAGAGATTCCTTCTTAATCTTAAGGCAGATGGGCCAATAACCCGGAAGGAAGAAATCAAGAGAAGTAATTGCTGCCTCTGATCCTGCCATGAATTAGCTGAGTGACTTTTGGAAAGTCAGCTCACCTCTCTGGGCCTCACATTCCATAAGTGGAAAAGGAGGGCTGTGGACAATTGCACAGACATCTGATGGTTTTGTCCCCCATCCAGGCATCCGTGCCCCCTTGTTTTGGTAACAGCACTTACGGGCGATTCTTTCCCCCCGGGAAACATCCCTCCCCTGCTCTCAGTCCTTGGTTTGGGTGATGCCACCCCTACAGCATGTTCCAGGTGGGCATGTGATCCTGGTCTCCCCAAACTGAATACCACTTTCCCCTGGTCTCAGTACTGGGTCCAGGAGGGAACATGAACCAAGCTTGGACCAGTAAAGGGGGCCTCAGGACTTGGGCTAGAAATGTCAGCAAAGAGGGACTCCTTCTCCCCTAGGGTTAAGTAAGGATTGAAGCCTGGGGCCATCTTGCTACTGATGGGAAGAGGGAATCAGAATAAAGCCAACATAGAACCAAGAGATGGGAAGAGGCAGATTTCTGACAATATTGAGTGACTGGATCTAGCTGTGCCTAAACCCTGGACTTTGCCTTTCCATTTCTTTCTTTCTTTCTTTCTTTCTTTCTCTTTCTTTCTTTCTTTCTTTCTTTTTCTTTTTTTAATTTTTTGATGTTTACTTATTTTTGAGAGAGTGAGACACAGTGTAAGCGGGGGGAGGGGCAGAGAGAGAGGGACACAGAATCTGAAGCAGGCTGCAGGCTCTGAGGTGTCAGCACAGAGCCCTATGTGGGGCTTGAATTCACAAACTGCAGGATCATGACCTGAGCCAAAGTCAGACGCTTAACCGACTGAGTCACCCAGGCGCCCCTGGACTTCTCTTTTTGTGAGTTGATAAAATTTCCCTTTGAGTTGAGCCAGTCTGAACTGCTTTTCTGTCCCTTACTACGCAAAGAGTCCTGGCAAACACATTTGCTGTGGACTTTAAGCTACTGTTGGCTGCCTACCTACCAGCCATTACCCCACCCTTCTTCTTGGCTGCCAGAATCCACCTTCTCCCACAGAGCTGGAGGTGCTAGATACTTGCTTCCCAGCACCCCTTACAGCCAGGGTGGATACTTGCTGGATACTTGCTTCCCAGCACCCCTTAGAGCTAGGGTACATGACCCTGGCTGATGGCATCTGAGGAGAAGAATGCTGGGGACTTGTGGGGAAAACTTCCCTCCTAGTAACAAGAGCTACACAGGGGGAAACGGGCTTGTGCAGCTGCTGGATGATTCTGGGTTGACCTGCGATGTTTGGAACCGCAGCAGCCATGTTGATGAGATGCAACCCTATGGGCAAAGCAGAAACTCTAAGGGTGGCAGAACAGAATAGCAGACTGAGCCTGGGTCCCTGCCGGTGACACTGGACCGCTGAACCAATCCTGGAACTACTTACCTCCTAACTTCTCAGTATGTGACATCATAACGACCAAACTTAAAGCCACCTAGGTTGGGCCTCCTGTTGCTTGGAGCCTAAAGCAGCAAACTCGGATGTTTTAGAATTCTGTAACAGCGGTTGAATGTTTTACTGTGTACATGACAGTGCTTTAGAGTAACCAGAGAATTCTTAAAATCTACAGAGCAAGGTAAGCATTCAGAGCTCTGTTTTGAAGAGTCCCTCCCTGGATCCCGAGCAAGTGCAATGACCCAAACTGCTGGTCCTGAGTTTTATAGCCCCTTGCAGAAATTCCTTGCCTGAAACAGTGATGCTTCCAATTTCCAGACTCAGGTTTGAGAAGGCATTCCTCACCGTCACTGTGACCAGAAAGGTGCCTGTAATGCAAAAGGTAGAGACTTAAGGGTGTTGCAATAAATTGTTTAACTTGTGTTGAGACAGCTCTCCCAAGCTATGCTTCCTGGTCTGCTGACAGCGGCATTTGAATCTTTCATCCTGAGCATTTAATGGACCCCTGTTGTATACCAGGCATGGTGCAAGGCTCTGGGACACAGAGGTGAATGAAACATGGTCTTTGTCTCCAAGGTCCTTATAGTCTAGTATGCTTGTAGGAGACCAAGTGCCAACCATGGCAAGAATTGGCACGGGGGCATGTGGACATGTAGTAGGGAGTCACTGCACTGATCATGGTTCATGGCAAGGCTAAAGCTAAAGTTCAAAGGAGGAGTAGTGCTCATTGGTCAGATTAGAGAGGAGATTCCAGCAGAAGAAAGGACATGACAGGACTTTAAAAAGACTGAGGAGCAGAGAGGGGAGAGAAGGATTTGTAAGATTCAGGGTATGTGTGTATCCCACCCTCCTCCCTCATGGGGAAAGGTGGTGGGTGCTACCTTCTTTTCTCGTGCCTAGAGAGGAGCTCATCAGAGGGGACCCTGGGAAAGGTGGATATGTGCTCTTTCAGATCCGGGACCCCCATGGACAGGTTCCTTTCTCGTACTCTTGAAGGATGGTCTATGACGGGGTGGAGTGAGAGGGAGAGTGGGGGCAGGAAACGGCTGCATTCCTGCGTTTGGAAAACTACCGGTAGCTGGCCAAAGAAAAGGTGAGAATTTTCTGAGGACCAGATGTTTGTCTTGGTCCCCTCCCCAACTCAGGGACCTAGCAGGGGCCTCAGAAGCCCACAGAAGCTCCTGCAAGAGGCAGCTGCAAACATCTGCTGGGCTGGCGACCATTGGTTGGCAAGCAAGGCTGGCCAGGACCGGGCCAGCACTGACAAGTGAGGGTCTTCCTGCCCTACCTGGTGCCCTTCCCTTCCTCTTCACCCCCTTTATCTCATCCAAATCTGTTTTTCTTGTGGGGAAAAGAAGACTACTTACCATCTAAGAGTGAGCCAAAACTTCACAGGGCATATAGAGATTTTATCTATTATCCCCTGCCAAGCGGCTTTTGTAGACAACAATAATTAATTTGCATTTGAATTATACCTATATAGTGTGTATGTTTTCCATTGTCATTTCATTTCACTCTGGATTCCTCTTGTTCCAAGCTGGACCTTTGATACCTGGCAAAGTTGTAATGGTTTTCTTCTCAAATCTGTCATTTAACCTATCTCTTTTGCTAAATCTGCTGCTTGAGGGCACTGTAGCCCTACCCCGGCACAGTATTTCCACCTCTCTTACAGACTTCTGAGATCCTTGGCGGGGAAGGTAGGCAGGGTTCTGGGTGGGCTGGGGACTCTGTGACCCTCATCACATTCCTGGCTGCTGACTTCACCACATTGCCCTGAAGGACTCTCTGTTCTCTCCAGATTAAATGCAAATGTCTCCTCTAGTCTCCTCCCTTGGTGGTGCCAGCCAGTCTGTCACCCTATCTCTATTCCAGCCGGCATCTTGACTCTTCCTCTCTTGTCCCTCCCTCTCCCACCCTTGTTTTTATCTCTCGCTCCCTGAAGGGCATGGACTGCAGGTCCCCCCTGAACCACACTGTCCTCTAGAAATGATGGAAAAATTGGAATCCTTCCAACTCTCCTCCAGTGGTTCTCAGTGGGGGAGATTTTGCTGCCCAGGGACAGTTGGCAATGTCCGGAGGCATTTCTCGTTGTACTTAGGAGGCTGGCGCTACTGATATCTAGTGGGTAGAGGCCAGGCATGCCAGTAAACACCCTACAGTGTGCAGGACAACCCCCACAGCAAAGAACGATCCAGCCCCGAACGTTAGAAGTGCCACAAGTGAGAACCCCTGTGACTCTAAGCTCTGAGGGCAGATCAGATGTCTCTTCTTATTGTATGCCCCAGGCTGGATGCCGTGAACCCCATTTGTGTTCAGGACACACAGACACAGGCTGGCGGGACTCTGGACACTGAGTCGGGAAGGAAAGAGGAGGGAAATTTGGGAGGAGACCCACCCACCCCAAATACCTTCAAGAGGAACTGCCACAGGGTAAATCCCAAATGGTCCCTGGAGACTCTCTTCTTCATGGGAGAAGGTTGCATTGAGTCCTGCCACTTCAAAGGTCAGCCTCTCCGGTGCGCCACGAGCCACCGAGACGTTGACCAGTAGGTCTTGTCCAAGCTCCAAGTGGTCAGAAGCCCAGGAGGCCCATAGCCCTGACAGAGGCTCCATGAAGGAGACTGTGATGTTCCGGGAGGGTGCAGAAGTGGTGTTGCTGGTGGCTCGGATCTCCAGGTGGTGCATCCCTGGGCCCATCCTTTGCTGGGCTGCTCTGTCCAGGGTCAGATTGTAGGGTAGCAGGCCGCTTGGTGTGGTGAACTCGGCCAGGGTTGTATTACCCAACAGCACAGTGTAAGTCACCCCTCTTCCTATGTGGGGTGAGAGATATTTAAGAATGTTGGCAACAGCCATGCAGTAGATTGTACTGAGACGGTTGAGACCCAAGCTCCAAGGTCAGATTCTGGACATAGACATGGAGATGATATAGCCATAAAGACATGCAGAAGGATAGGCCCACCCCCAGGTCTTAACAGTGATAATCTCTGAGTACGGGGTTCATGAGCGATTTTTCTTTTTGAGTCCTCTCTGATCATCTGCATATTCTGCTCCGTGCTCTGCGTGTGTTACCCATAAACTTAAAGGTTTGTAATGAAAATATGAGGACATTTTGTTGACAGGTTTGTCCTTGGAGGGTGGAAGGCTAACACAGGAGCGTCTCCCGAGGCATGGCTGATTTTTATGCCTGAGAATTAGCCTCGTCTTGTCCTAAGCAGGAGCAGGTGAAGTCATTTCCTTCCACCTCCGTGGAAGACCGCCTCAAACCCCGCTCCACGGGAACACTCAGCCTGTTCACCTTAAGATGCGGCTCCCTTATAGGTTGGGGCCGGCTGTCCTACCTGGATGCTAAATACCGTGGTTGACTCTAAAAATCTGGTTTGAACCACCAAATTAGGATTCTTTGCAACAGAAGCCAAGCTAGGGTATTTCTTGTTTGAGCGATGACGATGCTAATGACGATGAGAAAGACAATGATGATGGTACTTTCTGACACTCATGCTTCCTGCTCCCTCTCCCCACACTTGGCAAACAGTAGGCAATTATGTTTGTAGGATAAAAACATAAATGAAGGATTATTTTAGGTTTCCCTGGTGCACATAGCAGCCGTCTTTGGCCAACAAGCACACCGAGACAGAGAGGAGCCCCGAGGTCTGTTTAAGGACCCTGTGTTTAAGCTCCATCATATCTCTGCTGGGTGAGGCTCCAGGAGCTGTGAGGTCGGACTGAGCCATGTCCTCACCTCTGCAGCTCTGTGCCACGCGGTTTAGCCCAGCAGGCTTCTGTCCGGATGTCAAACCAGACCTGTGCCTGGGATAAAGATGCTGCCTCAGGTACGGGTGGGTCTTCGTTGGTAGGGTCTCTACTGAGAAGAGGGATGATATTCAGAATGTTTAACAACTGAAACTACATGGGTCCCAACCAAAGAGGATGGATGTTGTGATAAATCAGAATGAACACTGTGACCAATCAGAGTAGATGCTGTGACCAATCGGAAAGGACGCTTTGACTAATCAGAATGGACATGACCAATTAAAATGGCCTCTCTGACCAATCAGAGAAGAAACTGACCAATCACAAGGGACACCAGCCATAACATCTGCTATGGCTGTGGCGGTACGTGTTGCTCCGTATCAGTCCTGTTTGGGGGCAGCATCATTGTGCCAGGCTGGTCAACGCTGGCCTCACTGAGATGGGCTCAGGCCCAGCTGGTAGCTCTCCCAGTCCTATTCAGGTTCCCTAACAAGGAGTGACTTGGAAATTCTGTTCTGATGGGACTGTGGGTAAAGAAGGGCATCGGAAGGCAGAGAGCTTCACTTAGCTTACTAGCCTTGTGACTTCAAGCCAATTTCTGAACCTTCCCTCCATTTCTTCATCTGTAAAATGGAGATAATAGTACATACTGGGTGGGCTAGCACACGTGGAGTACTCAGACCAGTTCCGGGCACGCACGAGGTGATAAATAAGTTGAATAGCTAAAAAACTAACTGGATACATGAGTGCTGTTAGTATTTATTAAAGCCTGGGAGTTGGATGGATAGATCTGGGGAAAATCGAGGTTGCTTTGACCTTGACCATTTCTGTAGACTCACCTCCATCAAGTACCACCTGAATCCACAGAGGTTCCCCGAAGACAGTGCGGCAGAGAGGGCTGGCTCCCAACGTCGACAGGCCGGAGCACCCAGTCACGCTGAGCCTTCCCGTCTTGTCTCGTATTGTCACGTGCTTCTGAGCCATCACATGCCACTCACTGGTTGTGCACTCGGCAAACACAATAAATTCCCCAGGGGCTGTGAACTGGTGGGTCACGTTGCTGCATAAACTGCCAGCAATAGTTAGTGTTGGCCATGTTGGGGACACACAAACACATGCATTCACACACGTGTGCACATATGTACTCACCTACCTTGCACCTCCCCTGCCCTGCAAAGATAAACAGGTGAAGAAAGAGATGCTACGTGACCAAGCCCTTGGTGTTCACAAAGGTTACGTTGAGATGTCTAGAGCAGGTGGGAGTGGAAGAAATAGCAGTGACCAATCAGGGAGTTGAATATTCGGTTACACGTCCTTTTTCTGCCATTTATTCCCTCTGTGGCTCACATAAATCCCCCTCGTCTGTAAAATGCTATGCCCCAGCCTACCTTTCTGAACCATAGTTTCCCCATCTGTAAAATGGGGTCACATTCCAAATGTATCAGAATGATAGATGCTTGGCTTCTCATTTCGCCGAGGGAACTGATTGAAAATCTCCAATGTGGCCCATAAAGACCCACATGACCTCCCTTCTTGACCTCACCCCCATCTCCTGCCACACCCCTCCCAGCTGTATGTCCGCTCTGCCCTCTTTTCGGTTCCTGGAATGTGCCACCTCCCGTCTGCCTCAAGGGCTGCAGGTGTGCTGTTCTTTGCTGGGAAGGCTCTCCGCTCGTCTGTCTGCTCACACTCATGCTCTTCCTTTGGTGCTCAGCTTAAACATCACCTCCTCAGGGAAGCCCCCCTTAGATTCCCCATAAAGGCAATGCTGTAGCTCGGCTGCTTCTCCTGGGTGACACTCATTCCTTCTGTGCTTGCTCTGCCACTGGCATTCTTCCCCGCTAGGTCGTCTGCACAGACGGTGTCTGTCTAGATCTCCGTTATAAATCCGGCACCTAACACAGCACCTAGCATGGAGGGCGTGCTGACAAATATTTGACAAATGAGCATATTTGTGAAAAGGCTTGCAAAACAGTAGCTGGATTTTTGGTGCCTGCCAAGAGTGAAGCCACCACCTGTCTCTTCCATTGATTACGACTTTAGGCAAAATTCAAAAAGAAACTTGGTGAGGACTCTGAAAAGTAAACAACAGCAGACAGATTGGGGAGGAAAGCCCAGGCTTTAAGAAGTACCCGTAAAGATGGGACTTTCCTATTTTGTGTCTTTTTTCTTTTTTAATCTCCTTTATATCTTGGCTTTGTCCCTAGGGTACATGTTTGTGACCTAGGGTCATGGAACTGCACAATGAATGAAGAAAACAAAAACCCCAAGAGAAATCCCCTCTGTTTAGCCAAGAGAACCAGGAAAAGAGACCCAGTGAGTCTGAGGGCACAGAAAATAATACCTGGTTTTGTTTTGTGTCATTTCTCTTTTTTTCTCTTTTGGCCATGCCCTAGGCTGTTCTCCCTCTTGGAGCTGCACTGACAGTGTAGGGTGATGCAGACACCTAATTCCCAAGAGAAAACCCATCTTTGTATCCAGAGGAGCCGTGAAGAGAGATGTGTGGGAGCTGAAGATTGTCGGGGAGACCCTGAAAATGAGAGATGTGGAGTGGAGGGGCCCCCACTTCCATGAACAACCCAGCACAAACTATGAGCTCACTCACATATTATGCATGTGCAAAGTAGAGCCAAAGACACACAGCCAAGGCTTTGTTTGAGTCAGACTACAACATAACACCATCCTGAGTGTCCCATGAGTGGGGCCAACCCAAACAGGTTTGGAAACGACACCAACATGGGAACCACCACTCACAGAAGGCAAGTCATAAAGTGTGGTCTGAACCTAACCAGGTGGGTTGCCTGCTAAAACAAAACAAAAATCTATTTTCCAGAGGATTTTAACTGGATCCAGAGTCTCAGAACCTACTATCAAAATGTCCAGAATATAATCCAAAATTGCTTGATGATACCCAAAGAATGAGGAAAATCTGACCCAATCTCAAGTGAAAACATAATAGATGTCAGCTTTCAGGTGACATCAGACAGACTTGGAATTATCAGACAGACTTGAAATCAGCCATTTCAGCCATGCTCCATGACATAAAGGTAAACCCTCTTTAAATGAATGGAAAGCCAGACATTCTAAGCAGAGAAACAGAAACTTTTTTTTTAATGAAAATTTTAGAAATAAACAGTATCTGAAATAAAAAATTCACTGGATGCTTGCAATAGCAGAATAGTGATGACAGAAAAAAGTCAGTGAACTTGAACAAAGAGCAAGAGAAAGTATCCGAGCTGAAGAAAAGATTAAATAAATTGACATCTTAATAAAATATTAAATTTTCAAAAATGAGTAGAGCATCAGCAACCTGTGTGACAATATCAAAAAAGAAAGCAGTTGTGTCATGGGAGGACCAGTGAGAAGAGATAGATCGGTGTAGAAAAATACACTGAAGAAATAATGGGTGAAAACTTACCCAGTTTGGCAAAATACATACATGTAAAGATTCAAGAAACTCCATGGATCCCCCACAAAAGGGGAAAAGTTAAAACCATGCCCACACATACAGTAATAAAACTGCTGAAAATCAAAGGTAAAGAAAAAAAAAATCTCAAAACAAGCCTGAAAAATGACACATTGCATATAAAGAAAACACCGATGTGACTGATTGTAGATTTCCCTTCAAAAGCATGGCAGTCAGAAGACAGTGACAACATCTTTAAATGTTGAAAGAAAAGAATTGTCAACACCTAATTCTATATCCAGCAAAAATGTCCTCCAGGAAGTGAAGCAAAATAAAGACGTTCTCAGGAATAAAGAAATCCTCTAAGAGAATTTGTTTCCAAAAAATCTACTATAAAAGAAGTGTTTAAGGGAGTTTTTCCAGCAGAAAAGAAATGATACCAGAGGGAAACTTTGAATTTCAAGGGTGAAGGAAGAACACAAGTAATGGTAAATATTATGGTAAATTCATAGACTGGTAACATTTTGGTAAATTCAGGCCCCTCGTTGGGCTCTGTGCTGACAGGTCAGAGCCTGGAGCCTGTTTTGGGTTCTGTGTCTCCCTCTCTCTGCCCCTCCCTGGCTTGTGCTTGCTCTCTCTCTCTCTCAAAAGTAAATAAACTAAAAAAAAAAAAAAAAAAAAAAAAAAAAAGAGATTTTCAATATATGTAAATGTCCTACATATGACAACTATAATATAGAGGAGGGTGAGCAAAGGGACCTATATGCCAGTAAAGCTTCAACATTTTAATGAAGTCAAATATGAACTCCATATAGACTGTGAAAGGTTGGATATGTATATTGTAATCCATGAAGCAACTACTAAAAAAGTAATAAAAAGATCTATAACCAAAAAAGCTGATAGATATGTTAAAATGGAATGCTAAAAATATTCAAATAATCCAAAAGAAGGCAAGAGAGGAGAACAGAGGGAAAATGATCTTATAAATGATCTCAACACACCAATTGTTGTGCCAGATGGGATTAAAAAAAAAAAAGTCTCAACCATAGACTGTCTATAAGAAGTCCACTTTAAATATAATGATAAGGGGGCACCTGGGTGGCTCAGTTAGTTAAAGCAGCTGATTCTTGGTTCCAGCTCAGGTCATGATCTCATGTTTCATGGGATTGAGCCCTGCATTGGGCTCTGCACCGACAACACAAAGCCTGCTTGGGATTCTCTCTCTCCGATTCTCTCCCTCCCTCTCTCTCTCCCTGCTCATGTTCTCACCCTCACTCTCTCTCTCAAAATAAATAAATAAACTTAAAAAAAATTTAATAAATATAATGACATGGATAGGTTAAAAGTAAAAGTATAAAAGTTTCACCAGCAAACACTAATCAAAAGGATGCTGAAGTAGGCTCTAATAACAGACCACGTGGATTTCAGAACAAGAAAACACTAACTCTTTTCAGTCACGGGAAGGATGGTTTTGAATAGCAAAATCTGGGCTGTTTTTCAGGGATCTTGCTGGGAAAAGCGACTCATTCCATTCCTTGAGCTCTCCTGCCAACTGAAAGTGCTCAGGAACGAAAGGCAGAGAAACGGACTTTTCCTGATTTGTCTCCCAGTGATCTCACTGGAGGCAGAAGACAGCAAAGTGCTTTTAGAAACTGCTGCCAATAAAGGGAAGATCTGCTCGGAGTACAAAGCAACGGAGGCAACAACCTAACATTTTTTGATGATCCTACGAGCCAGCAGTGCCATTCCTGGGTGCAAACCCAACAGAAATGCAGCAAAGACATGCGCTCCAATGTTCACAGCCACATAGTTTGTAATCGTCCAAAGGGGAAACCACCCAAAAGGACTACCAGCACTAGAAAGGAATAAGTAAAGCAAGGAATATCCATGTGATGGAATGTTCTACAGAAATGAGAACAAAGAAGTCACAGTTATACACAACAATATGGATACATCTCAAAAATGTACTGTTGAGAAATCAGACAGAAAAGAGAATACACTTTATGATTCCATTTATAGAAGTTTCGAACGGGTCACACTGATCGACAGTGGTAGAAATTGGTAGACTTGGGGGCCCCGGGAGGACTCTTGGGAGACTGGTCATATTTTGTTTCTTGATCTGAGTACGAGTTACATGGGTGTAGACATTTCACTTTGTAGAAGTTAACTGAGTTGTATCTTTTTGTGCAGTTTTTTGTACATATTTATGCCTCAATAAAAAGTTTAAAACTTAGTCTAAGACACTGCCACTGATTTGCACATGCTGCTTTGATCGTTTACATTAATGGGATGTGGCTTTTCTTTAAAAAGAAAGAAAATGGGGAAGAGAGCTCACATTTTGTATCTTTGCTCAGAATGTCCAATTGTTAAGAATACCAAGGTCTGTACCATTTTGTTAATGTCACTCACAAGTTGCTAGCCAGCTTGGTGGATAAAGCCACCTGACCAAATTGGGCAGTGTGGTAGAATGGAAAGGGTAGAAAGCCGGAAGTAAGGTCTCCAGAGCTCCGTCAGTCACCTGTGATGACTCAACCACTCTGAGTCTCAGCTCCCTTGTCCATACAATGAGGTGAGAGCCATTCCTGGCTGGGTCGTTGTGAGGTTTAAATGAGACCATGGCTGAGTACCTGGTATGTGATAGGCTCAAATATTGTGGGGTTTTGTGTGTGTATGTGTGTATAACAGGATGGCATTTATGCCACTTAGCCTCTTAAAAATAAAAGTAGTATATACTTCTGTAATATTAATATAATGGCAACAATTACCCATTTTTAAGAATCAACTCTGTGCCAATTATTTTCTTCTTTGTAGTCCCATTTAGCCCTTAAAATTACCCAGTGACTATTAGTAACTTGCAACAGTATTAACAATCACAGATCATGTAGCCAAATGGCCTAAATATTCTTAAGTATCCTCTGTAGTGGATGTGAGTCACCCAGATTCTGCACTTCAAGGCCGAGGTCTGCCCCTCCCCAGCACTCTGGTGTGTTAGTGGCCAAGGGCTCACAGATGAATCCATCTCCAGGAATTCCCCTTGGCCAAAGGGAGCAGCCTCCCCCCCTCCTCCCCTGCAGGGTGCCTTCCTGCATCCCATGGCTGCTCTGTGCCAGAGCACTGAGGTTCCCACTCTCTTGCCTCAGTCCCGTCAGGTCCCGGCTCTAGAGTTCTCTGTGGGGATGGGAAGGGCCTGTGTTGCTAGTGCATCCCATTGTACCTTCTGCCCCTGCTCCATCCTGGAACCCCCCTCCCCCGGGAAACCTGCTGTACCCCAAATCAGTTTCCTGGTACCCAACCTACATGTTCTCCTAAAAACAATTTCTCCAAACTGGCTGGCATATCAAGGCTCTTTATCAGCAGACTCCTTTTGAGTTTTCCAGCAGCATCTTTCATTTTCCCCCACATACCCCGAACTCCTGCTGTAACGCGAGGTGCTCGCAGTTACCTGAGGAGGCCACGCCCCTTCACATCCCTGTTGTCCCTTTCTCTACCTCCATAGCTCCTGCCTGGTTCCCCCGAAAGACTTCGGTCCTTTATGACCATAACCTTCCACATAATTCCTCTGAGCTTCCCAACATCCTGTGTACATCTAGGTCCCTCTAAATTTTGTTCTGTCTTACGAAATACCGATTTCCAGGGAAGCGGCCCCTCCAGATTCAGCTATGTGTGGAGGCAGCTCTGAATAGACCCCAAAATGATGGCAATCCCCTGATCTGTCGGTAGGTGGCGCTGAGACACCCAACGCTGGACAAGGACAAATTTCACCTTCGCAAATTGGTCCAGGAGGCACACAATAAATTACAGAAACGTATAAAGTTTCCTACAACAAACAGTAAAGCAAAACAGCTTGACATTCAAATGAACACAATACATCAGGAGTGCAAGGCAAGAAGAATCTAAAGGAGAAATCCTTTGACTTTATTATGTTGTTTCTATTTCAGATTGGATTCTCCATTAGCTCATGTTGTTTGTCTGCTGTAGAGATGAAGTGGCCCATTTAGGCCTTAGCTTATCATGACTTAAGCAAAAGTAGGATGCCGTACAAACACATAAAAGCACAGCGACATTCACGCAAGGTATGTGACTTCTGTGAACTTAAAATTCATGCCATTTTTAATATTCTAGGTTGAGTGCTGAGGCTGCTATTGCGATAAGGAAGCATTGGAAATGGATCTCCCAAAGTTAACCAAAATGACAGAAGAAGCTGAGTATTTTGGCCTCACCATCCAGAGTTGACTAATACTAGCATTTTGGCTCATTTGCTCCAATTCGTAGCTGCTGTTTGTTTGTTTATTACTGGAATGTCTTTGTGTAACTAAAGGTCTTAGGGCTACAGACAGTCGATTTTGACGAATGCCAAATGCAAGTTGTTTAAAATTTGGGGGCCGGGCGATTGTATAGCTTAGCATTTGCTGTTTTTTCATTGCCATGGTAGCAAGTAGGAAGAAACCTGCACAACAAGGTCATGGGTATTTGTATCACTTTTGTAACATTTTGTAACATTTCCCCCAAAGCATCTTCACATGTAATTTCTCATTTTACTCCACGAAACAAGGCAGCCACCAATATTAATGAGACAGGGAAGGGAATGGAAACCCAAGACCAGAAATTGTCTCACACACGTTAGCAGCAGCTGGGATTAGAACCTTAGCTTCTGGACATGCCATTTTACATGGCGGCACAGCACAATGTCTGAGGCCTCAGAGGACTGTTGAGTGTGAAACTTTCCCTCACTGGGGCAGAATTGGGCCAGGGACAGGGCTGGCCCCTCTTGGCCCCACCCAAGCCAGGGCTTCCAGCAATGCTGAGCATGTGCAGGACTGGATTCAGAACCTCTAGCTCCCCACAGGGTAGAACTGCAGATGTTTAGGGTTAGGAAAGGGGCTTACGAGCCTCCATTATTTCCCTGGGGATTCATGTTGAACTGAAGACCCCTGTAAGAAGCCCCCAACCCACTGAGGATCTGGAAATTCTGGATCATTCTGGGGGCACCCAGAATGGAGCTTACCCCAGGCCCACAGTAGGACTTGGAAATGTTATGAATTGAGTTCAGCTGCCATCAGGCCGGGGAGGTTCTGCTCTCCTAGAGGATGCAGAGTATAATGCCTTCATGCCGTGTAATCTGCCAGGGGCTTGAGGGCCTCAGCTTTTATGCCAGACAGTCCTGCCTTGTGTCACCATGTTGCCACTCACAAGCTGTGTGTCTTGGGCACTGCCACTATACCTCTCTGAGCCTCAGCTGCTTTGTCCATGAAAACAAAATAACAGTTGCCTAGCTCAACACTGTCCAATAGAAGTACAGTGTGAGCCACCCATGTGTATGTTCTAAGAGCCACATTGAAACAGTAATACATAAAATTAATTTTAATAATTTATTTTCTTTAACCCAATATATCCAAAATACTTTCATTTCAACATGTAATCAATATTTAAAAATTAGTGAGATACTTTACATCTTTTATGAGAGGTTGGTGAGGGGCGGCTGAAATCTTCAAAATCCCACGTGTGTTTTAATTAACAGCATATCTTAATTAAGAGCTGCCACATTTCAAGTACCCAATAGCTCATGTGGCAAGTGGCTGTTCTGCCGGATAGCATAGATCTAGCTGATAGGGTTTGTAGTGAGGACTAAATGAGATTATATGTGAAAGCTGCTTGGCTGGACTGTTATGAATATTGCTACTATTATTGTTTATTATTCTTGCCAACAGAAAACATTCCCACATCCATGCGAGCATCTTTTTCACATCATTACCAACTCCTTGGACAGTGACCCAGGAGAGATTCTACATAGAACAAAGCCATAAGGACCCAGCTCTTCAAGACTGTTCACGTGGCCTCCGTAGTAAGAAAACCTGTGCATGCCATTTCTGTATGTATGCCCCTTTGTACTGTGGCTCTGCCATTTCTTCCATCAACAGGTGGAGTCTCTTTCTCCACCTGTTGAGCCTAGGTGTGGCCATGGAACTTGCTTTGGCCAATGAGACATTAGAAAATGTGATACGTGTAGAGATTTTTAAAATGCTTGCACAGTAGGCCTTGTTCTCAGTTGCTGCTAGAAACCCTCTGCCATGATGCCAGTGAGGCTAGACTAGCCTGTTGGGTGATTATTATGCAATACATGCCCCTAGCCAACACTCAGCTGACCACCAGACATATACGTGAGGACTTCTGAGGCCATCCACCCCCAGCAAGGCTGGCCCAGATAAGCAAAGCCACCTAGCTGACCCAAAGAACCATGAGGAATAATAAATAATATTGTAAGCTACTAAGTTTGGGGATGTTTTGTTATGCAGCAGAAGCTGACTGATACATCCTGACTCAAGGCTCAGAGATTCCTCTTACCTGGGAGGGTAGTAGGGATCAAAAGTGTGGCCATCTCCTGTACTAATTATACACGAAAGGTTTCCAATGTAAGGAGAGAGGAGCCATGTCAGGGAGATGGTGACATTGTCAAAGGTGAAACTCTCATTGGACACCGTCAACTGTAGGCCTGCAGATCAAAAAGGAAAATGCTATATGCCATCACAAAGCAAAATTGCATGCTTCTGTTTAAAACATACTCTCTTCTATCCACCTGTCCTTTATCTTTAGGTGGGGCTTGTAAAATTTTTATAATTTTATTTTTACTTTTTTTAATGTTTATTTATTTTTGAAAGAGAGAGAGAGAGAGAGGCAGGGGAGGGGACGGGCAGAGAAAGAGGGAGACACAGAAGCTGAAGCAGGCTCCAGGCTCTCAACAGTCAGTACAGAGCCCGACATGGGGCTCGAACCCATAAACCATGAGATCATAACCTGAGCCAAAGTTGGACGCTTAAATGACTGAGCCACCCAGGCACCCCTGTTTTTACTTTTTAAAGTTCTTTTAAATTTTATCTTTTATTCATAGGTAATACATGACCAAGGTACAGAATTTGAAACGTATAAAGGGTATAGAGTGAGAAGAAAGCCTCCCTCCCCTGTCATCTTGCAGTGTCTGCAGAGGCAATCATTGTTACCAGTATCCAGGGTCACCTTCCAGGGATACCTACACATTCTAAGCACAGACATACTTTTCTGTTCTTACAAATGGTTCATGCTGTGTTCACTATTTGGCATCTTCCTTTTTTTTTTTTTTTTTTTCACCTAGTATATCTTGGAGATGGTTCTGTATAAACTCAGAAGTGCCTTGTTCTTTTTTTTTTTTTTAATTTTTTAACGTTTATTTGTTTTTGAGAGAGATAGAGAGACAGAACGTGAGCAGGAAAGGGGCAGAGAGAGAGGGAGACACAGAATCCGAAGCAGGTTCCAAGCTCTGAGCTGTCAGCACAGAGCCCCATGTGGGGCTCGAACCCACGAACTGTGAGATCATGACCTGAGCTGAAGTCACACACCCAACCAACTGAGCCACCCAGGTGCCCTTGCCTTGTTCTTTTTAATAGCTGCACAATGTACTCTAATTTATTTAACCAGGATTCTATTGATTGTCTAAATGTATTTCATCATGTTTAAAAAGACAAAAAAGCCAAGCACCTTTAGGAAGATCTACTTGGCTAAGGTGGCCAAAGATTCATTGTAAGCCATTTCGTGCACATTACATTTTACAAAACCTGAGCTTTCAAAACTGTTATGGAGGATCGGGAGGGGCATAGAATTTGCTGAGGCTTCACACAGCCCCCGGCTAATTTGCACAGCAGAATCTTTCAGTTTCTGAGCACAAATGAAGAAGGAAAAGATAGAAGAAGCTGAATGCACATCAAAAGGACTTTCCAGAGCTAGTCGGAAAGTCTTCATGGTCCTGATTCATAACTGCCTGAGGACACGCAGGCAGCAGTGAGACCTTTCTGGGCACTGTGGCGGGGGGGGGGGGGCGGGGGGGCACGGCAGTGGGGGGACTGCCGGATAGAATCTCTCCCTTTACAAATCAGAAACACTGTGATTAGAGCACACCGGTTCACATGGGGGCCGGATATTTGAAATCAAAATTGGGGCAGAAAATTTGGTCCGGGGTCGCCAGACCAATACACCCCCTGGCCTAAGCGATGCATTTGTCCAATGACAGCCACACTGTGACTGGCAGATCTCCAAAGGGCACCCTTTGTCCATTAGCAAAACCACCAACCGGAAAGCACTGCCAAAACACGTGGCCTCTTCTTCCCAGAAAATAGAATGAAGACGTCCGGCTCCCTCTTACTCCACCCAGGCATCTCCAAGACACTAATGGCACTGGTAAAACTTGTCCCCTTCTCTCTGTAGTACCCCCCCCTTCCACACCCATGGACCCTGCTGTCCTGGATCGTCCCTGGGGACCCCAACATTCCCTGACTCGCTCTTCCCCTTCAGAGCTCCCTGCACCGTCAACTCATGTTCTCAGTGGAAAGTGTGTTGTGACTGATTCCCTGGACGGTGGCAGAACGTTGCCTTAGGGGGAAGCAGAGCTCTCATACACGGTTAGTAGGCGTGCAAATCAGCGCGGCCACTTTGGAGTGTAATTTAGCAGCATCTTTGAACATTTAAGGTGCACATACCCTGTGACCCAGCATTCCCTGTACTAGGGACCTCTCCTCTAAACAGAATCTGGCACATGTCAAGATATACGCACGAGAATGAGTGCTGCAGGGTGCACCTAACAACAGAAAATCTGAAGCAGCCTAAATGTCCGTCAACAGGGGACTGGTTCAGTAAATTTTGACATGATCTTATGATGGGATACTATGCAGTCATTAAAAGAATAAGGTAGTGACTTGGAGAGATGTCCAGAATATATTATTAAGTAAAAAAAAAAAAAAAAAAAATTGAGCTGTAAACTAATATATTTTAAATAATTATAACTTATGTATCTACACTCATACACAGCCATGTCTGAAAACAGTTTAAAAAGCAGGGAAGAGGGGCACCCAGGTGGCTTAGTCAGTTAAACATCCAGCTCTTATCTCGGCTCAGGTCACGATCTCACGTTTCATGAGATCAAGTCCCATGTTGGGCTCTGTGCTGACAGCTTGGAACCTGCTTGGGATTCTCTCTTCCCCCTCCCCCCTCTACCCTGTCCCCACTCATTCTCTCTCTGTCTCTCTCATAAATAAATAAACATTAAAAAAAATAAAGAGCAGGGAAGAACTTATAGTAAACATTTAACAGTGGTTTCCTTAGGAGGGGTAGGACCGGAGAATTGAAGGGAGGAATTCTTCTTTCTTGATTTATGACAGTTTTATAAATTGTGATTATACCTGTTATTTTTAGATCTTTCAAGTTTTTAAAACTTCATGTGTGATCTAAAATGCAACCTATGGGCAGGGCAGGGCGGTGACCCAGGTGGGTGTGGGGTCGGGGAGTGAGACATCTTTTGGCTTTCTTCTGTCAAGCAATGCTGGCCTTATCTGATGTGTTTGTTGGGCCACTCCAGGAAACTGAACTTCTGGCTTGATGGCTCATTTCTGCAACAGGAGCCTCAGACTCTTTACCCCAAGAGGCCAAGCTGGGTGGGGAGGTCAGGCTGCAGGGCACGAGTGGTGGGTGAGGAAGTCTTAGTACACAGATCGACGTCCAGGGGTGTCTGGTCCCAGTGCTCCAAGTGGGGCTGGACCTGGTGTGGAAATCGGGAATTCCCATGGCTAGGCAAGCTGGGGACTCACCTTCCTGGCACTCGTACTGCACCCACAGGTAGCTGCCCTGGGTGGGGCACAGGTCTCCGAAGTAGGTCCCATCTGCGGCCACCTGGCACACCTGCAGCCCTTGGCACTGGCCTGGGAAGTGCCCGAATCCCAGAAGGAGCAGGAACAGCAGGAAGGACAGAAAGGGACAGGTTCAGACAGAGATGAATGGCCTCTCATTCATTCATTCACCCACCTTCCATCCCACAAATATGTCCTGGTGTCCACTGAAGACCAGGCAGGGGCCGAGGTCCTAGGGGGAGAGAGAAGTAGGATTCTTTCTCTCAAGCAGCTCAGGGGCCAGCACAGGGGTTCTCAAATCTTAGAATATGCCAGAATCTTCTGGAAGGCTCTGAAAGATAGAGATTTCCAGGTCCCACCCCCAGTGCTTCTGATTCAGTGGGTGTAGATGTCAGCTTAAGAATTTCCTTAGAATTTCTAGAGGCACCTGGGTGGCTCAGTTGGTTAAGCATCTGACTTCAGCTCAGGTCATGATCTCACAGTTAGTGAGTTCAAGCCCCAAATCGGTCTTACTGCTGTCAATATAGAGCCTGCTTCAGATCCTCTGTCCCCCTTTCTCTGCCTGTCCCCTGCTGACTGACACACTCTATCTCTCTCTCTCTCTTTCCTTCCCTCACTCCCTCCCTCTCTCAAAAATGAGTAAACATCTATGAAAAACTGTTTACTTTTCGAACAAGCTCCCAAGTGATGTTGATGCTGCTGGCCCTGGCACCCCACTTTGAGAACCACTGGTCCAGTAGCATCCAGTCACATGGCCTGAAGTAGGAACTTTCATCCTGAGAACTGGCAAAGAGGGAAAAGATGAGGAATCCTGTCCAGGTGCCCACAGGAAGGAGAAGTGTGGAGAGCCCAGGCCAGAAACTTCAGGTCACCTGCCGTCTCTCCCTCCTGCCCATGCAGATGAGTTACATGCCTACACAGAAGCCTGGGAGGAGCGACAGGTGCGTGAGGTGCCCCAGGATGTAGGAATGAGTTCCCATTTCCCGCTGGCTGTCAGCTGGATCCGCCCTTAGCTCTAAGAGGCCGTTTTCCAGTCCTTGCACGTGGCCCTCCATTGTTATCTCAGAGCCAGCAATAGGTGTCAGACCTGTCTCACACTTAAACTCTGATTTCTCCATTGGCCACGTCTCTTTTCTGCCTTTAGCCAGAGAAGGTTCTTTGCTTTTAACGGATCATGTGGTTAAATTGTGCCCACTTGGATAATCCAGATTAGGAACCGTAACTACATCTGCAAAGCCCCTTTGCCATGCAGATTAACACATTCACAGGCAAGGTATCTCATCACACCCAGAGCCCCAGGGATTAGGATGGCAAATCTTGGGGGCCATACTTCTGCCTTCCCCAGACAGGAAGACATAAGAGGGCAGAGGGCTTTTTATCCTGTGTTTTCATCCTCTCTCTGACTGCAGCTCCCTCTGAATAGGCCCTCCCTCATGGACCTCGCTCCCACAGGGCAGACTCCACCATGATTCTAGCCCTTGTGGGATGGCCCTCACTTCTGGTTTTGGTGAGACCATCCACTCAGGTTGTCCCTCTGGCCCTTAGGGGTAGTGGTGACTTTCCGCGGCTGCTTGTGTCAGGGTGGTATCATTATCCCCTGTTTGACTTCTCAGCACTTCCATGACTGGGCAATCAGCTCCCTGCATTAAATTCCCTCTGTTGAAAGACCTAACATGATTTCTGTTTATCTAATGGGACTCGGCTTGATATACCCCTCAGAGTTCTTTGCCCCTACTATGTGCATCCACAGCCGTGTACTTCACTGTCCAAGAGAATGGGAGCATTTTGTTTTGTTTTTGTTCACTGCTGTATCTCCAGCACACAGAACAGTACCCAGCACCTAGCAGGTACAAAATGAGTTTTGCATGAGTAAATCCAAAGCACCTTTGCTCTCTTCTGTTATGGCATGGAGCACAGTGCTAGGCCGTTGCTTGTATTCATTATCTGTCTCCCCATTAGACTGCAAGCTCTTTGAAAAACAAACTGTTTGATTCATCCCTTTATCCACAGAGCCCAGGATAGAGCATGGTATGAGATTGGGCTGAACGAATGTTTACTGACCAACTGGCTGAATGAATGAGTGAGCCTGCCACTTAGATACAAACGGATCCCCCCAGACCCTGCCCACATCTGTTCCTCTGACCTCTCCCAAGAGGATGCAGGGTTCCCCTCCAATTGCTCTCTGGGGTGTGGCTGCAAGGTTTGGAAACTTGCATCTGGGCCTTTGGGGAAATAGACCATTCAGCTCCCTCCACACCTCCATGAGGGAGGCACATCTGTCAGCCCATCCAGCCCAGGCCTTTCCCGCTCAGAGGGGCCACAGCCTCAGGAAGGCCAGAGCAACAAGGAGAGTGAGTGGGAGTCACATGGCTGATGTCAGTATTTCCTTCCCCCACACCTGCCCTGGGGGGCCAGGGACAATGCGGGCCAGATATGGTGGGGAGAACAGTATTTCCTTCCCCCACACCTGCTCTCAGGGGACCAGGACAGTGCAGGCCAGACGTGGGGGGAGAAGAGCAAGTCGCTCTCCAGGGAGAGGGAGCATCTTCCCCAAGTCGGGGACGAGGCCGCTTGGCAGGTTCTGAGAATACAGGGCATTCCTCCTGGAATCTTCACAGGGCCTTTGGGTGGAGGCAGAGGCCCTCAGGGAATTGCCGAGAGATGTATGTGGGGAGACTCAGCCTGAGGCCCCAGAGCTCCCAGCTTGGGCACAGACTATTGTGTCCTCACTTGGCCAAGAAAGCAACAGACCGTCTGCCTTCCTGGGACCCTGCAGGCCCAACACTAATAACAGCGGAGAGGAGGGGAATCCCTACGTCCTGGACGATAAAGGTTTCTAAGACCTTTGTGTCCCCCAGGAGGATGCAGGGAGCCCCTGTAATTTCTGAAACTGAGCCCTTGTCACCAGGCAAATGCAGCTCACAGGCAGATTTAATGTGATTTAGAGAAACAAGGCCATAGAGAAACTCTCCCACATGGACAAGAGATGCCACCACGACCGTGTGTTTCAGCATTATTCACAATAGCCAGGGATTAGGACACAACCCATTCAACTCTCAACAGAGAAAGAGATGAATTACGGTGTAGTTATACAATAGATGAAACGAACTGGTATGTGTATCACTGTGGATAATACAAAATTCAAAGTCACGTCATTTTTGTAATGAGGAGACATTAAGCAAATATGGAATAATGTCATCAGGATTTAACAACAATGGGTAGGAGGTCTATGGGAATTCACCGAAATATTTTTTTAAGTTTATTTATTTTGAGAGAGAGAGGGAGAGCACATGTACACACACACACACACACACACACACACACACACACACACACACACGTATGTGTGAGTGGGGGAGGGGCAGAGAGAAAGAATGTCAGTCAGGCTTCTCAATGTCTGCCCAGAGCCTAATGCAGGGCTCGAATCCACGAACCGTGAGATCATGACCTGAGCTGAAACCAAAAGTAGGGTGCTCAACTAACTGAGCTACCCCGGTACCCCAAAATGCTTTTATTGTCTATATGTTTGGAGTATTTAGAAATTTTTAAAAATTAAATAAGAAAAAGAAAGCGGGACGCCTGGGTGGCTCAGTCAGTTCAACATCTGATTCTTGATTTCCACTCAGGTCATGATCTCATGATTCATGAGTTTGAGCCTCAAGTCAGGCTCTGCCTTGACAATACAGAACCTGCTGAGGATTCTCTGTCTCCCTCTCTCTCTGCTCATTCGTACATATTCTGTCTCTCTCAAAAATAAAGAAATAAACAATTTTTTTTTAAGAAAGAAGGTGGGGTTCCTGGGGGCTCAGGTGGTTAAGCATCCAACTTTGGCTCAGGTCATGATGGTTTTTAAGTTTGAGCCCCACATAGGACTCTCTGCTGTCAGTGCAGAGCCTGCTTTGGATCCTCTGTTCACCTCTCTCTCCCCCTCCCCAGCTCATTCTCAATCTCTCTCTCTCTCTCTCAAAAATAAAATGAACATTAAAAAAAAAAAGCAAGCAAGCAAGCAATGTTTCTTGCGACCAAGTGGAGTGGGGAGAAGAATGCCCCCCTGGCCCGCAGGGGAGGGTGTGGCATTGGGTGAGGAGGCGAGCCCTGGCCCCCTTGCTTCCCTGCATGGTGCTGTGGGCAGAGACGGCCCCATTTTCCTAATGTTGGAGGCCCAAGGTCAGATGTGAAGATGGTTCAAGCCTTCAAAACACTTTGCTAGGCATGGGGCACCATGAGCTGCCTTGCCCCCACAGCCAGAGCTGTCCTTGGGGCCTACCTGCCACTTCGTCCTTGACGCTGAGCCAGCCGCATCCCTCCTCCAGGTCCGAGGGCCGCGCAGCATCCTGGATGCAGTAATGGGGAGTTTGGCGCCCGTAGAAGGCATCCTGGATCTGGATGACCTCCCCTGAGCCACAGTGCATGGTGACATTGAGGCCGTCACAGGCCAGACTCTGGCCAACGCCTGTGACAAAGGGAAGGCGACACTTAGGGGGAAATCATGGTCACGGTTGGGCAAGTGCCTGGCTGACGGGGAGGGGAAGGGTGTCGGGGGTGAGGGCTGAGGTGGAGGGACCCGGCAGGAGTGAGAAATAGACGGGGGCGGGCGTGGGAGTGGCTCTGGAGCCAGACTGCCTGGGCTCAGGTGCCACCAGCCACACACTGGCTGTGTGCTGTGCAAATGCCTTAGCTTCTCTGCGCCCCTCAGCACAGGGGAGTGTCCGTACTGCACCCCCACAGGGTCTTTAAGAGGATTACGTGAGTTCATACATGCAGAGTAAGAGCTGTAAGTGGCAACTTGAGTCTTTTCTGAAAACAATGCCTGGTTCGTCACAGATGCTAAACAAGCACCTGTTGAATGAATGAGTGACTTGGGTGCATCTTCCTACCAATCCTAGAAGCTGGGCGACTGTCCTCCCCGGTAGGAACATCAGGCTCAGGGGGGCCGCTGTGCCGAGACACCCTCCCCCACCCCACCGCCTCCAGCCCGGCTTCTGGCATGTGGTCTACATTCAGTGAACGTTTGTTGGAAAACAATGACTTGGCTCAGGTGAGCACAGCCAGAAAGGAAACTCTGGATCCAAACTCCGGCCCATCTGCCTGGTGGGAACACCACAGGGTAGAAGATGAGACCAAAAATCTGTGTTAGTTTCCTACAGCTGCTCTCTGTACAAATTACCACCAAATTCATGGCTGAAAACAGTGCAAATCTATCATCCTCTAGTTATAAAGGTCACAAGTCCAAAGTGGGTCTTCCTGGGCTAGTATCAAGGTGTGGACTTCATTCCTTCTGGCACCTCCAGGGGACAGTCTGCCCCCGAGGCTTTTCCAGAGGAGCTACAGTTGTTGGACTGTGACCCCTTCTTCCATTTCCAAAGCCAGCAGCAGCCGGCATCTGCCAGTCTCTCTCTGACCACAGGCAAACCTGGGTTCAGGTCTTACCATGGTCACTTCCCAGCTGTGTGGTCTTGGGCAAGGAGCTTACCCTTTCTGAGCCCCACTGTTCTTAGCTTTATCACAGGCCTCGCCTCAAACAGCAGAGGCGCTTCTATTATGAATAAATGCACGCGAGTCTGTTCTTGGAAGTGCTGCTTGGTGCGTGTTAGCTGTTCATGATGTGACCTTGTACCAGTGGCTCCAAGGCCCTGGGGCTGACAGATTCTGAGACAGGTTCTTGAGTTGGGGTGCACAAGGGGGCGAGGCACTGGGGAGCTGTGATAAAAAGAGAGGGAAGTTGTATGACCCATAGGTCCCTGAAGCTCCAAGTTTCCAAAATCGGCCAGGCTGGAGAAGTGAACCCTATATGGCACCTGTTTAAAACCAGACAGGGGAAAGGAGGCACGGGGCCTGTAAGTGCCCAAATCCAGAATGGGCCCTAGGAGCTGGGGTTCTTCACTGAGGGTCTTGGGGATAGCGAAGGGGCTGAGCCCAGGAAGCCTGAAAGCTTCCCTTAAGCCTGGCTTGAAAGTCAGGGGAACATGGGGTAGCTCAGTTCCAAGACCAGGCCCCTATGCCAGGGTCCCTGCATGGCAGGCAGGACCCATCGTGGGGCCATGGGTCACTCATGCCGGGGCTCTTACACGGAGTCCCCAGGGAGGAGTTCCCAGGGCACAAAGGGGGTCAACCATGGACAGCAGCTGGAAAGGACACAAGAACGGAGTGCGGGGACGTTCAGGAGTCAGGGAGGGTGAGCACCGGAGGCTCAGACCCGGCCGGCCAGGGCGGTAGGCGTCAAGGGTGAGTGAGACCAACCTCCTGGGACCATGTCTCCTTTTAGGAAGACTGGAAAGGAGAGTAAGTAGGGCTGGGTATTTGCCCCCAGATGCAGGTGTCTGAGAGGAAAAGAGGGATGCAGGGGAGGCTGGTAGGTAAGTGGACAGGGAGTCGGGGTTGTGAGCTGGGGAGATGAAACAAACACAGACACAGAGACAGGCAGGCATTTAAGGAGACGTGGAGACAGACCCAGGGACACCTAGAAAGAGAGAGAAACAGAGACACATGGAGGGGCACAAACACAGACACAGAGACAGGCGGGCATTTAAGGAGATGTGGAGACAGAGAGAGAGACCCAGGGACACCTGGAAAGAGATAGAGAGAAACAGAGACACATAGAGGGACACAGAGAGACAGAAGGAGGGAGACCCCACAACAGAGGCCGGCTCACCAAACTCGCAGATGAAGGCAGACGGCTGCGTGCAGTTGTCTGAGGCCACCCACCCAAAGGAAGCGTCTCTCCCGATGTAACCACAGGCGTCGGGGGCAGGAGAGGCCTGCCCTCCGCGCCAGTGGCTGTAGCTCACGTTTGAGGTGTCCAGCCAGGTCCCCAGCCCTGGGATGGGAACACAAGCACCAGGACTTACAGACGCTCTCCGGCCCTTTTTATGCACAGGGCTTGCCTCAGCTCAGCTCCTGGTGCTGCAGGAGGTGCCCGGTTAAGACCGACAGGCTGACGGCCTCTCTTTCCCGTGCCAACGAAGGGGCGTTGCTAGCTGTTACCTTTCAACACCCAGACGTAAGAATTCAACCTAGAAACCGGGGCGCCAAGTCAGGGAGCCCAGACAAAATAGTTTCATTAAGGACATGATGCTTGTAGCTCTGTCTTACCATAACCTAGAAAAGAACACAGAAGTGTGCCTCGGGACATTTGAAGGTGTTCCTTAGAGCAGCAGGGGCCCTTGTCAAACATATTTGGGCACACTCACTTAAAATGGAAATTTTCCTTATGTCCAGAACTCCTCAGCCCCATGAACACACTGATGTGACTCTTGAAGAAGTGTGTGTGTGTGTGTGTGTGTGTGTGTGTGTGTGTGTGTGTGTGTGTGTGTAATACAGAGGCATTTCAAGGACACTAGAAATCTAGAAAACACTAAAAAGCAAATATTTAAAGACTCAAAAGTGTATTTATTCATTTTTTAAAATACATATGAATGGTTAAAAAATTTTTAGAGTGAAAAGGGGCATAAAATGAAAACATCACCCCCCTCCCAACCTATGGGTTACTCCCATTACTCTTACGTGTCTTGTGAATTGTTCCAGACTGAGTTTTATCCCTATATCAGCAACTCTGAGTGCCTGAAATCTACACAAATGCCATCATACTCCACATGACGCTCTGCTTCTTCTTAAATAACATTAAATATTGGGGGTTGTTACATGTCAGCCTACACAGATCTACCTCATTTTATGTAAAATGAGCCATGTGGTATCCCTTGGTGATTTCAAATACACACAACTCCTTTAAATGTATAGGAAGTGGTGTTCAATATACAGAAATCCACAATTGCTACATCTACAAATCAAGAAACTATTCAATAGATATTGCCTGAAAATGAGTTTTAGAATTCAAATCCAGTGGCTATGAGTTTCCTAAAATGAGCGTTCCCAACTGCTCTCTCAGCCTTTCCATCCACTCTGGTATTAAGTGCTTAGCCCAGACCAAGTTACGCATTTCTGAAACCCAGCGGCTTCAACAGGACAATGTGATGTGGCAGGCTGCTGACTCAAGAGGAAGTCCTCTCGCAGTGTTCTCTTGAGCCAACCATTTTCTCCCCCTGGGCTTCATTTTCCCATCCATAAAATATGAGTAGCAATGTATACCTCGTGGGACAGGTGCAAAAATTGAATACAAATGTTCATTTGTCCATTCTCTGCTATGTACAGGCACTGGGAAAAGAAAAGTGGCCAGAATGTGGTTCTTTCCCTCGAGGAGTTCACTGTCTAGGAAGGAAGACAGACACCTAAAAACTTAAAGTCATGCCAAAAATACCCTCACAGAGGTGTGGACAAGCCCTACAGGTGCATAGAAGACTCAGCAGACCGTGCTGGGGTTGGAGGAAGTTGCCCTCACAGAGTCAAAGGTAAGTAAGGATTTCTAGGAGGACCATTAAAACGAGACCATTGAATGTGAATGGGGTGGTGCCAAGCTCTTAACCTGCTTTACTCTCATAAGAAATGGGGAAAGCCACATGGAGGTGCTTTGAAAATAGCTTAGTCATTATTTCCTGACACTCCGTTGCCTCATCTGTAAAACAGAAGCAACAATATCATCTCACTGGTTATTGTAGGGATTCGAGGTGATAACAGGCAAGCAGTACTAAGGATAGTGCTGGGCACTATTCTAGCAAGAACTGAAGAAGCCATAGCTAATATTATTATTAGACACATTCAAACAAATGAACGTTTCCAGAGTGTCCTCTATGTGTCAGATTCCATGCTAGATACTGTACATGAATCATTTCATTTGATCCACAAAAGAGGAGGGTGTCCTTCCCATGAGAAGTAGGATATACTACATTGTTCCATGCGGTTCCGGATTAAGAAGCAATGGTGAGAATTACGGCCACCAGCTTCCTGTAAGTATTTAATACGGCTTCCACAGCACCTACCTTCTGTGGTTCCATTCCGAGCCAAGTTTCCTACAAGTCCAATCCACCATTCCCTGTCCTGGGAGATATGCTTCTGCAGAAACTTCTGGGTGTCCTCATCACGAATAAAGACCAAATGGCCCCCTTGCCCCTCGCACCAGCTCTGGGCACCGTAGAAGGTGTGGCTGAGAGGCACAAATTCATAGCAAGAGTCTTTGAAAGCCACTTGGCTCTTTGAGCAAAAGCTGCTTAGCGATTCTTCTGGCTTAGCGATTGCAGCCCTAAACCTCAGAGCAAGCCCCAAGAGGAGCAAGCCCACTGCATTCATCCTTGAACCACCACTGGAGCATCTGGATGGAGCTGGTGCTCAGGTCCTTCTTATGCTTGTGGCTCACAGCTGTCTGCCAGAGATCTTTCCTTCTCTCTTTGCATCCAATAATAGCTCCTACCTCTTATTTAAGAGATGAAAGGCTCACGATGAATGTGTCTACATTTTTGCTTTCCCTAGCTCTTTGTTCAATGCCTGTTCCAAATCCAATTAATTTGCAAAACAGTCTTCAAGAGAAACATAAAGCCGCTATCTCACCTGTCTGCTTGTCATTCGATCAACTGTTAGCTTCTGATAACAATTCCTTGCTATTGGTTTGATGTTGTTACCCTGGAGGGCCACATGTCTCACGAGAAGCCATCAGCATGTGAGAAGTATGTGATAAAAGAAAAATGGCAGGAAAGTGGGAGTGATGAGATGGTCAAGGAACCAAGTAGCACTCATCCGCAATCCTATTGTCCAGAGCGACAGCTGTGCCCACATGATAATCACATTCTCCCCAACGTGGCTTAAATCCTAATGGATATGTCTCCCCCTCTCTGCTTCATCACATTACCACTCATGCCTGTTGGAGAGTACAGATTTCCTACAAAATTGTTTTAGTATCATCATGAAAATAAGCTTTTAAAACCTCAGGCCTGCCCATCCTCACCCACTGCCTTAAACCCTCTAGTGGGTGTCCATGGTCTATGGATCGAGTTCAAGCTTCTCAGCTTTGTATACAAGGCTCTGTATGAATTGGCCAGTGACCGTATTTCCAAACACACTCCCCAAATGTGGGGAAACAGACTCCCTAGTTGCATGGGAGTGTAAATTGGTACAACCTCCATTATGGGCAGTTTGGCGATATCTATAAAAATTTTATTTATTATTTTTTTGATATTTTTAAAACTAATCTCTATAGCCACTGTGGCCCTGAAATCAAGACTCACATGCGTTACTGATTGAGGCAGCCAGACATCCCAATATCTCTCAAAGTTTTAAAAGTACAAGCTCTATAATGTAGCAGTTCAACTTCTAGGAAGTTTACCTACAAATAAATTCATACATGCACAAAATCTCATACATATAAAGTTATTTATTGCAGAATTTTATAAGAAGGAAAAATTGGAAGCAACCTAAATGTTCATTGATAGGAAAGTGGTCAACAAAATGTGGTACGTCCTCTATACCCACATACAAAAAATGATCAAATTGTTTATATACAAATTTAGAAGGATATCTAAGATTTTTGCTAATATTAAAAGCAACGTATGAGACATTGTTGATGGTCCAATCCTATTTTTTTAATTTTTAAAATTTCTTATTTTGAGAGAGAGAGAGAGAGAGCACGAGCGAGCTCTCTCGCATGTGTGTCAGTAGGGGGAGGAGCAGAGAGAGAGGACGGAGAGAATCCCAAGAAGGCTCTGTGATGTCAGCACAGAACCCAATGTGGGGCTCAATCCCACCAACCATGAGATCATGACCTGAGCCAAAATCAAGAGACGCTTAGTTGACTGAGCCACCCAGGTGCCCCAATGGTCCAATCCTATTTGCACAAAAACATCTATGAAGATTTGTTTGTATGTGTTGAATGCATCTCATAAAGGTCTTACGAGAGCCTGGCAGTAGTGATTGCTTGGGTCAGGGGTTGGGGGAGCTAGGTGAGTGGGAGACAGAGGAAAGAGCAAGACTTTTGTTTCATTGGCCACATTTTTGAAACTTTTCTATCTTGTACCATGTGGTGAATATCTTACCTGTTCAAAAATAATAAATTCTTTTTTAAAAAAATCTCAGGGCAGGGTGCCTGGTGGCTCAGTTGATGGAGCATCTGACTCTTGATTTCGGCTCAGGTCATGATCCCAGGGTGGTGGGATTGAGCCCTGTGTTGGGCGTTCACTCTCTCGTGCGCGCTCACCCTCTGCTCCTCTCCCCTCCTCCTACCTCTCTAAAATAAAAACTTTTTTTTTTAAACCTCATGGGCCCATCATCCCCCATTAGGTCAAAGTCACACACAGCTCTTTCTAACTATCCTGGTTCACTGCTAGCAACCTTGCTTCATACCTCTGTGTGCCTGTGTTCTTCCCTCTGCCAGGAGCCCTTTTCTCTCAGTCCTGCCCTGTCCACCTTTGATACTCTACTCAAAGGTCGGTTTCTTTGTGGATTTTGTAGAACTTGCCCCACATAATATTCCTCTCTCCTCTGAGTTTCATTTTTCTTTTTTTGTTGATAAACACTTAACACACGGTTCACATCCCATACGACCCACCCATTTAAAACTTCCAGGTCAGTGGTTTGTAGTATATCCACAAAGTTGTGCAACCTTCATCATGACCAATTTTAGAAAATTTTCATGACCCCAAAAGGAAACCCTTCACCTGCTGGCATTCACCCCCAGCCCTCCCTCCTGCCAGCTCCTGACAACCACTAATCTCCTTCCTGGCTCTGTGGATTTGCCTACTCTGGACGCTTCATATAAACAGAATCACATAATATGTGGTCTTTGTGACTGGCTCTGTTAGCATAGTGTCTTCAAGATTCATCCATCTTGTAGCACAGATCATTATTCCACTACTTCACCCCTCCCTTCCTTTTTTGGCACTCAGTAAAAGTTTATAGAATAACTGTTCGATGAAGAGTTTTCCGTAACTAATATATTCCCCACCTTAGCTCCTTGTTTGCCGAGTAATGTTTGAGGAATGTTTGTTGTTCATGATAACTTTCAAAGTTAACTGAGTTTGACAAAATTACTAAGTCCCATCAGTGGTGGGAAAAATTGTTTTAACTACTAACACCAGAGTTCCTCTTGGGAGCTCTTTCTCTTTGGAAATATATCTATATAGGCCATTTGGGTTGGGACAGGGGAGATGCCAAGGGTATGGTTTATACTGTTAACAATAAAACACAATACTGGATGACGGGTCTGTATAAGAAGTTAGTGATTTGAAACTGGAGAGGGACGTTTGCAATGTGGTGGGACTCTAGAACCTTCAAAAGAGGTATTAGGCAAATAGTTTCTTGCAGCAGAGTGGCCAAAGACTGTAGAGAACCACAGGTGTCTATTATCTGGCTTTAAATTATTCACCTGCTCTGACATAATTCATCTTTTTTCCCCCCTCCATTCCCTTCTCCCTCAGTCCTTGGCAAGCACTATTTTCTGTCTGTATGGATTTACAAATTCTGGGCATTTCATATAAATAGAATTGTACAATATGTGGCCTTTTGTGTCTAGCTTCTTTCACTCAGTATAATGTTTTCAAGGGTCATCCACGTTGGAGCATGCATTATTAGCTCTTTATTCCTTTTTATAGCTAAATAATGTCCCATGTATAGATACACTACAATTTGCTTATCCAATCATCCGTTGATGGACATTTAGGTTGTTTTATTCTATGAGTTTCTTGCAGGAAAGGGATAATATTTCTTAATCTCTGTCCATCGCATGACTGGCACACAGTAGGACTCAATGAACATTTGCCAGCCTGGTCCCATATTCCACGTCCTTGTGTGTTGGGGGAGGTTGAGAGGCTATGACTGCTGGTTGACCCATGAACGGGACCCAGGCAATCAGAAGATCCTCACCCCTGCCCTGTCCTTGAAATGAACATTCTGTTTGCCTTCCTGGCTCCCAGAAGCTGTCCCGAGGACACAGCCTTGAGATAGTGATGTGGTGTTGAAATCATCTGGACAGTATATATAACTGAACCCAGTTAAAGCCCCTATATAAACTTTTAAGACTTGGCCAGCGAATACAGAGATCTACTTGTCTTGTAGCACCCAAGACAAGGCTTGTGTGTTAAGTTCTCTTGCTTATTAAACCTGCCACCTACCAACCTGGGGTGATCTGCTTTTTCTTCGGTCTCTCCCTGCTCTATGTGTCCAGAGGCCAGTTTTCAAACCAACACTGAGACTGACCCATGGCCCCTGTCGCTTTCTCCAGAAGCCCTTCCAAGCCCTCTGGAGTAGCCCTGCCAGACAGAGCCCAGGGTAGGACTCGATGTCATTGCTGAGTCACTGGTGGTAGCACAGAGAATACTGGTCTCTTATCTCTGGGGGCCAAGCTTCTAATGACTTCTATTAGAAAACTCTGTGGAAGCCCTCATGCAGTGATAATGTATCTCCTGGGTAAAGGCTTAATTTATGTCCCTCATGGAACATGCTTGGAGACATTTGATAATGAATGCAAATGTGCAGGCTGAATTCTACTTTTGCAGTCTTTATGTTCTGATGGATTGCAGACTCCTGGGCACAGAATTCACCTTGGTGATGTCAGCTCCCAATGTGGCTTAAACTAATCTGTGTACGTGACGAAAGGAAGCAGGACATGGCTGGACCCGTGCGAGCCTGTTTCCAGTGATCTGATCCAGCTGCCTAAGCCTCTAAACCCTGATTTTCGGGACCAGCAAATGAAAACAGAGAGCAAATTTGGTTTAAATGAGGCCTTGAGTCCCTGAAAAGAACCATAAAGATGTTCACACCCTGTGGCTCAGTCACCCCAATCCTGGGAATGGATCTCTTTTAGTTTGGGTTCCTCCAGAAGCTAACTGAGCCAAGAATTCAAGAGAAACAATTTGTTTGGGAAGGCATGCAGGAAACAGGCGCAGGGGAGGAGGGACTACATTGCTTTATATGAATTGGTATTTTTATTGGTCATAAATTGAATTGAATCTTTGCCCTCCATTCAACTAAAAAGACAGCATAGCCAAAGAATTCTCATGGTTCCCTCACCCCAAAGCATTTTCATTCTTTGTGTTTCCTTTAAATGCTTCTTGCTTTGGAGATAGATGTTTACCCAGACACAACCATAGTGTGCATGTAATTAGTTCGTATTACAGTTTCCTACTTAACTTTAGATGGTAGGCCTTTTCCATGATGTTAAAGGGCTTTGGGATTGGCATGGTGAGGGCTGGGCTTCCTTTCCCTGAATGGATATTTACTAAACCATTCCCAGAGTGCTAGATGCTTTGTGTGGTTTTTGTCATCTCTTTGTTATGTGTTCAGTTTTGCAATTCAGTCAACACTGCTATGAACATCTTCTTGCACTTGCCATTTAGCCTGAGCGGACTTATCTCCTGAGGGTTGCAGCAGACATTGTCAAGGGCCCGTCTTAACCACTCACACTTACCACGTAAGGCTTCTAAACACGAGCACCTGTAACTCCTTGCCTTTCCCTGCACATAAGAGACAGGATGGAAGTGCCTGGCAGTTTGTGCCTCTTGGGAGAAACTCTCACCCTTGATTGGCCAGGGTTGGTGGGTCCATCGCCCAGATCCCTCAAGATAACTCTAAAGAATGCTCACACCATCTCACAGTCCAGTAGTCAGGCTGAGCTGCTGTTGGCCATGATGTAACAGCCTTGATAATGCACTGTCAATATCTTCCCTCCCTGTTCCACTTCCCCATGCCCTTGCTGGCATTTCCTGGATTCGCCTCCCAAATAAACCACTGGCACTTGAATCCTTGTCTCGGGGTGTGCTTCTGGGAGAGCCCGACCTTAGACAGGTCTCTTCCCCAGACTGGAAGGCCTGGGCCCACATGGCGCAAACATCTTCATGATTCTTGCTTATGGACTCAGTGCCTATTGAAACCAGATCAATTATCTTGGTTTTTTGTGTCGCTGATCCCCCTTGAAGATTCAGACGGCCAGATAAAATCCTGAGAAACACGCTCACACAACTGAGCTGTATCTTGCATACTTCCCTGATTATTTCAGTTCTGTGCCTGGGGACCATCTCTGAGCAACTAATAATGACCTCAGTCGTTGGGATGGTGGGTGATATTCTCTTGGTTTTGTAGACGTGTATGTAGATGGGTCCTCTGTGTTATTCTCAAATGCTAAGTTGTTGGTTTCTCCAGAGTGGCTGGTGACCTGGATCTTGAAAGATTAGCCAGGAAGAAAGGGGTGGGGGTGGAGGTAGGGGTGGGGAGAGCTGGTAGAAGGGGCGTCTCAGGGAGGGGCCTTATAATACTAAATCCTTGTCAGTGCCCCCAGAACCAGCATAAACTACAACCCCCAGCATTATCCCCCCCTCCTGGGTCTGCCCTAGCCCGTCACACCAGTCTTGCATGTGCTGTTTCTTTACAAAAGTGCCTCTTCTTATGTGCTTGCCTGAACACCTGTATCCTTTTTTCAAGAATAGCTTCTCTGAAGCTGCCTCACGGTCTCCAGGAATTAAATGCTGTGTCTTCTTTGTTCTCATAGGAGTTTAATCTGCTTCCACATTACTACTGCTTAGGAGTATTTAGCCCTAAAAAAAAAAAAGAGAGAGAAAGAGAGAGAGCAAGAGAGAATGAGAGAGAAACTATGAGAACCTAGCTGTAAAATTAAGTCCATTGATAGCCTTTTAAATTTCTATTTTTATTTCCTTAAGGTTTGTTTGTTTGTTTGTTTGTTTAGAGAGAGAGAGAGAACATGAGCTTGGGACGGGGGGAGAAGGAGAATCCCAAGCAAGCTTCACGCTGTCAGCACAGAGTCAGACATGTGGCTGGAACTCATGAACCATGAGATCATGACCTGAGCGAAAACCAAGAGTTGGATGCCTAACCAACTGAGCCATCCAAGCATCCCAAAGCCACAAACATGTGAACAGGTACTTGAACCCTGGACATTTCAGAGTAAAAGTCTGATGCTCTACCGACTGAGCTATCCAGGCTTAAATTTCTACTTTTAACTTGCTTTTGCTGAATGGCTCTTGTGGGTTCATTTGCATTTTCCAAAAAGACATGTTGAAGTCCTACCCCTTGGTGCTTGAGGATGTGCCTTCTTCGTGGAAATAGGGCCTTTGCACATCTAATCAAGATGAGGGCATGCTGGGGTTAAGGTGGGTCCAGACCCAGTGACTGATGTCCTTATAAAAAGGCGAGCTGAACACAGAGACAGACACAGAGGGAGACGTCCATGTGGCAACAGAAGAAGAGCCTGGAGCCAGGGAACATCAAGGCTTGCTGGTGACCACCAGAAGTTAGAAGAAGCGAGGAGGGGTTTTCCCTAGAGACTTCAGAAGGCTCCTGGCTCTGCGGACACTCTGATTTCTGACTTCTGACCTCCGGAACTGTGTAAGCCACCAAGGTTGTGGTATTTTTGTCATGGCAGCCTTAGCAAGTCAATACAATGATGACGTAGCACAATGAGGCTGTGTGTCATTCATTCATTCAATAAATATCTGTTGTACACCTACTACATGCCAGGCACTGTGCTAAACTCTGGATTTGGAACAGGAGAGTGACAATATCAGGCTTGCATTTCAGCCAGGTCACCTAGTGGCAGCAGGGAGGGTAGATTGTGGCAGGGAGGTCGTGAGGAGGCTGCTCCCAAGAGGTGAGCAATAGTGAGGATGGTGGCTGGGGAGGTGGGGCTGGAGGAAAGAGGAACAATCTGAAAGATTATTTAGGAAGCAGAAACATCAGGACCACGGTCCAGACTCTAACCTGGTGGTTGTTATTTAAATTGAATTTTCGTGAAGCCTCACTGACCAGGCTCTGAGTGCAACACGGTGGAAAATTAAAGTGTTCCTGCTCCGGCCTTCGAAGGCACTCCCTTTTCTCCCAGTAGTGCCCTCTGCATTTCACTCTGTCCCTTCTACCTCCCAAGCGTGGCATATTATTATAATAATGATTGCTTGCCTTCCTTCCTTCCTTCCTTGTTAGGCTGGCAGTTCATGGAGTCCCGGAGTTACGACTTCCTGTCTTTCTGTCTCTAATACCCAACAGGACGCTAGTCTCTGGCCTCTTGTAGGGCTTAGTGGAATTAATGAACCCTCCTCAATGTTAATGGGGTAATTTGTGGTCTTCGGTTTCAGCGGTGAAGTGTGCCCTCCAGGAATCCTAGCACGGTTCTCCCTCCACTCCCTGCATCCTGCTTCCGGGACGGGCCGTGGAGAGCATGGTGTTCTGGATCTCACCACTGACCCGTCTCCCTTGGGGAGGCAGCTGCCCCCGGTGCTGGGGCTTTGCCTGTCCCCTGGAAACCTGCCACCGGAGATTTCCACTTTATCTGCTCGGTTTTTCACCCTGGCTAACTAAAGGCACCATTTGGAAGCCAACTTAATTAGAAAACTGCAAAGTAATTCATATATGATAACATTAACTCCAAAAGGGAAATATTAACTCACTCTAGACAGTAACTTTGTAATAGGAGATACAGAATTGCAAAATAAGATTGTTGGGTTTTTTTTTTTGCTGTTGTTGTTGTTTTTTTTTTAATAGCACAACTTTTCTTTCTGAATTCAGGTTTTACTTCTTCGCCTCATGACTGCTTTGTGGATGCAACACATTCCATGGAGAAAGTGGCCTCAGGAAAGGTAGCCTTCTTTTCCGTGCTTCTTCCCTAAATTATATGGGAAGAGGATCCCACGTTCAAATCTCTCACCTCTGCTACGTGTTGTGTGACCTGTGGCCCAGGGACACCACCTCACTGAGCGTCAGTTGTTTCCTTGATAAAAAAGGAAGTGGGGGAGGGATAGTAACAGTACCTGCCAGGTTTGTGGCAGAATTAGAAGGTACGGCTTGTGCAAAATACAGATGAGGGGGCGCACATCAGCGAATGCCTCTCCTTCTCCCCAAGGAAGGGGCGAGACGAAGCCTTCCTGCTTGCCCACTGAGCATCTCAGACCCTCCAGAGGGCAGACCATGCACTGTCTAGAAGTGAATCCTCTCCTACAGGCTCTGCATCGCTGCCGGAGGTGGCATGGCCAACTTGTGCAAACGTGTGTGACTTGGGAAGAAGCCCGGGAGATACCTGACCCGACTTGGGGCCGAAGCCCTGCCGGGCAGCACCTCCGTGGATCCCCTGCTGCCCTCTGGCTCCCTGCGTCTTCCTGTTTCCCTCTCAGCAACCCCAGCCTGCAGGCCCCAAGTGTGTGGACATCCCCCCTCTCCCTCTCCTGCGTGCCCTCTTCCTCTGGCCCCTCCTTGCCTCTCCTGCTTCTCTCTTGCCACAGCCCCACCCTTCCAATAATCCGGAGCCGTGTGGGATGGAATGCCGTGTGGTACCTCTGGGGCTGCCCCCTTTCCAGGAGCGTGCTGCCTGGCTTCTCTACTTGGCCAGCTCCCAGCCACCCTTAAGCTTCTGGCTCAGCATCACCGTTTTCAGGAAGCGTGGACATCGCCTCTCTTCATCATGCCCCTCGGCCCTGGAGGATCTTCCTGTGTCACCTGGGATGTCCCACTGCTCCCGTTGGATGGGTGGCATTCCGTATTTGAGGAACAGGTGAACGAATGAGTGAATGAACAAACACGTAGGCTGATTCGCATTTTTATCCTGCCAACCATGGACACCTCCGACACTTGTACCCTCTACGCTGGCCCGTCACGTGGCCATCGCTGCCTCTGTCCACCTCGGTCATATACACATGCCATCTTAGCAACTCTCCTGCTATAGCTCAGCACTCAGTAGAAATTTCCCTGGTGACGGAGATGTTCTGTCTGCACATACTAGTATGGTAGCCACTAGCCACATGTGTCTGTGGAACCTTCGAAATGTGGTTAGGATGAGCGAGGAATTTAATTTCATTGTAATTAATTGGTATTTAAATTCACAGCCACGTGCTCCGAGTGGCTACTGTGCTGGACAGCACAGCTAAGCTCCCACGTTAATGCCTTCATTGCACACGGTCTCTTGACTGAGAGATCACTGTCCACAATATGAAGCCCAATTCTTACATCCCTGCGTGATCCAACCCCTGAACCACTTTCTGCTCCCATCTTGGCAGTAGTGGAGACCAACCGTGATTGCAAGTATGGCCTCAGGAGCCAAGCAGCTTGGGTTCGAAGCTCAGCTCCGGGGTGCTGGTGAGTTAACTCTTCTGCATGTTGCTTTCGTTGTCTGTAAAATGGGCTGAATACCCACACTCGGGGGTATTGTGAGGAGGATGTGTGCTCCCCTGTGCCAAAGGCTTAGAAGAGTATCTGGCACTGGGGAGCCCTCAATAAGTGGCACCTATAAAGATCATTATTTCTCTCGTGTCCCTGGTGGAGCCAGCCTGTCCTCCTCACTGTCCCCCCACTAGAACTGTCCAGCTCCATGCCGTCTTTCACACTGGTCCTCCTCATTGCCTACAAACACGTCCCACTCTCAAGGGCTCCGCTGGGCACCCATCCTCTGGGAAGCCTTCTTTCCCAGCCTTCCCCAGCCTGAGCAAACTTTCCTTCCTCGGAGTCCCATGATACTTCCTACCCACGCCTCTTCTAGAGCAGCTGTAACGGGCACCTAGCTGTTACTTACTGTGTATGCGTCTTCACAGCCAGACTAGAACCCACTCAAGATTCTAGACTAGGTCACAGATGTCTCTTCTCCTTCACTGGCAGGCCAGAGATGTGTGCGTCATCACCGGTCAAAAAGATTGATATTTCTGATTATCAGATTACCTGATCTTTCCAATTTTTCTCTTTCCCAAGAAAAGAAAGGCAAGGAACTATTCTGAGCACCACGACGGACATGATCGGAGTCTTTACAGTTTAAACTTTGCAGCCACCCGGAGAGATAGGTATTATAATTCCTATTTTCAAGATCAGACCACTGAGGGTCTGAGATTTAAGCAAGCGACTCAGACACTCTGCTGGTAAGCACAAGAGCTGAGGCTCCAATGCAGACGGATCTGTTGGGTTGTTAGGGCCAAGGGTGGCCCAGCAAGGGACCACACCATCTAGACACCGTATTCACACTCTCACCTAGTCCGGGATCTGTGCTCACCAATAGCAGGCAGTGAAACTATGCCAGTCCTGGGTTCACCCTTATAGGAGACTGGTGGTCTCTGCTTCCTTTCTCTTGAAGCACTTATTTAAAAATTTTTTTAATGTTTATTTATTTTTGAGAGAGAGAGACAGAATCCAAAGCAGGTTCCAGGCTCTGAGCTGTTGGCACAGAGCCTGACACGGGACTCAAACGCATGAACTGCAGGATTGTGACCTGAGCTGAAGTCAGAAGCTTAACTGACTGAGCCACCCAGTGCCCTGAAACATTAAAAAAAAATTTTTTTTAATGTTTATTTATTTTTGAAAGAGACAGAGACAGAGTGTGAACAGGGGAGGGGCAGAGAGAGGGAGACACAGAATCCAAAACAGGCTCCAGGCTCTGAGCTGTCAGCACAGAGCCTGACATGGGGCTCGAACTCACAAGCCATGAGATCATGACCTGAGCCGAAGTCGGACGCTTAACCGACTGAGCCACCCAGGCACCCCCCCGAAACACTTTAAAAAATTTTTTTATCATTTATTTTGGGGAAAGCACATGTGGGGGACGGGTTGGAAGAGAGGAACAGAGGATATGAAGCAGGGTCTGTGCTGACAGGCTGACAGCAGGGAGCCTGACGCAAGGCTTGAACTCACAAACTGGGAGATCGTGACCTGAGCCAAAGTCGGACATAACCGACTGAGCGACCTCGGTGCCCCTCTCTAGAAACCTTTTTTGGAGGCTTTTGCTGCCATGGAAGAAGTCCAGCTATCCTGCTGGAGAGATCCCATGGAGAGGGTCAAGGACAGACCCTGAGACCACATGGAGACGGGGAGAGGCCCAGACCCAGCCCTCCTAGCGTGTCAGTCAACTACCAGCAGACCTGCAACGACGTAAGGAACGCCAAGCGGCAAAAGCAGGAAAACTGCCCAGCAGAGCCCAATCCCCCCACAGAACTGAGCCCAGAGAGATAATGACAGTGGTGGTTATTGGAAACCACTAAGGTTTGGAGCACTTTGTGACACAGCAGGAGATGAACAAAACTCTTGTGTAAGATGAGCTACTCCCGTCCACATTCCTGCTGCCCTGCTCTCTTACGCACTGGCCAGTTTTCAGTCCCATCTGAAGGCAGCAAATGCATTCTAAAAGTGGTCTGTGGAACACCCACTTTTGCTCTCATATCTACTCTGGTCCCTCAGCCAGCAACTTCAGAAAGTGGTAAGCGTTCCTGTGTAGTGGGGAGGAACTAACACTGCCTAGTGCGTGAATCAAGTTCCTTCACATCTCTGAGGCTGTAAAAATAAGGCTGTTAATGACTCCCTTGCAGGGATGTGTGGGAATTAAATAACATACTGCTAAGCAGACACCTAGCATGGCACTTGACACATGTCAGGCATCCAGCGAATGGTGTTTATGAGAGGCTGGAGGACACGGCTCCCACTGGCGACGAGTCTCGTGTCCCACTCTCCCCTTATTAGCAAAGACCTAGAAAGCAGGGTTGAGGCTCCCATGGGTCCAGAGCAGTGCCAGAGCTTCTTGAGAAAGAGCAGCTGCTGCTTGTTATCTCTGTTTACAAAAAGGAAGGATGGAGGTTCAACATGGAAGCTGTCCCGTGAACCACGGCAGGAATCCCTAACCCCTTTGGGAAATATATGACCTTTGGGACACAAAGACTCCGCCTCCCAACGGAAAAGAACAAGGCAGAGACTGAGTCTCATTAATCACCTCTATAATCCCAGAACTCGGCGTAAGTTCAGGGTAAGTTCAAAGAAGGCACAGAATTATTTTCCTGCTTTGCTTGCTGCTGTGTTTGCAGCACACAGTAGATGCTTAGTAAATATGTGCTGTGTGAATAAGTGAATGTGAGACTGCATGAACGTCGTACTGCCTGGAGCCAACACTGCAGCTTATCTATCCCAAGCCATCCCCTCCTTGTTCCTTGCTAATGGAATCCTGGGGTGAATCTGGTGGCAACGTGCTGCCCGGGAGGACTCCTGATGGATTTAAGAAAATCAGGGCACACCTGCTCCTCCTTGCCAGGAATTGGTCTAGGGGTGGTCATGTGACACCACTGAGCCTATGAGACGAAGAGAAAAATCTGTTCCATAGCATAAAGAGAGAGCTGTCAGAGGGAAATGCCTCCTTTTCCCACCTTGTGTCTCTGTTTTGGCACCTCGTTGTGGGGGGACACCATTCCTGGAGTGAAGGCAATCGCTCATAAGCAAAACTGAGCAAGTCTAAGGATGGGAAGCCAACCCCCTGATGATGGTACAGGGGTGCCTGGCCAGAGGGTCCCGATGAACTTCCCAGCCACCCAGGACCCCCAGACGACTTGATGTCTGAGATAAATGCACATCTTTAGGGTTTCCAGAGATATTGTTATTTCCAGCCAAAGCATCTTCTATTAACTCATTGAACCTTCATGACATTATCATGGGCTGAATCGTGTCTTCCCCTCCCCCACCTCAAGATGCCTATGAGCCCCAGCACCTCAGACTGTAGCTGTGTTCACAGGTAGAGCCTGTTAGGGGTGACTACGTTAAAATGAGCCCATTAGGGTGGGCCCTGATCTACCCTGACTGGTGTCATCCTAGGAGGAATTTTGGACACACAGCCAGGGATGCATGAGCCCAGACAGACAGCCACCTGAGGACACGGTGAGAAAAGACGGCCATCGACACACCAGGCACAGAGGCCTCAGAAGAAACCAGTGCTGCTGACAGCTGGGTCCTGGACTTCCAGCCTCTAGAATTGTAAGAAAACAAATGTGTGCTCTTCAAGCCGTCCAGCGGGACTTTGTTATGGCAGCCCTAGAAAACTAATACAGATTATCCATTGTTAGGATCAGTTTATTATCCCCGATATCAAAAAATCCTGACCTCGCCATCTAATTGCCCCCAGCGTACAGGGCTGAATAAAGAAAGCTGGACTTAGCTCCTCACTATTATAATAACAAGGCAGTGAAATCAACCCATGACTGGCCCTCTTGGGTCCGCCACCCATGGACACATCCACCCATTGCTTCGTTCAACAGGAATCTAGCAAACATCCGTCGTGTGTCCGTGCTGTGTGGAATTGTCACCAAGTGTGTACTTTGGAGTCAGGCTGCCTGGCTTGGCTTCCTAATTGTCTCCTAGTCACTATGTGACCTAAGGGAAAGCTGGTTCTTTCCAGACTTTGTGCATCTCTAGAATGAGGCTAAGAGTACCCATCTCCTAGGATTATATAAAGTCGGAGCAAGCCAGTGCACGTAGAGTGCTTGGCAAAGCACTTGACTCTGAGAACACATTGGGTGGGTGGCAGCCATTGCTTTGATGGGTATATGAAATGGACAAAAAAGGAGGCACAGCCATGTTTCTCCATAATTTGAATATTGTCCTCCCCACAAACCCTGCGACCTAGGTATTGCCATCCTGTTTCAAAGAGTAAAGTGAGGTTCCGAGGGGACAGGTGACAAGTCACAGTTTTTAAAAAAATTTTTTTCTGTGTTTATTCTTTTTAGAGAGTGACATTGTGAGCAGGGGAGGGGCAGGTAGAGAGGGAGACACAGGATCCGAAGCAGGCTCCAGGCTCCAGGCTGTCAGCCAGAGCTCTACGCGGGGCTCGAATCCGCAAACCACCAGATCATGACCTGAGCCAAAGTCGGCCCCTTAACCGGCTGAGCCACCCAGGTGCCCCACAACAGTCACAGGTTTTAATCGCAGGGCTGGGATCCCAACAGGGTCTTCTGATTTTTTTTTTTTTTTCTTTCCTGCACCAGAGCAGCTGCCCCTGGAGGTGCATTTTTTCCTGAGCCCATAGTTTATGCCAGAAACTCTCACTTAATCCCCATGAGGACACAGCTCTCACAGCCTAAGAATAATAACCCCGACATGGATACACATGTTTAGACCAGACAGGAGAATAAACTGGCAAGTAATGGGGTTTAATGGAAAATGTGGGTCAAAGGGAACTGCCTCCTGAGTGATTGGGGAAGAAAGGCTAATAACTGGGAGCTGTTTGGGGCCAGGTGCTTTTGCTAGGCCCTCGAGTCCAAACACTTGGGGATTTTGACATCATTGCACCCCCATTTTTCACTTAAGGAAATGGAGGCTCAGAGAGGATAAGTCAGACCCCTAGAAAAAGGAAGAGTCAATCTCTTAACAATTCAAATATGCCACCTCTTGTCCTGGACCAGGGCCCCTCAGCACCTGCTGAGAATTAGAATCATCTGAGACATTTGTAAGACGAGTGAGGGCTGGGCTTCCCACAGAGATCCTGCCTCAGTGGGTATGGAGGGAGGCCGGGTGCCGGACCCTCGGGAGCTCCCAGCCAGGGGTGGGCGCACAGCCAGACCAGGAGGCTGTCCCGACTGGGCTCTGAAGTCCAGGAACGTGGTCTCAGCCCACACCTGGCAAGAACTGTCCTCAGCAGCCGTGGGGAGGCAGGCACCACACCCTGCCTTCCTCTACCCCGGGGGGGAAATAGCTGCTCCTTTCTGTAAGCAATAGGAGTAGAGAGGAGTCCATTAACTTATCACTCAACATTCTGGCCACTTGGGTATGGATTTTGGGCATCACGGCAAGAGGCACAAATACAGGGGAGCCCTGAAATCACATATGAGCATCACTGAAATCACATTCAGGCATCGTTTCTTCCTCCTGTTAGACCAAGAAGTCGAACTGACATTTGTTTTTTTAACCATTCCCCAATGTCCTTGAGTAGCATTTTTGGTTCCTTATGTTTATTGTTCCAAAAAAGAAATATAATAAATTAAGTTGCTCTTTGCATATGATTTTTTTTTTTCTAAGGAAGGGGAGGTTTAGGATCTTTATTCAAAACAAAGCAAAAATCCTCTCTCTGCCAAAGACGTTCCCACCACGTGCAGCAGGAATTCGCATGATTGACATGCGCTCAGCTCCCTTAATCCCAGGTGTCCTGTGTCCTGATCGTTTCTCTTGTTGTTCTGATCGTAAATCGTGTTCACCTCCTGGGTTGGGGTATTTCAGGCTGCATACCTATGCTGAATGCACCCACTCAATTATCCCGCCGATTTAAACCCAGCAAAAAACACTAGCTTTTCCTGTTTAAGCCAGAAGCCGAGCTGGAGAGGGAGCTGGAGATAAGAGTAAGACGGTTAGACTGACCAGGACTCCCGGCTGGGGAATTTGACCTTTGACCAAAGATAAGTAAGGCCAGTACAGTGCGAAGAGACACCAGGCTCTTGTGGCATCTGGAGGAAAAGAGATGTAAACGAAGGAAGCTGCAGGAAAGCAGAAAGGAGAGAAAAGGAGGAGCCGAGCAATTGCCTGGAACACATCGGAGTGTCTGCTCACCGTCCCCATCGCCACCGCCCAGCGCCCCATGCGATGGATGTCATATTTGGCAGAAATAAGAAGGAGCAGCTGGAACCTGTGAGGGCCCAAGTGACAGGTGAGTGTTTTGTACAGATGACTGGCTCTTCTGATCCTGTTTAGACGTGCACTTTTTTCTGTTTATAAAAGTAATATGTATTGCGCATTATTTTTGGAAACCCTGGAAAACAATAGAGGGGAATGATCCATAACCCAGGCATCTTGTCTGTGAACATCTAGGTGTGCTTTTATACACGGAAACTCTTTCCAAGGAGAGAGAGCAGATCTCCCTCTTGACAGGAGAAGCATCTGGGGATGCTGTGACGGGCCTACGTACAGCAGAATTAGTCTGCAAAATGTGATGCGTCACAAGTGGGCGACACGTTCATGAAACTGTGCACCTCCTAAGTTAATTTCAAAGTGGCATGGAGGCGTAGGTGACCCTGGACTCGTGCACACTAGAGGACATGCAGAGCACACGGGATTCCCTCCCAGGCGCCCACGGTGTCATCTTGGCCTTTGAGTTCCTGTAGAGCCATAAGCCTAACAGAACCTGAGTGGGAGCCCCCCCACACCACCCACAACGAGGAAATTCCTTTAGTGGGCTTTGTGTCTCGATTTCTTCATCCCTTGTTTCTCTGGCCCTCTCCTCTTCCGTGCTGCCCCCGCCCGAGGACCGCGAGCTGGCCGTCTCAGGCCACACAAGTGGTTTCATCCTCAGATACGCAGACTGGAGGTTTTCCACAAGTGAGCATTTTTCTCTGTAAGGAAAGTCGGATTGGAGCTTTTCAACCGAGGGATGGCCTTGGAAGGCTCTTGAAAAAACAGCGTCTGTGTATGTTTTTCTCTGATTACCAAAGTCACCTACAGTGTGTGTGTGTGTGTGTGTGCGGTGTATATGCACACAGATAAAAAAGTTGAGGTACCCATGAGAGCACAGAGTGAAATCAGCTGTATTTCCATCTCTTAAGCACTCTTAATATTGGAAGATTTTAAGGTTTTAAAAGATCTAGATTGTACAAAGATGGACTGCAAGGTTTTTTTTTCTAAAAACAAAAGTATATTTACTATTAATTTTTTATTAAAACAATTGTTTTAAGTTTATCCATTTTGAGAGAGAACACGAGCAGGGTAGGGGCAGAGAGAGGAAAGAGAGACTCCAAAGCAGGCTCCACGCTGTCAGCGCAGAGCCCGATGAAGGGCTTGAATTCCCCAATCTTGAGATCGTGCCCCGAGCTAAGAGTCGGACGCTTAACTGAGCCACACAGGCGCCCCTATTAATTTTGTTTTAAAAATGAGAGCCTAACCTTTTATGCTCTGGTTTGCCATGGACACATCACTCATGCACCTTCTGTTTATGACTACATGGAAACCTTGGAAATTTTGGAAAACCGGAATTGTTGATACAGATCTGAATGGACCCCTCGATCTAGATCAGCTGTTCTCCCCACCTCCACCCTAGACCAGCAGCCTCAGCATCACCTGGGCACTGGTTAGAATCAGGAAATCCTGGGCCTTCTCCAGACCCACTGAATCAGATCCTCTGCGGGTGGAGCCCAGCAATCTGTGTTTCTACACGCTCTCTGGCTGCCTCCAAGTGTGAGAACTGCTGTACATCACGCCTCCCTCCTCGAGGGAAGCTGAGGGACCAGGGAGGGGCTGCAACTTGCCCAAAGCCAGGCAGCCAGCAGAGGGAGGACGGGCTCCTGACCCTCATTCCAGGCTTTCAGTCCTGGGTCAAGTCTAATCAGTTGACTAGTGTCCATTGGCCAACCGCTAACTAAAGATTCTGTCTCTGTGGCCACGTCTGCCCAGAGAGGCCATAGCCAGGCTTCACGTCGGGCTATGCATCATTGGCTCTGAACCCTCCTTGGCCAGTTACTTAAGAATTTCCTGCTTCAGTTCCCTCTTATGTCCAACAGAGGACTGCTGCCAGGGCTATGTGAGCTAAGGCACCGGCAACCCAGTGCCTGGCACGTGGTGCTCAGTGTCTTCCTTCTCTCGAGGGCTTTAACTGTGTGCTCAGATTCATCTCTCTCTGCCTCACCTGCTCCTCCTGCGTCTGGGTCTCTGTGAATAGCCCTGCTATTCTGTTAGTTGTCCAAGGCAGGAGACTCGGTGGCCCTTTGTGGTGTCTCCCCTTCCTCCATATTCACCCAGACTCCCAGTCCTCTCCATTCCAGGTCCTCCAAATCTCTGCTGGTTCTCTCCATCCTGCCTCTGTCTGCTCTTGCCGCCGCCCCTGGGCTCCTCCTGCTGCTACCTTCCATACCACAGTCAGAAACAACTTTTGAAACCTCAAATCTGAGCGTATCCCATCAGTATGAACTGTCCAGAAGATGTAGATCCTTAGAGACAGGAAGTAGATTAGTGGTTGTCAGGAGTACAGAGCTTTGTTTTGGGGTGATAGAATGTTCTGGAACTAGATGGTGATGGTTGTACAACATTGTGAATATATTAGAAACGCCTGAATTGTACACTTGAAGATGGTGGATTTTGGGGGGCACCTGGGTGGCTCAGCTGGTTAAGCCTCTGACTTCAGCTCAGGTCACGATCTCACTGCTTGTGAGTCCGAGCCCTGCGTCATGCTCTGTGCTGACAGCTCAGAACCTGGACCCTTCTTTGAATTCTGTGTCCTCCTCTCTCTCTGCTCCGCCCCCACTTGCATTCTTGCAAACCTTACAATTACACAAACATGACACAGCATTAAGATTTAAGATTTTAAAAAATCTTAAGATTTTAAATTTTTAAATTTTTTACACAGAAACGTTACAAAAAATCTTAAGATTTTAAAAAATTTTAGATTTTTTACATTAAAAAAATTTTTTTAATCTTAAAATTTTCTTTTATGCAAATTTTATTTCAGTAAAAGCAAAAAAAAATGCACACACACAAAGCTCTGATCCTGTCATACCCTGTTTTGACCTGCCAAGCTGTCCCCATTCTTCTGAGCATTAAAGCAAAGCCCTCAGTATGGTCTTGTTGACCTTTATCATGGGGCCCCCGCTTAACTCTCCAGCCTGAATATTTGGGGCATCCTCCCTCGAAAATTACAGTCCAGTCTTGCGAAATACTGACACACCAGCTGGTTTTTCAGCTGGTCTGGAATCTCTTGGTTCAGGTTCCTCCAGAGAGAAGACTTCAGATGTAGGTAGTTTATCCGGGACGTGATCTCAAGAAACACCGGGAGGGAAACCGGAAAAGGTGGCAGTGTGAAGCCACCGACCACCGTGAGCCATCAGAGCTGAACCCTCTGGACGCAGTGTAAAGCATGCCTCACATTGTCCCGACTGAGGGCAAGGAAGTGGTGGCATTTGACGCCCTCCTCCCCATCCATCACCGGGTGACAGCCGCTTCCAGGGGCATCGACTCCAAGGTGTTGCAGCTTGCCCAGCGTGTGGGCAGGGCAGCTCCCGCAGTGAAAACAAAGCCTTCAGGCAGAGAGCTGCAGGTAGTTGCAGATGGCAGCCTTCGGGGAGAGGTCTGTGCCAGGAGGACGAGGGTGGGGCACCAACCACGTTCCAGCACCCTAGCTCTGGAGCAGAGCTGTTCAACAGAAATAAAATGCATGCCACATGGGCACTTTTAAGTTTTCCAATAGCTACAGTCAAAAAAGTAAAAACCAGGTAAAGTTTATTTTAATAGTATATCTTAACAGATCCAAAATACTGTAAGTTCAGCATGTAATCAATATTTTTTAAACTGCTGATGAGGGTCGCCTGGGTGGCTCATCGGTTAAGCGTCCAACTTCGGCTCAGGTCATAATCTGACGGCCCGTGAGTTCGAGCCTGGTGTCAGGCTCTCGGCTGACAGTTCAGAACCTGGAGCCTTCTTTGAATTCTGTGTCCTCCTCTCTCTCTGCCCCCCCCCCCCCCCCCGCTCACAGTGTCTCTCTCCCCCCTGCCCACAAAAACTAAACATTATTTAAAAGAAAAGACATGAAAAAATAAAATTGCTGATGAGATATTTTACGTTTTCCTTTCACGCTTAGCCTTTGAAATCCAATGTGCGTTTTATACTTACAGCACATCTCAGTTTGGACTAGCCAGGTTTCAATGTTCAGTGGCCACACGAGGCTGGTGGCTACCATATTGGACGGCACAATTCTAGAATGTTCTTTCCTTGTGCCTTTGTGAGACAAATACCTACCTTCCCTCAAGACCCAGCCAGTGGCTCCTTCAGGAGGTACCCTCCCAGCTCTCACCCCACCTTGGGGTGAGGTTCTGCTCCATGCAGCACTCTTGTAGAGCTGGTGACGTCACCTTTATCCAAGTGTGGTTTGGGCGTCTGTTCATCCATCTCCTCTGTGAGTAGTGAGCAGCTTGAGGACAGGGGTGATATCTGTTCATCTTTGTATCCTCAGTGCTAGCACAATCTGGGCATGTCCTACCCATTCTGGAAACAACTACTCTATGAACGAATGGGTGCGGTGAGCGGCACTGGGACTATGGCCTCCGTTCCTCTCCGTGGCCATGTCTCGTAGTTTTCTGGTGGGGACGAAGAAACAAAACTTTCTTTTTCTTAACAGGCAGGATTCCATCATGGCTGCAGGGCACTCTGCTTCGCAATGGGCCCGGAATGCACACAGTGGGGGAGACCAGATACAACCACTGGTTTGATGGCCTGGCTTTGCTCCACAGTTTCACGATTAGAGACGGTAAGAGTACCGTGTCGATTTGCTATTGCTGATGAAAGACCACCACAAGTGGAGTAGCTGAAAACAGCACAGATTTACAGTGGTGGAAGTCAGAAGTCGAAACGGGGCATTGGCAGGGCTGTGTACCTTCTGGAAACTCCAGCGAGAGAGTCCGTCTTCTTGCCTGTTGCCGCTTCTAGAGGCCACTTGCGTTCCTCGGCTTGGGGCCCCAGCTCCATCTGCAAAGCCAGCAGCAGGCCATCTTGTGTGCATGCTCTCTGCCTCACTCTCCCCCGACCCTACCCCCCTGCTTCCATAATCACATCTCCTTCTCTGACCCTGGAGTCTGCCTCTTATAAGGACCTTTGTGATGGCATTTGGCCCACCCAGATAATCCAAGATAACCTTCCTTCTCAAAATCCTTAATTTAATCACATTTACATTGCCCTGTAAGGTAACATACTCCTAGATTTCAGGGATTAGAACACGGACATCTTGGGGAGGCCATCATTCAGCCAACCACAAAGCACAAACCTCCCTGGAAAGGTGGCCAAGGTTCTGTTTCGAAGATTCCAACCTGCAAAATAATATGCATTCTCAAGAAGGTGGGCAAGAACAGGAGATTACTGGCTTTGGAATCAGACATGCCTCAAGTCAAAATTGGAAGAGCATAGAGCTGAAAAGAACAGAGGTCAGTCTGTTGCTCACCAGGCAAGGCCAGTCGCTCAACACCAAGCTCAGTGGTTCTTCCCTGGGGGCAAATAGAAATGGCTGGACAAGGCAGAATTCTGAGTGCAGGTGCCTGGCTCGAGAGGTGGATTGTAGGCTATTTGCTGTTGGCCGTGCTGTCACAACAGCATGCTCTGAGTTCTTACGGACATCCGGGATGGGTGGCATGAGGCTTTCACAGGCTCAGAGTCACATGCTGGGCATGTTCACGTCCAAGTGCTTCTTCAGCTTGGTGACATTTTTCTTGAACCCCTGCATTCCAGCGTGATAAACTGGTCACTTCACCTCACTTGGCCTCAGTTTCCTCCTCAGCATAAAGAGCTTGATGATTCCCTCTGGAGAGCTGTCTGATCATTAGAAGTCCTGGGTGTCTAGGGGCACCTGGGTGGCTCAGTTGGTTGAGCATCTGACTTCGGCTTGGGTCAGGATCTCCCGGTTGATAAGTTCGAGCCCCAAGTCAGGCTCTGTGCTGATAGCTCAGGGTCTGGAGCCTGCTTCACGTTCTGTGTCTGCCCTTCTTGCTGCCCTTCCCTTGTTCGTGCTCTGTCTATCTCTCTCAAAAATAAACAAACATTAAGAAGATAAAAAAATTTAAAAAAATGAAGTCTTGGGTGTCTAGCAAGCGTGTGACACATGGTAGGTAGAAAATAGATTGAAAACCACCATCGTTGTCGCTGGGTTTGAATCCCATCTTCTTCCTAGCTAACATGGACCCAAGCTGTGTGACCTTGGCCAAGTTACTCACCCTCTCTGTATCTACCCCCCCCCCCCCATCTGTGAAATGGAGATGTCAGCATATGTCATAGATATTCTGCGGGCAGTGGGATCTTTTATATATACAGTTGCTGTGCAAGTTAAAGGCATTAATATGTGTGAGGAACATTGTATAATGCCTGGCACATAACATATGCTCAGTAAACATTACCATTATTTTTGCTTAATTACTAGTTCTTTTAAGCCATTCAGCAATTACTTTTTTTTTTTGAGTGCAGACTCTATGCCAGTGGCTTGCTCCAAGATTTCACAAATAGAGACCCCATGTGTGAAAACCATGAGCTCTGAGTTTACAAAAACAAACAGATTTTGCCAAGACTGAGCTACAGAGTGGATGGTTCCATATTTCCTGACAGCCCTAAGCCTTCAAAATCCCCTTTTCTAGACGACAGTTACCAGTGATTCCTAGGGAAATAAAGGTGCATGAAAGATAAAGGTACAGTGGCTTCCTTCCCATGAGGCCCAGCTTGGCTGGACTGCCAGGTCCTTGTGGCCCGTTAGTGCTGTGTGGGAGATGTTCTTGTCCCCTCTTTGCAGACATGGTAATGGGAACTTCAGAAAGGTTGAGTGACTTATTTGAGGTTACGGAGGTAGGGCTGCGATTTGATTTGTGTTCTCTAGGGTTAAAGTTTGCAACAATCCCTGCTGTCCCTACCCCACCCCCACATCACTCCCTGAGAAATGGCAGGTAGCCTAAGTGACCCCTAACAGCTTACTGAGTGGTGGCTTCCACATCCCTCCATAGGGACTCCAGGGACAAGGGACCCAGCAGGGATGACCAAGCTATGGCCGTCTTGCAGAAGCATGGCTGCCATCCACCCAGACCCTTGAGTGGGCTACACAGGCAAGTGACCAAAGTTGTCCCATGCTGCTTAGACACTCTAGAAGTTTGTCATAGATTTTCAAACTCAAAAATTGTTGTCAGAGGTAAGTAGTCATTTTGTTTTCTTTTATGGGATGGTCGGTCGGATGTGACCACAAGAGGACACCCAGAGAGGCTTGGGAGGACAAAGGCTGTTATCCTCACAGGTCCTAGGAGGCACCATGTCACACAGGCCCACAGGGGACAGCACCAGGGGGATCCAGAAGCAGAAGACTGAGCAGGGGAAGCACATAAGCCATGGCCTGTACTGGGGTTTCTTTTTTGTTTTTTTTTTTTAATTATTTATTTTTTAATTTACATCCAAGTTAGTTAGCATATAGTGCAACAATGATTTTAGGAGTAGATTCCTTAATGCCCCTTACCCATTTAGCCCATCCCTCCTCCCATAATCCCCCCAGCAACCCTTTGTTTGTCCTCTATATTTAAGAATGTCTTATGTTTTGTCCCCCTCCCTGTTTTTATATTATTTTTGCTTTCCTTCCCTTATGTTCATCTGTTTTGTCCTTATGTTCATCTTAAAGTCCTCCTATGAGTGAAGTCATAGGATATTTGTCTTTCTCTGACTAATTTCACTTAGCATAATACCCTCTAGTTCCATCCGCATAGTTGCAAATGGCAAGACTTCATTCTTTTTGATTGCCGAGTAATACTCCATTGTATGTATATACCACATCTTCTTTATCCATTCATCCGTCGATGGACATTTGGGCTCTTTCCATACTTTGGCTATTGTCAATAGTTCTGCTATAAACATCGGAGTGCATGTGCCCCTTCAAAACAACATACCTGTACCCCTTGGATAAATACCTAGTAGTGCACTTGCTGGGTTGTAGGGTAGCTATATTTTTAGTTTTTTGAGGAGCCTCCATATTGTTTTCCAGAGTGGCTGCACCAGTTTGCATTCCCACCAGCAGTGCAAAAGAGATCCTCTTTCTCCGCCTCCTCGCCAACATCTGTTGTTTCCTGAGTTGTTAATGTTAGCCATTCTGACAGGTATAAGGTGGTATCTCATTGTGGTTTTGATTTGTATTTCCCTGATGATGAGTGATGTGGACCATTTTTTCACACGTCATTTGGCCATCTGGATGTCTTCTTTGGAGAAGTGTCTATTCGTGTCTTTTGCCCATTTCTTCACTGGCTTATTTGTTTTTTGGGTGTTGAGTTTGATAAGTCCTTTATAGATTTTGGATACTAATCCTTTATCTGATATGTCATTTGCAAATATCTTCTCCCATTCTGTCATGCTGCCTTTTAGTTTTGCTGATTGTTTCCTTCTCGGTGCAGAAGTTTTTATTCTGATGAGGTCCCAGTAGTTCATTTTTGCTTTTGTTTCCCTTGCCTCCAAAGACATGTTGAATAAGAAGTTACTGCGGCCAAGGTCAAAGAAGTTTTTGCCTGCTTTCTCCTCAAGGATTTTGATGGCTTCCTGTCTTACATTTAGGTCTTTCATCCATTTTGAGTTTATTTTTGTGTATAGTGTAAGAAAGTGGTCCAAGCTCATTTTTCTGCATGTTGATATCCAGTTTTCCCAGCACCACTTGCTGAAGAGACTGTCTTTATTCCCTTGGCTGTTCTTTCCTGCCTTGTCAAAGATTAGTTGGCCACACGTTTGTGGGTCCGTTTCTGGGTTCTCTATTCTGTCCCATTGATCTAAGTGTCTGTTGTTGTGCTGTGTACTGGGGTTTCTGAGGGAAAGACATGACAGGGCAGAGCAGATAGCATAGAATGGCTGGTGTGAATAAGGTTGGTGGGCTTTGGACTATAGGGGTGCTCCCTGATTGCCTGGCACCTGGCCCTGGGGTGATTAAGGTGGAGGTAGATTGCATTCCAGAGTACAGGGGCCAGACAGAGGAGGTCTGGCTCTGGATTGGGTCATTTCCCATGTCATCTCAAAGATATGCTGGGCCCTTGGCTACCTCTATGAACTGGCTAGTCCAGGGAAAGATAGTTTCCCCCAACCAGAAAGGTTTTTTTTTTTTTTTTAAAGATGTCTAAACATCATAATATACAGAAAATAAAAATGTATATACCATAGTTGTATCCATAATCTGGAACTATGGAAAATGCGAAGTATGGAGAGTCCACCCAATTACTCACCCTTCCCCACGCTGCTCTCGAACCTGGCTTGTGTCAAGCGTACGTGACTTGATCTGCTTTGCAGTGGTCAGCTCGCCATTCTCCAGCGTGTGGTTGGAAGCCCAGAGCACAGGGTTTCTGTTCAAATTGTGTTTCATCACCCAACACAGGGCCTGGCCCTAAGGGACACTAGAAAACTCTTTATGGAGCCAAAATGGCATGAACGAGGTAAAGCTTGTTTTGGAAGAAGGAAGCAATCTCCCAGCCCATCTCTTCACCACTCACTACAGGGAGTGCTTGATGGCCACTGGCCCAAGTGCTTCAGGTCTACCCACAACTCAGCCCCCCCTACAGCTCCTAAGGAAGGTACCTCTCGATTTTACAGAAGAGTCTGAGGCCCAGAGAGGACATGTAACTTACTCAAATACACACAGCTAAGAAGTGGCGGAGGGTAGGTATAATCCAGAATCCAAAGACCTAAGCTTTATGCAGTTCTGTCCCCCTTCCCTCTCCTGCCAGCTACCTCCCCCCCTCTTCATCTCTCCAGCTCAGTCCTCTCAAGGCTGCCAGATTGCCAACCCTGGTGTGGCACAGCCTGGCCTCATGTCTCCTCCTTATAGAACTCCCAATGGCTCCCCATTCCACTCCCCAAGAGTGGAAACGTAAACCAAATATATTACATACTACTATACATGATTCAAGAGGGCATACACAGAGTGAGCAGGGTTCTCTGATTTGCAGATAACACAGAGCCAGTATTTCTCAAAAGGTGGTTTGTGTGCTTCTCACATCAGCTTCCCCTAGGAATAAAGCTGCAAATCCTGAGACCCCACCCAGGCCTGAGTGGGTCATCATCCTAAAGAGTAAGGTCAGAGCATCAATGTTTCTAATGCGTTTCCTAGATGATAGATCACATCAATCAAAAGAAACCCTAACTCGAAAAAAACTTCGAGCAGACCACCACAGTGGACCTGTATCCTAGCCGCCCTGTCCCACCCAAGACCAAGGTGGCGCTCAAGCTTCTGCCATTGTTTCAGAGCCCCAGGTGATTTAGTGTGCAGCCAGCACAGAGAACCTGAATCAGCCAGACCAGTAAGAAGAGACTGGAGTAAGAAAGCAAAAAGACAGAAAAATGGTTTGTGGCCTTCAGCAGAGGCCAGTGAAAGTTAATGTTTTGAAAACCTAGCAAAGATTTGGGGCATCTGGGTGGCTCAGTTGGTTGAGGATCCAACTTTGGCTCAGGTCATGATCTCACGGTTCATGGGTTTGAGCCCCTCATCGGGCTCTCTGCTGACAACTCAGAACCTGGAGCCTGCTTTGGATCCTGTGTCTCCCTCTCTCTCTGCCCTGCCCCTGCTCATGCTCTCTCTCTCTCTCTCTCCTTCAAAATTAACAAACATTAAAAAAAAGAATAATAAAATAAAATAAAATAAAATGAAAACCTAACAAAGATTTAACTAAAGGAGGCAGAGTTCAGGAGAAACCAGACGGACAAAGGAGTGCTCTTTTTTGTTAAGTCTAAAATTGTTTGAAAATTAAAAATTTTTTATAAAGCAGGCATAGAGGAGAATGAACCCAAGTCTCCCTCAGCAATACATTTGATACTTTTCTAATAAGAGGCAAGGTCATTGTCCCATGAGGATTTGAACATGTGAATTCCAAGAGCCAGCATCACCAAGGTTTAGGGACAAAAAGAGCTCTTGAGAACTTAACCTTTTCTGAAGCGGACTTTTTTGAATTATTATAGCCCTAAATTAGCCTTTTAGAAGTTTGCTTAAAATGGGGAGAGATATATATATAAAGATCCCAGTCCCCACAGAATATCAAACTTGACCCAGTTCTAGAAGATTCCAGGCAGGAGCACAGCTGTTTACTTGTGTCCCTTTAGAAAGAGTGTGGCTAATTGGGGCTCACCAGGGATCAGGGTGCTGGGGAATGTGCAGTGGCCTTTAATCTCAGCCTCCGAGTTGAGTGTCAGCCTTGAGCAACTCCAGAGACCCGTTTTCCTGTGGCCCCTGAGCCCTCCGTGCTCTGGGACTGGTTGTTTATACGAAATGGGCCTCCTGCCGACAGCCAGCCTGGATTGGATGTTTACATTTCAAGTGAGCATAATTCAGCATTTTAGGTGAAGCACCTTAGCTAGTGTCTGTGGGTGGCATACCTCAGAGAGAGCGACCAGTGAAGGACAGGCTGGCTCTGGGGGAGGCCAGGATGGCCCTGTAGCAGATTCTGTGTAACACGTGACCAAAGACCAATGTACATGTGGCCTCACCAACCCCCAGCTGAGTCTTCCTGCCTCCAGGATTTTTTTTGGATAATTCAGAAGTTCAGCAGTCGTTACTTGGCAAGTGCATGCTGTGTGCCAACAGGCCGAACTCCTTGTATCATTCCATCTCATTTCAAACAGCCAATCCCATCTGGGGAAGGGTTGGGTGATCCCGAATTTCCAGTTGAGAAAACTGAAGTTCAATGAGAGAAAGAGACTCACCCAGGGTCACACAGCTTGGACTGGGACTAAACATGGAGCCAAAGCCCTCCCCACTCTACCTGCTGCATTTCAATAGCATATGTAGCTTTTACTGAACACCTACTATGTGCTGCGTGCTTTACAGGCCTTAAGTGTTATAGCAGCTCTGTAAGGAACATACCAAGATCCTCACATCAGAGCAGAGAAGACAGAGCCTTGCCTCTGACACAGGTCAAGGGCATGGATGGTGGATGACCAAGCAGAGTTGAATCCCCTCAGGGGTGGAGATTTGCCTGCCCTGCATGCCCCCCGCTTCCTGGCCCACAGAGGTGTTTCCTGGGTAGTAGATGAACACGTGAACCCAGAGCTGGATTAACCGAAAGCCCCAGCTCCCAACAATTCCCCTCTATTTCTTCCTGCTGCCCCAGAACAGAACTTTCCATCCTGAATTATCTCAGTGGTCTTTATTCACAGCAGCCGCCTCTGAAAAGATGTTTGAGGACAGAATGAATGGTTATCTGCCCCTGGGCACACACCCTTTACCTCCTGAAGACTGGAGAAAGAACTAGAAGGTTCTTCATGATCTCTTCCGATTTTATGAAGCCTAGTGTCACCATTATTGTTACATCCATCTAAGCGCACAGATGGGAATCATTACCACTGAAGTGGACACTCCCATCCTTTGGATACAATACAATCCTGAGGGTGAAGCTAATTGAGGCCATCAGAGGGCGAGATAGTGGTTCTCTGGGTAGGGGGAAGCTGGTGACTGGACAAGATATGAGGGGCTTCCAAGGAGGTTCTTGTTCTGTCAATTAGGAGGTAGCTCATATGGGTAGGTTCATTTGGTGAGGCTTCATCAAGCCATGCAGTTACGGTAGCACATTTCTCTAAGTGTATTTTTAATAACAACCATCGGACAGAATGGTCAAACTGATGGTGGTGGCTGTGTCAGGATCTGAATCCAGCTTACCCCCTCACTACCTGTGTGGCTTCAAGCAATGTACTTAATCTCTCTGTGCCTCGGTTTTAGGAATTGGAAATGGGTCTGCAGGGCCATGAGTGCCTTGGCTCTTTGTACTTCATTTGCTAAGAAATTTGAAACCTGCCTGCATTGTTTAAATTTTGTTTTGCTGTTAATTAGCTAATGACATTAGGTTGATTTTTTTTTCCCCCTTAAAGAACGCGTTTCTAGTTGGTGTATTCTATACACTTCCACTGTTCTGAGAATTAAACCAGAAAATACACATAAAGTGTCCACACAGTTGGGGCGCCTGGGTGGCTCAGTTGGTTGAGCATCCGACTTTGGCTCAGGTCATGATCTCGTGGTTTGTGGGTTCGAGCCCCACGTCGGTCTCTGTGCTGACAGCTCAGAGCCTGGAACCTGCTTCAGATTCTGTGTCTCCTTCTCTCTTTGCCCCTTCCCTACTTGTGCTCTGTCTCTCCCTGTCTCTCAAAAATAAATAAACGTAAAAAAATAAAATAGGTTTTTTTTTAATGTCCACACAGCACTTAGCACACCCATGCTCAATAAATGGTAGCTCTTAGCACGATTTCCTTTCTTGAATATAAAAAGTCACCGGACCAGAATTTCTTGGGAAGGTGTTCCCAAGCCCATTACTCGCAGTGGATATGTGATGGGCATTTCTCGGATCAACTTTTTTTATGGGAATAAAATGTCAGTATGACCTGCACCCTCCTTTTTTGCATATTATAATTGTACCAGCATTGGAAACCTACATTTGAGTACAGCAAGGAATGTGTTCTTTAGGGTGGAAAAATCAACATGTCACTTGCTAATTAACAGCAAAATTAAATGAAAATTTAAAAACCCACAGGTTTCAAGTTGTCTGGCAAATGAAGTTCAGAGGCCTCCTGTAGCCCAGTAGGGTGCCATCCATTGACCTCATCTCATTCCTGCTGCTCCAAGCCCCTACCTCATGCTCAAGCCCATCTTGACTCAGCTCTTACAGGAGGTGGGCTGGCCTTTACACCGCCAGGCCTGTGCTTTCACACTTTCCAGGAAGAGTGAATGGAAATGCCTTACTACCTCTCCTACTTGCACCTCCCCAGTCTCTTGTGGGCAAACAATTTTATTCGTCTTCCAAATGCTCTCTCTAGTGCTTCCTTCCTCCAGGAAGACTTTCCTGATCCATCCACTCCCAGGTGGGCCTCCTCAGCTCTCTCCTCTTTTCTCCCCCACCCTTGCTCCCCTTTGTCTCCTGGAAGGGACCTGTGAATATGTTACAGGTCAGTCTGCAAAGTAAAAGGGTCTTTGAAGATGTGACTAAATTAAGGACCTTGAGTTGGGGCTGGCTGAGCCTGGTAGGCTGGGTGTAATCACAAGGGAAAGAGGAGGGTCAGAGGGTAGAGTGATGTGACCACAAGCCAAGCAATGCAGGCAACTTCTAGAAGCTAGAAAAGCAAGAAAAGGATTCTCTGCTGACCCCTTGCTTTTTAGCCCTTAAGACCCATTTCAGCCTATATCTTCCAAAATGGTAAGATAGCAAGTTTGTGTTGTTTTAAGCCACTAAGTTTGTGGTAATTTGTTACAATAGCCATAGGAACCTAATACAGGTCTAGAACCATCCAGTACATTTTCAGTTCGTCTTGATGAACTGGTCAAGAGTCCCTGCTTTAAAAAAAATTTTTTTTAATGTTTTTATTTTTGAGACAGAGACAGAATGAGAGTGGGTTAGGGGCAGAGAGAGAGGCAGACACAGAATCCAAAGCAGGTTCCAGGCTTCAAGCTGTCAGCACAGAGCCCGATGCGGGGCTCGAACTCACAAACCATGTGATCATGATCTGAGCTAAAGTCGGAAGCTCAACCCACTGAGCCACCAAGGGTCCCCAAGAGTCCCTGATTTTATGTAGTGACTTAGATTTTCTCCAGTAACTGCATGAATTAGACATCCACACACGTACTGACCTACACAGAATTGGGCCCTAGGTCACCCTCTGGTTGTAATAGGCATCAAATATTACTCCAGGGGCTAAAAGGCTTCCAGGGCTGAACCAGACCCTGGGGAAACCCAACCCCCAAGTATGAGGCCTTCTGAACCAGTCCTCCAAATCTGGACCTCCCTGGAGGGAAACCAACATGGTAGAAGAGATGGTCAATAGGCCAGGTCAGCACCTCTTGGTTAGGTGACATTTGGCCGGGCAACTGAATGTTCCTGTTCCCTGCCATGTAAAATGGAGCTCATCGGGATACTTACCCTGACATACAGTTGTGAGTCTCAAGTGAGAAAATGTGTGTGAGAGCTCGCTGCAAATGCTCTTATATCCAGCACACGTTAAAGGGGATTGCTTTACTGAACTCACCTCCCCTGTACCACCCCCCCCATAATACCCCTAGAATGGCTGAAATTGACCTTAAAACTCTGTAAAAGTGTCAGCCTGGGATGATTCCGCATCTTTTTTTTTTTTTTTTTTTTTTTTTTTTTTTTCAGGTGAAGTCTATTACAGGAGCAAATACCTGAGAAGTGATACCTACAATGCCAACACCAAGGCCAACAGGATTGTGGTGTCAGAGTTTGGAACGATGGCCCATCCAGACCCCTGCAAAAACATATTTTCTAAGTAACTGTCCATTTTGAATCTGGTGATGCTTTTTGACATCCTTGGTGGTCAAAACAACCAGCATTCACTTCCCTGAGAGTCATCTTTAGGGTACATGAAAACCACCTGACCGGGCTTTGACCGTCTATACTATGCAATTCTTGATCACTGAGAGCAAGAGGGGCAGTGAGCGTCTGACAGATGATTAGGTATTTTTTCCATATGGCTGGTAGAAGAGCAATTTGGAATTCTGTCTCAAAATCACAAACGTGTGTTCTCTTCAATCTAGAGATAATCGTGCTCACATCTGGAACGACAAACATGCAATATTATTCACAGTTGCGTCATTTGTTGTGATGAGGAACTGAAAATAACCCCAAATGTTCATCAACAGAAGGGTAGTTAAATAAAAGTGAAAATATACAAGAAAATACCAGGCAGAAGTAAAAAAAAGAATAAGGATGCTCTCTATGTACTCAATGGAAAAATTTCCAAGATACATTGTTGAGTGGTGAGCATGGGGCGGAATGAGGTATAGAAAGAGCATATAATATGTGGTGTAGTGTGCAAAAAAAGCAGGAAGAAATGTAGATTTATTTGTACTTATATGTGTCTAGAGAAACTCGTAGGGTCTATGAGGAGGGAAATGGGCAAATGGGAGAAAGAGATACGGAAGAGTTTGTTGTTGTTGTTGACTACATTTCAAATCATCTGAGCTCTGATGACTCTGAATGTGTCACACACTTGACAACTAAATTGTTGGCCAGGGAATCAGACCTGCTGTCCGTATCTCCTTCCTGATACTCTTCAGATCTAGGAGAGTTAGGAAATGTGTTAGTACGCTGGCCCAGAGACAGAAGATTGCTTCTCCTTTTCCGGAACTGACCTCATCTTTCCAGTTCCAGGATCCAGTGCTGGGGCTGGCGCACAGCAAGCAATGAACTCAGGTTTGCAGGTGTGGGGAGGAACCAGGCAGGAACAGGGGAGGGGGAGGAAATGAATGCAAAACCAGCATCTGTGAGACATCTTTGCTGCTTCACTGCTTGCCAGTAGGGGGAGCACTAACCAATACATGGATCCCGGATCTTCTGATCAAACTAATGATGAGTTTTTAATCTCACAATTTGTTTGCTTTCCTTTAAAGAAAATAAAAGAAAACTAATTTCCTGGACAAATTCAGAGGGTTCTCATTCCTACCAAAAGCAAGAATTAGCTGTTTTTCTAGTCTTTGGGAGCCATTATGGATGGGTACATACGATTTCTGTGGAGCTTCTTAAAACACTTCAGAACAACCTACCAGCTCTTGATATCTGTGGTGTGGGAGACCAATGGATTTTTGAGAGCCCAGGAGGGTTCAGTTGGTGGCCATCTTTTCCCCAGATGACTCATGTCTTAGCTAACTCAATGTGGGGGTATCTTTGGGCAACTTGATACCCAAGTCCTCCAGACTCCTCAAGTCTTTGAGACCCTGAAGTAGAGCATTTTAAATGGTAGGGAAACTAAAGCTATCTTATGCAGAACTTTCCAGCTGGGTAGACACAGCCAGTCATTTGCTATTGATCTGCTTTCCTCCACAGAGCTTTTTCCTACTTGTCCCATACCATCCCGGATTTCACAGACAACTGCCTGATAAACATCATGAAGTGTGGAGAAGACTTCTATGCGACCACAGAGACCAATTACATCAGGAAAATCAACCCACAGACTCTGGAAACCCTGGAGAAGGTACCAGTGAATGTATAACCAGCATCAGTTCCTGGTCTGTGAAAGGGACCTGAGTGGGGTCATGTGGCCTGCAGGAACTCACAGGAGCATCCCCTCCTCTAAAGCCATTGGATCTTGAATTTCCCCAGCACAACACTTAGCACTAGATTCTAAGCTCCCTTAGGGTTGGGACTCTGTGGGTTCATCTTGTTTATTTGTAGGGTTACCAAACAAAGTACCATGAACTAGGTGGATTAAAACAACAGAAATCTATCCTCTCACAGTTCTGGAGGCTGGAAGTCTGAAATCCGGGTGTCCGTGGAGCCATTCTCTCTCTTTCTCTCTCTCTCTCTCTCTCTCTCTCTCTCTCTCTCTCTCAAGGCTCTAGGGGAAGATTCTGGCATGCCTCTTCCAGCTGCTGGTGGCTGCCAGGAATCCTCAGTGCTCCTTGGCTTGTAGATGCATCACTCTAATCTCTTCTAGAGATACAAATCATTGGATTAGGGCCCACCTCCATCCAGAATGACCTCATTTTAACTTGATGACATCTACAAAGGCCCTGTTTCCAAATATGTTGAAGCCCTAACCCTTGGTACATAGATCTTTTTGGAAGACACAATTCAGCCCATAACACTGTCCACTGTCTTGGCACTGAGTGGGAAGTTTAATGGGAGTTGGAATGAATGATGGCACCAGAGTGCCCAGACTCTAGCAGCCCTACCTGGTGTTGACCTGAAGAGGGAGGCCTTAGGCAGAGAGCAAGGGGATGGAAATAAATCCCCAAGCAGATGCCTTTCCCGGGCAGAATCAAGTCAACATATTCACGAAAATCAATAGACCCACTTTCTTCTCCAGCTGGCTGGCCAAAGCCTCATTGTCTCCTCAGTACATTTTAACGATCTGGTAAAGGGAGTGCTTTTCATAGCTGCGAAGTTATGGCCAGCACCTTTGAAGCTGGGCAGCATAGGTCCAACCAACGTATGCTCTCCACAAAGCCTCAGAGAGGAAATACTAAGAGAGCATGAAGTACTGGCTGACTTCTGGCCGGAGGTTGTGCTATTCTTGGAGAGGAAAGGAAGACAGTTGTTCCCCCGGCCACACATTATTCTATGGCTGTGCCCTGTTGGGAGTGGGGGGTCATTATGGAGCTCGTTAGTTGAGTTTTCCTTCGACCAAGTGTTTTTATAACTCTGTTCCCAGAATAATCCTATGGGAGAGGCCTGGAGATTTATGCCTCTGTGGCATGCAAAAGGGGAGAATTTAAATGATGTAACCAGAAAGACACCGAGCAGTGGCTAAGATTAGCGCTAAGGCTGCCTCTCTGCCTAGGTCATCACTCTGGCCAGGCAATCTGCCTCCATGCTGAGGACACCCAGGGGGCAGGGCCAGGGGGCAGGGAAGAGCATACAGCTCACCAGCTCCCCTGCAGCCTCTCTGCTGTAGGAGGCTCCCCCTGAGGTCATATCAGGTTTCAAGAGTAAACATCCTCTTGAAAGGTGAAGTCGCCTTACCTTCAGACCAAGATGGTAGCCATCATCACTCCGAATCTAGAAGCGGCCAGCTTTTCATCATCTCACCCTCCCCACCTCCTTTTTAAAACCAGGTGTTTGTCATTTTGCAGGTGGATTATCGCAATTACGTGGCGGTAAATCTGGCAACATCGCATCCTCATTATGATGCGGCTGGAAATGTTCTTAATATGGGCACATCCATCATGGACAAGGGGAAGACAAAATATGTGATCTTTAAGATCCCTGCCACAGTACCAGGTAGGTCATTCTGGGGATATGATGAAACACAGATGTCAAGGGTGGCTCCTTCCAAAGAGTTCTGATTTTTGTTGATGACCTGAGACTCAATCTGACACTTTCCTACATGGGTGATTCAGATGACCTTGAATCTTTTTTCCTAAAGGAGAAAAGAGGTGTGGCTGGACTTCCTTTTGGAAGAAGTAAGTTCCTTTACTATTCTAACCTGTTTTTCTTTAGGCTCCAGTTCATTGATTCATTAATTTACCCATTATTCACCCATTTCCCTATCCATCCATCCATCCATCCATCCACCTATCAGTCATCATCCAACTGTCCGTCTGTCCATCCACGCACCCATCAAGCATCCTTCCATCCATCCTTCCTTCCTTCCATTGATATCTTTTAGTTTTCTCACAAAACTTTGTATGCCAAAGCTGTGCTGCCCACTCTCATCCCAGCCCCTGAAGCCAGGCTCCCAGTGTTGTTGTGGGGGCTCAGCCCTGCTTCAGACTGTCAGCCTTTCAGACCCCCACCCCATTCTCTGGGCCTTCTGAACCTTCTCCATTTAAGGCCAGGAATGTGGAGCAAAGCCCAGGCCCATTGTGATTGCATGTTCCCGAGGGAGGAGGCTCCTGGCCCTTCTTTGTCCAGGACCCTCCTGGGAACCACACCCAGGAAACCAGGCCCCCGAGGGTGGCTGCACAGGACTCAGGAGACAGGGCAGAACTTACAAGTTTAGGGCAAGTGGCTTCCATGTGTGACCCCTGCTGGTGCCCTCCGTCATAGTCCTGTAGCACCTCCTGAGCTAATTACCAGGCTCCAGGCAGATGGGAGCCCCTAAGGTCAGAAGGCACAATGAGTCTATTCTTGTTAAATGGAACTCCCAGGAATTAAGCCAATAGAGGAATATAGGGCCTAGTCAGAATCCTAGAACGTCAGACCTAGGGGAGGTCTAGGCATTTGAGTTTAACACCTTCTATTTCAAAGGAGGACGATGAGGCCCAGGGGGATCAGGTGACATGCCCACCACCACACAGCTCACAGGAGCCCCCACATCTTGCCAACAGCTCCTCTCTGATCGCCTGCTCCATGCTGGCGGCTTCCCTGGGATTCACGCCCGCCTCCTGCCTCCCAGGCCAGGGTACTTTTCATTTCGGTCTGCTTTGTGCTCCTTTTGTTTTGTGAAGAAAAGAACCACCCCACAACCCCACAGCACCCCTCCCACCAGCCAGCTGTTTATGGTGTGCACAGGTGGCCACAAGAAAGGTGGGGACGCTTGCAGGTAACTCATTATAAATGAGCCCCAGGCCTGGGTGGGGAGACCTTTTGGCCAATGGTGACTCACCCTTGCAGGAGAATAAGAGCTCGCTGGAGCTTGGGCTGCCCCATTATTGCATTCTGTTCTCTCTCTTCACTCTGGGAGTGTTGTTCTCGCTAATAACAGAGGAGGCAGTCAGGCTCAGCGGGGGGCCGGGTCTTCTTGGCTTAACCTTGTGCCTTTGGCCATAATGACGGGCCCATTCCATCGCACCTCAGTTTCCCATCTGTAAAATGGGAACCCTACAGCCTGCTTGGATCATCAGAAGGTATATAGCAGCCCCACATCACAACGGGTACTTAGTCTCCCAGGTGTTTGGGAATGCGCAGTGCCGAAAGAAGTTCATGGAAACCCTACGAAATATGTATCAGATGATGGTCCCCGGCAAAAAGCAAAGTTGAAGCCTGGGAAGCTGCCCTATCCCTCAGGCGCTGTAATAGAAATACAGACCCTCAGGCCCCGGCCCCATCTACTGGGTCAAACTCCACACTTTATCACAATCCCGGATAATCCGTGTGCACGAGAGGCATTGTTCCAGGGTAGGGGCTGACAAGCTTTTTCCGTAGAGGGTCCAAGAGTAAATACCTGACGCTGTGCAGCTGTGTGGTCTCTGTCACAACTACTGAACAACGCCGTTGCAGTTCCAAAGCAAGAGCATCCTCAGACCCTGTGAAAGAAGGGAGTGTGGCTGTGTTCCAAAGAAACCTTGATGCTAGAAGCAGGTGGAGGCTGGGCTTAGCCCCCAGGCTGCGCTGCGGGCCGTGGCCCAGAAGCCTAGCTCTGTGGCTCAGTGTTTGCAGATTGTAGCACTGGGTCTTACAGAGCAGGAGAGGCGGGTAGGCCTTGGTGAGAAGCCCTAACCCCCGACCAGAGCCCCTGCGTCAGTCAGACAGCAACCCCTTCATCGGTTTACTTGTTGGCTCTTACCCAAAGGCTCTTCTTAGTGACCAGGTCAGTTTGAAAGGCTCAGCTGCAGGTGATCGTGGCGTTGTCTGGGGGCAGCTAGGCCCCGCACTGCTCCTCAGGCTTACCTTTCTCTAGAGGACGCGAAGGGGAAGAACCCGTTGAAGCACACAGAGGTGTTCGGTTCCATCACCTCCCGCTCGCTCCTCTGCCCGAGCTATTACCACAGCTTCGGAGTCACCGAGAACTACATCGTTTTCCTCGAGCAGCCTTTCAAGCTGGACGTCCTCAAGATGTCAACTGCGTACATCCGGGGAGTGAACTGGGCTTCCTGCCTGGCTTTCCACAGGGAGGACCAGGTAAGGCCTGGACAAGACCCCCAGCCCCCACTGGGTCGGCCGAGCCCGCAACATCAGGATGGCCAGAGTGGGGTATCCCGGGAAGCAGGCTGAGATGGAGGTTAGCACGCAGGGGGTTTCCAAGGGAGGGAGGAAGTGAGCTACCGGGCAGTCTCCCCGGAAGCATCAGCCACGCTTCCAGAGAGTTCTGAAGCTGGATGGTCCTGCAGAGTGGTCTTGAGTTAGGGCAAGAGAGCCAAGTCCCAAGTCACTGAGTCAGTAGAGTGGACTGTCCCTGGGTGAGTGTGTGCCCTTGGGCAAGCCGGCTCTCATCAGCCAGGCGGCCCCCTCAGCCGAGGGCCACTCCTCAGTCCTGACCCATGTCCGGGCTCCTTGCAGCTTCCACTGTCCCTTTCAGCATCCTGCAGCCACTATACAATGTCAGGGAAGCAGAGCCAGAGATGATTTAGACATCATACTGATAGAGCGTTCCAGCAGTGGTAAACAGAAACAGCTTCCATTCAGGCACACCTGCGTGCTCAAAGCATGGATGTGTGCACACGTGTGTGTCTGCACTTGTGTATATGCAGGCCTGTATATATGGATGTCTGCATATGTGTGTACATTTGTATGCGTATGAATATATCTATGCATGGATATGTGTGTGTACTTACTTCCTGTTGAAATAACTCAACGTTTACTTGTGATAAATATCCAGTAATTCTTAGTGTCCTCTATTCAAACAATACCCAAGTATAGAAAGCAACGTATCAAGCCCCTTCTCCCCCCACTCACGGCCAGTGCCCTCTCCAGAGGGAACCACTACAATGCCCTGACATCCCTCTCCCCTTTCTGCCCATTATGGACGTCTTTATGTACGTATGCAACTATGCATCCTGTTTGCGGCTGGACACCTCTTTAAAACCTGTCCTTTTCCACGAGGAGAGTGAGGTCCCTCCTCTGCTCAGAGCCTTCTAGTGATTTCCCACCTTCCTCAGAATAAGATCCAAGACTTCACTGACCAGCCTGCAAATCCTCACATGTCTACATCCCAACCACTGGCTTCCTGCTCACCCAGCCTCCCTGTTGGTCCTCCTGTATCTCAAACCAGCCTAACACATTCCTGCCTCAGGGCCTTTGCATTTCCTGTCCCTTCTACCTGGAATATCCTTCCCCAGATCGCTTCCTTCCTCAGAGTCCAGATTCCTGAGGCCTTCCGTGATGAACCAATCTGTAACAGACCCCACTCCAGGCTTTCTCCATCCCCTACCCGGCTTCATTTTTCTCAGTGGTGCTCATTGTCCTTGGCACGTTACTTGACCATTGACTGCTGGCCTTTCCCCCCACTGGAATAGAAGCTCCATGAAGGCAGGGGCTTGCTTTTATTCTCTTTTTACTGAAAAAGTGTCTCCTATGTCACAGACCCTCTCTCTCTATTTTTGGAATGAACAGTGGGCCAAGGGGGCCAGCAGGGAAGCTAGCGGTAGTTGGGTTTTCTCTTCAGCCCCTGGAGATCCCGTGGCCCTCAGAGAATCCCACAGTGGGAAGACCGAGCCCCCAGAGGCAGGGCAGAAAGCCCCGGGAAGGGTTTTAGAATGCATTTAGAAGAGAGCTTTCTGGGGTGCCTGAGGGGCTCAGTCACTTAAGCATCCGACTTCGGCTCAAGTCATGATCTCGTGGTTCGTGGCTTCGAGCCCCACGTCAGGCTCTGTGCTGACGGCTCAGAGCCTGGAGCCTGCTCTGGATTCTGTGTCTCCCTCTCTCTCTGTCCCTCCCCTGCTCCTGTTCTGTCTGTCAAAAACAAATAAACATTAAAAAATTTTTTTCAGAAGAGAGCTTTCTTAAAAGCTCCTGTGCCTGACCCCAGGAATTGGGGTCATGGAGAAGAAAAGAGCTAAAATAATTACCTCTGTAGTCACCTGCCCGTTCCAACCCCCCGCCCGTAGGCTGTCAAAGCCTTCCTCTTCTGCACTCCCACTTAATGTTCAAAGCTAGATTCTGGGGAAGGAGAGAAAGAGGTGGATACGCTGGGAGGAGGTGACCAGGGAACAGCCTGGAGCAGTCCCGCCCTGCCTTTCGGAAGGAGGGTGGCTGGGCCAAAGCTGCCAGAAGGAAGAACCCCCACACATACTTTGGATTAGGCAAGTGGGGCTGCAGATATGGCTAATTACCACCCAGAGTGATACCACCTCATGACAGCCGGAGGTGTGTGCAGATACCCGTGGGGGCTCCTTCACCAGAACGGTCTCTCCCGCTGCAGCCCCCAGGGTAAAGGAGGTTGCTGCGACAAGCTGGCAAACCAGGAGGTCGGGAGAGGGGCCCCCGAAGGGCTGGTGTGGTTTTAGGGGATCCAGCTGTGGCTGGAGCCCGGGGAGGGCTAGAGGACTGGCCAGTTCTCCCCAGCTTGGCCATTTGTTGCCAGGGAGCTGGGTAGTTGCCACCCACCTGGAGTCCCAGTCGAGTGAAGGGGGTGGGGAGGGGACAGCGCACCCTCGGGGACTCCTCCAGGCAGTCCTCCTGGTGGTGCAGAGGCTCCAGCGGCAAAGCTTCCCTCCGATCCATCTGAACAAGGTGATCACAGACGTGTAACGGCAGGCAGCTCCCGTGTCCTCAGCTTCTGCGTGGCCGAGCTCTGGGACAGGGGACGTTTCAGGGTCACGAGCTAGTGGAGGGCAGGGCCGCATCCCGTCCCGTACCCGATGCCACAGCGCCAGGCCAGCAGAGGGAAGGCTGACCCCTGGATGCGCGTCTTCTTTCAGACTTACATTCACATCGTCGACCAAAGGACTGGGAAGCCCGTGCCGACCCAGTTTTACACGGACCCCGTGGTGGTGTTTCATCACGTCAACGCCTACGAAGAGGACGGCTGCCTTGTGTTTGACGTCATCGCCTACGAGGACGGCAGCCTTTATCAGCTCTTCCACTTGGCCAACCTGAACCAGGACTTTGAGGAGAACTCCAGGCTCACCTCCGTTCCCACCCTCCGGAGGTTCGCCGTGCCCCTCGATGTGGACAAGGTAATGGGCGGGACGGGGGCCCATTTCATTCCTGGGGCGTCGTGAGCCCAAGTGGGCAGTTACTTTGGCGTCGGCTTGATTGACATTGAAATCCAAAGTGAGCTGTTCTTAAAGACATCTTTTTATTGTTTCTCCAAGAATGATACGTGTTTATAGCAGAAGCCTTAGAAAATATAGATTAGGGAGGGGTACCTGGGTGGCTCAGTTGGTTAAGTGTCCAGAGCCTGGTTGGGTTTCTCTCTCTCTCTCCCTCTCTCTCTGCCCCTCCCCAACTTGTGCCTGTGCGCGCTCGCTGCCTCCCTCCCTCCCTCCCCCCTTCCCTCTCTGCCTTCAAAATAAGTTAAAAAAAAAACTTAAGGTGCACCTGGGTGGCTCAGTCGGTTGAGCGTCTGACTTTGGCTCAGGTCATGATCTCGCAGTCTGTGAGTTCGAGCCCCGCGTCGGGCTCTGTGCTGACCGCTCAGAGCCTGAAGCCTGCTTCAAATTCTGTCTCCCTCTCTCTCTGCCCCTCCCCCACTCATGCTCTGTCTCTCTGTCAAAAATAAATAAACATTTAAAAAAAAAAAAACTTAAAATATAGATTAGATAAAAAGGAAACAAACCCACAGACCTACTGTAGATATATTTGTATTGCCTCCAAAGTCTCTCGCTAGACAGACATATTGGTACATCTGTCGATGTATCTGTGTATATGTGGCTCTAACACACATACACATGAATATGTCTCTCGATAAAGCAGTTAAAAATTCTGTGTAGTATGACTTCTCTAAAATTTAGAAATATATACGTATATTTTATATATTGCTTAATTTTAGAGGAGATCGCAGAATTCTCAATCGACTTATTGAGATAGAATTTCACATAGCATCCACCCGTTTCACTCATTTAAAGTGTACAATTCAGTTGCCTTTAGTATCTTTACAGATTTGTGTGACCATCACGACGATGGATTTTAAAACATTTTCGCGACCCTGGAAAGGAAACTTGCGCCCCTTAAGCCACGCCCCTCCCCCAGCTCTAGGTAACCACTCATCCCCTTCCTCTGAGGATCTGCCTGTTGGAGACACGTCATGTACGTGGACCCACGCGCCAGGTGGTCCCCTGCGGCTGGCTGCCCTCCCTCAGCACGGTGTTTCGGAGGTCCGTCTCTGTTGCAGCGTGTGTCAGCCCTTCCTTCCTTTTCACGGAGGATTATGTGCATACTGTTTTGTGTGCGACTGTTTTCACTTACACGTGTATCTAAACATCTCCCCATGACATTAAATACTCTTCTGCAACATCATTTTAAATATTCGTGTGACGGTCCCAGGCCGGGATTCGTCACTATTCACTCACCTAATGCCCTGCTATTGAATCGTCTGCGTCTTGCATTAAAAATGACCACGAGGCCAGACATTATCTTCAATTAGGGTGATGCTCCCAGAGGCTACAGAGACTTCTGGCTCCAGAACTCACTGACTTCACGACTTAATTAATTTAAATGAAAGCAAATCCAATTCACCTCGATTTTGGTGGCTCCTATTACTAAATGCGCTGTATGTGCCGGGTACTTTGCCAGGCGTTTTATTTTCCTTGCCTCACTTAATGAGCAAAACAACCTATGGGAGAGGTCCTCATGTTAGCCTCATTTTACAGATGGAGAAACCGAGGCCCGGAGAGGTTCAGGAACATGCCCCAAGTGGCAGAGCCATGATTGGCACCTGCCTGTCTCTCCGTGCATACTCGTAGCTGGTAAAGGTGCAACTCTCCTGCTCTCCCCAGCAGGCCTAACACCTGGAAAGAGCCCAGACGGGTCCCCCTCTGCAGGCCTGGGAAATGGAAGACGCTCCGACAGAAGGCCCAGGGAGCCTCCTCCCACCTCACTGCCGGGCTCCCATCAGTCAGTGGGGCCTGCGTGTGCACCCAGGTTTCTCTGGTCCCGGAGTCGGGGTTCTTTCCTGTCTTGTCGGCATTTCCCCATCTGCCGTCATTGGTTTATCTCTGTCCCGATTTTCATTTTTATCACCTCAATTTAACCCTTACAAAATCGTGTTTTGTTTAAACCATCTCCCTCTTGAGAGGTAACCCGACACTAGTCACTGGAAAGAGAGCATCGCTCACTGCAAACGGAAGACAAGCCGGGGAGAAGCAGTGGCAATAAAGCAGAGGTCTTACTCTCCGCGGCTTGCCAAGACTTCACCTCTTTGTTAAGAAGAAAGTCCTAAAAGTACTAGGTGTTAAAGAGCTAATGGCACCTGACTCAGACTCTCCTTGACCCGGTCGGAAAGATCGGGAAGAGAAAAAGGAGTGAACTTTCTCCTCACGGGGTTCAGGGCTGTTGAGTGAGTGGCCACATTCCACGAAGTCGTCACATGGGCTCCTGGCCTCTGCGGTCTCCACTCTGGGCAGCCCCGCAGGGCCAAGCAGGGCCAGTCTTGGTGTCCTGGTTCCGGGAAGCAGTGGTGGGAGGTGATGTCACAGAGCACACAGGTGCACATCCCGAGGCCCGGCCCTGCCTCACACCGACCTCAGCCTGGGGATGAAACCTGGACAGGAAACACTCCCTCCCACTGCCCACACACCGAGGGATTTTATAGCCTTTTATCGTGCTTGAAAAATGATTTGCTTCCTTGGAACCAAGCTAAGAAGTTCAGCACGTAGATTTTGAAAAGCCACCGTGTGAACCATCTACTGCTTTGAAACCAGCAAAGAAGAGTGAGCCCTGGGAAGGGTAGCTCTGGCCACGCTTTTTAATTGCTGTTTATTGTCCCTTAAAAAGGCTCCTTGCTTCACTTTCAAGTTGCCCTGCCTGCGTATTGAAATCGGGAAGCTGAGCACATGCCCATGGCAGACATGTCCCGGTCTGGCAGCTCTAATTCCGTTCTTCCCAAAGGCTTATTAGGACGGACCGAAGGAGATACCACCTGCCTCTGGCACCCTTCAGTCTGGGGCCATTGCTCATGGCTGTCCCCCTGCCTGAAACCCTGTCCTACTCGGATCAGGCCTCCGCTCCTGACTTGGCTGCAGGTTGGACTCACCTGGGGGTTCTGAGACCACACCTGGGCAGACCCCGGTGTAGACCAGTGAAGGCAGAACCTCTGGGTGGAGGTGGAGGACCTGGAAGGAGGGGGGGGGGGGGGGGCGTGGTCTCGGCCCACAGAGGCTTTCGATTTGCAACCAGGGAGAACCAACCTCAGTCTGGCAAATTCCTGTTGGCCCTACAGGTGTCAGGGTCATTGCTCCCCTCAGAGGACCTCATTCGTGCCAATGGCACTTGCAGCTCCTGCTGAACCCTTGTCCCCGGCAAGGGAACTTGTTCAGTCACCGGACCCGTGAAGCTCTGAGAGCCAGAGCCCATCCTCCTGTCAGCTGATTGTCCCACGCGCGTCACAGGGCCTGGTCCTTGGAGGGTCCTCATTAAGCTTTTAACCACTTGAACTCAATGAACGCGTGACGTGCAGATGAGAAATGAGTGGGTCTCTGAAAGGACGCGGGTCTGTCTTTAACATTGGGAACATTTCCCAAGTGGCAAGTGCTCTCCACAGAGAATGGGCAAGAGTGAAGTATACTTAAAAGTCTGGGATGTCCCGGCTGCCCCAGATTCTCTTGCGTCTGGGCCAGCTGGGGTCAGAGGAAGGTGGGGCCCCTTGGCACGGTGGCCTGTTTTTGTAGGGCGGTGCAGGGGTTGTCCCAGGCGGGGCCGGGCTGGGAGGGGCGTGGGCGCGTACAGACAGCTCCGTGGCCGCCCTGCGCATCCGGCGGGGCTCCGGGGGGCTGCCTCCAGGGGGGTTCGTGAGCACTAGCCTTCCCTTTCGGCAGCTATCCTTGCGTAAGCCGCCACCGTGGGAGGAGGCTTTGTGGACCTACGAGGGGTGGCTTCCATTCCTGGCTCAGTAGTTTGGTTTTTTGTCTTGATCCTAAATGTGAAAACAAAGACCCCCCCCCCCATACCTCAAAAGCTGCCATTTATTGAGAGCTCATTATCTGCCGGGACCTGTGTTAGATGTCGTTTTTGCTTTTAGACCCCGGCAAGAGGGGCCCCTGCTCTGGCCTGGGCATTGGGGGGCCCTAATCCAGACTTTCTCTGGCAGTGTCCCTCCTTCACAGAGTCGGGGGTTCTTCGGGCCAAGGGGCCATGCCCACCCAGCCAGGTGCCTTCCCCTTCCCCAGCCACGAACCAGCTACCTGGGATCTGTGAATTCCCTCCCCCAAAAGCCCCCACACTGCTTCCAGCACCTGCCTCTGTCTTCCTAAAGGCAGGCCGTGCCCCTGGTGTACAGGCCTCAGACCCACAAGGTGGCCAGAATTTGGCTCTTGGCTTCGGTCGTGCTGGCTGGGGCTTCTGTGCAGTGGGAAGAAAGGGGGACAGGGACAAAGAACCCGGGCCCAGAGGCTGGCCCTTGTCTGCCACCCTATTCTGACTCAGAACTCAAGGAGTCCTAGAATTCCAAATTCACACATCCTCCCAGACCAGCACTATGCAAAAGAGTCCACTGCGGCTATGACACATTCTCTATCTGAGGCAGTAGCCACGAGACACGTGTGCCATTGAAATGTGCCTTGTGCAGCTGAGGAAGAAGATGTGTAATTGTTCTTAAGTGTAAGTAAAATGTAAATAGCCACATGTGGTTAGCGGTTGCCCACTCGGACAGCGCACTTCTGCGTTATGAAGGTCTGTGTATCGAGGAGGGGGAGAAAATGGTATTTCATGTAACAGTTTGCTCAACGCATTTAGACATAGGGTACGTGGGTCTCCACTCTACTTCTTGGTCCTGAAAATTTGTGGAACTGTTAAATGCTTTGCAAGCCTCTCATCTAATCAGTAGGACGCCCCTCTGAGTTGCTTGTTATCCCCATGACTACGGATGAGAGAGAAAGTAACTTGCCCAACTTGCAGAAATATCCGTGGGATTTTGAGCTGGGATTTGAATGCGTGTCTCTGTGGTTCCAAGTTACGAACTACAATGTGCCTGGCCCTGGCCCAGGTGTTTTCATCACCATTGTTTAATTGTAACTACAGTCTTAGCTGCAGGTCAAAGCAACCTCACTTGTGCTCACCACCCATTCAAAAAGTTACAAATCGCCCCCATATTTTACAAACTACGGAACAGCCTCAGGGAGGCCTGGGGGCTGAGGGGGGGGGGAGGCTCCTCAAATTCACACAGAAAGCCAGAGAGCCAGATTTCACACACAGGGCTTCTGAACCCCAAAGCCAGTGTTTCGGGGAATTACCGAGATGGCTGCTTCGCACAGAGTTGCCTCGAGTTGGGGGATTTCAAAACAAACCTGTAGGATTTTGTTGAATTTTGGCTGGAAAGCTATTTCTTCCCAAAGCTGAGCACGCCGGCCACAAAAAGCAGCTGAGTCACGTTGGTGACTGCTATGTGGAAAAATTCAGTTTATCCCTCAACCAGTCTGACCAGTTTCAGGCCAGAATTATAAGTCTCTGCAGACCGACTCCCCGAGACACAAGCCCAGGGCATGCACAACAGGCCTGTTGCTGTCGGGTGACTACAAGGCACCAGGCAGAGCCTCTGCCGATTTGTGGCTCGATGCAGGAGGAGGCATTCCAGAACTTCAGTTTACAAGACAGCACCGAGGTGCCGGGTGCCAGGCGGGACTTTTTCACGCATTTCATCTCCTTGAATTCCTGCAGCCACCCTGTGAAGCACATGTTTTGCACCTTGACAGTGGAAGGAAAAGCTTACTGAGTTATGCATCCACTCCGTTCATCCAGCTGTTCCTTCCTGGGAGCTGTGCCTTGGCGACATTGCAGATTGAGCGGTCAAGGGAGGGGATGTTTTGAGCAGAGACCTGCAGGATGGGAAGGGACTGGCCTCAGGGCCTTTGTACCTGCTTTGCCCTACTGCCTGCAGTGCTCTTGCTTTGGAGCGAAAGACTTGCAGTGTGAAGGGCCCAAACTCTTCTTCCCTCTGTGGCCTTGGACAAATCACCTTCCTTCTCCGGGCCTGCTTCCTCTTCTGTAAGTTGAGGGGTTGAACTAAGCAAATCTCAAAGGGCCCCTGCAGCCCGGCTGCTATAGGATGCAGTACCTTAGCATCCCCTTCCCGGCAAAAAGCTGCTATCCCTCAGACAGGTTTCATTTAATTATAAAATCCCATCTTGGAAAATTTGGGAAGTAGAGAAAAGTTTAAATGCAGAGAAGTCAGCCATAACAACTCTCGCCCTGTAAACTCCGTGAAGGCAGGGACTCCGTCTTGCTTCTCTGACCTGCGCTCGCCCCCAGTGGTATAGTGAGTAATATAATAACAACAATGGCAATAATAAAACAATGATGGTGTTATCAGCTTGCAACTAGCATTTATTTAGCACTGACTGTTAACCAGACCCTCCTGTAAACTGTTTTCAGGGATTATTTTATTCAACCTGCACAATAACTTAGAGACACATATACACTCTTTATATACACTCTTTACACATATACACATCTGCTGTACCTCACTATAAAGATGAGGCAGCAGCTTCCCAGGTACTAAGTAACTTGCTCAAGGCCCCGTAGCTCCTACGTAGGGAAATGGGGAGTAGTAGAAGCTCAATAAATAATCGATTGTTTTCAATCACTCTCCTGGATTACAACCACGACGGGTAAGACCCTAAACAAAGTCCGATTGTAAGTTGAGACCAAGGAATGTCCTTGGTCGATCTTTGACTCCCAAGTAATGATGATTGCCTGTTTGTTTTCATTTCAGCAGTGGTTTTCATAGAAGAAAGTCCTGAAAATACAGGGAAGTGTAGAAAAAGGAAGTCCCCATAATTCCACTGCCTGCTGTCTTGTTAGTATTTGGTGTATTCCCCCAGGCTCTTTTCAGTGTCATTTTTTTTTGACCTGATTGAGCTCAGGCTGCGTATACAATTTGCTGCGGTTCTCAGTACTCTCTCATGAGCATTTCCCATGTTATGAACTCTTTATAAACATCCTTTTAATGACTGATGCAGCCTTGTACAGGTGAATCACCTAGTATTTAAAAAGCGAGAACCTACCAGCACATTAGTTTCACCTGTGAAAGATAATGTAGCCCAGAGTAGTAGAAAAGAGCCAGGAGTTTAGGGACGCTCACCCCACCACCTACCAGCTACACCCTCTCAGAGAATGAGAATAATACTGATAATACAGGGGCGCCTGGGTGGCTCAGTCGGTTAAGCGTCAAACTCTTGATGTGAGCTCAGGTCACGATCCCATGGGTCCATGAGATCGAGCCCCATGCTGGGCTCTGTGCTGACATTGTGGATCCTGCTTGGGATTCTTTCTTTCCCTCTCTCTCTGCTCTTCCCCATTGTGCATGTGTGTTCACTCTCCCTCCTTCCCCCCCCCCTCAAAATATACATTAAAAAAAAAAGAATACCAATAATATAATAGCTGCTTCCTGTGGTTTACATGAGGCCAGAAGAAGATGACATCCTCTAGGGGCACCTGGCTAGCTCAGTTGGCTGAGCAACTTCAGCCCAGGTCATGATCTCGTGGTTCGCAAGTTTGAGCCTCGCATCGGGCTCTGTGCTGACAGCTCAGAGCCTGGAGCCTGCTTCGGATTCTGTGTCTCCCCCTCTCTCCGCCCCTCCGTAGCTTGCGTGCTGTGTCACGCTCTCAAAAATAATTAAAAACATTACAAAATTTTTTTTGAAAGATGACATCCTCTGAAGCACTTTTTTTTAATGCTATGAGTTTATTTATTTACTTTAAGAGAGAGAAAGAGAGAGGATGAGAGAAAATCCCAAGCAGGCTCCCCTAAACCACTTTGTTAAACATACACGGTATAGCACTTGTTTGCTCTGGGTAACAAGTGGTCGATTTTTTTCTTGAAAACTGATTCTTTCAGAATGCAGAAGTGGGATCAAATGTAGTCAAACTGGCATCCACAACGGCAAGAGCCCTGAAGGAAAAAGATGACCGAGTCTACTGCCAGCCGGAGCTGCTTTATGAAGGTAAAATGCCTCCCTTCCGGATGCTCAGGGAAGGAGCAGGACCTCAGGAATCCCCTGAGGCCTCTCAGTACCTCCTTTTGATGCAGGAGAGCTGTGCATGGACACGGGGCAAACGGAAAGGCTCTTGGGGTGCCCCGGTAGAAAGCATCTGGGGACAGTTCTCTTTCGCGTATCTTCAAACGCCTCCCAGGAGGGCACTGGGAGTGGGGGTGCTCATTGGATGATTTCACAGCTGGCCTCTGTAAATGCTCCAATTTGTCAAAGGCTGACTTACTGACTTACTGCATTTCTGCTTGTACCCCTTGAAAATACCCTGCGGGACAGGGGCCATCAGCCCCATTTTATGGAGGAGAAAATGGCTCAGAGAGGCTGGGCTCGACACAGCGTGTAAACCCCTCCCATAAAAGTCGTACCCGTAAGGGCAGGTCTTCTCAACCTGGGCACCCCTGACAATGGGGGCTGGGTCATTCTCTGTGACGGGGGCCATCCTGGGCACTAGGGTGTGGAGCAGCATCCCTGGCCTTGACCCACCAGATGCCTGTAGCACCTGCACCCTGAATTGGCGCGACCAAAAACATGTCCAGACATCGCCAACGTCCCTGGGGGCACCATCACCCTGACTGAGAACCGCTGCCCTAGGAGCCTATGAGGCAGGGACCGTGTTCCTGTGCTCAGTGTATCACCAGCACGTGACAAAAGCGTGACTTAGAGGGGGAGGTCTGTGCTCAACACGGGCAAGGAACGAGGGTGCTAGACGGTGGCAGGGCGCGGTTTTGCCTTGCTCTCCACGTCAGCTGCCCCCTACCAGGTTCAGGCATCTAGAGGGACACCGTCCTGGGGACTTTGTTAGGATGACCCCAGCTTTGCCCATAAGAACCCCTGCTGTAAACGGCATCTTACGGATGTTTGAACAGGCTCTGTGTGGGGCCCCCACCGCTGGGAGTCATCTTTAGAAGTGAATGTATAGATCTTGGTCCCAATTCTTAAGGCATTAACCCCCATCTCTGCTCACCCGCCACATGGCATGGGCAGACGGAGGCTTAAAACGTTCTGGGTCTTTTTGCATCTGAGAAGAGAATGCTCGCTTATTGTGGCAAACTTGGGCAATGCTGAGATGCATGGCAATAGACAGCTCCCTTGTAATCCCTCCGTCCATGGCAACCCTTTGGAAATCCCCATTGTCTTTCTGTCGGGTGTGGGTTCCTTGGCATATGCCAGCCCTCTTCTAGGGCTCCCCAGACATCGCCTCATCTCACCCCGACAGTCTCATCCTGTTGTCCTTGACGTTACATGAGTTCGCGTCCGTGAAGCGCTTCACCGAGAACCTGGCCCCCAGTGAGAGTCCAGCACAAATTAGAAGTTACCAGAACAATCCTGGGAGGCAGGTGTTGGCACGTGTTATTCTTGTTTTAGAGCTGAGGATGGCAAAGGTGAGGATAATTCAGTAACCTGCCCACAGATAGGCAGCAGAGTCAGGATCTGAACCCAGGTCTCTCAGACTCCAAAGCCCTTACCCTCTGGATCTATAGTTTTACAAAAGGCATACCATACCATCCAGGATATTTAGAAATGGCTTCTTCCGTTTAATGGATATAGCCTGAGAACTTCCCTACATCCTGAAGATTCTTCAAGAGCGTGGCTTCAATAGCCTCACGGAATTCGCAGGGATGAATCATATTTTACATAACCAAGTCATTTACAGGGTGGAGATTGGGGGGGCGGGGTGCGATCCTAGACCAGGTTTGAGGCCCAGGAGCACCACAGGAAGTCTGGGGCCAACTGTGGGCATCTTTTTCTGATTTCTGTATGTGGGTGGTCCCTCTTCACATTCACCAGGACATCTCTTGGAACTCTCCCGACTACTTGCCTGTGGGACTGGACATCTTCCCACCTCTCCCAGCCATGCAGGGGCACGAGAGCCTGATAACTGAAGCTCCCCGCCTGCTTCCTCTTTTCCCAGACATTATATTTTCACCAGCAGTTGGCTCCAGCTGCCTGGAATATTTCATACAAAGGGGACTTTTATCCCAGCACTTAAAGTTAGAGATTCAAGGGCTCCTGGTGGCTCAGTCGGTTAAGTGACTTCAGCTCAGGTCATGATCTCATGGTTCGTGGGTTCGAGCCCTGCATCGGGCTCTATGCTGACAGCTCAGAGCATGGAGCCTGCTTTGGATTCTGTGTCTCCTTCTCTCTGCCCCTCCCCTGCTTACACTCTGTCTGTCTGTCTCTTCCTCTCATAAATAAACATTAAACTTAGAGATTCAACCTGACACACCAGACATGTATGTATGCATGTACATTGACAAAATTTTCAGGTCTTTTTGATTACAAAAGTAATAGGTACAAAAAAAATTTCATGAAACATGAAACCCATAGGTATACACTATGAAACATAAACTACAAGGAAGTTCTAACCCCAGCAGTGCTTCTGAACCTTTTCTCTTCTTTTGTAACATAGTGGAGATAATTCTATAACCAGCCTTTTACACTTTATCTTATGATATGGACACTTTCCTGTATTATTAAAATTCTTTGTAAACATTAGTTTTATGTATGTTATTACGTGAATTCACCAGATTTGTTTGACTATTCCCCATTGAGACTCCTTTCCACGGTTTCAGGGGTTTTTCTTTTTGGTCTACACCCCCACACATGTGCATGCACACGAGTATTTTTTTTTTTTTTTTTTGAAGAGCTTTAAAAAAAATTGCGGTGGCCTCTGATTTTAATCATGCAATTCTCTCTGATTTCTATCTTGGATAATTAAGGATGCTTACACACTTAAAAAACTAGGTCTGTCTTACCTTGCTCCGGAACCTTCTAATAGAGCCAGAGTAATTATCAGAGGTTCCCTCCCCCTGCTCTGCTACCAACCTTGATCTAATCCAGGGCCTGAAGCAAGTTCAGGGATCCTGGATAGGGAGCCATTTTTGTGGAAAGGATACCCAGCCTGGCATGAAGGGTAGATGTTCCCAGCCCGCGGTGATGGGGACTTCATCAGCCGTGTCCTTCTCTCCAGGCTTAGAGCTGCCTCGGATCAATTATGCTCACAACGGGAAGCCCTACCGCTATGTGTTTGCGGCCGAAGTTCACTGGAGTCCCATCCCAACCAAGGTACCAATCCCCGTGTGATTTGGACTGGTGCTCCCAACAATGATCGTGTCCACCTGCAAAGCTGAACTCCAGGATCTCAGACTGGGTGACCTTGATCAGAAAAGGGAGGTCTTTTTGGGGACAGAGGGCAGATCAGAGAGTGAGGTCAGGGGGACAAAATACAGGGAAAGCAATGATAGGCCAGCCAAGGGAGGGAGCCATACCTGAGGGGCTGAAGCTCAGGAAGGAGGTCACGGCTATGGTTCATCCATTGATTTCTTTATTTAGCATGTTTATTGAGCACCAACCATGTGCTACACCGTGCAGGCACTGAGGATAAGGAAGTGAACAGGGGGATCCCAGCCTCTGCCTTCAAGGAACTCACCCTCTCGAGCAGAGGGCTGAAACTCGGAGCATTTATTTTGTTTTTTAAAACTACGATTTGTTGAACAATTACTGTATCCCAGGGACTATACTCAGTGTTATACACGCGTCACTTGTCTTTAACATCTTCATTTTTTAATAATAAAATGGAATACCTTTTTTAAAAAATGCAAACAGTGCAAAAATGTACAGAGCAAACAATTAAGGTTCACACACACACACCCCTAGCCACTCCCCACTTGTCCCACACCCTGAGGGGAAACAGGTCTGTTACGGATTAAGAGAAGTCCAGGGACTTACACTTTTTTTTTTTTTTTTTAACGTTTATTCAGTTTTTGAGAGACAGAGAGAGACAGGGAATGAGCAGGGGGAGACAGAGAGGGAGACACACAATCTGAAGCAGGCTCCAGGCTCTGAGCTGTCAGCACAGAGCCCAACACGGGGCTCAAACTCGCAAACTGCGAGATCATGACCTGAGCTGAAGTTGGAGGCTTAACTGACCAAGCCACCCAGGCGCCCCTCAAACTTCAGTGTTGGTTTTTTTTTTTCATATTTTATTTTATTTTATTTTATTTTAGTTTAGTTTAGTTTATTTATTTTTTTTAAATTTATTTATTTTTTTAATATATGAAATTTACTGTCATATTGGTTTCCATACAACACCCAGTGCTCATCCCAAAAGGTGCCCTCCTCAATACCCATCACCCACCCTACCCTCCCTCCCACCCCCCCATCAACCCTCAGTTCTCAGTTTTTTATTTTATTTATTTTTTAAGTAAAAGTTTTTACTATTTTTTAAAAATTTACATCCAGGTTAGCATATAGTGCAACAGTGATTTCAGGAGTAGATTCCCTAATGCCCCTTACCCATTTAGCCCATCCCCCCATCACAATCCCTCCAGGAACCCTCTGTTTGTTCTCCATATTTAAGAGTCTCTTATGTTTTGTCTCTCCCTGTTTTTATATTATTTTTGCTTCCCTTCCCTTGTGTTCATCTGTTCTGTGTCTTAAGGTCCCCATATGAGTGAAGTCATATGATATTTGTCTTTCTCTGACTAATTTCACTTAGCATAATACCCTCTAGTTCCATCCACATAGTTGCAAATGGCAAGATTTCATTCTTTTTGATTGCCGAGTAATACTCCATTGTGTGTGTGTGTGTGTGTGTGTGTGTGTGTGTGTGTGTGTGTATGTATATATATATATATATATATACCACATCTTCTTTATCCATTCATCCATCAGTGGACATTTGGGCTCTTTCCATACTTTGGCTATTGTTGATTAGGGACTTGCACTTTTAAAACAACGAAAGGATAGTATTATCCTTTAAATGTTTGCATTGAGTTCACTAGTTTATTTAACACACACAAAAGTCGCAATGTAGTGTCAAACACCAGATAAATTTAGGATTTTTATTTTTAAAAGAATTCAGTGCATAGTGTTAGCTATGGTTTGGCAGGAGGATCTCTGCTTACAGGTGGAGGAGGAAGCTAGCTGCTTTCGTGTCCGCTGTTATACGGACCCCAGGTAGATGTCATTTGTAGCCTCCACTCGAGGGGCTTAATCCTCTCTGTGGGAATTGTTGCTGTGTGTTTTCAGGGGAAGACCATGCTCTCTAATAATTTGCTCACATGTCTCTCCTCTTTGGGTATACAGATCCTGAAATATGACGTTCTCACAAAGTCATCCTTAAAATGGGGACAGGAGCACTGCTGGCCAGCAGAACCCCTGTTTGTCCCCATGCCGGGTGCCAAGGACGAGGATGACGGTAAGACTCCAGGAAGGGGAGCCCGCTTGCTGCATTCTGCTTGTGATCACCCCTCAGTCAGAGACGTCATGTGGAGGCAGTGACCCTCCCTCCACATCCCCCACATCACACTGCCAGTGGAGCCAGGCTTCGAAGCCCGGGTCCTTCTGAGTCCAAAGCTGTGAGTTAGGGAGTCCCTCTAAACACCCTCGCTGCTGACACCAACTGCAAGTTCAGGGGTCCCCCAGTCCCTGGGTTTCGATAGAAGGATTCACAGAACACACTGAAAACTGTTAGGGTTGTGGTTTGTCACAGTGAAAGGATGCAGATTGAAAGAAAAGAGGCTCATGGGACAGAATCCAGGAGATTTCCATTCGTGGAGTGTGTGGTTGTCCCAGGAGGTCATGGCCCACCCCAGCTCCAACAGTATCTATGGAATATCACTGACCGAGGCAACTCACCCAAGCCTTGGGGTCAGAGCTTTTTAGGTGCCTGGTCGTGTACACATGGTTGGTTGGCTGTGTGGTTGATCCTTAGCCTTCAGCCCCTCTGGAGGTCAAGGTGACGTCCAAATTGCTTTGCTAGGATAGATCATCAGACTGGCCCCAGGTAAATAAAGATATTCTTAGGAGGCAGGACATTACAGGGGCTTAGAGGTCACCTCCCAGGAGGAAAGGTCAGACCTCCCTTTGCGGGACATTAAATTGTTTACTACACAAAGCCCACTTCCTTTCCACTTGAGAATTCATTGCAGTGGCTGGGACACAATTCTTAACCATCTCTAAGCGTGTACCTTTTGTTCGGAGCACCGGTAAATGCACGTTTGTGGCCCACCTCTCTTTTGTAGATTTCCACATGACCAAATGGTCTTTTCCCTCGTTGATTTGGTCTTTGCCCCAGAATCCTCTGCACACACTTCCGGGGATGCCAAGGCGGGGACATCTAGGACCACAGGTGGGGCTGTCCACACCTGCAGGGGAGGGCGAGCTGCCCCACTGGGCCTGCCAGCTGCTTCCCTGAGGTGGGGAGTGGTTTTCTGCCTGGGCTGTGTCTTCCTACTAATCATGCATGGCACGGCGCACCAGGCAGGGGGCCCCAGGTTGCTGTCATCTCTGAGGTGGGGGATTGTTCGTAGCACCTCCTGTTGAGGCTGGCCTCCCACTGGCTGGGCCAGTGCTCCCCCTACATTCTCTGCTGAGCAGGGAGTGGCATTGTGTTCATTCCACCAAAGGAGAGGCTGAGAAAATGATCTGATTTACCTACAGCCACACACCCCATACCTACCGAGTTAGAATTTTAATCCACGCCAATCTAACTTGGACTATGCTGAACCACCCTGAAGCCCAGAAGGCTTTGGGAGGACTCACGAACACTTGTTGTAAGTTTATGTGCATTCTTTCATTTAATCCTACCTCCCTTGAGGGTGAATACTTAGAATATTTCCATTTATTTCTTTACAGAGGGGAAGGCGGAGGCTACTAGTGTGCTGCCTTGGGCATGAAGTCCCTTGGGCTCATTCAAATGCCATCGAGTGCAACTAGTCTGAGTCTAGCTAAGTGCCATGTATTAGCTTCAATGCAGCCTCGAAACTAATCCTCGATGATCAGGCTTTCTAAACAGTAGTCCGATAGCCATTCTTCAGTGCACACAATATTTTACAAAATGCTTTCACGATTCACCATGCAAGAGATCGTCCCAGCAGCCCTGCAAGGGTAGCGAGAATCATCCTTACTCTGCAGATGAGCGGAGTAAGGGTCGGAGAGGTCAAGGAACTGGCCCCCAGCAGGGCTGGAGCCAGGTATTCTGGTTCCTCATTCCTAGTTGCCTCCTGCTCACACAGAACATCAAATTTGCCTTCCTTTTGTTTTGATTACGTCCTTACCTTCAAAGAGGACGGGGAGATACAGCTGAGAAATGTATCCCTTCAGCTGGAGGAAGTTCAAGTCTGCACTTCTACAAAACGTCTCTTTTTGTTTCCCCAAAGGAATTATCTTATCGGCCATCGTCTCTACCAGTCCCCAGAAGCTTCCTTTTCTGCTTGTTCTGGATGCCAAAAGTTTCACAGAACTGGCTCGTGCGACCATTGACGCAGAGGTGCACCTGGATCTCCACGGGTTATTCATCCCGGACGCAGACGGGGACGCAAGGGAGCAGGCCCCTTCCCAGGAACAGCCGGACAGGGTTCCAGACTGCCAGGTGGCCCCACGGACCTGAGTGGGTTGGGCCTGTGGGCTCACTTCCTCTCTGGGCGAAGGGGGATCCTTCATTTCCCTTTGCACTTATGCTTTCTGCGGTGGCTTTGAGACACAGGTATGGAAATCGTGTCTTTTCTTTCGTCTTATTTTGGCCCTAAAACCATTGTTTGAAAGTGGATCAAATATGTATTGATTAGCTTAAGCATTTCCAAGAAAGCCCTTTTCCTTTCTTATAAAACCATGCCCAGAAATTGTATTAAGGCACATAATCAGCCTTCTTAGAATGAGCAACCACTGATGTACCAGAGAAGAGGCAGGTAACTATTTGTCATTGCTCCTTCCTCCTGCCCCTCGTCTCCCTCTTTCCAGTAGACTAGACTGTGCATCTGGGAGATCTGGATTTCCCAACCATGCGTTGTTAGTAATATCTGTGGCCAGAAAGGCATATTGCCTTGTGGTCATTCCATGCAAGACATGGCATAATATAAAATAATAAAAGTGTTAAAGTCTGTTCCAACCTTATTTAATTTTTACGTGGCTTCTTTTCTCTGAAGTTCTTCTAAGGCAATAAAATAGAGTGCAGTTCGTAGCCAGCCAGATGCCCCAGTACAACAGATTGGGACAGCAGATTGGTGTGGCAGTCCCCTTTGCAGGAGAGGGTTAAGGAGCTGGATGGTGACCCAACTAGCCATGGCCAAGGGGCTAGAATCCAGGACCAAGGCCCAGGCCAGGGCTGGCATGAGGAGTTCTTGCCTAATGCTGAGAACCAGGGCAGGGAGCCCTGCCAGCTGGGATTCCACCCTTATTCTGCACCTGCCCCCTCTCCTAAATCTGGATTTCACGCAGTCACCAGTAGAGATTCAGTGACATGTATTGAGACAGGAAGGAATGAATCTCTAGTGACATTGCATGGAATACCCCAGAGCGGGCAGAGCTCTGAAGGATGGTCTGGACTTTTACCCTGCAAAAACACCATGAAGCCATACTTAGCTCCCACTGAAATGTAGGGTCCATCAGGTCTGGGGGTTGGGTTTTGTTTTGGGGGTGTTTTTTGGACATTTTTATTTAAATAATTGAAGATTCATGTACGCGTGTAAGAAATAATACAAAAGAGATCCCTTGTGGACTTTACCCATTTTTTCCAATGGTAACATTATAGTATAGTTATCACAACCAGGATATGACATTGATTCAGTCCATAGATCTTTTTCAGATCCCCCCAGTTTTATTTGTATTCGTTGGTGTGCATGCTTAGTTCTACGCAATTTTATCATGTGTGTAGATTCCTTATTCCACCACCATGATCAAGATACCAAATGGCACATCAACACAAGGATTCCGTGGGGTGCTTTCTTATCACTATACCTACCTGTCTCCCACCATGACCTTCCCCCATCCCTAACCCATGGCAACCACCATTTCTAAAATTTTATCATTTGAAAACTGCTGTATCAATGGAATCACCAGTATTAACTGTTGGGGATTGACTCTTCTCCACAGAATCGCTTGCAGATTCATCCACATTGTTCTATGTTGGGTGTGTTTTGTTCACTACTGTATCCTCGGCACCTAGAACACTGCCTGGTGCCTCACAGGCTCTCAATAATAAATATTTGTTGAGTGATTGCACGAGTGAATTCCTTCAACACACAGATTGTTGGTCGATAATGTACCAACAAGAAACGGATATTTTACTAATGTTCTCCTGGGAAGACGAGGAAGACAGTTCACATGGACCCCAATGACGACACACAGGTTCCTGCCCTGCCATCCCTGACCCCCTCCTCTCTCTCTTTCCCTGTTGGTTCCTCAAATCCCCTCCACCACCCCAGTCTTTCCATTTCACCCTCAGCTCATGGATCCCATTAAACAGAAACGTGACCCCTGGAGATGGCAGAATGAAGACCATCTACGCTTCCTTTGGAGATCCCAGCACCTCCAGCCTTCATGAGATGGGCTGGGAGGAAATGCCAGCCATGGTGGCCTGAGACCAGTACGACTGAGGTCTGCATTCAGATGGCACGAACGGAAAAGAGTCGACAGATGTGACACTCACCTACTCATTATTCTACTTCAGATATTTGAGAAGAGGGTGGAATTAAAAAGTGCTTCCCCACCCCCACTCTGCTCAATGCCAATTGCCAAACAGTATCCAGACCTACTCACGAAAAAGGGTGCAGTTCTGCGGGGAAGAAAAATATGTCCGTGGTTTGTTTACCTTGTTCAAGATGACAGGTGAGATACCAGACTGATGAGGAAGGCTGGCGCACCAAATCTTTTTTCCCCCAGTTTCAAAAACATCACAGGTCAGTGGCAGGATACCCGATTTATCTTGATCCTCAACTCCATTGTGTTTCATACACAGGCCAGGGTAATTAGCTCAAAATGTCACAGGAGCTAAGATGCACGCGCCTTTCTTGAAGGTGCCACGAGGCGGTCCGTCTTATCCTCTGAGCCTTCCTTGTTATGCTTCATGTGGGTGTAACGCATGACCAGGAAGTTTTACAGGAACAATAACTCAGATTTGTTTGTTGCTTTGATAAAGCCACAGCATTTCACAAGTGCCCTGAGATGTGTCGGGTACTGGGTAAGCCCTCAGATGTTTGCAGACCCACTGACTTTTTCCTTCAAAGGTTTTTCTACTTTGATGCCAATTCAGGAATAAGCTGGGTGTATACTTGGACGAATCAACTCAAGAGAAATCTTCGCGCTTTCGTGCTACATCCGCGTTACTGGTTCACATTCATTTCCTCCCAACCAATGTTCCCCAGCGTGGGGCTGATGCCATTAGGAAGGGTTGCTGGTCCAGGTTAAGCACAAACACCTTTGATCACTTCTTAAGTTGTTTAAAGACTGGGTGGTTTTTAAATGGCCAAGAGAAGTCTTCCCCTTGGCAAATCAGGACATGCAGAAGAGTCATTACCACCTTCCTCATCGTCCAACGCTCATGAGGCCTGTGGCCTCTACCTCAACTTCCTTCTAGGTGTTTAGCTCAGCCACCAGGTGCAGACGCACAAACAGTCGGCTGTACCAGCTGTTGGGGCACATCGGGAAACAGTCTCTTGAGGGCAAGCTCCAGCAAAGAGGCTGAGGATTTTCTTGGACAAGGCGAGCAGAGAGAGACGTGGAGGCACCATGTTTGGGCGAGGTGGGGATGGGCCAGCCTTCTTTCCTCTTGGTGCTCAGGCAAGGCTTCCCGGAGCCGGGCGCCTTCAGGAGCGGAGTGTTTGGAGGGAGCTCGTGGCAGACAGCTGTCCTTGCAGGCGGAGGGTGTGTGCAGGAAAAGAGTTGGAGATGGGTGAACAAAGCACTCGGAGAGTGAATTCCCCAAAAAAGAGCAGTTGAAAGAGTGAGAGAATTAGGTGAATATTTTTCTCTGGTTATAAAAGTCACATGTGCCATCATGGAACACCTGGTTACATTGAAGAAGGAATGAGAAAGACACCCGTAGTCCCACTGTCAAAGGAAAACCCCTGAAATCATTCTGCTGTGGTTTTGTTTTTCAATACTTAAAATATTTTTGTGCAGGGGCACCTGGGTGGCTCAGTCGGTTAAGCATCCGACTTCGGCTCAGGTCATGATCTCACGGTCCATGAGTTTGAGCCCCGCGTCGGGCTCTGTGCTGACAGCTCAGAACCTGGAGTCTGTTTCAGATTCTGTGTCTCCCTCTTTCTCTCTCCTCCCCCACCCCCTGCTCTGTCTCTCTCTTCTTAAAAATAAATAAATGTTAAAAAAAAATTTTTTTTCTGCAGGGGCACCTGGGTGGCTCAGTCGATCAAGCATCTGACTTCGGCTCAGGTCACGATCTCATGGTTTGTGAGTTCGAGACCCATGCCAGGCTCTGTGCTGACAGCTCAGAGCCTGGAGCCTGCTTCGGATTCTATGTCTCCCTCTCTCTCTCTGCCCCTCCCCTACTCATGCTCTGTCTCAAAAATAAACATTTAAAAAAATTAATTAATTAAATAAAATATTTTGGTACAGGGGTGCCTGGGTGGCCCAGTCAGTTAAGCTTCCAACTTCGGCTCAGGTCATGATCTCGCCGTTCATGAGTTCGAGCCCCACATCAGGCTCTGTGCTGACAGCTTGGAGCCTGGAGCCTGCTTCTGATTCTGTGTCCCCCTGTCTCTCTCTGCCCCTCCCCTGCTCGCACTCTGGCTCTCTCTGTCTCTCAAAAATAAATAAACATTAAAAAAAGTTAAAATAGTTTTGTACACAAATTATATAGTAGCAGTTAGTTTATAACCTACCTACCAGTTTATAACCTTCTTTCATTTAATATATGATACAAGTATTTTCTCAAACTACTAAATTCTGGTTTTTTTAAGTTCATTTATTTGAGAGAGAGAGAGAGAGATCATGTGCTCGCAAGCGGGGGAGGAACAGAGAGGGAAAGAGAGAATCCCAAGCAGGCTCCCCACTGGCAGCTCGGAACCATGATGGCCTGAGCTGAAATCTAGTGTCAGATGCTTAACCTACTGAGCTAGCCAGGTGCCCCAAACTACTAAATTCTTCTAATGGGAGCACATTATTTCATCTTTGGGACATGGCATGATGTGTGCTATCCTACCACTGGACATTTAGGTTGTTTCCAATTTCTGACTATTAGAAATCATGCCAGATCGGTAACTTTGTGCACGTGTTTCCAGAGTTCACCCCTCTCCCCACTCTGGATTCAAATGCTTGTTAATGATGTTTTCTTTGGCTAGGTTCCCAACTTGGTATTTCTTGAGCCAAAGAGTAGAAAAACAAGGTTTTGGGTGTTCTTTGACAGGCCTAAGGTTTTGGTTTGATTCACAGGAAAATGAGAAGCCATTATAGAATGTGAGAGGTTCACATGGTCAAAGTGGCTGTAGGGAAATCCACATTTCTCAACAAACAGGAAAAAAAGGGGTACATGGTAATATACCTTTCATCCAAATCCTCCCTTCTTCCTTTTCCCTGTTCTATCTTCTCTGTATCTTTCCATTCTGTATAGACACTTGTTCTTTTTCCGGCATGTATTCACTTCACTCATTCGTTTATTTATTCATTCATTCAATGATAACCAAGCCTATGTTGGCAACTGTCCTCAGGGAACTGTCCTCGGGGAACATACCAACACACTTCAGTGGAACGGTGGTAAGAAAAGGGAACACCCCAATACACTTCAGTGGAACGGTGGTAAGAAAATAGAACACCCCCGGGGACACCCAATGCTACCTTGAAATCCCTACCCACCCCTGGTTTGGCTGATACATGAAGAATGGCAGCAGGGAACTAGGGGAAATGGGCAAAATCCAGATAAAGAAATAGCCCTGTGCTTAGGCCTGGAATCAGAAGAGAAGTTGGAGAATTTAGAAAAAAACTTGAACTTTGGAGTAGAAAGCGGGCAGAAAAGACAAGTTTTCAGCCAGATCCCCAATTCATCTGTAGTGAGGTAAGAAATGGAGAAATCTCCAGCAGCCTCTTCAAGGACAATCGGGGACTGAGAGTCATTCTTCTTAACAATACTTTTTTGAGATCTAATCCATATACCATAAAATTCACTCATTGAAAGTATACAACTCAATGGTTTTTAGTATATTCAGTGCTGTGTAACAATCACCACCAATTTTAGAACATTTTCATTGCCCCATGAAAGGAACCCTGTCCCCATTAGCTATCACTCCTCCTTCCACACCCCTACCCCAAATTCTAGGCAACCACAAGTCTACTTTCTATTTCCATGGATCTCCCTGTTCCAGACATTTCGTATAAATTGCATCACACAGTGTACGAGGGTTCTGTGACAGACTTCTTTCACTCAGCATAATGTTTTCACGTTTGTTTGTATTGTTGGATGAATCAACACTTCATTTCTTTTGTGGCTGAATAATGTTCCCTTCTATGAATAGACCACATTTTGTCTATCCATGCATCAGGTGATAGACATCTGGGTTGTTTAGTCTCTTTGGTTGTCATGAATAATGCTGCTGTGAATGAACATTCATGGACCCGTTTCTATGTGGACCTATGTTTTCATTCCTCTTATGTATATTCCTAGGAGCAAAACTGCCGTGTCATATGATAACTGTATATTTGACATTTAGAGAAACTGCCAAGCTGCTTTTCAAAGTGACTGCACCGTTTTAGTTTCCACCAGAAATATATGAGCATTTCAGTATATCCACATCCTTCCTAATTTGTTATGGTCTGATGTTTTTCTGTTAGACATCCTGGATACAATGATGTGGTGTCTTGTGATTTTGATTTGCATTTCCCTAATAACTAATGATGTTAGACATCCTTCCATGTGCTTATTGGCCATCTGTATATCTTCTTTGGTGAACTACCTACTCAAATCTTTTCCCGTTTTTAGACTGGGGTATTTGTCTTTTTATTGTTGAGTTGTGAGGGTTCTTTATATATTATAGATGTAAATCCCTTATCAAGTATGTGATTTACAATGTTTTCTCCCATTTTGTGGGTGATCTTTATTTTCTTGATGATGCCATTTGAAGTACAAAAGTTTTAAGATTTTGATGAAGTCTACTTTATGTAATTTTTCTTCTGTTTCTTCTGCTTTTGATGTCATATCCAAGAAATCATTACTTAACCCATGGTCCCAAGGATATGTTACTGTTTGCTTTTATGAATTTGATGGCTTTAGCACTTACATTTAGGTCTATGATCCACTTTGAGTTAATTTTCGCAGACAGTGTGATGTGTATGGATATCCGGTTGTGCCAGCATCAAAGTCACTTTTTAGGGTTGATAAATCTGGCAGGCAGGAAATAAAAATGTGTCTCCTTTTCTTCCATCATTCCGTAGAAGATGTTTCCTTCAGCCAGCAAGAAGGAGCTGTAGGGCAGCTCTCCGGTGACCCCAGCGAGGCCTGGGTTCAGAAACAGGGAAGCCAAGATGGAAGGGCTCAGTCAGTGGTGGTTCCCATGGCTCCTCTGTGTTGGAGGCTTAATATCCTCCCTCCGTCTTCATCACTGGGTCTTGGCAAACTTCCAGGTAAGTCTAGCATATGTGTGTTCAATTCACAGTCATATGCTCTGGTGGGATTTTCCAGTATTTTCTTTCTTTAAGTACATCCACTGTGTTCCAGGAGGGCGGAGGGTGACTGGTCTTCCTAGAGGTCCTAGCCCATCCCAGGAGGAAAAAGAGATGGTGGGCGGCTTTGAAGCTAGTGAGAAGCATGAGTTCCCTCATTTTGTCTTCAGTCCGCCATTGGGTTGAGCAAAGAGACTTAGCCTAGTTCAAAGTTTGTTAAATTACCGTTGGAATGAACATGGGAGGAACAGTGATGGCTACATCACTCATGGGTCTTCTCAGGCAAGGGCAGGAACTGAGCTTTCTTATTACAGCAACAACTGTATAACAACAGCTGACATGTACTGACAACTCATGCTGTGCCAAGCACTGAGCCTGAGCACTGCGTGTGCTGGGTCTCATATAACCCTCATAATGCCCCGGAGGTAGATCCTGGTACCATTCCCATTTTATGGATGAGAAAACTGAGTCTCAGAACAGTTAAGTGACTTGCCTAAGATCACACAGATGGTTCCAGAGACTCCGAAGTCCGACTTCTTGACCACTACTTTTATTGCCTGAATCTTACTCACTTCTCCACCTTCGGGGCTTAGTACAGTGCCTGGGACGAAGAAGATACAAGTAATAGGACAATGATGAGCACAGGGGCTCCAGGCTCACTGCCTGGGTTTTGATCCTCTCTGTTTCACCATCCATAAAATAGAGATAGTACTTGTACCTCATTCGAAGGGTTGTTGTGACACGTACACGAAGAGTGCCAGACACATAGTAGCTGCTCAATAAACTGTAGCCGTTGTATTAATGAGCCTTAAAACAGTCGAGAGGTTGAATCTTGGCTCCTGATAAGTCTCGGGACCTTTGATAAGTTATTTAACTTCTCTGTGCCTCTGTTTCCTCATCTGTGACATGAGGAGAAGAACAGAACATATGTACCTCATAAGGGTACCATGAGGATGAAATAAATCCCGGTTCTTAAAGTCCTCAGAAGAAGTGCCTGCCACTTAGTCACCACAATCTGAATTAGCTGAGCTGATGCAGGCCATTCAGGCAGAGGATGCTACTCATAAACCCTTGAATGAAGGATGTTCCTCCTCTCTCTGGGCAAGACCTTCTCCTGCTGTGGTGAGAACAGAAGGGCTCAGCCTCCCAGGCACCCAGAGTCATCCAATCCACCCGGCTGGCCAATGGCATCAGAAATGACATGAGCAGATCACTGGCACACCCCCAATAGCTGCCACGCACTGACAGCCTAATTGGTCATGGGCAGGACACGGTTATGATGCTTAGAGAAAGGGTCTCCGAGTTACTTGGTTTGGGTTCGAATAGCAACCGTCTCCTAGGATCTATGCGACAACGAAAGGGATACTACGCATCAAGGGCACAGGACAGCACCTGGCACAGAATGGCAGTGGTCCGCATGGCAGGCATTTTCATCGGTTTGGTTCATCACCATATCCTTGTCGGAAATAGCACTGTTTTCTACGGCTGCTGGAACATATCACCACAGACCTGGTGTGTAAAACAACGCAGACTTATTCCTACAGTTCTGGAGGTCAGAAGTCCAAAATGAGTCTTACAGGAATAAAATCAACATGCAGAAGGACGGCTCCCCTCTGGAAGCTGCAGGGGAGAGTCTGTTTCCTTGCCTCTTTCAGCTTCCTCATCCCCTGGCGCGGGGACTCACACTTTTGTCCTCCCGGTTTAGCATCCCACTGCTTTCCTCCTCCTGTAGTCAAAGTCTCCCTGTACCTCCCTCTTATAAGGACCCATAAGATGACACTGCACCAGATAACTCAGGATAGCCTTGCTATCTAAAATCCTTAACTTCATGACATCTGCAAAGTCCCTTTGCCATCTAGGTGACATTCACAGGTTCCAGGCATTAGGACCTGGATATCTTTGGGGACCATTATCCAGCCCACCCCAAGCGCCTGGCTCATAACGCACTCGGTAAATCCCGGCCACGTGAACATCAGACGCTCAGTGGTGCCATCGGCATCACCTCGGCTGGGTCCTTTCAGGAATGACCACAGCAGCACATCTGGCCTCCTTGCCTTCAGGTCGTACTCACATCTCACCTTCGGTGTGGCTTTCCTGGCCCCAAGTTAACTGCCAGTTAACTCCTCCATCACAGACACCCGTCATCCCTTTATCACGTGGTTTAATGTAGTTTTCCCCGAAGCACGTTTGGCCTTCTAGCCAAACTGTAAAATATATGTGTTTACTAGGGTCATTGGTATTTGTCCATCCTCCTCACTGGAATGTAAGCTCAAGGATTACTTCAGGGCAAGGACTTTTTGGGGTTTTTGTTTGTTTATATTTTTGTAATGTTTCCTAATTTTTGAGAGAGAGAAAGACAGAGCACAAGTGGGGTAGGGGCAGAGAGAGAGGGAGACACAGAATCGGAAGCAGGCTCCAGGCTCTGAGCTGTCAGCAAAGAGCCCGACGCGGGGCTCGAGCTCACGAACCGCGAGATCACGACCTGAGCTGAAGTCGGATGTTTAACCAACTGAGCCACCCAGGCGGCCCTTGTTTTTCTTGTTAAGTTTATTTATTTATTTAGAGAGAGTGTGTGTGTGAGCATGAGCATGAGCTGGGGAGGGGCAGAGAGCGAGGGAGAGAGAGAGAGAATCCCAAGCAGAGCCCAATGTGGGGATCGAATTCACGAACCTTGAGATCATGACCAGAGCCAAAATCGAGAGTCAGATGCTTAACCAACTGAGCCAGCCAGGCGCCCCATGGACTTTTCTGTTGTAGCCTCACACATCTCCTAGGGGTCTAGAACGGTACTGGGCACACGCAGGTGTTCAGTACCTGAGTGTTGAGTGAACATACGACCTGGATGGCCTGACCGAGTTTCTCTCAGCTGTGAGTCTGCTTCTTTATCTTTTAGGGTTGATCATGGCTTTCATAACAATGAAGGCATTGCCTGTGGTGAGGCCAATCGATTCCAGGCAACCTAGGTATTATCCTGTTCACGGTCCCCACCCCATTCCATTAACACACTGGCAATTTTGATCTCTAAAACACACATAACCTCAATTCTTATCTCTGCCAACACTTGCGAAAGTCTGGGAGAACAGTGAATGGTTTGGCTTTGGATTTTACTGGAAGATAAACTTTTGAGAATTGAGATGGTGTAGAGATGGAAGGGTAAGTTGACCCTGGCTGAAGTCACCAAGGTTTGTTGTATTGAGTTATACTGTTTCTACCAGCTGGCCTGGAGGTAATGAGTTTGCGACTTCTGCGGTTGGCTGGCCTCAAGAGGTTGGCTGTAGAAAGGTCTTGAGCACTGATTGGGGGGCGGGGGGCATGGTGGAGGGGCTTCGGGGTGCCCATGAGCTTCCTGAAATGGCACGTGAACGTCTGTGTGTCTGTATGTTCTTAAGGAGAGTAGAGTCGATTGCTTCTATCAGCTTCTTAGGAGGGAAAGTGGAGAACTCCTGCACTGCCCCAGCTGGGAGGGCTCTGCGATCCTGGGACTCACAACACACAGCTCAAGTGAACAGGCTGTACACAGATCAGGGGTGAGAAGCATGACCCCTTCCCCCCACTCCTAACCCGTAACAGGTCCCCAAGCTACTATGTTAAAGGTGCTGAACCAGGCACTGGTTCAGATCTCAAGTTGACCAGTGTCATTTTTTGTAAGACTCTGGGTGTTTCTTGAGGCCTCAGTAGTTCTCCTTGGTAGACTTGGGACCGCTCTACTTTCTCTGATTTTGTGTGAATATGAAGGTTCTTCAAGGGTACAAAATGCTGTCGAATCGCATAGTATTAACGATAAAGAAAATATGTGCCTTTTTTTGTTATGTGGCAACAGACTGGCTTGCTCCCTACTCTGTTTATCTGTCCGTCCATCCATCCATCCATCCATCCATCCATCCATCCATCCAATAAGTATTCACTTCCTCACAACCTTCACAAAAGCTACTGTGTATGTAACAAAAGCTTTATATAAAACACTAAGCCTCATTTTAGAAAATCATGAATAAACTGAGGTTCAGAGAGCTCAGGTTACTTGCTCAAAGTCTAGAAAGTGATGGAGCAGAGCCTGATTGGAAACCTTATTGATGCAATGGCAATGTTCACCATGATCACCTAGCAAAATACTCCTGAAGGCGAGAGGGGAGGGGAGATACCCCCCGGAAGGAAGAGGGGAGGACAGAGCACCTTGAAATCTATGATTTACCTTAACATGCTTACATGTGTTACAGTGTACTTTGTATTATGCCCCTGCTTTTTTTAATATCAAAGAATTTCCCAGCAATCTTTGCGTACAAGTGATGCTCTGGGAAGGGTGTTTACCCCAGGGTAGTTCTGCTACATTCCGCACCACAAACACCACTTTGCACGTCGGATGCTTGCTGTTTATTTTTGAGATTTACCTCCTGCGTGGGACTGGGGGAGGACAAGAGCTGAACCTGATTCCTTCTTGCTGCCTCCCGAGACCTTGTCCGGTATCCAGCGTGAAATAAGTACACAGATCATGAATCTGGCAAATACTTATTGAATGCCTGGCATGCACCAAGCCAGGTGCTATGGGAGATAGAGACAGATAGGACGTGCTCCCTGCTCTCGAGACAATTACAACTGAGCTGGAGAGGCCAAGCTTCCAGAATCCGCTTGAAAAGGATCTTTCCGAGACTCTTGGCACAACATTTTTAAAAGCTTGGGACTATAATAGAGCAAGAGAAGACATGGTAGGTAATTAGACACCAAACAAAAAGTGTCATTAAATAGGACAAATTTCATGAAAAGTGACAACCTGTTCCTCTGGAAAGGCAGCATTGTGTCAAGTTAGCACAACTTGCAGTCACAAAGTACAAATTATCAGTGATGAAACATGCCTGTTTCCCAAGAGGGAAAGGTTGAGAGCCAAGTCGCCTGCTCTAGATGCTATCTGTTTCGCCACAAGGGTCTGAGCCTCTGATTGCTTGGCCTGTGAGGGCCACGTTCAGAACTCGGGTAGCACACGTAAACCCACGTCCCTTTTGACAGACGTGGGTAGGTTCTGGGTTTATTAGAGTGAATTCTATTCACCAGATGTTCACTGAACTGACTGTGTCAGTAGCGGCCATGCAGTGAGAGGCAGGGGTGCCTGATGAGGGCTCACACAGGGAGTCAGAACCCTGGCTCTTCCGTGAATCAGCTGGGGGATGTGGGACAGGGTTTCTACCTCTCTGAGCCTTGGTTTTTTATTTTTATTTTATTTTTATTTTTATTATTATTTTTTTAACGTTTATTTATTTTTGAGACAGAGAGAGACAGAGCATGAATGGGGGAGGGTCAGAGAGAGGGAGACAGAATCTGAAACAGGCTCCGGGCTCTGAGCTGTCAGCACAGGGGCCCAATGCGGGGCTCGAACTCACAGACCGCGAGATCGTGACCTGAGCCGAAGTCGGCGCTCAACCGACTGAGCCACCCAGGCGCCCCGAGCCTTGGTTTTTTAAACCGCAGCATGGGATCCTAATACTTACCTTGTAGGTTGTTGTAAAGGTTCATTGGGGTGACAGACAAAAAGCTCCCTGCACAGGGAACTGTACTAAGACCGCCACAAATGGGCACAAATAGAAGGGGCAATTGTGGCAAAATTAAGGAAGTGATCTCTGATTTCCAGAAACCTTAGGTCTAGTGAAAAGACTAGCATGCTAACAGATAAAGGTCATTACTGTGATGGGTGTGACTGTTTTAAGTGAACATTTACTGAGCACTTACTATGTGCCAGATACTGTGTTAAACAACTGTAGCTGGATAATCCCATTTCTTCTGCACAAAACTCTATGAGGCAGGAACCACAGTTGTTCCCGGTGGGGAACGTGAGGCGTAGGCAGGTTAAGTAACATGCCCAGGGTCACGGGGCTGGAAAGCGGTAAGAAGCAGGGTTTGAACCCAGAGGTCTGGCTCCAGAATGAGATTTCAAGGCACAACAATGAGAGAGAAGGGAAGCCCAGAGAGGCTTCACAGAGGTGATGCTAAAACGGCGAGCAGTTTTTCGGGCACCAGAGTCATGTGAGAAGGCGCCCAGGCAGGAGGGAGAAGCAGAGGCAAAGAGCTGGCAGGACAAACAGCTTGTTCTGTCCAGGAATCCAGGTGGGTGCGTGCAGGGGGGGTCGGGATGAGGGTGGTGGGGATCCAGAAGATGAAGGTGGGGAAGCAGGGGCAGACAGTGTGACACCTCAGATGCCAGGCATGGGGACTTGGCCTTTTACCTGGAGGAGATAAGGGGCCGATGAAGGATGAGGAAGACAGGGTCGCTGGCAGGTAGGGAATGCGCCTATGTGCTAGGCTCAGAGAGACATGACTCTGGCTGGTCTGTTTGAATAGTCAGGCTGTATCACATTTTCCAACTGAATTACTAACTTTCTAGCTATTATATGTGTGCGAGTTTCCCCTCTCCTCTCCTGGCCACTCAGTTCCTTAAATGTTGACCCTGACTGCTTTCCTTCTCCCGCAAGTGCCCGGCAAATGTAGGTACTAAAAGAATCTGTTAAATGAATGAGTGATCAAGAGCGTGAATGGGGGTCCTGGGAGGCTCATCTGGTTGAGTGTCTGACTCTTGGTTTCAGTTCAGATCATGATCTCATGGTTTGTAAGTTCGAGCCCCACACCGGGCTCTGCGCTGGCAGCATGGAGCCTGCTTGGGATGCTCTTTCTGTCTCTCTGAGCCTCCCCTGCTGTCTCTCTCCCAAGATAAATAAATAAACTTTAAAAAATTATTTTTTAAAAAAAGCATGAATGAATAAATGAGTCTCTGAAGAACTGAATTGTGAGCTGGATTTAAGGAAATGCATGTAGCCAAGGTGGATCACAGACCTAAATGTGAAAGGGAAACAGAAAAGTTTCCAGAAGGGGCACCTAGGTGGCTCAGCTGGTTGAGTCAGTCAGCTGGTCTGACTTCAGCTCAGGTCCTGATCTCGTGGTTCATGAGTTTAAGCCCCGTGTTGGGTTCTGTGCTGACAGCTCAAACCTGGAGCCTGCTTCGGATTCTGTGTTTCCCTCTCTCTCTGCACCTCCCCCACTCATGTTCTGTCTTTCTCTCAAAAAATAAACATTAAAAAATTAAAAACAAAACAAAACAAGAAAAGCTTCCAGAAGAAAGCACAGGAAAGTATCACGGTGGTCGCAAAGAGTGTCCAACAGACCATGAAAGAAAAGCACTAGCCATAAAAGGAGGTAATAATAAACTCCACTTCATTTAAATTAAGAAGATCTGTTCATCATAGATGACAGAGAGTGAAAGGCAGATAAGGATAAGAAATGTGCATTTCCATATATATATGATAAAGAACTCCTAAAAATCACTTTGAGAAGTGAATTTTTAAAAATGAGGCACCACTTGAATAAGCACTTAAATAGTGTGTTTACACACATGCATAATAAATAAATACACACATACACATATGCATATATTAACATGCATACGTAACCTACACATACCACCACACACCCACCGGAATGGGTGTAATTACACGACCAACACCACCAATTACAGAAGGATGTAGAACAGCTGGAACGCTCACGCACGCCTGGTGCGAGTATCATTTGGTGCGACCACTTTGGAAAACCGTCTGCCAGTATTTACTGAAGCTGAACATGAGCTGGCTCTATGACTCAGCAATTCAACTCCTGCGCATGTCCACACGAGAGGCAAGTGTCCACAGCCCACCCCGAGACCTGTTTAGGAACGTCCATAACAGCTCTATGGTAATAGCCCCAAACTGGAAACAATGCAAACAGCCATCAACGGGAAAATGGATAAGTATATTGTGGCATATTCACATGGTGGTATAGTCACAGTTATAAACAAAACAAAACAAAATAAAACAAAAACCCACCTTGCTATAGGCAACAAAACGAAAGAATTTCAAAGATGTTGTATTGGGTGAAAAAAGCCAGACACTAAGGTTCAAGAACCAGAAAAGCCAATCAACAGGGATAGACAGGAGACCGTGCTTTCCCTGGGGAGACGCGTCTGGGTCACCGGAGTTCTTTCTCTTGATCCGGGTGGCGATTGCACAGGAGTACTCATACGCAACGCTTCACTGAGCCGTACCCTCGAGATCAGTGCACTTTATGTTATACCTCAATAAAGAGGTGTTGAAAGATAATAAACATATTAAAGTGTTAGTAAAGTGCTGAAGAAGAGGTCTGCCATATTTTGAAAAACGTAAGAGTGAATTTAAATGTTAAAACAATACAACTAAAGACATGAAGCATGAAATACAAGGACTGGAAATGGGGGGAGGGGGTCGGTTCAAGAGCCGGAGCAGGAAAAGGAAGTGTCCGAGGGAGTCAGAAGACAGACCAGGGCCACGTCGAGGTGAGCACTGACGTCAGGGAGAGACCGTCAACCCAGACCCGTGTGGACACGGTGGCTGGGGCCCTGACTGCAGAGGGGAAGAGCCTAGATTCTGATGTGCAAGTCGGCTCAAAGCTGATCATCCCTGCGGTGGGCAAGGATGCCACTGAAAAGCAGGTGGCGACAGCGACTACAGACTTGAGGCTCAGCATGTACTGAGCGCCTACCACGTGCCACGCCCCGTGGTCAGTGGTCAGTGCCTCACTGCAGTCTTCTCATGTTTACTCCTCACGACCACTCTGTGAAGTGACTCTGGTTACCCCCAGTTGACAGACTGAAGTCACTTCCTTGGGGTCTCCAAGGGCAAGAGAAAGAGACTCCGGGCAGGCAGGCAGGAAATCCAGTGAATTTAAGGAACTGAGACGACTTCAGACATTTGAACAGGTCTGAGGAGCAAATTACTCCTGAGATACAAAGTGTGCAGGATAAACCAGCTCGGGGTACACCCAGCAGTGTAGTGACCAGAATCTGAGGAGAAGAACAGAGACGGAGTACTTTTTGTATGCTTTCGGGTAGATCAACAACATACAGTGACCAAAGTAAATTTAAAGGGCACAGTGTGCCAAGAGGGTGTGCCTGGAAGGGGGACGGTAAAGGTTCTTGCATGGAACTTGGTTGGAAAGTAGCTATTGGGCTGGCCTGTGCCCAGAGCTGTTATACTGTGACATCCCAAGATTTGTAACTTTCCTTTCATGTCCTTTGAGTCACTCTTAATAATTCACCTTCCTCCACCTTGGCAATGTCAGGTTAGGCAGCAAGGGTTGAAAAGATCCAGCTTTCCTCTCCTCCTCCCCCACCTTCCTTCCGTTTCTTTCTTTCAAGAAGTATATACTTATTACATATATTATTTTCCACGCATTGTTTTAGAGGCTGAGGATACAGTGATAAATAAAACAGGAAGTTCCTACCAGGCCTCATGAAGCTTGTATTATAGTCAGAGGAGATACACAATATGCAAATAAACATACACAGTTTTATGCAGCAAGGAAAAATGAAGTTAGCTAGGTGGAGGCCTTTCTGAGTTGACATTTAAGCTCTGATCTAAGTAGAATGAAAGAGCAAGTTATGAGAATGTGAGGAGACTTCCAGGCTCAGAAAGCAGCCAGTGCAAAGGCCCGGAGGTGGGCGTATGTGAAGCTTGGTCAGGCAAGAGCGAGAAGGCCGGTTTGAGGGGCACGTGGGTGGCTCAGTTGGTTAAGCGGCTGACTCTTGATCTCAGCTCATGTCATGATCTTGAAGTTTGTGGGATCCAGCCCCTCTTTGGCTCTGTGCTGACAGCATGGAGCCTGCTTGGGATTCTCTCTCTCTTCTCCTCCCCTGCTCACTCACTCTCACGCTCTCTCAAAATAAACTCAGAAAAAAAAAAAAAGGCTGGTTTGGTTAGTGCACACTGAGGAAGAGGAAAGTCATAGGAAATGAGGTCACAGAGGAAGGAAGAGCTCACATAGGGCTTTTGTAAGCCACGGGGAAGCCATTGGAAAGTTTTGCACTCGGAAGCAACTTGATCTGATTAGCTTATGGGGAGAAAGGACTCATAAGGAGGCAAGAGAAAAGCAAGGGGAGCACCGGGAGGCCGCCGCAGGAGTCCAGGGGGAGTTGATCAGTGGCTCTCCCAGAGCAGTACTGGCAGGGGTTGTGAGGCTAAGGCTGCATTCAGGACAAAGTCTGCACAAAGAGCTGCAGGCTTTGCTGGGGAATTGGATGAAGGGTGTGAGAGACAGAGGTCAAGGATGTCCCTAAGTTTCTGCCCTCTGTCCTTAAACGAAGGATGCTGCCACTGATTTTGGGAATGAGCAGGTTGAAGCGGTAAAACCAAGAGTTAAATTCATAGTTGCGGATGCCTACTAGATACTCACTTGGAGATGTTAGCAGGCTGTTGCTTGGTGTTCGGTGGGGCAATCTTCGAAAACATCCCAAGTAATCCCTTATGGACAGAAAAATCTCAGTTCTCCCTAGTTACTAACATTTATTCCTTCAGCAAATATTTACTGAGCCCCTACTGTGTATCAGGCACTGCACTGGGTGCTGAGGAGTATAGCATAGGTTTGGTCAGAAACACTCAACTGTCTTCATTACAACGTAATTAGTTCACTGGTTTCTGAGACACCTCTCTGAATATTGTATAAATATGTGGAATTGACTCTCTAGAGTTATAAATACTGAGATGTTCTCTGACTCAGCAATTTGGAAGAGCTTAGATTTTCCGAAAGAAAGGAGCTATAAATAGATTTGGACAAATGACAGACTTACCCATAAAATATGTGAAGACCGCCTTCAAATGAATCAGAAGGGACTGTCTCAACCAAATTCATGTTTACGAAGAGTCAACTTGGTGTAATGGAAAAGCTTACAGGGCTGGAAGGCAGGAGCTCGAGGCCTGAGTTCTTCTCTGACTAGGTCGCATGTATGACCTTGGCTGAGTCCTTGGCTCATCTTGCTTTGGTGTCCTCTCCAATAAATTGAATCTGAGAGCCAGTGTTTTCTCAAGAGCCTAAATATTGTTGTTTTCTTTGCATTATTTTTTTTTTTTTACTGGACTCTCCCTCCTCTTTCCAACACTTACTAAAAACCAAAACCTCAAACTCCAAGGTGATTCTTCTCTTCTTCAAGGGCTCGTTGTTCAAAGCAAAATAAAGCTAGAGTTCCCCTCCTCCCGCCCGGCTTTTTGCAAATGGAAAGAAAATGTTTTTTTCTGATTGTAGAAATGATACATGTGCTTTGTGAAAATCAGGAAGACAGTAAAAAGTCTCTGCAGTGATCCACTGAGGCAACCATGTCTGTTTTCGCCATCATTGTATCTGCAATGTATCACATGGCAGTTACTTAATAGATATTTGTTGAATGAATGACTTCTGCTGATATCTTGTGAACACCCTTTTTAGTCTCCAGACAGGAGGAGGGGGAAGAGAAAATTCTTTCTCTGGGGGTTGTTTAGCCACTAAAGCAGGAGGGGCCACTTAGTCCCAGAGACTGACATGGCTGGGACTGTACCGGATCTCAAATGACTCGTTTCACAACAGCTGAGGTCGGAAATCTATGGAATGCAGGGAAACAGTCACACCAAAGACACCATTCTGATGGCCGTAAACAGTATCACGGGCGGCACAGTTTGAGCAATAACAAGAAAGGCTACACAACAGTCCAAGGTCTAACCGGGAGTGGCTCCTGCAGGCTGTGCCCCACAAGCCTTCCTCCCACGTGTGGGTGCTCTTGCTTTCCTACACAAGGCAGGGGTTTCTCGTGGCACCTGAGCTGAACTCAACACTTGATTGAAAACCTAGCATTCTTTTGATTGTTAACTCCCCTCTTGGTAAACCAAGATGGTTTTCCGATTACTTCAGGAAATGAATGAAAGCCAGAAGGTGTGTGTAGACACACGCTTTATCTTTTTCTCCCAAATGGAAGTGGTGGCTGATGTTGAAAAACTGGGACATTTGACATGTGAATTTCAGATCTCTTGAAAAACCCCTGCATTTGGCACCACGGGGTCCTTATCCCATGGGGCAGTCAGCTAGGGCTGAGGGGCAGCCTCTTGCTCTAGACAGGGTGTTCAGCTCCCTGCCATCCTGCTGTGTTCCATCCTGCCTACTGTGCTCATTGACCCAACTTGCTACCTCTAACTAATTATGCAAAAGCGCTCGAGGGGCATCTATGAAGTACCAGGCACTGTGCAAGTCCCTTGGAACACGAGTGAATTCAACACAGCTCCGACCTTGGAGGAGCTCGCAAACCAACAAAGAAACCGGTTAATTACAGTGTGGTAAGGGGATAAAGCGCAGCCCAGAAAGCAGGAACATGGCACAGCACGGGGACTCTGCCCTGTGAGGCTGTTTGGAGGTTCCTTGAAGGTCATGTTTGTGCTTGGTTTTGAAAGATGAGTTATTCGGGTGGGTGGGATGGTGGTAAATATTGCCAACAGCGGGGGTGCTTTTGAAAGCATCTATGAGGTCTTTTGCTGATCTGACCGTCTCAAGCCAGCAACTTTTCCCTGGTTGATGCGGGTCTGTCTACAACCCTCTGCCCAGGTGTTTTACCCCTCCACCCCTTCCTTCCTTCCTTCTGTCAAAATGCCAGAGAATGTTCACCTCTACCAGGAAGAGCCTACCTGACTAATCCCCACTCACTTCCAGTTATTTCAACTAACGCAACACCCCCATTCTGGGGAAACTGGTTACCTGAGGGTGATTCTGTTATTTGAACTCTTTGTTTTGGAACCTCCTGATAGTTGGGAGAGTAAACCAGCATTCCAAGCAATAAGTATTTATCAAATATCTACATTGTAGAGAACTCTCTCTGTCACATACATCATTTTTGATCCCAACAGCAACCCAGTTGAGAATGAAGACAAAGACAAACTAAAAACAGAAAAGATAAAATTCAGAAAACATTTATTAAGTGTTCGTTATTCACAATTTTGTTACTCCCTCCATGCATCCCTCCTAGTAGTGCTCAGTGAATGACACTGAGTACTGCTAGGGCCAAGCACTGTGCTTAGCACCTGGAAATCGAGCCACTGAAACATATAAGCTGGCAGGTGACATGGATAAAGAAACCCATTTATAATAAGTTACCTGCCAGAGCAGTTTCAAAGTACAACAACAACTGGGGGAAAGGAGTGTCGACCGCTCCCAGGGATATGGGGCAGGTATCATGGAGAAGTCTGAGCTGCTTATCTTGTTTTTTTATTTTTATTGTGACATTTTACAACATACACAGAAATACGGAGACTAGTACAACGAAACTCCACGTACCCACAACCTGCTTTAACAATTAGTAACTCATAGACACTCGATTCATCTGTACCCTCACCCGCTTCCCTCCATCCCTTCATTTGGGTTTGAAGCCAGCCCTAGACATTTTTATTTCACCCATAAATACTAAGCTGAGTTTGAAGAAGGAACTGGAAAAGTCTAGACCTTCCACTAATAACTTCCTTTTCCCCAATTACTCTTCTGCCAGCGACTCCAAAGCCTTCGCTAGTTCAGGGTAAAGACCCATGGCTGCATTGGACCCTCTGAGCTGGTTGAAAGAAAAGACTGAACGGATCCAGTGAAAACCCCATCCTGCCTTATCTGAAATGCTGTTCATTCTTCAGGTGCTTGGTCCTAATTAATAATCCTTCAGAAAAATTGCTTAATTCTTTAGAAGCTTATTGAGGGTTGTACAAATGACCTAATGTTTGTACAATTAGGTTGTACAAACAACATAGTGTTTGTACAAAACGGTGGCTACGTTCCACATTCCCATGTGCCCTTAACCTCGGGGGGGGGGGGGGGGGGGGGACCTCAGACCATATGGGCTTGCCCTGGGGACGGAGCTGACTCAAAGTTGCTTCCTGTCACATCCTTGATCTTCACGGGGTTGGGAACCTAGTCCTATGTGGACATCTGATCTCTATGCCCTCCACCCCTTCAGCGTCTCCTGTCTGTCTGATGGGTACCAACATCCACGCAGTTACTCAACCCAGAACGTTGTCCAGGACTCCCTCTCCCTCACAGTTCTGCCTGTTCCTTTAAAAGCATCCATTAATATCCACTTACATACACCAAGATCCTTCGATTTAGGTCCCCAGACCCTTCCTTCAAGTACTGCAATTATTTAAGCATCTTTCTGCCTTTAGCACCACCCTCCTCATTCTCCACGCAGCAGCTGGGTCATCTTTGTAAAACACCCTGTTTCAAACGCTTTCATAGTTCCTAACCCCTACAGAATCAAGACCATGCTCCTTACCGTAGACAGGGAGGCCCTGCAAAATATAAGGTTTCTTGCGTGCTTCTCCAGCTTCGTCTGCTTCATCTCCTTCCCTAGCCTGCAACCAAATGCTCTTTTTGAGGGTCTGCTTTCTCGGGTCTGCGCTCTTACCTAGGAAGCGCCCTTTCTTTCGGGAATAACAAAAGCTACACCTACTGCGCCCTTTTTTCCACGCGAGAGCTCACAAGAGTCCACGACACCACTGAGAAGCCATCACCTGCCTTTTGCAGATGGAGAAAGTGAGGATGGACGCCTTACCCATGGCCACACAGCTACTGAGTGGAAAGCCGAGGCTCGGATTCAGACTCGCGGCGCTAGAGGCCCGGGGCTTAACCACAGAGTGCCAGCCTGCCCGCACACCCTCCACCGCAGCAGCTACAGCTCCCGGCGAACGACAGCCCCTGGCTGCGCGGGGACCGCTACCAGCTGGGCCAGCGGCGGAACGAGGCTTCTGATTGGCTGCCTCCGGCGACTACTGGCGAGAGGGAGGGACCGAGGGCGCGGGGGCGTCGCGGAGAAATGACGCAACGCCGCGGCTCCTTAAAGGCGCCAGCCCCTAGCGCCGCGGATGGCGCAGGCGCGTTCCGGGGGCTCCCGCTTCTTCTCCGAGCGCTGAGAGCCGGGCCGGACGGGCGCGCGCGCGCGCGGACTGTGCAGACAGGGCGCGCGCCGGACGCGGGCAGCTCGAGGGGTCCCGCGGGGCGGCTGGGGCAGCTGGACCGGACGGCTGACGAGCGGGCGCCGCGATGGCAGAGGGCAGCGCCGTGTCCGATCCTCAGCATGCGGCGCGTCTGCTGCGAGCGCTCAGCTCTTTCCGCGAGGAGTCTCGCTTCTGCGACGCGCACCTGGTCCTCGACGGGGAGGAGATCCCGGTGCAGAAGAACATCCTGGCGGCGGCCAGCCCGTACATCAGGTGAGGACCGGGCCGCGGCGGGCCGGGCGGGGCCGCGCTGCCCGGAGCCCGGGGGCGAGCCGGGCCGGGCGTGTCCCCGGAGCCCCTGGTCGCCACCACCCGCCAGCCGCCCAGGTCCCCCCCACCCCCAGGCCGGCCACCGCCCGGCGCGCTGTCCCTGCCGGCGGACACCCTGCCGGGCCCCCCGGGACGGTCCCTTAGCTTCGGCCGCCCTCGAGCCGGGGCAGTGCTCCCTGGCGACCCCCGCGGAGCCGGGCCGCTGCCCTCCCGCCCTCCCTGCTCCGTTGCCCCGCGCTCGCCGGGGCCTCCGGGCCGCCGACGCCCCCGGACGCCGTCCTGGCCCGGCCCGGGACCCGCACCCGCACCCGCGAGCAGGGCGGGGCCTCGCCGGGGCCCGGCCGGCGGAGCCCGGCTGAAGTTTGCCCGCCGCTCGCCTCCGGATCGCGCAGTGGGCCGGGCCGGCGCGGCGAAGCGAGCCGGGCGCGTCTCTCCCGAGGAGAAGCCAAACAAACACTTCCTCGCCGGCTGTGGGCGGAGGGGAAGCCCCGCGGGATCGTGTCCCTAGGATCAGCGATCGACCCCCCAAGGCCGAAGTTCTTGTCAGACGTGCCTTCTTACACTCCCAGTGGGCGCTGCATGTAAAAGGAGGGCTGTGCGTTATGGACACACGTTAAAATAAGCTGCAGCTAATTTTAGAGCTCTTCCTGTAATTCTCAGGATGCGGTCACAACGGAGGATCGTGAGATCTTGAGAGACTCAGAGGACATTCTAAAACTTCATTGAAACAAAGCTTAACCTGATATGCCAGCTCAACTAACCAGGTTAATTAATTAAAGGTTGATTAAGATAGTGCTTAACCAGGTATACCGGATCTTGCAGGGGACTGTCGTTTCGTAGAGCAACTTTCTTGCAAACTGGGTTGCTCTTTTAATAAAAGGGAGGGGGGGAAAACGCTAAAAGCTGAAGAAACTGTCCAGTAAGCTGGTTAAATATAGACTCATAGTAGAGAATGTCACTAGAATTGACAGGTCAGAAAAAGCAAAATGAAGTGTAAGGTATTCTTACTGCTTTGTCCCAGCAGAACTCAGCCCCCAAACTCCATTTTAACCTTTGCATTAGGAGATACCTGTGCTAATTCAGAAGCCGTCCAAGCGCTCCCCTAACTTCTGGCCGTGTTTTGTAAATCTCCCTGCACTCTTTGTGGATGTAAAGGTGGGATGGGGGTGGGGGGAGTCTTTGTTAGTATGGAATTTGGATTGTCAGTGGGATGGACAGTGCCTAGCTGGCAGCTGAGAGGTTTGAGCAATCCGTATCAAGCTGGAATCAGGAGGTCAGAGTGTTCCCTGTACCCCAAGGATTCCCTGTGTGGGGAAATGCTAAGGACGGTTACTTTAGATGCATTATTGTTGTCGTTCTCTAAGAGGCGTCCAGCAGGCTTTTAAGAAAATTGCAAATTGCCAGACACATGCTGTGTATCCCTTTCAGTGCCTGAGCTTTGTCCACACCACTTACCACTGTTAATATACTCACTTTGCCCGCCTTCCCCAACCACGCCGTAAGCTCCATGAGGCCAGGGAGTTTTCCTTTGTCCGTTTCTGTGTCCCTGGCAGCCAGAGAGAACCGTGCCTCGTGGTTTCGCACATGTGTTGAATGAGTGATTACCTGCCTGTCTTCCCCAGCAGGTGGGCCATTACACGACTGGCTCGGTTATATTTCATTTCAGATGCCCAGTTATCCGTAACTGGGAAGAGCCCTGTGCCTGCTTTCCCAATCCGGCTACTCTCATAGCTGGGAGCTGTTGGCAGATGACTTAATCTCGGCTTCAGCTCACTAGTCTGATAAATGAGGGATAAAATGTGTCTTGGTCTCCTTTAATCTTTGACCTGTGCAGGAGTATGTAATAGTGTTTGAACTTTCCAGGTCTGCACGCGGATCTGCAAAGGTAGATCGCTGCTGTGTCTGCTGCATTAGAAGACGTGGGGGATTGACTTGTCACGTGGTGGCAAATAATGAGAATATTTAGTAATGTGAAATGGTACTCATTAATAAAAGCAGTGATTTCTTTGTTAAATCTTGCTAATCAAAGTGGCCAAGTGAAAGGGACTTCAGATCTTCGCTGCCCTAATTCTGCTACTTTCCAAATAAGGAAATGGGGTTCAGTGGGCCTTAGTGATTTGTATTTGTATTATGATGAAGTTGCTCGTTCTTAGTGGGTGAAGTCAGATTAGACTCCTGGTTAATGACACCTTGTCTCCCACCCATTTATGATACCAAGTTACAACATTACTCATATTTAACTCTTCTTTATGCGACCTGTACTGCTTATCAACACACAATATGTTATCATTTAAATGTACTTTTACACACTATCTCCTTCTGATTTTCATTTTTAACCATCTTGTTCAACGGATAGGACAGATATTTTTGACATTTTGTAGATGACCCCGAATCAGTCAGCGTATGTTTTTGTCAGTGACTCTTTTAAGTTTATTTGGCTGTTGAAGTGGTGTTCCTGGGAGTATTTTAAGATGATCAGTCTCAGGGCGCCTGGGTGGCTCAGTGGGTTGAGCTTCCGACTTTGCCTCAGGTCATGATTTCAGGGTTCGTGAGTTCAAGCCCCACATCGGGCTCGTTGCTGCCAGCGTGGAGCCTGCTTCGGATCCTCTGTCACCTTCTCTCTCTGCCCCTTCCCTGCTTGTGCACTCTCTCTCTCTCAAAAATAAATAAAAAACATTTAAAAAATGATCAATCTCAAAACTACTTACAAGTAATTTGATTTATCTGTATTACTACTTACAAATGAACTAATAATTTTTGACATCAGTGATATCCAGCTTTCATAACATATCTGTTTGTTTTTTTTTTAAGTGTATTTATTTTGAGGGAGAGTGAGAGAGAATGAGTAGGTGAGGGGCAGAGATAGAATCCCGAGTAGGCTCCATGCTGACAACACAGAGCCCTGCGTGGGGCTAGACCTCATGAACTGTGAGATCATGACCTGAGCTGAAATCAAGAGTCCTCTGCTTAACCAGCTGAGCCACCCTGATGCCGCTATCATGTATCTGTTTTGTTTGGAAGGAACTTTAAGTGTTTTTTTAATGTGTATTTATTTTTGAGAGAGAGAGAGAGAGAGAGAATATGAATCTGAAGCAGGCTCCAGGCCCTGAGCTGTCAGCCCAGAGCTGGACTTGAACTCATGAACTGCAAGATCATGACCTAAGCCGAAGTCAGTGGCTTAGCCAACTGAGGCAGCCAGGCGCCCCATGTTTGGAAGGAACTTGAAAGAATCACGTTGAAACAAACTAAGTTTGCATGTTCTGGTGCTTGATGTTTCTGCCTTTCCCTTTTGTTGAAGCTTAAGCATTTAGGCCTGTGACGTCATTAACATGTGGATGGGGTGTTGAAAAGTTTAGTAGTCTGAGAAACTATAAAAATGTGAGTTTTGTTTATATAATGTCCTTAGGTAGCCTAGTTTAAGTAACTGTCTTAAGCAGTATAAAGTTGTATGATTTGGAAACAATGTTATATATTTTCTGCACTCCCAACAGAGGGAACCAGTTCAATTTTGTCAGAGTAGGAATGAAAGCAGCTCATTTGGCATACTTTCTACTTAATATAGAAAAGTCTTTTAACCTAACTAACTGGTTTAATCTTTTCCTGTGCTCCTTCTTTGGCTTAGCATTTATTTTTCCTCTGATAGTCTTAGCTATCATACACTAGAAGGACTTTCAGTATAAGAGGGAAAAAAACATAAAACTCAGCTTTAGCAATAGAACCCTAATGCTAACCTGAAAAAAAGTTGGGTAGGGCATGTATGTATCATGTGGTGTTAGGATACAGATGCTACTGGAAGGCAGGCAGGACTTTCCGTGGTCCATTGTTACGCTCAGTAAGTGGGATGCTGCTTTCCCAGAATGCCCTCTTCCCAGCTCTTCCTCATTCTGATCCCTGAATGACATCTTCCCTTTGGTTTGTTGGAAAACTAAACCTAAATGTAGCTGACGACCTTTAAGGACGGCAACATTGAATTCGTTGGTATAACGACCCACAGAATCTTTCCTTTCTCAGCAACCCTGAGACCTTCTGGGAAAGGTTCCCTGAGGCTTATAGGAAATTTCCCTTTCTCTTGAATATTGCAAAGTTTGCTTTGCTTCATGTCTGAGGCTCTTCTGGTTCTGGCACAATCCCATCGATCTGATATGAAGTTCAGACTCTTTTCCCTTGTGAGCTGTGGTGCTTTGGGAGTGATGTACGTGAAAAGGATTTGAAGATGAACTGCTGGGTGGTTCTGCAGGGACACATGCAGGTTCCTGTCCTCTGTTCACTTTTTTGGCAGGGGAGGTGCTATTTATTAACGAAAAATATTCCACATCCGTGATCCTTTGGAGTCAGAAGTTCTTTGAAACGATGCCATTGGCTTTGGCCAGTCAGAGGATGGAGTCATCTGACTCCCCCATCCCGTGAATGGCCCCACAGATAGCGTAGGTTTTAAACTGGCCGTTGAGCTTGCCTGTCACCTTGTTCACCTGGGCCACATTCACCTGGATGGACGCGTGGTCCCTGGCCCCGATGATGCAGTTGCTGGCAGAGCACTTCCACAGCACGGACAGGTGCACGAACTCGCCCACCTTGTTCTGCACGTCCAGGGCGCCTGCTGCCAGCACCAGGAACCACCGGGAGCGTGGGTGCAGAAAACCTCTATTCACTTTTGAGAATTCATTTTGTTTTGGTTTGGTTTTTTTCCTGGGGATCTGTTGGAACCTTACTTTGTTGAGCTTTTCATCCTGGAGAGTAAAGGAAAGAAAGAGTCTCAAGATTTGTGGATCCCTCGATGAGTCAGCCAACAGTGAGAACAGCAGTATTTCTCCCTTGTGTTTTCAGGGAAAGCTGGTCTTTGGAGGGTGGAGTGGAGACACTGGGCCCAGAATCCAGTCTAGATCTTCTTTTTTTTTTTTTTTTTTTTCCCCAAGTTTATTTGTTTATTTTGAGAGAGAGAAAGGAGAGAGCCTGTGAGCTGGGCAGGGGCAGAGAGAGAGGGGGAGAGGAGAGAATCTCAAGCAGGATCTGCACTGTCAGCACAGAGCCCTTTGCAGGGCTCAGACTCGTGAACCTTGAGATGATGGGTGTGACCTGAGCCGAAATCGAGAGTCAGACTCTTACCGGCCGAGCCCCCCAGGCGCCCCCATTCTAGGTCATCTTGGACAGTGTTTTTTTTTGGTTTGTTGTTTTTTTGTTTTTGGCTTTGTGTGTATATGTTGTGGGGAGGGGGTCTGCTTCTGTTCTTAGAGCTTTATTGTATCATTTAAAGTTTTTTTTGTGCGTGTTGACATTAAAGCATTTCTTTTGCCCAGTCATACAGGATTTGGTTGGGTGTTCTGCTGTGTAAACCCAGCCCCGTAGAGCTGTTTTGTAACAAGCATTTATTTTCTGCTGTTCCCTTTGGACGTGTTCCAAGGCCTGATTATCGATGAGCCTGTTTCGCCATTTAAATCCAAACTTTGACTCATAGATGATGCTGATGAACTACTTAAGGAGACCAGTACGATCTCTGTAGGAAGTGCAAGTTTCATGGCAGCATGGAGATTGTCACCATCCTGTCTTTGGGCATCTGGTACCCACCCTGTACTTGAGAGGCACTAACGTCTGTTCGTTTTGTCCACTGTGTGCAGAGCATGCTGTTCGTGCCCACGTCCCTTTTCCCTTTTCTTTCACTTGTGCTTTGAGTTTGTAGTCACCTGCCTGCAGCTGCTCCTCGGTGACTGTCGTCTGTTAAGTTTCTTAGTGCCTAAGGGTTCAGCTAGAAGCTCCCGGTTCTGGAGCAGTCTTCAGCTCAATGACGACACCTGCCCCTTGCTGCACCTTCATGGCGATGGGAGCTGAGCTGGGCCTAAATATCTTTAATGGATCTACACCTTGTTTGTTTTCATCCACCTGCTATGCGTGTCCCAAACAGCCACATCCCAAAGAAGATGAAATCTGCCCCAGAGGGCTTACAGTCACGTGCTGCAAAATGATTTCTTCTCCTCCTCTTCCTCCCTCTTCCCCTCCTTCTTCTTCCTCTTCCTCCTCCTCCTTTTTAGTATTTGCAACTGTGTTTGATTAAATCCTTTTCTTATGTGGGTTTTTCAGATCTGATATTAAAGTATGTTCTGTTTCAGAAGACCAAAGGAGCCTTTTCTCTGGCTTCTAAGGAGACTAAGCCCTTGAAATTGGAGCTCTAAGTTCAACACAGATTACTTATTTCAGCTTAAAGGTATTTATTTATTTATACGAGATGGCGGTCGCCACTGTTAGTAGCCACGAATGCTCTTATTCTGGAGAGGGTTTTGGAAGGTTTCGAATGAAGAAGCAAATCAATACAATTCTTGTTAGACTAGTGAGTCTGACATAAAGTGAAGTGTTGAATGTTTAGGCTTATTGTGGAACTTTCCTGAGGATTGTTATCTTGAGTAACAGTACATGTGATAGAAATAAAACGTAGCTCTAATGAACACTGATGGATAAGTTCTCATTCTTTTACCTTTGCCCTTTGACTTCTACCTCTTAGAGTTTGTATTAGTCTTCTTCAGTGTTCTTACCGTACTTTCTGTTATATACTTAGAGAGTCAAGCAAAGTGCTTTTCCATAAACTCTGTTTCTTAGGATGTAGATTTCGATAATACAGCCTAAGCGTCCGGATTACAAAGCCACTCTATCCATTGTTTAAACTGTTCATCAGTTTGTCTTATGATATCAAAGTGAGGCTTAAAATCTATTTATAATCCATCAAGAAAACATAATTAGGACAAATAAGGAGTCATTTGGCTTATGCGTGCTGTAGGTTAGTCCCTGAGGGAGCTGCATGAGGCTTCGGCAGGAGACAGGTCTATCATTTTGTGTACTGAAGCTGTAATATAAATGAATAATTTGTAAGTGGGAATTCTAGGTTAAGGGTGGAGATGTGGAGGTGTGGGGTGTGACAAGTGGCAGACTGTGGTTACAGTTCGAGATCCTCCTGTGAGTTCTCTGTTGCCTAAGACGCAGTGAGTCCAAAGAAGGAAGGACATCAAAGGCTCAGGTGAACGTGGCATCTGTAGCTCTTTGGAGGGTCAAGGTCATGTGTCCATCTAAATGCCCTCCAATGCTCAGCCAGAGCTCTTGACCCCCGTGCTCAAAAGAGCAGAGAGTGAAGTCTCCTCTCTTGGTGTTTATTGCCAAAGAGTGACTTAGCTATAAAATGATGGTCTCATGTTTGCTGATTTCATTTCTCTGTGAGAATAAATTATAATATTTTTCCCTCAGTCAGAGATACTAGAAAAGTAGAACACTTAGGGAAAATAAGATCTGCATGTAATGTTGTTGGATGAAACAGCCTTCAAGCAATAAAGCTTTGAGAGGTAGTGTATATCAGAAATGGAAGAAGGAAGGGCCGGTTTTAAAAAATAGACTGTTGAGTAATGGGATGTGGGAAAAAAAAAAAAATGCCCTTCGTTTTCCTTTGTAGAGTTAATGCGCTAATGGATATAGAACCTTAAATATATACTTTGCTCACAGGTATTTTGTTGATTCTTTCAACTATTGAGTATTTCTGTATTTTAGGAACAATTTGAAAGACCATTTTATGCTTGTGATTTTTTTTTTAATTTTTTTAACATTCGTTTTTGAAAGGCAGAGAGAGACAGAGCGCGGACGGGGGAGGGGCAGAAAGAGAGGGAGACACAGAAACAGAAGCAGGCTCCAGGCTCCGAGCTATCAGCATAGAACCTGACGCGGGGCTCGAACTCACGGACCGCGAGATGACGACCTGAGCCGAAGACGGCCGCTTAACCGACTGAGCCCCCAGGTGCCCCTATGCTTGTGATTTTTATATTAGCCCGTAGAAATATCACGGGACATGGTTTTGTAGGCACATTAACATACCGGTAACCAATTGCCTGGGCCTCTGAATAATTGTAAATTGTTTGGTAATACTAAGCTCAAAATATGTTCAGACTGTTGTCACTTAACTTGTACCTGTCAGTCCTTGACTTGGAGGAAACCTCCCTTTTAGGAAGGTGAGGTGAGTGTGAGCCTCTTCTGACACGGTGGAGCACATTCACTGGGCGTAGCCAGAAGTTGGAGGCAAGTGGCCCTGTGCAGAGCCGAGAGAGTCCTTAGATCCTGGGTTTCCCTTCTCTCCTTGCCATCGCCCGCTTCTTCTCCTTTTTTTTTTTTTTTTAAATGTTTATTTATTTTTGAGAGAAAGAGGGAAAGAGACAGAACGTGAGCAGGGGAGGAGCAGAGAGAGAGGGAGACACAGAATCCGAAGCAGGCTCCAGGCTCCGAGCTGTCAGCACAGAGCCAGGATCCGGGGCTCGAACTCACGAGCCGTGAGATCATGACCTGAGCCGAAGTCGGACGCTCAACCGACTGAGACACCCAGGCGCCCCTGCCATAGCCCAGTTCTACTCTGGGATGGAATCAGAGGCCAGTAGGCTCCGCCTCTGTCTAGTCTTCCATTTCCTTAGTGAAAGGAAGAGTTTCCCGCCAACGCCTGGTTTTCTTCCTACACCACAGTCAGTGTGTGCACTTTAGACCCTACCCACTCAGATATGGGACCCTTCGGGTGTGGTTGGTTGGTTAATTGGCTGTTTGTTTGTTTGTTTGTTTGCTTGTTTGTTTACCTGCCTGGCCCCTTTTAAGTACTGGTAGCACTGCCTTGTGTGAACAGAGAGCGACCAACTTTGTTACCTGCGTGAAAATGGAAATACCTGTGGTTGGCAGGGAGGGAATAAAATTCTAGTTTTTATCACCTCCTGCAGTTGGAGGTGGGGGGATGGAGGGGGCAGGAACAAGGTAGATGCTTTTTGTTTCCTTTCTCTTCCGTCGTCTCTGCTGTTGGTAGGAACGTGAATTATGAAAATATGCACCACTGTCACAGCTGTTGTTACATTATTTAGAAATGTCATCACTGCCTTAACCCATACGCTTCTACGATTGTGCTGACCCGTAGTAAACTACAGTTCAAGAATTAACTCTGTCCTGGAGCACCTGGGTGGCTTCATCAGTTGAGTGTCCGACTCTTGATTTTGGCTCAGGTCATGATCTCATGGTTCGTGAGATCAAACCCCACATTGGGCTTTGTGCTGACATCACAGAGTCTGCCTGGGATTCGTTTTCTGTCTCGCGCACGCTCCCTCTGAAAATAAATAAATAAATAAATAACACGCTAAATATATTTAACACTGCCCTTTTTTCCAAAGAAGACATATATATGGCCAACAGACACATGAAAAGATGCTCAACATCACTAATAAGGGAAATGCAAATCAAAACCACAATGAGCTATCACCTCATACCTGTTAGAAGGGGTCAAACCAAAGAGACAAGAAAAAACAAGTGTTGGCAAGGATGTGGAGAAGCAGCCCTTGTACGCTGTTGCTGGGAATGTAAATTGGTAGGTCACTGTGGAAGACGGTATGGAGCTTCCTCAAAAAAATTAAAAATACAAAGACCATGTGAGCCGATAATTACACTATCGAATGTTTATCCAAAGAAAACGAAAACACGAATTTGAAAGATACATGCACCCCTACATCTATGGCAGCATTGTTTACAATAGCCAAGGTATGGAGGCAACCTAAGTGTCCATCAGCAGATGACTAGATAAGGAAGATGTGGTGTGCATACACAATAGAGCATTATGCAGCCATAAAAAAGGATGAGATCCTGCCGTTTGAGACAACATGGATGGACCTAGAAGGTATTGTGCCCAGTGAAATAAGTCAGACTGAGAAAGGCAAATACCATGTGGTTTCATTCCTAAGTGAAATCTGAAAACAAAAGAAAAAATAAAATCCAAAAAGCAAAATAGCATACGTATAAATACAGAGAAAAATACTGATGGTTCCCGGAAGGGCAGGGGGATAGGAGGTTGGGCAAAATGAGTTAAGAGGATACAGGTCTCTAGTTATGGAATGAGGAAGTCACGGGTATAAAAGGCACAGCAATAGGAATATAGGCAGTGATACTGTAACCGCGACGTATGGGGACAGAAGGGAGCCACGCCTGTGGTGAGCATAGCGTTGTGTACAAATCTGTTCAATCACTGTGTTGGACACCTGAAACTGATGTCACATTGAATGACCACTATACTCAACTAAAAAAGAAAAGAAATTCCATTTTCAAAAAGTCAGCATTTGTCTCGAAGTATTGAAATGTACTGTTTATTAACTCATCCCAGCAAGAGTTGGCAGTAAAGCGACCTTATATCAGTAGTGTTAACTGTTTAGAGACTTGATTATGGGCTTAGCCATTTGTTCCCAAACACACAAGAAGAGACTCAGTGACAGCTAGGTGCCGGGGGGACTCTGGGGCCAGGCGATAGACAAGGGAGCTCACGTTTCACTAGTGGACAGAGTCCTGCACCTCCCGGGGCTTTGTTTTCTTTCTTGCGTGCTGGCTGCTATTTGAGTGCATCCCCCATCGACAGCGTCAAAACTGAGACACCTTGGGGCGCCTGGGTGGCTCAGTCGGTTAAGCGGCCGACTTCGGCTCAGGTCATGATCTCGCGGTCCATGAGTTCGAGCCCCGCGTCGGGCTCTGTGCTGACAGTTCAGAGCCTGGAGCCTGTTTCGGATTCTGTGTCTCCCTCTCTCTGACCCTCCCCTGTTCGTGCTCTGTCTCTCCCTGTCTCAAAAATAAATAAAACGTTAAAAAAAAAAAATTAAAAAAAAAAAACGGAGACACCTTACGTGGACACCTAAGTCACTCAACTGATTTTTGCTACCTCTCTGGGGCTAGTAAAGGAAATGAACACAGAGCCAAAGACTTTTCAACTTACTTTCGACGTTCACTTCAATTTTCAGTGCTGCGTATCCGAATGTTGTGCAATAGGAGCAATTTCAGGAATGGGGACAGAATAGACTCTTTATTTTTAGAGTAGATCATTCTGAAAGTCTGCTCCAAAAGTAGATTCATTTATTATTTCAAAGAACTTCTGGTTTCATTTGTGTGTGTGTTTATTTGAGAGAGAGAGACAGAGCGTGAGCAGGGGAGGGGCGGAGAGAGAGGGAGACACTGAATCTGAAGCAGGCTCCAGGCTCTGAGCTGTCGGCACAGAGCCCGACGCGGGGCTCGAACCCACGAACTGTGAGATCTTGACCTGAGCTGAAGTTGGATGCTTCACTGACTGAGCCACCCCAGGCGGCCTTCCAAAAGTATATTTAAAATGGCCCATCTGCTCATTCACTACTGCAATTAAGTGACCCCAATTAATCGCATTTACAGAAACACTTACCCTTTTTTTCTTTAATGTTTATTTTTGAGAGACAGAGCGTGAGTCGGGGAGGGTTGGAGAGAGAGGGAGACACAGATGTGAAGCAGGCTCCAGGCTCTGAGCTGTCAGCACAGAGCCCGACGCAGGGCTCGAACCCACGAACTGTGAGATCTTGACCTGAGCTGAAGTTGGACGCTTACTGACTGAGACACCCCAGGCGGCCTTCCAAAAGTATATTTAAAATGGCCCATCTGCTCATTCACTACTGCAATTAAGTGACCCCAATTAATCGCATTTACAGAAACACTTATCTTTTTTTCTTTAATGTTTATTTTTGAGAGACAGAGCGTGAGTCAGGGAGGGTTGGAGAGAGAGGGAGACACAGATGTGAAGCAGGCTTCAGGCTCTGAGCTGTCAGCACAGAGCCCGACGTGGGGCTCGAACCCACGAACTGTGAGATCATGACCTGAGCCGAAGTCAGATGTTCAACCTGCTGAACCACCCAGGCACCCTAACAACTATCTTTAAGTAGAGAACTTGGATTCTTGGTCAAATTTCCCTAATATGCTTGTTCATTCACTAAACCTCCTGAGCATTTTTGTGCAGCACAGCTGTGTCCTGGGCACATAGGGCTCCAGGGCCCATGGAGCCCGTCAGAGGAGGCAGACAAGAAGTCTGGATGTGGTCGCTGCTACCATGTGGATGGAGGGACCCCTGCTCTGCGGGTCTGAAGGTGCAGGAGGAGGGGGAGGATCTGATGGGAGCACGGTTGGGCTGGGGAGTAGGGCAGGGATAATGCCGGGGGCACAGAAAACGGCAGTGCTGTGGTCCAGGGACAAGAACAGGCTGGCACCCGAGACTGGGGAGCAAAAGGACACCATCGTGCCAAGATGGTGAGTGACGGGTAGAATGGCTCGAAACAAGATTCAGGGAGCGGGCAGGGCCCTGTGGTTCTGGGTTGGCGCTCGCCCTGCGCTCCAGTACGATTAAACTTCCCCTGTAGCGTTTCCCGGAGTTACCGAGTATGTCCTGAAGAGCTGACTGGGGAGGGGGTCGGGTGCAGGAGAGGGACCCCGTATAATCATCCCATGCAGTGTAGTCCACGTGAGAGGTGAGGTTTTATTTTAAGGGTTGTGGGCAGACGTTGAGGGGCTTTAAGAAGGAGAGATGAAGTCTTATTTAGGAGGGTGCTGCAGTTGTGGGGACGGGAAATAAGGAGGCCCTGGGCTGGGGTTCGTCGGTGAGTCGGGATGACGTGTCTGAGTTAGAGGTGGTAGCAGTAGGACTTGTCGGTGAGAAAATGGAAAGGGCAAGGAGATACCAGTAAACCCTGCTTATCACTTACTGCCAGCGTTCAATGAGGGGTAGTTTGAAAAGATTCCGTAAAGCACAGAACCTGTTGTCAAAGTTTACATCAGTTGTACACCGTCGTGTCCTTAGTTACAGGACGGAAGCTATTTTCGTCGTATGAGTAGCTGTGCTCTGGATGTGCTCCCCTTTAAGAAGGTGCCTTGGTTGTTGTGTGTCTACGGGACCGGGAAGGGACTGGCGTTGCCGGCTGATGTGGGTAGCCCACCACGGCAGCGTCCCGGGCACCAGGCAGTGGCCGGTGTCCAGAATTCGGGAAGAAAGCAGCCTGTCGCTCCCGGAATGTGGGAACCAAGGACGAGGGTGGCGGAGGAGATAGTAGGTTTTTTGAGCCTGGCTGCTTCAGCAAAGTGGGCAACGCGGCATCTGTTTTTGTGTTGAATGCGGAATAACGGTGCTGAGTACACATCTCAATTACACTCTCCTGGGTCTTGGAAATTCTACAAGTGCCTCACAGATCTGCGCGTATGTGTGTCTCTGCTTGCACGCGTTTCTCGTCTCTGCCTTTCTCGACCTCCTCTTCTCCGGCAGATGCATTTGTATTCATCCTTCAGGGCCTGTTTCCAGTATCCCTTCCGTTGTAACGTTTTCCCGACTCTGCCAAATAATCACTCCCTCCTCCAGGCTCCCTTACTGTGTTGCATGTGCCTTCAGCGTTGTCTGTCTTTCATTCCATGGGGAGAAAGAGAACAGACAGGTGGGCTGGGTGCTTTCAAAGGCCTCGTCTTTATCTCTAGGGCCAGAGGCACTAAGTCCGTCACTGAAACCTCGTCCACGGGAGAGTTGAGTTGACTGCTGTCTGTGAGTACCGCCGAAGACGTGGAAGATGAGAGGTCAGGACGCCGAACACACTGCTTCTGGACAGGGTTCCACTTTTAGCTGTAACATTTTACTGAATAGCTGACTGTGTACTGGAGATGGGGGAGAGGGGCAGAATAAACTGTCCTGCAGCAGAGGTTACTACAAAAGAGTCTTTAATTTGCCCTGTTTGAGATGCACAGTCAACCCAATAGGCCATTTCTGGTGCCAAGAAGCCTGGGAGAAGAAGGGACCAGATTCTTTCTTCCAGAGGAGCAGCTCCAGTGAGAGAGCTTTTGTTACGGCAGGACCAAAGAATTAATCGAGAAGCATTCATTCCCTTGACAACATTTTGGAAGGCACTTTCAGCTCTAAGTTGTTTCGAGAAGTTTGTAACAGTAAATTATAAATTACAGAGGCGCCAGAAGCGAGAGGGCAGCTCGAAGCTGCTGGAGAGAAGTGCAGCCCAGCCTTTCTTAAAGGGACTGTGTTGGAGGCTGTGTTTTTGTTTTTGTTTTTCCCTACCGCCGCCATCTCCTTTTTTAAAAAGAAAAAAACAAAAAAACAGAAACAAAAAAAACCCCGTTTCCTAGCCTTCACTTAATGCTTTGGTTTGAACTGCCTTAAAAGGATGAATACAGAGACAATGATAAATGCATATCAATTCTTACTTTTCCTTTGAACGTTTTCAGTTCTATCTCCTGTGCCTTTGAAATGGCATACAGCGTCCTTGTAACTCTGCGCGTCGGGAAAGAGAACGGAAGGTGGGTAGACACTCGGAAGGGAAGGTCCGTTTGTACCCCGCGGCAGAAGAGACCCAGAGGAGCCAGTTCTCAGTCAGCGCTGTGCGAAGCGCCCCCAAATGACAGGGCTGGCGCTGGACGTGACCGCGGTGCGTGGGGTCCTCACGGGCACAGAAGGCGCCTCTCTCAAATAGCCTCTGAAAATGCATCCCGGGTAGAAAATCTGGAACTGTCTGACAGGTCGCGGCATGAATGTCTTTGTTTTATGCGCGTTTCCGAAAGGTCAGGGTGTGACCAGGACGAGGGCTCCGACTTGTTTCATTCTAGAGGAATTTTTTGCTTCACAAGTTGCTGCATCATGATCCTGCCTTTGAACTCGTCTTAAAATTTTAACGTGCATTTTCAAACCTTGTCTTCTAAGAGGTGATTTTATTGACTGCTTTACTTGTAAAATTACAAGAACCAGATTTAAATTTTAAGAATCTTTTTTTTTTTTTATATATACACACACACACACACACACACAAAAATCATGGAAAATCACGTGAGAATTACTTGTGTCACCCTGAATTCTGGTTGTGAACAGGGTAGTTAAGTGTTGTAGTCGTAAGCCAAGTGGACCTATCACTTACGGTTCATCTTTCCCTGGAAGTCATTTTATAGCCATCCTGTCTCACAGCTCAGTATAACGCCCGTAATCATCCTTGTAAATGGCCAGCTGTTACTACATCATATTGCTGTGTGATGCAATTTCCTTCATCATTCCCCTTTGACATTTTAATTTCCAGTTCTTTCTTCTTCTGAGTAGTGACTCTATAAACAAATCAGAAAAAAAAAAAGCTTTGGTGTTCTTTTTTCTTTGTACTTTTTGTAGGTGCATATAAACCCACTTTGGGGGCTGTGACCCCAGGATATCTGTTTCTGAAGATAGAAACCACCCAGGAAGATTAGATTATCACGGAAAGGCCCTGGCGTATCTGATGGGTTTTTTTCCCCCTCAGGTCCATCACGATGGCCTTGTCACTTTCGCAAGAGTTTTCTCAAAGTTCCTGCTATTTTGCATATCTGTTAGACTGCAGTTTCAACTGTTGTGTGCTTACTCCTGTAAAAAAATATTTAGGGGCGCCTGGGTGGCTCAGTTGGTTAAGCATCCGACTCTCAGTTTTGGTTCAGGTCATTATCTTGCGGTTTCGTGAGTTCGAGCCCCACGCTGGGCTCTGCAGAGCCTGCTTGTGATTCTCTCTCTCCCTTCCTTTCCCTCTCTCTCTCCTTCTCCCTCTTTTCCTCCCTCTCCCTCTCCCTTTTTACCCCTCCCCCACTCACACTATCTCTGTTTCTCTCAAAATAAATAGATAAACTTAGTAAAAAACAATTTTTTAAAAAATATTTAGAGCAGGGTTTGGTAAAGCTTTTCTGTAAAGAATCAGAAACTTTTAGGGGGCGCCTGGGTGGCTCAGTCAGCTGAGCGTCTGACTTTGGCTCGGGTCATGATCTCATGGTTTGTGAGTTTGAGTCCTGCATCGGACACCCTGCTGTCAGCACAGATCCTCTGTCTCCTTCTCTCTCTGCCCCTTCCCTACTCATGCTCTCTCAAAAATAAAGTAAAACTTTTTTTAAAAAAGAGGTATTTCAGGCCACCTCTGTCACATATTATTCTCTGTTTTTGTTTTAACAACCTTTGAAAAATATAAAAACCACTTGTAACTCAAAGGGCGTACAGAAACAGGTTGTAGGTTGTAGTTTTTGTTGACCATTGATCGTAGAGTATTAAATTTTTTAGACTTTGGACATGGAAACCCTAGCTGTGATGATCATCTCTAAAGCTGTTTAGATCAGGTAATGATGATTTGCAAGCCAGCCTCACACTGAGCAGAGATGCACAGTCCAGGCTGATTCTCCCTGGCCCGCCGTCCCGTCTTCTCTTTCTTCGAGGAGATTGTTGTGTTGCATAGCTCTTCCTTCTGCAGTTCGTATTTTTTCCCTTCTCTTCTGGCTCCTTTGCCCCAGCACAGAGACGTGCTTGCATCACTGCCACTACTGACACACAGGAGACGTGCAAATGTCCTATGGATGCGTCTCTGCATCCTCTGCTACAACCACCTGGTCCTTCAAACAAGAGTCTCTCGGGGCGCCTGGGTGGCGCAGTCGGTTAAGCGTCCGACTTCAGCCAGGTCACGATCTCGCGATCCGTGAGTTCGAGCCCCGCGTCAGGCTCTGGGCTGATGGCTCGGAGCCTGGAGCCTGTTTCCGATTCTGTGTCTCCCTCTCTCTCTGACCCTCCCCCGTTCGTGCTCTGTCTCTCTCTGTCCCAAAAATAAATAAAAAACGTTGAAAAAAAAATTAAAAAAAAAAAAAAAAAAAGAGTCTCTCTTTATCATGTCCGTGGTCTCCTCTCCTCTTTTTCCTTCCCTCTGTTCCTATCTTACCACTCCATAAAACTGTTCTTTTAAAATTGCTAAGGGGAGGGGCGCCTGGGTGGCTCAGTCGGTTAAGCGTCCGACTTCGGCTCAGGTCACGATCTCGCGGTCCGTGGGTTCGAGCCCCGCGTCAGGCTCTGGGCTGACGGCTCAGAGCCTGGAGCCTGCTTCCGATTCTGTGTCTCCCTCTCTCTCTGCCCCTCCCCGTTCATGCTCTGTCTCTCTCTGTCTCAAAAATAAATAAAACCTTAAAAAAAAATAAAATTAAAAAAAATAAAATAAAATTGCTAAGCGTCCAACTTCCTCTCAGGTCATGATCTCATGGGTCATGGGTTCAAGCCCCACCTTGGGCTCTGTCCTAACAGCTCAGAGCCTGGAGCCTGCTTCAGATTCTGTCTCTCCTTCTCTTTGTCCCTCCCCCACTCATTTTCTCTCTCTTTCTCTCAAAAATAAATAAATGTAAACAAATTAAAACAAATAAAATTGCTAAAATAGAATTGCCAAATCTAGCGAAAACCTGGAAGTGTTCATCTGACTTGACCTGTCTGCTGTATGTATCACTCGTGGTCATTCTCTTGACACCTGGTCTCTCCAGGCTTCTGTGATGCCTCTTGTCCCTTTTCACCTGCAGTCGGCCTTGCTGGCTCCCCTCCCGTCTGTCCCTATACGTGATAAGGTGATGCGGCCCAGGTTTCCGTCCGCCCGTCCGCCCTCTCACGACATCATCTACTCCAGAGACGTCGCCTGCTCCTTGGCCTCTCTCCTGAGCACCAGGCCTTGACGGCCTGCTGCAGGGCCACCCTGCCCCCCAACCCTGGCAGGCTAGTTCCCCTCCCCCAGGTGGGTGGTCCTCCCTTCACTGGGAGAAACTGGGGGTCCTTGGGGATGCACCTCCCTCTCCCTCTGCACCTAGTGATGCCATGGCCCATCATTTTGACCTCTCAGATCTCTGCAGCCTGCCTCGCCTTCACCATCACTGCTGCTCAAGTTCCAGCTGTTACTAATTCCGAATGGTGACAGAACTGGTCTGTCTGCCTCTGTGCTCGGTCCCCATCAATCTTCCACACTGCTGCTACCACAGTGATGCTTCTAGAATGTAATTAATTACATAATACTTAAAACCAATGTCTTCTGAGACGTGGTTGATTCAGGTACTGGAGCAGGAAAAATACTCCGTGAGCCTAGAGTATTTGTGCCAGAAAATAAGGAGGTGCTCTAAAGACAATAGAGCCAACGTGAAAGAACTCTGAGTGGCCAAAGCTGTGGCATTTTGAGCAAGGAAATGAATATCAGTAACACTGGAATAAAAGCCACAGAATAGAAGAAACATCCATGTATGTAGGCATGAGCGAATGAATGAGTGGATAAGTAAATAAATGGAGAGAAGAAATAGCTCTTACAGAAGAATTTACATTAATAAATGTGGGGAGAATAAGAGAATTGAAAATCATGGAGCACTTGGGTGGCTCAGTCGGTTAAGTGTCTGACTTCTGCTCAGGTCATCATCTCACGGTTTGAGCCCCACATCACACTTTGTGCTGACAGCTCAGAGCCTGGAGCCTGCTTTGGATTCTGTCTCCCTCTCGCTCTCTCTGCCCCTCCCCCCCCCCCCCCCCGCTCATTCTGTCTCTCTCTCTCTCTCTCAAAAATAAAGAAACATTAAAAATGTAAAAAAATAGAACATCATCATTTGAACACCATACTAATAATTGTTACAGGCAAGATCCACCAGTAGATACTAAAATTAGTGGGCAAGAGTTTGAGGAGAAAAGGATATTCGTATGTTCTCAATTATCCCTCTGTTAGTTGGAATAATAACAAAGGGATAAATAGAGACTTTAACTTGAAACCCAGTAGACACCATCTTGGGCGAGTGGCCAAGGTTAATATCATACAGATCGACATCCTTGTACGATGCACAGAAGGACATCACATCATATCTGTAGGGTTCCTGTGCAAAACACATAGCCTCAATCTAATCATAAGAAATTAAACCCAAGTCGAGGGACATTGTACAAAATAATTAACAAGTAGTCACCAAAGAGGGCGTTGAAAGATGGACTGGTACAGTTTGGAGACACAATCATAAACTGGCGTTTGGAACCCTAGATTGCACCCAGAGAGAGGACATTACAGGGAAAACTGGTGAAATCCGAATAGAGTCCATAGTTTATGTAACAGTATTGTACCAATCTTTAGTTCTTAGTGTTGATAATTGTAGTAAGATTATTGAGACTATTAATATTAACAGAAGCTAGATGAAGGGTATACAGGAACTCTATGATTAACTTTTATGTAAGTCTAAAATTATTTTTTTTATTTTTTAATTTTTTTAAATGTTTATTTATTTCTGAGACAGAGACAGAGCATGAGTGGGGGAGGGACCGAGAGAGAGGGAGACACAGAATCCGAAGCAGGCTCCAGTCTCTGAGCTGTCAGCACAGAGCCGAACGCGGGGTTCAAACCCACGAACCGTGGGATCACGATCTGAGCCGAAGTCGGACGCTTAACCGACTGAGCCATCCAGGCACCCCAAGTCTAAAATTATTTTAAAATAAAAAGATTTGGGGCCCCTGGGTGGCTCAGTTGGTTGAGCATCCAACTCTTGGTTTCGGCTCAGATCACGATCCCAGGCTCGTGAAATCAAGTCCCACGTCGGGCTCCTCACTGAGCGTGGAGCCTGCTTGGGATTCTCTCTCTGTCTGCCCCTCCCCACCGTCAAAATAAACAAACATTAAAAATGTACATCTAAAAGTGCTTTTAATCAAAATTAATAAAAGGTTTACAAAAACCCAGCAACTCACGTGCAGCTCCATTTCCCTCGAGGTGAAGTCCACACTGTGTGTGTGTGTGTGTGTGTGTGTGTGTGTGTGTGTAGGTCCTCCAGGAGCTGGCTTGCTCCACCCATGTTGTATTTCTCTTGCTCTGGCCTTGTTGAACTACTTGCACCTGTCGTTCCTTGAATGTACAATGCACACACCATCGCGTTTCGCGGCCCCCCTTCTCCGTGTGAAACACCCAGCTGAGGCCCGGTGACACCAGGTGTCACCTCCGTGAAGCCTTTTCTGACCCCTCTCCCCAGAGAGTTGACTTTCTGCCTCCGTTATACTTAGCACAGCGTTTGCAGCGTCCCCTTGGTCTCCTCCTGCGTCACTCCTGTGACAGTTCCTCCGTCTTCCCTCAGCTTTCTTGGCCTTGGCACTTTGGGTGGGTGCTCTTCAGTTACATGGTAGACTGTCCCTCCCCTTAGGTTTGTTTGATTTCTTACAATTAGATTCAGGGCATTGCATTTGTGACAGGAATACCACAGGAGTGATGTGGCGTCCTTCTCCGTGCACCCAGTGAGGGCCCCCTAACGTTGGTTTGTCCTAACGTTGCTAATGTTGGTTTGATCACGTGGTTAAAGATGGCGTCCCCTGGTTTCATCCACTGTTTCTGTGTAATTAATAAGTCATTTATGGGGCGATACTTTGAGATCATGGAAGTATCCCATGCCTCACCAACTTTCACTCGCTCACTTTCGTGTCCACTTGTGCCTTGTAACTTAGTCACTCCTTCTGTTATTTATTAGTTAGACTCCTGACTTCCTGGCTTATGCAGCTGTGCAGAGAATAGCCCCACATCCTAAGGTGGGGTCAACCTGGGGAAGAACAGCCGTCCAGCAGGCTGGAAAGAGGTTTATTGGGGGATTATAATGCTAGAGGCTTCACACTCCTAGAAATAAATAACCGTAACGTTTCACTTTACTGACTGAAGCCCGTGGTTAGAGGTAATGGTTTGTGAGTTCCTCGAGATTGGGGCCCACCCACTAGCTGAGGTCTGATTTCTGAATCCGTACCTTATAGCAAAGTCGCTGGCCTCGCACTACAGTTTTTACTGGGTTGGTCACACTTCGTGTCTCTCCCGCCAAGGGTCATCGTGCCTGTGCAGGTGTAAGTGATGTCACTCGTAGCTGTGCTTGTCCACAGTCCCTGTGATGGCCCCACCCGACCCTGGCACCTAAGCGCACACACCGTCCTGCTGCTGAAGGTGGTTCCCGCTTTGTGTGTTCTCTTTTCTGAAAGCATTATCTTCCTTCAGATTCGTTTTTCCTTTGTTCAGATCACATGACTCAAAGGCATACACTTTCTGTGCTCGTATCTCTTCCAGATATTGATGTAATTGGTAACTCAGAGCAGATCTAAATAGGAACACTGTATTTCATCTGCATAGTGGATGATGCGCTATCAGACAGAAAACAGAAGACGTGTTTGTGACCCCTTGTGTGCGGGGAGGGAGGGGCAGGGAGGTGGTCAGGGATGGAGAGCACTGTGGCCAGGACCTCTCTGGACTTGTTCCTGCGTCTTCTGTAGTGAAGTGGTTCTGTTCCGGCTTCCGTACTATAGGCCTGGTTGGTAGGGCGACGCCTGAACAGCGAACCCTTCGTTTTCCGGAAACCTTTCCCAATCTTTGCAATTTCCATGCAGCGCGCTGGGGGTGGTGAGCAGAGTGAGGTGAGGGAGCGTCCAGTTAGTTGGGTCCATTCGCAGGCCACGGACCTCCCGTACGGCCACCTCAGAGTCCAGCATACACGGGCTGGAGCACACAGGCAGGTGGTGGCACTGCGGGCATTCGGGCCGCTCTGCCGTAGTGGAACACGGACTTCTGGAGTCGCCGACTACAGCACACGTCTGTAGGATGCTCCCCTCAGTGTGGCCGAGCCAGCGGGATGCTGTGCGGAAAAGCTCACGACCATCCGGCCGGTCAGTAATGCTGTGTCTACCCGGGCTGCCCTGTGCTGCTGTTACTTTAAGCTCATACATACTTGTCAGGTGCCCGTTCAGAACCAGCCACTTCATGAGGTAAGGGGGTAGAGCGGTCAACGAGACAGAGTCACCGATGCGGTTTATGAGACGATGATAAAGTCTCTGCAGAAAAATAAAGCAGGGAAGGGAGGAGTGGTGTTATTTTCGACAGTGTGGTACCTGGGCTACTCTTCGGAGCAGAGACCTGAAGTGAGTGAGGTACGAAACCATGTGACTGGGGAGTCGGGGGGCGGAGGGAACATTCCAGGCAGCGGGGAATGTGTCACAGTCAGCTGAGGAACTCTTTAAATGTACAGTCTTGGACCTGACTCAGTTGGTCTGGGATGGGACCCAGGGATCTGTTTTTCTATAAGAGCTTGCCAGAAGATTCTGGGAAGCCAGGTTCAGGAGCTCCTCTTAAAACCCATTCAAATTATGAGTCATTGCAGGATCTGTGTGAGGAGGGAGGTGTTGGGTGGTAAGCAAGTGAACACCGTAATCCGTCTAGGTAAAAAGAGCTGGAGGCCAAGAGAAGGGAGTGGAGGGAGATTCATGGAAATAGTGAAGGGGAAGAAACAGTTCAGAGCCTCCAACAGCATGTGCCCCACTGCTGTCCCGCCATCCTAAGGGAGGAGTGCGGCCCGGCCCCGTTCTCCTCCCTTTCCCACCTCCCACTTGTGATCTGTGCCCTAGCCGTGCAGGGTTAGGCTGGGGGCACTTCCCGGCCAGGTCCTGTGGCATCGCGCCCGCCCCTGCTTCCCCTGCCCGCTGCTCCCTGACTTAGGCCCTGTGGGAAGAGCGCTGAGTGACTGGTGACTGGCTCGTTAGCCTGCACCAGTGCCGGTGCCGTGGGAGGGCGCTCACCTAGAGGCCCGGGGCACCTGCTTCCTCTCCCACCGTGGGGGGGCCTGGGGGCTTCGTTGGGCCGCCCACCGGGACCCTTGCTCCTGTCCCAGGTACCCACGTAAATGCTTTTCTTTCATGGAGACGGTGTTCTTGGGTGGCAGGGCGCTGAGAAAGACGGGTTCCTGCTTTCCCACCCGTAGGAAAGCAGGCCATAAAAGGCCTTGTCATGAGAGGGTGCCATCTGTTGATGGAAATCTGACCTGCAAATTTGGATTTCATTAAGTTGAACGGGGACTGAAACAATACATTTTTAAAACAGACTTGATTTTTTTTAGAGCAGTAAGGTTCACGGCCAAATTGAAAGGAAGGTACAGATGTGTCCCACGTACCCCCGTTTCCCCCTGCGTGCACAACCTCTCCCATTGTCAGTGCCCCCACGAGAGTGGTACGTCTGTTACAGTTGATGGGTCTGCCCTGACCTATCGCTGTCACCCAGAGCCATGGCTTGCGTTAGTGGTCACTTTGGGTGGTGTACATTTTGGGGGTTCAGGCAGATGTACGATGACGGCGATCTGTCATTATTGCCTCATACAGAAGAGTTTCACTGCCCTAAACATCCATTTTGGATGTGGTTTTTAGGAGCTCATGAAGATCAAAAAGGAGGGGGGAGCATATATAAAACAGGTTCCCCCTGGGAACTTAAATTCTTAGTTGGGCATAGAAGTGGGGAGCCTAAGCCCCTCTGCACGTATCTCAAAGAGCCTGATACCGGCAGCGGCCCAATTTGAGGTGACATGAATCACTTAAAACTCTGTGAGTAATGCCCGTGAATCACCCCAGAATTTCTGTAAATCTTGACTTAAACATTACATTCTCTTGCATTCTATTTGAGTACATTTCCTTGCTTTTAGACTTATTCTCTGTCCCTTTTACATCAGATCCCATTCAGTGATGTCTAAAGTGGTTCTTGGAAGAGGAGGACCAGGCCCGGTTACCTGGGCATTCAGACACCTTGAACTTTCTCAGCACTTGGCAGCCAGTGAGAATAGAATTATTACAGCAGCTTCTTAGCTAGTAGCCAACAACTTTTTTTCTTACAAAATCACTCTTCAGTGTTGCCAAGAAAGAAACAAAAAAAACAAAAATTGATTTTGTTTCACACCTGTTCAACTTCAATAGGATGGAAAATAAATGTTCACCCAGAGGAAAAATAAACTTGCACGGCACAACCCACAGAAGGCATGTCATAAATCATACCTCACCGGTTGGCTTGTGGGACTCCACAGGACGCCTCCAGAGCTGAGTCTCTGCGCTAACTTGATGGCCTGTTTCAGCAGCTTTGTCCAGAAACGTATGGGGGCGGGAGAGCTCCCAGATCACCTTATCTAACCTCTTCTTTTTACAAATGAGAAAACAGGGGCAGAGAGGGGAAATGTCTTGCCCTAGAAACAAAACTGGGGAAGAACGTGACGGGCATGGATATTTATATCTGAACACCTGAGGCCCAATTTTGTACTACTCTCAATTATTTCTACTTTTTTCAGAGTGTGATGAAATTCTCCAAAGTGATATGTTAAGGCTACCGCATTTTCCAGGAGAGAGTTTATAAATCGACATCACATCAAAATAAAACCCAAGGGTATTGTGACTTCCAGTAAATTTACATCTGACCCCATAGCTTCCTAGAGCACAGATGAAGGACAGAGAAAAGAACAGTTGATTTACCACTTTTTTTTTTGTGGGCTTTCAGAGCAAAACTCAGTTATTAACGCATTGGGTTAGTTTTTTTTGTTTTTTTTTTTTTAAGTCAACACATTGAGTTCAGTTCACTGACTTCTCAGTTGTCTGTGGCAGAAGAGAGAGAAATGGTGTGTACAAGACAAGAAAATTCTAGATAAGAAAGGGAAAGCTATGGAGAAAATGTGTTGGTCTGGAGAGTGAGAAGGATAGGTAATTGGTGGGTCTTGTATAAATTAAGGTATTTACTGAAGGAAATAGATGTCAGACAGAATGGAACAAAAACTAACAGGATTAAGAGACTTAGTTGGGGAGTCAGAAAAAAATGAAGACAAAAAAGGGGGAGAGGGGCCCCTGGGTGGCTCAGTCAGTTAAGCATCTGACTCTTGGTTTCGGTTCCTGCCGTGATCTCACAGTTTCGTGGGTTTGAGCCCCCATCCGGCTCCACGCTGACAGCAAAGCCTGCTTGGGATTCTCTCTCTCCCTCTCTCTCTCTCTGCCCCTCCTCCACCTCCACTGTCTCTGTCTCTCTCAAAATAAATAAATAAATGTTTAAAAAAAGGGAGAATACAACACGTTTGAGGTTACTAAGTTGGAAAGGGATGGCAGCTCTCCAAGAAATGAGAGAAGAACAGAATGATGGTAGGCTCTGAAGCAAGACTATTTCAAAATAGATTTGAGTGACTCTTACCAGCCAGGACCGGAAGGGACTCAAGATCAGCTTTCACTGTGTTCTTGATGGATGGGTGGCCACCCAGCCTACTAGGACATCACCTGCACACCGGTGATGGGCTGTGAACGGTTACCTGCCATAATACAGGTGCACACATGGAGGTCAAGAATTTAGAAACTTGTCACAATTTGGCAGAGTAATTGTATGTCTTTTGAATCTGATGATAAGACCATTGGAGACTACATTTTATTATGTGTCTTTTTATTTCATTTAATAATTCATTTTTTTTAATAATTCATTTTTTCGTTGAGGTATAAGTGACATTGTATTAGCTTCTGGTGTACAACATAATGATTTGATACTTGTACACATTGTAAAATGATAGCCACAGCAAGTCTAGTTAACAGCTGTCACCTTACATAATTCCAATTTTTTTTTCTTGTGATGAGAATTTTTAAGGTCTACTCTCTTAGCAACTTTCAAATATGCAGTACAATGAACGGTAGTCGCCATGTGGTACATTATATCCCCGTTATATTTCTTTTTAATGTTTGTTTATTTAATGTTCACTTTTAAGAGAGAGAGAGAGCACAAACAGGGAAAGGGCAGAGGGAGACAGGATCTGAGGTAGGCTCTGAGCTGTCAGCACAGAGCCCGATGCGGGGCTCAAACTCACGAACCGCGAGATCATGACTTGAGCTGAAGTTGGACCCTTAACCGATTGAGCCACCCCGGTGCCCCTCCTCATTACATACATATTTCACAAGGTATTCATCTGGGACGTACCAAACCCACCATGGGGAATTTGAGAAGCATCCGTTGGCCACTCAGAGGGGTCTGGAGACCAGCAGCATCCGCTCGGCCTGAGACCTTGTTACAAATGCAGACACTCAGGCCCCGCACAGACCTTCTGAATCAAGACCCCTGGATGGCTCTTATGAACGCTGAAGTTTGAGGAGCCCCGTGCTTCAGTCCTTTCAGTGTCGGACGGGTGACATAATTAGAAGTTCTTCCTCATGCTGCTTCTGGTTCCGCTTCACCGTACCTGACATCACGCAGGAGGGAGATCTCCTGTGATAGCGCTTGAAAAACCGCTATCAATTCAAACACGTATTTTACAATTAATTGTTGAAGGTCTGTTCTTTGCAAACTGCTGGGCTACATTGTAGAGTTATGGTGATAAAGAGGACTCTGGCCTCAAGGAACTTCCAGTTAAATAGATAGGAAATGGGGTATGTACTTAAATATTGCAATAAAAACAGAACTTGATGAACCCGTAAGATAAAGTGCTTGGGAAATTTATAGCAGGAGAAATTATTTTTACGTGCATGGCGGTGAGGGCAGAGGTGCAGCCTGTGGAGGATGGAGTGACCGAGAAGCACTTTTTGTAGAACTGGCAGTGAAACCAATCTTTACGAGACGGGTAGGAACTGAATGTGCACAGACAGTACCAGGAGAGATCAGAAGCAGGGTAGGGAGACGTGCGGCAGGTGTAGGGATCGGAACTTAAACCATTATAAAGCTTTGTGATTTAGCCTTCAGATGTTTAGAGACTTCGATAGTACAGTGATTCGTTTTTCGTGGGCTTTGAGAGGATCTGCTTTTAGAGAGGTCTGAAATAGTGCTCATATCTACAGGACTCTTTCTTAGCCATTTCTCACTTCCACCTGCTGAGAGAAAACTGTACTCGTTAAAAGGGATCCTTCATTGTGAACACACATGACAGTATACTCAACTTTTTTTTTATGTTTATTTTTTGAGAGAGAGAGAGAGAGAGCGTGAGTGGGGAAGGAGAAGAGAAAGAGGGGGGCAAAGGATCCAATGTGGGCTCCGCACTGACAGCAGTGTGCCTGATGTGGAGCTTGAACTCATGAACCGCGAGATCTTGACCTGAGCCAAAGTAGGACGCTCAACCGACTGACCCACCCAGGCACCCACCACCACCACCACCACCACCACCCCGCCCCCGGCCCTTTTTTTTCTTAAAGTATAGTTAACTTTTTTTTTTTTTATGTTTATTTACTTGTGAGAGAGAGAGTGCAAACGGGGGAGGGCTAGAGAGAGAGGGAGACACAGAATCTGAAGCAGGCCCCTTGGCTCTGAGCTTGCTGTCAGCACAGGGCCTGACGCGGGGCTCGAACTCACAGACCACGAGATCATGACCTGAGCCGAAGTTGGCCGCTCAACCGACTGAGCCACCCAGGCGCCTCTTATTTTTTATTTTTTAATGTTTTTTTCTTTTTTCTTTTTGAGAAAGAGAGGGAGACAGGATCAGGAGCAGGCTCCAAGCTGACAGCAACAAGCCCGATGCAGGGCTCAAACTCATTTACTGTGATCATGACTTGAGCCAAAGTCGGATGCTTAACCGACTGAGCCTCCGAGGTGCCCCTGAAATACCTTTTGAGGAAAACAATTTATTTCAATAGGAACTATAGGGGCAACAGCAGACCTGAAATACAGGGAGGAAACAAGGATGTCTGCGTATCTTCTTCGCACCTCCAGATATATTATCTGTCCCATCAGTTTCATCTTCTCGGGGTCTTCAGGGGCTCCCAAGGCTTCCCAAGGCTTCCCGCTGGCACCAGGATGGACTGGCTTCCTTCTGCTTGTATACAGCTGTTGCCCTAAGACCATTCTGCACCATTCCCTGCATTCACTGCACTTCTTCCCCGAGTTGGGTCATGTCTTTCCATGACTGAAATCTTCCTTTTTCTTGATGTACTCACTTGTTTGTTGGGGCACGTTTTCCAGCAGCACACTGAGAAGGCCGCATGGGAGATCGTTTGTTTTGAGACCACGTACAGCTGAAAATATCTGCCCTATCCTGACATTTGGCTGGTTATAAAAATGTAGGTGGGAAATAATTTTCCTTCAGAATTTTGAAGTCATGTGCTCTTGGGGTAGACCTATGTCCTTATCTTTGGGCCTTTGCTTTCAGGGCCGATCACATCCTCCAGGTATTTTTGTCTGGAGAATGTAGGTCTGGTTTTTAACATTTTAAGAGCAGAATTGAGGGGGAAAAGATTGATGGTCGCAGCATTCAGTATGTAAACAAGTCTTTGCTCTCTCTGTTTCTGGTGCAGTATATACCCACCTTCAAACGTGCCTGATATTCCCCCCTGTCCAGACCTAGCCTCAGTCTTACACCCTTCAGGGTGTAAATCACTTACTTCCGCTGACGCTGGGGAGGGCCTCACGGGGAGTCGCATAGGTACGTGGAGGCAGGACCTGGGAATTCGACTCCTTGTCACCACCGTCACCCTGCGTGTGTTCTCTGCTCATGGCTCACCCTCCTTTCACAGCTGCCCCTTACGACCAGTTCCCAGCCTCCAGGGGTGGGGTTGGGATCTTAAGTCAAATTTAGGTTCACTGCTAAGTTACAAACATCTTTTAGACGTCAAGTAAGGTCCCAGCTCTTAAACAAGACCTAAAAAGCATTCACTGTGAAAAAATGCTTCACGTTCTTCATCACCTTTAACAAAAGCACGAAGCCTGCCGAAGGATTAGTATCAAGAATATAATGCAGAACTCCCCCACCTCAATACAAAGACAATGAGCCCAATTTAAAAAAATGAGCAAGAGACTTGAACGTAGCGTGTGTTTTGCAGAAGAGGAAACGCACGTGGCCACAAACAAGAGGAGGTATTCAGCGCCTGTGTGGCGAGGGTGCTGCGGCTGCAACCCCCAGGAGAGCGGTTCCGTGGGTACAGGAATAACAACGAAGCAAAGGAAGATGGAACCCAGGATTTAGGGTGGATAGTCACTGCAGAGGGGTGAATGGGGACAAGGAATGTGTGGGTAGGAGCAGGTGGAAGTCAAGGTCCCAGCTTTTGTTTTGGGTGGTAGGCTCGTGGGGTCCTTGTTACATTATTGAAAATAATTAGGCAATTAAATACATGAAAAAAATAAGCCTAATGGGGTGGGTCTCCCGAGGTGAAGTAGACAGAGATCCTTGCTCAGGTGGATCTCAGTTCTGTGGTTGTCTGTTTTGGTTTTTAAGAAGTCGTTCTGAACCCTGGAACAAGTGTTTTGTAGTTGACAGTTATAAAAATATCTGTATATTAACCTAAAGTTAAGAAGCTACATTTCCCAGCTGGGGTTCATATGTTGATAAATAATCTACTTTATAGAGTTTTACTGCATAAATATTTACAGCTATGTCTGTTCTTTCATAGAAATTTTACATTTTTTTCCCTTTCTTAGGACAAAGTTAAACTATAATCCTCCAAAAGATGATGGATCAACCTATAAGATTGAACTTGAAGGGATATCGGTAATGGTTATGAGAGAGATCCTGGATTACATCTTCAGTGGGCAGGTATGATGAGACACACAGGGAGGAAGACTAAGGAGAAGCCTCTCAAGGTCAGGGTCTCCTTCATCATTCTGTGACGGAGCAGCCCCACCCTCTTCATCTGTCATTGTCCGTGTGACGCGCCTCTCCTGCTGGGAATGGCACCCAACTCTGTTCTTGCCGGGCTCTGTTCTTAAGAGCAGACTGGGTAGAATCTTCACCCCGTACCGGTTTTTGTATTTATCATTCCGACCTCCACCTTCCATTGTGAGAGAGGAAGAAACTGGGTGCTCCTTCCACGGCTGTCTTTTTTTGTTTGTTTGTTTTTAAATCTTAATTCCCGTCTTACTCTGTACCCATAGCCTGGAAATGGGAGCTTCGTTGGGCGGTGGGAGTTTATTTTGTAGAAATAAAGAGTTTGAGATTTACTCTAATGGCAGGCACCTGTATTCATGATTCCTGGCTCCTGTTGCCTCGGTAGGACCAATATCCCTGCTGTACCCCGTTCTTGCCCGTGTCCCTTTGCTCTCTGTGCCCACTTCCATTTCTGGGGGATTTAATGAAGCCCAGCGAAGAAAGTGAGTGATTAGACTTCTTTCTTTTTCTTCGCCATCCTCGAGCCCCTAGTCCCTGATTACGTGGTTTGAAGTGTAGCACGAGGGCTCCCAAGAATGACCGTAGGTGCGCACCAGGGCTGGCTTATGACAGGAGGAACGTAGCATATCTTACATTTAGTTATGTGAGAATGCATTTTATCTTGAGTCTTTTTGAGAGCTTCTCTCCTACTCTCTCCCTTATTCCTTCCTCATCTTGTTTTACCTTTCTCGTTTGTAAGAGCCATCTCCTCCATGTTTTCTAAGCATTCTGGACACACTGCTTACCTTCTCTGAATATACTCATTTGGTCAACCTTGGTGATTGTCATTCCTTTTGAAGGTTTTGGGTTAATTTCATGATGTCCTCCCCTTTTCTTTTCTCTCAACACTCTTCTCTTTCCTCTGAGCGCTAGGTGGGGGGCGGGGGGGGGGGGGGTTGTGGGCATGTAAGGTTTTGTGTGTGATTGTTAAAAATAAATGAATTTAGATTAATTTTGGGATGGTCCTTAAAATACCGAAGCATCACAAAATTGGGAGCATCACAAAACCAGGCTGAGGACCAGCCTCTCATCTCACTTTTAAAATCAGCTCAGCAGCAGCTATAATAAGTTATAAGCCAATAAGAGCATATTCCTTTTCAGGCTTGGATTTGAATCTTGAAACCTTATTTATAGATTGACTTCTGTGTTTTTTGTCCCCAATTTAAATTAATTATGGTTTAAAACCATAGTTGCAGCATAAGTTATAACGAACTCTTGATTTGACAGTCTAGTCTTAATTGAGATGGAATTTCGTGGTGTTTTCACATGCGTGTATCTGACTGGTGTACCACTAGCCGTTGTTATGTGGCTGAATTGAACACCTCAAGTAAAAGGGAAAGGTTTCCCTACTTGTGACCTACTCGACACACTTCTTTCCACAGTTGTGTTGCTCGCTTTCTAAGGTGATTGGCAGTCATACGTTCTTTTTCTGCATCTGTGGTGCAGAATGTGTAAAATGTTCCCTGTGGTCCTGTAACCTGGAATCCCTCCCTCTCATTTCCGAGGGTGGGAGAAGCATCCATTCTTTGGGAGAGGAGAATCTGGACTGTTGTGATGGTGGCGGTCTTGTAGAGACTTGTTTCTTTACGTCGCCTCCATGTTGCGTGCAGAAACTGTCAAGTGGGTGGAGGAAGAAGAATCAGAAGATTAAGGAAAAGCGAAATTCGTAACGATAAACAAGAAATACTACCTTAGGGATTTCTGCCAGAGAGTACCTTTGAGACCAGAGTGCACGGGTCGCACCGAGTGCGATGTTTGGCATTGGGAACGAGGTTCTCGGGCAGCGTGGCCCTCCCCTCGCCAAGGGGCTAGAGTGGCGTGTGTGACGTGCCACCTGGCAAAAGACGGAATGTGATACATCTGGAGGCAAGATGTGCCACGGTTTCGGGGCTGGCATTTAAAGAAACCTCCTTCAGTTGACCACAGGATGCGGACCTGTCCACTCCCAGCACATAGGCCTGGAAGTGAGCAGGGTGGACGGTTCGCCTGCGGAGGGTTCATGGTGGTTCATGTCGGTAAAGCAAGGGAAGCCCTGGGAAAAGTCAGCCGGCCACGTGCTGCTCATGTTTTGTGAGGGTTCACCGGGTGCCCTCGAACTCCTCTTGACAAAGAAGCCCTAGGCTGGACCGTGTGACGTTGCCAATATTCATTCGATCATCTTTCACCTACAAAAGTGGAGCTTTCGTGTGGTTCGGCCTAATAGGTTAGCGGTTTGGGTTTTCAATGTGTACATTCCAATGTAAAATATTGATGATACTCTTGCAGATCCGGCTGAGCGAAGACACAATCCAAGATGTTGTGCAGGCAGCGGACCTGCTCCTGCTGACGGATCTGAAAACTCTGTGCTGTGAGTTTTTAGAAGGCTGCATCGCCGCAGAGAACTGCATCGGTATCCGCGACTTTGCACTTCATTACTGCCTGCACCACGTCCATTACCTGGCCACGGAGTACCTGGAGACTCATTTCCGAGACGTCAGCAGCACAGAAGAGTTCCTAGAACTCAGTCCACAGAAGCTTAAAGAAGTGATTTCTCTGGAGAAGTTAAATGTTGGCAATGAAAGATACGTGTTTGAAGCAGTGATCCGGTGGATAGCACACGATACAGAGCTAAGAAAGGTACCTGTGGGGTATAACATGGTCTAATTTGCCTTCTTACTTACTTATGTCATTCATTTGTTTATTTAATCCACAGAATAGATGTGTTGTCTTTCCCCTTCAGCCTGATGGACTTACAAAGTTGTGATCTAAAAGATGTCTGTGGGGGGCGCCTGGGTGGCTCAGTCGGTTAAGCGTTGGACTTTGGTTCAGGTCATGATCGAACGGTTCGTGAGTTCGAGCCCCACATCGGGCTCTCCACTCTCATTGTAGAGCCCACTTCAGATCCTCTGTCTTCCTCTCCGTCTTCCCCTCCCCTGCTCACTCTTGCTCTCTCTCTCTCTCTCAAAAATAAGCAAAACATTTAAAAAAATAAAAGGTGTCTGTGGTACATCTTTGCATAGGATCACTGGAGCCATTGTTTCTTCAGACCACACTGCAAAAGCTCACATAACTCGTAATATAGCAATGAAACCTTTAGTACTTGTAAGGAACGTGATCTCTCTTGTACATTGTTTTTAATGGGAAAATGCATCTCAGGCTTAGGCTGGAGATTATAGAAATTCAGCGTCCCCACTCTTTTGTTCAGCATCCTTCCGTCCACCATTACTGGGCTAACCCGTGCGGGACTCTGACAGAGGCCATGGAGCGAGAGGGGGCACACAGGCTCTGGCAGACGGGTGAGGGGAGGGGGCTCTCCCTGGGTGATGGACACCATTCAGCAGAAGGCAGGAGAGCTCTCTGCCGTCTTCATGGTGATGCAGTTCTAGATGGGATGAGTCTGGGAGCGACAGCTGCAGAGGAAGGGTCTCAGAGAATATCAGGCTTTAGAGCCACATTGTTTCTACACTGGGGGCCGGAGGAAATCACAGAGCTTTGAGTCCAATATTTATAGACTCCAGCATCGATTACTGTATGCAAAAAAAGAACTATGTCAGGTTTTAAAGTAGTTTTCAGAATGTATCATTGCATTGTTAATTGTTCTCCGTAACTGTTGACTGAGGTTCTAGTGAAAATTCTGTAGGGCCGTTGGGGCACCTGGGTGGCTCAGTCAGTGGAGCGTCTGAATCTTGATTTTGGCTCAGGTCATGATCTCACGGTTTGTGGGTTCAAGCCCCGCATCAGGCTCTGTTCTGACAGCATGGAGCCTGCTTGGAATTCTCTCTCTCTCCCTCTCTCTCTCTGCCCTTCCCCACTCACGTTCTCTCCCTCTTTCTCTCTCTCTCAAAATAAATTAAAAAAAAAAAACTTTTAATTCTGTAGGCTTTTAATTCTAATTCTGTAGAATTAACTTTAATTCTAATTCTGTAGAATTAACTTTTAATTCTAATTCTGTAGAAATGATGGACTACTATATTATAGATAGAAACTCTTACATGGTATGATACAGAAATACACGCTGCTGTCTGGTTGTAGTCTCAGTGCGGTAGTTAGCGCTCTCTTTTCCACGTTAGGCAGGTGGATGAGGAAAGGAGATAGGAGCGTTCTCAGTTCGCTGCTGCTCGTGGAGACCACCGTCACTAGCTGCCCCTTCCTTTCTTCTTCAAGTGATGAGGTTGCCAGGGAAACAAGAGGCATTTCTTCCTCCTTTGGTTCGAAGACTTACAGACTTCATATCTTAAAGGCTGTTATGTATGACTCAGGATACAGAAGAGTATACTCTAAAACGACTGTTGCCAAATCAAGAAAAACTCTTCATTAAGGAGTTTCGCCTCGTGTGTAGAATGCTGCCGTCAGTTCAAGTTTAACGATCCATTGTGAAAAGTATATAATTCATACTATACATGTTAGATATTTTTTAACAATAATAATTGAAGAAACACAGAGTACTCAGGATTCTTGTGAACTTTGGCTTTTATATATTTTTCTTGTAATATTTATTTATTTATTTATTTATTTATTTTACCATTTATTTATTTTTGAGAGACAGAGCGTGAGTGGGGGAGGAGCAGAGAGAGAGGGAGACACAGAATCCGGAACAGGCTTCAGGCTCTGAGCTGTCAGCACAGAGCCCGATGTGGGGCTCGAACTCACGGACCGCGAGATCATGCCTGAGCTGAAGTCAGACGCTCAACTGACTGAGCCACCCAGGCGTCCCAATCTTGTGATATTAATGTTGCTCCATTTTCATTGCCTGTTGCACCTTATCGAATCAAGCTATTACTGTGTGTAACGTTTCCGTAAATGTGATTGAACTCCCAGCACATCCAGCCGTGTGAAATAAGGCCACTCCAGCCGAGCTCCAAGGTTTCCCGTTGGTAAGGTGACCCTTCAGGGTGTAAAGAAAGCCGCTTGAAACTTCTCGGTGCTGTATCAGATCTAAATCTGAACTGATTATTTTTCTTTTTCTTTTTTTTTTTAATTTTTTTTTTTAACGTTTATTTATTTTTGAGACAGAGAGAGACAGATCATGAATGGGGGAGGGTCAGAGAGAGGGAGACACAGAATCCGAAACAGGCTCCGGGCTCTGAGCTGTCAGCACAGAGCCCGATGCGGGGCTTGAACTCACGGACCGCGAGATCATGACCTGAGCCGAAGTCGGCCGCTTAACCGACTGAGCCACCCAGGCGCCCCAGAACTGATTATTTTTCAAGTTAAACTTGTATTATTTATTAAGGCCGTGGGAAGTAGAAAGGAAAGGGGCCGGCAAAGCATATTCACGCAGCGCCCGCGCTTGTGACTTGCCCGCCGATGAGCTGTTAATCATTTCAGGTCTCCGTGAGCCAGAAGAGGGATGTTCTAAACACTGTGTGCTGCATCCTTCATTGTTTTTCTCCCCATTCTTTCTACCCTGTCGTGCAGGTCCACATGAAGGACGTGATGTCAGCGCTCTGGGTTTCAGGGTTAGACTCCAGCTACTTACGGGAACAGATGCTGAACGAACCGTTGGTGCGAGAAATCGTCAAGGAGTGCAGCAACATACCTCTGAGTCAGCCGCAGCAGGGGGAGGCCATGCTGGCGAACTTCAAGCCGCGGGGTTACTCCGAGTGCATCGTGACTGTGGGTGGAGAAGAGAGAGTGTGAGTATTGGACGTGAATCGTTTCAACAGTCGTGTAAGGGGAGAGCTATTTCCACGCGAGCAGGGATTCATAGTGTTGTTTTTGGTATCTAAGCATCATGGCAATAGAGTTTTAAAAATGTTTTAAGCGTTCTCGAGAGCAATGAAACTAGTCATCGTTATTGTGAGCAGAACTATATAAAGCACTTTAACTGCTAATCAATTATTTATTTCCTTAGTTCCCGGAAACCAACAGCAGCGATGCGATGTATGTGCCCTCTTTATGACCCTAATAGGCAGCTTTGGATTGAACTGGCCCCTTTAAGCATGCCAAGAATTAACCACGGAGTTCTCTCAGCAGGTACCATTCTGTGGTCAATTTTATTTAAACACAAGATCAAGTAATATGTAATGTCAGGGCTGTACAGAATGACGCAAAACCTTGTAGAGATTTAAGTTTAATTTTGAGAGATAATTGTATTATCTCTCTGGTGACATCTTCTGTCTAGCTCTAGCCTTCGAGACTCTGTAAGGAGGAGAGTGTCTTCTGTCAGTCTTTATTGCTCCTGAATCTCTCATACCGAGCTATTTTTGAGAATTTTAGTAGAGGAGCATTTTCCCTGATGATGTAACTGATGAAAAAGCAGGACTCAGTGACTCTTCCCATCAGTTGCCTGTGTGGCCACACCCTGAACACAGAATTCCTTTGAGCCACACCAGCCCCATTTTTGAAATTCATGCCATTCAGAATTATAGTAACTGTATCAAAAGTAAAGCTGTTATGTGAAAGCAGGCATTTCGTGTGAGACTTCAGAAAATATTACTTTCCTTCAAAGGCTTCAAATTACATTACAATAGAAAGTATCTTTCACTGACCTTTGCAAGTTTGAAAACAGCTCCACATCATTCAAAGGCCTTCCTCGAGGTTATGGGAAAGGTTGTACTTGCTGCCTTCTGACTGTTGGCTGCTTTTCTCTGCACCTGGGCCTGCCCGCTTGGGTTCACCCACAGGTGCCATTTCACTAAATTCTAATTACTGTCAATCGTCTTCCTGGAACCCCTCTTCTTATATAGTCTCTGCTTGCCCGCTACCATTGCTTTAAAGATTTTGAAAGCTGTACCAGATTATAGAGCTGGCTAAAGCTAAACCATAGGACAGAAGTGGAATCATTTTGTGGGTTCCAAGGTTATTGAAGTTAATTGTTAGGAATAAGCAGCGGGAGGCAGCGGTGTAGCCAGCAGGATGTGGGTCTGATTTCCCTGTTCTGTCTTCTCAGAATTAGCTTCCTCACATTTTCTTCCCATAGTATGTATATATATTCGTGATTTTCACACACATACACCCACCACTGTGGTTCCAGTGTCATGAATTTTGCAAGATTTCCTGGAGGGGTTGGTGCTTCAGAAACATTGAACAGCGAGGATGGGGTTGTGTCCAGCTGTAGTGAGTGTGTCTGTGAGGTGACCGAGTGGTTCCTGTTCCTGCCCGTGCCCCCTCTTTTTTGCTTTAACTGATGGGCTTTTTTTTTTTTTTTGTCGTTCACTTTTTTCCCTCTCTTCCAGGTTAGAAGTTACAGTCTTTGTCTATATTCCTTTGAAAGTCATCATAGAAACCATAGCCTGTATTCTTAAGTTATCAAAGTCTAAGTGCATTTCTGCTGTTTTTCATGTTCCACAGTCTTGCAGTATTAAAATAGGACTTTATGAATAAATATTTACATATAAACATGTTTTATTCATCTATGTTTTATATATGTATCTATGGAGTGTCTGTTTACCGGCCTATCCACCACTTTCTTTGTTTTTCTTTCTTCTTCAGACCTTCCATCTAGGATTATTTTCCTTCTCCCTGAAGTTCATCCTCTTGAATTTCCCTTAATGTGGGTCTACGGGTAGCAAACACTTGGATTTGTTTGTCTAAAAATGTCATTATTTTGACTTCATTCCTAATGGATACTTGTGCTGGGTATAGAATTTCAGGGCATCTTAGCTCTTTGGCTTGGCCTTTCCTCAAATGTGGAAAATTCTTATTCATGTTCATGTCTTTAAATATCGCCTTTCTTCCATTGTCCTCTCTCCTCCTGCTTTTTGGAAGTCAGATTAAACATGACTACTCCTTTTTGCTCTGTCCTCAGCCTCCTGCCTTCATTTTGTTTTGTTTTCCATGTGTTTGTCTTTCCATGTGTTGCCCTCTTTGTGATTTCTTTTGATGTACCCTCCATTTAATGAGTGCTCTCTTTAACACTGACAGATCTGCCATTAAACCAACCTACTGGATTTTTTTTGTAATCTAGTTTTTTTTTTTCTTTTTTTATTCCTGGAAATTCTCTTTAGATCTTTTTTAAATCTGCTGTGTCACTTCTGTAGTCCCCTTTTCCCAAGAGTTATCTTAAAATGTGTCTTTCAGTTTTTAAACATAGTAAGCTTTGTCATTTTGTTGGCTTTCTGATTAGTCCAGTATTTGAAATTTGAAGTCTCTGCAAGGCTGCTTCCTATTGTCTTCTGTTGCCGGTTCTTCTTCATAGTCTGCTTTCTATGTCCTAGTATCTTTGGGTGGGTGCTGGTCATTTTATTAAAAAGTGTTTATAGGAATAACTTGGTGCTCTAGAATCTTAGAATATTCTAATCTAAAGATTAGATAAAGGTACTTTCTTCCACACAAGTTTTACGTTTGTTTCTTCCAGTTGCCTGTAAACACTATAAATTTGGAATTACTGGAAATCAGATGCAAACCCTGAGGTCTTCCAGACAAGCAAGGAGATTTAAATCTGGGTTCTGGTTCTGGTTGAACTTGGGAGAGGCTCCCCTGCCAGAAGCCACACTTTCTATGGGCCTGGGGTTTTGATTTCTGTCTTTTTCATGCCCTCAAAGCCTTACAGGATAGGTTGGAAATTTCCCAGATTGGTAAATGCCCTCAGAGCAAAACGGTTTCCATGGTTGGTAACCTCTCCAGCTCCCGCTTTATCTCAAGCTTTGCCATACTGTCCTGTTGGCTTCTTCTCTTTTCAGAAGATTATTTCATTTCAAAACTGTTTGGTCCAGGAGGTTAGCTGTGTTGCACAAGAATTGGTATAAATAACCGGATCCACCATTACCTGAAACAGGAAGTTGAACAGTGACTCTTAGATCCTGTCTTGAATACGAAGTGCCCACGGTGCCCTGGATCTGAGTGCTCCTGGGTCTTGAACGAGCGGACGTGGGCTGTAGATGAGAAGCCGTCTGAGAGTCACAAAGGGGAAATAGAATTGATGCGGCTGCCCAGTGTCTGCATGGGCGGTGTCAGTCTTGGTTGTATGCTGTAGGGCAGTGGGAACGCATTCGGGTGCTGAGGGAGCTACGATAGTCATAGTGACTCTCAGATGTGATTAGGCTCCCTCACTAAGGATCCAGTGAACTGTGGTCAAGACCTCACACCCACTGCTGTTGTACTTAGAGAAGTTGTCTCCACATACTGTCTCTACAGCTGGGGCGTTTATATTCGGCAGGAGGGGGGTGGAGACCAAAGTTTCAACTTCCTTGTGTGTCTCATTTGATTTTTGCAGAGGGATTCTTGTTTGTATTTGGGGGCCAAGATGAAAATAAGCAGACCCTGAGCTCAGGAGAAAAATACGACCCAGATGCAAATACGTGGACTGCATTGCCGCCAATGAATGAGGTAAAAAGCTTTTTCATTTGCTTTGAGAGGGTGTCTTTCTTCCCTTTAGCGCTTTTTGTTTTGCATTTGCAGAGATGTGAGAGGAGAAGCAGGGAGCCTGCCACACGCCCCCCACCCCCACTGTGCTAGTGCCCACCTTCCCGCTCCTCCCTGTGCCTTTCTCCAGCCTACGCACGCTCTTGCTTTGGGATCTTTCCCAGATGCCCTTGCACCTCGCTCCTTGTTTCCCTCAGTGTCCTCACAGCACTCTCCAGGAGGCCTTCCGTCGGCCCCTCAGCTCCCACCACACTTCCTGTTTTCTTTCTCTTCGTGAGGCACGGCACCTTCTCACATGCTGGGCATTTTTAGCGTTCCCACAAACTCCTTGGTGGCCGGGGATTTTGTCTGTGTGCTGAGGGCTCTATCTTCAGTGCTGCGACAATCCCGGGCACAGCGGGGACGCTAAGGAAGTATTTGCTGGCAAACGAGTGTGAGCTACCTCAGGCCTCTGTCATTCCAGATGGCCTTAGCGTGAGCCTGGCCTCCCCATGCCTCTCCCAGCCTCAGGCAGCGCTGTTGCTGTGGCTCTTACTTGGCTTTCACACCAACCTGGAAACACTTAACTAAACACGGATAATTTTATTCACCCAGAAGGTACTGTTGTTGTGAGCCACGGCGAGTGAGAAATAATGATTCTACCAGTGAATTTATCACATGGGTGGTTCCCTTATTCGGAATCGCTCTGGGATGGGGGTTCTTTGTCTGTTGTGGCAGAAGGGTGAGCTGCCAGCGAAATCACAAATATCTGAGAGGGAAGGCTTTGAGCCTGGAACTCTGGAATATCATGGTATCTGTAATTTGTAATAGCGTGTGGCTACCTGCTTTCAGTCTGGCAGTTGGCCTTCCGTGTGCAGAGACCTTTGCTGTCTTTTCAGCCGCGGCATAATTTTGGAATTGTGGAGATAGATGGAATGCTGTACATTTTAGGAGGAGAAGACGGTGAGAAAGAGCTGATCTCCATGGAGCGCTACGACATTTATTCTAAAACCTGGACAAAGCAACCTGACCTGACCATGGTTAGAAAGGTGAGAACCACGTCTTGGGATTACTCGTTGGGTTTTAAAGTTAGCGTTTGCTCGTTTCCCACACACGCCCTTTAGTAGGATCAACAGCGTTAGAAGAACGAGTGTCGCGAACTTCTGTCGCTGTCGGTGGCTCGCCTCTGTTACCAGCCGTCCGCCAGGACAGCGTGTGAGTGCTCACCCTGATGGTGGGCCCTGCGGTGTCCACACCCGTGCTTGCCAGATGTGTCCCGAGGGCGCTGTCCTAGGAAGCGAGCAGGTCTTCCAGACCTGTTTTCTCAATCATTGTTCAGGCCTGAGGAGACACAGTTTGCAGGCAAGAACCTCCGTTGCAGACTGAGTAGAGTGAAGACACGGCCCCCGTTCCCTGGTGTGGGACGGAGGGGCTCTTGATCACGCCAGACCTTCGGGCAGTTCCGTGGGTATTTACAGCTCAAGTGCTGGGTTCCCACTATCGGTCCCTGCTCACTTCGGAGCAGGAACTAAGTGACATCCATTCAAGATGGAATCTAAATCTTGGAATCTTCGAAGAGTGGTGGGAGAATGGAGAGCCTGGAAAGCCCCCTTAACAACTAGGCTTTGGGCGCCCGGTGGTTCAGGTGGCTCAGTCTGTTAAGTGTCCGGCTCTTGATTTCGGCTCAGGTCATGGTCGCACGGTTTGTGAGATCAAGCCCCGCATCAGGCTCTGCATGGACAGTGCGGAGCCTGCTTGGGATTCTTTCTCTCTCTGCCTCTCCTCTACTTATGTGCTCTCTCTCTCTCCCTCCCTTCTTCTTCTCTCTCTCTCAATAAGTAAATAAATAAATAAATAAACTTTAAAAACTTAGGGTATTTGTATATCTCAGTGTAACAGTATTAGATGGAGTTTGACAAACAGTATGTGTGCTTCCTCCTCTTCTCGTTTTTAAAATCCTGTGTTTGTGAGGTTGGAAAACACCATAGTTTGACTATTAAAAGTCAGATCCTTTCCCAGATACCCTAGGGTGCCCTCTAGACTAAAGGTAGCCTTTGTCTAACTTGAATAATCAGTCTTGCCTCCCCTCTGTTGCTTTCTCCTTTCAGATTGGCTGCTATGCAGCTATGAAAAAGAAAATCTATGCCATGGGTGGAGGATCATATGGAAAACTCTTCGAATCTGTGGAATGTTACGACCCAAGGACCCAGCAGTGGACTGCTATTTGTCCGCTAAAAGAGAGAAGGTAGGAGAGCGTGGACGTGGACTTTGTAGATCCCCCCTTTCTTTCAAATGAACCTTTGTCTTGACTTGGCATTTGGTTTCTCTGAAAGTAACTTGGCATTTGGTTTCTCTGAAAGTAAATGAGGGGCACCTGGGTGGCTCAGTCAGTTAAGCGTCTGATTTCCGCCCAGGTCATGATCTTATGGTTCATGAGTTTCAGCCCCACGTCAGGCTCTGCGTTGACAGTGCGGAGCCTGCTTTGGATCCTGTCTCCGTCTCTCTCTGTCTCTCCCCTCCCCCGCCCACTCTCTCTGTCTCTGTCTCTCTCTCTCAAAAATAAATAAAGGGGGAGGGAAAGGGGGGGAAGTTACAGAGAGGGAAGGAGGCAAACCATAAGAGACTCTTAAGGCCTGAGAATAAACTAAGGGTAGATGGGGGCTGGGGGAGAGGGGAAAGTGGGTGATGGGCAATGAGGAGGGCACCTGTTGGGATGAGCACTGGGTGTTGTATGGAAACCAATTTGACAATAAATTTCATATTAAATAAATAAATAAATAAATTTTTTAAAAAGTCAATGAATAATCCATTTCCTAAAAAGGAAGACCCACATATTCATGAAACCCCGTATGTCATGGTGTTACAACAAGCATAAGAGGAGTTAGGGAATCAATCCATTTACAACCACAGGTTGTAAATCCAATAGCTGATATGCTCTGTGTGGTCTTTCAGATTTGGAGCTGTGGCCTGTGGAGTTGCCATGGAACTGTATGTTTTTGGGGGAGTCAGAAGTCGTGAAGACATCCAGGGCAGTGAGATGGTCACTTGCAAGTCTGAATTCTACCACGATGAGTTTAAAAGGTAATTATGAGCGGTTTCACGTAACTTCTGCAACTTTTCCTTTACGCTTTCAAAGTCATGTCTTAGAGTTGTTTAGTTTGGTTTTCAAGTTTCTTTACTGAATTATCTCATCCATTTAGGACATATGCCTGATGCCCACTAGATATTTAGTCTGACTTCAGAAGTATTTCTAACCTTAAAACCATTGAAAAGTGTTTCCGAAATCTGTATCAGACCTCGATCCTTGGTTACTTAAAATCATTTTTGGCTATAAAGAAAGCTATAGCTTTTAAAGTTTAAACTCGTTAACCTAGCATGTATGACCTAGCATGATACGGCCTTTGTCTATTCTCTCTGCTAGTCTTCAACACAGATGCTTTGCTTGAGTCATGCCGAGCAGCATTTTCCCCCCAAACACGTTACGATGATCTCAGCTCTGTGCTGTTGTACTATTCCTTTTGCCTAAAATTTCCCTTCCAATATTTATCCAATTAATATGGCCTCTTCCGAGACTGTGCTTGATGGTCTGCTGCCCGGAGAAAGCCTTCTCACACCTCCCGGTCCGATTTAGGTTCCTCAGTCTGTGATGCCGGGACATTCAATTCATGTCTCGTGGATTGCAGTCGTTAACTCTAAGGTTCTTAGGGGCGAGATTCAGCTCGGCCAGCTCTGGATCTTAGCTTCAGCAGCACACCTTACCTGTGTCAGCTGCTCAATGGAAGGTTGGTTCTGTGGATGGAAGTGTGGTGTCAGTCTTCAAGCGTCTGATAGGTTGCCATACCTGTCTTGTAGAGCGGGCACCCTCCCACCCGCCCCCTCCCCTTCTCGCCTCTCACACATCTTACTGTGATAGCCACTAAACAGGACTATTCCCTTCAAATCCTAGAGGTCATGGGAAAATTCGTCTTGTTACGGGATTTCAACCGTGTTACCAGAAGGGGGTGCTATCATGCAGCGTTTAATTTCTTACTGTTTGAGATTAGGGCAAACAAGGTGCAGTTTCCAAGACTTTAGAGATAGAAATAAATGTCACCTAACTTTTAACGTATTTTATATTCAGGATATTTGCATAGCCTTTTTCCCTCCTTCAATTACAGGAATAGACAGTGTTAGGAAAATTTATTAGGCAAAGTTTGAGAGCAATTGAGAGAATGTCTGCTGTGGGGTTAAGGTGGGGGGTGGGGGGGGCAGAATTTCAAAGACTTTCTACATTTCTCTTGATACATTACTGTGAGGGCCGACTGTCCAAGGTATAAAGTACTGTGTTAATTCCTGCCCGACTGAATCTTGAGACTGTCTGCTCAACTTGACTTACAAGCACCGGTCAGTGCGTTTGATTTCTGGTAAAATACTGACACGCACTTTTTTCGTGATGACCGAGTTACTGTTTAGGCAGCGTGAGTATAGGATGCCGCTTGTCTGCTGGGGTAATTAAGGCCGCTGATGCCTCACTCTTCCCTGTCCCTGTTGGTTTATAGGACTTAAATCTGGCTACACAGTTTCTCAGTCTGTCCTTGATATGCTATAAATCACTAGAACCTTTATATTTCTTTCAGGCTGTTTTATATTTATAGTTGATAAGCTTGAATGTAAGTGTATTACTTGCCTTCGGTTCGTAAGTATTAGACATAAGAGTATGGCTCCTTCCTTGCTACTTAAAAGCACTTCCAAGTAAATTCAGGGATTGTTAGTTTCCTTCTATCTAAGCTGTCCAATGTTAAGTTTTTTTGTTTTCTAATGTTTATTTACTTATTTTGAGAGAGAGAGAGCATGCATGTACAAGCAGGGTAGGGACACAGAGAGAGGGAGAGAGAGAATCCCAAGCAGGGATTCTGTCACCGTAGAACCCAACACAGGGCTCAAACTCACAAACTGTAAGATCATGACCTGAGGGGAAATCGAGAGTCAGGTGCTTAACTGACTGAGCCACCCAGGCACCCCTGTGCATTGTTAGTTTTTAAAGTAAGCTCAAGGCCCCATGTGGGGCTTGAACTCAAGACCCCGAGATCAAGAGTCACATGCTCTACTGACCGAGCCAGCCGGGCACCCGCCAGTGTTCGTTTTTAAATAATAGAATGAGGAAAGCTGAATTTCTCTTGTCAGTGTGACATCTACGATTCTTACTTGTTTAGGTGACACTAGAGATATACATAACAGTAAGTGCCGTGGATTAACTCGTTCATAACTCATTCGGTCTTCAAAAAGCAACCCTCTGAGTATCGGTGCTCCTTTTCTTCCAATTTTACACCGAAGCACAGAGAGGTTACGTAATGTGCCCGAAGACACACAGGTCTCACAAGTGGTGGGGCTGGAATTTGAACTGAGGCACTCTGGCCGCACAGTCACCTTTCCAGCCACCACACCGTATGGCCTTAAAACACAGGCTTTCCCATAAATCTCTACAGGAAGAAAGTTACATATAGCAGGAGTTTATTTCTCAACAGAGCAGATGTTTCCAAGTATGTTATATTTGCATACCATGGAAACTGTTGCCAGATGAGCAATCTGTGTGAGATTGGAGAACATTTATTGTTTTTAAGTAATCTCTTGTCTTTCCTGTCTTTGTTCCCTATTTTTAGGTTAAAACTTTCCTGGAAAAATGCCATATCGTATTTTCTGTGTTTCTGACTAAAAACAAAACTGTTTGAAGGAGAGCAAAGAAATTGCCCTAACTCGTGCCACGTCGTAGCAGCCACTTCGTGAATCCAGAATGACAGGCATCCCCTACTACTGCGCCCGGTGTCACGGCTCCCTCACTAGTCCTGCCACCCTCCCGGTTACCCACACCCAGAAAAGCTCATCTTCGATTCTGTCTTGTGCTTCACCTCTCATCCGTCGCCCAGTCTTGTCCCCTTTTTTAGACTCTGGCATATTTTCCACATCACCTGCCTTCATTTCTCTGCTCCCGCCCCACTGTGTCCGTGCCGCCCTGTGTGTAGCATCATTAGCCTTCTAACCAGGTTTCCTGTACTTGTTCCCTATTTGTGTTTTTGAAAGATGAATCGGACTTCGGTCGTTGCAGTCTCCCGCTGGAAATTCTTGGTATTTCCCCACTGCTTACCGAACAGAGATGGTAGTGTGTACCCCCTGCTGGGGTTCCCCGCTCTCTGAGGTTAAGAGAAATGCTCAGCCTTTTCCAGTCTCTTCCTTCTGTGTCCTGCACTCCAGCCCCCTTCTTTACGCATCCTGTGTTTGACGGCCTCCCCACGTGCGTTCAGCCTGGATGCCCCCCTTTGGTTTCTATAGACCAGTCATGGTGACTGTTGAAGTCAAGGGCTGTCGGTTTCATGTTTTGATCCCTGAACGTGTAGTTGAGCAGACTTACTTAACAGCTGGCGGAATCCCGTGTTGGTTCTCCCGCGGGGTCGGGGCCATTGTGGTAAGAAGGGCTAAGGGAAGTCCGCTGTAACTTTCCTTCCCTACCACGACGGAAGACCGGAAGCAGTTCTGTCCCCTTGAGCAATTGACAGAAATTGGTTCCGCCATCAAAGACTTGAAAATGCAAGAGTGGGGCTACCTCTCACGTCCCCACTTAATTCGCCTAAAAGGTAGAAAAGGCAGGTGGATTTTGGACAACAGCCGTGTGCTTTCATAAACATAATCAGATGGTTACACGGATCACAGACTTAGTCCCGGATGTAGTATCTTTATGTGGATGTTGTGTCCCTATGCAATGCGGTCCCCGGCCTTGGTATGCTGCTGTTGACCTAGCTTCTGCTTTTTCTTCATACCGATATGCAAGGACTCCCAGAAGCAGTTTGCCTGGCAGGGCCAGTGGTACCCCTGCACTGCCTGGCCTCAGAGCCACGTCAGCCCTGCTCTCTGCCCTCTTTTAGTCCGGGGAGATTTTGATCATCTTGGTGTTCCATTAAGACATCCTACTGGCCTGCCCCTTGGCGTTATGCTGTTTGAATCTGATGGTTAGGAAGTAGCCTTTGTAAGACACCGGGAGGTGAACCGCACTCCTGACCAGATCTGTTTCAGCCGTGGCCCAGTCAAGGGGCAGAAACCACACCAGTCATCTGAACAGGGAAGACATAATTCACACGATCACTCACTAGTAAGAGGTAGTTGACTGCCGATGGGTGAAAGAGAGCTCTGAGGAGTGCAGAAATAGCTAATTTGGGCAGTGCAGCCACTACTATCTTTAGGGCTGAGGGAAGTACCCTAAGAAGGAGCATGTTGGGAAGAGGCCTCCCCACCCTGCAAGGGTGCTCCGTGGCCACTGCGTGCAGGACGCCGGGGAGCTGGGGGCAGAGCTGGTGTGCAGGAAGCGGCCTGCTGGGTGGCAGAGGACCTTGCTGAGGGCAAGCACCTCCGGGCCTCCTGCCTGCAGCCCGCGGGAGGAAGGAAAGAGGCATACCAAGCCCGGGAAAGAAGCCCTTTCCCCTACCTGGCCTCGCGGTCCCTCCGGCGCCCCCTATTGGCAAAGCCCAACACGGAGTTCATCTTTTCAAGGCCCTTCATTTTCTGCACTGTGTTTTGCTCTCATCTCATGTACTATTTCCTTCTTTTGACTTACTTTGGGTTTGTTTTGCTCTTCCCTTGCCAGATTCTTCAGGTAGAATTTTAGATTTCTTCCTTTCTTTGCCGAAATCTCCTATCTTCTCGGAAGCGTGTTTCCCTTTCTCTCTCAAGCGTAGTTACTCTGGCCACGTTCAAGTCCCCACCTGATAGATCATCCCGGCACCCCGGGCACGTCAGAGTTGGTGTCTGTTTATGGTTTGTTCCCTTGAGAATGGGTCCTCCTTTCTCTGGCTCTTCGTCGGTTGAGTAATTCTGGGCTGCGTCCCGGACATCGTGAATGGTACGTTGTCGGGGCCCCGAGGTCCTTTCTGGTGCTGTCAGAGCATTGTGCTGACAGTTTTAGCAGCCACGCACCTGGTAGGATTCCTTGGCGGCTGTAACACCTGCTGCACACAGCCGCTCGAGCCCGTCTTCAGTTCTGGAGGCCCACCTCAGGTTCAAGTTCTCACGGTTCCGGGCTCACGGACTCAAGGCTGCCTTTGGCCCACACTGCCAGACCACTGGCAGGCTCCTTCCCTGGGGTTGTGTGCTCGACTCTCACCTTCTTTCCCCAAATCTGCCTGCTTTGGCTTAGTCTCCAGAGCCGTCGGGCAGTGGCTTTGGTCTCTTGCCCGAAGTTTATGGCACCTGCTTTCTCCCAGGGGGATCAGCTTGTTAAGAGCTTCCTTCTCCCTCCTGGAAGCAGAACCTCACTAAAGCTCCCTCTGTCTTTTTCCTCTCCAGTTGATCGCCCGTCCCTCTCCCCTCTTCACTGTCCCTCCTCCCCTGACCTTCCCTCCTGTCCTGCTCTCTCTAAAGCTCACTGCCACAAGCCGGGCTATATTCTGAAGTCTCCTTCACAGGGGACATTGCTCATTCTAAGTTAGCAGAGGACCATCCTTGCAGCCTCAAGTCCTCATAAGACCGTGTTTGAAAACATTGTAACTAAAGGCATACCACTGCCCTGTCCGTTACAAAAATGACTATCACTCTGGGACGGCCGCTAGGTGCTGGCCGCTGTGCAAAGCACTTTACACTGGCCACTTGAGCTCATGCCCACAGGTCATTCGATGTCAGTGGGGGTGTTTGGTCTCTGCATTTGACACATGACAGCTAAATTGTCCGAGGTCGACGAGGTGCTAGATGGCAGAGAAAGAAAGGCAAAACCGTATGCCTTTTATTCCTGTTTTGTTTTTTTTAATGTGTCTTTTTCGGGGGGAAAGGGGCAGAGAGAGAGGGAGACAGAGGATCCAAAGCAGCCTCCCTGCTGCCAGCGCAGAGCCTGATGCAAGGCTCCAACCCACGAACTGTGAGATCATGACCTGAGCTGAAGTCGGACGCTTAACCGACTGAGCCACCCAGGTGCCCGTTTTATATCCGTTTTACAAGCAGCAGGTAAATACACGATGCACTTAAGTTTTTGTATCAGTTTTATTTCATCTGAAGCCTCCGCATTATATGAAATAGATCACCTAGGGTTATTTGTCTGAAACCCAGGAACTCTGAGTCATTGATCCGCTTTGGACCAAATTTGGTAGATCGTCTACATAGACCGATTGCCTCAGCTTTGTTTAATTATTCCAGGGAGGAATAATGTGAGATTCTCAACTCTACAAAATTATGCCAAAATATTGTTGTGTTCTGATGTGCTTTTCAGTAAATAATCTAGTCACAGATGTTCAGTCAGCAGTGCCGGTTACCCTCGTGCGGATACACATGGCCCCGTCATGGATTCGCCTGGAGGGGTCGTGTGCCTCCCCGCTGGCCTTGGTCCTGGATGTAGGGTGCAGCTGGAGACAAGGCCTGGGGACACTCACTGGCTTCATTTGATTCAGAGCCTGGGAAGAATTGAAATGTCAGGGCTTCAATAGTGATGTTTCTCCCTGAAGACATAAAATGTGAATAAGCCAGTTACTGTAGTTTGCCGTTTTCAGACACTTTCTTTCAAAGGCCTGTTCAGGTCCCCATTTTTACTTTTCAGGGAGAGCTCTTGGATGTTTCCGTTTCCCTATTTCCTAGAGACATTTTGGGAGCAGGGACCAAACCATTCCTAGTCCCAGCAAACTGCTGGGTACCAGTCACCATTCCGATGTAAGATGAATCAAATGTTGCACGAAGGGCTTAAGACTCTGGCAGCCTTACATTAGCCTTGCTTTGCAGTGGTTACGTGATCTCGGAAGGTCCGTGCTTCTTAGAATTCCAAATATGGAAGCTGCTGCTTTGTAACAATCTGGGAAGAGTTCTTTGAAAGGAAAGTGCTGCTCTTAGTGAAACAGTTTCACATTTGTATTTAACACGGAGATGCGCTGGATCTCAGCCGCCGTCTTCCTGGACACTCGATAGCACAGAGTTGGAGATACAGGAATAACGTCCATACGCCCTGCGCTCCAGTAACGAGTGTAGGCCTGGACGTGGTAGTTCTTAAGGGCTTAGATACAATCCCGGGGTCTGATGAGGTCTGCTACACCCGCAGCTATGTCTTTAGCTATTAAAGGGAAATTGTTTGGTCCAATCACTTTAAGCGAATGCCATTATATAGCAGAATCTATGGTTGGTGGTGGTGGTGTTCAAACCGACCAACAAACGAAGAAAAACGCTTTTATTTTGGAAAAGTTTTACACTGATAGGAAAGTTGCAAAAATAGAGTCTGCATTAAGCCATGCACCCAGCTTCTCCTCATGTTAACATCTTACGTAACCATAGCACAGATATCAAAATCAGGATGTTTATGTTGGTACAGCACTGTTAAGTAAATACAGTCTTCATTCGAATTTCACCAGCTCATCCACTAATCTCTTTTCCCTTTGCTCTGGGATCCCATGTGGGATCCAACAACATACTCAGATGTGTTTCTTTAGTCTTTTTTCGTCTGCGATGGTTCCTTGGTCTTTCCCTGCCTTTGATGACCATGGTATTCTTGAAGGTAATTGGTCTGTGTTTTTATAGGATGTCTTTTAATTTGGGTGTGTCTGATGATTTCTCATGATCAAGCTGAGGTTTGGTTACGCATTTTTGGCTGGGACACCGCGCAACTCTGTGAGTTATAAATGCAGTGCTATCGTTTTTTATTTTGTTGCTCAACCGTTCCAGCTTTGGCCACTGGGAATGCCTTCCTGTCAGCTCTGTGTCCTTCGGACACACCCCGTCCTTTAAGCACTTCCTGTCAGGCGCACAAGGCACTCCAGGCTCATCTTGCGTTTTCTGTCTCGCCTGGGGAATCAGCCATATCTTTTTAGAGGCCTGGGTCCTTTTAGTGGCTATTAAATTGATTTTCTTTTTTTTTTTTTTTAACGTTTTTATTTTTTTTTTTGAGACAGTGAGAGACAGAGCATGAACGGGGGAGGGGCAGAGAGAGAGGGAGACACAGAATCGGAAGCAGGCTCCAGGCTCTGAGCCATCAGCCCAGAGCCCGACGCGGGGCTCGAACTCACTGACCGCGAGATCGTGACCTGAGCTGAAGTCGGACGCTTAACCGACTGAGCCACCCAGGCGCCCCTAAATTGATTTTCAACAGAAGGGCCAAGACAATTTAGTGGGGAAAGAAACGTCTCTTCAGCAAATGGTACTAGAGCCATTAGAGGTCTGCATGGAAGGAAAGTGAACATCTACCTAATTCCGTACCAAAAATTCAACTTGAAATGTGTCATAAGACGTGAGTGTAAAAGCTGAAACTGTGAAGTCTCCAGAAGAAAGCATAAGAGGAAAACCTCTGCGGCCTTGGAATAGACAGGGATTTCCTAGAAGGACATAGAAAGCGTGACCTTTAAGAAAGAAAGAAAGAGGGAGAGAGAGAGAGGGGGAGGGAGAGAGAGAGAGAGAAAAAGAAAGGAAGAAAAGAATAAATTGTGATTCATCAAAATTAAAAACTCTTCTTCAAAAGTCTCCATTAAGAACATGAAAAGATAATCTACAAGCCGGGGAAAATATTCATGATCTACGTATCTAACAAAGGACTTGTATCCCCAAAACACAAAGAATCTTACGATTCAAGAAGAAAATAGAAAACCCAGTTTTAAGAATGAGCAAATCTTTGAGCAGACATTTCACAAAAGAAGACTGATAAAATGGCCAGTGAGCACACACAGAGACACCCAGCATCCTTCTTTTCCGGGAAGCCCGCAAGCCCACACCACGAACATGGCCGAAATCAGAAAGACCCACATTCTCGAGAGCTGGCAGTAATCCCCAGCGATAGGAAGCCTCAGATGTTGCTCACTGGGACGGAGAATGGCACAACACTTTGGAAGACGGTGCGGCATTTCCTTACCCGGTGGAATACAGCTTTAGCTGTATAACCAGTTCTGTGACATAACATCCGCAAAGAAGATTTACACTCCAGTGTCCAAAACAGCTTTATTCACAAGAGCTGAACGCCAGAAAGCACCCAAAGGAACACGGGCGAGGGAACGCATAAACAAATTCTGGTACATCCATACAATGGAAAACCACTTAAAATTGTAAGAAACAAAGTATGGTATAAGCCACGGGGTACTGAGTCTCGGGAACGTTTTGCCGAGCCAAAGAAGCAGTTTGAAAAGTGCGTACGCTTTGTGTTTCAAAGTGGGTGCCGTTCTAGAACGGACAAAATGAGGTATCATCCATAGTGACAGGAAGGAAATGGGGAAGCAGGTTGAGCTGAACTGGCGCGGCGCCTTGTCCTCTGGACGGGCCAACCACCTTTGTCGTCTTCCTAGACCTCATCCTCTTGACTTCCTTCGTTTTGTCTGTCTGTTCGTTTTCAGGTGGATCTACCTTAACGACCAGAATTTATGCATCCCCGCCAGTTCTTCTTTTGTTTATGGAGCTGTCCCCATAGGAGCCAGTATTTATGTTATCGGAGATCTCGATACAGGTAAGCACGTTACGGCGATTTTGCTGGAGCTGTTTCTGGCGATTCCAAGACGTGTTGTTGTATCACCTGTGCTGCTTCTCGTGGTTCAGGTACCAATTACGACTACGTGCGTGAGTTTAAAAGAAGCACGGGGACGTGGCACCATACCAAACCGCTCCTCCCGTCCGACCTCCGCCGCACCGGCTGTGCAGCCTTACGTATTGCAAATTGCAAGCTTTTCCGCCTGCAGCTCCAGCAAGGCCTGTTCCGTATCCGTGTTCATTCACCCTGAAGAGGCGGCAGAGCGGAGGCAGAGCTCCTGACCCGGCGCACCATAACCTGGCTTTCTGCGAGGGGACCAGAGGTGGCAGCGTATCTCCGGTGGTTTTACTGTAACGCTTAGAAGCCCGCGCTTCAGCTCCTCTCGCGGAGAACCCGTGACTGTCGAAAAAGCTCCCTTGGAGGAATCCGTTCCTCCAGGTAGATGTGTCTGCAGACGAACGGAGTAACTATCCGGTAGAGGCAAAGGGAAGTGGGAATCGGGGTCATGTAAAATAGCGAAGTTAGCGTACTAAGGTGCATTCTCCCGGAAGGGGACTCCTTTCCGAGCGACTGCTGTGTTCCGGTACCTGGCTGGGGGAAACAACAGAAATCCGTATATGCAAATCAACGTATCCAAACACACCGAGACTGCGTTCCTGCTGCACTTGAAAGGAAATACCATGCCTAACCCCGCCCGACAGATTCAGGTTTGTGCCTAAGATGTTAGATTGGGCCACGTAGTCTCCACTTACTACTAGTACTGTGTCCTCAGAATCTTTTTTAAACTATATTATCATGAATTGAAACTAAGATAAAATTTCTCTCTCATGACATTCTATCTTAGTAATCTAAAGGTTCGATAAATTAATGAGTCAGGTTGCAGCCCTCGTGCGAGTTTAAAGGCGGTTGCTAGCTTCTGTGTTAACTTAGATACGTCATGCCGTAATTTCTGGGGTAGTTCTCTCGGAGCTGTGAAGGGTCCCGTGCCGTGCCGTTCGTTCTTCCTGTTCAATTAACCAGAACCATTTTGTAAACACGAGGAGATTAGCAGAGTAAGGGATGTTACAGAACAAAGACCCGAGTCAGACAAGTGACCAAGGTCTGCTGTGACTGCACAAGCTGTCCAGACAAAATATGTAGGGATCAAAAAACTTTAATCTGTCTGAAAGCACACAGAGTCTCGTTTACTACTGTTTCGGATTGAAAACCTGTCTTAGAGCGCGAACCTGCATTAAGAATCTAGTCTTTGTAGCAGAATTTTCTCGATGCCGTTCACTAGCAAGAGTTTTAGACAAATTACATTATAAGTAAAGTTTGGCTGGTAGAATAAAACTACCTCAACTTAATTTCATTCTGTTCATAGTAGAGCGAATTCATCTCTTCTCTGCTTCTCCACTCTCCCACCTTCCCTTGTCTCCCCGTGCTGCCGCACTTCCCACCGCGGGGAGAAAATCTGTCATTAGTAGCACTTACCTTGTAAGATACTTTGTTTTCCATTCGAATTATGCCACCTTAGTGTGAAATCGGGGACTTCAAAGTGCTTGATTACATCATAATTTGAATTTTATGTAATATCAGGTTTCTAATCAATTTAATACAGAGCTCTTCAATTTTAATTGTTTTCTACAGTTTCCACCGCCCTCAGTAAATGGCTGTAAGAAGCAGTATTTTGTCTTAATGATTAATAAATGTATCAATGTATCCTTTGCTTATACATTTGAGAATAGGAGTTTCTTCTAGAAACTTCCTAGATGGAATGCTTATACGCTGTTAACATGCATAGGAAACCTCGCTTGTGTTTCCCCAACCGTGAACAGAAAAAAGGGTAACCTCCTATCTGTGGTTTTTTTTTCTTACATCTGTTAGGAGTCAGTACAATGCTGTAAACGTTGCTGAAGGAAGACTTGTCGGGGTGGGGGGGGTTCTAAAGAATGTTGTGTGTGGAGAAGATACTGCTGAAAGAAGGCGTGAGGTGTCTATCTTCTGTATCAGAGGCCCCGGGCCAGATTTGCCACACATTCACGTAACACAATCGAATTCGAGACGTAAAGCAAAGCCGGCCTTTTTCCTCTGAATCGTGTACCAGTCAGCTGTCGTCCGCACACCGTCCCAGTGATACCTGGGATGTCTTCTCATCAAAGCAAGCTACGCGGCCACTGCAAAAGAGAGCAGACTTTCTTTTTTGACAGCTAGATACTCGTTTTTTAGAGGAAACAAATTGCTGAAGAAGTGAATTTTCTTTGGTAAAATCTCCTGAACAGAACAGAACCTTGGCCTTCAGAAGTTGCATCTGACATACAGTAAAGCAGTAACGGATGTCCTGTGAAAGCCATGGCAGGCTTTCTCTTAATTCTGAATTCTCTTCATAAGCCATTCTCTTAATTTCTGAAGTTTATAATTCTTCCCACACCAGGCCTCTCCAAGGAGACAATTCATTGTTGAGGAGTGAGTGGGTTATTGCAATATTGTTGCAATATTATCAGTGCCTGCATGACTTAGTCAATTCATTTTATAAAAACAGTTCTTTTTTAGTTTTTTATTCAGTTCATTGACACGGTAGCTGCAGAAATTAGATGATGTTTTTTAAAATAAATTTGCCACATAATACGGGATGCAATAACCAACAAGAACTGCTAAGTGCCAAACTGTTATTTTCCTATATATAAATATAAAAATATTCTGCTGAAGGGTAGGAATATATTTAATTTTATTAGGCTCCAAAATTAATCGTGACTTTTTTGTAAATGACAGTTACTTCAGTATTGTGAAATAAATTTTAAGTCATTTCATGCAGGTTTGTTTTAACATTCCACTTATGCCTTGAAACATCTTTTTCTCGATAAATTTTTAATACTTCTTTTTCCGTAAGGCACTTTTACCAGGCGTAGGTTGGAATAGGCAGTTGAGGATAGATGTTAAAATTTTAAATGAATATCATTGGGGGAAGTGCAATTTATTTTCATTATCCCGCCAACAGAAGGAAACTTGTTTCGGGGTTAGAGTCAGTGAATATTTAAAGGATCTCTCGTAGGCTACAGTCTAAAGTAGGCTTGTTTGTTTGTTTGTTTGTTTAACATCCAAATATAGATTTTTCAAACATGTAAGTGTTTAATTTAAAATGAAGTGCTGTTTTGGGGGTTTGTTTTTTGTTTTTCATTTTGTGTGTGTGTGTGAGTGTGTGTTAGTGCTTCTATCCTGTGAGAGGGAAAAGTGTGAGGGACAGAGTGTGCGTGCGTGTGTGTGTGTGTGTGTGTGTGTGTGTGTTATGTGACTTGGTAAGTCTGTTTATACATGTTTACTTTTAAAATTGTAGTTCCAAACTACATATATTACTGTCTCCTGGTGCTTCCGATAAATCCTTGAGCCTGTGGCCCTTCAGTTTATACTACTATGTTCAACTCACGTTGGGTGTAAATATTCATAGAGTCGTAGTCTGTATAGTAAGTTTTACCTGGTGTTTGCATTCCTTCAGTGGGACTAAAACAGTGCTTACCAACTAGTATAGTCGATATAGCTGTAAAGATTTGGCCTTGGAAATCTTTGAACTCTTTGTTTCTTTCATTAGTTCTTTATTTCATTGCTGTGAGGAGTTGATAGGTAACAGTAGGCTGTTTTCAAACCGCAGCAACCAGAAAAGAATATTTGGGCGATGATGGATGGTGTACTCCCTGTGCTAAAGTGTCCTGTTATATTGTACTACCACTTTCGTGATGCTTTGGGGTGCCATTTTTATAATTCATGGGTGGGAGGGGGGTTCCCTGCAATATGCAGGAAGCACATCCTTATATTGACCTGGTAGAGATAGGGCTGTCTTTGCTGTGTCACCTCAGTTACTCATGGTAGTAAGTTGGGTTTTTAGAGAAATTCGTCAGCTGCCTTGGTCCGTTGGGGTTCCATTTGGTACGTTCCTCCTCCCGTGTACCAGACCAAAAAGTTTCCCAAGGAGTGCTAAAAATGCTACAGTATTACCTTCTTGTTGGCCTTTCTGATTCTAGAAGATGCCTCCTGTGGTCAGATGGAGACATTTGAATATCTGGGGAAAGAATGAGGTGGCACTTTGCGTGGATTTATTTATTTATTCTTTAATGTTTGGGTTTTGGTTTTTGTGTTTTGTTTTTGTTTGTTTGTTTTTTGAGAGAGCTTGAGCAGGGGAAGGGGACAGAGAACCAGAAGCAGACTCTGCAATGACAGCAGAGAGCTTGACGCGGGGCTTGAACTCACGAGCCATGAGATAATGACCCGAGCCGAGGTCGGACACTCAGCCAACTGAGCCACCCAGGCACCCCTGCATGGATTTAAAAGGTGCTGGGACCCCCTTAAAAAGCACCTGGTGGAAGGGAAGTGTGAGCTTTCTCTCGTTCCGTGGCTGCCCCTCATGTCTGTGAGAGCCTTGGGGGAGCCAGGAAGGGAGGAGACGGATTTGTACAGAAAAGCTGCCCTGGGTTTAATCAGCAAATGCTTATGGAGGACCCCCTAGGGATTCTGCTTGGATTTCTGGGGGGGCTGTCATGCTGCTCTCCCTCTAGCCTGTAAACTCCTCGTGGGCAGTGACCCTGTCTTGGCCGTCTGCTAACCCCAGTGCCTGACACACAGCAGGTAGTCAGGAAATGGTTGGCCAGTGAGTACAGTACCCTTGTGATCAAAGTGATGTTCTTTGTGGGATTGAGAAGCCCTCTCCAAGAGTGATTTATTTTGTTGGATTTTAAATGAGAGGCTTTGTATGCAGATGTGCTGGCCTCCTATTCTAGAGTGAGAAACTAGTACAGATACAACACACAAAGTGCCCGACGTGCACACACACACTTCTGTGGTTTCCATATGTTCTTTAGGGTTTGGAGGACCCTACTATGCTCAGCACACCTAATACCACTGATCACATTTAGTGTTGGGATTGATTGCTTTTTACACGTGCCTCTGGGTGTTTTCCAGAACATACTGCTGTGATCCTCACTTCTCCATGATGGGTGCAGTGGCCCCACTGGACAGAGAGCAGTCTCTGAGGCCCAGGAGATACGGCTTCATTTCCCACCTCACATGCAAGTAGAAACCCAAAGCAGAAGCCAGGTCTTTGTATTATCATTTCACCGTTCAGCCTCTGAGACAATCGCTTAATTTTCTAGGCATGCAAGTATTTTCAGTCCTAAGATAATCATTTGTGGTATAACGTAAGCCCTCAAACATGTCCTTTAAAGTTATACAGACATCAGCTGAAAGGTCTTTGGTTTTCTTTGTCAGTTAGCGATAGGATAGGAAATTTAAGAATTGACTAAAGTTATAAGAACGGAAGTACTAAGTGTGTTTGACAGAAAAGCACTTTTTATTCTTAAAGAGCAGAAACTTCGTTTATATATCTTTTCTTACTACGTGTACAGTAAGGGAGAAGAGAGTGTGTCTTCGAAGGTAGAAGGAAGTATTTTGCTAGCTCTCTAATAACCCCTAGGTACTCTTCCTAGCCAGTTCAGAAATGATAGAGATGCATGGTATAAAGGTGGGTTGTGACTTGCTTACCCAGGTTGGAGAAGGACATGAAATCAGGTCAAGGCTTTGCTGCCTGCTGGTGGGAAAGTCTCAGTGGTGTTGAACTCTTATGTTTGCTATTGTTTGTTTGCAAGCCAACTGGTAAAACTTTTAAAACTTTTGCATGTTTCTCACGTGATTCTGTTTTTAATTATAAATACTTCTCACCTTTACAATGCATTTACATGACATCTGAGGAGCTCAGTTAAGATTCTGTGTTCTTTGGTCTAAATGCATGCGGTCGAGGAAGGTTTGCTCATGTTCAGTTCTGTCCCCGAAGTTCTGTCAGTGACTGGGTCTTTAGACTTCTTCCCTTCCTCATCACATCAGATATCTGATAAGTTAAGCAGCCTGGCTGGCTCACTTGGTGGAACGGGTGACTCTTGGTCTTGGGGTCGTGAGTTCAAGCCCCACGTTGGTTGGGTGTAGCAATTACACAGGTGTAGCCCATACATGCTGCATAAGATCACACAGGGAAAGATCGCCCGTTCTTATGACCCGTATAAATATGTGGCCACTTTGGATGATTCAGATCCCAAGTAGACACAGGCTCATCTTTCTGGTCAGCGAATTATATTTATTAGACCTTACTTTTTAGCATTTAAGTAAAATTCATAGGTTTTAAAACTTTATTTTTATTGTTCCTGCTTATCAATTACAAATAAGGCATACTTTAGAACCTTGGGTAAAACTTTTTCCAGTTAAACCCGTGAACTTGGTATGAATATGACTATACGTAGCTCGCTTTATCGTGTTTCCTGTTTAATTGGATGAGAATTACATGCACCTATTCCCTTGTTCTTTGTGTTTATAGGAAAAACTCTGTTCTCCGCTACCTCATTATGTGGTGTTGTGCTTGACCCCCTGCCAATTTAGGAGAATTCAACACATTCTGTCCTTTAACAAAAGCCTGGAAGCCAGCAGCAGGCGGCCTTGAGGAATACAATTCTCTAAGGCTTATTTTCCATTTTACTATTTTTTTTTTTTTAAATAGGCACTTTTAATCAGGAGGAACAGTCATTCTCCTAGAGCTGCTGCAAAGTGATTACTTGAAACTCAACTTGAACTTTAAAGAGTCTAGAAAAGGCTATGTTTTCATGATGTAGAAAAGTAGTATATTTAAACACCACTGCTGTGTAAAACAGAGGGCTTACTCTCCATCCTTGTTAGGATCAGACCCGAGAAGGTGTCTACCTGTAATCTGACCCAGCGGTGGGAATTCAGATGCTTGGGGCTACTGTTTTTCTTTGTCTTAAGGTGCTACTGTGGTTGGTTTAAGGAGCTATTAAGTGTATTTCCATGAATTTGTTTCCCGAGAATCTTTTAATTTTGATGACAGTAGAGGCTCATTAGTAGATTCCTCTTCTCTTTTCATTCTGACAGTCTAGAGTTTTAAAATGAAATCTGAAAGTGTTTCCAAAGGACAAGGTTGAGGTTGACCAAACAACTTAGAACTGCAGGATGCTTAAAATCACGAGCGATTGGATTTTTTTCTGAGCATCAGTGGAACGCGCCTTCTCCACACGGCGCACGTCGGGCTCTGTCCTCGCCAGCGCCTGTCGCCTTCCCTGGTCGGTAAGTTAGGGGAGCGAGCCGCCCCGAGGCCCATCGATTCCTCCAGTCAGACCTTCCTCCTCCCGGAGCGGTTTCTTACAGGAATTACCCAGCATCCCTGGTGCCCAAAAGACTTCTGCCCGTTCCTAAAAACCTAGCGTCCCGGGAATAACGTAGAGACCAGATAAAAGCTAGCGACAGAACTGCCGTTACCCTCCGACATGATCTAGTTTTTAAGCTTGTGCTTTTGAGGGTGAAAGGCAGAGTTTCTCCCCAGATGACAGGACGTCAGCACCAGCGGGTCTGGCAGCAGGCGTGAGACATTTTCCTAAGTGGTTTCCAAGAGAACCGACACTTACCGCTTCAGGGCCCCAGCCTTTTCCTTTCGATTATCTCGAGGAAAACCTGTGTAAACACTTTATGGACTTGCGCAAGCAAGCCTCGTGGCTGTGAGCGTGCACGGGCCCCGGAGCCAGGCACAGGTGGGTTTGAGGGCTTGCACCGAAGGCTGTTTTGTGACCTCTGGGAGCCCTTTAACCCTGAAGCCCAGTTCCTTACCCGTAGACGTAGGACGACAGGGGTGTTTACGTCTTCGGGCTGCTCTGAGGACCAGAGCCGTGAGGGCGATGAGAGCCTGGCGCCACCGTGTGACCGTGGCCGCCGTGGCCACCCAGCCCGGCCTCCGGTCGTCGGTGCCCTCGCTGCGCGTCCTGACCTCGGCACTTCCGCGTTCGGACGTCTGCCACCGTGGGACCTACAAGTAAATGGATGTACGTGTTGATAGAATGATTTACTTCCTGGACCCAGGCCGCTGCTCTCCTTCCACTGCTCTAATATCTGGACCCAGGATGGTTCTGTAGAGCTGCAGCATCCCCTAATGCGTGCTTAGACCACTTAGAGTTGTTTTAAATAACCCTCCGTTCCGAATTTGCGTCATGAAGCCCTCTAAGAATACTTTAAATTCTTTACCGAAGTTGATTTTTCTTTTTCCCTTAAAATCCACAAGTAGTAGAGTACCCTGGTCAGATCAACTGGATATTTTCTAGATCTCTGTTTGAGATCAGTATACCTATTCTCTCTTAACGTGGATGCCCTGTGAAACTAAAGCAAAAAAACAAATAGAATTTGTTACAGGTACGTGCGTGTGTTCGTGTGCGTGTCTATGTGTGTGTGTGTGTGTGTGTGGGTAGAGCTTCCGCCCCTTCGGATAAAGAAGGGTTATTTAACAAAGTGATGCAGAAAGTGAGCTACTTAATTCCTTTCATCACATCGCTTCCTTTCCGGTTCGCACTCTGGGACTGGCGGGTTTAGCAGCATGTAAGACATTGTATAAAGTCATTCTTGGTACCTTTGTGAATAAAACAGGAAGTAGAAACAGGGCTACAAGGGCCGAGAAAGGGATCGAACAGCCATGCCAGACAGTGCCACTGAGAACAGCTTCTGCGGTACCGTGACAGTGTCCATTTTTACTCTTTTTCTTAGTGATTTGTATAAAAGTATAAAAGGCAGAGAAAAGTGCTGGGAGGGATGAAGTGTTGGGTGTTAGGGTCTTTAGTGATGCTACAGTCTAATACATGGCTAAATAGAAAGTCTTGTATCTAGGGTCAGAGGAGATAGTTCCTAAATGAAAAAGAAAGAAAAAAAACGTGACGGGATGGGGGGTGGAGGGGAATCACTGACAATGTGAACACAAGCCAACTGTTTAAAAAAAAGAAGAGTGGCACCTAGGTGGCTCAGTCAGTTAAACATCTGGCTTCAGCTCAGGTCATGATCTCACGGTTCATGAGCTCCAGCCCTGCACATCGGGCTCTGTGCTGGCAGTGAAGAGCCCGCTTCGGATCCTCTGTCTCCCTCTCTCTCTCTGCCCCACCCCAGCTTGCACTCTCTCTCTCTCTCTCAAAAAATAAACATTAAAAAAAAAAAAAAGAATAGGGGCACCTGACTGGCTTAGTTGGTAGAGCATTCGACTCTTGATCTCAGGGTCGTGAGTTCAAGCCCCGTGTTGGGCACAGAGCTTACTTTAAAAAATAAGTAAATTTTTTATGGGGCGCCTAGGTGGCTCAGTCAGTTAGGCGTCCCACTTCGGCTCAGGTCATGGTCTCACAGTTCGTGGGTTCGAGCCCCGTGTCGGGCTCTCTGCTGTTAGCACTGAGCCTGCTTCGGGTCTTCTGTCTCCCCCCCCATTCTCTGCCCATCTCCCATTTGTGCTGTCTCTCTCTCAAAAACAAACAGTAAAAATAATAATAATAATAATAATAAATTTTGTAAAAAACTAAAAAGAAAAAAAGAAAGTGTTTGTTGGGGGAGTGGGCTGGTAGCTAGAAAAGGACGTCTTCTGCTCCTTCATCCACGGGCTGCCCCACATGGGCCCCTGGACCACTGCATTTAGCTGCCAGTTCTAGGCGCCACCATCAGAGAGACCTGAGCAAGCCTGGGGCCCCCCAAGGGACAGCAGTGTGGGTGGTAGGCGCTCTGGGAGCTGGAATCAGGACCTCCGGAGGCCTGAGGCTCTGGCCTGTGGGGATGTCTTTAGAGCGAGCCGGTGTGCATGGCTCAGGCCAGCAGTGGACACAGAGACAGAGTGGCCTCGTGGAAAAATGGGTGGCCTCTGCGGTACTGAGCCCTCGTCTCTGAAAGTGCCCCCTAGGATGAGTCCTTGCGGCTGTGACTGACAGCACGCCAGCATCGGTGAGAGGGTTCTTACCTGTGGCAGGATATTGGGCACCATCTCCAAAGCTCCTTGCAGACGAACAGCTTAGTAAACAGTTGAGTGAGTGATGTGGGGAAGGGGGAGCTTGTACTTCTGCATTGATTTTGAGGACAAAAGTCTTTGTTATTTTCAACCTGTGCTCCCTCTCCTCCTCTCCCCCCTGCCCACTGCCCATTTTCTGCCTTCTGGCTGCAGCCCCTGGCCAGCAGCCACAGCCTTCTTCAGAGAGCTTTCAGAAGTAGGCCTAGTTCTAGAGATTTCCCTAAAACCACTCTGTCATCCAGAACAGCGATTCTTGCTTTTTATATACTTTTTGCTCTAAATCTGTTGTGTACCTGTGCAGATTTAAGAAAGCTGATGAGTAAAATTGCATTCTTTCAAGCAGGGCCCAGGTGACCCCGCGGCCCGGGATGCTCTCCAGGGGGCTCGTGTGCTGGGCCACCTCTTGGGGCTCCTTCTAGCTTGAGCAGTCAGCAGCCTTGGGGTGGATTCTCGTCATCCTTTGAGAAGAATTTCCAAAGCATCCGATTCTGTGGTTTGCTCTCTCTCTTCTGTGAAGGCACATGGCAGTCTTAGTCTGGAGGAGACGGAGGCGGCCCCTCACTCTGCGTGTCTCTTCTGCGCCCCCACCCCCGGCCTTGCAAAGATCTGTCCCAAAACAGAGAAAGACAGGCGCCAGTGGGGGCTCGCACCCACGTCCTCGTGAGGGAGCCGTCTGTGTGCTCTTGTCACTTGGGTATATTTTCTCCCCATTTCTTGAGTGGTCTTCGCTTACTGAGAAGCGCTGTTTGAACCAGTGTTGGTCCTCCTGCCCACGACCCGCCGCGGCCGCCCAAGGACCCCGCTGGTGGGGCCTCCGGGGAAACAGGCCCCTTCGTGCCTGTCGCATCTCCCTGCGCCAGTGTAGAGACTGGGTCAAGGTGGAAGAGGTTATCTCATCCTGTTTACACCCTCTGGTTGCCCCTCCCATCCCGCCCTCTGCTCCTCATCCTACGCCTGTCCCAGCCGGAGGTTTTAACTGCTTAAATTATGTATCTCAAAAAGGCGAGAAAAAGAAAAAACAAACACACAACTCTTCTTGTTCCCCAGACCATTCGCCTAAAAGTGTTTACTGAAAAGGCATTCTAGGAGCTCCTGACCCAGCCTTTGTGACTAGCACTTTCCACAGCCAGCTGGCCCTGGCTGCAAGAGAGCCAGACCCGTCCCCCAGGCCCCGGGGAGCTTCCCAGAGTCCACGCCACCCCCCCTCCTCCCGGGTGAGAGCTTGGGCCGGAGCCTCCCCTCCGAGGCCCGGCCCGCGACACAGCGGAGGCTCCTTAAGCAGCTGTAGGCTAGAACAGTCTCCCTGGGCCCCAGCTCGGCCCGCCCGCCACGCCTGCCCGGAGGCCCTCGGGGCTCCTCCCTGAGCCGGGAGAAGGGGCTCGAGGTGCCACACGTACTCTACCTCAGCACCAGGCCGCGAGGCGCCGTGCGGGCCCCAGATGGCCCGGCAGGGCGTGCTCAGGCCCCGGGTGGCTCGGACGCTTGCAGAAGCGAGCCTTGTGTCTCGGCCACACGCAGAGCCCGGGGGCCGGGCCCCGGGCTCTGCACCGTCATTGTATCCACCAGAGCAGAGCGAGACCGTGGTCTCCTTGTCTCTTGGTGGGCTCGGAACTTAAAACCACCACTCCAAGTTGTGAGCAGAATCGGAAATTAGAACCACTCGTTCACAATCAGAGAGAGACCATCTTTTCCTATTTTCTTCAAAAGGGATTTCTGCTTCTGAAGAAACTCCAGAAAATAAATGTGCTATTATTAATCTAGCATGTGCTCATTGAACTTGACTCTTAACGCTTTGTAAAAAAACTAGGTAGGATCTGGTACGGGGGGGGCGGGGGGGGGGCAAAAGGGTGTCATCAGCTTCAAAACAAACCAATGTATGTGGGTTCACAGCATCTTTTTTTCCTACATGGGACCTTAGAATTCAAGTTGTCCTTGAAAACAGCCACATTCCAGGGGGCAGGTAATTTTGTGGTGGGAGGTGTGCCAAGCGGCCTTTAGTTGAGAAAAGCACAGATATTAGCAACACTTGCTTAGTTAAATCATCAGTGGCTTTTTCTACTGATGGGATTCTTTTCATTTTGACCCGCTGGTAGCACAGCATTTGTTTGGTGCCTCACTCTTGTACCCCTTCGAGTGGCCAGGGACGCAGTGATACTTTGTTTCGAATCGTACCATTTGTGAACTGTGACAGCCGTACAAAAGGAGGAGCCGTGGCCGCGGCAGCCTGCCGTGCGGTGACGCCTCCGCCGAACCGGGGTGGTCAGCGGATTGAACAAAAGCACGTCCCCGCCCCAGCTGCCCCCTCCCGCCCTCATTAGGAACTGTCCCACGGAAGCACCGGAGGCAGGCTGGGGCAGAGTCCGTTTTATCGCTGTTAATGTTCCCGGCGACAGGGATGCACGTGTCTGTCTGGGAAGGAGGTCCATCCGTAGCTCGTTATAAACGCGTAGACTCGTTCGGTCTCTACCGTTTGATGCAGCTCTCCTGCTGTGAGCAAAGTGTCAAGGGAATTCCTTAAAACGGGGCTGTAAATCCCACTGGACTCTCCGAGGCTCAGGGCTGATGTTCACTGTGGGCCCTGGCCCGGCTGGTTGCCCGTGTGGTTCCAGGCGTAACTACCTGACGGTCGCCCTTGTCGAGAAGTGGGTTTTAGCACACTTTTGATTTGCCGTTTTGCCGCTTTTCATACCGTAAGGAGAATTTCATAAATAGCCAACTCAAAAAAAACGCCGTGTCAGGACTCATCTGGTTAAAACACAAGCATTTGTTGAACGAACACGTTTCTATTTTCTGACACGACACAGACAGATCGTTTGAGTGTAAATCCCGCAGGTTTTGCTATCTGGGAAGATTCCGGCTTGAGCAGTCTGCTTAGACGTGTGTTCAGCCGGGGTGGTGTTGTGTGCAGCCAGGGATCCCGATCTCGAAACAAACACCTGCTGCTGAGAGGCAAGACATTTGCCGTGAAATACGCAGAAGCTACTCGAAGGACCTGGTACGGACCGTTGAAACGACCTGAAGGACGGGGAAGCTGCAGCCGAGAGGGTCGTACCGCTCACACCGTGGGACAGTTCGCGGGAGCGTCGCAGTCTCAAACACCCTGTGGTCCACGTGCGCTCGTGTGTTCTGTGGGTTTGTTCTGTGGAGTAACTTTCTGTTCCTGTGCTGGCGTGAAATGTAGCGAAGTTGAAGTAATTTTGAATCCGTAACTTTTCTCACAGAGTCGCTTTATGGTTTACAAGTAACACTGATGCCAAGGGGGTGTGTCCGCCTGGTCCCATCCGGCAGCATGCACTTTGTCGGCCCGCTTCCGTGTGTTGCGGGGTAACCGGGGGTCGATCCCTCTCCGCGCGCACGGGGTTTGTGCTCTGGGAACACGTTGCCGTCGTGCTGTTCTCTTGTACCGAGGATCACGGAAAGTGTTTTATCTTTTTTATGTAGTTTGTATCGACTGGGTTTTATAACTGTAAGAAAACAGAAAACAGAGTGTTGTATTTTGATCTGAAATTTGTCTATGGTAAAGTAATTTTGTTTTATGTATTGGAAGTTCATTTAAAACTTGAAATATTTTCTAGAAGGGTACCGAACAAAATGAGTCGTTCAAGCTGTTTAGCCTAATAAAACAATTTGATGGGGAAGGCATTCTGATTGGCTCTAATTTTTACAGCGGCTCCTGCCTAAGTTTGCACTATCGATGTCGCTCGATTTGATTTCCGAACAGAAGGTTGCCTTTGTGCCACACCTGAAGCGGTTTGGGTCTCAGCTGCCTGGATCCTGGCTCTTGATGTAAGATCGATGCCTTGACAGGCACTCTCCACTGGCGTTGCCTCGGTGGCTTCCGGCCCTATCAGAGGAAGTCGCTACTCTGTCCTGCCCAGAAAACGGTTGCAAGTTTCCCTTCCCTGGAAGACAGACAGACATTAGACTGTCAGGTAATAGAGGACCTTGATAGCGAGGGTGCCGTTCGTTGTATGTTGGAGAATTCCATCTGTGGCACGTGGAATCCTCTGTAGTTTCCTCTCGCGGCCGTGCCCAGAGACAGCAAACCCACAAAGACCACTGCTACTGAAAAAACGCCAAAGGCACCTCTCCCCAAAGGTCAGGGGCAAAGAGCTTAGAGAATCTACCACACGTGTCAAAGTCACGTGGAGTCTGCCAGAATCACTCGTGACGTCACAGGAAGAGAAGAAATGGAATGGATACATATGGATACATATGTATATGCGAATATATGATGAATATGTATTATGTATGTGAATGTAATATAAAATGAATATATGAATATATAATGAATTCACATATGTGATACATATATGTAACATATATAATATACATATATATAATGTATATTAAGGAACCCAGTCCTGGGGGAATATACCCCAGGTTGCCTGTTATCGGTGGGGGAGGGGTGCTTTGCTGCTGTGATGCAGGTGATGTGGGGGACGTGAGGTTGACCCTGTCACCCTCCTAATACCTGTGGCTGCTACAGCAGAGAATACATACCTTGTTCACCAGCTCTGTGACAGGGGCTGCTGAGTACGTCACATGTTAACTCGCTTCATCCTCCCAACAGCCCATTTTTACAGCAGAAAAACTTGAGACCCAGAGAAGTTGTCACTTAACCAAATTCACGGGCCCCAGTGTGGGCGGGGACGGGGCAGAGCTGGGCTCCAGGGCCAGGCAGTCCAGCATCCTGTCTTTCTGGTAAGGGAACAGGCCTTTTTGCAAGCCACTCATTTGCTCCCTTGATGGCCAAGGTGGCAGATCAAACGATGTTGTGGCCAAAGGGGTTAGTCCCCGAGACTCCCAGATGGGAGCCACTTAGGAGGGCCCATGCTGCTGCTGCCACAACTTTTAGCTGGAACAAAAGCCGGTGAGAGCCAAGGTCTTTTCTTTAAAAAACAAAAAAAAACAAAAAAAACCCAACAAGACCAGGTTTGCGTGAATTGGTGTGCGTTTTGTTTTGTTTTATTTTGTTTTTTAAGAAACCTGTACTGCTTTGTTCCTGTGTTTTGGTACCAGAAAAAAAGAAACCTGTAGTTTTGTGGAGAACCCGATGGAGGTCATTGCTGTTAATTGCCTGAGGTTCAGAGTAGCTTCTGAAATTTGGGCGTCCTCCGGGTCGTCTGCTCCGGATTTTTTCTAAGGGCTGGGTCAGCTGCTTTTCACTGGTCCCAGCGTGTTTATACCCAAGGATCTTTCTCTGCATGCCATTCATTCCCTACTAATAACGGTGCCCCGGGGTGGGGGCGGGGCGCTGCAGGGGCCACAGGCCCAGGGTTCGAGTTCTGGGGTGACCTTGGGAACCCATTTCCTCGGCTGGATCCGTGAGGTGGGGCCGGATGGTGTCCCAGCTCTGCTTTCAAAGAGGAGGACAAACACATCACACACACTGAGGATAGCTGTCAAAAAATGAGAGAAAATGCCTGTTGCTGAGGGCGTAGAGAGATTGGAGCCCTCCCGTGCTGCTGGTGGGGATGGGAAATGGCGAAGCCTCTGTGGAAAGCCGATTGGCGGTTCCTCGACAAGTTAAGCACAGAGTTCGCGAGCCAGTCCTTCCACTCCTCGGTGTGTGTATGTATATGCCCAGGAGAACTGAAAACGGACTGAGACAGCACCTGCATGCCTGTGCTCACATTAGCCACAAGGTGGAGACAGCAGACGTGTGGATACCCAAGCCGTGGTCTCTCCACACGCTGGAATATTATCCAGCCGTGAAAAGGACTGGAGCGTTGGTGCACGTTCCAATGTGGATGAACCTTGAGACCGTCATGCTGCGCGAAAAGCCAGACACGAAAGGCCACATCACAATGACATGATTGCATTCACGTGAAATGTCCAGAAAAGGCAAATCCCTAGACACAGAAAGTAGATTCGAGGTTGCCAGGGCCCGGGGGCAGGGAGGAGTGGGGAGCGAGCGCTAACGGGCACGGGGTGACGAGAATGTTCTGGAACTGGGTAGAAATGACGCTTGCACACCATTGTGACTGTACGAAATACCACCGAATTGTGCACTTTTCAGTGGTCTGCGTTATGTAAAGTTCACCTCAATAAAAAGTAGTGAGGGATGGGGGCGCCTCGGGTGGCTCAGGCGGTTAAGCATACGACTCTTGATTTCGGCTTGGGGCATGATCTCACGGTCACAGGATCAAGTCCCGCATCAGGCTCTGCACTGACGGCATGGAGCCTGCTTGGGATTCTCTCTCTTTCTCTCTCTCTCTCTCTCTCTCTCTCTCTCTCTCAATCAATCAATAAACAAACTTTAAAAAAACAACGAGGGATGGAATAGAGCAGTTAAGAAAACAGATCAACCCCAATACTGCTGGGAAGATTGAGGAAGTAGGGAGTCGGGTTTCGCATGCACAGTGGTGGGTGTTGCCCAGGGCCCTGACCTAGCCAGACCCTTGATAGAGAGGGCCACCGTGGGGCCCTGGGGAGGCCACTTGGAGCTGGCACACCCGCGGGCCTGCAGTGCCTGGAGTGATCCGTGCCGTCAGGAAAGTGAAAGGAGCCTTTCGAACTGCATTTCTGAATTAGATTCAAGAGGAACCAGCCTACCAGTTAAGCACCGGACTGCCGGGTTCAAATCCAGCCTCTGCCACCAACTCAGGCTTTGGCTAGAGCCTTCCACACACACCGCCCCCCATGCTGTGCCTCAGGTCTCCAGGGGACAGTGACAGGACCTGCGGCCACAGGGTCACGGGGAGAACTGAGCTAGTCTGCGGCTGTGGCTGAGAACACTCGGTAAGACCCCGTGCTGACTGCTGGGCTTCTGTCTCTTAGCTCAGTGGGCGCGACCACTTACAGACAGGCTTGAAAAGAAGCCATGGTCTGTACCTTGTCACGCTGCCCAGCCCGGCCCGCCTCTTCCCCAGGGGCAGCAACAGCCCCCGCTCGGTCCCAGAACATGGCAGGGTGGCGGCAAGACCTCGCACCCATTCGCCACTGCCCGGGAACCTCAGCTGGATCGAACCACAGCTAGCCTGTAACGCGATGCCCGCTCCCTGAGGCTGGAGAACCCCCGGCCTGGGAGTCCCACCGCAGGGTAGGTGTGTTTTTATCCGGCAGGATATACTTATCAGCTAGGGCCAGGAGAGGGGAAACCCACTGACAATTCCAGCCTGGCCAGATTCTCCAGATTCTCCGTGAACCCAGTGCAGCCCTGAGGCAGGGAGGGAGGACGAAGAAGAGACATCACCTGCCTGGGGAGTCGGCTCCCCTTGCCGGTCTCCCCTGCGCCCTCGAAACTGCCCAGAGACTTGGTGGCCAACAGCCACCTAACACCTACCATCCCAGTGACGGGTCCTGTGCGGCTGGTTCCCCTCACAACATTCTCTCTTGACAGATGGGAAGGTCACAAGCCGTTTGAGTTCCTTGGTCCAAGTCATGTGGCTGATCCGAGGCAGAGCTGGGGGTTTGGACCCAGGTCTGTCTGATACCGCGGCCTGTGTTTTTTCGACAAGTGTCCTTGTGCTCTGATCCCATCTCTTTTTGTCATCAGACACAATACCGTGGGACTGGCACTCACGAAGTGTCCCCTCCAGTGCCCCCCCCACCCCAGCACCTGGCCCCAAGACGTGGCCAGAAGAGGCGGCTGTGCTCAGGGCACCCCCCCCCCCAACTTCAGCAGGCTCGCTCTGCACAAAAGCCTCAGGGTACCTTAACTCCCATGGCAGATGGGAAGATGCCGGCCGTACCCCAAGTACATTCACTTCCTGATCCCCAGACCAGTGAGCTAACATGGCCAAGAGAGACTCCGCAGATGTGATAGATGAGTTAAAAGTTCTGAGATGGGGAGATTATTCTGGATTATCCAGGCGGGCCTCATGCCATCACAAGGGCCCTTGTAACAGGGAGGCCAAAGGGGCAGACAGAAGACGGTGCAAGCGAAGCAGCAGGGGTTGGAGTGACCCCGGGCTCCAGGCCAAGGAGTACGAGCAGCCTCCCCGAAGCTGGAAAAGGCCAGGAGGCGGATTCTCCCCCACCCCCCACCCCCCAGCAGCCTCCCACAGACAGACAGCCGTGCGACCCCTTGGTTTCAGCCCAGTGAGCTCCTTGTTGGACTTTCCACCTCCAGAACTGCAAGATAATAAATGTGTGTTGTTTCAAACCGCTTGGCTTGTGTCCTTTGTTACGGCAGCCATGGGAACTCCCATTATCCCAACTTCTAGGAGTTCAGATTTGACTAGTCCGGAGCGGCCCAGGAATGGGCCCCGGGGGACCCTAACGTGCAGCCAGAGCCGCGAACCATCCATCTTTAGACATCTTGGAGATGATGCACCTGCTTCCACTGCTGGCCAGATGCGGCCAAGACTTTCACTGGCCAGAGCTCGCTGGTCCTACTCCCTACACCTGAGCCACTCACACTTTCTACTCTACCGAGGCTCTACTACAAGTCCCTGGGCCCACCTGAGTTCCCGGAGGCCTCTCCTTACCCAGGCTTCCTTCAGACAGCATCGAGGACCAGGAATCTCGACAGACAGCCCCTCCTGTCTTCATCGCTGATCTCTGCCCATGCCGCTCAACTTCTGTAAAAAACCCATCCCCCCCAAATCCTAGCTCCCTCCCTTTGCAGTCTGCTTTCTCTGTCTTTGGAAATCCCACCATGTTCCCCAGCCCCTCAGCTTAAAAACCCTTTGCTGTTGTCCCCCACCTTGAGAAGGAAACCTGACCTTCATGCTCTAGGCTCTGAAGCACTGCAAGGTGTCCCTTACCCACTGCTCCAGCCTCATTTTATGCCACTTGACATGCCCTCCGGCCGGCCACGGGAGCCCTCTGTGACCACAGGGCATTGGCACGTGCTGTGCACCTTCACCTACCAGTCTTGCTGGCCCCTCATCCTTCAGGGTGTGTTATCAATGGCACCGCTTTATGGAGAGCTTCTCTGTTCCTCTCCCCCCACTCTGTATCAGGAGGACCCAAGATGCCGAAAAGGCCTAAGAGATTCCAAAGCGAAGCAAGAGGTGTAGAGAGTCCACTGCTGACTCTTTACAAATACAAATAACACACAAACAGCCAAAAGCGGGCTCTTCTCGGTTCACCTTTCAGGTTGGGGTGATGTTGCGGTGTCCTCTTCAGCTCTCCTGTCAGGGCAACAATAGCTGACGAGTCCTGAGTGGGAACAGACGCCCAGCCCCAGGGTAAGCAATCGGTAGGGAGAGCCAGCTAGTGGAGGCGGCCACCGGTCACTGTGCTGCCTTGTGGAAATGGGGTCCAGTGTTGCCATGCATTCTGACTTTTCCAAAGAAGCTGGGAAACCTGGAGGAAAGGCTCTGGTTTTTGCATTTATTATTATTTTTTTAATGTTTATTTTATCTTTGAGAGAGAGAGAATGTGAGCAGGGGAGGGGCAGAGAGAGGGAGAGAGAGAAAGAGTGACAGAATCCAAAGCAGGCTCCAGGCTCCGAGCTGTCAGCACAGAGCCCAACGTGAGGCTCGAACCCCACGAGATCATGACCTGAGCCGAAGTCAGACGCTTAACTGACTGAGCCACCCAGGCACCCCAAGCTTCTGCATTTAAAGTTAATTCCATTTTTCAAAGAAGTATAACACTGTTCCGATCAAACAGATATGTCTATGGGCCTGGTTTTGGCTTCTTCCCTATTTCGTCCCCCGGTTTATGTTTTTCCTAGCCTGGGATAAATTAAAAAACATGGCCATGTGATTTTGCGGCTGCTGCCACCAAAAAACGGGAGTTCATTTTGCTGCATCCTGAATCTGGGCCGGTCAGTGACTCACTCAGCAGAGCCCGGCAGAAGTGACCATGAGCTAGTTCCAGAGCCGGGCCCAGAAACGTTCCAGCCATCATGTGGGGAAGCCCTCAGGCTAGACTGTCAGATTAACGGGGGGCAGGAGGAGATGCCGTGAGCCCCTCTGAAGCCCTCCAGCCCCCCGGTCAAGCCACCCGATGCCTGCTGAGCCTACAGGTGACCTCTGACAAGATTCGCAAAAGGAAGCTCCCCGCTGAGCCCAGCCCAAGTTGCAGAACTGTGAGGAAATGAATGGTGGTTCTTTGGGGCCGTGTGTTTTGGGAATGCTTGTTATGCAGCAGCAGATAACTGACACATAGCCCTTATCACAGCCTTTGGCCACCTTTGCTTCTGTTTTGTCTCTCTGCCCTGTGCATCCCACTCCCCACACACTCCCTGGATGTGGGCTCTGTTAACCCCCAGACCTTGTCTTTCTTGTTCCCTGTTGGGTTCCCAGTGCCTCCTATAACACCCAGTGGGTGCTCAATACATACTCACTGGAAAAATGAATAAGTAAACGTTTAGGTCAGCAAACATTTGTAATGCCCGCCCTGCGTCACACGACACCAAGCTGGAGATGAGAGGTGACCCGGTAGCTGCAGAGGGACCTCGTAGCTTCCTAGACTCGTGGCTCATTTTCCGTTATATCCTCTTCTTTTAGTTTATATTCATTTTTTTTGAAGTTTTATGTATTTGGGGTGCTGGGAGATTCAGTCGGTTGAGTGTCCGACTCTTGATTTCAGCTCAGGTCATGATCTCGGCTCAGGTCATGATCTCATGGTTTGTGGGTTAGAGCCCCACACCGGGCTTACTGCTGTCAGTGCAGAGCCTGCTTCACAGTCTCTGTCCCCTTCTCTTTCTGCGCCATTCCCACTCACGTGCTCTCTCTCACTCTCAAAAATGAATAAATATTTTAAAAAATAAAGTTTTATTTATTTATTTTGAGAGAGGGAGAGAGACAGAGCACAAACTAGGGGGAGGGGCAGAGAGAGAGAGGGAGAGAGTCTCATGCGGGCTCTGTGCTGTCCCTATGTGGGACTGAGACCCACGAACCGTGAGATTCTGACCTGAGCCCAAATCAGAAGTCGGACACTCAACCCAATGGAGCCACCCAGGTGCCCATCTATTAATTTAAGTAGGGCTTGCACTCAAGACACCGAGATCAAGAGTCGCATGGTCTACTGAATGAACCTGCCGGGCAGCCCTGATTTTCTTATTTTAAACAGGTAATTCGGGGAGGTCCCTTAGACCCCTGGCTGCCGTTTCAGCCGCATCCCATCGGGCGAGCAAACCAAGTACAGGAGGTAAGGCTGCACGCCTGGGCGGTTGGACACGCATCCTGCAGGGCTCGCCCCTCCGTCGCGTTGTCTTTAATTGGGGACAGAGGCTAACATCCACCTGAAAGGCTGCCAGGAGGCTCACCCGAGACGCCCGTGGTGCCCGCATACCCCGTCCCCCGCCTGGCCCGCGCAGGGGCATGGGAAATCCAGGTCCCTTCGTGTCTTTGGAGGAGATGCTCGCATCCTAGCAAGGGACGGGTCTGGTTGTGGTGCCGGCTACGTTTCCTCTCTGCCAGCCCCCAGCCCCTCCCCTCAGGGGCCGCAGGCCTTGAGCCTTGCCAGCTACACCCGCCCCCCTCGGTGACTCGGCCACAGGCCGCCTCCAGAAGGACACTTCCGGTCACCTCCTGGACCACCCCCGTCACAGCCGCCAGCCTGACTACCGAGTTGCGGCCACCCCTTAACGCGTCCTCTCTTCCGTTGCTGATCCTCACAAAAACCTGTGGGGTATTTTCAGACGAGAAAACAAAGACCTAGAGAGTTGAAGTCATCTGTAAAACGGAAGGAGCCAGCGTGTGTCACGGGACAGGGATTTGAGTGACTTGGAAGGGGTGGACCCAGACCAGAGCCACAGGCCGGAGCTCAGAGGCGTCTGCCCACCCCACCCCCTCGCTGAACCTGAATTTCTCCTCCTGGCACATCCCAGGGAAACCAGGGGCCAGCAGCATGTGACTTAGAAGGAAACAGGGTGGGTCCCTTCTCGGGGATTCTCAGGAACTTGGCTCAGCCCCGGGCGGATCTCCCACAGCCCCCGGCGGAGGCAGGCCTGGGATGACTTCATGTTTGCATTAGACACTTTCAGGATGGGACAAAGCTCGTCTTTATTTCAGACCGATGACCTCGGTCTGAGTGGGTGACCTCCCTCCTACCTGATGGGAGGTGAGATCCAAACTCACCGGGATCCTGATGCCGGATGAAGAGTGACATAGACCCAAAGGGCATCCGAGCAGCCCTCCAGCGTTTCCTGACACCTGCTGGGTGCCACCCACTGTCCCTGGTGCCCTGGACGCCACCCCTGCCGTGGAAACTCTGGCCCGGTGCATCTCGCTTCTGCTTAAGCATTGGAATCACCTGGGGAGCTGTGACACCCACACTTGGGCTCCACCTGAGACCAATTGAGTCAGAACCTCTGGCGTGGGACCCACACGTTGACATTTTTCTAAAGCTCCCGGGTTGATTTGCAACCAGGGCTGAGAGCTACCACCCGGATGGATAAAAACCCACATTTGTTGAGCATTTATCTTGTACCTTGCTCTCAGAATTTTATATGTGTAAATATTATTTCATTTACTCTTCGCATGACCCCTCGGAGGTGAGTACTGTTACCCTTATCCCTATTTTACAGATGAGGAAACTGAGGCACAGAGTGGTGAAGTCATTTATCCAGCGCCAGAGAGTGGCAGGCCCAGGATTAAGTCCCAGAGAAGCCGATCACTGAGCCTGCACACTTAAACATCACACACTGCTGCCAGATGGGAAAGGACAGGCCTCTGTAAACCCAGACAAGAGAAAGATCTAGAAGTCAAAGTGGCCCACAGGCCAGATACGAATGTCCCTTTAATGGGAAAAGCAAGGGTGTTTTGGAGCGCGGAAATCCTTCACCTGTCACTCCCCAGCTGCTCGACCCCTGAGCGAGGAAATTAGCCTTTGCATGCCTCAGTCTCCCCGTGGGAGAATGAGTGCTTATTGCCGCATACAGAGCTGGTGAGATGGCAAACGGAAAACACCTGACACCGAGCCTGGCCAGTACCGTGGAGGCCGCTCAGTAAGGAGTCATTCTGCCTCTGCCTTTCTCCCCCCACCTCCACATGTCTCTCCTGCCGTTCCCCAGAGAGAAAACCCGAAGGGGGTCTTTTTGACCTACTGGGTCTCCATAAAGTGCTGCCAGCCTGGGGCTCACCCCACAGAGCTGACGTGGGTTGGCTTTGAAAAGATGCTGTGAGCAGAAGCTCTTCATCCCCACCCAGGAAAGGACCTTGCCGATCACAGAGACGGATTCGCCCAAAGCCCTCCTCACTTCCAGGCAGTCCTGTCACTCTCGGGAGTGAGGGGTTCCAGGATGCCTGGGGATCCTTGACCTTCCACTCAGTAGTGCTAAGGGCCCTGCAGGAACTCGGGGTACACACGTACCAGGCCCGATGTCATTTGCACTGAGCCCTCCTCAGCCGCCTCTCAGACAAGGAGCTACCAGACAGAGCCACTCCGGGGGATAGCAGAAGGTAAGCAGCTTTCGAAAGCGCACGAGCCCACTGCCTCCGGGATGAATGAGGGGTCCTCAACGTAATAGGCAGGGCCTGTGTTCTGGCTCAGCTGAGGGGGCCGGCACGGGAAAGGAGAGCGCGCTGACCTCGGGGTCCAGCCCAGGGTCTGACCAGAGTCCGCACCTGCCGAGCTGTGTGGCTTTGGGCATGGCGCTTAGACTGTGGGAACCTCAGGTTTCTCATCTGAAAAATGGGCTGGATAATAGAAATGAGGATTAAGCTAAGTAATGAACGTGGGGCACATCATGGCTACTCCATCAGTGATAGCTGTAGCCCTATTTATCACTCAAATGCATATCCAAAAATAGAAGGAGTAATTCTAGTCATTAAAATAACTTTTAGGGGCACCTGGGTGGCTCAGCCAGTTAAGCATCCGACTTGAGCTCCGATCATGATCTTAGGATTTGTGAGTTTGAGCCCCGCGTCAGGCTCTGCGCTGACAGTGCAGGGCCTGCCCAGGATTCTCCCTCTCTCTCTGTTTTCCCCTGCTTGCGATTTCTCTCTCTCTCAAAATAAATAAATAAAAACTCAATAAATAAAAAATAAAATAACTTTTATACAATGATTATCATGGGCTTCTGTGAATCCAGTAGCCAGTAAATAATATGATATCTGATAATAGCCAATAGCCAATAAATAACATCCAATGTCTAACAAATAATACTGAATAAAATATCCATAATAAGTAGGAGTAGTGGTTGTATCCCTTCAAAGAATATCCAATAAGTATGTTGGAGCAATAGTTATACCCATTAAAATAATTTTAATACCATTATTACCGTGGGCTACTATGAATCCGATATCCAGTAGATAATACCCAACATCCAATAAAATACGTAGCGGTAGCAGTCATATCCATTGAAATAATTGTAATCCTGTAATCACCGCGGACTATTGTGAATCCTAAGAGATGCCATAAAAGATGGCTTGTGGGAGGGACAGAGTCGGGGGTGCCCACAGGGCAGACACAGGGGGACACAGGATCTGAACCGGAAACCATAGGCTTATCTGCCGCATCCTTTCTCATCGCTGGGGGACCGGCCACCTTCTCCCTGTGACTGTCTGCCCCTCCCCACCCGCGGAGAAAGGAGACCCTCTTCCCAGCCTGCCCCCTCCCTGCCATAGACCCTAAAAATCAATTCCCGAGGCATGTCCAGTCTCAGCCCGTTAACGGTGGAAGCGGCCGGCAGAGGGCGCCCCAAACCCACAGGGCCAGGGGCTCCTACCAGCAGGGCGAGGGAGTCCTCTGGGTCCCTAACCCGGCTGGTGTCCAGGGGAGGAGCAAGGTCTCTGGTTTCGCTCTCTCACCTCTCAGCCAGGTTTCCCCAAGGGGACCGCGGGACTCTGGACAAGACTGGGTGATTCTTGCCGGTGATGGTGGAGGCACGAAGGGTGGGGTGGTCCCCATCGAGGCTACCCCTGACTCTGGGGGGTTTGAGCACCTGGTTTGCGGCTGGAGCATCTGGCTTAGAGGCTCCAGGCCCAACAGAAGAACCACAGTCCTTTGTCCCTGTGTGTGGTCAGGCAGACCCCGGATGGTCCATGCGTTCTCCCTTAGCACACGCCCAATCTGGGACCTGTCAACAATGCCCCTGAAAGAGCTCTAGAATCTCTCTGAGAGGCAGGTGCCTTGTGGCCACAGTGGTCACCTTGGTGCCCACGGCAAGGGCTTAAGTCGTCCGTTTCCTTTGTCTGTAAAAACGGTGACCATCATCCCGATGGACCTGCCAGAGAGGTTTGCTGCAGGACCGTGTGGCTGATGCCTGCAAGGACCGTGGGCTACAGAAGGCTTGCGCTTGACCACTCTCCTCGACGCCCACTTGCTAATCCAGGCCACTCTCCTCTGCCCCCACCCAGACAGGACACGACAGGCCACCTCTGTCCCCCACCCCCACCCTCCAGACAACTCAGGCCACCTTCGTCCACCCCCACAGCCCCTGCTGTCATTTCTTGCCCCTAGACAATCTGGGCCACCATCTTCTTCCCCTGCTCGACCCCCCCGGCTCCTGAATGACCTCCCCGCCTCTAGGCTCAGCCCCCACCCCCATCCACTGTGTACCCTGTAGCCAAAATGACTGCTCTCTTATTTATTTGTTTATTTTTTTTAATTGTTTAATGTCTACTTATTTTTGAGAAAGAGACAGAGGGTGAGCAGGGGAGGAGCAGAGAGAGAGGGAGACACAGGATCCGAAGCAGGCTCCAGGCTCCGAGCTGTTGGCACAGAGCCTGATGCGGAGCTCGAACCCACAAGCTACGAGATGGTGACCTGAGCCAAAGTTGGACGCTTAACTGACTGAGCCACCCAGGTGCCCCAGTGTTTATTTATTTTTGAGAGAGAGAGAGAGAGAGAGAGAGAATCTTAAGCAGCACGGAGCCTGACCTGGGGCTCGATCCCACCACCCTGAAATCATGACTTGAACCAAAATCAAGTGTCGGGCACCTAACCGACTGAGCCGCCCAGCGGCCCCCAGAATGACTTTTCTCAAATGCAAATTTGATCACATCACTTCTTGCTCAACACCCACCAAGGGCCTCCCATGAAATTGGGGATGAAGGTGCAGCTCCTTGATGTGACCCCCTTGGTCATCTGGCCAATGTCCGGCTCATCCCTCTAAGTGACAGGGCATGACCATGGGGGTCCCAGGCAGGTTGGAAATAGGACACTCCTCTTGATAGTTGTTAAATAGGTGCACTTTGGTCCCAGAGGACCCTCCGTTGTTTGTTAACAGAAAGGACCTCTCTCTCCGGGTGAATACAAGAGTGTGGACTCAATCCCGGTAGCCTGACAACTGACCCGGAAGGGTCTTTCATTCGGCATTTCCCGCCCGTGTTGGTGGATGATGCAGTCGTCCTCACTCCTGACACACTGCGTCTTGGGTAGATTCTGTGTCAAAGTCTTTTCCACCGTAGAGGGCCTCTGTCTTCCCGACCCGAACGGGGGCAGCCGCGTACACGCAGCCGGTCTCAGAGCCGCGTCCTCACCCGAGATGCGTACATGAGAACACAGGTGGGTCAACACCAGCCAGAGGTGCCCTTGCCACGCCCACCTGAGGGCACCGTTTCAGAGGGGCCCGTGTGACCTTCCGATTCCCCTGGCCTGAGTCACTGCCACATGACTGATTCGTTCCCGAGGCACGCGGGCTTCTTGGTGGTTGCCCCGAGGGCTGGCCGCCGCGTCCATTCGGCCCTGGCTCGCCCTCGCGAAACCACCTCCCCGTCTCCTGACTCCGGGACTCGCAAACATTCAGACCTGCCGCCTCGCTTATACAACTGATACTTGGTCATGTGACTTTCCGTCCCGAAGTTGAATTTATAGGTGTGTAATTCACCTGTATGTGTGGTTTCCAAAACGACACGATGCCCTGCTTATAATCTCAAGGGGAAGGATTAAAAGGAAACTAACTGACCATCAAGTCGTATGTGAGAATGCTGGACCCCCTCAAAGATACAAAGAAGGAATCGGAAGCTTGGCCCCGTTCCAGGATCCCCAGGAAGGCCGCGACCACAAAAGCAGACGGTCACAGGTGTACGTGTGGGTGAGGCCGTGGGTGACGTGGTTTTTGGAAATGGCGACCAGCTCTTGGTCAACGTCCAAAAGAAACAAAGAACAACCTTCCCTCCGCTGACACGGTGGTTGCAGTCCCGGAAAAGTCGGCGACTATAAAACTGGGCAGGGAAGAGAAATTTGCATTTATATGTAAAACGAAGTTGGATTCTAGACGCAGATAACATCTGGCAGGGACTCACCTACACGAGTGCCGCCCCGTGAGGCGTCGGACCGTCCTGCGGGACTCGGACCCGTTCTTCGTCAGGGAGGCCTGGCCAGCACGGGGCAGCACAGGTAGCCTTCCTGCCCACTGCTGCCACCGAATGCCTGTGGCCCCCACACACGTGTCGTCGGGACGAATTTCCAGCCTTCGGAGGGGCAATCGTGCCCCCAGGAAAACAACAGCGGGGGAGGGGGGCAGACCGTCCACCAGCTCCCTCGCCGTTTCACCGAGGGGTTACTCTTTCTGCAGGTTTCACGTAGTTGTCATTCCTCCGGGAAGCCCACCCTGACTGCCAGGCTGGGTGACCGCCCTTCTCGGTGCCCCCGGGAGGCCAGGAGCCTTTGGCCTTCACCTCTGCCCCCCAGGTCAGCCTGAGTGCCTGGCAGACGAGAGGCGCTCCATAAATTCTCGTCCAAGACGGGATCCTGGTAGTGGTTCCTGCCTCTGTGCTGCGCTCACTCGATCCTCCTAACAGCCCAGGAAGTATTCTTATTCCTGTTTCGGACTAGGGAACGAGGCTCAGAGAGGTCAGGTGACGGGCCCCAGGTCACACAGCGAACCAGGACACGAGTCTGGAGTGTCAGGTCCCCTAGAGAGGCATCTTCCCGTGGGTCTCCCCTGCCGCCCTGCTCAGCACACCCAGCGGCTTCTCCACCCCAGACACATTCGCCGGGACGCCACCGGCCCCAGGGGTGACCCTGCCCTGCTGGGGTGTCCGGCACCCGCCCAGCCCACACCCACAGGCTCCCTGCACCTGAACACAGCAGCGTTCCCGCCTCCCAGCCTCCCCCTCCGTCCCCGCCACCCCAGCTCACCCGTCCTGCTGGAGGGCAGCGCCTGGAAGGTGGGGCCCAGGCCTTGCTCACCCCTGGGGCCTAGCCCCAAGGGGGGGGCCGGCACAGGGCCGCACCTGTAGCCCAGGGGTGACCAGTCACGTGGGGGTCCCCACAGCTGGCCGGGCTCCGGGTCAGCCGAATAACTACGAACGCACGCCAGGCAGTGGAGGGGGCAGAGGGGCAGGCAGGGGCGTCTGGAATCTTCCCCGAAATTGCAGTTGTGGAGAAGGATGCTGACATCCGGCTGGCCCGGGAGGCAGGCAAGGCTCAGCGTCTAAGTGTCAGTGCCCCCTGCCCCCCGAACAGGGTCGGCTCCACAGGCTTCGACGAGCTTCCAGCCGCAAATGGATGAGGGGTTGCCCTGTACTGGTTGTGGTGGGTGAGGGGCAGGGAGGACCGTTTGTGGAGCCGCGGGGCCACCCAGCAAACGGCCCGGCCGTCTTCCTTGCGGGGTCTATTCCATAGCTACAGCGACACGTGGCTGCTGATTTCTCCTCTCTGTTCCTCCGTTTCGTCACCTGTACCTGAGAGTTTGGGAGCAGGTGATCTTCAAGGTCTCTTGTGCCTTTTATGTTGTAGGATTCGTCCAACAACAATTTTGGAGCACCTACTAAGTACCTGGAGAGTGCGATGCATCCCAGAACAAAATTAAAGGGCCATCCTACCTAAGAGCAAACCCTCCCCACTCCCTGGCCTCCCTGCAGCCCACTTGATTTTTCCTTAGCTTTTAACAGCACCTGAAATACCTTTGATTTCACGCGGGTGTCTCCTTTGCCACGTGTCTCTGTCCGCGGCAACGGGAGCAGGGTCAGCACATAGTAGGCACTCGATAGATACACACTGAGGGGCGCCTGGGTGGCTCAGTCGGTAAGCGTCTGATTTCGGCTCAGGCCGTGGTCTCACGGTTTGTGAGTTCGAGCCCCATGTCGGGCTCTCTGCTGTCCGCGCAGAGCCTGCTTCGGGTCTGCTGTCCTCCCCCACCACCCCCGCCCCCGACTCTCCGCCTGCATTAGACGCTCTGCGTGGCATCTCGAGTACGAACTCACAAGGACACACAGTGAAGACCATCTTTTTAGAGTGAGCTGTGATCCTCACGATATTCCTGTTACCTCTTTTGCGCCTCCTCAAACCCGCAAGAGGTTGTGTAGGAGGCCAGGTTAGCGCTGCCTTCCAGAGAAGGCAATCTGTTCCCAGACCGCAAGCAACCGGTCTCCGGGATTGTGGGCACGTTCCTCAGCTGCTACCAGCCGAACCCTCCCGGCACAGTGAGCAGCTTCCTGGATGTTGTGGATCTTTTATTTTCGTACTCTGTGCCTTTGCACCTGCCGTTCCCTGCGCCTGGGAAAACCCTTCCCCAGCCCCTCCCTCCCTGCCAGGCACATCCCTGCTCTTCTTTTGGGCTCTGTGGAATGAGCGCCTTAACTCTGACCTCCCTGCAGCATCCTGGACGCCGGCCCGTCCCGGCACAGCATCCGTGTAAATGACCAAGTAGACGCCTGCTCTCTGCCCACAAGGCTGGGAGCTCCTGGAGGGCGGGGCTGTGCCCAGGGTCTCACCGGCTCAGCCCTCGGACGTTCTGCCTTCCAGGTGGATGCGAGACCAAGAGCAGAGCAAGGTCGAGGCGGGTGCCAGGTGCCCATGGCGGGCACGGACAACACAGCCCCCCGGCAGGCAGGCAGGCGGGCGGGCTGGCCAGCCACCAGCACTTGGTGGACAACCTGCTGGGCGAAGGCGTGCACATGGCTGCCAGAATCCCGTCTGCTGCTGGAAGGTTCCTGGGAATCCCGTTGTACCGACTCTTTGTACTGAACACAATTTTTTTTTTTTTTTTTGGTCACTCCACCCGAAACCTCTTCAAAAGGAAGTGTCTAGCTCTCTGTAGGGGATCTCCTGACCCATCGTTCCTTTTTAATGTTTAATTTTTTCATTAAATTTTTTTAATTTTTAAACTTCTTAATTTTTAAAAGTTAGGGTATAGTTAACATACCGTAAAATGAACACATCTTAAGCGTACCGCTCCGTGATTTTTTATACATGTCTCCTCTGAGAAACTACCACTGAGATCAACATGTAAAACTCGACCCCCGGGCCGCCCATCTCCCCTCCCAGTCAGTAACCCCCAAGGTAACCCCCATTCTGACCCACCCGGCAGGCCGTCCACCAGGCGGGCCAGCACGTTTTCCAGGGTTACCCTAAAAAGTGACGACGCGGTGAGGGGCTTAATACAACAGAAACTGCCCTCTTACAGTCTGGAGGCAAGAGTCTGAAATCAAGCCGTGGGCAGGGCCAGGCTCCCTCCGAAGGCTATGGGTTGGGGGGGGAGGGGTCCTCCTCATCTCTTCCAGCTTCTGGTGGTGCTCTAGGTGCTCCTGGGCTTGTGACCACATGCCTCCCACCTCTGCCCTGATCCTCACATGGCTGTCATCTTCTCCGCCAGTCTTCTCTGTGTGTCTTTTATAAGGACATTTGTTATTGGACTTGGGGCCCACCCAGGTAATCCAGGTTGACCTCATCTGGAGATTCTTAAGAGACTCTTTTTCCAATAAGGTCACAGTCACGGGTTCTGGGGGTTAGGACGTGAACATATCCTTTTGGATTTACCACGAAAAGTTTTTTTTTAATGTTTATTTTTGAGAGAGAGAGAGAGAGAGACCGAGAGACAGAGCGGGAGCAGGGGAGGGGCAGAGAGAGAGGGAGACACAGAATCGGAAGCGAGCTCCAGGCTCTGAGCTGTCGGCACAGAGCTGGACGCGGGGCTTGAACCCCCGAACCGTGAGATCATGACCTGAGCCTAAGCCAGACGCTTAACTGGCTGAACCACCCAGGCGCCCTTGGATTCACCGTTTAATTCATGGCAGTCACCAAATGCAGAGTGGAGGTGACTGCCTTCCCGTCCTTGTCTTCCACAGAGTTCCAACGTGTCCTTCCAGAGCCAGTCCCTGCCTGTGTAAGAGGTGTGGTGTGTGTGTGTGTGTGTGTGTATATGTGTGAGATTTTTCCACAAACTGCATTCTCTACACACTTCTGTACTTGGCCTTTCTTAATGCATCTTAGTAATCATCCCATGACCATACAGCTGACCTACTCCTCCTAACAGCTGTATAGTCCTCCTTGGGTGGGTGCACCCGCCTTATTTAGCCATTCTCCTCTCGATGAATATTCTGAATATTCAGGTTGCTTCCAATCATCTGCCATTCCCACCGGTGCACCCAAGACCGTCTTGGCAAGTGGTGGCTTTGACAACGTGCGTGAGCCTATCTGTGCAGAAAATCCCCAGCTTCGCTTCTTTGGTTTATGAAAGACAGCGTAAGGGGATTAAAACCAATCTTTAATTAAAAAAAAAAAAAATCTTCCCTTGTCCCCACCACACCTACTGCTCTCTGCGTCTTCCCTGCCAGCCTGGTCCTCAACCGGAAGCATTTTGCGAAGTTACAGGCGTATCATTTTTATTCTGTTCCATAAGATACCCCTTGATGTCGTACGGGTTTTCCGTGTCATCCGCAGTCATCAAAGTTACATTTTTTGTGGCTGTTTGACAGTGTCCCTGGCCAGACGAGTCGTGACGTACGAAGCCATTGCCCTGTGTGGACTCTTCGGGTTTATTTTCTCTTCCAGAAAACTCTGCGGGGAACCGTTTCTTTCCAGTAGCTTTTTAATTTTTTAAAAAAGGATAATTTCCTTAGAATAGTTTTCCAAGCCTAATATTATTCAGTCAAAGGGTAGGAACAACTTCACAGTGTTAGCCACAAGCTGCCAGATTGCTTCCCCAAGGAGCCCGTCTGCCTGGTCCTGACACGAGACCCCAGGTGGCTGGGCCTGCCTCACTCGCCAGCCCCGACCTGGCATCGATGGCTAACTCTAACTGCTCAGATCCGAAAGAAGACGTGGGGCTTTCCTCCCTCTGTTTTCCCAGTTGGCCAGCTCAGGCGGGAACTCTCGGACCCCACCCGCCCCCAGCGCCTCCTGACATGAGCGGGTGGGGGTGGGAGGTAGGATTCTGGCCACACCTGAGTTTGAACATTTTCCATGTATTTGTTTACTCTTTGCATCTCCTCCTGGGCCCTTGTAGGTTTACCGGCTCTGGGATTTGCATGCCTTTTTTGCTGGAAACTGGGTTCATTTTGTCTTGGCAGCAGCTTCTCCTTTGGCATATTTTTGTTCTTCTCTTTCCTGTTAACACGATGTGAAAGGTGTATCTGGGTTTTTCTGTCTCTTTATAAAAGGAAAAATAGGGAGAGAAAATTGCTATCTTGTGCTGCTCCTTTTCAAGTCTGTGTGCGTGCATGTGTGCATGTGTGTGCATGTGTGTGTGCGTGCATGTGTGTGTGTGTGTGTGTGTGTGTACTCAGAAATACGGGTAAAATACTTCTTTCTGACATACTGCTCGTCTTGTATACGGACAAACCTTTGTGATGTCTGCCGGGAGAAGGGGTGCAGTGTGCCTGGAAAAGTGTCACGAATTAAGGAGCATGTACCCAGACTCTCGTGTGCAATTTTGCTTGGGGCCCACCCCGCCCCTCACCTAGCGGGCAATGTTTGTTGGACGCGTGAATTTTGCCGTATTTCCCTCAATTCTTTTTAAGAAGCATAACATTCTAGATAGAGCTAAAGGCCCTGAGTTCAGGGGGGCTGTTTTGGATCCAGGTTTTCCTTCTCTCTGCAGGGATACATCACCCCTCTCCTGCGCGTCTCTTCCCACGCGTGTTTCGGTGTGACCACCGTTCACGTACGCCTGTGAAAACCAGCGTTTTCGTGTGTCCACATCTACGTCAACGGTACTAAGCTGTCTGCACGGCTCTGTGGCTTGCTTTGCCCACTGCTTATGCTCTTATGTAGTTCCCCACTGGGTGCGTGGACCACAGTTAATGAGCCACTCTTTGGTCGATGGCTGTATTGGCTTTCTAGGGCCACCACGGTAAAAGTATCACAGGCTGAGCGGCTTAAACAACAGAAGTTTATTCTCCCACAGTTCTGGAGGCTGGAAGTCCAAAGTGAAGGTGTTGTCAGGATGAGTTCCTTCTGGAGGTCAGGAGGGGACAATCTACTCCAGGCCTGGTGGCCTCGGGCGTTCCTGGGCTCCCAAACGCCGTTCTCCCCGCCCGGAGTCTACCCATTGCTTTCTCTCCGTGCATTTCTGTCTCTGTGGCCAAATGTTACCGTTTTCATAAGGACACCAGTCTTGTTGGATTAGGACCCACTTATATGACCTCATTTGAACTCAATTAACTTTTTGAAGAACTGTCTCCAAATAAAGTTACATTCAGAGGCACTGGGGATTAGGGCCTCAACGTGTGAATTTGGAGGTCATCTGGGTGGCTCAGTCGGTTAAGCATCCAACTCTTGATTTCAGCTCAGGTCACGATCTCATGGTTCGTGAGGTCAAGCCCTGCGTCTGGCTCTGCATTGGGCATAGAGCCTGCTTAAGATTCTCTCTCTCCCTGTCCCTCTTCCTCTGCCCTTCCCCCACTCTCTGTCTCTAAAAGAAAAAAAAAAAAAAAAAGAAAGTGTTACCTCTCATGTCACATTGTAGGAATTCTTTGTAAATCCTGGATCCCAGCCTGCACTGCAAGACATTTCTGCTGGTCTTTAGCTCATCTTTATACTTGTTTATTCTTTGATGTGCAGAGGTTTTTCATTTTAATGTAGTCAAATGCTGCAAGCACCAAGGTTTATCTTGTTAAGAAATCCTTCCCTACCCCAAGGTCATAGAAATAATGCCTTATATTTCCTACTAAATCACTCCAAGTTTTGTTTCTCAAGTCCTGGCCTCAGGCCACCTGGAATTTGTCTGTGTGTGTAATGTGTGAGAAGAGTCTAATTCTGTTTTCCCAGACGGATTGCCAGTGGCTGTCCCCTCCCCATTCCACACTCTGGGATCCCTGGTGGACCCAGGCCCTGCATCCAGTTCCCCGACATCAGCATCCGTGGCATACCTGGGGACCACCCTCTGACAGAGCAGAGCACCCAACACAGTGACACCTGTGCCTGTCCCCAAGGATGAGCCCAGCTGGAGCCTGAACGCTGGGTGCATCCTTCTGGAAGGGGCTGCAGGGACGGGCTCTGTATTAGTCTCCTGGGTCCGCCATAACATATTGCCGCAAACACGGGGCCTTAAAGTAACAGAAATGTATTCTCTCACAGTTCAGGGGGTCGGAAGTTTGAAGTCGAGGTATCATCAGGATTGTTTCCTTCTGGGGCCGGAAGGGAGGACCTATTCCACGCCTTGCGGCCATCAGCAATTCTTGTCCTGAGCCTGGAGACGCATCCCTCCAGTCTCTGCCTGTCTTTCTGCTCTCTCTGTGTCTGTGTCCCCTCCTCTTCTCTTCCAAGGATTGTCATTAGATTTAGGGCCCGCCCTAATCCAGGATGATCTCATCTTGAGTTCCAGAAGTTAATTACATTTACCAAAACCCTTTTCCCAAATAAGGTCACATTTGCAGATTCTGGGTAGACACCTCTTTTGGACACATTCAACCCCACTAAGTGGGGAGAAGAGTTTCTCCGACAGGGTGTGGGAAAGGAACAGACCAACACCTGTCTCCCTCACCAACATACGCTTCCTTCTGGCTCCCTTGTTCGGTGAATGGCACCGAGTCCGCCATTTTCTTTCATTTCCTCCTTCCACTCCCACATCCGGTGATGCGCTATCCCACCCCTGGAAATATATCTTAAGGAACTGGTTCAACAGCATTAAAAAAAAAATCCTCTCTTTGTCATTGCTTTGTTACTAATATTGAGAGGGTGGAAACAGCCCCCAGGAGAGGAGGTAACTACTTAATTACTTCAGTAATATTTGATCATGCAAACTTACTGACGGTTTAGCGGTAGACATGGGAGAGAGAGGGCAGAGAACAAGATGATGGCTATCGCTACCCCCAGAGTGAGGAGGGAACATTCCCACGTGATGACCGGAAAGATCACATAATGTAAATTAGGACGGGGACCCTAAGCTAGCCTGAGTCTGTGAAGCTGAGTCGTGAGCGCTAAGTTGACTCTGGCGGACCAGGCAGAGACAGGAAGGAGCGTGCACCAAAATGGCAGGAAGGGCTTCACGTCCCTGGGACCCATGACTGGCCACCAAAGTCCCCAAAACATGGCAACACGGAATGGCTCGTGACTCCGTGAAAAATACAGCATAAAAGTGGATTTACAAGGGTGGCTGGAAAATAAAAATTGCCCTATGACCCAGCAATCCCACCTCTGGACATCTACCCATATGAAAAACAAAAGAAAGAAAGAGACAAACAAACAAACAAGCAGAAAACGGGGATTCAGAGACGTGTGCACATCTATGTTCATAGCGGCATTACTCACAATAGTCAAAAGGTGGCGACAACCCAAATGTCCGTTGGTGGATAAGTGGATAACTGACATGTAGTGTATACATACGATGGCATGTTATTCATTTGCCTCAAAATGAAATTGCGGCGTATGTTACAACTGGATGAATCTCGAAGACATTCTGCCTAGTGAAATAAGCTAGTCGTAAAAGGACGAACGCTGTATGGGTCCCCTCACACGAGGCGCGAGAGCAGTCAGATGGCGGCTACGAGGCCCCAGGGATGGGGAATTAGTGTTTACTGGGGACAGAGTTTCAGTTCGGGAAGATTAAAGAGTTCTGGAGGTGGATGGTGTGGATGTACTGAACTTAACAGAACCGTGCAGTTAAAAATGGGTAAGGTGGCAAATGTTAGGTTGTGTGTATTTTACCATGATTTTTAAATTTTTATTTTATTTTTAAACAAAGTTTTAATGTTTATTTTTTGAGAGAGAGGGGAGACAGAGACAGACGGACAGAGAGACAGAGAGGGAGACACAGAATCTGAAGCAGGCTCCAGGCTCTGAGCTGTCAGCACAGAGCCCGACCCAGGGCTCGAACTCGTGGACTGTGAAATCATCACCTGAGCCGAAGTCAGACGCTTAGCCGACTGAGCCACCCAGGCGCCCCCATAATTTTTTTTTTTTTTTACAAAGGACATCTAGCTCATTGGCAGAGAGCTGCCTGTCATTGAGAGCTCCTTTGTCTATTCAGCAAATCTTTATTTCTCTGTCAGGGGAGGCGGTGAGGGAAGCAGACAGGATTGCTGCCCTCCTGGGGGTCCAGGCGATAGGGACAGGCAGACCTTACTCAAATCACATCATCAAATACGTGCATGAATTTCCTATCAGTTACTAGCTCTGTGACCTTGGACGATCCACTTCAGCTTTCTGAATTTGTTTCCTTCTCTGTGAAAATGGGGACAATCATATGCCCTGATAATGACGCTGGAGGGCCAGTGAGTGTCCTCTAAATGGCCCAGGCAAAGAGTGCTCGGCTTAGGGGCTGCTCTATATGGCTGAGTTCCTTTCTCATAGTTCAAAATCAGAAATCTATGCTTCAGGACGCACCAACATAATTTGTGTTCCATGGGGATGCAGACAGGCAGTGTATATATTTTGAAGGTATGCAAAATCCTTTTATACACACAGAGGTTCTAGGTGGGTATTCACCAGGGTGTGGGGAATGGGAGATAGGATGTCAGGTAGGACATTTTTTTTAATCGTATTAAGGGATTTTCTGGCTGGATGATCTCAGGCAAATAACCTGACGTCTTTTAACCTCAGTTCAGTTTCCTCAACTGTAAAATAATAATACCCACCTATAGAGCGTTTTGGTTTTTTGTTTATTGGGCTTTTTTGTAAGTCTATTTATTTATTTTGAGAGAGAGAGAGAGAGAGAGAGAGAGAGAGAGAATATCCCAAACAGCTCTGCATGGCTAGTGCAGAACCCGACTCAGGGCTTGAACCCAAGACCCGTGAGATCATGATCTGAGCCAAAATCAAGAGCCTGACGCTTAACCGACGGAGCTACCCAGGCGTCCCCCTATAGAGGGTTTTTTTTAATTCTTTATTATGGGCATTTCAACCCCCCACAAAAGAAGGAACCGTCCAACGGACCTCCATTAACCAGCTTCAACAATTGGCGATGGAATCGTCGATGGTGTTTCATCCGTCCCTCCTCCTGCTCACTATTTTAAAGCAAATCCCAAACAGACTCTTTAAAAGAGAATCACTACAATACCATGGTCACGCCTAAAAATTTTTTTCAACAATTTCTGAAGATCATCTAATATCTCATCAGTGGTTAATCGTCCTTGGCTGTCCCATAAATGCCTTTTTAATTTGATTTGCTTGAATTGGGATCTGCAAGGTCCACACATTATATATCCTTTTCCCCAGCAATTTATTAAGACAATTTCCAAATGTCCAGCGAAAGTGGAGGAATTTTACCGTGGGCTCTGGCACAATCCCCCAGACTCCATCACTAACCCGTTACCGTGCTTTGTCACACGCCTACCCATCTGCCTGCCTCCCTCCAGTTGATAACACTTTTTTTAAGTCTTTTAAAATCTAAATACTATCCCCTCTCCCCTGTTTTTGCCTTGCCATTTATTTGCTGATGAAACTGTTTCATTTGTCCTGTGAATTTCTCATTTGAGGATTAAATGAGCTAATATGTACATTGTGCTCAGACTAGACCAGGTACCTAAGTAATAGTCATTACGATTTGCTTTTTAATTTATTTTTATTATTATATTTTAATTTTTAGAGGGGGAGGCCAAGGGAGGGAGAGAGAGAATCCCAAGCAGGCTCCACGCTCAGGGTTAGAGCCTGATGCAGGGCTTGAGCCCGTGACCCTGGGATCACGACCCCAGCCGAAATCAAGAGTTGGATGCTCGACCAACGGAGCCACCCAGGCACCCCATGGTTTTTATACTTAGTGTATCTTTTTATTTTTCCAAGTGAAAATGTATCATTTTTGTAAAAAGGAAAGTAATGGGTTTCAAGATGTTCTTGGACTGTGAGAACTTGTCACAGTGCCACTGGTTTGTGGCCACACAGTGTGCTCACCTTGATGCTGGGCCGGCCCATCCTTCAGGCCCCCAGGAAGGACCCCGTGGGCAGTGGGAGGTGGCACAACGGTGGGGCCGGTGGTGGGGACCAGCGCCAGAGGGGCTCAGCGGCAACGGGGGAGGGCAGGCACCAGGATGGGCTCCTTCCCTGGGGCTGAGGGATGCCATACGAGGAGAGAGGCCCCGAAGACAGGGAGGTGTGGGAAGCTGTAGAAATCCCAGGAGAGGGTGAAAACAAAGGCATGCGAGAGGGACCACACAGCCTGCTTTTCAGGGGCTGGGGCAGGTAGAACAAGAAGAAGGAGCCTCCGCGGGGATTTGACATCATAAACTCAGACGACAAGCAGACAGATGAGGAATGCTCTGTGTCCGTCAGCCGCTGGAGCGGAGAAGCGGGTCGGTGGGAGGGAGCTCTGCGGTGAGGGGTCAGGAGCTCTGAGCCTGGTTTTATCCACCTGTCTGGGCTTGGGTAAGGCTCCTTCCCTTCTCTGAACCCCAGTCTCCCCGACCTGCAATCTTAGGTAGGTCTCCACGGCAGATGGGTGATGTCTGTCATGGCCAGAGAAATGGGCAGGGCCAGCCAGCTTTCCCACCCTGAACCCAGATCCAGGGCTTCTGAAATGCAACAAATCCTCAGGGTAGATTTGGCTAGTTAACCTCTCAAAATCTGCTTAAGATTTTTAGCCGCCCCACCAAAACGGGGGGGGGGGGGGGGAAGATAAATACAGAAATAACCCCTTTACCTGAATGAGTGGCTCAGGACACAGCCACCTGTCATTGTGAAGCTACGTGGTCAGAGGTTGCACCGGCCAGCTTTGATCTTGGGGGTCATTGTTGTCCATGCCGAATGAGGTTCATGAGCCCCTTGTGTGCTGTTCAGGTTTAATGCCTCTAAAACTGCCTAAGTGCTTCACCAGAGTTGAGTCATGCCCCACCCGGGCCACCCGGAGGGGCTCCCTCTGAACACCCTGGTGTGCACTCGAGGACAGTAGGGCAGACCTGGGTGTCCCCGCCTGTCCCAGAGGAAACAGGAAGAGCCACGCCCTCCGGGGCTGGGCAGTGAGGTGTGTTGTGGGGCGAACTAGCTGGGGGTGGGGGCATCCCTGCAAAGTCCTAACCCCCCTGACCTCCGACTGGGTCTGGGTTTGGAAATAGCGCTGTCACAAATGTAGTAAGTTACGATGAGGTCATACTGGAGCAGGGCGGGCCCTGAATCCAATATGACTGTGTCCTTATAAAAAAAGGAATTTTGGACACAGGCACGCACGGGGAGAACGCCTTGAACGTGAAGGCAGGGATGGGGGGGGGGGGATGCGCTCACAAGCCAGGGAACACGAGAGACTGCCAGCAAGCCACGGGAAGCTGCGTGAACGCGGCTCCTTTCCTTAGACCTCAGAGGGCACCTGCTGACACCTTGATTTTGGGCTTCAAGCCTCCAGAGCTGGAGAGGATACATTTCTGTTGTCCAAGCTGCCCAGTTTGTGGGGCTTTGTCACGGCAGCCCCATGAGACTGACCCAGGTGCTGACGGACCAGGGTCCTGGCTTGGCGCCTTCTCTGGGAGACTTCTGGCAAGCTGCTTTCCTTCTTGAGCCCGGGGCCTGGAACCTGAGGCTCAGGGGGGCCCGGCTGGATAAAGGGTAGCCAGATCATCAGATTCTTTACGTGGACGTTTGGGAGTGGGAAACCGGGAGGCCCTGGGGGACTGGGGTGAGGTGGCCTTTTGGGGCCCCGTGCCAGGCACACAGGCAGGGGGCACTGGAACAGATTCCCACAGAGATGAGGGAGAAAGAGGGGAGACAGGAGGTTCTGTGCAGACCCTGCCGTGACTCCCGTCCCTCCCAAGGCCTGGCTGTTCATCGTCGGCTGGGTTCTCACGTGTACATTCTTTCCACAAACCCCCTTTCCCTGTGGTGTCACAGGGACGGCATTGGCACTGATCTCTTTGCCTGTTTTCGGAAGCGTTTTGAAAACCGTGAAGTGGGGTACACGTTTTCTCAGCTGTGCGTAGGTACAGGGTAGGGCATAAAGAAGCGGCCGACCCCGTCCCCGGTGTTCCAGGCCAGGGAGGTGTCACAGGGCTGCACAGAGAGGCAACAGCAATGCTACCCATGCCTGTCCCCCAACTCTAACTCAGAACGGGACAGAGAGAAAGAGAAAGCCAGTGAAGTCCCAGTGTTTTCCATTGTCGACCGTTAAATGCTTTTGTGAAATGTCAGATATTACATCCTTCTCCTTCCTCATCTTCTGTTTTTTCTCATTTTGAGAGACTTGGGCTAACAGAGGAGTTGGAAAAAGCACGATTGGGGCTAAAATGGAAAACAGCACGAGCAGGTAAGAGAGTGGGTCTGGTACCAGATTGGCCGAGTGCAGGCGTGACCTTGGGCCAGTTGCTTAACCTCTCCGTACCTCGGTGTCCTCATCTGTGCAATGCACAAAATAAACCTCATTGCACTTTTGTGAGGATTAAGGAGCCAACCTATGCAAAGCGCTTAGCCCGGCGGCTGGCGCACGGTAAGCCCTACATGGTTATTTGCTATGATTATTAATAAAGAAATGCATGAGGTTGGGGAACACAGCGAAATAAGTGGATGTCACTTGCAATCAGACATTTCTGGCGGGCGGGGGGGGGGGTGCTGCCTGGCTCACATTGACCTACCTGTATGACCATCCCTCTCACCTTCGGGGACTGGTCGCCGGCAACCACATTTGTACAACTTGGTTCCAACACCGGCTGGGGTGGGCATCTGGCCCAAGCTGAGCTAACCAAGTCCTTCCCTTGGAACCGGGCCAAAGAGCTCCTAGTTTGATCCCAGATGGCCTCTCAAATGGCCACCTTCTGTCCTGCTGAAGTGACACAGTAGAGAAGGCCAGGGTGGGGGCAAGGATGACGTGGGGAAAAGCAGACGCACAAAGCAGAAAGAAGGCCCCGGGCCCTGGTTTCTGGTCTTTTCTGAGACCTGGCTACTTTTATGCCGTTGGGATTCCGTGAGACACCCTTGATTCTGTATAGCCCATTTGCACTCTTTTTGAAGCTACTCTGATTTCTGTGCTGGCGACACTTGGATGCTGCCTTTTTTTTTTTTTTTTAAGTTTATTTGTTTTGAGAGAGAGAGAGAGAGAGAGAGAGCTATCACGAGTGGGGGAGGGGCAGAGAGCGAGGGGAACAGAGAATCCAAAGTGGGCTCCATGCTCACAGCAGAGAGCCCTACGTGGAGTTTGCACTCGTGAACTGTGAGATCATGACCCAAGCCAAAGTCAGATGCTTAACCGACTGAGCCACGCAGGCGCCCCTGGGTGCCTGCCGCCTTCTCATTTCCCTGCTGGAGCTTCAAGAAAGCTCCACTCCTTTCCCTTTGGCCCAGGCAGGCTGGAATCAGTTTGGTGCTGTGATTGAAGGAAGAATATACCAGGGTAAGAAGCCATTTTTCTCTACCGTTCATCACGCACACCGACCTCTTCCCAAGCCTGGTTTGGAGCACTTTATACACATTCTCGCGTTAGCTCGATCCGGTATCGCTATTGGGTCTCTGTTTCTCAGATGAAGAGAGTGAGGGTCAGAGAGTTGACGAGATTGGGTTATCACCACTCAGCTAAGTAGGGTGGACAGCTGGGATCCAAATCCGAATTCTGTGCTGTCGCACTCCTTGCCATCGTCCCTGGAGCCCCTGGATGGCGTTCCCTTACTCTCCTGCTGTAGGGTCGGAGACAAACCCCTGGTCCTGCCTCAACTTCCTCATGTGCAAATGGGGTGACACCACCCCCCTTGCCCGTCTCTGTGTTGTCCGGAGGGCCCAGCGTGAAGGGGAACGAAGTGAGGTCACATTGAAATCGGTCGATTTAAGCAACTCACGGCAAAGGCCGGTGTGGGAGAGAGATGCAAAATCTGAAAAACACAGTGGTTTTTATTTGTGAAAAACATGATCCACGGCCTTCAGTCCTCCGCGTAGCCGTGCGTGGCTTCCGTTTCCCCGCGTCAACAGCGGCCTGGATTTGGGCTCTTCACAAAGTCCCTGTGAGTTTTTAAAGAACGGACGGCACTTATCTTCTTTTTAAAAAGTTAAATCAGCACATGCTTGTTGTAAAATGTTGGGGGAGGGAACATAAGGAAGAAAACACTTACCCGTGTTCTCTATCCATGTGATGGATGTATCAAGTCAACTACGAAAGAAACCGTGACAGACACGCCAGCGTGAATGAGTCTGAGAGACTGTCATGCTGAGCCACAGACGTCAGACCCAAAGGCGTATGTATCTTTTGATTCTATTTATACGAAGTTCAAGAAAGGGTAAAACTATCTATAGTGACAGAAGGCAGACCGGGGGCTGCCTGGGGCCGGAAGTGGGTGGCTGGGGTCAGCTGTCCAGGAGCAACAAAGAAACTCTTCTGGGGCTGTGGGAATGTTCTATGTTGCTATGTTGGTGGACATGGTGGTTACACGGGTGTGTACATTCATCAACACATATCACCCTGTTCGTTCGTTCATTTGTTGATTTTTAATGTTTTATTGACTGGTTTGCTTTATTTATTGTTATTTTTTTTTTTAATGCTTATTTTTGAGGGGCACCTGGGGGGGCTCAGTCGGTTGATCGTCCGACTTCAGCTCAGGTCACGAGCCCCCGGTCCGTGAGTTCGAGCCCCGCGTCGGGCTCTGTGCTGACAGCTTGGAGCCTGGAGGCTGCTTCTGATTCTGTGTCTCCCTCTCTCTCTGCCCCTCCCCTGCTTGCGCTCTGTCTCTGTATCAAAAATAAATGTTAAAAAAAAAAATTTCAATGCTTATTTTTGAGAGAGAGATTTGAGAGAGAGAGCGCGAGCAGGGGAGGGGCAGAGAGAGAGAGAGGGATGGAGGATCCAAAGCGGGCTCTGTACTGACAGCAGAGAGTCAGATGTGGAGCTTGAACTCACGAACCACGAGATCGTGACCTCAGTCAAAGTCGGATGCTTAACCCACCGTGCCACCCAGGCACCCCTCAACCTGTTCTTTGGAACTGGGCGTGTTTTATTTCACGTAAACTATACTTCAATAGCATTAAGAAGGGGGGAGAAGTGACCTATAGTCCCGTCACCCCAGAGATAACCGCTGTTAAAGCTCAGTTGTGTGCAGGTAACTCAATCTTAATCAAACAGCTGATTCTATGTTTGAAATATTTGTTCCAGATAAACACTTGGTCCTCTGCGATACTTTTCCTTAACCTCAGACTTATTTGGTGAATGCGAGGAAAGGAAGGGAGAGGACGGTATCTTGTGCTCTTTTGGTTCCCAGCTTTGCCCTCCGAAACCGGGGAGGTTTGGGGTGGGGGTGCATAATCGTTGAGCTACCCGGAATCACAGGCTGCTGAATAGGAAACCTGTTCCCCACCCCCCCGCCCCCGCCCATGAGCCTAGAAAATGAGCTGACTTCACATCAGCTCTGAAGAGGGAGGAGGTTGTTCCCCCACTTCACGATGAAAACGTGACTCCTCTCCTCACAGCAGGACAAAAAGCACATTTTATTATTTGATCAGTATGTTAAACGCCATCGGGACAGGATGTGTACTCCATTATGTTGGTGTCTCATGCCTGTTAAAAATGAGGTTCGGGAACGCTCTCCTGGCTAATACAATTTTGAGACAGAGTTTTCACAGTAAGCTTCGGGAGAGTGGCCCCAAAGCGCCACGGATAGGTATGGAATTGGGACCACTCAAGACCAGTTTCGTTGCCCTCTTTTGGTGTTCGGCATTTGATTACAGGCACGGCCTCATGCCATTAAATAGGCTCCAGAAACGCGAGTTAAAACAGCTTGCGACCTACTCCTTCCTGTGAGTCCCTGTGCTCCTTGACAGTCTGATAAAACCAGCTGTGTTTGCTCCAGCCCCCGGGAAGTGGCATCTGAGGAGGAACGTGCCATTGCATGAGTGTGGACAATATAATGGCCCCCGGACGGCCACCCGCAGGACGCCTGGGGAGCAGCGTGCACCAGCCGAGAGGGCGGGAAAACATCTCCCTGGAAACCGGGGGCTCTCGACTAGGGGCGAGGTAGCCTTCCAGGTGACGCGTGGCAGGGTCCGGGGACATTCTGGTCGTCACGGATTACGGACACTACCGGTGTCTGCGGGCAGAGGCCACGGCCGCTGCTAACACCTCACGGTGCACGCGACACGACAGCTGGCCGGCCGTGAAGAACTACCCAGCCCCAAATGTTGACAGCGGCCAGGGCTGGAAACCCTGCACGGACGCTGTATCGGGTCTGTATGCCAGTTTGTGGGCAAATGGGATCGGTCTGGGCAAGTTGTATAGACAGAGAGCTGGTGGTGATCAGGGCCGTGTAAACACGGGTTCTGACAGTAGCCATGTCAAATAGCTACCGCTCACTCACGGTTTCAAGGTGCCAACTCTGTGCCAGGCTGTGGCATGATCTCATTTCTATGACCTGGAAAAAGGTTCTGTTATGACCCCACTCTATAGTAAATCGACGAGATACATACAGCCGGGAAAGGGAATGGCAAGGAATTTCTCTTCCTGGCATATATTTTTTTAAGAGGAGGTGGGGGAGCCTGGGTGGCTCAGTCGATTAAGCGTCTGACTCTGGCTCGGGTCATGATCTCACGGTTCGTGGGTTTGAGCCCCACGTCGGGCTCTGTGCTGACGGCTCGGAGCCTGGAGCCTGCTTCGGATTCTGGGTCTCCCTCTGCCCCTCCCCCCTCTCAAAAATAAACATTAAATTTTTTTTTAAAAAAATAAGGGGAGAGGGATGGTCAGAAGGGAGGGGTGTCTGGTTCCCACACTCAACTATGAGCTCTGTGAGGGCAGAATCTTGTGTGACCTGCGTTTCCAGCATAGAACGGAATCCTTGTCCCAAGTTTCAGTTACCCGCGGTCACCCCCTGTCCAGAAGCAGATGATTCTCGGCGGTAGCCTAACGCTCTGTCACAATGCTTACGCCATTCACCTCACTTCATCTTATCACGTAGGCATTTTATCAACTCCCATCATCACAGGGTGAGCACGATACAGTAAGAGACTTTGAGACAGAGAGACCACATTCACATAGCTTTATTTTTACCAAGTTTTTTTGTTTTTCTCGTAAATTTTTAATGTTTATTTATTTTTGAGAGACAGAGAGACAGAGTGCGAATGGGGCAGGGGCAGAGAGAGAGGGAGACACAGAGTCCGAAGCAGGCTCCAGGCTCAGAGCCATCAGCACAGAGCCCGACGCGGGCCTCGAACTCACCAACCGTGAGATCACGGCCTGAGCCGAAGTCGGACGCTTAACCGACGGAGCCACCCAGGTGCCCCTCACATAACTTTTATTACAGTCTATTGTTGTCATTGTTCTGGCTTATAATTTGTCATTGTTGTTAATCTCTTACAGGGCCTGATAAATTCAACTTTATCGTCGGTGTGTATATACAGGAAAAAACGGTCTCTATGGGGTTCGGTCCTACCCGTGGTCTCAGACATCCACTGGGGGTCTTGGAACGTATCCCCCGCGGATAAGGGAGAACCAGTTTGCCTAACAAAGTCCTTGGCGCCCAGGAGGTGCGAATAGACTGGTGTTTCACGGAACTGAATGAAACAACGAAGGAAGCAGGGAAAAGTGGCTTCGTCGTTAGAATGCTGGCAGTGATTTCCAGCCATTCGATAGGCACCGTGTACCCCTCTGGGCCAGGCCCTGGAGACACGGGCAGGCTGGAGCTATCCGATCCTGGCTCTTGAGAGCTGGTTGTTACTTCTTCAGAAATTTTTCGAGGCGACTGTCAAACAGCCAGCGAGCACGCTTCAATTATATAAAATTACAATTAAAGTATAGTTTTAAAAAGGTTAATCAAACGTATCGCTTCCTAATTTTTCGACTGCATTTCATGAGGACCTCGGTTCTGAAGGTTAGATGTCTTGCAGTGGTCACCAGACTTTTTCTGTGAAAGGGCCCGATGGGCAGTATTTTACGCTTTGCCAGCCCCGGGCCGAATCTGGCCCCTAAGCCGTTTTTGCTGGTGTGGCCCCTGGCATGTCGTATCCGTAGGTGGACATACCCTCTAGCGGGATGCGTCATCTTCCAACTCCTTGTTCAGTGATGCACTCTGCTAGCTTGGAAACTGCTATGGTGGGGACAGTGACACCACGGAAGGTGTCAAATGCTCTAAATCAGGTTCTCTTCTTTCCAGGAGCTGGCCGTTAAACATTTACCAGTAAACCACCGGGCACAGCGATGGGCAAAAGTGGCATGAGCCCTGCCCTCTTGGAGGGTACAGTGTGTTGGGTCTGTTTGCCACTTCATGGTGGGGTGGGGCCAGAGGGGGGCCGGGTGAAGGCGGGTGAGGCTCCCCACTGCCGACCACCCTAAAAAAGACAACACCCAGCTGCAGGCTTGTCTGCCAGAAGGGGCAGGGCTGCTGGAAGCGGGTGCTGAGGTGAACCTCTCCTGGGGCTGGCCATCAGCCCCAAACTCTCCTCCCCCCACCAAGGACTTTGCCACTTTATCGCCTTCTTCTGTGGGCAGTCCGCTCTGTCTTTACCCCCCTAGCTCAAGGGGAGACTTCAGGTCCCTGGGCGCTGAGACATGAGCCCACGAGAGCGGTTTACTCCCTTTCCACGGCAACGCCCGCTCCTAGCACTGTGCTTGCCTGACACGGAGTGGGCTTTCCACCCGGGCGACCTAGGGGTGAACCCAGAGGGGGCTGAACTGAAGGGAGAGAGGCAGTTTCAGCGAGCAGGCTGAGAGCAGAAGGTTGTCCTTTGGGACTGGCTCAAACAAGGAGAGACTGCCAGCAGAGAAGGCAGGAAATGATAGGTTTGGCCCGTGACCTGTGGTGAGTAGACCGGCCTGTGGGAGCCCAAGCAGAGTGAAGGGTCTGTGAACTTCTGCAGCCTTTGTGCTGCTCTGTAAACCTCTCCCGTTCAATGCCGGGAGGGCGCACTCTCAGGGGCCTGGCTTGCTCTTTGTAGAGTCTGGGTCCTGATGGCATCCAGGGTGACTTGGGTGTGTGATCCATCCATGGAAACTAGACAGGACTGGGTCTCCTACAGGGACTGGGGGTGAGAGGAGGGTGCAGGGAGGGAGCTTCTGATGGAATCCGGTGGCCGGACTCATTCGGTATTAGGTCAGGAACCAGGGACAGTGGGAGGCAAAGAGCTCGGCATCTCACCCGCTGAGTACCAGCACGGCCCAGCGTACAGACCGGTCCTGTTGCCGGCACTTCCCTAAGCACCAGGGAATAGGTGGGTGTTGACTCTCAATTGATCAGTCGCTGCATTTTTGTTGAGCTCTGGCTGCGGGCAGGCACTCAGTTAGCTCGGTTGGCAGCCAGAACTCCTGGATTCGGCCGCCCTCTTACAAGCATCCCGGGGCTCCATGTCACTGACTCCAAATGCAAACCAACAAACAGTATTTAACGATGACATCAGTTGAATTCAACCCGTTTCCCCCGGGTACCCTCGCAGGAAAACACTACAAAGAAGGAGTGGGAAAAATGTGGAATTTCAGGTCAAGCGAAATTTTGGGTTCACATCTTGGCTGGATTCCCATAGTTGTCTGACCATCTCTGAGCCTTAACTTCCTCACCTTTAAGACGGGGATGATGATGATTCTTGCCTTCTGGGCTCACTGGGAGGAAGGAAGGAGAATAAACAGGAAAGCCCCAGCATAGTACCTGCGGCATTTGGTGTGCTGCTTATTTTTATCATAATATTCCGATTTAATTTTTACCAAAGCAGGAGCTGAGGATGTCTGGAATAGTCCTGGAAGAAATAAGGGATTCCTTGCACTCTGGTACATTCCACTGGAGTTTTGCACCCTTGACCAGGGAGAGGAGTGTCCATGGCGGTCACTGAAGTGGACAGCAGCTGCTCTGAGCTGTCCTACTCCGTGACTTCATGCTGGCCCCCATCACCTCCCTCCTGGGAACTCTCGACAGCCTCCGCACTGGTCTCCGTGTCTCCAGGCTGCTCCTTTGCTAACCCCGTCCATGTCATGCTGTGGCCGGTGACCTTATAAAGGTGACATCTATGAGCCACTCTCATGCGTAGTCCATGCGGTGGCTTTCCACTGCTCTCGGAGGAAAGTCTGGTCCCAGCACAGCCTGCTTGGCCCCTGCTCACCTCTTAGGCCTCTGCCCTGCAACCCTGGGATATTTTGCAGGCCTTGGCAAATGCATGCAGTTTCCCAGACAGCCCTAGTATTCTCCCCTCGCCTCTTTTCTCCGTGCCATCCCCTCTTCCAGGAGCACCGTTTCCCTTCTTTACCTGATTCCTGAAGACCTCGCGGAGTCAGGATGTGAACCCCAGGGCCACAGTCTGGCTGGATTAGGTGTCCCTCCTGTGTTCCCGCAGCCCAAGCACCGCGTGGTCATTGCCTTTACATTGTCCCAGGTTCTAAGCTCAGAGCCTGATGAGCTAAGTGAGCCTGGCATGTTACTCGGCCTCTCTGTACCCTCATCTGCCAGAGGGGATGGTGATGGCACCTATATTATAGGGTTGCTATGGGAAGGAACAGTTGTATGCATGCACAGCACTCAGCATACAGGAGGAGCTCAATAAAGGGTTGAACAACTGACCTCACCCCACCCCTTAATGGCCTGGGAGTCCTGGTCACAACCACGCCCTGAATCCACATGTGTACCACGTGGTGGGGGGTGGGGGTGGGCTTGACCCTTTCTTGCCCAATGATTTTCTCAAGGCCATAGTGAAGTTTAGAACTTGAAGAACAGAATTTGCCGGCAAAGTGTGAGAAATTGACTAATTCCCTGTTTTCTCACCTAACTGCCTCCTCCAGGGCCCAGGAGGAGAGAACAGCTCTGTCCCTCTCCTGACACATACCATATGCTGGGCCCCCCAGCCCTGCCACCCCCCCCCCCCCCCACCCCAGCCCTGGCCAGGCTCAGGGATAGGATCTTTCCAGGAGCTCGTCCATCGTGTCTGTTCTTGGGAAAGAGTGGGGAGGGGATAATCCCCATGACAGGGATGCTGTGGGCAAAGTGCCAGCATTCACGATGTAATTCAACACACACTCACATATTCACTACAGAGGTATCTTCACTTAACAAAAAAGGCAAAAAATCTGGGGGCTTAAATGGCATTAGCTGCAGAAGCGTGTGGCCGTGAGAAAGCCTGGCTGAGGAGCTGAGTCTGGGTGGCTGCATGTGCGCCCTTAATGGCAGAAAGGGGACGTTTTGCCTCAGAGTTAGAGTTCCTGAGCGACACTGTGCTTCATTCCACAGGGGTGCTTCCAATATGATTCCCTCCCAGCCTTGTGCTGGGCCTGCGGATACAGGGATGAACGGCCTGGCCTGAGCGCAGAGGCAAAGAAGCAGGCACTGCTGGGGCGCAGGCAGAAGACAGAGTGGCCCAGTAACTTGGGGAGGGACTTTGTTGTCTAGGTGCCTGGGAGGGGTCAGACTCGAGGGGCAGAAGGAGGGGGGCTGGGGAGTCTGTCCCCTCCCCCCAGACGGATTGAAGACCGGCAGACATGTGTAAAAGACCAGGGGGCTTGCAGAATCCGCCAGGCTGAGACAGGGCAGTGTGGGTTCATTATCCGGTTAACTGAGGGGCATTTTCAATTCGAGGAACCATCCTGTTCTACGACCCCATCTGGCCAGCCAGGTAGACAGCTTGAGCTGTGGAGGGGGTGTCAGAGGTCAAGCGGCCCAGCCCCGGCCCCTCCAGCCCGGCCCAGCCCAGCCCGGCCCAGCCCAGCCCAGCCCAACTCAGCCCAGCCCAGCCGCGGTCCCTGGGTTTGCACCTGGCCGCACCTCGGCCGCCCGCGTCGACACGTCCCGCGGCGGTGGCCGGTCCGATCGGGGTCGGCTGGGGCGGGTGGGGGCCGGCGGGCCGCGCCGCTCCGCACCGGCCTGGGCACCGGCGGGGGCGCGGCTGGGCGTGACGTCACGCGCCCCGCCCCCGCGGCCCCCGCCCACCCCCACGTTCCGGGCGGGGCCGGACCCGGGCCTGCCGGGGCTCGCCCGCCGCGGCCCCCTCCCCAGGGGCCGCCCCCTCCGGTCGGGCCGCGCCTCTGCCCCTCGCGTCCCCGCCCGGCGGCCGACTCCGCCTGCGAGAGGCCGAAGCCGCGGCGGCGGCCGCCGTTGCCGCCATTGACGTCAGAGGGGCGGGCACATGACCCCGCGGGGACCAATCGCGCGGGCGCCGAGCGGCTTCTGCAATCTCTCAACTGAGCCGGCCCCCGCGGCCCCCGCCGCACACTCGCCCGCGGACGGCCGCCCAGACACACGTACTGTACACACGAGCGGGCGGCGGGGCCGAGACACGCCCGCCCGCGCGGCCCCGCGCCCCCGCCGCTGCCCCGCGTCCCCGCCCGCCGCCCGCCGCCCGCCGCCGCGCCGCTCCGGCCGCCGCGAGCATGCACCCGACGAGCTAGGAGGAAGCGGAGCCGCGAGGAAGCGCCGAGCGCCGGCCGCCCGCCAGCCCGCCGCCCGCCCGCCGCCCGCCGGCCCCTCCCCTGCCGGGCGCCCCCCCAGCCCCACGCCCCCCCACCTTCCTGGGCGGTGGGGGGGGTGCGGGCCGCCGCTCGGGGGCCCCGCCGCCCCGGCAGCCCGGGACAGCCCCCTTTCCCCGCCCCCGGCCCCCGCCCCGGCCCGGCCGGCCATGGATCTGACCAGCAGCTCGGGCGGCGGCGGCGACCCCCGGCAGATCGAGGAGACCAAGCCGCTGCTGGGGGGCGACGTGCCGGCCCCCGAGGGCACGAAGATGGGCGCCGTGCCCTGCCGCCGGGCCCTTCTGCTGTGCAACGGGATGAGGTACAAACTGCTGCAGGAGGGCGACATCCAGGTCTGTGTCATCCGGCACCCGCGGACCTTTCTCAGCAAGATCCTCACCTCGAAATTCCTGAGGCGCTGGGAGCCGCACCACCTAACGCTGGCCGACAACAGCCTGGCGTCCGCCACGGTGAGTCGCTCTGCGCGGCGGCGGCGCGCCGGCACCCCCGCGCCTCGCCTCGGGGCCGGGAGGCGCCCCCTCCCGCCGCCGCCCCCTGCCCGCCGCTGCACCTGGAGCCCGGGGCCTGCGGGGCGCCGGGGGTGTCGGGCCGGCCCGGGGGGCGGGGAGGGCGGGGGGAGCCCGGTGGCCCCCCCCTCCCCCTTTGCTGGCCTGTGTTCGCGGCTGGCCGGTGCCCAGCGGGCGGGCTCGCGGAGACCCTCTGAATTCTGCACAGGATGTGGCCCACCCCATCCTGGGCGTCTGGGGACCTCCCGGATGGGACCGTGGGATAGACCCGGGCTGGGCCCCGGTGGTGGTGGGGGTTCCCTTTCTGAAAACCCGCGGCCCATCTGGATCTGCCCAGGAAGGGAAAACAAAACAACCAAAAAAAAAAAGAAAAAAAAAGAAAAAGAAAGAAAGAAAACCTAACAACCTCGAAACCCCAAAACCCAAAGAATTTGCACAAGCAGTGCCTCTCTGGGCTCTACTGTCTTTTTTCCTGCCCAGGCTGGTAGGCAAAACCGGGTGCTTCCTTTTCTGAAAAATCTCATTTGCACGTTGGGAGGTTGGAAGTGGAGGGGGAGGGGATAGGGGTCCCGGACTGCCTCCTCCCCACCAAGGGGAGGTCAAGTTCTAGAGTGAAAGCTGGCCTGTGGGGGCCCTGGTCTTGCATTGTCTGCGAAGTGTGTGTGTATACGTGTTCTTTGTTGCTGGCTTTATTTTGTTATTGTTATTGTTTTAAATATATGGCTAGGACTGGGTCAGCTGGATGAGAGGCAGGGAAGTCCTGGATCTGTTTCCGAAATCAAATCTGCAAGGTGGAGAAAGACATCGGTGGTGGTGGTGGGGTCGCAGGGGGTGGGGGCGGCAGGCAGGAGCCTGAACAGGATGCTTTGTGTTTTGAAACAAGGGCGGTTTAAAGCCCCAGCTCTGCTTGGGCCTGAGCCTTGCTGAGGGGATCCCGTCCTGTGTGGAGAGGTGGCAGGTCTTCCCCAGAATGCACACTCCCCCTGGGGCAGCCGCGATCCTGTTTACTAAGCACAGTGGGGGGAGGGGGGGGTGGCCGTGGTGGCTGTGGCGCTGGTGGCAAAATTCAATGCCTGCCCACACCTGTGCCAAGAAAACCCAGCCAGGAAACAGGGTGTCGCTTACATGGCATGTCACAAACGTGTAGCGTGTGTGGACATTTCCCCGGCATCCATGTTCCCTTGGCAGTGTGTCACAGGCCGTGACACATGCTCCAAGGAATGGGGAGGGGGAAAAGTTACCAGAAGAAGCCCTACTCCTCGAAACCACTCCCCCCTCCCGAAAGCCCTGAAGCACACCAGGACTCTTATTCTGAATTTTGGGTCCGACGTGCCTGGAACACCTATTTTTTTCTTTCCTGTGGGCAGGTTGGTGCAGTACCTGCAGAGACAGCTTCCTCACACAGGATCGCTGGTTGCCGTGAAGCGGTTCAGGCCCGGTTTCAGGCTCATGCATGTTCCCAAGCCCGTCCGGAGCCACAGGCCTCGGCATTTGGCTTTTCATTTGATGGAGGGAGAGCCTCAGAAAATTCCCCGGCACGCAGCCTCTCAGGTTCAAGGGAGGAACCCGTGCCCTCCAGTGGTTCCCTGCCTGGCACCAGGAGCCCCCAAATCTGGCTTCAGAATTTCCCCCTGCTTCAGGGGAGGCATTGTTGTTTTTCTACCACTCTTCAAAACGAAGGGGAGTTGGGGGTGTGGGGAGGAAGTGGTTGAGAGGCACAGTGACCCTCCGTGGGAGAGGCCAGGAGCGCGTGCTCAGCGGCTGCTGGCCATGGTCTGGGGGAAGTCAGCTTTGGAGGCGCTGGGCCGCCACCCCCCTTACTCTGATTGCTCAAGAGGTATGTAGCAGAGAGAGGAAGGGAACAAAGGCTGAGGCTGGGCACTGGTTTCTTAAGCAACCGGAGGCCCCGGCACCACCTTCCCCAGCACCACCTTCGCCAGCCGAGGTGGACGGTACCTTCGTAGCTTGGGCCTCTCTGGAGAGGAGCTGTGATTTTTCAGGACGGGGGACTGAGGACCGACCACAGAACAAGATTTGCCTGAGCAGAGCCCCACTCTGGCATTGGAAATGTGGAAGGAGGAACTATGAGCTGGCGTCTAATGGGCTGGCGAGTCCCCCTTCCTCCGCCTGCGGCCACCAAGCCCTCTGGGCAGAGGGTGTCCTTAAATTCTGCCATGGTGGGCTCCAGTGGGGTGTAGGGCTGTCCGTGCCGCGGCCTGTGAGCGTGGAGGGCGCCGCCGAGGGCAGGCCGGCTGTGGGGGCGGCCTCCAGGGTAGAGGTGGGGTTGCCACTGCACCAGGGACCTTGTCCCGCCATGAGACACCTATTTGGTGTCCGGGCCCTCGGGAAGCAAAGCAGCCCTTGAGGGGTTTCCCTGAGGCCTGGGCGTTATGTAATCTGTCTGCATTTTCTAGTGTGGCCCAAGCACGCTATTGAGAAATATTAGCCCAAATGAAACAAAGGTGAATTTGAGTGTAGTTCTCTACAGCAGCAAGCCCTGTGCAGCCCTGTGGCTCTGCAGAGTCCCCAGGCCCCGGCCCCCAGCTGCCGACAGGCCAAGTCTGTTCCCTATCAGGTCATATCCTTCCATGAAATGTACATCATCCGTATATTAAGCCGTCTGCACAGCCCAGCTCAGATCCATCTGGCAGTTATCTGGTTAATCGTGTGGGCTTCAGGAACAAGACTCAGAGTGATTGATCTGGATTCAAACCGATAAACAAACCAAATACACTGCTGCCCAAACGTCTTTGGAGTGTGTCTACACTGATCCAATTAAACTGGCTCGTCGTCAGAGATAAAGGCTTCCGGCACCACAGCTGCATCAAGCTAGGGTTGGAAGCACACGGGGGGCTCCCAGCCCGCCTGGTAGGCAGCTCCAGCCGGGTGCACCCCTCAGGCGGACCTGTCTTGATTCCCTGTCGGGGAGATGGGCTCGGCGTCACCCCCTGGCCCGGCTGTAAACTTTGCCTTCTGTGGGGTCAGGTTGGAGCTGGCCCCTGTGCCAGTCTCCCGGGCCAGTTACTGATTAAGTCCTTGTCGAGCCAGCGGTGTGCCTGACGCGGCCTGTGACAGCGCAAGGGCCTGATGCACTCTGCGCTCCAGACTTTGGATCCCCAACGCTCATAAACAAAGAAGGAAACGCAGAGGCGACCGCGACCTGGCTGACGTGTGAGGGGTGATTGGGATGTGTCCGCCCCCTCCCTGGGGTGCACATGGCCACACCTGGGGGCCTGCTCAGGCTGTGGCCTAGACGTGGTGCCTCATTCCCCTTTTGCACCCCTGGGCTTCTCACTCCCCCGGCCTCCTTGGGCCTTTCGTGGCTGCTGATCGTCGTGTGGGTTGTAGCCAACGGCCGGGAGTCCTGCCGAAGCAGCCGGGTCCACAAGACCAGAATCCATTTTGCTGTTCTCACGTGTGGGTTGAATCTGATCACCTGCTAGACGTGTTTGTCCGCTGGAAGAGGGCTTTTGTCTGTGGGCTTTGTTTCCTCTGCTCCGAAGAGGCACAAATAAGGCTGCCTACCTTTGCTCTCACCCGAGTTTATTACTGGCAGCACATGCCATCTCAGAGTGGGTCCGGTCTGGAAAGTCACCTATTCACTGGCCAAACACGATGGGGGTCGGAGCACAGGTGACGGTGGCCTTCTTTATTTTCAAGCCTTAATTTATCAGTGACTTTTTTTTTTTTTTTTTTAAACGTTCTCCACTCTGCTGCCCCCATTGAAATGTTTCTGGGAAACATTTGTCACTGAAAGGAAAAGAGAAGTCACCTGAATCCTTGTCGGTCTCTTTACTCTGGTGTTCTCTCTGCGGCAGCAACCTCCTGAACTCGGAATTTGTTAACCTAAGCACCTACTGGGTGTCTGGTGCTGAGTGGAGGGCTCATCCCCACGGTGTGGTTTCTGCCTGGGAATTGAAGTCCGTGTCCCCCAGGGTAGCCGCAGGTCCCGTGGGGACGTGTCTGCGTGTGTGTGCACACATGTGTTCATTGTTTCCATCTTTGTTCCTTGTCCCGCTCTTCTGTGCCCGTCCTTCCCGCCTTCCATTTGAGGTTTTCTGCGGCAGGGACTAAACACAGACAATTCTGTTTTTTTGGTGGCATTTGTCGTAAGATTTTGGAGTATATCAAGTTTGCTTCCCAGGTAACATGTCTGATTGGAGGGGTCCAGGGGCGGGGGCCAGAGACAGAAGAGGAGAAAAAAATCTAAATTCTCCATAAACAGCAAACTTCTTCTGTGTTTCCCGGGCTGTAATAAATAAATGCATTTCAAGGCGGGAACGGTTTTTCATGCTACCATTTGCCTGGTGCACCCAGGGGTGCTCTTTCCGGCCACGGGAAGAATCGTGCCGGTCCAGGTGGATGCTGTTAAATTACGTGTGGCTGGGCTTTGCTGTGGGGTCGGCGATGGCAACAGGCGTGTGCCACGGGCTTGGGCTCCACGGCCTACACGTGGGTTCTGCTTGGCATCGCCTGCTCCCGCCCCCACTGACTCGCCTGGCGGTGGGAGAGGGCATTTCTGGGGTACTGTGTCCGGTGAGGCTTCGGGGTTAGTCCTCAGGACCCGAGCTGTCTCGGGTTTCCTTCTGACTGCCAGCCTTGGGGCAACAGGGTGGCCAGCCAGGCTTGGCCCTACGTGGATGGTACCCTCTCGGTGTTCTGGTGGAATGGACATTTGAAGTGGTTCATTTATGCTTTCGATTAAAAGATTAAATGAGCTCTAGTGAGGCAGTGCGATAGGGCTTAGGGCATCCCCACCGTGGGACAGAACCAACCTGGGTCTTTTCACATGGAACTGGGGCCGAATTCTATTACGGTTTTCCGGCTGCGTGACTTAGCACGTTCCTTTCTCTTGGTGACCTTGCTTTGTCTCCATCTGGAGGGTGGTATGAACGTACCTGATTTGTAGGGTTGCTGTAAGGATTACAGATAATTCACAGTCGCACCTGGTAGGATGGCCACGCCAGGTAGGGATGTGACCAGGGGCTGGTCTTCCAATTCACGTTTTCTTAATCTCCCTGAGAGAGCTTCGTGAAATCCTGTGCACATGGAAAGGATTGTTGCGATTTGAAAGTGGGCAGTCTCCGGAGAAAAGTCTTCTGAGGTGAGCAGGGCATTTGGGAAAGTTAGGGGTAGTGAGCAGATCCGATGTGTACGAAGGCAACAACATTGGTGAAAGTAGTTTCAGAAAAACTCAGGAGCACAGTTTGGTTTCTTTAAAAAAAAAAAAAAAACCCAAAAACAATTCCCACAAAGCTCTTTTTCTTTTTTTAATTTTTTTTTTTACATTTATTTTTGAGAGAGAGAGTGAGACAAAGTCAGAGTGGGGGAGGGGCGGAGAGAGAGGGAGACACAGAATCCGAAGCAGGCATCAGGCTCCGAACTATCAGCACAGAGCCCAATGCGGGGCTCAAACCCCCAAACTGCGAGATCATGACCTGAGCCCAAGTCGGAGGCTTAACCGACTGAGCCACCTAGGTGCCCTGCTCCTTTTTTTTTTTTTATTTAATCGAAACAATAATGCTCCCATCAAATAAATTCAGATAGTACAAGGCATATCAGGAAAAATACAGCTTCTATCTTACTTCATGTCCCTGTGGCACCAGTTCTCCTCTTAGTAGGCAAGCCCTGTTACTGATTTCTTACAGATCCTTGCTGACCATTTGGCCATTTGCATACCATTCTGGGCCGTGATTGGTCATTGGACAGTGTATTTGGAAGATCATTCCAGATCTGTGTATACACAGCTGCCTTCCTCTTGTTCACTGCTGCGTAGTGCTCTGTTGCACAAGCGTCGCGTGAGGCTAGGCGACCGCCTCCCGTTGCTGGATGTTTAGGTTAGACCCAATCTTTTGCTGTTGGAAACAAGACACTTGCCATTTTTGTTCAGTGGAGTTTGTTCCCGCTTTGATAATTTGAATGTTTTTTGCTTCTTCGGTGGGTGTTAAAATATTCAGTCCCAGAATGCTTTGCGGGAAAGAGCTGCCCTTCCCTCAGAGAGGGGAAGGAAGGCAGTGTTGCCTGGGGTCATTGCTGCCTGCAGGCATGCTTCCATCTGGCTTACGGTCACCAGGTCACCACCGCAGGAGAGTCCGGCCCCCAGGGCCCCCACCGGGAGCTGAACACAGGTGAGCAGGGGGCTCTGAGCTGTCACGCTGACCTGTGCCCTGAGGACAAGAGTCAGCTTGGCCCTGGCTGGCTGTTTCCTGCTCCACCTGAGAGCATCGTTTTTTTTGTCCCCAGACTTCCTGCTTCCCCAGGATGGGAGCCAGGCCGCCCAGCCCCGTGGTAGAGAAAGGGAGGAAGTGAGAATGTCTCTTCCCCACTCCTGGCTCTGGTGACAAAGCACCCAGTGAGTTCAGCAGGGCGCCAAGGGAGGCGGTGCACATTCGAAAGGAAGCTTTGCTGACATCAGCAGAGCCGTAACCAAAGGGTGGTGAGGCGTGTGTGTGTGTGTGTGTGTGTGTGTGTGTGTGTGTGTGTGGTGTCCCTGTGTACTGAGGCAAAGGAGAAAACAGAAACATTTCTGGTGCAGAAATTGGTGCCTGTGTTCAGTAGACATTTCTTTATACCTGCCACATGCGAAGCCTTTGTATCCGCGTTGGGGTGTGTAGTGAGGTGCCTGGAGGAGACCAGCCAGACCCTGTGCGGTGGTCGCACAGGTGAGCTGGGATCCCCCCCTGCAACTTCCCAACTGGTGGCTGACCTTGGGCAGGTCACCTAACAGTCTGTATTTACCTATAAAATTCGGATTATGGGGATTTCCTTTCAGTGTCGATGTCCTTGAGGTTAAGTGAGGTAAGGCCTGGCAGTTTGTTCACGTGTTTATCCAACAGGTAAATATCGCTGCTCTAGGCACTTTAAAGAAAACAAGACCCTGCCTGCCTGGAGTCTGGCTGTCGGTGGGGTGGGCGAAGACAATAAACCACCAAGCAAGGAGATATAAAATCTGTGTGGTGGTGACAGGGGTCCTAGAGAAAACAGAGCAGCCAGGGAGGTGTGGCGTTTAGAGCTCGGGGACTGGCAGTCTTGCTGCTTTGCACATGGCAGTCAGGGAAGGGGTAAGAGCATTCCAGGCAGAGAGATTGGCAAGTGCAAAGGCCCTGAGGCTGGATAGTACTTAGAAAACACCTAGTAAGGTGGCTGGCGTTTAATAAATGCTGTACAGTTGTTATTACCCGCACCTCCTAGGAGCTGTTATCTATTAAAAGATACTTATGAACACCCAGAATCTGCTGGGTGTTGGGCATACAGAGAGCTCCCAGCCCCATGGAGCTTTCATTCTGGTGTCTCTTTGTGTGTATTTAAGCCTGGCTCCCTCTCAATAGATAGTGAATAGATTTGGAGCAGTGCTTTAAGAGACTCTTAAATCACAAAGCCCAGCAAAACGTCAAAACCAGCTGTCTTTGTCATACTGAGTTACAAGGGTCCTAGGACCCAGGACGTACTAATCATTGAATTTGCCTCTAGCATCTTGCTGGTGAGGATGGGGGTTAGTGGTGAAGAGAAGTATGTTGCCCAAAGACCCTTACGAATGACTCAGCACCAAGGCTGGGATTCACACCCAGAGCTCCTGCCTCCCAGCACCTTCCGGTGCCTTCCAGAACCTTCCAGTGCCTTCCATCTTCATTTTTCCTTGGACCTTCTGCTTTCAAGCCGTTATGAGAAATGATATGATTGAGAAAGCACATGAGCAGATTAGGCTGAGTAAACTCACTCTGGAGGCAAGCAGAAGAGCTGGACTCTCCAGCCCCTGGGCAGGTGGATGTCCAGGACTCAGGCAGGGTGGCAGATGTTTTCCTGGGGCCAGGCTGCCTGGGTGCAGCTCAGGTGGGGTCATCAGGAGAGGGAAGGTAACACCGGAACTTGTAGTCGCTTCCTGGGTGTCTTGAGTCCAGCCCAGGCTCTTAAAGGCCTGGAAAAGCTGCAGACAGGAGTGCACGATGTGGAGAAACCCAGGCCGGGCCCCTTCGCCCCTCGTTTGGCTCACTGTCCGGGTGAATGTGATCACCAGCATGCGCCAGTGAGAGGCTCAGCCATCCGTGTGGACAGCGCCGGGCGTCAGTCGGGCTGGGCTGACAGCCGAACAACTTGCCCCCAGATCTGGGTGGCTTCACGCAACGTGGCTTACTTCTTACTCTCACCAGTCCAGTGGGGATTCTGCCCTACTGGACGTGGACCACGTGGGCACCTGGCTTCTCCATATTGTGTCACTGGCCATCCTCTCCCTTCACCTCCCCCCAGGGCCTCACTGAGTGGGAGATGGGGAGAGGGAGAGAATGCCAGGCAGTGCCATTGGTAGGTCGGGTCGCTGTGTTGGCCACAGCTCTGTCATGTGACAGCCCCTGAGCTCACGGGGGCCGGGCACTGGAGAAAGGAGGACCCCCACCAGGATTGCAGGTCACGCAGAGGCTTTCAGGGTACCGGCTGCAGAGCCGCTTCCCTGGAAAGGAAGTTCAGCACCATGAGCTCTTCCGGCTCCTGGGTTTGAGCTTAGTGGCAGGTCAGGAAGGTTGCAGTCTTCTCTCTGGTGGGGAATGAGATAGAAGCAAACCTACTGCAGGGAATGGAGCGATGCATTCATGATTACGATGACGTTTATTGTCTCCCTACTGTGGGCAAAGAGGTTGAGTTGAGAGGCAAAGGCAGGTCTGCCCTCACGCGTTGGGTATGCGTGTCCGTGAATACGTGTCTATCCGTTGGATATACGTAAAATTATTTCAGGCTCTTGCAGAAACATCTTAGTTAAGAATCAGCGGGCATATCGATTTAGCGTTTGCCGGTGTTCGGCAGACATTCCTTCGTGAATTTGTCAAGTGAGTTCAGGGAACTGGTGTTGGAAAGCGAATGCCAAGTATTTGTAAAGAGTAAGCACCAGGTACTAAGTTTGCGAGCTGAGTACCCGACACGGTGTGTGCACATGGGGCTTCCCGGGTCCTCCGTTTGCCAACGGGTGCTCCCTGGTAATGTGCTCCCAAAGTGAGTGCTCCCTGGTACTGTGCCTGCAGGGTCAGACATCATCTTTGCCCCGTAAGCCTCCCTCAGATCGGGGTACGGTAGAAACTGTGATGTAGTGTCGAACGCAGCACATTTCCTCAGGGGGTTTATGCCTTGTCCTGCTGTTTGGAGGGAGGAAGAAGAGCTCGTGGTTTCAGGAAGGACTTTGTAGGAGAGACACATCTAGATAGATAGGCCCAGGATTGGGACTGGCAGTGATGGAGAGGGGGGCCAGGGCTGGGAAGGGGCAGAGGGAGAAGAAAGCCAGGAGAGAGGGGCCGGAGCCGCCGGGGCACATTCTGGGCGGTCTGGGCCATTCTCCCTGAGTGGTGGGCACCACAGAAGAGTGCAGGAGATGAAGGTGGAGGCGGGACCACTTCCCAGAGTGGGGGCCGCCGGCGGGGGCCAGGAGTCGGGGTGAAGTTGGTGCTGGGTTCCCCAGCGCTCGTTCAGGCCAAGAAGGCCCTGGTCGCGATGCAGAGAGACGAGGCACCAGCTGCCAGGTGGGCGCCTAGGATCCATCCCCCCAGGTGGAAGCTTCAGGATTGCGGGGATCTGAGTCACCAGGGCCAGGGGTCCGTCACAGCGGGGACCATGGTGGCAGCCGCTCTTGAGCGTTCTTTTGCCAGGTGGTTACATCCGTGATCCCCGTAACAGCCCGGCGACATACTGTTCCTCTCTCCGGTTTATAGGTGGGGACGCTGGGGCCCGGCGTGTCGGCAGACATTCTTTGCCTGAATGGATGGATGAGTGAGTGAAGAAATGAGCCAGTGAGCCTGCCGCCAGTTGTGGGCAGGGCCCTCCCGTGGAGAGGGAGGGGAGAGAGAAGAGATGTGTTCGGACCTCCCGCTCTCATGCCATGCCTGCGCCGCTCTCTCCTCCAGGGCCGCCCAGGCTAAACGAGACGGCGCGTGCAGCGGACCCGTTTGGCATGCGGCGTGCACGGCTGGCCTCAGGGGTGGACACAGGCTCGAGGGTTCCTGGCCTGTTGCCTTGCCCGTGAGGCTGCAGGGCTCAGCCCGCCGGCCTGGAGCTCCTGATGGGCTCCCATCAGAGGCCTTTGGTACTTTCCAAACCCTCGACCTGTAACTTCCCCTGTCAGCTTTGGCTCCCAAGGCTCCCCTTCTGGAACCTTCCTTCCTGGAAGGAAGTGGGGGGGGGGGGTGGGGAAAATGAAAGTGCTTGAACTGTCCCAGTGTTCTGGTGGCTCCCGGGCTTGGGGAGCCCAGCAGGGTCAGCCTGTGGCACCAGACGGATCAGGACAGGGTGGGGGGACTGCAGGACAGCAGCGATCATTTCCTCCCACATGCTGAGTCCCTTCGATGTGTTTGTGCGTTTATCCTCACTCCAGCCCCTGGGGTTCCAGTTTATAGATGGAAATGGAGGCCCTGTGAGTTTCAGGTTGTACATCTGGAACCCAGATGGCCTGGATCCAGAGCCGAAGACCCTCTCCTCCTGCTATGATGCCTCCTTGCTGGGCAGTGGGGACTCACTGTCAGCAAGGCAGTGATAACAACAGTCGGTGCTTATTCAGTGCTTATGTTCTGAGCCCTTTGTGTACGGGAGCTTATTTAGTCCTCACGATGTCCCCAGGAGGTGTTGCTATTATTGTCCCCATTTTCCAGAGGAGCAGACTGAGGCCCAGAAAGATGAGATCGCTACTTACCCAGCTAGTAATGGTGGAGCTGGGGTTTGAACCCAGGCCGTGTGGTTCCAGGGCGTGACTGCGCGTGTCCCGTGAGCAGGGCTCGAGAGCAGAGGGTCAGAGAGACCCAAAATGGCCAGGCTGGCTCCATTCTCGGAGGCCCTGGAGGGCCTTGCAGAAGTGGGGAAGTTGTGTGTGGACAAAGCACATTGTGTCACCCTGGGGGTGGGGGAGGGGGGTTTCAGCCCTCTCCCTGTGGACCTGTCTCTAGAAGGGCCGTGGCGGACTTTTGCTTCTTACCTGCCCTGTGTTCATCTGGGGATAGTGGACTCAGCCTCTCAGCGCCTCGCCTTCCTCGCCTGACATGGCCTGGCCTCGAGGAGCTGCCCGTCAGAGCTGGCTGTGACGACCTGCCTACGGCGATCGTGAAGTCCAGGGTCCACTGGGAGCGCATGCCCTGCCCTGCCCTGCCCTGCCCGCCTTCCGGCTCGACTACCCTGCGCCTTGGTGCTCTGGCACAGCACCTCCTCCCCTCTGCCTCGGTGGTGGCCACCAGCCCCTGGAGTCTTTTCTGACCCCAGTTGCAGTGAGGGCTCGCTCTTCCACAGCCGGCTGCCATTTGCTTCTTTGCCTATCAGTCTTCTCTACTGGCTCTTCACCTCTGCCCTTGTGAAGTGCAACAAAAATAATCACACAGGGATGATCTTATAAAATAAGCAAAAAATTCTCCTATGATCCCAACCTCCCAGAAGTCATGCATATGAACGTTTTGGGGTGCAGCCATCTTTGCTTTTTCTAGATGAGTGCGTATGTTACCTGTGGGATCCTTTGCACAGCGAGCAGGGGATTAGGTCTTATTCATAAACACTAAGCCATTTTCATACATTATCTCAACGGTGTTTCCTCTTCGTCCCTATGAATGTTGGGGCCTGTATCATTCTTTGTGGTGGGGGCCATCCTGAGCATTGTAGGATGCACAGCATCTCTGGTCTCAGCCCGCTAGATGCTCCCCACAGTTCTGATGGCCCCAAATGCCCGCCTACATTGCCCCGTGTCTCCTGGGTGAGACCCCGGGGTAGCTCATTTAACATCCCATCTACCCCTGCGAGCTTCTGTGTGACAGAGTGGACCCTGGCTGTGGGCTGGCCTGTGGCAGAACTGTGAGCCTGTGTTCGTGCCCCAGTCCCCTTGCTTCTTCAGAACCTGCCACGGAGATGGTGAGGAAGAACTTTGTGGGGGCTGCAGGCGCCCAGATGCCTGGCCAAGTGGCGGGGCTCTCCCGCAGGGCCTCTGGAAGGAAATCCCGCTGGCCCGAGCTTAGCAAGCTCCCCACACCTTTGATCCCAGGATCGCCCCCCTGCTGTGCCTGCCTGAATGACTCAGGACTTCAGAGATCTGGGTTGTTGAAAGGAGAATTGCCTCACGCCAATAAAAGAAAGAGAAATTAGCGTTAGAAAGTTTTGGTGTGAGGAAAATGACTTTGAAGCAACCTTTGTGAAGTAAAGTGTTTTTGGGGGGCAGGGGTGTGGAGAGGAGAGGGAGTGGGCTGGTGGGTGAGCCACCGGCCTGGTGTCTCTTCCAAGAAGGCCTTCATTTGCTTGACTCAAGCCCCACCCAAGGCCATGCATTGTGTACCCTTGCTTTTTGGATCTAGTTGAACCACGGCACCAGAAAAGGTATAAAAGGGATGTTTCTGGAGTATGTCTGGGTCCTGTCAGCAGGTGACCTTCAGGAGCCAGGGGCTTAGGTTAGAGAGCATTGCCAAGAGCAGAGGTCTTGGGGCCCTTCTAATGCCCCGGTGGTCAGCAGGGTCCCCTCTGGGCCAGGAGAGCCAAGCCCTGGCTGGATCTCAGACCCCACCCGGCCGCCGCAGGCCCTTCTCAGCTTTGTGGGCAGCTCTGCTTGAAGGAGTCTGTGTTGAGGATTGGGGGGTGCCACCCACTTTGAAACCCGTGGTGGAGGTGGAGACGCCAAAGACAGCCCCCCCCCCGCCAGGTCAGTCCGTTCCTAACAGGCGCCCTCATCGTCGTCAGGCAGTGTGGTTACAAGCGCTGGCCAGTGTGGTTGGATCCAGACACTTGATATTAGGCCATGTGACCAGTGGTGGTGTGACCCAGTTCTCAGTTTCTGCATCTGCAAGGTGGGGACAACGGTAGCCACCTCCCAGGCTATCCTGAGGGTAAGGGAGATAGTACACGGAGGGCTCAGAAGAGTGCCAGCGTGTAGCGAGTACTCGGTAAATGCCCGCTCCCTCGTCACCACTGGCTTTCTCGTGGCCGCGGCTTCCACCTGCCTGCGTTCCTGTTCCTGCTCAGCTATCGACTTCTTGAAGGCAGGGTCCTTTCGATCCAGGGACATGTGATGTCAGTGCAGGTGTTTGGCTGAATGTGGTTGCTCAGCGGGGCGTCTGGGGCCCCAGTGCCACGGGCTGTGAAGGGACAGAAAAGCATCTCAAGTTTTCTTGGAAACCCTGGCCCTGGCTGGGGACTTTGGACCTGTCCTGGAGAACCTCAGGGTTTGCCCCTGATCCTGTCCTGAGACCTCAGTCACCAGGACCTGGAATGGACCCTCAGCCCTGGCCCTAGCACCAGCCACCACGTCCCCGACTCAAGGGAGCTAGAGGCGTGCAGCTGGGAGGATTGAGGCATTGTTGGTGGTTTTCACCTTAGCTTTCTCCAGCCGTGCTTGGCAAATAAGATTTCGATCTTGGAAAATATGATTTAAAAACAGAATTGAAAGTCGCTTTTGTTTCCTCAACGATATTGCCCCTGACACATGCCCAGGGCCTGCCTGGTGGAGTCGGCTGTGAGCATGTCCGTGGGAGATCCCACACAGCCCTGCCCCAGGCACACCTGTGTGGATGCCCGGCCTCTGCCCCCTGCCCCCTTCCTGAGCCTTCTCTCTGCTCTCCACTTAGGTCTGTGATGACAGAGCTCACGGAACCCCCTTTCTTTTGTGGTAGCTTGCTGTGTCCTCTTGGCCTTACTTTTGGGGTGACCTTGCCGCCAGGGGAGGGGGCTTCTTCTCGGAGCCCTGCTGTGCCTCTGTTTGAATGTGGAGTAGTAAATGTGTACACAAGTGGGTCCCCGGAGCTTGAGTCTTGAGCGTGTTCCACCCTGATGTCCCCGTCCCAGACGGGAGGGGGGGTCCCCGTCCTTCCTGTTGGATGAGGTCTTGGAGCTCTGAGGCCCCCTGGGCCGCCCTGAGGAGCCTTCTAGGGAATGGGTCCTGGGCCCCTTGAGATCCCAGGATAACACTCTGTCTCTTCTTCGCCTTTCTCTGGGCCCAGGGCCTGGCCCTGTGGGTTCTGTGCCCTTGGCCTCCAGGGGGGGTTTGGCCAGTGGGGACCCCGGAGGCGATGGAGGGCAGTGGCTTCAATTTAAGGTTGCTGTGGGCGGGCAGGGTCGCTCAATCACAGCTCCTGTCCTGTCACCCCCCACTCAGGCCCAGGGGTGGGAACATGTGGTCGCAGTGGGGGTGACCAACTGGCCCGGCTTGCCAGAAGCTGTCCCAGGAAAGTTGTGTTGGCACTTGAGTCCTACGTCCCAGGAAACCCCGCGGTCCAGGCAGACCCGGGACAGCTGGTCACCCGAGGGAGAAAAAACCCTCTCTCGTGCTTTCCCCTGTGCTCTGCCCACACCTTGGTATGTTGTCCTTTTGTGAACGGTTTCTCCAAATTATACCATTTTGTGTCTGCCATCTGTTTCTTCGCAGGGCCCCGGCTACACACCAGGAGCTTCAGGAGGATGGACTGGTTTTCAGAGCCCTCGCCTTTGAGAGCTCACAGTAACCAAATGGGCCATGCTCTGAACATGGGGAAATGCAATTTGTCTCTTGGGCACGGACTCTTGTCTGAAAATACGCTGCCTTCAAAGAACAGTGACGTTCATGACGGTGGCGGTGGCCCCTTATTTGCCTAGTTGGCTGTGGGCTGGTTGTGCGTTGAGGCACCCCCGTGTTGAATCACCGTGACAGTCCTGTGAGGACCTTCCGGGATGAGGAGGCCGAGGCTGAGTGAGGTGAAGTCCTTTGCCCAGGGCTCAGGTCAGGCCAGGGTATGAACCCCAGTGGAGCCATGTGCGAGGCTGCTGTGCTTACTGATTGCTTAGGTGTTTTACAACCAGGCCCAGCCAGACCAAACCCACACTTGTGCTGCTGCGGGCTTGGACGGGGCGTCTTACTGGGTGTGCAGGCACCAGATCCGATGTTTTCCACTTCCTCCCCTGTGGCAGGGCTGTGTGCACAAAGCATGCACAACTGGCTGGTCGGCCACTTTGGGCTCTGCTGGATTCAGCTGTGGCCAGTGTTGGAAAATGTTGGTCTGTTCTTTCCTTTTCCATCACCTCCCCCCCCCCCCCCATTAAAATTTTTATAATTAGAATCAGAGGCAGAGAGAACCTGCAGGCCACCTAGTTCTGGGATGGCAAATAAATTCCTGTCCCCTGGTAGACATTGCTAATCAATCCTGACATAATCAATCCTTCCCGGTGAGCCCAGACAGCCACTGCTGATCAGTTGTTGTTGGCATGCAGCCCGTCTCCCCCCGTGTGGATTGGGAACCTGAGACCTAGGGACGGAAAATGACCCACAAGGGAGCCACCGGGATTGTGGAGTCTGCTCCGCACCAGGGGGCTCTCTGTTGAGAAGTGACTCTGACGACTAAACAAGGTGTGGTGTAGGAGGAAGGACCTGGGTTTTGCACAGCAGTGCGTGGATCTGGGTCTGCATCCCGGTTCTGCCTCTTTCTGGTTGGAACTTTGCGTAAGTCACATGACTTCCCTGAGCCTGGTCTGTGGAACTGGAAGTTACAATCCCTGCATCCCAAGGTTGTGAGAAATAAATGGCGTGGAATGTTCCTTCGGCTCATGCAGATACTGACGGGGGACCTAGTGTGTGCGGGGCACTGCTCAGGCATGGCGTGTGGCAGTCTGCCGCGTGGACAACGCTCCACCCCGCGGCCGCTCGGCTGCCTTAGAAAGACGAGGCCTGATTTAAGTGATGCTGGTTTCCTTCCCCTTTCCTTTTTGGAGATCTGTGAAATTTGTATTGCTGTTATTAATTTTTACCAGCTCCTCTGTCACATCCTCTTAAATTTTGGCCTGTTTGTCCTCTGCAGGACTTGCTTTGGAGAGTGACTTGTTTTTTCTTTCATGCCTGGTCTCGTTTCTGTTCTCATGTTGGAGTGGATAGTGAGTTCAGAGGCAACTGAAATGACGGAGTCTTCCCTACTGAATGAATGTGTCCAAGGACACTGGTCCTTGGACTTCTTTGGGCAACACACTCCTTTGGAAAATTCGATGAAAGCTAGGCACTCCTCTGGGATAGTGGTAAGACGACAGTCTCATGGGATTTAGCATCTGTCATATAGGCTTTCTTAGGGGTTCCTTCCTGGACCTGCCGCCCCTCCCCCCTCCCTCCCCCCACCCCAGGTTATAAACTGGTCTGGGAGGTCTGTGGCATGTCCCTAGCAAGAAATGGAAATTTGTCCAGAAGTTAACATGTAAATGATAAAAAAAAAAGAAAGTTTCATCCTTTGGCTGGGGAAGTGGGCTTGTCCACACAGCATTTTCTGTGCTTGTAGAGCTGTGTTTAGTCTTCTTGGTTATGGTGAACTATTTTTTCTTTTATCCTAGTCTGGAGTTTCAAGGTTGGTGCTTCTTGCCCCTAAAATGTTTATTTTCAGATTTAGAACAGTTCTTTACTCTTCGATAAGGCCGAGCACATCGCTGAAGCCACGCCGTGGTCAGCACAGAGGGATTCCGCTGGCATCGCACGTGTGGCTCGGTGCTCAGCCCCGTTTGGCACACAGAGTGACCTCGGGCTGCCTCACCTCTCTGACCTGTAAAGCTAGGGGACAGACTGGCCACAAAGCCCCTGTGGTTAAGGATTAAAGAACAGTAAGCATACAAAATAGGCGCAGAGAGTGTCCAAGTAGGCCATGGTGGATTTTGTATTTGATCGCCTTGAACTTGACTCAGAAGTGTGGATCCTCTGTGCTGTGAAGGGCTGGTGTTTTTATTGAGCGAGTTATGGAGGCCGCCTGGCAAACTGAGCTGAAGTGAGCCTGGTCTCTTTGCAAGGGGCTGGAGGCACACGGCTCTCAGAGAATGGCAAAGAGGCTGGCTGGCATGGTTCAGAGAAACGAAGGGTCTTTCTTGGTTGGTAGTGTGGAAAAAGACCCCAATACACGAGTTCCCTCATGGTCTTTGACTCTTCCGACGTGAGCCGGGCACCCGTCTTTAGCCGCGTCCTGGGGTGAAACGTGGTTTAAGTGGCGAGAGAGAGAGTGTTCCATGGGGCCATTTCAAATGCAGGCACGGAATTCTGCCGGGATGATTTCTTTGCCACTGAATTTTGCATTTGCATGTTCTTAAGCCAAGAAAAGGAATTGAACTTTCCCTTTTGTTTGCTTCATTACTCCCACCACATTTGGCAGTTTGGCGGGATGCGGTTGTGTTTTTTTATGACTCTCAAATTCTTTTTTAAAAGTGTGCTGTGTGCACGGAGGAAGATTTTGCAGGGCGATCTGAGCCAGCTCTCCGTCCAGCTGGGTACAGGTTGCCATGGGCGAGGCTGGGCAAAATAGTGGAATCCACCGTTCCTTGAGCACCTGTTGGGTATTGGGTGCTGGTGCGTCTCGTCCTCGCAGCCGTGCCCTGGGGTGGGTCATGGCCGTGTTTCAGGACTGCGGACAGCCACTGGCCTCCAGGGGCACACAGGTCTCAGAGCTGCAGTTCACATCCAGATCAGGCTGACCCGAACCCTTGTGCTTTTTCCTGCGGCCCATGCTTCTCCTGTGACCTCAAGGGACTTCCTGGGTGTTCTTTATGTCCCCACCCTCGTAAGATCCCACTTAAGGAGAAATGAGTAGGCCTTGGGTGGCCACCGAGGAAAGGCCCTGAGAGAGCTCTGGTTCTCTAGCCCAGCAGCCTGGCTGCAGAGCTCAGGTGCAGCCAAGATTGGCCCGGTCCTCCCCGTCAGCAGCCAAGGTGGCCAGTTCTGGGGCAAAGCTAAGGCTCCATCTGCCTCGCCTGTGTGACATTCGAGGGCGGCCCTGGCCACATGTACACCAAGGGGGAGTGCAGAGAAAGTAGCTTTCTCATCCGTGTCTGTACTTCTCAGATGAGGAAACTGAGGGGCGGGTGGCTTGAACGCGGCCACTCAGATGCGATGAGAGAGGCGGCTGGGCTGAGCCGGGGTTGTTCTGAGTAGGTGTTTACTGCCCCTTTACCTGGAGGAGCTGCATCTCGGGAGTTGGATCACGGCCTGGAGGGGTACACCTGCCAGCGTCTTCTTAGAATTCGCTGCACGTCAGGAAGCGGAAGAGCAGGTCGCTGGGTCCACATCTGGTCTGGTGGGGCCTCTCGACATCATCGAGGCCACTGCTGTCATTTTTACAGTTGAACAGACCGAGGCCGAGGACAGACACTGCCAGGTCACATCCATCCCCAAGTATAGCTTCTGGTTCCCTCACTCTGTCTGCTGTGTACTACCACGGTCTCATTTACCTCGGTATCTCAGGTTCTGAATGTGTGTGTTTTTTGTAATTGGGGTGAAATATACATAGCAGTTAGCATTTTAATCATTCGTAGATGTACATTTCAGTGGCATTAAATACATTCACAGTGTTGTGTTACCACCACCGTTGCCTGTATCCAAAACTTTTCATGGGTCTGCAACATAAACTCTGCATTAAATACTGGCTCCCCCTCTGCTGCTTCCCGCAGCCCTGACCTTCGCTCTTCTACCCTCTGTCTGTGTGAATTTGCCTGTTCTAGGTACCTCATGGAAGCGTAATCCTATAACGCTTGTCCTTCTGGGTCTGGCTTACGTTACTTAGCATGATGATTTCACGGTCCACCCGTGTGGTAGCATATATCCAAATGTTATTCCTTTTTATGGCTGAGTAGTATTCCCTTGTACGGATAGACCACATTTTGTTTCCCCTTTCCTCTGTTGATGGGCACTGGCTCTGTGATTAATGCTACCGTGGACGTGGGGACAAACCGCTGTTAGCTTTCCTGCTTTCACTTCTTTCGGACGTATACCTGGGAGTGGACGTTGCTCTGTTCAAGATGTTCATCTCCGTCTCCCCATTACACGGAGAACTCAGGTTCATTGTAGAAGAATTGGACCATACAAGATAACCGGAGGTGGAAAATAAAATTTACACCTAATGTTTTTGTAGGATGGTCGTTTGTGTGTGCCTTTTTTTCTGTCCGCCCAGGGTTATGCTGCACGAGCAGTCTTTGGTAGTGTGAGAGGGACCTTCATTTCGAAATCCAGAAACCTTTGTGTAAGGCACTGGGACTGAGGGGAGAGGTGCCAGTCAGGCTTTGCAGCCCTGCTCAAGGCTCACCACCTCCAGGAAGTACGCCTTGTGGGTGCAGTCTGAGTCCCGGGAGGGGCGTCCAGCACCGCACCTGGTGGCGGTTGGCCCTGATGGATATTTGTCAGATGAGGGAATTGAGACGCGACTGAAAGAATGGATGAGTGAAACTAACCAGCAAGCCTCCCTGCGGCTTGAGGTACCTGAGTGGCGAGGGGTCCTCTCGGGCTGGGCCCTCCCCCAGCAGCCCTGCAGCCGGCTCATTGGACAGAGCAGCGTGAGCACAGCAGGCCTCCCTCTTCTGAGTCCTCGCACGCCGGTGTCCCTGCGAAGCTGGGTCCACAGCGGGGGGCACCGGGCAGTTGTTCGCTTAGGGTCTCCCGTGTGCCAGGGACTTGGCTGGGGGGCTGGGCTCTGGGTGACCCGAGCAGGGCCCCCACTCAAGGCCCTTACTTTCCCGAGGGGGCACACGCTTGCACAAAAGCACATGCTGATTTCAGATGGTGATAGATGTGACGAAGAAAATACATCTTTTTTTCTTTCTTGTTCTTTCTTTTTCCCTTCCCTTCTCTTCATTTCTATCTCTTTAAAAAAAAATAATTCGCTTGGCTGCTTCTTGGTTGATTGGCGGCCAGGGATGTATGTGCATTTACTGGGTTCGGGTCCCGGCTCTGCCGCTTGCTAGTGACCCCAGTTTCCTTGTCTGTGTGAAGCAGGCTCGTGGTGCCTGCCCCTAGGGCTATGGTCGGGCTTGATGGTGACACGCTCCCGGGGCACTTAGCACAGGGCCCGGCAGGTCTCAGGTTCTCAAGGCTTGCCACGCTTGTCACCGCGACCAGGCCGCCATCGGGGGACGAGGCTGCTGGCTGCGTGGTTTTCAAAGGCCGAGACCGGCACCGTCCAGTGGATTGGTCAGCTGCAAAGGGGCTGGTACGGCACTGAGTTTGGTGCGCTCGGCACAGCCTCACTTCCCTGGATGCTTGGGCTGAACCCAGTTTGTTCAGTACCCCTTCCCTGCGTGAGATTGTCTCCTCCCTGGGAACAGGAACAAAAGGGCCCAGCTCTGAAAGAGGCCCTTGTTTCTTCACCAAGTTCGGGAAGGGCAAAGGCACGTTTCTGCAGGCGGTTCCAGGAGCTCGGCGGCCGGGCCAGACTCTTCCTTTCTCCTGGGCCTCATTTGGTGCCAGAGCCTTCTGGCTGGAAGATTGGGATGGCCAGAACGTACAGGAAAATGAACAAACAGGCAGAAACCCTCAAACTACCCTTCGAAGGGCCCTTGTCCTTGCAGGCTCCTCTGGGGCGCAGAGGGGCTTTTTCATCGAGCGGATTTCCAGTTTGTCAGGCAGAGGGCTTGGCGGTGCTGTCTGGCCCGTATGGGCCCAGCCCGAGCGTGGGTGGATGACTGGACCTGTGTTTCCCGCCCATCCTTGCCACTCGCCGTGGGGACCGGGTGGGTGAGTCCTTCAGCATCTCGGAGCATCCGGCCTTGGGCCCCACCTGCAAATGAGGTGCATGGCGACTCGGCCATTGGTGTCAGGGTAGGGACAGCAGGTGAGGCTGGGGCATGTCACAGAGCAGCCCCAGGAGGGCTGCCCCTCCACCTCTCCCCTGGGGTGGCCCTCCACCGCCTTTCCTCCCCCAGTGAGAAGGTGGGAGGATTTGAATGCTGTCCCCTCAAAAGTGCCACTTCTACCCAAGTTCGGGTCTGGGAAGAAGCGAAATTTAGTGTTCCACCTTTCTTAGGCATCCCTCTTTCACTCCTGTGGGCCTGGGTTCCAGTGAACAAGACCGTAACGTGCGCAACTGGGGGCACTCCGTGGTCCTCGGGAGGCGGAGGTGGCCAGGAGACAGCCGGAAGGTGGCTGGCTGGGGACGGAGGGGAGCCCGCAGTTCCCCCGCCTCCAGGGGCCGGCTCGGCTCTGCCTCCAGAATCAGCCAGAGTGCGCGCATTCCCCCAGCCCTCCCACCCACTCACACACTAAGGCCACGCGTGGCTCCTAGAAGTGAGGAGTCCGCACCGTGAAGGGCCTGGCTTCCTGTTCCGCTCCTCTTGGCTCCTTATGCGGTGGAGCCTCCCCAGAAGGTAGGGCAGGAGGGGAGTGAGGAAACGTACCGGGCGCTGGCGTCCTCCATGGCATATGCAGTGTCTGGGCATCTGTGCCTGAAACGTGCACTTATGGAACACCTGCTGGGTGCCGGGTGTCGTGCCAAGGGCTGGGAATACGGGGATGCAGAGACTCTGACGTATGTAAGGGTGATGGGGGAGCTGTGGCAGTGCCAGGCTTCCCTAGGAGACAGCTGCTGAGCACCTAGGGTTCGGCTTGGGCTGGAACGCAGGGACTGGCGTTCCAGGTCGAGAGCCGCAGGGCCACGCATCTGCAGGAGGGAAGTGCCCCTTGGGCCAGGAGTGTGTTGAGTGGAGTGGGCCCAGGTGAGCTGTCCTGCGTGCTGGGCTCGGGACTTTGGACTTGAACACGGAAGCCAGGTCCCTGGAATGCCCCTGAACACCTTGTTCCTTCCTGCTCAGCCTTGAAAAAGAAAGCCTCATTCTTTGCCCTGACGTGGTCATCGTCACGTTTGAGAGCCTAGGAAAGGCCCAACTGGGGACGAGGGTGGGGCTCAGTTCATTGTCAGTGAGGAAACGGCCTCTCCCTCAATCTTTGGCGTTGGGAGTGAGGCTCAGAGGGGCCGGCCCCTGACATCATTTTGAGCTGGAAGCATCTAAACCCGAGATAACGGCGAGGACCGTCTGCTGTTGGAAATGCAGGGATCAGTCTTCCACGGCAAAAGGAGCCCCTAGGCCAGTGATCAGAGTGTTGAGCTGGGGGTTCCACCCTCGGCTCCCCTGCTCACAAGCTGTGTGACCTTGGGCAAGTGGCTTAACCTCTCTGAGCTTTTGTGTCTCATCGGTACGGTGAGGTGGATAGTGGTACCAATCCCCTGGGCTTCTGAGAGGATCCAGCGGGTAAAATGCACGTCCAGCATGCCAGCTGCGCAGCATGGAGAAGGTGCACGAGAAAGAGAGTTTCTGTGATTAGTATTGTTACTACGGTATTCCCAAGACTGCAGAGGAAGGGTCTGACCCAGTCCAGGGGAAGGAGCGGCCGGAAAGGGCTCCCCAGGGCAGGTGGCACGGAACTTTGGAGTCACACGTTCCTAAGTTCAGGCTCTGCCATTCTCTGGCTCTGCGTGACACTGGGCACGTTGTTGAGGTTCAGCTGAGTATGTGATTTCATTCTGTCTTACTTGTCCCCCTGGCAAATGGGATAGTAACGCTCAACTCCTAGGCTGCTGTGGGGACGTAAGAGCTGCCAGGCCAGGGCTCCTGCCAGGATCAAGTTTCCTGCAAGTCTTTAGGAGGTGATGTGGGGAGGGCTTTTCTTTTGGCCCCTCCTTTCCCGTGAAGCCCCCTCAGATGGGTGCAGCCAGTGAGCCCGGAGGGCCTGCACCCGTGACCTTGTCAGGAGGCCGGCAGCCGTCTGCAGGTAAAGAGCCTTTCCTTGAGCCCTGCTGGGAGCCCTGCCCGGCCTGACGCTTTACCCACAGCCCCGTGTTATCTTTTGCAAAAGTCATGAGCCGGAGGAAGGACAAACCACTTCCTCTGCAGCCTTCAGATTTATCAGGCCCCACTTTTGACAGTTTCAGTTTGAAGAGAATTAAAAAAAATAAAATAAAAGACGCTGAGAAGCATTAGATAAACAAAGTGGCCTCACGCCTCCGCCCTCTGCTGCTTCCCTGGCTGGGACCAGGCACGTCTGGGACCTCTGGGGTGCTTGGTGAGGCCAGCGGGTGTGGGTGCCAGAGACGGCCCCGCGTGGGAGCTTTCCTTGTGCACGCGGGCCGCTGGCCGCGAGGCCCCAGGCCTCTGCCTGCCGCTTCCTGCCCTGTGCGTCGTGGCGCGGGGGGCACGTGCACACAGGCCAGGTCGCAGAGCCAGATGTTTGAGAAGCTTGACCTCAGAGCTGCTTTCTTTCCCCCTCCGGAGAAACACATCTGGAGAAAGTGCTAAAGAGGAGGCCGGGCGCGACCTGAAGCCGCCCGAGGAAGGCGCCGGGAGCGTCGTCGGGGCTGGGTGCCTGCCCCTCCCCGGCCTGCCTGTTAAGGAGCCACACAAAGGTGGACTCTCGGGTTGGATTTGGGGCAACCATGCAAGTGTGATTTTTGTAAGTCAGAAGAGATCAAATACTGATTTTATAGACCCGCGACTACTCGTTTGTAAGTAAACGCGATTCCCGAGCGCCTGGTGTCTGTCTTTGCTGTGGCCCCGAGGCTCCTAAGATCAGCAAAGGGAAACCTCCCTCTCTCTTGAGGAGGAGGGAGCATAAAGGTTAGTATGCATTTATGGGTATACACACACACGTGTCCAAAGGTGGCACTTCCCTGTGGCACTTTGCTCCTTGCATTCCAGTTTACGAGGTGATGGACTCAGTGGTAATATTTGTGACCTGGGATCGTGGTCAGGAAGCAGCGAAAGGGGGCGTGAACCAAGCCCGGGGCAAGGCCCAGGGCTCCAGAGCTGCTTAATGAAGACACGCTGTTCTTACTTTTGGTGTTCTTTCGGGTGCCTTATCCTCGGCGTTCCCATGGCACCAGGTCGGCCCGGGGATTGAGGATTTGCTCTGTGTGGCCCGTGGTTCTACGGCTTTGGAGCAGGTAGTGACCCCTGTGACCCGTTCGACACCGCTGAACGTTTGCTCTGTGCTGTGCACTGTTCTAGGGCATTCCGTTAGGGCCTCTGCTCTCAGGAAGCTTGGAGTTCTTGGGGCCAGGGAGGTGACAGCAAACAAGTCAGCATTCACAAGGCCCTTCAGGGGTGGCAGGTGCTGGGACGGAGATCAGACAGGGAGAGATGGTGGAGACACATGGGGTGGGGACACATTTCTGGCAGCACGGTCAAGGAGGGCCTCTCCGAGTGGGTGATACTGCTGAAGGGACCAGTCTTGTGGAGATCTAGGGAGGAACATTTCAGGAGTCGGTATAGCAAGTGCAAAGGCCCTGAGGTAGAAGGCTGGAGGGACAGGCAGGGGCCTGACATGACTGCCATGGCAGCCTCAGCATGGGGTTTGGATTTCTTTCCAAGTGCCTTGGGAAACAGAGGCATGACTTTTTGCAAAGGCTGGTGAGAGAGGGGTCAGGGGGAGACTATGTGTCCTGTTCTTCTCTTGTCCCTTGGAGCATGCCTCAGGCTTAGCCACGTAGTGGCTGTCCCCAGTGGGTGTCTGCTTATGTCCTGTCTCCTGCGTGTGCCCTCAGCGACCTGATCTGTACAATGGGCCCAAGTAGAGGGCCTCTCATCCCCGTACTGCCCTGCGTGGTGGCCCTGCCTCCTCGTGTCCTTCCCCGAGGTCAGTTCCTTTCAGCTCTGAGAGCACCAGCGGCTGACGTTTCCCTTTCTTGTTTGTTGTGGGGGAAGGGTATTTAATTGCATTCCTCCTGAGTGAATGACACAGAAAGGGCAGGGGTATGTCAGCGACGCTGCTCTGTAATTTTCGTGTCTGGGACGGGTTTCAGAGCTGAGCTGTTTTCCTCTGACCGGCAGCGGCCGTTGCCCAAGTCAACAGCGGGGTGCTCTCGAGATCGCCTTTGTTGGTTTTCTTTCTTCTTTCTCCTCCTCCTCCTCCTCCTTCTCCGTCGTCTTCTCCATCTTCCCAATCGTGTTTTTTAAATAAGCCTTTTTTTTTTCCTTCCCATGAAATAACACTGGCGGCTTGGATGTGGTGGGTAAGAATTAGTAGTTCCTATCCCTTTGGTGTGGGAGTCAGTGGGGGTTGATTTAAACATTTATTTCCCATTAAGAGATTCGTGGTCTTGGAAGCTGGCGTTAGAAGTGGGGTGATCTCAAGTCCCGACTGGTGATTTGCGATGCCTGTAGGAGTCGGGCCTGCCTCACGGGGAGCCAGGGAACACGCTGAGCAGAGGGTGCAGGCGGTGACCCACGGGCCAAGTCCAGTCTGCCAATATATTTTCCTTGGCCCACACAGTGTTTTTGAAAAAAATGCTTTAGTGAGTTGTCCGCATTTAAAAATTGGGAGAGCTTCCCTAAAAAAAAAAAAAAAATCTGGATTTCCATTTTCTAATAATAACAACAAAAGCAAACACTTCTGTGTCACTTACTGCGTGCCTGGTGTGGTTCTAAATGACTTCTCTCTGTTTGCTCCTCTGATGCAGTTCTGTGATGCAGGTGTCTCTATTACTGTCCCCACTCTATGGCTGGGAACACTGAGGCCAGCTGTGAACCAGTTTGCTCCTGGCTGTGCCCGCACCCCTGTGTGGTGGCCGTGGGTCCGGGCTGCTGGCGGCTGCCCCTTTCAGGCTGGGCACGTACTCAGGTTCGGCACCTGCCCGGGGCCAGGGGCGTTGGACGTGGTACTTTCTTGAGCTTGGAGAAGTCAAGATGAGTGGTGGGAGTAAAGCTGCTCTCCTTTGCGTTGAGTCACCCATCACTGATCTATGCCTCCCTCCGTCCCTCCTGTGTGGTTCCCGTTCACCCAGGCGCCCCGGGGCCAGGCACATCCGATCTCTGCTCTGCGTGTGGATTCGTGCCAGCTCCCTGGTTTCAGTCCAGACCTCCAGTGGGAGGTGCTACATGAGGATCCCAGGGACGAAATGAGTCAGGCCACAGGAGACGAGAGATCCCAGCCTCCCGTCCCGTGTCACCGTCACTTTTGTGGAAGGGGAGCAGTGCTGGAATCAGAGACACCACCTGCAGAGCTCGCCTCCCTTCCTGGGGGACTCCCACACCACCCCCCCCCCCCCGGTCCCACCCTGTGCTGGGGAGCAGGGCCAGGATGGTGTCCGTGCTGAGGCCCTGCCAGCCTGGCTCACTGCTCCCGCTGTGGGGGGAACGTTGAGGGGCGAACAGCTACTGCTTGTCTTTGTCAAAATTGCTGGTGCGTGGAACGTGGTTCTGGGGTGGCCAGGCTTGAGGGTGACTCACTTTGGAAGCTTTGAGATGGCATTTCACCTAGGGAGGCTTCAGCAGCGTGGAGGTGAAGTGGCCCTTTTCACAGAGGGCTTGCGGCTTCGTGGATGGGGCTGCTGTGGTCAGCGTGGCTGGCCTTCTCTGTGGCAGAGAGGAGCGTGGGCCATGATGAGAAGCCACTATGTTTGGAGGCTTAACCCTTCCCTTTCTCTTTCCTCTCTCTCTCTCCGTGCCCCCCCCCCCCCCCCCGTTTCTGGGTGCATTTACAAAAACTCTGTTGGGGCCCCTCGGTGGCTCAGTCAGTTAAACATCGAACTTTGGTTTACGTCATGATCTCACAGTAGGCGAGTTCGAACCCCACATCGGGCTCTGTGCTGACTGTGCGGGGCTTGCTTGGAATTCTCTCTCTCTCTCTCTCTCTCTCTCTCTCAAAATAAGTCAGTAAACATTTAAAAACAAAACAAAATCCCTGTTTATTGAGGTGTAATTGACACGACAAACTACATTCTCCTTTTCCTTTCAAAATGCTGCATGATTTCAGCCATCCAAAGCAACATATAAAATAATACATAAATATAACCACCCAGTGTAAGACCATTTCAGCTGCAAGTCCTGATGTTTCCATGCGTGCTTCTCTCCCCTGTCAACCCCTGCCTTTCTCTTGGCCCCAAATTCTTTACAGACTCTCCCTTTGCTGGAGCGTGAGAGTTTCCCCTGCTTCTCCCCCTTCTTCTTTTTCCTCTTCTCACCTTCCCTCACCCTTCCCCTTCCTCTGGTCCTCACTTCCCACGGGCAGCCACATCCATCCTGTCTTCAGGAGACAGTGGAGAAGAAGGGAGGGGACCACGGGCTGGAGTCCTGAGTCTTCGAGCCCTCGTGCTGGGGGTCATCTGGAGTAGGGCTGTTTCTCTCTTGTGGGGCTGAGATAATTCGTGCAGAATTGAGCGGAGCCCCTGGGGCCTATAGGAAGTGCTTGATAAATGGCAGCTAGTTGTATTATCATCCACTGGTTGAAGTAATCCATCCACTGATTTTGCAGAAACTGTCAACCTTGGAAATGTTGGCCCTGAACCTTAAGGGGCAGGTGTTAGGTCATAGTGTGGGCTGTATGCTGACATCACCAGGGCCTAGCCCCCGGGGTTCTGTTCATGCCTACCCGTGCCTCGTGGGAAGACAACCAGGCTCTCATCGTTTGCAATCAGACGTCGTGTATCCTGCGTTTGGGTTCAGGGTTCATATAATATTAAAAAAAAAAAAACCAAAACAACCAAACCCAGCAGCTTAAACAAAAGAGAAGTTTTTTTCTCTCATCTAAAAGAAGTCTAGGGGGGCCCGGATGGCTCAGTCGGTTAAGCGTCCAACTTCGGCTCAGGTCATGATCTCACAGTTCGTGGGTTCAAGCCCCTCATTGGGCTCTGTGCTGACGGCTCAGAGCCTGGAGTCTGCTTCGCATCCTGTGTCTCCCTCTCTCTCTGTTCCTCCCCGGCTCACGCTCTGTCTCTCTCTCTCTCCTTCAAAAATAAATAAAAACATCTTAAAAAATTTAAAAAAATAGAAGAAGTCTAGGTAGGCTATAGGCTGCCCTATCAGGGCGAGTATGGTTGGTCTGTGGTTTTCAAGGACCCAAGCTGCTTCTGTCTTGTTGCTCCACTGTTCTTAGCACTTTGTCTCATGGCCCAGGTAGCAGCTTAGATTCCTACCATTTCATCTATATTCCAGTTAGAGGGAGGTGGGCTCTTGGCCATCACAACCAGATAGCAGCAAGTGGGAGTGGTGGAGCAGAGTGGAGAAGGACCTCTGCTTTCATCTTATTGGCCAGACCAAGTCACAAGGCAGCTCGTAGCTGCAAGGGAGTCTGGGGAATGTAGTCAGGGAGAAACAGTGTGACCAGGGCACAGGTAGACCCTCCTCTGTTTCTAGCACAGGCCATCCTTTGGAAACCTGGAATAGTGGAAGGAAGGAAGTCTTTTAACAGGAGCCAGGAGAAAGAGCAAAGAACCATCGTAGTCTTTATGGTGCCAGCGATTGGAACCACGGTCCCTGGGAAAGTGTTGAGGGCAGAGATTTTGGTTTCCTGTACGTGGAGGACTAGGCTGCCAGCGGAGGTAGTGAGCTCTCCGAAAAAGCAAGTGTGCGAGCAGAGGTTTGAATGGACATGTGTCAGGGTGGCCACGGAGTGTATTCCAAATCTGGAAAGAACTTCACGGAACTTCATCAGGGAATGACTCTCTAAGGAATCTCATCCAGGGATCACACAGACCGTGAACTGGTAGGTCCCTCCCCACCCTGCTGATGGCAAACACCACTGGTCCTTCCCTGTGTCCTGCTGAACCCCGTTGCTGATGCGGGTTTGGAGTGGTGGTGGGGGTCCAGGGCCGATGGCCAAGAAAGAATTCTTAAGACCTCTTTGGTGCAAAAAGGTGATTTTATTAAAGCACAGGGACCGACTGTGGGCAGAAAGAAGTGCCCCCCGGTCGTGAGGACAGACTGATTCTGTACTTGGGAGTTGGAGGTGAAGTCCAGGGGAAGTTTCCAAAGGGATTTCCATATGCTGAAGAAGACTCGGGGGATGGTGGAGGCCTAGCTGTTGTCAAGCTAGGGGTGTGTTTCCCTCTAGCGAAGCATCAGCACTAAGACAGCAGGGAGTTCCTGGAGAAACCGTGGACCGCCTGCCTCTATTTGTCCGTGGGCTGCAGGTTACAAGGAAATTTAATTTTCTCTGCCATTTCCTTCTGCCTTTGTTTCCCACATCAATTGCCACCTGAGAACCCTCCCCAGAGCCTCTCTATTGACAGAAGTTGGCTTGCGAGATAAACCCATTTACTTTTCCTGCGTGACGCCGGTTCTCTCATTTATGCTGGTCGGACGGGCAGGTGATGTCCCCAGAGGTGCACCGCGAGGGCCGGCAGGGGACCCGGGGCTCTGAGACTCAGGTCCCTTCCAGCCACATCAGTGCCCCTCCTGCGGGCCCTTTCGCCTCCTGGAAGCGGCGTGGCCCTGCCTTGTTTCCCCGCAGCTCTGTGCAGGCAGGTCCTCGGGGCAGGCCGGCCAGGAGACACCCGCCACCCACCCCAGGTCTGGGCCCCGCTGGACCCCCAGGAGTTGGGGGAGTCGGGCAGGAAGTGAAAGTGCGCGCCAGCCCTTTCAGTTCTGCTGTGGACCCACAGGGTTTTTCCTGGGGGGGAGGGGCAGGGATCCGCCTGTTTTCTTGACTTAAGCTGGCCTTGCCCCGCAGAGAAAACAAACGGCCATCTCCATCCTGTTTGTAAAGAGGGCGTTCAGTTGTCCAAGTGGCTCGCCTGGAAAAACTGGGAAGACGTCGTCTCTGACCCAAACGAGGTGTGTGTCGGGGGCGGGGGGACAGCTCCCAGGGGACAAGGATATGTTTGGACCGTCAGCGTAGGACTTTTTACATTGTGGTAAAATACACAGAATATAACATTTTTACCATTTTAGCCATTTCTAAATACATTCAGTTGTGCAACTGTCAGCATCGTTCATCTCCAGAACTTTCTTATCTTCCCCCATCGAAACCGTGCCCCCATGAGACACTGACCCCCTGTTCTTCCTGCTCACACCCCACCCCTGGCGGCCTCCGTTCTGCCTTCCGTCCCTCTGAATCTGACTGCTTTAGGCACCTCATAAAAGTGGAATCCTACAGTATTTCTCCTTTTGTGTCTGGATTATGATTGTTTTCTTTTAATTGAGGTGAGATTCATTTAACATAAAATCAATCATTTAAAAAAATTTTTTTTAATGTTTATTATTTTTGAGAGAGAGACAGAGTGTGAGCAGGGGAGGGGCAGAGAGAGAGGGACACACAGCATCCGAGGCAGGCTCGGGGCTCTGAGCTGTCAGCACAGAGCCCGACGCGGGGCTCGAACCCACGAACTGTGAGATCATGACCTGAGCTGAAGTCAGACACTTAACTGACTGAGCCACCCAGACTCCCCAGCATACAATCAATCATTTTAAAGTGAGCCTTTCAAGTGGCAGTTAGCACGTTAACAATGTTGTGTAACCACCACCTGTATCCAGTGCCAAAATATTTCGTCACCCCAAAAGGAAACCCCGTCCCCATTACCGGTTATTCCCCATCCCCCCTACCCCGACCCTTGGCAACTAGCACATGGTTCGAGACTTGTGAATTTATATACATCAAGCTCCCTGCAAATACGTGTTGAATGAATGAAAGAAAATCATTGCCAGTTGATGAAATCATAACGAAAACTTCGATTTCCTGAGCACATACTGGGTGCCAGGTGTGAATAAGCATCTGTGTCTCTCTGCCCCGGTTTGTACCGTGGAGTAGTCGCCCCAGGTGATCTACGTAACCGCTGACTCCAGACCCCGGTCTGGACATACTGATTGCATTGGTCTAAGGGAGGCCTGGGCATGAACCTTTTCCAGATAGCTCCCGAAGAGCTTCTAGTGTGCGAACGGCTGATACGCATTATTTTATTGAGCTATAGCACTCCTTTGGGGCGGGTAATAGTATCTGCATTTCATAAATAAGGAAGCAGGTTCAGAGAGGTTCAGTAACTTACCCAGGTTCGCACAGCCTCCAGATCTTTGAGTCCAGAGCTCTGACCTGATCCTTTCTCCTGCTTCTCTGGTCATTTCTGTTGTATGTGATTTCAGAAGGGGGCTTATAACGACTCACATGTACACTATGGGATCAACTAAAAATGATCTCACTGGTGTTTATGGAGGGCTAACTTAACTATATGCCAGGCACTATATGCTTCATTCGCCTTTTCTCGTTTTACTTCTGCAGGAACCCCGTGCAGGGGACTATCATAATGACTGACATACGTTTCCTCATGAGCGGCATTGAAGGGGATGTGATGACCGGGGAAAGACATTATTGGGGAGGTGGGTGGGGCTTCATCACCTGTCACAAAGGGGTCTCCCCTCCGCCACTGTGGTGGTGGGGGGGGCTCGAGCAAGGAAGAGGAGGCAGGGAAGGTTGGCCAATGTGGTGCTGGTCAGAGGACCCGACCTGAAGCCGGACACAGGGTTTTCACGGGAAGGCCTTGGCAATGGTCCGTTCTTCTTCCATTGGGTTCGAAATATCTGGGGGCCACTGGTGTCGGCCCAGGAGAAGCCGTGCATCCTTCAGAGCTTTGGCTTGGCTGTCTGTCTTCTTTCAGGAACATTATGTCCCACAGATTGTCCCCCGTATCTGTGTTTGAGATCGTTTGATGCCATAGGACTCATTCGTTTATTCACTCAGTTAACCAGTGTTACTCTGATGTGATTGCCTGGCTCTGTGTTCCGCAGAAACGCGATGGCTAAGACAGGCACCATCTCTGTTGTCCGTGGCCCGCGGTCTCGCACAGGATACGCATCGTAGTGGTGCCCGCTGACTTGGGTGTGCCGGATTCCATCCCTCCTCTGTGGGCGCTCTCTCGTGCCAGCCTCATGGCAGCTGTACCACGTCGGCCTTTTGGGAGGCTCTGCGTAAGAGATGAGGAAAAGGTGACACAGGAGGGGTAGGAAACGTTTCCAGGGTTGCACAGCTCATGAGAGGTGGAGGCTGAAGTTGAACGGGGCCGTCTGGCTTCAGAGTGCAAGCTCCTAGTCATTGACATCATTACAGAAGAGGAAGTCGCGGGAGCATCTGCGCGGGGCCAGACCACCCCGGGCCCCGGGGGCAGGCCCCCTCTCCAGCTGAGGGCGCAGGCGGTGCGTTCGTTTCCTCTGGCTGCTGTAGCAAATTACCACGAACGAGGCGGCTTCCAACAAAACACGTTGATCATCTGATACTTCTGGGGGCCGGAAGCCCAAAATTGGGTCTCATGGTGCTAAAATCAAGGTGTTGCACTCCTTCTGGAAGCTCCAGGGAAGAATTCCAGTTTCTGGAGGCCGCCCAGGTTCCTTGGCTTGTAGTGACATCACTCCACCCTGCGTGTCGTGACTCCGCCCCTCCTGCCTCCCTCTTCTGAGGGGCCGTGAGCCGCTGTCCAGACTGGGAGTTAGGCGCTCGCTAAGTGACTTCTGAAGACAGTACCTCCGCTCCTGTCTGGGCTGTGAGGACCCAGGAGGAGCTATGTGTCTCGGGAGGATGGAGCCTGGCGGGGAGGCCCCTGCCCCACCCCCGCAGGAGAGACCTTGGGGCGGGAAGACAGAATGCTGGGAGCAGCTCTGAGACGGGAGGCAGCTGGGCTCCGTGGAGTCAGGCAGGCCCCACATACTGCATCCGTCCGCTTCTGGGGAGGTGACCTACCTGGGCTTTCGAGTCACTAGAGCTGAGTAGATCCAGGCTCCACACATTCTTTTTTTTTTTTTTTTTTTTTTTTAACGTTCATTTGTTTTTGAGGGAGAGAGAGAGAGCGAGCGAGCACGCGCATGTGAGCGAGCAAGCGGGGGAGGGGCAGAGAGAGAGGGAGATGCAGAATCCGAAGCGGGCTCCGGGCTCCGAGCTGTCAGCACACAGCCCAACGCGGGGCTCGAACCCACGTACCGTGAGATCGTGACCTGAGCCGAAGTCGGACACTTAACCGACTGAGCCACCCAGGTGCCCCTAGGCTCCACACTTTCCAAGCGGAGCCTATTCTTGAGGCTAATCACGGGTTGTGTGTGGCACAGAGAGGGCCCATTCACTCACTCATTCGGCAGGTGTTGCTGGATCATGTGCTGTGTGCCAGGCATTGTTCAGGCACAGAGCAGAGCAGAGCAGGTCCTGGCCCTCCTCGAGGCCCCATGCAGAAAGGACCTGGATAAGGAAATAGAGGATCTTGTCAGCTGCTGATAAATGCTGTGGAGAGAAACATACAGCAGGATAAGGAGGACAGGAGTGCTGGTATGAGTGGGGAGGGGCTCAGTGTGTGTGGTGGCACTTCAAGGTGTTCAGGGAAGATCTGGATGAGAAAGTGACATTTGAGTAGAGAGTTGAAGGAGGTAAGGAAACAAGCCATGCAGTTATTTTAGCACATGCAAAGGCCCTGGGGCAGGAGTTTGGTGTTTTCTAGGGAATGCAGGGAGATGAATGTAGTCAGAGCCGAGTGAGTCAACTTGAGAAGGGGGTGGTAGGAGTTGAGGTCAGTGAGTCAGTGAGGGGCCAAATGGTTAGAGTCTTGTAGGATCTTTGGCTTTGACTCTGAGGGAAAAGACAGCTGTGTTAGCACGCCGTTCATGAAAATGGCAGCTCCAAAGCCCTAAATGCCTCCTTCTCTCTCTCTTGCTCTCCCCCTCCCTGTCCCTTCCTTCGCCGCTCGCTCTGTGTTGTGAGAATGGCTGGCCCGTTAAGGCCCAGGGTTCGGCCTCACCTGCAGTCTGACTGGGGACTCAACCTAGCTGTCCCCTCCTCCAGCCAGCCTCAGTGCTGGTCAGATATAACTTTTGCTATTTATACAACACAGTGGTTTCCAAACTCTGCTTCTAGAATTTCATGATCTCTCCTGCAGAGCATTATCTGTCCAGGGAAATAATGGTGACCTTTCTTTATCCAAATCAAAGGACAGAAATTAAGGCTGTAGATAGAATCGCCCACATTTCAAGTTTTCCACCCATTACATTTTCCTTTGACTGTTTGAGTCCCACTGGAATCTTGGGAAAGGGAGCATTCTATGGTCACTGAATTAGTTAGCGTTTGTTGAACGGCTACCACGTGCGGGGTTTTCGGTCAGACGTCAGATTTGGTGGCGAGCAAAGCAGGTGCCTTTTGTGCCTTCCCTCTAGCTTTACAGAAAGCCAGAAAGTAAGGCAGACTTGTCTGATGTCACCCTTTCCCACAGATTCCCCCGGGTCAGGTTGGAAGATGCCGTCCTTCCCTCGTGGGTCCCGCTGGCCCCACTTGATCCTGGCAGGGTTGGTTTTGGTGAAAAGACCGGGAGGAGTTGCACTTGCTGGCACAAGGAAGGGTTCTGGGAGGTTGCAAGAGTGACAGACGGCCTGCTGGCACTCAGTAAGCCCTGGCCTGGGCCGGGGTTTTGGGGCGTCATTGCCATGGCCACCTCCCTCCCCGAGGAGGGGTGCAAATGCGTGTTGACTCTGATGGACACAGATTGCCTGGTTACAAAAAGCCCTGCAGTGAAAGCCCTCTGCCCTTGAAGCCCTTGGTCCCGGAGGAGAGGCGGGTGGGGCTTGAGGCAGGAGTGCGGCTGCAGGGAGTGTGCCCAGACCCGGCTCGGTCAGGACCGTCCGTCGGTCAGGACCGTCGGCCAGACTTGGGCCGTCTCGGTTAACTGGTGACTTCCTCGCTCCTCTGTCCCCTGCTGGGAATGTGCATTGCCCGGCCGTGCCCTACTCCTTCAGTGATGATAACCTGTCCCTTGCCTTCAGGCAGCCCCTGAAGACCTCTTTTCTGTCTCCGTGGGTTTCAGGTGGCAGGTCCCATCTTGGGCCGTATGTCAGAGTCACCTGGGAGCCTAAACACTGATGTGCCGATGCCCGGGCTCCACCGGGGATCGGGATTCATTGGGTGGGGGGTGGGGACCAGGCATCTTTTTTGATCACGACACCATCTATTGTCATCGCTGCGGAGAATTCCGGCGCGCGTGTGTACCACGGTCCTGTGACAGGCACTTGAGTCGTTTCTGAATTTTCTCGCCAAGGTGCATTCTATATCCATCTTCTTGTGAGATCCTGTCAGGAGATCTTGTAAGTGCTTCTGAGATGGGTGGGGAAAGATTGCTGTGCGTCTCGTCTAGCTCACCTGTCTGAGCGGTTTCTGTCGTTCGCTGTCTTTGAGCTGTTTTACCGTCACGATAGAAAGCTGATAGTAACGTAAATGATTTTTGGCCGCTAGAAATGCCAACTGGCTGTGCCCGCAGAACACAGGCGATTGCTGCTGGACCCCACGGTTTGTAAAGACTCCCTGGGTGGTTCTGACACGCAGTGAGGTGAAGGTCTCGACTTAGAAGATTGGAGGAGATTTGTAACCAGTCTCTTGTCATCCCTCTGGACCCATGGGAACCGACGGCTTTTTGAGCAGTATGTGTAGACACATACCGAGTACTTTGGACACTTTTTCGAGAGTTTCTGGTGTTTAGTGACGTGAGTGGTGTTTTACACAGACAGAAAACAACCTGATGGAATGGATACTCTTAGTATTCCCCGGGGCAGATGGGGAAGTCGGGGCAAGAGAAGTTGCCGGAGATAACATGGCTAACTAGCGACAGAGCTGGGGCTGGACCCACGTGGCCAGCACGTGGCACCCCACCGATCGGGCGCCCTGGGCTCTTGCCCGGACCCTGCCTCTTCCTTTCTTCCTTCACTGTGTCACTTAGCTGCTCTGAGTCTGTGTCGTGGGGCTAATGACCCCGAGCCCCCAGACCCGCGGCCAGGTGGCAAGGTCTTGGGTGTGAGCCTGGCGCCATGCCTGGCAGGCCGAGAAGGGGCTCAGCGAAGTCCACCCAAGGTCGCCCCCACCCTCGAGGTCGCCACCCCGTGTTCTTTGCGCGTTGGTTTGCACATTCATTGCCTGCTTGGTCCGAGCGAGGGTACGTGTCAGACTTCATAAGGGTGTGTCTACAGGAGGAAGAGGAGGCAGTTCTGGCACGGTGGGGCCCTCCTGGAGCTCTTCACGTTCCCAGCCCTCCGGGCTGTGAGGTCTGCAGTTGGTGGATGTAAAAATTCAGGGAGGAGAGTGCTCACGCTCTGTGTCATGGCCGTCGCTCTGTGGTCCCGGCTGGTCCTCAGAGCAACCCTGGGAGGGAGATGCTGGCATCCTCATTTGACCGATGAGGCAGCCGAGGTTCATTCCTTCATTCCTGGGTTCCTTCACTCACTCGCCTCACGTGGGCTGAATACGCACCAGGCCCCAAGGCACCGTGACAAATCGGGAAACTGCACTTTGGGCCCTTACTGGCTCTTCCCCTCTTTCAGCGAAGGGGAAACGATTTGCCCGGTGGCCCAGAGAGAGCAGCAGAGGTGCCCGAGGCCACACAGTCAGAAGTGCCAGGGACATTTTGCACTTGAGCGTGCTAGGTGACTCTCTAAGTAGACCTAGAAGTCCCCGTCCCCACTCACACAGTTTCCGGGTGTCCCTAGCCCAACGGGCCCCTCACCCAGTCCCCAGAGAGAGCCGGGCTCCCCAGGAACTAATCTCCGAAGAGAACCGTATGGCTCTTAACGGCCTAAGCGGATCCAGATGCGCCTTGTGGCCGGTGCTGCTGCAGATGTCCTGGCCACAGCCCGCTTGGTTGGAAGCCCAGCCCCGGCAGCCGCCAAGTCTGGAAATGAAGTAACTGAGCGAGTTGTTCTTGGCCGTTTGCCCCTCCTCTCAACCCAACTCAAATCAGACTCGGTCTCTGACCTCAGGCATCGCACATTCCAGTGTTCCCCCAGCCTCCTGGGGTTCCAGGGCCCGTGGCAGGAGGTGAGCACATTGTGGGGAGGGGGGCGTGGGGCAGGACAGGGGAGGCATTCTGGATGGGGTGTGGGCTGCAGGGGTGAGGGCAGCCGAAGCTACCGTACCCCTGCGGCCACCAGGCCTCGGAGAAGCAGAGGGGGCGCGCCTGCTGGGCCAGCCCGAGGGGGTGCAAGCAGAGAGGCAAAACTGACTCAGCAGCTGGGGCGGGGCCTGGTTTGGGGACCCTTCTGTCCCCACCGCATGTCTGCCCTGCTGGAGAGTGCCGGCCCAACTTCCCGAGTGCCGAGTGCCGGGGGCCCTTGTGAGGGCCGCACCTGGATTCCTGAGGTCGTGGGGAACCCGATTCAAAGCTGGGTGGTCAAGGGCAAGCGTGGTGCTGACTCCTCCGCCCCCCCCAGGTCCAGACCAAACCGCACAGCCCGCAAGGGTGAATCGCTTTGAAGTGATGGGGTTCCGGGGCCTGTGGCAGGCCGAGGGAGCCAACTTGGCGGGAACGGGCAGACCAGGCAGGCTTGTCCCACTTGGCTTCCGGGCAGCTCCTCCTCTCCAAAGGCAAAAGGAAAGCCAGGGCCCCAGAGGGCAAGGGGCTGGGCTTGGGGGTCAGGGAGAGGCTGAGATCAGATGCCGCTTCCTAGCTGTGTGCCCTTGGGCAAGTCACTTAAGCTCTCTGAGCCTCAGCTTGTTTTCTCTGCACACCGGAGGCACCCTTGTGCCACCTTCCAAGGAGAGGGTCTGTGCGAGGATCAGAGGAGACCTCCGTGAAGTCATTAGCGGGGTGTCTGCGCCCAAGTTGTACCAAGCAGTAGCTTCGGGAGGGCTCAGCTCCGTCACCATCTCAGGGCCACCCCCGGTGACCCACCACCCAGGCAAAAACGATGTGCCGCGTTCTGCCAACAGTTATTGGAGAATCTGCCGGTACCCTTGTGTGCCGGATTGCCGCCCCCAGCTCCTCCGCGGCACAAGTTCTGGAAAGGCCACGGGGTGTCCTGTTCGTTACCATTACCGTTGTCGGCCGTATGGTCCGCGCACACGCAGACTGAGAGTGTTAATTAACTGATGAATTAACTAATTACCGGCTCCATGATCGGAGCCCACTAACACTGGGAGACATTACTTGGTAGTTCAGCGTTCAGATTCGAGAGTCCGTCTGCGTGGGTTTTGAATTCCCTTCCTCTGCTTACTAGCTGTGTGACCTGCGGCCACTTTCTGAGAGTTTCTGTGCCTCAGTTTGTCAGTCTCTAAAGTGGAGATGATACTGTCTGCCTCCCAGGGTGGCTGAAAGGATTAAGTGAGGCAGTATGTGGCAAGTGCTTGGGACAGGGCTCGGCGCGCAGGGCAGTGCTTGTGTTTTCTGTTCTCTCTGTGATGCTGCTTTGATTCTTCGACAAGTCTTGATTGTGCGTCCGGTTCTCTCCAGGAGAACCTGGGGAAACACCGGGCTCCTGGGGCTGCCGCCAAGGCGATCTGCCAGTTCCGGCGGCCACCCCCGGGGTCACCAGCTTGCCTCACTGTACCCCAGCGCCAGCGCCGCTCCTGGGTCTCCGGGACCCCGGAGCCCCCAAGCCCCACTTCCAGGCCTTGACGGCCCTTGTCCGGCCCTTGACTCACTCTCCTGTCTTGCAGCCCCGTGCGATCTGGACGCGGTGGGGAGTGACGGCCGGCGTGGGTAGAGCTGCGACTGCAAAGCCAGGTGCCGCCCGGTGCTGGGCGGTCATCTTGCTCCACTCACAACTCATTCATTCATTCATTCATTCATTCAGTGTTTCCACTCGGTCTGTTCCCACTCGTCTCGCTCTCATTCATTCATCCTTCAGTTTACCCGGCGTCTGGTGTGTCCCGGCCTTACAGGCATGGGAGACACAGCCACGCACAAGGTCTGTACAGACGCTGACTGGGCTCTCAGAGGCCGACTTGAGGGGCCAGGGCAAGCTTCCCGGAGGAGGTGACATCAAAGTCCGCATTTGGGGGGGGAGCTGGAGTTAGCTGGGTGAAAAGGGGACATGGTGCTTGTTTCCTGTCCAGGGTACCTTACCTGCAGAGGCTCAGGGTTGCTGAGGCAAGGGGCGGGCTTCCAGACCTCTGGGAGGGTGATACCTTCTTCTCCCTCACAGTGAGACGCGTCGTTCGGATGCAGAGCTTAGACGGTAGACCAGCAGTACGGGTCTTGTTCGTGGGGCCCCTGTTCCACAAGTGCCGTGGTACTTGCAGGTCTGGGAGCCCTTTGCAACAGGCAGGGACCCAGCACAAGTTGTCAGCAAACTGACCCACGCGGCCGCCATTCCCCCGGGACCCAGCCCCTAGGGGGCCTATACTTACGCCTCTAGGCTTTGGAGCCCCATCCTCTCTGTGAAGGCCCTGCCCAGCCTAGCTCAGGGTGAGGGGTGGGGAGAGCCGAGCTGTGTGTGTGCAGAGTGCCCAGCACAGGAGAGGTTTCTGCACATGGCAGCTCCTTCCTGCAGGCATCCAAGGTCCCCGTCCTGGCCTGGCTGGGGCTGGGGCAGAGGCTGAGGAGGCGTCCTCCTGGCAGGAGGAGTCTTCAGGGAGAAGGAGAGACCCTGGGAAATTCCCCAGTGGTCCAGTGCTAGGAATTTGGCTTTGCTTCCTCCAGGGGCTCCGGAATCCAGTAGATGTACTGAAGTCTTAGTTCCCGCTTCGGCAAGGCAATCCATCATGTTTCTGGCCAGCAGGATTCTGGTGTCTTCTCAGTGCCAGCCTTCTGGTCCCTGGGGAGCAGGCAGGGAAGCAGAGAGGGTGTGGGGCTTATGGACACCCTGGTGACGTGGCCAGAGGCCCGCAGTTTCCCGAGGAGTCTGACGCCCCTTGGGGGCTGTAAAAGGTTGTGTGGACCTTTGGTTAAGTGTTGCCGAAGGTTCCAATTCCTCTGGCAAAATCATCTCTGCTTATTAATTAATTAGTTCCACATTTACTGAGCTCCTACTACATGCTAGGAAAACGGCCCTGCAGCGAACAAAGCCCCTTTTCTCATGGCTGGGGGGACCTGCCCCTAACCTGATAAATACATCGCATGTCGGGTGTGAGTAAGGACCATGAAGGAGACCAAAGCAGGGTGAGGGGGTAGGAATGTCCATGATGTGAACAGGGTGGGCTTCGCCAGGGAAACACTTAAGCTGAGGCTTGAAGGAAGTGAGCGGGTGAGCCACAGGTGTCTGCGGTAGAATGTTCTAGACAGAGGGAGCAAGTGCAGAGGCCCGGAGGGAGAGCGTGGTGGGCTCAGAGGAGCACGTGCTGGGGCCAGGCATTGAGCTGGGTGCAGGGCACACGCTGTCCCCTCTCACCCAGTGACTCCTGTGACCATTCCCACTTTACTGATTGGCCACGTTGAGGCTTGGGGTGACTCCGTGCACAGCGGGCCGCGCAGCCTCAGCTCGTGCGTTTGTGTCATCTCCACCCTCGTTTGGCCGCGGGACTTGGATGAGGGACCAGCAGCGGAAGTTTTCGTTTGTGGGGCTCCCTGTTCCTGCACGGTGAGCGGAGGGTGGCAGTGAGCAGGTGGGGGCACTCCTGTCCGGGGGCTCTTAGTTGTCGACTCTGGCGGCCAACGTGTGATGTGGCCCTGATCTGTGTCGTGGGCCCCGGGGGCAGGCGGCTGTGGCCAGACGTCGAGGGGGTTGGAGCTCACAAGAGCCCAGTGAGGACAAGCCTCGAGGGCCCGGTGTGCGGCCTGGAATTTCCTTCCCAAAGGGCCCGGTTGGAGTCCCGCCTCTGCTGCCACGCGGCCGTGTGACACCGAGCAAGTCACCCCCTTTCGGGTTCCTAGTTTTCATCTTGGTGAGAATGGGGTCAGTAAAGCTCCCTGCCCCACCTCCCTTCCGGAGCTTCTGGAGGATCAAGTAAGATTATATAGGAGGTAGGCTTTTGTCAGCTCTAAGCCCTGTACACGAGAATCCTGATTTTCCTTTTATTTAATTGCAAAAACAGCATCAAAGGCACATTGAGGAGAGTTTAAAAAGAAAAGGAGAGAAAAATCCTGTACTTACAATTTTGCCAGCATCACATAACCACGGGTGTCCCATCCTACCCAAATACACACCGGCTGAATGGATTTGAACCCATTTCCAGATAAATTCCGTGCTTTCTGAAACGTAGGCTATGTGCCACCCAAACTCCGACCTTGGTCAGGGGCTTGGACCGCTCGTTGGCCTTTGCTGTCTGACCTCGGGCGCTGAGCGGAGTTGGCCGTTCGGACTTACTTGTGTTAGTTTTCGAATTGTCCCTCGGTTTTTGCCCATAGATGCAGATAGCTTTTATATTTTTACGGGGTTCTGTTTCTGCTTTTGCTCCTCTGTCATCTGCATAGATTACGTTTTGTGTAGTCTTTGCAAGCAGTACTTTCAGTGGCTGAGTGATAAGTCCCTGCACCGCGTTTGATGGGTATGTCTCCGGTCGGTTAGACACCGAAGCCGTTCTCAGCCCGTCTTCTTCCGTAGAGCACGCCGCAGCGCAATCAGAGTGCTCGTGGCTTCCTTTCACCCTTTCCTTCCAATGATGGATGATGGTTTGGAAAAATCCCTGGCGGGGGGGCGGGGATTATTTGGTCAAAGGGTATGAACATTTTGCTGGCTTTGGATGTTGATGAGGTTGTCTTGCCTTCCAAAAAAGTTGAACCCGTCTATGATGCCATCGCAACACGGGAACGCCCTCGTCTGCACAGCCCAGTCAGCTTTGGGTGCCTCGTGCATAGCGGGCACTGTTTTTCCTCTTCTGTTTTTTTTTTTTTCTTAAATTAACTTTGTGGGTTGAAAATGGTGCAGTGTTGAGTGTTAGTCAATGATTGACGTTGGGACACACGCCCCAGTGTCTCCACTTGTGCTGCCCTTTTCCTCCTGTCCCTCGTCGTAGCCCTTAGCACCACTGTTAGCAACAAAGACTCCACAGAGTCCCCTCCAGCCAGGGCGGGGGGTGGGCAGCGAGTGGCAGAGAGGGACTCCCACAGGTCATGTGGGTGGCATATGGGAGAAGGCTTGGGGACAGGCACCTGGGGAGAGTGGGGCAGGGGTGGGAGAAGGGAAATGGGGGTGCTGGAGAAAAACCCGGAGGAACAGAGACAGAGGCTGGCAAAAATAGACCCCGGAAACAGCAGTGGAGATAAGGTGGAAGACAGGGTGTGGATGTGGGAGAGGGGACGGGAGGTGTCGCAGGGATGGGTAGGAGGGGAGAGGGTGCATAAAGCGAAAAGGGGCAGCCAGGGGAGGAGCAGGTATCTGGGTCGGGGTGGTGAGAGAGAGAGAGAGAGACAGAGACTGAGAGATAGAGAGAGCGAGAAAGACAGGCATGGAGAGAGGCAGAGACAGACAACTGGGACGAAGAGAGGAAAAGGGAAAGAGAAGGGGAGAACGAGAAGGGAATGAGACGGGAGGAGGGTGGTGAGTGGTAGGTTCATAAATCCTCAGTCTGTGTAAGGTCATTACTTTCTCTGCTGTTGGAAGGGCCCCTGAGCCTGGCTGGACCAGGGCGAGCGGTGGCGGTGGGGGCCTGGCCGTACCTCCCCGAGCGAGTGAGGGCACGGTCCTGGCATGCAGTGGGACGCTCCCGCAGAGCGACGAACCTGTCTGCCCTGCCCTCCCGAGTGCCCTGCCCGCGTCAGGCGCCTGGGTGATGGGGCTGGGGGTGCCGGGGTGCACCGTCTGTGGGGCTGGGAGTGGGCAGGCTGGGAGATGCTGGCGAGTATTAGCTCCTCCTGCCCCTGCGAAAGTCGTCCTGACACGGGTGGGAATACCACTGCCCGCTTCCTGGCTGGACGGAGGATTAGGTGAGGTTCGTGAGGTGAAGCCCCGGGAGTGGGCCTGGCACGCGGGCCAGGTTACCGTGTGGCCCGTGGGGCTGCCTTCGGCGGTGAGGACACGGTGTGAGCCCTGACCCAGCGCCTTGCCCCGTTCGGTCCCCGGCCGTGCGGCTGGTCGGTCCGATTGTTCCCATTTTGCAGGTGGGGAAACTGGGGTTCAGAGAGTTGGTGTAACAGACGTAGGAGTGGCGGCGGCAGCAAACGGCTTCCACGGCCCCCCTGGGCACAAGGCGCGTGTCTGCGAGCCTCCAGGCCGTGGGCCTGGCAGGGGAGCAGGGAAGCTGGGAGGGAAGCAGCCGCTGAGCGGGGCCAGGGGCCAGCTTGGGCGCGCATCCGCCCCGTGCCAGAGCCCAGCTCCGGCCACCATCCGTTTCGTTTCTCAGGCCCCTCCAGTGAACTTCTCACAAGGCTTAGGAAAGGTGATTTACTTATTAGCTGGTTTTTAATCTTTTTTGCCTCTCCATTCATTTCTTCCGCGTAAGTATGTGGAAATGTGAGTCCATACGTGATCTGCGTGGTCGAAGCCAGAGTCCTGGCTCAGGGGTCACAGCTGCGTCCACCTGGGTGAGGAATGTTCCAGAAGCTTGCCTCCAGGTGCCACCCCCACGTGCAGGCCAGTCACCTGGGGAGGCGGGGCAGCGTCCGGTTGGCATGGGGCTCGTGGAGCCGCCTCTTGCTGGGTCTCTCGCCCACGGCGGACCCCGATTTTCTCCTCGCCTCTCCTCGGGGGGGCTGCCGTGCCGCCCTGGACTTGGCTGTGCCGCGTGTGCACGCACCTGCCCGCTAACCGCAGCCTGGCTCCTCTTTTGTCCGACGCCGCGGCCGGGGGCACCCGGAGCAGGTCCGAGTCTGTGGAGGGCGTTTCCGGGCGTGTTCTGGGAACGGAGCAGATGCGGGGGTGAAGGTTCCCCAGAAGCGCCCTTTATTGACGCTCGGCCCCCGGCCCCTGGGCTGGGCCCTCTCGGGAACTTTCCAAGGGAAGGCCAAACAACCCTCTTTCCACCTCGGGTAGGAAATGGAGCCGGACGTGCTCCCCACTGGAAGGCAGCACCAAAAGAGAGGTTTGGAGAGAAGCTCTGGCGGGTTCCTTTCCCGGGACTGGTGTTCAAGCGGCTTCTCGTGCCACGTGCCGCGTGCGTTCCTCTGCACGCCTCCGGGGGTCATGGTGTGCCCAGAGGGGTCGTCCGTGTCGCCCAGGGCCATAGGGTCAGAAGCGGTGTGGCTGGGATGCAGACTCCTTCAGCTGAGTCCACATCCTGGGCCCCTTTGCCTGGCTAAAGCTGCCCGAGGGCCTCTGGGTACCTGCTACTCTTGTCCCCGGACAACGCAGAATGTGTTTTCGTCATGAGCGTCCTTAATAAGGATGGGTAACAGTAATTGCCGTCTACTGAGAGCCTCTAGGTGCCGTGACACGGGCACCATATCTCCGCTTTACAGATGAGGAAACCGAGGCACAGAGTAGTTACATAACTAGCTGTAGACTGCAGGGTTGATGTCAGAGATGGGACTCCCACCCAGTTCGGGTGACTAAAGCCTTATACCTGGTCCCTGTAAGCCTTAGGGAAATTAGGTGACCTCTCTGAGCCTCAGTTTCTCCTTCTATACATGGACCTCATTCTGCCCCGTTTGGGGAGGACTTGGATTAGTGTGAAGGAATGACTGTGAAGTGCCTGGCACGTTGTCAGCTGTCATCATCGTTGTCATTATTATTACCACAACACAGAGTCTCCTGAGGGGCAGACTCGGATGCCCAGGCTGCAGCTTCCTGGCCTGGGCGAGGCAGAGGGGAACCCCCCAGCGATGATAAGTGGGAGCCGGGCAGACCCGAAGGAGTGGGGCCCCTTTGCCTGCGACAGTGGGCACCACAGGGACCTTCGGGAGGACAGACCAGCGCAGCCCGACTGTTGCTCCATTTCCCGCAAGGAGGGGAGTTGCGGATTTCCGCCCTGGCGTCTGGGGAAGGATGGGACCGAGGGCTCGGGTGCGGTCCACTTAGGGGAGGGCCGTGGGGAAGTGTCCCACACTCACCATGCGGGCGTGGCTCTGCTCAGCTCGGGGACTGGATCCAGAGCTGGTTGGAGTCTCAGACCCGCTTATCGGAGGAGGGTAGGCAGGTGTGTCCCCTAATCTGAGATATCCTGGGTCCCCCCTGCTTTGCTTTTTTGTGGAAGAAGTGACTGAGACCTCAGAGCTATTGGCTGCTGTCGTTTGGAAGCCTTGAGACGTGGAGCTACCTTGGTAGAGAAGCAGCCCCAACCTGGGATCTGTGAGACCTGTCACCTCCTCCTGGAGGCCCTCCCTGATAATCAGTGTCAGGCACCCATCCTTCATGGGTTACCTCCACTCAACTACTTTACGGTTATTTTCTTTCCACCTTATTTCCCCACCTAGACAGGAGGTTTTTAGTCCTCCGTCTCACGTCTGAATTGTGCATGTTTGTGAGATAATCCCCACCCTCTCTGGGACAGAGTGACCGCATGAGGAGGAACGGAAGGAGCAGGGTCCCTGTTCCAGGTACAAGGGAGCAGGTGAGCTAGTGACCAAGGGTGGGGGGGCTTGAAGATGTTATAAATCTAGGGTCATAAGCCGAGCTGTGCCTCAGTTTTCTTATCTGTAAAATGGGGATAAGGGTACCTCAAAGGGTTGATGTGAGTAGTGGGTGAGTTCACACGCGTAACATGTATAAATGGGGTCTGGCCCATTGTAAGCATTATGGTTATTGTTACTGATTATTGCATTTAATCAGCTAAGAAGTAAACATTAAGTCAGTCTTTATGCCTACTGTCGTGCTGAGGATACAGTAGTGAACAAAAACAATCCCCCGCCATCGTGGGTGTTCACCAGTTGGGAGAGAGGGACAGGAAATGGATACATACGTGAAACGTTAAGCAGCACATGGGGGCAGGGTGTGTGTACAGCAGGGAAGGGTTTTTCAGCGGCAAGTTGGATGACCTCTTGTGCACATGGCTTTTGTGATTTTGGTGTCACAACGACCCTCAGACAGCATCATGAAGAGAAGGTTCCTAAAAGCATGACGTCTGGGTTGAGGTGGAGGTCAGCCCCCACAGGTACCCCTGGAACCCATTCGGGGGCCCCGGGGAACACAGTCGGAAAACTGACGCTCCATATCCTGGGTTTCTGCCCAATTAAATAATCCAAGTTTAAGAAGAACATTCCGTTAACCAGAATGGTGGGGCAGGAGTGGGGGTTGGGGCAAAGGGCAGGTCTAAGTGGGAGAAACTGGCCCAACTGGAAGGCAGCCCTGGGGATGCCCACGTGCGCCCCGGCAATGGGGCCCTCGGCTCACCCTGTGGTGGCAGGTGAGCTCAGGTGTTGGAAGAGGCCATGAAGGTGGATTTGCAGAGATGTGCTGGGTGCTGGGCCCCTTAAGGGTGTCTGGGGCTGTGGGAGGGTCTCATTGAGGAGGGAGGGAAGGACACTGGACCTTAGATACAGCCTGGGGCTGGGGATGAATGGAGCCCATAGCACCCACGCGGAGGTCCCTTCCAGCCCTGCCTGGCCGCTTCGAGTAGCTGTGGGGTCCAGCATCTTGGGGCTCCCGTCTGCCCAGGTATCTCTGGGCCCCCGATGACCGCCATTTATAAGAACAGCCGTCATGTGGGAGGACCTGCCGTGTGTCTTACGGCCTTCTGCCTTTGCAGGGCCCTCCTCTCCCTCTGTAACGCCCAGTGGGTGACGGCTCCCTACCCCAGAGGAAGAGCACGGCGCTTGGCCAGGCTGAGCCGCTTGTCCGAGGCCGCCCAGAGTTGCCCAGGGGGAGCTCGGGATTGCTAAGCGTGTCAGGCTTAGCTCTAAAGAGCCTCTGGACCCTGCTGGCAGCTTCTAGAAGGGTCTTGGCGAGGGGGTGGCATAGGGAGGGGACTTTCCCTCGCTGTCATTAGCTCGAGACCTGTGGGGCCTTACGACACGGCCTGCTTGGAGAAGTCGCAGCGATAGGTCATCCCACCAGTGACGTCCAGCCTCGGCGGCCTGGCCCTCTGCGAGTGTCCAGGCCTTGGCAGCTGGGATCCGGCTGATCTCAAATCCCACAGGACTTGAGTAGAGCTCCGAATGCTAGTTCTCAGAGCTGACACCGTAGGCTCCGCCGTGGGGCCGCCCGGCCTGCACTCTGACTGTGCTGCCAGAGGCCAGCCCGAAAGCCTCCGCGCGCGCCCGGCCTCCTCCTCTGCCCAGGCAGCCTCGGGGCCTGTGGAGAAGGCTCTTGCTTTCTGCCTTTGCAGTGTGGGGCCCCGGGTCCTTTTCACACCACGGTGACCACTGCTCGTGCCTCTCTGAGTCGGCCCTGTCCCGAACGTGGCACGGGCACGGGCCCGGTACAGCAGCGCTTCCTTTGCTCAGTTCCTCCTCTGGGCCCTAAGTTTCGGTTTCCTTTTCATCGTCGTTCGTCTGTTGGTTCGTTCATTTGTGCGCGCTCGCGTTCATTCGCCCGTCATCCGCGCTCACTCATTCCCTCTCGGGATAGCGGCATCGCGGAGAGGGCTGTCCGTCGCGGAGTCACACAGAGCTGGCGCGGGAACCCCCCCTCCTGGCCGTGGGTCTGTGGACACACTGCTTCCTCCGTTGCCTTGTCTGAAGCGGTGGGGCTGGTGTTCTTCCTAGGCCCGTCGAGAGCCCAAAACGGAACATGAGTGTGGAGCCCCCGGCACAGGTGTGTCCAGCACAGGGCCCTGGTGATGTCACGAGTCTGTGATCCTCCCCCTCCCCCTTCCCTCCCCCGCCCTCCCTTCCCCCCTTCCCTCCCCCCTCTTCCCCCCTCTTCCTTCCTTCCCCCTCCCCTGCCCTTCCCCCTCTCCTTCCTTCCTTCCTTCCTTCCTTCCTTCCTTCCTTCCTTCCTTCCTTCCTGTAAAACTTGCTGAGGCACAGGGTTGAGTTAGATGTGGCCTGTGTCCCCAGCCTGGCTGGTCTGGGTCGTCTCCCCGACCTTTCTCCACGACCAGTCTGCTGTAGGCTCCCAGCAGCTCTGAGGGGTCCCCCTGGGCCTCTGGCCACTCACCACCCACCACCGTTACTAGGCTCGTGCTCCCCTTGGTTTGCTCCTAGTGGTTCCGAGCACATGCACACGTGCTCTCAGAACATGCCTACACACCTTTGCACACCCCGCACACGCACACGCACGTGTTCACATGTCACACTGGCCCGGAAGCAACACGTGTCTTGGGCCCTTGCATGTCCTGCCTCCTCCAGGCATCACGGCCACACGTGAATGGCTGGACAGACCTCACTCTTGCACATCTGTGGGCACTCAGCCCACGGTTCCCTGACTCTGCACGTGTGCACGTCCCCATTTATTCTCTGCTGTGCACATCTCTCCGGACGTGCACAGGCCTCTGTGCCCAGCTGTGTAACCACCCACCTAGGCACACGTTTATTTTTTTTAGTACACATGTAGCATTTGTAGGGCCGTCTCTTAAGTGCTTTACAAATAGGAATTCATTGAGTCCCCCTAACAACACCATGAAGTCGTGACATTAGGGAAGCTGCGATGTAGAGAAGTCGTGTCAGTTGCTCAGGGTCATACGCTAGTACAGAGCTGGGCCAAGATTCGGCCCCGGCCTGGCTCCGGTCCCAGCTTTGAACCCTGCCTTGATGCTGTTTCCTCATGAACGTGTGTGTGTGTGTGTGTGTGTGTGTGTGTGTGTGAGCTTGGCACACACCCCTTGCAGTGCGCGCACGTGACCACTGAGCACTCGTTCGCAAGGGTGTGGATGCACACGCCTCACACGTGTGCTAGAAGGACCCAGCACACGTGCTTGAGAACACGCTTGGGTCCTCACGCGCATCCCAGTCACAAACAGCCTCCACTTCCCCATCTCCAGCTCCCTTTCGGAGAGCCCTCGCGCTTACCCGGCCCTCGCTTAACCTGCCTGGTGACTCTGCAGGCCTAGGCTTGGCCACCCCGCCCCCCCCTCGGCCACCCTCCCCCTGGCTTGTGGCCTCTTTAGCGCCCCTCTTCCTTCTGCCAGGCCCCCGCTTGACTTTCTTCCCGTCCATCTTCTCAGCTGGCGCGGGACCCCAGCCCCTAAACGCCCCAGAATCTGGGAAACTCCTCCCTGGACTGGGCTTAGGACATGGCCACATCCAGGGAGAAGTGACTGGTCCAGTGGCTTCCCAGGAGTCCGTGGCAGGAAACCCACATTTCCTTCTGGTCCTTCATTTCCTGCCCACGCTCTGTGCCCCACCCCCACCCTGGCAGGGCCTTCTGGTTCTGAACCGCGCCTGCAGCGGCTGCCTGGTCCTGTCCTATCCTGTCCGGGGCCCTCAGTTGCTGCCTCTGCTCTCAGAGTCGGGTCTGGGCTTGTTGGCCTGGGCGAGACTCTCCTATTTTGGCCTCTTCAGAAGCATCCAGACTTCTCGGCCATGACCCCAGTGTCCTCGGCCCTCCCCTGCCAGGCTCCCCAGCGTGTTCTTGCCGTTATGTGTGTCTGCGCCTTGCTTGACTCTCCCTTCCGAAGGAGCCCCTTCTTTCCTTCTCCAAAACATACCCAGCCTCCGGTGAGGAGCCAAGCCCCCCCTTTGGATTCGGCCACCTGCGGCCGTTCCTGGTCTCTGCTCCTCCTTCTGGTGTGTTCTACCAGCTCAAGCCCCTGAGCTTTGTGAGAGCTGGTGGTCGGTGCTGTCTGAGCCCTGCTGGATATGGAACCATGGGCTTTGAGTGAACCTTAGTAACTTTTCTTTCGGTGAATTTTGACTCTTGAGCAAGACACCTTTCTTCCCTCTCTCTCTCCCTCCCTCCCTTTCTTCCTCCCTGCCTCCCTCCCTCCTTCCCTCCCTCTCTCCCTCCCTCCCTCCCTTCCTTCCTCCCTTCCCTCTTTTCTCCCTTCTTTCTCTCTGTGTGCCAAGCACTGTGCCAAGCCTTGAGTACCCACTTTTTTGAAACCCCACGAATTGAACTAACGAGAGAAGAAAACCCCAAGGAGATGAGAAATCACCTGATTATGCAGGTGCCCTCTGCCAATCGGTTGAAAAGTTTTTATGAGCAAATCTGGTGGTTATCCTTTGGAAAATAAGCAAAGGCAAACCACTTCCTGCCGCTTCCAGGAGCCGCTTTCTAAGACCTACCAAGAATCTGAAACTTCAGGCAAGCTTCCTCCGTTTTCCTGGAGAACTCCGCAGTTTGTGTTGGTGAAATCCCACTGGGCCCCGTGGGGTTGGAGATTGCATTTCAGTCTTGTCTCGCAAAGGAACGGCTGAGATCGAGTCATTTGGCGAGAGGAAAAGGGGAGCTTTGGCGTGTGGTGCGCAGGCAGTGCCCTTGCCATGCGGCTGGTGCCTCTTGGTTTTGCAGACGGGAACCCGGACCCCCTCCCCTGCGTCAGCCACCTCTTTGGGCCCCGGGCCAGCTCTGGAAGTGTGCCGTGCCACGCGTGGATTCAGGGCTCTTTACACTTTTTTCTTGACCTTGTCCTGAATTTCTAAATGGGGAGAAAACAGTGGTCTGCCGTCCTGAGGGTGGGGGGCAGGACTACGGGGCGATTAAGACACGGGCCCTGAGCCTTCGGTTGGAATTTAGCTTGGCCACTAACTAGCAAGTTACATAACCCCTCTCTCCATGCCTTAGTTCCTTATTCGTAAAACAATGATTCTACTACTCCCCTGGGGGTGGCCGGAGGGCTTTTTATTCAGTAAACACACGTAATGCACCCACCACATGCTGGGCCCGGTGCTGAGGCTGGGCAGCCCGCAGAGGCAGGCACGACCGAGCCCGCTGTGCAGGTGAGGGAACTGTAGCCCAGCTGGTCGGCAGGAGGTCCGGGCTTTCGACCAGGGAGTCCGGCCCCAGAGTCCACGCTTTGTTCCCACCGAGCTGCGCCGCTGCCCTCGATGGGCTCAGACGAGATGCCGCACGTCAGCCGGGTGACCGTTTAGCGCGTTTTGCCTGGGACAGTCGCGGTGTCCCTTTCAGTCCTGGTGTAATGACCACCATTTCATTTCATTCTCCAGAGTGTCCTGGTGGAGGATGGACTGTGTGGTCAGCTCACGTATAGGGCATTGAGGACAGTCCCATGAACACTGTGGGCACTGGATTCTTGGGGGGGGGGGGGGGGAGGTGACACAGCCACAGCAGATCCAGCTGGTGTAGCCTGGGGGTGCCTTAGTTTCTGCAGAATTGAGATGTCCTCCTGCGTCAGTTCACTCACCGACCGCACCCTGGGCACCTCTCACATGCCAGGCGTCGGGGCGTTGTGTGGGGTTGGTGCTGAGGAGGGAGACAAGAGACCCAGCCAGGAGGGCTGGGAAATGAAGTCACACCCAAGACCCGCCCTTCTCAGAAATGCAAAGTATTACCGTTAGGATGCTATTCCCATTGCTTTGTTTGGCAAATTATGACAGTATGTCACTAACTGAGCACATTCTGATTACCTATTGTTTGAATTATAAAAAAAAAAAAAAAAAAGTCAGGAAAAGGCTTCTGGTTGTGGGATGGTATTTAGAAGTTTCCATTCTTGAACAGACCTCAGGGCAGGGCCAGCGCCCAGGCTGTGTGGAGCCCTGTCTTGTCCCTCTGATGCCAGGTAATTGCTTTATCTCTGGTGTACATGCATCACGCCCTGTCTCTCTGGCCTTAGATATGTTTGCAGGATGTCGTGGGCTGTGGCTTTCCCAGACAGACTGGTAAGCAGCCCCCGATCTTCTCCGGCCTCCTGGTAGATAGTTGATTAAAGACCTGCCCTAGTTCAGTACATGCTAAATACAGTGACTGAAGAACCCAGGCTCTAGAGTAGGTGACCGTTTGTTCCAGTTTGCCCAGGACTATCCCCATTCTTAAGAAAACTATTTAATTTTTTGTAACTAAATGTTTATTTATTTTAATTTTCATGAACCGCGAGATCACGGCCTGAGCCGAATAAAGTCGGACGTTTAACCAACTGAGCCACCCAGGCGTCCCAGGACTGTCCCTGTTTAATTTTTTTTTAATTTTTTTTTTTTTTTGTATTTTATTTTATATTTGAGAGAGAGAGAGAGAGAGAGAGAGAGAGCAAGCAGGGGAGGTGCAATGAGACGGAGACAGAATCTGAAGCAGGCTCCAGGCTCCGAGCTGTCAGCACAGAGCCTGATGTGGGGCTTGAACTCGCGAACAGTGAGATCATGACCTGAGCCGAAGTCGGATGCTTAACTGCCTGAGCCACCGAGGCGCCCCAGGACTATCCCCATTTTAAAATCGAAAGTCCCAAGTCCCAGTAAAACTAGACAGTTGGTCACCCTACTCTGGAGTGAAGCCAGCCCTCAGTCACCACACCTAGCTCTGCTGTGGGATTGCGGGTCCGTTACTTAACCACACCGAGCCTCAGTTTCCTCTCCTGCCAAACAGTCTTAACCGTCCCCAGCTCACAGGGTCGTTGTGAAGCGCCAGTAAGTTTTGAGAACCGTTGGGCACGGAGGCGCTCGCAGATGGCCGTAAGCATCGGTTTCATAATGGTTATAAATTATCTTAAGGCATTGGATGTCGTGCTCCTGTCTCAGTGGACCACCAGGCCGTCTGCCAAGTCCTCCTTTAGCTGCCCGTCTGCTCACCATTCCTCACGGTGGGTGTCGGAAGTCAATTCTGAACTTCGACCCCGTGCCTCCGTCTCTGAGGTTGCTTGAGGCCTACGGCCCCACTCCAGATCCCCCCAGCCAGCCACTGGGCCTGTCTGTGCCAGAGTCGCTGTCGCCCGGGAGTAGGACAGGATGTGGACGAGTGGCTGACGTTTATCGAGCGCCTTCCTCACAGCTGGCGTCGTGTTCCGTGTGCTTTCCGTATAAATCTTCACCTGAACGTTCTCACGTTACAGACAGAGAGTCGAGGCTTGGAAAGGTTAAATTATTTCTCCGGTGTTAGAAAACGCGGCCCTGGGGCTGGAGCCCGCCTTTGTCTGTCTCCACTGACTGTGGCACCGCAGGTGTGGGCCGGGGATCCGGGCCCATCTGTGGAGGGGCTGAAGAGGCAAGTCCGGAGGAGCGGAAGGTCCAGGCGCTTTTCTTCTCATTTGACATTACGGTGATATTTTTCTTGTATTTTCCAAATCGTTGGTGTGCGATGGAGTAGAAATTACAGACAAAAGTAGAATTCTGGTCTCTGGCCTCAGATGGGTCGAGAAGTGCCGTCGTGAGCTGTGCTCTTTGACCCCTCGCCGTGGCCACGTGGGCCAGGCTCTGCTGCGGTAACACGGAGCCCGTCCGCCAGCAGCTCGGCACAGTCCAAGTGTATTTCTCAGCAGGGGCCTCGCTCCTCTCCGGAGCCCCCCAGGACCCAGACTCACCGAGGTCCCACCTCCGCACGTGCTTCCGCTGTCTCGAAGGCGAGGCTGAGAGACCTGGTGCTTGAACGCGGGTCTCCAGGTGGCGCACGTCACTTCACATCTCATGGCCGAAGGGCCACACGGGCACACCTGGGACCTAGGTGGTGAGTGTGGAGGGGAGGGGGGACCCTACCGTGTGCCCGGATAAAGGAGGCGGCTGTGCCTGTCCGGGGACAGCTGTTCTGCCACACTCGTGCCCATTCTTGCTCCCAGGTGTGACTGGTCCCCTGGGTCAGGACGACTCCTGCCGCCTCCGGGCTGCTGATTTGGTCCCACCGTTTATATCGCACTTTTCAAAGGGAGCAGAGCCCGTGGACCCCAGAGCATCAGGTCGGACCCTCCGGACCGGGTTTCTGGTCTCTCCTGAAGGGTGGCTTTAGAGTTTCATTGGTTTGGGAGCTGGAAGTCTTGTCTGCTTCCGTCAGGCTGTGTGAGGGAAGAGATTATGAACAGTGTCGGGAAACTACCCCGAAAGTTTTGCCAGGATAACTTCCCCCCGCCGGACAGGAGGTCTCTCCCGGGTGTGAGGTTGTGGCTCCTTTAAATCACGGATAATACAAACTACCTGCTGTTCTCCTGGGCACTGACGGTATGCTGGCACCACGCTGAGCAGCTGACTCCATTCCTCTTCCTTCTTAGCCTCATTTTACGGGCGAAGAAACCAAGGCTCAGAGAAGTTAAGGAAGTTCCTCCAGGTCACGCAGCTCACTGGTTGAGTTAGGGTTGGATCCTGGCCTATGTGGTTCTGAGTTTGTATTCTGAACTGCTTTGATGGTGTTTACTGAGTCGGGGTCTGCAGAGACAGTAGCAAGGAAGGGTCCCCAGAGAAACGTCCAGCCCTTCAAAAAGCCCGGGGAAATCTTGGCGTTTCTTCTTGAGCCACGGGCCCTGGCTAAGTTCAGCCATTTGATTACACAGGGAAACCTGATCCTTCCTTTTATTGATATTTACTGCTTTTTAAAAACCGTCCGTATGTTACGGAAATAACATTGGAAGTGAAAATGGAAATAAAAATTAGTAATCGCGTAGGAACGCTAGTTTGGGGTGGGGACATGTTTTCCAAATATAAAGATAATGAAGTGGGAAGAAAATAAAGCGTGTCTTTGAAGTGGAAATGACTTGCAGCCTTTTTCCCCACACGTACCCTGAGATGAGGTCACTTGCCGGCCCGGGCTCTGCTCTCTGGGGTCTTGGGCACTTGCCTTGCCACAGAATCCTTGCCTCGGGGGTGTCAGGAGCTCCAGAAAGTGCAGGCTTACCCCCCGTATCTTCTCCACATAACCATTTGACTTGCCGATTCAGAGGGAAAAAGGTTGAGTCATTTAACTGATAAGGTAATTTGAAACATGGCTCGGTTCTCTCGGAATGAGCGTTCTACTTGAGGAGTGGAAAGGTTAAGTAATTTAACTGGGGCATAATTGATAACACGGCGCCCCTTTCTGGAAGTCTCCATTTTAGAAGATTTGGTGAGGGGGGAAAGGTTAAACAATCTAACTAGGGAGTCATTTAAAGTATTATTTTGCCATTAGAGCAAGGACAGATGTGGAGTGGAGTAGAAAATTCTCAAGGCTTATTAAGATTAAGCACATGACTTGAGCAAAATTTCCTGATGCGGTAGGTGTGGGTCCCCGAGTGTTTGCCTTGTCTCCTGCGGGGTTCTTGCAGAAAGTAAGAACCCTCCTGGGTTCTTGGGAGGGTTTGCAGTCATAGTGCCGATATCGCTGTGCCCGTGTGTCCTGTTGCCACCCGGGACACCAGATAGTCTAGGTGCACACAAGCACATGCGTGCATGTTTTCGTTTCCTTCTTTGTTTAGAAGAACGACAGAACCCCGCACACATGTTCCTGTATTATTTTTGCGCTGACCAGTAGTAAGAGATCGTCACGGGTCAGTACAGCTTCCTCTTCTCTCTTTGTGGCTGCAGAGTATTCCACTATATGGGACCACACAACCATCCCCTCAGGGTATGTGTGTCTGCAGACTGTTGCCCTTTCGGGTAATGCTGTGCTGATCCGTGAGGTGCCAAGGTCTCTGAGATGTGCAGGGGGTGTCTCTGGCATGAATTCCCAGAAGTGGAATAGCTGGGTCGAAGGTTATGTGTGCCTTGGGAATATTGATAGATCTTTCCAAAGTGCGTTGCCCTGAGAAGGTGCCCCCTGAGCAGGGTCTCGGGAGAGCCCGTGGAGGCCTGGGATGGTACGCGGAATGGGGATGGCCATCGTGTCCCGGGTCTCCTGCGCCGTGTGCTTCGGCAGCCGTGCAGCTTGGGGTGGGAAACGCTTAGGAGAACAAGCGTCACTGCCCGGGGCCAGCCGCCCTTGGCCTTGCTGGCCGGTCGCTTGCAGAATTGAGCCTGTGATGCCTTCATCGGGGAGACGTGGAGTTTGGATATTTGGAATGCAAAGCCCCCTTCTTGCTTAGTGGGACGGCCCCCACTTCCCGGAATTTAACTCTTTAACAAAATTAAAGAGCAGCAGCTTTCATGATGTGAAGGGAATCATTTATTTATTGTTTTTCAAATAAAGACCACTCTCCCAGGAGAAAAGGCAGCAGGTCCCCACGAAGAGCAGGTTCACACAGGTCTCCGAAGGTGGTGCAGGCCCCCTGCGTGGCAAGCCCTCTTCCCCGATCCCGGTCGTCATCCTCACTACTCTTGTCAGCTCTTGTTGGCTTCGTCCTACAGAGGAGCAAGTGTGGCTCAGAGAGGAGCAGTGGGCAGGACCACCCTCGTCCCTGTCACCCAGCTGCCCTGCAGCCTGCCGTGGAGGGGGCGTGGCTTCAGAGATAGTCACTGGGTTTGAAATAGAGCTCCTCTGCTTTCTGGCTATGTCGCCTCCGGCACCTCTCTGAACTTGAGGTTTTTCAGCACTAAGAATGGGAGTGAGCTTCGTGATAGGCTGGGTGCTCTTGGAGTCCTGGTCTGGCTGTCTTTCCCTCCTGCCTCATTTGTCCATCTCCTTCCAGTCATCCTGAGTAGGTCGGGCCAGTGTGGCCCCAACACAGAACTCTTCCCTTGAATTGGGGCGGGGGCAAATTTCAGGAAGGCTCCGGAATACTGCCTGGGGCACCCAAGGGCATGGTCTGACCCGCTGTCTCTTGGGTGCCCTGCCACAGCTATATCTCTGTGGCTGGGTCTTCCCTGGGACCTAGGACTTCCAGACTATTGTCTTCCTAGCCCCCCGGTTGGGGGATGGGCTGGAACAATATCCTCTGGTGGCCGGAGCATGACCCCGTGATGGATGGCATGGCATGGACGGGCCTCCCCTACCTCTCTGGGATGAGGGCCCTTTGTCTGGAACTCTAGGCGTCCTTCTTTCCACCTAGAAGTCCTGCCCCAGGGGAACTGTGCCTAAATTGGATCTGGTTGGCAAATGGAACCTCATTTTCTGATCAATTTACATTACACTTTCGGATGAGGATGCGTTTCTTGTATCTCTGATGGGGCATTTGGCAAAAGCGCTATTGGCTTTGGCTTCTTGCCCTGTGAGCACCCTGTCAAGGCATGGAGGACGGTCATCAGCGTCCTACCACACTGCCTTCTCCTTCCTGCCGTCATCTGTACCTCTCGGGGCCCCTGCAAAGACTGGGAGGCATCTGCCCCTCAGAGCTTCCCGGAGCTTGCACAGCCCAGGTACTGGGGCCTTTGTTTCCCCGAGTGAGCACACCAGAGCTTAGCTTGGAAATGTGCCCACGATGGACACCCCGACTCCAGTGTGCCTTCCCAGGATAACGGTGACGAAACCAGTAGGGATGTTATCACTGGTCCTCGGCTAAGCACTTAGTTTGGGTTATTTTATGTAATCCTTACAACAGTCTTGTGAGGAAGCACTGTTGTGAGCCGCAGAGTAAACTGAGCGCTAGCAGCCAAAGGACAGGAGGGTGACATGACCAGCTGGCGACGACATGGGGATTCAGATCCTGGAGGGGTGGCTCCGGAGCTCCCTCTGCCAAGCTGCACTCCACCAACCCCCTTCTGTGGTGCCACCTCCGTCCAGCCTGAGACCGACAGCCCTTTCTTTTGTTAAAAAAAAAAAATCAGACCTGGGGCACCTGGGTGGCTCAGTCGGTAGAGCCTTCGGCTCAGGTCACGATCTCACGGTTCGTGAGTACAAGCCCCACATCAAGGCTCTTTGCTGACAGCTCGGAGCCTGCTTCAGACCCTCTGTCTCCCTCTCTCTCTGCACCTCCCCTACTTGCAGTCTCTCCCTGCCCCCCGCCTCAAAAATAAAGAAACATTTAAAAAAAGTCAGACCTTCATTTTGGGAAATTTGAGAAGACGTATTTGACAACAGAGAAGAGTAACATGAACCCCTCTGTGCCCGTCACCACCTTCAACAGTTACCAGCTCTTGGCCAGTCTTGCCACCTAACTGCCCTCACCCGCTCCCCTCCCCTGCCCCCCCCAAACCACTGAATTTCCTGAAAGCAGATCCTTGACATCCTGTCATTTCATTAGAGATTACTTATGTAGGTTTCCCTAAAAAATGAGCTATCGTTAAAAAAAGAAATATAAATGGAATACCATTCTCAATGCCTGAGAAACTAACAGTTCCTTGATATCAAATGTCCAGTCAGTGTTCACATTTCCCCAGCTGTCTCATAAATGGTTTTTGTTGAAATGTTCAAGTAAGAATCCAAACACAGTCTGTACATCGTGTCTGCTTAGGATGTCTCTTAAGGGTTTTGAAAGCCTTTGGAGTCGGGTCTCCTGTGTTCCGCGATCTTCCATATTCCCAGTTCTGCCGACTGCTTCCGCGTGGTGTCTTTGAACGCCTTCCTCCGTGCCTTGTCTTTCCTGCACATTCTCCATACCCCCTGTGGCTTTCTAGTTCGTTCTAGACCCGTGCCGTCCAGTGCAACAGCCACCGGCCACATGGCCGCCAAGCACTTGAAATGACCGATCTGAGTTGAAATGTGCTGTGTGACGCACACACCAGATTTTGAAGACTTAGCTTGAAAGGAAGAGTATAAAATAGCCCGCTGATGATGTGTTATATGGATCGCGCGTTGAAGCGATCATCTGTCGGACACAGTGGGTTAGTAGGTGAAGTGCCCCCTTTGTAGGTGGCGACCCGCACTTCTTGTGCCGCTTGGGGCCGGGTCTCTGGGTGTGATTTGAGATCAGGTTCAGATGCTGGCCGCCTGACCCATCTATCGGCTTAGTCGTCATCGAGCCATCATCGTTGACATCCATTATTCATCAGGGACGCAAAGTGCAGGTGTTTTTTGAGTCTGCCTTTCTGTCCTCATTCATTGGATAGAATTATTCCAAAAGGGGCTTCACTTCATCTAATACTTGGTCGTCCTGATGTTCAGGATGTATAAGAAAGGCAGGAAAAAAGCCTCCTTCTTCCCCTTTATACCAAGTTTTCCAGTAATGAGCTGGTTTTTCAGAATCTCCCAAAGGTTTATTTTTTTAGTTGTTTACTCTCCCATGAATCCACGGACTTACATTTCTATCTGATGAGTTTTAATCAAAACCCAGGGCGGTTACTCCTCTTTCTGATGTTCACATCGTCCCATCTTTGGCCGGTGGGAGCATTCTGCTCTACTTTGATTTCGATTCCTTGCCCAACTAAGCCCTCTGCAAATCTCTTGAGTCCTTTTGTCTGTTGAGCTGGTCGGAAGGTTCCCTCTCTGGATGGAAGCTTGCAGCAGGGGCAGGCCTACAGCCGTCGCTGCTCACCAGGCCCAGGGTGTGGGGGCTGCCTGCCAACAGGCTATTCATAGATGCCACCTTCCTCTTCGGCCTCGTTGCCAAGGTCCCAGCCAGAGGCTGGAGTGGAGGAGCCAGGCCAGCGGGGCTGGCTTGGGCCCCACGCATAGTAGGTGTTCCGGAAACGGCTGTCCAGTGAATGAAGGGACTGAAATCTGATCCGTCGCACCACCTGGCTGGATTGGGTTCCTTTCCACCCTGGGATTCTCCGGGGAGGCCGACTGGCAAATAGAGCTGGCCTTTGATTCTCTGCGCGTCGGGGACACCTTTCCAGGGCTGAGCGTGCACAGAACTGGGATCAAGCCTCCAGGGTCACGTCAAGGGTGCTGACGTGGCGGCCGCCCGGCCTCCGGGTGCAGGTGGTGGAGTGAGCGTTGGATCTGGACCCTTCCAGAGTGGAGCTCCCTGTTCCCAGGCCGAGCTGTTCTGCAGGGGACACAGGCATAGCTTGGGTCGGCCCCGGACTCAGCAGCAGAACTCTGTGCTGGTGTGAATTTTTAAAATTCCGGCCCTCGGAACCTCCGGGTTTAATTTTCACTCCACTGACGCTTGCTGCCACAATATTGGCTTTGCTCCTCTTGTCCCTGGCCGGACGCTCTGGTCCCCGCAGCCCAGCCCAGTCAGGGGCTGAAGGAAGGCTTTGTGATTTGGCCCCAAAACGGACCACAGGGCTTCTGTTCTGGCTGCTGCTGCTAGTTGAAAAAAACAACACAAAACAAAAAAACCCTGCCAGCTTTGTCGAAGCCCAGAGAATCTTCATCCCCAAAATACTGTGTTTGTTTGTGGAAGATGATTTCATGTATTTACTACATAAGAGGCCAGCATCCGGTGACACTCCCGGTCTATTTGAGGGGTGGGTTCGTGTCTGGATTTGTGGTGAGGAGGGCAGGTGTTCCAGCCCATGTGGTTGGGGGGTGGGGTGGGCAGGGAGGAGGAGAGGGACCAAGAAAGCTTCCCCTTTGGCGGGGGCGTGACCACCCCTGGGGGATCAGGGTGAGGGAAGTTTCTCAAAATGGCACAAGGAGGGAGGAAGGGGAGCCAGACTTGACCTGGACAGCACATTTGGCCCTAAAGGGGTCAGGAGGGTGGTTCTGGAACGAGAGCACCTAAATTCCAAGTCACGTGGCCACCTGTTAAGTCTGTGACCTTGGACAAGTGGCTTGACCTCACTGAACCTCCCATTTCCTCATCCACAAAGCGGGGCTATTAGGAGGATAACATGGGAAAGCCCTGTGGGTACGCCTTAATAGAGAGCGCTAGTATAAATAGTTACTCACCGTTAACCCATATGGGCTCTGGAGCCCGAGTGCCCGGGAGTAAGCTTGGCTCCACCGCTCCTGAACTAACGGTGCGCCCAGGGATTAATTTCCCAACTTCTCTGTGCCTCGGTCTCCTCATCTATAAAATGGGTATAATCCCGTTTCCTGTGAAAAGATAAGTGACTGTGAAGGTTAAGTGGCTGGATAGATATGAAATCCTGGGGGTAGTGCCCAGCATGTGTGTGTGCTACATCACTCCAGTTAGGATTAATACAAATAGCTGTCACGTAAGGCTACCGTAGACCCGGAACGGGGCCCTTTCCTCCAGTGACAGAAGGTGCCGTGAATGGCTCACCGGAGTGACGTAATTGGAGAATCAGACGCTATCTTGGTAAATCTCGCAACAGTCCTGGGAGGAGGTCGCATCCTTCCCACTTCCCAGAGCTGGGGTCCGAGGCTGGAGGCTACCTGTGGCCACACGGCCAGTCGCTGACAGAGCTGGGTTGCCCCTCAGCCCTCAGCCTTTTCCCTGTGCCTTCCCAGCTGGACCGAAGCACGACTCGAGCAGCGAGAAACATCCTGGCAACCGGCCTTCATTCTGTGCCAGGATGTGCCAAAGAACCTGCCCAGCATTTCGGGATCAACTGGGCAGGTGAGGCCGAATCCTCCCCATCTGTGCTCGGAGGCTTCAAAGTGAGCCGCAGCACAAGGGAGCATCTTGGCCTCCTGGTTCCTGTCCTTGAACCTCCGGGCTCCCTCCTGCTTTCACATGTGGAAATGGATCTCTGCTGGGAGGTGCGGACGTGTGTGGGGGTGTGAGAGGCGGGGCGTGTCCGGTCTGGCTTTGAGGGCCGGGCAGGCGGGCACCACTTGGCTGCTGTTTCAGAGAACACACTATCGATTTTCTATTGAGTGCTTGAGAGTGCAGGGCCAGGATTGGGGATAATGAGAGGCGTGTTTCGTCAGTCTGAAAGCAGCTTCGATAGCTATCAGAAAATCAATTGTAGGCCTGGCGGGGCTCTGAAACCATCCTTGGCTCTGTTTATTCTGTTCGCGAGCGTGTCTCCTGTACCAGGTGCTGTTCCAGGGACCGGAGGTTCGCCTCGGCGCATCTGAGCCAGGTCTCCCCTGGGTGGTTGATTCCTCGCCCTTCCTCTGCTTTGGGGGCTGTGGGGGAAAGGGGGGACCCTGCAGGCTGCACGTCTCTGGGTTCAGCCCCTGGGAGGAACAGGCGAGAGGCTGGGGGGGGTCTCTCCCTGTCTCTGTCCCTGCGAGGCTCTCTGACGGCAGCTGCGACTCCCCCTGTGGTTCTGTCCCCGGCCCCTGGGCTTCAGGACCACCCCCTCTCCCTCTGTCCCTCACATCAAGGAGTGGTGGCAGCTTCCAGCCGGTGCTGACCTCTGGGCCACCTCATTGTCCCCCATTTGACTTCTTGGCTCTTCCATGCCTGTGTGCCCGTTTTCCTGCATTAAAGCCCCTCAGTTCAAACACTGCAGGGGTTCCTGTCTTTGGTGAGACCCGGACAGATCTGGCAGGTGAAGACGCCATGGTTCTAGCTTCTGAGTGATTTCTGGTCCCATCACCCAGCCACAGGTCTGGGCCATAGTTCTTGTTCCCTTTGCGGTTTTCCGTGCACGAACGCCCTGCCCCTTGCGCTCCAGCCTGCCGCTGCCCGATGGCAGCCTGCGTTGTCACATCAGCCCCTCGTCTTTCCCAGGGCCCCTGGGCACTTGCTGCAGCACACGTCCAATCATGCTGCTCCTCTGCACTGAGTCTGCTGCTTGCTCCCCACTGGCCTCCTGTGGGATCTCAGCCATGCCACGCTGCCTCCTCTCCCTAGAGCGCACATCTGGCCCACCGCCTGCTGTTCGAGGCGTGTGCTCTTAGTAGGCTTGGAATCTCCACCCAGCGCTCCCCCCGGGACACTCTAACATCTGTCCCTCTGTCTTGGCCGAGTCCACGCAGGACCCAGCTCCCACTAGACCGTGTTCCCACTAGAGGAAGCTGACCCCGCCTCCCCAGCGTGAGTGTCTCATCGATGGCCGGGCAGCCAGGGCTCGTGGCTCCCTGAAGCTGGGACCTGGTCTGGCTGTGCGCTGCTGAGATCAGGGGCCTAGCGGGCGGTACTAAAGCACCAACGTGTCTGTCTTAAAGCAGTTGTCCTTCGCGCACCTAGAGACATGCCCAAGGATGTGTAAGGGAGCAGACTGAAAAGCTAGAGACGGCATCCAAGCTCATCGGTGAAGGACTAGGTTCATCAATTTTAGTGTATTTATTCTGTGGAATACGATGGAGCGGTGAAAAAGAAAGGTAAATGTAAAATGCATTGCTACGGAAAGATGTCCAAAACATGCCCTTGTTTAAGGCTCATTGTTACACAAAAGCATGAAAGAAAAACTCTTTTCTTACATGTACATAAGTGCCTAGAAAAATGGCTTCAAGGAAACACCTCAGATTGGCTACCCAAGGGGTTATCTCTGGGGAAGGTGAGTGGGATTGAATCCAGGTGAAAGAGACTTTGCTGCTTTTCGCTCTTCACATTTCTGTATTGTTCGAATTTTTATGACGACACTGTATTCGTGCGTCACCTGCATGATTGTAAAATAAATAACGGGCTCTCAAGGGGTACAACTCCTCTCCCCCACCCCCTCTGTTTGAGGCAGTGTGTCCTAGGAATCTCCCCTCAAGACACCAGGGAGGCTGGAAACCTTTCCTGCAGGATAGCAGTGGTGACGCCCTTGGGAACATGTCAGAAACAGTCCCACCCGTTGGACTGCCATTTTTGGACTTAGGTATTCCCTGGAGACCTGGAAGATTCAGCCATGGCACAAAGTTGGCAGTGGCTTGAAACATCTATTTTACTTCTGACCTCCCGCCACAACAATGGGAACCTTTTATAGTTCTTGGATTTTCTAGGAAATCGGACACCAGTAGATTTGTGGAATTTCTTCACAGGCAAACTTCAATGAAAGGAGTCTCTTTGAGCACCAGTCTCCCAACTCCACCTTGATTAATTGTGTGTGTGTGTGTGTGTGTGTGTGTGTGTGTGTGTGTTTGGGTTGGAGGAGGAAGTGGGTAATGCAGCTATTTGAGGACTAGTCATTCTTTCCAAGGCTTCAGTCAATGGGATGCTATTTCCCAAGTCCCCTTTGAAACTCCTGTGGCTAAAGCCTATGGATGATCTCATCCCTCCATTTCCTATTTGGCTCTTTCTTTGGTCAAAAGATAGCTGAGTGCAGAAAATTTGTCACAATTCTGAAACTTTGACCTGCCATCTGCTACAGGGTCAGCCCACCCAGCCCCACTGGCTTATCCTCTGGGATTGTTGACGCCATGGAGTTGGGAAGTGGAGAGAGATGTCAGGGTCATGGAGAGAAACAATGGCCTTATCATGGCGAATGGGATACAGGAAATGCCCAGACCTATCTGGGAAAGGAGGGGACAGGCATGGGAGAGCCTTTCTCCTGACGTCCCCAAAGTGACCAGGCTGGGCTGCACCCCTCCAGCTTGGTGAGAGGTTCAGAGACCAGCCACGGACAAGGGAGGTGATGTCTGCTGTGCCCTGCGTGTGAACCAGGCATGGTGCTGGGCTCTTGGCTCACATGACTGTGTTTATTTCTCAACCAGCCGTGTGCAGTAGACGTAAGCATCCTACCTCATGCACTAGCCAAGTGAGCTCAAACTGATTAACTGTCTACCTGCTTCCTGTGTTCTTTGCCTCTTGGTATTGATTTAAAAATATAAAACAAAACCCCTGTGATTACTGGTCTTACCACTACACCACACCTGTTTCTCTTTGAGAGCCAAGCTTGGGCCCCCAGGAAAAGTCCTAGCCTCCTGGCTCCCTCGACTCATACAGCACAGGAAGTGGTTTCTCTGGTCTGTTTTCCCACTGTGTCATACCCTCGCTGGGCTTCCCGGCCCCCAGGGCAGTCGGGAAAACAGTGTTGCATGGTGGACAGGAAGGACTTTGAAGACAGTCGGGTCTGGCTACAGTCCTGTGCGTCCCGCTTCCCGTCTCTGTGACCGTGGGCAGTCACTTAACCTCTCTGAGCCTCATCAGTACAGTGGAGTTGTCAGGAGGGTCAGACGTTAGAATAAACCATATGTGGTGGCCAGAGTTTGACCACTTGTAACCTGCAAAATGGCGGTTGCATGTGGCTCTACGTATCTGTACACCACGAAGATGCCTTTGTGAGGTGCTGGGACGTGCCGGCCTCTTGTTTCCTCCCCTAAGGCCCTCGGCGTTGGGGGCTCTGTCTTCCTGAACTGTAGTGAACGGGAAGTAGGTTCTGAAACGCCTGCCTCAGGATGAACAGGGAGCAGAGAAGTCGTGACTCCCTGGAAGGTCCTGTCTGCCCTGAAGGGGGCCATTGACCAAAGCTGTCATTCTGCCAGATTTGTTGGGGGGGCTGCAGGGACGCAGGCATGAGAGCTCACCTAGATGCTTCTCTGTGGCCAACCAGGGTCATTTCAGATGTGTCATGTGCTGACAGGCACGGCCCAGACTGTTTTGGGGGAGTAAATTTGTGTGTACTGTACGTGGGTTCTTGGGACTGTTCTGTGGCGTCCAGGCACACCCCACACCCAAGGGGCGGGATCCTTGGGAGGCTGTGCTGGGTCACCAGGGTCTAACGTTTGTGCCTCAGCTGCCCATGTCGTTAAGAAGCAGTGTAGTGGGTGACTGAGAGCCCGGGCTGCGGAGTCCGGCTGGCCACGAGTGAACCCCAGGTCTGCCTCTTACCTGCTGTGTGCCATCAGACAAATTACTTCACCTCTCTGCACCTCAGTTTCCTCATCTGCAGTCGTTGCTACCTCATTGACTCTGCGAGACACGAATAAGATGCTTCGTATAATGTATCTAACGCAGCGCCCAGCACAAAGTAGGCAATATCTATGAAGTAGCTATGAATGTTTCTTAAAATAATGGTTATTAAAAATTAACGTTAGCTATTATGAATACGCAGGGCCTGATGCATGGAACGCTGCATTGGGGGTAATAGAGGTGACCAGAATTAATCAGGGCCTTTGAGTTAGAGGTTCAGACAGCTCTGCCCAGTGTGCTGTGTGACATTGGACAGCTCACTTACCCTCCCTGAGCCTCATTCCTCTGTAAGATGTGGGCAGGAAGGAAGGAATTCGATTTACAAATAGGATTGTGAGGGTAGAATCAGATGCCACTTCTGGAAGGGCCTCAGCCCAGTGCCTGGTGTGCCCCGGGGACTGCCGTATAGCCTGAGGTTCTACTCTGGGAGCCCTGGTGTCCCAGTCTGCCGGCCCCACCAGAGCCCTGGCCATGTGTTGAAAGAGGTCCCCATGGGGCTCTTACCTGATACGTTCGGCCCTGGAGATTTTTGCATCCCCAGAGCAGGAATGCACTTTCAAAAGGATTTACTTTTGGGGTAAATGAATTCTTGAGGAGCAGGAGATGGGCTTTTAAGCCCAGCAAACAAAACAAAACAAAATAAAACAAAACAGAAACACGATCGCTTTGGAAACCTTCTCTCTGTCACTTCCTCGTCCCTGCGGCTGCGGACCGCAGGACCCTGTCAGCCCCGTGGCCTTCCTGAGTGGCCTCTGCATCACTGCTTACCGAGCGGATGGTACTGCGCGGTTGCCATGGTAGCAGCAGGATGTGGTTCCTATGGTGATGGTCGGCAGTGGCAGGAAGACAGCAGAGGTTTCAGTTATCTGGTGGCTCCACGTTGGCCGCCCCCTGAACAGCACAACACGGGCGGCCCCCACTCCGCTCTGCCCTGCAGACTGGTGACCGTGAGCCTGCTGCCTCCCCGAAATGCCGCCTGCTGCTGCTTAGAAGGGTCCGGCCGCTTCTGCTTCCAGATGATGAGGGGCCCGAGTCGTTCCAGGGGCACCTCAGCCGGGGAGGAGACTCTGTGAGGACCCCGAGTGCAGCAGGCGGGGTCTGTGGGAGCTTCTCCAAAAAGCCCCTCTCCGCGCTTCTTTTCCCATCTGTGCCACCTTCGTTTGCGGCAGGTGTGGGACAGTGATGGTGGACTGACGAGAGAAACCAGATGGTTTTAGAGTCTTGCCATACCTTGCATTCAGATGCCCAAACGGTCACAGTTTGGGGGAGGGGGGTCACTTTGGTTTTCGAGCATGTGATATTGCTCTTCAGCTGGGGGTTGATGAGATCAGAGAAAGGAAAAAGTCTCCTGAATGTTTCTCTTCCTTCCTGGCCTCCAGAGTCTGACAGATAGAATTTCTCCCTGGAAAGAGGGGTCTGTGATCCAGTGAAATGTGGCATCCAGAATGTTGTTTCTTTTTTATCTGGAAATGAGGGAGGGAAAGTGTGTAAGCAGCATTCGAGGGGCACTGTTACAATTTAAGGGTAAATCTGGAATTGAGGAGCGGAGCGTGGGTGGACGTGGGGGCTGCCTGCTGGTGTCCGTGTTGGACAACGCTCAACATTTACACTTGATAAGGTTTCCCAAGAGAAAAGAAATGTCAAGTGTCTTTGCCTCTTGCTGAAATCCTGTCGGCCTGGTGTGGCAACACGAGTCACTCATGTGGGTCAGGCGCTCCGATTGGTGATCAGTGATGTCACTGGGTTTCGTGGATTGTGATTGGTGGATTGGAGCCTGCCATGAGAGCTCAGAGCCAGGGGGCCATACCTGGATTGAAGCAGGAGGGACGGATAGTTCTCTGGGCACTCAGTGCGGGTCTTCCACGGCAGGACACCCAGCCCTCCTCCAGTGCCTGTCCTAGCTAGGGAAGTGGAGCAGTGGCAGGGCCCTGGGCCAATCAGACCTCTTGTTCCCCTGAAACAGCCAGAGGTGGAAGACTGCCTTCTAGCAGAGGCGTGGGGCACCAGGACCCTGGATGCTTTGAGGGGGGAATGCAGTTTAGTAAGCACTCTGAGCACACGCTGCATGCTCCGAGAGACTCTTTCTTTTTGAATCTTGGGAATAAAAAAAAAAAAAAAATTCAGAATTGAGAGTACATATACTGTCAATAGAATTCATTACCTGACCACGTACAGGTGTCAAGGTGACTTTCGGGTCGGGCAACATACAAATAGCAACAAAGACTAATCTCAGAAAGCCACATTTCTACCACCGAGAACTGACCACTGGTAACATTTTATTCTCTTTGCTTTGCCTTTTTAAGTAAAGGAACGAAACATTACCAGAGGAGTTAGGATTACCTTGACATTCACCTGTAGCTCACCACCTGCCTCCAGGTACCCTTCGCTATAGATTTGGTGTGGATCTTTCCATTAGACTTAAATACTTTTACACGCACACACACATACCACACACACGTACCGTAAACAATACGTAGCGTCGCTTTGGGCGTGTTTTTTAAATGCGCTCACAACTTGGCTTTTCCACCCAGCATTGTTTGTTCCTGTGTCTGAGACCTGCCTCTGTTGATTTGCACAGATCTGGCCTATTCTTTCCCCTGCTGCAGAGTGCCTCTGTGTCTGCCCTCCTGTTCGTTTGGGGGGCAGCCCCGGATGGGGGACAGCATCACCCCATCTTATAGATGGGCACCCGGAGCCCACAGTCACTCGGCTGCATGGCGGGCTTCATAGCCACCTCCCACCCCGCCCCCATTTTGGTGGGACTTCAGAGGCAGGGCGTCCCTCACGGCACGTCAAGCCTGCCTGGTCCCCGGCCAAGCAGCTGACTAATCCGGTCTGTCGGATCCAGGTTCCCGAGCCACCCAGCCCAGCCATGTTGCCTGATTTAGGTCACTGGCAACCCCTCCTCCCTGCAGAGGGCATCGTGGCCTAGAATGCTGTGTGAAAAGGAAACGTGCCGACGACACTGTGGTTTGGGTAGCGCTGTGCCCATTTCCCTGACTGCCCTAGGCGCCTGGTTGGAACCTTGCCAGCCAGCCAGCTGAGCACCCTGAGTCGTCTCCTGAGCTGAGTCACCCCCAAGCAGCCCTGAACTTCTGCTTGGGCACAGCCTCCTTGCCCCGGGAGCGGGGAGGTGAGGCTGATCTCATCCCTCGGCTCTCTCCCGGCGTCCGGGCCTCTTGAACCAAAGGTGAACCCCTCGCACACTGGCAGAAGCTCACAGCTGCCGGCGCCTGAGTCATCGGTGTGTTCGCCAGGTGTGCGTGTGTGTGCATGTGACAGTGCGTAGGCGTCCATCCACCACGGCGTAGGTTATTTTTCTGTCCCTTCAGCCGTGGCTCCCTCCGGCCCCACCTCCATCAGCGGCTCCGTGGAGAACACTGACCTGTGACATGCTGGGGTTATCCCAACATCCACCTGGAGACCTGAAAGACGGGCCCCGTCAATGCCACCATCCCCTGCTCGTAAGGGAAACCACTTTGGGGGGGGGGGGTCACACAGAACGTGGTTCTTGAGCCTCCAGCTCACCAGCTCTGGGGACGGTGTGGCTGATGAAACAGGCCTATCTGGGTCTGTCACACGGGAGCCTGCAGCTTATTGGGAGAGACAGGAAACAAGTAGCAGGCAAATACACACAGACCTGTGCGTCAGGGTTCCTCGGTGAGGCCGGCCTGCATGTCCTTGCCGGGTGGGTGACTCTGGGTGGGTTAACTAAGTCGTCGGGAAAGTGTCGTCCAACCTCACGGGGTTATCGGAAAGTCTCAGGCAAGACGATATGCTCTCTCTTCCCTGTGCTGGGCAGGTGGCCTCTTTTACAGAGGTGGAAACTGAGGCCAGAGAGGTGGAGTGGCCTGCTCATGGTGGCACATCGGCTCACAAGCCCAGGTCCGTGGGGCGGCCCAGCCTGGCTCAGGGCCACCAGGAGACTGCCCCTGCCTCCGGCCACGAGAGAGGCCGTTCTTCTTAAAGGTCATGGCCTTCTGTGTTCTGCAGGGTCCGTTTTCTTTTATTTTTATTTTTTATCTGCTCAGATATACATAACGCGAAGTTCACCATTCTAGCCGTTTCGCGGTGCACAGTCCTGTGGTGTTAAAGTACGTTCATGCTTTCTACACTCATCGCCACTGTCCGTCCCCAGAACTTTTTCAGCTTCCCAAACTGAAGCGCTGTCCGTCCCCGTTAAATGCTGACTCCCCCAGCCCCTGCGGCCACCGGTTGCCTTTCTGTCTCTAGGAATCCCACCCGTCGAGGTTCTTCAGAGAAGTGGACTCCTAGAGTTTGTGTGTTTTCGTGTCTGGCTTATTTCACTTAGCACAGTATCCTCGAGGTTCATGCCTACTGTAACGTGTCCACATTTCCTTCCTTTCCAGGGCTGAATAACATTCGTGTGTGTGTGTGTGTGTGTGTGCGCGTGTGTGTGTACATATCCCGCATTTTGTTCCTCTGCTCATGTGTCAGAGCACGTTTGGGTTGTTTGCACCTCATAGCTAATGTGACTCACGCTGCTGTGCACACTGATGTGCAGAATCTGTTTGAACCCCTGTTTTCACCTCGTCGGGGTCAGTGCCTGGCTGCAGGGAGCATGTTCTCATGAGGAATAAAATAAAGGGAATGAAAAGAAAGCTGCTGACTTCCAGGAGTTCTCATCCTTGGGGCCATGGGTAGAATTCAGGGGACCTGGGAATTGGATGTGAAAAAAATGGCACTTTCTGGTCACTACCCTGGAACTAAAATGCCGCATTTCTTCCAGTGATGACAGTAGTCGGTGCTGCCGTCGTCTTCACGGGCAGGAACTGTGACTCAGGCACCAGCAGAAATCACAGATGTTTTCAGGGCCGTTTCCCTCTGTTATGGGCATCTCGAATCTCTTTATGGTCATTACTGCTCCCAAGTCCCGGTAATTGTCGGGCCTCCTCTCGATCTTGTTATTTAATGCAGGAAAGAAGCTATCTTTTGCTCTGTCACACGTTTTAAGAAATATTTTGATAATTGTATTGCGGTGTGCTGGGATTCCTTTGTAATCCTGTGGATTTATTTTGTACGTTTTAAAAAGCCTACTCCGGGGGCGCCTGGCTGGCTCAGTTGGTGGAGCTTGGGACTCCTGACCTCAGTCGGGGTCATGAGGTCGAGGCCCATGTTGGGTGTAGAGAATACTTAAAAAGAAAAAAGAAGAAAGCTTACCCTGAGAAAGCGTCCAGATTCTTCACCACTCAACCAAGGGCTCCAAGACGCACAAAAGGTTGAGGGGACCGTGTCAACTCCCCACCCCCGGGAGCGCACACAGGCTCCCTGAACTCCTTCAGATGCAGAACCAGCCTCCAGAGTCGGTTTACGTCATCGTTTCCAGCCAGCTCCTCACGGGAGAGTCCGAGTTTCTTTGGAGGAGTGGTCGAGTGTCTGGAATCTTCCATGCTTTTCAACCTATCCCCCTCCCCAGAATAAGAAGAGAAGTTCCATTTCGCAGTCACCAGAGTCTTCTCTGTTTCTAGAACGGCCGTAGATGTGTCTCGAGTCTGCCTGGGCTCCCAGGAGTGAGCTCACGGGGCTGTGAGCTTTGCCATTTAGAAGGTGGTTTTATGCTGGTGGACGCGGTAGGTGGGGTGGACTTCTGACCCCCAGGACCGTAAGACAGTAAATGTGTGTGTGTCATTTTAGGCACTAAGTTCTTTTTTTTTTTTTTATTTTTTTTTATAAATTTTTTTTTTTTTAACGTTTATTTGTTTTTGAGACAGAGAGAGACACAGCATGAACGGGGGAGGGGCAGAGAGAGAGGGAGACACAGAATCGGAAGCAAGCTCCAGGCTCTGAGCCATCAGCCCAGATGCCTGACGCGGGGCTCGAACTCACAGACCGCGAGATCGTGACCTGGCTGAAGTCGGACGCTTAACCGACTGCGCCACCCAGGCGCCCCTAGGCACTAAGTTCTAGTGACTTGTTACAGCAGCCATCGGAGCCTGATTCATTGGTTAAGCATGGGGTCATCTGAAAACCTGTGTGCCGGGGTCGGGGTTAAGGGTGGGGGTGTGTGAAGGGCTTTTGGGACACGGATGGTTAGACCATCCCCATCATGTGAAAAACCGCTTAGAGAGTTCATGTTCCAGCCAGGCAGCTAGAAAATGGCTTTCTCCATAGATAAATGGTTGTGACCGTTAAGGCCAGGGGAAAATTAGACTCTCTGGGCCTGATCTGTTCTGATCCGAGTCCCTGCGTGTTAGGATGTTTGAACCTTCTTCCTAGGGGATCCTGATCATCCCAGGCATATAGGATGTGAATAGGGCCCCGCTTTGGGGGGGAAAATCCTAGTAAAAGTGGGGGAACCCTCAGAGCCCTTGATGGATTTCCCGTTACTCATTTCTCCCGACTGTTGGGCGGGAAGGTGGGGTGTTTAGTGAGTATCACTGTAACCTGTACTTTTCTAAAGTCAAACAGATTTCTCTTGGTGGGAGTATTCCTCTTTTGTGGGATCCGCGCAGCCCGTCTGACTCAGCGACTCACCCATTACCCTCCGCAGCTGACGCTCCTGACGGTTCACTTGACTCTCCTGCCTCCTGCTCACAAAGCCTGCTTGTCACTCAGCCCCCCTCGCTCCCCAGAAGTAGAGCAGAGCCTCTCCCGCCCCCCTCCCACTCTCTCCCCCGGCGGGGGGCCCGTGTGACTGCTACCTCCGAGACTTCTGTGTCACCGGGAATGGAAATATCACCAAGCGATGGGACTGGGAGCCTCCTCCAGATAGTACCCAGGGCGGCATCGCTGAGCGTCACTGGCACGCGGGTGCTGTGCTCTCTTCTACATATATTACCTTGTTTGATCGTTACAGCCCCTGCATTAAAATTTTTTTCTCTCCTAACATCCCAGGGCCGATCATTGGAAAAGCTAAATGTAGCACCCGGCACATTTGCCCCCTCACTGCCCCTTTCCTTCTCCCGCCATTAACTTGTTCTGATACTTTCTCGGATGGTCGCTGCTGTGGGTTGAAATGTGCCCCCCCCCCCCCCAACATATGTTCAAGTCCAAACCTCCAGTAGGCAGGAATGTGACCTTACCCGGACTAGGGTCTCTGCAGATTTCATCAGTGTAATCCAGTCCGACCTTTGCTTGGAGAAGTGGGTTCATTGGGTTCAAGATCATTCCTTTCCTTCCAAGTTAGCTGATTTCAGGAGGTCAAACTGTGTTGTGGCTTTTCCCAGACTGGCTGATTCAAACTATTGCCACAGCCAGGAAAGGGGGAGAAAAAGAGATTATTGACTAAGAAACATTCATTCCTGTTGCAAATTACTAGTTGGGGCTAGTTGTTGATTATCTCACCTCTCTTGCCGTTTGTATTTAGAAATGGCTCATAAATTTGCTTACGTGGGTCTGGTTTGTCCTCTAAAATAAAACAATTGCACTGCAAAGAGTTCCAAAACCGTTCTGTGGTTCCACAGTTTCCCCTTCACGGAGCTCCAACTATCAGGCGTGGAGCCGGGTGCTTTGCTTACATTGTCTGTAGTTTACACAGTAATCTGGGAAGCTCCATTTTACAGATGAGGAAACTGAGGCAGAGGATAGCTGAGAAAGTCAGCTCACGTGTGTGCAAGCTGCCTTTCACACCTCATTCTTCAGACTCCAGATTCTCTCCTGCCCTGCCTGTCTTTGAGCTGACTGCCAGCAAGTTCATGATCAGATGGCGGAGAAAAACAAACACAGCGTTCCCATTTAGCTGTGTGTTTGCTAGAACTGTGCACATGCTTGTGCAGGCCTGTGTATATGTATCATCGTCTTCAAGAACGGTAACCATCACTAATGTTGAAAAATGTCCTAAGCGACCTTTCGTGCCAGGCCCATAAATCGAGCTCCACGGGGAAATCACCTGGCTTATTGCGAGTCTCTTTAAGAACGTTTGAAATCCTGCACACGGCCCTGGGCCTCCCCAGGGAGGGGAGCTGCACTCAGGTGGGTCCCACAGGCCAGGCCGCAGGAAGCACCCTCAGCTTGTCCGGTGCCTGAGTCAGGAAAAGCTTCCCTGGGACCAGAGGAAAGCGGGAGGTGATGTTGTGGACCTCGTGCTGTGCGGTGGGTTGGCAGGACCCCCGCCTTTTCTCCACCAGCCCCCGAAGGAGGGCAGAGGCGTGGCACCGGTGTGGGTCTGCGCCCTCTTCCCGGTGTGATTGATGCCCGGCTGGTCTTTCAATGATTAACCGCGCGACCTTGGGCTCAGTGTGGCCTCCTGGGAGCCCCACTCATGGGCCTCTTCCTGTGACACGCCCGGCGATGCACCTGGAGGTCTTTGCCCCGGCCGGTCCCTCCACATGGGGTGTCTCTGCCCAGAAATCCACACTGCCTGCTCTGCACTGATGTTGGGTCTTTACTCAGAAGTCACTTAACTGGGTTTCTTCGGCTGTCCCACTGAAAGTGCTAACACTCCCCCTGGTACTTTATTTTATGTCTCATTTCTCTGCCTTAATTTTTCTTCTTAGCACTTTACCAGAATCTGACAGACTATGTACGTCTCATTTGTTTTGTTTATTGTCTCCTCCTGTTAGAAAGGCAGAGATCTTTGTTTGTTTTCTGGCCCTCCTGCTCCTGTATCGCGGGCATTTGGAACAGGGCCTGGTCCTTGTGCGTGTTCGGTACTCTTCTGAGTGAGCGAACGGATGAGTAAGTGAATCGGGTTAGCTTTGCAGGGCCTCGCTTTGCTCGCCGGAGGACGCAGTCTGCCTACCGAGCGTGTGCGGGGCGCGGTCACTGAGTGGTAGACACTCACCGAGCGAGGGCCTCCCTTATCGTTGGTATTATTACTGCTTCGTGCTTCATCTTGAAAGTCGAGGCGCCGCCTCCGAAAGTTCCCCAGAGCGCGGGCAGAGGCCGAGCACGTGCCAGGCGCCCGGAGGCACGAGTCTGGAGGAGGTGGCAGGCAGACCCCCTCTGGCCCCTCCCCTGCCCCTCACCCGTGGGCATCCTCTGGGCGGCCGAGGAGGCCCCGCACGGGGAAGGAAGATCCTGGAGACTAGTGTTTTCTTTTTCCTGCCGTCTGATTCCAGGCAGGACAGGAGAGGGGCGCCTTGGGAGCCCTGCTCACGGCCCCACTGCCACCCCGTGTGGGTCCGCGTGTCTCCACCAGGCCAGGGCCCGGGCTGGTCTCTGTCGGGGTTCCTGTACCCGGGCACGTCCCGGGCAGCCTGCGGTCAGGCTGCGTCTCGTGGCCGGGACTTTCAGGAATGCACCCTCTTGACCACACAAGCGAGGCCACACATGCCTGATTGTAGTGAACTCTGAACTCTTTAAAGGAGTGTGAGCCTCACACAGTGTCCTCAGTAAGGACTTGTTACCTTAAATCGCTTTCACGCCCCTTGCTTTATGGATTCATTTACTGTTTGCATTTCTTTTGCTCGTTGTTGAGGTCTTTGTGTTTCATTTTTAATTGGGGTATGTCTAGAATCTTCTATTTTTTTAGAAAAAGGAGTTTGTGAGCGTTTCATCTTTGAGATAGAAACATTGTTAATCTTTTTTAAAACCTCAGGTCAGTGATTGTCACCCCTTCCCACTTCTCTTGTCCAGCCTCTCGATTTTGTGTGGGGACTTTATTTGACATAGAGAAGTTTTACGTTTTCCTGCGGTCAGATCTTAGTGTCTTAATTAGTGTCTTCTTAATGAAATGCCTTAGTTAGTGGTTTAAAAAGTTCTTCCAAATTTCAAGACTGGGCAAAAATTCCCCATTGTTTCTTTTTCTTTTCTTTTTTTTTTTTTTAAGACATAACTGTAAAATTAGTCTAGAATTAATTTTTGGTATAAAGTGTAAGGTGAGGCATGGTGTTGTTTTTTCCCTCCAAATAGTTAACAAAATTGTCTAGTAGTATTCACCAGTGTTCCCTTCCCCCACTGCTTTAAAATGTCACTATTATCATGAAAATAAACATTAAAAACATTGAAAGAAAAAAGGGCGCCTGGGTGGCTCAGTCGGTTAAGCGTCCAACTTCGGCTCAGGTCCTGATCTCATAGTTCACGAGTTTGAGCCGCGTGTTGGGCTCTGTGCTGACAGCTCAGAGCCTGGAGCCTGCTTCAAATTCTGTGTCTCCCTCTCTCTCTCTCTGCCCCTTCCCCACTCACTCTCTGTGTTTCTCTCTCAAAAATAAATGAACATTAAAAAAATTTTGTAAATGGCACTATTACCACGTACTAAAGCTTTCAAATACGTGTCAAAGCCTCTTCTAGGCTTTCTGTTAGTTACTGCTGATTTTCTGTCCTTGCTCTAGCCCCATACTGTTCTAGTTATTTATTCTAGATTCATAGTGTTTGAAAGTTGAACCCTTCGTTTTGTAGATGAAGGAACAGAGGCACAGAGAGGTCAAGTACTTGGCCCAGTCCCACGGCTAGATGGGGGCTCCAAATCTCATATGCATGTAGCTTCCAGCGTATGTGACCTTTCTCATAGGTTGTGTCTCAGTGTGCCTTTCTGTACTTGTTACATACGTATCCTGCTTTGCTCGCGGCATATCACTGAGATGCCTTTTTTCTTTTTAAGCAGCCGGGATCAGTTCTGTCTCTGTCTGGGTGGAACCAGTTATAAGTATCTGCCACATAAGAGTTATCATCACGAGTGAGATTAGATACGTGAATTTGATAGTACATAAAAACTTTTCATCTGTTAATAACATAGCTTACTACTTGTCGATGTTAGTGATTTTCTGTAAGGTGTCTCTTCACTTCATACCTTTCACCTTTGAGCAGAATTCATAGTAAATACACTGTAGTCGCATGTCCTTGAATTTCCCAAATATTCCCAGTGGCAAATATTTGACTCGATTGCCCACGCCTCCCTCCAGCCAATAAATTATTGAGACAGCCCCACACTCTAAAAGGGCTGAAAACGATTTCAGTAATAAAAGGTTATACACCTGAACATTCTTATGAGCTACAAGGACTCTGGGTCAATTCGTGTGTCTTGGGCTGCTGGAGAAAACTGTCGACTCTAACAAAACTTCAAGGTAAGTGCATCTTGGATCTCTCTCCAGGGAGTTGTGTCGCCCACGGGCCAAGGGAACCTCAGTGATGTGGGACCCCAAGTCTGCAGTGTCTTGTGCGTGCACCTGTGGGTCAGCGTGATCCCAGTCTGCAGCATAAATTCCTAGGTGGAGACAGAAAGCACCCCACCCCAAGGTCTGTAACGCAGACCGGGCAACATAAAGAATTTCCCTGTAAAAACTTTGAAATGAGGTGTTAATTGCTTTAGAATCACATGAGGAGAGACCAAGAAGAGACCTGTTTGCTGTGAAAGCTAATAATTGGTTCCTTGAGTCCATTTAGAGGGTGACAAGCAAGGATGCTGGGAAGTGACCCCCCCCCCCCCGCCCCGCTGAGGAAATCAGACGTCACCGCCTTGTCTTGCGCATGTGGGTGTGATGGGGGGTGGCGGTGAGCCTGGCTTTGTGTCCACATTAACAGGCTGACAGCATCCTTCATCATGCTCTGCGGGAACCTATGCCCGGTGGCTCCTCGACTTGGAAAATAGGTGGTCTTGCTTTGGAATTCAGTCAGGAGTGAGCTTTCAGCTGAAGCGGAAAGGTGTTATCCAAGAGTGGGGTCCGTCTCGAGTGGGATTACTGAGGCTCTTGTCACCTCTGCCCGGAACCAAGATGGGGAGAACAAGGATAAATGGCCACCCCTGCCCCGCAGGGTTGCTCACTTGGACCAGGGGATGAGGACGCACCCAGGAAACAGAGAACAAGGCGGGAGAGGAAGTGTAATTAGGGATGGCAGATGGGTTTCAGGGATGGGACCGCCTGGAGCATTGTCTTGGGAAGGATTCTGAGGCTGCTTTTGAGCTCAGCAGGGAAGAGCTGGACTCTCTTTCCATGAGGAGGACGGGGCAGTGGTGCCTGAGAGATAAAGGAATCTATAGAGACACAAAACAGAACGGGGGGCCAAAAAGAGGCTTTACAAAACGGGGGAGGGAGACCACGAAGCACAGATACAAGTTGTTTTTTTTTGTTTAGTTTTATGATTAAGAAATATGAAGATCGGGGCTCCTCGGTGGCTCAGTCAGTTAAGACTTTGGCCCAGGTCTTGATCTGGCTGCTTGTGGGCTCAAGCCCCATGTCGGGCTCTGTGCTGACAGCTCGGAGCCTGAAGCCTGCTTCAGATTCTGGGTCTCCCTCTCTCTCTCTCTCTCTGCCCCTTCCCCGCTCATGCTCTCTTTCAAAAATAAACATTCAAAAAAATAAAAAAAAAAAGAAACATGAATGTAAAATACTCAAAGAGCAGAAAAGGAGAACCAGAAAATCATCAGGAATTCCGCTCATCAGAATAATAATTGTGGTTATTTGTGGCTGCATTTCCTAGTCCTCGGATCGGCTAGATCCGTGTGCGTGTTTTAACACAGTTTTCCAAAAGGGTAGCATTTTGTATCCTCTTTTCTCTTTTAACGGCTATCACTCTTTGTTCATCTTTGCATGCCTTAAGGCAAGATCTTGAAAAAAACATAAGCCCAAGGGTACAGCTTGGTGCCTTTCTCCCCAGTCATTTACTGTGGGGCATTATAAATTGACCTTCAGGGATAAAATTCTCACTTAACAGTTCATTCTTTTTTTAGTTGTAGTAAAATACACATAGAATTTACTGTCTTTATCATTTTTTTTAAGAGTTTAAGTTTTAACGTTTGTTTTTGTTATTTGAGTGTGTGTGTGTGTGTGTGTGTGTGTGTGTGCGCGCGCGCACATAAGTGGGGCAGGGCAGGGAGAGGACAGAGGATCTGAAGTGGGCTCGAACTCACGAACTGTGAGATCAAGACCTAAGCTGAAGTCAGATGTTTAACAACCGAGCCACCCAGGCGCCCCTCTTTTAACGATCCTTAACTGAATAGTTAAGTAGCACTAAGTATGTTCACATTGTAGTGCACCCAATCTGTGTGAATTTATATAGTTAGTCTGAAGTCCTGCAGCCCCTTGGGATGGGCACCTATTCCTGACCTTAATTTTTATTTTTAGAGCCTCAAGTAGAGCCCAGTGCAGGGCTCGAACTCACAACCCTGAGATCAAGATCTGAGCTGAGATCAAGAGTTGGACGCTTAACCGACGGAGCCACCCAGGCGCCCCATAGTTCCTGACCTTTAGAGGAGGTGGATAGAGTTTAGGGCAGTAGGGGAGGGAGGAACAGCACGCACAGCAGGGTCTCCGCAGTAGGGGTGATTACCTCCCCAGGACCCCCCATTGTACAGTTGATGAAACTGAGGTGCGGGTTGTCGTTGCTTTTTGGTATATGGGGGGATAAATGTTATTGAAACATAACATAAATCTGGAAAGGTGCAGATACTGTTCAGCCGAGTGCATTTTCGCCAACTTTTGCGTGACTTCTACAAACAAGTAACTTGCCACGGACCTTAGAACCAGTCGGGTGCAGACCTGGGATGCTGACTTGGGATGCCGACTTGGGTCTGCCCCACCTGCTCTGCCATCATCATGTCTTTTAGGGGACATCTCGGTAGGGCTCCCGAGAGTAAAGTTGGATAGAAATGGACAGATCGGGGCTTTTGTGAATGTTCAGTGGTGGAATTAGACGTAGGCGTTCCAGGAGCCACTCCTGTTGAGCAGTGGAGGGACAGTGAGTCTGGGTGCTGAGGGAGGGAGTACAGGGCAGAGGTCAGCCAAAAGAGCTGCTGAGAGTTCTCAGGGGGAGAAGCAAAACCCTGGGTGCAGAATCTTGGGCAAGTGGGGCTACAGGGCGAATGTGGGAGTCGGGGAGAGACCCGTAATAACTGACATTTGCCAAGGGCTAATGTGCTGGACACTGTGCCACGCACATGACACATCTTACTGCCCCCCACACCCGCCACCTGCCCGTGAGGTAGGTAATACCATTGTACCCGCTTTTAGATGGGAGAACCGAGTCTCGGGTGGGTGAAATGCCTTGCCCTAGGTTAAGTATCCAGTGAGGAGGAGGGGCAGGATTGGGGCAATATTGTTCTCAGAATGTCACCCACGGCCACCACATTGTATGGGCTGCCCACAGACACTCGTGGGTTAATGATGCCCAAGAAATAGCGAGCCAGCAGTGGGGTCTCCTGCTTGTGGGAGAAAGATTCCATATCTGACTTCCCGGGGTTTGTTGGAACAGTGGAAACACGGTCAAAACCAGTTTCATCATCATTCGTTAAGTGTGCTGTGGGTTAGCTGGAGTTTTCTCAGTGGATTTGCTTGAAGCTGGCGGGTACCTCCGTATTCTTACTTCATAAGCGGAGTAAGTTGATATCTGCAATTTAAGAAGAGCCTGGTTTTGGTAGGAAGTTGATTCAATTACCATTTTATAAGATTTTCTTGGTCTGGTCTTGATCCTGTGGATTTCTCTTGGTTACAGTAATTTCTGGGTGGTGATCTATCCCCTGTCATTTAAGCCAAGTGACACTGGCATTCAGTGCACCCAAAGAACATACTAGAACAGCCTTGTTCCAAGAAGATAGAAAAAGGCATTAGGTGAAGTGGCATGGAACATCTCAAACTGAGACTGTGTTGTGATCTCAGGCAAGGGTGTGATTATCTGATTTTTTTTCCCCCCGCAGGCAGGTTGATTCCTTCTGAGGTCATTAATTTCATCCACATCCAGGGGGAAATTGTGTTCATTTTGAATTAAAATAAAAGTAATGGTGTTCCTCTGGTTTTGGAAACCTTCATCTCTTAAAGCTGATACGATCGGTCTGTCTATAAGTTCATCGTGGGTCAGAACAACAGTATTTATATTCATACACACAGGACATTCGATTAGATAACACAGAGGAAGAACACATACTGACGGGGCGTGATTACCGTGAACTCAGGCAGCCCAGATTCTCCGGTCTTCCTGAATGTCATATTAGCTGGGGATATCCCTTTTGTGACGCAGGATCTTGCAGCAAAACAGTTGGGTGTAGCCGCCTGGGAGAAAGAAATGCTCGCAGCAGGGATTTTCCAAGCAGGCGCCTCAATTGCACAGAAAAACATCTTGACAGTGTTTCCACGAGCCCAGCAGTCCGAGGGTTTTGTGCACAACGTTGAAAGGCCTCTAACCAGGGCATCCTTGGGGGTTGATAGTGATGGACGGGGACACTGCCAAGTATCTGGCTGTCCCGGGGGCCTGACACAGATGTTTGCGGGGCCCACGGTGATGCAAAGAATCGAGGGCCCTTTTGGAAGCACAGGCTGCAAGATCGGTGTTTTCAGGTGCAAAGGAAAGGGCAACGTGCATACGTAACTGCGCTCTTCTGCTCAGGAATCCTGTGCTGGCTCTCACTGCTTTTGGGAAACCTTCAGGATTCTCGACCTGGGGCCTGGGGACGGGGGATGCTTCCATCTGGACCTGTGTCTCCCACCTTCTCCTGTTCCGTGGAGTTCACTTACCTGGCTCCAGCCAAAGGGTCTGTTCCCTTTGTTCGGCCAGGCCACGCTGACCACCTCCAAGTGCTCACTGTCCTCTTTGCAAAGACCGATCTTCCCTCCCACCCCCACTCTTTCCCCGCTAATTCCCCTCTTGTTCTCAGCCTCAAGGCCACTGTCATAGGGGGCCCCTGCCACAGGGGACCTTTTGTGGTCCTCCCTGACCTCCCAAGCCTGGGACAGGATAGGTGGGTAATTCTCTTGGTGGGCTTTACCAGCGCAAGCACAATTCCCATGAAATAATGACTCATCCATTGGTGGCTTTGTGTCCTTCTCCCCCACGTTCATATCGCTGCCCCCTCCTCCCCATGCCACACGGAGCATGTACCCGCATCCAGTAATGGGGGGTCCACTGGGAGGTGAAGACAAAACAAACTTTTGTAGCGAATGGGGGTTGGCAGGACTTGTCTCATTGTAGAATAATCTCCACCACCTTGGAAGTACCCTCTGAGCGCCACTTCTTGGTGAATTGTGAGACGCACGGCATGTCGGCTTAAATGGAGGAAATCTCAAGGGTTGCTGAGCGGTTGGTTGCTGTGGCAGCTTCGTGCGTACATTGACCTTAGGGTCTGGTCAGAACATGCTGCTTTGATGACTCCACTGACTGTTTCTGGTCCTGCCCATTGAAGATGTCCAGCCAGGGATGGTTTGGCCATGCCATTCACTGCTCCCCCAGCCAAGAGGCAGACAGCCGCTCCTTTGAAGCCACGAAAATGTTTCTTATTTTGAATGTTATTTTGATTTCTTTTTTTCTTTTTTTTTTTTAAGCTGCACACTTATTGGGCTCTGGGCTTATTTGTTTTAAGTGCTGAACTCTTCTGTTAAATTTTTATTGATTAAAAAAAAAAAAAACTCGGGGCACCTGGGTGGCTCAGTCGGTTAAGCGCCCGACTTCAGCTCAGGTCACGATCTCAAGGTTCGTGGGTTCTAGCCCTGTGTCGGGCTCTGTGCTGACAGCTCAGACCTGGAGCCTGCTTTGGATTCTGTGTGTGTCTCTCTCTCTGCCCCTCCCACACTCACACTCTGTCTGTCTGTCTGTCTCTCTCTCTCTCTCTGAAAAATAAACATTAAAAAAATTAAAAAATAAAACTCAGTTATGTACTTAAAAAATTTTTTTTTTCATTTATTTATTTTTGAGAGACAGAAAGAGTACAAGTGGGGAGGGGCAGAGAGCGAAAGAGACAGAATCCAAAGCAGGCTCCAGGCTCTGAGCTGTCAGCACAGAGCCCATCGCGGGGCTCAAACTCAAAAACTGTGAGATCATGACCTGAGCCGAAGTCGGACGCTTAACTCACTGAGCCACCCAGGCACCCCCTCAATTATATACTTATATTCTTCTCATGGAAAACGATGCCTTACAGAAAAATATGAAGTACCCCTTCCTCCACTACCGGTCCCATTCCTGTCCCACATCCCGCTTTTCCAGTCTTTCTCTATGTTTCTGTATGTTCGTGCTCAAGCATATCGTTTTATAGGAAGTGTATGGTATATTTATATAAGAGTTTATTTACACATAAGAGGAATTCTGTTGTAGGTACCATTCTGCAGTTTGCCTTTTCACTTAATAAAAGACTTTGTGGAGGGAGGCACCTGAGTGGCCCAATTGGTTGAGTGTCTGGCTCTTGGTTTCGGCTTAAATCAAGATCCCAGGGTGGTAGGATCGAGCCCTGAGCATGGAGCCTGCTTAAGATATTCTTCCTCTCTCTCTGTCTCTCTCTCTCTCCCTCTCTCCCCCCACTCATGCATTCTCTCTTTCTCTCTCTCTGTCCCCCTCTCTGTCCGAAAGAGAGAAAAAGAGGGAAAGTCAGACTTTGTGGAGATGTATCCATGTTAGTTCAATGGAACCATATAAATTGTGCTAACTTGACTTACTCCTCTAACTGTAAATGGCAGAAGATTTAACAGATGGGCTGGGATTCCCAACACCCTGCCGTCTACTCCCTCGGCACTGGCTGGAGTACAAGCTGGTAGGGCACTCTGGGAAGGCTGCGCTTCTCTTCCGGCAAGTTCTGTTGCATGTTACCAAGGGCCAGTTGTGCTTGTCCCCAGACCTGATCAGGCTGGTTGTAGGTGTTACTGTAATTACATAATTTACTTGAAGATTATATAAACTTCTGGAACACGAGTGCGAAAAGAGAGTGGTCGTTTATATGAAAGCCAAACGGAATGCTTCCGAAAGTCTCAGTAGAGAGTTGCTGAAAACCAGGCTGTTGTGGGTGAGACAGCGGGGAAGGCCATACTACCACCGGCCTCATGGAGGTCTTTAAGGAGACAGGAATTGGGTGTTATCTGTTGCAAATCGCTTGGGGTTTATGTGAGCAAGATAGTGGGGACGTCAGAGGCGGGGCCATCCTCAAGGAAGAGGCATTGTCCCTACCATGAAAGATGGGGAACAAATACACATTTTGCATGTTTCCAGTAAAAATAACATACCTGTTTCATTTCGTAATAACGATGGACTTCTTTTGGGCTCATCACCAGTCACTGGTCCTGGTAGCTGGAGACCCACCGTTCTCTGTTCACATTCCATGAAATGGTTGTCCCTCCACCTCCGGCCCTGTCAGTGGATGTGATGTGAAGGACATTTCTCACCGTTCACGTTTAAACACAGTGCAGGAGCAAACAGCTCTTCTGAGATTGCGTGCACAGATCAGTTGTGGGTACATGCTGAGACGCGGAATTGCTGGGTGTGGGCTCACTTGGTTGGCAGGGAAGCTGGAGCTCCGTGACCCAGGACGGGTTTTTACGTGGGAAGGAGGGTTGCACAGGGGCCGTATGTTAAACGTGCACGTATTCAACCAGCGCTTTGGTCTCTTTACTTAGCAGGCGTTTCTCGTGCCTCACTTGGTGTGCTGGGGGCTGCGGTGGGCCTTGGGGGTTAGGAGATCCCCAGCATGGGGTGCCTGGCCTCGCGAAGCAGGCCAGATTATTCTGTATGTGGGAGAACAGACTGCCTGAGTCTCTGGACCTTCGTCTGAGCGGAATGCTCTCCATCTGTCCTGGTCACCTCGGACCACCTTAACACAGTACCACTGACTTGGGGGGCTTGAGCAACAGACGTTTGTCACAGCTCTGAGGCTGGAAGTCTAAGGCCAGGGTGCCAGCCTAATCGGTGCCTCGCGAGAGCCCTCTTCCCGGGCTTCCCCCTGTGTCCTCATGTGGCCGACACCGAGGGCTCTGGGCTCCCTCTTCTCGCAAGGGGTTCCCACTCTCATGTCCTCCTCTAACCCCAATTATTCCCTGAAGGCCTCGCTTCCCAATCTCATCACAATGGGGTTAGAGCCTCAGCGTGTGGATTTGGGGGGTGGGTATTGGAGACACAAACATCCAGTCTGTACCATCCCCATCATGGGAGAGCAGAGAGGGGAGCATTTTACAGGGGGGCAGAATGTCTAAGATTGACTTGTAGCTTCGCTCTTGAGGGGGTTGTGAATTTTCTGTTCTAGGCTTAGCGAAAGGCAAGTTCAGGGGTCCATTCCAAAGAGTGTTCGTCTGACCCCCTGCTGACTTGGAATGTGTGAGGTGGGGGAGGGCAAAGGTCTGGCATCGTGGGACCCCTGTGTCCCTCCTGGTTCTGCCCATTGCTTGCTCTGTGGCCTCGAAGAGATTGCTTCACCTCTCTGGGCCTCAGCGTACACATCTGATAGGTGGGCTGGGTCGGGCTTGGGCAATCTGAAGACAGAATGGTCCTGAGATGGCACAGAGTTTGTGGCTGTCTTCGCCTTGGGCAGAATGATGCCCTTACCTCTCCTCACATCACAGCCAAGGCTGCACGACAGCCACAGAGCCTTCTTGGTTGGCACCATGAGAACGTTCGAGAGCAATCACGTTCACCCCCATAGATGGCTGCTTACTGCGAAGGCATTTTATCGGCCAGCCATTCCCACGTTAAGGTCCAGGGCTGCTGGGACTCTGCCGTTGCCCTCCTGGGCCCTGCTGTACCTGTCTGTGGCCCTGCCTTGGTCCAGTGAGCAGTGGGTCTGAATGTGATGAGAAGGAGGTCAGTCGGGAGAACGAGAGTCTGAGCCTTGAAGGAAGAAGGCCTGGGTTCAAATTCAGCCTTTAGCTCTGTGATTTCAGGCATGTTACTTTCCCCCTCGGTGCCTCAGTTTCCACACATGGATAAAACAGACTACCGTCTTAGAACAGTGCCAGGCCTAACAAAGATGGAGTTCAGTTCCCTGCGACGAAGAGAAATCCTTTGGCCCTGGAAGGCTCTCTTTCCAAGGAAGTAACTAAGTTTGAGTTCATTGTTTAAAAATTGACTCCTTCCAATCCAGCTGTGACCCCTGAAGTCCCTTCTATTTCAGAACTTCCCCTCCCTCTGTAAAGAAAAGAGTATACTGAGCTAATTGCTGGTATGAACCATATTGCAGGGAAAAAGGTTTATCCTGCTTAGGAGAATGCAGCTATTTTAAGGAACCTTTAGCACATTTTTATTTGCATCCACCTGCTGCAAGAAATATCCATTGTGAACGAGCCTCCTTGGGGTAACCGTTCTCCTTGGAGATCAGACCCTCCGCTCAGGAGAAAGGGGGAGGGGTAGAGTGTACCAGGTGCAGGCCCTGCGTGGTGAGGTCGCCCCCCATCATTCTACCCTTCGTGGGCTTCCCTGATCGCCTCCCCTTGCTGCACCGCGGTTCTGAATTTGTGGAGACAGACCCGCACTTCCCTTTTAAATATGGGAGGAAGTTTCCTTTTAAAACAGGGCCCAGGCTGCAACGTCATGCAGGTGAAAGAGAGCGGGTTTATTGCAGCCTCTGGTGCTGCGTGTGGTAGACCTAACCTGCCAAGGCGCTCTTCTAATTACCCATTGAGCTCTCTTGTTCTCAAGGTGTGAGTTAGTGTGCGCGTGCGTGCAGGTGGGCCGGGAGGTAACCTCCTGTTTATCAACATTTCCTCCTCCAGCCAGCCTGGAACTGGCCCTCAGGCCTCAGCTTTCAGAACACACCCTCTCTGCTTGGAGTCTAGAGGCTCCCGTTTCTACCCTGGCTGGGCCCAATGCAGTGGAGCCAGGCCCATGAGTGTGTGCGTGCGTGTGCGTGTGTTTGTATACGTGTGGAGTGTTGCGTCTGCACACGTGTGCGTAGGGAGGTTTACGTGCATTCGTGTTTACATGTTTTGTGTGTGTGTAGGGCGTGTATGTGTGTGTGTGTGTACATGTATATGGAGTGTTGTGTGTGTATACACGTGTGTGCAGGGCGTGTCTCCAGAGTCGAGTAACTTGAGTGGCACTTAAAACTCCCCATCACCCACAGGGCAAAGTTCACCTCCTTGTTTTCCAGGCAGAGAAGGCTGAATTTGGCCCCAAATCAATCTTTATTTTCATCTCCTGCCAGTTCCTTACCAGGCACCCTGTGCCCCAGCTGCAGACAGACAGCCTTTTCTTATTGCCCAAAGGGCCCGTGATCGTGGGTACTTCCAGACCTTCGAGCGTGCCAGGGATCCCCCTTCTGTCCTCTTTCCTGGCCCAGCTCACATGCTGTGAAACCTCTGAGGCCTGCCCAGGCCTCGTCCTCCCTCCTGTGGGCTACTTAGCCTTCCGTGTGCTTGCAAGACATGCTCACCGCGTGCACTGTTGTATTTGATTTAATGTGTCTGTCATCCCAGCAGACGTCCTGCTACCTGAGAGCAGGTACAGAGTCTGACCCATCACCACACGCAGCACAGTGCGTGGCGGGGCGCCCGTGCTTGGTGCTGGTCAGAGCGACGGAGCGGACGTTCGTGTGGTGAGGCTAGAACAGCTGCTTGGCAAACAGTATCGACATCGATAATAGTACGTGTTTGTTGAGTGTTCGGTGCTGGGCCCCGTGCGAAGCACTTTACCTCCGTGAATGCATTTGATTCAAACCACCCTGGCAGGCAGGTGCTGGAATTATCCGCTGTTTTCAGCCGGGAACGGGAGGCTCAGGAAGGAAGAGCAAGTTTACTCCGGGTCGCTCGATTATACGCGGTGGGCCCAGGATGCTCACCGTGAAGGAGGGTAACCAGTTACCTACCACCCTGCTCCTCTTCTGGAAACCAGCCTCTCCTTGGCACTTCTTCCACGCGACGGCGGCTTTCCAGCTCCTCTTGCCCTGCTTTCCTGGGCACAGGAACCGCCCTGCCCGCCTGCCCTCCCACGGGCCCTAGGATCTTTGCACGGGATTTCCACGTGTGGTTGCAAGTCTGGGTCTCAGCTGAATGACAGAGCACAGGGTCCCCCACATGCCTGTAAGAGAATTCCTAAATTTGCTCCAAGCGGTATCACCCCCCCCCCCCTCACCGGAGGCATACCTAGTGACTGCAGGGAGAACCCATCGTGACCTACATCAGAAGGAAGTGGGGCAGCCAGTCGGGGGGAGAAACACAGATGACGCTCGCTCGCCGTGAATAACGGTGTTGCAGAACATCACAGCCACCGGTCGGGGATGAAAGGCATTGATTGATAATAGAAGCTCACACTCATCCTCATTGTTATAAGTTAATAATTTTTCTGAGACCTCCTGAGGGGACCCCGCTGCCTGAGCAGGGAGGGGAGGGAACGGCGGCCCCAGGGGAAGGAGGAGTCCTGCTCTTCAACTGAGTCTAGAGCGAGCAGACTTCCCCGGCTTCTTCCCTGGCGTCAGGGGGAGAGGGAAGGACACCCGAGAAAGGACGTCTCACTCTGGTGGCGGCCGCTCACTGTGGACACCCGGTGAGACGGAGCCCAGGATGCGGGGCCCAGACGGTCTCTGAGGTGGGAAGGAAGAACCGGGCTGGAAATCCGTTCAGGAGCCAGTCCAGCGGACTGCTTTCTCTTCGTCTGTTCTCCGTGGGCTTGGCGGCAAAGGGAACGAGGCTCCGAGCGGCAGGCCATGCATTCGTGCACGCGTTCATCTGTTTCATTAATGTTTATTGAGGGTCTGTGTCCCAGGAACCACGCGAAACGCTGGGGATATAGTGATGAGCAAAGGCTGTGTCCTACCCTCGCTCTCAGCCTGCTGGAGAAGACTGATGTCAGATGCTTATAATGTGGGCTAATAAAGTAGGGTAATGAACGTCATTCATTCGTTCATTCATTCATTCAACCAACCCGCGGGTGCCGAGCACCTACTGTGCTCTGGGCATTGTTCTAGACCAGCGCTGCCCAATATGGTAGCCGCTAGCCACATACGGCTGTTGAGAGTTAATTAAAATTAAACGAAATTAAAAGTTCGGTTCTTCAGATTTCAGAGACTCTATGGCCACATGTGGGTAGTAGCTCCTGTACCGGCCAGGATGGACACAGACCATTTCCATCGTTGTGGAAAGTTGTGTTGGGCGGGCTGCAAAGGTGAGGCGCTTGGAAAAGCTCTCTGCCCTCGGGGTTCCAGATCTAGCGGCTTTGGATACAGACCGGTGTGTGTTCGTTAGCAGACGGGGTGGTAGGTGCACAGATGGGGCTGCACGGAAGCAGGGCATCTGAGCCGAGCCTGGCCTAGAGGGAGGGATGTTTCAGTGAAGTCCGAGTCACGTGAAGAGGGTGGGGGGGCAAAAGGGGCAGGGCCCAGCGTCCCGGGAGGGAGGAACATGTGTCCAGGCCTGGCCATTAGAAGGAGGCCAGAGAGACCGCGTGGCTGGTTGTGGGCCCCACGTGTGTTGACTGGGCCATGCGCGAGGGGCCAGCTGAAGGCAGAAGAGACCGGGCCACACAGGCTCTCCTGGGACTTTCTGCCACCCCTGAGGCCGACCCTTCCCTGGGCGTGTGGGCAGAGGGTCCTGTAACCACATCGGCCAGACTCTTGGAAGGAAGGTCTGGTTCGAGGGGCCAAGGGTGTACATCTTGCTCAGGCTGAGCCCTGGGGACAGACTGCCCCGTCAGGCAACAGCTGAGGGTGGCAGATGGGGGATGGAGAGAGGAAGGAGGAGGGGGGAGGAGGTGCCTGCTTCGAGCTGTCTGCAGGGTCCATTCATGGGTGTCTGTCCTCTCAGTGTCCAAGAAAACAACTTGGGAAGCAGCCCCTGCTCCCCTTGTGGGACCGCAGAAGGAAGGCAGCGGCAGCGGCTGTGATTCTGGGGCAGCCAGAGGGGATTCGACGTCTCCACCCGCCTGGGACTGGGTCGTGCCCTGGGGAAGAGGGGACACTGGGAGAGTCAGGCAGCCCGTTCAGCTCCGCTCTGTCCTGTCACTGGAGCAGCTCACGGCCACAGGTCCCAGCTTCCTTGTCTGCAGTCTGGTGACAGTAATGTCATCCTGTAGGGCTGCGGGGACAGTTTTGACATAATCAGAGCCACTGGCGTTCGTGGAGGGCTTACCTTGAGCCAGGCATTGTGTTGCATCCTTCACACTAGGATCTCTTACCAGAGACCCTCCTGACCCGTGAGGTGGCTCGTTCTCTGTGGGGGGTTGGGGGGGCGATACCCTGTTTGTGGAGGGTGTGACCTGCTAGATACCGGTAGCACCTGCCCCAGCGTGACACCCAGCAGCGTCTCTAGACATCGCCAGATGCCCACGGCTGAGAGCCCCATTTTACAGACGGAGCCGGCTACCGTCCGAGCCGAACCGTGGCCATCAGGCTTCAAACTCAGGTCTGTGTGCCTGGGCTGGGGCACTCAGCCATGAACTCCATTTTACCTTTGGCCTGGGCGGAAGGAGCGCAGCCCAGGGCCAGGCACACAGTAGGTGGTCGGTGAGGCCTCTTCCCACGACGGAGCGCTGGTTCATTCAGTCAGAAAACCAGGCCCTTCGTGCTGGAAGCTGGCAGCGCAGGGTGGGGAGGGCGGGGCCCGACCCCCAGCCTGGCCCTGACTTACCTTACTTGCTGGCACACCACGGCCTGCTTGAGGGCGGAGGGAGCCGTTTGTACTTGACAGGCCACGATTAACCTCACCCGGCTGGTAAATCATCCGAAGGACAGAACTTTCCCCTGGAAAATGCCAGCCTGGCCGACGCGGGCCGTTGTTTCACATCTGCACTTCCTCCCTCGGGCTTGGACGGCCCACCGGGTCGGGAGCCACGCAGAGGGCCGCCGCGAAATCGTGCCCAAGTAGATTAGTCCCTCTCTTCCCTGCCAGGGCTGGGCTGTGTGTGTGTGAGAGAGAGCGAGCGAGAGTGTGGTGGGGGTGTTGGGGAAGCAGCCCCGAGAGGCAGGCCTGAGGCCTCCTTGTTTGTTTACTGTCTTTGGAAACCACCATCAGTGATGCAATCATCCCCAGAGGGCAGAGGTGGCAAGGACTGGCCTTTGCCAAACCTGGCACTCTGGGCCTGGAGCAGGGCACGGGGTGCCGACCGGCTCCCTCGTCCCCTCTATGTCGAGAAACCGTGCATGTACACACACGTGTGCATGCACGCTCATATTTAACACGTGCCTGCGTGAGCTCTGTGTGCATGCGCGCACACACACGTGTGTGTACCTGTCTGTGCGTGTGCGTGTGTAAGTGTTGTGGTGTGTGATGTGACCCACCCGCGCCGTGGTTGTAGGGCCGAGGTCATGTCCTCCAGGCACCTGGCATGTGCCGATGTTGGCCCTTCTCCTTCGCCTCTCCTTTTCATACGCAGCGGATACACAGCTGGGTTGGACGCACAGCTTTGCCTGTTCCTCGCTGTGACCTGAGGCCAGTCACGTGCGCGGAGTCTCAGTGTTCTCCTCTGTGAAAGGGGAGAGTTAAGGCAGCTGCGGGAGGTTGCAGTGAGGTCCACGGGTGACCGGGGTGCACCTGGCTGGGGGCCGGGCTGGGAGAGGGCAGGCCATAGATGGCTTGTCCCCCAGCTTGGGGAGGCGTGGCCTTGCCCACGGGGGGCTCAGGAGAACAGTGGGGGCTCTGGCTGCTTGCTGCTCTTGACCCTGAAAGCTTGGCGGCATCTGGTAGGACTGCATAGGCGGGTCTCATCCTACCTTCTGTGTTCTTGGTGTGGTTAGTCACATAGCTTCTGGTGCCAGGGGAGGCCTGAACTCAGTGGGGATTTCGTGCTCCTATGGCTTGCCTGGTCAGAGTTAGAAATTACTAGAAGGCCAAGGTCAGGGGCTCCAGGGACCCTGGTTTTGCTCAGTGGTGACCACCACACTGTCATTCTTACATGAAGCTGCCGCCCTTTTCTGTGGTGACAGCCCCCGGCATTCTCCCTGTTTGCCCAGGAGAGGACAAAGAATCCCACTCCCATTTTGTGCACACTGCGTGCCCCCTCCCCCCAGCTCCATCAGATAAATCCAGAGGGTTCTCAGTAACCACGGACAACGGAAAGCGAAGAAAATAGGAGTATTTTCTCTGCCTTGCCACTGTTTTCCGATTAGTCACTCCTAACTAATTAGCAAGTGACAAATGGGACAATAAAGCTCTGAAAATATCCATCGACATCCTAGAATCGCAGCCACAGACATGGCAGAGGGCCTGGCCAAGAAGCAGAGAGGGGGGAAGACATCTGTGGGAGGCAGGCACGGAGGTCCGAGGCGCTCTGGGCATGTCAGGAAGGTGGCTGCAGGTGGGCCTGAGAGACACGCGTGGGACATGTGCGGGGGGTGCGGGAAACTCCCCCCCCCCCCCCCCACACACACACACACTGTCTGCGAGAAGTGGTTTCCCGTCACCATCATCCAGGGACACAGGTGGACGTCCCCCGTCCGGTGTGGAAGTTGTCAAGGGGACCTTGGGGACTGTGTCGGGGCCTCTGGCCAGGGTGGCCTCTCTCTGAAGGCAGCTGAGACCCCTCAGGTGGACAGTGTGTGTGGGGGCGGGTGTGTGTGTGGGCGGCAGCCGCTGCTTCCGTAGCCGGGTCCCCCCACGCCTTCTCAGGACGGCTGAGGTGGTGCCACGACATCGGGCAGAAGATGCTTTCTGGCAGCTCTGTTGACATGTCCGTGGAGAGTCCGTGGGGACCCGCTCCACATGGGCGGCACGCGGGGGGCTGGGTGGCGGTTGTCTCAGCAGGACATGCAGCCCCCCTGCCCCGCGAAGCCCCAGGATTCCCGGGGTGCTCAGCGTTGCGGTGCCGTCCTTTGGCCTTGGAGGCCCCACGGAGGTGTCTCATGTCACGTCCTCTCATGTTTGTTCGGCCACAGCCCGTCCTGTCACCATGGCTTGGCTTCAAGGGGGCAGGAATCTCCATCCCTCACCTACTGGGAAGGAGGAGGCAACTCAGCGGCCGTTGTCTCATGAAGGTAGGTTCCGTGGGGCTGATTGTCACCGGCCGGGGAGCCCGAGAGTGCCCTGCAGGGCACTGTAGTTTCCCGTGGCTGGTATGACAAATTCCCACGAACTTGGAGGCTTAGAACCACACCAGTTTACTGTCTCACAGTTCTGGAGACCAGAAGTCCGACATGGGTCTCCTGGACTAAAACCAAGGCATCGACGGAGCCGTGTCCCTTCAATTTTCCCAGCGTCCACAGGCCGCCCACGTCCCCAGGCTCACGATGGCACTGCTCCCGCTCTCCGCCTCTGCCCCTCCTCCCTCCCTCTTACAGGGACCTTCTGAGGCTATGGGGCCCACGGGGTAGCCCAGCATCACCCCCGTCTCGGCAGAGCCCCGCTTGCTGTGGCAGGCCCCGTATTCACAGGTTCTGGGGATTCAGATGTGGACACCTTGGGGGGCCTGGGGGGGCGTGGTTCTGCTGGCCACAGCGGGCCAGCCCTGGCACAAGAGACCCAGATCCCTCCCGCCCCCACGTGTCCCCCCATTTCCACCAGACATTGTGCCGGGGCCGGGGGTGACTAGGTCCCAGCCCTCACAGAGTTTCCAGTCCGTCCCAGAGGGGAGGCCGACGTGAACGGGAGTTTCCACGGGCAGGCGAGTTTTATCGGGTGAGCCGGTCTCCTCCTCCAGGGCTGCGGGAAGCGACTCGTCAGCTGTGGTCTGAGGGAGGAGGAGGGTGAGGGAAGTCAGCTGGGAGCACAGACCTGCAGATGGGTCTTGGCACCCGGGGCCTGAACTCCCTGTTGCTGGAAATCCCTCCTCGTTTTTGTCCGCCGTGGTGGCGCCTGCTCTGTCCTCGGACCCTCTGTCCGCTGGTTTTCTGGAAGGTGGGAGGGGTCGGCTCCCTCCCTGCCCTGGTCTCTGGCCCAGCGGCCGTGCCTCCAGGAGGCTGCCTGGACGTGGCTGCAGCGATGTGGGAAATAGGACCCAGGACCATATTTGCAAAAGCAACAGAGTTGAAAGCTGGGCGGGCAGGCTGGGTTCAGCTGTTTGCACTGGGGGAAGCACTGGCCTCAGAGATGCCTTCTTCCTCCTCCGGCCAGAAAGGGAGGTTGTTTCAGACTCTCTGATGAGGAGCATCTATTCCAAACAAACCCTGCTGCCCGTCCGGTGCCAGCCTGGAACAGGGGAGGCGACTGTGACACGCCGGGCCGCCCCTTCACGGCGGTGGGTGAGGTTGCTCAGGCCAGCGCTGGGGGTGGGGGTGGGGGGTGGGGAGCAGGACCTCAAGTCCAGCCTTGAGATAAAAGCCGGGCACGCTCCGCTGGCTGCGGACACACCTCCCCTCCCCGCCCCGGAGATGCCATTGTGTCTTGTCTTTCCCGCGCCCTCGCCTCTCACCAGAAGCTGTAGGTCGCACGGCCAACGTTCTTCTCTGGGGTGGAAAAAATCAGGGAATGAAGTACGAGCTTCCGATTAGCAGAGACAGAAAAATCACCGGCGGGGGGGGGTCCCTGTGCTGCGGCCTCCCCAGGTCCCCTTGCTGTCACATGCCCGCCCTCCTCGGCCTTCCAGCACCCTCTGGGCTTTGGACGCAGTGGGCAAGGGCGTCCAGTGGGCTGTGAGCAGCAAGGTGGGTTGCCACGTCATACTCGGTCCTGGGCCGGGAGGCGGAGGCTGCCTCCCCAGCTCGTGGGTGTGACGCGGCCCCCTGAGCGTGCCACTTGGGAACCGAAGTAAATAGTTGCTAAGTTAATTGTCTTCCTTGCTGAGCTCAGCGAGGGCAGAGACCCTAGGACGTGATCGGCACCCAGTAAGTGTGTACGTTGAGTGGAACCTACCTTTGCTGTAAGAATTGAGTTTTACCTCTGAATTAACCAGTTCTAGGTGTGTAGTTTGACCTCAGAGGAAATACCCTTCTCTTCCAAAGGTATTTCTACCTACTGTTCTGTAACTGAGCTCATTTAATGCAAAGAGAAGCGAAGGAGCAGGGGGATTCAGAGAAATCTCCTGCATCAGCCGGATGTACAGCCGACTAGTGGTAGTAAGTGGGGCATCTGTTCCACTGCTTTCCACAGCTGTGCCCGGGGCAGACATCAGTAATCAATCACCACTCTTTCCACTTGAGCCCCGATGAGGCTGCAGAACCCTTCACAACTCACTTCCAGGAAGCCACCTCCAGGCATCTGAGAGGTCTGCAAAATCCCGAGTTGGCAGACAGGTCCACGGAATCTAATGCATCTCATACCTTCTACCCGGATTTCTACTCTGACTCAGGACAGTCGCCGTACTGTCTCGTTTTCTTCATTCCCTAGCATCAACAAGTGTCTGTCCTGCAGCCGCTTTACGGGCCGAATAACCCTGGTCAGGCCACTTCATTCTTCCGTGGCGCTCAGGCCCTTGTCTGTAGATTGGAGGGAATCGTACACCTGGCAAGACTCCGACTCCGTGAGACCCAAGCAAAGCACAGAACGCTTAGCACAGTGCCCGCTAGCACCTAGTGGCACTCAAGAGACCACCACAGCCTTAAAATACCTTTGTCCCCCATCTGGGGCGGGGGGGGGGCAGATTGAGCCCCTGGCCGCAGGTGGTGCTGGGCTGGAAGTGCCCAGGGGTGCCCAGCCCTTCCCAGAGGCAGTAAGCCTTCCCCAGCCTCTGGCAAGCCCTCCTCAGCAAAGTCCTGCAACGGGAGGGCCACCCTCTCTTGCCCTGGTGCCTCACCCCTGCATTCACAGTCCCAGGGGTCCACCCCAGGGGGCCTCGTCTCAGGTCTGCCGCATCCAGCAAAAAGCCAGAGCGAGAAGAAAGCCTGTCATTTCCCCTCTTGCAGAAATCCACAAGAAGTATTTCCAATGTTGTCATAGTTATAATAAGCAGCAGGCATCATCCAGGGAGGGGAAACGTGACGGAGCAGTGCGGAAAAAAATACCCTTGGTTCCTTTATCTCCAGAGTGGTCTCTGTGGCTCTGGAGAAATCAGGGTTCCCCTGGGCTTAGGTGGGAACAGTTTTCTCCTTTCTGACTTAGCTTGAGGGCACAGAACTACACCCCAGTGGGGGACACACAGACCTGGTGACCGTACGGACTTGCGAACATGGCTGCCAGGCCTCCCCAGGCCACGTCGGGGGGGGGGGGGTCCTCAGGCAGATCCAAGGCCCTGGGCCCCTCTGTGGCGCCTGCTGCTGTTACAGGCAGCTGGTCAGGGGCGTTACCTGGGCAGGTGTGTTTCGTCTTCCTTGCCCCTGCCGGTCCCTGTTTGTCCCTGGGTTCAGATCCCTCTGCCTTCTCCAGAACTCCACGTGCCCGACGTTGCTTCAGGAGCTCCCATAGCCACGATTTCGTGTCAGGAGCCCGGCCACCCTGGCAGTGCACATATCTACCAACCCTACGTTGCTAGACTGGCTCTCAGAGGGCTGAAGCCACTGGCCTGAGGTCACACAGCTCCTAAGTGACAGAGCCAGAATGTGCCCCCAGTCCTCTGATTCTGGTGCATGTGCAGTGGGGCCGTGCGTGTGGCCTCCTCACGACACACATTGGACCTTTGCCAGAACTTTGCCTGGATGAATAAATAAAACCAGCGGTAGGGAAGAAACTCAAAAATTAAGAGGCCAGCAGTATGAAATCTGGGAGGTAGATTTGACGTGGGTCATTGTTGAGAGAAGGACTGCCTTCCTGGCCCTTCCCTGGAGCCCCATGGCCTTAGAACAGCTGTCTCCGCCTCGCCGACCCTCTGCCCCTGTCCTGCAGGGGTCCCGGAACCCCCCTCCTGCCCTGATCCGTCCGTGACCATGCACGCTAGAGCCGGTGAAACCGCTGGGGGGCAATTATTGCCACTGGGGCTGTCCTGAAGGGGGGGCCTGATTCCTGCCAAGTGATTGTTCCTCCTGGACCTTGTTTTCCTCACCTCTGACGCGGTTCAGCAGTAAAATAAATGTCTACAGCTGGGAACCACGAAGGTAACAGCCAGGAGGTAAACCTTGTCACGCAGTAAGTGCTTAATAAATAGGAGCTTCTTACTGGCTGTCCTTTATTTCTCTTACGACTTGAGTACAGTCCCTGCCAAATAGAAGCATCGTCTCCTCTGCCTTCAGCCTTTGTTTCCCTGAAAAACGCAGACCCGGCGAGGAGCCGGGAATCCAGCTGGGGAGGCATCTCGTTGGGGTCGGAACTTGGGCTCCGGAGTCACACCGGCCACACACATCTGCACGTCTGTGACCTTTGGCAAGCCACATCTCTGGTCTTGTCCTCGGTTTCCGCGGCTGGAGGACGGGGAGTCATTTTGCTACCGCCCCTGTGGTCTCTTTCACAGTCTCACCAAAACCTCGTCAGGTGCCGCGGCCCAGCGTCCGGCACGCCGTGGTGCCCAGTGAGGACTGTTCTTGGCAGGACGTTGCGGATATCTTGGTGGACGTCGTTGCTGCCAGTCTCGTGTGTGTGGAGTGCGTATGTGTGCGTCCGCGTGTGCGTTTGGGTCGGGGAGGGGGCGCTGCCCGTCAGAGCCCTTCTCTGGGAAGGGAGTCACGCTCTTCCCGCCCTTCTCCAAGAGCCCCCGCTTGGCCAGAGCCACCAGGCGGCGTCATCTGGAGGGTCAGGAAGGTGTGGGTCTGGCCTGGTGCTGCCCACCACTGGGGCACAGCCCTTCCAAGGAGGCAGGGGCTACCTGGGGGCTGGGAAGACCCTGCTGTGGCGTCTCCGCTATGGCCCTGCCTTCCGATACAACCCGGGCCAGGGACCCGAAGAGCGAAGCCGGCCCCTTACCTGGCCACAGCTCACCTTAGTGTGCCGTCAGAGGCCCATTCTACCTGCTGGACCCCCCGCCCCCCGGGGGCTGGGATGCCTCAGGGAGCAAGGCAAATGCAGCTCAGTACGGACGGGCCAGCGGCTGGCCAGGGACACAGGCGTTGAATGTGTTAGAAGGGGACGTCTGCTCTAGAAGCTGTCCGTGGCCTTCGGTTGCTCCTACCCTTTGGCCGGATACCCTTTGGTACCCTTTGGCTCCTACCCTTTGATGGATAATGCTGCGGTGAACGTGGGGGCGCGGCTACCCCCTCGGGTCCCTGCTGTCGACTCTCCTGGGCAGGTGCCTGGGGTGGAGCTGCTGGCTCAGTGGCAATTCCGTTGTTGAACTTGGGGGGGAATCTCCTAAGCGGTTTCCCGCAGCGGCTGCCCCGTTTTGCATTCCCACCACCAGCGCACAAGACTCCGGGGCCTCCGCACCCCCTCGGCTTGTTATTTTCTGGTCTTCTCGTAGTAGCCACCTCGATGGGTGTGGAGCGTCCTCTCCTGGTGGGTTTTGATTCGTGGTTACCCCGGGGCCTGGCTTACCTGGTTACCCTGGCGAATGGGGAGCTCGTGTGTAATGGGGACGGGGTTGCAGGTTGGGAGGGTGAGAAGGTTCCAGAGATGGACGGTGGTGGCTTTGGCACAACAGTGGGGAAGGATTTAATGCTGCCGTGCGGTACGTTTAAAGATAGTTAAAACCGTAAACTTTATATTACGTCTATTTGACCACAATTTTTTAATGTTTATTTATTCATTTTGAGAGAGCAAGAGAGAGCATGAGCAGGGGAGGGGCGGAGAGAGAGGGAGACAGAATCCCAAGCAGGCTCTGCACCGTCAGCACGGAGCCCGATGTGAGGCTCAAATCCGCGAACCGTGAGATCATGACCTGGCCAGAATCGAGTCGGATGCTTAACCCACTAAGGCATCCAGGTGCCCCACCACGATTTTTTTAAAAAAGGAGGTACCCCATTGGAGGAACCCAGTTTGAAGGGTGTTCTGTAAAACCCCTGAGCAGTGTTCCTGAAAACTGTCAAGAACCTCAAGGGCAAAGAAGGTGGGAAACTGCTCCAGACTAGAGGATGCCAGGGCGATACGAGGACACGTGTGATGTGGCATCCGGGCTGGGACCCTGGGGCGGGAGAGGGGCCCTGGGTGGGGGACGCAGTGACGCCCAAACGGCGCGTCCGGGTCAGCCGGTACTCCGGTGCCAATGCCGGTCTCTTGGTTGTGACCGGTGCTCCAGGGTCGTGAAGATGTTAACGTGAGGGGAAATGGGGTGACAGTGTAGCAGAAGTCGCCAGAAGTCCCTGTGCTGTCTTTGCAGCTTAAAAAAAAAAAATTCTTAAACAATCTGAAAATAAAGTTTGAAAGAAGAGGGGTAAGCGTCTGGTCTGAGTGGGGGAGGTCAGGGAAGGGCCCCACAGAACGCTGCTTCTGCGTCAGGGCTTGATGGTGGACTGAGGCCAACCTTGCGTGGGGTGGGGGGTGGGGGAGGTGAACAGGGGCAGAGGCACCCAGCCCACCTGCTGAGGGCGGCGCCCCCTGGTCACTCCTCCTCTGCTTTCCGTCACTGGGAACCTGACCACTTCAGGTGTCTCACGGAAGGTGGAGCGGCACGGTGTTTGTATTTTTGTGACTGGCTTAGCGCACGTAGCGCTGTGAGCATCCAGCCCACTCTCTTTGTCCGGTCACCTCCCCGCAGACCCTTGGGCTGCTTCCGCCTTTTGGTCATTGTGAATAATGCTTCTGTGAACAGGGATGTTCGAATGTCTCTCTGAGATCTTGGGTCTCCACCCAGAAGTGGGATGGCTGCATCATATGGTAGTTCTATTTTTAATTTCTTGAGGGATCTCCATACCGGTTTCCAAAGCGGCTGCGTTCTTTTACCTTCCCACGAGCCGCGGGGAGAGGCCGGGGATCCTTCTCGACACCACCCGCCGCCCAGGCCCGCCCCCCACCACAAGGAGCGATCTGGCCCCAAATGTCAGCAGTGCTAAGGCGGAGAACCCTGGACGTGAGCGAGAGAGGGGCGGAGGGAGACCCAGACTGAGTTTGCAGGGGCGGAGCTGGGCCCGTCCAGGCGTGCTGCCATGAACGCTGTGAGGAGCATGTCCTAGAAGAAGAAGAAGCACAATCATTGCCGCGGCGGAAGGGACCCCAGGAAGGGACCCGCGGGAAGTGCCTTTCTTGCGTTCTCTTCTTTAAACCCGCACCGCCGTGAGGGTGGCCGAGAATGTGTTGAAAGCGGGCCGCCCGCAGTAGGTCCTCAGGAACCCGAGCTCGCTTTCCTTGCCCATCACAGACTCACGGCCTGCAGACTGGGACCCTGCCCCCCCGTGTACTTTGTCCTTCCGTAAGCGAGGCACAAACACCGGTGGTCAGGCCAGCAGATAAGGCAGCCGAACACACACAGCCCCTCCCGGCGGAACTTGTGTGGCCCGTGGCTGTGAGCGACGGGGTGGGGTTACCTGGCAACCTGGCCCACCGCCAGTTCTGCCCACCGCCAGCACCCCCACCCCGGCCACCAGGAGACTTGCTTCTGTGTGGGGTTCCCGGCTTCACACCCAAGGCAGGGCACGCTGGGCAGAGGAGAGGGTGTTGTTCCTTTGTGGTTCCATAGTCAAAGAGACACCAGGCCTGGCCCTGAACACGATTGACTGGGTTTGGGGAAAGAACGACGAAAATGTATTATTACTGTAGCAATCGTGGTTGTATTATTGAGTACCTGCTATGTGCTGGGTATCTCGCTCATGATTCTTTTGTTCGTCTGTATAGAGGGCCTGCTGTGCGCCCGGCCAGGGCTATTCCGGGCACAGGAGATACAGCAGTGAGTGTGACAGGCAGAGTCTTTGCTTCCGCAAATCCTATATTCTGGTAAGAAGAGAGAATAAATATGTGAACAAATACATAGCATTTTAAGTAGTCATAGGTATTTTTGAAGAAACGTGGCAGGGGGAGGTGAGGCACAGTAGACTCAGGGTGTCATTTCCTGGGGTCAGGGAGAATATTGGAACAGAGCCTTGAATTAGGGGACCCAGTTGTGAAGACATTTAGGGGAAAGTGTGTGTGTGCAATGGGTGGGTACAGCATGGGCAAAGGCCCTGTGGCAGGAGCAGGAGTGGCAGGTTTAAGCAACTGCAAGGAAGCCAGTGGGGTTGGAACAGAATGGGTGAGAAAGAAGGTGGTGAGAGCCAAGACCAGAGAGAGTGGGGGTGGGCAGGTCACGGAGGATCTTGCAGGCAATTACCAGGGCATTGGGTTTTCTTCTGGGTGAGAAAGCAGTCGTTGGAGGGTTTTGAGTAGAGGAGGGACACAATCTGACTTTGGCTTTACAAAGCATCCCTCAGGGGCGCCTGGGTGGCTCAACTGGTTAAGCGTCTGACTTCAGCTCAGGTCGTGATCTCACTGTTGGTGAGTTCGGGCCCCGCGTCAGGCTCTGTGCTCACAGCCCGGAGCCTGGAGCCTGCTTTGGATTCTGTGTCTCCCTCTCTTTCTGCCCCTCCCCCGCTCATCCTCTCTTCTCTCTCTCTCTCTCTCAAAGAAAGACATTAAAAAATTTTTTTAAAAACGCATCCCTCAGCTGCTCGATGGAGAATAGTCTAAAACTCTGATCCAACGATTGTTAGCCATGTGTGGCCATTTAAATTTAACTGGGCACCTGTAAAGTTGCAAACTGAGTTCCTCGGTCATGGTTGCCACCTTTCAGGCACTCGCTAGCCGGTGCGGATAGCGAGCATTTCCGCCATCCCAGTAAGCCCTCTCGGGTGGTGCCGTCTGAGGGAGGCCAGTGTGCCCGACAGTCCAGGCAAGAGGTGAGGCTGACACTCGGCCTCTTGGTCTCACGGGCGGAGGCTGTGACGGTGGTGGATCGGACGTAAGAGTGCAGAGTGGGCAAAAAGCCAAGGGCAGCTGGGTGATTGCTGGCTGGAGAGGCCGTCACCTCGTAGCTCACCTGACTGAGCACATGATGTGCGCCAGGCACAGGCCGAGCGCCGTCCGGGCCTCCTGGAACCCCCATACCGGTCCCGTGTTACAGCAGAGCCAGTGGGGCCCCCGCGGGGGGGTGTGAGCTGCAAGGCCAGCCTGCTCAGGGTCCAAGCACCAGGATTCCAACCCCGGTCCTCTCGCTCTGTTCACAGGGCACGCCTCATGGCACTTCGCTCGGAAGCCATCCATGAGGTGCCAGACCCTCCCGCCCCCAAGCGAATTCATCAGGGACCAGCCTGTAGTGCTGGCCATTCTCGGCTCTTGGGCCCGGGCGGTGGCCCCGTGAGAGTGGGTCACGTGGTGAAGCAGGGCTGCTGGGATGCCCGCCCCTTCCCAGCGACGCCCTGCCCGGTCTCGGGCAGACTAGCCCAGCTGGCCTTCTGGGAACCCTGCGTGGCTCACTCCTCAGTCCGGGGCCAACTCTGCGAGCGCCAAAGGGCTCCAAGTTCATATCTCACAACAGTTTCTGTGAGGGAGGTGGGCATTTCCCCCATTTTCCAAATGTGGAAACAGGCTCAGAGAGGTGCAGTCACTTGCTCGAAGTCACACAGCCGTGATGTAAGAGGGGTGGAATTTGAACTTAGAAAGTCCTTGCTCTTCGTCACTAGGATCTGCGGCCTCAGGGGGAAGCACTGGCGGGCAGGGCCTCCGTGGAGAGTCACGCGGTTGTCATTTCAGACCTTGTCACGGCCATGGGTTGAGTGGGCTGGAAATGCATGTGCCCTGGCAAGGCGCTGACCCCTCCGGAGAAAAGGGCTTCTCGTTCTTTGCACAAAGATTCCCCAGCTCGCCAGGCGGTGGCCTGAATTGTCTAAGAGGTGGGGCTCCTTTTCTAATTCCCACAGCCTGGCTGGCCCCCCTGCATGGGGGACACAAGGAACTAGTGAGAACACCGTGAAGCCTGGAGGGCTGGCTGGGGAGGCATCTTGGCTCAGTGGTCATGAGTTTGTGTCTTGGAGCCCACAGTGCTGGGTTCAAATCTCGGCATGGCCTCTTTTGCCTCTGTGACTCACGCAGCTCGTGAATTTCTATAAGCTGCAGTTTCCTTTGTGTTGTTGTAAAGGGAATGTTGGTAATAATAACATCCTCCATCTGGTAGGGCAGCCCCTTTCCGTGCGACTGGCTGCATCTGCCCCGCTGCAAGTTTTTTGGAGATTCAGACTCTCAGACCCTACCCTCCTGCACTATAGTCTGGATTTTGACAAAACTCTCCAGGCAGCCCGTCGGCACATTCAACGCGAGAGGCCGTGGTGTGGACTGAACAAGGTGATTCAGGCACCGGCGAGCACAGGTAGTACGGTCCTCTGGGCGGGCACCTTCTGTCTCCTTGGTAGCTGTGTAGTCTTGAGCTGCCGGCCACGTACTCTGAACTCTCGTTATCACAGTGCTTGGTGGTGCACAGATGAGGCGCCCTGGAAAACAGATCGATGCCTGGAAAAGCTTCCAGGTGAGTCGATGCTATCTGACCGTTTACTGCACCTTGAAGAGCCAGGCTTCCAGGGCAGACCACAAGCTGGAGACCGGTGCTGCTGCCCTGCCTTGAGGGCAGAGCTCCACGTCCTGCACTGGAAGAAACGCATACCCCCCGAGCCCATGGCCCGAGGGCCAGCCACATGGTCGGCCAGCCTCTCCTTGCAGTTTTAGGGCAGATCGATATACGGTTTGAAGGAGCCCCGGGCTGGGGGGTAGAGGAGCAGGCGGCTCTCACATCTCGCTGGAGCCCAGGTTTCGATTGGCTGAGTAAATCTCCCAGGGGAGGAAAGAACACAGAGCTCACACAGGCGAGGGTGCAGGTTGGCTCGAGAGGGGCCGCGAGTACAGATGTGTTTGCAGTGGGCCTTCGTCAGTGTTGCCCTCTGCACACCACCTCCCCGCCTTAAGTCACCTTCCTTGGGAGAGCTCTCCTAAGACATGTTCATGAAGACTTCCACAGGGCAAGCCTTTTAAAAGTGCGCGTGTGTATCTTTGCATGTGCGTGTTATACATCTGATGCTCTTGGAGCAGAGGTAACTCCACCCCGCTGTTAGAGAAGAGTCTCATCCCCATGGACTGCGGTTCTGAGCCCCTTGCTGGCATCCCCGGGGGCTCACGGGGGCCAGGGATGACGAAGACGAGGAAAAGGAGCAGAGCCCGCTGAGACCGGCCGCTCTTGACCGTGAGTGTAGCCGGCAGCATGGGCATCTGTTCCAGGAGCGTCGTTCCTGGGTAGGAGCAGCAGTGGTTGGGCTGCTCAGTATTTTACGTAAGCAAACCCTGGGCGCCTGGGGGGTACAGTTGGCGAAGCGTCCGACTCTTGGTTTTGGCGCAGGTCATGATCTCACAGTTCGCGAGTTCAAGCCCCGTATTGGGCTCTGTGCTGACAGCACAGAGCGTGCTTGGGATTCTCTCTCTTCTCTCGCTGCCCCTCCCGTGCTTGCGCTCTCTCTCTCTCAAACTAAAATAAGAAACAAACTTCAAAAAAACTTAAGGGACACCTGGGTGACTCAGTCGGTTGAGCGTCCGACATCAGCTCAGGTCATAATGTCACAATTTGTGGGTTCGAGCCCCGCGTCGGGCTCTGTGCTGACAGCTCAGAGTCTGGAGCCTGCTTTGGATTCTGTCTCCCGCTCTCTCTGCCCCTGCCCTTCTCACGCTCGTCTCTCTCTCTCTCAAAAATAAATAAATATTAAAAAAAAAAAATAAGCCAACCCTGGTAATTCTGATGTCGGTGACTCTGCAGACCACACTTGCAGAAATTGGGCATTGGGGTAAGAATCAGCAAGTCGGGCACATACTAGGTGCTCAGTCAACACTTGACGAGTTGTAGGTCTGTGTGTAGGAATGAATAAAACATAGAAGAGCTCATGGACGAATGTGCAGAAGAAGAGTTTGCGAGTGACAATATGCCAAAGGAGGGTGTCTGAGAAGGAGGGAACGCACGTGTGGCCGGGCGCGTGGATGAGGTTGGGGTTCCAGGACAGTGGGGGAGGGGCAGGGCCTCCCGAGTGGGTTAAGTGAAGGGCGGTGCTCTGGTGTGTCTGGTGAGGGCCCGAATGTTCCAAGCGGGAGCTCGAGGCGTTCTCCCCGAGGATAGGCTGGGTTCTGGGAGCAGGGTAGAAAGGGGACCGTTATTGTGGAATCTCTATAAAGTCCCTGCGGGGACCAGGGTCAGGGCAGCAGTGTGAACCTTAACCCAGAGTCTGGGCCCCGTCTGGGCCTGGAGAGATGCCTTTGACTCCACAGCCGACCTTCCACAGGGAAGTTTGTTCTTTTGGGTGCCGTTGGGCTTACTCTGAGGACGGGAGCCTTTCTCCCTCGACTTCACTGCGGAAACCCCTGCGCATCCCGCGAGACCCACCGAGGAGTGCTGCCTGCGCGTGACCTTCCCCGTTCTAGGTGCGGACCACCGCAGCCCGGCTCGGGGCGCTGCGGGAAAGCGATCGGGGCAGGGGCTAGAAACCCGTGGCCCCTTCGTCTCGGTCTCCGTCTGCGGCTCCCCTGTTTCTCGCTCTTGTCTCCAGGCTCCCAAAGAAGCTCCCCATATGGCCGGGCCCGGGGTAGGGGCCGACCTCCGGACCAGTCACCGTGGCTACCAGGCGGCATCCTATGGTAACCATGGTGACCCCACCGCCAGTGGGGGCAGGGTCATTCGCAGGGGAGATGGAGAGCTTTCCTAAGGGTAGGGAGGGACAGCAACACGAGCGGCCCGGCCTGCACCCCGCTTGCCTCCTCTCCTCTGATTCACGCTCCCAGTGGGAAGGCAGCGTTCAGCACACGCTTCTGCCATTATGTTCATGTCCCTTGGAGACCGGGAGCTCCTCCAGGCCGTGCCGGCCTCGTCCGCCTTTCCCATCCTGTGTCGGGGCCGGTGCACAGTGAGTGGGCACACATGTCCCATGGGTGGATGTGCCACCTCGCCCCCTCCTCCGCCATTCGGGACTGGGACCAGAGCGTGTCTCTGGGCACTCCCAGCCAGCAGGAGGCTTCAGGAGAGAAACGAGGGAGACGGAGACATAGTCGGTCCTTTGAGGCTGAAATCGGGCAGCGGGAGACGTGGAGGACCGTTGACTGTCATTTGTTTGGACAAGCGAGGCTTCTGCCACTCTGTCTCGGCCACTCTGGGGGAGACAAAGGCGCTTCTGATGGGAGGCTGCCCTCTCCCCAAGAAGGAGGGCGCGCCGGGGCGGCTGGATGCGTTTGCTTCCAGATGAAATTATGTGCTTGGGGTTTGAGTGGACTTAGGCCTCATTCATGCATGTCTGTTTGCTCAGCCTGCCAGGCCCACGGACCTGGTCTCCCAGCCTCCTGGGGACAGATTGGGGCCTTGCCGTTCTTCCAGGGAGTTAAGGAGCATTGTCCTCCCCTGTGCTCTCTTTCTGCAGTAGGTACTGCTCAGGGCGCCCACCCCTGTGAAGCTGGGAGGGGGCATGGCGCTGGAGCCACACATAGCTCTTGGGTTTGCATCCCAGCTGTGCTACCCTTTAGCTGTGTGACCCTGGACATGTGACTTGACCTCTCTGTTTCCTCGTCTATATAGTGAGGCTCATCTTGCTTGCCTACAAGGTCTTGGCAAGGTTCTAATGCATTTGTACCTGCTTCTCCTAGGACCCAGCAGTCCTACTCTCAGTTATATTCCCGAGTGCTCTGTCCACCAGAAGACATGAGCAAGAATGTTCAAAGCAGCCTCAGCAATAGCCTAAAATTAGAAACAAGCCAAGTATCCAGCAGTGGTAGAATGGTAAACAAATTATAGCATGATCACACGAGGGAATAGTATACAGCAATGAAAAATGATAAACACTACAGATGAATATCAGATGTTGTGTTGCACAAAATAAACCAGACACAGAGGGGTCCATACTGCACGATTCCGTTTACATGACGTTCAAGGGCAGATAAAACTGGCCTGTAGCAATAGAGGTCATAAGAGTGGTGACTTCTGGGGGACACTGACCAGGAAGGGGCACGAGGGAGCCTTCTGGGTGTGGGGTCATGATCCCATGAGTGTGTTCATACCCGAATGTTCATCAGGCTCGTGCATGCCATCAGTGCACAGGACCGGATGGAAGGACACCTCAGACCCTCCTGTCCCCCAGAGGGAAGGGTCCTGCAGCCATGACTGTTCTGTAGATGCTCATTGGAAGGAGTCCCAGGGCACACCCCCGGGTCTTTGCTGCCTGGTGTGAGAACCTGCTGACGAAGGGCCTGCAGCAGCCATGTTGTGCTTGCTGTGGCCGCTGGGCCTTGCGGGTCCTTGCGGGTCCTCGCGGGTCCTCATCGTCCTCAGAGTGTGCCGTGCCTGGTGTGGGGGCACAGTTGCTGCGGGCCGGGACCCCCTTTGTTTTTGCCTATGGCTGGCGTATTTGGACTGTGAGAAAACACTGTGGCCCTGGGAGCATTTACTTAACCCTAAAGTCCTAGCCCCGTGGTTGGAGGAGACAGACAGACTTGCCCTGGAAATCCCCTGGCTGCACCTCTGTGGGCCTCAGTTTCCACTTCTGCAAGCATGATGCTACCCAAGAGACAGCCTGTGTGATGTGCCAGCCCTTTCTTCCTCCAGTGCCCCTTCTCCATAGGACCCACCTTCTCGGCCTCTCTGCGCCCTGGCCCTTCTCTGCTTGGTTTCCTCTGCAGACTTGATCACAGCGTAAAGTTCATTTATTCACTCATTGCTTCCTTGGCAGCTTCCCGAAGGCAGGGACTTTTGTCTGTTTTGTTCACTGCTGTATCCCCAGCCCTTGGCACATAGTAGGCACTTCATAAATTGTTGTTGGCTTGGCACGGACCTGTTAGCGGCCGTTAGAAGGTTCTCAGTCTTTTCATGCCCAAGGCTTTCTTTGGGGTAGAATTGAGTCCAGAGAACTTCAATAAACTCACCCAGGGATGGTGGGGGCTGTATGCCGAGTTGTTCAGTGTAAGATTCAACTTTTTTTTGAAGCCGGAAGTCACTGACAGAGGAAAGGCCCACTTTGCAGAGGTGGAAACTGAGGCCCAGAAAGGTGCAGGGCACCTGCCTTCTAGGGCAGCTTTGATAGTGAAGGAGGGTGAGGGGACCTCTGTGCCTTCCCCTTGGCGTTGACTGTGGACCGTGGCACGGTGGGTCGAGACTGCCTGCCCCTCTGACTTCCAGCTGGTTCTCCTCCAGTGCTCCGGCCACATGCCTGCCCTCTGCCCGCTGGAAGCGGGGACGTCAGGAAGGAGCTATGCTCCCATCCTCAGGTGCAAGGCTGGCTGCTCGATGAAAGCCCTGCAGTCTGTGGGCCGCATGTCTCCCGTCTCGGCTTGGCAGGGGCCCAGAGCAAGGGCACCAGGCCTTGGGAGTGAGTCACTCTTTCTCCCTGCCAGGCGGGAGCTCCAGGGGACAGGGGAGTGACCCCACAGGGTGCAGGCCACGTGGGGGGAGGCCCAGGCATGGCCCTCAGCTTGCTGGGGGACGAGGGAGGAGAGTGGAAACTTTGACATTTGTTTCTTACTTTCAAGCCAGTTAGTGAGGATCAACCTCACAGATCAACAACAGCCCTAAACCTTGGCTCTTTCTATTTGAGAAACCACAAAGGAAAGGAGGACTGGATTTGGCTACATAAAAAAAAAAAAAAAAAAAAAAAAAAGGCACCCTTGAGCATGGAAAAACAGACCGACAAATCAGCCTTACTGTAAACCGATGTGAAAGGCAAATGATGAGCTGGGAAAATGCAGTTCCAGCATATTTGACAAATAAAGAGTTAAATAACCTTAATACGCAGAAACTACGCATGAATCAATCAGAAACTGACCACCTCTGGGGGGAAATGTACAGAGAGTAAAAGGAGAAATGCAGTGGCCAACAACTGTGAGGAAACGCCTCTCAGTAATGAGAGAAATAGGAATTAAAAAGAAACTACGAAGCAGGTTTTCACCTGGAAAACTGGCAAAGGTTTAAATATGATAACGCATTTTCCAAGGAGGAGAGGTGCGTCTCACACTTTTGTGGGTCCTCCCCGTCCCGGGTCCGTAGCCCCCTCCCTCTGAATCGGTTACTTTTTGGCCGTCTCTTGCCTTCACTCTGGATCCACTGAGAATGTCAGTAGCTGCCACTCGTGAGCACCTACTGTATGCCAGGCATCCCACACATGCCGTCTCATTCTGGACAACCCATGCGGCATGGCTTACCGCCCCATTTTGCAGATGAGAAAACGGAGGCTCAGCACGAAGGGACTTAGGTGGCATCTCACATTGGATAGTGGAGCCAGAATTTGAATCCAGAGATAACTGGCCCTCAAGGCCATGCTCTCCTTTCTCCTTCCCTTCTGGCCGGCATTGGGGCCCTGGCTCTCTCTCGGAGAGGACACTGGCAGGGGTCCAGGCTGTCCTGGCATCTCTGGTCTTCAGTTTGACTTTTCAGAAGCCACGGCCTGCAGGAGCTCCTCAGACAGGATCAGTCCTGCCACGGAGGCCAGTGGGTTACAGAGGCACGTCCCTGTCTTGGCCAGTGCTATTCGGTGCTTTTGCTTTACTGGGGCAAACTATCCCATGAGAATCTGAACCCTGAACTCAGCGTGGGAGTGTGGTTTTCTCATGAAACCTGGGAGCGCTGAAGGGCAGAGCATCACACACACACACACACACGTGCACACACGCGCACACACCCCCGTCTTGCCTGCCCTCGAGAGGGCGGTGTGGCCTGGTAGTGGAGAACGTGGATGAGGGTTCAGACTACCCGGGTTGGAGTCTGCTTTCTGCAGAGTGGTGGCTTTTCTGGGCGGGGGGTGGGGGCGCCTGGATTTGGAGGGTTGAGCAGTTTCCACAGTGTAAATACTCCCGCTGTGGCCAAAACAAGACCGCTGAATGCAGACGAGGGAAGAGACGCACACAGCTGGCCTCCGGGAACCAGGAAGGGCCAGACCCGTCACGCCATGACCGCTGCCGCGCGTCCTGGTGGGTGAGACCCGTGCTGCTGTGCGGTGAGAACCTGGGCTTGAACCTGACACGGCCATTTCCCGGTGATGACTTATTCCGAGCCCTGGTTTCCTCCTCTACAGAATGTTCTGACAACAGCTTCCTTGAAGGTGGGGGTGGAGGGTTGGGTTCGAAGTGGCCGAGGCCGCAAGGCCCTTTCACAGGGCTTGTCGCATCTTCAGTGAGCAAGCCACGCTGTTGTGTCAGGCCTGGGCTGGTTGGGCCCTGGGCCCTGGGCCCTGGCCAGGGGACTCCGAGCATCTACAGGCTGAGCCCCTTCCTTTAGGCCCCAGCAGGGCCTGGGGAGGAGACGTGGGGGGGGGGGGGGGGGGGCGGGGCTGAGCGAGGAGCTGAAAACACCTGTTTGAAGAAGATACCCGCTATCCAGTTCTGGAGGCCCCTGGTTCCTGGTCTCCTTCCCACACCACCTTTGGGGCTTCAGTCATCAGCCCCACCCCCCCAGCCCCCGTTAACAGCCTCAGTAAAGAGGGAGGAATAGCATTGGCCATACCTTAAGAGGCTTCTGGTAGGGGCTTCCTTCCAAGGAGCAGAGTACGGAAAAGGGGAAGAAAGGAATAACCTGACAGTGGAGAAACCTGCCGGCATCCCTTGGCCCGCCGGTCACGGTCGTCGGCAGCCATGACGAGTCATGTGAGAGCATATGCACCCTAGCTATGATGTGAGGAGAGGGGCACCGTACCTCTGTGGACCTCCTCCCTCCAGCCCACAAGCCCGGTCTAATCATGAGAAAAACATCAGACCAACCCCCCCTGAGGGACATTCTGCAAAATACCTGACTGGCACCCCTCACAACTGCCCAGGTCATCAAGAACAAGAAAAGTCTAAGCAACTGTCACAGCCCAGAGGAGCCCGAGATGACGAGACAACGAAGTGTAGTGGGGTGATGGGATCCTGGAACTGAAAAGGAATGTGAAATAAAAACCGTGGAAATCCGAATCAGGCACGAACTTTCACTATAGTGTTATTTCACTGGTTGTTAACAGGTGCACCACATTCACGTACGTAGGGGAACCATAGTGTGGTACCTGTGGGAACTCTGTGCTATCTTTCCCGTTTTTCTGGAAACCTGCAATTGTCCTAAAAAGTGTATTAAAGGCGGGGGGGGGGGGTGGGGAGGCGTTCCAGAGAGGTGTGGACTCACATGGCCCCTCCCTGGTGAAGCTCAGTGTGGAGCTTAGTGGCAGTGTGGGCTGACGTGTGCCCCGTGCATTGCCTTGGTTGGTCACACCCTGCCCTGGCCAGCGAGTGTGCACGGTGGCCCTGCCTCCCACGCCGGGAGCCTGTTCCCTGACGCCCGGGACGAATCCCAGCCTCTCCTTGCACTCGCTGACCTGTGCTGGCAGACCTCCTCTCTTGTTCTCCTCGACTCCAGCCCCCTCAGCCTTCGTCTGGCAGGAGGAAGGGCGGTGGGTAGACCTCCACCATGAGACCCTTGGCGGACTCGCTCACCAGGAAGCCCTCGGCCCCGACCCCGGGCACCAGCCCAGGACACTTTGATGTGGTGTTCTGACTGGTCCTCCATCCAGTTCCCCTCCTCCTTTGCCCAGGGATTTCTGCACGTTCTTCTCAAGGCTCCAGAGACCTTGAGCTCACCATCTCAAGTCGCCGTCTCTTTCCTGGGTCTCCAGAATGGTGGTTTCTGGCAGCCGCCTCAGGCTCAGCTTCCCCGTTTCTGTCCATCACATCAGCCTCCCGCTTGGCTGTGGTGTCCACTCTGAACCTGCTCAGGGCAGCGTGCAGCCCCTGTGAGCTCTTTCCGTGGACAGGAGAACCGTGGGGGGAGCCCTCCTATTCACGGGCAGGACTCTGGGGGTCAGTCTTGGAAAGGGCCCCCCCCTCCTCCCTGGCAAATTCCGTGGGGTGGGGTGGGGGTGGGGTATGCTAGGTGAATGAGTTCCTTTGCATTCTTTCTTGGAATTATTCAGAGTTGTTACTCGTTCTGCCTCTTGGCCTTTAATAGTGGCCACAAAGAGGGGGAGGAGCCAGTGTTCTTTGAGCACCTCCTGCTGCAGGCACTTTTTATTTCTTCGTTCCCCCCACAATGCTCTGGGAAAGAGAGTCTTACTGTCCTTATTTACAGACGAGCACCTGAGGTTCCGAGACGCTCACAGGGGTTGAGCCGGGATCTCAGAATCCATTCAGTCTGATTTCGGATCCGGGCTCCCTTCTTCATGGCCCCCATTTGCCTGATGGCTAGCAGCCCCACAGTCAGAGGTGCCCAAGGTCCCTAGTGATGGTTGTGAAATCGACCTGATGCCTCTCGTGGAAAGTGACATAGTCAAGGTCGGTGACCAGCCGAGACTTCTCTGTTCTGGCAGCAAGAATCCCTCTTTCCAGAAACCCCTCAGTCCCAGACAGACCAGCATTTTGGCCCCCCTGCCTCACATCCACGTTTGTTCATGTTTCACACGCTCAGCAGCCCCATGGCCACCATATTGGATGGCAGAGGTAGAGAATGTTTCCATCATCACGGAAGGGTGCTGGTCTAGAGGGTTAGCCCTGCTGGGGCTACCCAGCCGAGAGCCCAAGGAGCCCCCCGTCTTACTTCCCCTTACTAAGCATCCTGCTGGAACCTTCATCTCCTCATCGCCCCACAGCCTCTTTGTCCAGACTTCCATCCATTCCCCTGAGGCCCCCCGCCCCGTCCTCCCTGATCCCCACCCGCTACTTCTTGGCCCATCCCAGGCTGACCATTGCCCGGCCACAAGGCCCTTCCCAGCCCTGGGAGTCCTCCCGCTGGCCAGCAGGGGGACGTGGACGGGGTGCTAAGTTTGGCAGTGGGCACCGTTGGCTCAGCTCCACAGGGCAGGCCCTAACCGGGGCTTGTGGTGTGTGTATGCTCCGTAAGGAAAAGGCGATGCTTCGGCGGAAACTGAGAGGCTGCTGGAGGCTTTCCTATTGGACAGGTTGGGAAACTGTCGGTCACTGAAGAAGTGAGGTGGGGGCGGGGAAGATAGTGGAAGGTTCTAGAAGAGTCTTTGACTTTCACCTGAAATAGTCCCTCAACTTGGCTCATTTTCTTACCCATCCGCGAGCAGGTTTGCTGTGCTCGACGCTGTGCTCCGTGCTGGGGACGCATAGGTGACCCCTGGGGGCAGGTCACCATCCCTACTCTCAGATTCGCAGACACTGGGGAGACACAGACACATGAGTAAATAGTCACTTTGCAACTCACTTGGTGCTTACGCCACTGATCCTGAGTATTAGGATGGACCAAATGGAAGACGGTGGGGGCAAGGACCATATTGTCCCCTGGGCGTCCCCAGGGCTCCATGCACAGTAGGTGCTCATTAAGTGCCTGCTGGAGAAACGTTTGTATAAGGTGTCGTCGCCATCTACTGAGTTGTCTCTCATCCCTCTCTCCATCCCTCTCTCCATCCCTCTCTCATTTCTTCCTCTGAGAGGGGAACATTCATTTCTATAGCGTTCAGAGAGGCACGCCCTCTTCTGGAATCTACTCAAGGAGAGTTGCCTTATAATGTAACTGAGGTTAACTGAGCACGTGCTAAACACTTTGCCCTGATTGTCTTTTTAATCTGCCCAACAAATTATGTATGGATGGGGGACAGAGGAGGAAACTGAGGCACAGGAAGAGCTGGGCGGTTCAGCCCACGTTGTGTGGCACAAGGGTGGGACAGGGATCCCCCAGCCTCCTCTCCAGCTTTTCCAGGCTCAGAGCACTCCTGAGATGCTGATTCGGACTGAATCGTCCCCGGCACTGACTCCCTCGCCCTCGCCCTCCATGCTGCCTGTGGAGACGGTTGCAGAGCTGTCGCGAGTCCAGTTTTTCCAGGAGGCTTGAAGCACGGGCGATGTGGGCTTCGGGGAACAGAAAACTTTTGCTCAAGGTAGGCTTGTGGGTCTCCTGAGTGATGATCAGGGCCCCAGGAAGGAAGGTCCCACACGGAGGCTGACTTCATCCGTGAGCGTAGAATAAACACCAGGATGAGGGGCCCTAGAGGCCGCAGCTGGGGCCCAGGGACACACCGCCCTGCTCCCCTCCTTTACTCGCCTGGCGCCTCCAGGGGTGCCTGAATTCCTGCCACCGTGACCACCGTGGAGCCCCAGCCAGAGAGCTTTGAGCTGCGTGTGGGCGCTTAGGAGTTCTGAGTTCAAGTCCTGCCCCTGGACCATCCCAGCTGTGTGAACTGCGCGTGCGTGAGGAGGAGTCTGCGTCTCTCGGGGAGGAATGTGTTTCTGGCAAAGCGTCTGGCTCAGGGTCTGACCAGGGTTTGATCCCGTAACGAACACCGGAATAAATTTTGCAGGCTGGCTGAACTCTAAACCGTTGTGAAACAAGAACAAATGTTTATAAACGCTTATTTTGTGCCTGGTGCTGTTCTACGCGCTCTCTCTATATTATCTCACCTAGTCCCCATAACAACTCTCTGGGACGGGTGCTACTATCTTTGTTCAGATCTGAGACCCCATTGCTGGTAAGATACCCTCTTCTCTTACGGACCTCGGAGAGAGAAAAGAGTGTAGCAGAGCCTTATTACCCAGCCAACTTGAAGGGAGGTTGTTCAACTGTGTTTGAACTGATGAAGTACGATACTGCTGTGTCCATTCTACATGAGGAAATCAAGGCACCGAGAAGTGCCTAACTTCTCAGCGCATAGCTAGCCAGAGGCGGAACCAGGACTCAAACGCTGGGGGCCTCTTACCAGAGCCTGGTGCCATAGCCACTGTGCGGTGCTGCGCAATTACGAGAACGAGCGTAGAACAGGGAGTAAGAGCACAGGGTGTAGAGTCAGATGCACTTGGGGGTCCCGCTCCTGGGAATTACTGGGTGGCTTTAAGTTGTCCCAGTGCCTCTAAGCCCTGGTGTTCTCAGCTCCAAGTGGAAGTGTTAGGAGCGCTTGGCCCCAGTGGAGGCTGTTCTCTGCTGAGGATTTGACCGCCAGGGCAGTCACCATCATCACCATCAGCGTCATCCCATCGTCACCACCACCACCAGTTCATTCAAAGTGAAAGAGGCTGCATTTAAGTCTCTTCCCTGCTGTCCCCGGGGGCTTTGGCACGCTGGATGCAGTGTCTCACCCGGTCAGCGGCAATCCCAGCCCTGAGTCCCGTGAGTACTGGGTCTCTCCTAGAGTTAACCTGCGGGCCGTCTGTACGAGGTGCAGGTCACGTGTGTCTTCGGAAAGGAAAGAGGGGGGCATTTTAAGTGCTTAACCCCTATCCTGAGAATAACAGGCCATCAAATTTGAGTTGGAAAATGAGAACGTTTTGGAGCTAATATGCGTATAATGAAGGAGTAGGAGAAATCACTTGATGAATTCTTTCTGGAGCACCAAGATGGGACACAGTGTGAGTTCTTTGATCCTGGGAACAAGCCCAGGGTTCCCATCTGTCCCGCCTCAGGGTCCAGGACAGATGGAGAGTGAGATGATGAGGTATTAGCCTCTGTTTCCTCATCTGTGAAATGGGCACCGTCACGCTGCATTCACTGCAAGCCCCATGCCTCTTCTCTTCCCTCACCATACTTCCTCTTTCTTATACCACTTTTTGGGAAATAATTGCGTGAGTTTTCTTATGTCTGAAAATTTTCTCCTGCTTAGGCAGCTTAGAGGATGCTTACAAAGGCATTTGCTGAAGGGATGCTGTTAGAGGCACAGTGGATCCTGAGCGCGGAATGCCAGGTCAGATCTTCACCTGTGTAGGGAGGGAGAGGAGCTTAGCAGGAGGTGAGACTGACGGGGAGACTGGTACCACATTGTCCAGGGCCTCGAACACCACCTGGAGGGATTTGGACTTTTCCCGAGAGCTAAGGCGGTGCCACCAGAGTTCGTTAAGAAGGCCTTGCATTGGTGTTTTCGTGCAGTTGAGAAGGACTTCTTCCCAAATGAACAAACTGCCACCCTCATCCCCAACCCCTGCCTTCCTGCTGTTTCCAGGAATGTCTTAGCCTAGCATTTCCTGAAAGGAGTTTTGTTATATAATGTTAAGAGGGGTGCTGGCAAAAAGTAAGAATGACAACCACCACCACTGCCACAGAACAAACACGAGCAAAGATTCTGTGACATGGGTTTACAAACAGTAAAGGCAGGTTTCTTGGCTGCAGGACTTCTCAGTGCCTTTAATACGTCACTGTGAATTGCAAACGTCAGTAAGGGGAGTATTAGAGACAGTTCTCCACATATATTTGTCTGTGGGACCTCTCCCTTCCTCCCTCCCTTCCCCTTTCGTCCAAAAACGATCTCCTCTTGGAACCCACATTAGAGTTGACGCTGTGATTTTCCTGGTCCCTTTAGCCCAGAAAGTATGAAATCTTTTAAATTTTTTTTTTCAACGTTTTATTTTATTTTTGGGACAGAGAGAGACAGAGCATGAACGGGGGAGGGACAGAGAGAGAGGGAGACACAGAATCGGAAACAGGCTCCAGGCTCTGAGCCATCAGCCCAGAGCCTGACGCGGGGCTCGAACTCACGGACCGCGAGACCGTGACCTGGCTGAAGTCGGACGCTTAACCAACTGCGCCACCCAGGTGCCCCCAGAAAGTATGAAATCTTCATGGATGGGCTGATATGTAGGGTATTTTTCCTGACCAGTTAGATGGGGACAGCTTGGGCCTTTCCACATGGGAGATATCACGAAAGGCTGTGCACAGGACGGCATGGTGGCCTCTCTCGGGGCTGAGACCTGGGAGCAGCAACACCAGTCCCTGTGGGCACTGGCCGGTGCCATTGCAGATAAGCCAGGCCTCTCTCCACACGGTCCTCAGGGAAGGACGATGACAGAGACGAGCCCAAGCCACCTGCTGCCCCGGAACCATCCACTCCTGTGAGGTCCAACATCATTTGACATCAGCTGACCTCTCCAGTTGTGTCTTTCTCTCTCCTCCATGCTGGCCGGTGGGATCGGGGAGAAGGAGCATTGGCGAAGAGTCGGGAGACAGGTGTTCCAGATTTTGCTCAGTTTCTGCAGCTCAGGAAATCAACATCCCTCTCCTGAGCCTCTGTGGGTTCAGGTGAGAATTCCATTTGACCTTGGGGCAAGCACCTTGCCCTCTCTGTGCCTCAGTTTCCCCTGCAAGGAAATGGGGATGCCACCACCTACCTCATAGGGCTGTTGCAGGGGTGCTCAGGGGTCATCTCATAACAGCAGGGGGGAAGATGGGGGATGAAGGGCTGCTGGAGGTCAGCTGAGACGGATGGCTGCAGCTGGGCCTCCTGGGCGCCTCTCAGGGGTTCAAGGCCTTCCGGTCCACCCCTCTGCCTTGCCCCCTTTGGCCCTCACTTACTCACTTGAGCCACCCACAAATCTAGTACCTTCTTCTCACCCAGGACAGCCCTCTGGACTTTGAAAGGCAGTTTCTGCCTTGAAAGCCATTCTGTCCATTAGGGAAAAGGGTTCGCCTTGAGTCTCCTTCCCGAAGGAATCAGCAGAAACCCACTGGGCCTGTTTTTGGGTGTCTCTCTGGGACGATGGGAGGAGACGTGGGCCTGGAGAGTGTTTCTGAACCAGAGCAGAGTAGGAGAGAGGGTCCCAGGCCCTCCTGAGCACCCCGTCCGCTTGAGGGGCACCTGCCTTATGCTTTACCTGTCAGGACTCTCGTTCAGTTGAAGAAAGTGTCCTGCTGCTCGAAAAAAGTAAAACGATAGAACAGGTTCACAGAGTACTCAGCTGGGCTGGATATGTCCCCGGTCGTCTAAGGAACAGGTGTTTCTGATAGAGCACAACCAGTCAGGATGTTCAGGTCCATAGAGTTCCTTCTCTTAGGGTCCTTGCAAGCAAGGACGGGTAGGGGCAGGGGGCGCCTCCACACCTGCCTTCAGCCGCACCTGCCTTAGCAGCTGCCCTGCCGCTCCCCCCTCCTCCCACCCCTCCGGACGTCCTCGCCATCGTGAACTGAGTGTTTGCTGTGTTGAGCACTGGCGTCCATCGTCTTTTCTCATTTCCTTACCTTCGCAATGCCGTGAGGGCACGGCTGCGACCAGACCCGTTTCCTGGTCACACAGGAGCCTGGGTCTCCCAGCGCCAGAACCTTTGACACGGTGAGCTTTGTGCTGGGCACTGAGCTGAGGATTTTAAAAACTCAGATCAAAAATTCGCACACCGTGACATAAACCGTTCTAAAGTGAATAGTGTTGTGCAACCACCTCCTCTGTCCGGTTCCAGAACATTCTCACCGCCACTAAACTCCGTGCCCATTAGAAGTCCCTCCTCGCTTCCTCCAGCCCCTGGCAACCACCCATCGGTGTTTTGTCCTGTGGTTTTTCTGGAAACTTCAAATAATTTGACTCGTACAACCCGCGGTCTTTTGTGAGCGGCTTCCTTCACGCGGGATGATGTTTCCAAGGTTCATCTGCACTGTGGCATCTGTCAGTCCTTCATTCTTTTTTATGGCTGGTTTACATTCCACGGTCCGGACGGACCGCATTTGGTGTAGCCGTTCATCCCCTGATGGACAGTCGGGTGGTCTCCACCTTTTAGTTACTGTGAATGGTGCTGCTGTGGGTGTTCACCGTTGTGTGATTCCCCGCTTTCAGTTCTTTTGGTTGTTGCCTCGGAGGGGAAGTGCCGAGCTCAGCATTTGTAGGAATGGCGTCTGCTTTAATCCTCACAGAACTCCCGGAAGTGGGTGCAGATGGGGGCACTGAGGCACAGTGTTGGCACCACCTGCCGTCACACCAGACAGCTCCCAAATGGCAGAGTCGGGCTTTGAATTCAGGGAGGGGGATCCCCGGAGCCCAGGGCCTGGAGCTGCTGCTCTCTGTCTCTGCCGCATCGGGCCTGAAACCAAAGGGCCGCCCCCCACGTACAGGAGTGCTGCACTGCTCAGCGCAGTGCCCCCCGGATTCCTCCCTGGAGCGTGTGTTTGCTAACGTGCCAGCTCAGCCCCCGTTTCTCTGAGCCGGATGAGGCCAAGGCACCGTTTTTAAAAATCACTTAGACTGAGTTTGAGAAGGACAGGTGGGGTCAGGGTTGGGGACGGGGACCAGGAAGGGCTCCTCTTGGAGTCAAAGCCCTGCCCTCAAAGGTGGTGAGTGGCCTTTGATTACTTCCTGGTGTTCCACGGGAGCGTTTTTCAGCTGCAAGAAAACTCCACTGTTTGAGTTAGCGGTGGGCCTTGGTGCCCGTACACAGAGGAGCCCCTCATCTGCTCTGAGACCACCACTCTCCCACAGACACACTCATCGCAAACACGGCCCAGAAGCCCAGGAAGAAGCATCCCCAGAAGTGGCAGCCGACATACACTGAGCTCACAGCGTTCGTTCATCTGCACCCTGGGCGCGGCCGACAGGTGTATTGCTTGGGTTTCTGGGACTTTGGAAGGAGATGCAGCTAATGAATTAGGAGGGGGAAGGGAGGCTTTGATGCGCTGACATGCTGTCCTCGGAGAGCTGAAATACCTGACAGCCCGGGGTGTGGGGAGGAGGGGGAAATGACAGGAAGAAAGTAAGGGTGCAGCACGCACAACAGTTGGGGACAGTCAGTGCAGAGGCCGGCCGCTCACTCACGGCGTCGGGGGCTCCTGACGGTGGCAGTGTGCAGTAAAGGATGCTCTACATGACAGTTATGTCATCAAGAAAAGGGCAGAGGACGTTGCACGTGGTCTGTTAAAGCTAGGAGAGAGGACACATCTCTATCTAGAATTCTTAAAATTTTTCTAAAGGGCCTTGGCACTCGGAGGGTAAGGTCTGGCTGGCGTTGCCTCTGACCTTGGCTGCCTGGTGGGGCAGTGAAAGGGGGAATTGTTCCTGGGGCTGCAAATGGGACCCTGCCAACATCTGGGCTGCCCGGCTCCTTTGTCTCCCCGCTGACGACGGGCAGCGCTGGGAAGGTCCTGAGCCCCATGTCTGTGTGAACGTCTCCCCCTGTTGTCACGAGCCCTGCCCCCGAGGTCGGGGCCGGGGGCCCCGCACAGCAGCAGAGGAAGTTCTGTTCTTTGACCCTGACTGCGAGCGGCCACCCCGTCTACTCTCGCTATTTCTTGTGCCACCGTCCCGGGCTAACCCTGAGTTCTTTTCTCAACCAGCGCCCAGTTTCGCTTTGTGAAAATACATCAGTGGGAATATTTGTCCCTGGGCAGAGAGGGGGGACCAGCCCTCCATGGACGTTGCCAGCATAGAGCTTCCTACAGTCAGGGCAAGGATGCGGAGGGAGTAGTGAGTCTTTCCTTTCGCTGTTCTTTCACGCTGGGGCTTATTGGCGATACTTTAATTTGAACCCACGCTTCCCGTCGGGTCTGTCTGAGCACCGTGACTTCCAGGGACACCCTTCCCTCGTGGGCTCTGAGAAAGAGCACCTGACCTTTTTCTTTTAAGTGACTTGAGCACAGCAAACATTGGTCACCTCACAGCATTTTTGACGATCAGGAAGCAGCTCAGCTCCTACTGAAAACCCCTGGGTACCTGGCCAAAGGGGCTGGGTCTTCTCTCCAGGCGGAGTAGGGCCGTCCAGAGTCACTGGGCGGAGTGATGAGCCAGACAGGCAGGTGTTTCAGGCGGGAAACTTTGGCAGGGTTTTGAAGACAGCAAGACTGGAAGCACGAGGTCCAGACAGGAAACCTTTGCAGGATATTCCAGAAGAAAGACGAGAGGAGACAGGGCCGGAACAGAGGATACGGGAACGTGTGGGTGACTCAGAGGGGCAGGTAGCAGCTGGACTTGACCCTGGGGACTGACGGAGGAGGTCAGGGTCCAGGCTGTTGCGTACGATAGAGCGGTGGGGTTTTGCACGTGGCCAGCTCGTAGACGTGGTTGCCCCACACCAGGCTTGGGGGACAGCAGGGAGAGCCCACAGGGCGGGTTCAGCTTAGTGGGTGATCTGGAAGAAGAGCCTGGCAGTCATCCCGGCGGTGGTGCCCGGCAGGCAGTCACTAGACTGTAAGCCCTCCACGAAGGCGAGGAGTTTTGTTTTGTTTTGTTTGATGACGTGTCCCCAACGCCCGGAACATGCTGGAAGCACTTTTGTGGCACACAGGAAGCACTCAATAAATATTTGATAAATGAATAAACTGTGAGTCTGAAGCTCAGGAAGCAGACTCTTAATCCAGTTTGTAGATTATTTATTTCAAGCTGAGTACAAGTCTGGGTGTGCGTGTGTGTGTATAAAATCGTCTTTCTCTGTGCAAGAATGACTGTGTTTTTACCTAAAGCGGTCACAGGGCTTCCTTGGAAATTGCCGAGGCCACGGATATGGTGTGGGGAGTGTGTAGACACCGACTGATCGCGATGTACCGAGGGCTTGGCTCCTTCCACGCCGGAGGCCGATGCTCTTGGACATGAGCTCTGTTGATCCTGTGCGGACCAGCCTGCTGTCGTCCATCATCTGAATTATTAACACATGATTAGAAACCAGGAGAGGCTTTCTGCTCTTGAAAGGGCCTCTGAAGGAGCCCCCTGAGACCCAGCTCTTCCCCTCCCTGCCCGGGAAGGGACGCCCGCTGGCCGCTGGCTTTGGGGGGGAGGGTGGGGTTCTGCAGGGCCCACACCACCCGCCCCTGGGAGGCTTCCCGCGTGGCCCAGGCCCTGCTTAAGAAAGAGCAGAGGCTGCAAGGCAGCGGCTCCAGCATCATCCCTGGGTCTGTAAGATTCTTAGAATTCATTGCACGTATTTTAGACTTTCTTTTCACCGAGGTGAGACTCCTGTAACGTAAAAGTGGCCAGCGTGAAGTATACAATTCAGTGGCCTTTGCTTCCTTCACGACTACCACAGCTGGGGCGCTCACATCACCGCCAGAGGCCACTGTTGCTCTTGTCCCCTCCCCCAGCCCTTGACAGCCACTCACCTTCTTTCTGTCGCCGCGGATTTGCATCTTCTGGACGGTGCGGGGAAGTGGAGTCACACGCCGTGAGGTCTTCTGCGTCTGGCGTCGCGCTCTCGAGGTCCGTGCACGCCGTGCTGTGCCTCGGTAGGAACTCGTTCCATTTTGCAGAGAAGGAAGTTCATGCCAAACGGCAGGGTTTGCGGGTGCTCTGTGAGGCAGCGCCCCTCAGCCCTCTTCCCTGGACCTCAGCAGGCCCTTTGGCATGGCTCTGGCCGGGAGAGGACCCCCCCACCCCCACCCCCGCTCCCGCCCTGTCCTCCTGGGTCCCGGCCTCCAGCCCGCCCCTCGGCCTGGCCACAGCCACAGCACACAGCCCACACCTGCAGCTTGGCCCTCCCAGCCCTTCCCAAGCCGGCCTAGCCCTCTGACCTCATCACCCAGCCCTCTCCCGCGTGTGCACCCGGCTGCCAGGCCCACCTCCCACCATCCCCCAAAAACCGCTTTCCTCCTGCCTCCAAACACGGTGTCCCTCCATCCCCCTTCCCCTCAAACCCCAGCTCGTTCCTCAAGAGTCACCTTTGAGCGCAGTCGGTGGTTGTCTCCGTCCCCCGGGAGAGTGTGTAACCCTCTCGTAGCCCTGTGTCTCCCCCTGTGCTCACCGTGCACCCCCCTTTCCCCCCCGAGCGCCTGGACGCAGAGCACAGAGCGCCGTCAGTGGATGTCTGTAGAGTGAATGAGTGACCCACTGAGACAACAGGCCACGCTCTCCTGCTCAGACTTCGTTGCTTTCTCTCGCTAGCTTCTGCGAGTTGTCGCGTTGTCGTGTTTCCGTACTCCCGTCTCTCCAGAAGGGATTTGGGGGTTTGCTTGGGTCTCTGTGAACGGCATCCCCCCCACACCCAGTCTCCCAACTTCGGGGCCGAACTCATCCAGGCTCGTTCGGAGACGGGATTTGGGGACGTCTTGAGTAGATGGATGCTGAAATGGAGCAAGTGCTTTTACGCCGCCGTTTGGTAACACACGATCGGCAGCGCTTCTCAGACGTGGGGGAATCACACCATGGCCTGCGTCTCCCAGAGGAGACATCGAATGGAGCGTGGCAAGGCTCTCCCTTCGTTCATGGGATGGCTCCTTGCGATGGCCACGGTGGCAGCGGCAGGGGTGGAAAGACCTGGTTGCTCAGGGCTCACCTAGTTGCAAAGACACACGGCAACCACGGTCCTTGGCAGCAGTCCCGTGAGTCACTCCTTGCGCTTTAGAGCCCTCGGCCTCGTGGATGGCGGGGTGGGGGGGGGCGGGGATCCAATCCCTGTGAGCCCCAGCATTCCTCAGTCACTCTGGTGTCCAAGCCTCTCCATAATCTGGATCTAACCGCTTCCTCACTCATCTCCCTCACCCTTTGTCTGCCTGCCTGACAAACTCCTATTTATTCCCCCTTCCAAACCCAATTCAGAAATCACGCGACTGTCCCAAGGCTTCTTGCATGATCCCGTGGCTGAGTTAGGGCTCCCTGTGCGTCCACCTCTACAGGTCCTCTACACACAGAATTCTGATCATCTGTACGCATGTCTGACTCCCCCACTCGGCGGAGAGGTTCTTAAGGGAAGGGATTCTGGACTGTGTTTTTTTCTTGGAGCAAATGCTTGCCAAGCAAATGAGGAGGTCGGTATCTGTGTGGGTCTGTGACGCTGGGCAGAGAGAGAGAGAGGAGGTGGAACACTTGAGAGGAGAGATGTTTGGAGTCAGATCTGGGGGTTTCCAGGATTCTAGGGGTTCACATCAATCTGTTGGGACCCAAGAGCTAATTTGTCAATTTTGAAAAGGGTAAAGAAGAGGCAGCCTGAGGTAAAATCTTTGGGTCGGGTGTTGGATTTTGTTTTTCAGTACAGTGTGTTCCGTTTGAGTTGGTGATGCCAGTTACATGGCATTGATCTGGAATGCTGGTGGACAGGAATACAGGGTCTTCTGTTTGTGAAAAAAGGGGACACGTGTGACTCCTTACCATGAGCAGGGGCCCTTCAGAATGCACCTGGACGGTGGAAGCAGCCGTTTACAGCTCCATTCCTTCCTGTCTGTCTGTTCCTCCACCAGATCAGATGTTAAATGTTTTTACTATTACCTCTGCTCATTATGTCATAAGGAAGTTGTTCCTCCGTCCTAGGCGGAGTTTTAAAAGGCGGAATGCTTGTGAGTAGGACCGATGAGGTGGTTTATCTGTGTCTCGTATGCACACACGGGGACCTGGACCCTGGCTTCACCTCCGCGCCCAGAACCATCACTTAGAAAGCCCTTGGCCTTCCAGGCTTCCGCCCAGGCCATCGTAGCCATCTTCCAACTGTCGTCTTGTTTAAACCAGCGGCAACGCCGAGGCACCCGGGGTGAAGGGGCTGCAGAGTGCAGCAGGGACCCAGGCTTTCTGAGTCCACGTTCCAGAACTTTCCTCTTGCCACCTGGCTTCTTCCTGACATGACTGAGCCTATCTCTCTCCAGTCTGCCTTGGGGGAGTAGATTTTTTTTTTCTTTTTTTTAGATGTACTTCTTTTAGAGCGGTTTTCAGTTCACAGCAAAAACTGAGGGGAAGGCACAGAGCTCTCCTGCCCCCCCCCCACATGCATAGCGTTCCCCACAGCAGCGTCCCCACCAGAGTGGATGGTACATTGGGTACAGCTGATGCACCCACACTGACTCATCATCACCCAGAGCCCATAGTTCACCTCTGGGTCCGTGATGGGCTTGGACGAATGTTCATCCACCACTATAGTGTTACAGAGAGTAGTTTCGCTGCCCTAAAAATCCCCAGTGCTCTGCCTGTTCGTCCCCCTCCCCCGGCCCCTGGCAACCACTGATCTCTCATGGTCTCCAAGGTTTTGTCTTTTCCAGAATGTCCTAGAGTTGGAATCCTACAGCACATAGCCTTTTCACATGGACTTTCCCCTTAGTAATAGGCGTTTAAAGTTCTTCGTGTCTTTTCATGGTTTCATAGCTCGTATCTCTCTTTTTTTTAATTTTTTAAAATGTTTTTATTTATTTTTGAGAGAGAGAGACAGAGTACTAGTGAGGGAGGGGCAGAGAGAGAGGGAGACACAGAATCCGAAGCAGGCTCCAGGCTCTGAGCTGTCAGCACAGAGCCCGACGTGGGACTCGAACCCACAAACCGTGAGATCGTGACCTGACCCGAAGTCAGACGCTCAACCGACTGAGCCACCCAGGCACCCCATAGCTCGTATCTCTCTAGCACGGAATAATATCCCATGGTGCATCTGTACCAGTTTATTTGTCCACTCCCCTCCTGAAGGACATCTTGCTTGGCCAGGTTTGGGCGATTACCACCAAAGCTGCTGTAAACATCCGTGCGCAGGTTTTTGTGTAGACGTCATTTTTCAGGAGAAGATTTTTGATGGTTCTAGAGATCCCACCTTAGAGGTGGTTCTGGCCCTGCAGCCCAGCTTCCTTGGAGAATGATCACTGGGTTTGTGCATAAGTAGCCAGCTGTAAAAATTCCCTTGTCACACATCCTGGAGCCCTTGGATGGAAGCCTGCAGCCCCCCAGGCAAGGCCTGAGCCGAGAACAAGCAGGGATTTCCCGCTTCTTATTTGAAAGCACCAGCAATGGCTGCCAGCACTCGCCTCCCCCAGAACTTTTGTGTTTATTTGTCTAAGATTATGCCCTGTCTGCCTCCAACAAGGCTGCGGCTTCTCAAGACACCATGTGAAATGAGGCAATTAGGATCTCACAGAACGAGCCCCTCCGGATCCCCAGGGATGGGCCCCGATTATCCCAGGCCTTGTTTGAAAGCTTGGAGCCTTCTGTTCAGGCGGCACGAGGGAGATACAGTTTACATTGGTTTTGTTTTCTGACCAGAAAAATCACACAAACCCTTCTCGTGGAATACATTCCTTCCCTTCCCTGCCTTTCTTCTTGGCTCCCCCACTCACAGATGAAACCTCTCTAAGAGATTCTAGGAGGACCTGTCTGTAAAGGGAGAAAGTGTCTGATGGTGAAATTCTGACCCTTGCCGCAAGGGGCTTATTAGCGCCGTCTTGTTATGTCACCTTCGGGGTGGGGGGGAGGGGATCGTCTCATATCAGGCTGGGGGTGGTCTACCTTGCAGTGGTTCCCCATACTTCTCTAGAATTATCTCTGTGTGATGGTTAAATTATACTGTACTTTCCTGTCAAATTATTCGGCTGTGCCAAAGCCCAGCATCCGCTTTGGCGGTATCCGCTTTATTTATTTTACTTGAACTTATTTGACATTCTAACTATTTTGCTTACTTGTTTTCTGCCCGTCTCCCCACTACAGGGGAGATCCAATGAGAGCCAGAGCCTTGTTCATTCGTGGCTCACCGTGGGTCCTCAGTGCTGCACATGCTGACATTTGTGTGCTGGACACTGAGCTCAGTGAATTACGTGCACCCCGTCATCCGGCCGTCATAGTGACCCCATCAGCTGGGCTCTGTTACCCCCATGTCACAGACGAGGAAACGGGTTCCAGAGGACTAACTTGCTCTGCACCCCGGGGCCCAGAGCCTGTCGAGGCAGAGCTGATGTGTGAAGCCAGGGTTTCTGACTCCCACGCCTGGGTTCTTCACCATTACGATTTGAGTGATACATAAAATGCCATAAAGATATTCTGAACACAGTTATCTGTAACAAGAGCATGTACCTACGTTTGAGATACAATGTACCTGTTTACGCAGACGGGCCAATGTTTTTCAGTCTACACAGCATGCTCGTGGGCAGGGATGGGTGTCACTCACCATGGCATCCCCACAGCCTGGCATGTGCCTGGCACACACGGGTTCTCTTTGTTGAATGATGTAGGCATGCATGATGAGAAAAATCAGAGTGATTCCCAAGCCCCCGCTGTGGTCTTTGTCCATAGATGGGCAACCGGTGACCCAGAGGAATGTAGTCTTTTCAAAGGAAATTTTTTGTTGACCTGTATAAAACGCCTACAGAAAAGCACACAAATAATAAGTATACACATTGGTGAATTTGCAGAAGCAACATGTCCTGGTAACCTGTACCCAGATGAAGACACATGGTGTCACCACCCCCTGAGACCCTCCTTCGTCCCCCTTCAGCCACCACGGCCCCAAAGGTGACCACTGCCCTGACCTTTGCCAGTGTCCATCCTTAAATAAAAGGCCTTGTGTGGCACGTTCTCTTTTTGGGTGAAACTTGCCACGTTGCTGCTGAACAGACGTGTAGTTCGCTCGTTCTCACCGGCAGGTGGTTCTCCGTTGGTGAATGCGCCGTGACAGCTCCACACGTGTTATTACCGGGGGCGCCTGCAAAGTGCTGCTGTGAGTGTTGGGGTGTGTGATCAGTGCACACATCCCTGTCGGGGGGTGTCTTGCCGTGGGGCTCCTGGGGCGGAGGGGAGGGGTCGGCTCAGCTTTAGCAGATGTTGCCAAGTCACTTCGCAGAGCGCTCGGCCAGTTCACGGCCCCGCCAGCAGCGTGGGAGCATCCGGGCTTCTCTGCGTCCTGGCCATCGCTGGATACTGTAGCCTCCCCGCCCCCCCCCCCCCCCCCATTTGACACATTATGGTGAAATACACATGAAATGTATCCCTTCCTCTGTTTTTAAAAACGTTGCCGTTCCGTGTCACTGTAGCACATTCACCTTGTTCCTGGCCGTCACCGCTGTCCATCTCCAGGACTGTTTTCTTCTTGCAGAGCTGAACCTCTGTCTCCTTTACACACTAACACCCCACCCCCACCCCAGCCTCCAGACTATGGCGACTGCCATTTTACTTTCTCTTTCTGTGACCCTGACTGCTCTGGGCCCCTCATGTAAGCATAAGCATATCATATTTGTATTTTTGTGGTGGGCTTACTTCCGTTAGCATAATGCCCTCAGGGCTTGTGGGGGCTGGAGCGTGTCCCAGGATTCCCTTCCTTTGCACGGCTGAGTGATATCCCACCGTGGGTGTATGCTACATTTTGCTTACTTCTTCACCTGCTGATGGGCCCTTGGATTGCTTCTGCCTTCCGGCAACTGTGAATCATGATGCTCTGAACGTGGGGGTACGAATATCCATTCCAGTCCCCTACGTTTCGTTTTGGGGCATGTATGTACCCAGACGTGGAATTGTTGGATCATGTGGCGATTCTGTACGGAATTGTTTGAGGCCCCTCCTACTGTTTCACACACCATTACTGCAACATTGTGTGCTCTCACCGGCAGGTGCACAAGGTTCTAGTTTCTCCACACCCTCCCTGACGCTTGCTATTTTCTTGTTTTTGGTTTTTGTTTTGGGTAGTGGCCATCCCAATGTGTGTGAGAGGTTGACGGTGTCTTTTTTTTTTTTTTTTCCTAAAGCCATTCTGTTAGGTGCGTAGTGATGACATGGTGGTTTTAATTTGCGCTCAGAAGAATGAGGTTGTAATGAATTTGTCTGGATGTCTGCCTTGAGTATTGGTTGTTATATTCGAGGCTGTTGTAGGTGATGCTAGATTGCCATCGGTGTGATTCCTCGTTATTTCGATGGTGCTGGTACACAGTAGGAGTTCAATATATGCCTGTTGAGCTGAACGAAGTTACTGGTGAGAGTGACAGCTGGGTACTGGCATTCCAGAGGCGAGACCACAAAGACATCCTTGGACGGTAGATGTCTACGCTTGCCTGAGCAGAGGCTGACCCGGTGCGGCCCCGTGCCTGCAGGGATCCCAGTATGTGTCTTCTTTGCAAGAAATGACCTGTTCCCTTCCCCAGTTCTTATGCCAGCATCTGGTCACACCCCAAATGCAGCGTCCTATGGAACAGAAGAGCTGGCGTCGCCTGAAAATTGTTCACGGCAGCAGCAGCTGCCTGTTGTGACCTCTGCGTGGCCTCCCAGGAGCCTTCAAATGACATCACACCCTCCTAAGTGGCCTGTGAAAGATTGGCCTTGAAGCTCTGACCAAATATGGCCACGTCCATTTGGGTGTAATCCGTGCAGGGTGGCACCTTCTGGAAATAATGAATCCACGTGGGCTCAACATCGTGGGACCTGCGCTGGTCTCTCGGGCAGGCCTGCGCCCAGATGGCACTTGATACCCGAGCCAGGCACTGTCTGCGGCCACCTTGGTCTGGTAGTGTGTTGAGGCCAGCAGCCAGCCATACGTTTTTATTGCGTGCCTTTTTTGTTTTTAATTACAGAGTTTTCTTCCTCGGCCCACTTGTTCATTGTGCTGACGGACACACACTTTGGGTGGCTTCAGCAGATTTCTGAGTGGGCCCTGGGCCGGGCTCTCCAGTGCCCTAGGCCGGTTTCCAGAACAGGAAAAGCCAGTGCTGCCATATGCTCTGTATCCCCAAGGGCCTCTTCCTTCCCCCTTTTTCCTTTCTTCCCTTCTTCCTCCCTTTTCTGCAGCTGGGTGACTGCTCTGGGCTATTCGTGGATGCCAGCGTCGTTGTCGTCATCATCGTCATAGGGCTTGACAGCGATCCCGAGAGTTGGGCGAGGCAGGATTTAAGTCTTGGCCCCACCGCTTCTTTGTGACTCGTCCGCTCGGTGCCTCATTGACTCATCTGTAAAATGGGAAGGACCAACGCTCCACGCCTCAGGGTGTTCCTGGGAAGATAAACTGGTGCTCGAAAAGCCCTTCACGTAGGCTTCATAAAGAGTCACTGCCTCCCTCTCTCAGGTTGTCGTGGAGAGCAGACAGTTTGCACCTGTGATGGCACACAGGCGTTGGCATCTGCCCAGCGTCTCCTGCGATCTCAGAGAAGAGGTGTCGGATCCCGTCAGGGAGGCGTGAGTCCGTGAAGGGTGGGGGTGGGGGTCCCGAGGCCGGATGCCGAGGGAATGGTTGTGAGGAGCCCCCTTGGAGCGTAGCGCACGGTGAGCGACTCCAAAACTCTCATCTGCTCACCACTGGCGATGCTCAGCCACCCTGAGGTCTAGCTGCGGGGGCTCGGGAAGGATACCAGCCGGGCTCATGACAAGCAGACTTTATCTTGGGAGAGCTCTGGGGTCCCGTCTCAGCACTGCCCCTCCCAGCTGGGTGACCCTGGGGAGTTCCCATACCTCTCTGGGCCCATTTCATGTGCACGTTGGACCAAAGCATCATTCTCAGTGTTTTTCTCCCTCCCCCGTTCCTCCCTCCCTCCCTCTTTCCTCTGGGTATTTTCTAGAAGGCTGTGTTGACGTGTGCCCAGCTTTCTTTGCGCTATCAGAGGTTCTTTGAAGGAGACTTCAGTCACGCTGGCTCATTTTCATTGTTTTGGGAACAAGAGTGAGATGTGGGTCACCCCACGTAGGGCCCTGACAGCTCACTTCTGGGTCATCTCCAGCAGTCTTATGTCCCCAGGACATGGGTAGCTCTGGCTTCTGGGACTTTTGCTTTCATTTAGAGATAGGTCCAAGGGACTTTCCCCCCAAATACGTCCCTGGGAAATTTCTGCAGAATGCGGCTGATTGATGCATCGACAGATTTTAGGGGGAGGGCTGAGGCCAGTGCTCAGAGCACAATGCTGGAGAACATCTCAGTAGGACCCAGCCATGCAAGACACAGTGAGTAGCAAGTTCACCCGCTCACGTACCCGTCCACTAAAGTCACCTTAGAAAGAAAAAGAGAGAAAATGTGCCACCCATGTTTGCCCATCCATGCACCCTGCCAGCCACCCATCATATGTTTACGCTCTGGAATGGTTTAAATTAGCAGTTGGCAAGCTATGGCCCCAGGCCAAACCTGGCCCTGGCCTGCTTTTGTAAGTAAAGTTTTATTGGAACATAGCCACAATTATTTGTATTTCGTCTGTGGCTGCTTTCACACCACAACAGCACTGTCGAATTATTGTGACTCACAGAGCCTAGAGAATTTACCATCTGGCCTTTTACAGAAAATGGTTGCTGACCTTTGGATTAGGTCAAAGGGCTAGAGTTCCAGTCCTGGCTTCGTTAATAAGTGGGCGCATGGCTTTTGAGCAAGTAATTTCTCTTCCCTGGGCCTCATTTTTCTCAGCTGTAAAGTGGGATCCCAGTGGCACCAATCTCATGAGTCGTTCGTTCTGAAAACTCAGTGGGAAAGTGCCTCCCAGTAGTTGACCCACATAGGAAGCACATAGACGGTCCTTGATGGAGACCGTTACTCTGGGCAACCGACTAACGTGGCCCATCGAAGCGCAGGATCCCTGTTCTCAGGAAGTCACCCGGGTTGGGACGTGCCCGGCTGAGGAGGACACAGAGGCAGGTGCCCCCGTTTCCAGGCTGTCAGAGGCCACGGGTTTCCCTGGCAGAATTCCACCATCAACTAATTTGTGTTTTTGAAGACCTAAAAATTCACTGTCTGATCCCTGCTGGTCTCCTTACGTCGGGAACACCAAGTGGATACAGACAGGCCCGCCTGACCTTGGTGTGTGATCTTAGGGTTAAATTACTCCCAATATTAACAAAGAGAAATACCCAGCCTTGCGCTCCGAGCTCTCTGATCTGGAGCAAACGTATCTTCTCCTTTTGCAAAAGCATCTGTGGGGAGCGTGGGGAGCCTGCTGGACGTGCAGGGGAGGAGAGCTGGCTCTCTCTGCCACCGTAGCCACAAAGTTTCGGTTCTGCCGCCGCTTCCTCTGTGGCCCTGAGTCTCGTTTTGAGAAGGGTGCTGTCTCTCCAGCGGGGCTCAGAGGTCCTCTCTGTGGTAGATACGCTCCACCTTTTCAGAAAATCGAGCTCCATTGCTGGCCTGATTCTGTCCTCCAAACTACCAGACGGGTTTAACTACCTGTGACAGAGGCTCGACACAGGAGCTTGGTGTCACGTCAAACTTCCTTGTGATTCCCTGCAAATGTGTGTCTCTCGCGCTTAGATACAAGCATTTTAGCCTGTGGGCCACCCAAGAATCCCACTCCTGGGTGTCTACCCGCATACTTTTGTCTCTGCTTCGCCCACCCCAAATATGTACAGAAATGTTCACAGCAGCTTTCTACACGGGAGCCCAAACTGGAAACAAGCAAAGATTCACTGGCAGTGGCAGTGCATCGGAAGGAACACCACTCTGCAGTTAAGAACGAGCCACAGACGTACGCGTCTGCAGACATGGTGAACAGAAGGAGCCGGACACAGGAGCCTGTCCGCTGTGGGGTTCCATTTGTGATTCTGTAGGTTCAAGAACAGACCTATGGTGACAGAGGCCAGGCAGCGACACCCCCAGGTGGTGCGGACGGGAAGGGCACTGGGGAGCCTGCCGGAGGGCTCGAGACCTCCGTTGTCTTGACCCGGGTGGTGGTTGTGCAGGGCTGAGCCTGCGCAAAGATAGGTCCCGCCGAGCACATAAAACCTGTGCACTTTCACACTTCCGCACTTGACCGTTTACATGTCTACCTTCATTTAAAAAAAAAAAAAGAAGAAGAAGAAGGGAGAGGAGAGAGAGGAAATCCGAGTTTGGGAAGGTTGGGCAGCCAGCGGCAGTGCCCTGCCCTGGGTCCCATCTCAGGCCCCTTTAGGAATCCTTGAACCTGCCCGCTCATCCCACGACTTCCTGTTTCCAGACCAGGGTCCCCCACTTTGGGCCCCCTGTACTTTCCATTCCCTCCTCTGGGAGTGCCTGGCACTCCCCAACCCACCTGAAGGCCCAGCTCAAAGGTCACTCTGGGAGGCCTTCCCCAGTGTTTGTCCCCACCCCCGCTCCTTGTCCTTTGTAGCCGACACCTCGCAGTTACCTTGCTTGTCATGTCGCATTGTCGTTACCTTCGTACGCCTCTGCCCCCACCTCCCATCGAGAGGCCCGCTCTGGGTAGCTCAGTCGGTTGAGAGTCCGGCTCTTGATTTCGGTTGAGGTCACGATCTCGTGGCTCCATGCTGACAGCATGGAGCCTGCTTGGGATTCTCTCTCCCTCTCTCTCTGCCCCTCCCCCCTCAAAATGAATAAACTTTAAAAAAAAAAAAAAAAAAAGGTCCACTCTGGCACACCCTGCTCATCGTGGGACCCCCCAGGCCAGCATCTGGCAGAGTGGGCAGGCAACGTGCAACCGGGGATAAGGACGTGGCCTTTCCACCTACCAGTTGTGACCTGGGGCCCAGCATCTAACAGCTCCGAACCTTCCCTTTTTCCTCTCTGGGATGAGGCTCCCGGCAGGAACCTTGTGAAGAATCAGCCAGATGGTGCCTGTGGACTTCCCAAGGGCCGGGCGTCCGGGCTTTGCTCCCGGGCTATTGCTCCCTAAAAGTAGCTGCTGACTCGGGGGTTGGAAATGTGCTGACTGTGCGTCACGGCCCTCGAGAGCTTCGATCAGCTACCGGGATGGCAGAGGGGCCCCGTGGTACAGAGGAAGAGTGCCACACCCCGGGGACTCGGATTTCCATCCCACGGTGGTGACTGAGGTTGTAGAGTCCGAACATGGCTATATCACTTCTTCTTCCTCTGTCATTAAACCTCTTGAGCCATTTGCCCATAAAAGGGGGCAGCTGCCATGGCTGGACTCATGATTAATGAGCCAGAACATGCCTCCTGACTGTCTCCAAGGAGTGCGGTCCGTGGAGAACAGCCTTGGCCTGCCCCGACTGGCCCTGCCCTCGAAGCCCAGCCTCCAGGCGGCGCTCAGCCAAGGTCTGGGCGGCAGGAAAAGGGTCCAGCAGCGCTTCTGCCCGGTGGGCGGTCCCAGGCCCCCAAGGTGGGGCTTGGTTGAGTTGGGGCAAGAGGGGGTGGGGCGGGTCTCTCTGAGGGAGGCAGTGTCTAAGCGATGGGGTCCTACTTGTCTTTGGTCTTCCGCAGCTGGCAGATCACCCCGTGATGACCCCAGGCTGATGATGACCCCCCGACTCCAGGCCGGAACACCCCTCTCTGTCCCCCCTTTTTGCGTCATCTGTGGAGGAGTTGGAGATGGTTTGCACACAACCCCTTCTTCCTTCTTGTTGAGGCTTGAAGAATGATCACCTTGCTATGATGATCTCCTGCTTAGCACCTGGCACGGTGTTGGGAGTTTCACTCACGGAGCTCAAACAGCTAAACCCTCGCTTGGTCACGTCCCTGCCTGCAGCCCCTCCTGCTGCCTTTCTCGGGCCGCCCTGTGTAACCCCCTTGCAGTGACCTATTGGCAAGTTCTCACAGGTGCCGAGCTCGCAGGCCACACTCTTAGTTGCTCTCAGCAGCACCCTGAAGATAGGTACACTGTTACCTTCTTTATTGCAGCGTAATTCCCACACCATTAAACGCCCCCTGTGGGTCACGTGGAAACCGTTTAGCTCTTCCAACATCCGCCCGACTTTTCAAGTGGCTGCGCCGTGTCCCGTTCCTGCCAGCCGTGGATGACTACGGTTCCAATTTCCCCGTATCTCCTTCAACACTTGTTATTCCCTTTTTTAAAATAGCCGTCCTACTGGGTGTGGATCCTATGTCACTTTTGCAAGGCAGAGAACTGAGGCTCAGAGAGGCCCGGTGACTTGCCTAAGGCCGCACAGCCAGCAAGTGGTGGGGCCTGGATTCGACTCTCAGACTTGTGGTCTTTCAAACATTCTTTCACTGAGACGTAACATACATGCAGAGAAGTATATATTGTGTCCCGCTTGATGTCTCTTAACATTGTGCTGCCCTCAACCCGAATCAAGACCTACAACGGCGCCGAAGCTCCAGAAACTCCCTCTTGGCCCTTCGGGGTACCGTCCCCACTCAGGGGTAAGCAGTGGTGTGCCCGCCCATCCTGGTTTTCCCGGAACTGCCCCGGCTTTAGTGCCGAACACCCAGGATCTCAAGAACGCACGCCCCTCAGGCTCAGGCAAACCAGACAGCCGGTCACCCTCGTAACCAGTACCCTGACTTCTCTCAGCATGGAGTACGTTTTGCGCACTTGTGAACTTTATATAAACGGAAGCGTATAATCTGTGCTTCTGTGTCTAGTGTCCTTTCCTCAGCCTTTGGTCCGTGCAGTTAGTTCATCTGCGTGCCGCGTGTCGTTGCCGATCTTTCTTTCTCACCGTTGAGTCGCACTCCACCGGGTGACGCAGCACACTTTCTTCCCCCGTTCTTCCGCTGATGGACACCTGGGTGGTTTCCAGTTTGTTCCGGTCCAGGGCTGCGTCGTGCTCAGGCAGCATGTGTGTCCAGCTCGCCGCGAGAACGTATGTCAGCCCTTCTTCGTGGGAATAGGACCGCTGGTCGCAGGGGACCCGGGCTTCCAGCTTTAGCCGATAGCCGTGCACGGGTTTCCACAGCGGTTTAGAAGTCGAGGAGCATTCCAGATGCCCTGTCTCTTTGCCGACGCTGGTCACTGCCTTTCCCCTTCGAGCCGTCCTGCTGGCTGGCTGGAGGACGGGGTGGTGTCACGGCGTGGTTGACCTGACTTCTAATCACCAGCTGTTACAGACAGAGGCCAGGACATGTACTCTGAAGGCCTCAGTTCTCCTTCCAGCTCTGCCTGAATAGCTGTGTGTGGTTGGTGAAGACACGTACCTGCTCGGGACCTTCATTTGATGTGTCACGGGGCAAGACCTGCCTCCCGGGAGGGCCGTGCGGGTTCCCCAGGGCTGCTGGAGGTGGGGAGGGCCGTGCAGAGGTGCGGGGTGGGCAAGGGGAGCCAGCAGGGTTGCTCCCAGGCTGGGAGGTCCTGACAGTAGGGCAGAGGAGGGGCATCCATGCCAGCCCCTCTGGGCCTCAGTGGGAGCCAGGGCTGGTCCCTCCATCCAGCCTCCTTTCCAGACTCACTTGGTCAGTTGCTCAGCTGTCAGGGGTACCCAGGGGCACACGTGAGAAGTGCCAGGCCCTGAGAACACAAATTTCCATCCATCAGAGTCCCCCATTTTCTTGGGTCATCTGTCTCTTCCCTGCCTCCAAAGCTGCACGACTGTAGGGTCGCACCCCCAGACACTGGGCACTGGCTTGCACATGCGAGGGGTTCCACGTGTTGAGTGACTGCACAAATTCAGTCCCGAGGTGACCGTTGCACTGGCCACATTGCACGTGCTCAGTAGCCCACAGGAGGCTACCACGCAGGTGCAGAGCACTTCCCCCATCACGGAAAGTTCGGTGTGACAGTGCGGACCTAAGAGCCACTTGAGCCACACAGCCCTTCGTTAAGTCCCCTACCACCAAGAAAAGACGATCAAACAAAAGGCCATAAGACACAAGAAGGGTGTGTTTTTCTCCTGAGAGATGTTCTCGCTCAAAACCGAGTTGCCTGTGCTAATAAATAAAGCCTGGCGTTGTGGTTTCACAGGCTCCTGCAGAAGAGCGGTAACCTGGTGAGGTAGGGGGTGGGGACGGTACATGGGCAGCATTTGGCCTCAAGACGACAGTTGGAGAAGCCGTGCAGCCTGACACAGCGTCTCCGAGTCGGGGGCCAGGAAGGGGAGCGGCGGGCCGCTGTGTGGACGCTTCGCGGGACCAAGAGTGGTGCTGGGCAGGGGGTGCAGCTCGCCAGGGGACGGCGGCAGGGACAGTGGCCCTGGAGCAACCGGAAAAGCTTAAGTCACGTTGGCTGTCTCTGGTTTATGGAAACACGGGGAGGTGGGGGGTGTGAAAGGCACTGGAGGAGATTTGCTCCGGGCCTGGGGCCCAGACTGACCCACGTAGCAGCGAATTGTTACCGCCACTTTGCTTTTGCGGTGCAGCTTTCCCTTTGTGGGATTAAAGAGAACATCAAAATATTTTGACAGGCCTTTCCCAAGTGAGCCCGTGTGGATTTCTGCCCTCGACGCCCAGTGGGGCCGTAGGTGGCCTGGGGGCCCGCAGGGCGGGGTGGCAGCTGGCGGGCAGATTCCGAGACCCTGGTGGCGCCAGGTTCCGGTCCTGGCTCCTTTGTGCACAGCGCGCGTTCGCAGTGTGCGCGAGCCCTTCGGTGTGCACACCGGAGTGTGGCTCCGGCTGGAGGAGCTGGCAGAGTGCGGGGTGGAGGCCACCGTCCCCGGCGGTTGTGGGATTGAGTGCTGGGTGTGTCTCTTTAAAGCAGGGGTCCGTGACATGTCAGCACCTCTCTGGACCTGCCTCGTCTGTAGCATACGGATAAACAGGGGTAAACACGGCCCCCCTCCAGGGCTGCGGCATGGTCAAGTGGGAGAAGACGTGTCCTCGGCTTGGTGCTGGCCGCGTGCTAACCGCTCGAGGCGTGTTAACCAGGGGCACCCGTGCCTTTCCGTGCGCGAGGGGCTTCGCCAGGGCTGTGTTTGCGGGGCACACGTCCTTCCTTATCACCGGAAAAATATGCAGCAGACCGTCCCCCCTCCCCCAAAGGGGGAAACCACCCAGATGTCCCTCAGCTGCGAAGGAGTAAGCCAAACGTGGCCTGTCCCTTCAGCGGGACGTTATGCAGCCATAACTGATACATGCTGCGACGTGGGTGAACCTCCGGAACCTCCAGGGAAAAGAGCCAGCGAGAAGGGCCACGTGCTGCGTGATTGCACTGACGGGAAATGTCCACAAGAGGCCAAGCCGCGGGGACAGGTAGCAGACCAGCGGCCAGCAGCCCCGTGGGGGAGTGACCGCTTCATGGGTACGGAGTCTCCTTTCGGAGCGCTGAGAATGCCTCAGCACTGAACTAAGTGCCGTGAAGTTGCACGACACTGTGAATGTGCCAGCGGCCATTGCGTTGTACGTTTTAAAGTGGTTAGCGTTTGATTTTATATGAATTTTATCTCACTTCTAGAAAGCAGCAGGGGGAGGTGAGCTAAAACCCACTCCTCCGATCCGAGCCGTTCTGTGGTACTACCAGAGGTAACAGTGCCGTCATTATTACTGTTGTCGTTGTTGTTGACTCTCCAAACGGGCTGGAAGAGGCTTCCCTATCCTCTGACCTGACATCTGTCCTTTGAGTCCAGGGTGTGTGTCCAGGGGGCAGCGAGCAGCAGCAAACCCGTCCTCATTCCAGTGGGATGGTGCCATGTGGAGTCGGGCTGTGCAGAGAGGGATCTCCCTCCACGATGACTCAGGCAGCTTCCATGCAGGGAGAGGGGGACCTGTCTATAGTGTGGTTCACCCAGCAGGGTGCCAGGGCGCCAACCCCAGCCCCACCCCCACCCCCACCCCCACCCGTGGCAAACAGCCTGCTGTTCTCAGCCCGGGTCCCCCGGGGGGCAAGGTTTCCCAGCCTCCCACGTCCACCTGCCTCGGGAGTGAGCTCATGGAGGGTGTTTCCAGACCGGCTTCTCCTCTTGGGGTCTGGGAGCCTCTTCCCTGCTCCCCTTCCTGGGATTGGTGCTGGACACCTTCCCAACATATGCCTTGAGTCAGCCTGAGCCTCATCTTGGGGGTCGCAGACATCATGATTCACATTCGATTTTAGAGGAATCCCCATGGAAACCAGGCAGGTTTGGGTGGGAAGGAGCTGGCTCCCTGGGAAGCAGGGGGAGGTGCAGCCTGGGGGCCTCGGGGGGAGGGGCTGCTTCAGGGGAGTTTGGTCACCCCACTCCTTGCCTACTCTGACGTGGGAGGTCCGAGGGGGTTCCCAGTGTGGAATGTCAGCTCCGAGGGTCTTTGGTGACTAGGGGCCCTCACGAAGGCCCCTCCAGGCTCTGCTCTCCTGAGCCCAGATCCAGGCATCGAGGGGATGCTAGAGAAGCAGCTCATCTCAGAAACAGAAGCAGAAGGGGAGCGCTCTCCTCCTGGTCTGGCGGACACCAAGACCCCCAAGCTAGCCCCTCATCAGTCCCCAAGGGCAAAAGGACAGAGGCACCTCAACTCCCACGGGAGAGCAGCGTCCCCACGCGCCTGGACCCCTGTGTGCAGACTTCTGCGATCCCAGCCCCTGTGCGGCGCAGTCGGGCTGTGGGCACTTGGCCGGCCATGTGGTCCCCCTGAGCTCACCGGGATCAGAGCCTGGCTTTTCCAGGACCCAGCCGGGCTCGGGGCTCAGGACGAAGGCCCCCCCAGCCTTAGCCGGGGCTCCCCGGTTCTCTTTAATATCTCTTTAATGAGAGCAATTTGGCAATGACGTAAAATATGCTTTTACCCTTTGTCCCAGTAATTCCATTTCTGGGAATCTGGCCTAAGGAAATAATCCTAAATATAGGGTAGAAAAACACGTTTCACAAGGATGTTCATTGTGGAGTTGTTTATAGTGGCATAAAATGAAACAACCACACTGTCCATGGTGGTGGGGGGAGGTGGGATGCAGTGATAAAACAGTGGCCAAATGCTTTATAGCCACTAAATAATAGTTCTGGAAATCATTGTCCAGAATATACGATGTACATGTGATGGAACATTATGTTAAAAAGAAAAAAAAACAGGCAAGTCACAAGATTATATGTATTGTATGACTGGGGCTCTGTAAAAAAAAAAAAGGAAAAAAATCATGTATAAAAAATAATCAGGAGGATAATATAAAGGTAATATACCAAAGTGCTAATGAGTGGTCTTGACGTGATTTTATCTGAAAGATTTCATTCTATTCATCGGCTTCCAAATCATCTACAGTATTCACACATTGCCTTTCTTAGGTTTGACCTCTAATTTACTTTCAGTAAAATTCATCCTTTTAGGGTGTAGATTTGTGAGTTTTGACAAAGATACACAGTCAGGTAACCACCACCACCACCATCGAGATACAGACTATTTCCAGGGGCACCTGGGTGGCTCAGTCGGTTAAGCGTCCCATCTCTCGATTTCAACTCAGGTCATGATCTCACAGTTCATGAGTTCCAGCCCCGAGTTGGGTTCTGTGCAGACAGTGCAGAGCCTGGTTGGGAATCTCTCTCTTCTTGTGCCCCTCCTCCACTCACAATGCTCGCTCTCTCTCTCTCTCTCTCAACAATAAATAAATAAACTTAAAAAAAAAATTTTTTTTAATATTTCCATCACCCCACACAGCTCCCCGTGCCCCTTGGTAACTGGTCCCCACCCGCACCCTGGCCGCTGGAGAGCGCTAATCTGAGTTCAAGTTCCGTAGTTTTGCTCCTTCCGAGACGTCACGTACACAGAATCGTGCAGTATGGCCTCGCACTGTTTTACATGTAGAAACAACGGAGTCTGCTTGTTGTTCTCTTACATGTACCTTTCAGAGCTGGATTTCCCAGCTTCCCTCAAGTGGAGGGGAATTAAATTTTTCTTTTTTATCTGACTCAGCCTTTACCCCATGTAGGAATCTCCTGCACTGTAACTCAGATCATCGTGTTCAGATTACCAAGGAATTATCAGTTATCTGTGAAATCGCCCCAGCCGTGTGAAAGTACCCGGACGAAGGAGGCCCGTGGTCAGCACTGGCTCACACCTGAATCCCAAGAGAGCATTCAGGGACTCTCAGTCCCGATCCGTCCCCTTTCCCTCGTAAGCCCCCCTGGGCTCCTGCCGAGGCTCTGTCGTCGAAGACGATGCTAGCAATAACACGGCAGCAGTTAATTTCTGTCTGTGAACATTTTATCTTAGAACAGTTTGAGATGTACAGAAAAGTTACAAAGGCAGCACAGAGTTTCCATGGACCCCTAAGCCCGCTACCCCAGTTGTGAACATGTCCCAGAAACAGGATACATTTGTCACAACTAATGAGCCAGTAGTGATATGCTGTTATTAAAGCCCATGCTTTATTTGATTCCCTTCGTTTTTACCTAATGTCCGTCTTCTGTCCCAGGATCCCACTGGGGATCCCACAGTGCAAGGAGTGGTCCTCCTCCATAGACAGAGAATTCTCATGTCTGGGACAGTTGCTTGGACTTTGCTTGGTTTTGATGAGTACTGGTCAGGTGTTGTGAGGAACGTCCTTCAGTTGGGGTTTATCTGATCCTTTTGTCACCGTTAGACCAGAGGCATGGGTCTGGGGGAGAAAGAGCCTAGAGGTAAAGTTTATTGTTTCTCGCAGTACCTCATTTTACTGCGCTTTTTAGAATGTTCCAGATGCGGTGCTAAGCCTTGACAGACTGGGTCTCCTTAAAGGATTATTAGAAAATAATCCTGTCTAATAAATTCTCGTTTTACCATTGGCTGAAATGGACTCAGAGAGGTACAGTAACTTGCATGAAGCCACACAGTTAAGAGACTCGAACACAGGTCTCTCTGTACACATTTTGCTTTTAGCCAGTACTGTTTCGAACAGTGGGAAAGCAGAACGTCTGCTATTAAAAACCAGCATGTATTTATTTATACCCAACCTTTCCCCAAAAAGCCTGTGTTGTAACTTCTAATCAAGGCCACATTGAAGCAGCTGGAGCAGGGTCGTGAGAAAGGCAGACACAGGCAAGCCCCGCCTCCTGGACGTCGCACACGTCGGGAGTGGTCACCCCGCCCCGAGCGTGTGGTTGCCACGGGCTTGGTGCCACACGGGGCAGTGCGGAGCCTCGTCGTGTCCCAGGGTCCCCGGGGAGGCCGGTGGGAGGCAGAGGCTTCGAGGCCCATAGGTGCGCTTCTAAAGAAACGAGGCTGGCCGTTGGCTCGGTTTGGATCATCGAGTCCAGATATTCACGGAATGGGCGTTGCTATCTTTCTCTTGTTTGGTGTGGTCTGGCGGTTTTCCAGATGTGTTAGTGGCCATGGCTCAACCCGTGTCCTCTGGCCTCTGTATGTCTCAAGGGGTCAACGGCATGGAGTTTGGAGGCCGACCAGACCTCGTAAAGGGAGGGAGGTGGACTTGGGCCGCGACAGAAAGGCCTTTGGCGCATCTGGTACCCGGGTGCCATTGCTTCCGAAAGGAGATTTTTTTTTTTTCCTTTGTCAATTAAGTTTTAATTTTAAAATTTAATTCTTAAAATGATCCCCAGAAAGCATCTTCCCCAAGTATGTTCTGTGTCATGATTAGAAGCAATACATGGATGAACACTGTGTTATTTAGGAAAATAGTTCCTTCATTTAGAAGAAAATGACTACCCCCGTCTCAGTGCCAGGGTCTGTTTGGGCACTTGCAACGGAACAGGTGGAGATTTCTGCTCTTGTGCTGGAACACTAGCAGGGGAGACAGCACACAATAAATACTTGAACGTGGGTTCAGATAATAAGTGTCTAACCAATCCCCCGAGCCCCTGGTTGCACGGATATTCTCGGGACAAGATGTGCAGTCAGAGCTGAGTCATTGATGGCGGAATACCGAGAACGGAACAGTGCATGGGGCGCGGGCGCAGGCTGCAAGGTGAGGGGAGCCCGCACATCTGCACCACGGCAACTCTCCTGGTCAGACACAGAGGCTCCTGGGATTGGTGCTGAGGGGTGGGCTCTGTGCCTTTGGGGAAGGGCAGAAGGGATCTGACTGCCCCTCCCCCGCTGCCTCCCCTCCCCCCCCCCCACCGCCTCTGTTTGCTAGGGACCTGCTCTGGAGCCTCCAGGCTGTTTCTGCTTCTGTCCCCTCCTCCCGAGTCTCTTCCCCAAACAACACTCCGCCCCAGACCCCTGGCTGGGTCCACAGGACCCTCTGGGAGTGGCCTTCCTCCTTTGGGCAGTCTCCTCCCTGAACACGCCCAGCTTGTTCCCACGCCTGGGCCTTTGCACTGGCCACGAGCTCCGAGCTCCCGGGCGTACTTCTGCCCCACCTCTCAGGGGCACCGGGCCCCGCAGCTCTTAGCCCCTGTGAGCACACCCTCTTGGATTCTTGGTGCAGCACCTGCTGTTTATTTGTGTATTTGGTTTGTTATCTCTTTGCCCCCCTGGGCTCCTGTCTCATCCACTGCTGTATCTCCAGCACCCGGCATATGGGCCTATAACGTAATAGATGCCCAACGAATACATCAGATGAGTGAATGAGTAAACGAATGAATGAAAGAACGAATGTGTTGATCAACCTCTCTCCCTTCCTGAGCCCGGTGACCGGTCGTATCAGGGAGATTTGTCGCAGCCTGTGCCCTCAGCCCTCTCCACCACCACCACTGCATCTCAACTTGGGCAGACAGAAATGGAAACTTAAAACCTCGTGGCGGTCCTAAATCCTGATGGTAGAATGAACTCGTCGGGCCATGGATTTTACACTGCGCCCCCACTTGTGTGCAGCTCAGTGGGGAGTGGTTAGGGCCCCGATTCCTGAGTTGCCAGCTCGGTTCGGCCCTGGCCAGCCCCCGTCCCAGCTGGCCTACCTTGGGCAAGTCACGTGACACCTCCGGGTCCTCAGCGTGCGGTGGGATGGCCCTGGCACCTGCTCCACGGGGCCGTTGTGAGGATGGAAGGAGACCTCGCTTGGCGCGTGTCACGGCTGGGGACGCGTCAGCCGTCACGTTCTGCCTTCTCGGCTAAGCTACGCTTGCCTCTGGCTCTGCTGAAGTATGGCTTCCTGGCTTCCTGGGGTCAGGGTGGTAAGAGCGCTGCTGGTACCTGGTGGCCAGTGCATCCCCTTGGCTCCTGGTGCCTTCTGTCCGTGACAGGGGAGCTCCCTCACAGAGTAGTGAGCGGCTGTGAGTTTCTCTCTCCCTGCCCTCACCCCAGCATTGACCGACGAAAGCTGTTCCAGTTCTTCCTTTCGACACAAATTGTCGAGCCCTTGCCATGTGCCAGGCTCTGCGGAGAGAGGGCAGGGAGCAAGACAGACATGGGGCGGACCTTAGGGAGCTGCAGCCTGGCCAGGAGGCAGGCATCGGTAGATGACATATGGTAAACGTCCACAGTGATTCAGTGGGGTGCGCGGAGCGCCGAGGGCACAGGGAAGGATGTGGCCAGGTGGGCTTTAGGGTCTGGGGGGTAGCAGGCCCCCCAGAAGACCTGTGGAGCTGAGGCCTGGACAGTGGAGGAGGAGATGCCAGGGATGGGGCCACAACCGTTTGGGGACAAAGGGCAGGCTAACTGTGTGGTGCCACCGGGTGGGCCGTTGGGGAGGGCCGACAGAGAAGAGAAAGTGGGTGCGGCTGGAGGAAGGAGCCTGGCAGGGGTGGAGGGGCACGTGGCATTCGTGCTTGGGCCACCGGGAGCTGTGGAAGGACACTGAACAGGGAGTAGGGGGATACAGTTCGTCGACTTGGAATGTGGCCCTGGGTCTCGAGTGGGGAGTGCATATGTGGGTGGGGAGACAAGACCCGGAAATCGAAGGGGGTCTATGACTGCATTCTGGGCAGGAGAAGGCAGTGGCTTGCACACGGTGAGGGCTGGAGGGATCCAGGCTCTGCCCTGTGCTGGGCCCCGCGAACGCCCAGAGGAACAGGGCACAGGCTTTGCCCTTAAGGTGTCCCCAGTCTGGTCCCGACTCTACAGCTCCAAACACGGGGGCGAGTTTCCACTGCAGCCCCCTCCTGCCAGCTGGGATGCTAGGAAAGACGGAGTTCCTTTGGTCTCCAGAGTCGCCCCGTGTCTGTACCAACTCGGTTTGCCTGTTGTCAGAATGGGGGGTGGGGGGGTGGGAGGATGTTTTCTGGAACCTTCTTTGAGGCATGGATACTGTGCCTGATCTTGTAACCAATGTGTGCCTTCTCTCTTTCTTTTTCTTTTTTTCTTTTTGCTGCAGCCAACTGGGTACATGGAAAACTCGGTCTCCTACAGCGCTATTGAAGACGTTCAGCTGCTGTCCTGGGAGAATGCCCCGAAGTACTGTTTACAGCTCACAATCCCTGGGGGAACAGTCTTACTGCAGGTAGGAGAGACAAACATGAACAAGCAGTTTCCTCTGCCCCCTCCGCGCCCTCGCACTCCGCTTTCCCTCAGAGGAGACGGACAGCTCCCAGGAGGGAAGGTTATTTAGCTTAGGGCACATTCTTCTCCAGCATAAGAAAGGTATAAACCGTGGGGCCCTCTCTGGGAGAGGAGCAGGGAATGTGCACAGACCGAGCTCCTACCGCCTGCCTGTTGCAGCCCAGGAACCTTATGTCTTATGCTTTTCTTTCTCTCCACAAACCTGAGAAATGGGTCTTTTGATCTCCATTTTACAGATGAGGTAACTGAGGCGCAAAGGCATGTTTTTAGGACTTAGAAGGCTATAGTAAGCAACACGTGCCACCTTTTGCTCTACTTCGAGTGAGGAGGAGGTTCTTCTCGTCGGTCTCAGTCTTTTTTTTGTCCTTTGAGAGAGAGAGAGATTGGGAGCGTGCACACCACGAGCAGTAGACAGGGGCAGAGGGAGAGAGTCTTAATCAGGCTCCCCGCTCAGCCCAGAGCCTGATGCGGGACTCCCTCCCATGGCCCTGGGATCATGACCTGAGCCGAAACCAAAGGTCAACCGACTGAGCCCCCCAGAGCTGTCTCCTTGGAAAAGGGTGCATTTTGTGTGTATCGGTCAGGGCTGTTGTTTGGAAATGATACAAACATTCAAACTCTCTAAAGCAAAAAGAATTTGATGCTGTAATTGTGTTCAAGTAACTGGGAAGTCTAAGAGAGGCCTTCAGGCATAGCTTGATCCAGGAGTCAAGTGATAATAGTATTCAGGGACTCTCTCTGTCTCCATTTCCTGGTTCTCTTTCTGTGCATTGGCTTCATTGTCAGGGACGGTTTCTCCATGCATGAGAAAAATGGACTTTTTTTTTTTTAAGTTTATTTATTTATTTGAGAGAGAGCATACATGTGGATGCATGAGCAGGGGAGGGGCAGAGAGGGAAGGAGAGAGGATCCCAAGCAGGCTCCTCACTGCCAGCAGAGAGCCCGCCTCAGGGCTGCAACTCATGAACCGTGAGATCACGACCTGAGCCAAAATCGAGAGTCGGTTGCTTAACTGACTGAGCCCCCCAGGCACCCTGGGAAAGAGGGACTTCTATCCTTAAAAATGTGAGAGCCCATTTTCCTTCCAGTACCCTTCGGTAAAATCTCACAGAAGATTCTGACTGGCCCTGCTGTAGTCCCCTACATCCCAGGGATGGCCCCACCCTAGGTTACATACCCAGCCTTGACCATAGGGGGCTGTGTACTCTCATGGCCCTTCCAGGACCTTGTGGTCCGGGAGAGGTGGGTCCACCAGGCAAGGAATCGTGGCTGAAAAATTTGCAGCAGTGCATACATGCGACGTGTCCTGTGTCGTTTCGGGCAGAGCCGTCCCAGCCTCCGGCAGGGACCCCGAGTCCGAAAGTGCTCATCTAGAGAGAATTCATTCTCTTGTCTTTGGGAGAACAGGCCCTCCTTTTAGGAACATATTCTTTCTAACTCTGTCACTCCAGGGAGATCTGCCCTGAGCCTGAAGAGATGTTCCCTAAAACGCATTTCCAAAGCGGCCACTAGATTGTGTAACAACACTGAAGGCGAGAGGCACATGGTCTGGCCTCTGAGGAATGCTGAGCTCAACAAGCTGACTCGAACAGCTAATTCTTTAGAAAAATTGTCTTCTTTCCTGTCACCCCTTGGAGGACACCAGCACCACGGCCGCCCGTCTGTTTTCTTCTCGGTTCTGGCGCCCTCTGCACTGGGCTGTCTTTCTTCTACCTGCCCTCACCTTTTCCCTCCTCCCCACCCCCCAGCCCAGCCAGCAGAACTCTCCTGTCTGTCCTTCCGGCCCCTCTGACGGCTGCCATCTGGAGTCTGTGGGGGCGGCCACTTCCGGCCCCCTTGGGCTGGGACCTGAGCAGCGGCGGGACATTCGGGGGGCGGGGACAGTAATAGCATCCTGTGGAAAGCTGGAGAAGAGGGGTACAGAGAAAATCCTACTGACTCACAGAGCACCGAGCCGGCCTGCTCCCTGTGCTGGGGGAGGAAGGTAAATGAGCCCCTTGGCCCCATCCTCGAAGAGTTGTGGGGCTCTCTGGGGAGACCGAGCTCTAAACACGTGACTACAGAGATAACAGCTAAAATAGAGGCACATCCCGGAGGGCAGGGACTGACTCACTCGGCCTGGGGGGGACAGAGAAGGCTCCCCAGGGGTGGCGACCTTATAGTGGGGCATAGAGGGATGAGTAGGAGTGTGCCAGGATGGGGGGCACACACTCGGGGCAGAGGGAATGCGGGTGCAAAGCATGAATGTGAGAGAGGGGGCGTTTGCTGCCCTGGAAGAGAGGGGGAGGCAGGTTCAGGGCCCTGTGGATGATGTCCAGAGCTCTTGGGTCACAGCCAGACTCTATGGGTCTTATTAGCCGAGTGAAGAAGCCAAGGCTATGTTCCGAGGGCAATGGGGAGCCGTGGAAAGCTCTTACGGGTTGGAAGGGACAGTAGAGGGATCAGTCTAGTTGCAGGACAGAGAGGGAGCACCAGAGGGAGGCAGGAGGGAGGGAAACCTTGAAGTAGTCCAGCTAGAGTGGGGAGGGCCCTGAGCCCCAATCTCCTGGGCTGTATAGTGGCTGCTGCTTGGCCGGCAGGAGGGTCGCATTGTTCCTGGGGCTGGAGGGGCCGGCGTCCCCCCAAGGAAGGCCCGAATGCCGCTCACCCAGGCGTGGAGGGGCAGGGAGGCTTAGAGGGATGTGGGTTGCTGGGCAGTGGAATGTCCCTTTAACCCCGGCCGTGGCTGCGGGCCGGCGGTTATGACTCGCCTGGCTGGGGCTGCGTCCGGCCGTGGCCTCGCGTCAGAGCTCCCCCTGCCGAGCCGACAGGCGGGCCTGCGCCGGCACCCCCCTTGCTCGCTGCACCCCCCCAGCTCCGGTGGACAGAGGCTGGAGCAGGAGAGCGGCACTCACACACGGCCCTCCACCCCATTACTCAGGGAGCCCAGGTGGGTGCAACCCCCCCCCCCCCACCTCACCCTCTCCCTCCGCCGTTTCCACCAGCTTCCACCTCGCTTCCTTCTCATCATCGCCCTCCTCCCTCCCCTCCACGATTCACGGGTCGTGTGTGGCCGCCTTGTTACATAAGTGGGTTCCGAGTCATCTTGGAGATGGCCTTTGGGCTGGAAGGTACCTGACGCCCCAGGGTGGCGCTGCTCGCGTGCTGTCGACGGTGTCCGCGGGACCCTTCTTTGGGTTTGTCCTGGTTTGTGGGATGGGACCCGGAGCTGTGGCACGACTGAGCAGTCCTCCCTGCCGTGCGTGCAGGAAGGACCAGGACGCAGCCTGCCGTGCTCAGGGGGCAAGGCCGCCTGGAGCAGCTTCGTCTGGGTCTGGGCGCCCCTGGCCGCAGGGCAGGCAGAGGGTGAAATGCCCCCCCCAGGGGTGCCTCCCGCCGGCAGCCACTAGCCACACTGGGTTGTCTGCATTTTAATTTACTGAATCAAGTTGAGAATGCAGATCATGGTCCACTGGCCACATTTCGAGCGCTCGGTAGCACACGGACCTAGCGGCTGCTGCTTGGACGGTGCAGACAGCGACCGTTTCCGTCATCGCAGAATGATGGAAGTGCTGCACGGGGCTGGACCCTGGAACTTCTCGTTGCGGCCCCGTGTTCCACGCACCGCCTCCCTGCCAGAGGAAGTAACCTCACAAGGCTGGAGGCTCTGGCCTGTTCCAGCAGCTCTGAAGAGGGTCACGTCCTGCTTCATGTGCACGGCTGTTCTCTCCCGCGGGGTGATGTTGGGGTTGCAGGGGTCCCCACCCTCGCCTGCCAGGCTCTCGCTCTCGGTCTCCCTTTCGGGTTCTCGTACCCACGTGAATCTGTTTTCCTCTGTCTCTCTCTGACACTTCCTCTTCTCCCCGTGTCTCCCTCTCTCTCGCTATATTTCACTCTCTGCTTCTCTTATAGTTTTTTTTTTTTTGTTTTTTTTGTTTTTTTTTTCCTGATGTCTTTCTCCATCCCAAGCCTCTCTCCACCCCAGGCCCTTCTCTCCGTGCATCTTGACTTCACTGCCTCTGTGTCTCCTCCTCCCTCTGTTCCTCCCTCTCCAACCTCCATCTCTCTCCCAGGGACCTCCTGACAAAGCTGCTTTGTTAGAATTTGAATCGCTGCCTCACTCAGACCTCTGGGAGCTGACCTATCCGAGTTCAGGGAAGGTTAAGAGACGATCTCTGGCAACCGTGCCTTCTCCCAGCGCAGAGAGCCCGAGCGATGTGCCAGCAGGTCGAATCCCCAGACAAAGGCACCAGCCTCCCAGCCTTGTCCACTTGGTGTCTTTCTGGAAGCTTTGTGTTTTTCAGCATGAGCTCCCTAATGCCATGTTATTAGAATCCCCGGGTGCAGAAAGGGCCTATTTATCTTCTTTCCCCCCTTAATGCCCTTTGTGCTGATGTTTCATTGTGAGGAAGTAACTACATAAGAACATAAACGGTGCAATGAAAGCGTCCAGGGCGGGGGGGCTCCTTGCCGGCCTGTGGGGTGGGGTAGCCAGCATTAAAGAGCCCTGTGGCGCCCATCATCTGGGGATTTCTGCCTTGCAGTTGGGTTTCTGCCCATCCGTGAGAAGTAGACAGGAGCCCCCTGCTCCTAAAACAGGGTCCAGGCGGAACCAGAACAAAGAGACCCTCGTCTCCCGATGGTCTCAGAGACCGGCTCTTCTCCCAAGAGGATCTCCAGAGGCCAGGCGTCAGGGGCAGGGACAGGGTGGGTTCCCTTCTTACTGGAAGCCAGTGAGAAAGAGCTTTCCGGTCTGAAAAGCACGTGCTGTTTTTTCCCTAAGAAGTTGGGCCAGGAAGGAGAACTTGGGAACAGTCACCCACAGTGCACCCTTGGCTGTTTTTCTCACCTCTCGAGACAATACAACAATGAGAGAGAACTTGGCAACTTTCGAAGAGGAAATTAGGCAGAATTTGCCTGGAACGAGGCCCTTCCAGTATTAGAAAGATTTATCGCTAGGAGAAATTAGCGCTGGCCTGAGCAGGCCTGCCTGCCTCCAGGGGCTCTTTCCCATGCTTGAATCCAGTGACCGCCCCCCCCCCCCCCCCCCCCGCCCCAGGACTCTGAGCTGTACCCTGCGTCCCACGGCGCCAAGTTGTCCTGGCTCAGCTGCCCATACAGCAGTATAGAAACCCTGTGCAGAAACTCACCCTTTCCTCCGGGCCATGTACAGCCCAGTCCAGAGTGGACCTCTCCTTTCCATTGGGAGGCACTTAGAGGTGATATGTCGGGATCCCGGACATCCCCCCGCCCCGCGCCCCGAGCAGCGTCCGTCCTTCTTCGAAACCAGACAAACCAGAAGAAGGAGCAGTTCGTGGCCCAACCTCTCCGGCTCCATCAGTGAGAGATGTGCCGCCCCTCTTCGGGAGGAAAGTTCTGGCCCCTTCTCTTGTTTGCGACATGGGGATTGGAACCCGAGCCGAGTCCTTCCTCCCCCCTTTCACCAGGCACAATGCCTTCAGATTCCCCAGCCCAGTTCCTGCAAGCCTGCTGGAGCCCAGACACGTGGCTCTCCTGTTGGGGGCGGGCAGCCTGTGCGGCCTTGGACAAGCAGCAGTAACCTCTCCAGGGCACTGCTCTTGTCTGTGAGCTGGAGTCGTAGGACCTGCCTCCTGGGCTGTTGTGAGGACCAGCCTTACTACACGTAAAATACTTAGCACTGTGCCTGGTCATAGGAGGTTTTCGGGGAAGACCGCCGTGACTCTTTTTTAGTCCCGATCGGATACACCTTGGGGAAGAGACGGGATCAAGACTGAGTAGTTCTTTAGAAGCGTGACTGCACATGAGATTTTTCTTCCAACGAGCAGGACGGGTGATGCTTCACCCATCCATCTAACTCTCCACCCACCCAGTCCATTTATGTATCTGTCTGTCCACCCGTCTACCCATCCGTCATCCATGCATCCACGTGTCCATCCAGTCATCCATTCAACATCCCAGCCAACCTTTCATCTAAGAGACATTTCTCTGGGTTTTGCGGACGCAGTAGTGACTAAATCAGACATGGTTGCTGACCTCATGGAGCTCACGGCCTGGCGAGAGAGAAGAACGATGAGATCAGCACTTGCAGGGCAGGGTAGGGCAGTTAGATGAGCTTCCACCGCCTGAGGTGGTCCGGGATGGCGAGGGAAAGGGAAAGCGCTGAAAGGAATTCGGGGCAGAACTGAAGGGTGAGTAGCGCAGCAGGCCCTGAGGGAGGAGGAAGGCAGAGTGTTCCCGGGAGGATGTATGTCCGGTGTGAAAGCTACATGAAAAGCGAAGCAAGCCGGCTCATGCTCGGTTATGCTGCCGTGGCAAAGCAGCCCCAGCTTCTCAGTGGCTCAAAACAGCAAAGGGTTTTTTCTCACTCAGGCCACGTGTCCGTTGTGGGTCAGCGGGGAATACTGCTCACGGAGCCGGTACCGTCTGGCATGTTCCTGGTTTTACCGCGGCAAGGGGAAGGGACCCTGCTAAGTAGCGTGCTGGCTCGTAGAGGCTCCACTGGAAGCGACGCAGGTCACATCCACTCACGCTTGGTTGGCCACGGCCAGCCCCGTGGCTTCGAGTACCTGCCACGTGCTGGGAGGAGAGCTGGACACTTTGCGGGAGGATGCTGATAAGACCACAGCAAGTCTGGGCCTCAGTTTGCTCATCAGAAGCGTGGCAGGAAGGGATGGGCTGGGCTAGAATTGGGTCCCTAACCTACGGCCCCTGGTGTCTTCCAAAACTGCCTCTGTGTGTGTGTGTGTGTGTGTGTGTGTGTGTGTGTGTGTGTCTGTGGGTATCTTTGCGTGCACCTGCATGTGTGTGCAGTGGACACATGTGCACTGTACTTGGGTGTGATTCTGCAGCTTGTTTCAGGTTCTCAAAGGGATTCAGATTCCCATAAATCCCCCCAAAAACCAAGAACTCCTGAATGGGTGATCCTTGAAATCCCTTTGAGCCTCCAGTTCAAAGAGCCTCATTTGTTACGATGGACGAACGTAGTCACGGCCTCTGTCTTCCTCCAAAGTGCAGCCAGCCCAGAGGGCACAGCGAGGGCTGTGGCCACCTCTCCTCCCGGTCGCGCTGGGGAATGATGAGCCCAGCGGGTGGGGTGGGGGACGTCTGCTGTCTCTGCCTCCCTGGAGTGGAGGCAGGGAACCGGATGGCACCTCCAGCATTTGCCCCCGTGTCATGAGTCCACTCGGCGAACTTGGTGACCCCGGCTTCACCGGGGAGGTAGCAGTTAATCCGACGGGACTCTGTCTCCTTTCCCAGTCCCGTGGGCGGGATGGGGCTCTGAGAGTGGCGGGAAGGAGGGCGGGGAGCGTGGTCCCAGCCAAAGTGCTGGAGGGGGCGAGGGGTGCAGAGGACAGAGAAGGGGCGCGTGCCACACAAGCTGTAGCAGCGAGGGCGATGGTGTGGTCAGGGGTCGGGCTGGGTCAGCTCCCAGGCGGGTGGCAGGGCCCTCCCACCTGCTCGGAGCCTCCGTGCCTCGCCTCAGAGTGAGGTGTGCAGAGCAGTTTGCTCGGTGCCTGGTAGGTGACATCAGCCGGGGTTCCTCAGTTCAGCCCCGTGCCTTGGGGAGGCAGGCTCCCCGGGTCCACGGTACAGGCGGGGTGGTCCAGGGTCACACAGCTGTTTTCAGCTGGGATCCACCAACTGCTCCACTGAACCCACACGTGCGTTCTTTCCAGAACGTGACTCTGACCTCCTCCAGTTGAGATGCTCACGGGATGATGGAGGCAGCTGGGAAGCTGGGTGTGGGCAGGCGCGGGGGCTCTCCCACGTGAGGAGGGTCTTGGAACATGCAGGGGTTCTGCCGGAAAGGTCAGGCCGAGAGGGGAGGTGAGCAGGGCAGGTGAGATGGGGTTATGTCGCTGAAGGAACCTTCTTCCCCTTCTAGACCGCAAGGCTGCTGTCAAACAGGACACAGCAGACCCAACGGAGACCTGGGGACGCGGCCCCAGGCACCAGGGCAGGGGAGGAAACGTGCACAGCCATCTCTGCTTAGCAGCAGGCCGGGCACATCGAGGTGGAGGTCGAGGTCGGGCAGAGCCAGACCACCTGGGGGGTGGGAGGAGGGCTCGTGGTGGAAGCAGGGGAAGCTGCCGCTCCGGGGCTGGCCAGCGCCTTCTGGAGGAACAGCTGGAGAGAAAATGCTTTGGAACATGCATTTTTGAGAAGGAACAAGTGTCCAGTGGTGCCTTGTGGGTCAGTCTTGGATGTAAGCAAGCAAGATGGACTCAGGCCGTCTCCAGCAGAAAAGGAATATACTGGAAGGATTGACGGGAGCCTGGAGAACAGGCTGAGGCAGGTGGTAGCACCGTGCCCCGCCCAGCCTAGGGTTGCCCTTTAGCGGAAGACACCCCTCTGTCTCATAATGAATTCTTAACCCCTTCATCCCCACATTGCTTGGCTCAAGACCCAGAGTCCTGGGCAGGGGCTTCTGACTGACGCGACTGACGCGGCCTGGATCACCTGCTCCTCACAGTCAACCAAGGGAGGGGCGCCCCCCCCCCCCCCACCTTAAAAATCCGCAACAGGAGCTTGCGTGCTGGGGTGGTTCCCAGAATGGGAAGGGCTGGGCCTGGTCACGGGGAGACCAGGTCTGCGTTCGATTCGGCGGCCGAGGCACAGAAAGGGAGTCACTGTCTAGGGCTTCCTACCACTGCTGTGCTTTCTCACCTCCTGCTTTGTGTGCGTGTTCATTCATTCTTGTGCAGCCGGCCTGCAGTGGTACCCGGTACTGCTAATCAGCACGGGGGATTTGGGCCTAAGGCTCTGCCCTCAGGGCACCTGGGTGGCTCAGTTGGTTGAGCATCTGGCTCTCGATTTTGGCCCAGGTCATGATCCCAGGGTCGTGGGATGGAGCCCGAAGTCGGGCCCTGTGCTGAGTGTGGAGTCTGCTTGAGATTCTCCTTCTCAGAGACTCACTGTCTCTCTCTCTCTCTCTCCCCCACACACACACACCGCTCTCCCTCAAAATAAAAAAAAAAATTTTAAAAAGGACTCTGCCCTCAAGGAGCTCATTCACTTGGTCATTCAGTCCAACCAGTGACACCTTATGGGCATTGCCCGGTCCCACTGTGCACCCCCAGGACCAACAGAGCAGCCCCTCTGAGCACTAACTAGCCATACCTCCCACACCGGTTTTCTACTGCTGCTGTCACGCATTAGCGGTTCAGACAACACAAATTTAGTACTTGTTGTTTCTAGTTCTGGAGGCCAGAAGTCCAGCACGGGGCCCACTGGGCCAAAATCAAGGTGTCGGCAGGGCTAGAGCCTTGCGGAAGCTCTTGGGAGAATAGCTTTCCGTGCCTTTTCCAGCTTCAGGGGCTGTCTGTGTCCCTTAGCTTGTGGCCGCATCCCTCCAACCTCTGTTTCTGTCTCTTCTCTCTGACCTCCAGCCTCCCTCTTGTAAGGACCTTTCTGATGACATTGACTCGCCCAGAGAACGCAGAATGACCTCCCCATTTGAAGGTCCTTAACTTCCTCAAATCTTAGCAAAGCCCATTTGCCACCTAAGGTGAGGCCTTCGCAAGGACAAGCATGTGGACCATCTCTGGGGGTCCTGTATTTGGCCTCCCGCACCTGCCCCTCTCTCTGGCCAACTTGGGTGTGTTAAAAAGCCCAGAGATGGTTGTGGACTGGGCGTGTGCCGGGTAGGCTCACACCGGCCGGGACCAGCCCCTGAGAGCGGATCCGACGCGTCTCTTCCCAACTGTGGTCCAGGGATTTCCCTCCTCGTGGCGTGGAAGCAGCCACAGTGGGATCGTTTACAGCACAGAAGGTGGCACATGCTGTGATCAGGGCTTTTCTATTCTGCAAGCCTGTTGTTCCACGTTTATCAGCATCCCACAGGCCGTGGCTGCACGGATCCTGATCGGTGCTGTTTGTAAAGTGTCTACACGTGCCAGGCGCTGAGCTAAGTAAGGGTTTTGCGTGGATTATCTCATTGTTGGGGATCTTTTGCGTCGCTCTCCCTGAGCATGGGGTGTATTTTTTCATCCTAATGAACAAGAAGTGTCACAAGACCACAGAGCTAGGTCAGCACGGATGGGAGGTGAGTCAGCCACAGACCCTCCGGGGTGCTGCTGGTCCCGTGAGACTCCCCTTCGGCCACCACCTCCCCCCCAGTCAGGTGACAAAGGCTCTGTGTCTTCAGGGAACTTGAACCCAGGTCTCTTGGAGACTCGGCCACCGCAGAGGTCCCTGAATCACACGGAAGGTGTCCCCCCGCCCACTCCCACTCAGGGCACAGATGCCAACTTGCCTTGTATCCACAGGCTGGTATCAGTCTGCCAGTCTCTGAGTTTGCACACGGAGACCTGGTACCCTTACCCTCCCGCACTGGCCACGGAACAGGTTCGTTTATTCAAGCCCAGAGATTTCCCCAAACTGTGCCGTGGGAGAGCGGCTGATGCCCCATTGAGGATCTGGGTAGGGTACCTGGATCCCCTTGACAGAGGGTGACCCGAAGTTGTACACGCTTGTGCGTGTGTGTGTGTGTGTGTGTGTGTGTGTCCATGCAGGCTGGGAACAGAAGTTGGACTTTCATACTTGGAAAGAAGCTCCAGCCTTTGCGAGAGTCCCGGGACCATGAAAGTCAGGGTCAACTTAGAACAGAGGGCTGCGGGGTCAGGCGAGAACAGACACTGCATTTCTGCCCTTAGGGATGGTGACTGGAAAACTTGGAATGCCAGAAACTCTGTGGTTTACAGCATGAGTCAGACTGCCTGGGTTCAAGTCCTGGTCCCACACCTACTCCCTGTGAGCCTGTGGGAACGTTCTTAACCTCCCTGAGCCTCAGTTTCCTCGTTTGTACCGTAGGGGTGACGATGCTGACGGTCCCGACTTCCCAGGGTAGACTGGCCAGGACCAAACAAGCCAGTCCACGCATAGACCTTAGCGCTGTGTCTGGTGCACATTAAATGAACCATAAATATTGCTGTTATCACCCAGAGCCGTGCTGGAACCGGGGGTGAGAGCCCCAGCAGCGTGACAACTGCAGGGCCTTCCTCGGGCCACGATTCACTTGAGAGGGATCAGTGATGACAGTAACGACAGAGGCGGTGTTTCTGTGTGAGCACGTACTATGTGCTAGGCCCGATTCTGTGCACCTTACAGGAATCCTTCCCAATCCCCACAGCATTCCTGCAAGATAGGGCTAGTGGCCCTGTTTTACGGAGAAGAAAATCCAGGCCCAGTTGCCAAGGTCTGCGAACGAGGGTGGTGCACGTCTGGGAAGATTTTGCTCCCTGCACAGTGATTTTTAACTCGAGTCCCCCTGAGTTCAAGGCCGGGCGCTCTCTCCCATGACTTTCTGCGGTTGGCAAGAGGTTCATAAACCCACAGGCTCTGAAGCCAGCCTGCCTGGGTTTGAATGTACTTAGTTGTTGTGAGACATCAGAGACTCAGTTTCTCCCGCTGTGAAATGGGCGTAGTGTTAGCCACCTCACAGGGCTGTTGTGAGGCCTGATGACAGAACACGTGAATAACAGGCGCCAGGCGCCTGGAGCAGTGCCTGGTGGAAAGGAGGCACCTGATCTGCTCCTACCACCGTGCCTCTCTCCGCTCGCCCCGGCCCCTCCCGTGATCCTAATGAAGTCAAGATACGTGTGCAGTGAAAGCTCTTCAAGCAGCCGGTGTCTGGAGTCCCTTATACCCAGCAAATTATAAGCACGCAGCGGCAGTGATGACTCATTTCAGAAAAGTCCCCCCGGTTGCCACTTCTGTTTCGGTTTTTGCGCCCGAAAGGTTCAGCTGGGTGGGTCCCTGTGCTCGGGCCGCAGGGCAGACTCTGCTGGACGGGGCGGCCTGGGGCCCGCGCAGTAGTGCCCTGACATGCTGCAAGCCGGTGACCGGACCTTGCTGTCCTGTTCTTGTCGTTGCAGGCTGCCAACAGCTACCTGCGAGACCAGTGGTTCCATTCTCTGCAGTGGAAGGTAAGTCCTGACTCGGTGGCTGCTTTCGGGCGGCCGCCTCGTCTCGGGCAGCCTCCTGCCGGCTCAAATCAAAGCTCGTCTGTTACCCGGAGGTGTGAGGGCAGACGCCTCCTGCCTTCCAGACAGCTCAGCCCGGGAGCATCCCTCCAGTGCACGAAAGCCTCTCCCCCTTCTCCCTCTGACGTCCGGTGGCTTTCTCCCTGCAGTGCCGAAAAGGCGTTCCTGCCCCGTTGGCCATTGACTTTGCTCAGGAGCTTTAGAGCGTTGGGCCTGCTCCCAAAAGGACCATAGAAGGGCTTGCTTTCAGAACAGGGGCCCGCCTGAGGGGCTGGGTGAGGCAGGCTCAGGGTCTCGGGGCTCTGGGTTGAAAGTAACTTCGGAAGGTTGCTCCAAACATAAGTTTTCCAGGGAGTCCACCACCCAGCCATTCTCCCCGCTCTTCACTTCCTGTCCGTTACCTGGTTCTTCGGCCCAGTTTTCCGGTTCGAGCTCTGCATAGGATGGTCCAGAGCCTTTTAGCACATAAGGAAATTAGACCTCTGCTCGTTACTTTCAAGACCCAGGGGCCAGATCTGCTGAGAAGGGTCCTCCCAGCCCCCCGGGGAGTCCCCGTTGTGCTCCCCCGTGTGGGACATGCAGTCAGCGCCTTACTTAACACCCCGCCTGCCTGGCTCTCGCGCCTTCTGATAATTTTAGTTTAGAACAAGCCGTGACAGTCCTGTGGCCTCACAGAGCCAGCAGGGTAGGGCCGCGATGACCGGGGCACGTCCTGAGCTGTCGTCTTCACGGGGAGCCGGGGAGCTGCTGAGGATGAGTGGCCGGCCCTGTGCAGAGTTTAAGGCCTCGTGCCATGTTGGGATGACCGAGGGGACACTCGGAATTCCTCCCGTGCCTCTAGAGGGACGCTCATCACAGCCGGACCAAGGACGGAAATACCACCCTGCAGAATTACATTCCTGGCCCTAAAGAGGGCCACTCCCCTCCTCTCCCCGCTGACAGCTGCAGGGCCACTTGCTTTGTGCTGTGTGACAGTCTTGGAAACTCAATGCAAGTCTCCAAGGGAGGGAAGGGACGAGAATTTATTGAGCACCTACTGTGTGCTAGGCTCCTCGTGACCATTTCACCCTTGCCACAGCCTTATAAGGCTGATTTCCACCGCTGCTCCCATTTTATGGATGGGGAAGGTGAGGCCAGGCTGGCCCCACTCCCATAGCTGGTCAGGGCTAGAGGTGGGGTTCTCCCCTAGGTCTCTCTCATGCCCACAGCTTGGCGAACGTAGGCAGAAGGCAGCAGACTGCAGCTAGGAAGGCAGAGTGGCACATTCCTGCTCACAGAGTCGGCAGGTGCTGCTGAGACCTCCGTTTCCCCAGCGAGATTACCCCGCGTCCCTGGGGCCTGGCTCTCTGCGGCCCCGCGTGTCCCAAGACAGGCAGGGCTTACGTCAGGACCTGCAGGGGGCCATCTGGGAGTTGAATGCCAGAGCATTCCAGGGGCAGGTAAGGTAACAGGGGTAGTGTGGTCAGGGGGCCTACCTGAAGGAAGAGGCCATTTCACTGCCACACACAACGGCTGCCTGGCCTCTGCCCCATTCTGTTCTCTGTATGTGTTTTCCACGTGAGCGGAAAACTCAGTAGGTGATTGCCTTGTTTTGTCCTAGCTCAGGAAGGGGCAGGAAGCACTTAGAGACAAACCGCCCCCTGGACAGGTTGGGAAAATGCCTCATTGCAAAGGTGGCCAAGATCAATGTCAAGGGAGCGGCTGGCTGTTTTTAGTGGTAGTCCACAGAGCTCTGCTTCCTGCCTTGTCCCAGTCTGCGTTTTCTTTAACTGTCGTCTGCGGCCTATGGGAACACCTGAGAGGCAGCGCTCGGGGAATTCGTGAGTAGTGTGCAGCTCCGAGGGCTAACGAAGAAGGTGGGCACAGAAAGCTGAATTTCGGGATACCGACTGGCTTAGAAAGATGATCGGAAAGTGACAATCTTGAAACGTGAAATTTAAACATGAAGGGTTACGTGTGGGATTTAGGCGATTGATTGAACAAGTACAAAAGTGGGGACCCCTGAGCTTCTAGCAGTTTCCAGGAAAACCTGGATGCCTGCACTCAATGTTAGTGGTGTTTGGTTTCTTTGTGGTTGTTAAATTAAAAACAAAAACAAAAACAAACCCCAAAAGCGTCCAGGAAACCCAAGTCAGAGTTTCAAGGAACTGGTAAATGCCGGGCAGTGTGCGGCCCGTTCGTGAAGTGGTTGATGGGGACGTTTGTTCTCCCTGTATAAGCATTCGCTCGTGACTTAGGTGTGTATAAGACCCTGGCAGTTTTCCTCCTTTGACAGTTGCCCCCACTCCAATAATTTAGGTATGCTGCCACCAGGTGGCAGTGGTATCTTAGTGTGAGCAACTTGGTTTCAGTTTTGATGAGACTGGAGGAGGGAGGCATGCTCCCCTTCCTTTTCAAAGTGGCGAAGAAATTTAAGGTGTTTGGAGGCACTCTGGGCTAGCAAAATTGAGCCGAGAGACTTGGATTCGAATTCTGGTCCTATAGCTTACTCGTTTTATGGTATGCATTGATTCTAGCAAGTGTTCACGAATTCAGATGCAGTTATGATGTGCCAGGCAGGGCTGTGCACTTTTCTGCTCATTGTCATTCAGGACATGGGGGAAGCAAGGCCCAGAGAGGTGTAGTGACTTATCCATAGCCACACAAAGGATTTTAGTACACATTTGTAGGGCTGCTTGATCCAGCTCTGCCTGATTCTGAAGCTTTGGACTAAAGGGTCCAAAGAAGCAGGGTCCCTACCCTGCTGGCTCTGTGACCTTCTGCCTCTCCTGTGACAGCCTCTCTTTTCCCTGCACTTACAACTGACCTTCTTGGGTTTTTCCTTTTATTTTCTTTTCAATATCTTTTTAACAAGTCAAAACTAAGAACTTGAGAAATCCTGCAGCCTCGGCTTGATTTTTTTTTTTTTTTTTAATTTTCTAAATATTGTTTTTGTTGCTTTTCACCTATACTAACACGTATATGCATATTATAGTCACAGGGCACATAGAAAACCGATTCTTTTACTTGTGAAGAATGTTGCCTATTAAATACTACATTCCCATTGGTTTAGTTTTTATGGAGTTGTTCTGGTATCTCTAGGGCATTCTCAACAGAGAATTGTTCCCAGAGGGGCCACAATTGGTTCTCTGGGGCTTAAAAAAACCTTAAGTTATTACAATAGTATGTGGCCCTCCAAAGTTCAGCCCCATTCAACAAAATCTTTTATTTTATTTTATTTTTTTAATGTTTACTCATTTTTGAGAGAGAGAGAGTGAACAGGGGAGGGGCGGAGAGAGAGGGAGACACCGAATCTGAAGCAGTCTCCGGGCTCTGAGCTGTCAGCACGGAGCCAGACGCAGGGCTTGAACCCACGAACCATGAGATCATGACCTGAGCCCAAGTCGAACGCTCAACTGACTGAGCCACCCAGGTGCCCCTAAAATCTTATTTTTTAGCATTTAATTTCAAAGAGAAGAAGGGAAATGGGGGAGAAATGTTTAAAGGCTCCTGGGGGAAGAATAATTAGGAAAAGATTGAGAAATGCTCCCGTGGAATGTACCTCAAGTCGTGCTGTGGGACAAGGCAGTGTAAACACAATACCTGTGTGATGTTCTTGCCAGCCTCTGCTCCGTCCTGGGAATCCCGTGGTTCGGTGGCCTCAGTGTCAGACTTTGTTCTCGTGCAGTCACTGTCCACTTGGGGAATTTCCTCAGCCCGGGCCCCATGTTTGAAGCATCATCTTACCTCGCTGAATAGTCGCTTGTTGCTGTCATGCATGTGTTGAAATCTCGAGTCACTGGCCCAAGTTCCCAAGGCAACCCAGAATGGGAGTGAGGTTTGACCCATAGCGTCCCAACTCCCAGAATCCCCTTCCCTGCCCCCCCTGCCCCCCAGCAGCTCTGCTGTTCCTCTCCGGCCTCCTCCCTTTGACCGGCACTGTTCAGGGAGACTCTTCCCACAGGAGGACAACCAGCATCTCCAGGCCCAGGAAGGAGGGTGGGTTGGGCTTACTCTGGGCAATGGGATCTCCCAGGATCCTCTGCGGCAGAGCAACTGTCCTGAGGGCTCCCTGGAGAGGCCAGCCCTGTTTGGTTTGGGTGGTTTGGCCCGTGAGGCCAATTCCTGGGGGTGTAGAAGCATAAACAGTTGTACTGAGTTAATGAGGCCTCATCTCTGACTCACAGATGCACCTTGGAGGCCAGGTCCTGTGGAGACAGGCCTGTCTGTGTGTGCAAGGCCATGAGGGGACAGCCCTGTCCCTGTGTGCCAGGCGCGTGAGGGCACGCTATGTGTTTACAGACTGTGAAAAGACTGGCCTGTTTCTGCGTCCGGGTTTCGAGGCAAGAGGCCTGGGTGTACACAGCTTGTTGGGGTGGGTAAGCACCTGGCCAGGCCGAGACACGCACCAGGCCCATAAAGGAGCCCCAAGAAGTCAGATACACCCACTTGGCATGGCTGACACTTCTGGTCCCTCCAGCGCGGGAAAACGGCCTTTGCACTTCCCGAGAGGGGTTCTCGCATAGGCCATTGTGCACAAGCCTTCAAAACCAAGATGATTTTATCCACTGGGGAAGCCGGGGTCCCAAGAACAGCCCCCGAGGCCTATCCCAAGTGCCAGTGGCGGAGGAGCAGACTCTGGGGGAGGCAAGAAGCTGGCCTATCTTCCCGTCCCGAAGCTATGGGGCAGGGGAAAACACCGGGCTCTGGGGAGGTCCCGGCCCAGTTTGTGTCCTCTCTGGCGTCCGCCCTGACCACGCTGCCTCCTCTCCCCAGGCAGGTTCCCCTGAACCCCTGGGGCGGCCACGGCCTCGTGGGCACCCCGTCCTGGGCTCTGTCCCTCTTCTGTACAGAGCAGGAGGGTGGGAAGGAATGTGGAGTGCACATGCCCGTGCATGTGAGTGTGTGAGAGTGAACGTGGGAGTGAGTGTGGGAGTGAGTGTGTGGGAGTGAATGTGTGTGAGAGAATGTACGAGTGTGTGAGTGAGTGAATGTGTGAGGGGGCAGGTATGTCAGAGAGAGACCATTGCACGTGAGGGGGTGACCACGTTAGGAGTGCGTCGGGTAGGGAGTGTGTTCATTTGGGCCTCAGTCTTCTCCTCTGTCAAATGGGGGTAATCCAGCACCTTGCTCACTGGGTCGTCGTAGGCAGGACGCTCTGCTGTGCGTGAAGCAGTTGGAAGGGGGCCGGCAGGCGTGGCCGCTGTGACAGCATCGCAGGCGCCCCATCAGTGCGGCTTAGCGCCCCCCAGCCGTGGCACTGCCCCCCGTGAGGCGTGTTTTAGAATTGGGGCGGGGTGGGAAGTGTCCTCAGGAGGGCCCTACCTGTAGGGGGTGGCTGGCCGTTCCTGAGGGTTTCTGAGCCCTTCACGCCGTGCCCGCCACTTCACGCACATTCGCTTCCTGAATCTTCTCGCGGCCCTCCAGGTCTTTACCACCCCGTCTCATGGGTGAGCGGGCCAAGGACGTTGCCAAGGACAGCCAGTCAGCGTCCACGTCAGGCCGCCCCTGAGCCTGACGTGGAGGTGAGCCGGTCCTGTGCTTGGAGCCCCCGCCAAGGCACAGCCACCATCCGGGTCCCTGGTGCACAGAGGTGAAAACTGCAGCCGGGAGCCTAGGTCCCCTCTCCCTTCCGGCCGCCCCACTTGGGCAGGCTGGACCCATCACCCCATTTCCACATGGGGTGGGGAGCCCCAGCTGGTGCCAAGATTCCCGGGCAACCAGGTCAGAGGGACAGAGGGCCCTAGAGCTGATGCCCCTCCCCTAGAGGGAAGCCCCCGGGGGGAGGGTGGACCCCACAGCGGGTGCCATCGCCCCCAACTATGACCTTCCTTCCAGACCTCCCTCCCTCTTCCCTCGTGGGCCTTTCCTCCGGGGGAAGAGCCCCTTCTAGTCCTGCGTCTGTGGCCCCTTGGCGCCTCTGTTCGCGACCGCAAACCTCCCCGAGCTGGCGTCCCCCAGCACGTGTGTCCCGAGTCTTCATCCAGCTCCCCCCTCAGCCAAAGCAGCAGGTGGCCATTGTCACCCCATTGAACCCTCACAAATCTGCGGAGGAGCCTGGGCCTCGAATTTCCCTAGTTCCCCGATGTGGAGACTGAGGCTGAGGGGTTAAACCACTTGCTTGGGGGCAAAAAACTATTAAATCGCGGAGCTGGGGCTGAGACACAACTCTGCGTCCAGAACCTGGGAACTTAACCCCTGAGAATGCGGCTCCCAGCTGCACACGTGTCTGCGTGCCTGTACACACACACACACACACACACACACGCACACGCTGGACAGTTCCTCACACCTGTGAGCTGGCACTGCCTGACTTGCCTCCTTTCTCTTCTGCTGTGTCACACACGTAGGGTCTCAGTTTTCAGTCTGACACACCATGTCATGAGAGCTTTTCATTTTTCTCTCCGTCTCCCAGACGTCACCACAAGGATTCTATGAATTAACCTCTGGCCTGGCAGTCCAGGGCTGATGGCCCCACCCTGTCCCGCGTGCCCCAGGATACACTGTCAGGCCACCTGTGCCGGGCCCGGAAGGTCAAGCTCAGGACCACCCCGCCTCCACACCTGTCCCAGACACACTGTGTCCCCAGTGTCCCCAGATGCCAGCATCCTGGCTTCACGTGCCCAGACCCAGCCTTGCTCCTGACTCCCCTTTGCCCTGGGCCACCCCGCCCTCCCGTGTGGCTCCTGGTGGGCTGGCCTGCTCCAGCCAGGACGCCCCTTGGCCCGGAGGGAAGACGGTGACCCCCGCTCACCCCTCGGCCCCATCGCCCTCCTCCCTGTCTTGCTTCCTCTTGCTTTCCCCATCCTTTGTATAGCCACCTTGAACACGCCTTTACGGCCACACCGAGGGCAGAGCACTCTGCTGCTGCCGGCCCCACCCAGTGACTGATGTCACTCTTGCAAATACCCTTCCAGGCCTCATCTGCCTCTGCGAGGATGCTCTGGCGGCTGTGGCCAGGTGCACAGCACCGACCGTCCGACCAGCTTCGGCACAGCGTTGCAGCTGCAGCGTTTCGTTGCGTCCAGGCCCACGTGCATCCAATGGCTGCATAACATCTGTGAAGAGACTTTGGCCTGATTTACCAAACGACTCACTGTGGTCGGGCTTTCAGGCCATTCCCCATTTCCTCAATTATGGATAATGCAGCCATGCGTTTCCCCCGAATCTAAGCTCCTACTTCCTTGGAACTTTTTTTTTTTTTAAGTTTGTTTATTTGAAAAAGAGACAGCATGGGCGAGGGAGAGGCGGCGGGGGGTGGGGTGGGGGGTGGGCGGAGAGAATCCCAGGCAGGCTCCATGCTGTCAGCACAAAGCCGCATGTGGGGCTCAAACCCACAAAACCATGAGATCATGACCTGAGCCGAGATCAAGAGTCGGATGCCCAGCCAACTAAACCACCCCTGGAACACTTTTCTAAGGCAGATTTCCAGAACAGTGGTTCCTGGGAAGAGTAGGGGTATATTTTGTGGCTTTTACCACATTTGCCAGTTTGCTCCCAAAAGAATAATTTCTGCCGTGCCCAAAGGTGAGAGCTCGCAGCCAAGCTGCGTGGGTTCAAATCCCAGCTCTCTCACTCACTGGTGATGTGGCCCTGGACTAGTTCCTTTCCTCTCGGCCTCCTTTTCTTCCTAAACGAGGTGGGGCTCACAGTAAGACCAAGCTCACTAGGTTCTTGTAGGATTAAATGCGTCCATAGCAATAAAGAACTTAGAAGGGCACTTGCCAGGGGCGCCCGGGTGGCTCAGTCGGTTGAACGTCCGACTTCAGCTCAGGTCATGATCTCACGGTTTGTGAGTTCAAGCCCCGCGTCAGGCTCTGCGCCCACGGCTTGGAGCCTGGAGCCTGCTTCTGATTCTGTGTCTCCCTCTCTGCTCCTCCCCCACTTGCACTCTGTCTCACTCTCTTTCTCTCTCTCAAAAATAAATAAACATTAAAAAAAGATTTTAACGTGAAAGAAGGGCATCTGCCGTGTGACAAAGTGTTAGATCGATGTTGATTATTCTTACTCTGCTTTAATGACCAAAGACCCTGTTTCCCTCTGCGTAGAAGGGTCCTAGCAGACAGTTCCAGAAGAAGGAAGGCCCATGCAAGCCACTCACACCACCAGCCCCCAGGGAGCCCATGACAGGCATCACTAATCAATCACTCTGCTCTTTTCCCTTGAGGCGGAACTCTTGCCAACAGAGCCCCTGCTGCCAGACTTGAGTTGAAGGAGGGAGTGAAAGCGTCCGTCCACCCTGCTTCATGACCCCCTAGAGCATGGTGTGTGGAGCGTGGCTGCGACCCACGTCTAGCCTGGTGGCTCTGGCCTCTGCTTCTTGGGGCTTGTTTGTGGGAGAAGTTGTCAAGCTTCCAGACAGACGCTGGGTCTGGTTCTCCCCTGCCTGAGAAAGTCACGGGTTGTCACCTGTCTGCCTCTGCGAAGGGAGGTAAAACAGGGCAGCCGGAGAAGGATGGGCAGAAGTCAGCCTCGGACCTTTTATGGGCCTGGCCACAGGTTGGCTTTATTCAGGTGGGAAGGCCAGAATTCCATCCAGATTAATTTGTGGCACTTGGTCAGAGAGGGCTCTGTGCCTTCCTAAGAGGGGTCACAGGGACTCGGGGAGACTGGTGAAAAGGGCACCTTTCCCAGGAGGCGGGGCTGTCCCAGCCAGGACAGTGTGGCGGGGCACAGGTCCTTCCAGGCCGCTTCTCCGGCACTTGTGTGCAGTGGAACTGAGGGGAGGCCGCTGGGGCCCTCAGTGGGCCATCGGGGCCCTGTAACTAATAGCGATGAGGGGCCATCAGGGCCCTGTAACTAATAGTGAGGGCAGCATCAGGGATTGAGGCTAACAAGTGGCAGAGGGCTGGGTGACCCCAGGGAGGAGATCACATGCCCTCGTGGGCTTTCTTTACGGTAGAGAGAGCGATGGTTAGGTACCTACTAATGTCAGGAGCTGTGCTGAGGGCTTTCCTGTGTGTGCTCTCTTGAAATCTTTCCCGAGTCTGATCAGGCCCTTCGAGAAGGAGTTGCTGGAAGGGTGCAGGGCTTGTCCACGGTTGCACAGCTAGAACCAGGCAGAGCTGGGATCTGAGCCGGAGTGCTCGGTCTCTGAGCCCAGCCAGGCAGAGGAGGGCCCACATTCCCTGACCAGAGCTCTCTCAGGCACAGACATGGGGCATGTTAGTGTGTTTGTTAAGTAAACTTTTCACTAAGGCATTGCATTCAGAAAAGTGCACGCATCGAAAGAGTTACTCCTGGATGAATTTCTCCCAAATTCTCACAGAATTGACCCGATGAACCATCACCCAGATTGAAAAACAGAGCGACTGCCTCCCAGGTGTCTCCTCGGCTCCCCACCCCCCACCTCCCCCTTCAGAAGACCCCTGTCCTACCTTTTATTAGGACAGATTCGTGTTGCATGTATCTGAACTTGGTATAAATGGAATCACATGTGTTGAACTCTTTTGTGACCGGTTCCTTTGACTCAAAATTAGAAGATTTCTCTCTGCTGTTGTGGGCACTGTTAATGTGTCCATTTGCTCTGCTGGGTGGCATTCTTGTTGAATGAAGGGGCTCTGTTAATTTGTCCTGTTGTGCAAAGGTATTTCTAGTTTGGGGCTACTGCAAATAGGACCCTTACAGACATGTCTTTTGGTGAACATACGTGCACGTCCTGTTGAGCATAGGCCATAGGGCAGGCCTAGGGTCCCCTTTTGTGGACACTGCCCAGAGGTTTCCAAAGTGGTCTTACCAAGTTATACACCCGCCGGCAGAGGACATTTAAAAATCCTATTTATGGGGGTGCCTGGGTGGCTCAGTTGGTTAAGCGTCTGACTTCGGCTCAGGTTGTGATCTCACAGTTCACGGGTTCAAGTTCTGCGTCTGGCTCTGTGCTGACAGCTCGGAGCCTGGAGCCTGTTTCGGATTCTGTGTCTCCCTCTCTCTCTGCCCCTCCCCTGCTTGCACTCTGTCTCTCAAAAATAAATAAATGTTAATTTTTTTAAAAAAATCCTATTTATGAAGGCTTTTTTGATACTAAAAAGGACGAAAAGAACTAAAAAATTTCCCACTGCCCGTAAATCTGTTAACACATCTTAAGTTAAAAAAAAACAAGCAATAATTTATTTACATGTTAACAAAATGCTTGCATTTCGACTGCGGGGTGTGGTGCGTTTTTACTATTGTATTCACCTGAATAACCACCACCGGAATTCCTGACACCCCAGAAGTTTCCCTCATGCCCCTTTCCAGTCAGCCCCCCACTCCCCCAGGCACCCTCCGTGGACACTCGAGGAAAATGCGGGCCGTGGGAGTGTGTGGCAATTCTGAACGGCACACGGCGGGGGTCTCTTCCCCACGCCCCATTTCCCGAAGGCAGGCCTGTGAGCAGTCTCCCGGGGCCTTCCAGAAGTTTCTCTGAATGTCCCTCTTCAGGTGCCACGCACGTCGTTTCACCCACACTGTTTGATTCCTCTCTCCTTTACCCTGAATTACGTATCACGGCGATCTGTGTGTCAGCCCACATGGATCTACTTCACTCCTTTTTATGGTTTTGTAGTACTCCGTTCAGACAAGGGTCAAACTGGGTGGGACTTTGTATCTTCCGGTAAAAGGTAAAACACTGTTGTATACGCGGGGAAACCGAGTTCCTAACAGAAAGGATGGCAGTAGGATAACAGTTGTTGGGCACCTACCATCTACAGGCCAGAGGTGGTGAGAGCAGCCTGCTGTGTAATCCCCACCCCTTCAGATGCCCCCCCTGCCCCCCTCAGCCATCCCCGGTTGATAGGTCAAGAACCTAGAGTTGGGGGCCCCCCACCCCCCGGGTGGAATGACCTGCCCCGGGCCACAGAGCAGGAAACCGGCATCTCCTGGGCAGCAGGCCTTTCCCTGCACCCTCCTGCCCCAGCCAGGGCTTTCCCAGCCCCTTCCAGAGGGCCGGCCTTGGGCTTTGGCCATCCAAGACACCCCCACCTCCTTGTGTGTGAAGGTCTTCCTGGGCCTCGGGAATGGCACATGACAGCCGGCTCTCCACATGGCCAAGAAAGAAGCGCATTTGTGGGCTGTTGGGTTTTTTTCTTTGTTTTTGGGTTTGTTCCCCCCCCCCCCAGACAAGGAAGGGGGGGCCAGAGCCTTGGTGTGCCATCCCACGCTCGCTTTGATGGGGGCTGATGAGTCACCATACAAGGAAGTTTTTTCACGTAAATGGTTTGCGGGTGAACTTGTTTTCTGCCCTTTAAGGCAGAGTTTTTTGGGTTTTTTTTTTCTCTTTCTGTCTCTTTAAAGAAGAGCCTTTAAAACAAACGGGAGGCAGTATGTTGGCTAGCAAGACCTTCTGTTCCACGGGAGTCTGCACCCTTTCGTGGTGGGGTTGGTGGGCAGGGAGCCCCGGAGAGGCGGACGCCGATTCGCTCTCCGCTGGGGCCGCGGCGGGTGGTCTGGCCTCAAGGGGAAGGTGGCCTTCTGTTCTGTTTGCCTCCAAGGCTCCTACCCGACTGTTAGCTCTGTTGGCTCGGAGACCAGGCCAAACAGACTCCAAAAAGAGCAGCACCTGTCCCCACAGAGGAATTAGGGCCTCGCCTCACCTGATGATCATAAAATACCCAGCGGGACAGCCAGCTCAATTCTCTGGATGGAACAGTGTTGTGGAGAGTGGCTAACTGACCAGGAGACGAGGACAGAGCCCCCTCACCTCCCCCCCCCCCGCAGCCTTGGTGGCCATCACCCCTGCCCCCCTCCCTCGAGAATCCTGGTGCCTTCTCAGAGCCAGAGACGGTTTCACAGAAGACGCTGAAGTGGACGGAAACCCCCTTGGGGGGCAGCGGAAGCCACCCTGACAGTTGGCAGAAGGCCAAGGTGGTTTGTTGTCTGGTGGGGCGGGGCGGGGGGGGGCGTCAGAGAAACACGGGGCGCCAGGCAGATGTTTGGATAAGACCCGTTGGCAGCGTGGATGGAATCTGATTTCCGGTTGGAGCAGATGTTCAGGAACGCATGGACCCTGAAAAGCACACCCAGGAAGTCGGGGGCCAAGTCAGCATTGACCAAGCGGCCCATCCGCGTCCGTTGGCTCTGAAGCCTTTGTCACCATCCGCTCGGAACTAGAATGCTCTTTATCTTCTCCCAGCCACGGACAGAGGGGTTCTGAACCGGTGGTTCTCAAAGTGGGGTTCCCAGACCAGCAGCATCAGCTTCCCCTGGAAATTTAGGAGACGTGCAGACCTGTCCCATAATCCTGAATGTCCTCTAGGTGACTGATGCCCACCGAGGCTCAAGACCTGCTACAGTAGCTTAAAGAAAGGGGGAAGAGCAACAGACATCTCTTGAGTGCCTACTGTTTTCCCTCTGCTTCACCTGTGTTGTCCTGTTGAGGCCATACAGTGTCGCAGAGGGGTGGGGATTATATCCCCCTTTCACAGACAAGAAAGCTGACCATCAGTTGAAATAACTTCCCTGTGTGTCCAAGCCAGAATTCAGACCCAGGGCTGAGCCTCCTTCTGTGACCTCTGCACCCTGTTGCTGGGTTCCTCTTGGCCCAAAATCAAGCGTAGACAGCTGAACGTATCTGTAACTTTTGGATCACTCTCCCAGCATCTCCTCCGCGTGTGCAGATAACTGAGAGTCACCATGATGAACTTAGAACTAGATAAAGTTCTAAGACAAACACCGGAGCCCTCTCCCCCACCCCGGGTTGAGATGCTACCAGCTTGAGGCCGAGCAAGGGAAGTCCTTATTTGGGATAGAGACTTCCCTTTATCAGGCCCTGAGGAAACAGGGCCCCGTGCTGTCCCTGCATATCAGGGAGCAAACCTCACTAGGGCCCGGCCCCTCCCACATGGCAGAGAAAGAGAGCAGCTTCTGGTACAGTATTTGTACATTTAAATTTATTTGGTGGGTTGCTATTAACCAGGGGTGTTTTCTCAGAAAATGGCATCTCCGATTCAGGGTTAGCGAGAGGCCCCCACTGCTGTTTTCAGTCCGTGTTCAGGGTTGAATGCGCTCTCCGGGCACAGGAACTCCCCTGGAAAAGCCATTGCAAAGTAGTAGGATCTTCGTAAGCGGCAAGTTTTAGAAGTGGGGTCTCAGCCATGCCTGGGATGTGCAGTGACTGTGTGGCGTTTATCATTCGGACGGGTGGGGATGGGGGTCCAGATGTTGGAGAGCTGGGGAGGATGGGTGGGTTGCCTTCTCGGAGACCCTGGTGGTGTGGCCCCCGAGGAGGGGCTCTTCGATAAAGCTGCCTGGCCAGGAAGGGCGGGCGCTCAGGTATGGCGGTCACGGCCACCGACGGCCATGGCCAGAAAGACCTTCAGGAGGATTTGCCCAGAGGGCTGAGATCAGGCGGGAGGACTGCCCTTTGCTTCATTTTAATTTTCGAAATGTAAATGCTACCTTTGCCCAGTGAGACTCGAGGTGGCTTTACAAAAACACACGGCGTGGGGAGATCTGTACTGATTTGGAGCGCCTTCCTCCGGGGGTTAGGAGAGGAGAAGCAAGACACAGAATCTGTGTGTAACGTGATGCTCCTTCTGTGCAATGAAACGGGGACAAAACAGCAAAAGCTGAGGACCAAAATAAAGCTCTGTATTTGCATGTGTGGCCGTGGGGAAAGATCTGAATGAATACATGCCAGGGGCAGCAAACTGCCCAGCCTACTGCCCGTTTTTATGAAGAAAGGGGCTTTGGGGGGACACAGCCCCACCCATTCACGCTGCCCCAGCAGAGCGTGGCCAGAAAAGCCTGGAATGTTGTTACCTTTACAGAAAACGTTTGCCGAACCCTAGTATCCGTTGTGGTGTTAGCACGGGTTCAGGGCCACAGGGGTGGGGGAGGCGGCACGGGAGACAGAGGTGAGGTTAACAAAACGCCAACGTATGTGGCGTGGGCTAAATTTATGCAAACTTTTACGCTGGTGCGTGCGTGCGTGTGTGTGTGTGTGTGCGCACATGTACACACAGAAAGGGAACCCCTTACATCACGGGCACCAGCATACAAACGTGCCGGCCGCGAGCCCCACGATGGAATTCTGGTGCTCTTCACTCTCCGCCCTTAACACGGTCTGTATGATTCCCTTTCCCGGTGGACATATTATTTCAAAAACCAGGTAATCTACAGGAACACGGAAAAGTCAAAAACATAGGAGCTCAGATCCCTTCCGGTTCTAAGAATGTGGGATTCTGACCGCTTTGAAAATTCTGTGGAAAGGACACCACTGCCTCCATGATTCCAGTTTCTGAAACCTTTGGGTTTTTGTTTTTTTTTTTAAAGTTTCTTTTGAATGAAATAAATGCACGATACACGGATAAGGCTTCCTGTGACAATTTGAAAATTTACGGATAAAGCTGAAGCCCATCCTCCCCCCTTGGTTTTCCCTCAAGCCACTTCCCTCTGCAGGAAGACAGCTGTCATCAGCCTGACACTGTGGCCCCCCCTCCCCCCGCCGCTACGAGTTGGATCCTGTTTGCGGAGTGCGTGTGTGTAAATATACGTGCACACGTGTGTGTGTGCGTGTGCGTGTGTGTGTTTGCTGCTACGTTGAGTGTTGTCGCGGACGTGGAGCCCATGGCAGACCTAGTGTCCTCCGTTCTTGTGACCGCTGTGCGTGGGGGCCACGGTTGGCTCAAGCACGTCTCCACCGATGGGGGTTTCTCGTCTCCCGTATTTTTCCTCAGAGGTTGACTGTCTTCGGTCGATGTCCTCCTGGACTCAATAGTACCACTTACTGAGCACCTGCAAAGTGCTGGGCATTCAGCCCGAAATAGCACATTCGGTCCCATCAAGGCCTGCAAGAGGCGGGAGCTGCTATTATCTCCATTTTGCAGATGAGGAAAGTAGGGTTTGGAGAAGTGATAGAACTGGCCTGAGGCCGCACACGACAGAAGTCCAAAATCAGATATGCCCCGCGCTCGGTTCATTGTACTGCATGTTCCCGAGAGTCAAAACAGGGGCCTTGTCTGAGCCTCTGAGTTCTCAGGAGCTGACGGGGGGGGGGGGGGGGGGGGGGGGGGGAGGCAAGCCAGTGAAGGGTGGGGAGGGTGTGGCTGAGTATGAAACTGGGGCTCCCTGCCGGCCTCCCTAGGGTGCTGTGATCACTCCGGAAGGCTATCTTCGATGGTATTCCACAGCAGGGGGCTGCTGGGGGAAGCGGCCTTCCCTGGGATTACGGCCAGGTGGAGACAGGCGTGTGTTCCCAGAATGCTGTGGGCAGGTCCCGGGCCGTACCTGTGTGCGTTCCCAGTCTCCCTTGACCATGACTAAGGAAAGCAGGAGACCTGAGGAGGGGTCCTGGTTCAGACAGCTGGCTTTCACCCCAAGTGGGCAGCCACCCCTCCCCCACGTTGTGGTCTCCTTGTCTGTACCGTGGGGTCGCGCTTGCCCCCTTAGACTGGACCAGCAGTAATGACCCCTCAGGATCCCTCTCGTAAATAGAATCATACGGTATTTGTCTTCTTGTGACTGGCTTGTTTCATTCAGCGTGATGTCCTCAAGGTTCATCTGTGTTTTCGTGTGTGTCTGAATTTCCTTCCTTTTAGTACCTGTAGTTCCTTCCTTATACGTACCATATTGTATGCACTGCGTTTGTGTGTCCATCCGCCCATCCGTGGACACTTGAGTTGTTTCCACCCTTTCACTGCTGTGAATGATGCTTCTGTGCACGTTGGTGTTTAAATATACTTTATTATTTTTTTAAGATTCACTTTTTATTTTTAGAGAGAACATGAGTGGGGCGGGGGGGGGGGGGGAGAGAGAGAGAGAGAGAGAGAGAGAGAGAGAATCTTAAGCACGCTGCATGCTCACCGTCAGAGCCCGATGTGGGGCTCGATCCCACGACCCTGGGATCATGACCTGAGCAGAAATCAAGAGTCGGATGCTCGACCGATGGAGCTACCCAGATGCCCCTAAATATACTTTAAAATTTACCAGTGACCCCCAAAATGTGGGTGCCAGGCTCCACCTCGCCCCCAACACCCTCCTGATGAGCTTGTCCCGATCACGGGCTCTGTCATTGGAATATTGTTAAACCCCCGAAGTGACCCTGATGTGTGACCAGGATTGAGAACCCTGAAGTGGTTGTCTCGGGACGGCACTTAGCACGGTGCCCGCCGCAGGAAGCCCTGGGCCGTCAGCCGGTGTGATGGGGTTCCCTTGGCTCATGTGTAACCTCATAAAAGGAAAAGGAGTTCCGTTTTGACTCATGACTCCTCTCTGCCAAGGACCCGAGGTGGCCTTGTGCTAGCGTCCTGGCTGAGTCCCGGGAGCTCTCCCTGCCGCTTCCCTGGGTGTGCAGGTGGCTCCTTGAGACACGGCTGATGTTGCGGGTACCCAGGTGTGCAGCCAACGCAGGGCCAGGCTCATGCCTGGGGTAACAGGCTGGACGGGTGTCGAGCATGAACACTAGCATTTCCACCCTCCGAGGGAGCGAGAAAGACGCCAGGGTCACGTCTCCCCCAGGAAGAGAGAACCCTACAAATTCCACAACAAGGCAAAGTTAGGAGAGGCTGCTGACGCACCTTGGGTGTCGTGCCCCCTCCCACACCGCCACATACCCAGCAGACGGGCCCCGGCTCCAGCTTTGTAAAATAAAAGGGTTGGAGGGGTCGGCTTGAGTGACTGCGGCGGACGGAGGGAGCCATCAGGAGCCAGGATTCCCGGGGTCCGTCCTTGCTTCCCGCGTACCAGTTGTGGGTTTCCTGGGGCAGCTGTGGCAAAGCGCCACCGACCAGGGGGCTTAAAACAACAGACACTCATCCTCTCAGAGTAGTGGGGCCAGACATCCAAGACGAACGTGTCCCCTCCACAAAGCTGAGCCCCCATCCAAACACCCTAAGGGACGTCCTTTTCCTTCTTTGGAGCTGCTTGGCTTGTGGGCACTTCGTTGCACCCTCGGCCTCCGTTTTCACGTGGCCGTTTCTCCCTTGTGTATGTGTGACTCTTCACGTGGCCTTTTCGTAAGGACCCCAGTCGCTGGACATAGGGCCCACCTGCGATGCAGCCTGACCTCACCTTCACTTGATTGCCCTGCAAAGACCCCTAACTCCAGATAAGGTCACAGTCACAGACGCCAGCGGTTAGGACTTGGACGTATCATTTGGGGGACAGAACCCACAACACCAGCTGTGTGACCCCAGGCAAGCTGTTAATCCCTCATCCCCTTTCTCCCATGTATGATGGGGACTGGGTGCGCCTGTCCACCTCGTAGGGGACATCGGTCTTACCCGGAAGCTTCTTAGAAATCCAGACTCCCGGGCCTTACCTGGCTCTACAGAGTTGGAATCTGCCTTTTAACAAGACTCCCCACACGGGTTTGAGGAGCACCGGCGGGTTTGAAAAGGCTGGGTTCGGTGTTGGCACAGCAGAAGCACTTGGTACGCGTCAGCCATTATTTCCGGTTTCTGTTTTCCTCCCTTTTACGAACACTCAGAGCACTTTCCATGGGCCCCTGAGAAGGTCCAGTGACCACACAGAACCGTGAAGAAACACACCAGGCACAATCCCTCCCCCAAGGAGCTCCGAGCTCAGTGAGAAGAATGGCCACATGCAATTTTTAAATGTGATCAAACAGATGCGTGTGATGTTTGGATTTTGCCAAGAGTCTGGCGGGCCCCAAAATGCCAGGTGGGTTGTAGTACCCGGCGGGGAGCCTGGCTCCAAGGCCCGTTCCTCTCCTCGCCGGCCAGATGCGTGGTTGCCCAGGCAACCGGCCGATGCCCCCGAGACCACGAGTAGGACACCGTGCCCGAGTTCCTGCTGTTTCCTTGGAAGCAGTTATGACTGCTGAGAGACTGCCCAGCAGGGGCGCGGGGGGCTGAGTGCCCATGCTCTCTCCCCTCTTTCAAGCAGGTTGTCCGTCTCCCCAGGACCCGGCTTTCCAGGCAGATGCCAGCTGGGCACCCGGCTGCAGTCAGTCTGGAACTGCCCCTGGGCGGCCTCGAGTCTCCAGTTGCAAGGACTTCTCGGCTTCCTGGCAGCAGGCGGCATCCATCAAGGCAGAGGAACTCTCGGGTGTGTGCCTCTCAGAGCGGCTCAGTGGTCGGGCCCTGAGGGTCCACAGCTAGGCCGCTCTCAGTTCCAGCCCTGGCTCTTGCTTGCCACCTGACTTAACCGCTCCCGGCCTCTGTTGACGCATCCATCAAATGGGCCTGGTTCTGTCACACATCTAGTTGAGTGGCTGCAAGGCTTCAAAGCAGTTATTTTCCACGAAGAGCTTCACACAGGGCCTGGGCCGCGGAGAGCGCTCCAGGCATGATAACCATTAGGCTCTTGTGTCATCATGCGGGGTGGTTTTTCCTGGAACATGGTAAGCACCGGGTAAGCGGCAGCCGGCGGTTTGTGTTTCGTAGCCTTGTTAGCGTGAGTCGGGGCCTGGTTTCCGTGCCAGCCGACGGGGGACCAGGGCTGGGCCTGTGTCTCGTTTTGTGTCCTTTCCCCTACTCCCAGCGCCCCCGTGGAGCCAGTGCCCAGAGCAGGTGTCCCTACCCTTGCTCCTCGTGAAAATCCCGAGTCCCTGGAAGGGAATCACTGATGAATCCATCTGTTAATTAATTGGACCAGCAGGGAACAGCTCAGTAACTGTATTGGCTAAATTAGCATCACTGTGCACGTGCACGGGGGGTGCTGAGAGGTGATGAGCTGACTCAGGTTGATGGTGAAGACCAGGGCCAAGTGGGCAGTGTGGGGGTGGCACGCAGGGGCCGACCACAGGCCTGGCCTGTGGCTGAAGGCAGGGTGATGGTCCCTAAGGCTAAAAGGATTGAAGAAGTGGCACCCATTCTGGAGGACCAGCGGCCCGAGTGTTGGGGCCCCCGGAAGCACGCGGCCTGGCAGGGATGGCGAGTTGCCTGCACGGCCCATACTGAGTCGTGAAGGAATGAGGAGGTCAAAGGCCCCTGTCTAGGAATGAGAGCAGTTGCCCAAGCATCCATTCTTCCTGGGTGTGCAGGGGACGTTTGGGAACACCACCTAAGACCTGGGAGGGAAAGTCGGAGGAGCGGGGCAGGTGGGTAGGCCCCCAAGTGCTGGCTGAGGATGGGGAGAGGCAGTGAGCGTGCTGCTGGTCCTCTGGGGGCATGGGGACGCGGGGGGACCCCGAGACCGTAGGACGGCACTGCCCAATAGAACTTTCTGCAGTGGTGACGACGGTCTTTCTCTGCGCCGTCCAGCATGGTAGCCGCTGGCCACTTGTGGCTTTCCAGCAGCCACAGTGTGGCCAGTAGACCGAGGGACTGGATTTTTAATCGTATTTCATTTTCATTAAGTTGAATGTAAGTAGCCACGTGGGGCTAGGGACGTGGGGCCTGGGCGGCACAGCTTTGGGCCGTCCACCGGGGGGCAGTTCTAAAAGCCAGTCGGTTCCTCCCTGGCTCGTTTTTCTCGTTTTTCTCGGCAGCTCCGAGGAGCTCCCGTGCCTCCCTTCCTTTAATGACAGGTGGTGGGGAGCATGCGTGCTGTCGCGAGCCTGAGCCTGGGAGGCTGCGGCAAGCAGCAGAGCAGCCCCATCACCGGGAGGCGTGCTTCCAGCACGTTCTGAGTCACGCCTCTCCCGGTGAGGGGCACACTCCCGGTGACAGCTTGTCTCCCGTGGAGTTGCCGACAGGCTCTGCTTTCCCAGGCCGGAGAACCCCGGGCGTCTGCGGTCGTCTCTGCCGTGGGAGCAGTTGCCGGAGAGATGGCGGGTGTTGCCCAGGTAACGTCCCCTCCCTGACAAGCAGAGGGTGAGGACGGCAATGGAGTGACTGACTGTGCCACCCAGGAGGCAGGAAGCTTTTCCTGCTGGCTCTGTTGTCTCGGGAGCTGGTGGGGCTGAGTCACGGATGCCAGGAGTCTTCCCAAGTTCCACCTGCCCCGGGCCACTCACTCCTGTCCCTTGGTATGTGATAAGAAGGTAGCTGTTTAGCCAGCAGCGGGGCTAGGTGCCTTGTATATGTTATCTCACGGGAGAGCCACGGGAGCCTTTGGCAGCAGTTAGCCTGGCCCCGCGTTGCGGTTGAGACAGCTAGGGTACGAGTAACATACTGTGAGTTCCGTGCGCACTGGGACCTGTCTGCTTCGCTCACCGTGGGGATCCTTAGTACCGAACACAGCGCTTGGCACATCGTGGGAATTTTTGATGAATGATTGGACAGATGGTGCCTGGATGCCGGGAAAGACGGATGAGTGGGTGGATGGATGGCGACAAAGGTGGATGGCTTGGGTACACGGGTGGCCAGGTGAATGGGTGAAGTAGAGCTTAGATTTCTACTAAGTCTACTGTTGAAAAACCTGCACTCTTAACCACTAAGCAGTGCCGTCTCCGGCTTTGTCTGCTGCCCTCCTCTGCCTGCCTAGGTTGAGACTTCTTCTTAAACACTCTAATTGAGATGTAACTTACACACCTTAAGATTCACCAATCAGGGGGCGCCTGGGTGGCGCAGTCGGTTAAGCGTCCGACTTCAGCCAGGTCACGATCTCGCGGTCCGTGAGTTCGAGCCCCGCGTCAGGCTCTGGGCTGATGGCTCGGAGCCTGGAGCCTGCTTCCGATTCTGTGTCTCCCTCTCTCTCTGCCCCTCCCCCGTTCATGCTCTGTCTCTCTCTGTCCCAAAAATAAATAAAAAATGTTGGAAAAAAAAAATTTAAAAAAAAAAAAAAAAAAAAAAAAAGATTCACCAATCAGAAGCGCATAATTCAGTGATTTTAGTTAATTTATAGAGTAGCGCGACCATCACCACAGTCCAGTTTCAGAATATTCGCGTCATCCCAAAAGATTCCCTGGTGTCTGTATGCAGTCCAATCCCTGTTGCCGCCTCCCAGCCCCACTCAGTGACTCTTCCACTTTGTGTCTCTATGAATTTGCCTTTTCTAGACATTTCATATAAAAGGAATCACACAGGATGTGTTTTGCTCCTGGCTTCTTTGACTTAGCATCATGTTTGTAAGGCTTGCCCGTATCGTAGCACATCTGAGTAGATCCATCCTTCTTCCTTTTTTTTTTTTTTAATTTTTTTAACGTTTTCTTTACTTTTGAGAGAGACAGAGACAGAGTGCGAGCGGGGGAGGGGCAGAGAGAGAGGGAGTCACAGAATCCGAAGCAGGCTCCAGGCTCCGAGCTCTCAGCACAGAGCCCGACGCGCGGCTCGAACTCACGAACCGTGAGATCATGACCTGAGCCAAAAGAGCCACCCAGGCGCCCTGATCCATCCTTCTCTTATTGCAAACACTGCTCCATTGTCTGGATAGACCACCTTTTTGCTTATCTGTTCATCAGTCGATGGGCATCCGGGTCATTTCCAGTCTGAGGTGATTATGAATAATGCTAGGGACACGCATGTACGTGTCTTTCCGTCGAGTCTGTTTTTATTTCTCTTGGGTAGATTTCTAGCAACAGAATTGCTGGGTCATAGGACAAATGTATGCTTCATGCTTTAAGTAACTATCAGACTGCTTTCCAGTGGTGCTGTCCTCGTGTGCAGTGCCATCGGCAGTGTGCCTGGGTCCCGGTTCCTCCACATCCTCACCAGCACCGGGTGTCGTCCTTCTGGTTACAGCCAGCCTGGCGGGAGTGAAGTGACGTCTCTTTGTCTCCCCGGTGGCTCACGATGCTGAGCCATTTTCTGCACACTTATAGACTGCACTTGACCTTTTCAGCCAGGGGTTGGCAAGCTTTTTCTCTAAAGGGCCAGATAGCAAATATTTGGGGCTTTGCAGGGAACGTTGGATTGCTGTCCCATGTTCTTTGGGGTTTTTTTCTTTCGCAACCCTTAAGACCATTCTTGGCTTCCTTGCACAGAAAGAAGCAGGGGGCTCGGTTTGGGCCCCCTGCTGCACTTTGCTAATCCCTGCTTTAAGCCCCTCCCAGAGAGCTCTGGGGCCCGTGACCAAAGAATCCGGTGGCCACGCTGGACATGGCAAGATGTCACCCACCCGTCCTGGGGCTCCGTGGGAGGATCATACCGCAAAGCCAAGGGCCAGGCTCCTGGGAGCCTGGGAGTCAGGGCTCCAGGGGTGTCCCTGTCCCAACCACACTGTGATTCATGACCAGATGAGCTCATTGGAGTTTTGGGGGATGAAACCTGCTAATTTATCACCACAGCAGAATGAATGGGTCCCTGTGGGTCCTGGGTAGGCTTCCCTCTGCCCTGGAGCTGCCCTGTCCCAGAGCCAGCGGCCTGTCTAACCCCCATGACCGTGATTTCACAGCCCCACTGTCCACCTGCTGCCCCCACCCACCGCCTTCCCACAGCTCCTCCCCCACCGCCCTGGCCGCCTGGCCTCAGGTTCTCCAAGCCTCTTGTCACTGAATGCCACCAAGCATTCTTGAACCCCCTCCAATCACCGTGTCTCTCGGTAAATCTCTCTCTCCTCTCCACTGTCTGCACTGGCCCCGATGGACATGATAGAAAGAGAGAGGCCTCTGGAATTAACCAGAGTCGATTTTGACTCCTGAACCGACACTTTCTAGCAGTGTGACCTTGGGTCCTGAACTCACGCCTCTCTGGCCGTGAGAGTCGTACGTGTGAGCAGGACACTGGAGGCTACAGCACAAGGTTGCGGGTGCCCCTCTGAGCCACCGCACTCTGAAGGCTGCTCACCGGGACCGCGCGTGGCTCTGCCTGGGGGCACGTTCCTCTCTGGCTGCGAGAGCAGTTTGTCCACGGTGCGGGGCCCTGGACAAGAGGTGTCCAGAGAGTGGGCGGGCAAATGCAGCGTCCTCGCTCCCTGGGGGAGGGGAGCGGGGAGCACTGTCTCCTCAAGCTCCCACGCGATTCACAGCGGGTCCCACAGCGGCCCAGTCGTAACGCTTGGTGGTGCCCCGTTAGTGACTGCCTCTTCCTCCACACCCTGCACCGATGTGCCCCGCACCGCCTCTCAAGTCAAGAAGCCATCTGCACTTGGGTTCTTGTCTTAGGGTCCACTCTGGGGGCTGCTTGGCCTGCGGCAGGTCCCCGGCTCCCCGGGTCACGGTGAGGATGGAGAGAGCTGATTGATGCCCAGGAATGCCTAGTGCCTGGTGGGTAGCGTGAGCTCATTACACTTTGGCCCTTGTCACGAGCCCTGGGACCCTCTGGTTTTGAATGCAGCTTCGGCCTCTGTGACCACAGGTGCTGGGGACGCCCACTGAGCAAGGGCTCCGGTGCCTGGGGACTCACAAGAGAGTGTCACCCTTCCCCGCTTTGGAGGGGGTGTGTCGGCGGGCCCCGGGCTGGTGCTACCCCGTGGGCCCTCTTGCCCGGACCTTGCTACCTCGGGGTCTCAGTGATGTCTGAGTGTGGAGAGCCGCGGGCGGTCCTCACGGCCACCTACCCCCACACGCTGGCTGTATCTGGCAAAGTTCCGGCGGGTGGGGTGGAACAATGCTCACCAAAGATTAATGATAGCTATTTCTAGGTTGTGGGATTTTGGAGGCCTCTTTTCACTTATCCCCTTCTTTGTGCGTTTCAGCATAGTTTAAATTGCTTACAACGAGCAGGCATCGTTTTCACGAAAAGAATGAAGTCATTATTCTTTCAAAGGTAAATAGCTTGCAGCTGATGCGAAGATAGGGCCCTTACAGCTCAGACCGTATTCACATCTAGGATCTGCTGTGGGAACACATGAATGTGCATCGTGTGGTTTTCTTTGGGGCTTAATACACGGCGAGTTTCCGTGACCATTTCACGGTCACTTAAAAAGCAAGCAGTTCTCTGGGTACGGAGCAAACCCACAGCGTCCAGGACTCAGAGGGGCCATCGTCTTTCGGGGGCGGATCGGGTTCTTGCCTTGGGAAGCGTCTCCACGGCTTTAGACTTGGGGAACTTTGGCTCTGCACAGACCAGGCGGGGCGGAGGTGGTGCCTAGCTGACGGTAACTAGGCCCGAGGCTGGTTACCGGCCCAGGGAGGCCTCCGGGAACCGGCTGTGTCTCGTCATTAAAGTCCTGGGATTCACTAAGTCCTCACTGTCACCCCCACCGACTGCCTGTGTTCACTGAACGTCCGCCCCTGACAGCTCGCCGCAGCGTCTTCCAGTCCTTAGAGCATCTGCAGTGATTGACAAGTCCGTGTTTCAGGGGGTTCCTCTGCCTGCCGCCCCTCGGAGAGGCATCATCGCTCCCTGGTTCTTGATGAGGCGTGGTGACTGCCAGACCACAGCCAGACCAGGAGGGAGAATAAAGGGCAGGCAGGTGGAAGACGGGGTACGGGGACCAGCCATGCTGATTTGCTTAAGAAAGATCTGGGCTGACGAGGGAAACAGACTTTGGTGTGAGTTCGCTTTGTGGGTGATGGTGGTGGTGATGGGGCCTGATGAGCAAGTAAGAGACCAGAAAATCGTGGAGTTTGGGAACAAATGGGAGGAAGAAAGTAGAGACCCTATTTGTACCGCTGGGGTTGTGCATTTCATCCTCTTTTTCCAAAGAGACGAGTTATATACCCGGGTTCCCTTTTTGTTGCCAGTGGCTAATTCTGTTTGGACTCTGCCTGTGCATGTAACTGCGTACAGAGGGCGGACCATCGTGGGTCCAGAATTTGTCAAAGTCACACCCTGAAAGAGGCTGCAAAGTATTTTCCTGCCTGATTTATGGAAGAGGAACTGAGGCTCAGTAGGTGACATGCTTCATAGAACCGGGCCTGCCTGAGTCCAAAGTCTGCCTCCTGTGCCATGGCGAGGCCTCACCCAGCACAGTTAACTCAGGTTGGTAGGGAGCACATCCCCAGATACTTCCTTGAAAGCGCTGGGTTCCAAGATCACTTTGTCATTTATAACTCAGGAACGAAAGGGTCAGGGAGACCCCCGGCGGCCTCAGTGGGGGACCCTGACCTCCTCCCTCCCCACTCCTTCATTCAGACTCTGGCTCAGAGACTGTGACTCGTCACCCCAGCTGGCTGCTTGGTGCGGTGACACTAAACTTAGGTTTTCCCCAGGGAGCAGAGCACTTAATGAAGGAGTTCATCCAGGGGGAGAGTCCCAAGCCAGGGCAACAGTGGGGCCGGCAGCTGCCGGGGCCGGGAGGCACTTTGGCTGGGACCTCCGCCTTCCGAGGGCTGCTGTTTCCATGATGTCAGAGAGGCGGAACTCACTCTGCCTCACATCGAGGGAGACAGCAGCCCGTGCCCCAGTTCTTCTCCGCTTTGGACGCAGCCCCGAGCGAAGGTGAGGATGTGCTTCGCCCCACTCACCAGGTGGAAACTGAGGTCCGCTTTGTGGTTCTCGGGGGCCTCCGGGCTTGTCACCACCTGGCCAGCGTTGAATACCTGGCCACAAGCCTGTCTGTCCTTTTTCTTAGCTGGACTCCACTCTCCAGAGGGACCTCTTAGGGTCGGGATGAGTAGAAACCGTACCTCCAACGCAAAGAAAGCCTCTCTCTGGACCCCCGAATGCTTCCTTCCACCCTCCCTGCGTGTGAAAACTTAGGGAATACGTTTGGGAGAAGACGTGATCTGAAAGAGAAATCGCTTTGTTGTTTTTTTAAGTCATCGGAAACAGTGTGGAGATTTCTCAGCTAGTGTTCGGAAGGCCTGTCTGCAAACATCGCCTGTGACCCTGGGCAGGGACTTCTCCTTTCTCTGCGAGTCAGTTTCCCACGGGAGGGTTGGTCCACACGGGCAGTTTCTCGGGCCTTGTACCTGCTAGGGCATCTATTTCTCTGATCAGCTGGTGTCCTCTTCCACCATCAGAATATCAATAACATGTTTGTGTCTCTTTCTCCCTCCCGACCAGAAAAAGATTTACAAATATAAGAAAGTGCTGAGTAACCCAAGCCGTTGGGAAGTTGTCTTGAAGGAGATCCGAACTCTGGTGGACATGGCCCTGACATCCCCCCTGCAGGATGACTCCATCAACCAAGCCCCACTGGAAATCGTCTCAAAACTGCTCTCAGAGGTAAGACGTGCCTCCTGCTTGATTCTGCACACCCCACCCCCACCCCCTCTGCCGAGCACCAACGCTGTGCCAGGCAACAGAATGGGACTTGAGTTTGTATCGTCTGCCCGTTGTGGGCCGTCCCGGGGGTGTGGCAGGGGGAAGGGGCAGTGGTGACCACCCTGCCATGCCCCACGACCGAAGCTGGGGGACTAGCCTCGGGCCTGACGACAGGCTGGTGGTGATGATGGCAGCAGATTTCAGGAGCTTCCAGTTTTTCCTGAGCCAGAGCACATCGATGAAGCCCCCAGACTGCCCTGCCTTCCTGCCGGCCCCCCGCCACCCGTCTCCACCTTGCCCTGCCCTGGCCTGCGTCAGCTGCAGGGGTCCAAGCGGCTGTCGCTTTCTGCCTCCACGACCCCCCAGAGCCTCAGAAAACCCACTCTGCTGTGCCAGGCAGCCCCCCGGTAGGGTGCGTGCCGTGTGGGCATTGGAACAAAGACAAGCCCCCACCCCCCTGGAGCTCACGTTCCAGCAGGGATTCAGACAGGAACGTGGGGGCTCAGCCAGAGCCAGCCGTGCCATTCGTGTGTAGGCGAGGGCTACTTGGGGACACGCTGTGACTCCGGCCCGGGCACTCTTCTCCGCGCTCCACAAATACTAAAGCTGTCTCGTTTGTTTGCCTGCCTGGGCCCCTGGGGACGCTGGTGTTGATGACTCCCGGTTTGAACTTTCCACGGCCCCAGGGCAATGCCTCGGTCCCCCTTCCCTGGGAGTGGCCCCTGGTTCCTTTTAGAAGCACAAGCCCCTTGCTGCCTGGAGCCACCCCTTTCCCCGCAGACCCAAGCTGGTTGCTGCCCATCAGTCCAGGAAACTGGCCCGGGCCTTCTTCCATGTCTGCTATTTGAGCAGAGGACCCCTTTCCCTGGAAGGAAGTACGGCAAGAGGTAGAGGGTGGGCTGCAAGGACGGTGGCAGGTAGAGGAACAGAAGATGTGCCCTCGGGCGTGCGACAGCTTCATTTCGCAGAAGAGCAGAGACTCACGCTCTGAAATGCATCACAGTCAAGGCCTGGAATTGGAGGCCAGGCCGGGTGCTGTATGTGCAACCTGAAATCCCGGCTTCCCGCCTGAGCAGGGGAAGGGCCCCAGCAAGCAGGCCCGAGGCTGGCCGCTCACCGCGAGTACGCGCCTGCTGTGTGGCGGCCGGCGTCAGGTGCCCTGCAGCACGGCATCTCGTGTCGTACGGTCTCCCCTGAGACGTGGGCCTTGTTGTCTCCGTTGTACAGATGGGGAAACTCAGGTCCAGAGACACTGGAACACCTGAGCAAGTGGTGGGGCTGCAAATTCCACCTTGGGGCTTGCTTTCCCTGCAAGACCACCTGCCCGTCCCTCCTGCCCCACCAGTCCCGGCCACCACCACACCGTCGTTGACATCAGGTTCGCTGTCAGGACGATGGGGAAGGCGGCCGACGGGCACTGTCGCCAACCTCTGGCGGCGTTAATGTCACATGTGACCGCGCACCCGTGGGCCTTTGCATCGCTTCTCAGGCACCTGATCCCCAAGTGCTGGGGTGGGAAAAGATAAAAGCATTTAAAGAGGAAAAAAGGGAAGAAGCTTGCATTTGCTGTATACCTATTGTGTGTCGGGCAAGGGGTCAGTATGACTCACCATGTCTGACTGGTAAGAGCTGTTGTTTGTAAGGGACAGAGCTGGACAGAGCTGTGCCCGGGCAGCATCCCCCCGAGTAAGGCTTGACGCCTCCCTGAGTGACACTCAGGCTCTGTCACGACCACTTTGGCAGGCATTTAGTGCTGATACTTAGCATTTCTCCAGGGACCCTGCAGGGTAAGTACTAAAGGTACAGACGAGTAAACAGAGGCTCCAAGAGGTTGTCACCTGCCCAGGGTCACTTGGATAAGTGCCATTTTTATTGCCATAGGTGGTAGTCATGACCTTGACCTTAACCATTCTCAGCTTAAGGGTCTGGGAGGATGGGTGGAAAGACAAACAAATCCTTCCTCCTCCTTGCCCTTTCTTGTGTAGATTGTATGGGCTAGCTTATTTGCCTGTTCTCTTTACTCAAGTTGTCTCCGGGGTCTCCTTCTACGAGGCTCCAGGTGTCACCAAGCCAACCAGGAGGTGGGCAGGATCCCCAAGGAGGGGGTGGAGGGGCCGTTAGTTCTGCGAAAGGACTGCCCATCCGCTGGCCAGACAGAGCCGCGTCCCTGACCTCCCGGGCCTTTGTTGACTTGAGTGTGTGGAGAGGCCGCTCAGTTTGGGGTTCAGGTGTCCCCTATGATTCAGTGGCCGTTTTCAGTGAGTGCTCTCCACCCAGGGTTGAAAATGGCCTTGGGAGAGAGAAGTGTCCCTGCGGAACAGCACAGGCCACCACCAGTGACGGGGACAAAGAAATCAGCATCTGTATTTACCGAAGGCTCTTCCTGGGAAGGTGCACAGGTGCAGTGAGGAACGGACTGAGCCCTTCAGAGCTGTCCACCACGGCCCGAAGGATGGGACTGGCCCTTGCTTGGGCTGAGCACCATAGCTCAGTGGTTAGAGATGCAGGTTTTAGGGGGGCACCTGGGTGGCTTAGTCTGTTAAGCATCTGACTCTGGATTTCGGCTGAGGTCATGATCTCACAGTTTGTGAGATCGAGCCCCAGCATTGGGCTCCTTGCTGACGATGCAGAGCCTGCTTGAGATTCTTTTTCTCCCTCTTTGTCTCTGCCTGTGCCCTTCCCTGCACATGTGTGCACTTTCTTCTCTCCCTCCCTCTCTCTGTCTTTCTCGCTCTCTCTCAAAGTAAACTTTTATAAAAAGAGAGGGGCACCTGGGTGGCTCAGTCGGTTAAGCATCTGACTTCGGCTCAGGTCATGATCTCACGGCTCGTGGGTTCGAGCCCTGCGTCGGGCTCTGTGCTGATGGCTCGGAGCCTGGAGCCCGCTTCGGATTCTGTATCTCCCTCTCTCTCTGCCCCTCCCCCACTCGTGCTCTGTCTCTCAAAAATAAAGAAACATTAAAAAAAATTTTTTTTTTTGAAGAGAGAGATGCTGGGGCGCCTGGGTGGTTCAGTCAGTTAAGCATCCAACTTCGGCTCAGGTCATGATCTCACAGCTCATGAGTTCAAGTCCCATGTCGGGCTCTGTGCTGACGGCTCAGCCTGGAGTCTGCTTCAGATTCTGTGTCTCCCTCTCTCTCTGCCCCTCCCCTGCTCACATACTGTCTCTCTCTCTCTCAAAAATAAATAAAGATTTAAAAAAAATTGTTTTATAAATGAAGAGAGAGATGCAGGTTTTGGCATCAGGACAGAGAGGGTGAAACCCACACCCCACCGTCTCTTACCTGTGCTCCTGAGTCAGCTGCCGCACTGCGTGAGACTCTGGTAGCTCATCTGTGGACAGGAAAGCAGGAAAAGCATCGTAAGAAAGAAGAAGGATGTGGGATGAGGGTTACCGAGTGCACTCGCACTGCCTGAGGCATAGTGAGCTGTCTTTGTCAGTCAGGAGGAAAGACCAAAGCCACGTTTCCATCTACCCTGGGCGGAAAAATTATTGATGTTTAATCATCTGCCATAAATGGGCTGCTTAGACTCCACCAATGTCCAAAAAAGAAAAAGCCTTTGGATTCCAAAAGACATCCTTCCACCTTCCGTGTGTTCCTGGATTCTAAGCCCGAGGGCCTTGCTGTCTCCATGGGAACCCGGGGACTTGAGGAGGCAGACATCGCCCCGGCCGGGTTCCAAGGCTGTCTTCACCCTTTGGGCAAATCCACGGCCCAATGGCTTTTCTTTTGTTTCACCTGCTTGTAAATGCCAGATACCCTGATGCTCCTTAAACGTGATGCCAGGTGGTGCGCATGGTGGGGCTGTTTCTAGAACCCAACAGCCATCGATCTTGCCAGTTCACTGTCCGGTGAGACGGCATGTTACCGGGGGCCAAACGCGGCCCTATTAGGAAATCTGAACCGACACCAGGTAGAACCCATTCCACCAAGAACAAACAGATGAAACCGAACACCACACGAAACTAGGAAAGAAGACGGTAGTGACCGTTTCTGGTTTCTCCCATGATTTCTCATTTATCGCGTGATCATTCCTTCCCTCATTCACATACGCACAGGATGGTGGTAACAGGTACCAGCTGGGTAAGAAGATCCCGCATTGGGGAGGGAAAAAACCCTAAAATTTAAACAAGCTTAACGCATTCCACTTAATATTATTTTTGCAAGTTAATCGCTGGCATTTGAATTTAGCTAAACCACGTTTGGCCAGCTCATGGAAGACCATTCTTCCCTGGGAACCTAGCTGGAAAGCTGCTGTGATAATATGTATGTGCCGCTCTTATGCCTGGTACACAGTCAAGATTCCAAAGTCTGTTTATGTGTTTACTGTGAACCTGCCTCCTGGCTCCCCAGTGGCATCTACATGAGCAGCACCAAGCGTGCGGTTAGGTCTGTCTGTATACCCTCTCACTGAAGCCCACAGAGGATCCCTATTTATGGGAGAAGAAACCGAGTCTCACCGAGGAGCCAAGGTCGCATAACTCACGAGGGGTGAAACCAGGACTGGAAACGCAGTCCCCCCCGCCCCAAAGCCGTGCTTTCCTCCCTTCCCGACCAATCCTGTGAGGGGCTTCTGATCTGTTTAATTAAGAAAAGTGACCATTGCTCGCTGAGATGCTGAAAGCGTTTTTCACCGGTTGGACCTTTGAGATGTAAATGTTCCGTTTTATTAACGTCAGTGTTTCTGTTTTGTTTTGTCTCCCTCCTGCGCTCTCCATTCAATCCCTCAGAACACAAACTTGACTACCCAGGAGCATGAGAACATCATTGTGGTAAGTCTCTCCGGACCCTTCTCCCTCTGTCCACCTCTTGGGGCCCACAGTCCTTCCCCCCCACCCCGATCTGAGTGCATTCTCGGAAGCACGTGTGATCCACCAGCATGGCGACCTTACTCAGTTTTGTCTTTTCTGTCAAGCCAGACGAGTCTGCTTCCTGCCTTTGCACATTTCAGAGCCCCAATTGATTGGGAAGGGGGATGTAATTATCAGTCGTTGAGGTTTGTAGCAAATGTGTCTTAATCGCCTCCTCCTTCCCGAGTGTGCCGCAGGGAGTTGAAGGCAGGAGATGGCAGACAGTGTATAATGTATTCAGAGGCATAACCCTATTAGCTGAAAGGTAAGCATTCTCTTTCTTGCCCCAGGACAGATCTCCTAATTAATCCACAAATAGAACCTGGATTTAATTCCCTCTGATACGCAAAGTGGGGTAATATTTTCTAGGACTTGACTGTGATGTAAGCATCTTTGGCGTAAAATCTCTTCCTGGGTGATTTTAAGCTATGAAGTGTGACTCTCACTAGAGAGAAGAGAGAAATGAGGTTGCACCTGCCGGATGCCAAGCACCGATCTGTGTATTTGAATCTGTGCATAACTAAGACCGTTCCTGTTCCCGAGACGTTCATCGTCTGTTGTAGGAAGACACGTAGATCACTGCACAAATAGAGGCTTGTAGTATAGAGAGTGGAGTGATAAGCTCACCTGGGAGAGAAGCCACTGTGCTTCTTGGAGACAGCGATGTCTGAGTTGGGTTTTGAGGGATCAGTAGGAGCTTGCCAGATGAGGGGCTCCTGGGTGGCTCGTTCGGTTCAGCGTCTGACTCTTGATTTCGGCTCCGGTCATGATGTCACAGTTGTGGGACCGGGCCCCACATCAGGCTCTGTGCTGAGCGTGAAGCCTGCTTCAGATTCTCTCTCTCCCTCTCTCTCTGCCCCTCCCCTACTCACATGTGTGATGACCGTCCACTCAGCCTCTGTCAAAATAAGTAAACTTAGTAATAATACATTAAAAAAAAAAAAAAAAAAAGGAGTTTGCCAGATGGCAAGACAGAGTAAAGCAGAGTAAAGGCCTTCCTGAGAGACTAAATAAAATGTGCACAGAGACGTAAAACAACATGCTCTATTCTGGAAGCATCAGCATTGCTGGAGCACACAGCATAAGGAAGTAGGGAAGCAGAACTTGAAACGGAAGTGGGAGGCCAAGCTTGGTGTGCACAGAAAGGACATTCGCCTGGGCCAGAGGTCCTGTGGCTGCAGCCTTTGAAACAAGGACAGCATGCCAGACTCCGTGCCCCTCTGAATTATGGTTTCATGGGCCCTCCCCCTTGGCGCTGGCAGGCCCCGCCTGGAGAATCCCCTTCCTCACTCCAGCTGGGTCTTGTGGGCACCCAAAGAGGTGAGGCCTAGACTGTTTATTGTGGAGAATAAAGGCAGCAGCTTCTGTGCAGCCCCAGCTAGTATCTGGCACACTCAGTGGGTATTTGCTAAAAATGTAGAGTTTTTTTTTTTTTTATTTTCCTGTGCTCCACCCTGACCACTCATTGCCTTCTCTCGCCAGAACAGGGGGGATGTCGACCTGGGCACCCCCCCGTCCCCTACCACCACCTTTCTCTGGCATATTATTAACTAATAAACTCGTTGAAAAAACACTTGTCAACATGTAAGTGCAAGTATGTGCCGAAAACTCTGTGCCACAGGCTCAGTGCCACCATTGAGGGATTTACCGTGTGCTGGGAGAACCTGGCAGGTCAACAGACAATCAAGAAATAACATGGTTGGGGGTTGAGATTTGTTTGGAGTGTTAGTGGGGCACAGAGGGCAGGCACCTGACATCCTCTGCCAGTGAGGGTACTGGGAGGAGGATGACGGAGGGCTTCTAGGAGGAGGTGAGCAAACCGGATCTTAAAGGATGGGTAGGCAGTCCAGGCAGAGGGCCCAGCACGAGAAAGGCAGAGCAGGGAGGCGCTGGCTGGAGGAGAAGCAGGCAGGGACCTGGGCGCCGGGGAAGGAGCCGGTGTCTTCCTCTCCCTGCTGGCGATAACTATGGGTCCCACTTCAGCCCTGGAAGAAGGGTGAGGGCTTTGGACTGGGGACGAGCCTGGGAAAAGAATTTTGATCTGAGAGATGCAGGCTGCTTTTACCCAGCTAATTTGGCTGGGCTGACCCCTTAATTGGGCTGGGCTAAGCTCCCCTGCTCAGCAGGCATGCCTGAGAACAGAGGAGAATGTGATCTGCGGTCTGACCCCCAGCCCTGCGTTTTACAGCCTGCCTCGCAGTGTTCTTTGTCACCAGCGCCCTTATCATTATTGGGAAGTCTCCTTTCGTTCCAGAGATTACATTATCTGATTTGACCCGTGGGCAATTTTCTCCCACTGGGGCTTGGTATTTTTTTATGTGATCGTTTTCATAAATACTCTCACGAGTAACTTGAGTTGGTCTTACTCGGTCCATCTGGGGTCAGGCATCTGTGCAGTAGGTAGGTGTTGACTGGAGCTGGCACGTCACTGGACGCGCGTCGACCCCCAGTCCGAACCGCAACTGGGGTCCCACGTGCTAGTGAGGAGTGGAGGCTTGGAGCTGAAGGTGAGCTCACGCTCAGAGCTGGTGCAGACCCTGGGCCCGCCCCATACGAGCTGTGACCTTGGGCAAGTAACGGGAGGACTTCTGCTTTTATTTTGTTTTATTTTATTTTATTTTATTTTGTTTTATTTTATTTTATTTTATTTCATTTTTTTTTTTAATTTTTTTTTTCAACGTTTTTTATTTATTTTTGGGACAGAGAGAGACAGAGCATGAACGGGGGAGGGGCAGAGAGAGAGGGAGACACAGAATCGGAAACAGGCTCCAGGCTCCGAGCCATCAGCCCAGAGCCCGACGCGGGACTCGAACTCATGGACCGCGAGATCGTGACCTGGCTGAAGTCGGACGCTTAACCGACTGCGCCACCCAGGCGCCCCTTATTTTATTTCATTTTATGGGGAGCCTGGGTGGCTCAGTCGGTGAAGCGTCTGACTTTGGCTCAGGGCGTGATCTCACGGTTCGTGAGTTCGAGCCCCGCGTCAGGCTCTGGGCTGACAGCTCGGAGCCTGGAGCCTGCTTCAGATTCTGTGTTTCCGTCTCTCTCTCTCTCTCTGACCCTCTCCTGCTCACACTCTGTCTCTCTCTCTCTCTCAAAAATAAACATTAAAAAATTTATTTTATTTTATTTTAAATATTGTTATTTTTTTATTTTTCTTTAACATTTATTCATTTTTGAGAGACAGAGACAGAGCATGAGTGGGGGAAGGGCGGAGAGAGAGAGGGAGACGCGGAATCCGAAGCAGGCTCCAGGCTCTGAGCTGTCAGCCCAGATCCCGATGCAGGGCTCGAACCCATAAACTGTGAGATCGTGACTGGAGCCAAAGTCGGGCGCTTCACCAGCTGAGCCACCCAGGCGCCCCTAAAATATTATTTAAAAATACCTTTGCAAATATTCCATGAGTATAATTTCATTAAAAAAAGAAGAAGAAAGGAAAGGATTTCACTCCATCCCAGTGTCCTCTTCAGAGACGGCACCTGGGACTTTCGGGTGACAGCAAACCCACACAGACAGACAGGGTTGTGGCTTTGTGTTTTCAGCATTAATGATGTGATGCTACACGTGTTGTCTCAGAGATGCTTTTGAGTCCTTTCATGCTTATCTGCCACAAGGTTTCTGGCCTCAGTATTAGTGAAAGTTGGGGACGGATCTTTCCTTGTGAGGTACCTGTCCTCTGTGGCCTCAACCCACTAGATGCCCGTAGCCCTTCCCGGTCGTGATGATCAAAAATGTGTCTCCGGACATGCCAACATCCCTTGGGAGGCAGAGTCAACCCTGGTTGAGAACCACTGGCCCACCCAGTCCTTTCTTTCTACTGGCTCTAGAATATTTTTATTTAACCAGATGGCCATTCAGATCACTTTCAGCTAACTTGACATAGTAAGCCTCAGTCTCCTCATCTGTGAAATGGGTATGGCAACAATGCCTTTCTTACAGGGCTGCCGGGAAGAGTCAGTGAGCTAATGTTCCTGACATGCTCAGCGGAGGACTGGGTTTATGGAAAGAGTCCACAGAAATCTAAGCGCTTTTGATTAATCATACCTTTAGAAATGATCATAACTCTGTGACCAGGGCAGGCCTTGTAGCCTCCCTGACCCTCTGTCTCTTCATCTGTACAAAAGGAAATAACTCCCACTTGACCTCACAGAGTTGTCATGAGGATCGAATGAGGTAATAGCCGTGGAGGCACAGAGCCCACACCTCACGCCCACTCTGGGCACTTAAATCCTTTCCACTCCTTTTTTCCTTGACTCGTTCCCGAGAAAGAGGGGCCTGGCACGATTGAAGAGCTTCAGCCTTGCCTGTGGTACCTCCTCCCGGAGCCGGTCCAAGAGCAGGGTGTGGGGAGCAGGGGCATCCGGGGGGCATGGGGGCAGGCACAGGAGAGCCCCCACATAGCAGGCTGAGCACTGAACTTCTGGAAATGAGAGCAGAGCCAGAACCGTGGGCTGAGATCACGCTGGTGGTTTCGTTGTCTTTCGCTGCCCCGTTTCTCCTTCAGTGTGATTCCTGTCACCAGACAGGGCTGTTTATTTCCCGGTCGTGTGGAGGGCCGGGACTGAGAAGTCGCGTGGTGAATAGCTTAGCCTCCTGAGTCACCAACATGGGTTCACACTCTGGCTCCCCCGTGTTCTGACTGTGCCACCTCGGGCAGCAGACTCAATCTCTGGGAAAAAAGGCAAGACCTACACCCACCTCCCAGGACACGGTGAAGATCGCCATGGGCACGGTCAGCACAGAGCCCAGCACGGGGGGTACCCAGAACGGCACCTGCTGCTGTGGGTATTACTGTTGGTCTGTGACCGTTGTCGGTCGGCGGTTTGTGGTCCGTGTGGCTGGGGTGGGGGAGACCGTGACAAGATGACGGGCTCAGCCTCGCGGTCAGTGAGGTGCCCACCTACCCTGCCCCACACTGCCTGGGAGAACTTTCTGCCCTGGTGGAGGTATTCACTGGCTTCGTGTGACTACTGAGCCCTTGAAACATGGTTCACGCAACTGGGGAACTGCATTTTTTATTTTATTTCACTTAAAATCATTAATTTTATGTCAGTTAAAGTCTGAGTGGTCACATGTGGCTAGTGGCTACTGTTAGACCATGCGGCCCTAGGCAGGTAAGACCCGGGGCCTAATCACCAGCCGTTTGCCAACCTGGCTCGTGGTGCCACCAAGGAGAACCTCAGTGTCCGTGACTTACTTGTTCACAGAGGTGCGTTCACGTAGCTGGCCGAGTAACTGCCATCTTTTATTGGTCTCCAGTTACACTGCCTCTCCCTGATGGTCCCAGGCCAAGCGGAAGACCTTGCTGAGAGGTCCCTCCGCATGTCCAGAGGCGCTGCTGCAGGGAACAGATCAAGGAGACCCTGTGAACCCAAGCAGGCGGGGTCGGAGCTGTGGGAGTCGGTGACGGGGAGAGCGTGTCCTCACAGAGCCCTCCTGGGAGTCGGGCCGGATCGCTCCGCCCCCCCTTGCCACTGTGTCCAGTGCAGCCCAAGACAGCCCCCCAGTGATGGTGGCCATGGCCTGCTGTGTTCCAGGCCATTGGGTTTATCCTGAGGCCGAGACTCCAAAGCTTCTAGAGTTTTCTCTCATCAGATCCGCCCAACAACCCAGTGAATAGGTAACTCTAGTTCTCCCCATTTACAGGCCCGAAGAGGTCGAGTTGCCCACTCAGGGTCACACGGCCTCGCAGTCTTGGTGCTGGGTCCTGGGTCTCCTGTTTCCTAATCTTGTGCCCAGTGTGGCAAATAAGAAAATGAGTGGACCTCACATAGACGTTAACCTTCCAGTAACTAACATTTATGGAGACCTGGCCTTATTTCAGACTCCGTGAGAGGTATTATAACAGGGGCTCCTTAACTGGGGACTCTTTTGTCTCCTGTGGGGCATTTGGCAGTGTCTGGACACATTTTCTCCCGTGGTTCCAATATCTTATTTGAGGTTTAGCAAAATCATTAAAACAGAAATTATGAAAAAAATAAAAATAAAGAATAAAAATTAAAAAACAAATTATGAAAGGGGAAGAAAAATCACGAATCACACACCATTCAGGCCATGGGAACCTTGTCCAGGAATGGCGGTGGGAACCGGTAAGAATTGGACAGCTCGCCTAAGAAGGCCTGGGGGAGGGGTGCGCCTGGGTGGGTCAGTCGGTTAAGTGTCCGAGTTCAGTTCGGCTCCAGTCATGATCTCAAGGTTCATGGGTTAGAGCCCCGCATCGGGCTCTGTGCTGATGGCTCAGAGCCTGGAACCTGCTTCAGATTCAGCGTCTCCCTCGCTCTCTGCCCCTCCCCTTCTCGTGCTCTGTCTCTCTCTCTCTCAAAAATGAATAAATGTTAAAAAAAAATAAATTTTTTTAAGACTTGGTGGGAAATGAACTCAAGGGGCATGAGATATTCAAACTCCCTTAATATAAAACCAAAGTGTGCCCGGAGACTTTCACCGTCACAGCTGGCTGAGGGTTGCTCCTGGCATCTAGCGGGTTGAGCACAAGGATGCTGCAGAATGTCCTGCAAAGGGCGGGGACGACCAGCCCCAGATGACAGTTATCAGCACCTCCCGCCCGCTTTTCCACTGACTCTGTCTGCTCCGCTTTCCAGGCGGGAACTCGGGCGTTAAAAGAGACAAAGTAGCTTGTTCGAACAGTTATAGAGCCACAAGTGCCACAACTAGAACTGCACCCAGGACTCTGCCCCCAGTGCCTGGGCTCATAACCGCTCAACTGTCCTGCCCCGTAGGCGGGGACTGTTGATCTGAGGGGGACGTGCATGGACGTCAGCAGGTCACCAAACCCCTAAAGCTACCTGCGTCGTCGTAGGTGTGTATTTTTCCGAGGCGGGGGATCAGCCCAGACTTTTTATCAGTTTCTCAGTGGGTGCCGTGAGCCCCCCCGCCCCCCCCCCCCCCCCCGCCAGGTAGGAGTTCCTCCTAGAGATTCCAACTGACATTTGTTCGTTGTCTTCTAGGCGATTGCTCCTTTGCTGGAAAACAACCATCCACCGCCAGATCTCTGTGAATTCTTTTGCAAGGTATGGCGTCCCTGAAGGAGGGCTGCGTTTGCAGGAGGCAGCCTGCCTCCGAGTGCGTGCTGGGGTCGGCTTGGTGCAATTTGCTGAAAACCCAGGCTTCCCCGACCTGGGTCAGGGCCCCACATGGACCCAGAAGGCAAGCCAGGCAACCTTCTCTTAGGGTTACAGCTCTCTCTCTCCGCCACACAGGTGATCAGGAAGGCCCAGAGTCCAAACCGGTGGGTCGGGGAGGAGCGTCCGGCTTTTCTCTGGACTGTCTTTGTAGCTGTCTTGGGAGAAATGTGTAGCAGGTTTTCTGGGTTCCTGACGTCAGAGCTGGTTTATTATTAGCCCCGGCTCCTCTGCGCACCGGCTGGCCCACAGTGGGGCACGGCCATGGGGCTTTTCCTGAACAGGGAAAGCAGGCAGGGGAACGCCAGGTTAGCTGGGGGGAGCCACAGAGCGGGACATCCACTGCCGCGGACCCAGTGCCAGGCTCGCAGTGGGATTTACACGGAACACGCCCAGGGCGTGTCGGGGACCAATCATCCGTCACTCTGAAAGCACACTTCAGTAGTCCGGGGACTGAACCAGCATGCAATCCTGGTTTGTTCTTTGCTGTATGATTTTTTTTTTTTTTTTTTATGTAACGAGTTGATGTCTTTGGAGAGACGCAGGGCCTAGGTTTGCTGCTTCCCCGGCGCTCCCCCGTCTTGCACCTGCTGACTCACCCTCCTCGTGCTCCCTCCCTCCCTTGCTTCTTCCACAGCCCCATGGTGTCCTCAGGGGGCGTGGACTGTGTCCACCAGTGAGCCGAGCACGCGGCATGGCCAAGCGGGCACCTGGGAGGCTCAGTGGTTTCTGGAGGGAAGGGGATGGAAAACACACTCTCTCTGTGTGCTTGAGAGACACAGGATTGCCTTATCCTCTCTGGCCTCATCTCTCCGTCAGGAGACCTTTTCCAGCAACCCACAGAGCAGAGGGTGGACCCAGCCTGCTGGTCCGCAGTGCCCGGGACGCGTTCTCAATGCGCGTGTGTGGCATGGGGCAGGGTGTGCCCTCCGGGCCCAGCGGGTGAGCACCTGTGCGTGTGTGCACACAAGCATGTGCTGCACGGGCATCGGGCTCCTGTGCAAAATGGAGGCCCCCTCCTCCCCGGGGGCCATGGTGAGGCTGGAGACAACTATCAGGCCTTCTCTGCCCCCCAGTGCTTGAGGGCGACGCGCCCCAAGCAGGGTGGGGTCAGATGACCCAGTGTGTGGGCCCCCGAGAGGGTGGTCAGCTGCTCCCTTACCTGTCTCAGCCGATCATCTGTCTCAGTAGTTTGTCCAATTTAATCCAAATCTCTTTATTCTGCTCTCAGGCTGTACAGCTTCTCCCAGAGTTCGTGGTTTTCAAACCACGGTGGTTCTAGAACACTGGACCTCTGTTCAAAGCACATCATACCTGAGGGTTCCCAGGTAGCACAGTTTGAAAAATAGTGAGGTGGAAAAAACCATTCTTTCTGGCATTTTCTGATAGAACTCCTACTGGTCCTATACAGAAGGCAGCCCGCCCTTTGGAGCGAGGGCTCCCAGCCCCTGGGGCCTGTCAGCCTTCAGGCTATTTTCCCTCCGGGGGGGGGGGGGGGGGGGGGGGGGCGGTCCAGCCTCTGTGCCTCACCCACCAGGAAGCCTTGCCAGAAGGGGGAACCTGAGGGGAACAAAGCCACCCCCACTGGGTCCACTCTGGGCCAGCTCACTGGACTTGCGCGGGCAGCCTCACCTACCAGACTTTGAAGCCAGGACCCCACGATCTGAAGAAAGTTTATTTATCTTCGGTTTCCCAGGAAAGCCCTGATTTCTCATATCCCAAACTCAGCACCTACAGGCCTGGGCAGGTTATAAATGTGTCGGGAGGGATGGGGCCTGGTTTGTTCCACCTGAAGGTCTTCAGTTTTCATTTGAAACACAAAACACCACCGTGACGAAATTAAAACACATCTGAGAGGTGCATTTGGCCTCACACTGCTGCCAGCTTATTAAAACCAACAACCGAAAAGCCACAGAGCTTTCAAGATTCTGGTGTCCAAACACTGAGACCCCTGGTGTTCTTGCCCCCGGGTTTCAAGACACTCCTCTGTCACACCATGTCACATTGTGTCCAGAGCTGACGCCTGTCTATACTATCTAAAACAGCCTCGGATTTTAAGATCAAAACAAAAAGCAAACAAAAGATCCCTTCCTCACTTACTGCAAAAAGAAAAAAAAAAAGAGCAAAAGCCGTGCACCAGTATTGATCAAGGGAATACAGGCATCAGTGCTGGGCTCCCTGCCCCTGAGCCCTGCTAGGAGCCACAGACCAGGCCCGATCAGCCCTGGCTGGGCCCTGCCAGCTCGGCACTGACCGTGTCCTTCTGTCTCCCCAGCACTGCAGAGAGCGGCCCCGGTCCATGGTGGTCATCGAAGTGTTCACGCCCGTGGTCCAGAGAATCCTCAAGCATAACATGGTGAGTTCCCCTGACCACCCCCCGCCGGCCCCAGACTGCAAAGCCAGTCTTTTCTTTCCCTTTTCCCCAAAGATTTGGGGAACGGGGTTGGCTGTCCTGGCCTGACCACCAGGGACTGGGGTTGGGATTCTGTCTAAGTTGGGGTGTTAACATAGCCTGTCCTCCTCGGCCATGTTTTTTTTTTTCTCTTAAGGCAACAAGAAGGATCTTTTCACAGTAAAAATAACAAAAATAGTGTGTCTGGGGGAGAAGAGAGAAGTTTCCGTGTGTAGAATCAGAAATAAGGTCTAGAGATGCTCGGCCCTCAAGAAGGGGGAGTGGAACCCCTCACTTCCTCAGTGGGGGCTGGGCTGTCCATAATGGTGTCCTTCCTGATGCACCGTGTGGAAGGGGGAGAAGGAGTGACTTTGTGATGGAGAAAGCGGACAGTCACGGCCATGGCCAGGCAGTCAGGGTCATCAGCCGCAGTGACAAGTCATGTGAGGGCGTGCACCCTGGCTGTGATGTGAGGGGAGGGGCACCGTGCTGCTGAAGAGAAGCAGCGAAAAACGAGGGCCAGTGTCCAATGTGCCTTACCGAGCCAGCCCCCAGCCTGGACTCAGGTCCCCTGGGTGATGTGGAGGCATCTGTGTGCTGTGGCACTAAATCATTTACAGCGTACCCATGACTCCTGCCCCCCCGCCTGTCAAGACTTAGCATGCGAAAACAACTGTGGAAAGGGGCAACCTACAGTTCACAAGTAGCCTTCCTGTCTCCACACCGTGTCCCTAACCCCAGTCCGGATGGCAGCGTAGGGCACAGGTGCGGTTCCTCATCCCGCACCCGCGGCAGACATCATTAATCGATTACAGCACTCTTCGCGCAGAGCCCAGAGGTAGCTTCAGAATCTATCCCAACACAACATTCCCGGCAGACACTGGCAACTGAACTGTGTTGGCACGGTGTGAATCGTGTTCACCATTTTCTGCCCTGAGCAATCACATACCATAATTGAATTGTTGCTTATTTCTGAGATCCTCCTTGATTTGAGATAAATGCACTTCTAGTTTTCTGAACCCAGGGGAGAGAGATACTCCGTCCGGTTCTTTCTCCAGGACCAACAGAGAAATCTCCATGGTGGTGGGGGGCCGGGGGGAGGGAGCATGGGTTTCTGCCCTGATTGGAGCTTTTATGGTTTCAAGGGCACTCTCTAACTTCAAGCTTCTGAGAGGAAAGGATTTCTGATTGTTAACTTTAAAATCACCGTGCATGTGGCGTGAGGTGAGGGTTGCACCCCTTCAGAATCCAGAGCAGAGGTTCTGGGGTTTCCTTTGCGAAGGACTTCTCTTTCACAACTTGTCAGTGACAGCCAAACCCCCAGGGCATACTTGTCTGGGCCCATGCCTTCTCGGGACGTAAACATTTCTGCGTGTTCCATGGTAGTCAGTAGTCTGTTTAATAAGAGTTCTTATGGGACATCCGACTTCCAAGGGGAAAAAGTCAAAATTCAGGCAGCCTCCCACAGCTTAACCATACAACGTCTCCCTTATGTTTGGTTAGTTATGGGCTTAGAGTGTTGACCATGTAATAATTTTCTGGATAAGATTCAGAATAGCTCCAGGGCAAATCCAGAATTTATAGCATCTGTTGTGGCCTGGCAGAGATCAGGGACCTTCGGGCATGAATCCTCACTTCAGTTTTACAAACTCCCCAAGGGATCCTCGCGTCTGGGGATGCCATAAAGCTTTGCAGGCCCGCTCTGCTCTTGGTATCTACTAATTACACGCTCTGAACTCTGTCAGAAGAGAACTATAGACAGGACAGAGGAGGGTTCTCTTTCTGCAGAAGAACAGATGTGTGGTGAACAGTGATTGTGGCTAATGCTAGGCTTGGGAAGTATGGTGGGCCTTTCAGGCCCCTTTAATGCTCCCTGAAGCTGATTTACTAGCCATGGGCCAGATGCTCGGCTGGAGCTGGGGCTCTCGGCTGGTGTGGGGCGTCTCGTCACTGGCCTGCCACCAGCCACGTGTCTGTCAGCATAGCATGAGCAGTGACTTCTCTTCACCCCATCAAGGAGGCATTTGAACACTGGGGAAATGGAGAAAACCATACACCACAGAGGTGTTCTGGGATCTCGGGGCTTCCCTTATCCTCAGAGCGCGTCTTCCGCAAATATATCACATGCCCCGTTTCATGGATGCATAAATTGAACCTTAGAGAAGAGTCTTAGAGTGTTACTCACTGGACTGAGATAAAAATTAGATACAAATGGAAGCAGTCCTCTAGAATGTTCTCCTAGAGATTCTAAACCTGTTAAACTGTATCCTCAAGAATGAATGTGGTCCCTGTGCCCACATGCCATTCATTGGGGTGTTCTTGTGGCAAAGGAAGCAAGATGTGGCTGTGGTCCCTAGTGGACCACTGAGTGCCCAGACCAGATTCCAAGAGGAACATTTTTGGCTTTTCCGTAGAGGTAAAATGTCGCTCACCCATATGTCAAAAGGCCATCAGACCCTTCTGTAAGGTTTATTTCCAAGAAAATGACCTTGACTGTCCAGACATCTACTCTCGAAGATAAGGACAGTTACCTTTAGTAGGGTTGGGTTGAAGCAGTGTTCCTAGACTCATAAGCCCTCAGAAGTGGAAGCGGGCATAGAGATGGGTTATTACAACCCTCAGAGACGATCACGTCCTGAGAGGGGTGGGTCAGCCCAAGGCCACACAGCTTTCCTGTCACCCTTTTCCAGGGCGTCAGGGGACTTTAGACGTCGTCCTCAATTTGGAAGCACCGTCAAGCTCCAGGCTTCTCTTCACTCAGGGGCCTCATCTAGCCCGATGTCCTGTGTGTGTGCCTGGGACTGTGTGTGTGTGTGTGTGTGCCTGTGTGTGTATGTGTTTGCACACGAGTATGTATGTTCCTTCGGACCTTTCCCCGTGGTTCCTTCTGCCCTCCTTGTGTAAGGGCACAATCGTGGTAGGAGAATGGCAGAAGACGAACCCCCTCATTGTCCTGAGGACCCTAATTCAGCCTCTTTACTCCAGGTGAAGACGCAGCTCTAGAAGCTTCCTCGTGTGGGCTGGCGGGGAGGACGTGGGAGGGACGTGTTCTACTCGGAGCTTTCAGGAGGGCCGGCGGGATCAGTTGGATCTGTGAAGACAGTCTCGCTGTTTTACCTGAAATTAGATGCTGATCCAGTGACGTCTTATTGAACGGGTTCCACCGAGCGGGGGCAGGAGGAGGGCGGAGGAGTTTGGAGATGTGACTCTTCCCTCGGATGTCTTCCCGGTCACCCTCGTCACCACATCGACTTGCCCCCCCCCCCCCACGACTGTTCAAACCCAGCCCATGGGTTTAGAAGCCCACGAACAAAGCTGCGGGCGGGAGCACCGCCCCCCTCCCCCCCCATTCCACCACCACCCAGACCCCTGCCCGTGACCCTGGGAGTGGAGGCAGCGCCCTCTCCCGGCGGACGTTTCTCCTCTCCGACAAGTCCCTGAGCCAGGGGCCACCGAGGAGATGACCCCGACCCCCCCCCCCCCAGCTGCACTGGGTCACCCGCCCCGTGGGGGTGCCGTGTCGGGGAAGCCTAGCGGGCCCAGGCGTCCCCTGGAGTCACGCTCTGAAGCAGGCGGGAGCCCTCGGCCTCGCTCCGCGCCCCGCAATTAGGCGACCGCTGAGCGGAGATGCCGGGGCTCAGGCCGGGCCGCGGACGGAGATGTCACCCCCGGGGCCTCGTCCTGACGTCAAGCGGATTTACCTCCCCTCCCCCTCCCCCCACCCGCACCCCTTTCGCACGGACCCCCCCCCCCCCACCCCCCCCCACCACACGCCAGCCCCCTGTCTCCCCACCCGCTCGCCCTCCAGGGCGCACACCTCCCGTCCCGGGCCACGGCCCTGACACACGTACACCGCACGTCTCCCTCACACGCCCCACGTCTCATGCCATGCGCGCTCGCGCGCACACACACACACACACACACACACCTCTTCCCACACCCCACGTCTCACTTACACCCACCCCCACACCCCACGTCTCTCTCACACACACACCCCTCCTCCCACACCTCCAATCACACACACCCCTCCTCCCATATCCCACATTTCACACACACAAACACACCTCCTCCTACACCCCGCGTGTCTCTCACACAGACACGCCATTACCTGTCCAGCCAGCCTTTCTCCGAGCTTGTCCGTCTACTTTCATCGGCCTTTGTGATTCCGTGTGCCATTTGTACAGCCAAATGACAAGATCATCTAATGCTCCTTAAGTATTTCCTGGAGCCCAGTGGGCAGCTGGGGTCAGCCTAGAGCAGCCCGGGACTGGGGACCCTCTTCACCCCGGGGCCACGTCTGGTTCTTGGACCTCCCTCCTACCCTCTTGCTCAGGAGAAGGAACAGGTGTCTTTTCGTTGCTGATGTCTGGGGACACGCGGAGTTGCATCTGTCCAGTGCTTCCTTTACGTCCTGCGTGCCCCGGGAAGTCCCAAAGCCCTCCCCCGAAACCGATGGCCCTAGATTGCGTATCCCCTGACTTTGCTGTGTTGAGTGAGCTGAGATAACAGCTCACAGAAAGCAGGGGTCCCAGAAACAACGAGAGGGGACTCCTGGGGACGAGTCTCTGGCTCCCCCAAGGGTTGCGGGGGGCCCAGCCCAACACCCGCAGGCCCCTTCCCAGGGTTGCAGAAGGGAAGCCCCGGCTGGACTGTCTTTTGAGCACATCTGTGCGGCATGCCGACCCCTGTCCTAGCACGGGCCGGGCCGGTGCCGTGCCCATGAGTTCGCCACAAGTCCCAGAAGAGCCTTCAGTGTCAGGACATTTGCTCACCTCCACGGGCGGCCATCAAAGGGGGTGCACGAGAGGGTGACGTGGCCAGCCTCCTGAAGTGAAAAACGTGTGCTGGGAAGAGGAGTTGGCTGGTGTCTCGCCATTGCCTTCGACACCGGCGGTGGTGGGCCGAGCAGGGTCCCCCTGCCCCTTCCGGGCCCCCGGCCCCCTCCGCAGCATGCCCAGCTTCTCCTTCCGCTCTCTCCGCAGGACTTCGGGAAGTGCCCACGACTGAGGCTGTTTACTCAGGAGTACATCCTTGCCTTGAACGAGCTCAACGCGGGGATGGAGGTGGTGAAGAAGTTCATCCAGAGGTGGGTCTCCCAGCGGGACCCCCGCCCTGCCGTGCCTGCCAGCCGGCCTTCCTCTCCACCCCAGAGCTGCGCGTCCGCTGACGCCCCCAGGGAAGCCGGGGGTGTATCTGGGCCCTGAGCATCCGTGTTCTCTGGCAGTCTCCGGCACTTACTAGCTCCGTGACATTGAGCCAGTTACCGTACCGCTCTGGTCCCGTTAACGCCGCGACCCATAGGAGTTGTTGCGTAATTAAAGATGATGTAATATGTGAGGAAGCCCCTAGCGCAGTACCTGGCGCTGGGTAGGAAGTCAGGAAATGGCAATGGTTCTAAATAATAGGATTATTTCCGTGGGCCCACCTTGGGTCTAGAAGTACTGAGTGTGTAAGGAGACAATACCCCTGAGGCCCTGCAGAGCCATCACTGGGGACTTGCACAGCCACCTCCCCAACTTGGGCAAGAGGAAGCCGGAGATGCTGGTTCTTACTCCCTTCCAGTGTTTCAGAGGAGTGGGGTTGCTTTTTCTTTGACTTTTAAATTTTCTCTCTGTGCCTTGGTTTCCTCCTCTGTAAACTGAGAACCAGAGTGGGCGCTTCGCCCAGTTCATGTGCAGACCCCGTGAGCTAATCCACGTAAACGCCAAGAACTGTGCGGATGTGACGAAAATGTTCGCGATAGTTGTCCTCACTCCTCTCATCATTTAAGAAAATCAAAGCAGCCTGTTTAAGCCGGTTTCGAAACTATGCATTCCCTAAATAGACTCACCTAGAATTCACAAAGAATTTCTAAACCCAAATGAAGTGTCCTTCTGGAGGAACCCTGGTGGCTTCAGGGTCCCTTTATCAGGACCCAGTTATGGTTTGTGAAATTTTTTCAGGTTAGGCCTCTCTTACCTCCGGGGGCCACAGTGATTTTCCAGGAATGTTAAGGGTGTTATTCCCAGACACCGAACAGCCCTGGGAGAGGGGTATTAGCCTCATTTTACAGATAAGAAAACTGAGGCACAGAGATAACCATGATAAATAACTATAGCTAGCATCCAGGGAGGACTTAGCAAATGTGTCCCAGACGCCGTGCTGGGCCAGGGTGACTGTAATAATTTTTCTTTCAAAGCAGGCCACTTTTGGGAGTGATATGCAGTATCACAAATGATTATTCCAGAACCCCCAGGCACAGACATGACTGTCTCGGGACGTAGGACTGCCATATGCTGAGTCTTCCCGTGGGTTAGAAAAACTGGGTCCTTGTAACCCACTGAAGAGGAGGCCACGTCCCCGTTTTATAGCTAAGCACATGGAGAGTGGAAAGCACGAGTGATTTGCCAAGGCTGCTTAGTTGGACTTGAACCCAGGCACCCTGGGTCTTGAGCCCGTGGCCTGGAGCTTGGCCCTCTGCTGCCTGCGCCTGGCAGAGCCAGGACCCGGCACAGGGCTTGGGCCACCCCCTCCCCCTCCCCCTCCCCCGCCTCCCTGCGTGGGCATCCCCGCTGCAGCCACCAGCTCACCCTGCCCTCTGCTCTCTTCCAGCATGCACGGCCCCACGGGGCACTGCCCCCACCCCCGGGTCCTGCCCAACCTGGTGGCCGTGTGCCTGGCTGCCATCTACTCCTGCTACGAAGAGTTCATCAACAGGTCAGTCGCCACCACCAGGAGAGCCTGCAGGGCTGGGGGGGCACGCTGCCACCCGCGGATGGGGACACTGAAGGGCCGGGTCGCCAGGGAGGGCGGCCTGTACCTGACCCGGCCGGGGACGTGGGGTGGCGTTCGCCGGGACTGCCTCCCGTTGTTTGCCAGGCCCAGAACCCACCAGGACCTGGGGACGTTACCGGAAAAGCAAACACTGTGAATCAACATTGGCAACTGCAAGGCTGTTGTGTTGACTTGGCCTCAGGAACAAGTGTTTTATTCTGAAGGTTTCTCACCGCCTGGCACATCTGGCACGCTGAGGCTCGTGTGTGTGAGAGAGAGAGTGTGCACACAGGTGCGGCGTGCGTGAGGGGTCGTGTCGGGGGTGTGCGCACGTGCACGTGAGTGTGTGCATGTGTGTGCCCAAGGGCTGGCAGTAGTTTTCTCCCTTTGCCTTCGTAAACACGGGATTTCATTTTGCCCAGGGTCTGCGTGTGTTTCCCGAGCATCTGTGTGTGTGAGACAGTGTCAGATGCTGCTGGGGGGATAACGTGCAGTGGTCAGGATCGAGCCGGATGGAGGCAGGCTGTGAGAACACGAAAACAGAGCCCATGTGGTAGAGAAGGACTGGAAAAAGGCACGATAGGGCACTGCCTTGGGTCCTCCGGGGTGTGGGTGGAGCAGCTTATGAGGGAGGCAGCCCTAGGAGCTCAGGGAGGGGACCCGAGGACAGCGGTGGAGTCTGATGACCATTGCGGACACCCGTGCGTTCCCCACTGGGACTTCCCGGGAGACTGCGTGGAACACGGCTCACGGTCATTCCCCTGAGAGATGATGGTGCTGTGGTGGTTACTTACCGCTTCCATTCTTCCCTGGTTGAGGCTCGCTCTTGGGATGCACAGTGACGCAGATGCCATGAGTTTGTATAGAGCTTTATACAGTGACCTCTCGGGTCGTTGGAGAGAATATGATGTGAAGGACCAGGTGGCATCTGTTGTAGCTCCCCTGTCCAGTTGTTCAGGTGGTACACTGCACGATTCCAAGGACACCAAACTAGGCCTAGCTAGAGCTGGGGACATAGCAGGAATATATTTCAGCCCCTAAAGAGAAGACAGTGGAGGGACACCTGGGTGGCTCAGTCAGTTAAGTGTCTGACTCGAGTGCAGCTCAGGTCATGACCTCGCAGTCGTGGAATCGAGCCCTGCATCGGCTCCACAGTGAGCGTGGAGCCTGCTTTGGATCTCCTCTCTCTCTCTCTCTCTCTCTCTCTCTCTCTCTCTCTCTCTCCCCCCCCCCTCTCTCTTTCAAAATATACAAATAAACATTTTGAAAAGTTTAAAGAGAAGAAGGTGGAGCATTCTGAGACACTGAAAATCTGGACAAGTGAGGCTTGTAAAACAACCAGTGTACTTTGAGCTCCTGGGGAAGGGGCCACAAACACTTAATAAGGGAATATTTTCTTATGACAGGGCCTGAGAAGGGAGGATTTCTATTTTTCATGTCCTTAGCCCTAGGTTCTGATATTCAAAGGGGACCTGTCCAATCTTGACTCATTTCCCTGTTCAGAAGGAGGTGATAGTGTCCCTGGGGCCAGAACAGGAAGATGTCATGCCGGTCAGTCCCAAGTGCTTGTTCTGTGCCTACAGCGTGTTATGTTAGAAGCAAAACACACACACACACACACACACACACACACACACACACACACACACACGGGAGATCAAAGGGTAGTGCATGGCTTGGACAGCGGACACCTATCCTAAGCATCCTTGTGCACATGGACGGTCTCCCACCCTTGACCTCCACACTGTAGTTCTGGAGCCGATCTGAGTGCATTGCCAACTCGGGCCACCCTAGGAAGCAGGAAGAGACTACTAGGAGGGTCACACACTCCCAGGCTCCTTTTCCTCCAAAGGCCCGTGACTCATCTCGGCCTCCCTGAGCCCACGCGGCAGATGCCTGGCCTGGAATTGGGAGGAGGCAGGAGCAGGAGCAGGAAACAGCACCTCCCAGAATTTTCCCTCTGTGTCCTCGAAGCTCTGCTCGGGTGCCTCAGCCTTCGTCTCTCTTGTCCACTCAGCCCTCGTTTAGTGACCGCTCATCACGCGCCAGGTGCCACAGGCACCTAGGTGAACCAGCTAGACGGAGCCCTTGCCCTTTCAGAGCAGACAGTGTAGCGGGAGACGGAGGAGGAGGGAGGGAGGGAGGGAGGGAGCGAGCGAGCGAGCGAGCAGTCATGGTACACCTTGGTCAGGGCTGCGATGATGGAAGCCAGAGGCATAATTAACATGGTCTGTGATGGGGAATCTGAACCCTGGCTGCTATCAGTCAGCTGGGGAAGGTTTACACAATCAGAACATAAACGTAGCACGCATATACCCTATAACCCAACTCCGTATAGCTTTTGGCATATCCACCAGAAGACACGTACGAGAATGTTCTGGCGGCATTATTTGTAACTGCTCCTCACTCAGATCTGCCTCACCCTCCTCTCCAGTGTCCTTCAACAGTAGGATGGTTGGACGCTTGGGGTGTGTTCACACAGAGGAACGCTAGAGAGTGGCAAGAATGGATGAACCAGAACAAGCAAACTGTGAATGAATCGCACAAATGCAGAACTGACCAAAAGAGGCCAGATCCGAAAGATACATACGGTGCGATTCTTTTTCCTGGAACTTCAAGAAGAGGCAAAAGGAATCTGTGGTGATAGAGGCCAGGAGAATGGCCACCTTTGGGGTGGGGAGTTAGAGGAAGGGCGTGAGAGAAACCTCTGGGTTCCTGGAAGTGTTTCACATCTTGCTCTAGGTCAGTGGTTTGAGAACCATTTGAGACCAGGAGCCGTCTTGACGCCCCAGGGGTATCTGGCAGTGTCTGGAGACATTGGGGGCTCCCATGACTTGGGCCGGAGTTGGGGTGCTGGGTGTATCCAGCGGGTAGAAGTCAGGAATGCTGCTCAGCATACTCCCACGTGCAGGATGCCCCTCCTCCCCCCGCCCCGGGAAACAATCTGGCCCCGAATGTCAGTGGTACCAAGGGGGAGGAGTCCCGATCTGGTGGCCGGTGGGAACGTGGGGAAGTTCACGAAGCCCTGCACCTGAGGTTTACGTACTTGACCGTACCGTATTTCGGTTACGCCCAGGGTGTGCCGGAGCCCTGCTGTGTTTGGAAGCACATCGCTTCCCATCCCCGTACTCAGTGGTGGCACCTTGGTGGTTTGGAGTTAGGCCTGATGGGAGCATTCACACTGGCAGATGCCACAATCAGGGCTCTCTTTTCCTGGCAAGTTGTTGTTTCACGTTTACAAGCATATGGGTCATAAAAAAGAAAAAAAAAAGGGGGGGGGTGCCTGGGCCCCATCGCTGTAATTTTGATTTAATTGGGATGGCCCTGGCATTGTTTATTTCTTGTTGTTTTTTTAATTTTAAACTTCGCAGACAAGTCGAGTGTGTGGCCAGAGCAGAGAACCCCTGCTCTAGGGGCAGGTGAGGGAGGGATCCCTCGGAGAGGTGATCTTTAAGTTGAGAGCTCCTGGCTGCCAGCAAGGCAGGAGGCAGGACAAGCTGATCCAGGCAGAGAAAACAGCATGTGCAAAGGCCTGGTGGTGCAGATAGGGTTGGCATTAGTCACCTTTTCCATCTGTGGTCCTTAAACACCTGCCTCAGAATCCCCAGGCTGCTTCCTGAAAATGCAGACTCCTGGACACAGCATTTTCAAGTTGGGCCCAGGAATTTGCATTCTTGGCAGAGTCCGTAGGTGATTCGCTCCTTGATGAAGGCCACTGCAGGGGAGGAAGGGAGGGAAACGGTGTGACGAGCAGAGAGGAAAAGAGAAAGGGGAAACTGGAGAGAACGGCCAGGCCAGGCCGAGCTGCTCCTGGGGGTCGTGATAAAATGCAGATTCAGATTCAGCAGGTCCCAGGCGGGGCCTGAGACTGCTTGCCTAACAGCCTCGCAGTAAGGCTGAGGCTGCTACTCGGGGACCACACTTGGAGTGGCAGAGCTGGCCCTCTGTTTGGGTGGGGGAGTGTTCATTCTCAGAGCCCTGGGGTCTCCGATAGGATTTAAGTAGAGAAGGGACTTGACGGGATGTCAGTTTCCCAGGTCCCCCCTGGCTGCTGCACAGAGGATGGACTGGAGGGGGCAAACTTGGCCGTGGGCGGGTCACAACCAGGGGCCCAGGGAGGAGGCCTGGGGAGGGCGAGGTGGGTCCCAGCCCCCAGCTCAAAGCGGCCCAGCCCCCTTGGAGCCTGGAGTAGTTTCCTGTTAGTCCCTCCAGGAAGTCACCACAAGGCCTGCGGTGCTGCGAGGTCTTTCCTGGGCTCAGGTCCATCCCACCCTTGGCGGTCAGTCCCTGGAAGATAAAGCCCTGTGGGTCTGTCCACAGCGCTCTTGGTGGGTACATGATGTACTCACTGAAGAACAGACAACTTGACCCAGGTTAGCATAGCTTGCTGGAAAATCACCCGCTCTGAGCCAAACAGCCTTGAAAATCCACTCCTAAATCCCAGCAAAGGCAAACACAGGGAAATGGAGTGTTGAGTATTTGGGTAGCAAATTAGCTCTGAGCCCATGGAGACAGTTACACTGCCCGCCACCCCCCCCCCCCCACCCCAGACCACACACAATTTTCCATCAACTGTTGAATTCTCGGACTTTAGCTAATGGGTTTTGTTCTTCCCTAGCAAAGTTTAAAGTGTATTTATCAAACATCCTTGGTGGGCTCGGCTCAGGCCTGGTTGTGGCCCATGCTGGGTAAATTTAGGCCCTCCAGGTGCATTGGGCCTGAGATCTATGCTCAGCCCAGGGCTTATGCACAAGGAACGTGTGCTCTCTTTGCAAGCACGGGACACGTGTGTGTGGCACATTTAGGGAGGGCCTGGACGAGCGGCTGTTGGCGATCATGCCATCATTCTCTGAGTGCCTTGGAGCAGTGGACTTAACCTTGACCGCACACACAGGGAACCCAGAAAGTTACTGGTATCTGGACCCCACCCCAGAGGTTCTGATCAAATAGGGCTTCGGGATGTTCAGAAGTGCCCCCAGGGGATATTGTATCCAGCCAGGGGTGGAAAGCTCGGGCTCTGGGGGCAGGAGGGTGAAGATGGCACAGGGGAGAAATCAGGGAAGACTTTTTGGAGGAGGAGGATCTGCACAGGATCACATGGGATCTCAGAAGCCACGTGGTGGTGAGGAACCAGGGGTTTATATAAGTCAGAGACCTGGCTTCAAATTCCAGCCCCCTCCACTTACAAGCCATGGGATCAAGGGTAGATCATTGGACCTCTAGAAGTGTCTTTCGTCACCTGGAACCAGGAGATGGTAATGCCGGCCATTCACACGTATCTGAGAAGGTGGTCTGTGATAGCACTTAGCGCAGTGGCACCGACAAAGGAAGCCCATTGCTGGAATTGCCTTCACTCTAATGAGCCTCCCAGTAATGTTTGGAAGCACCCAGTGTGGAGGTGCTTTAACCAGCCTCAAGGTTCTGACAAGTCCTGCTGCATAGAGGCCTAATTTCATTGTGTTTGGCCCAGCGTTTCCCACACAAATACGACATCAGTGATGCCATCGAGGCCTTTTCTCAGTGAACCCCTGTTAACAAGCATCATCCCTCCAGGCCGGTGGAGATGCTTTAGCTGGGGGTTCAGCCAAGGGCAGGGCTGATGCCGTGGGCTGGAGGCACCCGCAGACTGCAGGCGACTAGAATTCTGGGGTTTGGGATCCACCTGGGAAGTGGGCTCCCAGGGGAGCTGGATGCTGAGCCTCGTCACCTGACCAGGGACGGGCAACAGAAGTGGGGCCTGGGCCTGCCCCCAGGAGAGAGGGGGGCAGCTGGCCCCCAGGATGCAGCTGGAAGCACAGGCACTTAGTGGATCTCACGGGTGGCTAGGGGAGGCCTGCGGTGGAGGTGAACGCCAAGGCCTTGTGGTAGCACGTAGACTCTGGCGTTTACTCATTCACCCATCACGTGTGTGTTGAATGCCCCCCTCGAGCTGGACTGCCGCAGGAGCCTTCGAGACAGACGCTTAAGCGTGGATGCCGTCTCCACCCCTCCCTGCCTTGAGACCTTGAGCAAACCACCGGCGGAGCCTCAGTTTCCTCACTCGCAGGCTGGGATCTGACAGCACTAGCTCACAGCACTGCCCCCGGGGGCTCCTGGGGTGGAGCCCGGGGCTCTCGCGGGGACTGTAGCTCGCTCGGTGGTGCTCACACACCCTCTCCGCCTCTCCCCGCAGCCGTGACAACTCCCCCAGCCTGAAGGAGATCCGGAACGGCTGCCAGCAGCCCTGTGACCGGAAGCCCACCTTACCTCTGCGCCTTCTGCACCCCAGCCCGGACCTGGTGTCTCAGGAAGCCACGCTGTCCGAGGCGCGGCTCAAGTCCGTGGTCGTGGCCTCCAGCGAGATCCACGTGGAGGTGGAACACACCAGCACTGCCAAGCCGGCACTGACGGCCAGCGCGGGCAATGACAGCGAGCCCAACCTCATCGACTGCCTCATGGTCAGCCCTGCCTGCAGCACCATGAGCATCGAACTGGGTCCCCAGGCCGACCGCACGCTCGGCTGCTACGTGGAAATCCTCAAGCTGCTGTGAGTGTCCCCGCCGCGCGCCTGTCACCGCCAGGGTGGGAGAGGGGAACTTGGCTGCGCCGCCGGGTGCAGCCGCGCCTGCTGGTCTGAGGCCTGCAGGGTGAGCATGCTGAGTGTGTGTGTGTGTGCGTGTGTGCGTGTACTGAGGTGTGTGTAAACGTGACTGGGTGCCCCGGGTGCAGATTTTGGGTATGTATGCGTCTTGAACACATGCTCTGTGCGTGAGAGTGTGTGCGTATGCGGGGGGTGTACGTACAGTGTGTGGGCTCGTGTATGCTTGAGTATCTGGGCACGTGTGCAGGCTGTGTGCATGAGCTTGAGAATGTGTGTGTAAGCCTCTGCGTAGAGCTGCCAGGATGTCCACGAGCACATGGGTGCCCAAATGTGTCTATGAGTGTGTGAGTGGGAGGGGGTCGCCTGAGTGTGTGTGTGTGTGTGTGTGTGTGTGTGCGCGTGTGCGTGTGTGTGTGTGTATGCATTTAGAAGTGGATGTGGGATGTACATGGATCATTCTATAGGGGCCTATATATGTGTTGAGCGTGCCTGTGTGTGTAAATGCACAGTGCCTGAGTGCCTGTGTGTAAGTGCACAGGGATGAGGGGATGTGAGTGCATACATGTGGGTGTGACCATTTGTGCACAAAGGCTGGAGTGTGTGTGTGTGTGTGTGTGTGTGCAGACACGCCCGTGAGCTAGCCTGTGACTGTGTTTCTGTATCGAGTGATCTGTGCATGCTCTGTGTGCCTGCGTGTATTTCTCGGCAAGTCCCGGCCCCTCACCCGGCCTGGCCCGGTGGGCGGTGATGGAGGGTGGCCTGCCGATCAGCTCCGTGCAGGCCTGGCTAGTGGGAAGCAGACAGGAGACCCGGTTCTGCTGCGGTTGGTGCTGCTTCTGAGCCGGGTGCTTCGGGCCCAGTCCTCCCGCTCCCTGAGCCTCGGTTGTGCGGCTCTACAGCGAGGGGGTCTTAATATTTGACCCTTGAGGGTCTTTCCAGTTCTGCCACTCACACGTGAACCGCACAGACCCACCTCAGTGGCGTGCACCTGCTTCCTGCATCCGCAGGTGAAGGAAGGGGCCCCCTTGGTCCGGAGACCCCAGCGGATGCCTCCCCGTGTGGCTCCCATAAGGCCTGTTCTTCAGACAGAGCTTGGCCCCGCTCTCAGGACCGGGTCCCAGACCCGGCATTTCCAGGCACAACCACTGGGGGGTGGGAGGCTTTTCAGAGGGATCACGGTATGGGTACAACTGTGTGGTTACCCCTGACCAGTGCGTGGTGCCTGTCTAATGACCGGGCACCGGGGACACCTGGCTCCTGGGCCTGGTCAGTGCTGCCGGGGTTTCACCGCGTCCCTGTGCCTACACGACTCTGCACGGCGTGCTGTGTCTCTCTCACGGACGTATTGCTGCCCTGAGCGCGCTCCTGGGCTGGACAGTGCAGGACAGCCTCTCGGTCGCCTGGAGAGCCGGAGAATTGGACCGGGAGGTGCCTGGGGGTGTCCGCCGTGCTGTACAACCAAGGCCTGTGGTATCTGTGTGCACACATACCTATGCATGCACGTGCACACACACACATACACACGCGTACGTTATGCAGTGGCTTCTTGTGGCTTGAGAGAAGAAGAGAGAATTCGGGTGCGGCAGAGGCCAGCTGAAGGCACTTCCTCTGTCCTTCCTTTGGCCCCTGAGAGGGGAGGGCGAGGCCTCCCCGGGTCCCCAGGGTCAGCGCCAGCCTCAGCTTCTAGCAGCAGAGGCCAGCTGAGGGCACAGCCACTTTTAGCGACCTCCTCACGCTCCCACACCAACCGAAGGAAACTCCAGGTTCTGCTCGGGGGCATTGCTGAGAACACACGTCCGTCTCTCTAAGGCAGGGGCAGTCCCCACTTGCTCCCAAGAGCAGAAGTCAGCCCTCCGGGGGATAGGTCGGCCGTGGCCCACGTCTCCTCCTCGCCCTGGTGGAGGCAGGGTCCCCCGGGCCAGAGACGCCCCGCGCTCTCCTCGGCCCCTTACTTCCTCTGGCTGTTTTCCACAAGCACCTGGAACCCCAGGCCTTCTGGCCCCGTCCCTGACTCCGATTTCTCATTAAGCATCAAGGGTTTGTGTTTCATCATGCAGCTGACACACGGTTTTTTTCCTTCTTCACAAACGTGCTCACGAATGCGGACTCTGTTCTCCCTGGTCTGCTTCTAGGCCTCCTGTCCGCCGGGGTTGTGTAGCCACCAGGGCGTGGGGGGGGGGGGGGGGGGGGGGGGTGTCAGGTGTCGGGTGCTGCCCACCGGGAGGCGGTCCTGACTACTGACCACTGCCCGGAATAGCCCCTCACCCCTGCCTGAGGGTCTCCACGAAGCTGGTTTATGTTTCCAGAAGCCTTTTCACCTTGGGGTGGGACAGCACCTCCGAACACCGTTTGCACCTGCTAAACTCTTCCTGGCCCTTTCCCTTCTCTGACCCTGCTGCCCACCCAGGGCCCTCAGACACGCCGGACCCACAAACCCCTGCAGCTCCACGGGTGAAACGTCGGAAACGACGCAGATTCAGAGCCAGACTGCTGAGTCCAGGGCTGCGGATGCCAGGAGGGCTTGTGGCCTTGGACGAGTTTCGTGTCCTCTCTGAGCTACACCTGCCTCCGGGACGTTCTCTGGGCACCTCACGGGCACAGACGCTAGGCCAGTGGGAGTTACCGCACTTTCTGGGTATAACGGGGCTTCCTCTGTTTTAAGACACCGTTGGGAGCGAGGTGCGTTCCCGATTCTGTAGCGCCTTGAGGGGAAGAGAGCCCCAGTGAGGCATTCAGCACACAGATCGCAAGAAGCATGTGTGGTCTGAGAACTCAGGACCCGTGGCCTTCTGACTTAGCCTGCCGTGCGCTGCAGGCGGCGTTCTTGGCTCCTCTGGGCCTTGGTTTTCTTGTCCGTACGGTGCGTGTCGTGACGTAGGGCCTTTCTGCCGGCCCGGCTCTGGTTCTTGGTGACAGTGCGCTGCTGTTCCCAACTAGCACACTCCTCAGTCAGAGTTACGTGAGGGAGGGGAAGCGTGGACGATCCAATGTGGAGCGGGGCTTCTGAGCAGGGCATTGTCGGGGCCACGGGAGCCGTACTTGGAGCCGGGGCCCGGCCTGGCCCATCCACCGGAGCCGGCACTGCTCTTCCCGGAGCGTGACGGCAGCCCAGCCCAGCCCACAGCCCCGGATTACTGGCTTGTTCCCAGAGGAAGGCGTGTGCATTGTTGGAATCTGACACCTTTGAAAAGTAACATAAACCACGAGAAGTTCCCTGGAGACCCTTAAAAAGGAAAACTATTCCCAGCGCAGGCCAGCCTTACCCTTTTGAGGCCCGGGCCGGGTGGCACGATGGAAAGAATGTGGACTCGGGAGGGAAATCCGAGCAGGTTCGGGTCTACGGTAGTTTGGAGTCCACCTCTTAACCTGCTGGGCAGCTGTGTCCAACTCACGCATCTATTCGGGCATCCCGCTACCGAGTGCCCTCCGCACGCGTCCACCGGGCCAGGCTCTACGCCAAATGCCAGGGCTCCCAACTCCTCTCCTGCCCTCAGTCCCTCTGGATCTGAGTGGCGCCAACTACTGGCAGTGGTGACGTTGCCCGCCTGGGGGGGTGGGGCGTGGAGAACTGCTGCACACGGTGGGGGGCCGCAGGCAAGGGGCCGCTCTTCCTTCCGGGAAGAGAAGAGAGCAGACGTCCTGAGGGAGAGGTGGGCACATCCACCCTCTCTGACCAGCTCGAATCTGGGTGTTTGTTCTTTTGCAAAAACCCGGCGTTTGGAAGAGGCCCTGGTGGGCTGGAGGGAAGCGGAAGATGCCTCATCCTCGGGGGCCTTAAGGGAAAATGCAGACAGACGTGGGGTCGTCCCGATGACTGGGCGGCGTCACTAGAACGTAGAAGGCAGGCGCTGGGGAGGGGACACGGGAACCGTCGGACATCGCCCAGGGTGGCCCTGCCTGGGAAGGAGCTGCCCCAGCCAGAGGCCGCAGCTCCCCTGTGCGCGCCAGGCGCGAGGTGCACGGAGGGGACCGGTCGGGGGCTTGCAAGCCCTGTCACACAAGGAATGGCTGAAATGGCTTCCGACAGGCTGAGGGATGGCAGGGAGGCGGGACGTGACGGTGGGGCCAGGACCGAGTCCGTGAGCGTTGCTGGAGTCTGACACCCCCACCCCGGGGTTGGGGCCCGCGAGAGTCGGGGTTCGCGTTGGGCGCTGTCCGGGCCAGTGTGCCCGGGCCTTGCGGCTTCTCAGGGCTCAGGCTGGCGCGTCAGCTCCTGTTGTGCGGCCGGGGCCGCGATCTCCCCATGCCGCGGACGAGCTCTGTGAATCGGGAGGAAAGGGTGTGCTGGGAGGAAGCGTCTCGTCTGCGGGGCAGCTCAGAGCTCTGCTTCGGGCGGCAGCTGTCAAGTCGGCCTGCGGCTTCGCGGGGCGTAGGTCACGTCTCCGCCAGGCCGAAGCGGCTGCCCCGGGTCCTGGGAACCACCCTGTCCCCGTTTCCTGTGTCCGCCCCTTCACCTGCCCCCCTTGTCCCTGGTGTCGCCCACCCCCAGCACAGCAAGAGAAGGGGACTTCTCAGCCGTCTGGCCTCAGACCATCCGCGTGGCGCGGCGTGAGGCGGGAGACCTGGGCCTCCTGCGCCCCGACTCCAGCTTCTCCCCCTGTGAGCGCCGTGGCCTTCGGCGGCTGTCCGACCTCTTAGGGAGCAAAGAGCCTCTCTAGAGCCAGCCTGGCCCCATTAATGCCAGGACCAAGTGTCTGGGGAGTGACACCTGGGACTCATTGGAGGCCTGCAGGACACTTATGCTACCTCATGTCCCTTTCCTCCCTGAGCACGGGGCAGGCCTGGCTGCCTTCTTGGGGGTGGGCAGTCAGGCCGCTTTGAGCCTGGTCGCTGATCCCCCTTCGATCCTAGGCCGGGCCGGCCCTGCTCTCCGGAAGCCCACGGCAGGTGCTCTGCTGGCCACGGGGGGCCCACAGCCCACCCCCCGGGCCTGGCCAGCTTCTGGGCACCCAGCCTTTGCCCGACACACCTGCCACGTACCCCCAAACTTGTAGACCTGGGCGTTTGGAGCAGACGAAGGCGCCGACCGCAGACTTGCAACTGGCTTGGCCGAGGCGAGGGAGGAAATCTGCCGCCCTCTCCCTCCTCGTGCCCGAGGCCCCCACGCTCAGCCCCGTGTGAGCTGCCACAGTGCAGCCGGCAGGAGGCCGAGCTGTGGGCCTGGGAACACGGGTGACGCACAGTGCCCCACGGAACGGGCCTGTCGATGCCCCCTTCTGTCCAGGAGCGACCCCGGGCCGGGCTGTGTGGCCCTGAAGCCCAGCGTGCGCCTCACGCCCGGTACAGCCCCAGCTCCGTGGCCTCTGACACCCACTAATTATGAGCGGTTTGAAGTCTCCTGGGAGTTTTCTCTGTTTAATGGTATTTCTACGTAGAACATTTTTTTTTTTTTTTTAAGCAAAAGAATAACCAGGAGTGCCTTCCTCCCTAGAGGGAAGTGGCCTTCCTGCAGAGATGTAAGCGGGAGACCGGGTGTCGTGTCGTTCGGTTGATGGAGCACGGATGTGGGAGCCCGGCTCCTGGGTTCAAGTCCCAGCTCCTACCAGCTGTGTGACGGCCGGCGCTGGCCCTCACTGAGCGTTCTCATCTATAGAATGGGGGTGGCGGGTGCATCCAGCTCAGCATATAAACAGACACACGGTGTATCGGGAGAACAATTAGGGACAAATGTCGAGAAAGCTCCTCGGGGTGGTGGGGGGCAGAGGAGCACCGGATGATGATGAGAACTAAATGGAAACGAGGACCACGGTTCCGGTCTGGGTCCTTTCCTCTGCCCGGGCTGGTCTGAGCACCGTCGGCGCCTCCTGGGGGCACCGCCAGGCGTCAGTAGGGGTCCAAACGTAGCGCCCCCTCCTGCCAGGATCCGGGTCAGACTGCACACTCAAGCTTGCAGCTGGGGACACGCACCCCACTTGACAACATTTCCTTCCACCTGGGAGTGAACCCCACACCCTGGCCGCGTCTCTCTCGTGTGTACCGGGGCCGCAGCTCAACAGTCCTCTTCTGGGCACCAGCCGTCCGCCTGGCCTGGTGCCCGGCATGGCAGGTGCAGAGATAAGACGCAGCCCCTCCCAGGGTGCGGGCACCTGGGTGCCCCGACCGTCTGCAGCTCAGGCGGGGCCGCTCCAGTGGCCTCGGTTCTTGTGTGAGGGGTAAAGCACCGGGACTTCGGAGGTGCCCGCCCGGCTTAGCACAGTCGGTGAGAACTGGCTACTCCTGGGTTTGCTTTCTGGCAGAGTCCCCCAAACCAGAGAAGTAGGGGGACCCGGGGCAGGGACAGAGGTCACAACCCCAGAGGCACCTGAGGTCAAACCCAAACCCCCAGTTGGTGACTTGTGCAAATATGAGGCATCTCTGGGCTTTGTTTTCCTCCTGCAATGTGGGTTGTCGTAATTGGGGTCTCGCGGGGCGCCTGTGAGCGTTAACCGGGACCCGTGTGAACGCTCTGGCTCCTGGTAAAGGCCCGTCTGTCCTCTGGCTGAGGCACCGCCGTGTCCCACACGTTCCTTCCCCTGCCCCTGACCCTGCTGGCTCCCGGGGGGCCGGCTGTGCTGGTACCGTGTGTGGGGCACCCCTGCCGACTCCACAGCGGCCTCCAGAAACTCTTGCTTCCTTTCTGGGGACCTCTCTCTGCGGTCACCCTGCCAGCTCCTTAGCCACTCCCTGCCTGTAATACAGATTCGCAGTGGGTGGTGGTCGTGGGGCCATTTCCATGGTCTGAGCAGTGAGTGCTCTCTCAGCACATTGCAGCTGTCATGCTCATTCATGCCAAATGTCCCTGTTCTGGCACAGTCGGCCCCTAGGTGGGGGGGGGGGACCCTCCAGTGCCTGGTCTCACCTGAGGCCTCAGCCAAAGCCTCAGCTGCCGTCTGTCAGAGCTGGCGAGAGCCAGGCCTGGGTCTGATCTCCCATCCACCACAGCTGTGTTAGCGTGCACAGTTAACTTCTCTGAGCCTCAGTTTCCCCATCTGTTGAGTGAGGCTGATCTTCACCGTGAAGAAGAAGCAGGCGAAGTTCTCGGCGTGAAGGAGTATGTGCACAACGTGCCGGCAAGGTCGCAGCTGCTGGTATTTGTTCCATTACCGTCATCATCACCGTCATTGGCAGGGACCTTTTTTTTAGTTTATCTATTTTGAGAGCGAGTGTGTGTGAGCAGGGGAGGGGTAGAGAGAGCAGGAGAGAGAGAATCCCAAGAAGGCTCCGCTCTGTCAACACAGAGCCCGATGTGGGGCTCACGCTCACGCACAGTGAGGTCATGACCCGAGCGGAAGTCAGACGCTCAACCGACGGAGCCACCAGGCGCCCCTAACAGTGACTGTTCAGGAGAAAAAAGCTGTTATCTGGACAGAGGAGTAGAAGTAGCTGATAAGTCAGGAGGGTTGCCCCAAACTGCAAATCAATAGCATACCATTTTTATGTTTTATATGAGTAAGTCTACAAATTTGCCACCGGGTTCTGGACAAAGATGAGAACACCTCTGCGTTCCCCTCATAAGCCCCCCGGGCCAGACCGCTTGGGCGGCCGCAGCAAAATTACACAGACCGGGTGGTTTTGACAACAGAAACCTGTTTTCTCGCAGTTCTGGAGGCCAGAACTCTGAGATGATGGCGTGGGCGGGATGGGTTTCGTCTGGGGCCTCTCTGCTGGGCCTGCAGTCACCTTCCTTCTTCCCGTGTCCTCACACAGTCTTGCCTCTGTGTGCGTGTCTGTCCCGGTCTCTTCTCGTGAGGACGCTGGTCGCGCTGGGTCAGGGCCCACCCTCACTGCCTCGTTGCACCTTCACTGCATCTGTGTTGCCAAACACAGACACGTTCTAAGGTGCCGGGGTTGGGATTTCAACCTGATAACTCAAAAGTCAGAAGGAACAACGATCGGGTAACCTGGGTGCAGAGGTGAGGTGGGATGAGGCCCCAGGGAGCCAGATGGCTGGCCCCTTCGGTTGCCTGAAGGAACTCTCCGGACGGGTTCTGTCTTTCAGGCTGGCAGACACGGGCCGCTCATCTTCCCAGCTCCCTGCAGGCGGGAGGTGGCTGGAGCACGGTTGGCGAGTCCCCGCCAGACCCCCGCCCCGTCCTTGGCCACAGTCCGAACCTGACTTTCCCCCCTTCTCTCTCTAGGTCGGACTACGATGACTGGAGACCGTCTCTGGCCAGCTTGCTTCAACCCATTCCATTCCCCAAAGAGTAAGTCCCACACCGGTCTCTGACCTCAGTGGTCCACCGGTCACCCCGAGAACACCGCGGGCGGTAGTGGGAGATGGAGAGGTTGGTCCTCAGCTGTGAGGCCCCTGGGGAGGCCCCCCACCTCCGGAACACGGGGAGATTACCTCATGGCAGCGACACGAGGATTCGCCGAGCCAAGCAGGCAAACAAAGCCCTCCCCACCGAGCCTCCGTGCAGGGGAGTTAGCAACTTCTGTTCTGCTTCAGGTGGGAATGGGAATACCTGTCTGTGCTCTCTCCGGTGGCCACAGCGAAAAGCGGAAGATAATGCACGTGGAATTGCTCTCTGTGCCATGCCGCCCGCCATATGCTGAAAGCTCTCTTATTGCACCCATTACGATTATTAGCTTGTGTTCCACACTGACTTGGGCCAGAAATGGACCCTCCCGTCTCTCTCTTGCCAGCCCTTGTGCCAATATTGAATTTATCACAGGAAAATAGGGAGAAAACTGTCTAGTGGATAATGGCCTGCGGAGAAGGCTTTGTCGGAATAACCCGGCCCTAAAATGCCTCCAGGTCTCTGTTTTGACAGATGTGGAGAAGCCAGGCCTCAGGAGGCAGCTCAGGGCTCTCTCAGGAGCCGATTAACGAGCCTGTGTTTATGAAATGCGGCTCTCCGAGGGGGACATTATACCTGGTAATTGCCCCATTTGCTGGCCTGGCCCGTCCCTGGGGCCCCCAGGACTCAAGACCGGAGAAATCCGACTCCTGAGAGCCACGGCTGTCTCCAAAGAGCAGTGGCGTCACTGGCTGCGCTCACTGTCCCCATAGCCCCGGGGACACATGTGACGGTGGGCCCATGATGCAATTCGCTTGGAAAACGGTCCCCAGATGCCCCTCTGATGCACGGCGATAATTAGCACAGCCGCACCTTAATGGTGGAACAATTAGTGCACACACCTGGGTCTCCGGTGCCCGCGTGCACGTGCTCACAGACACCTGCTCAGCACCCACAGGTGTGGGACCCGGGCCGTGGGGGGCTCGGTATGCTCCCGTCGCCAGGATCCTGGCCTCGTCCAAGGAGGCCTTCGCTTTGCAGTTTCCAAGAGGGACAGAATGTCCCTGTCTCACTCTCAACCTCCTCCTTCTTCGGATCAGACATAAAGCCGCACCGTCCCCAGGGGAAGATCTTTGGATCACTGAGGGTTTCGAAAGCCCCCCCGCTAACTGCAGTTTCCCTTTGCTTTTGTTACAGAGCCCTCGCACACGAGAAGTTCACCAAGTGAGTATTTGGCCACCTCCCTCATCACCTCCTTCCGGTGCGAATGTCCTCTGCCGCGGCCATGCTCAGCGGCCAGCCCTCCTTCCAGCCCGTTCTCGGTCACGTGCATAGCCAGGCCTGCCCGAGGGGTTTCCTGACCCCGCCAGCTCCCCCGCCCCAGCCCTCCCCTCAGCCCCCATCACCGTCCACACAAGCCAGGACCCTGGCAATGACTCCGCCCCCACCCTGTCTCTTTCAGGGAGCTGAAGTACGTGATTCAGAGGTTTGCCGAAGACCCGCGACAAGAGGTGAGCCCCCCACTCTGCCTCTCGAAGGCACCTTGTCAGGGCTACGGCATGATGCCTGTGGGCCACTCTGAGCCTTCTGTGGCTCTGTCGGGGCCTCTCTGTCTCCCACAGGCACTCAGAACACTGTACAAAGGCTCCTTGACCTGGAGCGTGAACACAACCGCCACTCCCCCCCCAACCCCCCCCCCCCACTGCTGTGATTGGGGGGTGGGGGTGCCTGGCCCATGATGTCAGCCTTTTACTGTAAACTCAGGCTAACCAGAGGTGGTTTGCCACCAGCTGGCGGTTTCTTCTTGGAGCACAGGCCTTGTTAGGGGCGGGCTGGCACAGGGGCTCCCAGCCAGCTCCAGGGTAGTGCTGGTCCCTCTTTAGCCCTGCCGTTCTGACATCCGCAGGTCAGCAAAGACATCTGAGCTGGGAAGACATCTGAGCCGGGGTTCATTTCCTGGGCATGGTGGCTGAGGGCCTCTGAAGGGCCGCTCTGCCCCCCCCCCACCCCCCGTATCTGGGCTTCAGGGAGAGGTCAGCTTTCCCCCTGAGGCTTCGTGAGCAAGGACTCGGGTGGCCTGGGTTCCTCCATCCACTGCATCAGGGACATCAGAGACACCTGGCCTTGGTCAGGTGCTCACCCTGTGTCGGGCACCTGCGTTTTCTCCTGGAGTCCTTGCCACAACCACGAGTGGGGTGTGTCGTCAACCCCATTTAACACCAGAATTACCCTCCTTTTGGAGCTGAGTGACATCTCCTTGGCCACGCAGCTGGTACCTGGCCAAGGCAGGGTTCAAACCCAGGGAGTCTGCCTCCAGAGCCTGTTCGGTAGGTGGGGCCAGGCAGGGCTGCAGACATGAGGGGGACTCCCACTGGCCCTGCCCCGAGGAGCTCACAGCCCCCTTCTCCACCTGCATGGATCCTGGGGTGTGATGAGGGGATCTGGCTTCTGGCTGGGGACAGACCCCCAGCAGAGCGGAGGGTTGAAGATGGGCAGAGGACGAAGGGATTCCTTCTTCTTTTAATTTTTTTTTTTTTCAACGTTTTTTATTTATTTTTGGGACAGAGAGAGACAGAGCATGAACGGGGGAGGGGCAGAGAGAGAGGGAGACACAGAATCGGAAACAGGCTCCAGGCTCCCAGCCATCAGCCCAGAGCCTGACGCGGGGCTCGAACTCACGGACCGCGAGATCGTGACCTGGCTGAAGTCGGACGCTTAACCGACCTCGCCACCCAGGCGCCCCAGGGATTCCTTCTTCTTAACAGAGCCAGAATATATTCTTTTCCGGCCCCACGGTGAAACATAGTTCTAGAACACCTTGATTCTAAGCCCTGATTCCAAAAGTGGTTCCCCGGCTGCAATGGGAAAAGCGGAAATGCTAGCTAGGCAGGTCTGGGCTGCGCTAAGCCATTCTTCGCTGCATGTGAAGACAGATTCCCAGAATTCCCCTGGAAAGTGAGCCTTTATTTCAAACACCAACTTTGAAGTTGAAGAATAAAAGTGGTCCCAGCTGCTTCCCAGAGTGGAGAAGCAGAGCCAAGTGCTGGGAGGAGACTTGCCGAGCCCTGCACCATACGTGAGGCCCGGGGGACTGGTGAGCGAGGGGCCAGGCCGGTCTTGCGGAGGGGTGGGGTGCAGAGGCCCGGCACCGCCCCCCCCCCCCCCCCCCTCCTCGCCAGGCCCTGCTCCGGGCTCCTCTGAACCTCTTCCTTTGATTCTGTTTCTCGTCCCCTCTCTCCCCTCCCACCTTCTGCCTCCTAAAGAAGCCGGACTTCTAAACCGTTTGATACATTTGCCGAATAGAGTTGCATACTCTTGATTCCCTATTTTTTGAAGTAGACAAATTAACATTTGATATTTTTCCGACTCAGAGGGAAAGAAGTCAAAGCCTCCCACCCCCCTGCCTCTGTTTTCTGTTTACTTGTGTGTGGGTTGTGATCAATTGAATATCTGTAAGTAAGTGGCTTTTGGCAGCAAATTGTCCTTCCTTCACTCCTGAAGGAAATGATTGGCCACTTCTATCAGGTTTCTTCTGAGGACAGAGAGGAGGTAAGAAACAAAGGCCTTGGTTTCCCTCCCTCTCCCTCTCTCTCTCTTTCTCTCTCTTTCTGCAGCTATAGTAGGGTGGATGTGGATGGAATTTCTCCCAAACACACATACGTGTTTGCACACGCCCACCCACCCACCCACACGCGGAACTCTGGGAAAGCAGTTGAGACCCAGAGAGAGCGGTGCATGTGCATGAAACCGCCCCACCCTGGACAGAGCGCCTTCCAGGGAGAGGCAAAGACTCAGAAGGTGGCTCAGGGGACACGCAGCGAGGGCAGCAGGCAGACCCCCAGTGGTGGAGGGGGCAGATGTCCTGAGAGAGCAGGACAGAGGAGGGTCAGACAGCTGAGGGCAGAAAGCAGGAGACAGGACTTAGAGGTGCAGAGAGAGAGGAGACGAAAAAGAGCTGCCCCCTGTGCTGTGCCCGGAAAAAGGCGTAGAAAAGGGGACTGAGTTGAAGCAGTAGCTTTGAGCCTGTCTCCCCCTGATCTGTCCACAGACTTGCTTCTATTCAGAGCAGCTAACCAAGCCAGGCCTGGCCCTTCGTCCCGCGGAGCTGATGGGGAATGGCTAGCGTTCCCCAGTTTACAGATGCCACGGTTTTTCCCAACAGGCCTTCTGTGGAATTCAGTAGGAGGTCGGAGTCGCCGGACTAGACGTTAAACAGATTTCTTAAGTGCGGGACTTGTGGGAGCTGGTCTCGTCTGTGTGATGGGGCTGACTGCTGTGCCCCTTCTCTGCTGCAGGTACACTCATGCCTGCTGAGCGTGCGGGCCGGCAAAGACGGCTGGTTTCAGCTGTACAGCCCCGGAGGGGTGGCCTGTGATGATGACGGGGAGCTGTTCGCCAGCATGGTACGTGGGACGGGACCCTCGGTGGGCACTGCGGGCGGGGACCGGGTTTGCCCCGCCTGATGAGCGCCAGCACTGTCCCGGTCCGGCAGTGGCCAGCCTGGGAATTTCCGGATGGCATCGGAGCCAAAGAGGAAGATGGTGATGAAGACGGTGACCAGGACTGTCGCTTTCTGCCTCTCACCCGAGCAGGCACCAAACCGAGGGCGCGAAAGTCCTGTTCTCGCCCCATCTCACTCGGCTCCGTCGGGAGGTGACACGTAGTGTTACCCCGCTTTCCAGGCAGGCAGCAGAAGCCCGCGGCGCTCACTGCCCGAGCTCATGCAGCTCACCGTAGTGGCAACGTTCAGATCGAGCTGCTGAGATCAGGTCGAGCTGCTGAGGGCTCAGAGTGCTCAGAGATTCTAGAAGGCACTGCAGACCCACCAGCTCGCCCAACCTTTGCGATGAGAAGTCAAGGTCAGGATGACCATCTCCTCCGGGAGACGAGAGGTCTGACGTCACCAGACCCACAACTGGGCACCCGCCGTGATTTCCAGTACTTTCTTCGTGCCGGACACTGTGTTGGGCACCTGACGTGCCCTGTTTCTTCTCGGTCTTCAACTTTATCCCATAACCACGCCTGTGCTGAGGCAGCTCCGGACAGGTGCCGTGGCTTACCTGAGGTCACACAGGCTTTCAGCCTCCAGGTCCCTCCCTTGATGGGGCCCACGCTGTCCAGAGCCTGCCCTTCCAGGGGCAGCGTGACCGTCTCCTGAAGCGGGGCACAGACTGTCCTCCAGGTGGCCAGTGACCTCAGCTGTCCCTCCTGCTCGCAACACCAGCTGGGTTCTGTGACCAAGCGTGTTCCCAGCGGCGAGAAAAACAGGATTCAGGGGGCCTCTCTGCTGCGCCCTCGCTTCGCCCCCTCGTCTGTAAAACGGAGTGGATCACCAGGCGATCGCCCGCAGTGACGGAGGCAGGGCGCCCAGCCAGGGCCTAGCGCACGGCCCGCCCAGAAGTGACAGCTGTGGTTGGTCTTCTCTCTGCTGGGCCGCCCGTCCAACAGGGCCAGCTCGCGAAGCTCTCCGCAGTGACGACAGATCCGGCGCTGCCTCTGGAAGCTTTCTTGAAAGGGACTTATTTTTAGATCGTTTTCCTTACGCACTGGCTCTCCACTCCCCACCCACTGCCTGACAAGTCCCTCTTGAGTGCCCTGTGCATCCTGGAAGTGCACCCCCCCCTCCCCACTCACGAGGGCTCCCCTGATGTCACAGCTTCACCACGGCAACAGCCGGCGGTCCCCCACCCTGTGTGCGGAAGAACCCGGGGGGCTGGCAGCCTCCCCACCTGAGAGATTGCGTCTGTGCCGGAGTTAACGATGGAGCGGAAAAGATACACGCGGAAAAGGAGGCAGGCAGCCCCTGAGAGAGCAACGCGGCGTTTCCATGGAGACACGGGGGGCAGGAGCGGTCCCCTTGATGAGGCTGCCGTTTCCAACCGTGGAAGGGCATTTGCCATTGCACAGAGGGGGAGAGCACACTAGGCATTTGGGGCCCCGGCCCTGTTGCTTGGGGTCCCCTGCCCTCGGGACCCACCTCCAGAGACACCGGAAAGAAACACCGTCGCCTTAGTGTCTGCCCCGCGTGTAGCCCAGGTGGAGCAGAATTTGCCAGTTCCTGGGTTTTGGGGGCAGGTGATCCCTGAGCACCTGTGGAGCTCATAGGGCGCTTGGGAAGGGGAGGCAGGGCTCCCTGCCGGTCTCTGTCCCACGTGTGGTGGCACCGTACCCCCTGAACACTTACTCCCCATCCCACCCCTGCCCTGGCAACCACTCCACTTCCGAATCTGACACCCCAGGTCCCTTCCGTGTGCGGAATCCTACAGGCTCTGTCCCTTGTGATCGGCTTACTGAGCACCACATCCCTGTGGTTCATCCACACCGGAGCACCTGTCGGTGGGAAGAGGGGGGTCTGATGGTCTTTTCAGATCTGGTGTCCAGAGAGGGTGTGGGGAATCCTTCCGGCATGCCACCGGCAGGCATCTCGGGCCACACCCCCACTGTGGTCACTGCCCTTCACGTGGGCTGTCTCCCGTCATAGGTGCACATCCTCATGGGCTCCTGTTACAAGACCAAAAAATTCCTGCTCTCCCTGGCGGAAAACAAGCTGGGACCCTGCATGCTCCTGGCGCTGAGGGGGAACCAGACCATGGTGGAGGTAAGGAGCTGGCCTGGGTCCCTGGCAAGGCTGCTGTCTTGCCCGGTCCTTCGTCTTTGTTCACTGGGCACCTTACAGGAGCCCAGAGCTGTTAGGGCAGCTGGGAGCACAGCGGTGGAGGAGGTAGGTGTGGCCCGGCCTCTCCCGAGTCGAGCGGGAGCGGTAGCCCCCCGCCTGTCACAGTTGATCCCTTTCACTTATGATCAGGGGAGGTTTCTGCCCATTTGTCTATTGCTGTGGAGCAGGCCACCCTGGTGGGGGGGGGGGGCTCAAAACAATGGTACTCATTTATTTGGCTCACGGATCTGGGGGTGACTGGGCTCAGCTGACAGGTTCTCACCCTGGGTCTCTCATGAGGAGACCGGGCCAGCTGGGACTCCAGGCCTCTGTCTATGAGCAGAAGTATTCCTGTTCCCCGGGGAACACATGCCTGGCCCAGGTCCCCCCTGCCTCATCCTAAAGTCCCCAGAAGCCTGGGGCCCCCAGAGCCACTGTCCACAGACAGGATGGCAGAAGCCATGTTGCTCTTCGCGGTGCAGCCCCAGAGTCAGGCAGCAGCACTTTGCCACGTCCTACCCATGAGAAGTGCTGGCCGGTAGTCACGGCGACGGGGATTAGAACACCTCTCCGTGGGCAGAGCATCAGAGAACTTGAGCCCCAGAGCGTCCCTGCCAGTGAGATTTGGGGGCCCAGGAGTCAACAAGAGGCCCCACAGCAGGGGTGAGGAAGAACAGAGGAGGTCAGGATGGCTGAGTCAAGGGGTTGGCGATTTTGGTGGATGGGCCCAAAGAGCCTAAGTCCCCAAAGGCCCCGGTGGGCGTCTCGGAGGTTCACTGAGATGCTTGCGCAGGGAACTTGCAGGACGGGGGTGGGCAGGGAGCCAGGAGGCAGGTGAGCCGTGCTGTGAGGGCCTGGGCCGGGCAGGCTTTGCTTGGCAAGTGAGAAGTCCCCGGAAAGGGCTGCCCGCATGCTAATCCTGGGCGAGAGGGCCGGAGAACAGAGATCGCGTCGGCTCCCCAAGGCTCTGGGAGGCAGTGTGTTGCAGGTGTCCCCCGGGGCTCCAGTTTCATTCTGAGCCTGTCTTGCGCACCAACCATGTGCCAGGCACGGGGGGATAACTAGGGATGGAAAGAGGTGCCCTGTCCTTTGGGCTCTCTCCCGACCCTTGAGGTCCTAGCACGCATCATTTCTTCCCGCATTTGCCGAGAGCCTGCTGCGTGCTCAGCTGGCTGTGCACGAATGTTCCCGTGGTACAGACGGGAAGCTGCGATACGTGATTTGCCCGGGTCACCCAGCCAGAAGGACAGCGAGGGGGGAGCGTGGTTGCTCGTTTGCAGGATGAGATCTCGGGGCACGTGGAGCTCGCGGAGCTTATCCGAGACCCCTCCCTGTGGCGCGCGGGGCTGTTGGCACGGGCTGAGGTCCAGCCCTGCGTGCCTTCGAGGACCAGCCCTGCTGTAACGCACCTCCGCTGCTCTCGGGCAGATCTTGTGCCTCATGCTGGAGTACAACATCATCGACAACAACGACACCCAGCTGCAGATCATCTCAACCCTGGAGAGCACGGGCGTGGGCAAGCGCATGTACGAGCAGCTGTGCGACCGGCAGCGAGAGCTGAAGGAGCTGGTGAGTCCCCGGCCCGGCTCTGGGGCGCACGTGCCGGGCCCGCCAGAGCACGGCTGGGGTGCAGGGGGACGGAGCCCGGGTCCCCCGCCCGCACCTGCGCGGGCCTCTGTCTCCGCGAGTCCTCCTCCAGACCCGCAGAGGTCGGGGCTACCACCTGCCACTTTCCAGGTGATCACAGACGTGTCAGGTCGGTGCCCCAAAGTCCCGGAGCTCCTACGGGGCCTGGCCAGGAGTCGCATCCTGCCTCACCCCAGGGCCCTGCGCGGCAGCCACTGCCTCCCTCCCCATATCCCACAGGCCCTTCTTTAAGTGCACCAGGGCTGGGCTTCAGAGGGGTGGTGAGCCCACACCTCCCTGGTCTCCTGGAGCAGCTCTCACCCGGCGGCCGATAGGAGACGGTGTATAAATACTCCAGCTCCCTCTCCGCACAGGTGGGACAAGAGGACCCCCAGCGGTAGCGGTACCATAACGCTCCCTTCCTGGGGGGCCTTCGCCGTCTCACTCGCCCACTCCCCTGCTGGCGTTTCTGGGGATTCCCTCTCTGATGAACCGGCCGTGTTCACACCTTGTCTCGGGGTCTGCCCCCGAGACCGAGACCGCCGCGTGGCCTTCGGCCGCCGAGAAATAAAATGGCGCTGTGCGTGATGTCATCGGGGAGGGGGGTGTGCAGGCTGGCGGCCCAGGGGAAAGAACGGGTCGTCATCAGTCTGGTTTCTGTTGCAGCAAAGGAAAGGCGGGCCCACCAGGCTAACACTGCCCTCCAAGTCCACGGTGAGTTGGTTTTATTCTCCTGTGGGGCTGGGTAGAGGGAAGAAGGCAGTTAGATTAGACCTCCCTGATGAGGAACTTTAGCCGGTGGAGCTGACCAGGGGCCGGGTGGCACGTGACAGGCCAGCTTTTCCAGGAGGGAACCAGGTTCCGGGAAACCAAACACGGTAGATTGTCGCTGGTATTAACGTTAATATGTTACCAGTTAATAATAGTACTAATAATATACATTGAGCATTTACGTACCGGATACTGGGCTGTTCATTTTATCACCACAACAACACTGTGAGGTTGGCGCCTCTCTCCAGCCCCACTGACAAGGTCTTCGGGGATCTTAGTTCCTTCTATCCTGTGCCGCCGTCCTTGGCATGAGGTTTCTACCTCGTGGTCCAGAAAGGCTGCTCAAGCCCTGGCCATCAGGTCTCCATTCACGCCAGCAGAAGGAGGAAGAGCAGAGAAGAACATGTCCCTTCCCTTTAAGGGCTTTCCGAAAGTTCTCCTGGACACATCTCCCTGTGTACCATTGTCCAGACTCGGCACACGGCCACATCTAACTGGGAGATTAGCCTTAATTCGGTGTGGCCGTGTGGCAGCTAGAATCCAAGGATTCGATCACTAAGATGAAAAGGGAGAGCGGACATTCCCCGCAGCCGCCTGGTAGTCTAGTGCTCACGCGTGTCTTGCCCTCCAAAGGCCTTAGAGGTGGGGGGACCTCAGTGTTCTCAGGCGGGCAAAGGGCCCAAGCTGCTGCCTGGGAAGGGGAGCTGGCCAGGTACACACGTCCGTGTGCATGCACACACGCCTGCGGGAGGGACGTGCCTCGGAGCACCCCAGTCGGTGACTCAGGGTGTGAGTCACGGCACTGGAGGCTTTCTCCCCCACCCACGGGGACGTGGGGGCAGCCGCTCCCAGCAACCCCCTCGGTCCTACCCCCCCCCCCCTCCAAGCCGCACCGTCACCCCTGCTGCAACTGTCTACGGGGCAAGGGAAGGGGTGCGGAGGGGTCTCCGGAGCGCCTGGCAGCCCCGGGCCCTCCCCGAGAGCCCGCCGCCTGTCTGTTTGCAGGATGCCGACTTGGCTCGTCTGCTGAGCTCCGGCTCTTTCGGAAACCTGGAGAACCTCAGTCTGGCCTTCACCAACGTGACCAGCGCCTGCGCCGAGCACCTCATCAAACTGCCTTCTCTCAAGCAGCTGAACCTGTGGTCCACTCAGGTGCACACTGTCTGCCTGCACCCTGCTCTGCCCCCACCCGCCCCCGCATCCTGCCCCCTCCTCCACGCCCCTGTGCGCCCCTGCTCTGCGCCCTCCTCTGGGACTGGCCTTCCTGCCTGGAGCCCGGGGCCCAGTCTCCTGATTACCCCGCCCCTCCCCAGCTCAGCACCCCCTGCATAGGCCAGAGGACACTTAGGACCTCGTGAAGGCCAGTGGCCCATTTCACAGTTGGAGCTGCTGAGGCCCAGGGCCGGGGTGTGCCCGGCAAAGCGTCAGAAGCCCTGAGAGGCGGGGCCGAGCCGTGACGCTGGTCTCCCGCACCCGCCTGGGTAGCACACGGGCAGCTCGGGAGTCTTCCTGTTGTGATAACAACCACCGCACACCGAGGCTTGCCGCCCACGCTCGGTGTCGTTGGCGCGGAGAAGCGCCGTGCGTGGATCAGCACACGTGGTCTCCACTCCCCACCTGTGACGTGGAGGCCCCGCCAGAGCCCTCCTTTTATAGAAGAGGAACCAGGTGTTCCCGGCAGTCTGCCCTCCAAGGCCCGTCCCGCCCCATCCTACCGTCCTGCCCAGGGAAAGGCGGCCTTGGCCCTCACTGGTAGCCGAGCCCCTGAGTTCAGAGCCCTCCTTGACAGACAGCAAGACCGACTCCTGGGAAGGGCCCTTGGCTGGCCCGCATCCCACCAGCAGAAGCCGGACTCGAACCCCGGTCAGGGGAAGCATTTGAGTCTTTGGAGAGAAGCGAGGGCAGCCCAGATCCCCCGGCTTGAAAGGCGGTGGCTGTGTCCCCGTCGCCTTCCTCCACCGCTGCCTCCAGCCTCGGAGTCCTTTCCCTGAGTGCCGTGGGGACGCGGGTCGATCCCCAGGGCTGAGGGGTTCTGTGCTCCACAGTTTGGAGACGCCGGCCTGCGGCTCCTGTCGGAACACCTCACCATGCTGCAGGTGCTGAACCTGTGTGAGACGCCTGTGACCGACGCCGGCCTGCTGGCCCTCAGCTGTGAGTCCTGCGGGGGTGGCCAGGGTGGGCAGGGCCTGCTTCGCGCATGCGTGCACACGAGCATCCATTCATCCACTCACCCATCCACCCATTCATGCGTGCGTGCATCCGTTCATTCAACAAGTGCTCATGAGCACCTGCTGTGTGCCAGGCACCGTTTTAGGTGCTGGGAACACAATAGGGGACATATCCCTGCCCTCATGGAACTTATATTCTAGAAGAAAACGGAACAACGAGTGCCCTTATCCTCCAGATACTTGTCTGAGGGATCAAGTTCGGGAAAGTGCCCTGGGACAGGCTTGCCCTGCTCCCCTGCCCAGTAGCAGCCATCAGCCGGGGTTAGATGCGCAGATTCTCAGGTCCTGCCCCAGACCTGCTAACTCAGAAACTGCAGTTTAACAAAATGCCCAGGTGATTCCCACGTGTGGTTGAAGTTTGAGAAGCATTGCTCTAATAGAAGGAGCCACAAAACACCCAAGGAACCCAGAAGTGCCGATTCCTGCACCCCAACCCTAATCTACCAGAGCAAAGTCTGGGTGCTGAGCCTGGGAAGCTGCACTGCCCATGTCCCACCCACTGGTTTAGATGACAGGCCCCATGCCTCAGCTGGGAGGAATCATGGAGGGCTTCCCCGGGGAGGTGACCGGATCTGGGTGAACAGGACATACGTGGGAATTGGCTGAGGGGGTTGATACGCTGGGCAGGGGCCATGGCTCCTACAAGGTTGCTGGCAAATTCCAGATGGCTTAGGAGCGGGAGGAGACAGGGGTGATGGAGGGCACAGAGGATGAGGTTTGGGGACACTTTTCTGCAAATGTGCTCTTTGGACACTGTCATTGAAGTCACACAGCCCCTGGCTCGGTGCCCCCAGGAACGGGATGGAACACCGCACCTCTGATGGGTGGCTCCTGACCCAACCAAAGTTCGAGGCGTGCTTTCAAGAAGGGGGGTCCTGGGTCAGTCCTACTGGGAGAGCTCCCAGAGCTCCCCTCGGGGAAGGGCCCAGCGTGGCCCACTGGGGCTGACCTGGTATGTGGCAGGCACACTCTGGGGAACTTCAGGGGACAGCAGTGCAGGGACCTGACAGACCAGAAGGAAGGGAGGCTCAGAGAGCAGGGAGAGAACATAAGCCCAATTCAGACCAGCTCCTGCCTGAAACAGACTTTCTGTCCTGGTGGTGCCCTAGCAGTGACCCTGAAACCCTCCCACCCCATCTCCTCTCCCGCCCCATCTCCTAGTCAGGGGCCTTGGCTACAATAGTCAGCCCCCCAGCTTGACTGTCCCATACCTGCAGCTGCCTTTTTGGGGTTCTCACTGACCTAATGCCTGTGTCTGTCTGTCCTTGTACAGCCATGAAGAGTCTTTGCAGCTTAAACATGAACAGCACCAAGCTCTCGGCTGACACCTATGAAGATCTGAAGGTAATTCTTCGCTTCCTCCCTTTCTCCCTCCCTTCCCCCCTTCCCTCCTTCTTTCCTTCCATCCGTCAGCATCTAGACACCAGTGCTTTGCCCTCGTGGAGCTTATTCTCCATCAAGAAAGGCTATTACACCGGCAGGTAAGTCAGTAAATAAAATAATGGCAGGTGGAAAGGAGTGGTAGGGAGGAAGCCAGCAGGGAATTGGTAGATTAGAAATAGGGAGGGCCTGTTTGGCATGTGATCATCAGGGATGGTCCCTTTGAAGTTACATAAGCTGAGACCTACAAGATAAGAAGCCATGGATGCAAAGGATGACAGGAAAAGCAAGGGCAAAGGTCCTGAGGCAGAAAGGGTTGGTATGAACTGACTTTGTAGCAAATGTGACTAGAAAGTAAGAGAGAACAGACTTGGGCCAGACTGAATAAGCCCTCATAGGTCACAGAAGGGTTCTGGATTCCATCCAAGTTCAGTAGAAAGCTTTCAGAGACTCTAAGCAATGTTGTGAGTTATGCTTGTAAAGGCTTGTTGTGGCTGTTACCAGGAAAACTGATTTTTTTTGCTGGAGCCGGGGGTGGTCCAAGCAAGAGTAGAAACAGGGAGAACATCGACAGGGCTGATGCAGTCATGGGTTAAGCTCCTGGTCCTGTAGCCTGGGCTAGGTTGGCACTATAAAGTTGGGGCAAGAAAGAAGATCTGAGTAGGGAAAGGTGGGCACGTTTCCTGGGGGACTCGTGGAGCTTGGCCTTCAGAAGTCTGCTGCCCCCATCACTCTGGGTCCAGTACCAACTGCCCCGGAAGGAGTGAGTGGGGCTGCAGATAAGCCAGCGCTGAGGACCGAAGGGCTGGGCCAGGCAGCCAGACCCACCATGAGACGCCAGCACCTTCACACGCTGGAAGCCACTTGGAAGGAATCCCCACGAGCAGAGACCACCCCTTCCCCCCCCCACCCTCAGCCCTCCAGCTCAGCCAGACCTGCGGCCAGCTTTAGAGCACCTACTATGTGCCAAGCCCAGGCTGGGGACAGGGACAGGACCAAGGTGCATCTGGTTCACCACTGCCCAGGAGGAAGCTCCGTCCTGGCAGACGGATACCTGCAGTAACCAGGCCAGGACAGGGCTCAGGGACCAGCAGGGAGGGGACAGGGGACAGCCAGCCCTGCTCAGTAGGGCAGAAGAGCCTTCACAAAAGGAGGTCTTGAGAAGGGAGTCTGCCGAGCAGGCCAGGAGAGCCGTCAGAGGGTCCTGAGGAGCACGTGAAGCGGGGCAGGGGTGCGGCCGGCGCAGAACCAGCCCGAGTGCACCCTCCAGGGCCTCCCCGACCTGCCGGACCCAAGTGGGCGTTTCTGCACCGTTGAGGGTTACTGTGCCCCCTGCAGGCGAAGGAGCACAGATCCGGGTGCCCTAGCCAAGCAGCAGAGGGGTGTGGTCAGCCCCTTGTGGAGAAAAGCCGCTTTCGCGCATCCGAGAGACCCCATGGTGCCAACTTGGGCATACTGGCCAGTGACGCCCAACCTCTGTGCTGCGGGCATCGGATGGCCCGGAGGCTGTCTGTCTGCCTGGGGGCAGGCGGCCTGCACTCCACATCAGGCAGGCAGGGCCCTCCAGCTCACGGCCCCGTCTCTCAGGAGAACCTGGAAACCTCCGTGCCAGTTTGCCATCTCCTGATCGGAGAGGTTGGCTTAAAGAAGTTTTTACAGTGCTGCACAGGCAAGGCAGCCCCCAGTCTGTAGCCTCTGCCTGAGCAGCAGGGCTGGGGGCCCACGAGCCAGAGCGCAGGGGAGAAGCGCGGAGGAGCCGTGCGCACGCACGGTAGAAGGTGACACTGGCCGGCGCCCCCACGGAGAGTCTGGAAGAGGGAGCAAAGGGAGGAGAGCCATTAGCCCTGTCTGTGCAGCGAAGGCTTGTGGAGGGAAGGCCGGCTGTTTATAAAAGAAGGAAGAGAGGCGATGTGTCTGGGTGGCAGGGATGGAAAGCGGGAAGCAGGTATGAACAGCAGGTGGAAGCTTGCAGTCTAGACGGTTCCGACGCGGGGGCGTCCCGCAGGGGAAGACTCGCTGCCCCCCAGGTGCCTGCATTTATGGCGATCCCGCCGCATTCGCCTGCCCGATTTCCGGTAGCGATGGCCTGTAGGCGGTGGTGCCGGTGAGGGTGGTTCCCGCCTGTAGGGCACACGGCCTTGTGTCGTTCAGGGCGAGCCGTGCGTCAGGCGGTTCCACCCTTAGCGCCGTCCTGTGAGCCGTGGCCGGATCACGCTGGCTCCACAGAGGAGGAGGCCGGGGGCTCTGCCCCCCGGGGTCGTGCAGCCAGCAAGCGGCAGAGCTGGGGCTCCCACCGGGGCTTTCCGCCTTCAGAGCCAGGCATCCACGGCCTCGCAGAGGCAGGGGGCACGGAATCCCCTGCAGCTGTCCGCCCACCTGCGACCCCCAATCCCGGGGCTGCTGCCCTGTGCTCCCCGAGGTTACCCAGCTCTGAGCCCCGGGGAGCCCCGACGGCAGGGTGGGGAGGGCACAGTGGGAACCCCGGCCGTGGCTGCGGGGGAGCCAGGCACCGCCGGGCCAGGTTCGGGAAAGGACCGTCCTCCTTGCTGCCCCGCAGGCCAAGCTTCCCAACTTGAAGGAAGTGGACGTCCGCTACACGGAAGCCTGGTGAAGCTCCCGGCTCGGCAGGAAGGAGTTTGCAGCTGCAACACACGACTTTTGACTAATAGCCGTAGAGCGCCGGCCCTGGGGTCCCGCCCCCAGCGTCCCGGCTGTGAGATAGATGGGGGAGTCTTTCTGGGGGCAGAGGGCGGAGGGGGGAGGGGGTGGGGAGGGGGGCCGTAAGCACGCCCAGCCCCGCCTAATTCTTTTAGCTTCATAATTGGAAACCTTGACCTGATCCAAAAAGGACTTTGTAGCAACCAGAGGAGCATCAGCGGGTCGGGGGAGAGGGTGGGGGAGGGGTGGGGGCCTTGGGGAGGGGGGACCCTTTGTGGATTTTCTTTGCCTTTGTGTTCAATGCTGTGTGGGAAAAGTCAACTCCGATGCCACCATCACACGACCCTGATGGGCCTCGAGGGCCGAGGAAGGGTGCTTTCTTCCTCACAGGCTCCACCGAGAACTCGCCCCCGCCCCCCACCATTGGGACAAGAAAACCCAGACATGTCATTGCACCGTCCTGTGTCCTCGCCATTGCTATGCAAAGTGATTCTTGTTGTACATAAGATTTAAATAATGCGCCTATTTAAGAAATGTTGACAAATTGCGGGTCTGGGACCTGCCTCTTATTTATGAAGTCTTTGACCCTCCCTCCCTCCCTCCTGCCCTCCCACCCCGCCCTCCCCTGGCCCGTAGTACTGTATAAACCAGTCAGCTGTTGGGGTAGTGGTAGTATTATTGTTATTTTTTTAAAGGAAACAGACAAAAAAAAAAAAACCTCCTTGGAAAATTAATTGCTTTTTCGTAATGGATTCTGTATGCTAATGCTCGGCCGTCTGTCCGCCCGCCCCCACTGTGCGTTTCCAATTCCCAGATGTCTCCAACTTGCCCCCGGGTGAGGGTCAGGCTGGGGGGCAGAAGTGGGGTCCCCACGTTGTAGTCCTGTTCCTGCCAGGCCCCGGCTTTCTCTCAGCCCCCTCTTACGCCGTTTGGGGGGTGCTAACCTGTCCTCCCTGGTCCATCCCCTGGAAGAGCTGCCCCAGCCCCGTCCCCCGGAGAGCTCCCATCTCCGGTGGCCTCTGCCATCCCTGTCCCCACTGAGACTGCGGCCTGTGGCCTCCCCGCCATCCTGTGCTTCACGTGGTCTCCTCACGCATGCCTGCTTCTCTGCATGGTCTCTTGGGAGAAGAGAGAGACGTCGCCTCCACCAGCCTGACTGCCCACCCCACCCCTATGAATGTGACCGCTACAGCACAGACACCCTTTCTGTCCCCACACCTGCCCCGAAGACAAACCAACCTCCGTTTCTTTTGTAAACAGTCGGCTTTTTCTTAACAAGCCCTCCCTGTACAGAACAGCCCTTTTATGGTTTACTTGGGGTCCCCTCTCCCCCCAAGCCCCCTCTTCTGTTGGTTTAGCACAAATACCGTCCCCCTCCGGCACCCCCAGCCCTGACCCCTCAGTCAATGTAATTGTTTTATATATATTTAATCTTATTCAATGGAAACCATGCTTTTGTCGTTTTATACTTTGCTAGGTAGACTTTATTACCCACCCCCCCCCCCCGACTATGCCCTCATTTTTTTAAAAAAGGAAAAAAAAAAAGAAATTGGGTTTCAGTCTTAATTCATTTTACGTGCCAGGTTTTATTTTGTGTGTGCGTGTGAGTGTGTTCTGTTTCGTGTTTTGTTTTCTTCTGTTGTTGTTGTTTTCTGTTGTTTGGTTTTATTCTCTCCCCTCCGGTCCCAAACTTTATAGCACTCTGGTGCAGGAAGAAGCAAAAACAAAAAAACAAAAAAACAAAAAAAACAAAAAAACAACAACAAAAAAACTCTAAAAAAGAAACAAAAAGAGCCGAGACATGCCATCTTTTCCCTTCGCACTGTTGCTTTTCCTGATGGTTAATACTACTGTCACGTTAGCTGTGTTCAGAGATGTGAAATACTTTCAGGCAAAAATAAACTGTAAGTGACTCATTGACATCTGGCCTTTCTGTGTGGCTTCGAGGGAGCCTTTCGGCGGGGACGGGAAGGGGACAAGACCTGGGCCGAGGTCAGGACTCCTCTGAACGTCCCGAGCTGCTCACCCTCGGCACCGTTGACATTGGGGGCCAGACCCTCCTTTGTCACGAGGCCGTTCTGTGCATCCGAGAATGTCCTGCGTTGCCCCTGGCCTCGGCCTGCTAGATGCCAATAGCACCCAGTCCCCCCCGCCCTCAGACATAACAGCCAAAAATGTCCACCAGGGACAAAATCACTCCCTGGGCGAAACCCAGGCTGCCAGTCTCTGCATCAGGGCCCTCACGGCAGCTCTCGTCCAGAACTTCTAGGACCGATGGGCCTCTTCGTCACCTGGGGGTCTTGGGAAAATGCGAGTTACGATTTCCAAGGTCTGGGTGGGGCCCGAGACTCTGCTTTCCAGGACCTCTGGGAAACCCAGATGCTGCTGGTGTTTGGAAGCTTCTCTGAGTTCAGCAGCCTAGAGCCATCCACCCGGCTGCCCGCTCACCCACATGTCCCCAGGAGGCAGTTGGAGGAGTCCAAGGAGAGACTTTGTTTCCACTCCTCTCCTAAGTCATTCACTTTGCAGGGTTTCTTTGCCCAGTGTTACCCCAGCGCGGTGGCCCGTCGCTCACGCCCCACATCCAGCCCGTTGCCTGCCTTCAGAAGCCGCTTGAGAATGTTCCTGAGTCTCCTCCTCCTCCATCAGTATCTCCACCTCCCTCACCCTGGGCTGGGCCCCTCATCCCTGTCCAGGGGACCGAGCAGCCGCCTCGCTGCCTCCCTGGTCCTTCCTACACCACCTTCCTACCCTCACTACCTGCCCTGCCTCTCCACATCCCTGCTGCCCGCTCCTGGCCCTCCTCACTTCCAGGGGCCTCTGGCCACACGGGGAAAGCAGGAGCCGCGGGCGAGGATCAGGAAGGCCCCAGACTTCAGGCGTGGCGGGCGGGCCAGCTGCAGGTGGAGACGTGCGCGTACGAGGCGCGAACGCCTGCTCCATCCCCGATCCTTCCCACCCGGGAGAGGGGGGCGGCTCACAGCAGGTGCGCCCGATACCAGATGGAAGGGGGGGTCCCTGCCAGCCGTCCCATCCTCGGTCCCCCTCCTCGCTCTGTCCTGCATCAGCTGGGGCTCCTCCACCCACTGGCTTCTGGGGGAGCCTGGAGAGTGAGGCTGCCCGGCCAGGGGTTCCCCTGGGCGTCCCAGCTTCACAGTAGTTCCCTCCACAACTCTGGCTCTCAGAGGAACACCTCTCCCCTCTCCGGGTCTTAGTCTGGCGGGACCTGCCCGCTCCCGCTGGGAAACCTCATATCCTTTGCCCCCGCCTGCCCCCCAGAATGCCCAGAGTCCAGCCAGTGCCCTCCCCCGGCACAGCCGAGCCACGGTGTGTCTTTACTTTTAACCCAGTGGCTTGAAACAACAGAAACTTACTCTCTTGAGGTTCTAAAGACCAGGACGTCAGCAGGGCCCCGCACTGTCTGAAAACTCTAGAGGAGAAAACTTTCCCTCTCTCTTCCAGCTCCCGGGGGGGTCCTGGTGTTCCCGGTTGTGGCTTTGCCCCTCCAGCCTCTGCTGTGTCCCACAAGCCCACCCCCCACCCCTTCTCCAGCGAATCTCCCTCTGCTTTCTCTTATCAGGACATCTGCCATTGGATTTAGGACCCACCTGGATGACCCAGGATGACCCCGTGGACAGATCCTTAACATGATCACATCTGCAAAGGCTCTTTTTCCAAATAAGGTCATAGTCACCCGTTCCAGGTGAATGTATCTTCTGGATTCGACGTTTCATTAATCCTCCTTTGATGACTGGGGCTCATCTTGAAGGCTATGAATGATAGGGAGGTTGCAATGATCGGGCTCATTTTCTAACGAAATGCTTATACCGCCCCTCCTGTGTGCCAGGCACAGTAACAAGGGTAAGGCTTGTAGGTCTGAACTCATTTACACCTGATACGCCTAAGGGGTGGGTGCAGATATGATCCCTCTTGACCGATGGGGAAGTGGAGGCCAGGAGAGGGTGGGTCTCTTGGTCAAGGCCACAAGGGGAGTGGCGGACGCAGCCAACCTTAGAACCCAGGCATTTTGGGAAGATCTGTCCGCTGCTGGCTGGTGAATGGATGGGGCTGGGACCAGGGCAGGGACCTTGGAAAGAAAGATTCAAGAGGAGCTTGGGAGTGAAAGTGCGGAACACGGTGCCTGGTATGGAGGGAAGGCCAGCAAGGAGTCAAGGGTAATGTTCACGTTCCTTGGCTTCTTCTCACTGGGGGCTTCGAGGGCCTAGAATGAGCACCTCTGCCTGGCAGCAGCTTTCTCAGTGGCCTGCCCGGCTGGTGTGTCAGTGCCCCTGCGTTCTCCCTCCAAGTGGAGGTGGAGACTCCCATCTGCTTCCCCTGGGGACAGTCTGCTGTCCCCAGGGCTCACCAGCATGTTAGCACTTCCTTCTGCTCTCGCCCTCACTTTCCCTCCATCCCATCCTGGGACCGCTTCCCAAATAAGCCACCCATGCTGGAATCTTCATCCCAGAGCTTGCTTCTGGGGAAGCCCAAACAAAGACAGTGGCTAACCATGCTAGGGGACAGAGGGACAGGTTACAGGGGGAGCCCCCTCCCCCACAGGCTGAGAAAGCCCTCCTAAGGAGACTGCACGGTCGCTGGGCACAACTGCCTCAGCCTCAGCCAAGCCAGAAGGACCGTGCAACTGGGGACCTAAGAATCAGCTTGCACCTGTTTTCAGAGGTGGAGGTGGAAGCTGCCAGATGCTCTCACACATTGCTGGCAGGCATAGAAATTGGCTCGGCGGGTTTGGAAAGCGTATCGACTAAAAGCTAACCATCCAGCCCACCCTGTGACCCCACCACCCCACTCCTGGGTATACAGACCCGGGAGAACCGAGTGCACGTGTCCACCAGAAGACACAGACAAGGGTGTTTATAGCAGCATTATTCGTAAGAGCCAAAAAGCGGAAGCAACCCAAATGTCCACTAAGAGGAGAATAAACAAACCAGGGTGGTCTCGCAGTGGAAGAGCTTGAGCGCCCCCCCCCCTCCCCTTCAACAGGAGAATCGATAAAACGCACAGCGACTTAGTCGTGTGATGGAATTCTGCAGAAAAAGGCCAAAAGAGCCAACTTCTGATACCCACAGTGGCGTGAATTAATTGGACACACGTTACGTGTGTGAAGGAGCCAGGAGGGCTTGCCGGAGGGTTCCATTTACGTGAAGTGCATGGACGGGCACGAGGCATCTATGACTACAGAGGTGATAACCGTGGTCACTGATAGTGCAGGGGGTGGGAGGTGTCATCGACTGGGAAGGGAGGAGGGAAGCTTCTGGGGTGATGAAGATGCTCTACAGCTCGATCTGCAGCCACACGGGTGTTTAAACACCCCTGGAGCTCCACATTTTTAAGATTTGTGTCGTTTACTTTCTGTGTTACACACCCCCTTTTTAAAAGTGGCGTCAGGTCGACACAACCCAAATATCCACCAACAGGTAATAGATGTGCTATTTACAGACGATGGACGATTATCCGTCCGTAAGACAGGATGAAGCGTGGACACACGGTCCCTCGTGGATGAACCTCAAAGACATCATGCTGAGTCACCTAAGCCAGACACAACAGACCACATATTGGTGGATTCCATATATAGGCAATAATCTAAAATAGGCAAATCTGCACAGAAAGAAAGCAGACTGGTGTTTACGAGGGGCTGGGGAGTGACTGCCTCATGGATATGGGGTTTTATTGGGGGCTGAGGAAAATGCTTTGGAACTAGATAGAGGTACTGATTGCACGATAGTGTAAACGCTCTAAATGCCTCTTTAAAATGGTTTCTTTTATGTTACGCGAACGTCACCCCAATTTGTTAAAACGGCATCGAAAAAGAATTCTCTTAACGAAGAGATGGCCGCTGCTCCTCTCTGCTGTGTCTGGGTCTGGGAGGGTGAGTGGTGCCCTGGCCACCATGACTTCTCTCAGCGCAGTGCTGGCCCGTCGTTGTGAACGTTTGTCCCCGCCTCAAAAACGCTCTACTGCCATCTGCTGGACAGTCGTCATTATACCAGTTTGCATAGTAAATCCACACACTCCCTTAAATGTGGGGCATCCTCGTACAGTGCACAACGTGCACAGCTGTATGTGGTGGGATATCTGACTTTGCTTTATTTTTCAGTGTCCTCTATTCAGGTTGGGGTGGGGCCTTGAAAACCTCAGTGCTGGCCTTCCTTCCCGTGCCGTCTCTAATGCTGGCTAAGGCTAGCCTGAGCTAGCCTCTCAGGTTCGGCGGGGAGATGAAGTCCTCGTGGTTCCTGATCCACGCATCAGTGCGTGGAGACCTGCCCTCCGGACACACCTCCAGAAAGGAAACCTTGTCCGGAGCACATTTGGTCATCCCCACGGCAGGAGAAGGCTGAGCACTGGCTAGAAGGTCTCCACCAAACTCCTGGCAACAGACCTCTTGGCTGTTTGTGTTTCCTCTCAGTGTAATGGTAGGAACGACAAGCTGTTCCTCGAAAATACCAGGCTTTGTCTCCTCTCGGATTTGCCAGGTAGGAGAAGAGGCTGTTGCATCCAGTGGGAAGGAGGCTCAGGGAACGGGGCGTTGGATACACCATGTCAGCTCCTCTTTGGGGCTCCCCCCAGCAGTGGCCACAGGGGTTTGCTGAAGTGGAGGTGGGTCAGTGATTCCCTCCGGGAGGTTTTAATGGAGAGCAATAATGCATCATAAGCCCCTCCCGGCCCTGGAGTTACAGAGGCGTCCGTATGCGCATGGGGTTGGGGGTTCTCTCCCCTGGTGGTGGCTGTTCAGGATAAGTCCTGCCTTATAGAAATAGGATGCAAGTCATTTATATAATGTAAATTGTTCTAGTGTCCACATTTTTTAGAGAAAAAGGCAAACTTAGGGGCGCCTGGGCAGCTCAGTCGGTTAAGCATCCAACTTCGGCTCAGGTCGTGATCTGATGATTCATGGGTTTGGGCCCCGCATGGGGCTCTATGCTGACAGTGCAGAGCCTGCTTGGGATTCTCTTTCTCTCTCTCTCTCTTTCTCTCTCTCTCTCTCTCTCTCAGAATGAATGAATTTAAAAAGAATTTTTTTAAAAAAGGAAGGGTAGTATATCATTTACAAGAGAAAGCTTGGGAGATCATAACCATGCGTTTTGGGAGGATGGATGGATGGAAGGAAGGTAAACCCCAAAGTAAAGAAAGCAAAGTGGCTCCCGATGAAACGAGACATCCGACATCTGACCTATGTCGACACCAGGGTTTGGGCAAGCAGAGTCGGTGTTGGCCTTGAGCTGAAGACAGTCAAGGGTGTACCCAGGCAGCCAGGCCACGCGCAGTCTCTGTCAGAGCTCTGTCCCTCATGTTGAGGCAGGTCCCACAAGGGATCCAGTGTCCTTCCTCCCGCGTGCTGTCAGCTCGCCAGGAGAGGGAGTTGGTTCCGTAGCCTTTCGTCCATTTACTGAGCAAAAGCGTATTGCTCTGAACCTTGAAAACACTGTGCCAAGTGGAAGAAGCCAGTCACAAAAGTGGGATCCTATACCATGATCATAGGAAAGCCCAGAATAGGGTAATCTTCGGAGAAAGTTCATTACCAGTTGCTTAGGGCTGAGGGGATGGGGGACAGGCATGGGCAGGGGTTCATTTTGGAGGTGATGACAATGTTCTAAATTGACTGCACAACTCTGTGCTAAAAACCGTGGAACTGTGCACTTGGGTGGATTGTGGGGCTGGCGAATTGTATCTCAACGAGGCTTTTTTTTTTTTTTTTTTTTTTTTTTAATGCACTGAGCACCAACTGTGCGCCAGGCACGCTGGCGACTCAGGAGTAAATAAAGCAAACGCCATCCTCCACCACATTCAGTCTGAGGGAGGAGGCAGCCATTAGCCAGATAACCCCACAAACCATTTTTCATCGCGACGGCGGAGAGAGCTACAAGGAGGTGCAGGCGGCTGGAATGAGCGCCTCCAAGAGGGGGCGGCACCGAGCTCACGTGTCTCCACCTGCAAGAGCCGGAAATGACCAACTCCTGGGGCAGGTGGAGCAGGGAAGCACCTTCCAAGCGGTGGGAAGAGCCGGTGCGGAGGCCCTGAGGCAGAGGCTGGCACCGGGGAGGAACGGACCAGCAGAAGGGAGGAAGACGAAGTGGGGGGGCAGGAGCAGCAGGAGAGAGAGGCAAGGGGGCGGAGGCAGAGTGGTGGGGGAGGGATATATGACGATTTGGGAGTTGTTCAACTACAAACCGCCCCCCTCTGTTGTGGAGCGGAGCGGAGGGAGGCAGACGGAAGTCTGGGAGGGTGGAGGAGGGGGTCGGGGCTCATCACCTCCCGCATCCGATTCACATGCCATTCTCCCTAGGAAGGAAGGTCGGTTTGGCCGGCAGAGGGCCATGGGAGGACAAAGGGTCGCGGGGAAGCCGGCAGGCAGGTGAGACCTGGCGGGCCTGGCTCACACCTGTCCGCCTCCGGTGGCCAGGACGGGACAGGTCAGGAGGCAGGGGGCGGCTCCAACGCCTCTGGCGTCCCAGCTGCCGCAGATCGGGGCTGGGGCTGCGCCAGGCCGGCGGGCGGGGGCGGGAGGCGGCGTGCCGGGCCCCGGGTCCCTGACGTCAACGTTGCCATGGAGACCCCCGCTTCCCTCGGCGCGCGTCGCAGCTGCCGCAGACCCCGGGGCTGGGAAGGCTCTGCAGGGTTGAGGGGAGCGGAAAGTGCGGGCCTGGGTCCCGCCGCCCCAGAGCACCGCCCAGCGAGAGGGCGGGGTACCGAGACCCCCCGAGGGGCTCCCCGCTGCCCCCCAGCCTGCCCCCACCCCCGTCGCCCGGACTGGGAGCGACAGTCCGGGAGCTGCCTCGGCCAGAAATCAGCCCAGGGTCCTGCATGGCCCTCCCCACGGTAACACACCCAAGGGGGGCACGTCCCTCCGCCCGCGCCTCCCACTCCCAGCCCCACTGTGTTGGGCCCCCTGCCCCTTCCTTCCTTCCTTCGAGGAGCATGTAGGGCGCCCCCCCTCGATCCCCAGCGCTTGCGGTCCTCGGCGGGGACCCAGCGAGGGAGAAGGGGAGTCCTAACACCGCCGCCCGCCTGCTGGCGCCGCCCTCCCTGGAGCTCACGTACGAAACGGTGTTTTCTTTGTCTCTAGACCTTGTTCAGTCGAATCTCTCCAGGTTCTTAAAGACGCCTTCAGGAACAGACTGGCCAGGCTGGCTGACTTCAGCCTCGCCGCCACCTGCTTTTCGTGCCTCTTCTCTTTTCCGAGCTCCTTCCTCCTCCGCGGGAGTGAAAGAAAGGGACGCCCGTCCCGCGCTTCCCGGGTCTTGCCCTTGTCCTTGTTTGCCCGCTGCTGCTTCCCTGTTGTGGCCCAGGTGTGTGCACTTGGGAAGACTGTGTGGAGTGGGGTGAGGGTCCCCAGGACGGGTCCCCCCCCCACCCCCACAGCTCCCTCTCCCAGCTGCTGGTCACACACACACACACACACACACACACACCCCGCCCCCCAGCTGCTTCCTGCTGGGGGCTCCTCACCCTGGAGCCAACCTTTTTGGTTGGGATGCTGGAAATCGCTCTTGGCGTTCCTTCCTCCCTGGTGTCCATGTGACTTCCAGAACCTCACACCTTCCTGACACGCCCTGGTCACCTCTCCCCACCCTGGCCCCTCTTACCACTTCTCTTTTCCCTGACTCGTGCAGAGCAGGGGTGAACTTGAGACCCGGGGAGGGAAGCGTCTCTCTTCTTTTCTTCCCACCCCAGTCTTCTGTTGGTGCTGGGATGATATAAGGGAAAGCAGGACCTTCGCAGCCACTTGGTAAATAAACCCTGAGGTCTGGTCTCCAGTTTTCTGACTTTCTCTAGAATCTGGGGGACTTAGACCTGGAGGATGATTTCAAGGCTGCTGGAGAAGTCCCACTTAATACTCTCTTAATCATTCATCCATCCACCTTAAAGACCTACTGCATGCTGGTCACTCAGCTAAGTGTGGGGATCTAGCAGTGAATAAAGACCAAAGCCCCTTTTGTGGAGCCTATGTCTGAGAGGAGTCAAGCAACAAAATAAGAAAAAGATGTAGTGTCTTTTTTTTTTTTTAATGTCTTTATTTATTTTTGAGACAAAGAGACACAGACCATGAGCAGGGGAGGGGCAGAGAGAGAGGGCGACACAGAATCTGCAGCAGGCTCCAGGCTCTGAGCTGTCAGCACAGAGCCTGACGCGGGGCCTGAACTCATGGAGTGTTCTCGAGATCATGACCTGAGCTGAAGTTGGGCGCTCAACCGACTGAGCCACCCAGGTGCCCCAAGATGTAGTGTCTTAAAAGGAGAGATGTGATGGGGAAAAAGTTGAATCCAAAAAGGAGGATGGAGAGAGTGGAGGGAAGGTGGCTAGGGAAGGCCTCACTGAGAAGGAAGGGGACATCTGGGCACAGCCCTGAAGGAGGGGAGGGAAGAGCCAAGGGATATTTGGGGGGAAGAACATTCCAGGCAGCAAGAAAAGCCAGTGCAAAGGCCCTGAGGTGGGAGCAGGCATGGAGTGTGAGAGGAACGGGGGACGATGGTGCAGCCAGAGCAGAGTGAGCAAAGCAGGGAAGAGAGGAGAGGGCTGAGAGTCACCTGCGGGCCCTGCCGGCTGCTTGGAGGACGTGGGTTTTCCTGGCACTCTTCCCTCTTGTCCTGGCAGCTCAGCAGACATGCATCAGTACCTGCTGCCCCTGGCCCTTTGCTGAGGGTCCTCCTGTGCACCATGACATCCAGTCTCAAAATACCCTCATTATCCCCATTTTGTAGATGAGAAAACAGAGGCGCTAGCATGTCAGGTAAACCCTGAGGGATAAGAAGAGATTCATCTGCAAAAAGGTATGTGTGGGGTGGGGAGGGCCCAAGGCTGTCTGATGATGGTCTCAGGGAGGAGACAATGAGGCCTCTGCCATACAGAAGGAAAGCGGCCTTTCTGTGGCTGCCCCACTTGGCCTCCAGAAAAGCCCAAATCTTCCAGGCCTGAAGGGTTTGTGGGAGGAAATGAGGAGGAAAAATGTGAGGCCGGATGGACTCGGCTGGGGAAGCTACTTCGAGGGAGGTGGCCACCCTCCTGGCCAACTCGCCGAGTCCCCTGGCCTGTCTCAGCAAGTGCCATGGGCTTGATGCTGAGAAAATGTTTGATCATTCATCTGACAGGGGTCTCCTTTGTGCTGGGCCGTGTGTCCTGTGATGGGTGGGTGGGGAGGTGGCTGTGGAAAGGGCTGAGCGGATGATTCTGTGACTCCTGAATGGATGCATTAATTACCTACCGCTGCGTAACAAATCACCCCAAATGCAGCGACTGGAAACGAGCGTGTTTGTTTCTGCGGCTCAGGAACTCCGGAGTGACTCAGCTGGGTCGTTCCGGCTCACGGCTCGTTCCCACATGGCGGCCATCGAGATGTCAGCCGAGGCCGTGGCCTTGTTTGAAAGCTCTGCTGGGCTGGAGGACCCCCTTGTGTGACAGTGCCCCACAACGCTTCTGGCGGGAGGCCTCAGTTTCTCCTCACACGGTTGTCCAGAAGGCTCCTTGAGTGTTGCTTTATGCAGCTCCCCCTAGGGTGAGTCATCAGAGAGAAAGACCAAAGTAGAAACTAGGGTGGCACCGGGTCTCTGATATCCCCCACCGTCACTTCTGCTTTGGGCTCGTTTGTTAGCAGCAAGGCACTAAGACCAGCCCACGCTCAGGGGAGGGAGATTAGGGTCCACCTCTTGAAGGAAGAGCATCAAAGAATTTGTGGACGGAGTTTAAAACCATGACAACAGGTAAATGGATGGTGCACCCACTCTTCTTCCCTGATGCTGGAATCTTAGAATAATCTCCGACCACAGCTGTTGGTGAAATCCCCCTGGGACACTTGTAGCTGTCCAAACCCCGGCCCCTCTTACTGAGCTGGTCTGAGCCGGGACTTGGACATGTGTGGTTTCGTTGTGTGCAATAATTTTTTTTTTTAAATGTTTGTTTATTTCAGAGAGAGAATGTGCAAGCAGGGAAGGGGCAGGGAGAGAAGGGGACAGAGGATCTGTGCTGCCAGCACAGAGCCCGAGGCGGGATTCAAACTCATGAACCGCGAGAGCGTGACCCGAGCGGAAGTTGGATGCTTAACTGGCTGAACCGCCCCGGCGCCCCTGTTGTGTGGAATGCTCTTAAACTTTAATCGTGACGTTTATGTTTCCGCTACATTATTTTTTTATTGTGGTAAAATGTGCATAACGTAAAATGGACCGTTTTAGCCCTTTTTGAGTGTGCACTTCGGTGGCAAGAAGTACGTTCACGTTGTGGTGCAACCGTCACCTCCAGAAATGTTCACCTTCCCGAACTGAAACTGTACCCCTTAAACGCTGACTCCCCACCCCTCCCGCCTCCAGCCCATAGTGACCCCCGCTTTCTGTCTTTATGAATTCAACTACTCGAGACCGCAGAGGGCTCCCTTGTGTCTGGCTTGACCCAGCACAGTGACTTCCAGAGCTCATGCACGCGGTACGCGTCCCAGGGTGTCATTCCCCTCATGGCCGAATAGCATTTCATTGTACGGACCACACTGTGTTTATCCGTCGTTCGGCGGTGGGCACTGGGGTGGTTTTCACGCTGGTATTTTTAAGGCTCCGGAGTGATACTCATGACCCATCAGGGATGAAAATCGAGGTCTTAGACCAGTGGTTCTTAAGCCTGGCTGAGCATCCAAATCACCTGGTAGCTGTTAACAAAACAAGCCAATGCCTGGTGAGCATCACAGACCTGCAGACCAGCTGAATTGGATTCTCTGGAGGGGGACCCCGGAGTCTGCAAGAATCTGCAGTTACTTCCAGAAGGCCAGGGTGTGAAGACTCATTTCCAGGTCTCTGCTGCCCCCTGGTGGCAGTACCTGGGATCGTCTGCAGCACTGGCTTGCCCGCCCCCTAAGGAGCCCAAAAGAGCCAGTCCCCAGAGCCATTCCTTGGGGGGTCTGGGGAACCTGCGGGGCTCTCCCTGCCTGTCCTCCCCCACTGTACTTCCTGGTTTCAGAGGAGCCTATTAGGAGAAGGCACAGGCAGGCGGAGGACTCCGCTTTGCTCCTTGCCAGCTATATGACCTTGAACAAGCCATTTACTTGTTTCAGGGACATGACCACTGCTCTCCTCTCCCCGCCCCCCCCCCACCCCCCCTGCCCCGTCAAGTCCCTGAGATCACAGTTAAGTATGTGTGTTAGCTTTGGGGAGAACCTAGAATTTCTTGTCCTTGGCTCCGTTGACAATTGGGTAGGATTATTCCTCATGGTGGGGCCATCCTGTGTATCGTAGGGTATTAAACAGCATCCCTGGCCTCAACCCACTAGATGCCAATGAAAACCCCCAGTTTTGACGATCAACACTGTTTCCAGACATGAAGAAATGTCCCCTGGGGGGAGGGTTGCCAGACAAAATGCAGGTTTCCCAGTTAGATTTGAATTTCAGAGAAGCGACTCACAACTTTTTGGTAGAATTCTGCCCTCAAGATTGCATTTTTACTTGCTAAATCCAGAAACCCTGCGAAACCACCTCAGTTGAGAAACACTGCCCTGTGAGTGCCTGATACTTGGGTAGGAGGCTAAGATACCAGATGGAGAAGAGGCAGCAGGAATGCACTGGCCCAGCCTGGCCGGGGAGGGGTGCTGTCTGGGGGCAGGCCCGGCAATGATGAGTGAGGTGAGGCTTGGGGAGAAGGGTGGCCGTGGGAGAGGAAGCTGGGCTCACAGTCAGGCCAAGTCCCTCTGGGGGCTCAGAGCCACTGATGTGCAGGGACAGGGGACACCTTGTTTCCCCAGCACCTGGGGACAGGGCAGTTTGTGGCCGACCACAAGTCGGAGCAGTTCACCCCCAGCTTCTCCCCAGAGAGAACCCCCAGTGGTGGGGAGTCAGGCCCAACTTGCTCATTTGCAAAAGGAAGAAACAGGCCCAGAGAGGGGCAGTGACTGTCCCCAAGCCACACAGCCAGCTTGTGGCCCCAAGGTGGGATCAGGCTCCTCAAGCCAGGACTTGTGCCCCTGGGGTGGAGCCTGGGTATGTTCTCAACTTGGGGTGAGTCCTCTGAGAGTTCCCAGAATTTTCCAGATGCAGAGGTACTGAAGCCAGACTTCACCCTGAGGCCGGACCACCTGAGGCTGTGGTCCCCAGCTGCTCTCCATACTACTCCAAGGGAGTGCTGGGACCCCTTCTGGGGCTGTCCCTGTCATGTCCATCTCCTGACACTGACTGATAGGGAGAGGCGACATGGAGAAATGGAACAGTGCTTGGGCTTGGAGCCAGACTGTCTGGGGCTGAATAGTGGCACTGCCCTCACTAGCTCTGACCTGAGGCAATCTGTGCCTCAGTTTTTCATCTGTAAACTGGGAATGATGAAAATGATACCTACTTTGAAGGGTTACTAGGATTTGATGAATTAACAAGGAGGAATGCTTAGAACAGTTAAGTGGCAGGTAGTAAGGTTTAGCATTTATCTTACTTCCCTCTAGACTTCCGGTGACATCAGCCCTTCTCCTTGGGAAGCTGGTTCACCGGGCTGTCAATCATAGTCACCAACCCTGCCCTGCCCTGCCAGACACTGGAGTCAAGCAAGGAGCAGCCACTGCACCCTGTTGCCCAGTCACTGGGTTGATGAGTGAGACAACCCTGAAGAAGGTCTATTGAGTTCCTGGATCCAGCCTGACCTGAAGCTAGTTCCCAATATGTGAGACAATAAATTCCCCATTTCACTTAGGCATGTTTGAAGGGAGTTCTGACCCATATACCCTTTTTGCTTCATAGAGCAAGAGAGGTTCCCCCAAGGCAGCCCCCTTCTCCCATGGACCAAGCCTCTCAGCCTTGGTTTTGATCCAGCCCCACACAAGGCCAATAACCCACTCTCAGGGAGTCAGAGGGAGTTTCTCCGTTTGAGCTGTGGTTGGAACTCAGAGCAACAGGAAACAAACTCGTATAAAGTACCTTGATGTGTCACGTGTAGTGCTGGGGCTTTGTAATAAGAATTCCCCAAGCCCACACAGCCTAGAAGTGGAATCACTTCAGTGTGAACCCAGGTAGTCTGACTCTAAAGCAGGTACGCTTCCCAATGTACCACATGACTTATTACCTGCAGGGGGGATTTTCTGTTCCATTGAAAATTCTGATTGTAAAAACGTAAAATTTACCATGGGGAGGGGGAGCAGTTTAAGTCAGCATCGCCCTTCTCAGCCAGAAGATGACCTAGACAATCAGTTACTCCAAGTGGCCTGGTGCCCTGGAAAATAGGAGGCTAGGTCCCATTCATTCCCTCAACCCCTACTAAGTGCCTGGCAATGTTCAAGGCAGGGCCCAGGGTTTGACGTGAAACAGTGAGGAGCCTGGAGGGAGCTTCTTCTCGGGGTTCACCCCGCACCTGCACAGCCTCAAGAGGGAGCGCCACCTTCAGTCCTGTGCCCGGGAGTCTATCTGGGCCCCTCTTGGTCACTCTAGTCCCAGCAAAGTCCTGGGCAAAGAGCAGGTTCAGGGTCAAGAAGAATTTAGTTGAGTGATGGAGTCCCACCCCAGCCAGAGCAGAAACTCCCAAGGCACCGTCCCTGAGAAATGATTCTGTCAACAAGGTGTCCGAGGGGCACTTAGCACAGTGATATACAACGTGGCCTAATCGCTGCTGTTGGGGGTCCGGGGAAGAGACCGAGGGCAGATAGACACCAGCACACATAAACCCCGCATTACTGCCTGTGGACAGTGTCCTGAAGGGAAGGGTGGCGTGGTCTGCAGGGGCGTTACCAGAATCAGGACCCCCGCTCCCAGGAGGTGATGGTTAGGCTGGCCAGCTCCTCAGAGGCCTGGAGCCTAGCACTGGCCTCCCCCAACCTTCTAAATTTAGTCATAACCAGGCTGCTCCCTTTGTTCCTCTAGCCCTGGGCGTGGTAGCTGCTCTGTGTCATTATTAACCCACAATACCTTTTTAGTTGACCGTTCTTTACATTCTCTCTGTTGAAAGAACCAGAGTGCTTTCTATCCCTTGGTAGGACTCTGAATGGCACAGAACAAACTGCTGCAAGCTGAGGAAAGAGCAGAAGGTAGCCCAGTCCAGGCAGAGGCACCTGCATGGCGTGGCCAGAGGCTAGGAGGCCGGAGGGAGTGAGGCACATTGCAGGAGCCAGGACCAGTGGAGCTGGAGGGGATTAATGGGGTGGCAAGTAGAATAAGATGAAACTGGACAGGTCAGCTCTTACATGGCATGGAGTCTGGATGGGATCCTGGGAGCAATGGGGAGCCATGGAATGCAATACAGCGACTGAGTGATTTAACTTTCAAAGATTGCCCTGGCTGCCGTAAGCCTAACTCGCTGTTGGGGGCAAGAGTGGGCAGGAGCAAGATAGCATGTTAAAAGGTGCTAACTCCTTTGTTTTTTGTTTTTTCCTTTCTTTACTGCTTGGAAGGGAGGCGTCTCAAGGAAGAAAAACATGGGGGCGATTCTGGCGCAACATGATGTCACAAGATAAAGGACAGGACCTCATGGCCGCTCGAAAACTCAACAGTAAAGAGAATGCCAGGACCCTAAATGAACCCCTACTAACCCTAAGTGAGTCAGAGAAAGTCTCCACCGATGACTCCCCAGGACCGTGCGGCCACCAACGGAGCCAGCCTGCTGGCCAAAAGAAGGTAGAAAGCGCTTTCAGGCCTACCCAGTGTCTCCTGGCGGAAAAGTGTGGCCCTTACTCCCCCAGATGCCATGAGGCCACGTAAGGGGTGACGGCCCCGAGCTGCTCGCGGTCTGGCTCCCCGCAGAAAAACCCCAACTCCCAAGAAACGCCAGGGCCGGAAGCGGAAACGCGGGTGCGTGCGTACTGCATTCTGGGAAGTGTAGTCCGGAAGAGTCCGTGAGAGCGGTGCATTTTGGGGAAGGTAGTCCTCTAGTGGTCTGAGAGCCGGCGGCGTGAGCTGGAGTGGTTCACCTAAACCCCACGCCGTGGCGGGGGTTAACAGTTTGGGGACTTAGAGTGAATACGTAGAATTTGTTTTTGTCTCTCCCAACCACCAATACCCACGGAAGCGGAGAATAGGACCTATCCACGCTTCAGTGATGGCAAGCAGGCCTGAGTTATTCCGCCCTCGAACGAGTAAATCAGCTGCTTAACCTCCCGGAACCTTTGTTTCCGTATCTGTAAAACGGGCAGATTAATCATTCTCACTTGGCAGCCTTGATAACTCAATCAAGTAACTCGCAAGGTGCTTAACACACCTTCCTTGCTTGACAAACCCCTCTTCCCTTTGAAGCTGAGCGTGCAGAGCAAATGGATGTGTTTTGTAATCAGGAGCAAAAATTGTGCTTCAGCGGAGCACTTGGGGCGTTTTCTTTGCAAAGTAGGAGTTCCTGCAAATTCCAGCCAAAACTCATAGGGGGAAATATAAGGAAATCTTGTCACCCAGAGACTCAGCAAGGACGTGTGACCTTACTAGCCAACACACAGTAAGATGTAAGTTAAAAAATGAGACGGGTGCCTGGGTGGCTCAGATGGTTAAGCGTCTGACTTGGCTCAGGTCATGGTCTCATGGTTGGTGAGGTTCCAGCCCCGCGTTGGGCTCCGTGCTGGCAGTGGGGAGCCTGCTTGGGATTTTCTCTCCCTCCCTCCCTCCCTCCCCACCCCCTTCTCTCTCTCTCTCTCTCTCTGTCTCTCTGTCTTTCTGCCCCTCCCCCACTCGTACTTTCTCGCTCAAAATAAATAAACTTTAAAAAAATGAGACAAACTTCTGGAGCAGAGTGTCCTCGCATGTTATCAGTGGAAATATTAATGGGTTCATCCTTTATAAAGGGCAATTTTTGCGGGTGCAAAGTTTCCAGTTGTAGGAATTTATCCTATAGACACACTAGACTGTTTCAAAGTGACAGAAGTTTAAGAATATTCATTGTAGCGTTGTTTATGAAACATGCCTGGAAATCGTCCAGGCCTCTATGGGCAGAGGACAAGTTACAAAAATGATGGTACATCCATGCACGGGGATGCTATGTTGCCGTTAACATTAATGAGGTGTGATATCACTTATGTAACATTCCTGCACAAAAATGTTTATCCTAAGTATATTGTGAAGAAAGTCTCAGAGAAATCCAAATTGTGGGATATTTTGCAAAACTGGCCTAGACCCTCAAAAATGTTGATGTCGTGAAAGACCAAATAGACTGGGAGATTGAAAGAGGTTAAACAGACCTGGCAATTAAGTGCACTGGGCAATCCTTCATTGGAACCTGGATTCTTTAAAAAGGACATTTTAATCAGACACCTTGGGAAATTTGATTATGGACCATATGTTTGATAATAGCAATGTATCAATGTTGATTTTCCTGAACGTGATCATTGTATTGTGGTTGTGTAGGATAATGTCCTTAGTAGCTATCTGCTGAAGTATGTAGCATTGAAATATTAACCCTTGGCTCTTGGATAGTTTAGAAAAAAGAGCAACAGGTAAAGCAAATGCGGTGTGTATTAACAGTTGTTGAATCCAACTTTAAATATATGGTTTTTCATGTTCCTCTTCTTGCAACTTTTTTTATAGTGTTGAAACTTTCAAAGTAAACAGTAGGCAGCAAAAAGAACGAGAAAGCTCCATATGCACTGATGGGGGAAAAGCTTCAAGAAATGGGTAAGATTTTTTTTTTTTTTTTAAGCAAGGTGCAGAGGTGGAAATGCACAAAACACCCGGGGATTGAGGACGCAAAAAGGAGATGACAAAGGTTGCCTCTTGGAAGGGTATCTGGGGGTGGGGGCAGGGGTGGGGGGAGTGGGGTCAGAAGTGGGAAGATTTGCCTCTCGCACTTACCCTTTTAGACCTTTTGAATTTTGTATCCTGTCCATTCAGATAAAAAAGTAATAATAACTTCGAAGAAGGCTGTTACTGGGAAGGCACTTGTGGTCAGGAAACCCCAGACTAGGCTCCCCTGCTCCACAGCTGTAGACCTGTTGGGAAACCCAAAACAGAAGGAAGGAAAACCAGTTACTTTCACATCCTTTCCCACATGTGATTCTCATCACAACCCAGTGAGTCAGACAGGTTTTATTTGACCCATTTTATAGATTAGGAAAACTGAGGACCAGAGAGTCTTAGCAACTTGTCTGAAGTCATGCAGTGAGACACTATTAGAGCTGAGATGGAAACTGAGTCCTTCCCAGTGACCCAGCCTGGCTCCTTCCCTCCTGCAGGTGACCGCTCCAAGCTCTAAGGGTTGGATGTAGCAAGAGAGAGCCCAGGGGCGGAGGGCAAGGGTGGGGTTGACTTCCAGGCTCTGGGTGCTCACTGAAGCTCAGCCCAGTTGCCTTCCCGCTGTTGCTTTTACACAGGGCTGTCCAGGCAGGAAGCAGAAGTCAACCCTAGGCACCCAAAGCATAGGTTTGATTTACATGTTCATGGGCAACTGGTTTGAGAGTTTATTTTGGGGACCAAGAGCTAACTCAGCCAAAGAGCCTCTTCCCTGAGCCCATCTGGGCTGCTTTTTACCATCTGTGTATCTTTTTTTCTTTAAGTTTATTTACTTTAAGAGAGAGTGAGAGCGAGCCTGCCCAAGCAGAGGAGGGGCAGAGAGGGAGGGAGAGAGAATGCCAAGCAGGCTCTGCACTGTCAGCTTAGAGCCCGATGCAGTGCAGGCTTCGATCCCATGAACTGTGAGGTCGTGACCTGAGCCAAAATGGAGTCAGATGCTTAATTGAACTGAGCCACCCAGGCCCCCCCCCCCCCCCGCATCTCTGTGATCTTAAAGTGGTCTTTTTAATAAAAAAAATAATGAAAATAGTAGATGGATATTGTTACCAAGTCTAACAGTAAAGTACTTAATGGCAATTTGGCATTTCTGTCGAAACGTAAAACATGTATATATGCTTTGATATCTGATCCAGTGTTTACAATGGAAACTAATTTTTTTCTGTGAATATACCCACCCAAGTGTTCAAAGATATGTATGGAAGAATGCATTGCTTATAAGAAAAACAAAGACACAGAACTGTGAACAACCCACCAGCAGAGCCATTGCTTAATTCAAGTGGGCACCATCCACATTGAATAAAAACAAAGACAGTGCGGGTTGCTAGATTTACTGACCTGAAAAGATGTCCACGGTATATTGTTAAAGAAAGGTCCCATTTCGAGGAAAAAAAAACCAAGTTATAAGCATATATACACATAGAGATCTACATGTTTGAACAAATGTAGAAAAACATTTATAAAAAGTGTAAATTATTTGATTTGAATGTAAAAAGAGCATGTAATTTTCATTTTTTGAGGGATAATGAGGTTGACTTTTTTTTTTTTTTAAGTTGGCCACTTGTGTTTCCTCTTGTGGGAATTGCTAAAATATTACTGTCCCTTGGTCTTCTGTCACGCCAACTGGGTGTAAAAGCTTTGGGCACCACGTCTCCTAAGAGTTTCTATTTACATTGCCAGTGCTTCCTTTAGGTGGGTATTTTGGAAATGAGGTTGCTGAACTTGAGGCAGAGGATGTTCATTCTCAGTCCATTCTCAGTCTTCGTATAATGAGGTGTCCTGTGGGATAAAGGGCTCTGAGAAGTGAAGGCGTTTCCTGCCCAAAGCACGGTTGCAATGTCTTCCTTTCTTTCGATTCTAGGATTTTGCAAAGCGTACTCTTTAGCTCTTGGTGGACGTGGACGGTGTGAAGGTGGAGGTACTTATAATGTTTGAAAAGGGGGGGAGTGGGGAGCAGAGATGGACCGCCAAGGTCTGGAGAGGGTGAGGTGCCCAGGGGACACCCTAAAAGGAAAGGTTCCAGAGGCACAAGATTTAAGGAGGCCCTCACTCCGGATGTCCCACTCGGGTCCCAGCCCTGTTGACTGCTTCTTGATGACAGAACAGAAAATCTGTAACAGCCCTTGCACTGGTGGGCTAATCGTCACTGGTGGGTGACGGATGTTTCTTCAGAGCTAGACTCAAGATGGTGTTGGCAGACCGAGGCCACCACGGGCGCCAAGGCAGCAGAGTCAGGGCTCGGCTCCCCAGGCAGTGCCCCAGACCCCTCGTGCTGTGCTGTGTTGCGTGTTGAAGGATTAGACGACGCCATGGAGGGCAGACGTCTGGACAGATGGGACTCAACCGTTCTTGTCCTTGAGTTCTTTCTGATTCTCTCTCCGTGTGTGGAGCTGCGTGGCTAAGGGTTTTCTCTGCACCTACCCTGTGCCCAGCCTCCACCTGCTACCGGCCGCAGGTCTGGGCTCCTAGAGAAGGAGGTCCCCCGAGGGCCCCGGGGCCTCAGAGATTGCCTTGACCTCACAGAAGCTGCGGCTTCTCAATCTTTCCTGCACCCGGGGCACTGCATTTTGGCATTCTGCAGCTCACGCCTCTTGACTTCATACGACAACCTTTAGAGGTAAGGACTGTGTTATCCCCATGCTGCAGATGAGGAAACCAGGGCCCAGAGAGGGGTAGCAACCTGTCCCTGACCACAGAGCTAAAAAGCAGCAGAGTAGGGATTTGAACTCCCAACTCCAGAGGCACGTTCTTCACCATGATGCCCCGCTCTTCCATTTTCAAGGACCACGAGCCTGCTGAGTGCTGGCCGCTAGGTTGGGGGTTCCCACTGTCCCCTGGACCTCGGGGGCCCCCAAGGCTGGAGGCCCAGAGGCCCTCTGAATTCTAGCGTGTTTTCAGGACATCCCTGGGGGGGGTTAAAGCAGGTTGCGGTCTTAACTTCCCGGGGTGGGAGGTTCCCAGAAGCCCAGGGCAAGCTCGGCCCCTTTTTCCTGAGGGGAGGGGGTGGTGTGAGTTGGGACACGTCCTCTTTTAAGGTTCTCTCTTGCTGCTTCTGACCACTTCCTCTTTTCCCTGGGGCGGAGGCAGGCTGTGGCTGCACTAATGGCAGGCATCCCAGCAGTGGCCCAGTGGCCGAGGAGGCCTCTCAGTCTCTCCTGGAAGGGCTTGCTTGGCTGGGCTGAGGGCACTTCTCCGCCTGGGCTTCCATCCCCTCCCCGCTGCCGCCAAGACCCTCCCCTGAGTCCCACCCAGAGAGCAGAGGGTGGGGGGCTCCCTGAGCTCTCCCTCAGCCAGACGGCTGCATACCCTCCATTCAAGCTCCACCTGGGCTGAATCTGCTTCCAGCAATTTCCATGGAGGACGTGGCCCAAGTTCAGGAACCCTGCCTGGACAGCCAGACCCCTCAGGATGCTCAGGGAGGTGAGGACCCCAGTTCTGGGTAGAAGGCCCAGCCTAGCACCTCAACCATGAGTGCCCCATGTGGTCAGGGGAGCTGTGGCCTGGGAAGAAGATGGGCTTTGAGAAATGTGGGTTCCAGGCCTGGCTCTGCCGCTTGTCGGCTGCTGTGCTTACCAGGTTGCTTTTCTTCTTGGGCCTCGGTTTCCTCATCCACGCACTGGACATAAATAACACTTCAAAAGGTTGAAGAAACAAATGCAGTGCTCTGTGTATCGTGCTAAGCAGAGAGCCTGGTACACGGCCAGGATTTAGTGTCTTGCCTGTTACTGGGCAGAAACTGCAGCTGCCCTGAGCCATCCAGGAGGCACTCCCCCTCCCCCCAGCCCCTGCAGAGGAAGGCCGGTCACAGGTCACAGCTCCCCAACCCGGTTTCCTGCCTCCACCCTGTCTCCACTCCTTTCTGCCCCAGTAGCCCCCAGCTTCCCACTTGTAGCAGGTACAGCCCTCAAGTTCAGGTGGACAGGACCATCACCTTTCCTCTGTAGCCTGTAGCCTCCCCACCCCATCTAGCCAGGTTGGTAAAACATCGACGTCAGTCATCGTTGGGATGTGCCCAGCCGAGTGTCCTGCCAAAGCCTTGGGTCATCGTTTCTTTTTATTGTGGTGAAATACGCAGAACATGAATTGAGCCACCTGTAACGATTTTTAAGGGTACGGTTCCATGGCATGAAGTATATTCACACTGCTGTAGAAACGTCGCCACCACCCATCTCCAGAACTTTCTCGTCTTCCCAAACTGAAACCGTGTCCCCGGTAAACCATGGCTCCCCATGCCTGCCCCCAGCTGCTGCAACCCTTGTTCCACTTTCTGTCTCTAGAATCAGACCGCCCTCCCTGCCTCTTAGAAGTGGAATCACGCAGTCATTGTCTCTGCGTGACTGGTTTGTTTTCGATTAGCACGGCATCCTCAAGGTTCACCCGTGTGGGGGCACGGGGCAGAATCTCCATCCTTTTTATTTTTGAATAATATTCCAACCTGTGTCTAGACCCCATTTTGCTGGTCCACGTATCCATTGGTGGACACTTGGGTTGCTTCTGCGTCCTGGCTGCTGTGAATAATGTTGCTGCGCACGGGGGTGTGCAAATACCTGTTCGAGTCCCTGCTTTCGGTTCTTGGGGGCGCATACCTAGAAGTGGAATTTCTAGATCATATGGTAATTATGTTTGATTTTTTTTTTTTTTTTTTTTAGAAAATGCCCAATGCCCAAAGGCACTGGGGAGCCCCTCTGGCCATACTGTGTACAGGGAGATAGGAAATGAGGAGCAAGACATCATAGGTTCAAATCCTGGTCCTGCCACTTCCCAGTGCTGTGACCTTGGGCGACTTACTTCATTGTCTCAGCTGTGACGAGGGATGAGAGCAGCACCTCCTGGGGCTGTGGTGGTGCTTAGAGCACATACTTTGGATGGTGCCTGGCGCACAGGGAGCCCTAGGGATGTTAGCTCTGCCTCGTGGTGCATCTGGACTCCTCCAGAGATCTGATCCTGCAACCTCACCGCTTCTGTGGTCCCATGCCAGCCTGGCCCCTCCACGGAACATGCCTTTGGAGCCGGCCCTGCTTCTTCCCCAGGACTCCGACTCCTTTCCCCCTTTTGCAGGTCCCTGGGAATCTCTCTTCATTGAGGGAGTTTCTCTTTCCCTGTCCGTCTGTGGCTTATGCTCTTGAAAACAAAAGCCAGAAAGCAATGCCTCAGGCTAACCCTGAGAGAGCCTGAGCCAGGACCAGAGGGGAAACCAAGGACACTGACCAACAGGTCAGCATGGGCACAGGCGAAGAGGACCCCTTTCTTCTTTCCTTTGACCTTGGTCATGCCATTCTCGATGACTGGGTCCGGTCTAGGCCCCGTGTTTTGGGAAGGGTGAGGAGAGCTGGGAGGGTCACTGAGGACCGCCCACAGGCATGATTACAGGGACGGGGACGAGGCACTCTGGACTGAGATGAAAGGAGCAGTGGTTTGGCACTTTCAACTCTAGGGGAGTCAGCCGGAGGGTTCCGGTCAGTGAGGGGTGGCTGCGGAGATGAGATTACCCTTCTTGCTGGGCCAGCAGCTAGGGCTCCAGGGCTGAGGCCGGCACAGTCCCACCTCTGGTTGAGGCCAAGCTGGTGTGCGGCTGTGTCTGGCCAGCTTGCCTGGTCTGCGTCCCCAGCCACCCCAGCCCCCACCCTTGCTCCCGGGAAACTACTTCTGCTGACCGCAGATGATTCCTGGAGGACGGTCAAGGCAAGACCTGGCAGGCTGAGGGCTTTGGTCCTGGGTGATCACACCTAGAGGTTGGCCCAGCTGTGTCACCTCCACCTGTGACAAGAGGGGACAGAGAAACCTCCAGGATTCCCCCCACACCCCTCCCCATTCCCTTGCTGTCCCATCACCTTTCCTTTCCTATTTTGTCTTCTCTGTTCCTTTCACCTCATACCAAGTGGTACGTGATTTGGAAATTCACAAAGCAGTGCACTTCTCTTCACCGTTTATCAATACCCAGAACCTGGTAAGGAGCCAGCACTCAGTTTCTCTCAAGTGGGCTTTAGTGAAGGGCTTTTTTCCGTGGCCCTCTGGCAGAGCTCACTAATGGGGACCCCTACTCCTGACATGATCCCTAGCATTGTCAAAACCAGTCCTGTCTTCGCTATTTGCAGACATCCCCAAAGGGGCGCTAATATCTGTTCTGGGGCATTAAATAAAATATGCTCTGAAGGTTAAGTAGGATAACATGTGGAAAATTCCTGGCACATTATAGTTATCAGGAAAAATAGTTACCGTTATTTTTTATTTTTAAAAATAATTATTATATTAAAAGGGAGGACAATATTTATTGAACACCTACTATGTCCCGGATACTGAAATGTTGGAATTCTGCCCTGGGAGTCAAGCTGACTTTCCCGGCCTACATCAGAAGCAGTGACCCCCACAAAGGTCACCATCCCAGCAACAATACAAAGTGAGGGAAGTATAGGGAGGGAAAGGACCAGCCGTGTGTCCTTAGACAAACTGCCTCACCTCTCTGAGCCTATTTCCTGACCTGTAAAGAGAGGCTGGAAATCCTCCCTTCCCCTTCTACTGGAGTCAGGGGTCAGAGGAGGTAAAGCCTGTGCCAGTCTTGGCAACCAGGAAAGTGGTGCCCAGCGGAGCAGTCGGGCAGCTCTCAGTGGGAGACAAGCCCTTACCTACACCTTTAACTGAATTCCCCGCTCTCAGCTCCTGAAAGCCATCTCTGCAGGCTTGGGGAACACCCCTCAGGGACACTAGAACTGTGCTCTTCTCCAGGGCCCATTAGGAAAAGAATGTTCTACAAGTCCACCCAAAGGTGGTCATTCCTCTGGTGACCCCCTTGTGGCCATGCCACGCTCTCATCTGTCCCATGCCCTGACTGCAGGCCAGTTGATGTGGTGTGTTTCCAGGGAGACTGGGGAAGGTGACAGCATTTCTGGGAGGAAAGATGGGCTTGTCCAGGGGCACAGTGGGATTTCCGAGGTTGGTGCTGAAGCTGAGTGGTAGAGCTGTGGTTATAAAGAGCAGGTTTGCCAAGCCGTGGAGCAGTCGGGGAGGCTGGGTGGATGGGCAGAGTTTCCCCTGGAGGCCAACTGGCTGACTTGCCATTGTCCCTGACACCTTCCAGACAAGGCTTAATGGAATGGTAGGAATTTGCTGCTGGTCTGTATTGTTATTGCCAGTGTTCACGGGGTACTTATTCTGTGCCATTGAGAAGGTTACCTCCTATAATCCCCAAACAAATTTATAGGGCGGCTGGCACTATTATCCCCATTTTACAGGTGAAGAGGCTGTGGTACAGAGAGGTTCAGTATTTTGCTCAAGGTCACACAGTGAAGGAGCCAAGCCTGGAGTCCAGCCCAGGTCATCTGAAGCCAGAGCCCATGCAGATGGCCATGCCATCCACCCTCACGGGCCAGGGAAGGACAAGCAGAGAGCTGAGTAGGGGAAAGAAGGAAGGTAATCCCTAGGTCCCAGGTCCCACGTGAACCTTTCACTGAGATTGGTGCTGAATAGTGACAGACATCACTAGAAGGGTGTCACTGGCTTTATTTTAGCGATGAAGAATGGAAACACAGAGGGGTTGAGTTGCCCAAGCAAGGGGACTACACTTTGAACCAGATGTGTCTACACTGCAGAGCATTGCTGTTTCAGTGACCCCACCACCTTATCTTGTTTCTTTGGCAGTTTGTTCCAAGTCTGATCTGTCTTGGGAACCTTGGGACCTGGAGCCCGGGCCTGGAACAGACATACCAGACCTCTATACATGTTTTCTGAAATAATGTAAGAGATCCCAGTTGTTTCCACTTGCTGCTACTTTGGGCGAGGGAGAGGAAGTGTGGTCGGAGGTGTAGTGACCTCGCATCTTTTGTGAGTGGATGTTTGCTGAGCCTGAACCCTGATGAGATGGAGAGTTTGGAAAAGAGAATCATGTTGGAGCAGGTGTATCTCCTTTACTTTGGGGGAGTTAAAGGAAAAGGAAAGCTCTAGGAAAGACCCAGATTGAAAATTTCTCCCTACCTCCCTTCCTTCCATCTATCCATCCATCTATCCATCTACCCACCCATCCACCCACATATCCATCCACTCATCCATCCATCCATCCATCCATCCATCCATCCGTGCATCTGTGCATCCACATAACCATCCACTCATCAATCCATCCATCCATCCATCCATCCATCCATCCATCCATCCATCTACCTATCTACCTGTGCATCCACATATCCAACCACTCATCCATCCATCTATCCATCCATCCATCCACCCATCAATTCACCCACCCACCCACCCATCCATCCATCCACTCATCCATCCATTGATCTGTCCATCCATCCATCCATCCATCCATCCATCCATCCATCCATCCACCTATGCATCCACTCATCCATCCACTCATCCATCCATCCATCCATCCATCCATCCATCCATCCATCCGTTCATCCGTGCATCCACATAACCATCCACTCATCAATCCATCCATCTGTCCATCCATCCATCCATCCATCCATCCATCCATCCATCCACCTACCTATCCACCTGTGCATTCACATTTCTATCCATCCACCCATCCACCCATCCACCCATCCACCTGTGCATTCACATATCTATCCATTCATCCATCCATCCATCCGTCCATCCACCCATCCACCCATCCACCCATCCATTCACCCACCCACCCACCCATCCATCCATCCATCCACTCATCCATCCATTGATCTGTCCATCCATCCATCCATCCATCCATCCATCCATCTGTACATCCACTCATCCATCCTCCACTCATCCATCCATCCACTCATCCATCCATCCACTCATCCATCCATCCATCCATCCACCCATCCATCCATCCACCTGTGCATCCACATATCCATCCACTCATCTATCCATCCATCTGCCCATCTATCCATCCATCCATCTACATATCTATCCACTCATCCATCCACTCATCCATCCATCCATCCATCCATCCATCCATCCATCCATCCATCCCTTTATAAATCTCTGTTAGTAATATGTTGGTCCCTCACCCCCAAAACTTTGTGGTTTAAACAACAATAGTAATTTATTATCATGGTTTCTGAGGGTCAGGAATTTCGGGAATATTTGGCTAGTTAGTGCTAGCTATTGGTAGGAGGTCTCAGTCGCTTTCCACCTTAACCTCTCCAGAGAGCTGCTTGAGTGTCCTCACAGCATGGTGGCTGGCTTCCTCCCAAGACAGCAGCCCAAGGGACCAAAGTGGAAGCTGCGATGCCTTTTATTTCCTAGCCTCACACGTCAGACATTGTCCCTTCCCCAGAATTCTGCCAGTCATAGAGTCAGCTCTTGTTTAGTATTGGATGAAGCAACATAAGTGCATAAATCCCAGGAGATGAGGCTCATTGGGGGCCATTTTGGAGGCAGGCCGCCATCATCCATCCATCCATCTATCCATCAATCCTTTTGTCATCTGTCCATCCATTCAATCAATAAACATTTGCTGGGCTCCAGCTTGTGCCAGGCCCTGGACACAACACACATACACCCCCAAACCCAACCCAAAACCAACAGAAAAGAGGAAGCCTCATACAAGAAAGCCATTGTTGGACATTTCCTCCCATTTTCTACATTTTTAAGCAACTTCACTGAGATATAATTCACATACCACACCATTCTCTCACTTAAAGTATACAATTCAGTAGGTTTTGGTCATGGAGTCATGGAGTCATGAAGCCATCACCACAATCACTTCTAGAATGTTTTTATCACCCGAAACCCCTGCTCCTTTAAGCGGTCACTCCCCATTTCCCCTTTTCTGCAACCACCTTCAATTACAAACTTACTCTGTCTGTATAGATTTGCTTATTCTGGACATTTCATGTAAATGGAATCGTAAGCCATGTGCTCTTTGTGACTGGCTTCTTTGACACAGCGTGATGTTTTCAAGGTTCATCCATGTTGTAGTGTGCCTCAGTGTCTCATTGTGTTGCTGAATACATTCCATTGTAGAAGCAGACCACGTTTTGTTTACTCACTCATAAGTTGGTGGACACCTGCCTTGGGTTTCCACCATTTGGCTGTTATGAGTAATGTCGATGCTAACATTCGTGTGTAAGTTTTTGTATGGATGTGTGTATTCAGCTCTCTTGAGTCTCACACCTGGGAGTGGAATGACTGAGTCATATCATAACCCTGTGTTTAACTTTTTGAGGAACTGCCATACTATTTTCCAAAGCAGGTGCCCCATTTTACATTCCCACCAGCAGTGTATGAGGGTTCTAATTTTCCCCTCATCTTGGTCAACACTTACTGTCTTTTTTTTTTTTTTTAAGTTTATTTATTTTGAGAGAGAGACAGACAGAAGACACGAGCAGGGGAATAGTAGAGAGAATCCTCAGCAGGTTCTGCACTGTCAGCACAGAGCCCGACTTGGGGCTTGAACCCACCACCTGTGAGATCATGACCTGAGCAAAAATCAAGAGTTGGACCCTTAACTGACTGAGCCACCCAGAAGCCCCTGCCCTTTTTTTTTTTTTTTTAAGTAAGCTCTATCCCCAATATGGGGCTCGAATTCACGACCCTGAGATCAAGAGTCGTATCCTCTAATGACGGAGCCAGCCAGGCATCCCTGTCATTATCTTTTTTTATTTTTGCCACCCTGTGTGAAGTGGTATCTCATGTGATTTCATTGTGCATTTCCTAGATGGCCAGTGATGTTGAGCATCTTTTCATGTTTTATTGGCTGTTTGTATGTTTGGAAAAAATGTCTGCTTGGATTTTTTGCCCATTTTTAACTGGTTTATGTGTCTTTTTGAGTCATAAGACTCCTTTATATGTTCTTAGATACAAGATAGAAGTCTCTTCTCAGATACATGATTTTCAAGTGTCTTCTCCCATTCTGTGGTCTCCACTTCTTTCTCAAGTGACTTTATTATTATTATTACTATTGTTGTTTAAAAAATTTTTTTTTCACATTTATTTATTTTTAAGAGACAGAGACAGAGCACAAGTCGGGGAGTGGCAGAGAGAGAAGGAGACACAGACTCCGAAGCAGGCTCCAGGCTCCAAGCCATCAACACAGAGCCTGATGCAGGGCTCGAACCCATGAACCGTGAGATCATGACCTGAGTCGAAGTCAGACGCTTAACTGACTGAGCCCCCCAGGCGCCCCTAAGGGAAACATATTCTTATTTATTTATTTATTTATTTTTATTTCACTGTTTTTTTTTTAACATTTATTTATGATTGAGAGACAGAGCATGAGCAGGGGAGGGGCTGAGAGAAAGACACAGAATCCGAAGCAGGCTCCAGGCTCTGAGCTGTCCGCACAGAGCCTGACGCGGGGCTTGAACTCACAAACTGTGAGATCATGACCTCAGCCGAAGTCAGACGCTCAACTGACTGAGCCACCCAGGCGACCCCCCCTTTTTATTACTATTAAGATATTTTTAAAAATGCAGAAATGTATAAAGAGGTAGAAAAATAACTCTCCAGAGGCCATGATTCATATTTAATCATATTTCCTTTTGTTGTCCTTTTAATCAATTCAATTATGTATTTTCTGACAGGCAATTATTTGCACAAGTAGAGAACTGTAAACATTGGCTTTGACTATTAGTGACTATTGACTTTTGTTTTTTTAAGTAAGCTCTACACCCAATGTGGGGCTTGAACTCACCACCCTAAGACCAAGAGTTGCACGCTCCACTGACCCAGCCAGCCAGGCACCCCCAGAATTTTAAAGGTTTAGTATGAGTTTCCTGCCCTCAGCCTCAGCCACTCAGACTCTTTGCTAGGGATAGCCACTGGTATCGCTTTCTTGCTGATTTTTCGGAGATAGCTTATACACACATACGTATACAAATCAATTTCCCCTTAAGTGGTAGGACATTAGCCATTCCACTCAGCACAGCCTCTTTACAGGCTTTCGAGTCAACACAATTTTCTTTACACAGTCAGGAATCACCCTGAAGCTCCCTGTCCAGCAGTTGTAGGAGGTAGCACAGGAACCCCTCGTGGTGTTAGCAAACGCAAGGAATTTATTGAAGCACATTGGGTGGCTTGTATATTCTCCAGAAGGGCAGAGACCCAAGTCTGGCGTCTACACCGCCTGAGCAAAGCAAAATCAGGCACTGGATGGCTCCAGTGGAGACAGCCCAGCTGATTGTTCTGGGTTCAGAGGCTGCAGCCTCTGGTCTTGCTGCTGCTGGACACTGGGTGCCCATGTCACTGCCTTTGCCAGGTATGTGCCCTCTGACACCTGCTTCTCCTGTCGCCAACTTCTGAACACGAGCCTGGTGCTGGTGCACCTGACTGATGGGGCAGCTGGGAATATCTGCATCCTAGCTGCTAGGGAGCCTGGGAAAGCAAAGTTCTGACTTGCACCTTGGAACGGTGTGGCCTCATCAGTGGGGACGTCCCCAGACATAGGAGGGCGGGTTTCACTGGGCAGCCAAAAAGAACGGCATCAGACTTGAAGGTAAGTGTATTTTAATTATAAAATTACAATTCTTCGGATTGTAAAAGCATTGCATGAGAGGTGATATGTTGTAAGGGCCAGGTGTCGACAGTGCTGGGGTTGTCTGGCTGGGTCCATTCTTACCTCTGTCTCTTATCTGCCTTCTCACCTTAGGCGTGATTTGAACCTCTGCATGACCAGCCTCCTTGTCGGTCAAACGGGGATAATAATCAAACCTCCGTCAGGAGGCTGGGCTGAGGATGGAACAAGTCATCAGATGTTAAAGTTTAGGACCGTACCTGGCCCACCGTATTTGCTATATAGTTGTTTGCTCTTTCTGTTTTCCCAGTGTTTTATTATGAGTGTTTTAGAGCACACAGAAAAGTTTAACAAATTGTACAGCAAGCATCTATCCCACCCATGCCACCTAGGATTCCACCATGAGCATTCTGCTGTGTTTGTTTTATCACACGTATCCATCTGTGTTCCTTTCCAGTCGTTCACACATCTTAATTTTAATGTGTGTGAGAGTCATGGCAAATGTGTATATATGTCACTATTACCTTTTTTTAATGTTTATTTATTTTGACAGAGAGAGAGAGAGCACGTGCACATGAGTGGGGGAGGGGCAGAGAGAGAGAATCCCAAGCAGGCTGTGCACTGTCAGCACAGAGCCCGAGGCGGGGCTTGAACTCACAGACCACAAGATCACGACCTGAGCCGAAATCAAGAGTCAGACCCTTAACCAACTGAGGGCACCACCCAGGCGCCCCTCGCTATTATCTTTTTAAAGCAACTCTCAACTGTTAGCTTAAATAATATGTGTGTGTAGTTTGTCTTGTCCTTCCCCATAACACAATGGCCTGAGTCCTATTTGGTGAGACAGAATTTGTTAGGTAGAGGGAATAGTGAGAGGGAGAGCAGGGGTTTCCTGACAGTGGGAACAGCCACACTGGAATACGCCCCCCACCCCGACAGGCTGATCATACAGTGTCCCTTCAAATGGACATTTAAAATACTCGTTCAGGGGCACCCGAGTGGCTTGGTCGGTTAAGTGTCCGACTTCGGCTCAGGTCATGATCTCACGGTCCGTGAGTTCAAGCTCCGCGTCGGGCTCTGTGCTGACATCTCAGAGCCTGGAGCCTGTTTCAGATTCTGTGTCTCCCTCTCTCTCTGCCCCTCCCCTGTTCATGCTCTGTCTCTATCTCAAAATAAATAAACATTAAAAAAAATAAATAAATAAAATACTCGTTCAGATATGACTCTCTTCCACTGTCCTGGACAATTCTGCTCTGCCCCAAACTTGCAAGCCCACTTGACAATTATATCAATTGTATCCATTATCTATTGCTGTGGAATGCATCATTCCAAAACCTACTGGCTTAAAACAGCATTGATAATCTATCATGGTTTCTGTGTGTTAGGAATTAGGGAGCGGGGGGCAGTTCTGGCTCAGAGTCTCCCGTACAGTTGCAGGCAGATGCTGACTTGGGTTGGGGTTGCCTGAAAAACTTCTTCACTCCTGTGTCTGCTGCCTGGGCTGGGACCAGAGCAGGTGAGGCTCCCTGGGACTCTGTCTCTGCATGATGTCTCTATGCAGTCCCTCCAGCATGGTGGCTTCAGGGTAGCTGGCCTTCTTAAGTCAGCTTGGGGCTCCTAAGGCATACGTCCCGAGCCGGCACAAGCTGTCACGCACCATCTCTTCTGCCGCGTTCCGTTGAGCAGTTACGCAAAGTTACAAAGATTGGCCCGTTCCGTGGCGGAACATCCATGTCACATGGTAGGGCAGATGGAATGGAGATGTGGAGCAGATGTGTCTTTGGAGAATACAGTCTGTCACAGCTGGCTTTTGGATGGATTCCCTCTCCTCAGAAGGCCGTTTAGCCACCACCTGTTATTACCCAGGCATGTGGGGTCCTGGGGGGGGTCTCATCATCACCCCTGGCAGTTACCTTTCCAGCCACCAGCTGAACTCTCCGATAATTCCAGTTCTCTAAGAGGCCTGTGGCAAGCCCCATTTTCTCCATCTCGTTTTTTACCTGGTGTCCTGGGTTGAATAGTGTCCTCCCCCGATTCATGTCCACCAGGAGCCTCCAAATGTCACATTTGGATATAGGGTTTTTGCCGATGTCATCAAGGTAAGATATTCCTATTGGGTTGTAGTGAGCCCTAAGTCCAGTGACTGATGTCCTTATAAAAAGAAGAGAGGACACAGACACACAGGGAGAATGCCATGTGACAAGGGAGACACAGATCGGAAGGATGCGTCTACTCCTCAAGGGACACCAAGGGCCGCTGGCAGCCACCAGGAGCTAGGAGAGAGGCGTGGAGAGGTTCTCTCAGAGCCTCCAGGGGGACCCAACCTCACTGACACTTTGGTTTGTGACTTCTGGCCTCCCGAAAGCTACAGAATCAATTTCTGTGGTTTTAAGCAGTTACCTTACCAGTGATACTTCGGTCTCTTACAAGTCCATAGTCTGCTGGCTGGTTGGCAGCTTAATTCAGACCTGATTCAAAGGTTCAGTCTGTGACAGAAGGTCCCCTGTGGACACCTCTGCTGGGCGGCTGAGGGAGGTGGCGTGCCAGGAGGTGCTGGACAGGGCCCAGCTGACCTGCGAGGATTCAGCAACAGATGAGTCACCAGACGCTGAAGTGTGTTTCTTGCTCGGGGCTTTTTAGAATTTTTTTTCAAGTTTGAAAATCCAGAATGGCCTTTCCAGGTGCGTCCTGAGTTCCATGTCTCCAGAGCTGGTGTGATTCTGTCCACATGGGCACTGTTTATAGTGGCAGCAGCTGTGACCTTTAGAACCAAGAGGAAAACTTCCCTCATGGATTCAGGCTGTCCTGTCCACACTTGAGACCATAAACTGTCATTCCCCCAAAATACGGAGGATGTGGGGCAGGGGCGTGAAACACAGCCACTCATGGAGGAAGGCTCTGTGCATCTTTTGCTAGAAGGGAGACCCCTGGGAGGGGGAAGTTGCTCCCCCCTTCATGGCTTTCAGGGATGCACCCACTCTGTGCCCCTCAAAAGCAAGCAGCACCCCTCTTGGGGACTTGGCACGTGCCTGAGAAGTTCCTCCTCTAGATGCTCACTTAGCCGGCCTCTCCTCCTCCTCAGGTCCTGCTCAGATGACCTCTTCTCCAGGAGGACTTTGTGACTGCCATATCTAAATTCCCTTTCACTTCCCTCGTTATACCCATCTGCTTTGTCACAGCCCTTGCACTTTGTCCCCGCCATCTGGAATGACCTTGGTAATTTGTTTCCTGGTTTATGGTCTGTCTTCCCCATTAGAAAGTAAGAGCCACAGGAAATCTTTGGTCCACCCCCAGCTCCTGTAACAGTGCCTGGCGCAAAAATGTCTGTGCCTAGAATGCACAACCGCGTGCAGAGAACGTCTTGACCAGTCTTCCTGCCTTCAGCCTGGCTCCCTCCTCCCACCCTCCCCTGCTCACACGGTGGATTTTCCAAGCCAGAAATCATCCAGGTCACTCTTCTGCTCTAAGACCTTCAGTAGCTCCCCATTGCCCCCAGGTAAAGTCCAAATGCGTTAGCAAGACTCAGCCTGTCTCAAGCCCTGCCTTCCTTCCGGGCACGTACACCCTTCACTCAGGCAGAACTGAGTCCCCGACCAGAGTGTATCGCCCATGCTTGTCTGCAGAGACCCGCCCTCCCTCCCCCTGTCCCCACTCAGCTGACTGCTCTCACCTGTCACTGGCCTCAGAGGGGAAACTCACTACTTTCAGGAAGCCTTGCTGACCCTGTTTTCCCAAACCTGCATTTAATTATTCCTTCTCCCTCAAACCCCACCTAGCCCTTGTCTGTATTGTATCCTTTTTTTTTTTTTAAAGTAAAATATGATTTACACTCAGTAAAATTCACTCTTTTTGGTATATAGTATATGAGTTTTGGCAAATACATATAGTTGTGTAGTCTCATGACAGTCAAACTAGAAAACAATTTCATCACCTCTCCCCGTTGCTTTGTGCTTTTTGTAGTCAGCTCCGAGCCCCTGGCCATCAGGGATCTATTTTTTTTTTTTCAAACGCTTATTTATTTTTGACAGAGAGAGGGAGCAGGGGACAGGAAGAGAGAGAGAGAGAGAGGGACAGAGGATCCGATGCAGGCTCAGCGCTGACAGCAGTGAGCCCATACGGGACTCGAACTCACAAAACTCACGAACCATGAGGTCATGACCTGAGCTGCAAGACCATGACCTGAGCCGAAGTCTGACACTCAACAGACTGAGCCACTCAGGCGCCTGGGTGATCAATTTTCTCTGTGGTTTTGCCTCTTCCAGAACGCCGGATCAGTGGAATCTTACTGTTGTGGCTTTCTGATTCTGGTCTTTCACTTAGCCTTGTGCATTCGAGGTTCCTCCTTGGTGTTGCCAGTTTGTTCCCGCTGGCGATGAGTGCCCTTTCAGCGTCTGGATACTTTGTTTATTCTTTCACTTGTGAAAGGCATTTATCTGGGTTGTTTCTTACTTTCAGTGATGATGAGCACTGCTGCTGTAAACCTTGGCATCCAGGTTTTCACAGGGACATTTGTTTTCATCACCCTTGGGTGAATACTTAGATGTGGGTTTCCCGGGTCATACGGTGAACATACGTGCACCTTTTTAAGAAACTGCCCAGCTGTTTTCCGCGGAGGCTGCCCCGTTTGGCTTCCCACCAGCCACTCCACATGCTCTCCCGCGCAGGGTATTGTCGATTGGTTTTTTAGGTTTCCGTAACCTTTTTTTCTTTTTACCTACCCGGCTGTGACCTCCTGAAAGAGAATGAATCTTTCCTTGTCCTCAGAGCCTAGGAGAGTGCCTGACACATAGTAGGTACTTCGTAAATGCTTATGAGCTGAATGGGTGATCTACTGAATTGGTGTCTAAGGAGAATTTGTCTCAGATTCCATGGATGGAAGGCTAATCAATGTTCCCTCTCCCCAGGGAATTCATTATGAGGTGGTCTTTCTGGAATCTGCCAGCAAAACCGCCTTATCTTTGTGGCTCACACCTCTCTATATCTGCCCAAAGTGCCCAGACTGCTTTCCATCTCTGAAAAGGCTCATCATGTTGTCTCTTTCACTGTTGTTTGAGTGGGAGCTATTGGTACCCATACTAAAGAGTACAAAAGAATCATGGGGTGGGGGTGGGGGTGTTTAGAATGCAGTCCCTAGGCTCCACCCCCAGGGTCCTGATTCATGAGGCGCAGCATATCTGGGTGCATCTCAGACCTCCCTGAGAACTCCCCAGGGGAGACACAAGTCCTCTGTAGGCGTGGAAATAACTCCAGTGGAAATAAGCCCAGTGCCTTCAGAGGCCAACTCTACAGGTCATTTAATGCCTCTGAACCTCAGTTTCCTCATCTGTAAAATAAACACGGAAATAATCGAGCTTCCCAGCTTTGTTGTGACGACTAAATGCATTTACTGAATGTAAGGTCCTGGCACAAGGTAGGCATTAAATAAATTTTTACTGATTTTGGTAAACCGCAAAGATTTTAAATGTTTTTTTTCCACTCCTCAGCTAACTACCTCGTATTTTAATGTTTTTATTGATGCATAACATAATGTGGAAAAGTGCACTTAATGTAAGTGTACAGCTCAATTAGTTTTCACACACGGAACACATTGGTGTGACCAGTGTCACATAGACAGAATGTGGCACACCCCTGGGATCCCCCCTTAGCTTACCTCTCATCATCTTTTTTTTTCTTTTTTTTTTTTTTACTTTTTAAAATGTTTATTTATTTTTGAGAGGGAGAGAGTGCAAGCAGGGGAGGGGCAGAGAGAAAGAGGGAGATACAGAATCCCAAGCAGGCTTGGGGCTCCGAGCTGTCAGCACAGAGCCCAACACGGGACTCGAACTCACAAACCATGTGATCATGACCTGAGTCGAAGTCAGATGCTCAACTGACTGAGCCACCTAGGTGCCTACATCACCATCTTCTAAAGTGACCATTCTGCTGAATGACAGCCTTAATTTTCAGTTTATACACACACACACACACACACACACACACACACACACACACAAAGTCAAGTTAGCTAACATAGTTTTTGTTTTCCAGTATAACTAAACTGTGTTCAGTAAAGAATATTTGGAAAACATTGAAACCACAAGTCAGAGATGACCTGTTAACACATTGAGCGGCCTTTTTAAAATATTTATTTTGGGGGGTGCCTGGGTGTCTCAGTCACTTAAGCTTCTGACTTTTTTTTTTTAATTTTTAAAAAGTGTTTATTTATTTTTGAGAGAGTCAGAGACAGAATATGAGTGGGTTAGGGGCAGAGAGAGAGGGAGACACAGAATCCAAAGCAGGCTTCAGGCTCTGAGCTGTTAGCACAGAGCCCAATGCGGGGCTGGAACCCATGAGCTGTGAGATCATGACCTGAGCCGAAGCCGGATGCCCAACTGACTGAGCCACCCAGGTGCCCCAAGCATCTGACTCTTGATTTCAGCTCAGGTCATGATCTCACAGTCTCAGGAGATGACAGCACAGAGCCTGCTTGGGATCCTCTCTCTCTCTCTCTCTCTCTCTCTCCCCCTCCCTGCCCCTCCTCCACTCCCAAACGCACTCTCTCTCAAAATAAATAAACTAAATAAACTTTATGAAGTTTAAAAAATAAAATCTTTATTTTTTTTATTGAGATATACATAGAGTTGCACAAGTTGTAAGTGTAAGGTTCATTTTCATCAAGTGACCAGCCCTTGTAACTACAGGATCAAAACTGAGAATGTCACAGCCGCCAAGACCCTTCCTTCTGCCCCCTCCCCAAAAGAAACACTATTCTGACTTTAAGGGCATTGATCAGCTTTGCCTAACCAGCTTGGAGTATAACAGAGCTACTCTCTGTCTCTCTCTGGTGCTCTTGGAAAGCTCTCTTGCATCCTTCGAGACCCAGTTCTGAGGTCATCTCCTCCAAGAAGTCTTCCCAGCCCCTCGGTTTATCCCTCTAACCCAGCTCTCATCATTCTTTAGTAGTAAATGCCTCTTCCTGCCGTCTCTCCCTGGAGAGAGTAGTAACTGTCTCTCCCTGCCTTACATAACACAGGGTATAGTGGGTTGAATAATGACCCTCCCCCCAAAAGATCTAAGTCCTAACCCCTTGTACCTGTGAAGCTGGCAATAGGGTCTTTGAGGACGTAATGAAGGATCTCAATTTAGAGCCCACTCTATATCCAGTAATAGTGTCCTCACCAGAGAAAGGAGAGAGAGATTTGAGACACAGATACAGGGAAGACCATCACTGAAGACGAAACAGAGGTGGGAGGGGTGGAGTCCCAGCCCAAGGAATGCGGGGGGGGGGGGGGGGGGGATGGAGGGCGGCAGCTGCTGGCAGCAAAGACAGAGGCCTGGGTGTGTTCTCCCCCAGAGCCTCCAGAGGGAACCACCCCCTGCTGATACTGGGACTCCAGACTTTGGGCCTCCAGAACTGCAGGAGAATACATTTCTGTTGTTTGAAGCCATCCAGTCTATGGGACTTTGTAGCACCGCCCCTGGACTGAGCAAGAACCAGGTTGGGGGCTTGCTGGCCTGTAGTGGGGACAAAAGGGAAGCCCCATCCTCAGATTGAGCTTTCTCTGACGCTCACCACCACCACCACCACCAGTTCCCCTGTTTTGCTACACACCCTCAAGGCAGCCTCACGTGATTTGAAGGAAGCTGACCCTGTCCCCTGCATCCAGCCAGATATGGAATCCCATTCCTTGGAGAATGACTGAGGCAGAATGGGCTGTGACCCAATTCTGATCAATGACACGGAAGAGAAGGCATGCTGGGGGCTTTGGGGGAAAATGTTCTTCTTTCTGGCTTTTTCCCCTTCGGGTCTGGCTGCCGGGAGAGGCAGATATGGAAAGGATCTTGATCCCGCTGATGTACTTGAACTTCTGACTGCTCCCTGACTGCCCCCCAACCATTCCCAGGCTTCCAGCGGCATGAGATTCCAGATGGCCTTTTTGTGGCAGCTGGGCACATCCTAACTTACACTCCAGCCATGAGAGGGAGGATCGGGAAACTGAGACTCACAGAGACTAAGTCACTGCACTGGGGACACAAGGTAGGAACGTGGCAGAGGCAGGATTCACACCGCGGCCTGTCTCCATGTCCTGCTTTTTCAGCAGCTGCTTCACAGTTGCTCTTGGTTTTAAACTGTCTCTCTTGATTTTACACGAGGCCTAGGGCCTGGGAGAGGCCCACCTGCAGCCAGTTCCCGGCACAGCAGAGACAGTGTGTTGTGTGTCCGTAACAAAGCGATGGCTGTGTGACTGCCCTGTCGGCTCCGGGGTCCCACTTAACCAGGAGTGGTGCCCAGGACCTGGACACACATTAGCTGACTCACTCCTGCACAGCAACCCTAACACTGATGAAGAAACTGAGCCTCACAGGGGATGGCAGTTCTGTGCAGAGCCGCGCAGACAGTGAGGGGCAGAACAGGGTTTCGAACTCTCTCAGTCTCACTCTGGAGGCCCCACCTATAATATACTCTCACCGGGTGGGACTTCGTTGATTATTGCTGTCTCCCTGGAGCCCAGCAGCTCCTGGCTCCGCGAAGGCACCCAGCAAGTGTTTGATGAATGAATAAATGAGCCCCAGCAGGAACTTGAGGCTTGAGAAGCTGAAAGAAAAGCCATGGGACCGGAAACTTTTCCAAGCAGGCCTCAGTTTAGACAGCAGACTCCTCCAGCTCAATAGCAAAGAAACAAATAACCTGATTTAAAAGTGGCCAAAGGACTTGAACGGACATTTCTCCAAAGAAGACACATTTCTCCAAAGCCAACAAGGTAGGGGAGCCCTTGGGTGGCTCAGTCGGTTAAGCATCCAACTCTTGGTTTCGGCTCAGGTCATGATCTCAAGGTTAGGGGGGATTGAGCCCCACTTCAGGCTCTCGTTGACAGCATGACGCCTGCTTGGGATGCTCTTTCTCTGTCTCTCTCTGCCCCTCCCCCACTTGCTCTCCCTGAAAATAAATAAATAAACATTTAAAAAACTGGAAACAAACAAACAAAAAGAAAGCAAGCCAACAAGGTATATGAAAAGACACCCAACATGACTAATCACCAGGGAAAGGCAAATGAAAACCCCGTCACACCTGTTAGAGTAGCCAGTATAGAAAAAAAAAAAAAGAGGTAACAAGTGTTGGTGAGGATGTGGAGAGAAGCAGACCTGGTTGCACTGTTGGTCGGAATGCAAACTGGTGCAGCCACTTTTGTCTGGAAATCGGCGAGGAGGTTCCTCACAATATTAAAACCAGCACTGCCACATGATCCAGCAATTCCACTTCTGGGTATATATTTCTCAAAAAAAAAAAAAAAAAAAAAAATCGAAGACAGGACCATGAAGAGATATCTGCACTCCATATTCATGGCAGCGTCACTCCCAACAGCCAAGACATGGAAACAACCTAAATGTCCATCGATAGGTAAACAGATAAAGACAACGTCATATGTACATACAATGGATATTCAGCCTTTAAAAGGAAGGAAAGCCGACCGTCTGCAGCCACGTGGATGGCTCTGGAGGACATTATGCTAAACGAAGTAAGCCAGTCACACAGGGCACCTGTTGCATGGTTCCACTCCCGGGACACATCTAAAGGGGGCAGACTTCTAGGGGCGCCTGGGGGGCTCAGTCAGGTAAGCGTCCGGCTTCGGCTCAGGTCACGATCTCTGGTTTGTGAGTTCGAGCCCCACATCGGGCTCTGGGCTGACAGCTCAGAGCCTGGAGCCTGCTTCGGATTCTGTGTCTCCCTCTCTTTCTGCCCTTCCCCCACTCTCTCTCTGTCTCTCTCTCTCTCAAAAATAAATAAACATTAAAAAAAAAAAAAAGGCAAACTTCTAGAGGCAAAGAACAGAAATGGTGGTTGCCAGGAGCTGGGAGAAGAGGGAAACGGGGAGATGCTCCATGGTTACAGAGTCTCTGCCACACAAGATGAGCAAATTCTAAGAGCTCCGCTACACAACATTGTGTCTACAGTTGACAAAACGCTATCGCACATCAAAAAATGTGTTAAGAGGGCAGACATCGTGTTAAGTGTTCTTACCACACATGCACACCCAAAATGTAACCCAAAAAGAAACAGAATAACAAAGCGACAAGGGGGGGTGGGGGGAACCTTTGATGGTAACATGGGTATATGGGTAGGTCTGAACTTATCAAATTGTATCTATTACACTGGGTGTTGTATGGAAACCAGTTTGACAATAAATTTCATATATTGAATAAGTAAATAAATAAATAAAAATTGTATCTATTAATTAAGCACAGCTTTTCGTATAACAGTTATGCCTCAATCAAGCTGAAGAGCAAAAGAGCTGAGGGTCCCCTGCCCCTCTCCCACCCCCACCCCCAATCTGCTGGGCCCGCTTAACCCTGCCGAGGTCTGGGGGCTTTTCTGGGTGGTACTTCCTCTCACAGAGGCCTGCCAGCCAGCAGCTGGGACTGGGCTTGTCCCCAGGGGACATGCATTTCTCTGAACAATGTCAGGAAAGGAAACCAAACTCAAAGGCTCTCAGGGACTTTCTGATCGTTTTTTGGCGCTGGGGGTGGACGGGTAGGTCGGCGCGTTCCCTGGGGTGGGGTGAGGGGCTTTACTGGTGGCTGGGGTAAGGAAGAGGCCTAGGTCGGGAAGGCCTGTGGTACACCAGTGATTATTAGAACAAGAGGCCTTACTGATTGAAGCTGTGTTATGATAACCTCCTCTGCCCATTACCTTGAATTCTTTAAACAACCTTCTAAGGTAGGGTTTTTGTTTTTTTTTTTTTTGAACAGCTTTACTGAGATACAAGTCACATACCATACAGTTGACCCTTTAAAAATATACAGTTCAATGGCTTTTGGTGTATTCACGGAACTTTTCTACTGTCTTCACAAAATTTTAGAACTTTTTTTTATCACTCCAGAGAGAAACCCTGGACCTTCCAGGACCCGCATGACCTCAGTCCTGAGGTCAAGCAACCACAAATCTGCTTTCTGTCTCTACAGATTTGCCTCTTCCGGACATCTCAAAGGATGGTGTGATGGGGAGGCTGGAGGCTCAGAGAGGGTGCCTGACCAGCTTAAGGTCACACAGCTAAGGAAGGGGCAGACTTGGGACTTGAACCCGGATCTCCCTATTCTTCAAGGCCACACCTTTCCACTGCACCACGGGGCTTTTCTTCTTTCCCATCACAGTATTAAGAATGGTCAGCTCTGCTGGTGGAACCCAGGATACCTGCTTTAGGTTGTATTTAATCCTTGCCATCTCTCCAGGGAGACAAGTACAGTTATGCCCATTTTACAGAGAGGGAAACAGAAACACCGAGGGCCTAATGGTTCAGTGCACTGTGGCTGCTAGTAAATGGAAGAGGGTTATGGGAAAAACAACAACAACAACAACAACAACAACAACAACAAGAACAAACACGTGCATATTGAGGCCGGGTGAGGAGCACAGGATAAAAAGTTGAGACAATTTTGATGAAAAGACCATTTTCTTTTGGGTTATGCCCCCTCCACCCTCACCGCCCCTTCTTCTTTCTTTTTATATGAAAAGGAAAAGAAAGTTCCCTCCACCCTTTGAGGTCACTTCCTGACCCATTTGAGAATCTGTGTGGGGTGGTTACAAACTCACTTCTCCCTGCCTGAATGCCTCCTGTTAATGCTTTGAGTGGGCAGTGGGCCTATGTGTTCATGGGCACTGGCACCAGACAGACCTGGGTTCTGGGTTTAAATCCTACCCCCGTCCCCCCCCAACTGAACACTTGTGAGTCCTACATGGGACACTGTTTGTTTGTTTGTTTGTTTGTTTGTTTTTGACCGGGTGGATTCTCCGCCTACCTACTGTGCTTTGGAAAAGAAATGTCATTTTGTATTTGAGTCCTCCCAGAAGGAAGCAGGGAGGGGCCCATGTGTCAATTATTTTGAACAAACAAGCTGAGGTTTAAGAAAAAGAGGTGAGAAGCTCCAGAGATTCCCCTTCATTGCACTGGATTCCTTTAAAAATTTGTTTTAACGTTTCAAACGCACAAACCATGAAATCATGACCTGAGCTGAATGAAGTCAGACGCTTAACCGACTGAGCCACCCAGGCGCCCCTGCACTGGATTCCTGTTCGCCTGAAGGTAAACAATGAGACGAAGAAGACAGACAATTAAAAATATGAAAAAGCAACCTGCCATCTACTATGACCGTCATCTCATACACCATGGGTATCTGAACCCCAAAGATACCGTAGGCGCACAAATCAGGTTAAAAGAGAGTTCTTTGACTCGAAGCATGTACTACATGTTCTTTCGTTGCTTGACCCCAGGGGACCAGAGAAAGCTCCAGCCAGGATTAGCATCTGTTTGGACAGAGGTTAGGAGCAAGGGCTCCAGGAGTGGCCTCCAAAACTGCTGCTTGCACACAGCAGTCATTTCATCAGCAGGAGCTTGAACACGCTTCCCTATAACAGGCAGATTTTGTAAGAATAAATTGCACATACGTGCACTTGTGCTGATAGCTCATGTACGTTCCATAACAGGTACCAAAATACAAGTGCCAAAAAGATTGATGGAAATAAATATAAGGTGAAGTACTTAAAAAAAAAAAAAAGGCAAAGAAATTTAACCTAGAGTTAGCCGTTATTTTTTGGAAATTGGCCCTATGATTCCAAGTGGCTGACGTCATAACAAGTCTTTCAAAGATCTCTTTAGAAAACTGCAGTAAGTTGTCCGTGAACAGTAATTGGTACATTCCTGAGATGGGGCAGGGAAGGAAATGAATCTATGGATTTCTGAAGTCGGTAAATGTGACCCGTGACTTCAGATACACCATGTTCCCTCGGGGCAATATCCATAAGTTCACAAAATGCTCTAACTCAACAGTTTAGGAGTAAAACTGATGTGCTCTGAGAAGGCTGTAGGTGACCCTAAAGCTGGCTGGAATCGCCAAGAAGACACTTGCGTCAAAGATGCACGTGAAAAGTTTGAATAACATGGCTTCACGAAACCCAAGAATGGAAAAGTCATATTTCTAAAAAAAAAAAAAAAAAAAAGAAAGAAAAAAAAGTTACATCATACGGTTTGTGACTGCAAATTGGCATGTGCAGCTAAATTAATCAACTAAATACAGTAATTAGGCATTTGACTATGTCTTCCATACACTTAGTTTACAGAGTGAGCCATTAAAAACACAAAAAAACCCAAAAAAACTCTCGATGCACCTGGGTGGCTCAGTAGGTTGACTTCGGCTCAGGTCATGATCCCACAGTTTGTGGGTTCCAGCCCCGCGTCGGGCTGTGTGCTGACAGCTCGGAGCCTGAAGCCTGCTTCGGATTCTGTGTCTCCCTCTCTCTCTGCCCCTCCCCTGCTCACTGTCTGTCTTTCAAAAATAAACATTAAAATGGGGCGCCTGAGTGGCTCAGTCGGTTAAGCGGCCGACTTCGGCCCAGGTCATGATCTCACGCTCCGTGAGTTCGAGCCCCGCGTCGGGCTCTGTGCTGACAGCTCACAGCCTGGAGCCTGTTTCAGATTCTGTGTCTCCCTCTCTCTCTGCCTCTCCCCTGTTCGTGCTCTGTGTCTCCCTGTCTCAAAAATAAATAAAATGTTAAAAAAAACATTAAAAAAAATCTTCTCATTGGGAAATTGGGAGATCAATTTCCGGTTCTACGTTTCTTAAACTGTTTTGATCCCGTCTGACAAATGGGGAGACTGAGGCCGAGTGTAGTTAAGTGGTTTGCCCAAGGTAGTAAGAGGTGCTTGCTGTGCCACCAGCGCAGCCTCGGTGACGATTTCAAATTCGGCCGGGAACAGCCCACTCCAGGCAATTAAGAGGAGTTCGTGAAACGCACGGAGAACACCTGAATGCAGCAGGCGCTCCATAAATGCTGCTACGCCGCCGCCTGCAAGCTCCCTCTCTCCGGCTCGCCGGGGGCCTGGGGCGGCTCGCTCCCTCTCCCCTGGCCGCGGAGGCACGGTCCCCGGCGCCGAGTCGGTGTCCGGGTGCGCGGCCGGGGCGGGCGGGGCAGGGCCGCCTGGAGGCCGCGGGGGGCGGGCCGGGGCGCGGGGGGCGGCCCCCAGGAGTCACGTGGCGCGCGGCCGCGGCCGAAGCAGAAGTACCAGCGCCCGCGTTGGAGGGCGCGCGCCGCAGGGAGTGCCCGGAGCCGGGACCCGCGGCCGGGGCTCGGCCAGGTGAGTGGCCGGGCCGGGCGGGAGCGCGCGCGGGGGCCCGGGGAGGGCGGGGTGGGGCGGGGGGGACGCGCGCGCCCGGACAGTCCGGCGCCGGGGCGGGCAGGAGCGGGGCGTGCCGTCGGGGGGCCCCGCAGCCCGCGGTGCCCGGGGCCCGGGCAGTGCGGGCGGGGGTCGGGGCCTGGCCGCCGGCCACTTCCTCACCGGGAACGGCGCCGCCTCGCCGGTCGGTGCCCGGGGACCGCCCCGGCTTTGAATGGGAACCCGGAGGATGCGGCGCGGCTGGCGGTCGGAGGGTCGCGCCGGCGTTGGCGTTCAAGGCTCCCGTGGCCGTGGGGTCGTGCGCCGCTTCCCGGCCGCGTCTGTGGCCGGGGCTCGCTGAGTCCGGGCGGCCGGGCGGGCCCCAGGCACTTCCCCGTATTGCACAGGTGGCTGTGGGTGGGTGGCTGGCGGCGCGATACCACGGAAGGCGCGGCCCTCACCCAGGAGAAACCGGGAGAGTTTGGGGGGGATCCGTGTTTCCCTGTCCCACCCCACAGCTGCGTGTGTGCATAATTATGTGTGCTCATCTGTGCGTTTTCCTGGTTATGTTTTGGAATCCCAACGAGGTCATCACCGCCATAGCGGAAGAATTCGAGGGGCAACCGCGTCTCATTTAGACTGGGGGGTTGGCGCCTGGATTCTTGCGGAGAACGGGGAGGGGCTCTCCTAGCACCCCGATCTTAAACTACGCGGAAAGAGTCTGGCGGGCTGAGGGGGGTGACGTGGCGCAAGGAAAGAGGTGGCCTTGCTAATCACCTTAATTTGAATTGGAGTTCCAGCTCTGTGACCCTGGGCACGTTAAAGAACCTCTCTGAACTTCCTTATCCTGGATGCTGGGGCTGCCCAAACGTACATTCCAGGGCTGTGGAAAATTGAGGCCTGTCTATGAAAAGGGTGCCTGGCTCGTGGTTGACCCTCTGGCTAAGGGCCCTGCCTGGGGCTTGGCCATTATCCTTAGCTACGCTTCTGCAGAGAGGGCTTTACCAATTTTGGAGCCCGTGCCAGGCCCAGCAGTTAGCCTGCTACCAAGGTGTGTACCAGCGCGGGGACAGTACTCCCTGAGGATTTCGTTGATGCCGAAATTGCCTAGTGCCGCTGCTGCCGCCCCCACCAACCCGTCCCCCCACCCCACCTCTATCTCCCCCTCCTACACACCTTCCCCCTCCCCCCACCTTGAGCCCTTGAGGCTTCTCTGCAAGAGGCAAAACGGGCACCCCACGAATAGCCCTTTGGCTGGGTGCAGTTGGTGGAAAATGGCCGGTAAGAAAATTTGAAAACACTTCTTAATTTGGAAAACAGCAAAACACAAGAAAAAGCTCATCCTTATGTTACCACTTAAGTTAATAAAAAGTCAGGGAACCCCCTCTTCCCCGCAAAGTAACCACTTTCCTTGGATTTATAAGCAGGCAGCCTTTAAAAAAAATAATTCTATGATGCTTACTGGTTTGCAACTCCCCCCCCCCCCCCCATCTATTTCATGAATCTTTCTGGATCCAATTGCTTATAAATTTTCCCCATGGTTTCTGATAGTTACTGAGTAATCCTTGGTGTGCATGTCTCCTTATTTCTTTAAGGGACCTCCTTCCTTCCCAGTTGTGTTCTTTTTTTTTTTTTTTTTTTTCTTTTCTGTTACAGATAATGCTTCTGCGAATATCTTTGTGTTTCCTTCTGCACACAGGTGACTGCTCCTCAAAGCGTATGCATGTTTTATGTTTTAATAGATGCTCACAGGTTGTCTCCTCAAAAAAAGAGAGTTGAGCTCATTCACACTTAGGTGCAGTGGCCGCCCCTCCAGTGAAAATGAGTTTCTGCAGGGTGGGTGTGAGGTGCGGCATCACCTTCCTTCCTTTCAGCTGCAGGAGAGGGGCAGCTGCCTCTCAGGAATGTGTGCAGAGCTCAACAGAATTGTCCTGTGGGATTTTATACGAAATCCTTTATGGGCCTAACGTTTCTTCTGAGCTCAGGGAAGAGAAGAAAACTTCCCTGCTTCCTAGTCCTGGGTCCTTGTCTCCCGGAAGTTTATTTCAAGCATGGAAAGGACGTGGAAAGTAGAAATGGCAAAACCTCTTATTAAATCTCAGACACCGTAAGTCCTTTTGCAAAGTTACCCGGGGAGGATGAGAAACAGGAAAAAGGGATTTCAAGGCTATTTCATTTTTTTTCTCTTGAAAGCAGAAGAAAAATGGGAATTGTCCTTGCTGTCTGGTGCCTTCCTTTGGGGAGAAGGCCTGGGAGACCCCCTTGCCTTAGCTGCTGAAGCATCAAACTCTGGGAGCCTGAGTCGGGAGCTGGCTGGGTCTTGTTGGTTGAGTCCAAGGATATTGTGGCCATAAGGGCCTGTTTCCAGTTCCTGGCAAGAGGCAACAGGGGAGACTTGATGTTTACAGTTGTGCCAGTCCACTGGGCTTCCGAGCTGGAAGTGACCAGAATCCGGGAATGTTTAAGTCCAAGCCCTTCTCAGAGCCAGAGTCAGAAAAAAACTGAGGGCCCTGGTGGCTCCTGGCCGGCAGGTGTAATCAGAGGTGGAGGTGGGAAGGGGTGTGTTTCCTATTTATGCTTTGCCGCATGGTGACCTGGAGCCCTGGGAGGGAGCTCCAGAGGCGCATGGCTGAGGGTGGTCAGCATGGTGAGAGCTGGGATCAGGTGCAAATCCTGCTGCTGCCACTTTCTAGCTGTGTGACCTTGGACAAGTCCTTTAACTTGAGAGGGATGAGGGGCTACCAAATTAGCTTGTTTCTAGCCAGATTCTGCCATGGGATTCTGAGTTCCACAAGACGGGTACTAACAGAGTCAGGGTGTGGGATTCAGACCAGGGTTCTGCCCTTGGTGCTGCCACATTTGTGTGTGTGACCTTGATTATGTAATTTCCCCTCTCAGGACTTGTGTTTTCACCTCTGGTATTTCTCCTTGAGATAAATGAGATAAACCAGGTATAGCAGGTGCTGGGACTTGGGAAAAAGCCAATAAAGAGCTGGTTTACCAGGACGAGACTGGCCCCAGGCACCTGGTCTCCCTGTCCCCCCTCATGGCTTACAGGGTGATGGGGCAGGAGGCTCATTTTGGGCGGAGTTTGTGGCCCACTTGTCTTGCTGATGGGCCTTTGCCTAAGGCTGTTCCTCTGATGAGAACACTATTCCCTTCTGCTTTACCTTTTGAGAAGATTGGATTCAGATCCCTTCCTCTCCCAGAAGCTTTCTCTGTCCTAAGTAGGGGTTGAGCTGACAGGTCTGCTTCTAAGTGGGCAGAGAGCAGGTGTAATTCATGAGTTGATCTCCAGCTGCCAGATACCTGTGGAGCTGCCTTTGGCTATGGGCGTGAGCTGGAGGGAAGAAGGGGGCAGAGGGCAAGGCCTGGGCCTCTCCCCACTGCCCCCCGCCTCATTTGCATGCCAGTCCCCAGCTCAGTTCCTGGCATAGAGTTGACACTCCACATGTTGAACAGCTGACTGGTGAATATTATGAGGCCCTGCTAAGTGCTGGGGGCTGTACATACATCGTAGCTTCCAGTCCTTCCAGTGCCCCTTGAGGCTGGTATTACCTCCATTTTAAGATGAGGGAACGGAGGCCCTGATTTTGAGTGGCTTGGCAGGAGGCCTCCGGAAGGCCCGCATGGCCCTGGCTGAACACTTGCCTCTCTACAGAGTAACAGCTGTGGGCTCCTGATCCTGTGGGATTTGGGGCAGGGGTGGGGGGGGGGGGGGTGGGTGGAGGGGGGGTGGGTGGTGAATAATGAAGATGCATGGAAAAATTGATGGCGGTCGTAGCGATAGCAAAATCTGGGGAGCATTGACTTGTGTCATTGTTGTAAGGGCTCCAAGATCTCTCTCTCTACCTGGTTTAATCCAAGAACTTCTCCGAGATTCTGTTACGTCTCCCCCTTCACAAGTGTGGAAGTACAGCATAGGCTTGGGGAGGGTCTGCCCCTAGAGAGCCTTCTATCTGACTCCCCTCTGCAGAGTGAGGGGTCATGGCGTGACTGCAGCCGGCTGCTCAGAGGGGGTGACATGATTTCATGTTGTTGGAAACAGGGCCTCTAGCTACTGGTCTGGACTGGACTGGAGGGGGCTGGGGCAGAAGGGGGAGACCAGGTGGGCGATTAGAATAATCCAGGTGTGAGATCCTGGGAGGAGCCCGTGACTGGGGAAGATGAATTGCATCTGTTGACGGATTGGACACAGGTGTGAATGCCACCAGACCCAGCTGGTTCCAGGATTTGGGGCCCAGCACCTTTCTCTGCGGGGGCATCAGTGCTGTTCGAGAACACCTGCGTGCTGAGCAGAAGGCCAGTGTCCTGCTGGTGGCATCGCAGTGAAGGCTTTCCTCACTGTCCCCACGACCCCATTTTAGAAGGGATGCGACCGAGGCTTTCAGAGGTCGTGCAGCCTGCCCAGGCCACACGGTCGGCCGAAAGCCCCACCAGGACTTGAACTTTGAACTTGAGGCTGCTGGGCCCCGATGTTTTCTGTCTTTGTGGCTCCGTTTCCGTGCAGAGGTCTCCACAGACGCATTCTTGAAGTGGTTTAGTTAATAGTATTTTTTTCTCTTCTCAAGTTCACTTAGATGGGGAGGGAAATCTAGGCAGAAGAGAAGAGGATGCCGGGGGCGGGGAGTGGAGCCAGCCTGGACTGCTTTGGCTATTCAAATACTCTACAGCCTGGAAGAGTGTGGGAGGGCCGGGTTCCCTGCCAGGCTGGAGTGATTTGGTTATTCAAAGTCGGGATGACAGCTGAGTCATTGAGGTCAGAGGGGCTCCTCCCACACCTCCACGTGTATTTCAACCTCTGTGCGTCCTGTCTGCGCTGAGTGGTCCACGATTCCCCGCCTGGAGAATCTTCCAAAACCCCTCCTGTTGGGCGTGAGACAGGATTTTGGCCGTTAGTTAACGAATTCCTCCTCCCCAAACCCAATTTACTCCTTTATTCTGCCTTTCCAGCGTCCTGTTCCCTCACGCCTCCCACCGCGTCCTCTGCCAAAAATGACCGCCATGGTCAACATGGACACCCTTCCTGAATATGAGAAGAGTCAGATCAAGAGAACCCTGGAGCTGGGCACGGTGATGACCGTGTTCAGCTTTCGTAAGTCTACCCCCGAGCGGAGGACTGTCCAGGTGATCATGGAGACGCGGCAGGTGGCCTGGAGCAAGACGGCTGACAAGATTGAAGGCTTCTGTGAGTAGCCCCTCCTGCCTTCACTTGCTCTTGTGCTTGTTGTTGGTTTGGTGTCTTATTCTTCTGGAAATGGAAGCGTGGCCGTTCTGACTGAGTATCTGTTGGGGTTTAGAGTAGGTGGGGGAAGTTGAGCCAGAGAATCGTGGTGGGGGGGGAGGGGAGGAACGGAGGCCCCAGGGGCCAACTTGGAAATGACATTCAGATGGCTCACCTGGGCTGGCGGGGGTGTGCTCCCTGCCTGACCGCATCGGGGACCTTTTGGTTTCTGTTGCCGGTCAAGCGCCCTGCCCTGCTCTGCCTTCGTAAGGACCAAGTGAGAGAACTGCAGGAATCCTGGCTTGGTAGGCAGATAGGCCTGTTTTGTTTTACTATGAACCACAGAACGAGAGGCCTTCGCTCTTCGCTCCGCGGGGACAGAGCGTGTCAGAATATTCTGGAGCTTTTAAATGAAGCTCCAGTCCTGGGAGGTGGTGTCTTCGTTCCCCACCCGCCTCAGATTGGGCAATTGGCTCAGTTCCTAAAGCTTCTAAGGCTGTTGTCAACAAACGGAGTAAGGAGACTTAAGCAATTTTCAGTTGCAGAGACTTGCTTTAATTGGCATTTTTTTGTATGGACTCTTTTTTTTTTTTTTTAATGTCAATTGAAAAATTAAAATATGCTTGGAAAAAATCAAACAATTCATAAATAAATGTCTCTCCTCCCCAGTCCCACTCTGTGCCCCCGGGGTGGTCAAGCTCATTACCAAGAAGTTCTTTTGTCTTCTAGAGTATTCTATGCTTGTGAAATGCGTGGGTCATGTTTTTTTCCAGGAATGGGTCCTTACTACTTAAACTTCTGCACTTTGATTTCTTTCTTTTTTTTTTAATTTAATTTTTTTTTAATGTTTTAAAGTTTATTTTTGAGAGAGAGAGAGAGAGAGAGACAGTGTGAGCTGGGGAGGGGCAGAGAGAGAGAAAGACAGAATCTAAAGCAGGCTCCAGGCTCCAAGCTGTCAGCACACCACCGACGCGGGACTGGAACCCACGAACCGCGAGATCGTGACCTGAGTGGAAGTTGGATACTTAACTAACTGAGCCACCCAAGCACCCTCAGATTTCTTTTTTTAATTTAATGATCATTTGGAGGTGGGTTCTGATCATCCCACTGGTCTACCTGCTGCTTTCACAGCCTCATAACATCTGGCTGCGTGAAATGGTCTGACCACCCCCCCCCCCCCCCCCCGCCCGCCCCCCGCCCACCTCAGATGGACAGTTGGGTGATTTCAAGTTTTTTGTTATCAGCTGCTGCAAATTTTTCTTTTTTTCTTTTTCTTTTCTTTTTTCCTTTTTCTTTTTTTTCTTTTTTTCTTCTTTTTTCTCCTTTTTATGCAAAAACTCTATTGAGATAATTCACATACCATACAATTCACCCATTCAAAACGAACAGTGAAGTGGTTTTTAGTGTATTCATGCGTCTGCACAACCAACCATGTTTCGAACCTTTGAGGTCACCTCGAAAGGAAAACCTGTTCCCTATCGCCCTCACCCTCTTCCCTTGCCATAAGCAACTGCGAGTCTCCTTCCCGTCTCCGTTGATTTCCCTGTCGGGGGCACTTCCTGTAAGTGCAATTCTAGAATATGAAGCCTTCTGTGTCTGGCTTCATTCCCTTAGCATGACGACCCTGAGGTTCATCCACGTTGTAGCGTGTCTGTGCTTCATTCCTTTGTCCGGTTGAATAATAATCCCTCGTGTGGATTTTCCACAATTTGTTCACTCATTGATGGACCTTTGGGCCGTCCCCACTTCATGGCTGCAGTGACTCGTGTCAGGAACGTCCGTGTACAAGTTCTTGTGAGGGTGTGTGTCTTCATTCCTCTTGGGTCTGTGCCTAGGAGCATAGTTGTTGGGTCCTGTGGTGGTGACTCTGTGTAGCCATTTTAGGAGCCGCCGGACTGTTTGCAAGGTGGCTGCAGCCTGTTACATTCCCGGCAGTGGTGTGTGGGGGCTGTCTTTGCTCCTTTTATTCTTAGAGGGTATATCTGAAGGATGACTTCCTTCGGGGGGAGTTTGGCAGCACCCAACAAAAGCCCATGAGGTAGGACGGTACCTGTTCCCAAGCCTTGATCTGTACCTCAGTGGGGTTCTGAACTTGGCCATTCACAGGTCACCTCTGCTAGCTTGGCATAGCTCTTCATTCGATGGCTCTTACCGTGAGTTCGATTAAACAGCTTTCCAAAAATTTTCTCCTGGCTTCGTAGCCAGGTATGTCTCCGGTGTCACAGAACCTGAGCCCTGTTGTGAAAACACCCGTGTGTTTAAGCAGCTGACTTTCCCCCCAGTTTTGCTTGCATTTGGCCACACTCCACCTCCCAAGTGGCCCAGAAACCTGGTGCAGCTGGGGTGGAGGTGGGGACCTGGGGAGTGTGCAACGGGCACTGATGGTAAATGCAGGGTGCCATACTGAGAGTGGACAGTGGGTCCCAAGCCCGGCTGATCATTAGAAATCCACAGGGGTTTTTTTTAAATGTTTTTTTTTTTTTGATGTTTATTATTTATTTCTGAGAGAGACAGAGTGCAGTGGGTGAAGAGGCAGAGAGAGGGAGGCACAGAATCTGAAGCAGGCTCCAGGCTCCGAGGTGTCAGCACAGAGCCCTTTGTGGGGCTCGAACCCACAAACCATGAGATTATGATCTGAGCCAAAGTTGGACGTTCAACTGACTGAGCGTGGGAGGCTTTTAAAAGTACAACCTAGGGGCGCCTGGGTGGCGCAGTCAGTTAAGCGTCCGACTTCAGCCAGGTCACGATCTCGCGGTCCGTGAGTTCGAGCCCCGCGTCAGGCTCTGGGCTGATGGCTCGGAGCCTGGAGCCTGTTTCCGATTCTGTGTCTCCCTCTCTCTCTGCCCCTCCCCCGTTCATGCTCTGTCTCTCTCTGTCCCAAAACTAAATAAAAAACGTTGAAAAAAAAAAAATTAAAAGTACAACCTACTGGAACATTCTTGGGAAGCTCATTCTAAGGGGCACGAGACCAGATTTTGGCACCTGAAATCCACGTCTGTAGGTGTTCCTTCTGTTAACTAAACGCCCTTCTGCCCTCTCCCTGGAGAGGCTGAGGATGACTATCATTCACTAGGTAGGTTGGGGCTCAGTATTTTAATAAGCTCCCCAGGGGCACCTGGGTGGCTCAGTCGGTTAAGCGTCTAACTCTTGGTCTTGGCTCAGGTCATGATCTCACAGTTTGTGGGTTCAGGCCCCGCATTGGGCTCTGTGCTCTGTGGAGCCTGCTCGGGATATTCTCGCCGCCTCTCCCCTGCTCCTGCTCTCTTTCTCTCTCTCAAAATAAATAAACATTAAAAGAACCCCACCACAGGTGGTCCTGGTAACCAGCCAGGTTTGGTGTATGCTGCTCCAGAGACGACCACCTAACCTTCCTTTGTTCTGTATTTCAGTGTCTTCTCTGCCAGGCACTGTCCTAGGTACTGAAGACATGGCTGTAACTAGATTCTAATCCTCATGGAGCTAACAGTGTTTCATTAGGAACAAGCAGCTTGGGCTTTGACTTCCAGCACCGTTTGAGAGGCTTTGCTGCGTGACCATGGGCAAGTTACATCTGCTTTCCAAAATTAAATTCTCTTACGTCTAGAAAGGGAATGATATTGGTGTCCATAACCTCTTGGGTTCTGGGCTGCGGGGGGAGAAGAGGAAGGATGGATCCCCTGCCCTGGTGGGGAGCAGACTTAGCAACTGGCCAGTGCAGGATCGTGTGATCAGTACCACAGTGAGGGTCTAGGCTGGGTACCCTGTGAGGAAGGAGGGTTCTTACTGGTCTGGGTGTAGAGGAGGGGGAATAGGTGGAGGCCTCTCCCAGAGGAGCTTCTTGGGTGGTGACTTAGAGGAGAGAATTGCTGGGTGGCCTGCAAGATGGCTGTTCTGAAGCAGGATCAGCAGGTGGCATTGAATATGAGCGAGTAGGTTTGTGGGTCAGAGATTTGGGCAGGGCTCAGCTGGGTGACTCTATTCTTTGTGACCTGGACTGAGGTCATTTGGTGATATTCAAGTGGTATGTCACTTGGTCTGGAAGTTTCCAGAATCTTCACTCCCATGTCTGGGGCCTTGGTGGTGATGGCTGGAAAGATGCGGATAAATGGAAGTTGGGATAAATGAGTGCCTATCGCTGCTGGACCCAGAGCAGTTGGGCTTACATGGTGCCTGGCATCCCCCCAGAGGGTGTGTTCCAAGAGTCCCAGGCAGAAGCTGCTTAGCGTCAGGAGTCCCAGAGCATCACTCGCACCAGCTTAGGTCACCAAGGCCAACTCCAATTCAAGGAATGGGGACTCCCCTCTTGAGGAGCGGTGGCATGCATGTCCAGGGTGGAAAGGAGCTGGTAGTGGCTGTCCACCTTGGAGCCAGGCCACCGTGAGTACATCTGGACTCCGGATCCAGACCTGTAGCTCAAGTCCCTGCTCTGCCACCTGCTAAGTATGTGATCTGAGCCACTCTGTGCCTCAGTTTACCTGTCTGTCAAAATGAGGTGATAGATCCTATTTAATATGAATTACATGAGTTTTAAGATAGGCAAGAATTAAGTGGACTTTATTTAATGTACTTTAAAAAAAATAGATTTTAATGTTTATATTTGAGAAAGTGTGAGTGGGGGAGGTACAGAGAGAGAGGGAGAGAGAGGATCCAAAGCAGGCTCTGTGCTGACAGCAGAGAGCCTGATGCGGGGCTCGAATTCACAAACTGTGAGATCATGAGCTGAGCTGAAGTTGGATGCTTAACCGACTGAGCCACCCAGGTGCCCCAGTGTGCTTTTTTAATACGTGGGAAATATTGCATAATTGAAATGGAACACAATAAAAGAAAAAAGAAACTGGTAGGGAGTCCCAAGCACTGGCTTCTTTTTTTTTTTTTAAAGTATTTAAAAAATTTTTTTGATATTTATTTTTGAGAGAAAGAGACAGAGCATGAGTGGGGGGAGAGGCAAAGAGAGGGAGACACAGAATCCAAAGCAGACTCCAGGCTCTGAGCTGGCAGCACAGAGTCCGACACGGGGCTTGAACCACAAACCACGAGATCATGACTTGAGCTAAAGTCAGATGCTTAACACACTGAGCCACCCAGGCGTGCCTCCCCTGCCAATGCCCCCAAGCCCTGGCTTCTAGAGAAGACTAGATCTTAAGCCACTCACCTCTTGGCTGTCAGTTTCCCTTTTACTTTCCAAGGGTGATGGTAAGATGCTGACCGGGCTTCCTTCCAACCCTGGCCTCCTGGAGAGCCTTGGAATATAGGGAGGGAGCCCATGGGCCAGCTGGGAGATGCTGTGTGTGCGTTTTCTTCACTTCCAGGGGCATCAGCTGAGTCTCCAGCTAGAAAGGAGCCCACTCGGGGGCCTTTCTGAGTTCACCCTTTAGGGCCCTGCTACATCTTCTGCATTTGGGGGGCCTGGAATGTGCCTTGGGAGCTGACGCAGGGCCACCTGTTTGTGGAGTCTGGATAGGGTTGGTGGGGCGATGGGCCGCCTTGGAGGGTGTGGACCATGGCCATCTCTACTGAATAGGCTCCTGTCCTGAAGTTTGCACGCATGTCTTCTCCATCTGCTTATTTTTGGCAAGTTATGACTGCTGGTGAATGAGGGATTCTCAAAAATAGGAGCTGTTCTGTTTCCCTGGTTTGGGTCCTTGGCGTGGCCGCCTGGCGATGACGATGACGTTGTCGATGACGGGAGCCGCCTCTAACGAGTGCTGTCTGTGTACTGGTGCCTGTGTAAGCACATCACGTACAACAGCTCGTTAATTCTTCACAGTGACCCCGGGAAGCTCTGTTTATGAGGGCACGGAGTCCTGTGGAGACTAGGTGACGTGCCCAAGGCCACACAGCCACGAACGGGCAGAGCTCTAACTTGTATTCATGCTGTCTGCCTTCAGAGTCTCATATCTTCTTCCTGCTGTGTTCCTTTCTCTTCCTGGGTGATCTCTGATGTTTCAGTTCTGTGTGTGATGGAGAAGCACGTTGCTGGGGACCCAAGAACAGCAGTTCGACTCAAGTTTTCATTTTTACAATGGGAGGGAAATGCGTCCATTCCTTATGTGTGCAGAGGACACGCTTGGCTGGGTGCTGGAGATGCCAGGAGGAGGAGGGCTCTTGAAGTGCCCTGGTTAGCAGGGAGACAGGCGTGCCAAGAGACCACACAGTGTGGACAGCTGCTGACAGAGCCAGGGCCATTGAAACAGCGTGGTTCTTATCCCCGCTAGTTCTGAAATCCATCTTGGGGCTTCGAAGCCATTAAAAAAATGATTATTTTTGAAAGCTGTTATCGAAATGTTTTTGAAACGGTGGAGAAGTGGTTGTTTTTGTACCGGCATCATCCCCGCCTGCAAAGAAATGCATTGTCTGAAAGCGGCCCCCACACTCCTTCAGTCAAACATCCCATCAGAAAGGAGATTCAGCCAATGCCCTCTGTGTCTGTAAACTTATTTATTTGTTGGTTTAGATGTGTGGTTATGGTTCACGATAGCAGGGACTTGAGAGTCTGAGTGCCTGGATCTCCTCCCAGCCCTGCCACCTCATTGGGGTGTGATCTTGGGCCACTTGTCACCTCTTTGTGCCTCCGTTTCCTCACCTGTAAAAACAGGTAATGAAAGAATGCCTTGCATCAGACTTCTGGGAGCCTTCACTGAAGTAATACAGGGGCAGTGCTCTCGACACTGCTGAGCACAGCAGAGGCAGGTTCTCAAGTATTGGCTGCTCTTGGCATCCTTGTCATGGTCCTTGTCATTGTCCTCATCAAACATAAAGGGAAATGGTACTGGAGAAAGGATGAGATAAATATTAGAACTTCCATTTATACAGTGATTTTCCTTCCTGATCGCCTTCTGGCGTATATACTCTCCATGACAGAGACCGCTGGTACGAAAAACAGAACTGACCTTTTTATTCTTGACCTTGATTCAGACTTGCTTGGCTGCTGGACGGTTGAGGAATTGATTTCTGTGGTTGTTCATGGGTTGTTTTCTGTCCTGGATAACGATTACTTGTTCTTAGAATTTGTTCCTTTGTTGATTTTAGCAAATACTCAAAGGACTGAGTGTGTGTTTGGTGTTAGACTTGTCACTGGGAATAAAGTGTCGAATAGGGCCACAGAGATCCATAAAGCAACTTACAGTTTCCTAGGACAGAAAAAGCCAAACTAATCATTCAAGCATTTGGGATTGTGATGGATGCTAGGAAGGTAAGAATCCAGGCACTGTGACAGAGTAGCCAGGGAAGAACACTATTTTAGTAGAGTAGATCTCGGGGAAGCCTCTCTGTGGAGGTGATACTTGGCCTGGACTTGATGGGTGAGCAGGAGGGAGCCATGGGAGGCTCTGTGGGGAGAGCAGTCCGGGCAGAGGACACCGCAGCAAAGCTTCTGTGTTCGTCAGGGGCAAAGGGCAGCGACAAAAGATGTCTTCATACAAGTTTCTCACCAAGTCCTGAAACAGTGGGATTGGGGGGTGGGGCTCTGCTGTGGGGTGGTTAGGTACCCTCTAAGACATCTGAGGCTGCCTCAGGATCCTCTGTGTCCAGCCAGCATGTGGGGGAAGAGGGAGAGTGGAGGATGCCTTAAGAGGTGTTTATGGCCTGGGCCTGCAAGGTGGAAGGTTCCCAACTTCTACTGACAAGGAATTGGCATGTGACATGCTGCAAAGGTTGCTGGGAAATGTGACCAGCCTGTGTGCCGTTCAGAATGAGAAGTGGGTTTGGTAGGCATCTTCCGGGCTCTTCGTGGCCCCTAATTGTGGAGGGGGCAGAGGTGGCTGTAGGAACCCAACTGATGGCTAGAGAACAGAATGATTGTAGGGACTTGGTGGGGGTGGGGGGGGGGCAGGTGGAGTTCTTGTAGGAATCCAAGAAAATAGACAACTTTACCCGGTAAGTGGGCCTCATGGGAAGGGGGGATGGTGGCACTGAGGACTCTGCCATCTGTCTGACAAGAGCCGCAGGCAGTGGCTTCTCTCCATGGTCGGGCCTCCTCGCCTCTGTTAAGCTTCCCCGCAGCCATGGCTGGGTCCTTCCCAGCAAAGCCGTTCTCCCTCCTCACTCCCTGGGCGGCCTCCTCCGTGAAGCCTGTGGTTTCCCAGCCTCCCAAGAGTGGACTCCTGAGGGAGGCCTGTGATTGGCTGGGTCTTCTTTTTTTTTTTTTTTTTTAATTTTTTTTTTTCAACGTTTTTTATTTAGTTTTGGGACAGAGAGAGACAGAGCATGAACGGGGGAGGGGCAGAGAGAGAGGGAGACACAGAATCGGAAACAGGCTCCAGGCTCCGAGCCATCAGCCCAGAGCCTGACGTGGGGCTCGAGCTCACAGACCGCGAGATCGCGACCTGGCTGAAGTCGGACGCTTAACCGACTGCGCCACCCAGGCGCCCCGGCTGGGTCTTCTTGAGCCAGTGCATGGGGATTGGCTATTTCGAAGCCAGCGTCCCCTCTTTGGTTTGGTAGTTGGCCTCTCCTGGTGGGGGGCATAGTCTGGAAGCTTCAGGACTTACGGGCAGGGGTGGGTCCCTGTAATGGGTTGAGTTGTGACCTCCCCCCCAATTTCCTGTATCAAAGCCCTAACCCCCTGTGCCTCAGACCGTGAGCTTATTTGGAAATTGGATCTTTGTAGACGTATTAAGGTGAGGTCATGCTGGTGTCCGGTGGGGCCCTCATCCAATATAACCATGTTCTGGAGGAGACACACAAGGAGAGAAGGTCCCGCGATGAGGGGCGCAGGGGTGGGAGTGCGGCCTTGACAAGTAGGGGACCACCAAGGTGGCCGGCAGTGCCGGAAGATGGGGGAGAGGCATGGAACAGATCATCTCCCCCCAGCCCTCAGGTACCAACCCTGCCCACCCGGTGGTCTGGGGTTTCCAGCCTCCACAACTGTGAGGCAGTACATTTCTGTTTAGGCCACCCGGTCTGTGGTCCTTTGTTACGGCAGCCCTAGCAAACGAATACGCTCCCCTTTAAATTTTTTTTTTAAGTCTATTTATTCTTGACAGAGACAGAGCGTGAGCTGGGGAGGGGCAGAGAGAGAGGGAGACACAGAATCCTTTACAGGCTCCAAGCTCTGAGCTGTCAGCACAGAGACCGGCACGGGTCTCGAACTCAAGAACTGTGAGATATGACCTGAGCCGAACCCGGGCGCTTAACCGACTGAGCCACCCAGGCGCCCCACAAATGCACTTCCCTTTAAAAGGGGACTGAATGGCAGTGGGGTGAGCACGGCCACTGAGGTGTCCATCTGGCCGCAGGTATTCTGGGCAAGGTGCAGTTGGCCGTGAAGGAATTGAGGGGCCATGGCTTTCCTTCAACCGTCCTCTTTCTTCCTGGCTACATTCGTCTTGGCCATTGGTCTTGGATAATTGTGTGTACTGTGGCACCAGCCTGCTTGAGTTTGAATCCAGAGTCCATGGCTTTTTAGCTCTGTGGCCTTGGGCAAGAGACTTAACTGTGCTTCTGTTTCCTCATCTGTAAAATGGGAAGAATGGTAGTGCCTGCCTTAAAGAGTTGTTAGGAGGGTCAGATGTGCTCCTGTAGGAAACCACTTAGGTACCTGGGAAGGTTTGCTCTTGTTACTACCGCTCAGGCTTCTCTCCTGTCTCTTGCAAGTATATACCCTGAATTCTCTCCTCCCAGCAACCAAGCCTCCCCTTTGAAGGACGCTGTGCATGTCGAGTTAGTTGTGGTTGGTCCCTTGGGTGCTCCCAAGGCTGTGGGGTGTGGACATGGGTCTTTTTCATCCGGCTCTTGGGAAACTTGGTGTCCCAGCTCAGAGCTCCATCTGGGGCTGCTGGTGAGGACAGGAGACGCAGCTGGAGTGTGGACACATCCCCCTGAGAGAAGCCAGGGAGCCGGGTGCAGGGAGCGTCTGTCCCTTGCATCTCTGTAAGCCCTGGGGTGGGTGTGTACCCCACTTTGTGTCATTAGAGTCTCCTGAATAGTTGGTGCAAATCAGATCTCTTGTGGATGTCTAGGGAGGGAGCTGTTAAGAGCGATCCCTCAGTGATTGCTTTTAGGAAGAAACTCCTCCCCACCGCCTGCCACCCAGTGGATCTTAGAGATAAGCGTGCATTGTCACATAGCAGGGTAGCAAAGTGACAGGTCTTGTTTTGTCTTGCAAGAGACTGAAGTGCTATGCAGTTTGCATTCGAAGCTAGAAATCCTGGTGGTGGCTTTTCCTGCCGCCCAGCAATGCTTGACTTGGAGCGGGGAGGCAGGGGCAGGTCCGTTCAGCTTTCCAGTGTGGGATCCCCAGCACCTCGCCCGGGGTGACCAGTGGACACATGAGGGAAAGGACCTCGATGCCCCCCCTGCAGTCTGTGCTCCCCCTTTTCTCCCCAGAGATGGCAGTATCTGGGGTTAAGGTAGAGCATCTCTGTGACAACTTCCTTTTGAACCATATACACAGCCCTGAGCTTATTGGCAGCGTGACCCGAAGCACCCCAGGCCCCCTTGTGCCTCAGCCTTCTCGAGTGAGAGCTGGGATGATGGCAGAGTTTGCCGGTGGGTTCTGTGCAAGGATTAAATTTGTAAATGCATGTAATCGCCTGGTCTGTACTTGACCGGGGTGCCTCGTGCTCATGCTGCCCTGATGGCTTGTCAGTGCCTGCATTTGTGTGTTTCGCGAAGTATTCGAGGGGCTGTGGTGTGGCCCCTACACGCAGGCGGCCTTTTAGGGTTAAGGTCCCTTGGGTTCGAGCCTTGGGCAGGCCAGCGTGTCCGCCCCTTGCCTCTGTCCTTGGAGGCTGGTGTAGCCTGCCCTTGGAGAAGAGGAGTGTCAACAGGGCCGTGACGATGTTTTGGAAACAGCAACAGTGATGATGCCAGTTCCAGCATTGCCGGAAGAAGCTTTCATCTGACCCAAGCTGCACAGCCAAGGGCGGGAGTGGGCTTGGGGGCCGGGGTGAGGTGTCTAGTGTGTGAAGGATTCTGTTTCGAGGAGGGAGAACATGGCACTTTGTAATTTGTAGAAGGGAGACTGGCAAAGTTAGTGTCTGCACAGCGGGAGAGAGACAGGAAGAGAAGGCCCTGTGGGGCTCATGGTGGGGGTGGGGTGTGATGTCAGCCTCTGCGGGTGAGGGCCTGGGGCCTGGCTGGAGGAGGGCCTGTGTCCCTGGGGAGCTAAGAAGGACCCAAACAGGGGTGGCCAAGCGTGAACGGCCAGTTCCCTATTGAAGACAGCTCTGAGCTGATCTCCTCTGACCTGCGTTTGCCCTGATTAATTCTGACTTCGTTTTCCTTGAAGAAGTAACATGTATTCATTAGCAAAAACATGTTTTTTAAAGTTTATTTATTGGGGGGGGAGGGGCAGAGAGAGAGGGAGAAAGAGAATTCTAAGCAGGCTCCATACTGCCAGCGCAGAGCCCAATGTGGAACTCGAACCCGCAGCAGTGAGATCATGACCTGAGCTGAAGCCAAGCGTCGGGTGCTTAACTGACTGAACCACACAGGCCCCCCAGCAGAAATATTTTTAACGATAACTGGGTGAGGGTAACAGCCCCTTCCCCCTTGACCAGAGGCATGTGTGTTAAAAGTTGGTCTACACACTTCTGTTTGTTTTGTTCGTTTGTTTTTGCAAGACATAGATGATTTTTATAAAACGCAATATTCTAGCACCGTGCCTTTTCCATTTAGTGCTACATTGGGACCACTTAAAAAAATTTTTTTTAATGTTTATTTTTCAGAGAGACAGAGAGACAGGGAGTGAGCAGGGGAGGGGCAGAGAGAGAGGGAGACCGAGAATCTGAAACAGGCTCCAGGCTCTGAGCTATCAGCACAGAGCCCCATGTGGGGCTCAAACTCACAAACTGTGAGATCATGACCTGAGAGGAAGTTGGATGCTTAACCGACTGAGCCACTCGGGCACCCCATGGGACCACTTCTTGTTATAAGCTGTCCTCTTAAGGCCTGACAGCCTGGGTTCAAATCTTGGCCCTGTCACTTAAAATGTTGGTGACCACGGACAAGTTAGCCTCCCGTTGTACCCATCTATAGAGTGGGATCACAGTAGTGCCTTCCTTAGATCCGGGATTCTCATGGGGATTAGGTGAACACGTTGCACACTTTGGGATAGTGCCTCACAAGTATACCAGAGCACTCAATAACACCATCACTGGTGATGGTGGGGGTGGTGATTATTATCTCGGTGCACTCTGGCAAGCAGAACAAAGTCCCCGGCCCAAGATGTTCCCATCGTAATCTCTAGAATTGGTGACTAGGTTCTCCTCTATGGCAAAAGGCTCTCTACAGATGTGATTAATTTAAGGATCTTGAGACGGGGAGATTATTCTGGATTATGGGGGGGTGGTGGTGGTATCACAGTGGTTATCAGTGAAAGAGGGAGGAGGGTCAGTGTCTGAGAAGGAGATGTGATGACAGAGCAGAGGGCAGAGAGGTGAAATGAGTGGCTTTGAAGTTGGAAGGGGTCCACAAGCCAAGGGATGCAAGCCGCCTCCAGAAGCTGGAAAAGGCACAGGAACAGATTCTCCCGTAGAGCCCTTGGAAGGAAGGGAGCCTTCCTGACGCCTGGATTTTAGCCCAGGGAGACCCATTCTGCTCACCTGCAAAGCAGTAAGATCATGTGTGTTGTCTTAACTCCCTGAGATTGTGGTTAATTTGTTTCAGCAGCCACTGGAAATGACTATAGCCTCCTATCCAACTTAGACAAATCATAATATTTGCTTTGGATCTTGGTTTTTAAGAAGAGAGTGCATATAGCTAAGTCCTCACGTATATGCCTTCCTCCCTAGGGAAGCCAGGATGTCACTTTGATAATTACTCCCATGCATTTTCTAACACTGTGAAGACTTGCATCTTTAATTAGCATACAGTCTCTTGTTGGGCATCCATATTGATATCAGTGGCTTTCTTTTAACTGCATTTAGGTTTCACTCGGTAAGGGCCCCTGATAGGACACCTGTTCTTTTGATGATGGTAATTTAGGTTATTTCCTATGGTGGAAATCTTTCCGAGCATATGCCTTCTGTTTTGTCATAACTGGTTGTAGCTTTTGTCCTTTATCTTTTATTTTTAATTTTTTAATCCGTTTTATATTTTTAGGTATCATGTAGCTTATTAGTTTGCTATGTCTAACATTGATCCTGGGAATATTTTTATTGCTAACTCTTAGGCACATCCCTGGTAATTTCTATAGGATGAATTGCTAGAAGAATTTCTGGGAGGAAGGAAAGGCCGTGTCCTGGGCTCTGGGTGCAGTGGTCCCCAGGAAGGCTGCGCCGACTTGTACGCCCCCGCCTTGCTAGCATCTGGGCCCCTGTCAGCTTTTACCTCTTTCACAGATGTTAAATTCACAGGCAGTGAAAGGTCTTGTGAGCATTGTGGTTCCTCTTCCTCATTTGGTAGTTGTTCTGTCCCAGGATGTGAAACCAGAAGCACGACTCCTCTGTTGGCTGAAGACCGTGGATCTCACTGTGGCATCAACATGACCGATTGGGGGGCACCTGGGGGGGAGCACCTGGGTGGCTCAGTTGGTTGAGTGTCCGACTTTGGCTCAGGTCCTCATCTCACGATTCACGAATTTGAGCCCCATGTCAGGCTCTCTGCTGCCAGCGCAGAGCCCGCTTTGGATCCTCCCTACTCTCTCTCCCCCTCCTCTCTCTCTCTCTCTCTCTCTCTCTCTCTCTCTCTCTCTCTCTCTCTCAATAATAAGCATTAAAAACATTAAAAACAAAAAAACCTGACCAATTGGGATGGTGGTAGGAAAATGTATGAACCCATACTGTGGGCCAAGGCCTCTGATAGGTCCCCGCTTAACCCACCCAGCAACCCCATGAGGTTGATATTTTCCTGATCTGCTGGATGAGAAATTTGATGTCGAGGCAAGCCTAGTAACGTCTAAGGTTGGCAGCCTGGATATACTTCCAGTTATTCTGATGGCTTAGCTCATTTGTGTGTCAGGCTGTCTCCAGGGAGGAGTTGGGTGTCCTTTTCCTTTCTTGAGAGGAAGGCCTTGCATGACCTTTCATTTTGTAATTGCTTCCAAAAATCTGCGTAACTGCATAGGGTTGCCCCAGAAGGGGCTAGATTCTAGTTCCCCAAGGCATGGAGCGTCTTGTCTGTCTCTGCACTTGTAACGCCAGGAGTTTCCAGTAGGTGCTCAATAAATGTACGCTGCTGAGCCACTACCTTTTCTTTCCTTGTAAAGGAGGAATCTACTTTCTGTTTCTATATTCGCCTTCTCTGGACATTTCATAGAAGTGGAATCCTAATATGTAGCTTTTTGTGTCTGACTTGTTTCTTTCTTTTTTTTTTTTTTTAAAGTTTACTTTTTTTAAGAGAGACACCGAGAGACAGAGTGCAAGTGGGGGAGGCGCAGAGAGAGAGAGGGAGACACAGAATCTGAAGCAGGCTCCAGGCTCTGAGCTGTCAGCACAGAGCCTGGCGTGCGACTTGAACTCAAGAACCGAGAGATCATGACCTGAGCTGAAGTCGGACGCTTAACCGACTGAGCCATCCAGTCGCCCCAACGTCTGACTTCTTTCACTTAACATACGTTATGGCTCATCCATATTGCAGTGTCTATGAGTGATCGATTCCTTTTTTATGGCTGAGTAGTGTTTCATTGTTAGGAGAGACCACATTTTGTATATCCATTTCATTACTCGATGGACCTTCAAGATGTTCCCACTTTCTGGCTGGCTGAGGAATGCTGCTGTGAGCATTTGTGGACAGATTTTTGTGGAAATAAGTTGCCCTTCTTTGTGTATGTACCTAAGAGGGGACTTGCTGGGTCCCTTGTAACTCTGTATTGACTTGTTTGAGGGCCTGCCAGGCTGTTTGCCACAGTGGCTGAGCCATTTGATATTCCCACCAGTTTGTCCACACCCTCGCCAACTCTTGTTACTGTCTGAGTTTATGACGATAGCCATCCTAGTGGGGGCGAAGTCCTATCTCTTTGTGGTCCCGATTAGCATTTCCCTGATGGATCCTTGTTCTATTTTAAATAAAACTCCTTACACGGTTTTTGGTTGATGCAGTGTTTTTCCATCAAACACTTAGTTTCTGTGGCAGCATCCAGTCGTACTTTCACTCTCCTGGGTCCGGCGTTGACACCTGGGTGCTTCCCATGGGGGAGCAAGTAAGGAAACTCAGGTTAGCGAGGAGCACACAGGTATGAGTGCTGATCATTGGGGATGTGATTCCTGGCTCGAGTCCAGAACTATAAATTTTAAACATCGGCTTTTGGGGGACAAAAGGACCATTTTAGCCTAAGTTTCCTTAGTAAATGTTCAAGATCACCTGGGTGCTGTGGGTGGGATGTGGCATAGATTTTCCCTCATTTAAAGGTTGAATGCCTTGGCTCAGGGTATCCGCTTTCCTTCTGACTTCCCAACTGCCCACTTGAGCCTCTTGGCCTGCTGTTTGGCCAGCGGCTGCCCCCTACGGGGAAATGGAATTGGGAGGCACCACTGGCATAGGAATTCCTGCCCTTGCTGAACACCGTAAGCACGTGTGTGTCTGTGTGATCGTGTGTATGGATATTCACGTATGGTCTGCAGTCATCACACGAAGCCCGTGACTTAGGCCTTTGTGCCGGTGAAGTAAGTGAGTTTGGGTGACTGGCCCAAGGTTATCAAGCTTTTTAGAGGAACAACATCGGGCCGGTTTCCCCCATCACCAGGTGCTCTAAAAACTTACAAGCCACAGACTGGGAGAAAATGTTTGCAAAACACATGGCTGATAAAGGGCTTGTTTCCAGAATATACAAAGAACTCTCAAAAACACAACAATAAGGGGACGCCTGAATGGTTCAGTTGGTTAAGCATTGGACTCTTGATTTTGGCTCAGGTCTTGATCTTATGTTTTGTGAGATCGAGCCCCAAGTTGGACTCTGTGCTGACTTGGGATTCTCCTTCTGCCCCTCCCCCATTCTCTCTCATCTTGCTCACAATATATAAACATTAAAAAAAAAAAAAAAAACCCACAACAGTAAGAAAACAAAAAAAACCCAATTAAAAAGTGAGCAAAAGATCTGAGCAGATATTTTACTTGCTCTCCCCCCATCCCACCCACCTCTCCATTCTGTAGCTGAACTGGGCTCCTTCTAGACCAGTGCTGTGCAAAAGAAAAATGTGAACTGCCAATGCCAACCATGTGTATAGCTTTAGTATTATTATTATTTAAAAGTTTATTTTTGAGAGAGAGAATGCGAGAGGGAAGGGGCAGAGAGAGAGAGGGAGACACAGAATCCGAAGCAGGCTCCACGCTCTGAGCTGTCAGCGCAGAGCCTGATTTGGCTCAGGTCATGATCTCGCGGTTTGTGGGTTCGAGCCTCAAAGTCGGAAGCTTAACTTACTCAGCCACCCAGGTCCCCCTATAGTTTTAAATTCCCAGTCACCACATTAAAAAAGGTATGGAGAAAAAAGAGAGGTGAAAATAATTTTATTATATTTTATGTAACTGTGTATATCTAAAGTATTTCAACATGGGCATGATATAATTATTACATGTAATATATTACATTTTTGGTTTTGGTCTGAGTTTTCAAAATCCAGTGTGTATTTGATCCCTACAGAACATCTCAGTTTGGACCAGTTCATTTTTGAGTGCTCAATAGCCACATCTGGCCATAGCTGCTATATTGGACAGCATAGCTCTGGAATATACCTCCTCCTTCCTTTTTTGCATTACCCACTTCCTTATAATCCCCACACTCTTCCTTCTCCCCCGAGAAACATAAGTGTTGTCCATGTGGCAGCTGCCATGGTGATCGTGATGGCAAATCCATATCTTGCTTCATGAGGACAGGTGGCTTCATCTTCCCCACAGACACCGAACACGTGGGATCACGTGTGTTTGCTGGTTTTGCCATCTGCCTGGGCGTCTGTCCTAGATTTAGATGTGACACCTGATCGCGGGGCCAGAGGCTTCCGCAAATTACTGGGTAGCCCTGGTAGAACGTTCTTCTGGGGGTGGCCTGCGTGCTGGGTGGCACTGATCAGCCTGCTGACTGGGGAGTACGCAGGCACAAGCCTTTCCCCTCCGGCTGCTGATTTCCCAGTCGTCTGTCCCTCCCCTGTCCCGACTGGAGAGAGTGTATCTGATGGCCCAGTTACCGCCGCCCAGCGCACAAGTCCGGGTCTTCTGGCTGGTGGGGTCAGAAGCTGCCTTCCTACAATGTGTGGCTGAGAAGAAGGCTCTATAACTCACGGAATCCAAGGGGCCAGGGCCTTGAGGAGCAGGAGCACGAACCGCCTCTGGCATTCATCTTTCCTTGGCCCGTCGAATTTCCTTTCTGTCTCCTTGCACAGACCTCATCTGTAGAGCAGATCGTGTGGCCCAGGGTGCTGCTTTCTCTCAGCATCCACAGTTGGTCCTCTGTGTTTGTGGATTCTATAGTCCCAAATTTGCCTACTCCCTAAAATTTATTGGTAACCCCTGAACCAAATCTTATGGCACTTTGATAATACTTTGTAGACATGGAGGGAAAATTTTTGAGTCACCCGACATGCGTGTTCCTAGTTGGCTTCCTTCTTGTGTCCACTCTTAAACTTTTTTTAATGTTATTTTTATTTTTGAGATAGTGAGCAGGGGTGCGGCAGAGAGAGGGGGAGACAGAATCCCAAGCAGGCTCCATGCTGTCGGCACAGCACGACACCGTGATATCATGACCTGAGCCAAAACCAAGAGTCGGATGCTTAACTGACTGGGCCACCCAGGCGTCCTGCTCTTACGCTGGTAATAATTGTCCTTTTCTCAGACAGCTGAGTGCCATCTTATTCTCAGTTTGGGGCTTTTGGGGGTGTTTTCGTTGTTTACAATACCCCCCAAGGGCAGTCTGGTGTTCCCAAGCACAAGAAGGCTGTGATACGACTTACGGAGAAATTACTAGGTGTTAGATAAGCTTTGTTCAGGCATGAGTTGTACACAGTGCTGTTGTGAGTTCAGTGTTAATGAATCAATGATCTATATATATTAAAAAACATTTTTTTTTAATATTTATTATTTTTGAGAGAGAACGAGCACGAGAGGGAGACACAGAATCTGAAGCACGTTCCAGGCTCCAGGCTGTCAGCCCAGAGCCCGATGCGGGGCTCAAACTCATGAACGATGAGATGATGCCTCAAGCTGAAGTTGGACACTTAACCAACTGAGCCACCCAGGCACCCCTCAATGATATATATTAAATAAGGTGTCTTTAAACAAAAACACACAAAAAACAAGGTTACGTATTGAACATTTGATAAAAATATCACGACCACAGGCTTGAAGGAGCCTAACCCTGTATTTCCTCAAAAGCACTGGTTCGATATTTGCTAATTCTTTTTTTTTTTTCCTTTTTTAATGTTTGTTTTCGGGGAGAGAGAGAGTGCACGAGAGCGGGGTGGGTGGAGAGAGAATCTTAAACTCCACCTTCAGCACAGAGCCTGATGCAGGGGTCGATCTCACTACTGTGAGATCACGACCTGAGCCAATATTAAAAGTCAGATGTTCAACCAACTGAGCCATCCAGGCGCCCCAAGTATTTTTTAATTCAGTGTTGATGGTGACTTTACAGAATATAACCACCATGAATGATAGACTGTATGTCAATCCATGGGGGAGACTCGGGTTCTGCTTTTGTGAGGTGCACACCACTTGGACCAGGGATGTGAATTCTAGAAGAACAAGATCAGATCTAGCCAGAAGACAGGTGGGAGAGTGTGCATCTGGCTTCCTCTTCAGGCTTGAGAGACAGTCTCCTGCCACAAAAGCCACATATTGGAAGTCTCTTGGTGAAACACACAACCCAAAGTCCTGCTTCCAGAACTTTCCACCTACTCTTCCACAGTCCCAGGAGGTGCCAGACCTCAGGTTTGAGAGTGAAGAAGTTTGTTTCTTTAGCATTAGCCTCTTCTACTGCAAAGTAGTAAATGCTTTTGGGGAGCTGGTGTTGGAGGTGTGTGGTCAGGAGAACACATCAGGCTGTACCTATCAGACTGGTCACATGCAGGGGCCACTAACTGGTCACCTCTTTGTGTTCATTTGTCATTGCTTCATTCATCCCCCCCGTTCATTCATTTAGTAACCTTATCGATAAACCAAGGGCAGTTGTTGAGAAAAATAGACATGATCTTTAATTTCATGGACGTTGCTGGGCAGGGGCAAACATAGGTTAAATATGGACGTGAATGCATTTATAACAAAAATGAAGGTGAGTTTTCCTGCTCCCTGAGTGCTCTGGGAGGTTTTGTACCTGATGGGAGCCCAGTAAACGGCCACCAGACTGATCTAGCAGTCTGGCTTTGCAGACTGCTGGCATGCTTTGTGGCTCAGAGCTGCATCTGACCTGTGTCCCCGAGGGCAAGGGTCTGCATTCCTGGGGGCGATCCTGCGGTGGTTGATGTGCTGTGGAGGTCACGTGACATGGCACGTAAGAGCAGGTTGGATTTGGACGAGTCTGGGCTTGACTGACGGCTGTGCTGCTCTGTGTCAGACGTCCCGTTTGAGTATTTGTATCTGTAAAACGGACACAGCGTTGGGGTCTACCTTGTGTGTTGGTGTGCAGCATAGACACTGGTATGTGAGGTCCTGAGCTCGGGCTTAATTGAGTGCTTTTGTGGGCGGTATCAGCATTAGGGGATGGCTTTGCTGAGTGGGGGTCCAGGGCTTGTGAACAGGAAGGGCTTTCCCGATGTCAGTCTCCTTCGGAGAAGTGGATGCCTGGAAGCCGGTTTGGGATGGTGCTTTAATTACCTATTGCCGTATAACAAACCGTGTCACAACACAGGGCTTGAAACAGTAATTCTGTGGGTCGGGAATGTGGGCAGGGCTCAGCTGGGTGATGGGTGATGGGTCCTATGCGGCGTTGGCTCGAGTCCTCGAGTCCAGCCAGTTCAGCTGATGGCTGGGTGGGAATTTCCACCAAGGCTCTCCTCCCTTGCCTGCCCCTTGGTGCTCCTTCCGGCAGCCTCTTTCTGCCTCCCTCCACATGGCTAGTTTGGGGTTGAAACTGGCACAGTGTGACTTGTACATTCTTTTGGTCAAAGCACATCATAAGGCCAGCCCAGCCTCAAGGGTGGGGAAGCAGATTCCATCCCCTAATGGCAAGAGTGGTGAAGAATTAGTGGCCAACTTGGGTCCACCAGTGACAGAGACCATGGTAGCCAGAGGCATCTCTCAGCCTCTCTGGGTCTTGAGCTTGGATGTATCCAGAGGTCTAGAAAACAGCTCTGGTAGAGGGTCCCCTCCACAAAGACAGAGGGAAGGGATGGGGAACCCAGGCCAGGGTCTATGTGCTTATGCCAAACTTTGGGGCTGGAACACAAAGTGGGAGGAACGGGGTCAGATCCAGGGATGGAAGTTCTCTCTGCTGTTGGTTTTCTGTCCACTGTTGGTTCCCCTGAGTGGAAAATCAAGTCTTCTGAGGGGACCTGCTTGTTTTAGCGGAGACAGGGGTTGGGGATATAGTCTTCAAGGGAGAGCATTTAGGAGTGAGAGTCTTGTTTCGGTATCAACAAGGGGGGATGTAGCAGGAATCGCCCTGTCAGATGCTCAGCGGGAGATGAGAGGGAGCAAAGATCCAGGCTCCTGTCCTGGGCCCACTGCTCCTTGCTGCGGTGACCGTGGGCAGTTGATGTAGCCCCTCTGACCCTCCGTCTCTTGGTCTCTACGGGATCTTAATGGCCTTGCCCCTTACGGTTGGGGTGAGCTAATACACATCAGGGTTTATAGCCCAGGTTTTGGACTGGAGTAAGTGCTCAGAAAATGTCAGCTGCTCAAAATAACGCTTACAGTGTTACCTTCTTTCCTGTCCGGATAGTGCCCATGTGGGGTTATCTTTGCAGGGAAATCGATGCCCACGTGGGGTTACCTTTATGACCCGGGCTGCTGTTGCGGTCATGATTTCAACCTGACCTAACTCCTTCTAGGACGGAAACCTTCCGGTTGCTGAGGTTAATTTGTAAGTGTTTCTCTCCTCCCAGTTAGGAAAGGAATGTGTGGTCATTGTCAGCAGTTCGGGAATTCAGAAGGCTTAGAATGAGCTGCCTGTGGTCCCTGCGATGACCATTAATGCTGAAGGAGGTTGTTGAAGGGGGAGCAGTTTCTGTCTCTTCTGGACAGGGAGTGGGGAGGGGTCTCTCCTCTCTCTGGTGGGCCCACGCTAGGGTGTGGCCTCCCAGCCTCCTGACCCTCATCCGGGGGGGCTCGGCCTGAGCGGGTTGGGGGCCCCACAGGACAACAAGGTGCTTACGATTGGCTGAGCGCTCTGAATGCCAGGGGCAGACGATCGAGTCCTTGGGTGATGTGTCCCTCCAGGAGGAAGCTTTGGGGGCTGCGAGACCACCCTGGAGGGCTTCCTAATTTGCATCTTGAGAATAGCCACGGCCGGGTGGCTCCACCCCTGCCTGCCTCCTGTTCACGTACCCTGTTCGCCGGTTCTTGCTCTTTGAAGGCCATTGGGCTCAAAAGCCGTCTGGAAGACTGAGGATCCACCTCGTTGTGGGAGATCCGGTTTTGATGCCTGGTGTTCCAGCGTCTGTGGACGTGTCTCCTTGGATTCTCTGGGTCGTCTTGGTGGGAATCTTCGTAGGTCATCAGTGCACCGTCTTGTAGTGCTGTTCAAGTTACTCTTCAGAGACAGCACTGGGAAGGTTACCCCAGTTTGGGGCTAAGAACGGGGCCACCTACCGAGTCTGAGACGGGGACCTTGTTCCTTGCTAGAAATGATGACTTACTCCGGAGATGACGGGGGAGGGAGGGGCACTGTTCCTTGGACGCCCGGGGCCACATTCCAGTTGTGACTTCCGTGGATGGGTGATGGGGCTTCTCGGAGCCAGGTTTCTTTGCTTCTCTACCCATTTCACAATTCCGCAGTCAGGGCCTAGAAGGCAACAGGCACTGGATGTGTTGGGTGCTTAATAAACGGAGGCAAATGACCCCGACAAAGTCCTTTCTCTGAACCTTGTAGGCTGGTGGGAAGAGAGGGATGATCCAGGAGGAAGATGAAGGCTGTCCTGCCTGATGAAGACAACTCAAGGGGGATGGGGAGAACCCTCCTTAGGGATGTTCAGCAAAGGGCCTCTCTGAGGAGGGCACTTTCAGGCCTCAGTCTCCCTGTGGATAAAATGGGAACAATAGTAAAACCTAGGTCACTAGGCATTTAGCAAGTTGGAATGAATTACTGTCTGTAAAGCATCTGTCCTCCCCTAAAAGCAAAAAGGTGTTTTAAATGTCATCGTTTCACTATTATGGCGGCTCGAGGGGAGTCTTCCTTTTCCATGTGCGTGCGTGTGTGTGTGTGTGTGTGTGTGTGTGTGTGTGAGTGAGTGGGAACACACGCCTGCACATGCATCCCCCTGACTGTCGGGGGTGTGTTTCCTTCCATTGTCCAGGGCAGTGCTGCTGCCCGGAGGCTTGTAGGAAGGGAGGGTGCCCTTCACTCCTTTGACAGAGGTTCTGGGGACACGCTCCCACCATGCCGGGCCACTGACCCTGCCATGTGGGTGCCTCCATAGTAACCTGTTCTTCATGCCTCTCTGCACAGGCATGATCTTGCACACTTGAGCACACACGCGCGCCCACACACACACAAATGCACACATACACCGGAACATCACATCCATTTAAAAATCAACACAATCTTCTTGTCTCCATTTGAGAACACATGGACTCTTCGTGAAATCCTTCTCCAGATTTACAGTTCACGGATTCTGTTCTTCGGATGCTCGAACACTACGAGTGGTGCTCTAGCCTCTTTATTAAGCTTGGAGGTGAGCTGTAGGACGTTGGGTGCCTGGTGTGTTCTCTGTGTTGGATAAAGAGGTGGGCCCCGTTGATCAGGAGGCAGACAGCTGTGTGGCTGCAGAATGAAAGTGTCCATTAGGGAGACTCCAAGGATTTTGCTGTTACGGAAAGAGGCACATAGCGAGTAGTGGTTAAGAACCAGCCCGCTGGAACCGCCCTGCCCCACTCCTCAAGTGCCGTCTCTCTGGCTCTGTGACCTTGGGCAAGTGACTTCACGTCTCTGGACTTTTTTTTTTCTTCATCCACAGAACGAGGATAATCAGAGCTGCCTTGCGGATTGTGGCAAATTTTTAGTGAGTTAATTTGTGTGAAGTACATGGTGCAATTCCTAGCATCCAAAAAGCTGAATAAATGTCTGTATTTATTTTCTACAATTTCAGGTTTATTTATCTGTTTAAGGTTCTATTTGTTTAGAAAGTTATTTTATTGAAAATTATCTGAGCTACTGACGTAATTTTTTTTTTTACCTCAGTAATACAGTGTTTTGTTTTGAAAGATGATTCCTAGATAATATAGTCTTTCTGTACAGATTTAAGATACCACCTTTTTATACAATATTTGGATTTTCATTTGTACTCCATTGATCTGTGTACTTAACCTAACACCAAGATCACAGTATTTAATTTTATAAAGATGTATCATACACTTTTATATATGGTAGGGCAATTCCCCTCTCCCGGCTCTTTTAAAAATTTTATTTGAGAACAATTTGATACTGTATTTTGGTATTTACTCCATACAAATTATAGAATTTTATAAGAAGCACAAGAATTCTAGAGAAAGTCATTGGGGATAAGACTGAAGCAGCATTTAATTTATATGTCAGCTGGCTTTGAAAAACTCTTTTATTTAGCATACCATATAGCTAAATTAAAATTTTGAATCATAGCCTAAATTAAAATAGTTAACATATATTTTAATTATTTTCTCATTTTGATTAATACTGCAAGAATCAAGAAAATCCATTTTTCAAAAGAAAGTGTTCATATTTTGTAAAAAATAAGCACAACACTAATTTTATCATGATTTTATGTATTTCATTGACTCTAATGTATTGAAAATTTTACTAGCCAAAAAAAAACAACAACAACAACAAAAAGCTGAATAAATGTAAGCTATTATTTGTAGGAGATTAAGATCATGGGCATGGGCTAGATAGCCTGCATTCAAATGCTCACTGGTGGGTGACCTTGAGTAAGTCATTTCATTTAGTTTACCCTTTAATTTAAAATTGGGGAGAATAGGGGCACCTAGGTGGCTCAGTCGGTTAAGCATCCGACTTTGGCTCAGCTCATGATCTCGCGGCTCTTGAGTTCGAACCCCGTGTCAGACTCTGTGCTGACAGTTCAGTGCCTGGAGCCTACTTCGGATTCGGTGTGTCCCCCCCCCCCCCCGCCTGCCCCTCCCCTGCTTGCATTCTGTCTCTGTCTCTGTCTCTCTCTCGCAAAAAAAAAAAAAATAAACCCATGAAAATAGGGGAGAATAGTCTCTTAAAAAAAACCATGGAAATAGGGGAGAATAAAATGTCCATTGACAGACAAATGGATAAAGATTTCACACACACACACACACACACACACACACACACACACACACACACAATGGAGTATTACCCGGTGATCAAAAAGAATGAAATCTTAACCATTTGCAACAATGTGGATAGAACTAGAGTGTATTATGGTAAGCAAAATAAGTCCAAGAAAGACAAATATTCTGATTTCACTCATGGGGAATTTAAGAAACAAAACAGATGTACCCAGGGGAAGGGAAGGAAAACTAAGATAAAAACACAGAGGGAGGCAAACTGTACAGAGAACGAGCTGAGGGATGCTGGAGGGATATTGGGTGAGGGGAGGGGCTAGATGGGTGGTGGACATGAAGGAGGGCACTTGTGATGAGCCCCGGGTGTCGTATGTAAGTGATGGGTCTCTAAATTCTGCTGAAATCATTATTACACTACATGTTAACTCACTTGGATTTAAATGAAAGAGGGGAAAATAGTGCCCACGTCATCACGTCGGGTGGATTAAAGGAGTTAATGCGTGAGTGACCGGAAGAATGTTTGGCACGCGGTGAGTGCTGAACGCACAGTGGTGGATGACAAGTGATGGTTTGGGTATCAGGTGTTGACTGACATGTCACCAACTGCCCCCAAGCTTCGTGGCTTAGAACTGCAGCCATCTCTTACTCTGCTCGGTCCACGGGCGGTTCTCACCGGCCTTCCCGTGCGGGTGGCCTCGGCCGGCTGAAGTCGCGAGTGGCCCGGCTTACGCGGCTGGCGGTCGGTACTGGCTGTTGGCTGGGGGCCTCTGTTCTGCACGTGGCCCCTCCTCCGGGAGGCTGGCCCCGCTTCCTAACGTGGCGGTCTCCGGGAAACCTTCGAAGAGGCAGAAGACGGGAGCTTCGGAACTTACCTGCTGTCACCTCTGCCTCATCTGACTGGTCGAGGCGCAGGTCACGAGGCCAGCCCAGATCCGAGGAGAGGGAGGCAGACCCCTCTTCTTGCTGTGAGGGGTGATGACCGTGCCTCTCAGTGTCCCACAGTGCCTTCTTCATTCTTCGTCGTCATCTCGAGGGGCATCGTCCACTCCTGCATGCAGGGCACTGGAGTGGTTTTGAACTCCCTTTATCAACTGCATTTCATGTGACTACAGCACCAGTAAACGCTGTTGGTAAAAGACAAGTGCTCACAGTGTACCTGCTCTTCGTGAAGACGTCAGACGTGTGTGCAGAATATCAGAGGATACGTGGTGATTCTGTGACTTAACACACTTAGCGAGGACCCCCGACGTGTCAGGCTCAGGCCGCGATGTGCAAAATCCAGACACGCTCCCTGCTGTCATAGAGCGTCTGGTCTTAGGTTTCTTATTTTTGGGGGGGAGGGGGAGGGGTTAGGTGAACCGCTGGGGTTGAGGTCAAGAACTCAAAGGAGAAGTCCCGAGTCTGGGAGGGAGGGTGCAAGAAAGAGGGACCCGGCTGTCATCTCCCTGTTGCTTCCGACCACATGACCTGGGCTCAGTCACTTCCTCTTTGTGGCCTGGCTTCTGATCTGTGAAGTGTGGAGACTAGTACTGACTTCATAGGGTTGCAGTGAGAATTCAGTGAGCTGGTGTGTGAGCTCTCACAATTGTTCAGGTCACTTCCACCCTCTGTGTCGCCTTTGGTTTCCTCCTTGGTGAGGGCGTTTCTGGCTTAGATTGTCGACGGCTCCAGTCAGCCCCTCCCGTCTCCGCATCAGGTGTATGTCCCTGTTAGTCTCTTGTGCCATCGTCCCCCACGCCATGGCCGGCCCGTCTGGGTACTGCAGACTTGTTTGAGGGGGCGAACATCGTTCTTCCCCTGCCTGGGGCCAGGGATACCCTTTGGCTGCAGTGAAACAGAGCTCTGGGGGCCTCTGTTTCAGGAACCATGTGTCTGGAGAGGACTGTGTTTCTGGAGGCCCGCAGGGCCTGGGCGACCACCAAGCCGGAGCCGTTCATCCGGGCACAGCCTTCGTCACACGTGGCAGGCCTGGTTGGCACTCACAGGCAGTGGGGGATGGTTGGAGTAGCTTCTGTGACGTGCTCCTTGTGAACTTCCAGGGAAGACGAGGGGTGCCTAGCCCATCACCCTGATGTCAGGGAGGAGGGTGGAAGGCATGGGGGCTGGTGTTTAGATGGAACATGAATGGGGAAGGTTTGCTTCCTCTTCCATAAATTAGCGGGAAGTCCTAGTATTTTTTAAAGTTTTGGTGGGGGACTCTTGAAAGGAAAAGGAAAAACTAATACTAGTTAGGGGCATTCCCAGTAGCATCATTTCATTTCATTCTCCCAGCCTCCCCTCCCCTACCATTACAGTGGGTTATAATATACCTCCTGATTGACAGTTGAGGAAGCCAAGTCTCAGAAAGGCCCAGTGAGTCGCCCAAGGCCACACAGCCAGCGAGTTGGGGTCAGAGTTGGGGTCCAGAACTTGGTCTGCCGACCTCTAGGATTTGCTGGGGTATGACAAGGCTTGGGTATGTGACATTAATCCCCTGTGGGGCTGAAGGCTGCTTTGAGGGGGTGCATGGGGTGGGGGGAGGCTGCTCTGTGTCCCTTCCAGAGCCAGATGACAAGGCAGAGTTGGCAGGAGGACTCATGAGTCCCCTTTACAGAGAAGCTCAGAGGAGCTAATGGTTGGGCCCAAGCACCCAGGAAGCCTGAGACCCAGCCAGGTGCACCTCCTGACTCCTTGTCCAGTGCTCTTCTACCTTTCCTTGGGGGACACAGTCACCTGACAGTCACCTGGGCTACCTCAGGAAGGCTGGACTGTGTCCCATTGTAGTTTTTTATTTATTATAAAGTTTTAATGTTTGTTTGTTTTTGAGACCGAGAGAGAGAGAGAGTGAGTGAAGGAGGAGCAGAGAGAGAGAGGGAGACACAGAATCCCAAGCAGGCTCCAAGCTCTGAGATGTCAACACAGCGCCTGATGCGGGGCTCAAACCCACGAACCATGAGATCATGATCTGAGCCGGTCGGATGCCCTGCTATTTTAGTTTTTGAAAATTACATGGGCTACAGGTCTTTTCTTCCCTCCCCCTCCCCCTTCTCTTTTCGGGAGAGAGAGAGAGAGAGAGAGAGAGAGAGAGAGAGTGTGCGCGCACGCGCACGTGTGCAAGTGGGGGAAAGGGGCAGAGGGAGAGAGAATCTTAAACAGGCTCTAAGCTCAGCACGGAGCCAGATCCCACGACCCTGGGATCATGACCTGAGCTGAAATCAAGAGTTGGACGCCCAACCAACTGAGTCAGCCAGGTACCTCTGTGTGGTTTTATTTTGCAGTACAAGAGGAATACATGTTCATTGTCGAAACTTTGGAAAAATACAGAAAAACACAGATAAAAGAAAAATCTCTCCCCTGGCCTACCATCCAGGGATCACTGGAACCAAAATGGAATTTGATTGCTTTTCTATAAAGATGTTCGATTTCAGGGCACCTGGGTGGCTCAGTCGGTAAAGCATCTGATTTCAGCTCAGGTCATGATCTCGCGGTTTATGAGTTTGAGCCCCACGTTGGGCTCTGTGCTGACAGCTCGGACCTTGGTGCCTGCTTTGGATTCTGTGTCTCCCTCTCTGTCTGCCCCCACCTGCTTACACTCTGTCTCTCTCTCTCTCTCAAAAGTAAATAAACATAAAAAATATATATATATGCTATTGAATTTCATCTTTGAGGATTTTGATCTTCTGGGAGCTGGAAGACGTACCTGGTATTTTTTTGTTTTAAACTTCAAATGACCTTTATCGAGGTATAATTTACATACAATGATACGCACGCATTTTAAGTATGAAGTTGAGTACACTTTGATGCATACATACCCATCATCCTGATCAAGACAACACGTCCATCAACCCAGAAATTCCGTCCTGTCCCAGTTAGTACCCTCTCCCCAGGCATCCCCTGACCTGCTTGCTACAACTCTCAGCTTACTCTTCTGTTCTAGAATTTCACATCCGTGAATGACACGGTATATGTTTTTGTGTGTTTGGCTTCTTGGGCTCAGCGTAACCTTCTCGGGGCTCATCGTGCTGTTGGGGGTATGGGTGGTCCGTTCTTTTCTGGCGTGGAGTGGCGGTCATTTGTAGCCCTCCATTCTACTACCCTAGTCTCCTAATGGGTGACCCGGGGCACCTCAGTTTCCCCTTCTGTCAAACGGGGGGAACTTGTACCCACATTATTGGATGGTTAGGATTCAGTGAACTTCTGTGAGCGGTTAGAATTCCTGGCACACAGCAGGTGCTTCGTAAAATGGTGGTGGTTGTTGCTGGTAACGACGATGGTTTCGGTTGGCTGTTTCTGTGTGACAAACGGCATCCAAAACGTAGTGGCAGATATGGGAGTTTCCAGCTTGGGCCCTTGCAGATAACGTGGATGAGTGAATAAAAGAGTCAAAAAGGACAGCCTTCGTGGCTTCTGCCTTCGTCGTGGGCTCGGGTACCGTGTGTCTTGGCGACCGGCTAACGGGCAGCCGTTGCCGAGATGGGCAGGTTTGGTTTTGAGGTGGGTCCTGGGGCTCTGATCTGCTCAGCCCTGTGTCCTGCTCTGAGTCTGGCTCTAGTCTTTCTGGGTAGACGTACCCGTTGCCTCATTTGAGCCTCAGGAAGTGGCCTCTGTAGAAAAAAAAAAAAACAACAAAACCTGAGCAGCCGGTAGTGAGCCTTCGGCCAAGTGAGCAGATCACTGGAGCACACGCTCCAAAATAGACCTTTCTCTGTTCAGGCCCCAGGCCAGTGGGGGCTGCGGCAAATGCTTTGCATACTTTGGTACCCAAAAGGAAAGGTTTTATTGTGAACAACTTTTTGAGATCCAAAGAAAAAAATACCTCCAGAAGATCCAAGTTGGTTTTTTAGTTTAGTTTAGGTTTGTTGTTTTTTTGTTTGTTTGTTTGTTTTTTCAGAGCAGCACGATGAGAGCTAGACCAGCCTGAGTTCAAATCCCAGATCTTGCATGTGCAGGCTGTGTGCTCTTGGGCAAGTTCCTTAAGCTCTCTGAGCCACAGTTTTTCCCCCGTGTTAACCGGCAAAGATGAGCTCAGACTTACCAGTGTGTATGCAAAGTACCTTGTACTGCATTTGAAACATGGTAGGGAAGCTGCAAATGGGGATTGTCTTCTTTTTTTTCTTCTTCTTCTTCTCTTTCCTTGTCCCAGAACTTGTGCCTGTTTCCATTAGGTAGAAAACCATCTTTGAGATAATCCACTCCTGCCTGCGGGTCACTGGAGAGGCGTATAGGGTAGGCGTGAAGCATGGCCCCAAAGATGTCCACGTCCTAATCCCTGGAACCTGAAAATGTGTTACCTGATTGGCAAAAGGACTCTGCACATGTGATTAAGTTGAGGATGGGGAGATCATCCTGGATGGTCCAGGCAGGCCTGGTGTCCTCCGAGGGCTCTTAACAGGAAAGAGACAGGAGGGCCAGAGGAAACAAGCAGCAGTAGAGGAAGGGCCACGAGCCAAGGAGTGCAGCCAGCCAGGCTGCTCACGGACGGGTGGAACCAGTCTCTTCCCTCGAGCCTCCAGGAGGGGCCAACCCTGCTCACACCTTGGTTTTAGCCCCGCGTGACTGTGGCCTTGGAACTGGAAGAGAGTAAGCCAGTAAGCTTGTGGCAATTTGTTACAGCCCCCGAAGGAAGCCTGGCATGCTAGGCTTTTGTTACTGTGGTTCATGATAGGACCTCTGTTCATCTGTAGGTTTCTGACCCTCTGACTCAGACAGACGTTTGATTGGACTTAGGGACGTGGGGCATTCGGGCTGCCCGGGGGCCGGGCCTTGGAGCTCGGGTCTGTGTGGGCAGGTGGTCGTGAGCCCCTGTGTCTGGGGTGGCTGCTGCAGAGGCGTCCTCTGTCTTCCTCCGCGGAGGCTGGAGGGTGTGTGAGCCGCCTCCAGGCTGGCGTCCGGACGTAGCACAGCCAGAGGGCTGTGCTGCCCCTGCTTTCTCTGAGGCACGCGCTTCCTTGCCTGCTGTGGGTTTGTATTTAAGGTTTGCAAACGATTGCTTTAGTGTGGTTCGGCACCAAACAAGCCCCAGAGCTGTGAGGGTCAGAGACCACGGCCAGCCTCCTCGGGGGAGCAAACCCGGGCTCAGCTCCCAGACCCTCTGTTGGGATCCTGTTTGGATCAGTCTGGGGCCCTCCTCCCTGTTCCTCCTGTGCTGTGTTTGTGAGGCGATGGGGCGTGTTGGAGGTTGGGCATCCAAATCCAGTAATACCTGTTAAAATGAAGAAACCACTCCGGTGCTGAGAAAGGGCAACCTGTCCCATGGCTGGGGTCATCAGGTGGGTTCCCATTGTGTGACATCTCCTTCTGTCTTTCCCCATGACCTCCCCTTTCACTGGACGCTGACTCCCTCTGTAGGCAGAATACCATGGCCGCCAAAGGTGTCCCTGTCCTAGTGCCCGGAGCCTGTGAATGTGTGAGTTCACACGGCAGATGTGACTGAGTTAAGGAGCCACAGGTGGGAGATGATCCTGGGTGTTGGTCTTGGGCCCCACGTCCTCTCACAGCGGTTTTTAAACCTGGAAGAGGGAGGCAGAAGGTCAGGATCAGAGATGGAACGATTCTGGCCCTAAAGATCGAGGAGGGGCCACCGCCACGAGATGCAGACGGCCTCTGAAAGCTGGAAAAGGCAAGAAAACAGATTCTCCCCAGAGCCTCCGGAAGGAGCACAGCGATGTTAGTCTATGGACACCCATTTTGGAAGGCCGATCTGCAGGGCTGGAAGGCAGGACGTTAGTGTTGTCTTAAGCCAGTACATTGCCGGCCGTCTGTTAGAGCAGTCCTGGGAAACGAATCCCCCCCAAATGTGGGTCTCCATTGAGGTGCCTTTCCTTGGTCTGCTGGGTGAATTCTTACCGAGCCCCGACCATGTGCCGGACATTCTGCTGGTGTCGCGGTCCCTGAGTTGAGTGAAGTGAGGCCCTGGCCGTCAGGGTTCACTGTGGAAGTGGGCAGAGAGTGAGACAAGGGGGAGATCCTAGCACGGTGCATGCAGGGCACTGTGGGATCGTAGGGAAGGGCATGGGATTCAGACCGGGGCTACAGCGGGGTTCTCAGGAAAAGTCATGGAACGAGAGGAACGTTGAGCTTGGAGAAGGGGCTCCAGAAGTGTCCAGCCATCTCCAGGTTCTCTCTCCTTGGGCATCTAGTGAGTCCTTCACACTCAACCTGTCTAAAATGGAATGTTGGAAAGTGTTGCCAAAAAATATATATATATATATTAAGGCCTTCCCCTTTATTTTTCTTTAGGATTTTATTTTTAAGTAATCTCTTCATCCAACAGGGGATCAAAGTCATAAGCCCACGATCAAGTCACATGCTGCACTGACTGAGCCAGCCAGGTACCCCAAGGCCTTGCCCACTAAAACCTGCACCGTTTTCCCCACCATGGTGAGAGGTACACTATCCCCCACTCAGCTACCTGCCCCAGAGTCCTCCTGCCCCCTCTCTGTTTCACCTCTGGGGTCTGTGGGTTTCATCCCTTTTTGGAGACCTGTTTTCCCCCTGCTAGGGGCAGAGCTCTAGAATCCCAGCTCACACACAGAGGGGACAGATAAAGGTGTCAGTACGACCTGTGTGTCCATACAGGTAGCAGGGGCCAGTAAGCGTCATGGCCAAAGGGTGCACCCCAAAGACGGACTTGATAGGTTCATATCCCTGCTTTGCACCTGCCAGTGTGACCTTGAAGTTAGGTCTTCATCATGCATACCTCTGTCTCACTGATGGAAAGGGAACAATGGTAAGACCTATGCCATAGAGATGCTTCGGAATTAAATGTTAATTTATAAAAAAGCACTTAGGATAACAGGCTAAACAGGATAAATGGTGGTGGTGGTGGATGGAGAAGCCACTTACTAACTGTGCCCTCTGAGTGGTCTTGTTAACCTCCGTCCTTGGTTATAAATCCTTCTATGCCCATGTTCCAGAGCAAGAAATGGAATCCCAAAAAGGAGCGTGACTTTCCTGAAGCCACTTGGCTGGAAGAGCTTTGCCATGATTTTTCCAGTACATCTTTCAAGGCAGCCTGAGACCATTTTGAGCAACTCTTGGGTTATTGGTGTTTTTTTTTTTTTTTTGGAAATTTCTTCCCATATCCCTTTGGGAGTCTTGGATTTTACTGCTGGAGTCTGCAGACAACCCATGTGATAACTGAAGCCAGGACACTTGGCCCAGAACTTGTCTCTGCACTCAGCCTCCTTAGTTCCCATGAGGAATTGCCTCGTGCTCCACGGGTTTTCTGTCACTGTGCTTGTGGGGCGTAAGGATGCACTTCCTTGCTGACCTTATGCTGAAATGAAGACTCACCAGTGTTTTTCACGGTGTGCAAGGGAAGGCGCCTCGTCAATTAATGTCTGCTACGTCAATTGACATTTAGAGCACCGACTGCTTCTGCATAGCTGCAATTAAGTTTTCAGACCCGAGAATAGAATCTTCCATTTATTGGAGCGCCTGGGTGGCTCAGTTGGTTAAGCGTCCAACTCTTGCTTTCATCTCAGGTCAGGATCTCACGGTTGTGCGCTGACCATGCAGAGTCTGCTTGGGATTCTCTCTCCCTCTCTCTCTTTGCCCCTCCCCTGCATGCTCCTATGCTCACTCCCTCTCTCAAAAGAAATTTTAAAAAACTTAAAAAAAACCTTCCATTTATTGCTTTAAAAATCCAACCTCTTCTGTTCCAGACGAGGGATCAGAAACTCCATTACTGTAGGATACAAGGCCCAGTGACCCAAATAAGTGGAAAGACAGGGTCTCAGAAAACATACAGGCTGTAGGATGGGTGAGACGCCAGGATGGGTGGGAACTGTGGTCAGTGGGGGGCCCACGCATGCCTGGTAAAGGGTGGGCAAATCATACCCCACTCTACAGGCCCAGGGTCAGCAGATGTGAGGCTGAAAACATAGGTCGTTTCTGTAAAGTTTTATTGTTATTAAAGACTGACTCAGTTGAACAAATAAACAACATGATCTTGACCTGACAACACAAATCGGCTGCCAGATGCAGTTCCCCAGCCAATGGTTTCTAAAATCTGTGTGGACTGGGGAGGATTTTCATGATTTTTATTACTGAGTTGTCACGTGGTGCTTCCTTCTTTGTATGAGCCACAGTTGTGATCGGTGGGTCTTTGGGGTCTGGAGAGGATCCTGGGAAGATCTCCTGGGATGACCTCGTGCAGGTTATAAAACTCACCTGGGACCCTGTTCCTTTGTGTAAGCTGGCTGTGCAGCACCGGCCTTCCAGAGTCTGCCGTGAAGACGGATAGATGCGACGTTTCTCGTTGCCCGGGGATGGGTGTGTTATGTGGAAGGTTGCAATGAATGTGAAGTTCTTTCCTTTCAATTTGCATTCCTTCTCTTTGCCAAATCTTGGATTTAAGAAAAAAAGGAGGGGAGGGGAGTGGGGACGCCTGTGTGGCTCAGTCAGTTAAGCATACGACTTCGGCTCATGTCACGATCGTGCTTTTCATGGGTTTGAGTCCCTTGTCAGGTTCTGTGCTGACAGCTCAGAGCCTGGAGCCTGCTTCCAATTCTGTCTCCCTCTTTCTCTGCCCCTCCCCCACTTGCTCTCTCTCTCTCCCTCTCTCTCTCTCTCTCAAAAATAAATAAACTTTTTTTTAAAAATTAGAAAAAGAACATTTTGGGGCACCTGGCCAGCTCAGTCAGTTGAGCATCCGACTTCAGCTCAGGTCATGATCTCAGGGTTCATGGGTTCAAGCCCTGCGTCAGGCTCTGTGCTGACAGCTCGGAGCCTGGAGCCTGCTTCAGATTCTGTGTCTCCCTCTCTGTCTGATGCCTCTCCCACCAAAGCTCGCTCGCTTGCTCTCTATCTCTCTCAAAACTAAAAAATAAACATTAAAAAAATTAAAAAAAAAAAAGGAACTGAGAAGGGCCAGAGTCTAGGGGTTCATCACTAGAGGCCTCCTGCCACCTAGCCCACAGTTTTGGTTTCTTATTTGTTTGTGTTGGTTCTGTTCACACTTGGCTTGAGTCTGGAGATGCACCAGGGCAGTGTGGCATATGTAGAGGGAAGAGTAAGTGCTGCAAGAGAATGGGTTCTGAATCATGGCAAGTGCCAAGGTCCTGTGGCCAGAGCACATTTGCTGTGTTTGGTGGGGGGGGTGGGGGGGAAGGCAGGGAGGATGTTGGGAGCAGAGTGGCTGGAGATGAGGCCCATAAGCTGTGGGCATGTGGCCACTATAGAGACTCTGCTGTATGGATTATTTTGTGTTTTCCAGCTACTTTCTTGAAGTGACAGGTTTTTCAGTATAATGAATAATTATAAGATGAACTGCCATGTAACTTTCACTCAAATCTAGAAGCCCCATGTTTGTCTTCCCAATCATCCTTCTCTCTTCAGGGGGCTTCTTTGCTTTTCTTTATGGTTTGACCGTCTCTGCAGCATTTTGCTGTTGTCACTTGAATAATTGTTCAGGAAATTTCTTTCAATTCACCTGATGCAGATAGTCTAATATACCCTCTTGACTGATTTCGTAATAACCCACATTGTGTGGCTGAACCACAATTCACCTGTTGTATCTTCACTATGTTTCCAGTTTTTTGTTTCTTGCTTTTTGTTTGTTTGTTTGTTTTTTGGCTTTTGGGGTTTTTTTTTTTGGTCACTGTAAACAGACAAATGGGCCTCGTTCTTGCCCTTTTGTTAATAAATAATACCTGTTTAACAAACTCAAGCAATATGAGAATTGGAAAAATGTTTTTTCCTTCCTTCCCCCAAATCCTGGAGGTAACCGATATCAACCAGGAATGTATTTTTTAAATGTTTTGTTTTAAAGTAATCTCCACACCCAACGTGGGGCTCGAACCCACCACCCTGAGATCAAGAGTTGCTTGCCTCATCGCCTGAGCCAGACAGGAGCCCCAACCCTTAGTGTACTTTTAAAACCTCTTTCCTACGTGTCTATCCACCTGTATACGTGCACACTTAGGTACCTCATGTATGGTTTTGTAAATACAAACAGGACCGCATGAGGTGTATTCTGCAGCTTGCCTTTTCCCCTCTGGGCAGCCGCCTTGTAACGGACACACAGGCCTGCTACATTCTTTCTCGATGGCTGAAGGGGGTTCCAGAGGGCGGTTGCCCGCCAGGCAGGATGGAAACCCCCTGTACCTGGCTCTTTGTGCACCAGTGCTGATCTTTCTGCAGGATGGGCCTCTGGAAGAGGACTTCCCGGGTGTGCACAGGGCACGTTTTAATACATGGTGTCCCGACATCCCGTGGTGAGGCTGTATCTCAACAACTACAGCCTGGCTTTAGGGGGATCGTTGAATGAATTCTCTTGTGAACATTGAATCTCTCAAATGTTGCCAGACCAGGAATTGACAGGGAATTCTAGAATCCAGGTTTTAACGTTGATGAGGGATGTGCTTCTGCTCTGCCCTTTTCTGCTTCTCTGGTATTCATCCATTTGTGAGTTTTTGTTTCTTTTGACTATTTTAATAGGTGTTTGAGTTCTTTACTTTTAAAGTTTGTTTATTTTACGAGGGAAAGTGTGAGTCGGGGAGGGGCAAAGAGAGAGGGGAGAGAGAAAGAATCCCAAGCAGGCTCTGAGCTGTCAGCACAGAGCCCAGTGTGGGGTCAGAACCGACGAACAGCGAAATTATGACCTGAGCCAAAGTCAGACGCTTAACTGACTGAGCCACCCAGGCGCCCCAGTGTTTGAATTTTTAAATTATGAAATATTTCAAACACACCTAGCAGGGCATAGAAAATAATATAAATGCTGCCTATGCACAGTGACCCAGTTCTAACCAGCTCAGCATTTTCTTCATCCTGTTTGCTTGAGACCTTTAGAAAAATTTTTTTTAACATTCATTTTATTACTGAGAGACAGAGACAGAGCATGAGCTGGGGGCGGGGGGACAGGGGGGTGGGTGGGGGGTGCGCAGAGAGAGAGGAGGAGACACAGAATCCAAAGCAGGCTCCAGGCTCTGAGCCATCAGCACAGAGCCCCATGTGGGGCTTGAACCCACTAACCGCGAGACCGTGACCTGAGCCGAAGTCTGACGCTCAACCGACTGAGCCACCCAGGGGCCCTGAGACCTTTTTAAATTAAACATCAGAGATACAGCTATAAAGCCTCTGTCATTTCTCCCAGAAATAACATTTTGTGAAGTGGTCGGGCACCCTTGTCTTTGATGTTTAACACTGTTCATATATTGGACTACCTGGAATCACGGTACCCCTGGTGGTTGGTTTGTGTCTTTTAAATAAATTGTTATCATTTGTATAAATTTTTCCTGCTCCGTATTTTTTCAAGAGAAACTTTTAATTTTAGGATAATTTTGGATTTACAGAGAAGCTACAAGGCTAGCAGGGTTCCCACAGAGTTCTCTCCTTTTGCGTTCCCCTATCCTATGGTACTTGATGAATTCGTCTGAACCAGGAAATTAACGTTGATAACGCACCTGTCACCTGGAGACGTTATTTGGATTCTCCCAGTTGTTCCACGAGCGTTCTGTTTCTGTTCCAGGATCCATTCAGAATACCACGTTGCACTGAGGGGTTTTGACTTATCCATGCGAATACAAATGGATGTTTTCTTTTTTTTTTTTTTTTTTTTTTTTTAATGTTTATTTATTTTTGACAGAGAGAGAGACAGAGCATGAGCAGGGGAGGGGCAGAGACAGAGGGAGACACAGAATCGAAAGCAGGCTCCAGGCTCTGAGCTGCCAGCACAGAGCCCGATGCGGGGCTTGAACTCACAGACCGTGAGATCATGACCTGAGCCGAAGTCGGACGCTCAACCGACTGAGCCACCCAGGTGCCCCTGGATGTTTTCTTAATTACCGTAGCACGATCCACCGATGACGAGAGCCAGTGTGCTCTCTCTTCTGATCCTGGACATTCCCGTTGGGTTCCCTTTCTCCTTTACAAGCAGTGCTGCATTTGGCACAGGTGGGAGTTTCTTGCGGGTCTATGCTGAGAGGTAGAATCGCCTGGCGGGAGGGAGTGGGCCTTGTCACCAGAATCGACTATTGCCAAACCGCTGTCCAGGGGCCTTGTCCTGCCTCTTGACTGACTCCCTGCTTGGTGCTAGGCACTTCCCTGAACTCTGTGGTTACAGAAATGAGCAGGAAGGTAGAACTAAATAATGGTAAGACCCTTGCTCAGGGATGCATCAAGGGAGGGGATGGGGCTCCAGGCAGGTGGAGCGGAGGAATGTATAGACGCAGAGCTGGCGTGATTAGAACGTGTAGGCAGGAGAGGTGAGATGGGCAGGCAGTGGGGAGCTTAAAGGCTCCAGGGAACACGCACACGCACAGTGTGTCCCAGCCAGTGACCTCCTGCTCTTTCTAGAACATACCGCGCACTTTTCCCTCTTGGGGCCTTTGCACTTGCTGTTGGTTCTACTTGGAATATTCTTCCCTAGACATCCTTACGGATCTGTCCTCACTGTCTTCAAGCCTCAGCTTAGAGAACACCTCTTTTGAGGAGGCCTCCCTGGTCATAGCTGGTACCAGAACTCCTCCCTTGCCCTATCACCCGCCGTGCCTCACTCTGCTTTGGTTTAATTCTTACATCTGGTAGCATTAAGTGCTGTAATAGATCTTGATTTGCTTATCTGTCCCCCTTAGAATGTAATTCCTCGAGGGCAGGGGTTTGGTCTGTCTGGTAAGGCCAGCTCCCACGAGTGTCCCAGGCACCTGAGCCCTCGGCAGCTCTTTGCTGGGTGAACGGGTGGATGGGCGTCCCCATTGTCTGTGGGTGATGGCAGTAAGCATGTAGCACAGCTCTGTGTGATGCACTCTCTGAGCTCCTTGATGTGAGCTGTTGTCCCCGGAAATCTTCCCATCTGCCCCATGAGCCTGGCCCTATGTCTCGGAAGCCCATCTTCAGGGGATAAATGGAAGCCAGAAGTTCTGTGGCTGTGACATGGTAGGGCTGGGATTCGGACCCTCTGCCTGACTCGTGGTTGGAGCCCAGGGCCAGTCCCCGGCAAATAATTCTTGTCAAGGGCAAGTCAGGTTGTGGGTTTCGGGCCCGGGTTGCGGAGTCAGACTAGTGTTCGCGTCCCCTGGGCTGGACTTGGATTCTTGTACCGAGGGGACGTGGGGCAGACCAGCCTGGCGGGGAGGGGGAGCCCTCTTGCCCCGATCCTGCCTCCTCTGAAAGGGAAGGAAGACTGTCACCTTCTCGCTCGCTGTAACAGGAACTGCCACCACCCGCCACCGCCCCCCCACCCCAACCCCTGACCTTGGTTTGCAAAACTGAGCCTAGTGGGGAAATGAAGGGCTGGCTTGCTAACCACAGTGAAGACTCATTTGCAGAGGCGAAGCAGGGGCAGCAGGGCCCTTCCCCAGCAGAAGGGATCGGCTCCGGTGGGGCCTCTTCTTGCTGGAACCCCTCAGGCCCCGCCATGGGGCTGGGAGCTTGGCGCCTGGTAGCAGCTGCAGGCTTGATAGTCTTTTGACCTCAGTCTTCTCTGTGAAATGGGAGTAATAATAACAATATTGTGGTGATGGGGAGCCCAAGTGAGGAAAGGGATGTAAAGCTTTCTCCCCATGCCTGATGGTGCGAACGCTTGGGGATATTAGCCATTATTATCGTGGCCGTGGACACAGTCAGCATCCCTCCCTCCGCCTCCGCTCCGCACGGTAGCCCCTTTCTTGGAATAATCCTCAGGTCAGACCACAGAGGAGTAAAGGCAGATCTCTTAGCATCTGCTCTTGTGTTCCTTCTCGAACACAATTTGGCATTTTAGTTAAACTTCTGGGAGCAGTCTGATGTGAGTTGCCTGGAGGCCTAGCGAGGGCCAGACCCGTTCCTGCAAAGCCGAAGAGTGAGATAGGCCAGCCCTCCTGCCTTGGGTCTGACGCGGGGGGGGGGGGGGGGGGGGGGGGGGGGGGGGGGGGACCATGGGTGCCCCTTGAGCCCGCAGGGAGCAGGGTGAGAGTAGGAAGGTGTTGCCTTGCTGGAGGAACCAGCACACCCCCGACCGTAACCGTGTGGCTCCTTGCATACCCAGCTCGCATGGTGCTGGGGCCGCGGCACCAAGGCAGGGAGACAAGTAATTACAGTAGATATGAGAGCCAGACGAAAGAGGAAGTTGAGAAGAGGAAGGGAGGCCTTCCCCGGAGAGGGGACACTTGAGCTGAGCCTTGAGCCGAGATGAGTGCCCTTTGCTCCTGCTGTTCGATTCCTTGGAGAAACTGCTGAATCTTGCCAAAAGCCTGCAGCACGGAGGCCCCATGTTTGGGGTTCAGGGACCCCATGAAGGCTCACGGGCTCAGGATGAAATCCTCGCTTGAAAGAATGAGGGCTTTGTGTCTCCAAGGAAGGCTTTCTAGGCCAAGGGGGCCAGTGTGGGTGTGCGGGGCATTCACCCTGGGGCACCCATCTGGAGAGGCTTCTGGGAAACCAGGGACTTCTCTGGCCGTCTGTCCATGTCCCTCTGAATCCCTTCCCCTTGACTGCGGCCCTGTCAGGCTGTGGCGAGGGTCCTGAGCCAGTGTGCTGGCCAACATGACCCAGTCTCTGCTGGTGAAGTGGGAGGGCCTCACGCTGAGGGGCAGCGTCTGGAAACCCCCCCGGCCGGTCCTGTTGATCATTAACAAGATGGAAAGGTATTTCTGCCTCTCTTATCTAACGACTGACTCTGGCAACGGGAGACCTCAATGCTTGTGGCATTTCTCTCTACCTGCTGAGACTTGGTTACAGAGAAAGGATCCACCTTTAGCCAGATTCTAACCCGGTCATCCCAGGGTTTTCCGAGAGGCCGTTGTGGTAACAGCTCTGTTGAAAATGGAAAAAGGAAGGGGAAAGGGCCCGGCCACCTTGCCCACGGCTTGCGGCTCTCTTTGAGACGCCTGTGCGTCACCGCCCTGCTGCCTTTGGCATCAAGGCCCAGGCAGGTGGCCGAGTGAATGACTTCAGTTTCCTAAGCCAACTCTGGAAAATGGGGGTTTGTTCCCAAGGTTGGCAGGAAGAGACAGGAGACGGTGAAGTCATCTCTGGCACCTAATAAATACTTTGTAAGGAGGTTCTGGTCTGTTCTCCCTCCAAATCAGGTGCTTCTACCCTGGGATTGACCTTGGCAGGGCTCCATTTTCTGCTGGCAGAGTGGAGTTGGTAGGTCAGTCTGTGCCAGTGCCTCTGTGTGGGAGCCGGTGTGGGTGGTGTTTGGGAACCCTGGCTCCAGAGCTGGACGGGCCTGGCTCAGACCTCCAGCACACCCAACCTGCTGGAGCCTCTGTTTCCTCCTCTGAAAAATGGGTGGGCTGGGAACAGTGACCACTTACCCCTTAGGGCTGCACGAGGCATCTCTGAGATAATGGATGCCAAGCACTGGACTGGGTTTTGGGGTTTTTTTATGTGTATTTATTTATTTTGGTGTGTGTGTGTATGCGGTGGGGGAGAGAGACAGACAGACACCATGAGCAGGGGAGGGCCAGAGAGAGAGGGAGAGACTGTGAATCCCAAGCAGGCTCCATGCTAAGCATGGAGCCTGATGCTGGGCTCAATCTCACGACCTTGAGATCATGACCTGGGCTGAAATCAAGAGTCAGACGCTTAACTGCCTGAGCCACCCAGCTGCCCCTTGCCTGGTGTTGGATAGACCAGGAGCTGTCAGAGCCTCTCCTCCCTGTAAGGGTTTCAAGGCTGGGGTCCTTGCAGGGACGCTTCTAAGAGGAAGAATCCCAAAGGACTCAGGGTGACATCTGAGCCCCGGAGGGTTGGGGCCGGGATCTTCCTCAGAAAAGAACTCATCTTTCCCTGTGTTATGGTTTAGAATACAGGCTTGGGAGGAGGCTGGGTGGCTCAGTTGTTGAGTGTCCAACTTCAGCTTAGGTCATGATCTCACGGTTTGTGAGTTCGAGCCCCATGTCGGGCTCTCTGCTGTCAGCATAGAGCCTGCTTCAGATCCTCTGTCCTCCTCTCTCTCTGCCCCTCCCCCACTCATTCTCTCCTCTTTCAAATAAACAAATTAAAAAAAAGTAGGCTTGGGAGGTAAGACTGCTGGGGGTGAAGTCCTGGCTCAACTAGTGTAGCCTTGGAAAGTCACTGAATCTGCCTGAGTTTCCCCATTTTTGGAATGCAGATGGTGAGGTCAACCTCGCATGAGCACACACATATTGGGATCCCATACTAGATGTTTCTGTAAATGTGGCTTCCCTTCACTTTTCTCTGGTTTCCTCTGAAGCCAAGGGGTGGGCAGGAAGATGAGGACCAGCATTTTCCATGGGAGCATTCGGCATCAATCAGCTTCTAGAACTTTCTCTACCCCAGCTGGTCAGAGTTGAGCTAATAGTCTGTGTTCTCAGAACCTTTCTTTTCCTAAAAACACAAGGGCAAACCATCTGACTGAAAGAGTGAGCATATGTTTATGTGCAAGGCTGCTTGGCGGGCTGAGGTTAGGGAAGGATGCGACGAAATGAGAGGTTGCCGTTGAAAGGGGTCCACGTTTGCCCTTCCTCGGGCACTGTGCACAGACTCCTGGCGGGTGTTCATAGAAACTGTGTTCTTGGCTGTTGTCTTTGCCCTTGAGAGTGAATGGGCCCCTGAGCCAGGCCTGCCCCAGGCCCCCTGCAGGCTACTTCCTCTGGGTTTCTGACTGACTTATCAGAGAGCTGCATGAGCGTCTATTTCTGGCCCAGCTAGAAATAGTCTGGATCCTGGCACAAGGCAAACACAGAGTCTCTTCCTAGGATGGAGAAGTAGCCTACTGGGAGGGGGTGGGAAATCTCTCTACAGTGTCCCTGGGGGAACCTAGTCTTGGGCGCCATGATTTGCAGACCCTGCCCAGGGAGGGAGAGTGGTTCCTTTGCAGTCTCTGATCGAGTCAAGGGGAACATCTGTTGGGTATTAACATGTTCGTTCTTTCTTTCTTTCTTTCTTTCTTTCTTTCTTTCTTTCTTTCTTTCTTGATACTTCGTATTTTTTTCATTGAAAAGTTTGACATCATTGTAGATTGACATAAAGTTGTAAGAACTAACACAGAGAGAGCTCATGGAGACCTTACTCCGTTTCCCCCAATGGTGATATCTTGCAAAATTATATACGGTGTGGTAGCACAGGGTACTGGCATTGATTCGGTCCACTACAGACCGTCTGCAGGTTTCCTTCGTTTGACGTGTACTGTGTGCGCGTTCCTGTATCTGCCACCACAGCCCCGTCCGTCATGACAAGGATCCTTGTGCTGTCTCTTAATAACTACGCTCACTCTGTGCGTAAGATATGCATATGGTAAGATGCACAAGCAGGGGGTATAAGCATGTATAAGGTTACCTCTGTGACCATGCTCTCCGGCCACTGCCCAGATTGGATCTAGCTCACTCCCCAAACGCCAGGACCTACCGCCTCCAGGAGGTCACCACCGTTCTGACTTCTGTCTCATGTGTGAGTCTTAACACGGCTTGGTCGGCCTCACCCCCTCTACCCTCTGCTTTCTCACCTTTTATAACTCGGAACCACGCTGAGGCCTTGGTCTGCGGCATCAGCTGTTTCTAGGCAGAATCCAATCATGTCCTGTTGCCACTGCCTTCGTGTTGTACGATCCCTGTTATACATGGTTGTCTCTTTTTACCAGAGACAACTCGTTACTGAAATACGTCTGTACATATTTATATATTTTTTCAGTTGAAAAGGTGAGTTGACTTAAAAGACCAATGTCACACGGTGCCAGCAGGATACAGACATGGCAAACTTCATAGAGGTGATAATCACATGACTGACATCTGAGAAATGGTGTCAGAAGCAAACATGACTCTGAAAAAAAGAAAACAACCCAAATCAGCAACTGGTCCAGTGGGTGGCGGGGCGGGGCAGGATCTATCTGTAATCTTGGTACGATGAAGGCCTTCCGTGTAACTGTGGGAGACGGGACTGGTTTAAAGCCAAGCAGATTAAAATTTCAACAGGCCGTGTATAAGGTGGCGAGCCCTTCCTTAAGGTCTTACTGATTTTTGTCATACCTGCCCTCCACCTGTTTTATATGCGATCTGTATTTTTAAATGGACTTGTTCTTTTTAACTTAAATTTACAGATGGTACGAGATGTGTATTTTTTCCAATTGATGTTAAACTATGTCACACGACGTAACAAGATGTGGGTACCATTTAGGGTATCACATACCTACCACACGACAGGATTATTCACACCGAGTCTCCAGCAGGAGAGGGAAAACTTCGAATTCAAGTGACCCTGAAAGAGTGTGTGTTTACAGAATTCTTTGATGCTTGGTGTTTGGGGTGTTAGCTGGCCGGTTCAGGAAGCCCCTCTTTTTCATCTTCTCGTGAGTTTGGAGACACTTGAGAAACACAGGTCAGTGACAAATAGTGACAAAGAAGGTCTGCTCTGGGTGTGTGCCTCCTGGGGAGTCTCGCTTGGATTCTGTCTCTGGCGCCTGGGCTGCTGACTCTGTCTCTGGCCCTGGTGGACACCCACAGGCCACTTGGAGGCAGCTCCCTCTGAGAGGCAGGGAGCAGAGCAGGGCGCATGGTTCCTGGGGGACAGACTGGACCAGAACTAGACAGGGAGACTGAGCTGGGCATGCCTACTTTCTTCTTAGGGACTCCTGTTGAAGACTGTTGGCTGCTCTTCTGGAGAGAAGGGGTCCCTAGAGAGACTAGCTCATTCCTTTCCTCCAGTATCACTTAAAACTCTGAAGCATCTATAAAGCAGTTCATCCAGCGTTTCTGTGTGAATGCCAAGCATGACAGTCACAGCGACCTACTCAGTTGAGTGCTGTTGTCCTGGAAGGGTCTTCTCCTGTGGAAGTGCAAGGCTGGGACCTTCCCCGCTGGAGATGGCACAGTTCCAGCAACTATATTTTTTAACAAAGAAGACAAGGGCAGCCCCCTGTCACTCCCCAACGCCTAGGCTTTCAAAGGACTTTAATATCTAAAACTCGTGGAACAGTTTACATTTTACCAAGTTCTTGCAGATGTATCTACGTATGGGATGGATATTCGTTCCCATTTTACAGATGAGAAAGTAAAGGAGAAGCCAGAATGAAGAAACCCATCCCAGGTTGCGTAGCCTGGATGGGTAGAGTCAGACTTGAAGCACATGTCTGCTAGATTTTTCTCTCTCTTTTTTTTTTTTTTTTTAACATTTATTCATTTTTGAGAGGCAGACAGAGCACAAGCTGGGGGGGAGCAGAGAGAGAGGGAGACAGAGAATCTGAAGCAGGCTCCAGGCTCCGAGTTGTCAGCACAGAGCCTGACGCGGGGCTCGAACCCACAAACTCTGAGATCATGACCTGAGCTGAAGTCAGACGGTTAAGTGACTGAGTCACCCAGGTGCCCCTGGCTGCTAGATTGTTCTAAAGTTGAGCTCTTTTAGGTCTCCCATGTAGACCCTTTTTATTTTTATTTTTTTAAGCAGGCTCTGTGTGCAACTGGGGCTCGAACTCGTGACGCTGTGATCAAGGGCCGCATGCTCTACCGACTGAGCCACCCAGGCGCCCCACGTTGACCTTTTTCTAACCGTGTCTCCCACAGTCCATCTCAGCTGTTGATGGAGCTTCAGGGTTACACGCTGTCATGTATGCGAAACAACCCGGCACCCTTGGTTTGGCAAAGCAGAGTTTTTCATCGAGACATAGCACCCGTGAGACGAGGTGAAACCACTAGCAGCGGTGGAGGTGGTGTTGGAAGGTGGTACGAAAGGACACGCATCCCAATAGCTAAATTAACCTTGACTGAGACCTCTTCCTGGGGGCCACGCGGTTTCTATTTAGTGTAATTTCACCTTGTTTGCAGAGCAGCTCGGTGAAGGAGGTATTGCTGTCACCGTGCAGATGAGGAAAGAACCGAGATGGGAGGTGATTTGCCTGAGCTCTGGGGTGCCTCGCAGGGCTCTCCCGCCCCCACATCCCCCCCTCCCGGGGTTCCCTCCAGCCTTCAGAGCTCTACCAAGATGCCCTCAGAGAAGCCTTTCTTCCCCTTGTGGGGAGAAGCCCGCATGTAGACTCTGTTCCCGTCCTTTGAGGTGTTCAGTGTGGTTGGAGGCTTATGTGTTCGTGTGCCGGTTCAGAGAGGGTCTGTCCTCCCCAGGCTTCTGAGGGCAGGGCCACGTCCGTGTGTCTCTTCCCAGTACTTCCTCAGCATGATGCTTAATAACCACCTGGCCGATTGAATGGCTGGCAGGTGGGCAGGAGTGGGGGCGGGGCGGGTATGTGTGGGAAGGTGGCCAAGCTTCAGCAGTCCCTTTTCCCCTTGCATACCACTGGGGCTTCCCTGACGATGCTTTAAGCCTGTTTGCCCTCGTTTGAGGGCAAGTGTGGGAATCAAAGAAAAGGTCACATGCCCGGTGTGAGGGTAGGAGGGTTTCCAGGAGTGGGGGGCAGCCTGAGAGTGGCCTGGAAAGGAAACGGTTTGAAGAATGGGGTCATGGGGACGGCCAACGAAGAGGGCGGGGGAGTGGGCGGAGGTTGGAGCCCCAAGTGTGTGTCTGCAGGTGATGGGTGGGGAGGGCAGCCGGGAGCGTGGTCGGACCTGGGGAAAGCCCTAGGTGATGCTGGGAAGCCAAGTTTGTGCAGAGATGAGGCCTCACTTCTGTGGCCGTGTTATCTCACTTCTTCAAGCAGGAAACACGGCTGCTGAGCCCCACCACATGAGCGTGTATGGTCTGAGCTCTGGCCACCAGAGCCTACTTTGAAAATAAAGTCGGTCATCTTAGTGAATGTATGTGTGCCCTTGGCAAAAGTTCCAACCCAGGCAGATCAAGCCCACCATTAGTCCGTCATCCTCCGCACCAGTAACCCTTATTGTCAGCTAGTTGGAGAAATCTTATTTTTTCTACCTTTTCTCCTGCTTTTACATACACACATATATATGTATACAGATACAGGCGTCCCTCTTTAGCTGAGTCTAATGTGTTCCTGGAAACATAAGTAACGACATCTTTTTTTTTTAGACAGCCATGTAGTATGTCCTATTAAACGTGGATATAAATGGTGATGAATCACCAACCGATTGGAAAAAACCTATTTCTCTAGTATTGCTTAATACCTGTAAACATCTGAAAGCCAACCCATTGTGTATTCTGCACGAATACAGAGCATTGACGGCAACAAATATCATTTGGTAGCCACCTAATTATTCGATGCTTTAATGAACTCGTTCCCAGACATGCTTGCGAATAGTACATAGGATACCATGTGGTGTTGGTTGTGAATTTTGATTTTTTTTTCCCCCTTGTCCTCTACTTTGTGACTTAATAGAAATGACTGTGAAATAATCTGTTGAAAATACTAGAGAGGTCATCGAAACGGGACTCAGTTTGGTAGTTTGCTTGTCAGAGGTAAACGCTAGGACTCCAGCAGGACTTAATTGGGTGGGCAGGAGACTCGGCTTGAGGCAGGATGATTTTCAGCATTGGGACTACTGAATATGGTCCTGTCCTACTGCAGACTGATACACACCAGTGTTTTCATCAGTCCCTGCACACAAACATCTACAGTGGGTGTAATCTGGGTAGTGCATCTTGTGTAAAAAAAAAAAAAAGATTGGCAAGTTACAGTGGGTATTTAGATAGTGAGAATTGTCAGACATCTGTGCACAATACGTACGTACATGTGTGTGTGCATACATGTGGATACGTACATACAAGGGCAGACACAGGCACTTAACATTCAGGATCCTATTTACGTGAGCTGTGGTGGATTTTTTTTCCACATCAGTATTTCTGGACGTGCCCCTTCAATGTCCACAACAGAGAAATTGAGAGACGGTTGTTTTCTTATACCTTCCGGGAGAGCAACTTTATTCAGTTGTATCAGTAATTTAAAAAATCATAGCTAACAAGCACCTGGAAGTTACTACATCTCTATTAGTTATGATTATTGGGCGCTTTTTTTTCTTTTATTATTTTTTTAATGTTTTTATTTATTTGAGAGAGCGCGAAACAGTGCGCCCACGAGCGGGGAAGGGGCAGAGAGAGAGAGGGAGACACAGAATCCTCAGCAGGCACCAGGGTCCGACATAGGACTCGAACTCGCAGACCCCGAGATCATCACCTGAGCCAAAGTGGGCCACTTAACCGACTGAGCCACCCAGGTGCCCCTACCGGGTGATACTTTAATACCCACACGTGCACACGCAGGCTCCTTGAGTCCTTAAAGAGCAGCGTGTGAGGAGGCCATTCTTGCTCCTGTTGTCCTCATGAGGAAGTGGGGGCCCAAAGAGGTGAATTCCTGCTGGAAGCACCTAGAAGCTGGGATTCAAACGCAGGCAGTCTGGTTCCAGAGTCCATCCACTAGGCACCACACATGAACTTTGCGTGACTTGGGAGGCAAGTTTGCAACCCCGGCCCTAGGATTCTGTTTCCAGCTGCAGGTCAGAAAGCTGACTGGGGATTGATCGAGTTGAGCGCAGGAGGCCTGACCCCCGCTTTGTGCCCTGTACCCCATGGGCAGTGGGATCATCATTCAGCAGGGTGCCCCTGTGTGATGCAAGATCAGATACATATCAGGGATGACCAACAGGCCCCTCAGACTTGGCCGATTACCAAATAGAACCCCCCTCCCCCCCGCCGCACCGCCCACTGCTTGAGGCATTTCCTGTCTGCCTTCTTGGGGCTCTTGGTAACCAGGGTGGGGGTCGTGGATAGTGGGCAGCCCTCGGTTCCTCTGGAGCTGGCCCCTCCTTGCTCGGAGGCCTGGGAAGTAGCAGTGACAGCTGTGAAGGGCTGAGTGGTGGCCCCACCCCTGCCTTTGCACAGAGGCCTCAGCCACAGGTCCATCCACGGCTGACTTGACATCGACGTTTAGGCGCCCTCCCGGGCCCGGTTGGTGGCTGGACAACCCCGTGGCATGAAGGTGTTACCTCACAATTAAACCGGCAACCCTGAGAGTGTGGACTCAGGAGGATGGCTTTCCACTCCCAGGAGATACCCAAGAGAACAGAGAACAAGTGCTCAAACAGAAACCTGTATACGAACGTTCATTGCCGCATTATTCACAGAAGCCGAAAGGTGGAGACAATCCAGGCGCTTGTCACTGGAAGAACGGACACAGAAAACGTCGTCCATCTGCACGCTGGAATATTACCCCTCCCTAGAAAGGAATAAAGCACTAACCCCAGCTTACGTTGAAGATCTCATGCTAAGTGAAAGAAGACAGACGCGAAAGACCACATGCCTTGCGATTGCGTGTATATGAAATGTCCAGAAAAGGCAGCTCTGTAGAGAGTGAAAGTAGGTTCGTGGCTACCAGGAGCTTGTGTGCAGACAGGATGGGGAATGGAAAGTGACAGCTGAAGGGTGTGGGTTTCTCTTGGTGGTCGTGAAGATGTTCTTAAATTGACTTTGCTGGATGTTTCCACAAGCCTGTGAATCGTACGTTTGAAATGGATGAATTTTATGTGAACGGTATCTTAATAACGCTGTTACATTCAAAGAGGTTGCGGTGTCTCTAATCCCAGATCCATCTGCTGAGCCAAGACACCTTTGGGGATACAGCACGTACAGGCAGTGACCTCTTGTCCTGTGTCCACGTTTCAGCTTTCCTCGGCTGGGAGCCCCGAGAAGCTGTTCTCTTCAGTAGCTGGGACTTGTGCACATCCATCACTCTTCTGCCTGCAATAGATACTGGGCCTTTGACCCCTCCAACACACCGATCCCTGCATCCTGCGGGGATAGCACAGAAGCTACTGGATCAATTACCTGATGTGGCAAAGGCCCCCGCAGGCGGACTCTGATGGCTGTAGCAGTCATTTCTGCACATTGAAGCCAGCTTGATGTGATCACTGCAGCCCTCTGCTTGAGGACTGGGGAGTTAGGCCCCCGAAACAGCCCTCAACCCACAGCAGATGGCGGTTAGGGATAAATACCCTGGCTGTCTTGCTTCCTGGTGGGGTGAGGCCTCCCACAGCCCCCGTGCGGTCAGCTCCAGGTGCCCATGGCCGGCCAGTGCAATTCCCAGCATCCTCCTCCTGCTTGGCCGCTTTCCTTGTCTGTCTCACATCCCCAGTCCTCTATCGTGTTCCTGGGATCACCTCCGAAATAAACCACTGTGCTCAAATCTTCCCCTGAGGGTCCCCTTCTGGGGAAAGCCAAACCAAGGCACCTGAGAACCTAATTCCTTCATTCCATGGGAACCCGAGTTCCTGCTCTGAGCCAGGCCCTGGTGCGGGGGGCCGTGAGGCTCCAGTTGGGGGTGAGCAGGATGGACGCGATCCCTGTTCTCCTGGGTCTTTGGTGGGGGGAGGGGGAAATGTACATTCACAGGTAGATGAACCTGGAAACATACTCGTGCAAGTGAGGAGCGGTACAGCACAGATCTAGAAATAAGAGGATGAGTCGGGGGGTGGAGAAGGCAGGTATTGCTAAGTCACTTCAGTGAGATCTGCCCAGATCTGGTCAGCCGGTGAGTGAGGAGCGAGGACAAGCCTGGGGAGAGGGAAGTGGGTGGGAGGGCATCACGGAGGCCAGCCATCCCACTGTGGCGGGGTTGCGGGGGGAGGTGGTGCCTGCAGCCTGTCCAGGACGGGCCCGGCTCCGAACAGAGCGGAGTTGCTCCCTGGGGCTGAAGTGGAAGGTGGCGGATGGTCAGGACCACCTGCCTGCTCAGAATGCCTGTTTCTTTTTCATTCCGTCTCCATCTCTCCTGCTCTTACCTCTCTGACTGTGTGTGTATGTCTGTATCTCCCTCCCTCCTCGGCTGGGTGGCTTGTCCTCTGCTCCTGTCTCTGTCTCTCTTTCCCCTGTTGGGTTTCTCTATGTGTGTTTGTTCACATCTCTGCGTCCAGCTCCCTCTGTCCCATCTCTGGTTCTGTCCCCCGTCTCTCTGCCCCCTTCCTCGTTCAACAACTATTTATTGGGCTCTACTGTTTACCAACCACCCTGCTGGGGGGGGCGGTGTGGGGGGGGGGGGACACAGTGATGAGGAAGGGAGCACCATCCAGGGAAAGAGTTCTGACCCCACGAGTCACAGCATTAAGCTCTTGCCTCTGTTCTGAGCTGTGGGGCGAGGGGCTGGTATGTATGAGAGCAGGAATTGGAGGGTGTTCTCTGCGTCCGATGGTGGTTGAGCTGAGATGGCAAGGGGGAAGTTGGAGCTAACCAGGCAAAGGGCATTCCTAGCAGAAACAACAGCGTGTACTGTTGCCCTGTGGTGGGGGTGGCCGGCCACTCACCAGGTGGCTGGAGCATGGGGGGTGAGGGTGCAGGGACTGGCGGTGTCAACACCGGGCCTTGGCTCTTAGTCCTAAGACCACCGGGATGCCATCAGAAGGTTCGAAGCCCAGGAGTAGCCTGAGTATATTTGTATTTCATAAAAATGACTCTGGCTACTGGTAACTTGGGCTACTTCAGTGGACCAAGCAAGAGATTCCAGTGGCTTGGATCGTGGTGTTGGCCATGGGAATGGATAGCACGTGGCGGGCAGCATGCTCCCCGCTACCCCCAGACTCATGTTTTATCGGCCAGGGGGCAGCAGCAAGAGAAATTTTGCAAACATCTCTGGCCAAAAAAGTCCCCGGAGGATGCAGGGGGCCCAGTTTGGGCCATGTGCTCGTACCTGAAGCAGTCGTGGTCCCCCGGGGTGGGGCACCTTGGTCATTCCTAGGACCCTTGGGCCCCCTCTTTGGCTTGTCATGGTAGGAGGTGAGGAAGGGCAGATCAGCATCATCTGAAGCAGGAATGGGTCTATCCCAGGAAAGGTGCTTTTTTGACAGAAAAAAAGGGGAGGAAGGGACCGGTTGAGTTTGTCTCGTGACAGTCCATGATCATCCTATGGTAGGCAGGGAGGTCTCCCTTGGGTCGGGTGGCCATCTGTGGGGGAAGCAGTCACCCAGTGGGTCAGGTGGCCATCGATGAAGGGAATCACCCCTGGGTCAGGAAACCATCCTGTGTGGGGGGGGAGGGGTCACCCCTGGGTCAAGTGACCATCTGTGAGGGGGAGGGGTCGCCCCTGGGCCAGGTGGCCATCCGTGAGGGAGAGGGGTCGCCCCTGGGCCAGGTGGCCATCCTGTGTATGAGGGGAAGGGTCACCCCTGGGCCAGGTGGCCATCCGTGGGGGGGGGAGGGGTCATCCCTGGGCCAGGTGGCTGTCCCTGAGGGGGAGGGGTTGCCTCTGGGCCAGGCGGCCATCCGTGGGGGGGAGGGGTTGCCCCTGGGCCAGGTGGCCATCCGTGGGGGGGAGGGGTCATCCCTGGGCCAGGCTGCCATCTGTGGGGGGGAGGGGTCGCCCCTGGGCCAGGCGGCCATCCGTGGGGGGGAGGGGTCACCCCTGGACCAGGTGGCCATCTGTGGGGGGGGAGGGGTCACCCCTGGGCCAGGTGGCCATCCGTGAGGGGGAGGGGTCGCCCCTGGGCCAGGTGGCCATCCATGGAGGGGAGGGGTCACCCCTGGGCCAGGTGGCCATCCTGGCCCAATTTGTCCAGGAGTGGGTTGGAGTCCAGCAGCAGCAGGGATCATAGGGAGAATGGATTTCCTCTTATTTCTGCCGTCTCTTGGTCTACAACAACTGTCCCAGTACTTAGTAGCTTAAACCAGCCAGGTTTTTACTTGCTTGCGTGTAATCCTGCCGTCCAGGCAGGGCTGAGGGGCCGGGACCACCTGTCTCCAGGCCAGGGATGAGGGGGCTGGGCTGTGCATGAGCGGGGTGCAGGCGTGGGCTGCGTCCCCAGGCGGAGTGAACTCCAGCTTCTCATGGGCTCCTCTGAATTGTCTTCTAGTGGATATCATGGAAATCAAGGAAATCCGCCCCGGGAAGAACTCCAAGGATTTTGAGCGCGCGAAGGCAGCCCGCCAGAAGGAGGACTGCTGTTTCACCATCTTGTACGGCACCCAGTTCGTCCTGAGCACTCTGAGTTTGGCAGGTGAGTGCACGTCCGTGTGCTTTCCTCCCTGACTGTGCCTGGCTTCCTCCCCAGGACGTCCTCTAGCAGCAGAATGCCCTCATGTGTATTCCAGGGACATCGGGGTTTTGAATTCTCCCCTGCCTCTTTCTAGCTGTGTGCCTTTGGGCAAGCTGCTCCACCTCTCTGAGCTGCAGTTTGCTCAGCTGTGAAACAGGGACAATGATCGCGTCTGCCCCAATGGGATGTTGTAAGCGTCTGTTAAGGGCCTGCTTGGCTCATGCAGATTGCTGAAGGCAGGTTCTAGTTTTCATCCGACAGAGCCTGGTCTACACTGTTTACGCAGCTTAGCTGATCGGGAGGAAGGATCCTGAAATTTTATATCTCACACATATGTGTGCACACACACACACATACACGTGCATGCACACATACACTCACACATGATCTGGAGGTGAGATTTCCAGCCATCCGTATGAATCCACCAAAAGGCCGAAAGGGCCTCTGTGAGGCCAGAAGATAAGTTGTGGAAAAGCTCAGCACTTCACTCAGAGGCAGAAGCTTGTCCCCCCTTCAGGCCCAGCCCCGGGACTTACTGACTTAGAGCTGTGTGTTCAACCACGACTGATGAGACAGAAAGTAAATCCCACTAAAGGTAGACCAAGGCGAGGGGAAGACGAAACCTGAGCATGGTCGGGGACATGTAAACGAGTGCAGAGCAGCTCTCGTTGATTTGCTCTGTCTGTCACGCACCTCTGAGCGTCCACTCTGCGCTGGACTGACCTAAATGCCCCTGGGACCGTGGAGATAATGGGACCCAGTCGCTGCCTTGCGGACGGGGGCTCCCGGGGCACTGTGATGAGAGCTAGAGGCCAATCACCATACAGTGTGCTGTAGCGGCACGGAGGGCCCACTTCCAGGGAAGGCTTTGCAGAGGAGGGCCCTTTTAAACTGGGTTTTGAGGCATACGTAGGAGTTGGGAGGAAAGAGGGAGGCCAGTCCGGGGGTGCGTGTGTGAGGAGCTGAAGGAGGGAAATAGCAAGCTGGATGTGGGAGATGGGGGGGCGGACGTCTGACGGTTGGCGTGTGGTTGGTGCAGGCATGACGCAGCAGAGAGGGGCCTGGGCCCGTGAGCTTCCAGTGTCATGTCCACTTTGCTCTGCTGCAGGCTGAGGTCTGGTTGTTCTGGGCAGGGAGACCATGAGTCCGGGGTGCCAGCTTTGGTGTCTCTTCCACTCGGGGGTCTCTCTTCAGAGCTCTCCAGTTCAAGTCCAGTAGAGAGGGCGTGATGCCTGGATTCAGATCCCAGCTTCACGCTGACTGGCTCTGGGACGGGTCTCTCTGCCTCTGAGCTTCGTATTCTCTTCCTGCACACGGGAAGGGTGAGAGCAGCCGCCTCAGCGTGCTCTCGTCCACGTGAACAGGATACCTGGTCCTTAAGGCATGTGCCATAACTCAGAGGCGTTTGCCTTGCTAGCTCCATTTTACTGATGAGGAAATGAGGCACAGAGAGGCTGAGGAACCAGCCGAACGTCACACAGCCCTGAAGCGGTGCCGAGGGACTTGTGGTCCCTCAGTGATGCCAAGCCCTTGCCTTCTCCCTGACCTTATCTGGAAACGGGAAATGCTGAGGGCTGCTCTGGACTGGGGTGTGAATAATCCTAGACCCTGCACTTTATTCGTTAGCATAGGAGTAAAAGCTAAAACTCGTGGGGGGAAAAGGTGTCCCACCGGTCACCCCTGCTGTAGAAGGGTCATCGCTGGCACGTGGCCTCATCTTGGACAGAAAGCAGGTCGTAGAGCCACGAAGGTGTGAAGGAGATGCCTTTTCCGTGCCCTCGTGCAAAACTAGAAACCAGCACTGGCTTCTCCCGTCCCCATGGGCTGTATGGGGCTCGGTCTGTCTGTAGACGTCTTCCCAGCGAGTAACAACATTTGCCTTCCTATTCACCTGCCCAGCTGATTCTAAAGAAGATGCCACTAAGTGGCTCTCTGGCTTGAAAATCTTACACCAGGAAGCGATGAGTGCCTCTACGCCCACCATTATTGAGAGGTATTGACTTTTGCTTGTTTATCTCTGTATTTGCACATTAATTTATTCTTTTCCCTTGAGCCAACGTGAGTGAAGAAAAGAAAAGTGGGGCGTTTCATCTTGGAGGCTCAGTGAGTGTCCTGTGTGCAGCAGCTCCCAGGAGGCGCTGTGGGCTCCCCACCTTCTCGTCGGAGAGCCTCTCTCGGTGCTAAGCCTTGCTTGGCCTGGTGGGGTGAGGAGTACGTTGAAGCCGAGCCAGAAACACACGCTGGTGCTGTGTCCCAGGGGAGGATTGAGGGCCTCCTTCTTACAGGATCAGGAAGGGATTAAACCAGCTCACCAGACCGCAGTCAGATGCAGGGTACCGCATTTCGCAACTGCCACTGCCTCCTGGATCGGGGAGGCTCAGGACTGCCTTGCCCGTGAGTCAGCGTCACGGACGTCTGCGTGGGATTGTGTGTGAATTCTCGTCCCCTCGGTTAAAGCCCTCGGATTCCCGCCATTTTTCTTACCAGCTTTTTGGGGGGATGAATGAATGTCATCAGAGAGGATCGTCAGTTTAAGGAATGCCGGCCTCTAGGCTCCTCTCGGAGGGGCCTCTTGGCTCCTAACTAGGGCGTGTCAGCCCCAAGGAGAAACCTGCTTCTTCCCAAGCTGCCCGAGTTAGCAAATTGGAAAACTCCTCTTGTTTCCGGTTTCCCTTGCCCCCATTCCATAGAACCAGTTTTGTTTGTGTACTAATTCTCTGTCCCTCCCTCTGTCTCAACTCTCTTCCTAGTTGGCTGAGAAAGCAGATTTATTCAGTGGATCAAACCAGAAGAAACAGGTGAGATTCGTTCATATTCTTGTGGGTTTTCCTCCAGATCATTTTGGCCTCTGGTGTTCTTTCCTTGAACATCCCGAGGCAGTCGGAGCATGTTTTGTGGTGTGGAAAGGTCCTCGTGAGGTTGGATTGGACCCTCGAGGTACCAGGCACCGCACCAGGTGCTGGGTGTCGGTGGAGACACGACCGTCTGGGGCCTTGCTTCCGTGGATGCTCAGGGCCGTCCGCACAGACAACTTCTCTGGAGCACTTGGACCTTGTGCTCGAGGCCTTCGCATCCCAGCACCTTCCGCGTCCCGGGGAGAAACGAGATGGCTGTGGCGCCTGCCCAATTTTGTGCTGGGACAGAGGTCCACCATTAACGAAGTAACCCGTGTTGACTCGCCATGGTTACTCGGGCTGGGCAGACGTGAGCCGGGCAACGGGATAACACGCAATTCGTTGTGCTCGTTCACTGAACAGTACGTCTCCGAGCAGTTCCCTCCCTGTCAGCACACATGATGCTGTGTGCCAGACGTTTCTGTAACAAACATGGTTTTGTCCTTGGCTGGGGTGTAATCTCCTTACTCATGAGAAATCATTTCTTCTTGATGGAGGCAGAGTGGTTCCTGGTCCTTCGTTATCCTTGTGACGACTGTTGCCGTGGCAAGCTTTGGGTCTCCCTGTGGGTAAACGTGTGTGATAGAGTCTTAGAGGAGGGGTCCCAGCCATGCAGCGTTTTCTGGTCTACCATTTTTTTTTTTAATTTTTTTTAACGTTTATTTATTTTTGAGACAGAGACAGAGCATGAACAGGTGAGGAGCAGAGAGAGAGGGAGACACAGAATCTGAAACAGGCTCCAGGCTCTGAGCTGTCAGCACAGAGCCCGACGCGGGGCTCGAACTCACGGACCGTGAGATCGTGACCTGAGCCGAAGTCGGACGCTTAACCGACCGAGCCACCCAGGCGCCCCTCTGGTCTACCATTTTGAGGGAGGTGGTAGCAGTTAGCATTTGTCCCAGCGGTCAGGAGGGCACCCCTTTCCCTATGCCCTGTATCACCGGACTGACCCGTGATGACCTATGGGTGAAAGGCAACGGCAGATTTTTGCTTAAATTTGTATTTATTTATGAGTGAAGTTGAAGATGCTCTCATCTGTTTTTTTAGGTTATGATCCAGTTGTTATTAATAATAAACTGATACAAGCCACCATTTATCGAGCCCCCACACACTAGATACTGTGCTCAGCACTTACAATTAACGTATCATTTGAGCCTCACAAAAGAGGCTCTTTTTCTTCAAGTTTTAAGTGATTTTCCTTCCTCCTTTTCTCCGCTAAGGTATGTCAGTGCGGTATGCGAGGTCGCAGCTAGCCTTGCCACCTGTCCCCGGGTGTCCCCTTTCCATCTCGCAGGCTCCTGGGGGTCAGGCCGCTGTCCTCCATCACCCGGTGATGTCAGAGTTTGGACGCGCCTCCTCCGTGGTTTGTTCCACGTACGCCGTCCGACGGGACGTCGGAGAAACTGTAACCCGTGGTGGTGAAACGTTCAGCCATGTCGTTAGGTCTGCAGAAACACGCTCCGTGTTCTGCGCCCCCCTCCCTCGTCCACCTGTCCAGCAGTCACCGTGTGGCCCCACACCCCGGGCTGTGCCCTGGTGTTAACGCAGGTGGATCTGGGGTGGGGGGTCCCCGCGTCAGAGGATTTTGTTCACACTGGTCTCTTTCAGCCTCCGAGGTGGGGCCTCCCTTGTGTTTCCTTTCTGTGTGGCTTCGAGGTGATTCATCGTTGGGCTTGGCACAGGGGTGACAGGTGGAGCCCCCCCGGGCCCTCTCTGCGTGCACGCCGGGTACAGGGTTGCTGCTTTGGTGTGGAAGTCCGCCTCTCCATCTTGTCAAGACACGGAAGCCTCCCTCTGGCTGTCCCGCTCAGAATGCATTCCCGCTCAGAGGTCCGTCTTTCCATCGACCAGAACCTTCAGCAGAGAGGAAGTCAGTTTCTGGACTTGACGCCCTGTTCCTGGCTTCACCGTTCACTCTCCCCGACTTTGCTCTCCTCGGGCAGAGCCCCGCCGCTCTGTCAACATGTGGAAAACGCCACCTTTCCTGTGGTTCTGGGAGGCCCGGGTGGAGTTTTTCCAGAGGAACTCCGACCGAGGTGCCAGCTGCAGGGCGACCGACTTCTGCTCTGCCAGTTTCCCCTCCCTTCCTGTCGCCCACGACCGATGGCGTTTCCTGAAGGAAAACAAAGGAGTGGCAGAAGCCAAGGAAAGACCCCCGGGCGGGCGGCGGGCTCGAGGCCGTCGGGCCCAGGCGGTGCCCAGCTTCTCGGCACTCGTCTCGGCCAGCCCGCCTCGTTCACCGTCGAGCGCATCCAGAGGCAAAAAGGTAGCAGCTGGTGTTTGTGGAGACCTGGGCTTGCAGCGGCCAGGGTGCTCTTGGAGTTGCAGGGGCTTCTGGAATGTTCAGACTGCTGAGCTGGGTGCCTCGTGGCCCATTTCATGAGGACACTGAGGCCAAGAGGAGTGACCTGACTCGTCTGCAGTAACCCAGCTTGCTGGGCGTGCCACCAGGATGGGGGCTCCCCCATCACTGCTTGGTGGTGCTTTTCTTCTTATTTTTTTAATTTTATTATTATTATTTTTTTAATGTTTATTTATTTTTGAGACAGAGAGAGACAGAGCACGAATGGGGGAGGGTCAGAGGGAGAGACACAGAATCCGAAACAGGCTCTGGGCTCAGAGCTGTCAGCACAGAGCCCGACGTGGGGCTTGAACTCACAGACCGTGAGATCATGACCTGAGCCGAAGTCGGACGCTCAACTGACTGAGCCACCCAGGTGCCCCACTTCTTATTTTTTTTAAAAAAATGTTAATGTTTTATTTGTTTTTGAGAGAGAACGAGAGAGAGAGAGAGATATCAAAACTGAAACAGGCTCCAGGCTCCGAGCTGTCAGCACAGAGCACGACATGGGGCTCGAACCCACAAACTGGGACATCATGACCTGAGCCGAAGTCGGACGCTCAACTGACTGAGCCACCCAGGTGCCCCACTTCTTATTTAAAAAAAAAAAAAAGTTAATGTTTTATTTGTTTTTGAGAGAGAGAGACAGAGCAGGAGGGAGGGAGGGGCAGAGAGAGAGAGAGAGAGAGAGAGAGAGAGAGAGAGAGAGAAAGAGAGGGAGAGGGAGATATCGAAACTGAAACAGGCTCCAGGCTCCGAGCTGTCAGCACAGAGCACGACACAGGGCTCGAACCCACGAACTGGGACATCATGACCTGAGCTGAAGTCGGACGGTTGACTGACTGAGCCACCCAGGTGCCCTATAAACTATTGAATTTGATTATGGTAAGATCTACCATTTTAAGCGTATGCCTCTGTGAGATGAAGTACATTCGTGCTGTTGTGCATCCACTGCCATCTGGCTTCAGAGCTCTTTTCTCCTTACGGGACTGAAACTCCGTCCCCGTGAACGGTACCTGCCCCTCTCCTCCTCCCCCGCCCTGATCACCTCTCTTCTCCGTTCTGTCTCCATGGGGTGTGACTGCTCTGGGCACCTCGTACGTGTGGAATTAGGCAGTATTTGTCTTCCTGGCTTGTTTCACTCAGGACATCTTCATGGTTCATCCATGTTCCTGTAGCAGGTGTCAGAATTTCCTTTTTCAGGCTGCATAATATTCCGCCATAGGTGCAGACCATGTTTTGTTTGTCCGTGCATCTGTTGATGGACACTTTAATAGCCTTCCTCTTTTGGCTGTTGTGAGTATTGTTCCTTTGAACGTGAATGTTCATGCCCCTGTTTTCAGTTCCTGTGTACGTTTTCCAGAAGTGGATTTGTGGAATCAAATGGTAGTACTGTTCTTTTTTTTTTTTTAAGTTTATATATTTTTAAAATAATTTTTAATGCTTATTTACTTTTGAAAGAGAGAGAGAGAGAGACAGTGCATGAGTTGGGGAGGGGCCGAACGAGAGGGGACACAGAATCCGAAGCTGGCTTCAGGCTCTCAGCTGACAGCAGAGCCCCATGTGGGGCTCGAACCCACAAACAGCAAGATCATGACCTGAGCCGAAGTCGGGTGCTTAACTGTACCACCCAGGCGCCCCTTAAGTTTATTTATTTATTTTGAGAGAGACAGAGAGAGCACAGAGCCCAGTGCTGGGCTCGAACTCATGAAACTGTGAGGTCGTGACTTGAGTCGAAATCAAGAGTCAGACACTTCACCCAACTGAGCCACCCAGGCACCCCCCATACTGTTCAAGTCTTAGACAAACTGCTTTACCGTTTCCCACGGCAGGTGCAGACTGACACAGCCACCAGCAGGGCACAAGGGCTCCAGTCTTTGCCACTTGCTTGTCAAGTTACTTTCCTCTTCCTTCCTTCCTCCCTCCCTCTGTCCCTCCGTCCCTCCCTCCCTCCCTTCCTCCCTCCCTCCCTCCCTCCCTCCGTCCCTCCCTCCCTCCCTTTCTTTCAAATAACAGCCACTTTAGTGGGTGTGAAATAGTAGCTCATTTTGGTTTTGCTTTGCATCTTCCTCATGACTAGGGATGTTGAGCATCTTTTCACATGCTTTTTAGTTTTGCCTGTCTTCTCTGGAGAAATGTCTGTTCAGATCCTTTGCCCATTTCAAAAGTTCACCTCATGATTTTAGTCCTTCTTCAGCTTTCAAGCACTGACCCTGAGACACAATATTTTATTTTTCATGTTCATGCTGTTATTTATATTACCTTTTGAAAAAGTGAATTTTTTATTTTTATTTTATTATTATTTTTTTAAATGTTTATTTACTTTAGAAAGAGAAAGAGCGTGAGCAGGGGCGGGGCAGAGAGAGAGAGGGAGACACAGAATCTGAAGCAGGCTCCAGGCTCTGAGCTGTCAGCACAGAGCCTGACACGGGGCTCAAACCCGCAAACCATGGGATTATGACCTGAGCTGAAGTTGGACGCTTAAATGACTGAGCCATGCTGGTGCCCCGAAAAAGTGATTTTTTAAAAAATTATTTATAATTACCTTTGAAAAAGCGAATTTTCAAAAAAATATGAAAGTAACTCCTATTAGTTCTAGGAAACTTTATAAATACTGAAAACTAGAAAAAAAAGTATAAATTGGATATTAAATGGTAAGCACTGTTAACTCCAGCTATAATTTTTTTCAGTAGATTTTCATCTTCAGCTTCTTTTTACTTATTCATTTGACTTTATCAAAATCTAATTGCACTCACGATCTTGTATCCTTTTCTTTTGTAATTTCTAAATTTTGGAATAATTTTTCATTTAGAGGAAAGTTGCAAAGATCTTACAGGGAGTTCCCAAATCCTCCTCCCGCTTTCTCTAATGCTCACATCACGCCTCGTCATGATGTATTTGTCAAAACTAAGAAACCAGCATTGGTATGTGACTCAGAACTGAGCCCTGGACTTTATTTGGGGCTCAGTGTTTTCCCACTGACATCCTTTTCCTGGTTCGAGATCCAGTCCAGGGGCCCGGCGTTACACTTCGTTGTTCTGTCCCTTGGTCTCCTCTGGTCCGTGACCATTTCTCAGTCTTTCCTGACCTTGACACTTCTGAGCAGCACATCTCAGGTATGTTGTAGTACAGCCCTTGGTTCGTGTTGGTCTGACCTTTTTGTCGTGATTAGGCTGGAGTGACAGGTAGGCTGTGGCTGCGGGTGTTGGGGAAGAGTACCACAGAGGTGAAGTTCTCGTTCGTTCTGTCACATTGAGTAGTGTGTGCTCCCGGTGCGGCTCATCCGCGGCCATGCAGTGCTTAATCACCTGGCCAAGGTGGTGTCGGAAGATTTCTCCTTTGTAAAGTCGTCCCCAACCCTGTTCTTGGGGACTAAATCTCTTGAGTCCAGCCCACCCTGAAGGAGGGGAGAGTTAAACTGACTTCACCTCGTGTTAAACCGTAAGAACATACATGTTTCATTTCACCTCTTCAGGAACATGATGTCAGTGCCTACATTAGGAATCAACCAATGGAAAGGTGATACTTGGTTTGAAAAGTTGTCTTTTGTGTGTCATTTAAGTTATGTCCAGTTCTTCCTTAGGTTCACATTTTCACCGAGTTGTCTTCATAGTGAACCTATGACATGACGCTCATAAGAAGCATTTTTTGGGTCTCTGTAGGATTCTTAGCCTTGTGCCATGGCTGCCTAGTCCCCATTGGGCGGACGTGCTCCACTTTTCTTGAGTCCTCCCTTCTAGTTGCTGCTCACGTTGGTGGAGGCTCTTTGAGGTCAGAGGTCTGACTGGTTTGGTGTTCCTAGTGTTTGTTGGATGAAAGTTCTACCTTTTATTCCTACACATAACATTGAGCAGATGGAACGTTCTAGCTTTGAAAGAGTTCCTTAAGACATTTCCAGGCCTGGGGACACTGAGTCAAAGGTGTTAGTGCTTTCACCATAACTCTTGGCTAGATTTTTAGAGACCCAGCCCCACTCCATCTTTGAGCCTTTAGAGTTGAGTTGTCTCTTACCTGGGAATTATGTTCTGAGGTTGGTGCAAAAGGGGGAAATTTCTGTGGTCAAAATATACCTTGAGGGGTGCCTGGGTGGCTCAGTTGGTTAAGTGACCGACTTCGGCTCACGTCATGATCTCACAGTTGGTGGGTTTGAACCCTGCATCAGGCTCTGTGCTGACAGCTCGGAGCCCGGAGCCTGCTTCCCATTCTGTGTCTCCCTCTCTCTCTGCCCCTCCCCAGCGTGCACACATGCGTGCTTGCTCGCTGTCTCTCTCAAAGAGAAATTAACATTAAAAAAATTTTTTTTAAAATATACCTTGAGAAAACCCCCTGAGCCTTCTTTGAGGGCCCCTGGAATTGTGTTACCAGGTGTGAGGGTCACAGGCTCTGAGTCCCACAGACGGATAGCAGCCTCAAGGGCTGGTAGCAGATTGTCGCCTGTGGACATTTCTTTCCCTCCTTTGCCTTTTGCCCCTTGGTATATAACGTTGGATTTGCACAGGCTGAATGCTGCGCTTTATTCTTCATGCTGGCAGGGACAGAGGGCAGACTGTGTTAGGTCTTCAGGAGGCAGAAGGGGGCAGGGGTTGCAGGTGGGGGGCAGGTGTGTGGGTCCAGGTCTGTCAGTCAGCAGGCATGCAGATAGCTACCAGGCAGTTAACATTGTGGCCCCAGCACATTGGGACGTCCTGGGGGCGCGGGGCGTTAGCCTTAGGTGTGCAGTCTCCCCTGCACAGATTCTCCTTCACTAGGTCTGGCCTGGGGCTCAAGAATTTGCATTTCGAACAAACTCCCAGCTGATGTTGGTGCCGCTGGTCTAGGGACCCTACCTGGACAACCAAGCTTCTAGAGCTGCTCTGTCCAGTATGGCGCCCCCTAGCTACGTGTGGCTATTTAAATTAATTAAAATTAAATAAGAGTAAAATTTTAGTTCCTCGGTCATGCTAGGCACATTTCAGATGGCCAGTAGCCACATGTGGGTAGCGGCTGCTACATTGCACAGCGCAGATCTAGAACATTTCCATCATCATAGAAAGTTGGGCGGTGGTGAGGTTTGAATCTCTGCTTGGACACTTACTGGTTGTGTGAGTTTGGGTGAATTATTCAATTTCTCTGTGCCTTAGCTCTCTAATCTGTCTGTAGAAGAGAGAGAATAGTTCCTGGTGTGAGGTTTCAGTGGGTCGGTATGTGAAAAGCATTTAGGCGGTGCCTGACTTAGGTTGGGCACGACATAGGCTTATTATTGTCCTTCTTGCTCTAAGAAGCCTAGGGTGGTGGAGATGTTGATCCAGCCTCAGGGGGGCAGATAAGTTTCCTGGGGCTGCAAACCCTGGGCAGCATGGTAAGGGCTGCTGGGATGCGGTGCTGTAGGAGCTGGGACCGTGCCAGGCCGACAAGGGAAGATGCCACCATGGTAGAGTGATGTCTTCCAGGGAAGACGGAGGGCCCTTTGTGGCCCATGGCGGGGATCATGTCTAGTCTTCCCTCTCCAAGGGAATCGCCCTGGTTCCCAACCGGCTGTCACTGGCCGAGCCTGTAGGAAGCAGAGTCTAAAACGTGGGTTTGTGTGTGGGAAGCTTACTGGGGTGGGTGTGGGGGTGGACGGACACCTGTGGGTGTGGAGGGGGTAGAAGGAGATGGGCTGCCATGGTCACAAGCACGGCCTGTAGAGCCGTCCTCCATTGAGGTCATCAGAGAGCTGCTCACTCTGACTGACTAGTCATCGCATGCTGGATGTGACCCTGGTGAGGCGCACTCTTCATCTCATGACAAGTCCCAGACGGGGAGAGCGGTGAAGTTGGGGCTGCTGGGTTCCTCCCCTCCAGCAGCTGGGGAGTCTCCGTGCTTGTTCTTGCTCATGGTCAGGCTCTGCAGTGCACAGCCACAGGCCCGGGGATGGGGGTGGGAGTGTGGGGAGGGGAGTGGGGTGGCAAAGTCCCGGCACGGGGGCCCAAGGAAGCTCTTTGCCCCCCCCCCCTTTACCTGGGGGTTCACCTGTTGTGCGGTAAGGTGGGACTTCCACAGCCGGTGGATTCAGATGCCCCGTTGCTCAGTGTCTCCTTACCCCAGACCCTGTATTTGCTCCATTGGCTCCCAGCCCCCCTGTGTTGGTGCCTGATGTGGGGAGGGTTCTTGGCCCTGTTTCTGCCTCGAGGTTCTGGGTCCCCAAGGGGACTCTGACCTCTTCCTTGATCCTGGATGAGCGCTGCAGGGACACCAGCTTGACCAGACCCCCTCCCTGTCCCGTCTCGTGGTGCCAGCCCCTGCTGCTCTTCTCTGTTCATCCTACCCTGGCCGGGTTCTTCCCGGACACCCCCGGGGGCTGGGTCAGGATGGGGGTCTCAGGCAGCCGGCTTGATTCTGTGCCCAGCCAGCCACTCCTGACATGGGTGCTCTCAGTGTCTCTGGGAAAGCCCTCGGTGCAGGCCCTGGAGTAGTGGAGGGTAGGGAAGCATCTTGCAGGTAAAGGAGTCTGATGTTAGGGGGGCTGTTAGACTAGAGGTAAAACGGCTGGCCATGGGGACACTGAGATGACCAGCGTCTCATGTAGTCGCCTCCAGGGGCAGCTGCTGAGTAGAACGTGCTGCTTCCTTCCGGATGTACCAGCAGAGGCCGAGTTGGCAGCGTTGGGGAAACTGGGCCATTTTCTGCCCACATCCTGGGCAGGCTTCCTTCCTTGGCCGTGCACAGCCCTGTCCAGCCTGACGTCTCCAGAACACAGAGCAGTTTTTGTTGACCACACCAACAGCTCCCCCGGACCACCGTCTCTCACTCTGCCAGACGCCCGGCTCTGCGGCCACAGGGGTCTGGATCTCATGCCCTTGACCCACCACCCTAACCCCGTATACCTCCCCACCGTTCATGCTGTTCCCAGAGGGGAAGTAACGTGCGGTGGTTACAGGCAGCTGCCCTGGAGTTCACGTCCTCCACGTCCCAGTGCCCAGCCTCTCTGAGCCTGTTTCTTCAGCTGGAATATGGAGGTGCTAACGGTGTGGGCCTCGTAAGGTGGCAGGGCATCGAATGAGTGTGTGTGTCCCTGTCCCCTGGAATGGTGCCTAGCGTTGAGTATGCGCTATTTCGGTTTCAGCCATCACTGCTGTTATTGCTAGCACGGTTATTTCTTTTTTACTTTTGAAACGTTTTATTTTTTGAGAGACAAAGCACGCGAGCAGGGGAGGGGGGGGGGGGGGGGGGGGGACAGAAGACCTCAAGTGGGCTTTGCACTGTAAGCACAAAGCCTGATCTGGGGCTTGAACTCAGGAACCCTGAGATCATGACCTGAGCCGAAATCAAGAGTTGGACGCTTGACCGACTGAGTCACCAGGCGCCCCAGTATGGTTATTTCTTTTTTAAAAAACAATTTTTGTTAATGTTTTACTTATTTTTGAGAAGGAGGGAAACAGAGTGTGAGCAGGAGAGGGGCACAGAGAGAGGGAGACACAGAATCCTAAGCAGGCTCCAGGCTCTGAGCCGTCAGCATAGAGTCTAAAGTGGGGCTCGAACCTGCGAATTACAGGATCATGAACCGAGCTGAAGTCGGATGTTGAGCTCCCTGAGCCACTCAGGTGTCCCCAGTATGGTTATTTCCTTTGCTCGGAATGCGCTCTCCCTTTCTTGGCTCTGAACCTGAACTTGCCACCTGGCCTAGCAAAAAACATGCATGAATATTTCTGTGATGTGGTCTAGATGACTGTACATTTTGGGATTTGATTCAAACCCAAGCCCTGCCGTCACCCAGCTCTGACCTCGAGCAGTGTGCCCTCCCCCCTCAAACACCACCCCGTGGCCTGTTCTGAACCCTGAGGGTGGGTGATGCTTACTGTGTTGAGGGGTCAAGTGTAGTGAGGGGTTAGGTAACGTTATTGCCTGGCACATCGCAGGTGCTTGAATAAGGTCAGCTCCTTCCCCCTCGCCCTCTGGCCTTCATCGATCTCCCCTTCGTTTGAACCCCTGGGACATTTCCTATCTGCAAAGCTTTCTGGGCACCTGATACCATGTTCTGCTCACCCTGTGAATCTCTTAAGTGACCTGAGTCCACAGCCATCCCTGAAGTGTGGAGACCAGCCTTGCGCATCGTGGCATCAGCCCCCTTGAGTCCAAGGTCTCTTGTGTCCGGCCCGTCTTCTCACGGGGCTCCTGAGGGTGGAGTGGATGGGAACAGCCTCTCAAGCCCCTCGAGGTGGATAGAGCTGGGGTTTCCCTCTTTTGCAGCATCACCCTCCGGGAGCTGAAGACCATCTTGCCCCTGGTCAACTTCAAAGTGAACAGTGCCAAGTTCCTCAAAGATAAGTTTGTGGTAAGTTTCATGGCTTGGCGTGGTGATTTTGTGAATTTTCGGGTCGCTTAGCCTTTGAGCCCCGCTGAATGGTGCCCAGGAGGATCCTTCACCTCCTGATTCCTCTGTCTCAGTTGAGACAGAGGGACCCCCTGGAGGTCGTAGGCCCATGTTTGCAATCCTAGCAAACAACATCCTCCTTGAGGACCACGTTTGCAGAGCTGCTTGACTTGGGATGTTCCCACGGTATAGCCTTCCCTTTCCCTCACCATCGCACAGCCTGCTTTCCTTCAAGTAATGTTGAACACGTGGGTTTTTTTGTTTTGTTTTGTTTTGAAACTATCATGGAAGTTTCCTTACGTAGGTTGTCAGGGATGTGGCATTTTGTATGCAAGTCCTCCCAACATACTTGGAGTTAGCTCTTCTCTGCCCACCCCCCCACTTCCCATCCACCCCTGCTCCCCGCCATCACTTAGTTTGTTTATGTTCTTGCATAATGGAGCTGTTGGTAGATCTGTGGCAGGTGGTGACTCTAAGAGTGGGGGTGTAGAGTAGGGCGAGGGGGGCTTTCTTGAGTGCATAAGAACGGAGGTGATGGGTAGGCACCCTTTGTGGTGCTCTGAGAGGTCCCAACCCTTGTCACGGAGCCCAGTGACTCTCCATTCCGCTGGTCCCAATGGCAGGACTCACACGGCCTTGTCAGTGGCAGCCCCAGGTACAGGCTTCCTTAGCCAAGAATGTGCATTCATTTCAGTACCAGTGGGCTCTTGGAAGTGTTAACCCACCTTATGGCTATCAAGCCATCTTTCGACCTGCCTAAAACATTCCAACTATTTTAAGAAGGCCAATGGGGCGCCTGGGTGGCGCAGTCGGTTAAGTGTCCGACTTCAGCCAGGTCACGATCTCGCGGTCCGTGAGTTCGAGCCCCGCGTCAGGCTCTGGGCTGATGGCTCGGAGCCTGGAGCCTGCTTCCGATTCTGTGTCTCCCTCTCTCTCTGCCCCTCCCCCGTTCATGCTCTGTCTCTCTGTCCCAAAAATAAATAAAAAACGTTGAAAAAAAAAAATTTAAAAGAAGGCCGAAACAGAGGTGGGAGAAGCATTCACCATCGATGACCGCATCACAGGAATCTTTATATATATATATTTTTTTAACGTTTTATTTATTTTTGACACAGAGAGAGACAGAGCATGAACGGGGGAGGGGCAGAGAGAGAGGGAGACAGAGAATCGGAAGCAGGCTCCAGGCTCTGAGCCATCAGCCCAGAGCCCGACACGGGGCTCGAACTCACGGATCGCGAGATCGTGACCTGAGCTGAAGTTGGACACTTAACCGACTGAGCCACCCAGGCGCCCCAGGAGTCTTTATGCATTTATTTATTTTGAGAGAGAGAGAGAGAGCGCGCGCGCGAGCTCCCTGGAGGGGCACAGAGAGAGGGAGACAGAGAATCCCAAGTAGGCTCCCTGTTGTTAGCGTGGAGCCCAACATGAGGCCTGAGGCCATGAACCATGAGATCATGACCTGAGCCCAAACCAAGAGTCAGACGCTCAGCCGACTGAGCCACCCAGGCAGCCCCCTGGAACCTGGCTCTTTATCAAGCCCTTACTGAGCAGGTGATACATAGACCTTACTGATTTGGTTCCAGGGAAGTCCTAGGGAGGGTAGTGGTAGTTTTCCCATTTTACAGATGAAGAAACTGAGGGTCTGAAAGGTTCAAGTAAATGACCCAAAGCCATTAAGCAGTTCAGGGGACAAGCCTTGACTGGAGTTGAACTCTTAAGTCCAAAGGCCTGGTTAGTTTTCCCTGGCTTTTAGAATGACCTATATGTACGGACCCTGCTCTAGGTCTAGATTTGGAAATGTCTCCTGCCCCCAGAAAGTATTACTGCCCTTGGGATTCTGGCCGAGACTCTTATTCTGGGGTTCAAGGCCAGGGTCTTACCTGGTGGGACTCCTGGTGGTTATGTTCTCTAGGCAGATAAATTCGGAAACCTGTGAACAGTTTGACTTCAGAAGACTGCGAGTTTGCTTTCAGCCAGTGCTGTCGAAGGGCGGTCCTGCCTGTTAATAGTGGAGCGGTGTTCTTGTAGGGAACCTCAGAGACCGAGTGGTTACTTTTTCTTTTAATTTACAGGAAATCGGCGCTCACAAAGATGAACTCAGCTTTGAGCAGTTCCACCTTTTCTATAAAAATCTTATGTTTGAGCAGCAAAAGTCGGTAAGACGATTCTTGGGCAAATGATCAATGATGTTTTCGTTTCCCCTGTGTGTCAAAGTCCAGCATGCTCCTAAGAAACCCACGAGAAGCGTTGAGTGTCCCTTCTAGTCAAGGAAGTAGACCGTGGGAGTGGCTGCGACTCACTGTTTGTGTCCGTCAGGTTGGCGTGAGAGAGCTGAGGGGAAATCGGAGCGGAGGGAAATGGCTCTCTCATACCTTCCTGGTGGGAATGTGACAAGTCTGGTTGGAATTTAATCTGAGCCTATTAAGTTCAGCTAACTCCACTGCATGATCTCATTCTGCAAAGGAAATTTATCAAATTATGAAGAGTAACCATCTCTGGGTAGAGGGATTATGTGTGTGTTCCTTCTTTTTATGCTTTTATTCATTTTTTAATGAGAATAATTTTTCATTCGGATAATATGCCATTTTAAAATAAGATGTGCATACATTTTGACCTGACGGTGGCATTTTGGGGACTCTGTTTTAGACAAATAAGGGCACTGGGACCTAGGAATTGAGTGGTAGAGTGTTTATTGCAGCATTATTTATGCCAGCAAAATAGCTGGGAGCCTTCTGCATGCTTCTCAGGAGAGAAATGGCTGAGTAAACTGTGGTCCATCCATAGCTCACAGCATCATGCAGCTGATTATGAAGCCTGAATCTGTGTGTGTGTCGATCTGGAGGGATGTTCATGGTGTTTTGTGAGCAAAACCAGCAGCAGATTCACATGAGGAACCAGGTCTGATAAAAAACAAAACCAAAATCTGCCTAGAGTAATCCCCCTCCATATGTCTATGTGTGTTTTTATGTTTAATGTTGATTTCGTGTATGCACTGAAGGGGTTTAGGAGGATGGGCAGGAGAGATCACTGAATTTTTCTTTGCACACCCCTGTTCTCTCTGACTCATTCCAAGGAGTACATTACTTTTGCAATAAAAAGAGAGTCCCATAGGGGCGTCTGGGGGGCTCAGCTGGTTAAGCATCCGGCTCTTGGTTTCTTCTCAGGTCATGATCTCGAGGTTCGTGGGATCGAGCCCCGCATCAGGCTCTGTGCTGGCAGGGTAGAACTTGCTTGAGATTGTCTCTCTCTGCCCCTCCCCTGCTCTCTCTCTCTCTTTCTCTCTCACACATACATTTTAAAAAATCCCATAAAGCGTAGAGCTTAAAAAGAAGGATTGTTCATTGCAGTGCATGGAGCACAGTGCCTGGCAGGCAGCACTCATCCCGCAAGCAGGAGGTTGTTGGAAAAGGGCTTTGCAGGTAGCAGGGGTGGGTCCAAAGCAGGGAGAACATAGGACTTGGAGCCAGAGGATCTGGTTTCTCCTATGAGCTGTGTGATCTGGGGCTGGCCACGCACGATTCTCAGCCTCAGTCTCTTATCTGTGTAATGGGGGCGGGGATTCCCACCGGGCTCTAGGCAGCACTGAATGAGGGCTGGGGGTGGGGCAGTGAAGAGTGCAGGCATTTTTAAGTGATGAGCATGAAAATCCTGAGAAGACACTTAGTAATTGCCTTCTGCATGCAGGCCTGCAGGTGGGCACAGGGTGAGGCTTTCTGATGGGTCACTGCTGGCCGTCTGCCTACATTGGGAAAAAATACATTCTTTAATAGAGTAAAAAAATTCTACTTCACTGGGGTTGTTTTCATATATTACTTCTTGATTTGCCAAGGAGAGTAGGAAGACTATAAGCTTTGGGGATTGAAAGACCCGGATGTCAGCCCCTAAATTGGCCTTGGCTGACCAGGTGATTTTGAGGAAAGACAACTTTTTCTCTTTCACTCAGCCACCTTTATAAAATAAAGGTATTCAATCAAGCCGTTGCTTATAAAACTTTAAAAATTATGTAACTTTCCTCCTCCTATTTTTTTAAGTTTTTTTGTATTGTTATTTGAGAAAGCGATAGAGAGCAAGCAGGGGAGGGACAGAGAGCGAGGGAGACGGCATCCCAGGTAGGCCTCACACTGCTAGCACAGAGCCCGATGTGGGGCTCGAACTCACAACCTGCGAGATCATAACCTGAGCTGAAGTCAACAGTCAGATGCTCAACGGCCTGAGTCCCCCCAGGCACCCTGTTCCCCTTTTTTATATGAAACCTTAAAAAAAAAAAGCTGGGGCGCCTGGGTGGCTTAGTGGGTTAAGTGTCTGGCTTCAGCTCAAGTCATGATCTCGCGGTTTGTGAGTTTGAGCCCCGTGTCGGGCTCTGTGCTGACAGCTCAGAGCCTGAGCCTGCTTCGGATTCTGTGTCTCCCTCTCTCTCTGCCTCTCCCCAACTCATGCTCTGTCTCTCTCTCTCTCTTTCACAAAAATAAATAAACATTACAAAAATTTTTTTTAAAAACTGCATACAAGCTGATCAAAACACTTCTTAGGCCAAAATCTGTAACTTTGATTTATAATCAGTTCTTGAGAACAGTGAAAACCTTTGATGACAATGCACAAGTGAAATCCAGAATGACAATTGGAGACAGCAATTGTCTGCAGTTGACGAGGATTGAGAAGAAGCTTGATTCACTCCAGATAAGTAGTTGCAAACAATTGTTTTTATAGTCAGTTGCCTTGAAATTTCAGGATGCTGTCTCATCAGACGGACGGCAGGCGAAGCTTGAGAACAAGGTTTGCACAAAAGCTGTTTAATCTGCCCGCAGGTTAATCTGCCCAGCAGGTTAGCCTGCTGGCGGTCTGTTTCCACTGTGATAAAATTCCACCTGAGACTTAATTCAACCTGCACTGTTGTTAATGTCCCTTTTTAAGGCTAATGCGTGTGTGTTTGAGAGGGAGAAGGAGGAGAAAGAAAGTTGAGTCTGATTTCTGCAGAATCCCTGAATCCTCTGGGGGTGTCTTTGATTGCCCGGTTTTGGGTGGGGAGACGCCCCATCTGTACCAGAGGCTGGCTTCTGTTGGCCAGAACGCCACCTTCAGCCTGCATTCTGTTGTACTTGGCCTAATGGTTTAAGTGTTTCTTGAAATGAATTGCCTACATTTAAAACTCAAGAAGTTTCATATTAATATCTAGATTTTTCTGTTGCTTTAAAAAAAAATGGACATCTGGCTATCTCTGGGTCTTTCCTGAGTTCCCCACGGGGATGTATGAGTAGAAAGGAAGCGTGCATTCTCTGGTTTGCCCCAGCTCTCACCCACCACCCATTTCTCTCTGCTAATTTACCTTGCCTACCAGGCCCCACCACTTGATCTCCACCACTGGAGGGTATAACTGGCTTGGAATTTGAATAACAAAACCCCAAGCTTGATAGATAGTTAGTGGCCAGCTTGAGAAACCTCACTAACTCTTGTGTAGGTAAATGCCCCTCCCCTACTGTTAGCATATAATTTACTTCCTGGGCTCCTTGCTGGCTGCACAGAGGAGAGAAAAGCAATAGATATATGCTCTTACAGGATCAGCTGGATTTCCTAGGCTCTTCTGGGGAGATAGGGCTGTTTAGGGTGATGGACAACCCCCAAGCCTAGACCCAGGAGTGGGTTCGTGCTCAGCAGTACCTGTAGGTTTCCAGCTTGGGGTAACCAGTTCCTCCTTGTGTCTAACCACCTGCTTACATCGCTGCTGTCAAGACTCAAAGCTTCTAAAATTTGGGTAGCAGCAGGAAGAGAAGAAAGTTAATCCCATGTGTTTCCCCGGGTGATGGGCCTCTAACTAGGTTATACTAACAATATTATAAAAAAAGATCCTTAGCGAACCTTTCCTAAGTGTGAACTACACGCTGGGTGCTGTGCTAAGTGCTGTACGTGCTCTTAATCCTCTTCCCAACTGTGCGAGACCTACCATTATTAGCCCCATTTTACAGATGAAGAAACTGAAGCTCAGGGAAGCTACTTGCTGGAGGTTATACAGCTAGGATTTGAACGCTCCTCTGCCCGACTTCAGTGCCCAGCCACTGACACGGCTTTTTTAATTTTTAAAATGTTCTCACGAAAGGGAATGTCAAACACGTATAAGCAGAGGCAAAGGTATGCGAACCCTCTGTGGACCATCACAGCTTTAGCGATGATCAGCTCATGGCCATCGGGTTTCATCTTGCCCTTGCCCACTTCCCTCTGCTCAGATGATGTTGAAGCAAACCCAGCATCGTATTGTTTCTTCCTTAAATGCTTTAATACCCAGCTTTGTAACTGCTGCCTTGCTGCCTCCCCACCAGACAAGCGAAGTCCCCCTTGGTCAGTGATGGTGGGGCATCGGGCATCATCAGCGAGGACAGCTGGCTGGTTTCCTTCCTGCTTTTGGTCCGGGACTTGAGTTTCACCTCGGTGGGGTGTGGCGTTCAGGTTGCTGTTTATCTGTCTGTTTTTACGCCCTGCCCTTTCAGACGATGCATCCTCTGGACCCTCCAGTAGATTCCTTCGGAAATGTGCTACGGTTCCTCGTTAGCCAGATAGCAATATCACGTATGATGCAGTTTCTGGGGCTCAGGCATTCTGGCACGCGTTGGCTGGATTCTCTGCTCTGGGGTCTCACGGGATTTTAGCTGGGGGCTGTGGTCTCATCTGAGACTCAAGTGGGAAAAGATCTGCTTCCAAGCCCATGAAGTTGTGGAACCTTTAGTTCCTTACAGGTGTAGGATTGAGGGTTCAGTTCCTTGTTGTCCAGAAGCCACCCACAGCTCCCTGAGGGATGGGGCTCGCCTACATGGCTGCTGGCTTCCCCAAAGCTGGCAAGACAGTTGCTCACTCGTATACGGCATCATCATGTAGTCATAGACGTGTAATCGCGTGCACCCATGCCTTTTGCAAGTGGCAGGGATAATGCAGGGCTGGAGGGAGGAGGACATCCTAAGGCCGTCTTCAAAGCCTGTCCACCAAGGGTTCCCATAAACCCAAGATTTGAAGTTGCTCTCCAGCGGCTCACAAGTAGTAATCACACAAACTGTGTCCCGTGCCAGTCAGAGAACAAGTACCCTCCCACCCGTGCAGGGTACCAGCAAACAAGCACTCACTGCCTCCTCCCGCCCATTACTATCCCCACGGGGTCTGAATGCAGGCATCCTCTCTTGCTTGTTTGCCTGTTCTAGAAAACAGCTGTAATTTTTTTTAAGGTGGCAGTAATCTTCCCTTAGTGTTACTTGTAGCTGAGAGCAGCCTTAAGTGTCCACACCCTCAGTCTTGTCTGTTGTTTGGGGGTGACAGCGCCCATCCTCCAGGCTCGGTGAGAGGGTTAAAAGGGCTCAGAGATAGCGGTCACCCCACAGAGTGTCCTGCACACAGCTGGCCCTCAGAACAGCCTTTCATGAGGCAGAATGCCACACGGGGGAAGGAAGCGCTGACCTTTGGTGCTCCCGCTCTCTGTCCTGCTTCAGAAAGACCATCTCGGTCAGAATCGGTGGCTTTCCCAGAGTGTCCTCTGACCGCTGACCGTATTGAAGCAGATGACCGGGCAGCACTTGATAGGAAATTCATTTCTGATGTTTGAATAAATGGTATTATAAGCAAAGTAATGTTTTGTCTATTACTTAAAAGTAAGACGCACGTACAAAGAAAAAGATAATTGAAACGCCTGCAAAGCTTCTACGATTATACCTGGGATTATACTTTTGGTAGAAAGACTAATGTTTATTCTTCTGAGTTTTACATGGGTGTGAGCGTATGACAAGTGAGTCACATTCTGTGATGGTATGCTGGCTGAGGCTTCCAGGGACAGGGAATGTGGCACATTATTCGAATTGGCAGCGAGGAGGGAGAAGGACCCACCGTGCACACGTCGGCAGTGACCCTCTGGTTAGCTTTTTCTGTCACTGCCACTTTCCCCTTGGCCTCCTGGAACCAAATGGCTCAAATGAGCACAGCATGTGTAGGCTGAGTTACAGCCTGGAGGGTGCCCCTGCCATATGGGGAGACTCAACTCCTTGACCTCGATTCCTCTGGGCTCTTGCTTCTGTGGTCCCCATCCTTGGGCACGGCCCCTTCCCTTGTCTAGCTGTAACTGCCTCTTCTCCTGGGACTCAAAAGTCAGAGGTGACTTTTTTCGTAGCCTTTAAATTTTTCCTAGAGAAAATTAATTGACCCATTATTTTCAGCATTCATTCAACAAATGTTTGAGCCAAGAGGGCCCAGTGGTTAGCAAAACAGACATCTCTCTTGACCTCATTGATCCTCTGCTGGGGTGAGACGGGTCAGGACATCACCCAGAGTCACACGGGGCCCCCGACATCCTGGTTTAGTAGAATTTGACCACATAACCCTACACGGTAATGGTAACATAATCTAATTGCTGTCTCTTCACTCTGTGTGCCTTGTAGCATCTAGAATATTCTTCTCTCCTTGCTAGGATGTCATTATTCACTTTGTGTGCATTTGCACGTACTGTGAAGGCCACTGGAGATGAACCAAGGTGGACGGGGGCTGAAATTGTGGCCCCTTGACATTCTGGGTATGTCATCTGAAAACAGCTGCTCATCCTCCCGGAGCCTGTTTTTTGTTGCCAAAGTGGGCTTCGCTTTACTGTCTTCTGGGTGGGATGGGTGCCGGGGGTAACTGAGGTCGTGGCTGCCTCGTGTCAGCTCCTGACAAGCCATTAGTTTGTCAGGGCTGCCGCAGCAGACCCCAGCTAAGTGGCCGAAGAGAACAGACCTCTGTTCTCTCCCAGTAAGGGTGCTGACACCACTCAGCTCCCACTGAAATCTCGGGGGGAGAATCTCCTTGCCTCTCTCCCCACTTCTGGTGTTAGCTGGCCGTCCTGGGCGCTCCTGGCCTTGGAGACGCATCGCTCCAGTCTCTGCCTCCGTCATCACGTGGCCGCCTTGCCCTGGTCTGTGCCGGCCTCCAGGTGTCCCTCTTTATAAGGACTCCAGTCATTGGACTAGGGCCCACCGTAATCCGGCAGGACCTCGCCTTAACTCGATCACATCTGCAAAGACCCTATTTCCAAATAAGGTCCCGTTCACAGGTGCGGGGGGCTTAGGGCTTGCACAGATCTCTCGGGGGACGCATGTAACACATGCTATACTGTCTTCCATCAATAGAATGCCCTCCTTGACGCATGTCCTCTGACTGCTGCCTCATTTCTCTGCCCCGTAGAGTGACCTCTTGCAGGAGCGCCATCGACCTTGCTGTCCCCCTTGCCTCCCTCCCTGCCCCAGCCACGTTCCATGCTTCTCACCCCACGGCAGTTGATGTTTTCCTAAGACCAGTGACCTCCACATCAACAGAGCCACTGGTCGGTCCTGTGGCCTTCATCTTGCCTGCTCCATGGCGTAGATCACTGGTGACTCTCTCCTGGATATCGTCACTTGGCTTTGAGACACTGTGCTGTCTTCATTCTCCTCTTACCTCACTGTCTCTGCACTCACACGTTCTTGGCTGGGTCTCTCATTTCTTCGTGTCCAAAGGTTGGTGCGTCCCAGGCAGGGCCAGTGTCTCACCGGACTTGCCCGTCTCACTGCCAGCTTGCTTTGCATCTCCTGCTGGAATGTTCGGGAGAGGCCTGGTGACACTCCTCCCCTCCCCCAGTCTTCACTGCAGCGAATGCGTGACTGGCCACGCTGCTGGATGCACCCACCCAGGAATCTTCACGCCTTCTGTCTTCGGTTCCCCATCACCCCTACCCTCAGGCCTACGCTATTGCCTTGCGTCTGTGAATTCTGTTTCTGCTACCCAAGAGGTGAGCCTCAGGCTGGTACTATTTGCCTTTTTGCCTCCAGTCTACCCCCTGTCCCACTCTGTGCCCTGTGGGGGGCTCATTCCCACAAACTCATTCCCAGGTGTTCTGCCAGCAGGTTCAGCAAATGGGCGGATAGGGATGGGGGTACAGGCGTGCAAGAGGGGAAGCTGGGGTGTTTCTCCCCGTGTTTTCTGGCTCTGGAGGCCTCTCTGCAGTCGGGGCACCCCCTCCTTTGGCCCCACTGCCCGCCTGGCTGAAATGGGGTGGAGCTTTTTGTGTGCTTCCTTGAAAAGAAGTAAAGGAAAAGACTGGCTTTAAGGATCTCATAGCATAGATAATTGAGGATAAGTCTAGACCCGGCTTTCTCCAGGTGTAAGGAAACCAGTCTCGGGGTTTGGGTTTAGAAGGGATCTGGCCTGAAGCGCCGTGTCGATCTAGTGATCTAAGTGCCAAACATCCAAATAACAGCACGCACTGCCCCAAATCCCTTCTTTTTTTTTTTTTTTTAATTTAAGAAATAGCTATGCTGTCAGTTACACGTAAATAGAAGGGAGACTTGTGAGCTCTTCTGAAAGCAGCTCTTAACCTTTCTGGGTGACCCATTTCTTTGAGATGCTGATTAAAGCTGTAGATCATCTTTCCAGAAATAAAAACACATACGTGCACAGACCAACGCAGACCTCCTGATGCTTCCCAGGGGCCTGTCCATACCTTCTCTGGAACGTTGGTTTTCCTTGTATCATCCTGGACTCCAGGCAGTTTGGCTAAAGGACTGGGGAGTCTAGACTGGGAGTTGTAGTTCTATCATTAGCGTTTGTAACATGCCAGTGGCTACGTGTCCATCTGTGCCCTGAATTTCTCAAATGCTTATCCAGTCATAGCCTGATTAAAAATTATTAAGGTAATGCTACCTAACCGGAAGCAGGGACAGTATGGGGGGTGTGTGTGTGTGGCCATGAAGGGCAGGACCGAAGCTGCCCAATACTTCTTTCCTTCTCTCGAATCTGAAGATGAAAAATTAGCTCGCTGCAATATTACCGACGGGAAATGCAGCAGTGAGGGCGTAGAAAAGGCTATGCATTCTCTGGTGGGGGCGCTGGTCCGGACAGTTGTTTGGAGAAGAGTTTGGTGAATCTGTCAAAGTTAACAGGCACACACCGTACCCAGGTGCTTCCCTGTCTACCCAATGGAAATATTTTGTGCGGCCGGGCAAAAATACACAGATACATGGACACTCTTTGTAACGCTGGGTCTAACAGCAGAACATCAGTGATGTCCGTATTATGGAATACAGTGTGGGTTTTCATAGTAATGATGCAGGATGATTGAGGAGCAGAATAATAAAGCCTAAAACACAGCTAAAAGTTTGGAGACATGGATGTAATATGATAGGATAAGGTATAATTAAAATGAATATCCACTAAACAGATTCTAGAAGGCAACCTATCAAATTACTAAGATTGATTGCTTCTCAGGAATTAGACTAAGAAGGGGGCGAAGAAGACTTCTACCTAAGTTTCTGTCATATTCAAATATTACAAGTCATGCCAGTTATAATTGTTTAATTAAAAAACCCTGTCCATGTGCATGAAGTGGCTTGACTTGTCTCATGTTCTTATTTTGTGTGTGTTTTCCTTCTGTTTTCTCTTTCAGATTCTTGATGAATTCAAAAAAGATTCTTCCGTGTTCATCTTGGGGTGAGGCACCTCTTTTGGGTTATTGTTGTTCAGGGCAGCTGTGTTGGGCTTGGGTGCCCGTGTGGGTCCTCCCAGCTGGCTCCAAGTGGGGGGGCACCTCTGTGGGCACACGCTGATCTCCACAGGGGCAAAGTCTCTCATTGGGAAATTGGCTGTCCTGAGCCCTTGGCATGGATAAACGTGAACAACAGCAGGGTTTGTGGAGTGGTGGGAGGGTGGGCCAGCAGGTTCTGCAGAGACGCCTGTATGCTTTAGGACCTGCTCTCCCAGAAATGAGTTTTGGAGATGCCTGGTTAAGCAGATTTAAGTGAATTAAAACGAGTTGAAGCATATAAAGTGCTTCCTGTGGTGTGTGGGATGGCCAAGGGCTCATAAATAGTGATAATGGTATTATTAAAATGTAAGTGCTGCAGGACTTGTCAGGACCTTTACTATTCTTCCTCATTCCCCAAGTGGGGATTTATGAAATGTTCTGTGATTATGAAATGTTGGCCACGGAGTTAACAGCACCTAGCATGATTTGTGGCACGCTGATCTAGGCCTGCTTTTCAGAACCAGCCCTCACTGATGAGGACACTCTGGCAACTGACCCCTGTTCCTTTCTAAACCAGAAACCTCAAGACTGCACAGTATATATGAAACATCTGGTTTTTATTTTTTTTATTTTTTTATTTTTTGGCTTGTTTTTTTTGTTTGTTTTTTTTGAGGAACAAGAGTCAAGTTCATTTGTTCATTTCTTGCGTTTGAAGCATTCCTCGATGACATCCTTGGCCTGAGACTCTTTGCCAGAGTCCTTAACCACCACACAACTGCAACCAACCACTTCACGAGGTTTTCCCTCCGTGTCAGTTTTACAGAGGCCGACCCTTTCCCCTAGTCTCTTGTTGTCATCAACCTGAATTAGGTTGATCTGGTGCTCAGCACAAAGGGCCTCCACCAACCTGACATACATAGGCTCATCACAGTTGGATGCCAGCACACAAAGATGGGCGAATTCCACGTGCTAGGCCATCGTGGATGAGGGCGGTCTTCAGCACCTCTTGTCAAGCGGTATTAACGTCCGTTACACCCCCAGCAGCAATGCCTTCCTCGGCCACGGCGGTGGGTTACGGATGGAGCCAAATCTTGACCGCACCCGAGCCTCCGCCTCTGCGAGACTCAGCGGCGGCAGGGAAAGGGCAACATCTGGGTTTTTGTTTGTTTGTTTTCTTTTCTCTTTTTTTTTTCTTTTTTATTATATGAAATTTATTGTCAAATTAGTTTCCATACAACACCCAGCGGTCATCCCAAAAGATGCCCTCTTCAATGCCCATCACCTCCCCTCCCCTCCCCTCCCTCCCATCCCCCATCAACCTGGTTTTTAAAAAATGTTTAATTTTTTATTTTGAGAGAGCGCATGTGCATGAGTGGGGGAGAGGCAGAGAGAGAGGGAGGGAGAGAATCCCCAGCACATTCCACACTCAGCACAGAGCCCAACTCGTGGCTCAGTCTCACGACCGTGAGATCATGACCTGAGCCGAGATCAAGACAGATATTTAACTGGCTGAGCCACCCAGGCACCCCAAAACAAATCTGATTTTCATGTAGTATTGTAAGGAAAAAACAAGGGTTAGACCATGAGGGTCGTTAGCAAAGAAGATTGGAAGTACATTCTCAATTAGAGAATGACAATAGACTTTTGGATTCTAAGTGAGTTCAGTAAAGGCAACAGCTTAAAGTGTGTTTTATCGCCTGTGCTTTAAAAGACACCCCCGCTTCCCTCCCCCCCACGTAGACACATTGCAAATTCTAGGGTATAGATTTCCCCTTAAAGCTCTGTTCTACAGAATGCACTTTCCACAGAAGCCAGGGTTGCTCTGCCAGTCCAGTGAGGTCCCACTTTTTCAGTGGCCCCGAACATCCTCTCCATGAGGCCATCTGTCAGCAGGCTGCCGGCTGAGGTGGGGTCTCCCTGTATGCAGGGCGAAAGGTTCTCTCCTCTCAAACGGAAGATTCTCCCAACAGTAGGCCTTCATCTGCTCCAAAGCCTGTGTCTTGTGTCTTCAGGCTGATTCCCCCCACCCTCCCAGAACCTGGGGGGCTTCAGCTGACCCCCACTGCTGCTTCGGAGCCCTGAGTGGCTCAGCAAACTGGATTGTGGCTTCCGAGGAGACCCTTTGATGGAGCCCTGTTTGCTTCTCCAGCATAAGCTTCCCCCCACCCAAATGCTGTCCACATCCAGCCCGACCCAAGCATTTGCTGTGCGGTTCAGGTCTGCCCCCCGCCCCCACTGCTCTCTCCCTCCACCCCCTGCCCCTTGCCCCCCTTCTCTTTTCCCTTAGGACTTGGGATATATGGTTCCCTTTGTCTGAGACCCTTTGCACGTCCTGGCGAGCCCCTCCTCATTCTCTGGGACTCCGTTAGCTGTTGGGTCCTCTGGGTCTGGATTTGGGCCTCTCCCTGTGCGCTGTCCCCTCGTTTCCCCGTTGGCCAGCCTGCCACCCAGCTCCCTGGAGGGACTTACAGGGTGCCTGGTGGCAGGCTGCCCGGTGCACAGCCTCTGTCGATCGTGTCCTCTCTAAACACCCTCCCTTTCCCCGAGGGCAGCAACACCGACCGGCCGGATGCCTCCGCTGTTTACCTGCACGACTTCCAGCGGTTTCTCCTACACGAACAGCAGGTGAGGGCAGGCCAGGGCTGGGGGAGCTGGAGGAGGTGCCTGGGCCGGGTTCTCATCTTCTCACCACCTGCCACCCGGCCGGCGGTGGTCGTGACACATTGGTGCTCCCGTCCGATGCCGCTCTGGTGGCTTAGACTCTGGAAGGAGAACCGCCTCATGTCGGCCCCTTTCCAAGGCACGAATCCAGAAGGGGAGAGTGAGAGTAGTCCGAGGCAGGTGGGTGCCCCGTCTGTTCCCACCTAGCGGGCTTCCGCTCCCTCTCCTGGCTCATCGCATGTGGCCTTTTCCTGGAAGCCTTCCCTGAGCGATGGGAAGATGTGACCGGGCGGATGAGCCTGCCGGGTCCTCTGGGGGATAAAACAGCACAGCCGTCCTTAAACAAATGACACATGGGGAAGTGCTGGTGGCAGAGTGAAGGGCTTTTGTGTCGGGCAGTAGTTTTCCACCAGAGTCATTGCACCAAACGGGGGGTTGGGGGCATGTCTGGAGATGTTTTTGGTTGCCACAAGTGGGAGGGCTCCTGGTACCTCGTGGGTAGAAGCCAGGGATACTGCCTGACATCCTGAAATGCACAGGTCACCCAACCCCAAACGTCAGTAGTGCTGTGGTTGGAAAAACTGAGTTCGACAGAGAGAAACGTGAGATCCTCTTACTAGCTGTGTGACCTTGGGCAGGTGGTTTGACCTTTCTGTTCCCCAGTTTCCTCTCTAAGTGGGGATGGGAGCCCTACTTTCCAGAATCGTGGGGTCAGAGAAGATTGCAGTGATCTTTGTATGTACGTATACATGCATTTTTGTGTAGATACTTAAAATTTTTTACATCTGTCCCTGGAGTTGTCTTTGCTTCCTCCTTATTTAATTTTTTGGTTTTGGTGTTTTAATCGACTTTATTTTTTAGAGCTGTTTCAGGTTCGTAGCATTCCAGTTCATTGGCTTCTCAAGAAACTTTTTACTCCAAAACAGCTCAGACATGTGCAAGAGTAGACAGATAGGCATCCTGAGCCACCGCGTACCCATCACTCAGATTAAGAAGTTACAAACGTTTCCCCAATTTTATTTCTCCTGTCCTCCACCTCCACACCCACGTGCCTCCCCTCCCCTCCCCTTCTTCTTCATTTCTTTAGTGGAATAATCTAAAGCAAACCCCAGGCTATGTATTATTTCCTTTGTAAATGCTTCAGTGCATCTCTCTTACAGATACGGACTTTTTTTTTTTTTTTCCACAAAACACGACCACAGCAATCCTGTTCCACAATCCACACTAAACTCGTTAATGTCACCCAGCGTATCTCCCATGTTCAGATTTCACTGAAAGTAGAGCAATGGACAGAGACACACAACCCGGGGCAATGCCAGCCACACGGAAGCCCAGGCAGAGGGGGCAGCTGTGGTGGTGCCTGATAAAGGGTGACACCCTTCCCCCGTGCAGGGTTCAAGGAGAGCGCCTGAGCCTGCAGCTGTGCGGTGGGGTGCAGCGAAGGGGCACGTGCATTCTCTGGGCACCTTACATGCTGGGTCTGTGCCACCAGCGTCGTAAAGCAGAGAGAGGCACGCGGTTTTCTTTTTCGCCTTCCTCTTTTTTGCCCTAACTACTCAGTTTGGTGGGAAGCCGTTGAGGCCAAATCCCTGGGGACGAGTAGCCTGATCCCCTAGAATTCACCAGCTTGTGCTGCTTAATTTTACGACACCCACACCGGCCCCTCGGAGATCAGGACCGTGGGTCAGGAGCATAGCGCAGGAGATCTCTCTCCCCAAGTGGGGAGTTAGAACCCAGGGGGCCCCTGATGTCAAGAATGGGGACACTGAGCCGTCAGTCTTGCAGACCCTTAAGTCCCGTGTGCCTGGCTCTGTGCGATGCTGGCAGGAAGCAGGGCTGCTCATCAGGGACATTTGTTTAGGGTGATGGGTGCTCACCCGCGGAATACTCACGGAGGCCCCATTGGGTGTGCAGATCTGTGCAAGGTTTTTAGGGAGCACTTCGTCAATAGGCGATTAAAATGAAAACTTTGAAGAAAGGTTTATATACCTCAGTTAAATAACTGCCCTCCTAGGAACTCACCCTACAGAAGCAATGGCAGAGTTCTTAATAGGAGTGAAGGCCTGGAGCTCACCTAAATTCCCACCGGAGGACTGGTTACATGTGCCACAGGCCAGCCCTGGCAGGGGATGGGTGCCACTGTCGAACAGGTTGGGGGCAGGGGGAGGGGGTCAAAAGGAAGACTCCAGAAGTGATGTGCCTGGGTTGGTCTCGGGCTCACTGTTGGGGGGCAAGTTATTTAATGACTCAAAGCTTCAGCTTCTCCACTCACATAACATGGAGAGTTTACGTATGTACCTTCTGGGGCTGCATGAGCTTAAAACGAGCCGCTCCGTGAAAAAGGTTTAACGCAGAGCCTGGCCATACAGTCCGTGCCCAGTGCTGAGACTCTCATCCCCATTTCGTCTGTTTTGCTTCTCGTTTTCATGATCGTAGCTGCCTGGCACCCCACCCCACCCCACCCCACATAGATACATTTTTATTTATTTTTAACTCCCGGAATGTTGGTATTTTATCCTCCTTTATGCAGAAGATTTTATTCACAGCCAGGTTAGTTCCACGTTAAGCTGGCTCAGCCCCTGTGCCTTTTAATAAATGCAAAAGCGTTGTATGAGAAGGAACTAGGAAGCCCCTGGCCTTTGCGGGGGGGGGGGCACCTAGGTCTGGCGAGGCGTTTGCATTAAGTATCCCTATGATTTGAGTTTTATGTTCCAGTATTCAAAGATCGTAGCGCCTGGTGTGTGGATGAGCCGGCCGCTCCCAGCCTCCCAGCTACTTTGTGTCCCTATCCAAGTAGATTTGCAAACATCCACAGTAAGGTTCATTGTTGGTCAGCCACCCACGTGCCAGCGGGGCCATCTCTTTACCACCTTATTTGTATCTGCCCTTGCCTTTTGCTTCTTTCAGACTTCCCGGTCTGACCCTTCCCGTCCAACCACACACACATCTGGTAGCACATTTGCTTTTATCATCCTGAAAGGTAGAGGTTTTAGCGTATTCAGAAGCCATAAAACATTAGTCACAGTTGAAACTATGTCATGTTTCGTCTTTTTGTGCATCTTTTTTGCCTATGAGTGTATGGGCTTCTAGGGATTAGAGAGGAAAACAGTACAGTTACTTCATATCATGTGTTCTTTTTCTAATGGGCTTCTGAATTTCTTTTTTTTTTCAATTTTTTTTAATGCTTTTATTTATTTTTGAAGGAGAGAGCATGAGCAGGGGAGGAGCAGAGAGAGAGGGAGACATAGAATTTGAAGCAGGCTCCAGGCTCTAAGTGGTCATCCCAGAGCCCGATGTGGGGCTCGAACTCACGAACTGTGAGATCGCGACCCAAGCCGAAGTCGGACGCTTAACCGACTGAGCTACCCAGGCGCCCCGTGGGCTTCCGAATTTCTAAGTGGTAGAAGCTGTTTTCGAACGGCTGAAGGTATATTTCAGACATCATCAACATCTGAGAAGCATTACTTGGCAGACTCTTTGAAAAGAGGACATATTCTAGGTCAGTTGGTTTGGAACCTCCACTCTGCTGCTTACCAGCTATGTGAACTTGGGGTTGTCATGTGACATCCTGAGCCTCTGTTTCCTCGGCTTTTAAATGACAGTGGCAACGAATGAGGTGCAGAGTTGCATGGACTGAGGTGACCACAGGAGGAAGACAGTTGTTTGCACAAGCTGCCAGGATCGGAGCACCTTCTAATGTTTGTTTATTGTTGAGAGAGAGAGAGAGACAGAGACAGAGCATGAGCAGCGGAGGGGCAGAGAGAGAGGGAGACACAGAATCCAAAGCAAACTCCGGGCTCTGAGGTGTCAGCACAGAGCCCGAAGTGGGGCTCGACCTCCCGAACCATGAGATCATGACCTGAGCTGAAGTTGGATGCTTAACCGACTGAGCCACCCTCGTGCCCCAGATCAGAGCACTTTCTATGTACCAGATGCTATGTTAAGCACATAGCCTTATTTCCTACAGTCTCTGACAGAAAGTCTGTGCATAGGTGTTATTCTCATGTAATAAATGAGACACGGAAGGGGCATGTAACTTGCCAGGGTCAGCCAAGTGGCCAACCCTGGCAGTCTGACATAACTATGCTCCCAGCCTCTTCAGGCTAATAAATGTAAAGGGCTAGCATAGGGCAGGAGTCGGCAAACTATGGCCCATGGGCCAAATCTGGCCCACCACTTGTTTTTCTAAATAAAGTTTTATTGGAACACAGCCATGGCCATTTATGTATGTATTGTCTATGGCTCCTTTTTCAGTACAGTAGCAGACTTGAGTGGTTGTGACCCAAAGCCTAAAATTTACCCTCTGGTCCTTTACAAAGAATGCTGGCCAGGCACAGAGTAACGTGTGATATGCAGGCGTTGATCGCATACGCGTTCAGAACAGGTTGGTGTTTGGGTCTCTGATGGAAACTGGATCCTGAGAGATGAAGAATTTTGCCATTCCCCTTTCTGACGACTTCTTGCTCTCGTTCTCATTCCAAGGAGGTTTGGGCTCAGGATCTGAACAAAGTCCGCGAGCGGATGACAAAGTTTATCGATGACACCCTGAGGGAGACCGCCGAGCCCTTCTTGTTTGTTGATGAGGTGAGTGGGCTTCCTGTCAACGTGGCTGGGCCTCTTCGATTGATGTCTGTGACGTCTGATGTTCCTTTTTTCCGGTTCTCTTCCCTTGGAGGGCTTTGCTGTGAGAGCTGCTTTTCTTCTAGGTTCTGAATTCTAGCCTTCTGTTGTGCTCATCCTAGTCCATTCGGCTGTGGAGCCTGGGTGGGTTCTTTGCTTCTCCCGCTAGAGGGCATCTGCCGCCAGCCTGTGGCTAACAACCTAAGCACGGCCAGGAGATTCGAAGGTTGATGGGGCTTCTGCACCTGCCCCCTGCCCCGTGTGAAGCAGCAGGGGATGGACGGAGAGGAGGGTGGGATGGGGAAGGGGGGGGGGGGGTGCTCCTGCCTCGTGTAAGCTTGTGCCCAGGCAGCACAGTGTAGCACCCGTGTGACTCAACCTGATTTTGTTTTTAATTATTTTTTAACGTTTATTTATTTTTTGAGACAGAGAGAGACACAGCATGAACGGGGGAGGGGCAGAGAGAGAGGGAGACACAGAATCGGAAACAGGCTCCAGGCTCCGAGCCATCAGCCCAGAGCCCGATGCGGGGCTCGAACTCACGGACCATGAGATCATGACCTGAGCCGAAGTCGGACGCTCAACTGACTAACCCCCAATCTGATTTTTTTTTAAGGGGTGAGGAAACTTCCTGCCTGCTAGATGTTAGGATACTGGTGATGTTTTTTGGCGCTGGTTGGGTGCCGGGTTCACAAAAGTTCATGGTGTTATTACGCCTTAAAACTTCTGCGTGGGAAGCCTATACTCTTTTCGTATCAACTATTTTAGGATACACATTAAAAAGGAAAATACCACACAGGTCAGCGAAAACACGTGTCCATATATCCTGCCGAAGTCTGAGCGTCCTGCGTTACAAACTTGGGTAGGGGCGCCTGGGTGACTCAGTTAAGTGCCCCGACTCTTGATTTTGGCTCAGGTCATGAACTCGTTCGTGAGTTTGAGCCCCACGTCAGGCTCTGCACTGACAGCACAAAGCCTGCTTGGGCTTCTCTCTCTCCCTCTCTGCCCCTCCTCTGCTCTCTGTCTTTTCCTCTCTCCCTCTTAAAGTTAATAAAGAAACAAAAAAAAAAAAAAAAAAAAAAAAAAAAACTTGGGTACCTGAGGCCTGGAGACCATCTTCTCTGAGTTGATGTATCAGAGCCACCATTTCTCCGTTGTTGGCATAGACGGGAAAGATGCAGGCACCGTCGGTCCCCCTCATCGGGGTGATGATCTTGTCTCTGTGACTCGCCTAGTTCCTCACGTACCTGTTTTCGCGGGAGAACAGCATCTGGGACGAGAAGTACGACGTCGTGGACATACAGGACATGAACAACCCCTTGTCCCATTACTGGATCTCCTCCTCACATAACACGTGAGTTTCTTGGTGAGCCCGTGATGGGCCCGGCAGCCAAAGGCAGTGTGGTGGGGTGCCGGTGCCCTGCTCTTGGAAGCGCGTGGGAGCGGGCAGGGTGCAGGGCCACGTTGCTCAGACTGGAATAGACACAAGCTTCTGGAAGGGACATGGGAACACACCCCCCCTTTCCCAGTTGATATTTGCAATAATCGTGTTTTCTCTGTGGCCCTAAGAAGCAGGTTGGCAAAGCTGGTTTTCACGGTTTGGACATCTCCTAGTAGTCACAGCAGAGCAACTGAATTAGTTATTGAAGTGGTCCTGACTGGGTCTATACCCTGTGCTGGGCACTGGGGATACAGCATTGAAGAAAGAGGGAGCCCTCTCCTCATGTCCTTGGAGGGGGAAAAGGCCTCCTTTGATTTAAGGATGAACAGGAGTTGGTGAGAGACGAAGAGGTGGTGAGGCAAGGAGGAACAGCATGTTCAAAGGTCCAGGGGCATGAGGAATGGAGCGGGGTTTAAGACGAGACTCTAGAATCCAGGAGGGTGAATGATAAGAGAGCAGGACAGCGGTTGTGTTTGAGTGGAATCTGCCAGAGAGCAACACGTTCCAATGTTTGCAAGATTATCCTGATTGCAAAAGAGAGGGTAGACTGGAAGAAAGAAATGGATGTTGCACCGAAGTTCCAATATTTAATCTGCCTTGTAAGGTGAGAAAGTGAAAGTCTTGGGGCCTGGGCATCATGAGAGCTACAGGTTGGTACCTTTCCAAGGGTCGTGCCAGACAGGAGTCAGAGAGAAGGCATTTTGGGAAGGTAAAGTCTTTTTCAGGGGCAAAATGATTGCATGGTTCTCTCTTTCCCACCATGTCCATTGGCTTAGAGTGGTGAATTCTACCAAATCCAGAGGATAGTTAAGGAACGTGAACTCTTAAAAGGGTGGGGGGTGGATGTGGTGAGGAGGAGAGTGCATAAAACTCTGCTTTTTATTAAAATTTTTTAAATGTTTATTTGTTTTTGAGAGAGAGAGAGAGAGAGAGAGAAAAAGAATGGGTGGGGGAGGGGCAGAGACAGAGAGGGAGACACAGAATCCAAAGCAGGCTCCAGGCTCTGAGCTGTCAGCACAGAGCCCGACATGGGGCATGAACCCACAAACCACGAGATCATACCCTGAGCTGAAGTTGGACACTTAACCAACTGAGCCACCCAGGCGCCCCAAAATAGGCATTTTTATGTCAGTTTTGGTAGACAGAATTCAAAGTCTATTGAGTTCTAGCAGTGGTTGTTGAAGATCTGTGCTTGGCCTGGAGCCCTGAAACGAAAACAGTGGCCCAGCATTGGACTGAGGGCCTAGTGGACACCATAGCGGGGGCGGGTATGAATCGATGGCCATATGTCCGTTTCATTCCTGATACACTTTGACCGAGTGCTTCTCCAAAGAACACACAGCCTCGCCCCTTCCCTTGGATTGCCAAGGTGGCTACTGTCCACATCCTGCGATTGTGGCCTGAGTCTAAGGCTCGTGACTGGTGTGGCCACACGATTGCATGTGTCCGGCCCAGATCCCGACCGCCGATCTTTCTAGACAGAGTTGAGGATGTTGGGCACCTGGGCTGAGAAGTTCCCCAGGACTCCCCGAGGTGCGGGCCTGTCCCCACCCGGCCGCCGCCTCCCGTCCCTCAGGTACCTCACCGGTGACCAGCTGCGGAGTGAGTCGTCCACGGAGGCATACATCCGCTGCCTGCGCATGGGCTGTCGCTGCATCGAGCGTGAGTGCCCTTTTCCTGGTGCAGGTGATGGTGCTGCTGAACTGCAGCCTGCCGTGGGGCTGCTTGTCGCCTTTCTTGTCCAAAAAGCCTGAGTCATGGGGATGAGTGGGGCAGGCCAAGGGAGAGCCCAGGTGCTCATAGCATCTGGGTGGGAGATGTGGCCTCCAACAGCCAGGGAGGGACCTTTTCCCAGAGAGTTTCCCCCCAGGGCAAGCGGTGGTGTTGAGCCTGGCTGGGTTGGAGTCAGAAACCCTTGGGCAACAGATCTGGGCATCTGATGCAGCGGCAGGGCTGGGGGAGGCCAGTACCTAAGCTTTGTTAATGTTCCTCTCCTCCTCCAGCTTCCTTCTGGGCTGTTTTAATTTATTTTTTATTTATTTTAATTCATTTTTATAATAATTATTTATTTTTGAGAGAAAGAGAGAGAGAGAGACAGAGCTGGGGAGGGGCAGAGAGAGAGGGAGACACCGAATCGGAAGCAGGCTCCAGGCTCTGACCTGTCAGCCTGGAGCCCGACGCGGGGCTCGAACCCACCAACCGTGAGGTCATGACCTGAGCCCAAGTTGAACGCTCAACCGACTGAGCCACCCAGGTGCCCCGCCCCCTCTTCTGAGCTGCTTTTGGAGGAAGGCTAGAGCCCTCTGTGTTTCGCAGCTGGCCCAGCCATGGGTACCACCCAGGATGTTCTTTTCATAGCTGGTCACAGACACCCCGACATAGATGATCCAGGCCCTTAGAGACGTCCAGCCGCTTCTCCTTTCTCAGCCCTCACCCCCCCTGGCCTGACTGTACCACCACTGGCCCGCAGGTGCATTGGGCTGAGAAAGGGCACAGAGAACTGACTTAGGCTCCGATTTTATCACAAACACTCACCGTGGCATCAGACTTTAATGGCAGTTGTTCCTGTAGACAGTTGACTAAGTGTATACCACCCTGCCTTCCAGGAAAAAGCAAACGTGAAAAAAGCTATCAGCTCCTACTTCCTCTGGGGGTTGAAAATAGAGGGGCTGTTCACCTTTTCTGTTGGGATGTTTTACCAGAACTTTAAAAAAATAAATGTCTCCTTGTTCAGTATTACTTCCACTAGCAGAAAAAGCAAGCCAAGTGAAATAAGAAAAAAAAAAAAATCCCACGTTATAAATATCTTCTTTAAAAAGAAACATTTAAACTAGTTTCTTTTGGACAAATGTGTCGCATTACAAAGGGACCTTTATTTATTTTTTTAAGTTTATTTAACTTTATTTTGAGAGAGAAACAAACACACAGCGTTACTGGGGGAGGGGAGGGGGGCGCGGGTAGAGACAGAATCCCAAGCAGGGTCTGCCCTGTCAGCACAGGACCTGAACAGGGGCTCAGTCTCACAGACTGGGAGATCATGACCTGGGCCGAAATCAAGAGTCTCGTGCTTAATCGATTAATCCACCCAGGCGTCCCAGTGAAGTTTATTTACTTTGGAAGAGAGAGAGAGAATCCCAATCAGGGTCTGCCCTGTCAGTGCAGAGCCTGATGCAGGGCTCGAACTCATGTACCTGTGAGATCATGACCTGGCCTAAATCAAGGGTCAGGTGCTTAACCAACTGAACCACCCCAAAACCCCTACAAAGAGACCCTTAATCAAGCAACCCAGATCTTCCTGTAACTGCACGGGTAATGCATGCACACAGGTAACGTGGGTCCTCACGTTGCCGGTCCCTGAAGGGAATTTTTGGGTGTGGCCCCCCGTGTCGTAGGATCTGAGCCACGTGGGGGCTGCGGCCAACCTCACAGCCGCCCCCCCCTGCAGTGTGCCTGCCGTCAGTGGACTCTCGAGGCGGAGAGTGACGGGCAGGTGTTGAGGCTGCACGTCTGTTCCCTCAGTGGACTGCTGGGACGGGCCCGATGGGAAGCCCATCATCTACCACGGCTGGACGCGGACCACCAAGATCAAGTTTGATGACGTCGTGCAGGCCATCAAAGACCATGCCTTTGTCACCTCAAGGTTTGTGGGCTTGATTTGCCGGTGGTTCATCTTTAAGGGACAGGTGGACAGACGCCCCTTCCTGCCCCCCCACCCTCCCACATCCGACACGCGCAGATACACATCCGCCAGCCCGGTCTCCATCCTGGCTGGTCGCTGCCAATGTCTTCCACTGGGTGTTGGCGCCCCCTGCAGGCCCAAAGTGCAAGTCCCTCCCTGGTTCTAGAGCCTGGAGGAGGCTAGGGCTGGGACTCGAGTGACCTCTGCTGCCCGCCACCCCCCGCCCCCCGACTCTCCGCCAGCCTGTTGAGCTGAGCTGGCTCCTGCCGCCCGCAGCTTCCCGGTGATCCTGTCCATCGAAGAGCACTGCTGTGTGGAGCAGCAGCGCCACATGGCCAGGGTGTTCAAGGAGGTGTTTGGCGACCTGCTGTTGACAAAGCCCACGGAGGCCAGTGCTGACCAGCTGCCCTCGCCCAGCCAGCTGCGGGAGAAGATCATCATCAAGGCAGGTGACCTCGGGTGCTGTCGTGCATTCAGGAGAGCCCGTGGCTCAGAGCACAGGCTCCTGGTCCCACCAGCTCCCCTTACTGTCTCTGTGAGTGACACTGGGCAAAGCCATTTAACCTCTCGGTGCCACTGTGTCCTCACCAGTCTCGGGAGGTTCATAAGAGAACCAACTGCGTTGGCCGTGAGCGTCCATTGAGAAAATGTGCGCACAGTCCTTAGGACTGGCCCCTGGGCCGTAGCAGGTGCCATGTAAGCGTTAACTGTGGTTCGTCCGTTCTTGGGGCAGACCTCCACCGCACCCGTGGTGGAGTCAGGTCTCTGTGCTGGGGGTGTTCCAGTGACCCAGACTCCCTTCTTGACTTCGGGAGCTCCCATTCCAGCGTGTGAGATGGACTGGAGGTGGACAGTTGCCCCAAAAGGCTGCGTGCACTAACGGGATGAAGAGGGTGGTTTGCCAAGTGCTGCGGGGAGAGAGGAGGGACCAGCCTTGTCTGAGAGTGCAGGGGTGTCGGGGAGAGGGGTGATGCTTGGGGGTCTGTATTCCTTGGACAAAGAAACCAGATACACAGTGGCTTAAAGCCCGGGAGAGACCATTTCTTCCTAAGCTGAGGGAGAGTGTTCTAGAAGGTTGAGCTGTGGCCCAGAAGGCTTTCCAGGGACCCAGCATTCTCTTTTCGTTCTCCAGTCTCCCAGGGAAAACTGGTTTTCAGCTGGGGTTCTATCGATGCCCAGCGAATCTGCAGTTAGAATTAGGGTTGGGGTAGCATGTGAACTTCGGGGAACAATGTTGCCTCTTTATTTTTATTAACCTGTAAGTAAAACCAAAGGTTTCCTTTCATTACGAATATTGCCAACAAGCCACTTGGGGCTTTGTCACCAGCAGAAATCACAGATGTTTTCATATCGTGTTTACTGTTGTCGCAAATATCTGAAAATAATGCTGTGCTCATCACTACTCTGAAATTGTGGTAGTTAATAGATTTGACTCTAGATCTTAAGATATTAATAAAGAAGTACATCTATTGATATTACAAATATTCAGTATCTTAACTGTATTTCAGTATAGGGTCTCTTATAATTGTACGTATTATAAATGTCTATTCTGAGAAAGGGATTCAGAGTCTTTCCCAGGCTTCGAAGGAGGTCCCTGGCACAGAAATGGTGAAGGCTATGCCCTGGGGTGCTGTCCTTGTGTGCGGTTGGTGCTGGGTTGTAGGCCTACCTGAGCTCCAGCTCATAGGAGGGGCAGTGTGAGCACGTCCAGGGTCCGCGACTCCTGCCAAACAAGCAGAATGTCCGTTAGGTATGTCCGGCCTGTTCTGTCCTCTGTGTGAGAATTTAGTCACATGTCCACACCTCCTGCCAAGGACGATGGATGTGAGGTCTCTACCTGGATGGCCCTTGGCAGGAGGAGGGGGGTGGATTTTGTTGACAAGCAGCAGGTTCGTATGGAAGGATGGACAGGTGTTCACCAGGCGGAGAGAAGGCTGTGCCCTCAGGTTGTGGGAGTAACCTCCATAAACACGTGGCACATTTCCTAGATCGTCGCTGGACCACCAAGATGTACTGGGAACTGGGAACAATGCCTGTGTGCCAGGAGGTCGCGGTCTAGTGGGAAGACCGAAGCGTTAACAGAGGGGTACCAAACAGTGCGAGGGGGCTTTCGCCGAGGTTCGTGCAGAGGAAGGGATGTCCGTGCCCTCGGTGTAAAAGCAGCAGCATCTGAGAGGATCTGGCTAAGACCTGGGGCACTTTTCACTGAGATACTTAAGGAAGCTTCCAGCATAGGGAAGGCAGGACTAGAGGCCAAGGGAGCTCGGCTGGGAAGGGTCCACGGCTTCTCAGGCCTCCATCTGCAAATCTGCATTTCTATATAGCTTCACTTTCTTGGGACCACTCTCTGTGTGTCCCCAGGGATTTCCTGGCTCTTGTTTTCTGATGTGGAGCCGTGAAGGCCCCTTTCAGAGCACACATTGCCTACCCGTGGCACTGGGTGGCTCACTCCTTTGTTTCAGGAAAGAGGGAGGAATAGCATTTGTGAGGCGTTCCTGGTATGTCACTCACTGGGCGAGGCATGGCATGAAATACTCTTCAGTCTCCTACAGCCCTGCGATCCCAGGCCCCAGGGTCACTTTCCACATGGGGACACTGAGGTTGAAAAGGTGGCTTAGCTGAGATTATGGTACTTTGAAAAGTTGCACCTTTTTAGAAGTATCTTTCGCACCCACTGGCTTACAGGACCCAGCAGGGGCTGTCATTATCCCCATTTCACAGGGGACGTTACTGAGACCGAGACAGGTTGTCACACAGCCGAGGTCACGCAGCTAGTAGGGCTCTGAATTCAAGCCCCTGTGTGATGCCCAGCCCTGAGCTTCCTCCAGAATCTGGGATTTCTAAGTACCTGCCTGGGGTGGGCATCAGTACTTACCTGGATGAAGGTGGTTGTAGTCACTGTCTTCAGAGAGCACTGGCTCAGAGAAGTGCAGCCACCTGCCCAGGGTCACACAGCTGATAAAGCAGCAGGAGTGCTGTGTGCACTTAGGTCTTAAATCTGCATCTCCAGCGTGCAGTCCTCTGCCCTGCACAGCCCGGGCCCTGGACTGGCTGTTGCTGCCTTCCCTCTGTGTGCCAGAGAAGGTGGGGGGTGCACGTGGTATCACTGATCTACTGAATGTTTATCCAGCACTTACTACCTGCTGAGCTACCACAGGAGATTCAAAACCAAGTCCCGCCCTCACGGGACTTGTATTTTAGCAGGAAAGACAGAAGACAAAGATAGGCATAAAGATACACAAAGGGCCGAGAGTATGGAAAATAATTCCCAGTGGTCAGATGGTGACAGGGATGGGAAGGAGAGCGGGGGCTCTGTGTAGACCACACGGTCCAGGAAAGCGCACCTGAGGAGGTGACACTGAGCACAGAGCTAAAGTGAGAGACGAGCCAGGCAGAGAGACCAGGCAGTGCAAAGGCCCTGAGGCGCATGCTGCAGATAGATGCTTCCTGGCCGGCTGATGTGAGTGAACGCTTATTGGCTCAGAGATCCCAAACCTGGGTCTCGAGGCAGAGAGGCTATGTGTATTTTTTCCCCTCAGCATAAGAAGCTGGGCCCCCGAGGCGATGTGGATGTCAACGTGGAAGATAAGAAAGATGAGCACAAGCAACAGGGTGAACTGTACATGTGGGATTCCATTGACCAGGTGGGTGTCCTTGCACTCCTTCTCAGAGCCTTGAGTGCATCCGAGGTCTACTAGAGAACTCTGAGAGTCTTCCTGTCTTCTTTGCATTTTGACCTATTTTTTTTTAATGGTTTACTTCAAAATAATTTTATATTCCACCTAATGTATTGGGTATTTACACACACACATATACAAGGATGTTCTACATACTCTTCACTTAGCTTCCCCAAATACTAACAGTCTCCATAACTTAGAAGATAATTATTGGAAGCAGGAAATGGACATTGGTACAATAATAATTAATTCATGGACCTTGTTCCAGTTTTACCAGTTTGTCCACTGACATCCTTTCTGTGGTCCAGGGTTCAGTTCAGGATGCAACAGTGCATTTACTTGTCCTAACTCCTTAGTATCCTTCCGTCTGGGACACTCCCACTGGAAACCTTATTTTGGTGAGAGTAATGCATTTTGAGTGTAAGGCCACTTCCCACATCCCATAACCTAACCTGCGAATCCTCTTGAGTATGTTTTGATATGTCTCTTCTCACATCCTAGAAATATTAAAAATTGTTCACGTTAAAATAAAGAATTAAGGGGCGCCTGGGTGGCTCAGTCGGTTAAGCGTCCGACTTCGGCTCAGGTCACGATCTCGCAGTCCGTGAGTTCGAGCCCCGCGTCGGGCTCTGGGCTGATGGCTCAGAGCCTGGAGTCTGCTTCTGATTCTGTGTCTCCCTCTCTCTCTGCCCCTCCCCTGTTCATGCTCTGTCTCTCTCTGTCTCAAAAATAAATAAACGTTAAAAAAAAAATTTTTTTTTAAATAAAAAAAAATAAATAAAGAATTAAGTCACAGATGTGGAAGAGCCTCTAGACACACTGGCTAAGAAATCCTGAAAGTCGTAAAAAGTGGGTGTAATGGAAAAAAACAGTCATGAGACCCAAAAAACAATCCCATCATTCGTAATAGTCTTCAAATTAAATACGAACTAGAAATCTGATGCCAAGTTGTACTTACTCTTAGACGCACTGAATAAAAAAGTCCTGAAAATGCCAAAGGAACCCCAAAATCAATAGATGTTTTAAAAGAAATGTCTCGAAGGGGATCGAATTCCATGAAACCACCACAAACGTCTATGAAAGTGGGAACGGCGCATCCCAGGGCAGGGGCTCTGGGCTCCAGAGTGGATGGGGCCAAGAATGAGGGTGAGAGCTAATGCTGGTTTTCCCTTCTAGAAATGGACCCGGCACTACTGTGCCATCGCTGATGCCAAGCTGTCGTTCAGCGATGACATTGAGCAGACTGCAGAGGAGGAGCTGCCCCAGGTAGGGGAGACCCCCTAACTGGTCTTCTCCCCTGGCCCACAGGCCTGGACATCCTCAGCCTAACCGGCTTCCTCTTTGGGTACCAAGGCTGCCTGGCTCTTCTCTGATTGGGTGGCTGGCCCAGGTTCTCAACCAATGAGGTTCAAGGGTTTTTCCTGCTCTCAGAAGGGCCTGATTGGCCTGTCTCTGTTCTTGGCAGGAGGATATTGGGATGTTCTGTCCAGCCCCACCCCCAGCCTGGTTCCTAGCTTCCCTGCCCTCTGTCCTTGGGCTGCTGGCCATCCTTGGTACTCCCAGGATGCAGCTCCCAGGGCATTATGGCTTTCAGATTTCTTGTGCAATAGAGTTGAAACCTGTACTGGGGTCCCCTTAGCCCATGTCTCAGGACTCCAGGCAGCCACCACCAGTGGTGACAAGAGAGGGAAGGCAATGAGAGCCATTTCCCCAGACCTCTTGGGTGGTGGGCAAGCTGATGCCAGCCTGTCTGCTTACCAGTCCCCTGAGTCAGCATGTGCAGAGGGACCAGTCTGGCCATGCCGGGGGTCTTTCGGGTCCAGATTTTCAGAAACTCCTCCTCCCTTTGTGGCCCAGGATATACCCCCCACGGAGCTGCATTTTGGGGAGGAGTGGTTCCACAAGAAGGTGGAGAAGAGAACAAATGCCGAGAAGCTGCTTCAGGAATACTGTGCCGAGACGGGGGGCAAAGATGGGACCTTCTTGGTGCGGGAGAGCAAGACCTTCCCCAACGACTACACCCTGTCCTTCTGGTAGGGGCATACCGCCTTCCCCTTGCAGCTGGCCAGACGGGGGGCCATGTGGGGAGCTGTGTGAGCTCAGCCAGGGCCTGGAAGCCCAGACGTCGCTTAGGGAGCTGTGCAGGGCAGGGGTGGGCCAAGGCAGGTGAGGCCCAAAAAACTTAGCAATCAAGATTAGTGGTATTTCGGGGCACCCGGTTGGCTCAGTCAGTGGAGAATGTGACTCTTGATCCCAGGGTTGTGAGTTCGAGCCCCACATCGGGCGTAGAGATGATTTAAGAATAAAATATTTTTAAAAAGATTAGTAGTATTTCAATGCAATATTTTTAAAAAATCTGAAGTAATGAAAAATCCGCGATGAACAAAATATCGTCAACATTTTAAGACACTTAAGACGATGTGGTCTCACTCACGCCACCCCCACCCACCCCAGTCCCGGTCCTAAAGCAGGTGGCTTTAGGCACATCACTCAGCCTCCTGGAGTCTCTGTTGCCTTGTCCCTAAAATAGAGACCTGAAAGGCGGTTTATGGTGCCATCATGAGCTTTCTCATTCACTCACTCACTACATTCATTCATTAACTCATTCACTGGAGTGCTTGCTTCATGCTAGGTGCAGCCATCAGACAGACGGCAGGGTGGGGGGGTCCCTGTCCTGATGGAGATTAGAGTCTGGTTGGGGAGATGCACAATGAAAAAGGAATCGATGGTCTATAACTGTGATAACTGCAATGAGAAAAAGGCAAGATGTTACCAGAGTCTGTACAAGAGGGACCTGATGTAATGTTGGGCATGGGAGCAATCAGGGAAGACTTCCTGAAAGAAGGGCTGTGTAAACGGAGACCCAAAGGGTACAGATGATTACAATGTACTGACAATAGTGATAGCTAACACCTGCATGCCAGGCGGCCTTCCAGGCACATTTTGTGCGTGAGCTTGTTCAGTCCTCGGGATGGCTCAGTGAGGACTGAGCATATAAGGAGGAGAATGTGGAGGCCCAGAGAGGACAAGGCTCTTGTTCAAGGTCACTTAGCACATAAGTGGCAGCATCAGGGTTTATACCTAGGCCATCTGGCTCCAGAGTGGGAGTCTTATAGGTAAAAGTGTTAGAGGAAGTAGGTAGAATGTTCTGGAATCCAGGCTAAAAGACCAGTCTGTGCTAAAGCCCAAGCATGTCCTAAGAGCACAGGGAGACCTGAGTGGCCACATGTAGGGTCTACCCCTCAGTGTCCCTGGCCGCAGTTCTGGCCCTACCCCCCCCCCCCCCCCCCCCCCCCCCCCCCCCCCCCCCCCGGTGTTCGTTGCCGCCCGGGGTGCCGGAACGGCCAGTCGGTCTGGCCTCGGCCCTGAAGTTGTCCTTCTCCTTGCAGGCGGTCCGGCCGGGTCCAGCACTGCCGGATCCGCTCCGTCATGGAGGGCGGGACCATGAAGTACTTCCTGACTGACAACATCATGTTCACCAGCATCTATGACCTCATCCAGCACTACCGTGAGACGCACCTGCGCTGTGCCGAGTTCGAGCTCCGGCTCACCGACCCCGTGCCCAACCCCAACCCCCACGAGTCAAAGCCGTACGTGTGCTCAATGCTGTCGGGACAGCAGAGCTCAGGCGTCCACCCACAGGTTTAGTGGGTGCAGACACCCTTGCGGGTTATGTTCGCGCATCAGATTAGCCAGGCTTGTGGGTGTGCCGGGGCCCAAATCCCCACGAGGCCCCTCACCAGGGTGCCCGGAATCTCCCCGGGATGGCCACAGTTGCAGACCCCTACTCCACCTTACTTTTGCCCTGTCCTCTCCGTCCCTCTGCCTCTTTCCCTGCCTCCATACCACTATCTTCACAGTCCTGAGCTCTTGGACTTGGATTTTCAGAGGTGAATTTTGGCCCGGTGATAATCTTTTTGCTTGTCAAAGCTCATTCCCGTTCATTGTGAAAGTGAACAAGAAAAAAGTAATTGTAAAGATTTTCCCTTCATTTTTTTTTTTTAATCTAGTAAAATGAATAGGAGTTATGCTTTCTGAAGGGTTAACCAACTTTGAAAACGAGAAAAATATTTTTAAGCAGAAGGCTGCTAAAATGTACATTTCTGAGAAGCCTTGTAACTTACAGCCGCTTGCTTTCTTTGGTCTATATTCATATAGATTGCCTATTCAAATTGGCTTTTTCTTATCTTTAAAAGCATCCAAAGACCAACCAACCAGACAGACCTTTTGAAAACTCAATTCCCTGTGTTCTCTGCCTCCAATTTTCTGAGATTCTCTGCTGTGACTGATGCTGGCACTGAGTCAGGCCGATGGGGGGTGGGGGGCGAGGGGGTACAGTTCGTTTATTCTCTCATGCTCCAAGCAGACCTCCGTTATGAGTGTTTTACCCAAGCTACATGTTGGTGGTCTTTGAAAAAATTGCTGTTTTGAGTGATGTGTTGGGGTGGGGAGGCCCACTGTGTAATTTCCGCCGTGTTTTCTGGGGCCGTATCCCAGGCCTCCTCACGGCTCATTGCGTCCTCCGCTGTGCGTGGCCCTCTCACTTGGTCCCCTTCCTGTGCCACAGGTGGTACTATGATGGCCTGAGCCGCGGGGAAGCAGAGGACATGCTGATGAGAGTTCCCCGGGACGGGGCCTTCCTGATCCGGAGGCGGGAAGGTACCGACTCCTACGCCATCACCTTCAGGTGAGTGGGCGGGCTGCAGCCTTCTGGGAAGGACAGGAGCGGAGAGCGAAGGGGGTGCTGCGGCTGGCGGTTTACCTCCGCGTCCGCTCCCAGAGGGTCAGCGGGGAGGACAGCAGTGATAGCAAAAGCGGCCTGTGCTCACAGGAGCACGCAGCGTGCTGGCACAGGTCTGTGTTCTTGAGAGTAGCACGTGTTACATTAACTCACTTCATCTTCCGGCAGTTGGAGGACTTGGGTCGTTATTTTTCACAGGAGGACGCTGAGGCACAGAGAGGTGAATAAGTAACTTGCAGAAACGTGCAGGCAGGAAGGGCGGTGGAGCTGGGATCTGAACCCAGACAGCCCTGGCAGGCCCAGATCGGTGACGGTGTAGACAGGATTTCCTCCCATCTGCACTCGCCACCCAGCGCTGCCGGTGGAAAGGCCTTAGGGACCAAGCGTCCATAGGACGGTGGTTCTCGGCTTGAATTCCACCCCAAGACGCCGGATTCCTCCAATTTCCACCAGTGACAGCGTTGGGAGGGTTTCAGACCCATTTCATACTGTCCCTCCATCTCCCCTACCACGGTGTATTCTCAGCGTAGGGCCTAACTAACATTCCAGACGCTGGGCTGCCATGAACACTTCCTCTGATTGAGTCTTTCGCTTACCCCATGAGGGGTAGGTCCCAGACTTCAAATAAGAAAATGGGAGGCCCAGAGAGGTTGAGCAACCTGTCTACAGCCACACAGGCTAGTCCTGGGCTGAGGCAGAATTTCAGACTTGGGCCCCTCCGTGTCCACAGCCTGCTGTTTTCGCTGTGAGGTCTGAAGCAAGAGGCTCGTGGCCCAAACTGGGCCTATGGATGTTTTTCTCAGCCTACACGGTTACGTGAAACACTGAGAAATTTCACTTGAAGATTTAGGTTCCTTCGTGTGAAAAGCGGGAGGCAGTGGTAGCTGTTGCCACGGAGCGATGCTGGTTACCAGCTAGCTGCACGGAGGGGCCCTGGTGTGGCCAGGCTGCTCCTGTTCCTTCCATTCCTGTTGCCCTGGCCCCTGTGCCGCGGTTGCCCTGCCAGGCTGCCCCCTGGGCATTTGGAGCTGCCTCCTTCTCCCCCGTCACTGATGACTTCTTGGGTGAGCGGATGGCGGTGGCAGTGGAGGTCATTATCGTGGCCATTTGCCGAGGATCCACCGCGTGCCAAGAATCTACCAGAGTCTGTTCCGGCCAGAGTGACTCTCCTATGCTTTGTGCCAACACAAAAAGTGGGGTTAATTGGCGACTAGTGGAGATGCTCGAGAGGCGAAGCTGGCTTCCAACAGGCCTGGGTCCGTGTCTCCCCTGCAGTTCTTGGGATGCTATCTCTTGGCTTCACGTTGGTTGCCAGGACGGCGTCCAGCAGAAAAGACGAGTCCTGTGATGTATAAAGTCCCCCTGGCCCCTGCTTGAGCTGGGTGTCATGGTTCTCTGATTGGGCACCTTCAAGCTGGCCCGGGGGGGTGGGGGGCGGTTGGAGTCACTTCATTGGATGAAGGTGGGCTGGTGGTACCAGGGCGGTACCCTGAAAGCTGGAGTTTGGAACTTTTAGGGATTAGCACAGGTTCTGTGAGCACCTACTATGTGCCAGGCTGTGTGCGGGGCTGCAAGAATACAGAAGTGATAAAAACCGCGTGGTCCTTGCTCTCATGAGCCCAGCGGTCTGCGGCGAATGAGCGACCTCCTGTCGGTCACAAGCGTTTCTTTCTTTTGAGCGATTCCCTCTTATTTAGCATTGCCTTGCCACTAGCGGTGGTCAGTGCGTGCTGGCTGAGTGAGCTGGTGATGAGGGCTTTGTGTCTCAAAGAGGAGAGGAAGGGAAGGCGGTTTCCATCATGCTGGAATGGTGAACGTCCCTGGTCTCCACCCACCGCGTGCCTGTGGGGGACGCTCCGTCACCGCAGTAGTCAAAAATGACCTCCCCCCACCGCCCAGACTCTTCGAAACTCACTCTGGTCAGGCTGTGGGGTGGGTGTCACTGTCCCTCACTGGCAAGTGTCGCCTGCAGCAGGAGAATCGGGCACAGAAACGCGTTGCTGTCGTACTGTGTGGTGAGTGCCACAGACGGTGGTCAGGCAGGTGGCCCAGGGCAAGCAGGAGCTCTTGGGGGACCAAAGGGGGATGTGCTCCATGCAGAGGGAGAAGAGGGCTGGAGCAAATTTCCTTCTCTCTCCCCTCTGCCCAATATCTGCAGAATGCCTCTCCTGGGTCTGGTGCTGGTCTGAGCTCTGAGAACCCAGGCTGAACTTGGGGCTAGATCTCTACAGGAGAGGACGCGCGTCCTCACAGAGAGATGCGCTCTAGGTGTGATCGGGGCAGGTGTACCTCTGTGGGACATGGGAGCAGGGGCTTCTTGGCGGAGCTAAGACCTCAGGCCACGGTGACCCCTGGTTTGTAGCAACCAGGTGACTGGAAAGTGCCGTTCACACTCAGCCCTGTTCCTGTCTCCCTTTTTGATTCTTCTCTTGCTGGAGAAGCTCATTTTGACTTGACTTTGGTTATATTTTCCTAACCGTTCACTCATTGAGTACCCTCGGAGTGCTGGGCACATTGCAAAGGGCTCACCCTGGGTTATCTGTCAGACACGGTCCTGACACGTGCCGTGACACAGGAACTGTGGGTCCCCAGCACCGTGGAGGACGAAACTGAGGTTCAGACAGGTTACCTGAGGTAGGAACCAGAACCTGACCCATACTCTTCACCTCAGCATCCTGGAGCCTTCCTGCCCTAGGGGGCTTTTGTAAAAAGTTAAAAAAAAATTTGTTCTTAACGCTTATTTTTGAGAAAGAGCACAAGCAGGGGAGGGGCAGAGCAAGAGAGGGACACAGAATCTGAGGCAGGCTCCAGGCTCTGAGCTGTCAGCCTAAAGCCCAACATGGGGCTCGAACCCACGCACCGTGAGATCATGACCTGAGCCAAAGTCAGACACTTAATTGACTGACCCTCCCAGGCAACCCCAAAAGTTTAAAATTTTTTATTAAATAAATATATTCTTATTTATTTATTTATTTATTTATTTATTTATTTATTTATTTATGTTTTCATTTTATTTTTGAGATAGAAAACGAACAAGTGGGGGAGGGGCAGAGAGAGAGGGAGACAGAATCGGAAGCAGGCTCTGAGCTGTCAGCACAGAGCCTGTTGCAGGGCTCGAACTCACGCACTGTGAGATCATGACGTGAACTGAAGTCAGATGCTCAACCAACTGAGCCACCCAGGCGCTGCTATATAAATACATTCTCTAAAAAAAATTAAGGGGTGTCTGGGTGGCTCAGTTGGTTGAGTGTCTGACTTCAGCTCAGGTCATGCTCATGCAGTTCACAAGTTCAAGCCCCACATCGGGCCCTATGCTGACAGCTCAGAGCCTGAAGCCTGCTTCAGATTCTGTGTCCCTCTCCCGCTCTGCCCCTCCCCTACTTGCACTCTTTCTCAAAAATAAATATTAAAAAAATAATAAAAAATTAAGATATTGCAGTGAAGGCTAAACCCCCTGTGGTCCTTCTCATCTGGGTCCTTGTCCTGTAAGAAAACACACTTTCTTAACTGTTATCATGTGTGGACTTCAAAAAAAAATTTCCTCCATGAACACGTACCTATGGAAAATACATCGTATTCCCTTCCATTTTTAAAAAATACAGATAGGATCATAGTATAGCTTCATCTTGCAACTTTTTAATAAAATACTCCTGCAACTATTCTGCCACTGAGGCAGAAGTCTTAGAGCATTTTTTTTTTTTACAAGACTTACTGAATTAGTGGCTTCACAGGATGTGTTTTTTTAAAACAATGAAAACATAAGGTGCAAAATCTTAAAAGATAAGTAGCTCGCCCATAGTAGTTATGCCTTTAGAACGTTTTGACAAGATGCTTTGGGCTGTAAAGTTGAGATCAGAACTTATTTTCCTAAAGGCTTCTGTTCTTGCTGATAAAAGCTGGTAAGACCGAAGATTGTTGTCCATTTTGGATTTTTCTGACCTCATGTTTCAACTGGGTGAGGCGATAAAAGGCTTGTTTTCCTTTTGGGGAAAAACAAAACAAAACACCTCATCGTTCCAGTAGTTGGAGCACTGAAGATAAGGTTGAAGGATTTGGGCCTCAAATCCCAGAGTTCTAGAGTAGAGATCAGCAAACATTTCCTGTAAAGGACGAGAGGATTTTAGGCCCTGTGAGCCGCGTGGTCGCTACCCCAGCTGCTGTCAGCTCGGCCACTGTAGAGTGAAAACAGCCCCGGGCCGTATGTAAACGGATGAACGGGGGGGGGGGGGGGGGGGGGGGGGGGGGGGGGGGGGGCGTGTTTCAATAAAACTTTATTTACAAAAGTGAGGGCAGCAGTGGGGCAGGTGGGTGTGGTATGTGGGCCAGATTTGGCCTTGGGGCCATTGTTTGCTAACCCTGCTCTAGACACCAGGACCTTCCCAAAGTCAAGTCCTGTAATTGGGGAGGAGGGGGCAGACGAGAGGAACTAGCAGTATCTCTTGTGAGGCACAGGTTCTTCTTGTGTTTCTCTGTTGAAAAGATCCGTGTGCTTCACAGGACTGCCGCACCCTGTTTATTTCTCTGGTTCCCTGAGGATGGACAGGCAGGTTGTTGCTGGTTAGCAGGGCCGCGTAACAATTGTCCGGTGTTGCGGATTTCGGCGCCTCAGCTCCCTGCCGTCTTCCCTCTCCAGGGCCAGGGGCAAAGTAAAGCATTGCCGCATCCATCGGGACGGCCGGCACTTTGTGCTGGGGACCTCTGCCTACTTCGAGAGCCTCGTCGAGCTGGTCAGTTACTACGAGAAGCACGCGCTCTACCGGAAGATGCGGCTGCGCTATCCCGTGACGCCTGAGCTGCTGGAGCGCTACAATATGGTAGGCGCCCACCTCCCCCGTGATGTGGCGCCGTGTCTATTCAGCAGACCCTTGTCGAGCGCTTCTCACGTGTCCAGGAACCGCCCTAGGTCCTGGGGACAGAGACCCTGCCCTCATGCTGCGTACGGTCTAGTGGGGCGGGAACCAGATAATAAGGGAGACGAAGAAGACACATCACGTATCAGGTGGCCACCGGTGCTGTAGAGAAAAACTGGGCAGGTGGAGAAGTGGATACAGAGTGACGGGGAAGGCGCTGCGGTGCGAAGAGGGTGCTCTGGAAAGAGGTCATTGAGAAGGAGTCATTGAGCAGATGCCACAGTTGGTGAAGGAGTGAGCCGTGCCGCTATGGGAAGGACCTGTGCGAGTGCAAAGGTCCTGAGGTGAGGGCGTGACTGGAGGCACAGAGAAGCAGCCAGTGTGGCCGGAATTGAGTGAGCCAGAGTGGGACGAGAATTAAGGAAGGATGGGGCTTATGGGGGACTGCATGGTGCGGGGCTGGGTTGGCCCCTGTGAGACACCGGCTTTTGTTCTGAGTGGAGAACGGACCTGATCAGAAGACCATGTCTCTGTTCTTGTCACGTGGGTTCAGTAATGTATTGAAGAGAGATTTAGGATACAGCCACCACGAGCCAGGACTGGTCCAAGCTAATGGGAGTGTGGGGAACAAAAGTCTGCCTCGGGAGATTTAGGTTCAGGACAGGCCTGCAGGCACGTGCAGAAAATGTCCCCGGCAGCGTGGATTGCAGTGAGGCAGATACAGTGAGGTTGGGTGCTGCTTTGGGTTGAGCCGGAGAGCTCAGAAAAGGTCTCCTTGAGAAGCTTAAAACACGAGCCCAAACCTGACAGGGAGTGATTGGGCCATGGGGAGCTACGGAGGAAGTCAGTTCCAGGTCGAGGGAGCAGCCACGGCACAAGCCCTGGGGTGACCCTGAGGGACAGTGACCGACATCAGAGGGCAGGCAGGGTCTCCAGGGTGTGCTGGTGAATGTGACCTGTCGGGGTTCATGGCATTTGCCAGTTCCCATCATCTAAATGGTTCCACGGGGGCCGGCCTACAGCTGCCGACTCAGAACGTGGGTCAGGGAGACGTGGACGCCGGGCTCTTGTGGGCCGTGAGGTAGTGGCAGCACGCCTCCGGGTCCCAGGGTTTGTGTTTCACAAAGGAGTGTAGGGCCTGGCACACGGTAGGCCGGCCTAGGGCCCTCTCTCATGCGGGGGGCAAGTTTCCGAGTTCGGGCTTCTCACCATCTCTGCCAGGAGGCAGGAGTTGAACTGTGAGGTTTCAACCCTTGTGCCAGAGAGCTGCCTGGAACCCGTGTTCTGTGTCGGGCTGCCCCAGGACCTTGGATGCTTCCATTTGTTCCGCTCTGTTCTTTTCCAGGAACGAGATATCAACTCCCTCTATGACGTCAGCAGGATGTATGTGGATCCCAGTGAAATCAACCCGTCCATGGTATGGAGCCAGCCTTGTAATTCACACCATTACCGGGTCCCTGGCATGGCATGGGGTCCCCTCCCAGCTACAACAGGGCAAGGGAACATTTGGGCAAACTTCGCTTCCCCTCCCCACCCCCTTTTTTTTTGAGAAGAAATGATGATTGACAATGTGAAATCTAGTTTCCGGGAAGAGGTTAATAGAATTCTACCCAAACGCAACCGTGCCTTGCTAAAATTCTGAGGTTTGATGAACCACCTTTGGGCCAAACAGCTTCTAATTAAAAATCTTTCAAATGTTGCTTGCTCACTGACTGAGCCCGTGGTGTTTATGAATTCCGTTTGGTTCACCGACCCCTTTGCAGCGTGCACGTTATCTCCTGTTCCCACCCTGGCTGCTGTGTGATTTCACTCAGTGTGGGGGGGGGGGCGGGTTTTTACTCTTGGCCCCCAGCCCCTCCTCGTTCTGGTTCCATCTCACATAGAGTTTGAGCCGCAGAGGAAGAATGATGGCGAATTTTCTTTCGGGGCAGGGTTGGATATGGCACGCAGTTCATGTCTTGCTAAGGAAAGGGCCCTAAGGATGGGCTCTGTAGAAATCCAGAGACGAACTTCTTTTCTTTCTTTTTTTTTTTTAATTTATAATCCTTGGCCAATGCAAATCCTTTTCAGCAAGAAATGAAGGCTTAGAAGGATGTGGACACATGGGCTGTGTGTGAAATTATTAGAGGGCTTTTATCGGGAAGAAGGCTTTGGTAATACGAATGACATGACCTTGTGTCAGCCAGGTGTCAGGGGATGGTGGGGACTGTGGTAAACTGAGGAACTCACACCCCATCTCGAAGGCAGCTGTGCCCGTTGGCGCTTGATGGCTGCCTTTCCAGAGAGCAGGCCAGCTTTTCTGATTTCTCAAGGCACACCAATCATCCAGGTGCTTGATGTGAATTTGCCCCATTTTTAAATTTTAACCCAAGTTGCAGAGAAAATCATCCTATAAGTGAGGCAAGTAAAACACGACTGTGGCTGCACTTGATCGCTGACTGCCAGACTATGGCGAGCACCTCAAAAGAAAATTACCGCTGTTATTATGATGGAAAACGGTTGAACAATTAAAAAAAAAAAACCCACTCTGAAGATGAGGAAAATAATTAGCCCTGGTCTCACCCTCCTAACCCGGTCGCTGTCTGCATTCCTGGGTCTCTGCCCGCATGGAGATGTATTTTACAATCCCCACCACCCACACTTGCCATTTCTATTCTGCTCTGTTCACTTGCTGCTTGTCCTGTGTGGATTTCTCCTTTGCTGATTTGCCTCGTGACTATTCTGGCTCAAACTGGTAGGCCAGGTAATTGAGGTAAAATACATGGCTTGCGGTTTTGACTTAAAAAAAAAAAAAAAGAATGGGTTTTTAATGCTGCAGAATGTTCTGGGTGGCTGTGCCGGTTTAGCTATGTCCCCGTCAGTGGCCGTGTACGTCATCTCTAGTCTTTGTCCTTCTAGTTAACACTAAAAGGAACGTCACCGGTGAGGCTTTGGGCATCTCTTTGCATCGTTTCCTTGGGAGGAGTTCTTGGAACTGGAAAGACTATATCAGTCGTAATAGGGGACACGTCTGGCTGGATGGCCACATATCAAGCCTTGTTCTAAGCACTTGACAGCCCATTAATCCCATGCATCGGGTACGGTTTCTGTGCCCTCGGCATAGCTAGCAAGGTACAGAGCTGGAACGTGGCCCCGGGCAGTCTGGCTCGGGGGCATTTGCTCTTAGTCATTTTGTTGTGCCGTCTGCCAACCTGGTCACCTGATGGACAGCTTATTTCTCTCGTTCGTGGGGGGCCTGCCATGAGGCCTCCTCCTGCCCTCTGTCAGTCTGGAGACTGGCTCCTCGTGGAAGCCACTCTATGGCACCTCCCTTTGCCACTGGCTGCACCTTACAGCCTTAGAGCCTGGCAGTGGCCTGGGAGGTTGATGGGGGAAAATGTGTCCTTACGTCCGCCTAGAACCCACGTTGCTTCTTACAGAAGACCAGCATGAACTATGGTCATAGCTGATTTATTTCTGAGCTCAGCCACTTAGCCGCTGGTTGACCTTGGGGGGGCCGGTCCTCATCCACACTCCCTGGTGACTTTGGGAGCTCCTTGGCAATGCATTACTAGCTCTTTGCCAGCAGATGGTGCTGTAACCTTGGACTGAAGCTCCCTGTTCCCTAAAGAGCAGAACCAACGCAGACCCCTCTCTCTGCTTGTGTCGCCCAGCCTGACCTTCTCCTCCTTGTTTTCCCTCAAAGCCTCAGAGGACCGTCAAAGCTCTGTATGACTACAAAGCCAAGCGAAACGATGAGCTGAGCTTCTGCCGTGGGGCCCTCATTCACAACGTCTCCAAGGAGCCCTGGGGCTGGTAAGACTGAGGGGGGCTGGGCTGCTTGCTGGATGAACTTGATTTGTCCCTTCTTGCCAGTGAGACTCGGGTCCCGGCTGAGCTCTGACGCCCTTTCTCTGCTGTTCCGGGCTGGCTTTGACTCTTGTACCCTCCCTGGGAAGGTGGTTTGATACATGCTGTATTCAGAAAAGCAGATAAACCACCATATTTCACATCATATTAAATATTATTTTAGTTATAACAGCAGCGGCCACTTACCGAGCCCTTCCTCTGTGTCACTTGCTTTCATACATGGTCTCACCAGATTCTCATTACAACCCTCGGAGTTGACTGTGGGTCTCCCCACTTTACAGAGATGGCAAATGAGGCTTTCCAAGGTTGTACAGCTCTTAAATAGCGCAGGTCCTTCCCACGACACGAGCCTGTGTATTCTTCTGAGTTCAGATTCTTCCGCTGATGCTTAGTCCCGTGCAGCGGCCCTACCCCCGACTGAAGCAGGGACGTTTTTAGGTCACAGATACCTGGGTATGCTGGGGCTCAATGACCTTTTCTCTCTTTTCACCTGGGGCAAAAATCGAAAAAAGTTGTGCTGCCCATCCATGAGTCCCTGGACCGGTGTTTTTGCAGGACTATTTTTCCCTTTAAGCGGTAAGAACTTGTCTGTAACCACGAGCACCCCCAGGGACTCAATTCACAAGTGCAGCATCCTTTTGTCCCGCAAGATAGCTGGACCTGACGGAGAAATCTGAACAGCAGCTTGATAGGAGTGCCTCTTTATGTCAGGAACCATCGTAAGCGCTTCATCTGAAATAACTCCTGTAAACCCACACAGTGGCCCTGAGAGGTTCTGGTGTTACCTGCATCGTACATGTGAGGAAACTGTGAGGCACAGATAAGTACAGTAACTTGTCCAGGGCCGCACAGCAGGCTGAGATCTGAAGCCAGGCCTTCTGATTCCAGAGCCCCTACTCCTGACTTGACTCAGGTACTAAGTTCAGGGGTTTTCAAAGTTGTTTTCGTGTTGTTGTTTTGTTTTGCTTTTTGAGAATGCCCTCCTTTTAATTTTTTTTATTTTTGAGAGAGAGAGGGAGACACAGAATCTGAAACAGGCTCCAGGCTCTGAGCTGTCAGAACAGAACCGGCCCGACACGGGCTCAAATTCACAAACGGCATGCTCATGACCTGAGCCAAAGTCTGATGCTTAACCGACTGAGCCACCCAGGAGCCTCGAGATGCCCTCTTTCTAATCCAAATCTTCCCTGGATCCCCAGCGTCAAAAAAAGGTTAACAACAGAGCGATCTGCTGAAGCTGGGGCTCAGCTCTCCTGTGTGGCCTCCCCACGGAGACCCTGGAGCTCCTCTGTGAGGCTCCCAGCCGCAGCTTGCCAGCCGTGTTGTGTACCCGCCTCTCCCTGAGGGGCACAGCCAGAACCCGGGTCTCCCCTGGGTCCACGATGCCCCTCTCTGCACCCTGCCTCTGTTGAGGTTCCCGTTCCATTTGTGTGGGTGACTTGGACCAAGGAGCAGGTAGACCCCAGGTGACCTCTTTAAATCACACACTTTTCCACGCATGGCACAGCCCTCCTGCCTGTGCACACGTCCGAGGTGGGGTGCTTATCATTTCCAGGGCTCCTGAGGTGAACTGAGGTGCTGGTGTAAGTGGCATTGGCGAGGGGCCGTGGGTCAACTTTGTCTGGTGGCAATGGCACCACCTAGTGGGGTGTTGTCACTGTGCCACTCTCCCGTGCATCCTCCCAGCCTAGTTCCAAAATGGTGGGGGTTTTGTCCAAACTGGGATGCCTTTGAGAATGAAGGGAATGGGATTGTTAATAATGACCCCTGGGGGCGCCTGGCTGGCTCAGCTGATTAAGCATCCCACTCTTGATTTCAGCTCAGGTCATGATCTCACGGTTTGCAACATCGAGCCCCGTGTTGGGCTCTGTGCTGGAAGTGTGGAGCCTGCTTGGGATGGTCTCTCTCTTAAAATAAATAATTTTTTAGAAAGTTTTTTTTTTTTAAACAATTGTACCTCGACCACAGGTATGGCCTGCCTAGTTTGGGGCAAACAGTATTTTCAGTCACCCTGAATACAGCCAGTGTTTGCCTGAAACGGGTCTGGAAAAATGGAGGTGAGGTGGGTGTGTGGCAAACCTGTATTTCTGCCAGGCCAGGGGACGATCGGTCCTCCCTCTGCTTGGATTCAGGTCCACGTTTACTAAGATGGAGAAAGGGCTCACATAGTGGGGAAGACAGAGACAGAAGTTATATGAAAGGTGCACACTGCCTCCACAGCTATGGGGACAGATGCCACGGAGCACAGAGGCAGAACACTCAGCCTAGGCGGCAGTCAGGGAAGGCTCCCTGGAAGAGGCGTTCCTGAGCTGAGTCTTAAACGGTTAGTAGGCACAAGCTGGATACGAAGGGCGTGGACTGAGGCATGGAAGCTAGGTGGCATGGCAGGGACAGAAGGGTGGAGGTGACAGGCGGTCTGGGATGAGGGTCAAGTTTGAGTCACAGACAGGAGTCAAGGTCCGAGAGTGCCTGCGGTCAGGTGAAAGAGTCTGGGCTTGATTCGGAAGACTTTGGCAGCTGTGGGTGTGGTGAGGTCAGAGATGGGTTCTGGAAAGAGCCTCCTGGCTGCAGAGTGTGCCTACAGGAGGACACTTGGAGGGAGTAGCCCTGCGTGCCTGGGCACTGCTTCGGGGGAGAATCTTGGAGGTGACCACAGTTGGTGGAGTTGAGACGCATGCAGAGATCGGTTATGTTCCTTGTTATCAGTGCCGTCAGAGGAGGCAAGAAGGTTGGGGGGGGGGGCGGTATTTTAGCTGAGTAACAAGAATGTTATTTGAGCACTTACTGTATACTGGATGCTGTTAAAACTGCTCAGCATGTGCTTAGCCCTGTGGTTCCAATAAAATCCTCTGAGGGGAGGGGGCAGCTGGGTGGCTCAGTGGGTTAAGCGCCCGACTTCGGCTCAGGTCACCATCTCAAGGTCCGTGAGTTCGAGCCCCACGTCGGGCTCTGTGCTGACAGCTCGGAGCCTGGAGCTGCTTCGGGTTCTGTGTGTCCCCCTCCCCTCTCTCTCTCTCAAAAATAAATAAACCTTTAAAAAACATATATGAGGGGCACCTGTGTGGCTCAGTTGGTTGAGTGCCCGACTTCGGCTCAGGTCACGATCTCGCTGTCTGTGAGTTCGAGCCCCGTGTCGGGCTCTGCGCTGACAGCTCAGAGCCTGGAGCCTGCTTCGGATTCTGTGTCTCCCTCCCTCTCTGCCCCTCCCCTGCTCATGTTCTCTCTCTCTGTCTCTCAAAAATAAACATAAAAAAAAAATGCTCTGAGGGAGGCCTTGGATTATCCCCATTTTACAGATGGAGAGTCTGGGGCACAGAGCACCTATGTAGTTGGCAGTGGAGCCGGAATGTGATGCCAGCCTGTAGGGCTCCAGAACCTTCCTTACCCTGTCCTTATCCCTAAGTTCACAGCCCTCCCTGAAGTGGGGTTGGGAACGCTCTAGACTTGAGCTTTTGTCCCAGATGGCCTCTGACGTCCACGTAAAGCACTGAAACTTCTGGTGTCTTTGACCAAACGTTAGAATTCTGTTGTAGGGAGGGCGCTGACCCTGTGCTCACTCACTGCTGATTTAAAAAAAGCCGATGACCCCTTTGAAATGCTGTGTTGTCACAGATAATGACCACGGCCTCTGGTCGCTTGGCCACCTGCTGCCTCTCCCCAGCCGGCAGCTGGGATCTGACCACCAGTGATTAACTCTGCCCCACGAAGGCCCTCTGATGCCCTCTGTTTTTCCCCAGGTGGAAAGGAGACTATGGGACCAGGATCCAGCAATACTTTCCATCCAACTACGTTGAGGACATTTCAACGGTCGATGTGGAAGAACTGGAAAAGCAGGTGAGTCTAGACTGTCACACAGGGACCCCTGCGGACCCGGCTTCTCAGCAATCCGGGGAGCTGTCTCCGTGGGTTCCCGTCACACATGCTGCTGTGTGGTCCCTGTGGAGCACCGGAACAGGGACGACGGGGTGACAGGGAAGTCGGGATTGTCCCCTGAGTTGTTGGGGGTGAAAGTCACTGTGACAAGCCTGTCATGTTTTAATCAGGTTGTGCCGGGCTGGAAGGCTTTGCATATGCAGGACAGGTCCCTCCGGAGTGAAAATGGCCAAACGGGGAATTTGTCCTTTGCTTAAAGCAGCTTGCAAATGAAACACATTTAGTTTGGCCGCCAGACATTCGGGACGTGCTTGGTGTGAGTAAGCAGGTGGGCTTGAGTGGCAGTGAATTGAGGCCCTCGTGGTGACACTGCCAACCTGGTGTCTGTCCCCCAGCCTCCTCTTGCCCCGAAGGCCTAAAGAACATCCGCCGTCAGGTGACAACACTGGGCCGAGGACGGACTTGTCGTAATGAGCACCTTAAGGCCTTTCCAAGCCCAAGGAACTTCCTCAGGGAGTTGGGGCAATCTGGGAGGGCTGCACAGAGTAATGTGCGTTTGAGTGTTAGAGGTCCAGTTGGAGATCAGGAGCAGGACCGGCAGAAGGGAAACCGGGCAGGAGGCACAGCCTCACGGAAGGTGTGGTGGTGGGAACGTGGCTGTGTCCGGCATGCCGGGCCTGTGGCAGGGACGTGACCCCTCACCGCGTCTGTCCCGTGTGGCCCTTACCCCCCAGTCGGCCTTGGCCTGGTGGGGTGGGGGCGGGCCCTACAAGCAGGGGGCAGATGCAGGTCTGCTAGCTGTCCTGAGACCCAGACGTTCTCTGTCGCACGTGGACCCCGGGATCCAGCGAACTTGTGGTGGGAGGGGGAGCTGGAAGGCTGGCCGGGGCCTGGACGGCCCTTCAGACAGATCTCAGAGTGCGGCCATTGCTCCCCGAGGACCTGAGAAGCCACAGAGGGCTCTCGAGCTGGGCTCCGGGAGGCTGGACGGTCCCCTTTCACAGCCACGTCTGAACGGGCGTCTAGGACGTTGTCTTGGAACCAGACCCAGCGCGATGCTTCCAGACCCGTTCCGGAATTCAGACGGCTTGTTTTTACAGATTGGAAAATGAACTGGCGGACCTGCTGGCACCCGCTCACGGCTGGGTCCCCGTCAGCAGCATGCTTCATTATTTAGCGCTCTCCCCACGGGTGGATCCTGTAATGAAAATGCATTTTAAACAGTTCTGCAGGCGGTGTCTCTGCTAAACGGTGCGCTTTGGAAACTGGTTGTCTTTATATTATTCCCGTTAAGACTAACTTGAGTTATGTCTTGTTTCCTCACAGATTATTGAAGACAATCCCTTAGGGTCTCTTTGCAGAGGAATACTGGATCTCAACACCTATAACGTCGGTACGTGCACACACGGTCTTAGCGTGGATCGCCACCCCAGTCCCCCACGGCCCCGCCTCGGAAGAGCCCCAGGCGGGGAGGTGGCTGCAGTCCATCCAGCCGTTAGCTGGGCACAGGACACGGAGTCCGTGTTCCTACTCCCAGAGGAGGAGCCCACGCCCGTCACTGACCGTGGGACCCGGCTGAGGTCCTGCGGCCAGCTAAGAGATGAGGCGGGGCAGGGCCCTCACCTACACTGCCGTTAGGCCATCTGCCTTACGTTTGCAGAGCACAGGGGGACGGCCCCGGGTTTATCCGGAGGGAGCTTGGAGCCGGGTCTGCTTTGAGCCTCAGCTCTGCCATCACCAGCTCTGTGCCCCTCCGTGCATTACTTCCCCATCGATGCCTCTCTGTCCTCTCCTGCCACATACATAGAAGAGTGGTACCCCCAAAAGGGTGGGATGAGGATTAAGAGACGACACATGTAATGTGCTTTAGGATGTTACCTGGCACAGAAGACCTCAGACATCTCAGCCAGTGGGGTTATTGAGCAGATAATTTCTCCTCTCATGGCCTTAATTTTCTTTCTAGAAAATACTTTCTCTGCAGAGAGCGTCTATCGCATGCCTGTCTCCTAGCTTCTGGTGGCTCCTGGAGATCTTTGGCACCCCTTGGCTTGTGGCTGCACCATTCCAATGTCTGCCTCTGTCTTCAGGGGCTGTCTTTCCTGTGTCTGTGTCTCAATTTTCCCTCTCCTACCTCTGGTAAGGACGTTAGTTGTTGTATTTAGAAATCCTAACTCCAGAGTGATTTCCTCTCAGGATCCTTAAGTACATCTGCGAAGATCCTTTATTTCCAAGTCAGGTCACATTTGCAGGTACGGGGGCTTAGGGTGCAGACAGAACTCCTGGGAGAACGCCGCTCGGCCTGCTGTGTATCCCAGGCCGTGATGTAGGTAGAGAGGCCAGACCCCGCCCGCCCTAAGGCGGATGCCCCGGTCCACGCTGACCACGGCTGGGGCAGTGGCGCTTTGGCTGGGCTCGTGAGAGAGGCGGCTTGGGCCGCGTGCCGTCTGGCCTTCCGGGAGGCTGCTCAAGACTTCGTTATTCTCTCCCAAAGTGAAAGCCCCGCAGGGGAAAAACCAGAAGGCGTTCGTGTTCATCCTGGAGCCCAAGAAGCAAGGCGACCCTCCGGTGGAGTTTGCCACAGACAGGGTCGAGGAGCTCTTTGAGTGGTTTCAGAGCATCCGGGAGATCACCTGGAAGATGGACACCAAGGTAGGTGCTGGGCTCATCTGGGCTCCCTCTGCGGAGGCGGGGTCGGGTCTTCCTTTTGAAGGGAAAACTTGCGGCCGGGGGGGCGGGGGGGGGTTTGGGCCATAGGAGTGCCCACCATCATGGAGGGGGAAGGGCCATTGGTGGTCTCCGGGCAAGCTGGGTCTAGTTCGAACCCTCAGCAGGCTGGGTGTGTGTGGAGCCGTAACTCGATATTTGGGGCCTGGCTGGCCCTATCTGAACGAGAAAGTACGGTGTTCCTCATTTTGAATGTTCTCTTGTTTGTCAATACTGTTCGGCACGGCCTGGATCCTCCCCCCTAGGAGGCATTTCCTGAGCTCAGGCCCCTGGACCCATAGTGGCCCCTTGTGCTCAACACGACCCCCTTCTGTCCCTCTGCAAGTTTGTTTTCTTGTGGAGGAACCTGAGCTCCAGATGGAAGTGGACCTTTCAGCGTTTATCATAACTGGAGCCTCTTGTTAGGCTGGAGGTGTTTTGAGAAGGGCGATGTTCTGAGTGAGAACAGGAGGTTGAGAATTAGGCAGGGCTGGACCCACATTTCTCTAGGCCTTAGTTTTCTTATCTGTCAGATGAGCCCAGTCCCTAAGTCACAAGATGAGGGAGGGATGAAATGAGATGATGCATGAAGAGCAGTGGGTCCCGGGGTTGACACACGGCAGACCTCAGGGAACAGTCCTTCAGCATCACTCTGTCCTACCACGAAGACATGGGACACTTGCTGTATCTTGGAGGATGGACCAAGTACCATCCATTCTTTCTTGTGGCCACAGACCTGGGAAGAAATTGTAGGGTTTCCCACGTGCCCAGTTGTTTCTAAGGCAGATACTGACCCAAAGGACCGATTTCTAAGCTTTGCCAGGACTCTGTGGGTCCCTGTGATGCCTGGTTACAGTTGATGAGTCTCCTTCTCCCACGTACTGGGAGCGTCACCCCCCTAGTGGCCCGGTCTTTCCTTGTGCTCGAGTCTAGTCAGGGACTAGAGGCTTGTCACTCCATCACCAGGCACTTGGGATGAGCCCGAGCTTGTGGCCAACACGGCTGCTCCTGCTTTTGTTGCTGGGGGGCGTCCCTTCTGCCCTCCGGTGCCTCTGATGTGGCACAGGGGGGCATCATGATCCTGGGGTTCATTTGGAAGATGAGTTCTTCCGATCTTGTACAGCTGTCCCCCATCCTGGGTAAATGGTGGTCATCGTGATCGTATGGCACTGTTAGTATGTGATGTTGGCGTCCTGAGCATCTTCTAGTATTTGGGTCCCTCCCCACCCCCAGCCTGGCCAGGGGTGGAGAAAACACTCGCGGGAGACGGTGAGCAGCTGTGCCCTGCAGACCTCAGGCCCCCGAGTCACCTACGGCACGGATGGAGTGTGGGGTACATCCTGGCCCTCTCCCCTGCTTTTAGTGGTGAAAAATGCAGAGTTACTCGAAGGCTTTCTGTCCTCACATGAAGGTTTCTGAAATCAAGCCTGGCTCTTCAAGGCTCCTGTTCTCTGCCTTTGATCTACATTCCTCCTTAATTGGTTTTTACGTCTGCTAATTCTCATTATTATGTGGGAAGGTTAAGAAAACAGCAGTCAGCAGAAACCACTGCATCCCTCCCTTCTCCCCAGCTGCCCCGGTTGCTGGGGAAACCAACACCAACCCAACACGATGAATGCTCAGCTCACTGCCGGGGGCTCCTCGCCCCAGCCCTACGGTCCTGTCTGTCCCTGACACCCTGCTCAGGGCTCTGCGATTTCACAGTGGATGGCAAAAGACCGGGCACTAAGATCTGTCTGGTTAGTGAGTTTCCAAACCCTGACGAGGGAAGCTGTGCCTTCAGGTTCTCGGAGAGCCCAGTGGGTGCAGCCTACAGGTCTGGAGAGTAATTGTTACACAATTTTGATGCAGCAATGGGTCTTTCGTCTTGAATGGACATCATTTTCTGCTGAGGTTGGGAAAAAGTGACACCCATGGCTTGTCATCGCTCTGTGCTTTGTGAGGCAGTTTCTGTAATTCGAGACAGGCGTGGCATGCCTCACCCACCCTTGTCTGATGCGATTCTGTGGTCACTGGGGAGGCGGGGCTGGGGGGCGCTCTGGTCCCACTGGTTGTTTCCTACACCCCTGGTGGGGTGCAAAGGGTTCTTTGCTTAAGTCTCAGTACTCTAGAAGGGGACTCCTCTGGTTAGCCTCCTTTTATTGTTGTGGAAACTGAGGCACAGAGAGACTATATGATGTGCTCAGTGGCCATGGCCAGTCAATGGAGGGCCAACTTGTGAACCAGTGTCTGGTTCCAGTTCCTGCTGTTAACACCAGGTGCTTTTCAGCCTCTCACCACGTCACCCCCGGTCACCTGAATACTTGCTACCCACACATGTGTCTGTGGGGACAGGGGTGGGCACTGCTGGTGAATGGCACCATCCCTGTCCTCATCCTGGCTGGAGTTATCCAGGAAGACTTCCCGGAGCAGGCATGCTTGAGGTGGAGTGTGGAAGGAGAGATCTCATGGAGTGGCAGAGGAAGGATGGGGGGAGGTACAGGGTGAGGAGCAGGAGGTCCGTGCTGTGGTTCAGAGGGACTGGGGAGGTGAACTCTGGGGCCCTTTAAAAAAGATGACAGAGAAGGGACGCGGTGAGGCCCGGTACATAAGCATCTGGTCTTGTCACCGCCCTGCCGTGGAGGCCAGTCAACCTCTGTATACTTCGGTTTCTTTGCAAAATGGACACCACTCCCCCTCTTGGGGCAGATGGAGGTTACCTTCAGCAACTGCCCTCCTGCACTTAGCGTGCGATGCCCGAAGCTGAGTGGCCCCAGTTTTTGCCTGCATGTAATTTTCTCTCAAGGCTCCCCCTTTGTCAGTGCAAGAAAGGGTCAGAATTTGGTGCGACGGGAGAGAGTTGGCTGGTGTGGGGGGAGGCAGGCACTCATCCTTGTGCACGTGGAGACGGATTGGACAGTGCGGCCTCCGGGGGGGACAATGGCACGGGGAGGGGCACGTCGCAGGGACGAGGGTGTGAGGACAGCAAGTTCTAAGCAGGATGTGCTGCGCCCATGAGAACACGGGCTTGGAGAGCTTTGCTGGGGTGGCTTTAGGGGAATGGATGGGGCAGGAGCCTGAGAGCAGAGGGTGGAGGAGAGTGCCGACAAAAGGGAGCCCCCCTCCCACCCCGTCCTGTGCCCAGAGACTGAGCTGGACCCCAATCCTGGGTGGAAACAACTTGGGAACGTTGGAGGGCAGGGCAAAGGAAAGCATCCAACTGTACTAAAGATCTGAGTGTGGAGGGGCACCCGGGAGGACAAGGGGGGCCAGGGCCGTGGGGAAGCTTCCGGGCTGACGCCAGGGGCTGGATCCGACAGGAGAACAACATGAAGTACTGGGAGAAGAACCAGTCCATCGCCATCGAGCTCTCGGACCTGGTAGTCTACTGCAAGCCGACCAGCAAGACCAAGGACAATTTAGGTACCGTCTCCTCTGACCCTCCCTCCTCCCTTGGCTGAACACCCTGGTTTCCTTTTTAAGTCAGGTGCTGTCAGAAGACAAAGTGAGAGAGGTTCATTGCTCCTTCTCACATGCTCTCAGAGCATGCAGCCAAAACAGGCCCTTCGGGTACCTTCAGGAGGAAAACCCTCTCTGAAGGTGGATTCGTCTCCCACTGTTGGTCTAATAAGTTAGGACAGACTTGGTGGTTAAAAGCAATACCTGTTTGTTAACTCACAGTCCTGGAGGTCAGAGGTCCAACATCAGTGTCAACTGGGCTGAAGTCCAGGTGCCAGCAGGGCCCTGTTCGTCCAGAAGTTCAAGGGGAGAATCCAGGACTTGCCTCTTGTGGTGGCTGCTAGCATTCCTGGGCTTGTGGCCAAACCTCCCCAATCTCCCTATTATATGGACCCTATATTGAGGGGCCTGATGATCCCCCACTTTCAAGCTCTGTAATTGAATCACACCCACAAAGTCCCTTTGTCAGATAAATTACAAAGTCACAGGCCCCAAGGATAAGGACCTGGATGCCTTTGGGGGCCATTCAGCTGGCCACAGAAGGATTCAGATATCAATCTTCTCACAGTCGCCAAGGGAGCAAGTTCTCTGACCTAGTAAAATCCGGTTCATTTTATCTTCCCCCTTTCTTTGATCTCAAGAATCTGAGTCCAGGACCGAGGACCAGAGGAACAGCACTAATCCCAGTTAACTGGTCCAAGAACTTGCTCCCCAGGAGGGTCCCTGGGCACCTCCATCTGCAGGGAAGGGTAGCGGAGCTCAGAACCAGACTCGGCCAGACTCCGCGTGTTGATGGGCTGGCCACCACCGTAGTTACACGTTTCTGTCCTGTTCCTTCTCCCCTTCCAGGCACCCCCTTCTCACACCTCCCTGCCTGCAGGCAGCTGACTCTCCCTCCTCCACGGTGCCTGGTTCCCTCGTCTTGGGTCCACGACCTCTTGGCTGAGGAAACCACATCCTCAGGTGTTGTCCTACCGTTGATCACTGTGGCCACTCCCTACTGCCCCCCTTTCTGTAACCATACCGTAACCTTTGTGTTTTCTTGTACCAGGCTGCTGGTGGTTTTAAACAAGAAGTAAGTTACACCAATTGAGACTAGAAGGCAGGGGGGAACGCTGGGACCCATACCAGTACTGGTTATGGAAATGGCATCATAACCACTTGACTGTCTTGGCCTTGAGGTTCCTGGTTTTGGTTTACATCCTGTGTATCCAGCCGTTGTACCAAACGTTAAGAAAATGCACAAGGCACAGAATAAACGGGGACTCCCTCTCTGTGTGCAGAAAACCCCGACTTCCGAGAAATCCGCTCCTTCGTGGAGACGAAGGCTGACAGTGTCGTCAGACAGAAACCGGTCGACCTCCTCAAGTACAATCAGAAGGGCCTGACCCGTGTCTACCCGAAGGGACAGAGGGTGGACTCCTCCAACTACGACCCCTTTCGCCTCTGGCTGTGTGGCTCCCAGATGGTGGCACTCAATTTCCAGACTCCAGGTAAAGGAACAGGGATGGTCGCATCATTCCAGGCTCGGTCCGCTGGGGCCACCAGTGTGACGTGCTGTCCTAGAAGGCACGATTGGTCCCAGGAACTGTCAAGGTTCAACCAGCACGCTAGCTTGAGGCCCATCAGCTGAATGGAGCCATGACAGGGGCAGTGGACACTTGCCATTGCAGAGACAGATGCTGAGCAGGGATGCTTAAGTGAGAAAGGAAATACTTGAGCTCATGTAATGAAAAGGTCCAGGCGTTGAGGCAAGTTCAGGCACAGCTGCATGCAGGTGCTCTGTGGCTGTCTTTAGTGAACTCTTCTCTGGCCCATCCTTCGTTGAGCGTTTCATGCTCAAGACTCTTACAGAGATACTCCCTGCTGAGAGAAACCCACATGCTAAACTTTTTTCCGTAAATGGTAGCAGAAATCACAGTGCTGTGCTCTTTTATTGACAGAGCTATTCACCAGGAGTCTCCTTTATGTTGTTTTTATGCCTGTGTAGGGGGGGTTCCATTGACTGGATCTCTCATCTACTCAACTGGTGCCCCCATGGAGGCACGCTGAGGTCCTCTCCCTCATTTGCTATTACAGACAGCCTTGACTTCTGTAACCTTCCGTGAGCACCACTTCCCAGATGGCGGAGCCCTTCGGTGGCACGGAATTCTCAGAAGTACAGGCTAGGCCCTACAGCATTGGCATGTGGACCAGCCTTTCCTGAGGAAACCCAGTGAACACCCAAGTCCAGCAACGCCTGAGCTCAGACACCTCACCAGGCCGCCCTCCAGAGGGACTGGGGGGAGGGGGGGTCGCAAATTGAGAAAACATTTGAATACACCTTTTCATTGAAACTTCAGCTCAGTTTTATCTAACTTTTCAATCTTCGCCAGTACGATGGTCACGTTCTACTTAGCGCTTCCCTTAGGCATAACGTGAACGATGTTTTTACGAAGCGTTTTCTTTTTGCGAACTGTCCCTGTTTCTCGAACAGGGCGTAGGTATTTATAGTACGCATTATCAGATCGCTTTCACGTGTGGATCTTCCCCTGTCATTTGAGTTAGAACGATTTCTCTTTCTGCAACAGGTCTTAAGTGAAATTTTAAAATTAACCCCAATTCTTTTCTAAGAAATCTTCAGCGTTGAGTAGATGTTTTACTGTCATACTTAGGATGGTGTTCACCAGTCGGGACCTTTTTTGAAGCGCATATTTTAACCACTGCCTGAAATTATTTTTGGAGAGAGCTAAAATGACGCCCCACCCAGCGCCTCGGGCCCAAGAGGCGGCCTCGTCCTGCCTCACTCACAGCTGCCCTTCCCTTGCTTTCCCAGACAAGTACATGCAGATGAATCAAGCCTTGTTCTCACTCAACGGGCGGACAGGCTACGTCCTGCAGCCTGAGAGCATGAGGACGGAGAAGTACGACCCCATGCCGCCCGAAGCCCAGCGGAAGATTTTGATGACTCTGACAGTCAAGGTAATTCAGGCCTCTGCCCAGTGACACCTGTCATCTTGTGTAAACCACCAACACCCAGTCACTGTTTCAGCTTCTAAATTATGGCACACCCACGGGTTGTAGGGAGGGGACTTGGTCACCACCCCAGGTCTCCTGGGGGTGAGGTAGGAGGTCCATCTCTTACTGGGCTCAGCAGGTGGTCTCATAAGGAAGAAAAAAATGAAGCATGTGTAATGAAAAAGTCTTTTTTTTTTTTTTTTTTAAAGAATACCACTTTCTCCCCTCTCCTTTCGTGGGATGTCTCTGTAGGTTCTCCCCGGGCACAGGGACGATGCGTTTCTGTGCTCAGGAGGTTCATGAGAATGATGGCCTGGGGGTTCCGATCCTGGCTTCTCCTTAACACCTGTTCTCCAGCCCCATTTCCCCGACCACTGCAGAGGCTTGTTAGGGCCTCAGTGAAGAAACTGTGGCTGGCTTGGACCTCATCTGGTCTGACTGTAGAACCCAGACTGAGCCCCGTGCGACGCCACCCATATAGAACTTGTCCGTACTTCCCAGGATGGATCGGGGAGAACTGCAGCTTTTACCTTTGGTGCCCTAGGTTCTCGGGGCTCGCCATCTCCCCAAACTTGGCCGAAGCATCGCATGTCCCTTTGTGGAGGTGGAAATCTGCGGGGCTGAATATGACAACAACAAGTTTAAGACCACAGTTGTGAGTAAGTTGCATCACGTGTCCTATTGTCCACATCTTCTCTTTCATCCCCTGTGCCTGCTACAGTTCAGCTCGGGGAGGTGGGGAAACACAGGGCACTGTGATTAACTAGGTGGGCTGGTACCCAGTGCCGTGTTTCTTTGTGTTGGGAGTCCTGGGCCAGCCCCCTATGCAATGATGCCGGGGTGCTCCCCTTTGGGCAATACACCCCCTCCCTGCCCACTTGATCTACACAGTCAGGCTTGTGTCCAAGGCTAAGGGACAGAGACACAGAGGGTGTGGCTAACCCAGAGGCTGCAGCCTAACATGGGTGATTTTATCCTTCAGAGGGAAGGGAGGCCCAGAGAAATGCTTGCTTGCTCTTCCAGTGGAAGCCAGGAACTGTCAATCTTTTAAGGCCTGGGCTCACTGGCCCTGGTAAAAGACAGCCCGATGAACTCACGTGTGTACCCGTGGCATTGGCATTTCTCAGGGGGTGACAGCCAGGAGGCTGGTTCACATGACTCCAGACCCCCTCCCTCACCAGATGCGGAGTGTGGCTCTTCCCTCTGTGATCTCTTCCACATGCATCTGTTCCTGCTGTCCTGCCCCTTCCATACCCGGGGGAGCTGAGATGATTGCTGTAGCAAGGGGGTGTGGTCTCTTCTCTCTGCTCTCCAAGTACCAGACCTCAGAGCAGCTTTACCAGAACTGCTTCTGGAAAGAAAGTATTTCTTAGATCTTGGCATAGATATGTTTACAGGATGCTAAGGAGATTCAGAGCTGACAGATAGAGAGGCAGTTTTACCAGGAGGGGGCAGGTTGAATGGGGCCTCAGCTGAGCCTTGATCTCCTTCCAGATGACAATGGCCTAAGCCCCGTTTGGGCTCCGACACAGGAGAAGGTGACCTTTGAAATTTATGACCCAAACCTCGCGTTTCTGCGCTTTGTGGTCTACGAGGAAGATATGTTCAGTGATCCTAACTTCCTCGCTCATGCCACTTACCCCATCAAAGGAATCAAATCAGGTAAGACGTTTAAAAAAAAAATTTTTTTTAATGTTTGAGAGAGAGCGAGCAAGAGCCGGGGAGGGGAAGAGAGAGAGGGAGACACAGCATCCGAAGCAGGCTCCAGGCTCTGAGCTGTGAGCCCAGAGCCCGATGGGGGGCTCGAACCCATGAACCGTGAGATCATGTCCTGAGCCAAAGTCAGATGCTCAACCGACTGAGCCACCCAGACGCCCTGAAGATGTTTTAGTTGAGATGGTCGGTTTGGGCTAGCATCATTTTTGGTCTGTGCCGCTGGCTTTAGAAAGAACCAAAAAGCACGCCTCCTGGTTTGTATTAAATTGTTGCAAAACTGATTGGGTGGCTCGGACCGCTGACCATGCGGCTGTTACCATGGGGACAGCCTCCATTTGGCACAGAGACCAGGGAAGGTGGGGAGGCTGGGCCCCTTCACGGTCCGGCCTGTGTGCAAAGTTGGATTATTAGGGAATTGCCCATCTGGTAGTGTAGTTTGATTTCATTCTGAAAGGCTAGGGGCTTAGGGTGAGGGCAGCTCCGGCCCTCCCCCAGGCTCGCACTGCACTCTGGGGGGAAGAAAAAGGCCCTGAGCAGCTGTGAGCTATGCTCTCAACTCTGCCTCTTCCTGAGGCCTAGAGAGTCCCCAGGAGACAGACTTCTTCCACTGCTACCACTTTCTTCTATGCTGAGCCAAACTCCTTCGTGCTGCTTGAAGGGTCTTATTGGGTCTGCCTGTGACCAAGCCAAGCTGGGACATGTGACCAGCTCTTAAGAACTAGGAAATGGAGTCCCATTACCGCCCCCCTGACAAAGCAGCAATATAGCCGCCCCTCCCCACAACCTGGGGAGGGGGTTCAGAGCTTCATGCTGCTCTGTAAAGGTGGCTATTCTTGTAGACAGTTTCTCTCCTCTCCTGCTGGACTTGATATGTAATGTTTGACAAATAGTCCCTCGTTCCATGTGGAATTCCCTTTGCCCCCTTCTTCGGTATTTCTGAGGCATGTGACAGAAGACCCTAGATCCTTCTGGAGTCCTCATGAGGTCACGGTTCCCCAAGGTTTCCAAACTTGAAACATATCAGATATTCCCTCAGTTTCTACCTTTCTTAGGATCATTTCCGGCGCTGGGCCCTTGCCCAGCTGGGGCATGTGGTGGAAAATGCAGGTTCCTGGGCCCATCCCGGGGTGCTCCGACTCCCCTGGGGTGGGGCCCGGAAGTTGCACGTTCAGGCAGCTCCTCAGGTGGCACTTGGAAAGGACTGAGCGTGGCTGCCTATCTTATCACCCAGGAAACAAATTCCCAAGCAAAGGAGTAGATCAAATCCGAACTTAGAAACCACGTCTTCATAGTTTCCCCTAAGTCCCTGGCATCTGATATTCGACAGCCCCTCTTGCTTAGCGAGCCCACACTGTAAACTACTTTAAACCCGGCAGTCAAGGTGCAATTTTGTAACGTGCCCTTTACCTAAGGGTTAGGATGGACTTCCTTTTTACAGTAACCGTTTGCTTGTTCCTAACCCACCTCCCCCTGGACCCATCCTGCCCAGACAGGGGTGTGATGTCATGGAGAGAGGTCAGAGTTAGTGAACCTTCCCTTCCCAGCCACTAAACAGTATCAATTAATCTAGAAAATTCTATGACTTAGCCTGGAGGTTTAAATTTTTTTTTTTAATGTTTATTTATTTTTGAGACAGAGACAGAGCATGAACGGGGGAGGGTCAGAGAGAGAGGGAGACACAGAATCTGAAACAGGCTCTGAGCTGTCAGCACAGAGCCCGACTCGGGGCTCGAACTCACGGACCGCGAGATCATGACCTGAGCCAAAGTCGGACACTTAACCGACTGAGCCACCCAGGCGCCCCAGCCTGGGGGTTTAAAACACAAAGAGCAGTATGTCAGGGATGATGAAAGAAGGGAGCCTTCCCCTGCTCCCGTGTGGCGTCCAGTGACCTCTGGCACATTCATGTCCCAGGGAGGCATGAAGTGAACAATCCCTTTGTGCATAAGGCATCAGGGGCCTTCTGAACTCAGAAATAGACTCTGCCCGTTGTCATTAGGGATGCACTTAAGCTTTTGAGCCAGATGGAGCACAGGAAGGAAGGAAAACAGCGTTTATTGTGTTTTGTGCCTTAAACTCTCTAATCCTCGCAGCAGTCCCGTGAAAGAGGTTTTGTCCTCTCTGCTTGTAAGCATGAGCACTTTAGGGCCCGGAGCTGTTCACTGACTTGCTCAAGGTCACACACCTGTAGGACCAGAACTGGGATGCAGACCCAGGAGTGACTTCCTTCTTCCTCTGCAGGCCTCCCCTACTCCTAATAAGCCAAAATTCTGAGCCTGCCTCAGATCATGTCTCCGGTTTCCTGTGTATCTATGGCGACAGCCCAAGCCGACAAGGACAAAACAGAACCACACTGTTTCTTGGTGAAACTGGGCAACACCTTTCCACCCTAACCCCAAGATGCATGAAGGCTGCTCAGGAAATGAGACCTGGGCATTGCAAGGAGGTGGGGGGGTGGCGTGGGCATAGGGCACGCCCCCTCCCAATCTGGAGGCACATGTACTCTAAACAGAATGGCACCACCCGCTCATTGGAGTGCAGGGGCGACCCGATAGCCTTCCCCATACCCGGAAGCGGTCAGCAGCCCAGGACGTTCTAACAGTCGATCAACACCCAGACAGATTTCTTCCACATTGTCCACAGATCAGCTCTATTTCAAGCCCCACCCCAGCCCTCCAGTTAGAGTCTGCATTTAATAAGATTCCCCTAACATTAAAGCTGGAGGGGCTCTAGGCTGGACTGTAGGAATTCTGTGGGTAGCCAGGAAAAAAACAGACCAGCAAACCAACAACAACAACAAAAGAAATCACATCACCTAGGAGTAGAGACTAGGTCAGAACACTTCACTATTTACGGAAAGCAACGTCCCCAAAATCCTGCAAGGAAAAATGTCACCTGAGAGTTTTATACTCAAACTGTCACTCAATTATAAAAAAGAATGGATGCATTCAAATATGTGCCATTTGAGGATTATATGTCCCATGAGGTTTTTTGAAAATGAGAGGACAAATTAAGCCAACAAAAACCCTGATAGAGGGACGTGTGGGTGGCTCATTTGGCGTCTTCCTGCAGAGGAGGAAGTCAGGCGTCTGACTCTTGGTTTCGCCTCAGGTCATGATCTCATGGTTTGTGAGTTCGAGCCCCACGTCAGGCTCCACCCTGACAGAGCTGAACCTGCTTGGGATTCTTTCCCTCTCCTCTGCTCCCTCTCCCTCTCAAAATAAATAAATAAGCTTAAAAAAACTGATAGGGAAGATCAGTCAAAAGGAGGGGAGCACTGGACATTTAAAATTTACACACAGTGAAATGTACAAATTTTAAATCCTAAGAACACTGTAAACCAGTTTCGAGCGCCAGTCCATGAGACACATGCGGACGCATTCAGGGGAAGTATACAGTTGTATATATATTTCCAAGTAAGAGGAAGACACCTGTGCGCTAGATGCAGGGATGGCTAAGTGTGATAAAACAAAAAGAGTAAAAGGTTAACGGGAGGATGTAGGTGATGGGTGTACAAGTGGCCCTTGTAATAGGATTTTAGCTTTGCTGTAACCAAGTCTCCCTCTGTGCAAGAATTATGGTTACAAAATGCAACACAAATACAGTTGAACAGCGTGGGGGTTGGGGACGTCGTTCTGTCAAGCAGTCAAAAATCCACATATGACCTTTGACCCCCCCCAAACCTAACTACTAATAGCCTATTGCTGACTGGAAGCCTTACCGATAACAAAGTCAACACATACTTTGTATTTTATACTGTATTCTTAAGGTAGAGAAAAGACCCCGTTAAGAAAGTTACAAGAGGGGAGCATGGGTGGCTTAGTCAGTTAAGCGTTGGACTTTGGCTCAGGTCACAATCTCACCGCTTGTGAGTTCGAGCCCCGCATCGGGCTCTGTGTGGACAGCTCAGAGCCTGGAGCCTCTTCAGATTTTTTATCTTTCTCTCTCTCGGCCCCTTTCCCGCTCATACTCGGTCTCTCTCTCAAAAACAAACATTAAAAAAAATAAAAAAGTTATAAGAAAATACATTTACAGTACTGTACATTTTGAAAAAAACCTGCATATAAGTGGACCCTTGCAGCTCGAACCCACGTTGTTCAGGGGTCAGCTGTATTATTTAGACGCTTGTCCTGCAAAGATGATAAAATTAGGGGGACGAAGGAGAGGGAGGGTATAGGCTTGCATGACCTCATCAACAGTGGGAAGCGAGAGAGAGAGAGGAATCCTATGGTACCTTTAAACATTCTCCAAGAGAAATAATAATAATCACACAAGCCAGAAACCTGAATGGTGGAAGACACAGAGGAAGTAGAGGGAGTGCCCCCATGTAGGCATTGCTTGTCCTGGAGAACAGGGTAGAGTGCAAATAAAAGCTTTCCAGGCAAACCAGGACCACAATGTGAACCTCCAAGGTAGCGTAAATGGAAGCTGTAAGGTTCGGAACTGCTTAGGTTAGGGTATGATTGGTAGTGATTTTAAAGCAACTCAGGACCGTAGACTATGTCGGGAAGATATCGTTCAGAGTGGCTTCTTCCGGGGGCAGCTGGGTGGCTCAGTTGGTTAAGTGTCTGACTCGATCTCAGCTCAGGTCTTGATCTTAGGGTTGAGTTCAAGCCCCACAATGGGCTCCACATGAGGCATGAAACCTACTTAAAAAAGTGCGCCTTCTAGAATAAGGGGTTATGAGGGGGGTAGGAACGAGAGTTTAATTTTTAGTATGTATTTGTTCTTACTAAAACAAGACAACAGATCAACCTTTGAGATGTGTTGTCTTTTTTTTTTTTTTTTTTTTTTTTTTTTTTTGAGAGGTGTTGTCTTAAACATTACCTAATGGGGGAAAAAGTCAGCTCTACCTCAACCATTCCCTAAGTAATAAGAAACACTTAAATGACTGTCCTAATTATAAATAGAGAAAGGCTTTCAGAGGATCAATACTGCTCTGGATCGCCAAGGGACACATCTCCTCCTATTGGAAATCTTTAAAGATAAAACACTGCCCCCTCCCCCTCCTAACAGCAGACATGAAGGGAGAGGTTGTGAAGGAAGCTTTACTTCTTTGAGTCTTTTGGCCTCAGGAGTATTCAAGAACTTGAAGCATCGCTGTAGTCACTCTGCGTTCAGTGTGTGATGTTCTGGAGGTTTTGATTTCTCTTGAGTGATTCATTTTCATTTCTGCATGAATCTTTAACCCCCTTCTCTGTGCGGGCCTGTCCGTGAGGGCTGCGTTCCGGAGCCCATGTCCCTAACCATCAGGATGGGACCTCCGGTTTCCATAAAGTCAGCCCCCAGCTTGGGACACTCCCCTGTCTGCTCCTTGGACACCCTAGCCCTGGCTGTGCCCGAGAACGCCAAGGTCTGATATGAACGGCCTCCCTTTGCATGATCTTTCCGTTCCGCAGGATTCAGATCTGTTCCTCTGAAGAACGGGTACAGTGAAGATATCGAGCTGGCTTCCCTCCTGGTGTTCTGTGAGATGCAGCCAGTCCTGGTGAGTGAACACCGGGTGGGGTGGAAATGGCCTGTGCGTACGGCTGGCAGATGGACTTAAACCCGTTGGGCATTATCCAGCCAGACACGCCCATCACACAAGAATCCCTCAGCCACCCCAGGTTTTTCCTTCCCAGCGACCTTCCCTCTTGGAGAAGGCAGTACGGTTCTTTGAGTAGGTCTTGTAGTTGGAAAGGGTGAAGCTCATTGGAAGTTCCTTATAGTCATGTTTCGGCAAGCAGAGTCAGGCAAGACAGTGCTCTTCTAGAGCAGCTCATCCTTTCTGGGGGCCTTTCCCCACCTGTTGGGTCCTTGGGAGTCCCTTCAGAAGGTCTGACAGCATCCACCAAGGCCTTGTCGTGGCCAGTGCTGGGGAGAGGAGTTCACAGTGATAGGCACTACCTTTGTCATTGTCTTTGCTGCTGGAGGAGCCTGCCTTCCTGGTCCTTTGGCCAAGACCTTGAAGATCCTTAGCCTCTCCTTTGATGAACCAGTTTAGGGAGGTTTGGTGGGAAGGGCTCGGCCTCACCGGATGCAGCACCAGTGTGTGATAGTTCACGTCTCCCTCGCTGGCTAGAGAATATCTGGATGTGTGATTTTGGAGCTTTAAAAGCCTCTTGACAGCCTCTCCCATAGAATGAAAGCCACTGGGCATGTGTTTTTGTGAGAACCCACGATGTGGCCAACCCAATCTCACAAGATCTTTCCCTCTCCCTACCACAAAACCCAGCATGAACGGGTTGACTGTGTGGTCACCCCACTCCTCTTCGGATAGCTTAGAAAAACCCTGGTTCTGGACCCCAGCAGGCTGACGTGGGCTTGGTCATCGCCCCAGGATTTTCATCTTGATTTCTCATCCTAGTTGTTCTCTGGGTACAGAAATCACAGCCTCTAATTTGTTGTTTTGGAAGTTGCTTATTAGGCAACTTCCAGAATAAAGCTGAGAACCATCCAATGGGGAAGGGAGGATGGCAGGGGTGGAGATGCCTTTTAACAGCTGTAGCCATAGTCCATGCAGTAAAAATTCATGGACTCGACTCAGAGGAGAGAACGTTAGGCTTTTCTGCATAGCTGTCTGCCTTAACATTCAGTTTCTGCAACCTTGATAGTTTTCCACTTCAGAGCATTTTATAAACATGGAAATGGAACCGGATGCAAACGTAAGGAAAGACAGACAGGAAGCACTAAAAGCAGGAAGCGGACGCTTAACAGGCACAGTAGTTGGGGGCCAGAGAACCTCCCTGACAGCCAAAGACATCACTTGTGTTGCTGTAAAATAAGCTCACGATGACAGGATTGTGCCTGGAAAGGATAAGGCGATGGATGGTGCAAAGTTGCCCGTTTTCAAACAAAGTTTAAATGGCAGTGCTTCAGACTCTGTCAAAGTAAACATTGACACGAACTGTCGTTTTCACTTGACCCTTCGGTTGTGGATCAGAAAATCACCTTTTATGATTGTTATTGTGATTGCAAGGCTGGGTCCCGAAAGGGCACCTGAGTCGGTCGTCAGGTCCTTGTCGAGAATACCCAAGACTTAATTAAATGGCTCTTCTTTTAGAATGAATTACCCATTTGTCAATTTATCACCAATAAGACTGAGTTCTTTAAGTCCATTAAAAGACCTCAGCCAGAATACATGATTTTGTTTACCTAAACACACAAAGAGCTGAGCCCAGATTGTGGAAACTCTGGGGAAGTGTCCCCAATTGGGGAAGAGGAGTAGATAATGTTGGCATTTGGTCTGTTTGACTCCTTCACTTCCTAGGTCAATGCCGCCTTTATGTAAATGATACTACTACAAATCCGTGCGTCCATGTGTATTTCTTTTTTAAAGCAGGTTTCTTAACTTTGGGGCCAGAGGTTTGTGGAGGAAATTGTCCTCTGCATTTAAAAGTTCAGCAGCATCTCTGCCCCTTGTGTAACCACCAAACATGTCCCCGGGTTGGCAAAACTGTCCTTGTTGAGAACGGCTCTAAGCGAAATTCTAAACACTGTTCATACTATTACCTAATCCTTAACAGCATTTTTCCACTGAGTGGATGGACCGTAGATTACCAAATTGGTCGTTTACATGGAGTCCACTTGCAAGTAAGGCTTTCGTGAACTTCTTTATGTGCCCGTACTTTTCCTCCTTTAATTCAGAGTTATTTTCTTAGGACTTATTGCCAGATACGGGATCAGTTTATCGAAGCAGGATGGTAGAAATATAAAACCTGGAATAAATAAGCATGAAGACCCCTGGCTTAGTCAGGCTTACCTTCCCCAGCCCACAGAAGGATCTGGGATTCTGTTGCCTGGGGAACGGGAACCCATGTGCATAAAAGGCCATCTGCAGACATTTCATGGACAAACGATGTGATAAACTGGGTTTCAGACGATGGTAGGGCCACGTTGGTCTAGACCATGCTCCGCAAAGCTGTTGTAAACAACTTGGAAACATTATAAATAATTTGGTAATACCAACAGCAGAGGAACTTAGTACATTTAAAAGAAAATGCCCTCCTCTAGATTTACTTTCTCTATGTGGGAAGCCTCCCACGTGGGTGCTGTTAGGGATGCGGCGGGGAGCGAGGGCATCGTGTGGGGCACCAAGGGGAACGTTAACTTGCAGAGATCTGCTCTCTGAAGGAGTTTTGGCAGAGAAGTTGTCAGAGTATGTGCAAAGCTCATTTCAACTGCTGGTTTTTGAGCTTTTATTGAATTCCACATCTGTCACCTGGTTCTGAGGCGCTCACAGGTGCCATTCGGTGATGCGGAATCACACGGTGATGAGGAGTCTCTGGGGAGCTGAGCTGGGTTGTTTGGTAGACCTGGGCTTTCTCGTTGTTCAAGGTCAAACCTTGTTCTATTTATCACCGTATCCTCTGTCCTGCCAGGGAGAGACTCTGGTAAATAGCTTTGCAGAAGACTTCTCTGAGCCAGTGATTGATCCGGGGAGGGCTTGATGGAGTTTAAAGCTCCAGAAAATAGTCGGTGAGCACTTGAAGCTTCTTCTGAAGAAGCCATTTACACATCACAATTGCTTGATCAATCCTCAGTCCTTTGCCCTGTTAGCTATATATATGGTTTATAAGATGTGTTTTCAACACCATTTTGTTACACTTGAAAAGTAGTAAAACAAAGGAAGGGAGGTTGGAAAAATTCCATTAAGCAACTTGTCTATAACCACAGGTAGCATTTTGGCAGATTTGATATACCCATCGTTGGATTCATGTAATACGCATGAACACGTGCCCTTTATCTACTTCACAGGAGCATTTTTCAATGTTGTTAGGATTTTCAAAGCCATTAATGCCTGTTTGATCAGGTATGGGTTTCTCATTCGCTTAGCCATTCTCCCGCTGATGGACAATGAGGTTGTTTGTAGCTTTTTACGTTATAAATAATGAAGGTCTTCATATAACCTTTTTTGATTACAAATTATTTCCTGGGGCTAGACATTTAATAATGGAATACTAGATCAGAAAGGGGGAAAAAACACACATTTTGGATGCATGTTGAATTGTTCTCTGAAAGTAGTTTCTTTTCAGTTGATGTATCCTATCCATTGTGCCACTAACTGAGAAGGGCTTCCACTCAAATGATTTAAACTCGTGAGATTCCAAATAGGATGGGAGAAAGTATGAAAGCTTGAGTATTCCTCCTAGTCGCCATTGGTGGGCAAGCTGGCAGGACCTGGGGTCTCTGATTACTGATCCTGGGGTGGATGGGGCTGGGTAGGGGTTCAGGTGTTGGGCTGGAAAGACCAGGAGGCCATGGTTCCCAGCGAGGGCTTGGCAGGAAGAGAGGTGTGAATCTCTATGCAGAAGAGCTCAGCACACACGCTAGAGACCCCGGACGGGGGCTGCGCCCTGCAGCTAAGCCAGTCACGGTGTCTGAGGATGGACAAGATTTCCTTACACTTGGGAAGGCCCTCCTTGGGCCTCAACAGCTAACGTGTGCCAGTCTGACCCCAAAGAGCAGAGACTTCTGTGCCTATCAGGAAGGCCCAACAGCTGGGTGCGATTTGAACGACAAAACCATGAGTGTGAAGTGAAAAAGACAAAGCCACTGCCCGGCAGTAAGAGGAAGACGGACCCAGGTGGACACATGGTACAGGTGGCTGGCGGTTCAAGTAGAGCCATCGGAAGTATCCAAAGAGGAGCCCAACATCCGAGTCCTAAGAGCGTTCAAGGATATCTAAGTAGAGCGCTGAAAAAGACTTCCTGGAATTTGAAATTAAAACCTCATTTCCTGAATTTAGATATTCAGCATATAACAGAGATCTGCATTAGTGACCAGAGATATAACCCGGAGGAAATGTCTCACAATCCAGGTGCGCCTGGGGGGCTCAGTCGGTTGAGCATCCGACTCTTGATTTCAGCTCAGGTTATGATCCCAGCGTTGTGGGATCGAGCCCTGCCTCAGGCCCCATGCTGAGCTCCTGCATAAAATTCTCTCTCCCCGCCTCACACGGTCTCAAAGAAACAATTTAAAAAAAAGTCTCGCCATCCAGAACAATACCACCATGACAGCCTCAGAGAACGGATGCAAAACACCTACAGGCAAGTATGTCCCCACGAACAAAGCGGAACAGATGGGTAGGGAGCTATGAATGAAAGTGAACAGACGGAACTTTCTCTTCTTTGCTGCTTGAGAAGGTTTCCTTGATTCCCAAAGGGACAAATCGAAAGCACACCACCAGCTGGGTTCTAGCACAGGCACACCTTGTTTTATTGTGCTTTGCAGATACTGCGTTTGTTTTTGTTTTTTTTTTAACCAATCGAAGGTTTGTGGCAACCCTGTGTCAGGCAAGGCTAGTGGCACCATTTTTCCAAAAGGCATTTGCTCACTTCCTGTCTCTGCCACGTTTTGGTTCATATTTCAAACTTCTTTGATGGGGATCTTTGATGTTACTATTTTAGTTGTTTCGGAGCCACCTGAACCACACGCTTAGAAGGACGGCAAGGTTGTGTGCCTCCTTGTGGCTCCACCTGTCGGCCACCTTCTGTCTCTCTCCCTGAGACACAACACTGAAATCAAGCCAGCTGATGACCCTACAGTGGCCTCCACGTGATCCAGTGAAACGAAGAGTCCGTCAGTGCAGCAGACTTCATCCCTATCTTCAGAAACTGCCCCAGCCACCCCGACTCTCAGCCACCACCACCCCTCTCGGCCAGCAGCTGCTGCATCCAGGCAAGACCCTCCACCAGCCAGAAGACTATGAGTCACTGAAATCTCAGATAATTTAAAAATTTGGTTGCCAAAAAAACCCCATTAAGATACATACGCGTTATCACACCCTTAATAGACTATAAGCATAACTTTTATACGTACCGGGAAACCAAAAAAATAATGTGATTTGCTTTATTGCAATATTTGCTTCATTGTGGTGGCCTGGAGCCACACCCATGATATCCGACGTTTGCCTATAAAACGTGTGAATTCCAAGGAAGAAAAAAAGACTTCCCAACATACCAAGTTATCTACTAAGAAAATCAAATAAAACTAACATCAGACTTGTCTTCGGCACTAGGAGGACTGAAGAACTCAGCAAACGGTCACCAGCATGTCAAGGCAACAGAAATGTATTTGTGGATATGCAAGGTCTTAGAAACCTCAGGAGAGCACCTGAATCGATGTTCTAGATAGATGAAGAAAAGGAATTAATTCCGCAACACAGTTACGCTTTAGAGTGTAAGTCTCTTTAAGTACCAGGGTCCCTGAAACAAATACACTATGAAAAATTTTGTGCCAGTCTGGAATTGAAAATAATAAACATATGAAAACCCTGGAGCTGAGAGTTAAAATAAAGGTGTCCTGGGGAGTCTGGGTGGCTCAGTCAGTTGAGCGTCCGACTTCGGCTCAGGTCACGATCTCACGGTTCGTGAGTTAGAGCCCCACAGCCTCTGTGCTGACAGCTTGGACCCTGCTTCGGATTCTGTGTCTCCTCTCTCTGCCCCTCTCCTGCTCACACTCTCTCTCTCTCAAAAATAAACAAACATTAAAACAAAACCAAAAAAAAAAAGGTGTCCTGAAAAGTTTTGACTTTGATGCCTGGGGGTTCAGTAGGCACATAAAACATCTTGTAAGAGGGGAGTTCAATTTTTTTTACCTTGAAATATCAGAATTAAGTTTAATTAGGATCATTAGAAAAATGAAACAGAAATGTGACCAAGAGTAAAAATGTATAGTATTCAAAAGGGAAGGGTAGAACATATTTGATTCAGTGAATGGGCTCAATCCTCCTATTAAAAAAGAAAAAAAAAAATCTAACTGCATGTCTATAGGAAATAAGCCTAAAACCAACAGGGCATTGCATGAGGAAAGAAAGGTTACCCAAAAATTACCACCCCCCCCCCAGGAATGGAAGAGTTACTGCAAGAAATAATTAATCTCACAGTACAATTTAAAATCCAAACTGCCAAAGATGTGCTTGCTGGGGCAGCACATATACAGAAGTATCAATGAGCATTAAGAGGAGCTGTGTGGAATGATAGTTTGGTTTACAACTGGATGGGAGAGTCCCAGGGGTTTAATTAGGAAACGGGGATAGTACCTCCACATATCAACCAAAGGCTCCTACACAGATTACTTGATTAAAACAAAAAAATCAAGGACAGATGATCAAGCTAATCCTAACCAGCTTGATTTCAGAGATACACAACTCTGTCCTACTGCAGCAGATAACAGACACCGTTTATCCTTCTGTTTCTCAGAAGCTTTACAAACTTGATTTCATACTTGGTCACAAAGAAAGAACGATTTCATGAGTTGGTGAGAACAGCAGTAAACTATGCCGTCACTATATTTTGAAAAGGAACACGCTTGCCCTCAAACCACAGGGAACACTGAAAATGCATGCACTGTTCGTCTCAAAAAGTTTTGAATACCAATAAGATAGGAACAAAATAAAGATAAAAGCCAACTGAGCAAAATATAAAAGAAAAAACAGATGTTGATTCACTAAAGAGATCAAGTACATAAACTCCTGGCCTGCTTAATAAAGGAGGGAAATAAGAACAAAAACAATACCAGAGAAAATACTGAAAGGGAGAATGACCCCCCAACTGAGAAGATACATTTGTAAACTAGGGCAAATGGGTGACTGCCTTGAAGAATGTAAACAGCCTAAAATTGTTTCAAGAGGCAATACAATACTCACAAAGTCCCGGAGCACTGAAACAGCTCTCAGGTAAAACAGGTGTTACATTCAGATGGTTTTAAAGCCAAGTTCTACATGAATTTCAAGACCATAATTCTTTTTTTTAATTTTCTAAAATACTTATTTTTGAGAGAGAGAGAGAGAGAGAGAGAGAGAGCGAGAGCACCAGCTGGGGAGAGACACAGAGAGAATCCCAGGCAGGCTCTGCACTGTCAGCACAGAGCCTGATGTGGGGGTCAAGCTCACAAATCAAGAGTCGGAAGCTTAACTGACCGAGCTACCCAGGTGTCCCAAGAACACAATTCTAATGTTAATCCACGGAGGAGGTCAACAGACAAAGAGAAACGCTCCAATTAATTTCCTGAAGAAACTGGAGAAAGATAGTACACCTTTCCCCCCTCTTCTCCTCAGAGTCATAGGTAAATTCTTTAAAAAGTTAGCAAGTCAGTTCCAGATATTTACTGGACAAACAATATGTTACAGATCAATAGTTTATCCCAATAATGCAAGGATGGTTTGGCAACACATTTAGTGAGAAAAACCTAAGTCACTAAATGCCACACATGTCACCAAATGATTTTACCTCTTTACCACAATTTATACTCATTATCTCCATTCACAAATATGGCTGTACCTCTAAACAAAGACTCCAACTTTAAGGACACTGAGTTTTGTATTTAGTACCTAACCACTTTCTTCTAGAAAGAACAGTTGGAAATGTGTGGTGGGAGATGGGGACAGATAGGTAATCTCGTTCATGATATCGACAAAAACAGTAACACATTAATGACATTTAAATAAACATGTACAGCTTATAACCACCACTTGAACAAGTAGAAATATACACAGACCCTTCCAAAATGGTCTCATGGGAACCAGAGTTATCAATATAAAATCACTTTTAAAAATATATACAAAGAGGTAAATACAGAAATAAATGTGTTTGCATTGGAAGACATAGCTCTTCCTGACAGGAGACTTCCAACTAATAAATGGAAAAAGGAATGAAAAAAATAGACAATCACCATTGAGATGCCACAGAAATAATTCTGCAGAAAAAGATCTAACAGTGGATGCTAAAATTAGTAAACATTTGAGGAGAAACAGGAAATCTGTATAGTCTCAAGATACCTTCCTTCAAGAAATTTCTTCATTGGAAAGAGAATTGATCAAGTGAGGAATGTTACCATCAGTACTAAGATGTGTTGATATCACGTACCTCCTGAGAAGTCTACATCACTTCTGTGACAGTCTTACCAAAGCTGCCTCAGGCTAAACGAATCATGGGAAAGCACCAAACCCAACTAGTGGGTCACAGTACACACTTACTGACTAGTATTCTTCAAAGTGTCAAGTCATAAAAGACGAGAGGACGGAAGAAGTGTCACAGATTGGAAGGCTCTAAGTAGACACGGCCACCACAGGCCATGTGGGATCCGGGGCAGCATCTTGGAACAGAACAGGGACACTGATGGGAAAACCAGTGAAAACCGAGGTTCTGATAACTGCACCGTGGTGGTGCAGGATGTTAGCCCTGGTGGGGGTGGGAGTGATGTAGGGTATAGGAGAACTCTTTGTACTAATATTGCAACTTTCTGGAAGTTTCAGATTTCATCATAAAGAATTAAAGCATCAGTAGGGGTGCCTGGGTGGCTCAGTTGGTTAAGCATCCGACTTCAGCTTGGGTCAGGATCTCACAGTTCGTGAGTTCAAGCCCCGTGTCAGGCTCTGTGCTGACAGCTCAGAGCCTGGAGCCTGTTTCGGATTCTGTGTCTCCCTTTCTCTCTGCCCCTCCCCTGCTCATGCTCTCTGTCTCAAAAATAAATAAAGATATTAAAATTTTTTTTAATAATAAAATCATCAATGGGGGGAATAAAAATTGAAAAAAACTAAAGGTACAGAACACCGTGAAGATCTTGTCACAGGCCAGGAACAGTTTATAACCAAAGATGTTCTCCAAGACTTCGAGGACTCTAAAGTTTAAAAACACGTAGATCCATCTAAAACAAAGGCTTATAGATGACACAAGGATCGAAAGTAGGAATAAGAAAATCCTAACATAAACAAATCTATGTACCTCAAAATGGACATACCTCCGCAGGAGAACATGAGAGAATTGGGGCAAACAGCCGAATCTTTCTCCCTAAAGATCATCCCTAAAAACTGAAAAACCAAGAACGTGCCTTTTAAGTACTTTTTTTAAAGAACTCTCAACAATCAAAAGAACTCAATGTTGAGGAGCAGGAATCATGAGGGCTGGAGTGACGGTGAACAAGGAGAATGCTATTTTTTGTGTGTGGTATAATAATCCTTATAGTACTTCTTGACTTTCAACTCTGTGCATATATAATTAATAAAAACTCAAAGCTTTAAGCTTAAGTAGGAGCAGATGATGCATTGATGGGGAGCATATGACTTCTTGAAGGACATTTGCTGTGAAGGTGACAAGAGACATGGGTTAGTAGCTGGAGGGGCTGTGGGGTGAAGGACAGCTCTTGAAGATGTATTTGCTGCTGATGGGCGTGATTTACCAGAGCTACAGAAGGGAATGATGGTACAGGAGAGAGAAGACCCCGGGGCCAGCAGGAACGAAGGCAGGACTACAGCAAGGGGCCCCGGATGGGCAGATTTCCCATGTAGTTTCTCCTCTACCCTATGTGAAACCAGAAGCAGGGCCATCAGCTGAAATCGGGGCAGTCATCTCAAGAGAGGACAGAGGATTTCTGAGCAAAGCACAGAAGGATTAGATCACTCAATGTGCTTCTGTGATGTATACATTCATACATATTTTACTTAGGATTTTTGCACAGTCTATAGTTCTCGGTCAGGTTTTGTTATGTTGCCTTCTTAGAAACTACATGGAAGCCTTCCTTCTCCCAACTGTGGCACCTCTTGAGTGGAACCAGAGTAACTATTGACTATACCCAACACATGTTAGAGACATCGTTTGTGAAACTTTCTGGGCCAGCTGTAAGAGCTTTCCCATTTTCTTCTGGGATAAAATGAGTCTCAATTTTTTTTCCTTACCGGATAATTTTCTATAATAAGAAATATATGTCTATAATAAATATTGGAGGTAACAAAAGCCTTAAACACAAATACATACCCATTCTTCTCACTACCCGCTTGGTTTTCACTGCACAAGTTCCCACCATTTCTAGGTTTGCCTTTACTGATTCAGTCTGCTTTCCTTAGACCTGTTCCTTTTATAGCTCTCTGTGTTCCTTTTATAACGCTTTGTGTTTCCTTAGACCTGTTCCTTTTATAACTCTTTATTTCCTATCATTGTTGGGTGCTGATGCAATGGGGGTGAAGGCCATGCACAGAGAGATGACACAGGGCTAGGCGCACTTCCTCTCCTGAGACACGCTTCAGAAAAAAGGACTTGGCAAGTGCCCAGGACCCAGGCCGGTCATCACCTGCTTGAGGGACTGGGGTAAAGGCAGGTACAGCCAGGAAGCCAGGACACGGACTGTTCCCAAGAACCCAGAGCTCTGAGCAATCATCCTAGCACTTTGCTGGCCCTGCCCTAGGAGTCCCCCATTTAGGACATTCAGAAAACCAGATACCAATGTATAGATTCAAGAAGAAATCCCATTCAAGATGAGCTTACACATTAACATTTTAAAGCACTTGTGGGGTGCCTGGGTGGCAGAGAATCCCAGGCAGACTCTGCTGACAGTGTGGAGCGTGACACATGGCTTGAACCCACGAACTGTGAGATCATGACCTGAGCTGAAATCAAGGAGTCCGCCTCCTAGCTCAGGTCTTGATCACAGGGTCATGAGTTCAAGCCCCACACTGGGCACAGAGCCTACTTAAAAAAATTTTTTTAGAGCACTTGAGGAAAATCTGACACATGTAAAAGCAAAAGGATTCACCCAATGAATCTGAAAATAGCTTTGAAAACAAAATTTTTTTTTAAAGCAAGAACCCAATGAGTACATGCATTTAAAAAAGAACTATCCTTTTCACTATTAAGAACGTGGGAATGGGAGGGCCAATTAGAAATTCTGGAAATACAGTTGGAAAAATCTTGAAAAAAAATTTTTAAAGCTTATTAAGCGGGAAGTTCTGGAATGGATACCATTAGGGAAAGAATTTGCAGATATGAAGACCGCGGTGGGGAATTTGCTTTCAAACTGCAAGACAAGATGAAAGTACAAAAAGAGTGAAAAATAAAAATACAAATACAAAATGAAAAGCTCCAGCGTAAAATATCTGAAATGATGATGGCTGGGGGCGCCTGGGTGGCTCAGTTGGTTAAGCGTCCAACTTCGGCTCAGGTCATGATCTCGCGGTTTGTGGGTTCAAGCCCCACATCAGGCTCTGTGCTACCAGCTCGGAGCATGGAGCTTGCTTTGGATGCTGTGTCTCCCTCTCTCCCTCTGCCCCTCCCCTGATCATGCTCTCTCTCTCAAAAATAAACACTAAAAAAATTTTTTTTAAATGTTGATGACTGAAAATCTCCCACCATTGAAGAGGCAAAGGTCCTCCAGCAATAAACAGCAGTATAGATATAGATGCACATATAGACTCTTACAGGCAGAATACCAGAGTAAAGGGAAAATTATAAAAATGGAAAGATAGGTTCCCTATAAAGGATTCTGTAAAGGATTGACAGACCATAGTAGCATTCCCCTCTACAGCAACAGCAACGTCAAGACTAAGGGATCTCTTGAAAACGCTTAAAACACACAGCTGCAACTCTAGATGTCCTGTATCCTCATAATTACCATTCAAGAGGGAGGGCAACATGAAGGGATTTTTCAGAGCTAGCAAGACAGACAACTGAGTACTAATAAACCTTTGCTAAAAGAACTACCGACGTCCTTAAGCCAGAAGGAATACAAAGCAAGAAGCAATAGTGGCCCATGAAATCCGTAAACTACCTTAGGAAACGGAAAAAACTATATCGACTTAAAAGACTAAATTTTTGTGTGAACACTCAGACTCAGATAAATCCAGGAAATAATAACCCCAAAGTTCTGAGAGGGAAGGAGGGAGTCTCTATCAGGAAGGGCACACGGGGCAGGCAACGCTCTCTTTCCTATTCGGCATCTCCACAGCTGTTTATAGTTATTCATTAAACAGTATAGATGTTTTACATACTTTTCTGAATGTTGTATAATTCAGTGCCCAGTGCTCCATATATACATACATGTGTGTGTATATATATGTATGTGTGTGTGCATATATATATATATATATATATGCACACACACACACACATATGCGTGTATATGTATATAGATAGAACATAGCTATGAATGCTTTGGGATTCAGAAAATGAGATCGGGGTCTGTAAGCACAGCAGTATTAGCAGAAGACGTGCATTTTGAACTTCACCTGAACAAAAGTCATTATATACAGGAAAGCAAGAGAAGTTGTTTTATTCTGGGTAGAGACAAGGTAAAGAGAGCTCAATTAAGACTTTAGTGCAGTTTCTTTTCTGCTTTATTCTTAACAGGAAGGAAAGCGGGTCTCCTTGGGGAAAGGCATAAATTTAAGTAGGGTCATTAGTGACTCTTCCCAGGGCCTCACGTGATGCCTCGGAGAGTCACGAGCACTGTCCTCCTCTCCTCCGCTCCCCGTGGAAAGACCGTCCTGTTTTTCTCCTCTGTACTTTCCCAGGGGCCAGAATAACCTTCGCCATTGCTCTCCCCACTCTCCCAAGTCAGACTTGTACCTGTTATCCTTGGGGATATCCGTGATGTTTTGTTAGGTTGTTAGGGTGGGGAAACGATCTGCAGAGCAAGGTATGGCCTGAGTCCATGTTTTGTAAAAATGACAAGAAAAACCCATCCGTGCATACTGACCATGTTTTTCTAGCACCGGAGGGTCTCACTTGAGCTACTCCATCAGTAGTAGCAGCCAACAACAGCCTGACCTCCTGAGTAGCCAGGCTTTTACAACAGTCGGAAGATGATGTAGGAGGAGGATCGTGAGCTGACCTCCTCCCGTGCACACACTGGGACAACAACTACATACGATGAAACACTCGGAAAATGACCTGAAGCCCGGCAGAGCAGATTGTCCGCAGCCAAATACTTAAGAAAATGTCACAGCAAGAAGGGTGAGAGGGACAGAGACAAGGCTGGGAACCAGACCCCCAGTGCAGCGGCCCAGAAGCAGGAGGGGAGATCACAGGTACAGAGGTGATCCCTGAGGAGCAAGGGAATCGAGCCCCACGTCAGGAACTCCTGGGGACCGGCACTGGGAAGATGAGCCCCCCACCCCTCACCCCCCGGCTGGCTCGGAACATCAGTGCAGCTCAACTCGAAGAGAGCCAGAGGGCTATAGGAAGCAGACTCCGTTCTTCCAGGGCCATGGTGCTGTGTTACTGTCTGAGGCCCAGCACGCAGGCAGCAGCTGGAAAGCACCTGGGTGACACACGAAAGAGTTCTTAATTTTAGGGCATGTGCAGGAAGACCAAGGATCTGGAGTTGTCTCTAGGAATCAAAGTGCCAGCAGATGCCAGTTTACTTGCAGCCCAGCTGGCAGGATGCTGGTGGGAGCCACTTGTGACACTCTCTATCTACTTTGCTAACACCATTCACCCCCCCCAGGCATTGCCCTGCAGACCCACCCCACCCACCCCAGCAGGTGCCCCCGACCCCCCGCAAGTACCACCCTGCCACATGCAGGGGGCAGCTGTGGCCCAGACTGGAGCCACTCCAAATTGACTCCTGGGGAGGGGGAGGCAGGCCCAGTCACAACAGGAAGGCATATGCAGACCCACACAGGGGACACCCCTGGAGCTCCTGGTTCTTGTGACCGGGGGCCATTGCCCCACGATATACCTACGTCAAGCCGCTGCTTTCAAGACCAGGAGATGTAGCTGACATACGTAAATACATAGAAACAAACACGGAGAGTCAGACAAAATGAAACAGAGGAATATATTCCAAATGAGAGAACAAGATAAAACCTTAGAAAAAGAACTCAATGGAATGGAGATTAGCAGTCTCCCTGGTAAAGAGTTTCAAGTAATGGTCATAAAGATGCTCATCAGGTTTGGGAGACCTCCAGGAGAATTTTAACTAAGACAGAAAATGTAAAAACCAACCAAAATCGAAGAATACAATAACTGAAATGAAAAGTCTACTAGAAGGACTCAAAAGCAGACTGAAGGATGTACAAGACATCGATGATCTGGAAGGCAGGGTAATGGAAAGCATCCAAGCTACATAGAAAAAAGAATAAAAAACAATGAGGACAGGTGAAGGGACCTTTGGGAAACATCAGGTATCCTAACATCCACATGATACGGGTCCCAGAGAGAGAAGCGCAGAAAACTTGACGAAATAACAGCTGAAAACTTTGCTAAGGTGCGGAAGGAAACACATCCAGGCGCAAGATGCACAGAGAGCCCTAGATAAGATGAGCCCAAGGAAGTCCATGTCTAGACATACCATAATTAAAATGTCGAAGGTTAATGATAAAAAGAGAATTTTAAAATCAGCAAGAGAAAAGCAAAAAGTTACAATCAAGGGAAATCCCATAATGTGGCTGTCAGCTGAGTTTTTCAGCAGCAACTCTGTAGGTCAGAGGGAGTGATTCCAAGATATATTCAAAGTGCTAAAAGGAAAAAACCCTACAACCAAGAACACTCTACCTGGCAAGTTATTCAGAATTGAGGAGAGACAGAGTTTTCTAGACAGAAGTTAAAGGAGTTCATCAACACTAAATCAGCTTTATAAGAAACGTTCAAGGGACTTTTTTTTTTTTTTTAACGTTTATTCACTTTTGAGAGAGAGACAGCGGGGGAGAGGCAGACCGTGGGGGACCGAGGATCCGAAGCGGGCTTTGTGCTGACACAGTGAGCCCGATGCAGGGCTCAGTCTCACAAACTGTGAAATCATGACCTGAGCAGAAGTAGGATGCTCAACTGACTGAACCATGTAGGTGCCCCTCAAGGGACTTCTTTACATGGAAAAGAAAAGCCAGCCCATAACTAGAAGAAAATTATTAAAGGACAAACTTCATTGGTAAAAGCAAACCTGTAGTAAAGACAGGAGATCAGTCACTTATAAAGCTAGTACAGAGGTTAAAAGACAAAGTAGGAAAATCAATTATATATAAAAAAAAATTAGTTAAGGGACACACAAAATAAAAAGATGTAAAATGGTGGCACCTGGGTGGCTCAGCTGGTTAAGCATCCAACTCTGGATTCTGGCATAGGTCATGATCTCACATTTGTAAGATTGAGGCCTATGTCGGGCTCTGTGCTGACAGCATGAAGCCTGTTTAAGATTCTTTCTCTCTCTCCCCACCCCACCCCGCGCACCCATCCTTCCCTCCCTCCCTGTAGTCCTCTCCCCTACTCACACACACTCTCTCAAAATAAACATTTAAAAAAATGTAAAATATGTCATATACATAAGATGTGGAGTTTTAGACTGTTCAAACTTTGGTTTGAACTGAAGAGATCACCAATTTAATATAGACTGCTATATAGACAGGATGCATATGTGAACCTCATGGTAATCACAAATCAAAAACCTATAACATACACAAAAAAGAAAGGAATTCAAGCATAATACTCAAGAAAGTCATCAAATTACAAAGAGAGCAAGAAAAGAAGGAACGAGAAGAATTCTTTTTTTTTTTTTTAATTTTTTTTTTTTTAACATTTATTTTTGAGACAGAGAGAGAGAACATGAACAGGGGAGGGTCAGAGAAAGAGGGAGACATAGAATCTGAAACAGGCTCCAGGCTCTGAGCTGTCAGCACAGAGCCCGACGCGGGGCTCGAACCCACGAACCGTGAGATCATGACCCGAGCGGAAGTCGGATGCTTAACCGACTGAGCCACCCAGGCACCCCAGGAACGAGAAGAATTCTAAAAACAATCAGAAAACAATTAACAAGATGGCAATAAGTACTTACTTATCAATAATTACTTTAAATGTAAATGGACTAAATGTTCTAATCAAAAGACATAGGAGGGGTGCCTGTGGGACTCAGTCTGTTAAGCATCCAACTCTTGATTTTGGCTCAGGTCATAATCTCACAGTTCATGAAATTGAGCCCTATGTCAGGTTCTGTGCTGACAGAGTGGAGCCTCCTTGGGATTCTCTGTCTCTTTCTCTCTCCCAAAATAAATAACCATTTTTTAAAAAGATATAGGGTGAATGAATTGATTTAAAAAAAAAAGATCTTAAAAAAAATTTTTTTAACATTTATTTATTATTCAGAGACAGAGCATGAGCATGGGAGGGGCAGAGAGAGGAGGAGCCACAGAATCAGAAGCAGGCTCCAGGCTCTGAGCTGTCTGCACAGAGCTCTACCCGGGGCTGGAACTCATAAACCATCAAGTCATGACCTGAGCTGAAGTCAGATGCTTAACCAACTGAGCCACCCAGTCACCCCCAAAAAAGATCCATCTTTTATGCTGCCTACAGAAGACTCACTTCAGATGTAATGACACACACAAAGTTAAGGGAATGAAAAAGATACTCCAGGCAAATGGAAGTGAAAAAAAAAAACTGCAATAGCAATACTTCTAAAAAAAAAAAATAGACTAACAAGACAAAGAAGGGCATTATATAATGATCAGAGGATCAATCCAACAAGAGGACATAACAGTTATAAACATCTATGCACCGAACATTGGACAACCTCAATACATAAAGCAGGTATTAACAGACATAAAAGGAGAAATGAACAATAAAATAACAGTAAGGAACTTTAAAACACCACCTAAATCAACGGATTATCCAGACATAAAAAGAGAGAGGAAACAGTGGCTTTGAGTGACACATTAGACCAGATGGACTTAACATATACAGAACATTCCATCCACAACCAGCATAATACACATTCATTTCAGGGGCATGGAACAATCTTCAGGATACATCACATTTTGCGCCATAAAACAAGTCACAATAAATTTAAGAAAACTGAAATCATATCCAACATTTGTTCTTTTCTCTCTCTCTCTTTCTTTTGGTTTATTTTTGGGAGACAGAGCATGAGCAGGGGAGGGGCAGAGAAGAGGGAGGGAGATACAGAATCCCCAACGCAGGGCTCAAAACCATGAGCTGTGAGACCAGGACCTGAGCTGAAGTTGAATGCTCGGGGCGCCTGGGTGGCTCAGTCGGTTAAGTGTCCAACTTCAGCTCAGGTCATGATCTCACACTCCGTGAGTTCGAGCCCCGTGTCGGGCTCTGTGCTAACAGCTCAGAGCCTGGGGCCCGCTTCAGATTCTGTGTCCCTATCTCTGCCCCTCCCCTGCTCATGCTCTGTGTCTCTCTGACTCAAAAATAAATAAAAACATTAAAAAAAAAAACTCTAAAAAAAAAGGTAATTTATTGAAGTTGAATGCTCAACCAACTTAGCCACCCATGCATCCCCCCAACATCTTTTCTGACCACAATAGTATGAAACTAGAAATCAGTTATAAGAAGAAAAAAAACCTGGAATAAACACAACCACATGGAAACTAAATAACCAATGGGTCAACAAAGAAATCAAAGAGGAAATCCGAAAACACCTTGAGACAAATGAAGACGGAAACACAACAGTTCAAAATCTTTGGGATTTAGCAAAAGCAGTTCTAAGAGGGAAATTTATGCCAATACAAGCCTCTACCTCAAGACACACAAAAATCTCAGTCTAAACTTATACCTAAAGGAACTAGAAAAAGAACAAAACACAAAGCCCAAAGTTGATAGAAAGAAAGAAATAATAAAGATCAGAGTAAGACATAAAGACTACAAAAATCGATCAGTGAAACTAAGGCCTGTTTCTTTGAAAAGATAAAATTGATAAGCCTTTAGCCAGATACCTCAAGAATAAAAGAAGACTCAAAATCAGAGAGGGAATGTTATAATGGACACCACAGAGAGATAAAGGATTATAAGAGGCTACTACCAAAAATTATACACCAACAAATTGCACAACCTAGAAGAAACGAATAAATTCCTAGAAACATACAATCTTCCGAGACTGAATAAGAAAACAACAGACAATAGACTGATTCCTTTTAATGAAGTTGAATCAACAATCCAAAAACTCACAACAAACAAAAGCTCAGGACCAGATGGCTTCACAGGTGAATTCTACCAAACATTTAAAAAAGAGTAGTAACCTATCCTTCTCAAACTATTCCAAAAATAGAAGAGGAAGTAATGCTTCAAAATTCCTTCTATGAAGCCAGCATTAATTATCTTGATACCAAAACCAGACACACACACACACACACACACACACACACACACACACACACACACACAAAGGAAATTAGGAAATTACACACCAATATCCCTGAGGAACATAGATGCAAAATCTTCAACAAAATATTATAAAACTGAATTCAACAATACATTAAAAGCACCATTCACCACCAAGTGGGATTTATTTCAGCGATGCAAGGTAATTCACAAATTATCCACAAATCAATCAAAGTAATACATCACATTAATAAAATGAAGGATAAAAATATTATCTTGATACATAAAAAGTATTTGACAAAATTCAACACCCATTAATTACAAAAACTCTCAACAAAGTGGGTCTAGAGGGAACATATGTACCTCAACATAATAAAAGCCATCTATACAAACCCACAACTAACATCATACTCCACAGTGAAAAGCTAAAAGCTTTTCCTCTAAGATCAGGAATAAGACAAGGGTGTCGACTCTTACACAACACAGTACTGGAAGTCCTAGCCACAGCAATGAGACAAGAAAATAAAAGGCGTCTGTGTTAGGGGTGCCTGGGTGGCTCAGACGGTTGAGCGTCCCACTCTGGATTTCATCCTGGGTCCTGACCCTGGGGTCGTGGGATCAAGCCCCACATCAGGCTCCGCACTGAGCATGGAGCCTGCTTGGGATTCTGTCTCTTTCTCCCTCTACCCATCTCCCCTGCTTATTCTTGCTCTCTCTTAAAAAAAAAAAAAAAAAAAGGCATCCAGATTGCTAAGGGAGAAGTACAGCTTTGCAGATGGCATGATACTATATATAGAAAATCCTAGAAACTCCACCAAAAGAAAACCCATTAGAATAAATGAGTTAAGTTGCAAGATACAAAATTAATATATAGAAATCTGTGGTGTTTCTATATACCAATAGCAAACTAACAAAAGGGAAATTAAGAAAACATCCTATTTGCAATTACATCATAAAGAATAAAATATCCAGAAATAAATGTAACCAAGGAGGTGAAAGACCTCTACGCTGAAAGAGTAAGACAATGATGAAAGAAACTGAAGATGACACAATTAGATGGACAGTTACACCACACTCAGATTGGAAGAATACTGTTAAAATGGCCGTACTACCCAAGGCAATCTACATGTTCAGTGCAATCCCTATCAAAATGCCAACAGCATTTTTCACAAAAACTAGAAAGTTGTATGGAACCGCAAAGGACCCTGAATAGCGAAAGCAGTCCTGAGAAAGAACGAAGGTGAAGGTACCACAATCCCAGATCTCAAGATCTACCGCAAAGCTACAATAATCAAAACAGTACGGTACTGGCACAAAAGCAGACACAAAGATCAACAGAACAGAATGGAGAAACCAGAAATAAAACCACACTTTTATGGTCAATTAACCTATGACACAATAGGCAATGATATACAATGGGGAAGATAAAGTCTTTTCAGTAAACGTGTTAAAACTGGACTACTTCCTTACACGATACACAAAAATAAACTGAAAATGAATTAAAGACCTAAATATAAGACTTGAAACCGTAAAACCCCTAAACTCCAGGCAGTAAACTCTTTGGTCGTGGGCCTTAGTGCTATTTTTTCTGGATCTGTCTACTCAGGCAAGGAAAACAAAAGCAAAAATAAACAAGCGGGACTACATCAAACTAAAAAGCTTTTGCACAGCTAAGGAAATTAAAAAACTCGAAAGGCAACCCCTGAATTCATACAACTCAACGGCAAAAAACAGCCTCATTAAAAAATGGGCAGAGGACCTGTACAGACACTTTTCTGAAGAAGACATGCATAGGGCCAACAGACACATGAAAAGATGCCCAACATCGCTAAGCAGGGAAATGCAAGTCAACACCGTAACGAGATACCACCTCACACCTGTCAGAATGAATGACTAGTATCAAAAAACAGAAGGAGCACATGTTGGCAAGAGTTTGGAGAAGAAGAAAGCCTCAGACCGTGTTGGTAGGAATGCAAACTGGTGCAGCCACTGTGGAAACAGTATAGACGTTCCTCAAAAAATTTAAAAAAAAATACCATCCAGTAATCCCACTTCTTGGTATTCATCCAAAGAAGATGAAAACATTAATTGAAAAAGATCTATGCACCCCTGTGTTTATTGTAGCCTTATTTACAAGAACCAAGATATGGAAGCAGCCTAAGTATCATCTACGGATAGATGAATGGATAAAGAAAATATGGTATATGTAGAATGGAATAGTACTGAGCCATAAAAAAGAATGACATCTTGCCATGTGCAGCAACATGGCTGGACCTAGAGGGTATCATGTTACATGAACTAAGTTAGAGAATGACAAATACTATGTGAGGTCGCTTAGATGTAGAGTCTAAAAAACCAAACCAACCGAACAAAATAGAAATAGACTCAAGTATACAGAACTGGTAGCTGCCAGAAGGTGGGGGGTGGGGAGGGAGTCGGAGATGGGCAGAACAGCGGAAGATTAAGAGTACGCGTTTCCAGTTAAAAGTCATGGGGATGAGAAGAACAGCATAGTAAATGTAGTCAATATTGAAATAACTTTGTATGGGGACAGATGGTAACTACACTTACTGTGGTAAGCATTTCCTAATGCGTATATTTGCCAAATCACTATGTTGTACAACTGAAACTAATATAATATTGTAGGTCCAATACGTATTTAAATTAAAATTTTAAATTAAAAATCAGTGAAGTAAAACATCCTCTTTCTCCCATGCTGAAATCCAAACTCCTTCCTGTTACAAGTTTTTTTCTTCGCATAATGGAGGGAACGTTTTGGGTAAGAAAACTGCCAAGTTTAAGGGAAGACCTTGCTTCAGTCATGGCTGGATCCAGGTGTTAATGCAATAACTCTGTTTCCCTCTCTTTTGACTTCATTCCCAACTTTCTGTGTGTCATAGCAAAGGAGTCAGTAGCCACTGGAAACATTCACCACTCTTTCAGCTGATCCCCAAGAAGGGAAAGTTTTGGTTTTTGGTTTGTGTTTTTGTTTTGTTTTGTTTTTTACCAAGAGCACCAACCACAGTCCAATGGATGCTTCTAATTGGCCTGGCTTGGGTCACATGCTCACAGGTGGTGGGCAGAGGGAATGAGACATTGTTACTGGCTAGACCTTGAGTCACATGCCATCCCCGGGGCGGGGGGGGGGGGGGGCATCACCTATGTTCTGTCTTGGTTTTCTGGGGGTGGGGGGCAAGGATAACAGCTTTGAGGTATGATTCATATACCATATAATTCACCCATTTAAGATGGACAATACCCTGATTTTTGCTATATTCACAGAGTTGTGCAACCGTCACCAAGATCAACTTTAGAACACTGTCATCACCCCCAAAAACCACCAGGCAACCACCCCTTTTCTGTCTCTATGAATTTACCCATTCTGGACACTTCATATAAATGGAATCAAGGGCTGTGGTCTTTTGGAACCGGCTTCTTTAACGTTTTCAGGGTTCCTCTGTGTTGTAGTGTGTGACTTTGCTTTTTAAGGGCTTCAGTGATGTGCTGGCTCCCGCTTCCCTTAGGCGGCTCTCCCCCTTCCCTGCTGTGTTCCACGTTAGGCACGCAGCAACTCAGACCCTTTGCGTTCAGGTAGGGACCAGGAGGCCATGCAGAACGCACAGATGTACCTGCCCTGGGATGGGGGGCCAGTGTAAGTTACTACTCCGAGTTTCACAGCAAAGCCACCCTTCCTCGTGAACAAGCGTTTTTCAAACTGCTTGCTTCCACTGGAATAAATGATTGTGAGTTTTGTCTTTGGTGAAAATGGGCCCTGTGTTTTTCTGGGATAATCCCAGCTGCAGACCTTCTGTGCCTCCTGCTCCCTCTCGGCCCTCTATTAAGATGCGGAGCCCCACCCCATCGCTATGTGCTCCTTCCCTCCAGGAAAGTGAAGAGGAACTCTACTCCTCCTGCCGCCAGCTGCGAAGGCGGCAGGAAGAGCTGAACAACCAGCTGTTCCTGTACGACACGCACCAGAATCTGCGCAATGCCAACCGGGATGCCCTCGTGAAAGAGTTCAACGTCAACGAGAACCAGCTCCAGCTGTACCAGGAGAAGTGCAACCGGAGGTAGGCCAGCCGCTCCCCCACCCGCACATCCCCAGGGCACGCGGCGGGGGGGGGGGGGGGGGGGGGGGGGGGGGGGGTCAGGCTTCAGGAAAGCCCCCTCCCACCCCCACCTTTAGAAATCTCTTTGGGGGCGCCTGGGTGGCTCAGTCAGTTAAGTGGTTAAGCGGTTAAGTGGTGAAGCTCCCACTTCGGCTCAGATCGTGATGGTTCGTGCGAGCTCCACGTCGGGCTCTGTGCTGACAGCTCTGGGGGGATCCTGGAGCCTGCTTCAGACTCTGTGTCTCCCTCTCTCTCCGCCCCTCTCCCGCTCGCACGCTCTCATAGAATAAATAGACATTCAAAAAAAGAAAGAAAGGAAGAAAGAAATCCTTTGGTCCCTCCACCCTCCGGATCTTTGCCGTATAAATTCACTTATAGTAATTATCTTATGCCTCTGCACCTTCCCTAAGTCAAATTGTCACCACTAGGAGGAGACGTCGCTCTAATAGTGAAAATTAACTATGACCACTACCTTCTAAATAAAGAACCTTATGAAGTTCGCACCGTCCACTGGTTCTGCACTGGGGCAGAACCCCACCCCCATCCCCAGGGGAGGCTTTGGGTTGTGCTACAGATGGGCTGGGAGGCGGCCAGGTGTGCCTAGTGTCCTGCAGTGTGCCTGACAGTCCTGCTCAACAGAGAACCATCCAGAAGCAAGTGCCAGGAACAGCCCCTAAGGGGAACCAGCGCACAGACTCCTTCCCCATATTTGTTACTCCACCAGCACTGCGGCCCCAGCACAATGCTAGTGAGGAAGGCCAGTTTTAGAGACGTTCCTGTCTTGCCGGGAGGCCCCTCTCCCCCTCCCCCTCCTCCCTTTTTCCCCCCAGTCCCCCTCTCCCCGCCTCTCTCCCCCAGTCCGCCCTCCCCTCTCCCCTCCCCGTCCCCCTCTCTCCCCCCAGTCCCCCTATCCCCCCTCTCTCCCCCAGTCCCCCCTCCCCTCTCTCCCCCCTTCCTGTCCCCCTCTCCCCCCCCTCCCGTCCCCTCTCTCCCCCCTCTCCCTCTCTCCCCCAACTCCCCCTCTCAGCCCTGTTCCATCAGGCCATGGATGCCCTGCAGGGCGTGGACAAAGGTTACACTGTTCCACACATGGCCTGTATCTAAGCCTAACAGATGACTGTGAAATCTGTTTTGTTTCAGGTTAAGAGAGAAGAGAGTTAGCAACAGTAGGTTTTACTCATAGACGCTGGGGAACGCTTGTAAGGGTGTCGTGCCCGTGTGTGCTCACGTGTAGGAGAATGTCCTCTCTTCAGACCCCGGGGACTTGCTAGTCTGTGATGTCTCGTCAAGCCTGGAGTCAAGAGGACACTTTTGAAGACCCACCTGGCATGAGCTGGGTGGGGTGACTTCCTGCTCCTTTCTTCATCTTGGACAATTTCTTAACTTATATTTTCTATAGAGGATCATAAAAACGTGTTTCCTCGTTTTTTGGCCTCTCGTGTTCCCAACCTCCTTGAATAAAAGCGGTGAAAATCTTGATCCATTAGACCTTCTGTGCTCAACCTGTACAGTGAGCAGGACCCTTGTTCCAGCCTCTAAGGACCCAAGTAATTGACTTCCGAGGAAGATGAGCCCGATACGTAAGGAACGAATTAATTAGATTCGGAAAAGGATTGTAACTAAAAGGCAAACGGTTCGGCCTTCCCCTGGGCCCCACGAGTGGCCCTCGCCCCGCTGCACCTCTGCCCGGCTTCTCTGCCCCAGGTCAGCTGACTCAGCTCAGCACCAAAGCCGCAGTGCTCTCGACAGGCCCGCTGCCGTACCGGAGAGGTGGCTGGGGCGTGCGGTCTCTGTTCGTTAGAACAAGCTCCAGTCCGCGGTGGAAACTTGCTCTGGGACTGGCGTTACCAGGGTGGGGGCCCCTTTGATTTAGAAAGTCTGATGGAGAGACCAGAGACCCACTGGAGGCTCGGCCGGCTTCTTACTCACCCCTGCTCTGCCCACTCCCGAGCTGGTTGCACATCTCCATGGGCTACGGATTTTAACAGGTGATCAGAATTCAGCTCTCTGTGTTGTTCCGCTTTGTGGAGCCACGAGCTAAATCTTAAGCTGTAGGAAACTACAGAAAATCCTACACACAGTCATCCCCAAAGAGGCAGACCCACCTGGGACACGAAGACACTCCTCTACATCTTGATAGACAATCGAATGATTTGTACAGTGTGATGATTTAATACGACATTTTAAAGTCAAAGATAGTGTTGAGGTGGACAGTATGACTCAGTCAAGTCACAACTTGGTCAGACTGGGGCGAAGGGTAATTGCAAGGAAAGAATAAGGTGTCAGGAGAGGACACAGGAGCAGCGAGCCTGGTGGATTTACAGGTTGGAGCTGGGTCCCTGAAGCCCATTCAGGCTCAGCAGGCACGTATTCTTGCTGGGAAGTACATTAAAACCGGCCAGGCTCTGTCTCATCAAAAGACCCTATGCCTTCATCCCACGAAAGCTTTTCAGCACTTCAGTGTACCAAGCACTGTCCCCAAGGTCAGGGCTACAATGTAAAAAAAAATTTCTAGAGGTGGGGGGAAAGCCATGGTGACTGCTCGCATGCAACATCTCCGTGAGCTCCTCAAAGACATGCGCTGTACCTTCCCCGAAGCCAGGAGCATAGGTGACAGCAGTCTGAAGGGGTGGGGCGGTTATCTTGCAACACGACCCCGTGATTCCTCCAACTGGAGTTGCCGAATTATTTGGCAGGCAGCAACTGAGCGGAGAACATTCCTGATGGTGGCAAATGGTCCAAGCAACGTTGAATAAAGGCGAGTTGCAAAGGCACTGAGCTCAGTGCTACAGGGTAGGAATTTTCAGACCCTGTAACCTTTCTCCGTGAGCCATTGGCCAGGTGGCCACTGCAGCCTAATTATCGCACCCCTACCCCTACCTCTAGGTCCCTTGTGCCTCCATCATGTCCCCCTTTTTTAGCTCGGGGGTGAGTAAAAGACATAAACCTTTCCACTTCACTCCAGTTTAAAGTCTAGATCCCCATTCTGCTTAAAATGGCTTTTCTGCTAGTGCGTCAAAGAAATGAAGACCGGGCGGCCCAGAAGGAAGAAACAAAGCATCTTTTCAGCTGCTGCCGGGTAAAATCCATAGCCAGCCACACCCAGAGAGAGACAGCAGCCACGTGAAGTGAGGGATATGCTATAAACGATGCTGGGAAGAACTCTTTCCCTCAAACCGTCTCCTCCTAGGCACTACCATGACTTGGATGCACCATTAGAGAGCATTTGCTTTGGCTTCCCCATTCTTTCCTTAACAGAGTAACACATAAATCTCACTGAGAGAGGCGATACTAGGATTCTCACAGGAAAGACACAGAGAAGGGAAGGGCACAGGTGACATCACTGCTCTTCCCCTCGTCTGCCCAGATGCCACATAATCTAAGTATAAATTATCCAGCCGAGACTGGGGCTGGCCGGTCATGGAGTCAGTACAGCCAGTGCAGGCTGAGCAGAGCAGCGACAGGAGCATCCGGAGAGACAGCGGCAGCAGGACGGACCCGAACCACGAGTGCGCACGTGTGCTGTTGTTTGACCATGTCTCTGGGTTTATCGTTTACTTAGAGTGGCACTTCTGTTGCGTGGAAAGATAAAGGGGGGATATGCTGGTTACATCATTAGAGCTGGGGACGCTCAGGCGGTACGAAGTTAAATCATTTCTCTGCTGCGAAACCTGGATATTCTAGCGTGCACAGTTAAGAGGGGTGGAGAATATCACACTTCCCAAATTAGATCTCCGAGCCCTTTTGCGAAGGGATATTTCATGGGAGCTAATGCAAAGTGCAACACATTTGAGGGCCATCTAAAAGGCAGCCGGCGACAGAATCTAATAATTGATGTACTTTAAAGACTTAGTGAAATAAAATCTAAATTTAAGCCCCCAAGGCCAATGGTCTTGACACTGGGCTCGCCTTACCCCCCAAATGTCTACCAAGCTTTCCAAGACATACACAGGCTCAAATAGTTTGAGGGGATCAATTGTCAGATCCTTACCTTCCTATTCTGCTCTTATGACTCATCTGACTCAGAAGATGCCCTTTTCTCTCCTCACAAAAGAAAACCTCTTTCCCCACAGTCTTAAACGGGAGAGCACGACTCAAGGTAGAAAATTCAAAATACGAGTGTTCGGAAAGTGAAAGCCTCTTAACAATAGGGTACAAATCCGTCTGTGATTCGGGTGGCTCTCAATTCTTTCATTTCAATAAATTTAAAGGAACACCCAAGATTTCTTCGGGATTTTCGCATGTAATTCCGAAGGACTTGGAAGAATTCAGCTATCATGCTATCGCAAATCTCCTTCTGTTACCTGTCTCCTTATCTATGCAAAAAAGGATCGCCACCACTTCCATATATAAAATTGGTAAGGGGGAACAGAATGGATATTGTGGCCATTGTAACAAAGGTAACACTCATCTATGCAGCAACGAAATGACTCAGGGGTGGGGGGCAAAGCTTTTAACATTAAGTGATACATTGCCAATGAAATTTTACTAAGTGTAATAATTTACTAAAATTTGTACGTTTATTGATCAAGTTCAATCCAAAAGAAAGTTTCAAATACACAGAGCTTTATGACTATAGGATATTATCTAACTTTGTTACAAATATGCAAACAACCAACATAAAAAGACAGAAATCATTAGGGGAGCCCAGGTGCTCAGTCGGTTAAGCATCCAACTCTTGATCTCAGCTCAGGTCTTGATATCATCAGGGTCACAAGTTCAAGCCCGCATTAGGTTCTGTGCTGGGCATAAAGCCTACTGAAGCCTACTTTAAAAAAAAGTATACGTATGTTTACGTGTATGTCTCATTAGGCTAAAATGTTGAGGGGCGCCTGGCTCAGTCAGTTAAGCGTCCAACTTTAGCTCAGGTCACGATCTCGCTGTCCGTGGGTTCGAGCTCCACGTTGGGCTCTGGGCTGATGGCTCGGAGCCTGGGGCCTGCTTCCCATTCTGTGTCTCCCTCTCTCTCTGCCCCTCCCCTGTTCATGCTCTGTCTCTGTCTCAAAATAAGTAAAAAAAAAAAAAAAAAATTTAAAAAATTTTTTTAAATGTTGAAGGGAAATAGAATAAAAATGCAAATTCAAGGAGTAAAAAGTATGGTGTTTCCTACCGTTAAAAATTGCCTTATTCATGTGATTTTTTGAACGGGTGACAGTACCTATCAACTACTATATTTAGAGCCTCTAAACTTAGAGGAATGTAACCATTTTATGTAAAGATGCAGTATCTACAATCCATTGGCAACTTAGATCCTTTCCAACTATTTATGACGGACAATTTTAGCCAACAGTGTAGAAATGTGCAGGGGGATACTCAGATTTACAAAATTCACTGGAGCGGTCTCTGAGCCATCAATTTTAAGATGCTTGATCTAAGGCCACTAAATGACACATTGCACTTAGAACGAAGAAGGATGGCTAAAGGGGGCCTTAGTCCTTTTAACTTTTAAGTGAATGAAGTTAACTTTCAACTTGGGTGACCGCTAACTTTTTTCAGACAATCCTAAAAAGCCACACCCTGGCCAACGGAAAGTTAAATAGATTAAGAAATACGCAGAATGACAAAACTGGCATTTGAAAAACATTTAAAGATTTGTCTCAGGCCCTTTCCTTTCTGAAATATTTTCTGCTCAAAGAGACCCTGCTTCAGTGACCCTGTCTCTCAGAAATTTCCACATTTCTTATTTTCCAATAGGCTTTTAAAAGCTACATTTGTAAACTTGTTTTTCATTATTAAAGCATAATTTATTTTTTATATAAACAGTGTACTTGTGTGTACATAAAAAATCATGTGAATGAGTCACGCAAATACTGGCTATTGTTAATGTGAAAATTAAATGGCTGTATTGCATTTTTAAAAAATAAAAATTTGGTCTAAGTGAATACAGCAATCTGCTCAGGACCTTTTTTTTTTTTTCCTTAATTCTATTCACTTTTCTCCTCCCCTATAATACAGTAAACACTTCAGCCATGAGATAGGTACAATGATCATTTTTTAAAATGTGTTTTTCTAACCTGTTACACTTTTCTCTAGGTTACTGATCTATCTTCCTTACAGCAAAAAATCACTCCATGTAAAAACCCAAGTTTATACAAGACCAGTCAGTCTTTGGAAGAATATTTGGTGTTAAAGGGACAGTGAGCACCTGTATGAGCACCTGTACTTCTAAACTAAGTGACAGGGCATGTTAGGATTATCAGTCATTCTATTTTCTTGCCAAGGATGCATGGTGCACAGGACACCATGTTGTATATCCTAAGATTGTCCTACTCCCAACCCTTAGCCACTGATTGCATTAGTCACACTCATCCAAAAACTTAAGAACAGCCTATGTCAAACCCCTGCATTTTTTTTTCTTTTTAAAAGAACTTTTGATTTGGCCTACTTTTATTCATTTATTTTTAAAGTATAATTTATTGCTAAGCTAGCTAACATACAATGTATACAATGTGCTCTTGGTTTTGGGACTAGATTCCCATGATTCACTGCTTACAGACAACACCCAGTGCTCATCCCAACAAGGGCCCTCCTCAATGCCCATCACCCATTTCCCCCTTTCCCCTCCCCCCATCAACCCTGTTTGTTCTGTGTAAAGAATCTCTTATGGTTTGCTTCCCTCTCTGTTTGAAACTATTTTTTTCCTTTCCCTTCCCTGTCTGCTGTTAAGTTTCTCAGATTCCATATGAGTGACACATACAATATCTGTCTTTCTCTGACTGACTTATTTCACTTAGCATAATACCCTCCAGTTCCATCCACATTGTTGCAAATGGCAAGATTTCATTCTTTCTCATTGCCAAGTAGTATTCCATTGTATATATAAACCACATCTTCTTCATCCATTCATCAGGTGATGGACATGTGGGCTCTTCCCATAATTTGGCTATTGTTGAAAGTGCTGCTAGAAACATTGGGGTACATGTGCCCCTAGAAATCAGAACTCCTGTATCCTTTGGATAAATTCCTAGTAGAATTACCCTATGACCCTATGACTACGAGCACTATTTTTAATTTTTTGAGGAACCTCCACACTGTTTTCCAGAGCGGCTAAACCAGTTTGCATTCCCGCCCACAGTGCAAGAGGGTTCCCGTTTCTCCACATCCTCTCCAACATCTACAGTCTCCTGATTTAGCTACTCTGACCGGCGTGAGGTGGTATCTCAGTGTGGTTTTGATTTGTATTTCCTCGATGAGGAGTGACGTTGAGCATCATTTCATGTGCCTGTTGACCATCTGGATGTCTTCTTTGGAAAAGTGTCTATTCATGTCTTCTGCCCATTTCTTCAATGGATTATTTGTTGGTTTTTCTTTTGCTGCGTCCCAAAGGGTTTGGGCTTTTTCTGCATCTATTGACAGGATCAAATGCTGGTTTAGGCTGTTGTGTTTTCATTGTCATTTGCTTCCATATGTTTTTTAATTTCTTCTTTAATTGCCTGGTTGACCCATTCATTCTTTAGCAGAATGTTCTTTAACCTCCATGCATTTGGAGGCTTTACAAAATTTTTCTTGATTTCTGGTTGGTTTCAAGTTTCACAGCATTGTGATCTGAAAATATGCATGGTATGACCTTAATTCTTTTATATTTATTGAGGGCTGTTTTGCAACTCAGTATGTGATCTATTTTTGAGATTGTTCTGTGTGCACTCGAGAAGAATGTGTATTCTGCTGCTTTTGGATGAAAAGTTCTGAATATATCTGTCAAGTCCATCTGGTCCGGTGTATCATTCAAGGTCATTGTTTCTTTATTGATTTTCTGCCTAGATGATCTGTCCATTGCTGTGAGTATTAAATTCTCCTACAATTACTGTATTGTTATCAGTAAGATTGCTTATGTTTGTGATTAGCTGATTTATATATTTGGGTTCTTTCAAGTCGGGGCATAAACATTTACAACTGTTAGTTCTTCTTGATGGATAGACCCCTTAATTATGATATAATGCCCTTCTTCATCTCTTGTTATAGTCTTTGGTTTAAAATCTCGTTTGATTTAAGTATGGCTGCTCCAGCTTTCTTCTGACATCTAGTAACACGATAGATGGTTCTGCATCCCCTCACTTTCAATCTTCAGGGGTTCTCAGGTCTAAAATGAGTCTCTTGTTGACAGCATATAGATGGATCTTGGTTTTCTATCCATTCTGATACCCTATGTATTTTGGTTGGAGCATTTAGTCCATTTTCATTCAGAGTGATTACTGAAAGATACGGATTTAGGGTCATTGTGTTATCTGTACGTTTCATTCTTTCTCGTGCTTGTGGTGATGTCTCTGGTCCCTTGCAGGGTTCCACTCACAGAGTCCCCCTTAGGATCTCCTGCAGGGCTGGTTTAGTGGTCACGAACTCCTTGATTTTTGTTTGCCTGGGAAAACTCTCATCTCTCTTTCTATTCTGAATGACAGCCTTGCTGGATAAGGGATTCTTGGCTGCGTATTTTTCCTATTCAGCACATTGACTATTTCTTGCCACTCCCTTCTGGCCTGCCAACTTTCAGTGGACAGGTCTGCTACTACCCTTATGTGTCTCCCTTGTAGGTTAAGGCCCGTTTGTCCCTAGCTGCTTTCACAATTCTCTCTTTACCTTTGTATTTTGCCAGTTTCACTATGATATGTCATGGTGTTGGCCTGTTTGTGTTGACTGTGAAGGGAGTTCTCTGTGCCTCCTGGTATTGGCACGCTTGAGAAACAATGGGGCGTAAGGACAGACAAGGTCTCTTCCCTCATGAATCTTAACTCTAGTGGAGGAAGACATCAAACAAACTAATAACTAGATAAGGTAACATCAGCACGGCAAGACTTTGATGGCATGATTTTACCAGGCCCCAGTCCAGAGTAAGTCCCACAACCCTGATTCATCACTCCTAAGGCCGTTTAACAAGCTAGAAATTGGTTCTGTCTCCATTTTTTTCCGTTCTCAGGTCCGTGGCCCAGGGAGGTTTTTCTCTTGTACAAATACAGTGCTACACTTCCACAGCCTCTCTTTCTCTTCTTTTTGTCCCTCCACAGAAGAGGATCCCACCCCCAGAGCCTATGCCACACATTTTATCTCTCCCAGTTTGCAATCCCACACCTATGGCCCACCAAGTTGTCCCCGTGGGCCCCTGGAGATGTTTCTGTCACTCTGCAGCCCAGATTCCTGAAATTCTAATAGTCAATATTGCTGTGTTTGAGGGACGAGGGAACTTCAGGCCCCCTCCTTCTCCACTATGACGACTCCTCCCTCCACTGCATTTAGAAGATGAACAAGGAGGGGCGCCTGGGTGGCTCGGTCGGTTAAGCGGCCGACTTCAGCTCAGGTCATGATCTCACAGTTCGTGAGTTTGAGCCCCGCGTCGGGCTCTGTGCCGACAGCTCAGAGCCCGCAGCCCGCTTCGGATTCTGTGTCTCCCTCTGTCTGCCCCTCCACTGCTTGCACTCTGTGTCTCGCATTGTCTCAAAAATAAATAAACATTAAAAAAAGTCTTTAGAAGATGAACAAGGAGTAGCAAAAAGCAAAGTCAAAGAACTGCTAACGTATCCTTTGTTGCTAGAACTCTCATAAAAATATAAAATGAACACATGGCAAAAATTTATGTAACTCATAAATTAACAAGGAAACCAGTGTTGCTACCGATTCTAAGAATTCAAAGGACGATACAGACATAGGCTATCAGATGGTCAGGTCACCTGACTCTACACGTCACATTGCAGCTCAGATGAATGTTGTCCACAGCCATGCAAATTATGTCCAGTGGAGATTCAAGTGCTCACTGCCTATGGGTACCAACCAGTTTTTCCAGGTTTGTATCGATTAAGCAAGTTTATTTAGCACCACCAATGGACATGAAACCTGACCCGCCCACCTTATACCACACACAAAAATGAAGTCTAATTAAGACGACACATGAAAATGTAAAGCATAAGAGGAGCCTGGGTGGCTTGGTCGGTTGAGCATCGGACTCTTGATTTCAGCTCAGGTCCTGATCTCACAGTTCAGGGGATGGAGCCCCGAATCGGGCTCTGCACTGACAGTGCAGGGCCTACGTGGGATTCTCTCTCTCCTTCTCTCTCTCTGCCCTTCCCCTGCTTGAGTGCTCTCTCTCTCTCTCTCTCTCTCTCTCTCTCTCTCAAAGTAAATAAACTTTAAAAAAAGTAAAAGATAAAACAATAACATTTCTAGAAGGTATTCACAGCCTTGGAGAGAGAAAAGCTGCTTTGGCAAAGCAGCCAAAGCACCAACCCTCAAGGAAGACCACTGAATTAGTCTCCACTGAAGTTGACGACCCGTGTTCATCCGGAGATGCAATCAGAAAAGCAGAAAGGGCAGCCACAGGACAGAAGACGGTATTTGCAGTAACACAACTGACAAAGAACCTCAGTCACAAGAGGACTCCATCCCTCCAAACCAGTAAGAAAAAGATAATTTATTAGGAAAAAAAAAGGGCATGTAGCAAAAGAACAAAACGGAATAACAGAAATTAGAAGGACACACAGGAAACCGTAGGATATTTGTAAGATGGGCTAGAATAAGCGGATGAAACAGAATGGGGTATAACACATAAACAGAACATGGACACATTTGAACACTATTGTTTGAAGAAAGCAGAATGCAGAGCAAAGCACATCCACTGATACCATTTAAATGAAGTTTTAAAACTACACACAGAACAGGATTCTTCACTGCTTGTAGCAGACGTACAGATGGATAGTTAAAAGCACAAAAATGGACTGAAAGGAACATCTAAAAGTCAAGACAAGGGGCTGTGGTAGGGTCCCCTCCCCAAGGAAAGAAAAAGAAAAAAAACAAACCTCAGGGTAAACTGGCTATTCACCTACGCGACAACGTCCCTCACGACCTTGTAACATGAGACTACTTAATCAGACTGCATGTTTGTATGTATTACCACACACGGGAGACAAAGAAGTAGAAAATATATTTAAAAAAAACAACCCTACACCACGTGGCCTTTGGAGCTCAGTTCTTTGGGTACGAACCCAAGGAGCAGTGCCAGCACAAACAAAGTTGCTTTCTGGCAAGAAAAGCCTCAGTGTCCTGACTGTCTGTGCGAGAATCCCACCACAGGGTGCCTGGGTGGCTCAGTCAGTTGAGTGTCTGATTTTGGCTCAGGTCATAATTTGACGGTTCATGAGTTCGAGCCCCGCATCAGGCTCTGTGCTGACCTACCAGAGGCTGGAGCCTGCTTCAGACTCTGTGTCTCCCTCTCTCTTTCTGTGCCTCCCCTGCTCATGCTCTGTCTCTCTCTCGAAATAAACATTAAATTAAAAAAAAATTTAAAGTCAAAATGAAGATGGAGTTAGTGGGGAAGGCAAAGGTGATAGGACAGCGACAAGCAAAGTTTTAGCTCTGTTATATATTTTATTTCTGTTTGAAACACTGGAAGTGTTGCTCTGTTTGGCACAAATGTAAAAGTGCGCTTGCTCTACCAAAACTGGATACATGGCTAACCACTTAAATAGAAGAATAAGTAATGATGAAAAATAAGGGAGAGAGCCAGGAAAAGGATGGGGTGGGGGAGGGGAGAGGAGTCAGAAGGAGGGCGGTAGGGAGGGAGACCAAGGGAGATGAAAACTGAAAGCAATAGTACAGAATGTTAGCAGCTAATAATTCTGGGTAGTGAGAAAACACCATTATATGAAAAAGGAAATTTTCAACTTTTCACCTTTGTGAGCCCAGCTCCTGGGCCCAGGGAAGCTGTGCTCTAACATTTACCAGAGTCCAAATGACTCAGCAAAACCTCAAAGCATGGGCTCTATTTCTGTTCAGAGCACAGGTTGTAGATCTGCTTCCTTAAAGAATAATAATAAACAAAAATAAAGCATTCCAAATATAAAGCTAAAAAACCACCCACACGAATCTCCCTGGTTCCCATAAGATTAAAGTGGTACAGGCTTTCACACAATGAAAACATAAGATAAAGTCTGTAACTTTCTGAAATGTCCTTCCTCATGATGATTTGTGACTCTTCGTGTAAAACCAAAAAAAAACATATAGAACCCTACACCAAATGATCCCTGGAGCATACTCTTTGTGAAGACTGTGTATCCCAGGAAGCTGTCCTAACTTGGGCTCAAATAAAACTCTTCCCCACTCTTCAAAAAATTTTTAAAAAGGTTTGTTTATTGTGCATCAATATATATTATTCTCTCATTTCATTTCAATTTTATTTTCAAAAACAAGAAAAGAAAAACAAGGTTATATAAAAAGATGTACCAGGCAAATTCTCATAAAAAACACAGCTGGAGTAGCCTTGTTAGTATCAGATAAATTACAGGGCAAGGTAGGGACCACTAACAGTAACATTGTATATGGTAACAATACTACCCCAACAAACTGCTATAGACAAAAACTTTGATGCTTCTCACAACATAGCTCTGAAAAGTGTAAAGCAGATTAGGGGAGGAAAAGCAAGGTCACAGTTATAGTTAGGGAGAAAAAGTCCTCTCTTGAGAACACTATAGCTCAAGGTAACAAAGGACAAAGAGGATCTGAACACAAGTTCACAAGGTTGATCAAGTGCACACATATGCTCCTACAAACATTCTGAACTTTGCACCTAGAGAATACAGCTTTTGTTTAAGCACATTTACAAATATTGACCAAGCCATGGGGGGGGGGGGGGGGGCGGGGGCTGGGGGGACGTTCAGAGAACTACAGTTGACCCTTGAACAACCTGAGTTTGAACCCTAGGGGTCCACTTGTACTTGGGATTTTTTTAAGGGTTCACATCAAAAGCCACAGGCATTTATTTACAACTGCCCACTCCAGTCTTCACAGATCTAATGGAAGGTACACCCGCTGCCCTCTGAGTACCCAGGGAGGGAGGATATATGTCAGCAGCCCCTAAGGACCCTGGGTAGGTGCAGGGCTGCAGGTGGCTCCAAGTGGAGCACCTATGTTTGTGGGAGAAGACAAAGCTGAAGGGAGCATTTTCACAGAACTTTATAAGCTTCTTTCAAAAGTCACATGGAGGGGCGCCTGGGTGGCTGAGTCGGTTAAGCCTCCGACTTCAGCTCAGGTCATGATCTCATGGTTCATGAGTTTGAGCCCCATGTCGGGCTCTGTGCTGACAGCTCAGAGCCTGGAACCTGCTATGGATTCGGTGTTTCCCTCTCTCCTGCCCCCCCTTGCTCTGTGTCTCAAAAATAAACATTTAAAAAATTTAATACTTTTTTTCCCTTCACATTGGGAGTTTCACAAACACTTAAAAACAGCCAAAAAGATGGATTATTTTAACATCAAAATTAAAAGTACTATGTAACTGGAGCCCCTGGGTCACGCAGTCCATTAAGCAACTGACTCTTGATTTTGGCTAAGGTCATGATCTTGTTACAGGAAGGTGGGAGGACGCTGGTCCTTCACGGAGACGAAGAATGAATCTTGTGGACAACAGAGAGTACAGCGATAGAGTTTACTGAGGGAAAGTACAAAGCTCTCAAGAGTGAGGGGGCGTCCCGACTGGGTAGCCACTGAGGAACTTTGTCCCTTTTTATTGGGACCTTGTCACAAAGTTTGTGAGACTCCATGCATGCAACATAGCCCAGGCAGGTGTGGAATGTGTTTATCCTTTTTTTTTTTTTTTCCCTCCAAACCTCAAAGCTTCTTCCGCCTCTATTTGCAGCTGCAGGCTGCCTCCCTGAAAGTTCCTGATCTCTCCCTAATGTTGTTCACCTCTTCCCTAGTTCAACCTCACAGTTCATGAGTTCGAGCCCTACATCAGACTCCAAGCTGACAGTGCAGAGCCTGCTTGGGATTTTCTCTCTCTCTCTCTCTCTGCCCCTCCTGTGTTCTCTCTCTCCCTCAAAATAAACAAACTTTTTAAAAAAGAAAGAAAAATACTATGGACAAAAGGAAGACAAAGGAAAGAAAAAGACAAGTGTTCAAGAACCTGTCCGTGTTCATGTGGTCAAACAGATCACCCAATGCATCCCACAAACCCATACAAAGATGAGCAACCTGACAGAGAAGTGAGGAAAAACTAGGACCATGCAATTCCCCTGGAAAACCCAACCATCTAACAAATCCCTGACAAGATGCTATCTTTAACAGTCATCACAGAAGTGTAAAATCAAAAAAGTGATGAGCCATTTTTCTTTACTCCTCGGAGTGGCAAAAATTGAGACGTGAGAAAATTCTGGCAATGGTGTCAGGAAGCTAGGGACTCTGGTGGCAGGGTAAATTTGTGCAGCCACTTCAGGAAACAAATGAACTTCAGGGCCGGCCGTCCCCGCCCCCTGCCTCCCACACCTGCCAGGGTTAGTCCAGGCATAGCTACAGATCTCTGTTCTGGCTGGCAGGTGTGAGAAGAAGCCACAGCATAGGCTTTGAGGAACGGAAACACCTGGCATTCCCTTTGACCTCGCTTATTTCTCTCTTCTTGCCTGAAAGGACACCTAGAAATACTGCACCTTCTCAGCAAGAATTGTCAGAACGAAGGCCTAACAGCGTGGAAAGATGGCGCCTGGTCCCTGATGTCACGCCTTAGACCTGCTGACTTCTGGACTCTGCAACAGGAAAACAAACCCATTTTTTCAGCTACTCTGAGGTTTTTAAGTTTATTTATTCAAGAGAGAGAGCACATGTGAGTAGGGGAGAGGCAGAGAGAGAGAGAGAGAGAGAGAGAGAGAGAGAGAAAGCGAGCGCACGCAGGAGAGAATCCCAAGCAGGCTCCGTGCTGTCAGTGCAGAGCCCGGGGCTCGATCTCATGAACTCCAAGATCATGACCTGAGCCTAAATGAAGAGTTGAATTAAAAAAAATTTTTTTATGTTTATTTTTGAGAAAGAGACACACAGAGGGGAGCAGGGGAAGGTCAGAGACAGAGGAAGACAAAGTATCCGAAGCAGTCTTGAACCCACGAACCGTGAGATCCATGACCCAAGCCGAAGTCGGACGTTCAACTGACTAAGCCACCCAGGTGCCCCTGAAGTAATTTTTGAAATGAGCAGCTAAGTGCATGTCTGACACAGTAGAATGTATTAACATTACCAGTTGCACTTCTGGGTGTCTACCGTCGAAACTCATTTGGAGATGTGTCTAAGAGCATTCACAGCTGTGCGGTTTGATAAACTGGCCACGTGGAAAACTGAGTAAGTATCACTAAGGCCATGGCTATGGCAGCGGGGTAGTGTTTGTGCACCATGAATGCTATGCCGGTCCTAAAAACAATCAGGTATAGCGTTTTCATTTGATGGTCATAAATAAGACCCATTCCATGCCACCATGGTATCCAGAAGTCTACATCGATGTCAATGGTCTGTAAAACAAAGACAAGCTGATTTGCTGAAGCTTCTCCCTTGGAGCCTGGTTACACCCCAAAGTGTGTGCCCAGGGTGGGGTGCAGAAAGGCAATCTCGGTGTTTGACCTCCCAGCTCCCATACCTCTCCCTATGAGTCATGCTGGCAACTTCGGCAGGGAGGCGGGAGAGGTAGATATAGCACAAGCACAGGTAGGGAGTGAAGTTCTGATGAGATAGAGACCAAGAGCCCTTCCCGCACCTGGGGAGGGGCTGGGGCAGCCTTTCCATCTGCTCTGAACACTTCCATCCCTACGGCACTGGCCCAAGCAGGACTTGGCTTATCATGTCCCAAGTCTGCGATGGTGGAATCACTGATGTAATAACCATCATATCAAGAAGGACAATGCATCGTTTGAAGGTATTATTGACCCTGCTACTAATGTAGTGATGGGCCAACAATGAGAATTACCTATACTCAGGCAGTGCAGATGGCTTTTCAGGTTTTGAGAAAATGAAGAGTAAAACAATACATTTCACAAAATGTTTTTGGAATCATGTTGTTCTATTTACTGAAATACCAAGTTCCAGTTGAATTCACTGAAATGTTTTCCTTGTTGCTTGAATCCTAGAGTATTTTGCAAAATAGTTTGTTTTACTGCATTCCCAAGGTTGATAGGTTGATACTGGAATTTTTTCAAGTGTATCACTGGGCTGCATAATTTGTACCAATATTTACTGAAATACTTATTTTTCTACATGCTCAAAGGCTACTGGCAGAGGAATTTTTTCAAACGTATCATGGTTTGCTACATGACCAATTTTTAAAAATATTTTTAACGTTTATTTATTTTTGAGACAGAGAAAGACAGAAAGAGAGAGAGTGGGGAAGGGGCAGAGAGAGAAAGACAGACACAGAATCCGAAGCAGGCTCTAGGCTCTGAGCTGTCAGCACAGAGCCCGACGCGGGGCTCAAACTCACAAACCACGAGATCATGACCTGAGCTAAAGTTCTACGCTCAACCAAATGAGCCACCCAGGCGCCCCCTGACTTGACCGATTTTTACTGAGATGTGCTTTATTTTGCCTGTAGTGTAGAGGAATTCCTTCAAATAGACTTTACATCATGGCTGTCTTTTTTAATACCCAGTACTCAGTGAAATACAGTGCCGGTGTTAGCTTTTATACTCCCACATGTCAGATTACCTTCTCTTCCACCAGTATATGTGTTTTGCAGCTAGCTATATCAAAGGATCACTGACAAACACATATACATAAAATTTCCTCCAGCCAGGTAATTTTATACTAGTATTTCTCAAGATTGGCAGAATATTGCTGCATACTCAGAATTTAGGATTTCTGACCAGATTCTACTATATGTGTGCAAAATGATTTTTTTCCCTTTAAAACCACTTCATAATAACTTCTAATACCTATATTATGGGGGAAATACTTAATCCTTTATATGATTTTAATATCACATACAGAGTGACCTTTTCATTTATTGTACAAAATGGGACATATTTGAAAGTGAAAGAGGGCACTATTAAAAATGAGGATAAGACTACAGGCATCAACTTGGAGCTGTCCTGGCCAAACTGTGACATGTAGTTATCTTATAATATGCCAGCACACCTATGCCAGGAAATAAGGAATGTATACTATTTCATACGTAACACGAATAACCGAAGGAAATTTGGGGCATGAGACTGTGGTAGGGTCCCCTCCCTAACGAGACGGGGGGAAAAAAAACCCACCTCAAGGCAGCCTGGCTATACTTCTACATGACGACATCTCTCAGGACCTTGCAACATGAGACCACTTAATCAGACTGCATGTTTGTGTGTTACCATATATGGGAGACAAAGAAATAGAAAACAGGTATTATAAAAAAAAAAAAAACTATGCCACATGGTGTTCAAGGCTCCGTTCCTTGGGTACGAACCCAACTGAGCAGGGCCGGCACAGATGAAGTTACTTCCTGGAAGTAAAAGCCTCGGTGTCAGGACTCTCTGTGCGACAATCCGGCTACAGTAAGACCACAGTATGGAGAAAAATGAATACCAGAGCCCTATTTCCCACACAAATCTACACACATACAGAATCTGGGGTACGTTGGTAAAAGGGTTCTTTGCCTTTACCTGCAGTGTTTTGAATTTTTACAAGGAAAATGTATTGATGCATTATTTGTGCAGTTACGTTTAAAACTAAAAAGTGGTATTCCGAGGGTATAAAGAGGTTGATCGATACCCATTTTGAGTTGGCTTTTCGGCCTGCAGACACCATTGTGTCTGTTTAAATACAACAAAAGGTTAATTAACTTGAGAAATAAATAAATAAATGAATAAATAAATAAATAAAACAAAATGTAAAGCGGACAGGCAACAGACTACCATTTTTTCTCTAGCAGAGTGTAATCTCCTCTCCAGCTTCAAAAAAAAAGCCTCCAAACGTTAGAGCTCAAAAGGTCACTGGATTGAGGCGTTTAAAGCCACAGTAAACAAACTGGCACAGGTTAATTAGGCGGGAATCAATGAAACATTTTCACTCCTACCTTCCTTATCTGAACATGCAGCTTTCATTCACACCCCGGTCCTGCCTGGCTAATTACTTACTGAGCATTCCGCGTCAATGCCTCCGACTCAACCAGCACTTTGTATCTGTTCCTGCACACCACCAGCTGCCTCCCCCAGCAGAATAGCTATTAATTAAGCATCTATGTGCACAGTGCTTTGCAGGTTACACAAGCGCCTCCGTGCCACTTCATGGACACAAGCTGCTCTGTGAGTAGGGAAGGCTTTCCCTCCGCTTTGCAGAGGAGCGGCACATCGGTTCGAAGTCACGCTGCGAATAAAAGGCTGATCCCACCTAAGGCAGCGCACGTGAACGCATAGGTCCCTTGAGCATTGAGGGACCATGAACATCCGCCACCAGATAATTATTTTCCGCTTGGGCCAACGGTCTAAGATCTTCCCAGGGCTTAGAGAAACCTCCACTCCAAAGGGCTGTGAAAACAGTTTACCTTTCTTTGGGAGAATTTAAACACCAAAGGGCAGCTCAACAAGTTGGACTTTGCATTTTCCTAACTTTGGCAGGTTGTTATTTGGCTCCTGCTCTGTACCCAGAATGATGTAAGAGACTGCAGGCGAGGCAAATGTCAATCAGCAGAGGGTAATACTTGGGCTCTGCTCCCAAGACATCGGTTCGGGGAGAGGAGATTAGCACATTGCAGGAGTACCCATGCCAGGATACGATTAGGTGCAAAAACAAACCAACTATCCTTGGAAGATGTTCTATAAAAGTTATTACAGCTCTAATTTGCCATCCTCCTTAACTTACCCTCCCACACACATATACACCCAGCCCCACCACACTTGCATTAATAGGGTAAAATAATGCTTTGCTTGTTGATGTAACTTACTACAAGCTGGTGCAGCACAAATCCCTATGTACAGTGAAGTGGGTTTTGCAACAACTAAATTCATATTTTAATTGCATATAGTGCCTGCGTGATGCTTAGCCCTGAATACATGCCATGTTGAAATAAAGCCACTGAAGACATGGCAGTCAAGACTTTGGTATCCAGATTCAAGCGGACCTGTTTCAAATCCCAGCTTTGCCACTTCCAGGATGAATGGCTTTGGATGATCTTGGGCGAGAGACGCCATCTCTCTAAACCTCCGTTACCTCACATGTGAATGGGAGCTAATAAATGCACCTCCTTTCAAAAGTCATTGAGAAAACGAAATGAGGTTAAATACAGAGAGCCTTACAGGAGGTAAATGGTCAACAGTAATCACAATGAACTATTAAGAAGGACTGTCTTTGAGTAACTTAGTTAACAAGGGTGGCAGGTTAATACCCATCATTTCCCCAGTGTTGGACACACCTAAAAGCACAATCCCCTATGGAAGTTACTTGACCACAACTCAGTGGGGGTATCGTAACTGCCCCAGCAACACAGCAAACAACTCCTCTATTAGCTGCTCAGGACGCCAGCACGCAGGGGATGGTTAAGGGCAGGCGATGACTCATTCTCATAACAAAACTTAAAAATATGTATTAGTAAGTAAAGATTTCACTTTTAGGTCTGTAATAAGGCTCCCCTGGAAGAATGGAGGAAAAGACATCTAGAATATTTGCCAGGATTAAAATCCTACATATCGGGGCGCCTGGGTGGTTCAGTTGGCTAAGCGTCTGACTCTTGACTTTGGCTCAGGCCATGATCTTGCAGTTTGTGGGTTCAAGCCCCATATGGAGCTCGGTGCTGACAGCATGGAGCCTGCTTGGGATTCTGTCTTCCTCTCTCTCTGCCCTCCCCCCACCCCTTCTCTCTTTCTCTCACAATAAATAAAATTAGTTTTTTAAAAAAGTGTTTTAAAGTCCTACATATTAGTAATGAAGAATTTAATTACTTGCATGCTTCAACCAGCTTGTTAAAAATAAGCATTGCAAATTATCACAAGTACCCCTTGTTGGCTGAAAGTTACTTGCCCGGGTTACTTCACTGCATGTAATTTCTTTGTAGTGAACTAGATTTCACCTCAGCCGTAATTACTTGATTCCAGTAACAAAGCTCTCTTTCCTGGTATGCACTAGTTCTAAAATACAGAAGGGTAACATCTTATGAACTTGTACAGCTTAGAAATGCCATGGTCTGGGGGCACCTGGCTGGCTCAGTTGGTGGAGTGTGACTCTTGATTTCACGGTTGTGAGCCAAGCCCCATGATGGGTGTAGAGACTGCTTAAATATAAAACCTTCGAAAGAAAGAAAAAGAAGAGAAAAGAAAGGCCACGATCTGAATGACTCCATTTCTGGTTAGATTTTCAATAGCAAACGGCTGTTTTGTGCTAAAAGATCAGGTAACCAGGCCCAACCACACGGGTTACAAAACAAGCCCTTTGGCCAAAAGAAGCAGGTTCCAGGTGGGCTCAAGTCAGCGCTGAGATGTGGCACCACTTGTCTGTCAACAACCAACACCTGTGCCTGCAGAAAGTGGGTGGAGGGAGGTCACCTGAATCTAAAGACGTTCTGTGACTCCCATCTCCTTGATGAACTCAGCAGAGGTGTGCTGAGCCCGGGCTGGGGCTGAGCACTGGAAGGGGAAGAGCACAGAGGATTCGGGAGCCTCTCACTTAGCATCTTGGGAAGGGAGCACATGCTTGGCGTCAGGCAGCATTTTTTACCTCCTGTGCGAAGACCAGAAACACCGGGACTGCCGATTCCCAGCCCCCCTGGGAGGGGTTCCAAGTCTGCATGTCATTTTTATCAAAGTATACACAACAGAGTTCCAAAATCGAGGATTTTACATACACACACACAGCGAAGTGATGACGATCCCCTCACACAGTTACCTTGCTGATGAGAGCACCTGAAATAAATCTGGGGCTCTGATACAGCCCCTGAGGGCTGCACTTAATAATCCTGCATTGAATCCTGGCATCTGTGTTTTTAACTTGGGCCTCCCGTGTTCTTTTCGGGGAGGGCTGGGGGCCACAGGTTTACAAGGGACGACTGGGGTAGCACAGTTGTCACCTCAAATGAGGTCACTGGGCTGATAAATGCATTCAGCCAATCAATAAGCATTTACTGGGAAGGTGAAGGGGCTGTGCGGTCTGCTCTGGATAAGAGGTTGACAACACAGGGGCGCCTGGGGGGCTCAGTGGGTTAAGCATCCGACTTGGGCTCAGGTCATGATCTCACAGTCTGTGAGTTCGAGCCCCACGTCAGGCTCTGTGCTGACAGCTCAGAGCCTAGAGCCTGCTTCAGATTCTGCGTCTCCCTCTCTGCCCCTCTCCCACTCATGCTCGCTCTTTTTCTCAAAAGTAAACAAACACACACAAAAAAATAACTTGACAGCACGTGGTCCCTACCCTCACGGGACGCCAAGTTCTGGGGAACACATCACTTTGTCAAACAATCTTCTTACACAACAAGAAAGTCCTAAAGATGAGTCCAGCCCAGATGGGCAGGATGCTATGAAAGGACATCAGTCGGACTTTGGAAGAAGAGCTCCAGCGAATGTTCAGTTCTCTGGGGGCTTTTTAAAAGCATGCTCCCCTCACCATCATCTGCCCCATAAGGCAGAAGGCACGCAGGTGAGTGGACAGTGAGCGCCTTTGGACACCAGAGAGTGTATTCACCTGTGCCAAGACCTTTCCAATGCATGGAGAAAAATCCAACTCAAAAAAGCTTTAAGAGAAGAAAATGTACTGAGACTCACACGACATGACGATCCAGGACTTCTCTTTCTCCATTTCCGGGCTCTGCTGTACCTAACTGACAGCGGGAGCCAGGAGCCGAAACAATATCATCAGAGCTCAGTCTGTGCTTCGGGGTGGGAGAGGCCGCAGCAGCTCAAGAACCTAACCCGCAGTTGAAGCAACCCCGGCAGAAGAATTTCCGGGAGGAGCTCGAGGAGAAAAGTTGAAGACAGGATGCTAATTGGCCCACTTCGACCAATGACTGTGGGCAAAAGGATGGCGGCCTTTTGATTGGTCGGGTCTTGGGGAGGAGGTCAGCGCCTTGGAGGGCTGGGGATGGGTTTCTCATCAAAAAGGGGAGTGGGCGTCATTCTCCAAAGTAAGGGATGCTAGCAAACAGGGACTGTTTAATTTATTTTTAATGTTTATTTACTTTTGTGAGAGAGAGAGAGAGAGAGAGAGAGAGAGAGCGCACAAGCACATGCAAGGGAGGGGCAGAGAGAGGGGAGACACAGATCCTGGAGCAGGCTCCAGGCTCTGAGCTGTCAGCGCAGAGCCCAACACGGGGCTCAAACTCACAAACTGCAAAATCAGGACCTGAGCTGAAGTCGAACACTTAACCGACTGAGCCACCCGGACGCCCCCAAAACACAGACTTTTAACTCTAGAGAACATAGGGATGGTGACCAGAGGGGAGGTGGGTGGGGATCAGGGGGGAAACAGATGATGCACCTGTCGTGATAAGCACGGAGTGATGGATAGAATTGTTAAATCACTATATCGGACTCCTGAAAATAATATAACACTGAGTGTTAACTATGCTGGAATTAAAATTAAAAAAAAACTTAATTACAAAATATAGTAAAACCAAAACCAAACAAACAAACCACTGAATGATAAGCAAGCACTGTGTCCTAGGGGTGAGGGATTCGTGCTTTCTCGGGGTACAGGTTCACCAAGCACCTTGCCAGGGGCATCCTATACTCAAGGAAATACAGTAGCTCACCTGTCTCTTGGGCTTTGTCTAAATCCCAACAGTGTAAAATCTCACTGTTGTGATCTCTCTGATTCTCAGTTGAGGAAATTGAAAGCTCAGAAGATTCTTAATTTTTTTTTTTTTTTAGTGTTTATTTACTTTTGAGAGAGAGAGAGAGAGAGACCAAGCACAAGTGGGGGAGGAGCAGAGAGAGAGGGAGACACAGAACCTGAAGCAGGCTCCAAGCTCCGAGCTGTCAGCACAGAGACCAACACAGGGCTCGAACTCACGAACTGTGAGATCATGACCTGAGCCGAAGTTGGATGCTTAACCGACCGAGCCAATCAGGGCCCCAAACGGGAACAATTTTAATAAGACACGAAGTGCTTGGTGCCGGCTGCCGAGGCCGGCTCACACCCGGACCATTAACCCCAGAGTGCACAACTGGGTGGGAGCCAGAAGTAGAATTACGCCGGCTTGTCAGGCTAGGGGATTCGGAAAGCGATACAAGGTAGGAGGTGCCCCAACAATTGTCGGTAAATCAACCTACAGCAGAACAGTACTGGCTTTCTTATAGTCACTGTGTGAGGTGACTTAGGAAAGTAAACCCCTAGGCCTCCTCTGTAGACTCAAGAAATACAATAGCCTGGGTCATCTGGTGCCAGCATTAGTCATCTGGCCCTCAGGACCGTGCTATTCATAACATGGCACCCTCTGACATCCGTGATTAGAACAGCACCTATGAAAGCAAGTATTTCAACAGGCTCTTCTTCCTTTTTTGCAGATGTAGGCAGTTTTGCATTACGTTTGGTTTCCACTGTGGCGCTCTGTGTCACATTGTGTGACCCCCCCCCCCGACCCCCACCGCCAAAACAGGCTCGCAGATAACCGCCCACCTAGCCCTGGGAAGCAGCGCTTAGGGTGGCCCACCCCAGTGGGGTGGCGAATGCCCGGGTGTCTAGAAGCAGACCCGTGAGCACAAGGAGAAACACTGCTCCGGAGTTCATGCGGGTTTGGGGATTCGATCCACAGCCGAGGGAAGGTGAGGGCAGCTGGGAACCATGAACTAACGGAAATCCTTGACTGCGGTGTCCCCTGACCTTAGAAAGGACGAAAGCTGCCTTTCAGAAAACAGGCCCGAGTTCTTTAAAGTGGTCAGTTTTCAGCTGAGACGTGGAAGGAACACAAATGACTTTCCGCTCTGCCCACAGGCGGCCTGGCCTCGTTACTTACTAGGTCGACAGATCAGAAACACTAATGTACGCGCCAGGAAGGAGTGTTCACTCTTAGAGGGAAAAACAGCGCTCATTCACAAATATTTCTTGAACTCTTGTTTCGTGCAAGGCGTGAGGGACACAGCAGTAAGACAAAGCTCCCGCCCTCACGGAGTTTCCAGGCACAAGACAGAATTGCAACGGCTATTACAGTTGTGATAAAGGCTGTGAAAGACAGGCAAGTGCTGTAGGAGTTTGTAGCAGGAAGACCACATCTCAACTGTTGGGATCACGGAAGGAGGCCACCGGAAGAAGAGACTTGAAGCTGAGACATGAAATAAACAGTAGACCCACAGTGGGGGAGGGGTGTGAGAAGCTTGGAACCCCGGAACAGGCAAGAAGCTGGTACAGCTTGGGCAGAGAAGGGAGTATGCTGGGAGATGACCTTGAAGCAGTAAGCAGGGGCTGGAGCGGGCAAAGCCTTGGGCTCACACTAAGGATTTTCAGCCTAAACCTAAGGAGAGTTTTGAGCAGGGAAGTGAATAGATTTACATCTTTTTTTTTTTTTTAAGTTTATTTTATTTATTTTGAGAAAGGGAGAGAACAAGGGAGGGGCAGAGAGATAGGGAGAGAGAGAATCCCAAGCAGGCTCCACACTGTCAGTGCAGAGCCCGATGTAGGGCTCAAGCCACCTGAGCCAAGATCAAGAGTTGGACGTTTCACCGACTGAGCCACCCAGGTGCCCTGACATAGATTTACATCTTTATAGGATCAGTCCACTTGTGCAGAATGGATCGAAGGGAGGCAGGAGGGGATGTAGTGGAAGAGAAAAGGGGCCATTATTGGAACCCAGGGGAGAGAGGTAACACCTGTTCATTGCACAACTTTGAGGCATGAGTAGAAGTTAAAATCGATGGGCTTCAAGGTGGGTCAGGTGTGTCAAGTTAAGGGGAGGCAGGGATCAAAGAGTATCCCAGCTTTCTGGCATAAGAAACTCAATGGGTCTTGGTAACATTTACTAAGAAAGAAACCCTGGAAGAATTTGGAGGGATTGTGAATTCATCTTGGATATGCGCACTGACAGTGTGTGTGATGTATCCAGGCAGAGAAGCAGACGTACTTGGATAGATGGGTCTGGAGCTCAGAATGGTCTGGGCTGGAACTCTATTTAGTGGTCTCTGTTTGGCACAGAGATGGAAATGAAAGCCAGGGGCTTGGACAAGATCACTTAGGGAGAGAAAGTATGGTATTAGAAGAGGGTGTAGGACTGAGCACTGAAAAAATATTCCACTTACAACCAGTGTGGAGGAGAGGATAAAGAAACCAATGAGACATATAGGAGTGTGGTAGCAGGCTCCAACATGGACCCCAGTGATTCCCCACCCTTTGGTCTTTATGTGCTGTGTAGCCTCCCACATGGGATAGCGCTAACCTGGGTAGCCAATGCAGTATCGTGGAAATGACCGTGCACGACTGAGGTTGTGGCTACAAAACCTTTTAAGACTTCAGAGAGACCTAAGGTGGTCCCTAAAAAAGTTGTTCAAATAATAGGGGTTATTGTCCCTCAGCAGTCTGAGCAGCAGCCCAAGGCAAAGAAGGACTTATCTCCAAGAAATATGTGGGTGTGGCTTTTGCCTAATGGAGTGAACTGGAGTAAGACTCAGAGGAGACAAACAGAGTTCAAAAATAATTATGTTTGCATTAACATTATCAGCTTGGACTGAAAGAGATACACTACAATATGTAAAGAGGGCTTTATATCCCCCCAATTCTACTGGGTGGTAACGGGCTGAGAACATGTTAACTGTCTATCTACACGGGCTACCTTTCACTGAAAGGAAAAATGACTCAGAGGATGGAACCAAGAGCCCAGCCTCCAAGCTGACCCCCAACATTCCCCACCTTCTGGTATCCACACCTTTGGGTACTTCCTTTCTCTCCACACTGAATTAGACTGACCTGTGTAACCAGTATACTGTGGAGTCCCAGCGTGTGGTGTTTGAGGATAAGCCGTAAAAGCCATTGCAGCTTCCACCCTGCTCCCCTGGATCACCTGCTCTGGGGAAAACCAGCTACCATGTCGTGAAGATATTCAAGCAAGCCTACGGAGGTGCCCGCATGGTGAGGCATTGAGCCTCCTGCCAATGGTCGTGTGGGTGAGCCATCCTGGGTGGACCCTCCAGCTTCAGGCTTCCAGAGGACTGTCGTGCCAGATACCATGGGATGACCCTCATGAGGGACTCCAAGCAAACCGACGCAGTTAAGCCGCACCAAAATACCTGACCCGTAAAAGCCAGGAGGTGATGTTTGTTGTTTTAAGATATGTCTTGGGGGTACTGTGTTAACATGATACACCTTAGTGTAATTCGTAGCATGTCTTAGGTAATGCAACAGATCATTAATACAAGGAGAAAGACCAAGAGTGAGCTCATGAACGGTAGATGAACTCTTGTCTCAAGCAGACAGTGGACATGGGTGTAAGTGGTGAGGGACAGCCGAATGTCTCTTCCCTGGATGACAACAAGGCCCGAATAGCCATCCTTAGTTTCGTGTGGAAAACAAGAAAACCCCCACTACACTCAGTCTACTTGGTGCGAGAAAACTAAGAAGTATCTATCATTGTTCTCCAGGACCTCGTTGAAAACATGTTCTGCAAGTCTGCGATGCCTCTCAAGGACACCGCGTAGATGTCTTGCTGAACTTATCCACTCTTTCAGGGGCCTTCTCGTGCGGACACGTCATACCATTAGTGGGCTGTACGTGAGCAGGGGAGCCCGCCGTGCAGCACCTGGACTGCTGGACTTGCCGAGGTGCTCATACAAGCGAACTCCAGGCTAAAGCAAAAGCTTCTTAAGATAGAAAAAGACTCCGAAAACCTTCTACCAAAAATGCTCACCACCACCTCATATTTATGCTTTATCTATGAAAGTACTTTCACGACATCTCATTTTACGCTCACAACCACCCGTGTGAGGAGGGTGGGTGGGTGGGTTTGTAGAAAAGGCAGACACGGGTCATTCCCAAATAGGGAAACAGGCTTCAATCACTTGGTTAAGGCTACACAAACTATTCATGGTTGCAGGTCTCCTGGTATCAGGTTGAGTGCTTTTCTCCAAAAGATCCAGGCAGCATTAACCAGGGACTATTCACCTGGCACCTTCTTTCTACAAATAATCTCAAAACAGCTCGAATGTCACCTTCCGCAGCAATCTATCTGCCTTATGCAGATACTTTAATACTGGCTTTTCTGAAACTGGAATTGTGGAATGGGTGAAGATCCTCTGTCTTCTTTCCACGTTGGTTCCTATGCAACTGTACAAACTGAAAGTCTTACACAGCAGTCCTCAGGAGTGGCTGGAGGGTAATGACACCCTTCAAAACATTCCTCATTGGAAGCTGTTCATTGGAAGAACAAAAACCTCTTCCCGGAAGAAAAGCAGTCTATTAGTTCAGAGTTATGTTTCATTTTTAAATTACAAATAGCATCATTCCCTTGACCATCTTCCTTAATCGGATTTTTAGCTGTTTCCTAAATGTTACTCTATGCTCAGAGACCAAAACTTTACAAACACTGAGCATATGCAAACGTGCTGGTTACAGACTCTGAGGGGCTTACCCCAAAGACATTCCAGAAAGGTTAGAGCGACAGCACTAACAGAACACTAACACCTCTGAACAGAACTCCCCTGAGGAAGAAAACCCTCGTAAGGGTTCGTATCAGGAATGTACGGCAACGATATTAATTAAAATAAAGGCTTGTGTGTGTTGAGTGGCACTTGATACGTCTTGTCTAATTTAATCCTCAAAAGAATCCTATGAGGTAAGACACAGTTCTATTTGTTTAAAAATCAAACCTTACCATGTGATCACACAGGTGTTAACGCCCTTATATCATAAAGGGTAAAGAGTAATTCCTAAAAACTACAGGAATGAATGGCTAATATAATGTCTCTCAAAAGCTTCCACCTCCTCAGAGGGCTGGTCTGTAGGGATCTGACCCAATTTGGTGGTTTTCACACATTTTCAAGCCTGTTAGTGTTTTGCCACTCCCGTATCAGTGCACATTTTAGTCTACTGTAACTGGATAGAGATAGTAGAGGACAGAAGTAAGTACATTTTTGACTTCTGAGAAACTCAAGACATTTCCAATTCTCCTCATCTCGCTCTGTGGCTCCAAAACGACTTCTGTTGTACCCATCAAAACGAGGAAGACACAAGAAACCGCATCTCAAACTGATCTTTGCTTTTTTTCTCCTATCATGGTTTGTTTGGTGCAAGAAGGTAAGAAATGAAGACTTCATCCAAGAATCTGTTCTTTTTTTTTTTTTTTTTTTAAGTTTATTGATTCATTTTGAGGTGGGGTGTGGGGGGGAGAGAAGGAGAAAGAGAATCCCAAGCAATCTCCCTGCCACTCGAGCTCACAAACCGTGAGATCACCTGAGCCCAGATCAAGAGTCGACTAAGTCACCCAAGTGCCCTTCCAAGAATCTATTAAGTAGCAATTTGAGGAGCCAAGATTTGCTACCAGGCATCCATTTGTAACTATCTATCTATCTAGATATTGATGTAGATTTATTTAGATAGAGATACATTATTTAATACTGTGTTTCTTGAAAACCATCTCAACAAGTGTGATCCGATCCATGTTTCTAGCTCCTTCAGAGTGATCGAACCACAGGAGAAGGCAGCCATATGAGAACCACTATGACCAAGAGGAAGACCGTCAGCCCATCCCAAACAAGACACCCGGAGGCATGATCCCCAGGACTTCTGCCGTGGCCATGTGCTTTAAACCAGTCGACTACTTCCTGGAGGTCAAATGGCTGAGCCTCATAACCCAGCTCCTTCTTGGCCTTCTCTAGACTAAAGTAATGTGTGACGCCAGTTTTGTAAACTTCTGTGCGGGTGAGGAAGGGCTGGAAGTTGTAGACCCGACCAAAAAGGAAGTGAGCCATTTCTGTCAGGAAAGCAAAACAGTAGATGAGGGTCAAGGGCAGGCGGATGGATGGGAACCTGTAGCCCAGGCCCTCAACCAGAGGCCGGAGGAACTCAAAGTTGTTCACGGGTCTGCCGTCCGAAATGAAGTAGGGCTGCCCAGAGGCCACGTGGGCCTTGGCAGCTGTCAGGGCCTCTGAGGCCAGAATGTGAGCCTGGACCAAGTTATCCACGTGGACAAATTCAACCAGGCTCCCAGGATCCCCATACACAAACTTGAAGAGACCCCTCTCAATGTAGCTCACTATCCTGGGAAGGTGCCTTTGTTCTCCAGGCCCGTAGATGCCAGCCGGCCTCAGAGCACAGGTTCTCAAGACACCATCACTTCTCACCAGGGTAGCACCATTGGCCTCCAGCACTTTCTTTTCTGCAATAGATTTGGTCCGAGAGTAGTGATCAGGATGGAGGTGAAGAGGTAGGTAAGGCAGAGATTCATCTCCATTTCTGATAACTTGACCTCCAAAGATGACATTGAAAGTGCTAGTGTAAACTAACCTTGGCACCCCTCTCCTCCTGCAAACCTGGAGGATGTGGTCTGTGCCCCCGACGTTGACTTCTTCAATCAGGCTTCGATTCAGCTGCTCCCGCCCCGACATGCCGTAAGAGGCGATATGGAACACACATGCAATGTCCACATCCTGGAAGGCTTTCTCCACATCACAGAGGTGGCGAATGTCTCCGTGTATAAACTTGACTCCCTCTGGCATGGGATGAGCAGGGCTTTTGATGTCAAAGAGAATCACGTGGAATCCTCTCTGGTTCAGAGCACAGCCTAGGCTGAAACGAGGAAAAGCAAGTTAGATCGAATTGTGACTAAGCTATGCCCGACGAAAACTGCATAAAATAATTCACCAATCAATGTGGGGCTGACCCAAGTCTTCTGGGCTTATCCTGAGTGCCCTCGCTTTACGTGTTCATTGTGCAACAATCCCTCATGTAAGCACGCGAACATTCAAAACTGAGGATCCCCGTATCCTTGCTTTTTCTATCTTCTCACGTAGATGGTAGCAACTACAGGTTCCATTTTCCCCCTCTGTTTTAGAACCCACCATCCATTCTTTGGGACATTCATGAATGATAACAGAGCTGCAAAGGAATAACTTATTATCTGGGGGCACCCGGGTGGCTCAGGCACTTGAGCCTCAGACTCTTGGTTTCGGCTCAGGTTGTGATCTCATGGTTCGTGAGTTCAAGCCCAGCATCGGGCTCTGTGATGACAGCGTGGAGCCTGCTTGGGATTCTCTCCCTCTCTCTCTCTCTCTCTGCCCTCCCCTGCTCACTTTCTCTCTCTCTCTCTTTCAAAAACAAATAAATAAACATTAAAAAAAAGAATAAACATTATTTTAAAATGTTTTTGGTGGGCGCGTTATCTACACCCGCCCCCAATTTAATGCCGTTACAAAGAATCTTTCTTAAAGTAGTATATATCTGTAGTTCTGAATTTCAATGTCTGAGCAGTGGGCAACCTAGTTCATTTCTGGTTTAACACTGTTCAAATGAGTAAAAGTCTACACTGTCCTCATGTCATGTCAGAGTCATAAGCTGTAATTTGTTTTTTCCAGCAACTACCAATAAAATAATTCCACAGACGTGTTTATCGATGCACTGACCGGAAACCAAAATAGCCACCTCCTCCTGTAATAAGGACCGTTTCCTTTGGGGATTTGCGGGAGTCCATAGGTGGTTGTCAGGAGCTCAGTGGACCTAGTGGAAAGAAATGCAACAATGTTACTGACCCCCGCCTGGCCTAGTGCTGCATCAGAAAAGGGGAGCTGATAACAAGGCTTATGAAGACTCAGCAGAACGCCCGACAGAGGACGGGCACTCCGTGATGTCATTTCTCACACTTCCTTTGCTTGGAGCTCTAAGGGTCTGGGGATTGGTTGTCCCATTACCTTTCCACGTACCAAGGTCACATCTCTCAAAAGCACAGGGTTGCGGAAATGCTTGACGAGTTCTTCTGCATAACTGTACTAAGTACCTGAGATGGCCAGGAAAGCTAACCAGTCCACCATGCGGAGAGAGGTCAGTTGGTGGGACAGCTACGGAGGCTGTTTCTAAACACAGTGGATGTCAGTCACTGATATTTCAACGCAGACTTCCTCCCTGTATCTCCGTGATGTGGTGGCAATCTCCCTCCCTGACTTCATCTGGCGTTCTCCCGCCGCCCACTGGACTCCCTTTGAGATGCCAAGCCCGTCTGCAACTTGAGGGCTACACACACCTTCTATTTCACCTTAGTGGGAAGGGCTGTTCTTTGCCCGGCTATACCTTTCCCAATCGCTAGGTCTGCCTGAATGTCACTTGCTCAGTCAGGGATGCTTCTCTGACTGCCCTAAGGGAGAGCCCCTGACCTTAAATACTGCTGTTGTTTCTTCATGGCACATCTTATCACCTGAAAGTATCTTTTTTGTTTTAAACTATTGCTCTCCTTACAATAGAACATAAGTTCCATGAGAACTGAGACCTTCTGCCTTTTCCACTGACATGTCTTTTCCAGAACCTACCACATGGCAGATGTTCAACAAATATTTGTTGAATTTACGGGTGATTTTGAACACTGTGAAATACACCCAGTTGAGTAAAATTGTTTTGGGCACAAATGATGAAGGGCTCTGCAGTGTGTAAGAGTCATCGCTGTGTAAGTCAAAGAACACTGCCGCTTCCTTTTCTTTCTTTCTTTAACATTGCCATTTTCATTAAACTTCTCTCCTAAGAAATTCTGGGGGGTGCCTGGGTGGCTCAGTAGGTTAAGCATCTGACTCTAGATTTTGGCTCTGGTCATGATCTCACGGTTTGTAAGCATGAGTCCCACATCGGGCTCCATGCTGGCAGCGTGGAGCCTGCTTGCGATTCTCTAAGTAAACAAACAAACAAACAAACAAAAGCCTGGGTTACGAAATGAAAACAACACAAAGCTAAATGAGACGGAACTCCTGCATTCTGGAGCTGACGATGGAGTGAGGCTTTTGGAAGCAGCTAAACTACAAGGTGAAAAGGAGGAAACAAGATTGCTGTCACGCGTCGGTGTAAGCAAGGTGCCGTGGGAGCACCGAGCTGGGCGTGGAGAGAAACTGACTCTGAAGAGCACATCAGAGAAGACTTCACTGCGAAGTGGGCATCAGAGCTGAAGGGTGACAACAAGAGGACTGAGGCGGGCTGAGACAGGCTGAGGGAGCATCATGAATGAACAGAATGGTGACGGGAAAGGCTGTGTTGGCCAAATATAGTGATTCAGGCGGGAAAGATAGCCTGGGGTCAGCTTGGAGACACCTCTGAGCTCCTGAAGGGGAACGTGAATTCTATTCTGCAGACAACCGAACAGCCACACGCCCTCTGGTCCTTGCAAAAGATCAAACTTTTCCCGGAGGGAAGGAGAGCCTGAAAACCGGCAAGGTCTGGGTAAGAGGTGATGGGGCTGTGCTAGAGGCCTACCAGTAAGGACGCAATGCCAGGGTGCTCTGCTGAAATCAGGAGGTGAGCCGGCGAGCAACCGAGTGAGGCCGCAGTGGGCAGCACCCAGGCGGAGTCTGAGGGGTGTGCCACCATTAACCCAAGCGACACACACAGGCTTTGGAAACGTTCTGTTTGGTTAATAGAGTTCTGATTAATAGGATGCCAGATAACAAAGTCTAAGCTTTTTAAAAAAATTTTTAATGTTCAATTATTTTTTTTGAGAGAGAGAGAGAGCAGGGGAGGGACAGACAGAGCGGGAAACAAAGAATCTGAAGCCAGTTCCAGGTTCCAAGCTGTCAGCACAGAGCCCGACGTGGGGCTTGAACCCACGAACTGTGACATCATGACCTGAGCTGAAGTCAGACGCTCAACTGACTGAACCAAACTGACTGAACCACCCAGGCGCCCCAAGGTATTCTTAATATCTCCACAAGAATTCCACGGTAAGGGATCAGAAAATGGACCAGGCCTCAGAGTCTAAGAAAATCCCAACAGAAATTCTCCCTAATCTCTTAATTATTCTGTTTTTGAAACCACCCACTCCGGACCAGTCACAGGACCACAGGTCAGTCATGGCACATGTGCACATTAATCATGCTGGGAATGTACAAATGCACGTTATTAATGCTTCAGAGGACCTGCCAGGTCTATTCACCCTCCTTCTCATCAGCTTCCAACTACTGCCACAAGGATCTGAGGGGAGAACTTGTATGACTGACCTGATCAAGGGGTCAGACGAGAAAGGTGGCAATGAACAGGGGAAAAGTAATGATGGGGCGAGACGGCGAGGAAAAGAAGCCTATCCACCAGGTGGGTAAAACCTTCACAGATCACCAGCCATTAACATCCCCACCCGGAGCTGCCTTCTTGCTTCCTGGCTCCCTACATCAAAAAGCACAGGAAAAAAACACAGAAAACAAAAAACACCGCAGTAAACACATCTCCCGGAAAACTGCAACAAACTTCCAAGAACACTAAGCCAGAAGGGAGAAGAAGCATATACAATTTTTCTTCAACTAGCTGCCTGACTTTTACATTCTTCATGGCTTCTGTTTTATTAATTAGTTACCATCTGATTCCTCCTGGGGCTGGGCACTCAGGCCAATGTTTATAATCACAATTACTTTAAGGCTCTTTCAAAACCCGGCTTAGTAATTGTTTTCCTCTGGGTGGAGGGGGGGAAGGGTCACATCTGACCTGAGCAGTCATTCTACCAGATATGGGTTAAAGTTAAGTACATGATCCAAAAAAAGGAATCTTAATTACAAACAGGAAAAAATGAAATTTAAATCCGCCTGACCTCTTGATAATACTAAGATAAAGTGAGGGTAATAAAGTTGACATCTCACAGGGAAGTTATGAGAAAACTCATAAAAATGACTACGGGTACCTTAGACTTACAAAGACCTAATTAAATGCGAAGGATCAGTAATAAGAACCTTAGATTATGCACACAGTTCCTTCATCCCTTGAGTTCAAGTTGATGACGTTACTAACCCTCTGGTATTATAATGTAATATACAAATCTAGGTACCCCTGGAGTACACAACAGATAGGAGAATTGAAGACTGCTTTCATAAAAATAAAATTTTACTACGTTTGCTTTAAGCAAGATAAAATAACTCCAAGTAGTTTAACCCTGTGATGGTGTGTTTTAAATTACTGCCCAAGTACTACCTAGAGGCAAAAGGTAACTGTGCTCTTACTGGATTGAGATCAGGAAAATACATTGAGGCTAGAGGGTTTAGAAATGGTACTGTTCAAATTCCATGCGTGATCTAAAAATTATTTGTGTTTAATATCAAGCAAAGCAATAAAGATGTTGTTAAAGATAAGGAGAGCAACCCTGATACAGGTGAAGGGGGTGGGAGGTATACAACCTAAAAGGCCAAATACACTTGGAAAGAAAATTAACTGGAAAGTCGATATACTCATAACAGAGAGTAGCATTGTGGTTACTGGAGACTGGGGGTTGGGAGGAAATGAGCTGGCACAAATTTCCAAAAATAAGAGAGAGTAAGTTCTGGAGAACTAGTATACAGCAGTGTATGTGACTACAGTCAACACTGTATTATATACCTGAAACCTGCTAAGAGTAGCTCTTGAAAGTTCTCAGCACACACGCAATAATTATGTGAGGTGCCTGAGATGTTAACATACTTTATTTTGGTTATTTCACAGTATAACAAATCATCACATTGCAAACCTTAAATTTACAGTGTTAGGTCAATTATCTCAATAAAGCTGGAAGAAAAAAATATCTTAAACTACCCCCCTCCCCCCCCCCCCCCCCCAACTGGGCTACAAATTATGCAAGTTGTACTGGTTGAGCTAGACCTAGCTCTTGAAGCCAGGCCTGCAGGACTTCCCAGCCAGGACTCTTAACCCTGTGTGTCGCCCCCCTGGGGTTGAGACAAGGCTGTACCACCGCTGCTACTATTACTTATTATGTTTTATTTAAATCTATTCACCTTTTTACAAGAAATACATTCATTTTAAGTGGGAACCTCACACTTCCACTGTAAGTGGGAACCACCCGTCCTATGGAAAGGTAGTATTTCTAGGAACTGCGAAATGACAAGTGATCAAGTCTAGCTAGATACAGATGCCTGCTGCAAACTCTGAGCTGGGGGGGGGGGGGGGGGGGGGCGGGGGGGTGTCTGCTGTTAAACACACACACACACACACACACACACACGAAGAAAAAAAGAAAACCCCCAGCGCCTAGACAGAGTGTGAGGTCTTCGCGACATTCTAGAAAGCCACGCGGCGCCCGGCTCGCTGGAATCCGAGAGAGCGCTGGAAAGGGAAGGACGTTCCCATCACCGGGGTGGACGTCACTCACTCCCGCGCCCCGTACCACCTGCCGCCCGGCTCGTCCCACCCCGGCCGCCACGACGCGCGGGTAGGGGCCGGGTCACCGACAGCCGGCTCGGCCCCGGGTCCCGGCGGAGCGGCGGTGGCCCTCCCGACCCAGGCCCGGGGCCCACTCACAGTGGCGAGAGTCGGCAGCGCACGCAGGCCGTGAGAGAGACGCTCGCCCCAGGCCGGTGCGTCCGCCGCGACCACCCCCGCTCCGCGCGGGAGCCGTCGGGCCGGCCCCCTGGAGCCACTTCCGGGCCTCTCTAGGAAGCCCGGAGGTCTCGGCATCTCTATGATGTGCGGGTGTCTCGTCCATCCTCACCTGGGCTGGGCCAGCAGGTCCACTCCAGGAATCTCTCTCAGGTGCCCAACCCGAGTGTTCCAGCCTCGCGGGAGCCCTTGCAGGGTCATCCCTACTGCTATCCCACCTCCACTGTCTGCTTTTAGACTTCCGTCTCCGTTTTTGTGTCCCCACAGGGCTGAGCACACTACAGTGCCTGGTAACTGGGGAGGGGGGCGGTGCTCAGCTCAGTCAGTACTGCTGGGATGGATAGATGGATGATGGATGATAGGTGGATGGATGATGGATGAGGCTCCATGAAACTACTGAATAGTCACTCTCCAGGTCTTTTCAACTCTCTAGCTCGGAGTCTCCACGTTTATGTATGTCTATATGTTTTCCCGTGTCCCTGATTTACCCTAGTTTTTTTCCGGTTCCAGGTGTGAGGGAATGAAAGCAAGACACCAGTAGCGTCTGCTACGCACCAGAATCCTGTAATGCTGTGCTTAAAAAAAAAAAAAAAAAAAAAAAAAAAAAAAAGTTTTTTTTATTATTTAAAAAATTTTTTAATGTTTATCTTTGACAGAGAGAGAGAGAGAGAGAGAGAGAGAGAGAGAGCATGACCTGGGGAGGGACACAGAGACAGGGAGAGACAGAATCCAAAGCAGGCTCCAGGCTCTGAGCTGTCAGCTCAGAGCCCAACACAGGGCTCCAACTCATGAACGGTGAGATCATGACCTGAGCTGAAGTGGGACGCTTAATGGACTGAGCCACCCAGGTGCCCCTAAAAAAATTTGTTTATGTTTATTTATTTTTGAGATAAAGCATGCACGAGTGAGGGGCAGAGAGAGGGGGACAGAGTTTTCTAAAGTAGGCTCTGCGTTGACAGCGGACAGCCCGATGCGGGGCCCAAACTCACAAGCCAGGAGATCATGACCTGAGCCAAAGTTGGATGCTTAGCCGACTGAGCAACCCAGGAGCCCCAGTGCTGTGCTTTTAATTTAAGGGTGCTCCATGTTGGGTTGCTGAGCAGTGGGGTTTCTGTCCAACCCCACTGATTCCCTTGGACACAGTTCCTGAAGTGGCTTGTGACCTGAGCCTTAAGGAACAAGTAGGAGGTGGCCCAAGGAGAAGAGAAGAAAGGAACATTTTGGTGGAAAAAATAACAGGGCAAAAGCATAGAGTCAGGATTGAATGCCACATGCCTGAGGAATAAAGAGGCACTGCAGGCTAATGATATTTGTGGAGATCGAAAGGAGAGGAGAGGGAGAGGAAAAGGGAGACACAGTTCTGTATCGTACTCAGACCAATTAATCTGAAGGGAAAGACCATTGTCTACATTGGGACTGTCCAGGAGGATTCGGCAAGACGGCAGAAGTCTGTAGGTGCGAGAGGGCATGATCCAGACCCCCATATTCCACCCTTTTCTCAGAATTAACCTCTTGACTGCTGCTGGAGCTTCCTCAGAGCTCTGCTGTGGTTTCAGGCCACCGCAGCATCTGAAAACACTGACACACTTTGAGGGTGTCTGTCTGCCCCTCGAGATCGTTTCTCCAGGAGGCCACACTTTCAGGGGTGGTGGTGTTCAGACAGGGTGTGTTGTGATCAGCTAGGAGGTGTCATATTAATGTCTCACCTATAGTATAGTAGTGAGCATGAAGTGATGAATAACTTACGTTTCTAGTCTTTAGGCTTAGAGCAAGTATAGCAAGGAGGTAAGGAACAGACCTTAGAGTCAGAGCAGTGGGGATTGGAACCCTGGCTCTGTGTAGAAGAGTCCCGAACTGATGAAATGAGGTGAGGTCTGTGTCCTCCTCAGACCCCTCCTGGGCAATGTTAGCTGCTTTTGTTATAGATCATCTTCAAGACTACGTGTGCAACACTTGGGCGGGAATATTCACATCAGCATTATTCATAAGCGCTCCGAAGAAGAAGTAATCCAAATGCCCATCAGTGGGTAAATGGATAAATAAAATGTGGTCTGTCCATACGAATAGAGTATTATTCACCTGTAAAAAGCAACCAAGTACAGGTCTTCCTTGACTTGCAGTGGGGTTATGCCCTGATGAAGCCATCGTAAATTGAAAATATCGTAGGTCGAAACTGCATTTAATTCCCCTAACCTACTGAACATGACAGCTTAGCCTCCCCTCCCTTAAATGTGCTCCGAATACTTACATTAGCCTACAGACGGGCAAAACCATCTCACATAAAGCCTATTTTATAATAGTGGTGAGTGTCTCGTGTAATTTGTCAAATACTGTACTGAAAGTGACAAAACGGAACTGTTGTAGGCGGACAGATGGTTGTGTCTCAGTTGTTCACCCTCCTGATCGCGTGGTTGACTGGGAGCTTTGGCTTGCTGCTGCTGCCTGGAGTCACGAGAGAGGATCATCCAAAAACTTGGTAGCCTGGGAACAGATCCTTATTCCCGATTCCCAATTCCAAGTGTGGTTTCTACCCAAGGCCCATGGCTTTCTCACCATCAGAAAGTTGAAAAATCGAAAGTCACACCCCTGTAAGTCTGGAGTCAGGGGCCGTCTGTAGTGATATGGGCTACAGCATGGATGGTCCTAGGAAACATTATGCTCGTGTTTTTACTAGCCAGCTTCAGAAGCCAGTCACACAAGACCACATACTGCATGATTTCATGTATGTGAAATGTCCATAGGCGAATCCATAGAGACAAAAAGCCGATTGGTGGTTGCCAGCTGCTGGGAGGTTTGGGGTGAGATGGGGAGTGACTGCTCATGGGTACAGAGTTCCTTTCTGCAGTGACGGAATGTGGTGATGGCTGCACACCTGTGCGAATACTAAAAACCATTGATTTGTATCCTTTAAATGGGTGGATTTTATGATATGTAAATTAGACATCTCCATACAACTGTCATTAAAAACAGATTACACCTACAATTTTGTCAGTCTCATTGTAATTGCAATGTTGTTTGAGTAGGAGAGGACAGGATGGCCCATCATCCTGGACATGCCCACAGAAGCGTGTCATAGGAAGCAAAGTCAATACAGGTAAAAGTTGAGGAGCCATTGCCTTAGGGAAATAAGCATAATTCTCCTTTCCACCATCTCAATATGGAGGCTTTGCGCCCCCCGCCCCGGACTCTGCTGTCACCTTCCTCCTTCTCAGGGCAAGGAGGAGAGAGTACAAAGCATAAGGAAAAGCAAGGTTTGAATAATAAATGCTTTCCAATTAGCTGCCTTGAAAACTGAGAGTCAGCTTGTATTAATCTTCATGATCAAATTACTTCATTTTGTCTCTCGTCTAACTGCTCGGGTAATTTTATGCCAGGATTATTTTAGTCATTCTAATTATGCAGGCATCAATATTTAGTGGGTGTTTACCTAACCCACTGCATACCCAGAGGTGTTCTTCCCTCAGAGACCATGGCAGTACAATATAATATGAATAGGCATGCAAGGTATAGAAATGAAGTGCCTTTGATTTCTCCCTCCTTGTTTGTAAGGAACGTTCAGGTGGTGTTTCTTGAAAGAGCAACGTGTGTCCTATTCAGATGCATCTACAAAAGGCAGTGCTGTCCGTGTTACCAGTTCATTATATGATACTAAATGCAATTCTTGTGCAGATGTTTCATTAGGGATTCAGTTATGCAAGACAAATTAAAATTCGCCGTTTGTTTAGATTTTCTTTTTTGCAAAGAACCTTTCCTCGCTAGTCGCCTCGTGTTTGAATTTCTGTCACTGGCAATATCACTGACCCCCTTTTCCTTTGGAACCCCTTCTCCTTTGAGAGAATGCTCTCTCAGTCTGCTCACTGTGCTCCTCTCAGTCTTTTCCTCCTCATCCTTCATCCCGTCCTCTCCATTTTCTTTCTTTGGCCCTTTTGTATATTCTTCCCAGCTCTTAACTGGGTACAACCCACGATTCAACCTCCAGCTTTCTTTTCTTCTACATCTACATCCTTTGCCTAAAAGAAGTCATTAGTTATCTTGGTTTCAACTCTGAACCCAGCCCGAGAGACCCCCGAACATGTATAAGCTTGCCCCTAGGAGGTATTTATGGGGACCATCCACCTGTGTGAACCTCATGTCCAAAGGTGTATTCCTTATCTCAAGCAATACCTGGCATTGGCTGTATTTTTTTGACATCTTCTTTTCCTTCATTCAGATATCCATTTAATTTTGCCTTGCAAAGTGTCTTGGACCCATACTCTCTTCCCATTCCTTCTGCTTCCTTTCTATTTTCCTGAGGGCCTCCCGAAAGAGTAGTATCCCAGGGTGCCATCAGGTTAATCTTGGCCATCTTTGGAGTGTGAATATCTCTTAGACAATCCATCCTGAGGCCAGGCCATGGAGCTGCCCTCTCACTCACTTCCTCCCCTCCGGGGTCTAAAAACACCATGCTCCTGTACCACTTTCTCAAGTCCTGTGGAGTGAGGCAAAGCTGATGGTAGGATGTGAATTGGAAAACTGCCAGGGCACCACATGGACCACAGGACTTGGGAAAGTGGAAAGAGAGAGAGACTAGGGCAGGGGCCTCTGCCTACCAGTGGGTTGGCTCTGTGAATGGCCATTCTTCTTTCACTAAGAAGCAACTTGTTTAACTAACTAGGTGTACTCCAGCTGAGTAAATCAAAACAGTTAATTTCAATACAATCGCAGGATAATATTTTTGCTTAAATACTTTAATCTTATCGAGTGTCTTAAATATATTTTACAATAACTTTGTGACTGATTTACCTTATTCAACCTATGGAAGATATTCACCATATAATTGGCACAGCCTTCCACCTTGCCAAATCCATCAGCCAGATCAAAGGATTTGAATTCTTTTTGACTTATATGCCCCAAATGATGCTTAATGATCAGCTGTTAGAAAAAAATGATTTCATATTTCATTTTATTTATTGAAAAATGTGTATTTATTTTGAGAGAGAGAGAGCAGGGGAGGGGCAGAGAGAGGAGACAGAGAATCCCAAGCAGCCTCTGCACTGTTAGTGCAGAGTCCGATGCGGGGCTCAAACTCATGACCGTGAGATCACGAACTGAGCCAATATCAAGAGCCAGATGCTCAACCAACTGAGCCACCCAGGTGCCCCTCATATTTCATTCTAAATAAGTATATCAGCGCCCTCATGGCAATTATTTCACTTTTGGTAGATAGATTGACCGATCGTAGAGTTTGTTATTGTTGTCATGCATTTGTTACTGACATTATTTTCATGGGAAAACATAGAGCATGTTAAGAGGAAAGGAAGTGGGGGGCAGGGCACACTGAGCAGGAGACATTTGAGCAGGGAAATATAGGAGGCCAGGAAATTTGGCGAGTGTACAAGAGCATTCCAGGCTGAGGGAAAACCTCCACGGCAGGAGTATGTTTGAGGACTGGCAAGGAGGCCCTTGTGACTAAAATGGAGTGAATGAGGAGATGGAAGTCAGAGATGTGGTCCAAGAGCTACAGGGCACAAAACATGTGGCCGTGGAGCCATTTAAGGATTTTGGCTCTGACACTGACTCTGGTTGAGATGGGGAGACTCTGGCAGGTTTGCAGCAGACGGGTGACGTGACAGGGTCGAGGTTATCCAATGATTTCTCTGGTGCTGGGTTGAGGGTAGACTGTAAGGAGACAAGGGTGGAATCAGAGGGATCTATCAGAAGGCTGTGGCTGCATTCCAGGTGAGAGGTGATGGCGGCTCGGACCAGGTTGGCAGCAGTGGAGTGATCAGGTAGGGGGTCTATTCTGAAGGTAGGGCCAGCAAGATTCCTTGATAGATTGGATGTGGGTTGAGTCAAAGAGCTGAGTCAAGGGGATTCCAACATGAGTGTGCTCAGCTACTAGAAGGGTGAGGCTGCCCTCACTGAGATGCTGTGATGTGCTTCTGGAACACACACATCCTGAACCAGAACTTGAGTGAGCTGTGAGCTGCTAACTCTGCAGGGTAGAGGGAGGAGAAGCTGAAGGTGGTGTGACAATAAGGGAAGGAGGAAGAGGAGGGGGTTAAAGAGAGAGTGGGAAAAGCTCAAGGAAGGACCTATGAGCTCAGTGGGGTCCACAGTGGTGGAGGTAGGAGGACATGAAGGGTCTTCTTAGAAGGTAGAGTTCCTGTCAGTGTTCTACACACTGTGGTGGCTGTGTTATCTTCCACAACAAACTACCAGAGACTGAGTGGCCTAAACAACAGAAATACGCTGTCTCATAGTTCTGGAGGCCAGGAGTCTGAAATCAAGGTGTGGGTGGGGTCATGCTGCTTCTGAAGCTTTGAGTGGAGGGTCCTTCCTTGTCTCTTGCAGCTTCTGGAGGCTCCAGGCATTCCTTGGCTGTGGCCACATTACTCCAATTTCTGCCTCCATCTTTACATCGCCTTCACCCCATATGGCACCCCCCCCTTTTTCTCTTCTATTTCCTATAAGGATACCTGTCATTGGATTTAGGGTCCATCCTGATCCAGAATGATCTAATCTAAAGATCCTTAACTTCACCGAAAGTGAAGAAGGAAGCCCCTGCCCCTCCCAAAGCCGAAGCCAAAGCAGAGGCTTTGAAGGCCATGAAAGCAGTGCTGAAAGGCGTCCACAGTCACACAAAAAAGTAGATCCACAGGTCACTCACACTCTGACAGTACAAGACATTGTGTCTCTGAAGACAGCCCAAATATCCTCAAAAGAGCTCCCCAGGAGAAACAAGCTCACCACTAGGCCATCATCAAGTTCCCCTGACTCCCGAGTCAGCCATGAAGAAGATAGAAGACAACAACACGCTTGTGTTCATTGTGGGTGTCAAGACCAATAAATCCCAGATTAGACAGGCTGTGCAGAAGCTCTGTGACATTGACATGGCCAACGTCAACACGCTGATCAGGCCCAATGGAAAGAAAAAAAGGCATATGTTCAACTGGCTCCTGACTATGATGCTTTGGACATGCCAACAAAGATGGGATCATGTAGACTGAGTCCAGCTGGTAAAACCTAAATATAAATTTTTCACCATAAAAAAATAAAAAAATAAGGAACAAATAAAGATCTTTAACTTGATTACACTGGCAAAGACGCTTTTTTTCCCAAATAATGTCACATTCACAGGTGCATGGCGCTAGGACGTAGACATATCTTTTTGGAGCCACTATTCACCCCACTACAGTGACGTACATGATTCCTCTACCCCTCCTTCTCTCCCAGGCCCAACTCCCAGGTCTTTAAAACTAGGAGGCACTTCACTACAGTTGACTTTACTGCTATACATTTTGTTTTGCAAACAGAAAAGAGAAGTTGAATTTCACAATGAATCCAGAATGGTTGAGAGAGGCAATGACTGACAAGACACAGAAAAAATTCTGGAAGGGTAGGTCCCTAGGATCTGGAAGAAACCTAGGCAAGGCCGTGGGATACGGAATTTGAGCCAATATTATCTGGATCCCAACGTTTGGAAAGTTCTAGCTGATACCTGGGTTATCAGGACACAAAATATGATTATACTATATATTCTACTTTGTAAGCTGTCCTCCTTTCTCAAGAAATATTGCAAACATTTCCCCAAGTCATTAAATATTCTTCAACATGATTAAAAAAATTTTTTTTTTTACATTTATTTATTTTTGAGAAACAGAGTGAGACGAAGCATGAGCGGGGGAGGGACAGAGAGAGAAGGAGACACAGAATCTGAAACAGGCTCTGGGCTCTGAGCTGTCAGCACAGATCCCGATGTGGGGCTCAAACCCACAAACTGTGAGATCATGACCTGAGCCGAAGTTGGAGGCTCAACCGACAGAGCCACCCAGGCACCCCTACAACATGATTTTTAATGGCCATATAGCAGTCCATCAAATGAAAGTACTGTAATTTATATAACAAATCCTTTATGGTTAGCCATTTAGGATGCTTCTATGCTTTACATATGATAAATAACACTGAAATGAACAACTTCCTTTATAAATCATCATGCACATCTTTGATTATTTTCAAATGGGCTCATTTTAAATAACCATGAACAATTTTGCAATAGCAATTTCTGCTCATTGTTTTTTTTATGAACTCAAACTTTCCCTTCAGGCAAAAGGAAAAAAAAAATGGAAAAGAAGTTCCTGGAACATCTGGCTTATGGTGTAATTTACTTTTGGTATTCAGCTGTGCTCCCAAATTTTGAAATGTTGTCTTTCTAATAGACTCATCCTAGATTTAATCTCCCTTCTGGAGATACAGATGCAAGTATGTTTTCTTCTGTGAACTTCCAGCCTGGGAGCCTTGACTATATGAGGGAAGCCATGCCAAACTGTACATTGGTTGCTTTCATCCACTTCTTCTCAATTTGTAAGTCCCTAGAAGGAAGGGACAGAAACTGAAAGAAAGGAGTTTTTGTTGACACCAAGAAGATCCTTGTGATAATGGCTGCCATTGAAAACTCTGATATGCCAGGCCTTTTACATATATTAGCTTTATAACCAATATGAGGTACAAATTATTATCCCACTGTTGGTGCAAGACTGTGGCTCAGAGCAGAGAGGGCAGTTCACACAGTCAAGTAAATAGCAGAGCTGCATTTCAGAACTTAGCTCACTCAAAGCTACCGTATTGTCTGTTAGTGAGACTCCTAGGTTTTTGAATTTTGAACACTGGGAAGATTTCACACCAAAACTTGGGGAGACATGTAGGCTTGCCAGCTTTTAATTTTGCCACGTAAGGGCATCAAAACAGAAGCAACAACTAGCCTGTGATATCCTATCACCACCATTTCATTCACCAAAAGGTATTTTAATGCCAAAAAGAGAGGAAAGCTATAGTCTCTGAAGGTGATCCTTTAAATTGTATGAATTCAGCTTATGAAGATCAGTAGATTGCACTTAATGCAATCCATCAGGTCACCATGGACCAGTGAAAAGTGGTTACCGTCTCTAGACCACATTTAAGAATTGCATCCAGGGACACCTGGGTGGCTGTCGGTTAAATATCTGACTCTTGATTTCGGCTCAGGTCATGATCTCCCGGTTCATGAGATTGAGCCTAGCTGTCAGCACAGAGCCTGTGTGGGAGTATCTCTCTCCTTCCCTCTCTGCCCCTCCACCACTCGTGCTCTCACTCTCTCTCCAAAATAATCAATAAACTTAAAAAAAAAATAATTGCTTTCAGAAGTCATGTTACCATCAGTGCCTTGATGGAATGATTGCTCGGGCTTGGCTGACAGACATGGAAGGAGATCCGTGGCCTTCCTTCTGCTGCAGGAAGAAGCTGGCAAAACATTCATTCAGCCATTGAGAGTGGGGCATTCATGCCATTATTCTCTTCTCTATTCAGGGTAGAATTTTCATACTCTGGTCCTTCCCAAGAGGGTGGAAAGGAAGTGAGGACAGAGACAGAGGCTATAGATTCATTTCAAGACATTTAAGGGAAAAGGAGAAGGGAGAGAGATCTGGATACATGGGCAGAAAGATTTTTATACATGCTGATTCCTTAATGTATCTCTGAGAAGTAGAGCTGTATTAGGTGGAGACCCCTTGTCGGTAAATAAGTGGATAAGTCAAAATAGAACTCAGGGATCTTTCAAGCTGGCTCTTTACTAATGTTATTGTTTTGATACACAATGTATGGGACGTAAGGACAATGGGTTAATAAGTGTATGGTAATGTGTGTGGGTTTCACTTTTTCATTCTTGACGCCGTTCTGCTCTTTGCTGTGGTTAGTGCTAAGAAGAGAAAGAAATGAACCCAAGAACAAGATCAGAGATCAAAATATCAGGATTTAGCACACCACTTCCTGTTGACAGAATCTCTAACTTCTTCCTTAAGTCTCATGAGTGTGAAGTTCTATTGTCTTAAGAGCAGGGCCCTATACCTTTCTCACTTTGGTTCCCAAATGACAGTCCATTGCTTGCTGCCAATTAGTGACAAAACTTTTACCATTCTGGGGGGCTCTCTGAAAAATGAGGACAATATAACAAGTTTCTCATAAAGTTTAATTTATTCAGTATAAGAGACCACATTTTATTCTGACACTGTCTACTTTTCTTTAATGTTAAAATATCTTTTCTTTTGTGGACCGTTGATAGTTGATTTTTTTTATTAAAAAAGCTTTTTTAATGTTTTATTTATTTTTGAGACAGAGAGAGACAGAGCATGAGTGGGGGAGGGGCAGAGAGCAAGGGAGACACAGAATCTGAAGCAGGCTCCAGGCTCTGAGCTGCCAGCACAGAGCCCCATGTGGGGCTCGAACCCACGAACTGTGAGATCATGACTTGAGCCGAAGTTGGACGCCTAACCAACTGAGCCACCCAGGCACTCCCGTTGATAGTTGATTTTTAAATGCATTTTCACTTGGCAAACTTAAATAGTGGAGATTCAATGTCTACCCCCCACCTTTTGAAAAGATTGCACAGATCTATGAAGTACAAAAGTTGGGAAATACTGATCTAGGCAGTTTTATTATTTAGTTGCAGTCCAATTATTTAGTTACAGTCCCAGGAAATTACTGGCAAGAATCACATGAAAGATTTCTAAGAAGATTACACAGGAAGAGTTTTGCAACATAAAAACTTCTAAACTTATAGGTAGGATAACTTTCTCTATAATGCTAAAATTCAGACTTGGATTTTATTTACAAACACCTTCGATGTCATGGGCATATTCATGGATTAATTACTCCGAGAAGCAGTTCTGAGCTCTGCAAGCCCTATTCTCCCAATTTTTGTCTTTTTCAAAAAGAGAAAGAAAATGTCTTCTGAAAACCATGGAAGAGAGAGGAACTGATTCTCATTGCGGGTCTTATGAAAAAGAATGGTTTGGGTAATCTTAGAAGAGGAATCAACAGTTACTGGGACCTAACATGACTGATCAATAAATAAATATTTCATATTAGAATTCCTCTACTGATTGGTGGAATGAATAAACACACTGATTTTGGATTTCAGTAAGGGATTTGACAAGGTCACTTTTGATATTACTGTTGGCAAGATACAGAAATGTCAGATGATTAATATCAACTTGAAAGAAGGTTTCCTGAGGTATGTCTCTGATAGCTATATTGTAATTGTCTATTTACTGGTCTGCTCCCTAAATAGAATTTAGGTTCCTCTCTGAGGGCAGGAACCAAGTCATTTTACCGACCGTTGTATTCTCAGTACCTTGAACAGCACCTGGCACATAGTAAGAACACTGTAAATACGTGGTGAATGAATGAATATCTTATGAAATGCCTTGCTTTTACACTTATAAAGCTATGAGAAGGTTCACTTAGATTCTTCCATGATGTGTTGCTAGGAGGAGGGAGTAGTGGACCCAATCTTAATAACATCAAATTTAACAGGGTTTCCATTTTGATAAAAATAAAATATCTTACAAGCATAGGGAGAGTTGAGCCTTACCAGATGGTTTAAAAAAGACTTAGGAACTTTGCTTCTGTTAATGGCTGATAAGATAAACAGGATCAACTCTCTTGCTGAGAGCTTATCCAATAAAGCCAGATAAAATATAACACCTATCTCCTCAAAGCCATCAAAATACTGCTAGAAAACAGCTGATGACCTGAAATTCTATGTTCTTGAAGTGAAAACATCCTTCAAAAATGGATAATGAAAACATTTTCAGAAAAACAAAAACAAAGATTTTATCACTAGCACCTATACTAAAGAAAAGTGATCTCAGGGGCAAGCGTGGAGATATGGGAAGGAATGAGAAGCTGCAAAAGAGTAACTTCTTTGTTGGACAATATAAATGAATGTTGACTCTATAAAACAAATATAAAAACATCCTGTGGGATTACGACAACTATACCATATACATCCAGATGGTGGGGAGCGGTGTACAAGTGTTCAAAGGTCCTGGCATGAGGTATATACCAAGAAAGCAAAAATAACAAGTCACGTTGGTCTGTGAGAAGTCATTTAAGTAACTGTTAAAAGCATCACAAAGAGTGCACAACTGTCAAGGTAATGAAGGGGGAGCATGGAAAAATAACAAAGAATGATTAATTCAAAGGAAGCCTAGAAAGTAGAAGAAAGGTAATGTAGAATAGAAGGGACTAACAAAAGGTAAATAGTAAAACAAAAGATTTCAAGCTAAACATATCAATACTTATATTAAATGTAAAGGAACTAAGTTGTTTACTTAAAAGACAAAGATTGTTATACTGGAAAAGAAAAAAAAAGTGCCTAGTACATGTTGCTTTGAAAAGACATATCTGAAAGGTAAGAATACAGAACAATTGAAATCAGAGAGGTGGGAAAGACCTAACTGATATGCATGGAACAGTGGAACCAACCACAGAATATACATTCTTTCTAAGCACATGTGAGCATTTATAGAAATCAACTGTGTGATGGGCCATAGAGTAAGACTGAAGATATTTCAAAGGACTGAAATCACACATAATGTGTTTTTCAACTTGAGTAAAATGAAGCTAGAAAGTGCAATAATATATCACTAAAATTTCCCATATGAAATTATTAAATACAATTCTAAATAACCCATGTAACAAAGAACAAATCCTAGTGGAAATTATAAAATATTTTTCAGTCAACTAACTTGAATTATAATTTTTTAAAAGTAAAGTAAATAAATAAAACATTTTCCACTGAACAATAATGCAAATAATACATATCAAACATGGGGGATGCAGCTCAGACATACTTAAAAATATAGCATAGCCTGGGGTGCCTGGTTGGCTCAGTTGGTTAAGTGTCTGACTTTAGCGTGGGTCACGATCTCATGGTTTGTGAGTTTGAGCCCTGCATCGAGTTCTCTGCTGTCAGCACAGAGCCTGCTTTGGATCCTCTGTCCCCCCTCCCCATCTCTCTCTCTCTTTCTCTCTGTCAAAAAAATAAACATTAAAAAAATACGTATATATAGTATAGCATATAGTTTAGAAAGAACAATGGTTTAAAAAAACATCCATCTACAGAAATTAGAAGAAATTAGGTGCCCTGTAATCCTATAAAATCAATAAGATATAGACCTATTTGGAATTAATTATAACTGTGCAGTTTAGACGTCTTCTCCCCACACATGTCAATAACAGAACAACTTGATCTAGTCCCAACTTCGGGTTGTCTTCTCCTGGTGTTTTACCCTCTGACAGTATGAGACGGAGAATGAGATATATATTTGTACAATTCCAAATCCACATTTAAAACATTACTTATCATCTAAAAGTGTAAGAACCACAACAAAACTTGGGTTACCAGCAAGACCACCCCGGTTACATTCACCAAAACGACATGTTCTTCAGCTATTGCAACAACATGATTTTTTAAATGTTTGAACTCTGAACAATGTGGCTGCCTCAGGCACGTTGCACCATATTATGCTGTGTATAAGGTGCAGTTAAGAGAAATGAGGACTATCAACCTGGAGAAGGAAGAAAGCAATCTTCAAATAGTTGAAAGAAGCGGGAACTAGATGCAGTCTATGTGACTCCAAGTGACAAAGAAAGGACAAGTACCACGGTCCAGCTTGGTCTAGAGGAGAACTTTTTTTTTTTTTTCTTTTTAAGTGTATTCATTTATTTTGAGAAAGGGACAACATGAGTGGGGGAGGGTCAGAGAGAGGGAGAGAGAGAATCCCAAGCAACCTCCACACTTGTCAGCACAGAGCCCCATGCAGGGCTCGAACCCATGAACCGTGAGACCATGACCTGAGCCGAAATCCAGAGTCAGACACTTAACCGACTGAACCACATGGGTGCCCTGAGGAGAACTGGAAAGTCAGACTTCAAAGGCTTTGCTGTGCCTGTCATCACAGGTGTACTGACCGTGGACAAGATGACCACTTAGCGGAGATGTTACAGACAGAGTCCAATGGAAAGTTACTTCTTCACATTCCCTTCTATACTCAAGAGCCACGGATTCTAAGAAAGTCTTCATTTTAGGATTCTCAGCAATGTTTCTGTTTGTTTGCTTTGGCCCAGGGTGGGAAATCCTCTCTTTTGGGTAAGATATCTTGTCTTCAGAAGGTGCCTTCCAAAAGGCACCTCTGTCGGTAGAAGGAAGCAGCACATTGACCTGTTGGCATCATTAGCAAGAATATAACTTAAAAAAAATTTTTTTTAAATATTTATTTATTTTTGAGAGACAGAGACAGCATGAGCAGGGGAGGGGCAGAGAGAGAAGGAGACACAGAATACAAAGCAGGCTCCAGGCTCTGAGCTGTCAGCATAGAGCCCCATGCGGGGCTTGAACCCATGCACCGTGAGATCATGACTTGAGCCGAAGTCAGACGCTTAACCGACTGAGCCACCCAGGCACCCCAGCAAGAATACAACTTGATCCAAATGCCTCCTTCCCTTAGGAAAGCTAAGGATAAACTTGCAAAAAAAAAAAAGCGGGGGGGGGACACTTCCAAGAAAGGATGGCCTCAAGGACAGCTCTAAAACAAAATGAGGGGGACAAAAAGGAGATACAAATCAGCTCAGCCACAGAGAGGAAGTCCTCATTCAGAGGCAGAACCGCCCTCTTTTGGACTAGGACCCTGTGGTCCTCTGTGTTCCCAGTTGGCTAAAATCCTTCCTTTCCCCCCACCATCCAGCCCCACTAGTCACGGCTCCTGCAGCAGCTGTATGCTAAGGTCAGGAACTGGATCCATATTACTCACTGCTGAACTCCTCCATGGCCGGTACAGAATGTGCCACCCAGAAGGCACTCTGTAGAGTTTTGCTCTTTCCTTATTCTTTCAATGAGTGTAAATAAAGTACATGCAAAGGGACAGGCACTAGGCTAAGCATTTAGTGCGCAGGGAATAAAACCCAAAAACCAGATGAGGTTCATGCCCTCATGAAGTTTATTCATGGTCTATCGGGGGAGACAGAACAATTAAAAAAATTTTTTTTAATGTTTATTTATTTTTGAGAGAGAGAAAGAGAGAGAGAGAGAGAGAGGGAGAGAGAGAGGGAAGTGTGAGTGAGGGAGGGGCAAAGAGTGGGAGACACAGAATCTGCAACAGGCTCCAAGCTCTGAGCTGTCAGCACAGAGCCCGGCACGAAGCTCAAACTCACGGACTGTGAGATCATGACCTGAGCCGAAGTCGGATGCTTAGCCGACTGAGCCACCCAGGCGCCCCTGAGACAGAACAATTTTAAAAATAAACAATCTGGGTTCAGAATTATGAATGGAGCTAACTGCAGGTAAGGGGTGAATATGGTGGTGATGGAAGATACTCAGGCTGGGAGGTGAGAAGTGACATTTAAGCACGTGTCAGATGGATGGCAAGGGGACGTGCTGTGTGGCGAACTGGATGGAGAAATAAATGAGTGAGGAGAAGGCTGGCAGGAACCTCTCCTCCTTCCCAGGTGAAAAGGGCTAAGAGGCTGAGAGTGTGCCCAACAAAGAGAAAAGTGGCTATTTAGCGCCACGTGCAATGCAAGATTCATGTTGTTCACTTTTAAAAACAACCCTAGGGCTGGGCTCCCTTTCTTTAGAAGAGGAAACAGAGCCTCACGGAAAGGCTAGGAAGTAACTGAGTCAGGATGTGAACTCAGTTCCATGAGGCTTTACAACTCACCCTCCTAATATGTGTACCCCCGGCCCTGTCGGAGGGCAAGGAACATCCTTACCTAGAGTTCCATGTCATGGCAGCTTTGGCCCGCCCCTACGGAGCCCCAGGACTGAGCAGCTGAGAAGCCTTGGGGGCCGCTACCTGGAGAAGATTTGCTTCATCTCTGGTGGGCGTGCACATATCTGGAAACCCACCAGGGTGCTCAGCCCCAGCCCCAGTGTGGGACCCATTGAGAAAGAGCCAAGGGCCCCAGCCAAGAGCCAAAACCAATCCTTCACCCTCACCTAGAAAGCTATCTGACATCACAGCTATCCTGACTGAATCCTCCTGGGCTGCTGAGGCCACAAGGCCCGGGGAGGCGCCCGCACCTGGGATGTGCACATGGCTGACGGAAGGGAGCTGGGTGTGTGGAAAGAAGGAGATCTCAGGTCCAGCCAAGGAATTCAGATCCTCACCCCACTGTTTCCTGGCCTGGAGCCAGCAACGTCTCCCCACCGCAGGTGTCTGTATGGCTGGGAGGGCAGACAGGAGGTGCCGTTGCCCCACATAAGACCCCTGTAAGGGCTTTGTCACCACCCCACCCAGTTCCACCATACGATAAGGTCCACAAGTCATTGCTTCCCACCTGGTCCCCTTGTGCCTGGAGATAGCTCTGAGCCCAGGAGCACTGCCTTCGCAACTGGGTGGGCTGAGGGCAGATGAGCAAGGCTCATCTGAGATCAGAGACAATTTCCCCAACTCCCTGTCCCAAATTCTCTCTACCTCCATACAAGATAGACTCCTCCTGCCTCCCCCACGTCACCCGTGACTGGAGTCCTTGTCCTCCTCCTGGCCCCTCAGCACATGCTATATTCAGCCATAGTTGGGGACGAGTATATATTCCCCTGGGCACTTTATCCGACTCCTGAAGTTCTTCCTTTCTTGATAAAAAGCACGAATCGCCAGCATTTCTGGGGTTCCTTCTGGTGTGCCAGGCAGGATGAGCTAAGTGCCTTTACCTCGGTATTTTTATTATTTTACAGCTGAGAAGGGGTCTATCGGGGTGGAGTCACCCACCCGACTCTCTACGTATTAAGTGCCAGGGCTCAGGTGAGATTTGAAAACAGGTAATCTGACCCCCCAAGTGAGATATTTTCTTATCCCTCTGGATATGCCAACACCCAGTCTTTATCAGAATTCCGGCCTCTCAGCCAGGTGTCGAGCACGCAGAAGACACGCCCCAAGCCCAACCCAGTGGTGGCACCCTCTGGGGCTGTCGGCATCGTTACTGGTGGTTGGTAGGGTGTCAGGGTTCCAGAGAGCTGGCTCTTGAGCCAGTGAGTCATGGTGCGGTCAGGTACCATTGCCCTTATAAAAGGAAGGTATCTCTCCCAGCTACAATTTTCCTCTTTGCAAATGAGCATGGTAATACCCACCCTGAAGTGTTTTTATGAGGTTCAAACAAGGCTAAAACAGGGAGGGACCAGTACATAATATACTGATTGCCTTTTATATTTTGCCTAAAGCAGGCAGTAGAGGGGCTCAGAGCCGCTGGAACAAGGCTGCCTGATGCCCCCACTTTGTGATCTTGAGCAAGTCTCTTGACCTTCTATGCCTCAGTGTCCTCTCTTGTAAAACCACTACAAAACCAGAATCTACCTCGCAAGGAGATTACATTCCAAGAGACTGAGGGTACTGACTGCCGAGTCCCAATGCCTAGAGCAGAGCTCGGCAGAGGAAAGGATCTCAGTGAAGAATGAATGGATAAGTAGGCGAAGGAAAGTGGCCCCTGGCACAAATAAATACCAATAGATAGTGACCGTGGTGGTTGTATTAGCCTTGCTCTTATCTCTGCCTGGCATGCCTCCCCTCTGGCAAGACCAGCACATCGGCCAAAATCTCTTCCTCTGGATTTTATATTCCTCTCCATTCAACATTTCAGCCTGTCGGAGATGGGAGATGGATGGCAGGAATGCCAACTCAGGACAGCCTTTCCCTTCCAGATCTTCCAGACCTCTCTGGTTGCCTGCGTTCACACACACACACACACACACACACACACACGCCCGAGTCAGAAAAAGAATTTGACAGTCACACCACTGGCTCCTGCCGGCGAAGAGTTTTTCTGTGAACTAAAGGTCTTGTTATTCACTGTTTGGATTGAATTCTGTCAATTATTATCCACCTGGTTATCTCTCCAGAGGTCACGGAAAAGAAAAAAACATGTGTGTGTTGTGGGTGAGTATGTCTACGTGTCATGTGTTGTTTCCATGTGTCAGGTGGCGTTGGGGTAGCTGCTGAATGGGAAGAGGTCTGGTATTTATAGGGATCGGCTCCCCGGTTTCAATGACCCACCAGGAAATACATGCCTGCGTGAGTGTGCTTAATCCGTGCTCATCCGAAGCGTGCCGGGGTTCCTTTCTCCCCCTCCCTCCTTGCCTCTCTGTTCATATATCCCAGGCTGCCTCCAGCCAGCCTTTGCCCACTCGTCTCGCTGGTCCTGAGCACACGAAGGTGCAGGGCGTTTCTGAGAATGAGTACCTTCTCTGAGACAGCATGGCTCTGCCTGGCTGTCCCCGCAGCACTGGGAGGAATAGTTCTTTACAAACTCAAGAAGAGCCCGGGGCAGGTGGGGGGGAAGGTGGTCTGCCTGGCGGGCCTCTGGGCAGGGGCTTACCTGCTCAGCCTGTCCCTCTTCTGGGGCTGGGTCCTCTTCCCCCTGTCCTGTTTCCTCATGTGTGCTTACTTATCTGGCCACGAGTTTTTACCTGTGGATCAAAAGGCGGTGCTGATCACAGGTAAGCGGACGGCACTGCAACTCTCACTCAGGGCAGGATCTGGCATTTGCCTCGCCTCAGCGTCACTTTTTCAAAGTAGGTTTCCAGATAAAATACTTGGCATGGAGTAAATGAAAGGGCATCCCCAAGTGTCTTTCACTACAGTGTTTTGGTTTGCTTTTTTCATGAGATGCTCTTGAAGGGGCCGGTGGTTAAGACGGACTGGGAAAGTGACATGCGCCTAAGCTGTGATGTCGCTCATTTCCGAGGCTAAATAGGCATCTGCAGACCAGCGGTGTTTCGTGTGTTTCGTTGTACACAGGAAAGTTCCATAGGTTTCTTCAGGCTGAAACGGAACGTTACTCTCAGATTAATGTTTGGCTGTGTTCTAGGCTCGGGCTCTTATTCCTTAGAATGTGCAAGAAACTTGCAATGTCAGCCTCTCCTTGCTCTTTGTTGTATTTTTTTTAAATGTCGAAGGGACTCTTACCTAGGATGAAATTTTGCGGTTTGCCTGGCTGCTGTCAAGAAACTCGTATCTCATCTGAGCCTTTTGTCTTCAAATCTGTCATTAGATGGCTAATGTTTCTTAATTGGATCAAGTTGGCAGTGTGTCCAGAAGGCAGTAGTTTGTTAGTTCAGCTGCCAGCTTTTTCTTTTTTTTTTTTTTTCTTTTGTGTTTCTTTTTCCACTGCAAGTGTGAGGCCAAATTAGATTCCTCTGTGCTGTAAAACTGGTTTGTTTGGTTGTGAAGTTAGAGCTCGGATGGGGCTTTAATTAGGATTACCCACCGATATCCTGACCCAGAAAGTCCTGCCAAGGTGAGGCATCCGCTGTGGAATCCCTTGCGGGGAGTTTATCACCTTGAGGCTGTGACCCGCTGGGATGAAGGCAAATTTGTGGTGTGCATGAAAGCCAATCAGGGACCTTCTCAATTTACTGAGAAATGGACTCAAAATGGTCCATTTTGCCTTTTACATGAACCCAGTAGTGAAATTCTCTCTTAAAATAAGATGTAAATTGGCACGTGTTGCAATTTTGGAGTGCTATGGAAAACAAGCTTCTTCAGTGGAAACAAACAAACAAAACAAACAAAAACCCCAAACAGATTGAAGGTAGAAAATATAGTTTGTCAATGGGACGTTTATCCACATGAATGTCTACTATCCCCTGGAATCATGCCTCTAGAAGACTGGATAGGTTTCCCACTCTTTCACTTGAATTTTCAGGGTCGGCTGGGTGAAAAGCTGTTATCATAGTCTAAAAGTCTCTGTTCTGTGTGTAGTGACAAGTACCCATGCTCTTCAGAATAATTCCAGGTTTGTATTTAGTGTACTTTCCCAGTTGTGTGAAAAAAGACAGAACCATTAAGCATGTTTAAAAAAAAATATAACAGTGATGCTGTGGTTGATGCTAATGGGACATGATCTCTTGGAAGTCTAAATATTCCTGGAAAATCCATTTCAGGAAGCAGGACTCCTCAGGCTGATAAATAAAAATATTAAACCTTAGGGACTCTGGCAAACTTCAAGGTAACTGATAAAACAGGAATTTTCTGTTGCTTATTTATCTTATCAATGTTCTTTATCCTCTGCTTTCGAAGATGTAGGCATACAGAAATGTACAAGATACACATCCAAGTCAGTTAGCCTACATCAGCCATTGAAATGTCCTGACTTGTGTTTCAGTGCGTGTAAAATGACTGATTCAATTAGGAACTCAAGCCCAGTGACTAATCTCTCCGTGAAATGCTTAGCAATTAGAAAGCTTAGAATTAAGAATGGAGCTATGTCCATTTAAGGGTGACTGAAATGTCCCCTTAAGAATTCTTTGTCCTTCTCATGAGGAATGCCATAGATTCAGTGTAATTCGAGAGAAGGTTTCAAGACCTTTGTACTAAGTGGAGAAATGTAAAATGAATTCGTCTAGTAAGACCACAGCTCAGTAACAAATAAGTCACCATGACTTGAAAGAATCTTTGTTTCGGGTTGGCTTATGTTACACATCCATGCACATTTTAGTGTGGTGGGGAGGGGGAGGAAGGAATGTGGCAGTGTGTATCAAAAGCCACACATTTTGTTTCTTTATCTGATAATTCAAGATTTAGAAACTTCTCTTGAAGAAATAATCGGAAATATGGTAAAAGGGTAGGCGCCAAACAAAACGGCATATTCACAAAGTTTACAATCATGAAATATCAAGGGCAGCAATAAGAATGGTGACAGGTTACGGTCCATCCTCCGGGTGTTACAATGGACGAGCATTAAAGATGATGGGGCGCCCGGGTGGCACAGTCAGTTGAGCGTCCGACTTCAGCTCAGGTCATGATCTCACAGTTTGTGAGTTTGAGCCCCGCGTCACGCTCTGTGCTGACAGCTCGGAGCCTGGAGCCTACTTCAGATTCTGTGTCTCCCTCTCTCTCTACCCCTCCCCTGCTCATACTCTGTCTCTCTCTCTCTCTCAAAAATGAATAAACTTAAAAAAAAATTTTTTTAAAAAGATGAAAACCACAGGACTGTGTCACAGAATGGAAAACCAGGTTAACGGGAGACCCAGGGGATCCGGGTGTTTGAATAAATCTGTACCCACGGCACAGGGGTAGGAAAACACTGGAAGGAAATTGTGAATGGCTGCATTTGAACACTTGGATTTGTTTTCCCCCTAGAATTCCTCCAATGCAGTTATATTCCTCATATAATGAAAACATTTTAAGAAGAGAGCACGTTAAAAGGCTGAAGTCTGTTTTAGGATATTATGGGCCCAGAGATAGGAAAATTACAAGGAGAAGTTCAAATAAGTAACTTTTTTCTTTGAGTCCCTCATTTCATTTTGCTAAGACATTCAAACGTCTTTTGTTTCAGAGACATATAATTACAGTAAGAAGAAATAAGCAAGCACAGAGCTTTTGAAATGTCATGTTTGTCTTCAAAGCATCTGAAGCTGCAGTGGCCATTCAATTTTTTAAATGGCGGTGAAATTCGTGAGGAGCGGGCCCATAACGACTGCAACAGCATCTCAGGCACAATATAGTGGGGAAAATGTTGAAGTCCGATGGGCTTGGATTCGAATCCAGCATTTAGCTTGCCTTAGGCTGTGTTCTCCAGAAGCAGGGCTTGAGATGAGGATCTATGTGAAAGGGATTTATTGGGAGCGTTTCCAAGGAACGTTGGTCCTGGGGTCTGGAAAATGGACGGGGAAGGGGAAGAAGCCAGGCTGTCCCCATTGGGGGCCAGGGAACTGTAGTCCCAATGCCCTCACACCTGTCAGTCATTAGTTAAGGATTGTCACCCCCGCCTCCGAGGTGGGGAGGAGGGTAGGCTTAAATTCCCACCACTTGTGGCTTTCCGGGGCCACCCACAGGCAAAGTGAGCTCTAGTATCTGGGGGCAACATGTTGCCTGCTGACAGTGAAGTGATCCATGGATTAGAGCTAACAAAAATGGCCAAGGGATCTAGAGTAGTGTGACATTACCTGTTACATACTTCTTAGTAGCTGTGTGACCGTTGGTATCCATCTTTGGGCTTTTGAACTTCTGTTTTCTCCTCTGTAGACTGGAAATGACCGTATATAGACACACACACACACACACACACACACACACACACACACACACTTATAGATGGCATTAGTGGAGGAGAGAGAGGAAGAAGGAAAGGGGGAGGAGAAAAAAGAGGGAGGTGATTTTGTGTATCAGGTGGTGAGGGGAAAGGTTTAAGTGTGGGGTTAGGTAGAACGAAGAGACAACAAAAAGAAAAAAGGAAAAGGCTGACAATGAAATGGAGAGAAGAAACATTCATTTGTTTATTCAACAACATGAACTGAGTGTTCACTATGTGTTGTATATTGTCCAGAAGCAATGGGGGAAGAAAAATAAAGACCATGCAATTGTTATGTTGCCAAGTGATGGGATCAAAGTTCTCCGTTTCCCTTGACTTTTGACTCACATTCCCTGGATTCCTCCTCCTCCTCCTCCTGTGAGGTGGTGCCTTATCCTTGTCAGCTTACTCTTTGAACTTGGTAGAAATGCAAAGGTAACTTTGGTTTTCTGCCCTCAGGCCTTTCATCCTGGCCCCTCCAGTCTCACCCACTTACCTCCATTCGGTATCTACTGTGTGCAGGGAACACACCCAGAGGGCTTGGCAGTCTGATGGGAGAGATGTGGCCATACCTAACCTTGGCTGTGCAATGGGACAGGGAAATGTCTCTGGGAGGATTCCCGAGTGCCTGGAGCCCAGGGGTGGGCGCAGCTCCTGTGTCAGGAGGCTGGGGAAAGCTTGACAACAGACGGACCTCATTAGGGATTAAAAAGTAGCTTCCCAGAGGGAAAACAGGAAGGTTTTCCAGGCCAATTGGTTAAGCAGTTACTATAGAACACAACTAGCACTTGTTAAAACTTGTTGAGTTGGATAATTTTTAATTGGAATTTTCAAAACAGCGCACAATGGGGATGGAATGAAGGGCTGGAAGAAGGATCTGTTTTATGTAGAGGTCCTTATTTTATGCTCCAAACAAAGGGTCCTAGGTGGGTAGTGACCCCTTCTGGGACTTCCTAATTAGTCCAATTAAGGTTCTAAAATGGAATACAGTCAGTATCCCCTTGGGCTTTGGGCTTCTTTGGATTTAACATTAGATTACTAAAATGGACAAACATTGACAGTGGAACATGGGATTAAAAAATGGCATCTCTGTGCTCAGAGCTTCATATTTTATATTTGAACTCAAATAACTCAAATAACTTACATCTTGCAAATAAGGACACTATGTGTCCAAAGTCACCATGACACTAAGTAGCAGAGGTAGGCTAAAACCAGATCAGACCCACCTGAACCAAAAAGCATGCTCTTAACCACTATCATGACCAGTGTTATTAACTAGCCATGGTGTCCTGGGTATAAAATGTGTTCATTCAATCAGCAAGTAAATGTTGCAGATGCATTTTGCACACAAGATTCTGCTTGATGCAGAACTTGGCAGTTGAGTGTGGACGCAAGAGATGCCGAGGACAGAAGATACAATGAAGGTGCCACGGAGAGGGAGAGGGATGTTTGAAAAGGGTGATGATTTGAGAGATGCCACATGGTGAATTTGACTTCAGCTTTGATTTTGAGGGCAGTGAGGGGGCAGTGCAGATGAAAAGCCACTGGCAGTTGGAAATGAAAAACTAGTCCTTAGTTGGGGTTAGAGAAGGAGACTGGGGAACATGAACCATATAGCTATGGTTAATGCTGCAAGGGAAGAGGTCCCTGAGGTATATAGTAAGGAGTCAGTACAGTCAGCAGTGAGCCTATAATCCAGCCAGTCTACCGAATTTTTTAAAACGAGCACACACCCAGTTTTATCATTCAGTTTAAACCTTATGAGCCCTCTGCAGAGAAGCATAAAAAGGTATTGCTAACTCAGGTAATGTTGTAAAAGTTGGAATGGTGATTTTATTGGCATTCTAAACTAAAAAATATTTTTTTAATTAAAAAGTTTTTTAATGTTTCATTTATTTTTGAGTGACAGAATCCACGGCGGGCTCCAGGCTCAGGGATGTCAGTAAGGAGCCCGACGTGGGGCTTGGACCTGTGAACCGTGAGATCATGACCTGAGCCTGAGTTGGACGCTTAACCCACTGAGCCACCCAGGGGCCCCTTGTTAGGCATTCCAGATGGCTTGTTTTGATTGACGGAATAAAAGTCTGTGCCCCCCACCCCCCAATGTATTGTAAGCTGTTTGAAGGCAGGAACCAGGTGTCTCTTATGACCATGTCCTTCTTTTCAGTCTCTGAGAACATTACTAGAACCAATACAATGTCAACCAGTGAATGAGCCATCAGTGAACAAACCAATCTGGTGTAATGCACTCCCCCTTTTGTGGTCATTGGCCAGATACAATGGCATTGTCCCAATCTGCCCACTTGCTTAAGCACTTCTTTTTGCTAGGGTCACCTGTGTAGAAAGGACAGAGTGACATGGCTGAGCTCTGGAGGACCCATTGTTCGGCAGTGACTTAATGGTTTGCTCAGGACAGGGCTTTGTGATGACTTGGTTCAGAGCATGCTCCTGTTTAGCTAGGATGTGGCACAGACAGAACATCCTCTGGCCCTGACCGGGCTCTTGAAACTGCTCTCCCCAGGGTCCCTGGTGTCCCAGTCACGAGAACGTGTTCTCCTCTAATCCTTTCCCCCTTCCTAACTTCTCTGGTTCCTGCCTTCCCGCCGACCCTGTCTGTCCTACCTCCTTCCCATTTCTATAGGTGCTTTTTTCCCCTTATTGATGATTTCTTCGTAAATTCGTCTTCCTTGGTTTAGTCCCTAGATGCCAGCTGTCCCAGATTCCCAGATTCCCTACATTCCCCATTAGGATCCCTTTACACCTCACACTTTCCAGCAGTCTCCATGAATGGCTCCCGTGCCACCTGTATTTGGGCAATGATCAGTCTCTGTGTCCTTCCCAGACTTGGTTCCTGCACTCTGCAGCTCATACCCACTCCTTCCTCAGTATCTCCTCCTGGGTGTCCAAGAGCCCACCTGTCCCCGAATGCACTCGCAAACTATCCCTGAAATCCTGCCATCAGCCCAGCACTCCCTAATCTGTTGATGGTGCAATCACCACCCACCCATCTGCCCAAGTCAGAGAAGTCACAGCCACCTTTGAATCTTCCCATCAATCCACCCAAATCAGAAATCGGACTCATAACTGAGTCTCCTTGACTCTTTCTTTTCTTGCATCACCTCATCCAATGAGTCTTTTCTTCATCACTCAGTGACCTTTCACTGCCTTTGAATTTCTCCCTTCCTTACCATTCTACTGCCTCTCCCTGTGTTCAAAGCTTCTCAAGTGGGCTCTTAAACAGCATCTCTGTTGTTATCCCTGCCCCTCTTTTCTCTATCCTCATCCTGCAGCCAGAATCATGCCTTTCTAGAATACAAAGCTAACCAGTCCATGCTTCCCTGTTAAAATCTGTCTATTTCTCTATAAAGTCCAAATTTCTTGTGTGCAAAGGTTCTTGACGATGGAGGTCATATCATATGCTACCTCTCTACTCCCCAAGTTCCAAGGCAAGTTCTGGATACCTATTAGCGATTCTAAAAGTTGTAAGCTATCCAAGCACTGTACAAAAAAAAAAAAAAAAAAAAAAAAAAAAAAAGTACATTTATGATAGGTCAAGAATTGCCAGGGAGGTAAAACCTGAGGTTTTCAGAGGATTCCAGGTACAAACAAGTTCTTATCTGAAAAAAATGATCAAAGATTATCTTTGTCTACACCCTCAAGGCCATAGCTGCCTTGTCCATTTGTTTATGTCAGTATCTAGACCTTAATTACTCTGCAGATTTCGGAATCCTCTGTTTATGCTCCTAAAGATGAACACTTTGTAGGTGGCATTCCTTTGCCCCATCATCCAACTTCTTGACTTCGGGGTTTGATGCTAGGCTCTCAGAGTCAGGAATTAGGTTAGATCATAGGGTGTCCATATGTATGTGTGAGGACATGGTGTGGGAAAAATTTCTGAGGCAAGGCCAGAGGCATCAGGTTAACGGGTAGATGGTTCAGATAGTTCTGTTACACTGAGCCAGAGGACCTGGAATGAAAGAAATCAGTAAATCCAGGTCCCAAAGAAGACAAGATGGGAGCAAAGTAAGCAGGGAGCAATGATGGAGTGGACGGGGGGAACATGTCCAGGTTGAATGATCCAGGGACCCCTGGGACTTTCATCCCAGCCACCATCGTCGTCACAAAGTGGCATCTCCTCTTTAACACAGGATTCACTACATGCAATACTCTGGTGCTCTCTGACTCCCTCACATCATGAGATTCCTCCTCTGTGCTCAGAAACCCCAACTCCCATTGACTTTGTGCCATAAACAGAACATTGGAAAGATAGGTATCCACTGGAAAACAATTCTAAAATTCAAGAAGAGAAGCCATTAGGAACCTTGTGTTGAATTCCCTTTGTGTGCAAAGGACTCAAGGTCCTGGGCCAGAGGCATGTTAATTTGAGTCAGTGCCCAACATTGTCTTAGACTGAATAGAAAGAACCCAAATTCTACTTTTATGGGTCAGAGACTCTGATAGGTCAGTTGAAACACTGGAAAAGGACTGGGTTTCATTGAATTCTATTCTAAAGACTTATGTCTACTAAAGTCCTGAGGCCTACAGAGTCAAAGCAAACCTGGGCATCATGAAGAAAGTGATTAGAAGCAAAACCAAACTTATGTTTCTTTCTTAAAACAGAGCCATAACATATGGGCACCTACAGGTCTGGTCACTGTCATTCGGGGTGGGAAGTAGGGTGCAGTGGTTAAGACTACACATTCAAGACCATGACTGATCTGGCTATCAACTCATACCTTGCCACTAACTAGCTTTCTGAACTAAGGTAAGTGAGTTGACCTCTCTGAACTTCAGTTTCCTTATCTGTAAAACAGAACTAATCATAAGACTGATCTCACTGGGATTATTGCCAGGATGGAATGAAACAACACACATAAAGGACCATTTGTAGGTGGTGACTGGCACTGAGCCAAACAGGGCAGCCTCAGGGTGCTGATCAGATAGTCAGAGGATAAGGTTGCTAAAAGAGCCCCCCAACTCTGGAAAGAGAAGAAAGAGAGTGCGCATGATTGTAACAGGCCCTGGAATATGAGATAGGAATTCACTTCCTTAGAATCCTCCCTTCCAACACCCACACCTTTTCGCACTTACAGTTTGAGAGAAGTTGTAGAATGAGCCACAGGAAGCGTGTGTCCACACACAGATAGTAAACCAGTAAGTCATCTTAGGGGGACATCGTTATAGGACAACAGTGTAGTGGGTAGGGTTCCACTGCATCCTGTTGCCCAGGCAGGGTTTGGTCACATGCAAGGGGTCTCCCGTACCCCACTCCACTCATTACAGGTCAGTTGTGATTCTGGGGAGGCGGGGGGAGAGGGGGGAAGGGGGAAAAACCTCCTGCTCTGCCACTGTGAGGTTTACACAACCAATCATCTCCCAGTGCTCTTTTCAGGATCATCCCTTTCATCCAGTGAGGTTGTTTGAATAGTCCCAGTGATGGAAAGCCCACTACATTTTCAGGAAAACCATTCCACTCTTATACAATGCTAATAGTTATAAATATCTTCCTTCTAATGAGCCAAAATATGCCTCCTTGGAACATCCATCAATGCACTTAGTTCTGTCCTTTGAAGTCATGCAATCTAATTAAAACACTCTTTTGCATGATAGCTCTTGAAAAATGTGGAGACTGTATCGTATCATAGCCAAATCTGCTTTGAACTAAATCTCATTCCTTTTCCCATTCCTCCCATGACTGGGTTTCCAGAACTTTCATTATTCTCCTCAGCCTTCTCTGGACCACTTCCAGTTTGTTGACATTCCTTTGAGATGTTGACTCAGACTTCACATCATGTACCATCTTGGTCTCTGGGCAACAAACCAGATGGGAGCTAATGAGGGGAAGTGAAATCAGAATAAGGTTCTTCATCAGATGTTATTGCTTTGTTTAGCAGGGTCGGTCGGTAACAACCCCTTTTCCCAGCTGAATTCCGAAATGATTGGGCTAGAGGAGCAAGGCAGGTAGAGATGGAGACATTGGCTCTATTCCTGAAAAAAAAAGCATTGGAAAAGTGTCTTGGATGTGTGATGCTCCATGCCCACTCAAGGCAGAGATGAAAAGTCTTAAACCTCGCCCACAGGGTAGGAAGTGGATTAGACAGCTTTGCCAGCAGAGCTCAATATTATAGACATTTTGCCAGCCAGAAGGTCATGAGGAAGAGTGGAATGTTTCCATGTGACACTCTAGCCTCTGGAGTTCTCTCCTCTACTTCTCAGTCCTGATTGTTCTGAAGTGGTGAGTTTGCGAATTGCTCTGCATCGTCCTTTTGGCTCCTTGGCTAGAGAGAGAAGAGATCTTTGCATTGACTGATACATTCTTGTCCCATTCTGTCAAACTCAGCAGATAATTTGCTCTACCTCTGCAGGGGAGAAGAGAGCAGGAGACAGGGGCCAGGAGTATCACACTGCTAGACATCTCTCCATATTGAAGGAAGTATAGGAAGTGGAGAAGTGTTCCCCCTAAGTTTAGGCTCTGGAAACCAGCTCTCTGTATGGAGGATGCTGTTTCAAAACTGCAATTTGTGTGACAGAGGTCCAGGGAGGTTTGACTGCAAACTTAAATGGAGTCAATGGTCAGCTATTTGCCCACAACTTCCTCCCCCCAATGCCTCCGCCTTCCCCCAACAAAAATACATATACAAAGCTTCACTCTTAAGATGCACAATATCTTTTTTTAACATTTATTTATTTTTGAGAAAGAGAGAGAGAGAGAGAATGAGCAGGGGAGGGGCACAGTGAGAGACAGAGGATCCAAAGTGGGCTTTGCACTGTCATCAGAGAGCCTGATGTAGGGCTCAAACTCATGGACTGTGAGATGATGACCTGAGCCGAAGTCGGACGCTTAACCGACTGAGCCACCCAGGTGCCCCAAGATGCACAATATCTAAATGAGAGTATTAGACCATTCACTGGATCTGGGCCCTTGAATAAGCTGCTTCACTTCTCTGTGGCAAATTTTCCTCATTTATAAAATATGAATCATGATTGGTACCTCTTCTCAGGATTAAATAAGATTATGATATATATATGCTGCATGGCACATAGTAGATGCTTCATGGAACATAATGACTTTTCCCTTTTCCTCATCTTGTCCTGTCTAATAATCCTCTTGGTAAGGAGACAAACAAAATAAGAGTTTGGTAGTTTTGCTTTCTGTACCATTCATGAATGCCACCTCACTGGCCTCGTTCAATGGTGCCCTACTCCTTTGTTCATTTGTGTTATGACCACTTGTTGACTGGCTAGTCCTCTTTTTGTGGTTAACTGGCTCCTGCAGGCCTGTCTAATCTGGGGTTTTGCCTACAGATGCTTTTCGTACAGGTGAGTAGGGCTTCTCTTATATTGAGACCCTTGGTTCTGTGTCATGTCTACCTGGGGTTCTTGCCCTGCTAAGCTCTGGCTTCATCTGAGAGTTCCCTATGTGACCACTTTGGCCTCTTGAATTTTCTCCCTTGATTTTTCTCAGCCTTGACCCTTCCTCTGAGTTGTCTTTTCAGTTTTTCTATTGGATAGAGAGTCTTTTGAGGGCATTGGGTTATGAAGATCTTGCGTTGGGCAAAATGTTCGGCAGCCACATGTTCTTCTGAGTCTCCATCCACGTATGAGACATGGTGGGGATTGCGGTGCTGAAAGTGATAAGGGTGTGTGACCCACCTGAGCTGTGGAGGGAGACACAGCTGCTTGTTTTCACAGTTCATGCTTCAATAACTGCTTGTTGATTGTCTATTGCATACACTTGATTTATATATTTGGGTTCTTTCAAGTCGGGGCATAAACATTTACAACTGTTAGTTCTTCTTGATGGATAGACCCCTTAATTATGATATAATGCCCTTCTTCATCTCTTGTTATAGTCTTTGGTTTAAAATCTCATTTGATATAAGTATGGCTGCTCCAGCTTTCTTTTGACATCTAGTAGCATGATAGATGGTTCTCCATCCCCTCACTTTCAATCTGCAGGGGTTCTCAGGTCTAACATGAGTCTCTTATAGACAGCATATAGATGGATCTTGGTTTTCTATCCATTCTGATACCCTATATCTTTTGATAGGGGCATTTAGTCCATTTACATTCAGAGTGATTATTGAAAGATACAGATTTAGGGTCATTGTGTTATCTGTAGGTTTCATTCTTTCTCGTGCTTGTGGTGATGTCTCTGGTCCCTTGCAGGGTTCCACTCACAGAGTCCCCCTTAGGATCTTCTGCAGGGCTGGTTTAGTGGTCATGAACTCCTTGACTTTTTGTTTGTCTGGGAAAACCCTTATCTCTCCTTCTATTCTGAATGACAGCTTTGCTGGATAAGGGATTCTTGGCTGCAGATTTTTCCTATTCAGTACATAGACTATTTCTTGCCTGACAACTTTCAGTGGACAGGTCTGTTACTACCCTTATGTGTCTCCCTTGTAGATTAAGACCTGTTTGTCCCTAGCTGCTTTCAGAATTCTCTCTTTACCTTTGTATTTTGCTAGTTTCACTATGATATGTCATGGTGTTGGCCTGTTTGTGTTGACTGTGAAGAGAGTTCTCTGTGCCTCCTGGTATTGGCACACTTGAGATACAATGGGCAGTAAGGACAGACAGGGTCTCTGCTCTCATGAAGCTTAATTCTAGCAGAGGAAGACATAAAACAAACAAACTAATAACTAGATAAGGTAACATCAGCACGGCAAGACTTTAATGGCATGGGTAATTATTCTACTGGGCTACTAAGAGCTACCTTTTATTAGGGGCTCCTAATGCCAGGCACCGTGACTAGTATTTCTGTGCCTAATTTCATTTAATTCTCAAAAACACCATATAGGTCATTTTTTTTAAATATGAAAAGCTTTAAGTATTCAAAAAGTAGTAGGAATATTGACAACATGCTCAATATGCGTATTCTAGAACAACCATAATCAAGGGATGGATGAGATAATTTCTGTTACTATCTATCCTATTACTGTTACCAATCCCATTTAGAGATGAAGAAATCGAGGCTTTCGAGGGATCACATAACTAAGGTCTATACGTATACATAAAATAAGTCAGCAGCAGTGCTAGAATTCAAATGCAGGCTATTCTATTCCTATTGTAATTCAAGGGATGACACAAGCAGTGAAGGCAAGGGGTGACAGGTATGCCCCCTGAGGGAAAGGGGCCATGACTGCCAAATATTTCAGACATGCGAAGCTGCCCCAAGTATCTTTGGCTTCCACATTCAGACCCAGGGTCCTGCAGTAAAGCTGTCTTTCAGCAATAAAAAGAGGACTCTATTGCCCAGAGAGGCTTGCCTTGGCAGCTCCAGAGAACCCTAAGAACTGAACAACCAGGAACTTCCCCAGGGCTTCTCTCTAGTAGCAAGGCTATTATATCTCCACTGAGAAGCCATTAGTGCCCTATCCAAAATGCCTTCTCATTGCTCTTGGAGTCAGTCAGTCATTGTTTTCCAAATATTCCCAGCTGTGCCCTGGGGCTCTCACTTGGCTACCTCTAGGTTATTACTTCAAACTTACCTTGTGTGTTGTTGAGTTTTACAATGTTTTTGGTCGTGTAGGAAGGGGATGAGAATCCATTCATTCGTTATTTCATGAATAATTCCTGAGCACTCTGTGTCAGGTACTGGGAATACAGAGGCAAACAGTACACATTCATTACATTGAATAAACTTCCAGTGTAGTGGGGGAGACAGAAAGAAACCAGGATGTCACAAGGCAGTACGACATGTAAGAGTTCAGAGAAGTAGCAGAGTGAGAAGACAGAAGTCCACCCAAGAGTCTACAGCAGAGGCCATGGGTTTGGAGAACAATCAGTGAGTTATAGGGACTTTATGGTGGAAGATTCAGAGGACTTGTTGGCTCCTTGGATCTAGGTAGAGAAGAAACTTTCCCACCCCTAATGTTCATCCAAGCCCTCTTGTAGTTCCTTTTGACCATCTTTCTGGCCAGATGGACTGTGAACTCCATGAAGGCAGCAATACATAAAGCATGGTGCTCACAACAGCCTCAAGGAATGAATTCATGAACCAATGAATGTAGAGAATAATTCCGAGGGTCTGAGAATGATTCTTACAACTAAGAGAAACAATGGCTTTTGAGACACTGAGGGGGAAGATGCTGACTTTGAAGAAAAGATAAAGCCTTTTGTTGGAGATGTGGTAAACTTGAGATGCCAAGGTTGTATCCAGGCAGAGATGTCCGAGAGAAAGAAGGTTAAAATCCAAGAAGGAACTCACGACTGGAGATACAACTAGGTTAGCCTTCCACATAGGTGAGATAAATGAAGATCTGGAAGCTAAAATGACCCATGAGAGAAAAGTATAGATAGAGATTAGGACAGGGAGCTGGGCAGTGGAGTCTACCCAAACCTACAGGATAGGAGGTGGGAGGTAGACCTGCAATGTTGTAGGGTTCCAAGGAAAAGAAAGTTTCCAAGAGAAAGAGTTATAAACGACATTCAATATGGAGGAGACTGTAAGAGATGACAAGATATCTCTGGATTCAATGCCCTAGGAAGTACTGATTGAAAAGAATCATTTCAGTAAAGGGTATGAGAAGGAGCCCCAGTGCAAGGACAATGAGGAGACGGTGTTAGTGGGCAACTGTGGAGTTTTGAGAACACTGGTGGGAAAAGCAAGGAGCAGGATGGGAGATTAGCTCTAGGGAACAGTAAGATCAAAAGAAGAAATTTGGTTTCAACCTTCTGCATTTTGCTGTCCAGTTCTCCCAGCACCATTTGTTAAAGAGACTGTCTTTTTTCCATTGGATATTCTTTCCTGCTTTGTCAAAGATTAGTTGGCCATACTTTTGTGGGTCTAGTTCTGGGGTTTCTATTCTATCCCATTGGTCTATGTGTCTGTTTTTGTGCCAATACCATTCTGTCTTGATGATTACAGTTTTGTAGTAGAGGCTAAAGTCTGGGATTGTGATGCCTCCTGCTTTGGTCTTCTTCAAAATTACTTTGGCTATTTGGGGACTTTTGTGGTTCCATATGAATTTTAGGATTGCTTGTTCTAGCTTCAAGAAGAATGCTGGTGCAATTTTAATTGGGATTGCATTGAATGTGTAGATAGCTTTGGGTAGTATTGACATTTTGACAATATTTATTCTTCCAATCCATGAGCATGGAATGTTTTTCCATTTCTTTATATCTTCTTCAATTTCCTTCATAAGCTTTCTACAGTTTTCAGCAGCTCAGATCTTTTACATCTTTGGTTAGATTTATTCCTAGGTATTTTATGCTTCTTGGTGCAGTTGTGAATGGGATCAGTTTATTTGTCTTTCTGTTGCTTCATTATTAGTGTATAAGAATGCAACTGATTTCTGTACATTGATTTTGTATCCCGCAACTTTGCTGAATTCATGTGTCAGTTCTAGCAGACTTTTGGTGGAGTCTATCGGATTTTCCACGTATAATATCATGTCATCTGCAAAAAGTGAAAGCTTGGCTTCATCTTTGCCAATTTTGATGCCTTTGATTTCCTTTTGTTGTCTGATTGCTGATGCTAGCACTTCCAACACTATGTTAAACAACAGTGATGAGAGTGGACATCCCTGTCGTGTTCCTGATCTCAGGGAAAAAGCTCTCAGTTTTTCCCCATTGAGGATGATGTTAGCTGTGGGCTTTTCATAAATGGCTTTTATGATCTTTAAGTATGTTCCTTCTATCCCGACTTTCTCGAGGGTTTTTATTAAGAAAGGATGCTGAATTTTGTCAAATGCTTTTTCTGCATCGATTGACAGGATCATATGGTTCTTATCTTTTCTTTTAGTAATATGATGTATCACGTTGATTGATTTGCGAATGTTGAACCAGCCCTGCATCCCAGGGATGAATCCCACTTGATCATGTTGAATAATTCTTTTTATATGCTGTTGAGTTCGATTTGCTAGTATTTTATTGAGAATTTTTGCATCCATATTCATCAGGGATATTGGCCTGTAGTTCTCTTTTTTTACTGGGTCTCTGTCTGGTTTAGGAATCAAAGTAATACTGGCTTCATAGAAAGAGTCTGGAAGTTTTCCTTCCTTTCTATTTTTTGGAATAGCTTGAGAAGGATAGGTATTATCTCTGCTTTAAACGTCTGGTAGAACTCCCCTGGGAAGCCATCTGGTCCTGGACTCTTATTTGTTGGGAGATTTTTGATAACTGGTTCAATTTCTTCTCTGGTTATGGGTCTGTTCAAGCTTTCTATTTCCTCCTGATTGAGTTTTGGAAGTGTGTGGGTGTTTAGGAATTTGTCCATTTCTTCCAGGTTGTCCAGTTTGTTGGCATATAGTTTTTCATAGTATTCCCTGATAATTGCTTGTATTTCTGAGGGATTGGTTGTAATAATTCCATTTTCATTCATGATTTTATCTATTTGGGTCATCTCCCTTTTCTTTTTGAGAAGCATGGCTAGAGGTTTATCAATTTTGTTTATTTTTTCAAAAACCAACTCTTGGTTTCATTGATCTTCTCTACAGTTTTTTTTTAGATTCTATATTGTTTATTTCTGCTCTGATCTTTATTCGTTCTCTTCTGCTGGGTTTAGGGTGTCTTTGTTGTTCTGCTTCTATTTCCTTTAGGTGTTCTGTTAGATTTTGTATTTGGGATTTTTCTTGTTTCTTGAGATAGGCCTGGAATGCAATCTATTTTCCTCTCAGGACTGCCTTCGCTGCATCCCAAAGCATTTGGATTGTTGTATTTTCATTTTCGTTTGTTTCCATATATTTTTTAATTTCTTCTCTAATTGCCTGGTTGACCCATTCATTCTTTAGTAGGGTGTTCTTTAACCTCTTTTGGAGGTTTTCCAGACTTTTTCCTGTGGTTGATTTCAAGCTTCATAGCATTGTGGTCTGAAAGTATGCATGGTATGATCTCAATTCTTGTATATTTATGAAGGGCTGTTTTGTGACCCAGTATGTGATCTATCTTGGAGAATGTTCCATGTGCACTTGAGAAGAAAGTATATTCTGTTGCTTTGGGATGCAGAGTTCTAAATATATCTGTCAAGTCCATCTGATCCAATATATCATTCAGGGTCCTTGTTTCTTTATTGACCGTGTGTCTAGATAATCTATCCATTGTTGTAAGTGGGGTGTTAAAGTCCCCTGCAATTACCACATTCTTATGAATAAGGTTGCTTATGTTTGTGAGTAATTGTTTGGAGGGTGGGTGATGGGCATTGAGGAGGGCACCTGTTGGGATGAGCACTGGGTGTTATATGGAAGCCAATTTGACAATAAATTTCATATATTAAAAAAAAAAAAAGAAATTTGGGGGATGGAGAAAATTGGGGGAGTGATTTTGGAGGACCCAAAGGAAGACCTCAGTGAAGAAGACAACGACAGTACCAAAAGGATTGTGGCAGTCAACAAAGTTAGGAGGCTGTTGTCCAAGGAATAAAGAAAAAGTAAAAGCCATGAGTATCTCAACTTTTGTTCTGGTTAGTTTACAAGACTAATATGTAAAACGATTGGTTAAAAAGGCAATTTACTTACATAGCAAATCTTCATAGTTTTTAATGCCTGTTACAGTTATAGGGTAGTTATGTGAAGAAAGTGAACTAAGGCATGCCAAATGCTTAACATGGCACCTGGCTACATATAGTACATACCCGGTGAATGCTTCTTAGGAAAACAGAGGAGACAAAAGACAATAAAGTAATCAGAGAAAGCATCAGAGTGGAAATAATACCAACTATTTTGAGGGCTGGAACAGCTCATCTCCATGTTGGGCTGCTATCTCTCTATCCCTAACAAGTTAAATTAGATCTCTCCTATCGATGCCGTTTTCATCAGTTCCATCAACCTTTAGGAGTGTTTGTTTAATAACTTCTTCCTCCCAAAGCAGTAGTTTTCGACTGGGAGAAATTTTGCTTCCTAGGGGACATTTTAGTGTTGTCTGAAGAGATTTTTGGTTGCCTTAACTCAGAGGCATGGGAACATGCTATTGGCATCTAGTGGGTAGAAGCCAGGGATTAGAGTGCACAGGTCAGCCCACCGCAGAGAACTGTTTGATCTCAGATGCCAATACTGCTGAGTTGAAACACTCTGCCCTATAGATCAGGGGCCATATCATTCTCATAAATCATGGGATCCCAAATGCCAACTACGAGCAAGTTTCATGATGGACACCCAATAATAATAAAAAGAAACAGGGTCTGAACTGGAGCTTATAGAATAGACCAGATCGGAATGTATTTTCTTCTGCTTTGAGTGCATAGTGGTAGACGGTACATGAAGTTATTTGGAAAGAAAGTTCACAAAGGAGACTGTAAATATTCTAACCCCAAAGGGAAAGAAGAGATAAACAGCCTCGGGGCTTCACCAGGAGACTGACATTGCTGTAAACAAGAGAGTCACAGAACAAAGGGTCTGGAACCGCAGGTAACACAAGAACACCCAAGACTATGAGCAGTTCATTGTTTTGACAGATAGAATTCAGTCAACCACTGAAGCAGCAGAGATAGAATTTTAAATAGACACAAAATAGAGAGCATTTCTTTGGTAACGCACAAAGGTGAGACTCTTCAGCCCACCATGGGCTGCCATGCACACAGAGAAGGCTCCACCTTGGGAGTCTGGTGAATACCAACCATCACGGTGCATTAGAATCACCTTGAAAGCACCCTGATGTGGGGCACCTCGGTGGCTCAGTCAGTTGAGCGTCAGACTTCAGCTTGGGTCACGATCTTACAGTCCATGAGTTTGAGGCCCACATCGTTGGGCTCTGTGCTGACAGCTCACAGCCTGAAACCTGCTTCAGATTCTGTGTCTCCCTCTCTCTCTGCCTCTCTCTCTCTCTTAAAAATAAATAAACATTAAAAATAAATAAGGCATCCTGATGTTTGGGAACCAGCTCCCAGAGCTCAGGTTTACTTGATCTAAGATGTGTGTCTTGAGCACTGATGTTTTTTCGAGCGTCCCCATCCCTGGTGAAGCTAAAGTATAGCTCTACGTTGAGAACGAACTACAGCTCAAAGCCTTATATAAGCAATTCCTTCAACACCTTATGTATCTAATTCCACTGAGGGTCTCAGAATTTACGTGTCTGAAACTGAGCTCTTGATTTGGGTCCCCTCCTACTTCGTGTTGCTGGTGAGCCGCACCACCCAGCACCCCGCTGAGACCAGAATCTCTGAGAGTCACTGTTAATCCCTGTTTCTCCTCCTTCTATCTCCAAATCCAATTCATTCCTGGCACTGTCACTGGCATTTTCAGAAGGCATCTTGACAGATCCAGTGCTCTCTTTTTCCAAGGTCTCTGCGCCAAAGCTGCTGTCGTTTCTTCCTGGGATTCCACTCTTGCCCCTCCAATCCATTCTCTGAGAGGTAGCCAGAGAGCCCCTCTCTTATTTAAGACCCACCAAAGGCTTTCCACTGTAGGGAATACAAGCCCAAACTTCTGCCCAAGACCGGAAGCCCTGCATGATCTGGCCTCTCTCATACCACCCCTCTCTCCTGTACTCATCAGCTTGAAACATCAAGCTTTTCCTGGCATTATAGCCTTTGCTGTTTATTTCACCTGGAATGCTTGGGTGGGGAGCCCCTTTACAGGGCTGGCTTCTTTCTTTTCATGTGTTAGCCTAAATCAGTCTCAGTCTTGGAACCATACACATTTTAGGCCAAAGAATTCTTTTTTTGCTGGGACTGTCCCGTGTATTGTAGAATGTTTAGAAGCATACATGGCCTCTACTCACTAGATGCTGGTAGCACCTCACTCCTCAGCTGTGACAACCAAAAATGTCTCCAGACGTTGTCAGGTGTCCCATGGGAACAAAATCATTGGCTAGTTGAAACACTACTGGTTTAAATATTACCTTCTTCTTCTACTATTTATAAATGTTTATTTATTTTGAGAGAGAGAGAAAGAGAGAGAGAGAGAGAGTGCTCAAGAGTAGGGAAGAGGCAAAAAGAGAGAGAGAGAGAGGGAGAGAGAGAGAATCCCAAGCAGGATCTGCACTGTCAGTGCAGAGCTCACCTTGGGGCCTAATTCCACAAATCCTGAGATCATGACCTGATTCGAAATCAAGACTCAGATATCTAATCGAATGAACCACCCAGGTGCCCTTAAATGTTATCTTCTTGAGGAGGTGTTCCCTGGCGTCCAGGCTTTAAGCCTCCAGTTGGTATTCTCAATCTCCATATCTTATTTATACTTTTATAACATTTTCCTCATCTTGAAATTAAATATACACTTATTTATCTAGTAAGTGTCTAGTAACTACCTCAGCCAATGACCTCTGTAGAGTATAACCAGGAGTCAAGGTGTATCCAATGCTTTAATGACAGAACCATGGCTAGTCTGCGGAGACAATTTTTATGGGGCTTCTCCTTTATGACCAATCCCAAGTCCCTCCTTGGTGGGTCATGGTGCTGGAGAAGCCGAGGCTCTCGTGTTGTAGGTCCATGCTCAGGTGGGAATTCTGGATTCTTGCAGAAAACTAGGAAGCTAGGCCAACGTCTTCTTACCTCTCTGTTTCCTCCTTTTCCAGGCTTTGGCCAGAAAAGGTAATCTTCATGTCTTCAAAATGGTTCTAGCAAAGAGCTCTCATGAGTAGAGTTGACAATGAGTTCCAGCTTACTGAAAGCATTAGTTCTCGCAGGAAGCACCCCTGTGAGGTATCCTATCTGCTCAGAAACCCCCTAGGCGAGGCTAGCCCTAGGGTGTCCACGTCCCTTGGAACTGACTCTTTCCACTTCCATCAGGCAAAGCTGGGCTGTGAATCTAGGTCTTGTCTATCCCTCTATTTTCATCCTTAAAATCCATATTTCAGGGGAAAAGCATCCTTTCCCCCAGCCTGGGCAGGATTGGGCTGTCCACCCCCAAAAGAAACCCATAACCATTAGCAGATTACCCTATTCTTTTTTTTTTTTTTTTTTAGCAGATTACCCTATTCTTAAAATGTTAGTAATTCAGCCAACCTGACTTCTCAACCTCCCCTGACATACTGTTCCCCATTCCCACTCTACTTTGCCTCTTTGGGGAAATCTTTCTTTTTCCTTCCACACTGGTGTCTTTAGCAGGAAGGGAATACTATATGGCAGTGCTGTCCAATAGGAACATAATGCAAGCCACAGACCATATGTGGTAGAGAAGGGGTAGTACCCTCTACAATGTCCTAGGGCTGCTGTAACAAAGGAGCACAAGCAAAGAACAGTGGGTTTAATTGTTTTATAGTTCTGAAGCCAGAAGTCCAAAATCAAGGTGTCAGCAGGGCTTCTTTCTATCTGAAGCCTCTAGAAGAGGATACTTCCTTGTCTCTTCCACCAGTTTCTAGTGGCCCCCAGTGATTTCTGGCTTGTGTTAACATCACCCCAATCTCTGCTTCCATCTTCCTATGGCCACCTTTCCTTCAGGTCTACATCCAGATTTCCCTCTTCTTATAAGAACACCAGTCATATTGAATTAAGGGCTCACCTGACTTCACTATGACCTCATCTTAGCAAATTCCATCTGTAACTACCCCATGCTCAAATAAGGTCACATTTTGAGGCAGTGGAGAATAGGACTTCAACATATCTTTTGTGGGGGGAACACAATTAACTTATAACATCTCCCAAACCAAAGCAGGGTCGCATTTCCAGAAGAAGAGATGATGGAAAGGGAGTTGTGCTGGTTGTGGGTGAATCCATATCGCACCCTCCATTCCCCATTCATCTTCTGCTCTCAGCTCTCAATCCTGGAGGATGACTCCAGCTAATGGAGAGCATGGGACAGAGGCTGTAGGAAGGGAGAAGTGTGAACTCAGATTACTCCCTCTGGCACCTCCCTGCAGAGTCACTGTTGGGCTGCCCAACTCCCTTGCCTGAAGGTCACTGTTTACCTTTTTTAGATGCCAGTAACTCCCCTTCCAGTAATCTCCCCCTTGTTCCTTTAGACCTAGGAAAGGATATCCTAACTTTTTATGTGCCCAGGTGTACTCTAACCTTTCCCACACCCTTTACTGAATATTCTTGCAATCACCCAATTTGCCATTTCTTGGCTCTAGGGTGATTGCAAGACTGACTGACGCACCAGGAAAAAGAGCAGATGTCTACTACATTTCTAAGAATGTTCATTCTACTGCACCTTCCTCATTAAAGATACTTTACTAAATGACAGGTCTTGGTCATGACTTCTGGTTCTCAGTGTTCCTTTAGCAGGAACAGTTCCTTTAGTGCTGCATTGTCATAACTCTTTAATTAAAGGTTCTTTCTAAGAACTTGTTTTCCTAACAGCAGAGGTACAGAAGTCAATGGAAGGAGTTCATAAAGCTCCATGCAGATCAGGGAGTTAGTGTACCTGGACTGTAGGGAAAAGAAGCCAAACCAAAAAGTATTAACAGCAGGGGCAATTTGGAAAAGGCACACATTCCCCCGGCTGAGATAAATACACCCCTTGTGTGGCGTTGACAGAGGAGTTAAGAGGTCACTGAAATCATTACCATTTTTCATTCTCCTGAGTTAAAGAAAACAATGACAGAGACTGCCAAGTAAGACAATTACCAGCATAACCAATAAGAAGTTTACCAGGATTGGGAAATTCTGCAGTGCCAGCCATGAACTCTGAGCTCCCCACTAGACGTAAGCTCCTTGAGGGCAGGGACTGGGTCCATGTTGGTCACCATTCCATCCCTAGTACCAAGCCAAATGCAGGATAGAGAGAAACTGAGTGAATTAGTAAGTGAGGCACTTTGGTTGGGGCTGGCTTCTGAAGATGTTCTAAATCAATTCTGAGACTGTGTGTAGAGAATTCTCTCCCATGTGTGTTGTTGCCCCTGGAGAGGAAGCTTCACCTCAGGTTGCTGCTAGATATGGAGAGTGCTAGGGGCGCCTGGGTGGCTCAGCCGGTTAAGCGTCCGACTTCGGCTCAGGTCATGATCTCACAGTTCGTGAGTTCGAGCCCCGCATCGGGCTCTGTGCTGACAGCTCAGAGCCTGGAGCCTGCTTCACATTCTGTGTCTCCCTCTCTCTCTGCCCCTTCCCTGCTCATGCTGTGTCTCTCTCTGTCTCAAAAATAAATAAACATTAAAAAAAATAGATATGGAGAGTGCTTAATGGGCAGAGTACACAAGGGAGGTTCTAACCTAGAACACATAACTATAGATAGAAGTTTGCATTTTGATTTAAACAGCTGTTCCTAATACTCAAAGTGACTCAGGTATCACTGCAAGTCACTTTGTCCCATTAGTCTCCAAATATCATCTGCTTGAGTCCCTATCACACATGCTGAGAGGCTCATTGGTGCCCTCACAACATGTTTGCAAATTCCCAAGCTCATTTTCCTTCAAGTCATTTCTGACTGATTTTTAATAAAGGTGATTTCTGGTTCCTTCCCTACTTTCAGCCAAAACATGTACATGTAAGAGCCCTTTTTCCCTACTTACTCTACACACACACACACACACACACACACACTACGTACAGGTCAGCTGAAAGTATTAAGCTTTCCAGAAAATTCAAGGGTCTTCTGTTACATCAGATTCTGTAGGTATTACACTGCCCTATTCTTTCCTGTATCTTAATTTTATTGAGCTGTAATTCACATACCATGAAATTCACCCTTTAAAATGTACAATCCAGTAGTTTTTAGTGTATTCATAAGGTAATGCAACCATCAACAGTATCTAATTCCAAATTTTCATCACCCCCAAAAGAAACCCATAACCATTAGCAGATTACCCTATTCTTAAAATGTCAGTAATTCGGCCAATCTGACTTTCAACCTCCCCTGATATACTGTTCCCCATTCCCAGTCTACATTGCCTCTTTGGGGAAATCTTTCTTTTTCCTTCCACACTGGTGTCTTTAGTGGGAAGGGAATACTATATGGCAGTGCTGTCCAATAGGACCATAATGCAAGCCACAGGAGTTATTTTTTTTTTAACTTTTTTTTATGTTTATTTCTGAGACAGAGAGAGACAGAGCATGAGTGGGGGAAGGGCAGAGAGAGGGGGAAACACAGAATCAGAAGCAGTCTCCAGGCTCTTGAACTCACAAGCTATGAGATCATGACCTGAGCTGAAGTTGGACGCTCAACCGACAGAGCCACCCAGGTGCCCCAAGCCACAGAAGTTATTTAAAATTTTCTAGTAGTCGCATTTTAAAAAGTAAAAAAGGTAAAATTACTTTCAATTGTATATTTTATATAGCACAATCTATCCAAAATATTATATTTCAACACATAATCAGTATACAAGTTCATAATGGGGTATTTTTCACTGTACTAAATTTTTGACGATTTGTTTGTATGTTGCTTCCTTATGGAAGTCTTCGACAATCCACCTCTTCCCTGCCACCTTGATTATTCATCATGACACTTGTTTCCCTTTGCATAGTTCCTTTAGTACCATTTACCACAATTCATGATTTTCTTTTTCACATCATGCACATACTACTGTCTGTATCCCACACTAGACTGCAAATTTTTGAGGATGATGCTATAGACTGAATTGTGATTCCCCCCCAAAATTCATATGTTGAAGCCCTAACCCCCAATGAGGTGGTATTTGGAGGTGGGGCCTTTGGGAGGTAATTAGGTTTAGATGAGATCATAAAGGCAAGGCCTTGATGATAGGATCAATATCCTTATTAGAAGAAATACCAGAGGGTTCTCTCTCTCTCTCTCTCTCTCTCTCCATCTCTTTGCCATACAAGGATGTTGTGAGGCCAGCAAGATAGCTCTTACCAGAATGTTTCCAAGCTGGCACGCTGGTCTCTAATTTCTGGCTTCAAGAACTGTGGGGGAATGGATTTCTGTTGTTTAAGCCACCCAATCTTATGGCAGGATAGCCATAAGATGCAGGTTATCTCATAGCTGTGGTTTAGGCAATAAATGCTAAAGCTCAGTTCTCATATCTGTGAAATAGGGATAAACAAATTGACCCTAGAAGTCATTTATTCACTCAGCAGGTAGAGTGCCCAGTGTATGTCAGGCACTGTCCTAGGTGCTGGAGGTTAAACAGATCACAGAGCAAAGTTCTTGCCCTCACCAAGTTTGCATTCTATTGGGGGAAACAAATATCTAGAAATTAATGGGCCAACACGTAAGACAATGTCAGGCAATGGTAGGAATAATGAAGAAAAATACCACGATGTCTTAGATTAGGTGGTTAGCACAGCATCCCAAATAGAAGTGCTCAATAAAGAGTAGCCTTTTATACTACTCTTATTATTTGCGGTGTGATTTGCTACAGTATCTAAAGTGATCCTTTTACAATGTAAGTTAGTTGAAATCATTTCTTTGTTCAAATTTTTTTTTTTGTTCAAATGTTCTAATGACATCTCATCACACTTAGAATAAAAACCACTGTCTTCACCATGATTTGCAGTACCTTGGATCTGTTGACAATGGGGCTGGATGCTTCTTTTTTTGTGGCTGTCCTATGTGTTGTAGGCTGTTAAGCAGCATCCTTAGACTCTATGCCTTGGATGCCGGTAGCAACCACCCAACTGTGACAACCAAAAATGTCTCCAGATATCATTCGATGTCCCCTGGGGACAAAATCACCCCATTTGATAGCCCTGAGCTTACAGCTAGCTTGAACTACTGCTCTGATTTACTTCCCACTATTCTCTTTTTACTTACCCTTCTCTGGCCAAAATGGCTTCCTTGTTCCTCCCCCAACACTCTGTCCCTGTCTGAGAGCCTTTGTCTCTGCTCTTTCCTCCGCCTGGTGCACCCTTCCCTGGAATATCCGTTCAACTGCTCCCTGCTCAGTGTAGCTTTGCCTGACTTCCATAAAGAATATGGCATTTTCCTCCCCGGTCACTATTCTGCTTCATAACATCCATCACCACTTGACACCATATGCATTTGCTTGTTTACTGAATATGCCCCATCTTCCTCTGCAATGTAAGTTCCACAGGATAGGGACTTGGATGGTTTTAGGTACTGCTGTACTCCCGTGATCTAAAAGAGTGTGTAGCACATAGCAGGCACTTAATGAATATATGCTGAAGGAATGAATTAATGCATGAATGTATGACTCTTAGAAGGCTAGGAAAGAACGCACAGGATAGAAAAAGCAGGACATAGCTGAGATGATGAAGAAACCAGCCCAACTGGAATAAAAGTAGGTCTGAAAGTTGGGCTTGTTTGGGTGTGAACAAATTCAATTATTGTTGAAATCCAGGCTGCATACATGATCCATCACCTATCAGACAAGTAGGAGCCAGAGTAGTTTCATGAGTAAGAGAACAATGTGGTGAGGATGGAGTGGAGATTAGAAGCCTGAGTCCAACTGGAAAACAATTCAATGAGATCCAACTAGAAATTAACATGATGTTTTGTGTGTGGACAGAGGTGGCACATAGGTTTTCTCCCCTGTGCCATCTTTGCTTGGTTAGGAATGTTGGGTGAGTAGGTTCTGAGGGTGAGAGTGCTTTGATTTAACAATGTCTGTGGTGGTATTGGAAGGATGTGGCAGCAGAGGCATCAAGGGTCTGCCATCCCTGTTGGAAGAAACTACGTCAAAGGCACTGATTGTTACTGAAACAGAAAAGAGGGGAGCCCCGGTGGCTCAGTCAGTTAAGTGTCTGACTTCTACTCAGGTCATGATCTCTCGGTTCAGGAGTTTAAGCCCTGCGTTGGGCTCTGTGCCAACAGCTCAGAGCCTGGAGCCTGCTTTGGATTCTGTGTCTCCATCTTTCTCCGTCCCTCCCCAACTTGTGTGGGCACGCTCTCTCTCTCGCTCTTGTTCTTAAAAATAAACATTAAAACAAAAAAGAAACAGAAATCAGAGAAGTGTAAATCAGGGCTCTCTTGGATTTCTGCACGGTATTTTAGACAAATTTCGCAGGTAGTGTCTTGTATCATTATGTGTTAGGAGCTGCCAGATGAGATTTGGGCTCTATGTTGGCAAGAGTGTCATCCTGTCAGTCAAGAAACACCTTCCCTGTGAAAGAGACCCAGAGAGACATTATTAAGGCAGCACTTTGAAGATGAAACTATAGATAATGACAGGGAGGAGGAACGAAGCCACCTCAAGATAATGGGGCAATTTAGCTATGTCTCTAGGTAGTTTTCCTTTCTTTGTGTTATGTTACTCTTAAGTAAATTTACTTTTTATGTGGTAGCGTGGGGTGTTTTTTATGTAGTTGCTTAACATGTTTTTACAAGTGTAACTTTGCTTGTAACCTTCCTTGTGAAATATAGAGATGGAACCTTTAACAAAAAAATTCCACTAGCAAAACCACATGAAAACAGGAGAATGAGCAAAAGAATCCAGCCTCAAAAAAGATGAATGTATGATTCCCTTTATTTAAGGTAAAAATCAGGCACAACTGATCTATGCTGTTAGACATCAGAATAGTGGCAACCTTTGGGGTGGAGATGACTGGAAGTGGACACAGGGAGGGTTTTGGTGAGCTGGTAATGTTCTGTTTCCTGATCTGGGTGCTAACTGCATGAATGGATTCACTCTGTGAAAATTCATCAAAGTGTACACATAAAAGTAAAAAAAAAAAAAATACCTAAGAAATTTCCTCTATAATGTACATAGAAGATGGATAGTCTCAAAACAGTTATTGCCTTAAATAACTCCATCAGGTGAAACATACACTAGTTATTGATTTATAAAGATTGACCATATTCAGATGAAACATGATGAAGAGGAAAACCAAAACAAAAACAAGTGTGTGCTGTAGAATTTTATGATTCTAACTGCACCTCTGCTCTTGTTAGTTGAATGATGGTGGAAACTTTATATTCTTTGAAGATTGGTTTCCTCATCTTGAAAACAGGCATAAGAAGAGGGGTGCCTGAGTGCCTCAGTCGGTGAAGCTTCCAACCCTTGATTTCAGCTCAGGTCATGATCTCATGATTTGTGGATTCGAGCCCCACATCAGGTTCTGTGCTAACCTTGTAGAGCCTGCTTCAGATTCTCTGTATCCCTCTCTCTCTGCCCCTTCCCCACTTGCTCTCTCTCAAAAATAAACATTTAAAAACAATAAAAAATAAAATATGAATAAAAAGATGTACTTTTACAGAAGCCAACTGAAAGAACTCCAAATGGCCAAAGTTGAAATAATGTGAGCAATAAAATGGTATTGGATTATAACCCAAGGTATAAAATGAATATCCATGAGCCCATAATGATATAAATAAATGATCAAATAAATCAATAAATGAGGGAGAAAAGACAAATCTCCCATGCAGAAAAATTCCAAGTAATTTACATAGATACTTCATTCTAAAAGAAGGGAAGATAGCTGCTTACTCCTTAAGCGTGAGCTATGCACAGACTTCCTTCCCGATGGCACAGTACAGAAAGGGAAAAGAGAGTAACTTTACAGTGAAGAAACCTGAGAACATTGCTTTGCTCAGGTCACCAAGGATAACATCAACAGTCACAAGTCCTGCTGATAGTGTACTCTTCATATGATGTGATGAAAGGCACTTTATCTCTGTGATCTCCTTCCCCAAACCCATAATCCTAGGCTAATCGTGAGAAAAACATCAGACAAATTCCAGGAAGTGGGTATCCTACAACACACCTGACCAGTACTCTTTAAAACCATCAAAGAGACCAAAGACAAAAAAAGGCTGAGAAACTGCCACGGCCAAGAGAAACCTAAGGAGACAGGACCACTAAATGTAATGTGGTGTTCTGGATGGGAACAGAAGAAGGATATTAAGTAAAAAGTTAAGGAAATTTGAATAAATATGGAATTTAGTGAATTGTAATGTATCCATATCGGTTCATTAATTATAGAAAATGTCACATACTAATCTAAGATGTTAATGATGTGGGGAAACTGTATGCAGGGTATGTGGGAATTCTATATAGTCTTCCTTATTTTTCTACAAATCTAACTGTTCTAGAAAATTTAAATTATTTTTTTAAAAAGACTGACTTTAATCTTGAGATCTTAGGCATGAAATAAGATAACATATAAATATAAGGCTCTCGAACCTTTGGGACCTAGTTCCCTTGGACAGGCAAAATTCCTTAGGGCCTGCCTACCACACCCATTTCTGCACAAACTTTTTGTTTCCTATATGCCCCAGGGGCAAAACAGATATTTATGGCAACCAGATCTTGATAGAATGCTGGGTTAAGAGCCATTTGTATACTCTGATTTCATATGTGAATATAAAATTTGAGAAGCCTCTAATAAGTTAGTGCATGTGAAAAAAAATGAATGGATGAAAATGGTCATTAAAAAAGGATCTGAATTTGGTGGGGGAGGAGGAGGGATCTATTTGTGGCCCATCAGTGCATCATCGGCTATACTTAGAGAATTTATTTTTATTTTATTTATTATTATTTTTTTAGGAACAGAGAGAGAGCACAAGCAAGGGAGAGGGGCAGAGAGAGAGAGAGAGAGAGAATCTTAAGCAGGCTCTTGCTCACTATGGTGCTCTACATGGGGCTCAATCCCACGACCCTTGGATCATGACATGAGCCAAAATCAAGAGTTGGATGCTCACCTGACTAAGCCATCCAGGCACCCCTGGGAGATTTTTTTAAAGTTTTTTTTTTAAGCTCATTTTGAGAGAGAGGCAGAGAGAGAAGGAGAGAGAGAATCACAAGCAGGCTCCACACTGCCAGCGTGGGGCCCGATGTGGGACTTGAACCCAGAAACTGTGAGATCATTACCTGAGCCAAAAGCAAGAGTTGGACGCTCAACTGACTGAGCCACCCAGGCGCCCCTTGGAGGTTTTTTTTTTTTTAATCATTGACTACCTAGTGCATGTCATACAGGGTGCTAGCATATGAATATGAGAAGAGTTGCCGTGCATAAATCGTCACTTCATATTCTACTAAGGGAATTTTTAAAAAAGCAATTCAATCAACAAATATGATAATGTTCGAATTGAAGAAAATGACCAAAAGGCTGAGAAAAAGAATAATATGGTGTGAGATTTGGGATGGCAGAATGGTGTGGGTTGGCTCCCCTGGGAAGCAGACTCTGAGGCAGAGGTGAGCACACGAGGCGTTTCTTAAGGAGCATCCTAGAATGTGCACCTCCGGGGAGGAGAGAAGGAAGCAAGGTTCTCAGCCCCTTGGGGAGCTCTAGCACTGAAAGGACCCTTCATATTTCTCCCAGGTTGGGCTGTAATGACCAGACCTGTGTTTATGCTTTTGCATGGATCAATTGTTGAACGGGGGCCACACTGGGGAGGGTGGCTCTCTGTAGCTGAGACAATTGCTGGACGAGTTGACTTCTTCTTCTTTTTTAAATGTTTATTTATTTTTGAGAGAGAGAGACAGAGAGAGAGACAGAGACAGAGCATGAGCAGGGGAGAGGCAGAGAGAGAGGGAGACACAGAATCTGAAGCAGGCTCCAGGCTCCAAGGTGTCAGCCCAGAGCCCGACACAGGGCTTGAACTCACAAACTGTGAGATCATGAGCTGAACCAAAGTCGGACACTCAACGGACACTCAACCGACTGGGCCACCCAAGCACCCCTCGAGGAGCTGACTTCTGAATGATGTCTGCCAACAAAACTCTGTTTCTGGGGCAAGTTTTTCCTGAAGGGAATCTGGGTGGCACATCATAGGAACATCCACCAGAAGAGCGAGGGGACGTCTACTTTAAACACAAGAGTCAGGAAGGTCTCTCTGAGGTGGTGATATTTCAGCTAAGGCCGGGAGGATGAGAAGGACCCAATAAGGCAAAAACAAAACAAAAAAGATGAGGAAGTATTACATGTGTGAAGGTCCTGAGGTAGGAAAAAATGTTGTGTGGATACCTCAGATATGAGCCATCAGGCGCCAAGCTAATATTCTTTTTCTTCCCTGAGGTACATCTTTTCTAAGTTCCTGAAAACGAACTGCAGGTTCCCTCAGCTGCTTCATGTTTCCAGCGGTGTGCTGGGGTCCACTTCTATCAGCTTTAGAGAGACGATTGTTGAATACTCAGAAATCTGGGGCGCTGATTGTTAAACCATCGACAGCTTCAAAGGTGTCTTAGCTCAGGCTTCTCTAAAAAGGCACCATAAACTGGACAGCTAATAAACAAGAGAAATGCGGGGCGCCTGGCTGGCTCAGTCAGTTGAGCATCTGACTTCGGTTTGGGTCGTGATCTCACAGTTCACGGGTTCAAGCCCCGTGTCGGGCTCTGTGCTGAGACAGCTCAGAGCCTGGAGCCTGCTTTGGATTCTGTGTCTCCCTCTCTCTCTGCCCCTTCCCTGGCTTGTGCTTTGTCGGTCTGTCTCTCTCTCAAATAAATAAATAAATAAGTAAACATTAAAACAAAAATTTAAAAAACAAGAGAAATGCATTTCTCACAGTTCTGGCTCCCACGTAGTCAGGTTCCGGGGAGAATCCTTTTCCAGGTCGCTGGCTGCTGATTCTCCTTGTATCGTCCCCTGCAAGAAAGTGAGCAGACTAGCTCTGCAGTCTACAGACTAGCTTCTAAGAGCACTAATCCCATCCAAGAGGTTCCAACCTCATGAGCTAATCACCTCTCGAAGGCCCCAGCTCCTAATTCCATCACGTTGGGATTAGGGTTTCAAAATATGAATGTTGAGGAATGTCATTGCTTCTAAGCCTTTTGAGAGGACAGAACTGAAGAAAATGTGATTTTGGAAAGGGTATTGATGGATTTAATTGGATTAAAATTGGCTTTTAATCCAAATTTAAGATGCCAGGGATTTTACTGAATTACTTCGATGCTGAAAATCTTGGTTCCTAATGACATTAACATAATACTTCATTTGCTTTATTCTTTTCTTTTTTAAAGCTTATTTATTTGTTATCTCTGTTCCCAACATGGGGCTCGAACTCAGGACCCCGGATCAAGAGTTGCATGCTCCACCCACTGAGCCAGCCAGGTGCCCCTTATTTGCTTTATTCTTGATATACATATGGCAGTTCAAAATAATCATAAATTACAATAATAATTATGGTAAGGCTAAGGAATACAGTTTAAAAATGTTGTCAGTCTTCACAATTTTAGTTAATAAACGACTTTATTAACTTTAGTTAAGAAGTGACAGAAGTAGAAGAATCGTTTTGTGTGTGTGTGTACGTGTGTGTATGCGTGTGTGTGTTATCTTGAATGAAATAGTGAAGGAGACAATGATCATTAATGTAGGCTAAGCCTCATGTGAAAGGTTGACGGGGAACCTTGAATTATATGGTTGGGTTGCCAGCACCTGAATTTGCTGATCGATCACCATCATTAAAAGTGCAACATGACTCATGCTTGCCCTTGTTGGTGGTGCAACAGGAGGCATCCAGCACCGCCTACGAGGCAGTCTTGGGGGGAGAAAAGTGAACCTAAATCAACTTAAGCCTCTAGATCTAACTTTACCAGAAATACAGAAGACAGAGGAGCAAATTAAAGAACAGAATAAGGAAGCAGTTTGCCAAACTTAGAATGTGGGGTATTATTTAGAATAAATAATAATAATAATAAATAATAAATAATAATTATTTAGGATAAATGCCACGGTTTCCTCAACAAATAAATGGGACGAAAAAGGGAATAGAATCCTGTAGAAGAGATGACACTTCAGAGACATGAAGACCAAATGTGATGAGTGGAACTTGTTTGCGCCTTGAGTCAAACCGACTGTAAAAAGACATTTTGGAAATGAACGGGGAAAGAGGAGTACATCCTAGGTATTAGATGACAGTGAACAAGAATTGTTGGGGCATCGGGGTGGCTCAGCTGGTTAAGCTACTCACTTTGGCTCAGGTTATGATCTCACAGTTTGTGGGTTCAGAGACTGACCCTGCTTTGGATTCCGTGTCTCGCTCTTTGCCCCTCCCCCACTCAAGCTCCATCTGTGTGTCTCTCTCTCTCAAAAATAAATAAACATAAAAAAGGAATTGTTACTTTTTGCAAGCTTACAAAGACCATATAGTTATATTTGAAAATATATCCTTGCCTTTTGGTGGCGTATACTGACATAATTATAGGTTTATGGATAACATGATATTAAGGGTGGGATTTGCTTTAAAATGTAGGCGAAAAAGGGGTGCCTGGCTGGCTCAGTCAGAAAAGCGTGTGACTCTTGATCTCAAGGTCGTAAGTTCGAGCTCCATGTTGGGTGGAGAGATTACTTAAATAAATAAATAAGTTTTTTTTTTTTTTTTAAATGCAGAGAAAAGGGGAAAACTATTGGGGGAGGAAATAAATAAAACAGAATATTGATAATTTTTGTGGATGGAAGATGGGTACATAGTCCATCATACAAGGTTTTCTTGTAGGGAATAGTTTTTTAAAAATTCAAATGGCAAGGAATGGCGAAAGGGACATGCATAAGCATTCCAGGCAGAATGTCCGATGTAATCAAAGATGTGGGTGAGGAGACACCAAGGATGTTCTAGGTGTGGTTCCGTGTGGCATTCAGGATGCAAGCAGAGGGAGAGGGGGAGATAAACTTGGAAATGTAGATTGGAATCAGATGGTACAGCCTTTGCTGCTGAACTGAAGAACCTGAATTTTAGCCTGTGGTCAGTGGAAATGTCTAAGGCTGGAGGCAGAGGAAGGGTAGGCTCAGGGACAGAACTGGGCTCTGAGGTGCAGACATACGGCAGGGCAGGGGCTGGCAGGGGCTGGCAGGCTGGAGAGGAGGAGCAGCGAGTCCAGGAAACCAGTACAGAGTGGGGCGAAGAGAAAGGTGACGGTGCCTGATGCTTCCACGTAATCAGTGGGCGTTTTGTCATTAGGCAAATATTTACAGAGCAACTACAACATGCCAAGCACTGTTTCGGGCACAGGAGGTAGAATCGTGGACTAGATAGCACCAGAGTCCCGGCCTGATGGAGGGGACCTAGTTCTTTCTCTCTCCTGCCAGTATTCTTCTCCGATGGAATATTTACTAAACAAGGGATTTGGGGTTCCCTATAAATATTACCTATGGCCTATAGTTCCCAGAGCTTTCTATTTATAACATTCACCACTCTGTATTGTAATAATTTACCTAATGTCTGTCTTCCTCCTAGCTAGAGTTTCTCAACCTTAACACTACTGCTATTTGGAGCCAGATAACTCTTCGTGGTGGGGTTTGCCCTGTGGGCTACAGGATGTCAAGTAACATCCCCACATCTACCCATTGGATCATCAGAGTTGTGACCAAAAAAAAAAAAAAAAAAAAAAAAAAAAAGCCTTCGCATATTACCCAGTATCCAGGGGAGCAAAGTCACCCTGGTTGAGATCCCCGCCTTAGATCAGTGTTTCTCAACCGTGACTGCAAATGGGAATCACCTGGAGAGCTTTAGAAACTGTTGCCAGCATTTAGTCCCATCTCAGGCCAACTAAATTAAGACTGTCTGGGCATGTGGCCTGGGCACTGATTTTTTTAAAGTGTCCCAGGGATTTCAGTGGGACTCAGGATTAAGGCAGTATGCACCATGAAGGTGGGGAGAGGTCTCTCTTTGATGGTGGTGTTTCTAGGACTTATCCCAGGGATTCCTAGATGGATGATGCCTGCACAAATGAATGAATGTGGAGATAGGAAGACACGTCCGAAGTTAAAAGTGGCATTTAGGTAAAGCCAGCGCCCTACCTCTTTTTATGGTCATGGATACCAACTGTTGGCTCATCTCTCCCTATTTTCTTTCTTTTTGAGAAGGTGGGCATTTAGTGGATTAGAGAAAAAAACCCAAAAAGCACTCTCCAAATCTCTGCAAAGACACCCTTAGAGGAAATGGGGCTGGGAAGTCTTGGCTGAGTCCCCTAGTACTGTCAACAGGGAGTTTCCCCCGCCCTAATCTGGGTACTCAGCCAGAGTACCCAAGACTCAAAGAGGAGTCTTTCTAATGGTGTCTGGGCTTGGCCAAGGATTTCTGAAATTCTGATCATTTCAGCTGACCACACATCTTCCCCATCAGCATGGGTTTCAGGGATGTCAGTACTGAGACTCATGTCCATTGTTTCTTAACCAGAATAACCTGAATAGATGTAATATGAAATTTTGGACAATTATGATGCCATTTCCTACTGCACCCCAACCTTGGTGGCCATCTGATGGCAGGCTGACCTGGGTTTACCTGGATTTTTTCATCATGAGGTGCAGAAAAGGAGATATGGAGATGGCTGTCAAAATCTTAGGATGGAAGGCAAGGGGACTGAATGGAGGTGAGGATCAGGAGAAGGCACTGGTCTTGTGTAACTGGAAGGAGAGTGATGTCATTTAGGAGAATAAGGAATTCTAGAAGGTGAAGCCATAGGTGATGAATTTGGGGTGGCCACAGGGGAAGTTCAGGAGAGACATCAGGACTGGACTGTAGTCTGGGAGTCTAGCCCTTGCCCAAGCCCAGCAGAGTCACTTTTGCTTATTTTGCAGCCAGTCTAGGAGCTGTTCCCTCATGCACCACTTGAGAACAAATTGTTGCATTTCCCCTTCTGGATGAGCAGTTGGTGCTGTTGCACGGATGATAGGAATCCATCCTCTGGGAAGAGAGGTGGCACCAGTGATGGAGACCCTTCTCTGGCAGACAGCTCTCATTGGTGTCCCCACTTTGTGCATCCTCCCTGCCCATCTTCTGCCCAAGGTGCTCAAAGAGACAGCGACTCATAGAAGGAAAAGAACGTGCCTTAGAAAGAGCAAATCTGGGTTCAAAAGACAACTCTAGCATATCCCAGATGTGTGGCCTTGAACAAGTATTGAATGTTTTGGCATCTCAGTTGGCCATCTTAAGAGAGGAATAGCAGGGGCGCTTGGGTGGCTCAGTCAGTTGAGCATCTGACTCTTGATTTTGGCACAGGTCAAGATCTCAAAGTTTTGTGAGTTCGAGCTCCACGTCGGACTCTGTGCTGGTGGAGCAGAGCCTGCTTGGGATTCTCCCTCTCTCTCTGCCCCTCCCCTGCTCATGCGGTCTCTGTTCCCCATCTCTGTCTCTCTCAAAATAAATAAATAAACTTAAAAAAAAAGATGACAATAGCATGGCATAATTATTCATAAAGATTCTATTTCAGGGAAAAAAATGCATTTATTTCCATTACAGAATGGACTTTTCCCGGGGCCACACCACCCAACAGTTACTACCTTGAGAATACCACTGGCAAAGGAGGTGGTGTTGGTGGTGCAGTGGCAAGTATTTGCTCTTCCTGGGTTAAGAGCTGAGCCTTAAATGACCCTCAGGGAAGCCTTAAGTGCACTAGAGTTTTATTTTGTTTATCTACCATTTTATCAACCCTAATATATTTTATAGGGAACAGGCAGTGACAACACGACGGTGGCAATCTGATGGATTGCTTCAGTCTTAAGCAAGGGAGGAGACAGTCATTTCCTCCTCAGTTTTGCACAGGTTTCAAGATAAGCATCTCTGGGCCCAGATGACTTTTGTAAGTGGGACAAAGTACATCAGGGGTCTTGGAGGCTCACAAGGCTACAGGAGTGGGGCAGGTATCATTAGGAATGCCGGGAGTGCATAGAGGAGGGCACTTGTTGGGATGAGCACTGGGTGTTGTATGTTAGCCAATTTGACGATAAATTTTATTTAAAATAAATAAATAAACAAATAAGTAAGTAAATAAGTAAGTAAATGAATGAATGAATAAATAAATAAAAAGGAATTCTGGAAGTGGCACATGCCCACCATGGAGCCCTGCTCTGAGAGTGTGACCCATGGCAGGGAGCATAGGGACCCTCAGTTTCAAGTCAGGGGTTCCTTGTTGGAACGCAGGCCTGCAGTTGGCTTATCTCCCGGTTAACCAAGAGAAACCATTGACCTGGATTCTCAGGTGAACTCCCCTGATTCTAGGTGTTAGTTTAGATTTCTACAAAACACCCTGTGCAAGCAAAACACCTATCAGACCATGCTCTTATTGATACATAGCAGATCTTCAGTTTGTGTTTGTGCGTGCCACTGTTAGAAGTGAAATCCACTGTGAGAAAAGCCCTCAATACCTCCGAAGATGCCTATACCCCTAAGAAGCCCTGCTTGTGGCTGCTGTTGGTCCAAGAGATCACTGGCAACGGGAGGACTTGGAGGGGCCTTAGGGACAGGGTGTGGGAGAGATGGGACCCTGGCAGAAAGTAGAGCCGATGACCCAAGATAAGAGCTGAACTGACAATTCTTTTGGTTCCAGGAACTAGAAGCAGCCAGTGAAAGTAGTAGCAGGGTTGAAGAACACAGCTGCCATTTACTTAACAAACACCTGAATAGTAAATGCCATGTGCCAGGCCTTGTGCCAATTACTTTAATTAATCAAACCATTTTAATCCTTCTAATAACCCTAGGAAGCAGGTGCTAGTATCGCCCTACATTACAGATGAGGAAACTGAGGCACAGAGGGGTTGATGGGCCAAAGTCACATGAATGACTTTGGTAAGTGGCAGAGCCAGGATTTGAACTCAAGTCTCCTAGCTCCAGAATCCAGGCTCAGACCATTTCTCCATGCTGCATTTGTTAAATTAATTAATTAATTAATTAATTACTTTTTTTATTAAAAATTTTTTTATTGTTTTTTGAGACAGAGAGACAGACAGAGTACGAGCAGGGGAGGGGCAGAGAGAGAGGACGTCACAGAATCCGAAGCAGGCTCCAGGCTCTGAGCTGTCAGTACAGAGCCCAATGCAGAGCTCGAACTCATGAAATGTGAGATCATGATCTGAGCAGAAGTTGGATGCTTAACTGACTGAGCCACCCAGGCATCCCTATTTTTAGTTTTTAAAGTTTATTTATTTTGAGAGAGACAGGGACAGCGCAAGTGGGGGAGGGGCAGGGATAGAGAGAGAGGGAGAGAGAGAATTCCAAGCAGGCTCCACACTGCCAGCACAGAGCCTGATGAAGGGTTTGAACCCACGAACCAGGAAATCATGACCTAAGCCGAAACCAAGAGTCAGAAGCTTAACTGACTCAGCTACCCAGGCATCCCTCTCTGTTGCATTTTAATAGGGAGAATTTCATCTCATTATGAAAAATAATGGTTTGTGGTTTTGAAGACAACATAGAAATGTATAAAAATGGTTTACCTAATATTAATTTAAAAATTAGTTGTCAAATTATATGTGTGCTATAACTGGAATTGTTAAAGAACAATGTGCAGAAAGAAGTCTAGAAGAAAAAACATGAAGCCTATAAAAGTTGTGCTACATTGGTAAGATAAATAGGGATTTCTTCTTTTACTTCCCCATTGTTGATTTAAAAAAATTTTTTTTACATTTATTTATTTTTGAGAGACAGAGAGAGACAGAGCACAAGTTGGGGAGAGGCAGAGATGAAAGGAGACACAGAATCCAAAGCAGGCTCCAGGTTCCGAGCTGTCAGCACAGAGCCCGATGTGGGGCTCGAACTCACCAACCATGAGATCATGACCTGAGCCGAGGTCAGACGCCTAACCGACTGAGCCACCCAGGCGCCCCCCTGTTGTTGATCTTAAAGTTTCATTACTTGTAGGATGTTTGGATAATGACTAGAAATTTACAGGCTTACACATTCTTCCCTCTTCGTCCCTCTTTCTGAATGTAGCTTCCAAGGGGGGCACCTGCGTGGCACAGTCAGTTAAGCGTCCGACCTCGGCTCAGGTCATGATCTCACGGTCCGTGGGTTTGAGCCCCGCATCAGACTCTGTGCTGACAGCTCGGAGCCTGGAGCCTGCTTCGGATTCTGTGTCTCCCTCTCTCTCCCTCTGTCTCTCTCTCTGTGCCCCTCCCCAGCTCGTGTTCTCTCCCTCAAAACTAAACGGACATTAAAAGAATTAAAGGAAAAAAAAAAAAGACTTGAAAGTCGCTTCCAAGGGACCAGCTCGTATCCAAGAGCACATGCAGTCTCACCTTTACAGGGTGGTGTGTTACATTCAAGGGACATGGTCCTAAAGAACTTCTGAACTTCACAACTTACCTAATTTAAGATTTGAACAAACGTTGGACTGTTTCTGTTCACCAGCTAATCCAGCACTCTTGAGTAGCAATGGGATAAATCTAGTTCCCATGAGCCCACCAGCTTTGAGACTACACAATTGTTAACTCTTTTGAATTAAAGGGATTCATACTGTTTCCATTTTGCACATAAAGGGAGACTTTATTAATATTTTTAGAATGAATCCGTATTTCAAACTCACTCCTATCTTGTACAGATTTCGTTTCAATGCTCATTACTTGCTCCAAGTTGATGTATTTCTAGGCTATTAGAGATGGAATGATCTCAAAGGGCATAGCTTAAACCCAACTCCAGCATGTTATCCACCCTCTACCAGGGATGGATGTCCAACTCAACAAATGTTTTGTTGAGTACTTACTTTGAGTCAGGTACTATCAACATGAGTGACAGGATTCTCTGTTCTGAAAGCATTCACATTCCAATGCCTTCTTAAATGCCCATTTAGTCAACACATGCTTTTTACTGACCATCTTCTGTGTGCTAAATCCTATGTGCTAAAAGAATGGAATATTTTTAAATATTTTATTTATTTATTTTAAGTAATCTCTACACCTGACGTGGGGATCGAACTCATGACCCTGAGATCAAAAGTCATGCGCTCTGCCAACTGAGCCAGCCAGGTGCCCCAAAGAATTGAATATTTTATATCCCAGCTGTTTAGATCCTGGACCCTGCTTGGGGTCCAACCTAACCCTGCCATGTCCCAGCTGAACGATTTAACTCTTTTTGTGTCTCAGTTTCCTCCTCTGTAACTGATGGTAGTAAAATGACTTACCTTTCAGAGTGGTGGGGAACACGTAATGAGTTAGTATGTGAGAGGCTGGCAGGAACTTGGTGAACACGCAATCCATGCAGGGTGTGGTTATTTTCAGAGATTACCATTAGAGAGCCCTTATGAGACCCTTGCCTTTTCCCCAAGGCCCCAGCCTTGTCTTGGGGTTTCTAGAGTACACAAGGAGTCTCAACGGGGAGCAGCTTTCTTTCCCAAGGTGCGCTGACACTTGCATAGGCTCAGGGCTAGCAGAGCCTGATCTTTAACACTGTAAATCACAAACGATGTCCTGGTTAGGGCCACGATACTGATAAGAGCTGCTTACAACATGTGGGGTCTTGTGTAAAACATCTACTGTGTGTTACCTCCCAACATCAGCCTAGGAGGGAGGTACTGTCATAACCCCACTTCCCAGATGAAGAAATAGAGGGTCCACACAACTACACAGAACATTCTCCAAAACTCATGTGTGGAAGACGCAGATTCAGGCAGCATGCATCTTAACTGAGATGTTGAGTTGGTCCTCACCAGACACAAATTCTTCATCTACCAATTTGTGCATGCAAAGGCCTGAAAATCAGGAAGGATAACAGTTTTATTTTTTTTTAAATCTATATAATTATTACTGGGAACAGGTACTGCTAAACACATCACAAAGATTAACTGGTTTAGGTATCATTAGTAAGTCCACTTTACAGATGAGGAAACGGAGACACAGGGAAGTTAAATAACTTGACCAGGGTTGCATAGGTAGGGATGGTGGGACCAAGGCTCACACCCAGGCCTCTGTGCTGTGCCTTCTTACAGATAAGGATAAGCAGATGGCCTTCTATGAACTTTGGCTTTGTTAATTCACCGTCAAATAAAAACAAATCCTGATTTAGTAAGGAGAGGTTTTATTTGAAAGGGTTATTGCAGGGGGATAGGACTGGCGTCGTATGGGGAATACTCTGACCATAGGTCTGCAAGTATCTCAAGGGTTGGACCAAAAACAGAATGTTGCTTTTAGAGGGGGCAGTAAACACGTGCAGATGGCTCCAGGCGAGGGGCATTGCATGGAGAGGCAGGCTGTGACCAGACAGTAGATGAGAGAAGGTTTTCCCCTGAGACCAGCCTATTCTCAGGAGTGGCTGTCTACTGGCTCAGGCTGGGGGTGGGCCAGGGCCCAGGGAAAGAAGAGAATCTGCACCAAATGTTGGTTAACAAGCACTTTTTTCCAATGATTCGCTGGTGACAGGCCATTCAGCTAATTATTTATGGAGCAATGGAGGGCCTGGGTCTGGGCCTGTCACAGGTAAGCCAGGGAGCATCCATGAGTGTTACCCAGGTCACAGGGGGCAGGTGACTTCTTTGCACTAAGCTGTCTCCTAAGAAACAAAGAGAGGGGGCGATTCTGTTTGCTGTTTTCCAGAATCACAGGGCCTGGCAAAGTTCAACACGCCATCACTCCATTTGCCTCCAGCACAGACACACCTCCTTTTACCTCACTTGGCTTTGTTGTGCTTCGCAGACAATGTGATTTTTACAGACTGAAGGTTTGTGGCAACCCTGTGTTAAGCAAGTCTATGGACGCCATTTTTCCAACAGCATCTGCTCACTTCATGTCTGTGTGACACATTCTGGTAATTCTCACAGTATTCCGAACTTTTTCTTTACTATTATATTTGTGATGGTGACCTGTGATCAGTGATCTGTGACGTTACTATTGTCATTGTTTTGGGGCGCCACGAAGCGTGCCCATAGAAGATAGCAAACTTAATCAGCCCTTCCCTCGTCTCCCCCTGCCCTCGGGCCTCCCTGTTCCCTGAGACTCAGCAGTATTGAAATTAGGCCAGTTAGGAACCCTACGCTGGCCTCTAAGGGTGCAAGTGACAGGAAGAGTCCCTTGTCTCTCGCTTTAAGTCAAAAGCCAAAAGTGATTACGCTCAGGGAGTAGGGCATGTCGAAAGCGGAGATAAGCTGGAGCCAGGCCTCTTGCATCATTTAGCCAAGCTGTGAGTGCAAAGGGAAAGTTCCCAAAGGAGATCAAAAGGGCTCCTCCAGCAGACACGCAAATGCGAAGAAAGCGAGAGGCCTTACTGCTGATGTGGAGAAGGTTTCAGTGGTCTGGATAGAAGAGCAAACATTCTCTTAAGCCAAAGCCTAATCCAGAGCAAAGTGCTAACTCTCTCCAGTTCCATGGAGGCTGAGAGGCGAAGAAGCTGAAGAAAAGCTTGAAATTGGCAGATATTGGTTTGTGAGGCGCAAAGGAAAGAGGCTGTCGTCCTAACCTCAAAGTCCAAGGTGAAGCAGCAGGCGCTGTTGCAGAAGCTGCAGCAAAGTATTTAGACATAGTGAAAATGGCTACACCGACCAATAGATTTTCACTCAACAACAAGACGTTCAAAGCTAGAGAAGAGAAATCAACGCCTGGCTTCAGAGGTTCAAAGAAGAGGGTGATTCTCTTCGTAGGGGCTAATGTAGCTGGTGACTTTGAATTGAAGCCAGAGCTCACTCACCATTCTGAAAAGGCTTGAGCCCTTAAGAATTATGCTAAATCTGCTCTACTTGTGCTCTATGAATGGAACAACAAAGCCTGGCCGACAGCACATCTGTTTGCCTAATATTTTAAGCCCAGTATTGAGACTCACTGCTCAGGGGAAAAAAAAATTTCTTTCAAAATATTAGTGCTCACTGACAATGCATCTAGTCACCCAAGGGTGCTGATGGGGGTGGTACAATGAGATTAATGTTGTCTTCATGCCTGCTAACGTAACATCCATTCCGCAGCCCGTGGATAGAGAAGTAATTTTGAATTTCAAGTCTATATTATTTAAGAAATACATTTTGTAAGGCTAGAGATGCCATAAAAAGTGATTCCTCCGATGCATCTGGGCAAAGTCAATTGGAAACCTTCTGGAAAGGATTCACCATTCTGAATGCTGTTAAGAACATTTGTGATTCATGGGTAGAGGTGAAAATATCAGCATTAACAAGAGTCTGGAAGAAGTTGATTCCAACCCTTATGGATGGATGACTTTGAGGCTGTCCAGACTCGAGTGGAGGAAGTCACCACAGATGTAGTGGAAATAGCAGGAGAACCAGAATTAACAGTGGCGCCTGGGACATCTGGGTGGCTCAATCGGTCGAGCGTCTAGCTTTGGCTCAGGTCACGATCTCGCCGTTCGTGAGTTCGAGCCCCACTGCTGTCATCAGACTCACTGCTGTCAGTGCATAGCCCACTCTGGATCCTCTGTCTCCCCCTCTCTCTGCCCCTCCCTGGCTTGTGCTTTCCCTTTCTCTCAAAAATAAATAAACATTAAAAAAAAAAGTGGAGCCTGAAGGTGGGACTGAATTGCTGCCTTCTCATGATAAAACTTTTAATGCATGAGAAGTTGCATCTGATGGATGACCAAAGAAAGTAGTGGTCTTTGTGAAAGTGGTTTCCACTCCTGGTGAAGATGACTGAAATGACAAGAGAGGATTTAGCAGATAAACTGAGTTGTCAAAGCAGCAGCAGGATTTGAGAAGAATTAACTCCAATTTTGAAAAAAGATCTCCTGTGGGTAAAATGCTATCACACAACATCAGATGAAACAGAGAAATCACTCTCTAAAGGAAGAGTCAATCGATGTGGCAAGCTTTACCGTTGTCTTAAGAAACTGCCACAGCCACCCCAACCTTCAGCAACCACCACTCCACTTGGTGAGCAGCCGTCAGCATCCAGGCAAGACCCTCCACCAGCAAAAAGCCCAGATGATGGTTAGCATTTTTTAGCAATAAAGTATTTTTTAAATATATTATTTTTAACATTTATTTATTTAATTTTGAGACGGAGAACGAGAGAGAGAGAGCGACCAGGGGAGTGACAGAGAGAGCGGGAGAGAGAGAATTCCAGGCAGGCTCCACGCTATCAGCTCAGAGCCCGATGCGGGGTTTGAATCACTCACGAACTATGAGATCATGACGTGAGCCGAAATCAAGAGTCGACACTTAACTGACTGAGCGACCCAGGTGCCCCAGCAATAAAGTATTTTTTAATTAAGGTATGTACATTGTTTTTTAGGCCTAATGCTATTGTACATTTAATAGGCTACAGTATAGTGTAAACATAACTTTTATATATGCTGGGAAACCAAAACATTCATTTGACTCGCTTTATTGTGGCAGTCTAGAACTGAATCCGCAAAATCTCTGAAGTTTGCCTGTATCTTCCACATGCCAGGCTCTTCCTAGGAACTTTCTAGAGAGTTAGATCCTGGATTCACGAAGCTAGTCAAAGTTATGACCTTCAGGGGGTGCGTGGCTGGCTCCATCCATCAGTAGAGCATGTGACTCTTGATCTCAGGGTCATGAGTTCAAGCTCCACATTGGGCATGAAGACTACTTAATAAATTAAATTTTTTTAAAAAGATGCTACTTTCAAAAATATCTTCCAGATTGTTCTCTACTCAGAGAACATGTAGTCAGGATCAACAAATCTCCTTCTTCTCTCACTTAGCATAAAGTTTTCAAGATTCACCATTGCTGTAGTGTGTAACAGAACTTTATTTCCTTCTATGGCTGAATCATATTTCATTGGATGGATACACCATGTTGTGTTTGTATCCGTCTGTTGGTAGACTTTTGGGTGGACAACCTTTCTCACCCTCCTCTGCACATGCCCTGGCTGGGTGTTTCTTTGCTGCATGGAACCCGGGGCCGCGGCCTTCATCTCTGCACTGCAGAATGATTCTTTCTGTGCAGGGAAGGAACATGCTGACATCCTAATATGACAGAAACCTGTCAGGAGAATTGGAAGCTTGAAAATTCATGGCCTCAATATGCCCAGCTGTGTCGACCATGAGGAAGAAGCACAGGGTTTGGTGTATCACAAATGGGAGGGGCCCTCCGTGGACACATGGCCTTGCCCGCCAGAGCAGGTGTAACCCAGCTCCAGACCCATTCTTCGTGCCAATCGGGTTCTAAGTTAGTTACTTGCAAGTTGATCATACCCTTCCTTGCTGGACCACACGAGGACCATTCTGGACTTGGCTTCCCCACACTTCCCCTCTCTTCTTAAACAGATAAAGGAGAAGGTGGCTGGTCCAGGATAACGAAGAGGCATGGGCTTGGATTTAGGCCCTGGCAGAGAGTCTAAGTCTATCCCTACTGTCTCTGTAATGCTGGCCCCTCTCCTTTTCAGTTTTCCCATGTGTAGAATGGGAAAGGTAATCTCACCTGTTGACATTTGGAGAATAATTTTGCAAGACAGTACTGGTCACCAGTGACATCTGGGGTTTCCGGGGTGGTGTAGGGATTTGCGTGCTTGGCACCTATCTGTGGCAGTTGGCACTGTCCAGGAGCTTGTTCCAGCATAGCTGACTGAGAAGTTGAATTTGTCCAGCTGCAGGGCAAAGCCACATTCACTGGGCTCACAAAACTGGTACACACATATATTATTACATGTTGAAGAGCCATAATTCTAATGTGCTGATTTACACCAAGATGGACATCTGTCACCTGGCTCAGATGCTTCTGCCTCCATTGTTACTGTCTCTTCCTCTGGGGGCCCTGATGGTGACGCTTACACAGAGGCCTGTCTCCTGAGCATAGATGCACATGGACATACAAGAAGTAAAAGTTAAATGCAATCAGCATTATTTATAGTAGTCGATACATGGAAGCAACCCAAGTGTCCACGGACAGATGAAAGGAGAGGGGTGCCTGGGTGGTTCAGTCAGTTAAGCATCCGACTTTGGCTCAGGTCATGATCTCACTGCTTGTGAGTTCGAGCCCCGCATCATGCTCTGTGTTGAGAGCTCAGAGCCTGGAGCCTGCTTCAGATTCTGTGTCTCTCACTCTCTTTCCCCTCCTCCACTGGTGCTTTGTCTCTCTGTCTCAAAAATAAAGACATTAAAAATATTTTAAAAAATAGATGAATGGATAAAGAAGATGTGGTGCACATGCACGCATGCGCACACACACACACACGCACACACACACAGAATATTATTCAGCCATAAGAAAGAATGAGACCTTGCCATTTGCAACAACATGGATGGACCTAAAGGTATTATCCTAAGTGAAATAAGTCAGGAAGACAAATACCGTATGATTTTACTTGTATGTGGAATCTAATCTAAAACAAATAAAAAAAATCAGAAACAGATCCATAAATAGAGAACAAAGTAGCGGTTGCTAGGGGGAGGGGGCTAGGGGCCGGGCAAAATGGGGGAAGAGCAGTGAGAGATACAGGCTTCCAGTTATGCAACGAATAAATAAGTCACAGGGATGAAAGGGACAGCATGGGGAATATAGTCATTGTAAGAGTGATGTATGGGGACAGATAGTAGCTACACTTGTGCTGAACACAATATAATGTGTAAACTTGTCAGATCGCTAATTTGCACTTCGGAAACTAATGTCACATTGTGTGAGCCATACTCAAGCAATAAATAAATAAACAAAGAAACAAATAAATAAATAAGACAAAAGGACAGAAAAACAGGCATTCACATGCCTTGCTGATAAATGTGAAGGACTAAAATCTATGACCATTTTAAACGTGTCTATCTTTGACCCAGAAAGTCTCAGTGTCTGTCCTAGAAAACAAATACATACATTCAGAGACACATAAGTGATGTTCTTTCCAGCACTGTGCATGAGAGCAAAAGAAGGAATTAACCTAAATGTCCATGAATAGGAAAATGATTATATAACTTTTAGTGCTTATGATGGAATATGACACAGCAATTTTAAAAGATGGTATATCAATTTTAAAAGAGCTATATCAACTGACATGGATATTCCTCCAAGATACTTTTTAAAAATGTTTTTATTTATTTTTGAGAGACAGAGAGATACAGAGCGCTAACGGGGGAGGGGCAGAGAGAGGAAGACAGAATCCGAAGCAGGCTCCAGGCTCTGAGCTGTCAGCACAGAGCCCGACATGGGGCTCAAACCCACAAACCATGAGATCATGACCTGAGTCGAAGTTGGATGCTCAACCGACTGAGCCACCCAGGTGGCACTCCAAGATGTTTTGTTAAGTAAAATGCTACATTCACCCATTTTGTCCAACCCACCACCCCCCGCCTCTCTGACAACCATCAGTTTGTTCTCTGTATTTATAGGTCTGATTCTGCCTTTTGTTTGTTTATTCATTTGTTTGGTTTTTTAGGTCTCACTTAGGAGTGAAATTACATGGTATTTGTCTTTCTTAGTGTGACTGATTTCACTGGGCATCATACCTTCTAGGTCCATCTGTGTTGTCTCAAATGGCAGCATTTCATTCTTTTTTTAGGACTGTATAATATTCTTGTGTGTGTGTGTGTGTGTGTGTGTGTGTGTGTGTATAAAACACGTTTTCCTTATCCATTAATCTATTGATGGACACTTAAGTAGCTTCCATTTCTTGGCTGTTATAAACAATGCTGCAGTAAAAATAAGGATCCATGTATCCTTACAAAGTAGTGTTTTTGTTTTCTTTGGGTAAATACCCAATAGTGGAATTACTGCATCATATGGTATTTCTATTTTTAATGTTTTGAGTAACCTCCATACTGTTTTCCACAGTGGCTGCACCAATTTGCATTCATGACAACAGTTCCCAAGTGTTCCTTCTTCTCTACATCCTCGCCAACACTTGTTATTTCTTGTCATTTTGATTGTAGCCATTTTAACTGGTGTGAGAGGATATCTCATGGTGGTTTTGACTTGCATTTCCCTGGCACTTAGTGATACTGAACATCTTCTCATGTGTATGTTGGCCATTTGTATGTCTTCTTTGGAAAATGTCTATTCAGTGCCTCAGCCCATTTTTGAATTAGATTGTTTGATTTTTTTTTTTTTTTTTTTTTTTTTTTTTTTTGGTGTTGAGTTTGTCCTTTCACCATCTAATGGTGATCATCCTCTTCTTAGGGACAGTGACACTTCTGTTCAGATTCCAGGAAGGTTTTGTTAGCTTGGAAGTAAGATGTCTTTTCCGATCACTGACACATTGATCCTTGTGTTAACTGTCAGCGTGCTCTCTGATTTCTCACATTTTCCAGTTCTTAGGTAGATGCCTGACTATAGCCCCTGACTGCTGATAAGAGGGATCCCTCAAGGTTTACAGGAAAGATCACCTGACCCATCCAGTGTGAAGACTATGTCTCACCTTTAGAGTTTTGGAGGCATATTGACTGTTGGGTGTTTATTCTGCTGTGGCCCAACAGGTGATTTTATGTGCATGTTGCCTTCATTCAGACCTTCAGATATCTATCACTTGTGAGCATAAAACCATTTTTCAAGGGTCCATAATATCCTGCAGACTGGTTTGGATAAACTCCCACCTCAAAGTATGAGGGGTATTTTACATATTATTTGTCATCCATTTGTTTCCACAAAGTGACGCACTTAGGGCCTTCTATCTGGTTTCTGTTGCACCTATCCTTCTAGGGTTGATGTCTATTCAACAACTTGGGAGAAGGCCATCATGGGGGAAAAAGTTCTGAGGAGATGAGCAGTGCAGGTGGCTATGAGCCATCATCTTTCATAACCTAGAAGGGACTGGGAGGCTTCTTGTTACTGACTTCTGTCCACAGGGATGCAGGATCTGACATTTTGTTATGTCTCTAAAACCCAAAACCAACCCTAAGGTATTAGTTTGTAATGAATGATTCACTGAAGATTTTATGGGGTGATGGAAGCTACATCAAATATGACGCAGCAGAGATTAATAGAAAAATTTCCATGATGTGTCTTTATTTTCCCTCCTAAGTTATGTGGCCACCAGCCACTCCTGGACCATCCCTCCATCAGAAATTCCCCTTTCACTTAAGCCCCCACTCCAAATTTTACCTAACTTTCTTCTTTTTATACAGAGAAATGCATCTGTTTTGGCTTGTCTGTGCATTTTTCCACTTAGCAGATAAAGAAACTTCCTCAAGTGCCACCCTCTCCAGAAAACGTGGACAATCATACCTAGCATGGAATGTTTCCTCATTAAGTGACTTCTCCTGCCACCTGAGTCTGAGCCCACTTTGTCTTGCCTTCATCCCTTGCAGGTGGTGATTCTGGATTTGGCCATGCCCTGTCCAAATATCTGGATGAGCTTGGCTTCACGGTATTTGTCGGAGTTCTGAATGAAAAGGGACCAGGAGCAGAGGAACTGCGAAGAACCTGCTCCAAGCGCGTCTCCGTGCTCCAGATGGACATCACCAACCCGCAGCAGATAAAAGACGCCCACAGCAAAGTGGTGGAAAAGGTGCAGAACAGAGGTACTGCGACCCACCCCTCCTAGCAAGTGACCCACTCTGGTTCCAGCCTCGAATTACCACTGCCCTCTAGTCCGTTCTGGCTGCTGACCACATCTGAGGGTGTGAGCACCTGTCACATGCCACAGCCTCTCGCAGACACAAAGATGGTACGAATGGGTCAGCAGTCCATCCTCACAGAACTTGAATTCTTTAACCCATTTGCCCAACATCTGCTTGGTCACCCTCCCATTACTTACCCTCATGCCCGCGCTTCCCGTTGCTTTCCTCCCACCAATATTAACGTGTTAGACTTAAAAAAAAAAAAAAAGTAACAATTACTGTCTTCCTTTAGTCACAGCCCTTTTTCTTCCCCTTCCTTCATGGCCGAGATCTTTGGAACCCTGCTGTCCTGTTTTTAACTTGTTCACCTTCAATCCTGTGTTGGCTTAATGGTCTGGCTGAGCTAATAAGTGTCATCCTGAACACCTAGCTGTTTATCTCTCTGCACTATTTTATTTTTTAATTAAAAAATTTTTAATCTTTATTTTTGAGAGACAAAGAGAACAAGCGTGTGAGCAGGGGATGGGCAGAGAGAGAGGGAGAGAGAGAATTCCAAGCAGGCTCTGCACTGTCAGCATAGAGCCAGACGCAGGGCTCCAACCCATGAACCACGAGATCATGAACTGGGCTGAAACCAAGAGTCAGAAACTTAACTGACTGAGCCACCCAGGCAACCCCCCCAACTTTTTTTTTTTTTTATTTTAATAATCCCTTTTACTTAACCCAGTATATCTACAACATTAATATTTCAATATGTAATCAATACAAAGGTTATTAGTGAAGTATTTCACATTTTTTTAACTAAATATTTGAAATCTGGTGTGTATTTTATACTTACAGCTCAACTCAATTTAGAGGCTAAATTTTCAATAGTTAAAGTGAAATAAAGTCCTACCAAAACCACAAAGCTGTATTTATTTTTATTTATTTATTTAATTTAAATCCAAGTTAGTTAACATAGAGCTGCAGTATTATAAATGTGCTGACCACCCTCCCTTGTCTTGGCTTTGAGGTCTCCAGCTTTCCTATTGCTTCCCTAGTTCTCTGATTTGTTGTTGTTGTTGTTGTTGTTGTTGTTGTTGTTGTTGTTTTTGCTTCTCCTGCCTGAACCCCTTCTTCCATCCCCCCATAGAATGTGAATGTTTCTGCAGGCTCCATCCACGAACTTCCCATTCCATGTTTCCTGGGCTAAGCTGTTCTGTCCCTGTGCTACTCAGCTGCATATTACAATCACCTGGCGAGTGTTCGAAAATACCCATGCTTGGGCCCAGGATGGCCTACATAAGTTGGAGGCCCCAGGGCAAAATTAAAATGATGTAAGGCCCCTTGTTTCAAAAATGATGAAGACTTTAAGATGATGCTAGCAGAGAATTGAAACAAGCAGGAAGATCAGAAGCACAGGGCCCTGTGTGACTGCACAGGTGGTACACCCATGATGCTCACCCAGCCTGGGAACCCTTCCCCTAACCAATCAGATCGGTGTCTACAGGCAAGGATTCAGCTGTCCTTCAATAAGGGGGCTGCTACTGTTGCTAGCCTGTTGCTACGAATGTCAGCAGCAAAGAAGATCCCACTCGGGGGTCCCAGGCCTCCGTATATTTGAAAGCTCCCTAGGTGATACTAAGGTTCTGCCAGAGCTGAGAAACACTGAGATGTATGCCAGTCACTTCCAAGTGTATTACCAGTCTAGCCCCCTTCTCAACATCTCGACCTATATGTATATAAAACTGTCTGCCTGACATCCCGCCTCCCTTTGCTAAAACCTGACCTCATTATCTTTTCCCCTGCTGCCTGTCTGCAAATGCGCTTACCCTCCTTCATTCCACAGCTCAGAAGTTGGCATTGGCATGAAATCAGTCATCCAAGACAGCAGCCTGGGGGTCACTTAGACCTGCAGATAACCCTCAGTCCCTAAATCCTATTTGTCCCGAGTCCTTCAGTTCTACCTCCTAGATCTTCCTCACCCGAGCCCTATTCTCTCATCTCCAGGCGGTGAGGCTTAGCAAGGCTTCACCTTCCACCTGGGCCCCCGCGATCTTCCTTGCGATGGGGCTCCCTCCCCATTACTTTCCAAACGGGCAGTGATCTTTACAATGTGCACCTTATAACGCCACCCATCTCTTATAGACCCTTGGACATACAGGACCTCCGTGTCTTGGGTCCCTCCCATGAGCCAGGCCTGTGGGAGGTGTCTTGCTCAGTCTCACTGAATGGTTCAGTGGGTCTCTATCTGCCACCAAATACAATCTAAACCCCCTCACAAGAATTTGAAAGCTCTCAGGATAATGGCCGCTGACAAACCCTTAATCTGCAATACCTATTGGCCCACTCGGTAAATTCTGATCAGTTTCCAGAGTAGAATATGTGAAATGTGCCATATCTTTGTACATGCAGCTTCCTCTTACCAAAAATTTCCCTCTTGCCTCTACTCCCTTTTTCTAAGACTCTTGATTTGTCCAACTGCAGACTCTACTCCCACAGGAGGCCTGGCTCAAACATAACATCTCGCGCATGATCTTCCTGTTGATCCAAGGGACACCATTCACTTTCTCTTCTGGACGCTCACTTGTTATACCTTGCATACACCTGCATTACTGATTATAAATATCTGTCCATCTCCTGCTCCTCACCACCAGGTTCCTTGAGAATCACAACCATGTTCCCAGGAGGATTCGTTCAGACGCCAGTGGCACAAACCCAGGTTGAAATTGCTAACGTATAAAGGAATGTATGTGCGTAATTGAAATGACAGGTTAGCTTCAGGCGTGTTGGATCCTTAAACAATGTCATCAGGGCTCAGTCTCTGTTTCTTACCCTGCTCTCTCCCTGGTTGGCTTCACGTTGGGGCTTTGCGTGGAGGCCTTAAGCACTTGCAGCTTATATCCTCTTTACTGCTGACATTTTCAGCATAAAAAGAGTAATATTATCTGCTTCATTTGGCTGTTGAAGATGTAGTTATATAGGAAGCACTTAGAAGAGTCCCTGACATGAGGAAGGCATTCAGTACGGGCTCCTGTTTTCCATTCATTCAACACTAAGCACAGTCCCTGGCATATAATAAATATTCAGCAAACATCTAAGAAGTGAGAGGAGGAAAGAAAAATAGACTTTTTGTTATTAGGGATTAATTTTCAGCAAGTTTAGCAATGTGTGGTCGTTTTCTAGAAAAGTAGTCTTCCTGGCCTGCTCTTTTGTGGTCTCAGAGATTTGAGCTTGTCCCTCTTAAGAAAGGAACTTCATGGTGTCTTATTCAATAAGATATTCGATATAGACCCCTCTAGTGAGGCCCAGAGGGGCAGTATTAACCATACTGAAGGATAAAGCAATGGGCTATAGATATGGAAATACTACACCAGCATCCAGGGATGCTTGAAGGGGTGTGGGGGAACACACTTCCCAATGAGCGAGTCCATGCTATTTTGTGGCCAGAATTCTGGAGAGCCACCCTCTTCTGAGGCAGAATTATCAATATGCCTTCTGTCCGCTTTCCTTGAGGTCTCTCTCAACCTCAGCCTCTCGACTCAAAGAGGAAGTGAAGCAGTGAAACACAGAATTTAAAATCACCAAGAAGGAGGTTTCCTGAAGAACCCTCTGGGACCTGTAGACAAACGAGAAAATGTCAGCTCCTGTAAGAGAGCTGTCACTGTGCTGTGTTCCTACACAGCACATTATTATATAAGTAAATATTACTTATTTTAAAGTTAATACGACCCATAGGTATAGTGGGCTTATCAGCCATCTTAAAATTCTATGGCAGGAGTTGGCAAACTATGGCCCTGTTCTGTTTTCTTTTATATTTTATTTTGAAAAAATTGTAGATTCATAGGAAGTTGCAAATAAATGTCAGGCAGAGCCTGTGTGTGTTTTGCCAAGCCTCTCCCAGTGTTAACATCTTACATAACTACAGTACAATATCAAAACCAGGAAATTGGCATTGGTGTAAGCCACAGAGCTTATATTTCACCAGCTATACATATAAGCATGTGTTTGTGCACGCGCGCACATGCGTGTGTAGCTTTGTACAAGAGCATCACAATCAAAACACAGAACTATTCCATCACCACCAGGCTCTCTCATGCCACGTTTTTAGAGCCATATTCTCATCTGTCACTCCTGGCGATCACAAATCTGTTCTCTAACTTTGTCATTTAAAGAACATTATACAGATCTGCCACCTGTTTTTGTACAGCCTCTGAGCTAAGGAAGGTTTTTATAGTTTTAAATGGTTGAAAAAATCAGAAGAAGAAGATTATTTTGACAAATGAAAATGATATGGAATTCAAATGTCAATGTCCATAAATGCAGCTTTAGGGTGGCCCTGCTCCCATTCATTTACAGATGAAGTCTGCGTCTGCTCTTACCCTATAGCATAGCTGAAACAGTAGTGCTCACACAGAACTGTTCACTATCTGGCCTTTTTTAGAAAAATTTTGGCGACCCCAATTCTAGTGCCTTCTCAAGCTATTTCATGTTGCCTGTCCAAGGTGTACATCAGGCTGAATGAATTCAGCAGAGGCGTCCCCTCCACCATCACCATCCTCATAATAGCTGTTGAGCTCTTACCACGTCAGGCATCATCTCAATTAGGGCTCCCAATCACGACTGTGTATAAATATCAGACCCCCAGCTCAGGTGTGTGAGAAATGTAGCATTATTTTCTGCAACTCAACTCTGTATTTGAGCCATCTCTCTGCCATGTGGCAAAAACCATTTCAATTGGAACTTCACCTCGTTTCCCCAGGGTAGCTTCTAAATTCCTGGGGAGGAGACATTTCTTCTTTGATTGTCAATGCTTCACGCTGACCCCTGCTGAGGCGTCCGACAATCTTTCCAGTCCTTGCACAGGTTGGCTGCCACTTACCTCTTGATGCCATCCAAAAGGCACCATTAGGGCTGGACTTCCTGCCATTTGTGTCTCTGAGGCTCCTTCGACTTCTCTCCGTAACACAGGTTCTCACACTTGAGATCACTTGGACGGTATGGTCTGTCACCAGAAGCTGAGCTTCAACAACAACTTCTGCTTGCTAGCTTCTGATCTAGCAGGGCTGAAGTGGGGTTCCAGAATCTGCATTTCTAACAAGTTCCCATTTGTGCTGGACCACATCTTGAGAACCACTGTTGTAAACCAGGCTGGGGCTCAGGGAACTCAGAGAATAAACATACCCCAGGTTCTGTCATCTCTGTTTCTCCCAGGTAAAGAGGAACCAGGTCACTCACTTCTTGCTATAGAGCCCACCTCCTAAAAGACATTTGGACTTTTTGGATTACCTCTTTCCCACCATTTAGGGCAGTGGTTCCCAAGCTTGCTTGTACATTGGAATCCCATGGGGAATTTTTGAAACTATCAGTGTCAGGGCCCCTTCTCTTCCCTATCCCAGAATTTCTGATGTAATTGGCTGGGATGTGGCTGGACACTGGGGTTTTAAAAAGTGCTCCCCCCACCCCCAGGTGATCCTAATGTGCAGTCAAGGTTGCAAACCACCACTTGGGAACAGGGCTTCTCCAAGTGAGGTCCGGACCTGCATCAGCACCACCTGGGAGGTCGTTAGAAATGTAGATTCTCAAGCTCCATCCCAGACACCCCCAAATGGGATTCCCTGGAGGTGGGCCCAGCGGTCTGTTTGTACAAGCCCTCTGGGTGATTCTGATGCAATCAATAGGATTAGGCTGGGTGGGGAAGGGACTAGGGCTCAGAGATTCTGCCATCTTCTTAGCTCTCGACACTTCTCTAGCTGTCTCATTTCCCTGGATTAGGGGATCTCTTCTAGTTTAGGGAAAAGGGAAGACAGGCTTCTATATCATCCCGCATGGTCCTAAGGATGTTCTACTGTCTCTACCACTACTTTGAGGGAGAAACATGAGGTAGGCCCTTATTACTATCCCCCTTGCTGCTGCTTCCCTCTGCGGATACAGCAAATAGCTAGCTGCTTGGATGTAGGAAAGTGTTAGAAGGAGAAGGAAATACCTCCAAAAATACATTGCTTAATATTTCAAATCTACTCACTACACAACCCCCCCGCCCCCACCCCAAAGGAGGTGGTTTTAGGTATTCGAGGAGACTGAGGTCTGAGTTTGAGTGATCTGCCTGGATCCTAAACCTGAAAGGGGACTTTTAGACTCTGGAGCTTTAAGTGTTAAAAATCCTCCTGCTCTCCAGCATCATGAGACATCAAACTCATTCCTTTCTGTCCTCAGGACTGTGGGCTGTGGTCAACAATGCTGGGATCATTGGCTTACCAGCGGATGGGGAGCTCATTCCCATGACTAACTACAAACAATGCATGGCCGTGAACTTCTTTGGGGCCGTGGAGGTCACAAAGGCATTTTTGCCTCTTCTTAGGAAATCCAAGGGGAGGCTGGTGAACATCAGCAGCATGGCAGGTGAGTTGGCCTTTCCCCACAAGGTTATACGGTGCCTGTTGTGCAAGATGTGGCTTGTTGCATTCTTTGTGGACCAAAGAAGAAAGCAGGACAGGCTTCTGCAGGGCTGGGTTGAGATTAGTCAAACTGTATGTTTACCGTTCATCTTAATACAATAAAACCTTCCCTTTCAAATCCTTTCATGTACAAACGCTTACCTCTTACGTCATCTACTCATTACTGGGGATTTAGGTTTTACATATCTTCATAACACATAAGCTTCCTAGATTTGGACAGGAAATCCCGCATACAGTTCCTGGTAATCTGTTTTGAACTGGGCACATTTGTAAGATGAGTAGGCGAACGTCCCCACTGTTGGCACTGATGGAGCTCCACATCTCTGTTGGCTGCCCAATGGTGTTTTCCATAAGATCCTTCCCAATATTTTGCAATCTCAAGGCAGTTGGGCCAGGGTGTGACATTTGATGACTCACTTTTTTTCCATTTCAAAGAACAGATAGTCAACAACTTGAGTCCAGGGTTTAACAAACTCCCTTTCATAAACAAGCCCATGTATGTGATATCACATCCTTTCTTCTAGGACAGGCATTTTCTTTCCTTTCCTTTCCTTCTCTTCTTTCTTTCTTTCTTTCTTTCTTTCTTTCTTTCTTTCTTTCTTTCTTTCTCTTTCTCTTTCTTTCTCCCCCCCCCTCTTTTTTTTTTTTTTTTTTAAGTAGGCTCCACACTCAGCTCAGAGCCCAACACAGGGGTTGAACTCATGACCCTGAGACTGAGACCGGAGCTGAGATCAAGAGCTCAACACTAAACCAACTGAGCCACCCAGGCTCCTAGAACAGGCATTTTCAAACTGGGGTTCCTTAGATCCTGACTTGGCTTTGGGAACGTCCATGGGGTTGTCTTTCGGGCCACTGCACGAGTGAAAGGGAAGCCAAGGGGGTGGGGGCTTGGACTTTAGGATCCTGCCTTCAAATAGAGGAACACCACTACTCTTCACTGTTTGATCAGTTGGTTCCAAACAAGATTATTTTTTTTAAATGAAGGATCCACTAGTTATTTTATTTCATTTATTTGGTTTTTGGGGTGAGGTTCTTTGTATAGACTAGGCAATGATCACTGTTGATCATATTTCCTTCCTACCTTTAACTCAGCAACTTCCTTGAACTTAACTACGTGAATGTGGGTTACTAAGTTGGTGATTGGCCTGAGGAGAAAGGAAGCAAAGAAGGGAGGAACAACAAGAAGGAGAGAGGGAGGAGAAAGAGAATGGGGAAAGAAAGGCTAAGGTGGTTAACAGAAATGAGTATTATATTTTAACTTGTATGAGAATCCTGAAATAGTTCCAATTTCTTGCTACCTCGCTAAGTGAACAAATCCTGGGAAAACACATTTGCAACATTTCAGCCTTATCTTTCTTCTGAACTTAGCCTTCAAAATTTTTACCTCTGTGGAAACCTCACCTTTTTCAGCTCCCTGGCACAGCCTGGTACCTCTGAAAAATTCTCACACACTCCTTGCCTCACTCATTAAACAAATATTTACTGAAATAACTGATCATTGCCTGCTTCTTGGCACACTGACAAACTTTGCTCTTTTCTCTCTTTGCCTTCAACTTTGAGCAGCTCATTCATTAAGACTGTACTTTAGTTATCACTAATAGGCACACTACCTGCTATGGGCACAGGGTCTGGCATGTAGGATCTCAACTAATAAATGAAGAAATCCAAGTGTGAGAATGAATGAAAAATGGATGGATGAATGAGGGAATGAAGAGTTTACAATACAGAACATGCCTGTTCCTGCATCTTCAACTTGGCTTCTAATGCTTTTTCTAAACCAAGGCTTCGTACTCTCTTCTGTTTCCATTGGAGGGACACTTGAGTGTTAAAAAAAATAAATCACAATACCTTCACTCTTATTCTTACGGTGGATGTGCAAATTCTTTACATCTAGCCTTACTATTTCCATTCTGTCATCTTACCATCATCGCCAAGTCAACACATCTGAAACCAAAGTTGTCATCAGCAATTCAAAGTTTTCTGCCCTTCTTTTGGTTTTTCTCCTGGTCTTTAAAATTTCAGAGCTTTGAGATTTCTTTTCTTTTTTTTTTTTTTTTAAAGTTTATTTATTTATTTTGAGAGAGAGAGAGAGAGAGAGCGAGCAGGAGAGGGGCAGAGAGAGAATTTCAAGCAGGCCCTGCACTGTTAGTACAGAGCCTGGTGTGGGGCTTGAACTCACAAACCATGAGATTATGCCCAGAGCCAAAATCAAGAGTCAGATGCTTAACCGACGGGCCTACCCAGATGTCCCTGAGCTATCTTTTATTTGTTTCTCCCTTTGCCTTTCCCTCCTTTATCCCATCCAATCAGTCACCAAGATGTATGGAGTCTTACTTCATCACATTCAGCTTTAAATCCTTATGTCCCAAAGAAACTCTAGAATGAAGTTCATCTGTAGGACACGGAAGACACCTAAGGTATTTTATAAAGTTGTTAAGGCAGTGGCAAGAAATCAAAACAGATGGCAAGCATATGTACCTCATAGGGCAGGTGTTTGTAAAAAGATAGGAGCAAAACTCTTAAATGATGCTTGTAGTTTCCTCCAGTGAGGAAGAGCAGAGAAATGCAGCAGAAAACAAAATAAGGAAATCCCTTGCATTTGGCTGACAAGAGTTTTACAAAACAATGGAAAATATTTTGAGCAGGGGGGTAAGGAGCTAGAATGTAAGACAGGATCAGGAGAGTCAAAGCAAGTATAAAACACAATATGTAACCAACCAATCCATTGAAATTAGCATCCAATGTGATGTCAATTTGATGCGTCTCTTGGCAAAGTTAATATAAAAGCAATTTTGGAAAACGTGCTTATCTAGGAATTCCTTCCTGGTCTTTTTCTCATTTTGAAGTAGGAGTCATGGAGAGAGAGAGAGATAGGGAATCAGTCACTAATGAATGTTCTCCAAAGGAGCTCACTGTAGCCCTGGCCCATCAGGTTGTCATGAGCCTGGTATCCGTGCCACCTTCTGCATGACAAGAATTTCACTGGGTAGATTTATCATGGAAGTTTACATCAGCCAGGAGGGGCTGGGCTGGAATTGATAACTCTGTTCCAGTAATCCAGTGCAGCATAGAAAATAACTCCAAATAAAGTGTCTCAGGCTGGTATGAGTAGGTAACTAGTTTGGTGCGTAGGTGGATCAGTTGGGTAAGCATCCAACTTTGGCTCAGGTCATGATCTCGCGGTTCGTGGCTTCAAGCCCCACGTCGATTTCTGTGCTGACAGCTCAGAGTCTGGAGCCTGCTTGGGATTCTGTGTCTCCCTCTCTCTCTCCGCCCCTCCCCTGCTTGCACTCTGTCTCTCTCTCTCTCTCTAAAAAATAAACAAATATTAAGAGAAAAGAAGAATAATCACTCCTCAAATGCATGCACATCCTAATTCCTGGAACCTGGAATATGTGACTTTACCGGGCAAAGGGGCCCTTGCAGGTATGATTGAGTAAAAGAGCTAGAAATGCCAAGATTATCCTGCATTATCTAGATGGTTTAGACACAAGGGTCCTTATAAGGGGAAAGCAGGAGAGTCACAGTCAGAGGTGGAGGAAGGGACCAGAGGCCAAGGAATGCAGGAGGCTTCTAGAAGTGGCAAAAGTCAGAGGAACTGATGATTCTTCCTTGGAGAATCCAGAGGAACACAGCCTTGTTGACACCTTCATTTTAGCCCAGTGAAACCTGACTTTCGAAACTGTAAGCTAATACATTTTTATTGTTTAAGCCACTAGGTTTGTGGGAATTTGCCATTAGAAGCAGTAGGAAAGTACACCTGGTTTGATGTCAGGTGAAATACCTCTGGGCCCATCCAGTCTCTTCAAAGATGGATGGAGGTCCATCGACACTTCTCCACTGCCTTTCCCACCCTAGCCAGGGAGAGGGGGCTGTGGTGGTGGTGAAGGGGGAGACTGTAGGGCTGACCTTCTTTCTAATACCCAACATAGGCTTTCCATTTCAAGGCTCAGTCTGCCCCAGGCCTCCCAAGCACTCCTGCAGGATATCTCTCATTAGTTTTAACTCCCAGACAGACATCCTTCCTAGCAAGGCATTAATTCTTTTTCGTTTGTTTGTTTGTTTGTTTAATTTCCACTTTATTTGGCCAATATGTTCAATTCCAGTATTGCGGTAGAAACTCCTGAAGAACTGTCAACATTTCATTCAGTTTAAGCAACAAGGCACCAATTCTCGCCGCAGTGATAAGTGCACGTTTTACAATCCCAGTTTGGCTCTTTCTATATGTCAAACTTTAATTATTTCTGATTAACAACTTAGCACATGTACCTAATTTCCTATTCCAAACATTTTACTTTTCTCTGAACCTGAATACCCGTTCCTTCCACCCTTCTGCAACCCAGGGCCCTGTGGACAGCTTTCACTCCTCATCCTTCATACCATGTTGAGTTGACACAGCATTTTATTGCATTCCCCCCAAAGCAAAGCCAACTTCAGATTGGCTCAGATCTTCAGAACAGATTTCATTAAAGATTTTGTGCAAAGATGGAAGAAAGGACTATACCCTATACAACAAGACTCGTTTTAACGGAAACACTTATAAATGCTCTGTTCTCCTTCCAAAGAATTTCAGCAGGCCGGAGCTTTCCCGCTCTCTCTTTCCTCATAGTTTTAAGGTTCATCCATGTTGTAGCATGCATCAGAACTCCATTCCTATTTATTTATCTATTTATTTAGATTTTATTTTTAAGTAATGTCTATACTCAAGGTGGGGCTCTAAGTCACAACCCAGAGATGAAGAATCTCATGCTCCTCTAACTGAGCCAGTCAGGCACAGGTTGCCCCTGAACTCCATTCCTTTCTAAAGCTGAGTAATTTCCCACTGTATGGGTAGACCACATTTTGTTTATCCATTTATGAGTTGATGGACATTGGGTTGTTCCCACTTTTTGCTATAGTGCGTAACATTGCATTGAAACTTCAAGTGTTTGTGTGCACACTGAAAACTCTGTGTGAGGGGCACCTGGGTGGCTCAGTCGGTTGGGCGGCCGACTTCGGCTCAGGTCATGATCTCGCGGTCCGTGAGTTGAAGCCCCGCGTCGGGCTCTGTGCTGACAGCTCAGAGCCTGGAGCCTGTTTCGGATTCTGTGTTTCCCTCTCTCTGACCCTCCCCCATTCATGCTCTGTCTCTCTCTGTCTCAAAAATAAATAAACGTTAAAAAAAAAATTAAAAAAAAAAAAGAAAACTCTGTGTGAGAGTTAGCTCTATCACTTTCCACGACCTTGGGTAAGTCGGTTAAACTCTCTGCACTTTTGATTTTTTTTTTAATCTTCTAAAGTGGTGTTAATGAGGATAATAATTGAACCTACCTCACAGGATAGTTATGACCGTTAAGTACCTTTAGAACTAATGTTAAAGTACTCAGAACAGTGCCTGGCATAGAGTAGATGGCGAATAAATATCAACAGCTCTTATGAAGCATTCATTATACTTCAAGCATTTGTTGGGTACTATCAGATCTATGATCCCAAGAACTCTGCCAAGTATTAGTATCCCCATTTTGGAGTTGTGAAAACTGAGGTTCAGAAGAGTTATGTGACTGGCCCTCCAGTTAGAACTGGAATTTGAACTTTGGCTCCACATTGATTCACCAAGCCACAGCCTCCCCTGTTGATTCAGCTGGATCTCATGTGTTACCACCATGCCAACCACAAGGCCAAGAACCTCAAGAGCTTGTCCCAAAGCTATCACCTCCACCATTTTCCTCTTCCTGTTAACCCCACTACTATATGCTCACACCAACCTTACCCCCGTTCCCAGGTGGGAATAAGGTCAACATAACCTACATCTAGTGTTTATTTATTTATTTTGAGAGAGAGAGAACAAGAGTGTGAGTGGGGGAGGGCAGAGAGGGAGAGGGGCAGAGAGACAGGGAGACGGAATCCCAAGCAGGTTCCATACTGTCAGCACAGAGCCTGACGCGGGGCTCAAACCCACGAACCATGAGATCATGACCTGAGCCAAAACCGAGAGTCAGATGCTTAACTGACTGGAGCCACTCAGGTGCCCCATTCTACATCTAAATCCACTCCTATGGATGGGAAGTTATAGGACTGGGGTAGGGAGGAAACACAGCTTCTTTAACATCTTTTCCAGGAGATCGGGGAAGAGTCCACCACGTGGTGAATACACCCCCCTCTCCCTCATCTCCCATCCCCAAAGAAAGAACAAGAAACAGAAGGGGTGCAAGAGATACCACATAGCTCTGCAGATAGAATCAGGTTTCAAAAGGAAGAGGAAGCCAGCCTCCTAGAATGGAGACAAACTACCCAGGTTTGGAAACTGTCTTTACCACCGACAACTTAGTGACCCAGAACAAAGTCCTGAACCTCTGGGCTGCAGCTTCCTCATGGGACTTTGGGGATAAGAATAACCACTTCTTCTGAGGGCCCTGCTAAGGCGATATGCAGGGACACGCGCTTAAGCAGCAGCCTCGCACCGGACAGGTGGCAGACTTGAGGGGCCTCTCTGAGGCTGGCCGTGGTTGTGCCTGTACAGGGCTTTTTATCCTGACAGCCACTGGCATCGCCACCCCTGACTGTGACACTGAGTTACCTTCCATCCGGCCCGCTGCCTGTCACACACTGGCCCCCGGGGACACATCACCCCCACAGGTCATTACTTCCACATCCGACCACACCTGCTCTAGGAGAAACCTAACCCTGTAATCGTGTTTATCATCCCTCTCACAGAAACAGAATAGCTCTTTAATCCCTGCAAGGCAGTTGGATAAATATTTAACCAAGTATTAGAGGAATTGGGAGGCAGCTCTGATTGATTGTACAAAGGGCAGTTGAAAAATCTTTGTTTGAGAGTTCTGAGAGCCTTTTCTGGCCAGTTTTGCCCTTAAATTGCAGAGTAAACAGTTGCAGGCTATGCTTGAAGAAGAACGGTTGAAAACAAACCTTATACAACAACTCCGACCCCAGGGATGTTCAGCCAGTTGTGGTTTGCATCCTGCTCTTCTATTTACTTGCTGGGTAATTGCAGACTGGTCACCCCACTTTTCTACGAGTCTGAGTCGATTTTATCATCGGTCCACAACAGAGTGATGCAGCATGTTTCTTGGGTGATGCCTGAGTCTGGGGCAACATATCTCAGCCTCAGTATTATTGGTATTTGAGGGGAGGCGAATTCTTTCTGTGTAGGACTGTCTGATGTCCTGCGGGATATTTAGCAGCGTCTGTGTTCTCGACCCAGTAGATGCAAGCAGCACCCACCTCCGGTGATGACAACTCTTCAGATGTTGCCACATGGGGCGGGGGGAGGGCAGGAGGGGAGCATGTGTACATGTGTGCGCGAGTGCACACGTGTGCAAAATTGCCCCCAGTAGAGAACCTCTGGTCTTGGCTGTAGATTTCAACGCATTTGTGCGTTCTGAGTGCTTAGCCCAGCTACAGGTGCATAGAAAGCACACTAGTAAAAGCAGGACCTCTCTACTGAGAGAAAGTAATAGTTGCCCACCCCATTGAGCTATTTAAAATGCATTAAAATTACTTTTCATCAAAGTAAGTGGCCCAAGAGGTTCTTACAAGTCGATAAATTATAGGTGTCCTGCAGAGTTCCAGCCTCGAGCAAGGTCATACTTAATCCAGCAAAGTTGACTATGGGATCAAGCCTGAACTTCTTGCCAGGTGCCTGCCTTAAGGAAACAGCTGCTCAGTGATGTGAGAGGAGGTCACAGCTGAGATCTGCTTCCCTAAAACTCTCACAAAATAACCAGGGTTAATGTTGGGCAAGGGGAGGAGGTAGAACCAGACTCAGTGACCTTCTCTGTGCTGAGTTGTATTAGATGCTTACACATGCCTAAAATCTTAATTCTAAAGTGTGCCGGGTGCAGATATTAATTCCTTTTCTAGATCAAGTACACTAGCCTGGATCAACCAGCTGGTGAGTGTTGGAGTCAGGGTTGAAAACTGGGTTTGCTTCTTTGACTCCAAGGTCTACGTTCCTCTGACTTTTCCAGACTGTCCAACAAGAATATATTAGACAAATGGGGCATTAAAAACACAGGCCCTAACTCGAGAAGATTTAAATGATGACCAGGAAATGTCAGCAATTTAGGGATGTTTCCTTCACCAACACTTCCCAGACACCAGTGTGTGTGTGTCTTGATTACCTGGAGATCTTATTAAAATGCAGAATTTGAGGCACCTGGGTGGCTCAGTGGGTTAATACTCTGACTTCAGTTCAGGTCATCTCAAGGTTTGTGAGTTCGAGCTCCGCATCAGGCTTCATGCTGACAGTGCAGAGCCTGCTTGGGACCTTCTCTCTCCCCTTCCCCCATTTGTGCCCAAGTGTGTGCGCGTGCTCTCTATCTCTCAAAATAATAAATAAATAAACTTTTAAAAAATGCAGAATTTGACTGAGTGACCCTAACTGGTCTAAGAGCCTGCATTTCAGAAACTAGTTCCTGAGTGGATGCTCCTGGTCCCTGGACAACTTTTTCAAATTTCACATGCATTAGAATCACCAGGAAGGCTACTTCAAAACAACGGCAGGAAATCAAAACTATAGTGAGACGGCATTTCATGCCCACTATGATGGCTATAAAAAACAAAACAAAATAAAAACCCAGAACCAACACTTGATGACAAGGAGGTGCCGACACCGGAACCCTCATGAGTTGCTGACGGGAATGTAAAATGGCCCGGCCTCTGTGGAAAACATTTGGTGGTTCCTTAACAAGTTTCACATAGAATTACATATGAGCCAGCAACTCCAGTCCTACGTATATACTAAAGAGAACAGGAAACAGGTGTTCAAACAAAAACTTGTACACGGATGTTCGTAGCATTCATTATTCATATTGGGAGAGGTGGAAACAACCCAAATGTTGTTGAAATGATAAGCAAAATGTCATCTATCCATACACTGGAATATTATTAATACATAAAAATGAATGAAGAACTGATACATGGTACAGAATGGATGAACCTTGAAAAGATTATGGGGACAGAAGCCAGACACAAAAGGCCATGTATTGGATGATCCTATTTATCTGAAATGCTCCGAAGAGGCAAATCCAGAAAGATGGAAAGCATATTAGCATTGGGGCCGGGGGGGGGGGGGGGGGGGGGGGTGAGGAGGAGGAAAGGGAATGAGAGGGGACAACTTAAGGGATGGAGGGGGCTTGCTTTGGGTGTGATGCAAATGGTATGGAGCTAGACAGCAGTGATGCTTACATGATATTGTGAATGTACTAAATGCCACTGAATTGTATGCCTTAAAACGGCTAAATGGTGAATTTTAGGTTGTATGTATTTTACCACAATAAGGAAGAAAATTCTGTGCCCACCCCCAAGATTTCTGATTCAATAGCCCTAGCTCGAGTGGGATCTGAGGATTTGTCCTTCTAAAGATTCTCAGCGGCGGTTGGTTCCCAACCACACTTGGAGTGACAACGTCCCAGACTTTGATACTCAAATAGTTTGTCACATCCCCGGAGACTGTCAGATTACAAGGGAGCCACCAGATACTATTAGTGTCAAATTTCTGCTAACCAGGCCTCAAGGAGATTAGCAAACCTGCCTCCCCTGGGACCGTGTGCCTGGTCTGTGTTTCCAGCTTGAAAGAACTCAATAAAGGAATGGAGTTTGTTGCCTGAGTTGACTCCAGATCACCTTGGAGGAGGGAGACCCTGGCTGGGAGTCCTCATTACATTCTCCTGAGAAAAGGTCAAGTGAGTTCTGTTTTAGGAAGGTATTAGAGAATGAGATAGTTTGTGTGAGCATGGGACCCCAGACCCCTGTTCTTTAACAGAGAACAAAAATTCAACAAAGCGAATTTCAAAGGCCTAAGTAGCTCTATTAACTGATTCATGAATTAGGGGGAACCCTATCTATCATGTAAAGGGGAGCTCTGAGGAGTTGCATAAAACGGAAGGTTTTTATAGGAAGGAGGGTGGGGTATGGAGATTATTAGCAAAAGAAAAGAAAGGATTGCCTCTGGTAAATTCACTTTCCCTAAGGGGTTAGAGGGTCTTATCATGACTTCATCTTCCTTTGGGGGTGGTGGGGAGGGTATGTGACAGATTACCTCACTGGTGCTGATGAGAAAACCCTCGACTGACCCAGGTAAGACTACATGTCTGGAGGAAGTTGAAACTACAGTTGTTTTAGGTATTAAGCCTCCTGTTGGTGATGTGGCCTAGCATAAGCGACTTCATTTGGGGCCTATGGTTTTTCTTTTTGACGCCGTATAAAGGAGTGTCATCCTCGGGGCGCCTGGGTGGCTCAGTCGGTTAAGCGTCCGACTTTGGCTCAGGTCGTGATCTCGCGGTTCGTGAGTTCAAGCCCCGCGTCGGGCTCTGCGCTGATAGCTCGGGGCCTGGAGCCTGTTTCAGATTCTGTGTCTCCCTCTCTCTCTCTGACCCTCCCCCGTTCATGCTCTGTCTCAAAAATAAATAAACGTTAAAAAAAATTAAAAAAATAAATAAATAAAGGAGTGTCATCCTATACCCAGTTCTACTGTGGATTGTCCTATAATTCAACTTAATTCTGACAATATCTACCTGGAAAGAACATCAGATCCCAAAGGTTAAGGGCTCAGTCCTGTAAGACTGTCCCCCCACCCCCACCCCCACTTCAGATGCCAGATTGTCACCTGTGCCTCTGGACCCGCCAGCTGTAGAAGAGAGGTTCTAACGACCTTCTCCTTGGGTTCAATTAATTTGCTAGGGCTGCTCACAGAACCCAGGAAACCTGCTTACTTACTAGATTACCAGTTTATTACACAGAACATTAAAGGCTATGCATCACCAGTTAGATGAAGAGATACATAGGACACAGCATAGGAAAAGGCCAGGGAGCCTCCATGCTCTCTGAATCTGTGTGTTATGTGTTCACCACCTGGAAGCTTTCCAAACCTCCTCCTTTTGGGTGTTTATGGAGGCTTCATTACCTAGGCACAATTAAGTTTTCTGGCCATCAGTCTCCAGCCCCTAGCCCGGTAGCTGGGGGATTGGGAAAGGAGGGAAGGTTCTGCCCCTCTAATGGAGCTGTTGGTTCCTTCAGCAACCAGTCCCCACCTTTAGGCAAGCTCCTGTCACCTCATTAACATAACAAGACACTTTTGCTGCTGTCATCACTTAGGAAATTCCAAGCATTTTAGGAGCTGTGTGCTAGAAATGGGTCAAAGACCATATACATCTCTTATGATAAATCACAATATCACTTCCTTCCTATACAGCCTCAGGCTGAAAGGTTGCCATATTTCTGCCTGCTGCTGTCACTTGTAAAACCCTTTGTCTCCCATAATTCCTACGTACCCACTATATGCTAGTGTTTGGTAGAAAAGAGAGGATCTCCCTGTGTTGATCCAGGGGCACTGAAGAGTTTTTGAGGTCCTGTGTGACCTCAGAGGACATCGAGGCCATTTGGCTGGTAGAACCTCAGGAAATGTTACGAACTTATTGTGTATGCCACACCAAGAGAGGCAGGAAGGGTCCCTGTCTGAGGACACTTGGGAGGGAGAGAAGGTCTCTAGAATTCTGTAGACTCTAAAATTGTAATTTGAAGTCTCCCTTGGTTTTAGTCCATGACCAACAGTATCAACAGTATGAATGCTGAGTTTATTCACCTGTCAGGTAACAAAGTCATTGAATATTTCCCTGAGACAAACTGGGTAGAGGAACATGGAATCTTCTGGAGGGGGATGGGATGCTAGAGTCACGGTGGCTACACTAAGGATAGAAATTTTGCAGTTAGGAAGGGGGAAGGAGTCCATAGGTCTGTATGTGGTTGGTTAAAGTAAGTCCCGTTGTTGACCGGGTATTAAGTCACCCCAGGTACTGAATCATTTATTAGAATTGGCTACTTAGAATCTGTTGTGGGGAAACCTAACATTCAACGTTAATGTGTCCTAAGCAAGTGCTGCACTGAGGGCAAAGTTTTACTTTCACATTACCCACATCTGTGAGGGGGGTTATGTGTGGGATGGGGTGGGAAAGAGGTGTATTGTCACTTTAAATTTGGTTGCAACCTTGGCAGATGTTTCCAAAGCTCTAGCTTGTTCAGGAGGCTTTTCTCATTTTTTTAAGATTTCACATAGGCTAGGCCTTATTTTCTTGGCCTCCGATGCCAAACTTCAAAAAACTTAAATTTTTAGTTTCAGTTACAAAACTTTAGAAGACTTTATGGGCCTTTGTACAGCCAAAGACCTACTTGGGAGGTAAGTAAGGCTCCCTTGTTAAGCATGTCTTAAAGGGAGTTTGTATTTTGTAACTTTCACTTGGAAAGGATTATAGATTCACAGAAAGTTGCAAGGAAGTGTACAAACAAGTCCTGTTTACCTCCCTAATAACATCTTGCATAGCAATAGTAAAATATCAAAGCCATGTGGGGCACCTGGGTGGCTCAGTCGGTGGAGCATCCGACTTCGGCTCAGGTCATGATCTCGTGGTTCGTGAGTTTGGGCCCCACGTCAGGCTCCGTGCTGACAGCTCAGAGCCTGGAGCCTGCTTCGGATTCTGTGTCCCCTTCTCTCTCCGCCCCACCCCTGCTTGTGCTCTCTCTCTCTTTCAAAAATGAACAAACATTAAAAAAAATTTAAAAAATATCGAAGCCATGTAATGGACATTACTACGATGCACAGAATTACTGAGATTTCACCAGTTATATCTGCATTCATTTATGTGTGTGCTCATAGGTCTGTGCAGATGTATCACATATATAGCTTCCTGTAACTCCTAACGCAATCAAGATACAGAACTGTTCCATCACCATAGGATCTCCCAAGATAACCCTCTATGGCCACATCCACTCTCTCACTCCCATTCCCAACCCTGACAACCATGAATCTGCTCTCCTCCATCTCTATCACTTTATTTCAAGAATATTACATAAATGAAACCATTCAATACGCCAACTTTTGAGACTGGCTTTCACTCAACGTAACTTGAAAGGAATATATTTTGACCGAGGTTTATACAGCTCATAAAAACTGCCTTCATCCAGCATAGCATTACAAAATTTCTTTAATTTCAGTTCCAAAACACAACATATCCCACCCCTCTGACATCTGTGAGATATAGATCAGGGATAAACACTGCCAGGTCCTTATCCATCTTCTGAGATCATATGTGAGCCTTCTATAGCCAAAACAGAAATCATAGGGTGTTTTTTTCCCCCCAGATTGCAAGCTGTTATTAGCATTTACGTGTCCAGAGGACATGGAAAATTTTCAGAGATGTTCTTTAGAAGTGTTTAACAACCCTGTCTGCATATAGAATCACCTGGGGGAGCTTTAAAACATTCCAGAGCCTGTGAACCACAAACCAATTAAATCACATGGGAGTGGGGACAGGAATAGATTTTTTTTTAAAGCTCCCCAGGCAATTCTAACTGGCTACCAAGTATGAAAACTGTTCTAAAACAATTAGCTGCAAGAGACAGAGGTGCTCAAAACTTGGGGTCGTGGAAGTAAATCAGATTCACCTGCGTAATTGGGGAACACCACAAAAGCTTAGGCTTTTTCCTCCTTGATGGACCTTGACCTCAGGGTGCTTCATTAGCTCCCGAGGTGATTCTGATGCTCCCCAAAGTCTGAGAACCACTGACTCAGAGCACTGTCCTCACACTAAAATCACCTGCAGTGTTTTATTTAAATACTGATGGATGTTCAGATCCCACAGCCAGAATGTTTGTATTTCATTGCTCTAGAGTACAGCCTGGGCATTCCTTTTTGTTTTATTATGTTTTAATGTTCCCAAGGTGATTCTACTATGCCTACTGAGTTATGGAATTAAAAAAACAAAATTTAAAAACGAACACAAAGTGTATATTCGTCTCTCTGGTTTCATTTAATGTCAGCTGGTGGATGAGTATGTGAATTTCCAAGACGTAGCTCCTTGGAATTACATCAGTTCTCTGCATGGTCATTAAGGCTGTAGCCCACATGTACATCCAGGGTTGCATATCCCTTACCAGCTCTCCCGTACCCCGTACCCCGGTGGATAAGCCCTCTACTTTGGAAGTCAAGTTTCCTCTGTAGAAATGGAAATAAACTTACCAAGTTCGTGGCAACCTCTTGCCTTGCTGCCTTCTGGCAATAGGATTTTCACCTGAGGAGAGAAAACCAGAAATTAAGAATCTAACTGGGCAACGGGTGCCTGGGTGGCTCAGTCAGTTAAGCGTCCAACTTAGGCTCAGGTCACTGTCTTGAGGTTCGTGAGTTTGAACCCCGCATTGGGCTCTGTGCTGACAGCTCGGAGCCTGGAACCTGCTTTGGATTCTGTGTCTCCCTCTCTCTCTTTCTCTCTCTCTGTCCCTTCCCCACTCGTACTCTGTGTGCCTCTCTAAAAAATAAACAAACATGAAACAAATTACAAAAATCTAACTGGGCAGGCAATGAAGGGGTACATAAGGCCAGGAAGGGAGAGTGCCCCGAGACCCTGTGTGGCTCTTGCACAGCAAGCTTTGCACATCTCCACTTACTTCATCTGATGCCCCCAGGAATCTCAGGTACTGATTTGAAACATTAACAACAGGGTTGCATCTATGAGTTGAGCCTTCCAGGACTGCCATTTGGTAGGTCAGAAAGGGTCTAACAATGTCAATTTCACAGAGTGCAACACCATACAAAACACACTGTGTCTTAACTCTTTGGTCCAAGTGTGTTTTCTGTTTAGGTTGATAACAGGGGATGTGACGAATTCTTACCACCTGTCATGCCGTCCGTTACACAGTGCATCTCTATGATCGCACCTATTCAGAAATATGTGACCAAGACCCTAATGTAACAGTTCAAGGTTTAGTAGTCGAAAAAAAATAATCACTTGGATTGGTTTTATTTTTATTTATTTATTTATTTATTTATTTATTTATTTATTTATTTATTTTTAAGTAGGCTCCATGCCCAATGTGGGGCTCGAACTCAAGAGTCTCATGCCCTCCTGACGGAGCCAGCCAGTCTGGTTAGCAAGCAAGTCTAGGGTGGGTCCTAGGAACCCACTAAACAAGTGATGAAGGAGCCAGAGGCAATCTGATAGCAAAGCACAAGCTAACACCCCACAAGCGACCCTCCCCCCCACCAGGAGGGATCTGAGTGACATTCCTCTGGCATTCCTGGCTGCCCAAGAGCAAAGGACAGGGAAAAACAAGCGGTTAAATGATAGAGATCACAGTCTTGCAAGACAAGAGTCTTCACTGCTTTGCAACTGTCTTAATGAGTTACAAGAAAAAAAGGCAATCTCTAGAAATCTATAGAGTCAATTTCCTGGAGCCCTAACATCACCCTCCCCTCCACTGGCGTGGGGAGTAAAGAAGAAAATGTAGGTAAAATTAAATTTCCTTACAACCTGGAGCCCACTGACAAATATTCGAGATAGGCAGAGTAAAACATTCCTCCAAGAAACTCCCAACTGTCTTAATGTTAATGCCTTACTAAGGGAAAAATAACTTTAGCTCTACAATTCGCAAGGCCTCCAGTATCTTAAGAGTCCTCTTTATCATATGAAATTCCTTTTGGAAACCTCCCTTTTCCTTTATGCCCCCCTGCCCAGCTCCATAGTATATAATCAGTCACTCTTCACAACCCCAGTGTAGCTCTTTCTGCCTGCCCATAGCTCCTGTCTCCATGCTTTAATAAAATCACCTTTTTGCACCAAAGACATCTCAAGAATTCTTTCTTGGCCTTCTGCTCAGGACCCCCACCAGCACTCCAAAACCACATCACAAGTACTGTGGGAGATCCTGAAACAGGTGCACTTACTAATCTGTGAAACACCAAACAAATGGAGCCTTTTGGGCTGTTGAGATAATTGTGAAAACCTTGAGTAGCACTCTTGTATGGAGCTCACTTTGTGCCCGGCACTATTCTAATATATTGATATAGTCAACCTTCACAACAGCTCTATGATACATATACTATCATTATTATTAATTTACAGATTAAAAGACAGAGGTACATAAACATAAAGGGTGCTTGCGTGGTTCAGTTGGGTCGAACTTTCAGTTTCTGCTCAGGTCATCATCTCGCAGTTTAGTAAGCTTGAGCCCTGCATCGGGTTCTGTGCAGACAGTATGGACCATGCTTGGGATTCTCTCTCTCCCTCTCTCTCTGCCCCTCCTGTAGTCAAGCTGTTTCTGTATCTCTCAAAATAAATAAATAAACTTTAAAATTAAAAAAAAAAAGAGGTAAATAAACATAAAATTTTATGTACCTAATTGTAATAGATTTTACTAATCAATGGCAGAGCTGGGATTTGAACCTAGGCAGTGTTGGCTCAAAGATCAGCTCTTCACTGCTCCCCTCTGCTAACTGGCCTCGAAGCTGGCCAAGCTCCCCTCATCTATAAAATTGTGGAGAAGTGAGGATGGTCTAGCCCTGCAAACTGGGTTGCAAACTAGAACAAGTTGCTTTAACTGGCCTTTCTTGCCAGTAAATGCAAACGTTGGATCTGGAATTCTTAAAATTTTGTGAAACTAGAAATCACTTTTAAAAAGCATCAGCCGGTTATCTGAAGCAAGACAGGAACCTAAGTTTAAGGTTTGATGCCAGATGCTGGATCGAAATTTCATCAGTTAAGCCTTAGGATTTTTTCTTTCTTTCTTTCTTTCTTTCTTTCTTTCTTTCTTTCTTTCTTTCTTTCTTTCTTCCTTTCTTTTCTTTCAATTTTTCTTTAAAATTTATTTATTTTTGAGAGACAGAGAGAGACTGAGCATAAGCGGGGGAGGGCCAAAGTGGGGGGGTGGAGACACAGAATACGAAGCAGGCTCCAGGCTCTGAGCTGTCAGCACAGGGCCCGACGTGGGCTCAAATCCACAGACCATGAGATCATGACCTGCCCGAAGTCGGAAGCTTAACCAATTGAGCCACTCAGGTGCCCCTATTTATTTGTTTTTAATGTTCATTTACTATATTTTGAGAGAGAGAGAGAGAGAGAGTATGAGTGGGGGAGAAGCAGAGAGAGAGAAAGGAGGAGAGAGAGAGAAAGAATTCCAAACAGGCTTCATGCTCAGTCCGACTTGGGCCTCGATCTCACAACTGTGAGACTGTGACCTGAACGGAAATCAAGAGTCAGATGCTTAACCAACTGAGCCATACAGCTGCCCAGAATAAGTGACAGGGATGAACTTCACAGTAGCTAAAACAGAAGAGGGAAAAGGAATTTATTAGTTTACCAACTGACTAGATAGAACTAAGTTCTAAGATGGGATCATCCTAACCCTCCCCCATCTCCACTCCCTATTTCCCTCAACACCCCCACTTCCAACTCCTGCTCCCCCCCTTCTTGCTCTGGTTTCCTTTGCTTACCTTCTCTGATGTGGTAGCAAAAGTGGCCTGGGGGTTCAAGTTTTCTACCATTGCATACTTACGTAGCCAGGAATAAACAATAAGGCCATCTCCCTTCTGCCATCTACATCAGGACTCTGGCTCAACTGAGGTCACATGCTCAGCCCCAACCCAATCTCCAAGTCCAGGGAATGGGATATTGGGACTGCCCAGTCTGCCCCTTTCAATAAGAAGGACAAAACCATTGATCGATAGCCTTCCTACAAAAGCAGGGAGGTAAGGATGAGGATTTCCCAAAAGGGAATTATGTGATCCAGACCAAAGCTTTAATAATCATGTAAGAATAAGGACGATAATTGGCATGAACTATTCTAGGTATCTCTACCTCAATGCCTATGCTCTCCCCATCTCCCCACTTCCCAGTTTTTTTGAGATATAATTGACATATAACATTGTACTAGTTTAAGGTGCACAATATCCTGATCTGATACATGTATATATTGCAAAATGATTACCACAAAAGGTTAGTTACCATCCATCACCTCACAGAGATACCATTTTTTTTCTTGTGATAAGAACTTTCAAGATTTACTCTCTTAGCAAATTTTCAAATATACAATACACTATCATTAACTGTCGTCACTATGCTGTACATTACATCCCTGGAACTTATTTATGTTGTAACTAGAAGTTTGTACATTTTGACTGCCTTCACCCATTTCACGCCCACCCTCCACCTCTGGTAACCACCAACCTGTTCCCTATATCTATGAGTCTGGTTTTTGTAGATTCTACCTAAAAGGGAGATTACATACTATCTCTTTTTTCTTTCTGATTTATTTCACTTAGCATAATGCCCTCAAAGCCCTCAAGATCCTCAAGGTCTATCCATGTTGTTGCAAATGGCAGGATTTCCTTCCTTTTTAATGGTTGAATAATATTCTATTGCACATATGTACTACGTTTTCTTTATCCATTCATCCTTCAATGGACACCTAGATTGTTTCCATGTCTTGGGCATTGTAAATAATGCTACAATAAACACAGGGGTGCAGATGCTGTGCTCTTTTTTAATTGAAATTTTTATGGAGATTATCATAGATTTAGCCAAAGTTTTAAGAAGGAATAGAGAGAGATCTTATGTACCTTTGACCTGGGTATATATGGTTAAATTTTTCGTAACTATAGTACAACATTATAAGTAGTATACTGATAATGATAACTTACCAGTTTTATGCAGATTTGCCCAATTATATCTGTACTTATATGTATTCATTTCCATACATTTTATCATCTCATTTTCCTTTTTTTAAAATGTGTTTTTAAATTTATTGTTGAAAGTGAGAGAGAGACAGACAGACAGAACATGATTGGGGGAGAGGCAGAGACAGAGGGAGACACAGAATCTGAAGCGGGCTCCAAGCTGTCAGTACAAACACCAACACAGGACTCAAACCCATGAACTGCAAGATCATGACCTGAGCTGAAGTTGGATGCTTAACCGACGGAGCCACCCAGGCACCCCTCATTTTCCTTTTAATTGCATTGTATGACTTTCACATCATGGGTAGACAATCAAATTCAAGGCATGGTTTCATTAAATGACTAGAAATGGCCAATGTCTCTACTGAGATTGCTCTTTAACAAACCAGATCACGGTCATCACAGTCATGTTTTCCCTGTGGGCAGAAATGAGCTCAGTGTTTTATAGTGGTCTGGGAAGAGGTAGCTGAAAACCTATCAGACAACAGTTTGTTCTACCTACTACATATCATAAGGTGATGACTTAAGTATCTCTTAATAAATGATCTTCAATAAATGTTAGATGTGAGCATGAGCCATATTTTGTGGTCTCTGATACACTGAAAACTTTAACTTTTGGATAGAGGTAGGAATCAGGCCAAGAGGACTCAGGGCTAGGAAGATATTCTCCCATGGATGGAACAGGCCTGACCAGAGGAATAAGAGACTTTGGCAGGGAAGAGGAATCATTTGCAAAGTTCTGAAGTCAGAAGAACAAAGACAAGCCCATGTGGAAAACTGGACCCATGTTTGGTTTGGTGAGAAATCACCAAAGGCTGGGAAAGCTGGTAGGACAGGGATGCCTGGAAAGGTAAGAGCAGGAAACGATGGAGGTCCTCCACCCATCCATAGATAGTTGTGCAAGTGTCCTGGGGGATTTAGGCAGAGAAAAATACCCATGAAGTCATCTTTGACATTTGCTGACATGTCTATGGTCTCTGGAAGCCAGGTGGTGGTGTTTTCCTCCTCCCTCCATTCCTTCCTTCTTTCCTTCTTTCCTTCCTTCCTTCTTTCCTCCCTCCCTTCCTTCCTCCCTTCCTTCCTTCCTTCCTTCTTCCTTCCTTCCTCCTCCATCCCTTGCTTCCTTCTTTCCTCCCTCCCTTCCTTCCTCCCTCCCTCCCTTCCTTCCTTCCTTCCTTCTTCCTTCCTTCCTTCTTCCTTCCTTCCTTCCTTCCTTCCTTCCTTCCTTCCTTCCTTCTTCCCTCCCTCCCTCTTTCCCTTCCCTACCCTTAAAAAATTGAGATATAATTGACATACAATAAACCGTTCATATTTAAAGTACACAATTTGATAAATTTAGACATATGTATGCACCCAGGAAACCATCACCACAATCAAGATGGTAAACATGTCCTTCATCCCCGAAAGTTTCCATGTCCCCCTTTCTAATCCTTCCCCCACCTGCTGCAGGTAACCACTGATCTATCTGTATCGCTATAGATTGGTTTGCATTTTCTAGAATTTTAAATATATGAATCATACAGCATGCACTGGTTTTTGTCTGGCTCTTTCATTCACCATAATTATTTTGAGACTCAACCATGCTGTTGTGTCTATCAACATTCCATTTTTTTAAGACTTTATTTTTGGGGTGCTTGGGTGACTCATGTGGTTAAACGTCCAACTCTCGATTTCGGATCAGGTCATCATCTCAGCGTTGTGAAATTGAGACCCACGCTCAATGTGGAACCTGCTTAATATTCTCTCCCTCTCTTTCTCTCTGTCTCTCTCTCTCCCTCTGCCCCTCCCCACTCTCTCTATTTGAAAAACAGTACTTTTAAGTAATCTCTACACCTAACACGGGGCTCAAACTCACAACCCTGAGATCAAGAGCCCCATTCTCCACTGACTGAGCCAGCCAAGCACCTCTCAAGGCACTTAAAAAAAATTGTTTAAATGTTAATTTATTTTTGAGAGAGAGTGGGGAAGGGGGTGGGGGAGAGAGAGGGAGAGAGAGAGAATCCCAAGCATGCTCCACACCCATGAACTGTGAGATCATGACCTGAGTCGAAATCAAGAGTCAGATGCTTAACTGACTGGGCCACCCAGGCGCCCCCCTCTCAATGGACCCTGTAATGGCTGAGTGGTATTCCACTGTGTGGCTACATCCGAGCTTGCTTAGCCATTTGTCCAGGGCTTGCTTTATTGACCAGGGAAACCTTTGCCAAAGCTGAGAGCCCTAATGTCCAGCCACCCTGGGTTCCCCATGAGGTCCCCTCAGTGCTATGCTCCCTCACCGTCTTCACCCCTTCCCACTCTCAGCGTCCTCCAGGTAACGAATGCCAGGAACACATCTGCATTCCTTTTCCAAGGCTGCTGTAACAATTGCAGGTGGCTTACAACCAAAGGAACTTGTTCTGCCACGTTCTGGAGCCCAGAAGTCTGAAAGGAAGGTGTTGGCGGGGCCTCCTCCCTCTGAAGGCTCTAGGGGAGGATGCCTTTGTGACTCTCCTAGCTTGTGGGGGCTCCAGGCATTCCTTGGCTTGTGGCCGTATCACTTCAATCTCCGCCTCCATCTCCACATGGTCTGCTCCCCTGTTTTCCTGTGTCTCCTCCTTTTCTGTCTCTTACAAGAAAAGCTATTCTTGAATTTAGGGCCTATCCTGATCCAGGATGGTCTCGTTTTGAGATCTGCACTTTAATTACACCTGCAGAGACCTTTATTCCAATTAGGGTCACTCCACTTCTCTGGCTTCCTTTCCTTCTGCTTTCCATAGCTCCTCCTGAACATCGGGTCCGATGATAGACCCAGTTTCAGGCTGTTTTCCCCAGCTTCTGAGCTAAGTGTGATCAGGTGCCATGAAGAGCATCTACCCAGCCCTAGAGTAAGCCCTTTCTCACTCCCTCATACAGAAATGTCCCATTGTTCCCCATGGTGTGCATTACCCTTTGTTGTGACAAGTATTAGACCCACTTTGTTCAACTACAGGTGCTGGAATGGGCTGACCAGTGCCCCTTCCCCAGGTATGTCCACCTGGAACCTCAGAATGGAGGTTGGCCAACCTGGAAGGTCAGAGGCTGGGACAGATCCTCTTTAACCCACCTGAATCACATTTAGCTTAGACGTTGGGACAGACTACCCTTTATATGGCTTGTCATTGGACTGTGATGGAGCAGCCAGGGAAGCAGAAGCAAAGGAAGCCAGAGGGCAGTTGTGACCAAGAATATGCACTCATCTGGGTACAGAGGGCCCTTGTCTGCTGTGGCCACCACACATACAGGTTCCTGGCATGCAGTAGGTCCTGTTTAAATACTTAGTGGATGAACAGATAAGAACCTCAGACCTAATTTTTTTTCTTTCTCATTACTCCTGCAGGAGGGGTCCCAATAGAGAAGCTGGCAGCCTATAGCTCATCCAAGGCAGCTCTGACCATGTTTTCAGCAGTCATGAGACAAGAGCTTTCCAAATGGGGAGTTAAAGTCTCTGTCATCCAGCCTGGAGGCTTCAAAACAAGTAAGTGTCTCAGTTCAGGGGCCCCTCAGCGTTCATCCGGGACGGGATTCTGAGGGTCCTTTGTTCTGACAGAGCTCAAACCAAACTCCTCAGTGGTTGGCCAAAGAGGAGTTGGGATAGATGGGCCTCTTTTAATAATAAAAGGGCAGGGGCGCCTGGGTGGCTCAGTCGGTTAAGTGTCCGACTTCGGCTCAGGTCATGGTCTCACGGTCTGTGAGTTCGAGCCCCGCGTCGGGCTCTGTGCTGACAGCTCAGAGCCTGGAGCCCGTTTCAGATTCTGTGTCTCCCTCTCTCTCTGACCCTCCCCCATTCATGCTCTGTCTCTCTCTGTCTCAAAAATAAATAAACGTTAAAAAAAAATTTAAAAAAATAATAATAAAAGGGCAGGGTGCCCGGGGGGAGGGGGGGGCTCAGTCGGTTGGGTTTCTGACTTTGGCTCAGGTCATGGTCTCATAATTCGTGAGTTCAAGCCCCCGCATTGGGCTCTGTGCTGACAGCTCAGAGCCTGGGGCCTGCTTCAGAGTCTGTGTCTTTCTCCCCCATTCACACTCTGTCACTCTCTGTCTCAAAAATAAAAATAAACATTAAAAAAAATAATAAAAGGGCAAGTGCCAGGTTCTTCAGCGTACAGTTGTTCCCCTGCATCAGTTCCACAAAGGAATTTAGTTTTGATGTCATATAGTTTTCTTTTTTTTTAATTTTTAAATGTTTTTATTCATTTTTGAGAGAGAGAGAGACAGAGACAGAGCATGAGGAGTGGGGGAGGGGCAGAGAGAGAGGGAGAACAGAATCGGAAGCAGACTCCAGGCTCTGAGCCATCAGCACAGACCCCGATGCGGGGCTTGAACTCATGGACCACAAGAACATGACCTGAGCTGACATCAGGTGCTTAATTGACTGAGCCCCCCAGGAGCCCCTTTAAAGATTTTATTTCTAAATGATCTCTACACCCAATGCGGGGCTCAAACTTTCAACCTCTGAGACCAAGAGTTACATGCTGTACAGACTGAGCCAGCCCAGTGCTCCTTATTTTTATTTTTAAAATTAATTCATTTTTTTAAGATTTAAAAAAAATTTTTTAAGTAATCTCGACACCCAATGTGGGGCTCAAACTCACAACCCTGAGCCCAAGAGTCGCATGCTCCACTGACTGAGCCAACCACGCACCCCACCCCACACTCATTTTTTTTAATTGAGAAATATATACACACAGAGTTTAACAAATTACTTTAAAAACTCATGCACTTAACAGCCAGATCAAAAAATAAAGCATTGCCAGCGCCCAGAAGTGCCCATATGATCTCCGTCCAGTCCTAGTCTTCCCCATCCTCAACGTATAATCACTTTCTTATTTTTTGTAGCAATTGTTCATTTGCTTTTCTTTGCAGTGTTACATACATGCATGCATCACAAACAATAGGATTTGGCTTTACTGGTTATGGAACTTTGAATGGAATCAGCATGTATGTATTCTCGTGTCTGCTTTTCTCACTCAACATTGCTTTCACGGTTCATCTGTGTGGTTTGTACCTGCAGCTCACTCATTTTCAGTACTCTGTGAACATGCCATGATTTTTCTATCACTGATGGGATATTTGGGTCACCTTGGGACAATTATGAACAATTCAGCTATGAACCCTTTGGCACGTGACACGTTCGGTGCTGTACATGTATGTGATTTTTCCAGTGTCACGTTCCCAGGAGTGGAATGACTAGTTCATGGGGTTTAATCGTCTTCAGCTTTCGTGGATAATACAAAACCATTTTTAAAAATATTATTCCAGGGGTGCCTGGCTCAGTTGGTTGAGGATCCAACTCTTGTTTTCAGCTCAGGTTCATGATCTCAGGGTCATGAGATCAAGCCCCATGTTGGACTCTGCACTGAGCACGGAGCCTGCTTAAGATTCTCTCTCTGTCTCTCTCTCTCTTGCTCTCTCTCTCTCTCTCTGCCTCTCTCCCCTGCTCATGCTCTCTAAAACAAACAAACAAAACAACAAACAACAATAATAATAGTAATAAAATAAAATAAATATTAAAAAAATATTGTTCTAGAGGCACCTGACTAGCTCATTCAGAAGAGTATGTGACTTTTGATCTCGGGGTCTTGAGTTTGAGTGCCATGTTGGGTGTAGAGATTACTTAAATAAACAAAACTTTAAAAAATTTTTTAAAAATATTGTTCCAATTTATACTCCTGTCCTTCCCATATAGGTCCTAATCTGTATGACAGCCCTGAGCGGTATGCTTAATTGACATCATTTGGCAGGTGTGTGGGGTGGGTGATACATACTTGTGGGTATGCGACACACTTTGGTGATTGGCAATCTGAAAGCAGATCTCTAGGTGCAGTGCTCAGTCCTCTCTTTCTATGAGGCTGCCCTCAGTCTAAAGGTGATCCTGATGGGCTCTCTCAAGGCAAGAGGCCAGACAGTGGAAGGCTGAGGACTCAAGTTTGGAGAAGGATGCTCAAAGCTGGGGTGGGGTGGAGGGTGGGGGGCACAAGAAGAGGAATCTTCAGAGAGAAAAAGAGCTTCTGAAGACATTCAAAGAGACATACCATATTTTTTAGTTCCTGCAATAGAAATAGCTAAGATTCCATGACTAGCAGGTTTTAAGCACTTTACATACACAATTTCACTTAATCCTCACCTAGGAGGTAGGCATTGTAATGATGTGGTTTGAAGTGTTGGGGTTCAGAACCAAAGGTCATGAAAGAATTCTGAAAAAGAAAGTTTTCAGTGCAAAAAGGTGGTCTTATTAAAGCACTGGACCTGTGGGCAGAAAGAGCTGTACTCAGGTTGTGAGGAATGACTGATTATATACTTCGAAGTTAGGGAGGTAAGGACAAAGGAAGTATCCAAAAGGATTTTCATTTGTTAAAGACTTATAGGATCCTGGAGATCTGACTATCATCAAGCTAAGGTTGCTTTTGGCTTCTAGCCAAGTATTAACATTAAGATGGAGACTTCCAGGAGGAATGGGATACTCTGCCTGCCTAAAGTATTTTATTTGTCAATGGGCTGCAGGTTAGAAGGCAACTTAATTTTATGTACATTTCTTTTGCCTTGTTTTCCACATCATTCCCCCCTGAACAATTTTGACCCTTAAATCTTTAAGGTTGTTGAGGGTGGAAGGTCTTACCTTCTGTAACTTCTTCCTGCTGAGTAGGGGCACAGAGATGTCCCTACCTATGGGTCAACATTGGTCAGGTGGGGAATTTCTATATAGGGGTACCAAAGGCCAAGGTAGCCAATCCAAGGTAGACAACATATATAAATCTCCTTGAGTAGAAAGGATCATTTATCAGCTGGAAGTTATGTCCGTGAAGGAGTCTTGGCACCAGGCAGGGAGACATCAGAGAAGACAAGAAAATAAGGTTAATATTATTTGGAGAAAGGGAAGCCTGAATAAAAGGCTTTTGATAGTTGCCCAAAATGTTCCTCTAGTCCAGGAGTTTAACCAATCACTAAAGGAAAGAGACCGATAGTTTAATGTGCCAATTTGAGTATTTATAGCTTTTAGCAATCCTGCTACATGCTTGTGATATCTGGAATATATGTACAACATTCTGTTTTTATGATAGCACATGTTCCAGCCTGTGCAGTAGTTAAAATATCTAATGCCATTTGGAGAGTCATTTACGGCCTTAATTGTGTAGCAAGTGGCATTAGCCATCACCTGCTGTTTTGTTTAGCAAGCAGTCAGGTAATTAATAAGAGGCACCTTTATGAAAACAAAAGAAAAATATAAGTTAATGGGTAGAGCAAATTATAAACCCAGTGTCTGAGTCCTGAGTGCTGCCAGGGAGAAGATTTTTAGATGTCAAGCTCTAAACATCCTCAGATAGAGTGGAAACAGGTGGCTGAATAGTATGGGTTTTTCTGGTTTGTAATTCAAATGTCTCTGCTGATCCTTTTGAATGGCCCATATAAATGGGGGAAAGGAAAATGAGAAAGAAATGTACAACCATCATTTTCATTTAAAGAGAAGTCTGAAGTCTTCCACAGGTTCACAAGAATAAGAAGGCACCCTTAGCTGGCACACTGGATTCCTATGAGGAATGTAGAGGGTTGTTGTTGTTGTTGTTGTTTATTTTATTTTAGAGAGAGAGAGCACAAATTGGGGAGAGAGGCAGAGGGAGAAAGATGGAGTCTTGAGCAGGCTTCATGCTCAACTTAGAGCCTGATGTGGGACATGATCCCTTGACCCTGGAATCATGATATGAACCGAAATCAAGAGTTGGATGTTCAACCAACTGGCTGAGCCACCCAAATGCCCCAGGCAGATACAGATTTAATTTTTGAGTCCACGAGGAATGTCCTTCTAATTTTATGGCTGTGGGAGTATGACCCAGTAGGGGCCTTTTCATTTCAGAATTAAATCTTCTGCTGTATTAGACTTTCAATTCTTTAAATAAACCTTGTCTCCTGGGTTTATATGTGGGTTGCTAGTAACTGTCAGATCAGGTTTAGGGAGGATATAGTTTGCATATTCATTTAAAGAGATTTATGAATTAAAACCTGGCCTCAAGTAAATAATTTCAATTTTTTTTAACACTTATTTATTTTTGAGAGACATAGAGACAGAGCACAAGTGGGAGAGGGGCAGAGAGAGGGAAACACAGAATCCAAAGCAGGCTCTAGGCTCTGAGCTGTCAGCACAGAGCCTGACAAGGGGCTTGAACCCACGAAAAGTGAATAATTTAATAAAACACTATAGTCTTTACCTACTGGTAAGTACCTATAGTGAGAAAAGGCTTTTCATATACAATGGTTGGGGAAATCCATCCCATTTTCCAGTTGTTCAAATAATTGTATGCCCGTGGGTCTTGTTATTATCCCCACAGAATAACAAGCAAGATGGTCCTATACATGGGCTATTTCTCTGAAGTTTACCTCCAGTTGTCCAGCAGCAGTTTTTAGGGCTTTTAGGGAAAAGGCAGTTTTAGTTTTTAATGACTTTAAATCAAGAGAATGGAAGAAGATTGGAAACCTAACTCAGGGAGAGCCTTAGCCAAATATTTGAGGAAACCAGAAGAATTCAGCATCTAGTCTAGTTTATAATAAGTAGTATTAAAATTTAATATCTACGAAGATGTGTTATTGAAACCTAATTTTTCTCTGTAATTGCCCTCATTTCCAGAAATAGCCAAATAACTACTAATTCATTTGTAAAAACAAATCCAATTTTAACAAACTCGGCCTAATTACTTACACAAGCTCAGCAAGGATAGTGATTGATCCTATGGATCTTTTAAAATCTGCTTTGTTGGAACATTTTATAAGGAATCTCTAGATTTGAACTTTTGTAACCTCTCTAGGCCAGAAGCCAAGCCAAGTACTTGCCATCAGACATGCCTGCAATACCTGTAGATTTGGGTGAATTCCTCTTCATGAGGTCCCCATGCCAGGGGAAGTGACATTCTTTCCTCACGTGGTAAGGCTGCTGGAAACTCTGTAAGCAAGGCATCAGGCCAACATTTCCAAGGGGCTTTATTTCGCCACGTTTCATAAAGTCAACCCTAGTTCCTTAAAGCTGTCGGGTCATATCTGTCTATGCATGTCTCTTAAATAGGACATTCCAGCCAAAGCCTTGGGAAAATAACCAATATTTCTAATGGTGTCCTGTTACAAGGAGAACATAGTCTTATTGAACTTCTGCAAATAACTGTAGTTGCCATGAAGGAAAGAACCCTCACTGAGAGTTTTCGAATTTCAGAGGGTACAGGTAGGGAGAAAAGTTAAATGCTTTAATTTGTTCACCAATGAATACTTTATCACACTTCTGAAAGTCATAGATATCTTAAGAGAAAACTTCCTTAATCTGGGAGAACAAACATTAGAGAGCCGGCAATGTTTCAAACGAGAGTCACAAAAACTAACAACTATCATCATCTTCCTTAATTTACTTAAAGTTACTAATTCTTGTTCAGTTTGAATGCAACTTTTTAGTTAGTTCTCGAAATTCTTACCAATTTTAGTTTTATGATTTTAAAGATATCAAAAACCTGTATTTGTCAAAAGCCCTTTCTATGAGTCTCCTTGAAGATGAAACATGTTTTGCAAGAGATTAAGAACAAGAACTATAAATGACAAAAGACTCAACAATCGCCATGGTTAAAGATTTGATTAGAGTTCATTACAGCTGGCAAGGAAATCCAGTTATTTCTGTGACACAGAACTCTTCAATAATTAGAATATTAAGTAATAGTCTTATACCAGAACATATTAAAGCATGTTAAAACTTTAGGAATTTCATCTCTGGAATAGTTATAGCATTTACCCAAACAATACCTAAGGCTTATTATTTGTTTAACAATGCTTCCAGAGTCACTTAACATACCAAATAAAAAGGCCTAATTAGTCAAAAAGATTTCATTGACAGTTTAAATACTGGGAAGTGTGTTAAAAAACCTCAGAAAGTTATAAAGCACATGCCTAAATAAGACCACAGGTCATTACAAAATTTAACACTTAATTATTAAAAAAACTTTTTTAATGTTTATTTACTTTTGAGAGAGAGACAGAGTACAAATGTGGGAGAGGAAGAGAGTGCAGGAGACATAGAATCCGAAGTAGGCTCCAGGCTCTGAGCTGTCAGCACGGAGCTTGATGTGGGGCCCAAACTCACGGACTGTGAGATCATTACCTGAGCCGAAGTTGGACACTTAACCGACTGAGCCACCCAAGCACCCCAAAACTTAATTATTTATTTAACCAAGGTGGCAATACAAGATTCCAAAGGCAAAAGTGTCTGGTTATACAGTTGTTAGCAAAACTCAGCTCCTATCGTATTGAGAAGTTTTAACTGTGTAATCAAAGACCTGATAAAGACAAAACATAAAAGTTTTGATTTTCTGGACAGACAGAAGAGAAAAAAATAAAAACATGTTGTTTACATTTTCTTATCAAGAGCAGATCAACAATCCAAGAAAACTTTGTCTTTTGAACAAAGAGAAAAGAAGAATTTCAACCTTATACCTATATACTTTTAAAATCCATTAATTTCAACCTGAGTCCTGACCACATATAAAATTCCTTTGCAAAGATTTCCCTCCATAAACCTTCTACAGTAACTTTTAAAATTCATAGTTGCTTCCCTTATTTCCATCAGTCTCAAAGACATTTAGCAGAAGAATTTTAACTCTTAGAAGCCCAAGTCTCCAGTGAAAACTAAGTAGTAACCAATTGTGAACTGTTACACCAGAATTCTTTAGATGGCAAATTTATGAATCTATTAAGCACAAGACGTTTTCTGACAGACCCAAATATTCTTAGTTTCTCTGCAATAGGAAGCCAAAAGCACAAACCTATTTTTAGTAATCAGTTCTTCAGCACTCCATCCTATTTGGAAAAGCTTAGATGTCCAATGAATTCCATCCCATTTTATCATCCCAGCAAAACTTTATAAAGTTTCAGGTTACTAATGACTTTGAAAGCTATCTTAACAATTACCCCAGAAAACTTGGAGACAGACAAAATTAACCATCATTTTAAGTCATCTTTTTGCTGACAAATGGCAACAGAGATAACACGAGCTTATTTGACCTTCAGTAAACCTAGGTAGCATTAGAAGTTTCATTTAGTTTCAATACTGAATTATGTTCCCCCTGAGTCCACTTAAAAGTCAATCAATTTGTTCCCCATTGTTAATTTTTACCTGGGACACAGGTGGAGAAATCTGAAGTGGGCAGTGTAAGTCCAATGGGGGGGTCTCTGCCCTCCTTGACAGCGAGGGGAGGAGGAGGAACCAATGGCGCTGGAGGCACCCGGGATGCTACTGGAGCCAGTCGTGAAGGCTGTGCATGGAGGTGGTGCAGAAACAGGAGGAGGGGGAGGGGAAGGCAGAAGAGCCTTCCACTAAAGTGGAGGTCGGCAGTCCACGTCAGGCCAGAGAAGACAGGGAACTTCCTTGAAATTAAAGGCATTTTGGCAGTTGTTTGGGAATACTCCTTAAAGTCCCCAGCCCAAGATAGACTTACCAGAGACAGTTGGTTCCAATTATAGCCATTAACCTGGGGAATGAAGGAGGGAGAAGCCCCCACATCTATTAGGAGGAGGAACAGAGAGAGAGTCAGTGTTTCTTTTGTCAGGGATGGGCTGTGTTTCCTCCAGCAACCTGGGTTTATTCGGAGGAGGCTTATTAGACAATTATCATCCAGTGTATCAGGAGGGGGTTTACTGGCCAAACACATTCTGCAAGAGGCTCTTAGGCAGGGTCCTCATTTAGGGCGGTGTGGGTCTGGACCTAGGGGTACTTCTATCCATTTCCCTGGTTTCCCACAGGAGAGATCTAACTTAGAGGTCACACTAAGGCCATGCAGTGTTACAGATCAGTCCTTTCTTAAGTTTTGCAATCTGAATTGTTTCCAGGGGGTTAATAGGCATTCCAAAGGAGAGTCCTTGGGAACTGAAGAGAGAAGATCCATTATCAAAAATCCCCTCTGATTCCCAGGTGGCGTCCCACACAGTAAATGTCATAGGTCCCTGTTGTCAAAGCGACCCAAGGTGTCCCTTGAACAAAACTGCTATGATCACCACCCTGCTGTAAAGTCCCCATAGGAAGGATGCTAGCATCCCTCTGCTTCCTCATCAAATCCTACACTACAAACAGGTGCCAGTGAATGGACTAAAATACCCTACCTTGCTGTGAAGGCCTTGAAGAACCCACCGTTTTTAACCCATGGAAAACATTAGAAAGGTTTTGACAAGGGGAAATTACCCAATTCTGTAGTTTAAGTAGTTAGTAGAGGACACTGATGGAAAACAGTAGAGATAGAAATCCATCATGGTCTAAGCGACATACCAACACAAGTAATCTTTATAGCCAACTTCTCTAGGAAATGGTCCTAGTTGGGCTTTCATTGAATTGGGTACTGGTTTCAGCTGGCTCTGAGTGGAGTTCTCGCATCCAGAAGAGGCTAGACCAGGGGATCACTTTAGACCAATGAGAGGAAGCTTCACACAGGAGTCTTAAGATCAGCAGCTGTGCTAGTCATTAGGTGGCTGTCCTGTGCCCAAGACAGACAGACAACTTTGTATAAGGACAGGAATAAAGAAAAGGCCTCAAGTTTCTGAGTCTTATTACCGTTCCTGCCTGGGTACTAACTTCCAGCCCAAAGGTAGGCTTTCTCCTCCTGGTAGGGTAGCCTTGGGCTAGAGGATCGCAGTCTGAGCAATCGACATGAAAATGTTCCAATAAGACCATACTCCTTGAAAAGCCCGATAGAAGAGCAAAGGGAGGAGAGAGGAAGGACTCGCCAAGTTTGCCCCGAGGCTCAGAGTCCAGGTGAAAAGACTCAAAGCCCCTCATCAGGGCCCCAAAATGATGTGGAAAATTGTTGAGGCTCAGAGCTGAAGGTCAAGAAAGAATTCTTGAGACATGTTTGGTGCAAAAAAGGTGGTTTTATTAAAGCACGGGACAGGACCCGTGGGCAAAAAGAGCTGCACTGAGGTTGTGAGGGGAGACTGATTATACACTTGGAAGTTGGGGGAAGTAAAGACAAAGGAAGTTTCCAAAAGGATTTTCATGTGTTAAAGAAGACTTAAGGGATCCTGGAGGCTTGGAATTTGCAAGCCAAGGTCGTTTTTTGCCTCTGGCAAAGCATTAACATCAACATTGGGAGTTTCTGGAGGAATAGTATATTTTGCCTGCCTGACGTATTTGCCAATGGGCTGCAGGTTATAAGGAAATTCAATTTTATGTACGTTTCTTTTGCCTTTGTTCCGCACATCAGTAATATTCCCATCTTGTAGGGAGAAAGCTGAGCCTCAGAGAAGTTGGGAAATTTCCCAAGTCACAGAGGTGGTATGAGTCAGAGATGGGATTTGGATCCAAGTGACCTCAACAATTTCATTGTGTATAGCCCCAAAGTGGCAGCTAGTGGGTGTCAAAAGTGGCAGATGAAAGTTGACAAACTTCTGGTGGCTTTGTCGCCAGTAAAGAGAGCCTTGAGGACTCTGCACAGGGTACTCACAAGAATGGTTAGAAAGTCCATGAGGTGTTTAGAGAGGAAGAGGAGAGGAAAAGGAATCCCTCACCTTGGAGAAAGCCGAGACGGGGAGAGGTAGCTGGAGGAACAATAGTTCACACAAACATGTTTTTCAAGACCCAGAAGCCTTGGGAGTAATTGTCAGTGTAATCATTTCTTTAAGTGTGGTATTGTGCTTTCATGAAAAGTAATGAGCAGTTGAAATCCTTTTGCATTTTGGTGGGTATAATTGGATTTCACTGGCTTACATTTCACAGTCAGGCTCCCCCACAGACCCAATATCCGATATCCAGGAGTCGCTAAAGCTGGTAAACTAAGGCTCATCCCCATAGCAATCCCACAGCAATCCCACACTTTGCAGGAGGGAATGTGAGGTGCTGCATCCTTTGTGGAAAGTAATCTGGAAGTAGGTATTAAAATTCAGAATGCATGTGCCTTTTGACCACGCAGCCACACTGTGGAGGCTGCCTGCAGACGTAAAACGCTAAAATACAAAAGGATGTGTTATGCAAGACTGTTTATGGCAGCGTCACTGAAATGGTGAAATGTAGGAATGACTGGAAAGTCCTTTGACAGAGAAGTGGTTGCCTAAAAGCTGTTCAATGGGAAATTTCTGCTGCTCTGGTTTAAATCTATAGCCATTGACTTTTGGAGGCAGGTCTGTGATTTATTATTCAGCAAACAAACAAGCAAATCTTTGGAAAACCTGTATAGTATGATCCTTTGGGCATTTTGTTCCTGGTAAAATAAGATTAAACCAAAGCCTTTTTTTTTAAATTAAAAAAAAATGTGTATTTATTTTTAAGAGAGAGAGAGAGAGAGTGAGAGAGAGAGAGAGAGAGAGAGAGAGAATGTGAGCGGGGGAAGGGCAGAGAGAGAGGAAGACACAGAATCTGAAGCAGCCTCCAGGCTCCAAGCTGTCAGCACACAGACCCGTGGGGGGCTCGTACTCATGAACTGTGAGATCCTGACCTCAGCAGAAGTCAGACTCTTAACTGACTGAGTCACCCAAGCACCCCCAAAGCCTTTTTTAAAAGTTTATTTATTTCTGACACAGAGAGAAAGAGAGAGATTGATTGATTGATTGATTGATTGAGAGTGCAAGGGAGTAGGGGAGGGACAGAGAGAGAGTGGGAGAGAGAATCCCAAGTAGGCTCTGCATTGTCAGCTCAGAGCCAAACACAGGGCTCAAACTCAAACCGTGAGATCATTACCTGATCTGAAATCAAGAGTTGGACATTCAACTCACTGAGTCCCCCAAGCGGCCCTATGTATGTACATGTTTGTATAAACAAGGAAGGAACGTAGAAAGACACACAAAACTCTAAGTTACCTTAGAAGAGATTAATTTTAAAAACATATACATCTCATTATTTACTTTATTTTACATAATGAACAGGCATTGCTATAATATTAAAGTAAATGTATATATAATTAAATTGTATATAATAAGCACCCATTGTTTCTATATCAAATATGTTTATATATTTAATTACATATAATTTATATGCTAAAATTTAAATGCATAAGTTATATATTGTTTAAAATTATATTTATTAAATAGATAGGATGATAGTTAACATTGTGTATTTAATTTTATACATAGAAGTTGGTATTGCTTCTATATTAAAAAATTATACATAAATGCATATACACATGTTCATACATATTATATATATTGTATACATTATATTTTATATTGTATATAATAATCATGAAAACAGATGTAATAGAATGTTTGTGTTAGCACTATTTGTAAGACCCCCAAATTGGAAACAACCCAAACGCCCATCACAGTATAATGGATAATTTGTGGCATATTTACACAATGGAAAACCACAACAATGAGAATGACCACACAATACATGGATGAATCTCAGAACGTAGTGTGATTCCATTTACATAATGTCCAATACCAAGCAAAACTGCTCCATCCTGGTCATTGGGACAGAGGATCCTGGGAAGGGGGTTGGGAGTGGAGGCTCCGAGGCTGGCTTGTTTTCTCTTTCTGCTGGTTACACAGGCTATTCAGCTTGTGGAAACCTAGACATGTGTGTACTTTTCCATATGAATGCTGAAAAGTGTATTACATACCATTATAAAGCTCATTTTTAAAAAAGCCATTTGGGAATGCCTGTCCTTCCCAACGGAAGCCAGTTCACAAGGGCCTGCTTCCCTGGTAGGGTCGGACACGTCTGGTCTGGCCTCCCCAGAATCTGAGCCTCCCTTCTTCTTGCATCACAGGTATCGCGGGCACGAGTGAAATGTGGAACAAGCTGGAGCAGGACATCCTGGACAACCTTACCCCCGAAGTGCTAGAGGACTATGGGCAGGACTATATCCTTGAGCAACGGGATTATCTCAAGTTCATCAGCGGGAGTACCAACACTGATATGTCCCCTGTGCTCCTGGACATCCGGCATGCCGTGTCTGCTAAGAGCCCCTTTGCCTTTTACTCTCCAGGGCCAATGGCTTATCCAATGCTCTGCTTTGTTTCATTTAGTCCTACTGGCGTATTTGATTATTTTAGCAAAAAGTTGCATCACTTTAGAGGTGGCATGCCCAAGGCGCTAACTAAGCAGGCCTAACTGAAGAACAAGGCATGTAGGCAAATATGTGAGGAGTGTTAGTCTTGGAATGAAAGGGAAACCTGAACTTCCCATTAAAGTTGTGGTTTCCTACCTTGTATTTCCTGTGAAGTCTGTTGGTTGAATAGGAATTAATGCTGAGAAGGCTGGTGGCTAGAAATGACCCCCATGACGAATGTGAATTGAGTGTCAGCCTGCTCTGCACACATACATTTCAGATATTCTCTCATCTAGTTCTCATTAGAGAACCATGGTAGGTATCTTCACCTCTACTTAACAGGTAAGGGAATGAAGGATCAGAGAAGTTAAGTTGCCCATTCATTGTCACACAGCTAGCAAAAGGCAGTTCAAATTGAAATCCAGGCTGGATCCCACTGCCTGCCAGAAGAGGAAGACAAAGAGATGACAGGAAAAATGAGATAGAGAAGGGAAAAAGAGGAAGAACTGGCAAGGGTCATAGTCAAATGGAGTTTTTCTCGCTGTGAATAGACAGCCTGCCGTAACTACTGTATTCAAGGTACTGGTTCAAGTGTGTAATCAGTGCTCTGTGCACCTCCTCTCCCTTCCTCTGTCTGGAGCCCTGGAGAAAATAGGATGAGGTTTCCCATCTCAAGCAGGCCCCAGTGGCCTTTTGGCAGACCCAGGGCATGTGAATGGCTGATTTAGCGTCCATAGTAACTATCACTTTCACCTTCCTCTGAGCATCCCAGGCTGGAAAAGCGAGCATCATTACCTAGAGAAATCAGCCAAAGGGAGCAAGCTCAGATACTAAGAGAGGTGGGGGTCAAGTTCACCTGCAGGGGGCAAAAGGGGAGGAGCTGGTGAACAGAAGGGACATAAAAGGAACTAGAAAAAATAGCAGCTTGACATGAGGGAAGCAGAAGTCCAGACATTATTCATTGCAAACCTCTCTTTGTCCCGTTTTCTGTCTAGAATGTGAAGGTTCTTTCTCTATTTTCCAACCTCCTGGAGATTTTAGGAGGATAAACTCACAATGCTCTGCAATTTTCCCCCAAAATAAAATAATAAATAACAAGATAGTGAGATAAACAGTTATGAAATTATTAATCTGATAAATTTTTAATGGCTATTCATGCCTGGTAATCATTGCTTTACAGCAGAGCAGAAAGAAAGGAAAAAATAAAAATCAAAGTTTAACTGATGATGTCCAAAATAGGCACTTTTTGGAGATGAGAGTCGTCAAGGCCAAAGCTTCCATTGGCTTGATTCGGATGTGGAGGGAGCAGAGGGTTTGTATAACCAGAGTTTGGAGGGGACCTAGGATTGTGTGTTTCACTAAAAGTCAGTGTTTTGTTCAAAGTGATCCCTGAACCTCAGCATCAGCATCACCTGGGAACCTATTAGAAATGCAGATTCTCAGAAGCCAACCCAATCATATCTTAGGTTCCTATGGCTCCTGTAACAAATTATGGAAAACTCAGCAATTTGAAACAAAATACAGTAAAACCTTGGATTGTCAGCAACTTGTTCTGTGAGTGTTCCACAAGATAAGCAAACATTTCTAATAAATTTTAACTTGATAAATGAGCCATGTCTTGCAAATGTCACACGATCACAACTGAGCCAGTATTTCTTGAAATTTGCTTTGATATACAAGTGCTTTGGATTACAAGCATGTTTCCGGAACCAATCATGCTCACAAACCAAGGTTTTACTGTGCTTTTACTGTTTTACAGTTCTGGAGGTCAGAATTCTGAAATGGTTCTTCCAGGGCTAAAATCAAGTTGTCGGCAAACCTGTGTTCCTTCTGAACGCTCTAGGAGAGAATTCATTTGTTGTTTCTTCCAGCTTCCAAAGACCTCCCATATTCCTTTGCATCGTTCCAACCTCTGCTTCCATGGTCTAGTCTCCTCTGCCTCTGCCTTCCTATTATTAGGACGCTTGTGATGGCACTGGGCTCACACGTCATCCAGAATGATCTCCTCATCTCAAGATCTTTAACTTAATCACATCTGCAAAATCTCTTTTGCCACATGAGGTCACATATGGTTCCGGGGAATTGTGTGCCATTATCATTACTAGAGGCAATTATTCTACCAACCATACCTACTGAATCTGAAATTCTGGGGGTGGGCCCAGCAACTTGTACTGAGCCTTCCAGGTGGTGCACACCCATGTTTGAGAACCACTGCCCTCGGCCACAGAGTAAGCAGGCTGGGGGATATGTGGTCAGGCCACAGAAAGAGGGGGAAAGCTCTTTGAAGACAGTGGGGGAGAGCCGGAGATACCAGGTTAAGACCTGAGTGTGGGGCCTACTTTCTGTTCTGATGAGAATTCCATGAGGCATGGGGAGAAGGTGCTGGATAGAGACTGAGAGAGTCTGAGAATCCCAGATTGGAGAAGTTCCTAACTGGTTTCCCCCAGGAGGACCTTGGGATCACCTGGGAGGGAAGTACAGTACAAGGTGGTCTATTTAGCTAGAGAGAGACTGACAGCTGCTTCCCACTATTCCAATCTTGGGCCTGGGTGACAATGTGGAGGTCTGGAAAAGTCACTGAGGCTCCTGGAGACAGTAGGGAAAAGAGCTAAGAATGAGCATCAGGATGCCCATGGGGCCAGTGAGGGGCTATTATGCCCAGAATTCGTGATCCCCAAAGACCATCAGGGAGCCGAGTCCAATGCAAAAGCAAAGAGCCTTTATTCGAGATAGCTCGAGCTCAATCCTCTACCTGCACCGATGCAGACGTGAGATACCGGAGAGAGAGGGAGAGGGAGAGGGAGAGGGAGAGGGAGAGGGAGAGGGAGGGGGAGGGGGAGGGGGAGGGGGAGGGGGAGGGGGAGGGGGAGGGGGAGGGGGAGGGGGAGGGGGAGGGGGGAGGGGGAGGGGGAGGGGGAGGGGGAGGGGGAGGGGGAGGGGGAGGGGGAGGGGGAGGGGGAGGGGGAGGGGGAGGGGGAGGGGGAGGGGGAGGGGGAGGGGGAGGGGGAGGGGGAGGGGGAGGGGGAGGGGGAGGGGGAGGGGGAGAGAGGGTTTCAAGAGCACAAAGGTTTTATAAGGATCATGGCCTTAGCCGATTGGCTGGGGAAGGGTCGTGGCCTCAGCCGATTGGCTGGGGAAGGATAGAACAATGGCTGCCAAGGTGTGGTCCCAGATCAGCAATTATCAGCATCACCTGGAACTTGTTAAAAATGCAAATGTTGGGCCTGGTGGTCACAGACCTACTGAATCAGAAACTCTGGGGGTGGGGCTCAGCAATCTGTGTTTGAACAAGTCTTCCAGGAGATTCTGATGCACCTGACGTTTAAGAACCACTGTGTCTGAGGGTCTCTAACATGTTTGGTCTCAGTATATACAGAACGTTTCTCACTGGTCACCTATTAACCATTGGCTGTCAGACTTGCTGTGCTATATAAATACCTAGCATCAAATACCATCTCCAGAGACTCTGATTTAATTGGTTTGGGGAGGGGTAAAATGCTCCCAGGTCATTCTAAGCCTGGACAGGCTTGAGGGCTCCTGCCTCTGGCCCCTACCTGAGAGAAGCCCTCCCTCTTCTACTCAAACTTTCCATGCCTCTCACATTCCCCTTCCTCCCACCTTAGACTTCGGAAGAATGCATCAATCGGTAGCCTGCTTTCTTAGAAAACATAAGTTACTCAAGGGGAGGAGGCGTGGTCTGAGGTTTGAGTGGGAACTTCTTTCTGAGGCCATGTCATGGATATAGTTACTAGTCGGCCGGCCTAGGTCTGCTCTTTCAGGGCTGCCGTAGCAGAGGCCGCTGGATGGACAGCCTTGATGGGGCCAAAATGAGGATAAGAAATTCAATGGAGGCCAGTGAGTAAGTGATAATGCTGCCTCCCCAGTGCTGGACCAGCCTCTAGGAACCCAGATTCTGAGGACAAGAGAAGGAGAAGGGGGGAGAATTTCACATGCACGTTCATTGGGAAGACCATGTTTTAAACCAGCAGAGATTGTTACCTGAAAGTATCAATAAGCATTCAAACCTATTTCTTTTCTTCCTTCCTTCCTTCCTTCCTTCCTTCCTTGCTTCCTTCCTTCCTTTAAGTAGGCTCCATGCCCAACATGGGATTGAACTCATGACCCCAAGATCAAGAGTTGCACGCTCTACTGACTGAGCCAGCTGGGAGCCCCCAGACATATTTCATTTTTAGCACAATACCTGTAGTTTCTCAGAAAACAAGAGAGACAAGTATTACTTACAAAGTCTCTCCATGCCCTAGCCATGTTGGTATTCCTGGTTTACCACAAGAAACCACTTACAAGCTAATGACAGAGGGAAGCCCCCAGTGCATCCACAGTTTGACCGGCACGATGAACAAAAAAGTGAGATTTAACAACAGGACTCTTGGCAAAAAGCATTTCATTCTCCCAGCCCTGCCCTTCTGCTCAAGGGCAGGATACAAGGTACATGTAATACCTGGTCACATGATGTCACATGCAAATCGCATGCAAAACCTCACCTACTCCCCTTTCTCTGTTCCTTTTCTGTATTTCCCCAATGCTGGCAGCAGGAAAGTAGGTGATCCTTACAACACAGCCAGGATAAGAGGAACGAATTAGGAAAATATCCGGTGAAAACATGATTTCTTTATTACACTGGGAGCTGATAAATGCCTAAATAAGCTTTGCTATATTATTTGAATGGAACATTAAATTTCATCGGTTTCATTATACTGGTGATAGAGACCATGTTTTGGAAAGCTATTCTGGATGGTGTAATCCTGAGGAAGAATAATTCCATGCAAATAGCCCTGTGGGTGGTGGACCTCCTGCCCAGTGAAAGTCCCCCAATCAGCTCATACATAGTGGTCCACTCAGGGGCTTGGGACACCTGCTCTGGCTTGGCTCAAAATAAAGTGTTTCTCTACCCACGTGGATTGTAACTCAGTATTTCCCTCCAGGATCTCAGGCTTGGGGATGACCATGGCAGGATTGGATGGGTGTTTCTGAGACTGAGTTCAATACCCGGCTCAGAATTCCACAAGAGATAAGAATCAGGAGCTCCTGTGTGGCTAAGCATCTGACTCTTGATTTTGGCTCAGGTCATGATCTCACAGCTTGTGAGATTGAACCCTGTGTTGGGCTCTGTGCTGACAGCATGGAGCCTGCTTGAGATTCTGTATCTCCCTCTCTCTGCCCCTTCCCCACTTGCACTCTCTCTCTCTCTCAAAACAAATAAATTAAAAAAAAAAAAGTTAAAAGAAAAAACATTTTTTTTTTCTATTAAAATTTCTTTTCGGGTTTTACCCCGAAGTCTGTGAGTCTTATCCCTTTGAAATAAGGTGAAACAAAATGCTTGCTGAACTGCATGGTGCAAACCAAATATTTCAGTTGATCACTGGCAGTCCTAAACTACTGGGATGATATTTGGCTAGGACAACAGTTTAAGGCACATTGTCTCTAGGGTGATAAGACATTCTGTCCTGGATTATCATAAAACTTATTTACCATATTGCAAAACATAGAATGACTAAAGTAAAAATCTCAGTTTACCATGGGAAACGGGAAGCTTAATAAGTAAACTCAAGGCTTTTGTCCCAAATTATTTCTTACATTCAGGTTATTCCATTCATGTTGAGGGAGTTCCAATGACCTGGTAATTGCCCTACAAATTTTAACTTTATTTAAACTCTACTTTCTGTTTTTCCTCCTATTTTCACACTAGATGATGATCGACTGACAGATATAATGTAATCTCTCTCGGTGTTGTCCAATATTCTCTCTCCTGACTATTCAAGGTGAATTCCATATACAGTAGGTCTTAACTTGAGACATACTATTCTTTGGTCTGGGTATGATTTCTAGGTAAGATTTAAATGTTTGCACAAAAAAATTTTCACTGATAAACACAAAATTCATACTATCATCTTGAAAACCCACAGTAGAGTAAAACAGTTCTGAAAAATCATAAGGGGTTGGGGTCCCTGGGTGGCTCAGCTCACTGAGTGTACAACTTCAGCTCAGGTCATGATTTCATGGCATGTGAGTTCAAGCTCTGCTTCAGGCTCTGTGCTGTTAGCATGGAGCCCTCTTTGGATCATCTGTCTCCCTGTCTCTCTGCCCCTCCCCACTCACTTTCTCTCTCTCTGTCTCTAAAAATAGACACTTGAAAAAAATCATAAGAGGTCTAGGCCAATACATGTCATTGCCCTTGTAATGTTGGATATTTTTGGGAGACGTGTGCTGCCCAGACTCTACTTACCTTCCTATTTGGAAGTCATTCCCCACATGTGATGTCTTGGTGGAAAGCAATGCTACAGAAGCCAGAAGATCTAAATCCTGCCTCTGCCCACATCTCAGCCTTTAGGATTTGGGCATAATGCATAAATGTTATGACCTTCCTAGGACATGGCATATGGAGGGTGGTGGTGGCAGTATCCCACAATGATAGTTGTTGTTACTGTTGCTTAGCCCTTTGGAGACATTTGGTCCCATTCATCAATTTTTCTTAAAAAAATTTTTTTTATTACATTTATTTATTTTTGAGAGACAGAGTGAGACAGAGTGTGAGCAGGGTAGGGGCAGAGAGAGGAGACACAGAATCCGAAGCAGGCTCCAGGCTCTGAGAAAGCGTTCAGCACGGAGCCCGGCGCGGGGCTCGAACCCACAAACTGTGAGATCATAACCTGAGCTGAAGTTGGACACTTAACCGACTGAGCCACCCAGGCGCCCCACCAGTGATCAATTTTTCAATTCTGGTGCTCCAGCCTTTCCTTGAGTATGTGAAAATTCCCATTTTGTTTTTTAATTTCTTTAATGTTTATTTATTTTGTGAGAGAGAGAGACAGAGTGTGTGTGTGGGAGAGGGCAGAGAGAGAGGGAGAGAGAGAATCCCAAGCAGGCTCATTTTCAGCATGCAGCCCAATGCAGAGCTTGATCCCATACACCATGAGATCATGACCTGAGCTGAAATCAAGAGTTGGATGCTTAACCTTATAACCTGAGACAAAATTAGGATTTGGATGCCTAACCAACTGAGTCATGCTGGTGCCCCTCCCATTTTGTTAAAAGACAATCAGAACTCAGATTCTGTTGCTTGCAACCATGAGAATTCTAATTTACATCCTACTCCTCACCACAATGTTTTCTATTTAAAAAAAAAATTTTTTTTTTAATGTTTATTTTTGAGAGAGAGAGAGAGAGAGAGAGCAGGGGAGGGGCAGAAAGAGGGAGACAGAGAACTCAAAGCAGGATCCAGGCTCTTAGCTGTCAGCACAGAGCCAGACGTGGGGCTCAAACCCACAAACCATAAGATCATGATCTGAGACAAAGTCAGACGCTTAACTGACTGAGCCACCCAGGTGTTCCCACTGTACTCCCTCTGCAGTGTTTTCCAAGACCCACTTCCAATACACATCTTCATGGGTTGTCAGGGTGAATGGCACCAAGAAGGATGTACCATTTACAAAGAGGGATGGCATGTACATTTCCCATGTACACCACACCATTCGCTCCCTCCTCCTCTCCTGCTCTGTCTGGGGCTCTCTCCCACCTGCAGAACCACAGCAGGATGAGGCCTCAGGTAGGTCCTGGATTCCCATCTCTTCTTTTTGGTTCCTGTTGAGAAATAGCTTTATAATCCCCAGCTGGAAAGCGTCAGGCTGTGATATAAGGGGTGAGATTATGATGTGACCTGGGCAGGTTGGGAAGGATGAAAGGAAGAAGTTGGAGGCGGCCCTTTTCCAGGGAGGGTTATACAAAGAGCTGGTGGCTTTACTTGTGTCTCTCTGCTTTAAGATGAAAGGACCACTCTCCCCTCCGCTTGCACAGTGATTTGTTTTTGTTTCATGTTTGGAATACTGGTTAATATGGCTTCAAATATGTCATGTTCTTGGTGCCTGAGTGGCCAGGTGGTACGCTGTGGGCATTTTGGATTCGCATAGGATTATGGGCTCTATGTGTCCCCTCAAAATTCTTCTGTTTCAATCCTAACCACCAATGTGATAGTATTAGGTGGAGCCTTTGGGAGGTAATTATCCCTTGTGATGGAATCTGTGCCCATCCGGGAAGAGTAGGGAGAGAGCTTACTTTTTTCTCTTGCCAATGAGAAGGTGGCCATCTGCAAACCATGAAGGAAACTTTCTCCAGACCGGATCTGCAAGCACCTTGATCTTGGACTTCTCAGGCTCAAGAACCATGAGAAATAAATGTTTGTCATTTGGTGGCTCAGCCTGAGGTATTTGTTATAGCAGCCCAAAGTGACTAAAACACATTGACTTGAGTTCAAACTGTGAGCCTGCTGTTAAACAGCTGAATGATCTTAAGCAAGCTGTTAAACTCCTCTGCATCTTAGGGTCAATTTTTTCTTTTTACTCTAGAAATAGGGGCAATGGTAATATTAATCTCATACAGTTGTTGTGATGATTAAACAGGATAATAATGCAAAGGATTTAGCCCATGCCTGGCATTTAACAAGGGCCTATAAATGGAGTGATAGTAACTGTTTCCTCCTTGCCATGGGAGAGCATTTGCTATGGACAAAGGTCACACTGGTGTGTCCTTTCTTGCTGGAGGTCAGATGTTGGGAACACCAATATGGCTCTGCATTTTTGCAGCCATAAGTTTCAGAATGTTCTTATCCAAACAGGGGATTTCACTGCCAATTGGCTAATGTTTGTCCCTTCCACAAGAACACAACAAGTCTTTCATGGACAAACAATGAAGTTTATAGCTCCCATTCTTCCTGATAAGAATCCCTACTGCCTTCCCTTTTTTTTTTTAAAGCTGATAATCATCTATGGCTTTCTATGTGCAGGAGCTCTGTTGAACAACTTACTTGGATTACCAAATAAATCCTCCCATTTACCCTGAAATACGTGCTATTACCATCTCCTTTTTTAAAGATTAAATAAAAATTTTTGTTTAAAAATTTTTAAGTAATCTCTCCACCTGATGTGGGGGTCAAACTTACAACCCTGAGATCAAGAGTAACATGCTTCGCTGACTGAGTCAGCCAGGGATTCCTATTATCTCCATTTATTGATAAGAAACTAGGCTTACTGGGGCACGTGAGTGGCTCAGTCGGTTGAGCATCCAACTTCGGCTCAGGCCATAATCTCATGGTTCGTGAGTTCAAGCCCCACATCTGGCTTGCTGCTGTCAGTGCAGAGCCCTTTTTGGATCCTCTGTCCCCCTCTCTCTGCCCCTCCCCTGCTTGTGCTCTCTCAAAAATAAATAAACATTAAAAAAAATAAAAGAAAGTAAGGAACTAGGCTTACAAAGTGAGGTTGCCCAAAGTCACATTTCAAAGCTATTACGTAGTAGAACTGAGTTTTTTTTTTTTTAATTGTGGTAAAATATACAAAATATAAAATTTATCATTTTAACATTTTTAAGTGTACAACCCAGTGGTATTCAGTATTCACAATGTTTTGCAACCATCACTTCTATACATTTCCAGAATTTTTCATCATCCCCAGGGTTGAACTTTTCAAGCTGAGTTTGTTCAACTTCTAGTGTGTGAAAGGAATGGTTGTGCAGTGGTTAAAGCACACATTCTTTCAGGGTTCCAATCTCAGTTCTGCCGTTGATGAGCTATGAGGTTCTTGGAGAAGTTATTTGATTTTTCTAGCACCTCCATACTTTGATCTGTACACAGAGGTTGATTATCAATGGTACCTATCTCATAGAGTGGTTATAATATTAAATAACTTAATCCATCCTGGAAATAATTTCCTTGGGATATGGTAGGCATGCAATGAGTATTAGTTATTATTCCTCCATACTCCTAATTATAGGGCGCTGTAGTAATGACGGGTGGGGAGCTAGAACATGAGCATTGTGTGGAGAAGTGAAATTATATTGCTTCCTGACATAATGCTGATGGGGTTTCATCAGGTCACTAAAATCTTCTCTGATGTTGAAAGGCAACAAGCTCTCTCTTATCACTAGATAACCAGGTAGCCCGAACAGGACACAGAGTGGGCTCCCCTGCAGATGGAGAGCCTGGGAAGAGCTGGAGAATGCAAACCTGGGTAGGTACCTTCTTCAAAACCCTCTCCTCTGGTCTCCAGGGCAGGAGCGTAAGACTCATGACTTCCATGCCACCCTCCACCTCCTTCCACAATGGCAAGGAATAGTTTTCAGAATATGTTAAAATGTCAGATAAATACCCACTGGACACACACCAAAGTTTTATTTAACTCATTAATGAGAGGGCCAGTGGAGAACCAGAGAGTAAGTGAAAGCTCTGGCTTAGCCGTGAAGGAAGACTTAAATAAATACCATCTCTCACTGAAGGAAGGTGGGGGTGAGGAGCAAAGAAAATTTGAGGTCAAAGGGACCTATTTTTAAAAAAAAATTTTAGGGGCGCCTGGGTGGCTTGGTCGGTTAAGCGTCTGACTTCGGCTCAGGTCAGGATCTCACGGTCCGTGAGTTCGAGCCCTGCGTCGGGCTGTGTGCTGACTGCTCAGAGCCTGGAGCCTATTACAGATTCTGTGTCTCCCTCTCTCTCTGCCCCTGCCCTGTTCATGCTCTGTCTCTCTCTGTCTCAAAAATAAATAAACGTTAAAAAAAATTTTTTTTAAATAAAAGAAAAATAAAAAAAAATTTTAATGTTTATTTATTTTTGAGAGGTGGGGGGAGGCAGAGAGAAAGGAAGACATAGAATCCGAAGCAGACTCCAGGCTCTGAGCTGTCAGCACAGAGCCCCCAACATGGGGCTCGAATTCACAGACCGCAAGATCATGACCTGAGCTGAAGTTGGACACTTAACCAGCTGACCCACCCAGGCGCACTGCTATTTTTTTTTTTTTCCATCCTAGATAGATGTCCACTGGCTCTCCCTAAGCCAGGATTTCATAGACAAACTCCATCACTTGAGAGCCTTTTATCTCATGTTGATGTGTTGTCTTGATTGCACTGGGTGTACAGTTGTGTGTTGAGTGCGTGAGGAACTTGGAAGGGGATGGGAAATTTGTTTTTAGTTCTGGTAGGTGCTGATACTGCCCTTACAGAGGTGTATGGTCCATCCATCTAGTAAGCGGACCTGCTATAACCAAGAGAGATGGGAAGATTAGGACCCAGGAAGAGAAACAATCATCCTTCATGCATTCCAAGGTGTCCATCGTCACCTACAGTGTGTCAAGCTTCACTGAAGCTCATTGGAAGCTGTTGGAAAGTGTCTCCCCCACAAGGATCATGAGACTTTCTGGTGCTACTGTATAATGAGTTTCCTAAGTCAGCTATACCAGGGTCTATGTAACTCTTCCAAAGAAGGCATGTCCATCTGTAGTAAGAGAGAAGTCGTAAGCAGTGTGTCCGTGTCCTTTGTTGAAATGTTCTTATAATTATGCAGTGTTTAAATTGTCAAAATTTCCTGCTTGAAAATTACACTTGACATTTATATTTCTAGGCAAAACTGGGGAAAAGATCGTTCACCCATGTTGCAACTAATGTAAAAAGAACACCAATTCAGTGTTATTTTGGTATTTTATTTCTGTCCTCAGTGAAATAATAAGAGGGGACAGAACATTTTCCCTCTCAGGACAGCTGTGAATGGACAATTGAAGAAAAGCACAAGGAAGCAGAGACTGGATACTGAGCAGGTAATGCTTAGCATCATGATTTGTATGCAGGAAAGGGAAAGTGGAAGATGTAACTGATCTCTATATCTTGGTGTCCTGTGACTTCTGCTTCATAGTCAATCAACAATGAAATTCCTGCCTTGCTGAGAGATGGGAGACAACTCCACTCTGGTAGATTCTGAAACAACAGCAATGGGTAAGCAGCTGTGGGAGGTAGGAGTGGATCCAAAGTAAAGAAGACAGCCTCTGTCTTCCCAGAAATCACTGTATAGTAGACAGGAATATATCAAGACTTTCCCTGGACTTATGAGGGTCAGTGATCACAAAGACATTGAAAATGAGAGAGGGGCACCCGGGTGGCTCAGCCGGCTGAGGGTCCAACTCTTGATTTTGGTTCAGGTCATGATCTCAGGGTTTATGGGATAAAGCCCCACGTTGGGCTCACACTGAATATGGAGTCTGCTTGAGATTCTGTCTCTCTCCTCCTCTGACCCCTCGCCCACTCATGTGCATGCACTCTCTCTAAAATAAATTTTTAAAAAAAGGAAAAAAAAAAAGAAAATGAGTGTCGACATGAGGAATATCCTAACATTGAAGGCAAGATGATTAAAAAAATACTGTGCACATACTAATCAAAAGTAGCTTTTTTTTTTTTTATTAGTAATAGTAGCTATGCTAATACCAGAGAAATTAAACTCTAACGGAAGAAGAATTTCACACATTATCTGTCCACACATCCCAACTGGAGCCCAAACGTTTCTCCTTTGTGACTCCTGGGGGCTCTGACTTCTCTCATGTGCCCAGGCTACTTTGTTCACCCAACCCACACCGTGAACAGGAGGGAGTCGTGATTCAACCCCAAACCTCTCTCAGGTCTCACCCACTGCATTAGCAGCTCCTCCTTTTCAAGTTTCTCCTGAGCTCCTACCTTGTGTCAGGCATGGTGCGAGGCACGGGGGGAGTATCTGGGAACAGATGGATCCCTGTCGTCCTGGAAAGTAACAGTATAATGGGGGAGACAAACATGCAGCAAGTAAATGAATAGTTGTTTGATGCGAATGTGTGATCGGAGCTATTAACTGTGAGTGTCCAGGGAGCTCCAAACACCTATTGCAAAGGGTTCTTGATTTTAGCTGTTTCCTATCAGGGCTCTAACCACCAAGCCAAGCACCACTGACTCTTATGAAAAGAAGCCCATAAAGGATACAACCGTTGACAGTGGGGCCCAGGAGATGTGAGAGGGTAACAGCTCTTCCCTGAATAACTGCCTGAATTTCAGGCTGCCCGAGTCACTCTAACTCAGATGTCTGCTGCTCCTAGACCCTCAAGAAGTGACTCTAATTCCTAGCTGGCACCTGTTGGGGATACATGATGCTGCCCAGCTTGATCTCAAAGCCAGCCTCAGTGTAGGGGCTCAGCACCCAGGTCTGCAAGCCCTGGGTTACAGGGATGTGCCTGTGTTCTGGCCTGAGGCGAGAAGCCAAGATCAGTTCCATCCAGGAATTGGTTTTGTAGTCCCAAGACACAAGCCAGGTAGCAGAGGGCCAAGAAGGGGTGAGGGCATCTCTGACCAAGGCTGGGTGGATGATGGAACTTGGGCAGCAGGGGCTGTGACTGGTTTTACACTTTTGCTGAACATGAGATAAGAAGCCTCACTGAAAACTGGCTCATGTCTTTAGGTGGCCTTCTTTGAAGCCTACTCAGGGAAGCCTGTAGAACTTTGCCATCACCTTCTGGGACCTCAGGACCCTTAATCCAGTCAAAGCCAATGCCCCTTCCTGTCATCCCCAGGCTAAGTTTCAGGGTGGATACTGGCCTCTATGGGGCTTTTTATAAATTAGTAAACAATCTAACATTGGCTCCTAGATAGACAGTCCCAAGAAGCCATAGCTTGTTGAAGGGACTGAAGGCTGGATGTCAGGACCCTATTACTGTCTTAGCAGGACATACTGTGAAATGCACAACCTGCATAGGCATGCATGCCAGCCTTGCCCAGCTTGATGCTCTCCAAGGACAGTTTCCGGTCATTCCTTCCTTAGAATGCATCCTGCAATGCCCCAGTTAGTATCAGACTCAAGAGGATGAGCAAGTAGCAGCTGGAGAAGACAATGTAGCAATCAGCTTTGACTCTAACTCCCTGTAAGGTCATCTGCTCTCAGAGCAGCAAAAATAATTTCAGATAGTGAACAGCAATTCATCAGGTAAGGAATAACTGCACAGACTCTGGTGAGACACCCAGAAGGCAGGACAAGCAAGTCTGGGGATTCTAAAGCCCAAACTAACAGCCAAGAGTGTTTGCTCTTACCTCTTGCCTTGCTACCCTCAACATCTTGCAAGAGGCAGCCTGGCGAGCATTTCCAGTAAAAAAGGACGAGGAGATGGGGGTGGGAAGACAAGGTGAGAATGAGTGGAGCAAGGTGCTGGGGGTGCTTGGAGGGAATGGGGCAAACATCGAGGGGAACGGGCTCAGTGAGGATAGAAGCGTGAGCGGGCATGGCAGCTACAGGGGGTTGCAGAGCAGGGGGACAAGGACTTGTGGCCGGGCAACATTATACTCTTTGCAACTTGAAGTCAGCACAATCCAGAAAGCTAAATGGGCCGAAGGTCTAGAGTGGTTATGGAGAAACTTTCTGAGGAGGAATCATTTGGGCTGAGGACAAATGTTGAACAGGAATTACATGTGATCACTTCTAACAGAGATTTTAAAAATTGAGTGTTTTGTGTATGATGAACACACACACACACACACACACGCATATGGTTCAATGAATTTTGAGAAATGAACACACCTGTGTAGCCTGCACTAGCGAGTGTAGGAATCAAGATTCACTTTCATCCATATGGGTGGATATCCCAACGTTCCCACACCATTTGTTGAAATGACTTTACCTTCCCCACAGAATTGCTGTGACACCTTTGTAAGAAAATCATTGACCATATAGATATGGGTCTATTCCTGGACTCTTTTCTATTCCATTGATCTATTTTTCTAACCTGTACCAATGCTATACAATTTTTCTTTCTTTTTAAAATATCTATTTATTTATTTATTTTCACTGCTTTATTTTTTGAGAGAGAGAGGGAGAGAGAGAGACCATAAGCAGGGGAGGGGCAGAGAGAGGGGGACAGAGGATCTGAAGCAGGCTCCATGCTGACAGGGTGACAGCAGCAAGCCTGATGTGGAGTTCAAACTCACTAACCATGAGATCACGACTGGAGGGGAAGTTGGCTGCTCAACTAACTGAACCACCCAGGAGTCCCTCTTTTTTTTTAATTTTTAAAAATTTGTAATGTTTATTTATTTATTTGAGAGAGACAGAGAGACAGAGAGAGAGTTCACATGAGTGGGGGGAGGGGCCCAGCAAGAGAGGGAGAGAGAATCCCAAGCAGGCTCTGCACTGTCAATGCAGAGAGACTGACACAGGGCTCGATCCCACAAACTGTGAGATCATGACCTGAACTGAAACCAAGAGTCAGATGCTTAACTGACTGAGCCACCCAGGTACCCCTAGTTTTTATTTATTTTTCTTTTTTGCTTCTAATTGGACTTTTTTCTTTTTTACCTATTTTCAACAGGACTATATTCTATTTCAATTCCTTCAACGGTTACTTAAAATTTTATCATGTACACTTAATGTCCTATTAAAAAAATAATATTTACATGAATTTGTATTTCTAGTTTTTTTCTCAAATAAGATAAGGATCTTAGCATAATTTAACTTTCCTAAAAATGTTGCCTTCCAATTTTTCACGCTATTTTTTTCTATAAAAACCAGATAATTAGACTTTTTCAATCAATGCATTTTTAAATTTTATAAATAATTACACAACTTACAATCAATGCATATTTAGATTTTCTAATGAATTTTTGCTGATTTTTGTCTTCACAAATTCTTCTTGCATGACAACAACTTTGTCTTCATTTTCCTAAGTTCATTCCTTAATATTTCTTTCATGGATGGTCTGTGAAGAATAATAGCTCTTGATTTCTAGGTATGTGAAAAAAAATTTCAATCCAGAATTGTATAGCTCAATGAATCTCATCAAGAGTGATTCCATTTCTTCTTTTTTTTTTTTTCCAATTTTTAAAATTTTTTGAGAAGGGGGAGAGGGGCAGAAGCAGAGGGAGAGAGACAATCTTAAGCAGGCTCCACATACAGTATAGAGCCTGACATGGGGTTTGATCTCATAACCATGAGATCATGACCTGAGCCAAAATCAAGAGTTGAATACTTAACCGACTGAGACACCCAGGTGCCCCAAGCGTGATTCCATTTCTAAACTTGAGTTCAAAGTCTACCTCCCAGAGGATTCATCTTGTCCAGATCCTCACATGAACTACAGTTTTTTTGTGTTTTTTTGAAGACATTCTTTTTTTCTTTAGAGAAGTTTTAGGTTCACAGCAAAATTGAAGGAAAGGCACAGAGATTTCATATATGTCCCCCTTTTCCATATTTGCACAGTGTCTCCCTCTATCAACATTCTCCTCTAGAGGGGAATATTTGTCACAGTTGATGAACCTGCATTGACACATAATCACCTAAAGTCCACAGTTGACGTTAGGGTTCACTCTTGGTGTTGTACATTCTGTAGGTTTGGAAACTATCTAATGACATGTAGCTATCACTGTCATATCATACATGGTCTCTGCCCTAAAAATCTCCTGTGTCCCATCAATTCGTCCCTTGCCTCCCCCCCAAACCACTGATCTTTTTATTGTCTCCATAGTTGTGCCTTTTCTAGACTGTAATATAGATGGAATACAGTATGTAGCCTTTCCAGGCTTTCCTTCTTACACTTAGAAATATGCATTTAAGTTTCCTCTATGTATTTTCATGGTGTCATTGCTCATTTCTTTTTAACGCTGAATAGCATTCCATTGTCTGGCTGTACCCCAGTTTATTTATCCATTTAACTACTGAGGGACACCTTGGCTACTTGCAAATTTTGGAAATTATGAATAAAATGCCTATAAACATCCACATGGAGGTTTATATGTGGATATGTTTTCAACTCTTTCGGGTAAATACCAAGGAGTGTGATTGCTGGATCATACAGTAAGAGTATGTTTAATCTTAAAAAAAATTTTTTTTTCTTTGAGTATACTGACACACAATGTTACGTTAGTTTCAGGTGTACAACATACTGATTCAACAGCTCTATATGTTACCATATGCTCACCACAGGTGTAGCTACCATCTATCACCATACAACCCTATTGCAATACAGAGTAAGTTTAATTTTATAAGAAGGTGCCAAGCCGTCTTCCAAGGTGGCCATACCATTTTGCATTCCTGGGCCACATGGTTTTGATCTCTGCTTATTACTGAGGCTAAGTTCCCCTAGTGGCCACTGGAACATTTCACCTCTTGTTTGTAGGTTTGGCTATACGTTTTTAAACTTGGGGGAATATCCTGTATCTGTTTAGTCCTCCATCTTGAGCAGACATGTTTACAGAGTTGGGAACAAGCACCACCCAGGCAGAGGAAACAGCATGTACATAAACCCTACTTGGGGAAAAAGGAGAGGCAGAACTCATGAGGTGAGATCCAGCATCAGGTCCAGATTACACAGGGCCAGGATAAGGACTTTGGGGTTTATTCTCGGTGTAATGGGAAGCCATAGAAACATTTTCAACTCAAACATGATCAATTTCCAGATTTAAAGATTAATTTGGCCTTTATTGCTGGCTTTCTTGTTCACTTTACTTATCCAGCTTCTGAGCACCCTTGATTTTACTTTCACATCCATATGTGTGCTTCCACAACCTCCAAGCATTTATATTTTGAGAATGCCTCGCACAATATAAATAAAAGTTTCCAGCATTAGTCTGCAAAAAGAAACCATGTCAAAGCACTGCCTTAATTCTGGGTTACAAATTGCATGAATCATAGGAAGTGAAAAATGTAATTTGCATTAGATTTGACCAAGTTTTGTTAAAGTCATTATTCCACAAATGCATTGTGAGCAAAAGAGATAGATGGAGTAGGGAACCTACAGATTAAAAGAAATTTAAAGAAGTATCAACCAGTCACAATATATAGACTTATCTATCAGCCATCTAGCATCCATCAGCCATCTATCAATCATCTGTTTGTCTGCCTGCCTGTGTATCTATACCTATATCATCAGTAACACTTTAATTTTTAAACGCTGGTTCAGAGATGCTATCTTAGTTTGAGTTCCCCAGAAGCAGACCCTTGGATGAGGATTCAAGTGCAAGCAGTTTATTTTGGGGGTGCAGGAAAATCTTGTAGGGGAGTGAAGAGAAAGCAAAACAGCCAATAAGTTGCCTTATCAAGCAAGTCAGCACTGAGGGCAACTGGAGCTAACGTTCTGGGAAAATTCTCCAAAATGGTGTTAAACACATACCTCACTTACTTCCACATGGTGCCTCCTGAGTGGTGATGGGGTGTTTTGATACTAACTCTGATCAGTGGTTAGTTGAGGCTGCTCCCGAAGGAAGCAAAGTCTGAACTCTCCAGCACAGCACTTCCGTGCTGTGCCCAGGCAGAATGCGGAAGGACATTTTCCTACAACTTTGGGAAAGGCTTTGGCACAGAGATGTGGAACGTGCAGTTGGAAGCTGGCTGGGGCACCATGACATGAGGACTTGAGGGAAAGGGGCGGGGCCCAGTTTGCTCCTTATACCACTCAGACCTGCTTGTGCTCTGCATTAATTCCCTCCATCACGGCAATGCTTCTTCACGGTGGTGGCCAGTCACAGTGTACAGAATGAAAACTTTCAGTCGGAGGATTAGTGAAACTAATTACAGTCCTTGCTGCTGCAGTTGGGTCTGATGTTCTAATAAACATTCAGTATTTCCCTCCTCCACCAACCGTTCTAGATTCCCCTCTCACTTGGCAGTGCTTCTGGTGATCTAGGTCGCTTTTCTAGCGAGGTAACAGAGACCTTCATCTCTGAAAATTGCAAACCGTTGCTTATCGTGCCCTTGTTGGGTAACAGTGCATGCAGTTCCCATTTATAGTTTTCCAGGGACATGGAGGTACCATGAAGAGCCCCCAGTGAATTCCTGGGGTGCCGTACATACTGTCTGTCCCCATTCTGCAGCAGCAACCTTAGAAGGATCTTGTGGGATAGTCCATATGAATTACTCCTGCTGGTAGAGTGACTCTTTCCTTAGCCCGCTGGCATTATGCTGTACCTCACTCTTCTCATGATGGTGTGAGACGACACGCCTACGCAATGAGACGGAGTGAGGAGAGGCATTGTGGTTTAGTATTAGGTTCCTACTGACCTTCTGACTACACATCAGAAGGATCATCTGCTTCCAGACTGCTTACGACAACAGGTAACAGAGAGGGGGCACCACTGGACCTCTGTGTAGACTACAATGATTTGTTTTACCTGTCGACAGAGTGTCAAACAAAAACCTCTATGGTGAAGAATTGGTCCCAAACTTTTAAGGGAGCTATTTTTAGAATCTTCAACTTGAAGCTAATCTCTTCCTGGGCCCCTTCTCAGGAAGTTCAGTGAAGAAAGCTTTCCATTTTCCCTCATCCCTCTCTTTCTTATGAAAGTATTTACTCTTCATCAAGGAAATGAAGAGTGAGTTTATATTGGAATTTTTATACTCAGAGTGGATTTAATATGAATTGGAGTTTTGAGAATAAGACAATTCTTTTCTTTTTTTTTAACTTTTTATCTTCAAGCGCAACGCAAGGCTCAAATTCACAACCTCAAGATCAAGAGTCACATGTTCCACCAACTGACCCCGTCGGGTGTCCCAAGACAGTACTAATTTTAATACTTTTAAGTATTAAAGCCAATAAACTTTTGGTGTGCATAATTCATATTCACGAGAGAGCTTTTCTTAGCTTCCTAATTATTAGTCATTCCACCTTTGAAATTATTGGTTATATATTTTAGTGACTTTGTATGTTGGAATCACTTCATCTATGAGAAGCAAGCCCAGGGAGACTTCAGGCATTGCTTAGTTTTGCTCTTCTGTTCTCAGGTATAAACTTGGGCAACACTGAAATTGTGATTTGCAAATTGCTGTCAATGCATAAGTGCTGGAGGTTGTTTTGAAGCCCTCTACTGTCATCCAACTCTTAGGCTCCAGCCTTTTTTTTTTCCCATTGAGGCTGCTGACCTAGTGGTCTCCTGCATTCTTCCTGGAGGCCCTGGGGTACTTCTGCCACTTTTGGTAGACACAACAGTAGCAACCACAGAATTGTGGATCAAGGGATCCAGGCCATAATCGGTAGAGAAATTTTTCTGAAAGAGGCTGCAGCGTTACCACAGTCCCCGTGTGAGGATGGGCCAGCCAGCAGCCCAACATTCTGGGATTATTTTCTTCCCAGAAAATTCCTCTCCAGAAATATCTACATTGAAATTTATCCCATTTACCAGATTTCTCCTGGCTAGGTCAGAGAAACTTTGCCCCCCACCCCCACCCCAAACCTTGTCATCCAATTCACAAGGGTGGGGTGGGCAGGAGGGAATCACGGGTATTCAAGAAAAGCTTCTCAGCCACACTAGCAGCCAGAGAAATGCATATAAGACAGAGATGCCACACAGGTGCACGTGAAGATTGGCAAACATTTTACAGCTGGTATTTGTTATATGTTGCTACATAACGAACTACCCCCAAACTTAGTGATGGTGCCCTTAAGATTCTGGGAATCCCTCTTATAACAAAGCGGGTCTAGGAGACACCCTCCTGACCTCTTATGACACCTCAAAATCAGAAAATGGTCTCACAGCTATACCCTTGAAGGATTCCCTCAAAATTTATCCTGAGACCAAATTTTACTGACAATACTGCAGATTTGATCTTTGCAACTTCTTACTTGGAGAACCTTCTGCTTGCTAGAAAGACCAGCCTGGCTGTCAACATTTCTTTAAACTGTGCTGTAGAACTAATCAGTTCCTTCTGTCATTTATCTTGATCTTGTAATTCAACAGAGGCAGCCAGAAGCAGCCATCTGTCCCTTTTAACATTCTGCCTGGAACTTCCCTGGCCAGATCTTCCTAGATGTGGTGGGTCTTGGAGTTAATTTCTGGGAAGAACCAGCCTCAGATGCCTTGTATCTTACATTTGCCAGAAGTGAGTAGAATGTGGTACCTGGATTACAAAAGGGAGCAAGCGGTACATCAGAAACTGTTTTAGATTTAGGACCTGCTGGGGAAAAGTGTGAATTCTACTTCATTACTCTTGAGGCTTGAAGATTGTGAGCTTGCAAACATATGCTTGCAGATAGAATTATCTTGCAAAAAACAATGTCGTATGCAAAATCTTTGAGGTGTCCAATATTTGTCAGGTAGGGACTCTCTGGAGAGTCACTAAAAATGTGTATGTGAGGGTGGGAAGCAGGAGAATATTTTCATTCAATTAACTATTATCTATTAAGCACCTATTTTTTTTTATAAATCCCCACATGAAGAACGTGGGGTTGGAACCAGACAAAGAGTGAGGCATAGTCCCTGCTTTCGAACTGGGTAAGATTTTATAGGATATGATTTAAAGGAGTATGTGATCGCATATGGTTATATCCCAAGTAAGCACTCATTAAATAATTGCTTTTTCGGGGCACCTGGGTGTCTCAGTTGGTTAAACGTCTGACTTCAGCTCAGGTCATGATCTCAGTTTATGAGTTTGAGCCCTGCGTTGGGCTTTCTGCTGTCCGCACAGAGCCGGCTTTGGATCCTGTGTCTCCCTTTCTCTCTGTCCGTCCCCCTCTTGCTCGATCGATCTCAAAAAGAAGCATTTTTAAAAAAAAATGCTTTTTCAACTTTTTCTTGTTACCATAGATCCATTCTTCCTTAATACAGAATCACTAATACCCAGAATATCCTATTTACAAAATAAATCATTCTTGTTGGAAACTGATGGTTAATGTGAATTTAACTCCTATCATCTGTAAAAAGGAAATTTATAAAAAAGGAAGAAACTTAAAATGTTGTAGTACAATGATACAGGTACTATGTATGGGTAGTACAGTATGATTCTGAAAGACACTGTTTGGAAAAAAGTATGGACTTATTCTGGGGTGAGGCTATTTTCTGCCTGTTTCCCAATTCCGTTCTTTTGCTTTCCCCTGCAGAGCGACATCAGACAAAGAGCACGGGCTTTGGGGTCAACAGATCTGCATTCAAATCCCAGATCTAGCACTTAAAAGCAGTGTGGTACTGAATAGGCTACTGTAATGTCTCCTATCTGTTTCTTCATGGGTAAAGAAGAGATGATTCTTTACAATCCTAGCCCATAATTCAGTGCCTAGCCAAGTGTAAGAACTCACTATTTGTTCCACTGAACATCAGACCCAACTGCAGTTTTCTGGGCACGTGGCTGGCATCTAAGGACAGCCAGCCCCTTGGCAGTGCTGTCATGCTGGTTATTCATTTGGAGAACATTCACCAGAACTGCTTCTACCTTACTTTATTTTCCTCCAGGTAACATGTTAGTCCAACCATTATCAGCTCTCTTCTAGATTAAATACCTGATAGGATCTCCAATGCTCAAGCATGCATTTGTGCTTCACACTCTTGCTGTAGTTCAGGTTTTCTGTTATCATTGCATTCAGAATCTGGATGCCATGAATTACAGGTCTGTGGGCTGAACTGCAGACTTGTTCCTATGTTATTCTTCATTTCTGACTTATGGCCATCCCCATGAGGTTTAAATGAAGACTCTGAGGTAGGAGCAGAGAGGGGTCAGGTTTGAGGACAGAATCCATTTGACATGGATGTTACATGTGATGAAGTGACCATCTGGTATAATGATCAGGGCAGAGGTCAGGGAGGGGGATGTGGGTGTGAGAGCCTGCTATGAGTGGGAGAGAAGCCACTGGAAGTCATAGTCTGCCAATATTTGTCAGATAATCCTTTTTTATTACCTGAATGGTCTTGTTTGATCCTGTTGCAGCTTTGCAACAGCACAGGGTTACCCCTGCCACTCATGGGCAGGCAGAGTTTTCTCCCATCCATACAATGCTGATGGAATAGACACCAGAGATACCAGCTCGAGATACCATTCAGATTAAATAAATACGCCTTAAGGAAAACACTGTGACTTTGTACAAGAGAATCTCCCTAGATTCTCCTAATTTTACAATTAACATCCTAAAACCCTGTGTATTTTCTTTCTTGGAGCCAGTGAAAACTCAAGGCCCCACGGAAAAGAAGCAAAATATGTCAATATGTTGGAAAAAAACCTCTAGGATACACAAGCCAGCTGTTGGTTTGGAAAGTGGTGTCCTAACAGTGCCAATGACTTCTTTGTCCAAACAGAGCTTACCAGGGTATATTTACAGGTTAATGATTTTCATAATAATTAAAATAAAAAGTTGATGATTGCTTTTGACCCATACAAGCCAATTTCTTACAGTTCAACCTAACACATTACCATATTCTAAGTTAATGGCTGTTTTTTTCAAGTTAGTATTTGGATTAAAGTTCCAATACTGAATTAGACTAAAACAATTAATTGAAAGCATAAGAGACAAGAAAAAATATATGAAAATTTAATTTATTAGAGAATAATTTTTTTTTTATTAAGTAAAAGCTTTAAACAAAAACCAATAATTCCACAAACCAACAATGACTCGGTAGCATGCAAGTACTGTAGGCTGGAGAGGCATGTTTGCTCTTAATGAATGTATATATAATAAACCCTCATTATGTTTGATTCCAGAATGTATGTATACATTGGCTTGGCATGATTCATAATTTAAAGTAAAATAGAAACATAAGGGCAACTTAAACACTGGTTTAATTTATATGTGCCAATTCAAGGTCAGTGACAAGAGAGCTCCATTAAAAAAACAATCTGAAGTCAAAAAGTCTTTTGGAAGCAGCCACATCCCTATGTACATTTGAAACTCGAAGGCTAAAAATCCATTCTTGATGAACACCATGAAGCAAAGGATGTATAACATCCACCACATATCCGTTTCAAAAATGGCATGTTTCCAAAATTATCCACCTCTTTACATGTAAACATCACAGTTTGAATAACTACAGAGAAGCCATCAGAATGAGTTCCATAATACACTAACCCTCATGAGGCACCCCTGAGCTCTGTCTTAAAGCATCCACTTCAATCCTGGGGCTTTAAGAACATCTTCTTTACTTTAACTGTTGGTTTTACGTGTCCATTTTCATCTTCTTCATAGTTGACCCGGTCTCTTTTCTTGGCAAACTTTTTTCCAATTGTCCCCACCAAGGTCTCATATCTGTTAAGACGGTATGCAGCACAAGTTTAATTAAATCCACAAACAAATAAGATAGGAATCAAGTCTTGTCAAGAATATCAAACTATTCAGTGAATTATAACAAATATTCAAAGATTATAAAAAAAATCAAAGCTGTGATCAAAATAAACGGATTTAAAATTTATAAACTTTTCTATGGATGATTAAATTCTTCACTGTGTTTTGTTTTTGCACTATCCTGAATAAACTGAGATGTATATTTTAAAATATGTATTAGAAGCAGTACCGGTCATGAGCCCTCAACTGCCAGTGTGTGACAGGCATGAACCTGCCTGAGCCCAATTTAGAGAAAGGAGAAAGTCATCTTCCTGCTGGGGCACTCCAAGGAAGACGGTGGGGAAGAAGAGAACCCACGTGAGAGACAAAGAATGCCGGGCCGAGATTATAATGTGGTTCCAAGGTGACCGTTACCTTCTAGCCATTTCTTCATCTGATACATCGAGCTCCACTGTTTCACTTTCAACTTCCTCTGTTTTGTTCTTGGAGTTCATCTGAAGCATTAATTTCTGAAAAATACAACAGCACTATCAGGGCTGGAACAGGCTTATTAAAGAAACTGTTATCAATTATATTTGAAGGTAGAGAAACAGAAGTCACAGAATCTACAGGAGTCACCAAAACTTATAGGGAATTCTCTGTAATACTTTACTCCACAATGTGCTAACAGAAATCAGCTCTGAATGAAGAAAATAGCAAGACAAAAAGCGCCACTAGATTAGACTTCCTGCTAATACGTTTAAATTGTATTTTAGATCATAAATCTTTTTTTTTTTTTTTTTTTTTGAAAGAGAGTGTGCACATGAGTGGTAGAGTAGCGTAGAAGGAGACAGAGACAATCTTAAGCAGGCTCCATGCTTGGTGTGGACAAAGCCTGACGTGGGGCTCAATCCCAGGACCCTGGGATCGTGCCCTGAGCTGAAATCAAGAGTCGGATGCTTAACTGACTGAGCCACCCAGGGGCCCCTTGATCGTAAATCTTATTAGTTACTTATATCTAAAGCAGGCACACTGCCAACATGTTCTAGTGAGCAGGGGAAAGAAAAAAGCAAACTTTCAAATTTCCTCCAAATGGGAATGAATGGAAGAATACTACACTCAAGAGTAATACTAAATGCAATCTTTAAAAAAAATTTTTTAAGCTTATTAATTTACTTTGAGAGAGAGATAGAGAGAGAGAGAGACAGCGAGCATTCCAAGAAGGACCCATGCTGTCAGCACAGGGATGGATGCAGGGCTCAAACTCATGAACCATGAGATCACGCCCTGAGCTGAAACTAAGAGCCAGATGCTTAACCGACTGAGCCACCCAGGTGCCCCTAAATGCAGTTTTTGGAGTGGGGGGGTGGCGGGCAGCACATTACTGGATGGAAGAACTGGGAGGCTGGCTCTGATATCCCCGGAAGGACCAGCTTCACTCTGGAACAAGAGGGTGGATAATGCATTCTACCTGATGTCCACGTGCCACGGATCTCTCCTCCATTCTTTTTTTCACATTAACCTTTTCTTGATAGTTACCCCCTGAGAAATTTTTTTTTTTTTTTTTTTTTAACGTACAATACCTTCTTTACAACAAAGGCAGGACAAGGAAGGGACAGCAGAAGAGAAACCAGATTCAGGTGCTTTTCCAACATTTATAGGACTGAAAAGAAAATAATTCTGGGTACAGAAGCTCTGTGAGGGCACAGACTTTGGTTCTCTGCTGCACTCCAATGCCTCAAGAGGGCTGATGAACCACAGGTACAGAATAAATATTTACTGAATAAATGAACTCCATGCTAGGTGCCAGTAAAGACACATGCAACATTAAAAATGTGTTCTAAGTACATCCTGCTTATAATGAAGTAAGTGCTCTCAAGTTGGTACCTTTTCATAACCAGGTGTATACCTAAATTTTCTCATGTTTCATAACAGCTCAGATCTGTAAGCCAAAGAGTTCAAAACATTTTCCCAGAGAGAATGTATTCTGTGTTTCAGAGTACCAGTCCTGAAAGCCATTTTCTAATAGGCTCCCACATCGGAACCCAAGGGCCAGGCCAACTTCTTTTCTCACTGTACAAGACATACTGTGGAGTGCTTGCCTACCCCCAGCCCCAGTCCCTGGGCATCGAACACTCATAATCTTTGCTTCCCCCGCCTCCCCCTTTACCCCACTGCCCTCTTTCTCTTCCTCTAAATCTTTAAGCAGGCCAAGGCAAGGAAATTACATATTAAAAACAAACACTTTTAGGGTTGATTTTGTGTAAGGTAAATATAACATCTTAATTATCATGCATCCTCAAAAAATAGAAAAAAAAGAAAACCTACCATCTTTGAATAAAGATTTAGCTAATCTGGCGATTAGCTTGGTGAACTCTGGTTCTCTTCAGGCATCCTTATAGAGTGGTTTTCAACCAGGGGAAGTTTTGTTCACCAAGGGACCTTTGCAATGCCTGGATACATTTTTGGTTGTCACAAGTGGGCCATGTGTGTGCACGTGCACACTACTGGTATCTAGTGGGGAGAGGCCAGGGATGCTGCTAAACATCTCAAAATACACAGATAGCTACGAAGAATCATCTGGCTCCAGATGTGAGTGGTGGCAGGGCTGAGAAGCCCTGGCTTCACATGATAGTCATCAAACTAAAAATTTACATCATAAACCTCCATTTGGTTGGCCAAGTACCTGATACGATGGCTTCTGGTACATGTGCCAGAATGCTAATAAATATTTGTTAAATGAATGTCTGTGCTTCTCTACAAAACTGAGGCATGGAAATTCAAATCAACAGCTCATAAGGTGAATATTTACTTTTCAAACAAACTTTCCAAAGGATTCATTTAAAACTCTATTTACAAGCTCAGATTAAAACCTGTCCATTAAAAAGTCAAATTACTCGATTCTTAAGTAACGTTTTCCATTAGAAAAGATATGTTTCTAGATGCAAGAAAACAATTTTTCATAATAGCATCGCATGAATAAAACCTGGACGTTCTTGTAAAAGCCCGGAGTTGAGATTCTAACACTCATGGAGGCGCTGTCAGGAGTGCGTGCTGCTGTATTAAATTATCTACTCAACTCCACCACAACGTGAGGCAGCAACACTGCAATTTCTTTAAATAGCTACAGCGGTATTTCAAGACTTGTTATTTTCTATATAATGAGAAGAAATGCTACCCTGTGGGAAAAAACCTAAACCCAATTATTAGCAGAAAGAATTCAACTGGAAAATTTTAAAATGGGAAGCAATTATATTTAATACCTCAACCTCAGGATTAAATCCTCTGAATGACATTCTTCCATAGAGAAGGTCTTCACATAACAAGAAGCTCTGCTCTTCTATTATGAAACACCTAAGCAGGAAAATAAGCCTGTGTTAATGGCATGTCTTCTTGTAACAAAGCACAGCAAATAAAAGTCAGGATTTCAAATGAAAAATCGATCTTCCGGTTCTTAGCAGAATCAAGTAAAAGTAAGGTAAGACTTCTATTTTTTTTTTTTAATTTTTTTAACATTTATGTATTTATTATTAAGAGACAGAGAGAGACATAGCGTGAACAGGGGAGGGGCAGAGAGAGAGGGAGACACAGAATCCTACACAGGCTCCAGGCTCTGAGCTGTCAGCACAGACCCTGACGCGGGGCTCGAACCCACAAACCGCGAGATCATGACCTGAGCCGAAGTTGGACGCTTAACCGACTGAGCCACCCAGGTACCCCAGTAAGGTACGACTTCTAAAGTAGGGGTAGAAATAAAAACTGATGACCTTGGCCAGCAAAGCCATTAGAAGACAAGAGCTGGAGGCTGCAGGCACAGCCTTGCCTAAACACATTTAATTGGCATAAATGCCTACACAACATAGAGACCTAGACTATTTATGATAAACCTGAATTTTCCAGGGGCGCCTGGGTGGCTCAGTCGGTTGAGCGTCCGACTTCAGCCCAGGTCATGATCTCGCGGTCCATGAGTTCAAGTCCCGTGTCGGGCTCTGTGCTGACAGCTCGGAGCCCAGAGCCTGTTTCAGATTCTGTGTCTCCCTCTCTCTCTGACCCTCCCCTGTTCATGCTCTGTATCTCTCTGTTTCAAAAATAAATAAACATTAAAAAAAAAACAAAACACTTGAATCTTCCAAATCTGAAGCAGTTTCCTTGATGTTTACATCCCCAACCCCACCAACTTCTTACTAAGTTCTGATTAAATACCCTGAAATCAGAGACCCGGCCAGCTTTAAGAGAGTGTATTAGCTGGAGCTCTTAGCTATAAACAACAATGACTGACTTGAGCAGAGAAGGAATTTATTGAAAGGATACCAGGTATCTCACAGAATCTCTGGGATAGCTGGATGAGCAGGAATGGAAAATAGGCAGAAATAAAGGTAGCTAAATCGTCAACCCCCAACTGAAACATGGTAAAATCTATCCTGGTAAAATGCTGCTGCACCTCAGGGGGCTAATCTCTGGACAGCAGAGGGCACTGGGCGGCAACTTGTGTTGCCCTGGAAGGAGGATGCAGATGTGTTTCAGACTCCAAAAGGGCTTCCTCTGAGTCACCAGTTTATTACCCCAGTCCCAGGTAAGCATATCTGACTACAGCCTGAAACCATAAAGGGATCAACCATGAAGAACACTGGGAAAGTAAATACCTGGCCATTTTGGCTTCTTTGGCAGAAAGCAGGTCCTCCTTGTCAAGATTCACTCACTTAGCCAACACCTATTAAGCCAAACTGTGTGCCAGGCAGTGTTCTAGAAGCTGGGGGGACAGCCATGAGTAAGTCTCTGCTCTCAAAGAGGTCACATTCAAGAGTGGTGCCAGATGATAAAGATTTACATTATACAGTGGAAAAAGATGAAGGTTATTTCACTCCTGTCCTTAAGAGAGCAGCTGGTATCAAACTAGTCCTCCGACTTTAGCCAACGATAAAATAGGACTAAGTAGGAAACAACGAACAAGTCAAAGCACAGCGCTGTGATGCTTGAGAGAAAAAAACCAGATGAAGTTTTCTGACTAAAGGCAATGAATGCCCACCTTCTGACTGAAGGCAACATCTAGACTGTGGAGTGGGAGTGGGAGCCCAAACTAAGCCCGGTCTTACTGAAAGGAAAAGGGAAATTGAAGTTTGGGGATGAAGTATACGGGTCAAGAGACCAGAGGTGGGGAGATATATAGAGGAATTCTGGGATCCTTTATGCAAAATTTTGCATATTTGTTTCCCTTGAATGTTTGGCCAAATACTAGACTGTACACATGCAGGTCAAGACCAACAGTGTCAGGGGAAAAAAACAATTTCCAGGAGAAGAATTACCTGGTACATTAGTTTCCAAGGACTGCTATAAGAAATTACCACAAAATGGATGGGCTAAAGAAACAAGAAATTTATGCTCTCAATTCTGGAAGTCTACAATCAGCCTCACTGGACCAAAATCAAGGTGTTGGCAGAGCCATCCATGCTCCCTCCAGAGGCTGCAGAGAATTCATTCCTTGCTTCTCCAGCTTTCTTTTGACAGCCAGCAGTCTGTGACTTGTGATCACTGTAACCTCTGCCTTCTCTTCTGTCTCCCTTTTATAAAGATACACGTGATTGCGTTTAGGGCCCACCCAGAAAATCCAGGATAATCTCCCCATCTAGAGATCTTTAACTTAATCACACCAGTAAAGTCAACTTTGCCATATAAGCTAACATAGGTTCCAGGGACGAGGACATGAATTTTATTTGGCGGACCGTTTTCTAGCTTACCACCCCTGAGAAAGAAAATTTACCCTAAAATTGTACGTTAAACAAATACAAGATTTGCACAAAGGAGGGAAATGTTTCAGTTGTGTCTATCTAGAGTGGGGGGACCAAGCTGAATATCCTGTGACATCGAAAAGAAAGGTCACCCTTCAGGAGTAGGACTCATCTAGCAAGACAGTCAAGGCCATAAAACCTACTCTAACAAAAACAGGGACCAAGCTAATTGGAATGTAAATCAATTGCCTAATGGAACAAATTCAACACTTTATTAAGGAAGGCAACAAATTCCAGGTACTCAACAATGTAATACATAATGTGAGGCCACAGTAAAAAGTTGCTAAACATGTAAGGAAGTAGGAAAATGTGACCCATAAACAGGAGAAAAACAAACAAATAGAAAAAAAGAGATGATGGAATTAGTACAAAAAGGACTTTAAAACAGTTATATTAAGTATGTTCAAGGATTTAAAGGAACACAGAAATGTAATGAAGACACAAATAAGGAACGTGAATTAAAATATGGAAATTATGACAACTTATCAAATAGAAATTTTACAACAGAAAATACAGTATCTGATGTGAAAAATCAGAATTGTCCTCTATCTATTAAAGAAACTAAATTCATTATTATGAGAGAAAACTCCAGATCCAGATGGCTTCACTGGTGAATTTTATCAAAAATTTAAGGAAGAAACAATACCAATTTTACTCAAACTAAGAAATGAGAAGAGAAGGAAGGGACACTTCAAAACTCATGTTATGGCCCAAACTACAGGCACTGTAAGAAACCTACAGTGGAATATCCTTTATGAATATGAATGCAGAAATCATTATTAAAATATTAGCAAATTGAAAGAACTATATATACAAAACATATGAATACCAAGGGGTGATTTGTTTCAGAAACATAAGGTTGTTGTGAAACTGAAATCTCAAGATAATTCCCATATATACAAAACATATGAATACCAAGGGGTGATTTGTTTCAGAAACATAAGGTTGTTGTGAAACTGAAATCTCAAGATAATTCCCATGTTAACAGAGGAAAGAAGAAAAACCATATGATCAACTCATTAAAAATCATTCGACAGGGGCGCCTGGGTGGCTTAGTCGGTTAAGCCGCCGACTTCGGCTCAGGTCATGATCTCGTGGTCCGTGAGTTCAAGCCCCGCGTCGGGCTCTGTGCTGACAGCTCAGAGCCTGGAGCCTGTTTCAGATTCTGTGTCTCCCTCTCTCTGACCCTCCCCTGTTCATGCTCTGTCTCTGTCTCAAAAATAAATAAACGTTAAAAAAAAAAAAATTAAAAAAAAAAAATCATTCGACAAAATACAACATCATTTACAAAAGTCTTCAGGAAACTAGGAAGAGAAAGGAAAATCTCTCATGCTGGTAAAGGACATTTAGGAAAACATACAGCATTTTACATACTTAACAGTAAAATAGTTAATACTTTCTCCCTAAGATCAGAAACAATGCAAGGATGTCCATTCTTATCATTGTACTGGAGATGCTAGCCAACAACAAAGGAAGAAAAGGAAATAAAAGTTTTAATTTTCTTCTCTGTAGATGACAACTGCATATGGAGATAATCTCAAGAAATCTACACAAAACCACTAGAGTTGGTGAATCAATTTAGCACAGTACAGAATACAAGGTCTATATACAACATTTCTACGTACGTAAATACAACAAACAATTTTGGGAAAAAGGCTATTTGCAATAGGAATTAAAAATATGAAATACATAGGGATATATTTAAGGATATATACACAAAACCTCTCCACTCCAAACTACTAGCAATTACTGATGGATATTAAATAATAGCTAAATAAATGGGTATATCATGTGTATGGACTGAAGAACACAATTTTGTTAAGATACCAATTTTCCTCAGATTGATTTACAGAATCAATGCAATGCCAATCAAAATCCTATTTTTTGGAGGAGGAAGGGAATCACGGAAAGAAATTAGCAAGCTGATTCTAATATTTATATGAGAATACAAAGGATGTAGACTAGCCAAAACAATCTTGAAAATAATAAAAGAAACCTTGCGCTATCTGATTTTACGACTTCGAGACTGCAAGATTCAAGATTGCAATCCATAGTAATCAAGCCGATAGGATAGAAAAACTTATGGTGCAAAAGAATTGAGTCCAGAAAAAGACCCATACTAATACAGCATATTGCTTTTGACCACAGCATCAAAACAATGAGTAAAGAAAAATATTTTCTTTAAATAAATGGTACTGGGACCATTGATTTTCTATAGAAAAACAAAACAAAACAAAAACAGACCTTGATTTCTATCTCACACCACACAAAATCACACACACATAAAAATCAAAGACCGATCATACATAAAAATGTAAAAGCTAAAATTACAAACATTCTACAAGCAAACATAGAAACTATATTTGCAAACTTGGTACAGGCAAAGATTCACTAGACAGGACCCAGAAAGAACTAACTATAAAAGGCAAAAAAATGAATGAAACAAAACAAAAGCTACTGTTCATCAAAGACAACATTAATAAATAGGCAAGCCCACAAACTGGGAGAAAATATTCCCAATATATACATCTGTTAAAGGATCTGTATTCAAAATATAAAGAACTCCTATCTCTACAGAAGTATGTAAGTTTTACCTAAAAAACAAAACGGAACAAAACCCTACATAATGATATGCATGCTGAAGTGTTCAGAGAGAAAATGTCTGCCACTTACTCTGAAATACACTAAAAATAAAATGGAATGACAGATGTATAGAGGGATGGATAAATATGTAATAGAAGATAGTAGAAAAAAATGTAACTATTTCATTTTTAAAAATGGGCAAAAGAACTGAATAGGGACTTCACAAAGGGAGATATAGAAATGGCCAATAAGCACATAAGAGTTCTTTAACATCAGTCACCAGGAAAATGCAAATTAAAAAGCATAATGAGACACCACTAGAATGACAGAATAGGTAAAAAGAAAAAGATAACATCAAATGTTGGAAGGACTGGAAAAATCAGAACTCTTACACTTCTTTAGTTAAAGTGTAAAATGGTGCAATCACTGTGGAACATGGTCTGAGAGTTTCTCATAAAGTTAAATATATATGCCAACCTTACAACCCAACAATTCCACCTTTACCGAAGACAAATTTTAAGCAGAAAGAGTTGGGGGGTCCCCAGAAAAAGAAAGACAAAATCACAGCTTTCGTGATACCAGAGAAGTCATTCTAGGCCCCCAGCTATTTTGGGTGATCGATGCCCTACTTGCTCAAGCACACTTCTAGCAGAACTTCCTAGGAGGTGTCAGAATTACAAAGAAATGCGAAATTCTCAGTAAAGATTTTAAAGGAACAAAGAGAAACCAAAAACACACACTCTACCAGGCCAGGAAATAGCCTAACCAGAGACAATAAACCACTTGTAAAACTCTCTGTGCTGTTTCAAAAGTAAGAAAGGCCCAGTATCAGGAGCCCAAGACCATCCATCCAGTTTATACTAACTGTGGGAGCATGCCCATTAGTCCCTTCCCCTCTGCCGACAGTTCCCTTGGCCTCCCTACAGTGTTAGTCTCCACCCTCGGAGGAGCACAAGCTTCATTCACATAACATAGGATGCATGTACAGGCATGTTTTCTAAGTACGCCTGCACTGCCTCATGTCTGCCTTTACATGCAATGACAAAGTTCCCCTTTCTGAATATTCATCCTAACCCTAAGTAAAAGAAACCCACTTGGGAGAGTCATGGCTTTGGAAGTCATTCCCTGTGATCTCCTTATTTGCTGCAAATAAAGTTTGCTTTGTGGACAACTCCATCTCGTGTAGTCCTTATCTGTAACTCAGCAAGGAGCGAACTCACGTTAGTTGTAGTTTTGTCGTTTGGCTACAAAATGAAAATAGGACTCCATGCCAAGTCTGGAAGGCAATGAAGAAGAAAATGTGAAGACAGCTGGGGAAGAGCAGCTAGATAAAGGTCCTGAGAAGGCAGTGTTAAATGACCTGTCTGAGAAACAGGGAGGAGGCCTCCGTGAGGGAGAAGGAGTGACAGAAGGGAATGCTGGTAGGAAGTCAGTATTATTTTCACAGTGACAGTAAGATGTTGTTTTCTTCACTGTCTTGACCCTTACACAGAGGGTGCAAAAGCAATTATGAGTAAAAGTTCACCTTAGCATGAATTAAACTCGTGATACCATACTACACTAGTAATCATTGCATTATTCACTGTTGGTTTTCAAAGTCTTTAAAAAGGGAAAGAAGCCAATAAGAACGTTCTTGATAAAACAGTAAAAAATTTATTTTCATTAATCTCAGTCTTCAACAATATTCTGCATACAAAAGAGTAAATATATATATATTATATATACACATATATATGTATATATAATACATAATATGTACACATATATATATATATACACATATATATATATATATGTCACTTCAAAGGAACAACTGACAATACTTGTTGCCAGTAACAAAATTCAAGCTTTCAAGCAAAAATTAGAATTTTGAATAGCTTGTGTATGGCATCTTGGGTTTGATAGCTTCTCAATACTTAAAAGATTTTTCTGATGAAACCGATGGTAATATTAATGAATGTTTTTTGAAATCATACAATGAAATGAGTTAACATTTAGAAAATCTATACAACTCACCAAACTAGCAGTTTCCAAATGAGAAATGCATGATGTTATGAAATCATGCATGGATAAAAGGTCTATTCAAAATGTAAGGTAGACTAATGATTATGAAAAATTTATTGATGCTTTGAGACTCCATGCTGCAGTTAACTGTAAAGAAACTATTTATTGGGTTTTGGAGTAGTGTCGAAGAATTACCTGGAAAAGCTATTATAATACTCCTCTCTTTTCATTTACATCATCTGTGTGAGGGTGGATTTTCTTTATATTCCTCAACCAAACCAACAGACTACAATAGGTTGAATGCGAGGGTTAAGAGAAATCACCCAGAGAATCCACACATCTTCTATTATGCCAGACACTGAAAGATTTGCAAAAATGTAAAACAGTGCCATTCTTCTCACTAATTTTTTTTTTTTATCTTGGAAAACAGTTATGTTTTCATGAAAAATATGTTATTTGTGCTAACATGTTAATGAGGCTACCTATAGAGTGAGCATTTAAAAAATTTCATTTTAATTTCCTACACAGTAAATATCGACATGAAATAAACTACACAAATGGAATCTCTTCAGGGGTTCCAAATAATTTTACAAAATGTCAATGGTCCTTGAGCCCAAAACTTTGAGAACCTCTGTTCTTCGGGTTCCTCTCTACCTGGCTCTCTAGTCCAGCCAGCACCTCACCTCCTTCAGCACCTCCCATTCCCTGAGACAGCCTAAATTCAGGCACACATTCTCCTGAATTTTTGTTCAGCCTTTTCCACAAATGTGAGATTCCTTCTCAATTGCCTAATCTTGGTCCTTGGGCAGTGCAGCAGATAAAACCTCATCCAACTCCCAAATCAATTACCCCCCTCAGGAAAGCATCATAACTACTCTCACTTCAGACAAAAGAAAGAAGCAGGGGCCAGGAATGGATTCACAGCAGGACCACTGCTCCCTCAGAGGGCCTTTCCCAGGGGTTTCCATTAACACAACAGCTTTAATATAAAAAGGGACACAGATGTTATCTACAAGCATAGTTTCAATAATTAGGAAAATTAATAGAGTTAGCAAAAAATTAAATATTCTAAAACTTAACTATAAGCATTCTTTATTTTAATATCCTAATTCTTATTAATGAGGACCCATAATTTTATTTTATTATTATTTTTTTAACGTTTATTTATTTTTGAGACAGAGAGAGACAGAGCATGAATGGGGGAGGGTCAGAGAGAGGGAGACACAGAATCTGAAACAGGCTCCGGGCTCTGAGCGGTCAGCACAGAGCCCGGTGCGGGGCTCGAACTCACGGACCGTGAGATAATGACCTGAGCCGAAGTCGGACGCCCAACCGACTGAGCCACCCAGGCGCCCCTATAATTTTAGAGTCAAAACACATCCAGGATATTACTGATTTCATCTATTCTTATAGATGAGAAAGTACTCAAAAAAACTCAGACTTGCCCTAAATCCACAAATAACATGCATGGCAAAGCAGGGGAAAAACACCTGGTAGGGAAGCAATTCTCTATGGGTCTCTCCTGTGAATGAGGCGTTAATTGCCCTTTTGCTCTGGAACATCTTTTCAGGGATGTGTGTATAGTGAGCGGCTTTGAAAGGCAGAGCTACTGTCTTCCTTCAGAGCAAAGTGCAGACTTGCTTAATGTCCAGTATAGTAATGTCTCTCTTGGGGCCAAGGGTAAGTTGGCTTGTATTCCAGTATCAAAGATAACAGGAGTCCTAAGTTCAGGACTTCTCAGCTGTGATGCAAAACTACTGTGGTTACCACAAACAGGTGGGCCTCACCACATCATCCCCCACGGGATCTGGGGAGCAAGCAGGAAATGACACAAAACAGATACCCACAGTGGGTGTTGTGCTGTGAGTAATGAAGTCCTTGCGTCTGACCCAAGAGTCTTATACCTTCCACCAGCATCCGTGAAACTGTGGCAAGCTAACCTGTTAGTTTACAGTATGATCTCAGCTCTCACAGTTCCTAACATTCATTAGGCCACAATATGCAAGCACAAGAAGCATGGTAGCCAAATACATACTTTTAAAGCAACATCCTGTGGCAAAAAAGCAATTAAACTGGCTATTCTCTGCACTGGGGCACATCCTTTGGAGAAAATCAATATGGCAAAAATACAGTGAAATCTCTGATCTGGTAAATTCTTCTAGGAATTTATACCAAGCATCTTCTATCAGGTTCCCTGGAAACAGACTCTGAGACAGAGTTGTGTGCAGAAGTATTACTGGCCGGTGCTGTTTGGGAGATGCCCCTCTATGGAAATAAGGACGGCAGGAGAAGGTGACCAGCAATGTGGTTACACTAAGGCCTCAGCCCTTACGAACAGCTCTGGACTTCGGAAGGTCCTGTGGTTGTTCTAAGTTGAAGCAAAGCAACCAGATCCTCAATCCGCTACACAGCTTAGGCATTGGCCAGGGGTATCCCTTAAGGGGAGGTGTGGACTGAATAGCCCTAAATGTCATCACTGAATTGTAGCGATATGGCTGACATGACAAATGGCATCCTCTAGACTTCTAGAGCAAAGTCCCCAATTCCACAGATAGCAGGGACCCTCTGGGATAATTCAGATGATACCACCACGGAAGGATTCGCAAACACAAAAGAGCAAGAAGGAACGGGCGGATTCCATAATAATCAAGTATAAGGAAATACATGTGCCACCAGAGTTTACTGTGCTTTATAGGACTGACCTGCCGTGGTGAGTGCATCACATATATTATCTATTTACTTCTCATAAGTTATGATACTATTATCACACCCAATATACAAAGGACATAAGATGAGTTAAGTAACTTGCCCGAGGTCACAAGTAAGTAAGTGGCAGAGATGGGCATCAAACACAGGTCTGCCCCTTTGCAGAGTCCATGCGCTTAATTAACCAATCCATTCCACTGGCTCCCTACTTGGGATAAAAATACACATCCTGAGGACATTCATCCATTTTCCTCTCCACATTTACTTCTCATTATCTTCCCCTACTCCATATCTTGGGAGGCTGATATGAATGCTATAAATGGAAGTGGTCCTTTGCAGTCTGGAACCAGGCTTCCTTCCTGTGGGACTACCTCAGGCTGGCTATGCCGTCTTATGAGGGTAGCAGCTCTTGTAAGATGCACTCGCCACATGGCCTGTCTTCCGATTCAGTAACCACTCCCTCCCCTTGATCCTCTGGGCCTGGAGTGGGAATTATTCCCATCACACAAGCTATGATGAATGCACTGTCCCTGGTGGCTTCCCTGTGTCCTGCCCATACCTGTTACACTCTCCTCAAATTACCCAATTTGACAGTGTCATCTTTTCCTGACAACAACTTGACCCAATACACGCATCTATACACAAAACAGGTGCTGAATGATGGCAGAAGCTTATTATTTACCATTAGGGTCTGACTCTTTGTATCCCCTGCAAAATACGTATGTTGAAATCTTAACCCCCAAGATGATATTAGGAGGTGAGGCCTTTCAGAAGTGGCCAGAGTCATGAGGGTGGGGCCCTCATAAATGGGATTAGCACCTTACAAAGGAGACTCCACAGAAACCCCTAGCCCCTTTCACCAGGTGAGGACACGGTGAGAAGGCACTAGCTATGAACCAAGGAAATGGCCATCACCAAAATATGACCACATCTTGATTATGGATTTCCAGCATCCAGAACTGTGAGAAATAACATTTCTATTATTTATAAGCTACCCAGTCTATGGTATTTTGTTACAATTGCTTGAAAGGATGGAGACATTTACCTCCTAGGAAAGGAACCTAAAGGTCATTTTTCTGGGAATAATATGCTGGGGGGATGGGGGAGGGAAGAATACTGAAAACAGGATAGAAACCATCCTGCCTTTCAATAAAAGTAAGTAACAAAATATCTGGAATACGTTGTGTAAGTTTAGTCAAGGTATAAAATTAAATTACAGCTTCTTACCAGTAATGGTCCCTTCCTATGCCACCCTGCCCCCAAATCTGCACAGCCCCTGGCATTATCTTCCCCTCCTTCACTGCCATATTGCTTCCTCTGAGAAGCAGTGGAAAGAAGCAAACAGAGAAGCAAGCAGAAAAACAAAGTACCTTCCTTCCATATCTCCTGGGGGGGGGGGGGGGGGCGGGGAGGGGACATGCTTTCTGTCTTTAAAGAAGGGACACCTAGCCTTCCAGAAAAGATCCAGAGAAGGTCAGCCAAATGAACAAGGGAATTTTAACATGTTAAAAATGAAAAAAATTATTAGGTAAAGAAAATAAAAACTTAAATTGCCTGAATCAGCAACATCTTCAATCATCGGACAAAGTTTAAATAAAACTACTGTCCCATAGAGCTTACTAAGGTTAAAAAAAAAAAAGCAACTAGAAGAAATGAGAGTTTTAAGAAGAATTTAGATAAAATCAATGGATGATATGAATCTATCGCTCCTTCATTGAAAATTATTTATCAAGCACCAACCAGGAGGAACAATCTAGCATGTTGTCCCAGCATTAGCCATGACCAGCTGGTGGACTCTGGGCAAGCTATTCTCTCTTAAGCTTCAGATGCCTCAGCTATAAAAGGGATGGAATCAGAGTAGCCAGCTCCTAAGTCGGCTCTGAGGATTAAATAATTAAGAGATATAAAGTGCTTAGCTCTATTCCTGATACATGCTAGAGACTCAATAAATGTTAGCTAAGATGATTGGTATTAACAGCAGTAAAAACTAAAAAAAAATAAATAAAGGAAACAAACCTAAAACTCTTGAATTGCTTTTAAGAAGCTCAGCCTGATGAAGAACTCTATTACTCACACAGAACTGGAAAGCCCTAAAGTACACACCTTCAAACTTAATCTTCAAACTTAATATGACAGGGAGCACAGGGCCAGAGTCTTATAAAGGCCCCCCGGTTATTACCAGAGATAAGCGGGTTAGATTCATCTATTCAATATAGAAAAAGAATAATGTTATAAATGAGGGACAGTAAAAATGTATAAATCCAAGTAGAACTTATACAGATTTAATAATTTTAGAAAACTATTTGCAAAGCTAACTCAAGAAACCGAACAGGTATTATTTTACAGGCTTTGTGTCACTGGAATGAAGATGTCATATTTGCAGGGATTTCCCTCTGAATGCCCAAAGCATCACTGGTATAATTTCTAATAAACCTACTCCTTTTCTTTAAGCTCTGGCAAATCCAAGTACCAGTGCTCTTCACTAATGATTTTCTTTTCTTCCTCTTCTAGTTGTCTCTTGGTCTCTGAGTCCAGTCCCCTTTGCATGAACTGTCAAAACAAAACAAAATCAGTGTCAGCAACTGGTTTTCCCAAGTTAGAGTGGAGGAAAACACAGATAACTTTATTCTTCCACATGCTTTCCCTCGTTTCTTCAAGAATCCCATCTCAGGGGTGAGGGTGGAGGTGGTGTGACCAAAGTAGCTTAGCTCTCTCTGCCCTAGACGGCATCACACCAGACTAGCAGGGAGCTGACTAGAGCACAAAAAAAGTATGTGGACTTCCTAAGGAAGACTTCAGAAAGATCTTTACCACACTTTAGTTTGTCTAATTTAGTAAAACGAGCAATAAAAAACTGTATTCAATCAGTAGCCCATAAAAATTTCAGTTTTACATAGTGGCCAGTGGGGAAAGGCTAAGACAAAAGACACAGATCATGACGGGCAGGTGGAGACAGAAAGTGAGAGGGGCCAAAAGAAGGTGAGAGACTCAGTACTTTCTGAATCTCTCACCGACTCATGGAGCCCACTGGTCTTCATACCTGCTGATCTTAGTGTGGAATGGCCTTTCTCATGCTCCTCCACCTGGCCAACTCCTGGCCCTTCTGGTATAGGAAAAACTACTCCATCCCTGTGAAATTATCTCTGATACCTGTAAGCAAAATCGGGATTTCTCTCCCAGATGCTTCATATGACACCCTCAAATAGTCTCACCACATTTTAATTCCTTGAGCATCTGCCTCTTCTGGAGACCTTGAGGGCAGGGACTTTGTCTAGATTGTCTCCTTCCTCACTTTTAGCATGACGAATGATGCATAGTAGGGGCTCTGTAAACACAGACCAAAGCAAAGCTGTATCTATAAGCCTGCTCTTCACGTATCTCTATCCTCTGAAAGGCTGCTCATCTCTACGGCTGCTCTTTATTCTAAAACGTGCAAAAGTACAATTCAAAATGGGCCAGTAGAGAAACCCACAGTCCAGCTGCTGGTCTCTTCCCACAACAACTACATTTCCTCAGGGGAACCAGTGAACACACTAAGAGGTTGATCACAGCAAAACGATAATGTATTAATAAGGGAAAAAAATAAATTTAGAAAACATCCAGGAGCCTCCACCTCTAGCAGTTAGGTCTAGACTTCCATTGGTTTCCACTTATCCCTATTTGTTTCTCTTGTCCAAGCTCTCTATTACTTTTCCCTTCATTCCAACCTTCCCCCAAACATAAGCATTTTTAGGTATAAGGGCTTTGCCAATGAATGCTAAATGAAATGATGAAACTTGAAAAACATTCACAAATAAAATACAGTGATAACATCCAGTTCTGCTGAGGACGTAGTGAGACTGAATCACTCATACTATTGCTGGTGAGAATATGAAATGGTACAGCCTCTGTGGAAAACAGCTTGACAGTTTCGTACCAAACTAAACATGCACTTACCATATGACCCAGCAATTGCCCTCTTGGGCATTTTATCTCAGAGAAATGAAAACTTATGTTCACTCAAAACCTTATACAGGTATATTCATGGCAGCTCTACTTGTTAATAGCCAAGAACTGAAAACAACCAAAATATTCTTCAACAGGTGAATGGTTAAGTCCTAAGGTACTTCCAATGCATGCAATACTACTCAGTAATAAAAAAGGAAGGAACTATTGATATACTCAACAACTTAGATGGATCTCAAGCGAATAATACTGAGTGAAAAAAGCGAATCCCAAAAGGTTACATCTTGTATGATTCCATTTACATAACATTTTTGAAATAACATAAGTAGAGAAATGGAGAACAGACTCATGGTTGCCAGAGCTTAGGGAAAGAAGAGACTGGGTTGGCTACAAAGGGACAGCTTCAGGGAATCTCATGGTAATGCAACAGTTTTGTATCTTGAATGTGGAAGTAATTACATAAATCTGCTCGTAATAAACTGTATGGAAATCTCTCTCTCTCTCACACACACACACACACACACGTAAAACAGTAAAATGAAATACTCTGTGGATTGTACCACTGTCAATTTCCTGGCTTTGTACCGTACTCTAGCGATATAAGACAGGGAACAGAAGAGTACAAAGGCTCTCCCTGTACATTTTTTTGCAACTTCCTGTGAATCCATCGTTATTTTATTTACTTCTTTATTTAAAAAATTTTTTTAATGTAAATTTTTGAGAGAGAGACACACAGAGTGCAAGCAGGGGAGGAGCAGAGAGAAAGGGAGACACAGAATCCGAAACAGGCTCTAGGCTCTGAGCTGTCAGCACAGAGCCTGATGCGGGGCTTGAACCCACAAACTGTGAGATCATGACCTGAGCCGAAGTTGGACGCTCAACTGACTGAGCCAGCCAGGTGCCCCTTTCATAATTTTAAATAAATGTAAAAGAAATGCTTGCACTCTAAAGTGTTTTGTAGTCTTCCTTTCTCCTTTTACCTGTGTCTATAGCTTCACCACAGGAAAGAACTGGCAGTTTCTGGAATGCATATTCTGTACTTCCCAGTCCTTCTGTCTCTGCTACTCAACATCATGTTTCCATTTTCTACTCAGCAAAATATCAACTTGTAAAGGCCCAGAGCACATGTCCTTTGGGTCTTCCCTGACTGTGTTTGGCCAAGCTCTTCACCGACTTGTTCCCATAAAAGAGTACCTTTCCCTATGTCTAAAAGCCTTATAAACACTAGCTTATTGTTCATTTTGCTTCTTCTGTGTCTCCCAAAAGACTGAGATTCTGAATAGCAGACCATATCTCTTATTCATCTTATATAACTAGGACTCTGGCTGCCCTTGGTACTCAGGAAGAGTTCAATAAAGGTTCTCTGAATGTAAGTCTGGACTTGCTTTATTTCTTCAGACTCTCTTTCCTGGGTGGTTCTCTTTAAACCCAGATGCCTCATTTCATCTTATATTCTTGGTAATACAACTCACCAATCCTGCCCAACTGCTTTTTTATCTCCTATTTTTAGTCAAGTAGTATTTATGGCATACAAAATAGCTATCTATATATGTATGCTCTGTGCACATGGCAAGGCTAGAACACCCTGTGAATATAAAATCAAGCAACTCGATTTAGGTAGCAATCCAATTCTCCTGACTCCACAGCATCTAAGAACACTCTATAAAGCTTAGTGATTTGGCTTTACGCACATCAGAGGACCTAGAGCTGGTACCACAAACTATAGTCCTTACGCTGGATGTCTGATGGTGCAAATAAAGTTTTATTGGGACAAAGATATGCTCATTTGGTTCTGAGTTACAATGGCAGAGGTGGGTAGTTACAATAGTGAGTGGCCCAGAAGCCTAAAGTATTTTTCATCCGTCCCTTTACAGAAGTAGTTCAGCAACCCCTGTCTTAAGAGTCCAACAGAGCTAAAATGACACTGAGAACTGCCAACTATATCCTTCACTTTCTACTTCCCCCATCATCTCCAGCTCCTAACAGCTGACCAACTCAGAGGATTTCAAGTACACCTGAAAACAACTGTATTAGTATTAAATCCTCAACTCTTTTATTCTTGCTCTATACTTTGCTCTGGCTGAACAGCTACACTGGATACAGCAACCTAATGCAGCTGCTTCATTCATTCTCGTAGGAATGGATGTGCATTATACTCCACTCTGTGCATAGTATCTCCTGCTGTCCTGCCAAAAGGCTCTTTTCCATCAATGATTGAAGCTGATAACTCAACTAGAAAATATGTGTAAACTTCTCCCCCCTCTTCTTTGCTTCTAATGTCCTGTTGAGTCTTTCCCAACCACTAGGGTAGGGGTTGATATTTTTTTAAGGTAACTTCTTCCTTCCTAACTCTTGAGTCAGATCTTTGGTCAAAGTCTTACTCAGCGTATCTTCATTTGATGTACCTGCTTTGCCAATCCACCCCACTGCTCTGATTATAAACGAGAAGTCAAAGAAGACTCTGTTGGGTAAAAATTCAAAATTTGCTAATATGTATGAAAAAAGAACTTCAGAAATTATAAATGATATGACTTACCCTCCACCCTCACTCATCCTATCCATCCCTAGTCATACCCTAGCTCAATCCCATTCGAATCTGGCACATGCAACATTTATTCTTCAATCTTTCGAAACATTATTTATGCCTTGCTTCCTTTTTTCTGGAAATTACTCTTTAAGCATGATATCTAACACTGCGCAGTAGGGTTCAGAGACAAGCAGTATGGAATAGTAGTTATGAGCAGGGGATGTGGAGCCAGACTGCCTGGGTTTGGTCCTGTCTATACTACTTATTAGCTGTGTAACCTTAGGCAAGTTACTTACTTCTCTTTTACAGTGCTTCAGCTATAATAGAGGAATAATAACTAAACCTACTTCACAGAATTATTATGCGGATTTCATGGGTTGATACATGCACTTAGAACAGTTGTCTGAACACAGAGCAGAAAGTATAAATCTTTGTTATTATTCAAGTTTGAAGGCCTGGTTGTTTCCCGTTTTAGTTCCTGTATTCATTTTATCTACACTTGTCTTTTTTTCTCTCTTCTACTTTGAAATCATGTTTAAAAAAAAATTTTTTTTTATGTTTATTTATTTTTAACACAGAGAGAGAGAGACACAGAGCATGAACGCGGGAGGGGCAGAGAGAGAGGGAGACACAGAATCCGAAACAGGCTCCAGGCTCTGAGCTGTCAGCACAAAGCCCCACGCCAGGCTCAAACTCACAGACGAGGAGATCATGACCTGAGCTGAAGTCAGACGCTCAACCGACTGAGCCACTCAGGCGCCCCTAAAATCATTTGATTGTTAAACTGATTCAATTTCGGGGGCGCCTGGGTGGCTCAGTCGGTTGAGCGGCCGATTTCAGCTCAGGTCATGATCTCAGGGTCAGTGAGTTCGAGCCCCGCGTCGGGCTCTGTGCTGACAGCTCGGAGCCTGGAGCCTGTTTCGGATTCTGTGTCTCCCTCTCTCTGACCATCCCCCGTTCATGCTCTGTCTCTCTCTGTCTCAAAAATAAATAAAGGTTAAAAAAAAATTTTTTTTTTTAAAAACTGATTCAATTTCGAATCTAAAATCAATTTCGCTTAAAGCTGACATTCACCTCAACTGTTATAATTCTCTCCATTCCCGCTGCCATTGCAACCAGATCATCAGAGCTTCTTGTTTGGTCTTTCCGACTGCAATTTTGTCCCTTGTCAGGTCTTTCTTTCACCAATGTAGTCTCTACAGGGCAGTTAAGGTAACTTTGAAAAGTAAGAAGCACAGCTAAGATGCCGCTCCCCCTGCTCAAAAGCTTCCTCATCATGCTCACAAGATAAAGGGAAAAAAAATCCTTCATCTGGCCTAAAATTCTTCACATGTTGTGGCCACTGGCTACTTTTCCAGGCCCACATTTTGCTACTTGTCTTCCAAGCACATCGACTTATTTTTAGTTCTTGGAAACCTCAACAGATGTTGTGGTCTTTGCGTCTCAGACTTCTGAAGTCGCTTTCCCCTCGGTTTGTGCTGCCATGCCCCACCCTCCCACCGACCCTTGCAGTCTCTACCTAAAGGCCCGTTCCTGCCCAAGCGCAAGTAAGTTCCCAGGGCTCCCGGGGCTCTGAGCATCACCTCACTTAGTGCTGCGCCACCCTGCTTGCTTACGTGGTCTGTCCTATCTGTCCGCGCGCTTTATGAGGGAAGCCGCCGGACTTATAACCTAGTTCCCAGTGCCTAAGGCAGAACCAGCGCTAAGTGAATGAATGAACGTCCGAACTGGAGGCCCTCCGTGGCCTCCCCAGTGGCCCCGCGCGCCCGCCGCCTCGGCCCCGGCCGGGTCGCCAATCCCAGGTACCCCTGTGGCCCGGCCCGCCTCCCCGGCGTCCCCACACCTTCATGCGCAGCAGGTTCTTGGACAACTTCGTCTTGCGCTCCGCCGCCATATTGGCTCCTGCTCCGGGCCGCGGGCCACCACCAGCCCCCGCCGCGCACGCGCACTGCTGCCTGCGTCGCGGCGTCGTCTTACGCAACTCGCGTCGCCCCGCCCCGTGGTTCCGCCCCGTTTCTCGCGCTCCGGCGCGTCCCCGGAATCTCCGCGCGTCGCCTCAGGGAGCGCTCGCCTCACGGAGGAGCTCGGGGTAAGGACACTGCTAGCGGTGCCGGGGTGAGAGGGACTTGACACGGGGAAGGAGACGTCTAAGGGCCTGGAGGAGGCCCCAGCGCCGGCCGCTGCGGCTTCAGCCGGGCCCTTCGGCGGCCGGTGGCCGAATATCGCCGCTCCTCACGGACTCCGTCCTGCCGCGTGTCGCCGACTCAGTCGGGCCGGCGAGACCTTTGAGACGCTTGCCCCACCGTCCCGGCTGGACCGAGTCTATCACGTATACCACTTCCTCCCACGTTCACGGTCACCCCGTGCGGCGGCTGGGTAAACTGAGGCACTGGGAGGCCGCTCAGCTGGCCCAGAGTCGGAGGGAGGGAGGGAGGGAGGGAGGCAGGCGTGTGCAGACCCCGCCCCCCACATCCGGCTTCGGCAACGCGTGGGAAACTGCGCGAGTGTGCGCGTCTTCGAACCCGAACGGGCCTTCTGTGGAAGCGCCGGGCGTGAAAGCGAAGGCGCGAGGACAGGGCGGCCACCTGTCTTAAAGCCTTGGAGAGACGGTGGCCTCGGCGCTGCGTGGCCCGCCCGGGGCGAGCCCCACACCGTTCGCAGGTGCCGCGCGCTGGAACACACCCGGCCTTGACAATACCATTTCGGCGGGCAGCCCGCGCGACGCCGGGTCCTCCGCGCTGGGTACTTGACCTGCGCGACTTCACCTAATCCGCACGAGGAAAATGTCGTCGTCGCGTCGGTAGGGAACGTGAGGCCCGGAGACGTTCGGGGACTTAACCAGAGTTCACACAGCCGGGAAGTGTTAGAGCCGAGATTCCGGAAACTGGGGGAAGAGATGCTCCCCGCTTCCCCTCCCCCCCCTCAGGTTTTCTCAGCGGGGTCAGCAAAGCCATGCTAACATGGTAAGTGGTTACAGAAACTCGTCCGTGACGAAGTGCGCGACTCTGGGCTACAGCCGTGGATGAAGACACACGACCTCCCTTCCCTGGAGCCGCCCCGAGGGGATGTGCCGCGGAAGGAAGAAAAGGACGATGTGATGGCGTGACTTCGAGGGTTACTGTAGGTCAAGTGGCCCAGGATGGCTCTTGTCAGATGATAGTGCTCCAAGGATTAAAAGTTGAGGAAAGCCTGTTCCGCGAAGAGTTGGAGATAGAGTGTTCTAAGAGGAGACCACAACTGTAAAGGGCCTGAAGTGAGAACAAGACAGGAGTTGTGTAATTTACCCAGTGGAAACAGCAGAGGTAATCATGTTAGGGGTCGAATTGTGTCCCTCCAAAACTAATCGAGAGTTTGGTCTTGGAATGGGACTGCGTTTGGATAATACAGGGCCTTTGAAGAGGCGATAAAGTTACCGTGAGGCCCTTAGGGTAGGTCCTAATCCACCCTGACCAGTGTCCCTGTAAGAAGAAATTTGGACACCCTAAGAGACCCCAGGGTTGCATGCGTCCGGAGGGAACGCCGTGTGAGGACACAGAAGATGGCCATTTGCACACAAGGAGAATGGCCTCAGAGAAAATCACTTCTACTGACGCCTTGGTCTTGAACTTCTAGCCTCCAAAACTGTGAGAAAATAAAGTTTTGTTTAAGCCACCCAGTCTGTACTACTTCGTTGTAGTAGCTGGAGCAAACTCATAGGCCACATAATTAATGACAGATAACAACTGTGATAAGAACCCTGTAAGAAAAATATGGGGTTCATGAGAGTATGACAAAGGCACCTAAGCCTCTCTGGCCTGGGAAAGCAGAGACTCTTAAAGGTGTGATGTTAAAGTTGAGATCTGAAAGAGGAGGAGCTGGCCCCGGGGAAAGCCTTCCAGTCCATCTTAGTTTTGTGCTACCATCACTCCCACACATCCATGGAACACATTTGTGGGCCTGCCGACAATACTGACTCCCATCTCGTTCATGTTTCCTTAGTGACCTGTCTTGGGGTTACATATTCCAGGCCCCTTGGAGATGAACATACGTACCTTAGAAATGCCCACCAAGGCTGGGATGCTTGGGAGAGGCTTGTTTCGGCCTCCCATGAATCTCTTAGAGATAACATAGCCTCTCCGCCCCACTTTTCAAAAAATGTTTGTTTGTTTATTTTGAGAGAGAGCGAGCATATGTGTGTGCGGGGAGAGGCAGAGAGAATCCCAAGCAGGCTCCGTGCTAGGAGTGCAGAGCTCAAACTCACCACCTGTGACATCATGACCTGAGCCGAAATCATGAGTCAGACGCTTAACCGACTGAGCCACCCAGGCGGCCCTCTTTCTCTTCTTGATACAGGTGTTGCCAACAGATCCTCTTAAGGATTATCTGTCAGCTGTGTGCAAGCTGTTTGAGGTGCATTTGAACCCTTTCATCTCAGTACATTGCTCTTCTGCATGTCCCTTCGGTTTATAAATTCGGTAGACTAAGGTCTGGATTTTGCAGAGAATAACTGTGCAGCTGCTGTGGGTCATCTGCCCGATTCCACCTTGTCAGTAAGTTACCTTGAATAAAACTCTGTGAACTGTATGAAGTGGCCTGCTTTGTTTTCCAGTCTCAAAGTGCCTTCTCGGTTTGGGGGGGTATACTTTACTGTCTCTCTTCCACCTTATAACATTTCGTCTCGCAGAACTGAAATTCTGTACCCATTAAACACTCTCCATTCCTTCCTCTCCTGTAACCACTATTGTATTTTTTATCTCTGATTTTGACTTCTGTTCAGAATTTTGAAAGTTCTTGGGAGCAGAGGTGAAGAAGTGACCCAGTCTCCTGTCTGCATCCGGGAAACAATGCTGACTCTGAACTAGATCTTGAAGAATGAGCACATGTCTTGACAGCTTAAGAGGAAAACAGTTCCTGTCAGAAATAAGAGCATATATACATCAGCTAAGGGTGCTAGGAGCTCCACACCTTCCCTATGGACTTCTGTTGCACACTGGATTCTGATTCATTTTCATAAAACATTGTCTTCATCATGTCACTCTCCTCCAAATTTTATAGTAACTGTTATTGTCTGAGAGATAAAGGTCAGATTCTTCAACCTGACACTCAAATTTCTACATTTTTATTTGACAGTGAAAATACATACAATTAAACTAGTCCCCAAAGTCTCTTCCCACCCATCAAAATGTAATGAGAAGTGATTTAAGAGTAATAGTGTAATTTTAACTTTGAATTAAACCACCTGACTGGGAAGATAACTCCTGGATCACTCTATGCTCCTAAGTTCTGGAATACAGAGGATAAGTCTCACACTCAGTATGTTAACCTGTTTTAGTTACAAACCCAAGGAAATGTCATTTTGGGGAAGAGATTTCTATAGGTCTTCACACAATTCTGAATCCTTTTATCATGGAATTTGTTTGAAGTGTGAAAACTTCTCATTTCTTCCGATTACTGGATCCATCAAGAAAAGGTCCCTTGAGTGTCTTTGCTCTTGTATGTAGCAGATATTATCTAAGGCTGTACAGTCCAATGTAGTAAGCCTACTTATATAGCTACTGAGCACTTGAAATGTGGCTGTTGTGACCGAGGGACTGAATATTTAATTTTAGTTAAATTTGAAAACTAACAGTGTAAAATATTTTCTCATTATACACATTTTATTGTTTTGGAAGGACTGCATTTCACTTTAACCTTGGAAAACTTAGTGTCCCAAGTTTAGTTGAGCTATACATGTAAAATACATGTTGTATTTCAAAGACTTGGAACAACAAGACAAAATGCAAAATATCTTAATGTTGTTTTTCAGATTGATGACATGTTGAAATAATAGTTTGGATGTATTTGGTTTAAATAAAATCTAGCATTAAACTTAATTTCATTTGTTTCTTTTTTAATGAGGCTGTGATAAAATGTAAAATTACGTGGCTTACATTTCTCCCTCTCTGTTTCTCTATTTTTGTTTTTTTGTTTGTTTTGCACGTACCAAAAATTGATAATGGCTTATTAAATAAAATGGGAATTTAGTAGAATGATACTGGGTAGTCCCTAGAAGTAATAACAGCCTGAGAACAAGGCCAAGTTAAAAGGTCAGCAACCAGGGCAGCCCAAGGATCTCAGAAGCAGGAATTAACTTAGTGCCCCCGCAAGAATGACAGACACCAACAGATTTCTCTGCTGTCAGGGCATTCAAGATGTCAAAGTCTAGGAGAGCGTCAAGGCCTGGTTTATAGTCCTTGCAGGACTATACAGAATGGAGGAGGGTAATTCTTTAAAGAAAATTTGGGTGCTGTAACCCGAAGAGATAATGTTTGTAACAGCCAAAACAGCAGTGTTAAGGAAAAATACCTGTTTGAGGCAGGAAGGAAGAGAGTTCTATTGATGTAGCCCTGAAGGACAAAGAATTCAGTTGGGAAACTCACATCCAGCATCAAATCTACCCTTCCTCGTGTGCTCCTTCTTACTGCTCACCTGTTTAATAATCAAGTGTTTATTGGCCGCCTTTTATATGCAAATTGTGACTAGGTCAATGGGCCAAAAAAATCTCATTAGTATAATACATCCTTTCTGTTCTTACATTTAGTTGCTTGCCAAGTCCTCTATCAATTACTTATTTGTGGTTATCTTGGTTAAATTAGAATTTAGTGCTTAAAGTTACCTTATAAGACATCCAGGTAAGTAGTTCCTAAACATTGGTCAGATGTGGTTATAGAATGATCAGGAAAAATTAAAACATTTCAAAACCAAAAATCATTCCTTATTCCTGGATGGTTCTAATGATCAGGCAGGTTTTGGAAACTGCTGAGTTAGACGAATCTCCTAACTGTGTATACCAAATTGCATCAACTCAGAATTCAGGTTTGTGAACTTTGCATTTAGCTTTCTTTTTATCGTGCCCTAGTCATCCTTTCTTTTCCATTGTTACGAACCTATCCCTGGACTTACTGGCTAAATCTTACTACTTTATGATTGTGTGATAGTCATAGACTCATACTTTTTCTACCTCCTGTCTTTTTCACTCTTTAACAAATATTTTTGAGTATCTGCTTTACTCCTGGCCCTTTGGTTGGTTCTAGGGAAACCACTCCTCCCCTGAGGACATGCCACAGACAAGATACAGGTCCTTAATACTGAGAAAGATGGGTTATGGCAGGGAAACTAATCTGGATTTGAGAACCTTGGAGAGCCTTTCTTGTGGAAGTGACATCTAAGCTGAGACCTCAGAGTGGGTTAAGAATATGCCAGACAAACAAGGAAAAGGGCCAGGAGTGAAGGAGTGTTTCAGTCAGGTGGAAAGGGGTTTGAATGATGCTTATTGTGTAAGTGACAAGTCTGGAGAGGCAAGGGCCAGATGTCTAAAGATCATATGTTAATTTGGTAGAATTTTGAAAGATGCTGTGAAGCTAGTGTCTTAAGCAGGAGAATGACACTTCAAAATTGTACAATAGAGTTATGTCATTCTTGAGATCACTCTTGCTGAAAGTGGAGTAGGGAAATGGAAGTAAAAACAAAACAAGGCAGGGAGAAAGCCTGATCCTTAAGTCATCTCAAATATTCTCAAGATTATTACTAATTTCTTCTAGATTAATTTCTTACTTTAAGTAGTTAATCCTATTATTTTAGTAAAGGCTGGTGGTCAAGGCTTCCTCTGTCTTCTAGCCTTGTCTAGCTTTGTCTTCTAGCCTTCTAGCCTTGTCTCCTAGCTTTTTAGCCTTGTCTTGTATACCTCAATTTAGTGTCTTGTATCCAAACAGATCTAGACAGTGTGCCTATACACATTCCACATTTACCCACCGTGTAAATATTCATACTGCCTTTTATTTCTGGAATGATGCCTGGAATGCCTTTCAACTTTTCAAATCTTGCCCATCTCTGAACCCAATTCAGATTTTGCCCTCCTCTTACATCAACTGAAAATGATGATTTCCTTTTTCTTTCCAAATGCTGATAGGGCTGTTTTATAGTTTCAGTTATTGTTACCTAACATGATTGCAGGTGCTGGGGGACAGTTCTGAGTTTTATAGTTACCTGAATCTTTCACAGCTTCAAGCAGTTAATATACTTAATAAATACTTATTGAAAGAATAAGTGAAAAACTGCTCTTTAAAATAGGCAAGACAGCATTTTTAAAAAATATTCACATTCTTTAATGTGTAAGCCCCAGAATACCTAACCAATTATATCTAGCTGAATTGACATTAAAAAAAATTTTTTTTTCATTTTGCAAAACAAAAAAATAATTGAAAGGCCAAGGATGTGGTAATGAAACCAGCTTATTTTCCTGTACTAATTCTATTCAAAATATTCTATTCAGTTAAAAGATATGATATCTTTGGACTTTCTGTGGAAGTTTCCAAAGGAGCCAGTTGCCATGGGGATTATGAAGGGAAAAAATTTAAAAAATATGACCAATTTATACAAATGAAACCACTATGTCCAAACTTGGAAGACTTTTGTGAAGGACAGAAGAAGTTCTCAGAAAGAAAAAGAATGTGGAAATAAAATGTTAGAGGAACATGCTATGATTGTGGAAGTCAAGCCACAGCTAAGATGGACATTTATTTTTCCCCAAGGGGAAATTGTGCGTTGACTAATAATAAGGAGGAACAAAGGAAAGGTCTTAAAGCAGAGGGCTGAAGAGACCAAATAGTCTTCTTTTTTACCCATGGCAGGTTCTTCTTCCTCATAAAAAAGAGAGCTCTGGTTACAGAAGTCCAAGTCTGTAGTTGAAAAGGAGGCTGTTGGGAATTTGAACCAAACCAAATCATTGGCTCTCACTGTTTTATATCCCCTACCACTCTTAAGAATATGAGTCCTTTTTTATTTTACAAAAATAAAAAGCCCATTATTTTTCTTACAAGGATAGTTAATGTTTGTAGCCTTTCTGTTATTATTTGTAAATTTTGCAGACATTATAATGCGTTTTGCCTTTTGGAGGAATATTTCCTGTCACAACTTTAAAATTAGAAAACAAGTACCTACTCTCCTAGATTATTACCTGTCTTCTGTGAGTATGCCTGAAAAATCGATGGCAGGCGCATTCAGCACTGTACCCTCACCTAGATGGCATTGGTTGATGGAGAGTGAATCCTTAATTCTGATGCTGCTTGTGAGTCACAGTTGGAAATTCCTGGCCTAGAGGACATGAACAAGGCAGGGCAGGGGGTTTTGTTTCAAAAGTGAACAATTAAAAGAAAGAAATGAAGTTCTGTTTTTGAATCCCTTTAAAGTATAAAAGGAGAAGAGAACTATCAATGATGTTTGTGATAAAAAGGAAAAGAATTAGATATTAGATTCCTTTGATTAAAAAAACTCCATTAGTTTTGCAAATTACAATGTATTAAAAAAGTAATATATTTCACTGTAGCCAATACAGAAATGTATTAAGAAAAAGTCACAGGGCACCTTGGTGGCTCAGTTGATTAAGTGTCCGACTTCGACTCAGGTCATGTTCTCATGGTTCATGGGTTCAAGCCCCACATTGGGCTCTGTGCTGACAGCTCACAGCCTGGAGTCTGCTTCAGATTCTGTATTTCCCTTGCTCTCTGCCCCTCCCCTGCTCATATTCTGTCTCTTTCTGTCTCTCAAAAATAAATAAAAATGTTGAAAAAAGAAAAAAAAAAGCCTTAGCTACTTTACGCCCCCAACTCCCATTCCTCAGAGGCAACTTCGGTTACATCCTTTGGCTTTAAAAGTTGGCAATAAAAACAAAACAACAAAAAACCTTTAAAAAAACTTTGTATCTTTTGAATTGTTTTAAGAAAGAGATGTGGTTTTGATAGTAAGAAGGCTTTGCAAAGTGTTATAATCTCTTTTCCTTGTCAGATATGCTTGCAGCTGTTTCTTTGTTTCATTGTTTTTCTCAGTTTCTGGAGAAGATTTGGCCATGACCTACTACCACCATTGGGTGGCAGCCTGAATTGGAACCCCTTAAGAAGTGAATTCATCCTTGTCTTGGGTGATGTGCGTTTCACCTTACAAATGGTAACTTTGCACAGATGTTTTTAAATGAAGTGTTGAATAAAAATTTCCTCTTGTTTCGAACAAGAATGTGTGAAACAGAGAGCGAGAGAACACAGCAAAGCAAAGGATATTCCTAGTGACCAGATGTCTGGAAGAAAATCCTCTTTTCCATTAAGCCATTTTGCTCTTGCACATCTATTTGCAACAGCTCAAGAGCCACCAAACCCTCTTAACTCTGTGAGGATCAAATGAGATAACATATGTGAAAACACCTTACCAAATGTACAAAACTGTGCAGATGTGAAAGATGGTTATTCTTACAGCACAAATGCAGGCTGCTTTTATAGCCACTTTTATTGGCATGGTTGCTTTTTAAATGGAGTATTCTGTATGAATTAGCAAACACAAACTAAAATCTATATAAAATAAATTGCATGTCTCTATTTAAGTTCGATTAAACCCAAATGTAAGACCTCATACTTCTGGGCTGGCAGGAATGAACTAAATTTATTAGTGCTGTCCTGTTCCAAACGTGCAGATGTTCAGGGTCTTAAATGCTGCTGCGAAGCATAGTTAAAAATCTCTCTGGTTACTGATCATTAGGTCTCACTGGACACTATGGAGATGGCCACTGTTCAGCCAGCTTGGTGCTTTTATGAATGTATGTATATATGTATGTATGTATTTAGAAAGAATGAATCCGAAGCAGGCTCCACGTTGTCAGCTCAGAGCCCAATGTGGGACTCAATTCCATGAACAGTGATATCATGACCTGAGCTGAAATCAAGACTCAAATGCTCAACTGACTCAGCCACCCAGGCACCCCCAGCTTGGTCCTTTTAGATTCTTCTTCACTGTTTCTAGTCCATGCTTGGTGCTCAAAAATCTTTGAAAGGACTGGGGGCCAAGTGTCAACCTCTCTGGGTGCACCACATAGACTTCCTTGCCTTTCTAGGTTCTGGGTCTCACTGGGCCTTTGGAACCGTGACCTCTTTCCAATATTGAGAAAACATTTCCTCTTTCCTTTTTCTGCCCTAGAAGTTACTTTGGCTATCCCATCTGCCTCCAGGCCACATAGATATACCTCTTTAGTCAGTGTCAGCTTTCACAAAAGTCTGGAAGAGCTGTAGAATCCATGCAACTTCTGCTCTGTGCCCTGTTAGATATTAAGGGCTTGGTCGCCTTCTTGGAAACGTTGTAGTGTGCCTAGAGTAAACACAAACTAAAAACTCAAAAAATTATTATGCTCCTCCAGCAAAATAAAGACTTTCTCTTGGCTTCAGCAGTGCTTGTATGTATCCTTGTGTCTGAGTGAACAGAGCATACATTATCTTCTTGATTTCTTGATTCTACATAAAGTCTTAGAGGACTGTTTTCCCGTTTTCCTTCAGTTGCAATAATTCCAATATAACAGAAAAAGGAGAACACTTCCTCATTAACTCTAAAAAGCAATAATTATAATATTTTATAATTTATACTTATTGATAAATACCTCCCATAACATTAGTGAACATTGCTTCTCTGGGCTGGTTATTGTATTTGGATTTTTATAGTAACATTCAAACTACAAGGAAGCTGAGTTACTTTCTGTTTGTGCTGCTTAGGGGATAGGTATTAGGAATGATTAGTTTTGCTGATTAAATTATCTAGTCAGAAATTAATTGCTGTGAATTGAATACATAGTTTGGCACTTAATAAATTTTAAGGATAGAAAATGTTTTAAAGTTTTTTATTATGGAAAACTTCAAAAATATTCAAAGGTACAGAGACTAGACTAACATTCATGTACTCGCCAATCAGCTTTATTGTCAACTCATGGCCAATCTCGTTTTACTTATGTCTCCCTAATTTCCGTGTTTCCACCCCTCTTCCAATTATTTTGAAGTGAATTCTAGGCATCCTATAATTTATCTGTAAAAATTTCAGTAGGTATCTCTAAGTGGTAAGGATTTCAAAAAGAAAAAACCACACAGCATAATCACAATACTGTCATCACTCTTAAAAGTTAATGATGAAAGAACACTTTATTCTTTTTTTATTTGTATTATTTGTTTTTTAAAATTTAATATTAAATTTTATGTCAACAGTAAGTCTAAACATATTAACATATCCTGAAAGATATACAGGATATGTTGGGAAGTGAAAGAGCAAGTAATAGAATAATTTTTATAACATGGTTCAATTTCTATTTTAAAAATTATATCTATTTTTGTTTAAGCAAAAATTAGAAACATACTTCAAGCCAAGAACTGTTGCTACCTTTTTTTATTTAAAAAACATTTTTTTTTTGTGTTTATTTCTGAGAGGGAGAGCAAGCAAGCAGGGGATGGGCAGAGAGAAAGGGAGACCCAGAATCCAAAGCGGGCTCCAGGCTCTGAACTGTCAGTACAGAGCCTGACACGGGAGTCAACTCACAAACTGTGAGATCATGACCTGAGCTGATGTCGGATGCTTAACCAACTGAGCCACCCAGATGCGCCTGTTGTTACTTTTTAAAGTAAGAATAATCAGAGTTGGTATTGGGGATGAGAAAAGGGCTCTCACTTTTAACCTATTCTTAAGTGGTTTTTATTGTTAAAAAATGTGTATTAGTTTTGGAAGTAAATTTTGAAAAAATAACTTATGAAAGGAAAAACGTAAACAAGTTAACATGAGAGACAGTTTCAGGTATGTCCTGTCCAGATACTGTCTCTCAAGTTGAATAATCTTACTCCTGGGTTAATAAGAGTAGCAGTTACCAGGCACTTTCACAGGTCCTTCCAATCTGATTACTTATTTCTCACCATAACTCTTTGAGGTGAGTATTCCCATTTCACAGATGAAGACGCACAATCTAGAGCAGTTAACTAACCTGCCAGAAGTTTAGAAGAGGCTGACCAGGCTTAGGAACCTAGATCCTGGGGCTCCCCTGCCCATGCTTTCATTACTTCCATGAAACATTCCACTTCCCTTGGTTTTGAAGTTCTCACTTCCCAGAATGAATTTTATTATTTCACTTCGTTCTGGTTTGACTCTTTTTTTAAAGTTCCATATTAGCTTTAACTGCTCTATTTTACTATAAACTCAATGCTCAGGCAAGGTAGAAGAGTAATACCTCTCATTTTCCGCCGTGTCCATAGAATCTGGCCCTGAAGGACTAAAGGGAGAAACAACACAAAAAGAACTTCATGCTTTTCTGGTTTAAGAAACATTTAAATGACAGGCAGATGGTTCTTGTCATTAGTGCCTTTCTGTGCAGTTCTCCAGCTGCCTAACCTTTCTTTCTTGGTGGAAAATGTCATAAAGCTCTTCTTAATTTATCTATTCTATAAACATAAGACAAAGAGATTACAAGTGTATGAGAATAGAAATGCCCAGCACTTTTATTTGTAGTACATTCCAAATCATAAATGTAAACAAGCTGTAATTATCTTTTTAAAAAAGTTGTTATAGATTAGTTCTTGCATACTTAGCAAACTTACTGTGTGCCCAAAAGAAAACTGTCTTTAACCCAAATACATTTGATCCTTACAAAATTTTGCTAAAATTATTCAAGTGATTATTTAAGGTGAGTAGTTTGAGATTTTCTACGCTTTGAACTCCTTTCCTGTAGCCATCCCATCAAGGGTCATGGGAACTCCAGAGTCTAGGTTGAGAAAATGCTCCTCACAAGACAGAGTCTTCCAGAACTTAGACCACTTGATGTCTCTCTTTACACACAGTGAAAAAGTATAGCAAGTAGGAACTACTTCACTGACAGCAGGAAGATACTGTCCAATCCTGCTTGTATTATAAAAATAAGATTACAGGGGCACTCAGGTGGCTCAGTTGGTTAAACGTCTGACTCTTGGTTTCGGCTCAGGTCATGATCTCACGGTTCATGGGATCAAGCCCCACTTCAGGCTCTACACTGACAGCGTGGAGCCTGCTTGGGATCCTCTCTTTCTCTCTCTCTCAAAATAAATAAATAAACATTAAAAAAAAATAAAATGATTCTAGATTTTGATCACTTAGATTTAAAATTTTGCCTGGGTTTGGGATTCTCTCTCTCTCTCTCTCTCTGCCTCTCTCTCTTCCCCTCTCTTGCTCATGTTATCTCTGTCTCTCTCAAAAAACAAAAACAAACCTAAAAATTCTGCCTTCCCGACAAGCTGAATTACAGGTCACTTTAGTGGATAGTTCACAGGGTTTTGAGAAATAAATTTAATATTATTCTTCTGCAATGTGTAGCTATACTCTGTGTCTCTGTGTCTGGGTTCCCCAAAGAGGATATTTGAGGAATCTCATAAGTACTAGTAATTATGTTTGGTGAGATGGTTTAAAATAATTCAGTTCTAACTCTTGTAGGAGGCTCTGACAGAGGAGACACTTTTTGCTCTAAGGGGGAAAGAATTTTCCACTGCCTAATGTCCAAAAATATTGTAGCATACTTTGGCAGATTTTTGGTTAATTTAGAAGCCATATGGTAGGAAACCCCACTCTTTAGCCTGCCTTCTAAATTAGGTCTCTCACCAGTGTCTGAGGCAGTTCATGAAGTTTGGTCTGATAAACTGCAACCTTGTTCCTCCAAGGAGTTGTATTTTCCTGTGACTTACATACCATTGTTGGCTTTTTAGTTTTTTCTTCCTCTGGATCATCTTGCAGTTGATGTTAGTAGAAAGTGTCCAGACATGTGTTTTTGGTTGTATATGATAAATGTAACTTTAATATAAATTATTTGGCAGAGAAGAATGTCTGTAAGGTCACAACTTTCTTGACACTTTAAGTGTTAGGGTTGGAAATTTTCTTAAAGATCTCTGCCCAACTCTCTAATTCATTAGGAAACTGGCTCTAACAAGGTCAAGAAATTACTGGCAATTGCAGGACTAGAGAGGTTGTATTATACTATGGTTAAGTGCCTTGGCTCTGATGTCCCAGGGTCTGGGTTTGAATCCTGCTTCTGCCACTTATGAACTATATGACCTTGTGCAACTTACATCACCTCTGTGCCTCCATTTCCACATTTGAGAATGGGATGATCATAATACATAGTTTTCAGGGCTATTATGAGGATTAAATAAAGGAATATGATTTAAACACTTGGCACAGTGCCTGGTACATAGTGAGTAGTGAATAAATGCTATTAGAATTAGAGCTCATGTTTCCTACCTCTCAGTTGATTGCTTTATAGTTGCACCACATTGTTTCTCCTGATATCCCTTAGAGTAAAATATTTTAATAAAGTTATTTCTCATTAGAGTTGATTAAATATTTCAGAACAGAACACATACTTAACGAATACCATCTTAACCATTTTTTTTTTCCCATTTGAGAGATGGACATGTAATAAATGAGGAATTTGGAATGAAATGAAAAATTAAATGATGTATGCCTGAGTATATTCAGGTAGCCATTATATAATAAATTAGTTTTTAATACAGCTCTGATTCCTAATTTGCATAAACAATTGACCACTTTAGTGGCTCGTTAGATAAATTGAGCCCAACTAACCAATACAAATGTATCACAAATGCATATCTGGAATGTGAAACTTACTGGAAACTCATTGGAACTGAAATTTCCAGTAAGGGGAACCCTTGATTTTTTCAATAAAAGAGGAAATATCTATTCTGGGTTCATGTAGAAGATATGGATTTAGCAATGATTTGTTCTTTGATTATAATCACTTAGTGCCTTTTAAAGAGATTTGCAGCTCTCTGTGAACCTCTCTATAACCTACTGTTATAGCAACAGTGGCCAATCTTATATGCATGATACTGTCTACCAGTTACACTGTTAGTGCCAGCTGTATACATTAAGATGTGTGCCATGAGTTCAGCCCTATTGCTAGTCTTGTTAGGTAGTCACTTGAGGCTCTCTACTTCCCTGTCATTCTCACTAGCCTTTTTCTTCCTAGTAGAACCCTATTTTTTCTCAAATATTGGGTGGCCATGAGCTTTAGAGGAATTTGGGGTTTCCCTCAGCCTTCAGGGGGACGTGAATCTTGAATAGTCCAAGCCAGATATTCCAATTCTAATTATTACCCTTCCAGTGATTGATCTAGACAATTTTGGCCAATGAGAACTGGAGATAGTCTTTGAGGAGGACAGTGCTTCATGTAAAATTTATGTGTATGAGGAGACACTTCTGTCTCTGATTATTGTCATATTTATATATTGCCTGGAATTGCAGAAACCATCTTCGTACCCCGAGGAGGACCAGCCTCAGGGAACAAGCCGACATGCTTATAATTGACAGAGTGGACAGATGGAAAGGACCTGGGTCCTTCTTGATGTCTATGAATTACCAAGTGAACTCCCCCTGAAGCTGCTCTACCTCTAGACCTCTTATTTTCTAATATAACAAAAGACATTAAGCCAATTTTACTCAGCTTTCTTTTTTCAACAGAAACATGCTAACTGATACAATGTAAAATCATGTAATTATAATTCTGGTCTCTTTATATTTTTTGATTGTAGTTGCCAAAATGAGCTGACATCTGGAAATTGCTCAGTATGACCAGGCATAGCATGGGCCTTGTCCCATGGTTTCACTCGCCAATGTCCAGTCTCTTTAGAAGTGTAAGTATTTAAACTTCTATTAACCAACAACATTTCTTTATACCTTGACTTAATGTTTTAGGTACAATTGTATAAATAGTAAATGATACGATTATTAATCTCACAGCGTTCCATTTTTGTTGCAGTTTCTTTTTCCTCTTTTTAAAATGTATTTTGAGAGAGAGAGAGTGAGTGAGAGCAAGAGTAAGAGTGCACACCCGCGTGCACACATGCACAAAAGCAGGGAAGGGGCAGAGGGAGAGGGACAGAGAGAGAATCCTAAACAGGCACTGCGTTGTCAGCACAGAGTCTGATGTGGGGCTTGATCTCACTCACAAACAGTGATATCATGACTTGAGCTGAAATCAGGAGTCAGACACTTAACTCACTGAGCTGCCCAGGCACCCTTCTTTTTCTCTTTTAAGTTCTTTGGTTACCCTCAGTACACTGAAGGGGCACGGTACACTGGAGCACAGTGCACTGAAGGGGGCCAACATGAATGGAGGATCACCTCAGTCAGAGCAAGCAATGCTGTCGACCTTTTGTGACCTTCACACAGCCATCTCCTTTGGGCTGACATACTGTTTTCCTAACAAAAATGCTAAATTTAGATGTCTTAAAAATGAACTTCCCTCCTTTTTTTAAAGTCTTGAGCACAGAATCGTGCAATAGCAGCTGAAATTTAGAAGACTGAACATATGTGAATTGGGATTCGTGTTGTGATAAATGAAACGAAAAATTAATTTGACGTATATTTCAGTTATATTTAATTTTTTTGCTAGGTGATTATTAAACATAGATGTTAATTCATGTAAATCACCAGGGTTACAGTTTATAGGTGCCTTATAAAATGAATGCAGTTGGATAATGATTAAGCCTATAGGGAGGTCTTACCACCATTAGAAAATCATTTTCAATTAATTTCACTCCCGAAAAAGTTGCTACCATCCCTGGCCTTAACAGGTACAGTTGCTGACATAATAGTATCTCCCTTTACTGTGAGCATAATTCTTTGAATGTTGTGGTTCCATCAGATTTGTCATCGGACCTGTTAGGGACCAAACCATGAATGTAGAGGATGGGGACTCAGTTAAGGGTGACACTAGGCAGTCAGGGATTTCTGTCTAGGCAAAGCAAACTGTGAGTGAACTGAACAGATGGCCTGTTCAGAGAGATGCTTAGGAAAGTCCCCAGGTGAGTCCTTAGCCCTTGACATCTTATGTTGTGATCTCTTCATCTCTTGATAATAAATAAAGTAATAGACTGTGATCATTGTTTTTAATCAAAGAACTAAGACCTATTTTCTTTTCTGGTAGATAGGCTACATCTACATTGAGGAGGAAAATAAGAAATATCTACAGAAAGCTTTAAAAATACTTGTGTAATGCCTATTAATTTACAACACCTGCCTGCCAGCACTTTTTAGTTGATACATCTGTAGAGAGAGAATGGCAAGGAACCTGTTCTTTCCTGTTCCATATAAGACAGAACAAAGATGTAACAGGATGTTGCTATGTGTTTCTGATTTCTGCCCATAAACAAGTAAAACCTTTTTTTAAGATTCTGTTTGCTGCTTGCTTCCTCCAACTCATTCCTACAGAAACTCACCAGTAGGGGTGAAACTCCTTTCCACTCTTCACTCCCTAATTGAACAGTGCAAGCTTGGGATGATAAAAGAAAAAAAAAATCTCACCTTTAGTCAGAATGCTGGAAGTGGTATGATTAATATTGAGATATTTTTGGCATTGGATTTTATAGGAAATAAAAAGTGCATGGTATCCTTTTATGAGTCTCTATCTCCTGGCATCCTGAAATTTCCTCCCCATCACAATATAAAGAATTAAAGTACAGTTTTATGTTGGAGATGAGAGACATCCCTAATTTTGGAGAATCCTAGGACAAGACCTACAAATTCTGTCTTTAATGGCCTTCATAAGGCCCGCAGCCCTCAGATTAATGTTGAATCACTAGCTCTTTTGGGGAGTAAGAATGTGAATATTGGTGAAGCCACAATGGTTGTAGAGCTATTGTGCCAGACTCTATCAGCTTGATTGCTTTTATGTATCTTTTTTTTTTTAAAGTTTATTTATTTTGAGAGAGAGTGAGTGTGAGTGGTGTAGGGACAGAGAGAGAGAGAGAGAGAGCGAGAGAGAGAGCGAGAGAGAGAATCCCAAGCAGGCTCTGTGCTGTCAGTGCTGAGCTGACCTGGGGCTGGATCTCATGACCATGAGATCATGACTTGAGCCGGTATCAGTAGGTGGATGCTTAACCAACTGAACCACCCAGGCACCCTGCTTTTATGTATCTAATAAAAAGTGAAATAATGAAGTCTTTTTGAAAATTGTTGTATGTTTCATTTGTATTAAGGAGTACCAAGAAAACTGTGTGTGTGTGTGTGTGTGTGTGTGTGTGTGTATGTGTGTGTGTGGGAAAAATCATAGGGCGGAGCTGTGGTCACTTCGTCAGCCCCTCTGTCCTTTGGGAACAGCTCCTTCAAGTGCTGAAAAATTGTTTTTTTTTTTTAAAGTTTATTTATTTTGACAGAGAGCATGAACGGGGGGGGGGGGGGGGGGCAGGAGAGAGAGACAGAGAGAGAATCCCAAGCAGGTTCTGTGCTGCCAGTGCAGTACAGAGTCTGATGCAGGGCTCGATCCTGTGAACTGTGCGATCGTGACCTGAGCCAAAACCAAGAGTAGGATGCTTCACTGATTGAGCCACCCAGTCGCCCTGTCAGTGCTGAAAGCTTTTAAGTTCTGTTTCATTTTAATAAGGGAGGTGTAGTTCTAATGTAACACACACAGCCCTATCTAATTATATAATAGATCACATTTGTTTTGACATTTAAGGTATTCTTAACATGTTTTGCAAGCATTTTTTGGTCCAGTTTCTACCATATATTGTGAGTCCTTTGCATGAACATATTTTCTATATTCAAATTCTTTGTACTCTTGTATGTGACACCCACTGCAGATTGCAGGGATTCAGTAAATCCTGGTAACTTGCCAGTTTTAACTAGTAGATAAGATAGTTCTTTCAAGGTTACAAAAAACTTTAGCAATTAACAGCAGAAGTGGTCTTAAGCTCTTTTCTTTCTCTTTAATGAAGATATTTTTATAGGGGTATATTACAGACATATTATATTTTAGGCATACAACATAATGATTTGATGTTTATACATATTGTAAAATAATCACAATAAGACTAGTTAACATCCATCACCATATATACTTACAGGTTTTTGGTTTTGTTCTGAGGGTTTTTGTTGTTGTTATAAGAACTTTTAAGATTTACTCTTTTTAGCATTTTAAAGTATGAATACATTATTAAGTAGTATTATTATAGTCAGTATTTAAGCTCTTAAGGAATACATTTAGGGAAAGATGTGTATACATTTCTGTTGATTTGGTAGCATTCTTCCTATGATTTCCACTTCTTAAAAACTTTTTTTCTGTTTAAACTTATTTTAGAGAGAGAGAGTGAACAGGGGAAGGGCAGAGAGGGAGGGAGGGAGAGAGAGAGAGAGACAGAGAGAGGGAGAATCTTAACCAGGCTCCACACTCAGCAGCTCAGCACAGAGCCTGACACAGGGCTGGATCCCATGACTCGCGGACATGAACTGAACCCAAATCAAGAGTCAGATGCTCAACTGACTGAGCCACCCAGGTGCCCTGATTTACACTTCTTAAAGAAAGTGATAGGGACACCTGAGTGGCTCAGTCTGTTAAGTGTCTGGCTCTTGATTTTGGCTCAGGTCATGATCTGGGGGCTCATGAGTTCCAGCCCCAGGGCTTGGGGCTGACAGCGTGGAAACTGCTTGGAATTCTGTCTCTCCCTCTCTCTGCCCCTCCCCAGCTCACGTGCTTTCTCTCTCTCTCAAAATAAATAAATAAACTTAAAAAAAAATGGTTAAAAAAAGGTAACAATAGATATAATTTAAGTACTTTAGCTACTGTCATTGTCTAATCTATTAAGCACATAATTGCTCCGTGTATGCTTTTAAAAATACATCCCGTTTGACCATATCTTACTTCATATTTATTTTGTTTTTGAACAACCTTTCATTGTTAGTTCAAATGATAGTTTTCCTGCACAGTCAAGTAGATGTTAAGTACAGGAGGGAGGCTGGGTCTCTGGAGTATCAAGATTTCTCTTTTCCGCTGGCTCCTTTGATCCATTGTTTGCCTTCTATCTCTAGAGTACCCACCTGACCCACAATTAGCATTTGATAGCAACCGTGGGGCCATAGTTTCAGAGATATTTAGCGACCCAAGGCTGCAGCTGAAGCAAGAAGTAAACACACCAAAAATAGATAGATCTGCCTTGGTTAATGAAGATCACAGATGGAAATACTTTTTTTTTCTTTCCTGTGGACATGGTGGGATTTTAGAACCGATGCTATTAATCAATCTGTCCTAAAACAGAAACAGTTGCAAATATGTAATATAGAGTATCAGTGGAATAGAAAACAAACCTTTAACTAAGCCTGATTTTTTTTGAAGTTGGAAAATGTTGCCAGCCTGTTTTTTATGTAATTGAAAATGTTTAGAAGCTTTCCTGAAGAGTTGATTAATATATCGGAATCAAAAAAGGCAATTTTGGGTCTAATTTTGTTTGTTTACTGTGTAGTACAGGATTCTTGGCTTTGAAATTCTGCCATGCAGGGTGAAAAATGACTGTCAGTGTGAAACAAAGTAGTCTATTGAAAAGAACATTGTGTCTAATAGGGAACAGCTGATACCAGCCCAGTGCATGCTCTCTGGAATTACAATATCTCAATCAGTCTGATTGGTGCCTGTGGATAAAGGAGAGTCCACATTTGGCCAACTGTGGCAGGGGTTGGGGGTAGGGAGGTAGTCTCCCCACCCACCCCGACCTCTTGCTGCAAGAATCCCACTATGGGTAGTTGATGGGGAGGCACTCTGGTCTAGGCTGGAGGAATTAGGATAGTTTGGGACCTTGAAAGGCTGCATAAACTGCAGTATCCCCACAAAGGTCGACATGACATTGTGAGGGATGGGTTGCATAGTTTCTGTAGGAGGGCCTGGAGTTTTACTCTGGTCCCAGAAGCTTTTCTGAGGATGTCTTGATATTCTGAATCTGAATGAACTAAAATAGGTAGCTGTATTTTGGTACTCAGCTTTTGGAGGAAGAGGCTATGGTTCAAGAAAACTGCTAGAAAAATAATGAGTGAACTCTTAACTAAGAGTTTCTGCCTATTTGGTTAAAACAGCACTACTCAAAAAAAAAAAAAAAAAACCCATCAAAAAACCAAAAACAAAACAAAATAAAAACCCAGGAGTACTCAAAGAGACAAAAATGCCTGTCCTGGAGTGATTTTACATCCTGACTTTCTCAGGCAAGTGCCAATTTCAAATATTTTCCCATTATTTCAATCATTGACATCTTGCAGAAACTCCATATTTTTGTGGCTAATAGTACTATGCTTGCTAGATGGTCTTTCAAACTCAAAAGCAACACGGAAGTGTTTTTTAGGATCTCAGGTCTTGGTTTGGGGTTCAGAAAATAAGGTCACTGTATGAGGTTGGACTGAAAATCAATCCACACCAAAGGGGTGTTTCTCATGCCTTTGGGTAGATACTAAAGTATCTGAGCCAGGTTGTCACATAGCCGCTGCTTGAGTATCTCCCCTGATAGATTGGGAGCTCATAGCTCAGAAGGCATCTAATTATAAGTAAGCATTGCATCTGTAGCCAGACCTGTTTCCTATAACCTTACTCCTCAGGGCCAACAGAGAATGTCCTCCCTCTGGTTTTGTTGTGATGGTTCTTCAGATATGCAGGGAGTTACTTTAACCCCCAACCTGCCCCCCCTCTGCTCCCCCACCAGTCAATCCTCTTTCAGACCAAGTTTCACCATGCCCTTTAATCTTTTCATTCGTAACAAGATTATCACTACCCTAGGGCTTTAACACTACTTTGGCTGTGATTTTCCTGATCTGGCTTGTGCAGAGTAAAACTGGATTCCCACTCCCCTTTAAAAGCCTCCGATAATGCAGTTTAACATACTTTTAGTTCATTTGACAACCATAGCTTAATGTGGGTTCATACTGAGCTTGTGATCCATTGATGCCTCTTGGTCTATTTCAAATAAATGACTGTTTCCTCCTGACCCTCACCCCCACTGCACCTCCACCATATGTACCTGGGCATTTGATTCTTAAAATTGGCATATGGGACTTTACCTTTATACGTACTATGTATATTTATATTTTGAATTCTGACCTGCCATTCAAATCCATCAAATTCTTGTAAAATCTCGATTTTTCATCAAATGTGCTGTTTTTTTCTGCCAGCTGCAAATTTACGGAGCTTTTCCATGTCTTCATATGTGTATCGTAGTATTGTAAAGAAGCATGCACTTTGTAGTGAGCCAGATCTTGGTTTTTAACCCAGCTTTGTGTACCTGATGCCTGATGTTGGCATGTTACTTAAACCCCCCAAGCCCAGTTTACTCCTATGAAAATGAAGAAGACAGTACTTTCTTTAGGTTTGTTGTGAGCATTTATAATAACACAAGTGTCTATCACGTAGTAGGTGATGGTGTTAGTAATAATAAATGTTTCATTGACATGGACTCAGAATCAATTCTCTTATTTTCTTTATCCTTATCTGGGTCAGAGTTAATATTTTGGATAGGGCCAAGGACAGGGTTGTGTAGCCTCTAGATTCCATTCTCCATGTTGACATCCATTGATTAGACAAATATTATTGAGTGATACATATTTATTGAGCTTAACTATGTTTATGTACTATTCTAGTGATTAGGGTCACAGTGGCAAAAAAAAAAAAAAAAAAATATGGTAAAGTCCCTGTCCTTATGAAGCTAGCATTCAAAAGGACAAGGCTACCACATAATGTAGGGATATCATTCACAGAGAATTTGTTGGCTGTGCAAGAGGAAGAAACAGACATACGGAGATAGACACACACACACACACATATATGTATCATACATAGTATATATAATACAATATTTAGATAATGGTAAGAGCGAAAGTATATAATATGTTATCAGAGAATGGCAAGAACTGTGTAGAAAGATAAAACAAGGGACTCAGAGTTTAATAGAGGGCAAATGCTATCTTATATCAGATAGGTTGGAAAAAACCTCTCTAAGAAGGCAACATTGGGGAGAGTCCTTGTGGAGGGAGGAAGTGAGCTATGCATGAAGGGAAAGGTTCTAGTCACAAGGGCAGTGATTCATTAATTCAAGCGTTTTTGGTATGAATGGTCAACCAGGTATTTATTTCTTTAAACATACTATCTTATCCACCAGGTCCCAAGAGTATTAAGAGATTCTTTTTTTTCTAAATATGCTTGCCCTCATTCATATAAATGTCAGATGGGTCTGACATTGTTTGGGGGCTATGGGGAGGCACAGCATTTGTATTTCCTTGTCCATATGAAGGCCTCTCTGCCTCTGGTGTTGCTCTCTGAGTAAATGTGCAAGTTCATAAGGTGTAAAGCAAAGAGGACCCATAAGTCATCCCGATCCTCTGAATTGACCCTTGTGGTGCACAGGGTGATAGAAGCCTCATTCAGGTTGCTCTCACATCCCTAGCTATGGGTGCAGCACCCCACGTTCACCTGTCCTTATACCTGTGAAAAAGAGGCATGTAGGATCTTTATTATTTCTCCCCAGTGAATCCATCCTGGTTCCTCATGATCACAACTTCCTTTTCTAAGGACTCACACATCATCTGTCTCACCATTTTAGAATATTACCATGTTTCACAATCAAGCTTGCACATCTATAGATCACAGAATAACACTTTTCTCTCCTCATTTTGAGAAACTGGAATACTATTTTTCTAACCCCATTGCCCCCAGTACCTTTTCTCTTCTCTATGATTTCTTAAAGATTACTGACAGGGCCTCTTAGATTACATCTGCAAAGTCTCTCCCACACTCTGGGATGTAATTTGTTTAGGCCTGGAGACTTGAACTCATTTAAAACAGCAAGATGGTCTCCTGCTATCACTTTAGTTATCTCATACTTCAGTTTCTTCTAAACTACATTTATTCAGCCCTCCTGAGCTTAAAGATCATTCTCCTTGATACCAAAGATGGAAATACAACAGAAGTTGTGATCTATGACTTTCTCTTTGTTGTTTGTTAATGTTATATCATCTGTCCCAAGAAGTGAGTGTGTTTTTAAGGTTCATCTCTTTTACTTTGATTGTAGCTGATAAGGGGTGTGTGTGCTTCCAGGTTTGTGGATGAAAGCCTTAAGCGTGTTTCACATAGGCATATTTCGCAAGAGGACATTGAGGGATTACCCTCCTATCATGTTATTTCAGTTTAATACTCCTGTGCACATTTTTCTCTTGTTTAGTATGCAGTTGTAAGTGAGGGCTTGAGCCACAACCAAGGGCAAATCCTGGCTGTTGCACTTACTATAGCAGTGAGACCATGGACAGGTCAGTTAGCCTCTCTGCATCTGAGTTGCCTTGTCTGTAAAGTGGAGATAATAATGCTTACCTGGTAGAATTTGAGCGTAAACAATTTAATACAAGGGGCTTAGAATAGTATCTGGCACACCTTCACCATCATCATTTCTAATGTATTCCTATCATCTTTCAAATATATTTTAAAAGTTCTGACCTAATCAGAGAGTTCCTCATGAGCCACAGTTTGTCCTGTGGTTAGGGCACATTCAATCCAATTTTTCATATGTTGTATCTCTTTGTGTACCCCATGTCAAACAGTGAGAATTGGTATAGACAATGATGATGTGAGGCTCTCAAAGACCACGAATTAACAAAGAAAGATTAAATTACATTTAGTGTACTTATGGCAGGGGCAAAATAAATGGACGCATTTTAATAAAGACTCCGATTTGAGTCTGGTTTGAAATAAAAAAGAACTTTCTTCTCAATCAGAGAATCCAAGTAGCCAGTGCAGCCATTTCCAAGCCTTCTGGCTTAGTTTGAATGATAAAGGAAGACTTATCCCAGATGAGGCCAAACAAATCTGTAATACCTCATGGGAATTGTAAAATATTATTTCATAGCAGTGTGAAAAGGTAAATTTGCAATCACCAAGGGAACCCTGAGCCTCTCAGATCTTTGGACCATATTAGGGCCTTTGGAATCTTTGATAGAAGTTGGTTGGTTGCTGTATGGGAGGATTCTTTATCCTCCTGCCTTTATGTTTTCAAAATGGATTTTCTTTGGCACGACAACCGTTGCATTCTTGGCCTTCTCTGATTGGAGAAAGAACTAACATACTTAGGCTTTTCTTCCTTGGAGCTCTCCTTTCTACAGGATACTGACTCCTGGTAAAAATTTATAGAAGCAGCCACTGCTTGGGTGGGGGAGGTCCTACAGTAGTGTAGTGATGACTATGATTGGTGGGTCAATCTGCCTAACTGAGAAGCAGTATTAGCAAGTCTCTTCTGTCCAGACCTCAAGTCAAATTCTCTAATTAGTTTTATCAGTAATAATAATAAAGCTGACACTTTGATTTCTGTTTGTCTCCTCTGTCTTGTTTCTCAAGAGATTCTTAAGAAGAGGCAAGAGGGATGTTATTTATTGATTCTTTCATATCTCAAACAATGCAAACAGTAAGAGTGAAGGTAAGCAATATTCGTTAGCTCCCTTCTTTACATGTAACCAAGGTGTGAGCCAAAACAGTCTTTTATTTTTTTTTTTTAATTTTTTAATGTTTATTTTTGAGACAGAGAAAGACAGAGCATGAGCAGAAGAGAGTAGAGAGAGAGAGGGAGACACAGAATCCGAAGCAGGCTCCAGGCTCCGAGCTGGTAGCCAGAGCCCGATGCGGGGCTCGAACTCATGAGCCGGAGATCATGACCTGAGCCGAAGTCGGACACCCAACTGACTGAGCCACCCAGGTGCCCCTGAACCAAGACAGTCTTTAGGCAACCTGTACAAAAATTATCTGATTGACTTCCCCCTGGGTAAATCTGCCCTTATTTCTGTCTTTCATTGGGGTCAAACAAATAAATAAATCTGGAAACTCACGATGGAAAAACAGCTATTGGCAGCAACTAGGTGGAGGGAAAAGCTAGAAGGAATTGATTGGAAAATGACTCTCAGGATTGGGGCGGACCTCCTGTTATTTAGAATAGAAAGTAGCAGAGTGTCAGTGCCCTGGGGCCAACGGGAAGTTTGAGCAAGATCAAGAGCACAGGTAATATAGGTGCAGAGAAGCTAGGATGAGAAATTTCTTAAAATTGTTGTCTTGTACAACAATCCATGCTGTTCCTAGATACATTTGTAGTTCCCCCCTTAACAGCTGCATACCACATTTTATTCTTGCTGAGCCAGAGAGAGCTATGGAGTCAACTAGAAGGTAGAAAGAAAGCAAAATGTGGCCTGGATGTATAGGAGATGAGACATAGATATAGATGTTGAGAACCCCAAAAGTAGAACCAGGTTTAGAAACTGGTTAATGAGCACAATTGGAACAGATTAGCTAGAAGAGAAGATGTGCCAGGCAGGACCTTCCAGGAGTAGAAGGAAATGAGCAAAGGAGAAATTACAGTTCTCAAGCTGAAGAGCCAAGGAGAAGTCTGGGGAACCACAAAGTTAATACCAGGAAAGCTTGAAGATAGTAAGTACTCTTTGGGATTCGGATGGAAGATTGGTTTTCCAAGGGACCAAATACCAGAGTGGACTCTAAATCCAAAATTCATGAAATACTTACTCATTGATTGCTCTATGACCGTCACAGTACTAGGCACTTGTCAATGAACAGTAGGCAATATGACCTACTCTTTTTCCTTTTTTTTTTTTTTTTTTTTGACTCACTTCTTGCTTTTTTTATTTTTGAGAGAAAGTGAGAGAAAGTGCATGAGTGGGAGGGAGGGGCAGAAGGAGAGAGAGAATCTTAAGCAGGCTCCGTACGGAGTCTGGAGCCCGACGTGGGGCTCAGCCCCATGACCCTGTGATCATTACCTGAGCTGAAATCAAGAATTGGTCTCTCAACCCACTGAGCCACCCAGGCTCCCCTGTGATATGACCTACTCTTGCTCACATGGGGCTTACAATCTAAGGGGAGGTAGAGCCAATTAAAAAGAAAAAGTCACAGGTGCTACCTGGTGCAGGGCGCCATGGCAATACAGAGGCTGTACCTGACCTAGCAGCTGGGAGTTCCATCTAAACTGAGACCTTCCTGAAGGACAAGTCAGAGGTAGGCAATCAAGGAAGAGCATTCCAAGCAAAAGTGGGTAGGATGTGACAGGGCCTTGGGGTGGCCAAGAAAGAATTAGGCATTCAGAAACCTTCAGGTGGGTTGAAATCAACCACTCCAAGTGCTTTTTTTTTCTTTAATGTTTTTTTATTTTGAGAGTGAGAGAGTGAGCACAAGCTGGGAGAGAGGGAGGAAGGAAGAGAGAGAGAGAGAGAGAGAGAGAGAGAGAGAGAATCCCAAGCAGGCTCTGTGCTGTCAGCCCTAAGCCTGACGTGGGGCTCAATCCCATGAACCATGAAATCATGACCTGAGCTGAAACCAAGAGTTGGAGGCTTAACCAACTCAGTCAACAAGGTGCCCTCAGGTACTTTTTGTAGATAATCACTTTGCCTGGAGTTTGAATCTGAAGAAAAGATGAAAATGGGCCTTAGCAAGGTCACCAGGTAGAAAATGTCCCTTGGTGTCTGTTCCTTGGGGTGCCAGCAATAGAACAATAAAAAGTAGCCTTGAGAGGGGCCCAGGTGAGTGGAATGGGTGCTGTGAGGTTCTCTGGAAGCCGAGGCAATGGGCAGGGCGGGGGTTGGAGGGGGGGCAGCATACTGCCAGATGCAGAAGAAAAGAAGAATACTGCCTAGGAAAGTGGACCTTGTGCATAGCCAGGAGGAAAAAAAAGACAATTTAGTTTTATATGTTACATTTTAATAATAGTCATTTGTAACTGCATAATGAAATTTGTGAACAAAAGTTCATTTCCAGAAGAATAATCTCTAACTGATATGCAATGCCTCAGTAGGATTTGGCCAGGTTTTAATTTTAGCTTGAATAAATAATGTAAGATACTAGGCTGGGTGAGATAAAAGGAAATCTTTGTACTTTCATCTCTCCATGATGGAAATAATAACTACTTTATTTCAAAACAAGTTTCCAATTAGTTTCTGTGAAATATTATTATCCCCTTTTTCCAGATACTGTAGCTCATTTTGAAACTTAATTTTGATAATATATAAACATTTTTTAAACTTACTCTACAGGAATGACAGTTATATTTGGAGAGAGGAACACTGTTGGGCTGGAACTATATTATTTGGGACTGTTCTAAATAATAGTAAAAATAACAAAAGAGAATTAGTCAAAATGTAATCTCTTTCATGACTATTCATGACCTGGCGTGGATTTCTCTTTAGACCATTTCCTTTAAGGTTGTTCCATGGACTTTTTTCTTCAAGACTAGTAACATGTCACTTAAGGTTATATACTCTCTTGTCCCCTTTTAAAAAGCTGGTATTATTTAAATAATCACTGAGCTCATTCAGTAAACACCTGAGTACTAACTGTGTGCCAGACCCTGGGCCAGGTGCTGGGGCTTATGTAGTGAATCTGGTAAATGTGACATTTGCCTTTGTGGTGCTTACTCTAGGGCTACCTGAGAAATTCTGAGGACACTTTGGGGGAGAGGTTTTATAGAAATAAAGACCCACGTTTTAATTTGTATTTTAAGTCAGGACCTGACCATTATCAATGAATCATTCCAGATGGATAAATGAGGCACAGATTATTCGGGCTCAACCTGTTAGTAATAAAGCGGTGACTTCAGTTGAAAAGTTGGTCCCCTGTTGAGTCCTTCACTCCCTAAGCCCCATAAGCTCACTTTCCTACAATTGCCATGTACTGTTCACTCTGTTTTTCTTCCCTCAATGTAGAAAGGCAGACTGGTGATACTATTTTTCAGATGAAGAAAACAAGGCAGGGGGAGTTTTACCCAAGGCCACTTATCACTTTTATGGAGGAGCCAGCATCACAACTCCTACCCTTTGAGTTTCCAGGCCGTTGCCTAGCTACCAAACCTCCCTGCCTCTTCCACTGCACAGCAGCCGAGCAGGCGCTTAATAATCATAATTGATGGTGCTGGCTAAAAGGGAGAGCTCAGAGTGATTCTGGGGAGTTTGTTTTTACATACCAATGAATTTTCTTCTTCTTGTGGTCAATAACCTGTACCCATTTGTTTTAGATAGCTTCCCTGTCTTAGTCCACAATGAAGCTTTCTTATCTACACTGATGATTTCTCTTTTCTCTCTTTCTCAACTATTCTTTCTGGGGGAATCTAGTTGCTGTTTACAGGTATCACACATTTTAAAGAAACATTTGTCTTAAAACAAAACAAAAAACAATGTCTGGCTTCCCACAGAAGAGCCTATCGCAGTTTTAAGGAATAGAATGCAGTTCAGTGAAAGTTAAATAAATTCCACCAGAAAGTAACACTTCTTCTTAAAGTATTAGCTCCACTAGTTATTTAACTATGTTAAAAATATTTGAGCACCTGTTTGTTCCAGATACCATCCTGAATAAAAAGATAACTCTGTTTATCCTTTCAGTGATGATTTATTGAGTGCCCGACATGTGCAAAATACCATGCATATGCTGGGGATTCTGTACTTGTCCTTATGTTGCAGATAGTCCAGGGAGGAGAGTCAGACAGTCTGAGAGGATCACATGAGTAGACGATTGCAACTTTCACATGTGCCTCAAAGAAGGAGCACATGATGCTGTGAGTGCCCATTACGGTGGCTTTAGCAGTCAGGGAAAAGTGGTACTCCAGTTGAGTTGTGATGAATAAGCAGAGGGACCTAGACAAATAGGGAAGGAAAGAGCATTCCAGGCAGAGGAAACACATTCAAAGGCCCTGTGGTGGGTGAGAACATGTGGAGTCCAGGAACTGTAAGACTAGCATGGTTTGAGTAAAATAAGAGGTTGAGAGGAAGCTGGAAAGGCAGGTAGAGGCCAGACTGTGCATGGTATCAGATGCTTGTACTGTGTTACCTCATGGCCTCAGCCTGCTTTCAGCCAAGGCTATGTGGATCGTGCCATGCAAGCTCCCACCAATTCTGTGCTGACCTCATTCCAAGTGTGCCTGGGGCTTCGCTGGTCCCCAGGCCTACTTCCCTTATAGGAGACCACCGGCAGTCACATGTGAGCAAGTCTCAAGTGCCAGGGAATTAGCACCCACAGGCACCACCCCCCCTGCCCCCCACCCCAGCCATTGGTGGATGAAAGCCTATAGGTGAATGCTTCTCCCCTTTGTCTCTGGGAGCAATTCTGAAATGCATTCCCCACACTCCCTCAGAAGTTCCCTTTGGATTGATCACAGCTGCTCACAGGGTGGTCCACTTGCTCATTCATTTCCTCCCTTTCCCTAAACCATGAATGACTCCTGTTCCTTGGGGTCACTTCCCAAATGAAAAAGCACAGGCAAGCTTTTGTGTTCTGTTGTTTGGGTGGGTGGGTGGGGGGAGCCAGAGAAAGATGCCATGTGAAGGAACTTGGAATTTTGTCTTTGTCTTAGAAGCTGTGGAAAATGATTGTTTTAACAGGATGGTGAATTAGCACTTTTGCACTTCAAAGAGATCGTTTTGGCTGCAGTGTGGAAAATGGATTGGAGGAAGGCCAGGGTAGGTGAGGGTGGAATAGTCTAGGCAAACATAGTTGGAACAATAAAGATGGAGAGAAATAGATTTCAAAAATATTCAGGGCTCCTGATTGACAGGACTTGGTGACAGATTGGCTATGGCAAGTGAAGGAGAAGGAGGTATTTGAAATGACTCCTAGGTGTCTGACTTTCTTAGCTGAATGGATGATGATGCGCTTCCCTCAGATGGGAGACTCTGGAAGGTCAGGTGTAGGCGAGGGAGTACCAGTTAAGGTTTTGTATGAACCTAATAGAACCTGGCTTAAACAAAAGGGGGATTAGTTGGCTAACAGAAATGGAAAAAAAAAAAAAAAAAAAAAAAGGTAGACTGGCTTTAGGCAGGACTTGTTTAGGGACCAAACAATGTGACAAGGATCAGTCTCTCAGCTTTGCTTCCCTTGGGTACCTTTGGCTGCTTAGGGGGGAAGCAAGATGACCACATTCTCATATGACCAAGTACAGGAAGAGGGCTTTTCTCTCCAGGAGCCAGCTAAAGCATCATGGTGACTCATTTGCTCTGATTGGATTATATGCCCACAGGCCAAGAGACACCCTGTTTAGGGGGATAGGATATGTGGATTGGTGTAATCACTGCTTACCCCTGGTTGTGGATGAGGGTGGGGTCAGTCTCATGGAAACTCATTTGGCCCAGAGTGGGAGGGATGAAGTCCTTGAAGGAAATTGAGATGTTGCTGCTGTTAAGTAGGGGAAAATTGGTGCTAGGAAAGTAACCAACAGTTCTCAATACCACGGAGAAAGTTCCTGAGTTTTGTTCTGAACATGTGTTTGAGGTACCTTTAAAGATCTTCAAAAGACAATGGATGCATGGAGTTAATTCAGAGGAGAGTTCTGGGATGGATGTAGCTTGGGAATAATTTGCATAAAAGTAGCCCTGAAACTGAGGGAATGGATAAAATTAACTAGGAGAGGAATACATACTGAGAGGAGAAGAGGACCACGGACCAAAGATCAAGTGTGGAAGCATTCCAACATTGAGTTGGAATTCTCCTAGGTCAAGGGTAATTAATCTGAAAATAAGGAATAAACAAAGAGGTAGGAAGAAATCTTGGAGCACTGACTTATTTAATAAATAATGAATGTGACACATAATAGCTGCCTCCTTGGAATTCACAGTCCAGTAACCAGACTTGAGTTCAAAATTGATGTAGAGAGAAATTCAATTTCCACAAGTTAACGGTTGTATTAGAGGCATAAACCCCCAGCACATCCAGTGGGAACACAGAGAAGAGAATGGCTAATTGTTCTTGGCAGGGTAAAGGGATCACGTGAGAATCTTAAGAGATGAACAAGATTTTGCCATTTGGAGAAGGAAAAAGTTCAGGTCCAAGTTCAACTTACATAGAAGAGTCGGGAAGGAATCAGAAGTAAGGGATGACAACCTAAGCCATGAGAAATTTAGGAAATAGGCAAAGACCTAGTAAATCTATTGGCTAAGGAGGAAAAGCTGGGGGTATCATTTGGTTATGTTTTGGGATGGCTACTTATCTGTGAGCTTCACTGTATCACTCTATCACTGCAAAGTATATAAGTATATAAGTATATAAGACAACTTATAGACTCAGTCAACGATCATAACAGCCAAAGAAAGGAGGCTGTACAATAAACAAACAAACGGAAAACCAAATAAATAAAATCGGTAAGTTGACTGGGGATGGAAGAGTTAAGAAAGTTACATATGGAGCAGTAACCATAACATTTCCAACTAACTAAGGCATGTTTCTGAAGGAAGTATGATTTAGGGATCTGATTAGCCAGAAGAGCTTGGGGATGGGGCACACTTTCCAGGCATTTCAGGCAGAGGGTAGCTGTGACAGGCACAATAATGCCCTCAAAGATGTCCACATCCTTATTCCTAGAAACTGTGAATATATTACCTTACATGGCAAGGAACAATTCAGGTTGCAGATGACATTAAGCTTGTTAATCAGCTGACTTGAAGAGAGGGAGATTGTTCTGGATTATTCTGGTGGGTCTCATTTAAATTTTTTTTTTTTTTAACATTTATTCATTTTTGAGAGACAGAGAGACAGAGTATGAGCCGGGGAGGGGCAGAGAGAGAGGGAGACACGGAATCTGAAGCAGACTCCAGGCTGTGAGCTGTCAGCAGAGAGCTCCACGCAGGGCTCGATCTCATGGACTGCGAGATCATAACCTGAGCCGAAGTCAGAAGCTCAACCAACTGAGCCACCCAGGTGTTCCGTGGTGGGTCTCATTTTAAATCATAAGGATCCTTTAAAGTAGAGGAAGGCAGAAGAGGAAGTCAGAGAAAGATCTGAAGATGCTTTGCTGCTGGTTTTGAAGTTGGAGGTAGGGGCCATGAACAAAGGAATGCAGGCAGCCTCTAGAAGCTGGGAAAAGGCAAGGAAGCACATTCTCCTCTGGAGTCTCCAGAAAGGAGGGTTCTAACTCTGCTAACATCTCAACTGTAGCCCAGTAAGAGCCATTTTGGACTTCTGAGCTGCAGAACTGTAAGATAATACACTTGTGTATTTTTTAAAATTTTGGTTTTAAAACTTTATTTGATTATGAAAAAATTGTGCATTGCAAGAATTAAAATCATTTGAACAACAACAACAACAACAACAACAAATGGCACTCTGATTAAACTATATTTTACAGCCTGCAGGATACCTTGGGCCAGCTTGGTTTTCACTAGAGATTTCCCTGCCAGCCTGCCACCCACCGCCCACCCCTCCCAGCTTCTTTCTTCACCAACATGCAAGTTCTTTTCCTTCCTTGTCAGCCAGAGAGGCCCATTGGAGAGGCAGGTTCAGCCTTCCTTGCCAGTAGTTCTTTGACTTGAAAAGGGGGCAGCACAGTCATTTAAACTGGATCCAACCTCTTGGCTTCTTACAAAGTTAAACAGCTCAAAGAAAGAAGAGAAGACAATGCTTGTGGAACAGACAGTATGTATTGGCTTGCACACCTCATTACAATTCACCTGCTTGTGGCTCCCATTCAGTGGTTTCTTCTGAAGGCAGTGGATTTTTCTCTTGCATTTTTATCTTCTTCAGTTTCTATGTATCGAATTTCTCAGTCTCAGCCATATGGGGTTTGTCAGACATAGTTGTAGAGGAAGCTGAGTGAGACATGTGAGCTGGCAAAGTCCGATCTGTGCAGTGGCCGCTGAGTCTGAATTTGTGTGGTTTTAAGCCAAGTGGCTGAAATAGTCTAATGGATGAAAGACACAGAGTTGGTTTGCTTCTGGAATAGACAGAAACCAGTTGGAAATAGGGGAGGCCATGCACTCAAGATGTTATTATTACCTCTCTTTGGTTAATTTAAAAAAAAAAAATTTAATTTGGGATAATTTCAGACTTTTAGAAAAGTTACAAAAATAGTGCAAAGAATGGTTGTGTATCCTTCACATAAGTACCTAAATTATAACAATTTAACATATTTGCTTTATAATTTTCTCTCTCTACATAAATAAATATATACATGAAACATATAACTACAACGTATAGTATATAAATATAGTAAATATTCTCTCTAATATTTCACTATGTGGATATTTTATATTATGTATTATATATAATTTATTGAACTGTTTGAGTAAATTGAAGATATGGTGTCCCTCTCTTCCCCAAATACTTCAATGTGTGATTCTTGAAAAATATAACCACTGTACAGTGACCAAAGTCAATAAATTAAAAACGACACAGCATTATTAGGTGATGTAAAAGCCTATTTAAGTGTTGCCAATTGCCTCATTCATGTCCTTTACAACAAAGAGAATATTTTTTTTTCAGATCCAGGATCTAACCCAGGATCATGTGTTGCATTTGGATCTCATATTGTTTGTCTCCTTCAGTCTGGAGCAGTAATTCAGGTTCTCTCTGTTTCTCATGATTTCCACATTTTTAAAGAGTACAGCCAATCATTTTGTAGACTGTCCCTCAGTATGGGTTATGTAATGGTCTTTTGTGATTAAGATTCAGGTTATGCTTTTTGGCAGGAGTTTTCAGCATTGGTACTGTGTCCTTCTCTGTGCATGATATCAGGAGGTACTTGCTGAAGATAATATTGCCAGCTTACTTCACTCTAAAGTTGCTATCATTCTCTTTATATTTAATAAGTGTCTTGGGGAGGTATTTTGAGACAATACAAGTATGTTGTTTCTCATTAATACTTTCACTTGCTCATTTTAGCATCCATGATTCTTGTCTGAAACAAGTAATTCTATGGTGGCTGCCATTTAGAGATTCTCCAATTATTCAAACTTTAAATCTCTGAGTCTAGCAGGTGGGATTGTTTTTATTTTTTTATTTTTTTAATTTACATCCAAGTTAGTTAGCATATAGTACAACAATGATTTCAGGAGTAGCCCATCTATTTAGCCCATCCCCCCTCCCATAACCCCTCCAGTAATAAGAGGTGGGATTTTTAAAACATAACCCCAATACCTTCATCTCATTTAAAACCAAATGAACAATAATTCATTAATTTCCCAATTATCTTACAAATTTTAAAAGCTCTTTATTTTGAGATAATTTTAGACTTACAGAAGGATTTCAAAAGCAGTGTAGAGGGTTTCTATATGCCAGTAATTTTCTGTTACGTCTGTACATCACATTTGGAAGAATTGACAATTTAATAATACTGAGTCTTCCAGTCTATAAATGTGATTATTTGGATCTGCACATATTCTGTTATATATTATAACATGAATGACATATATAGAACTAAATTTCATTTTTGGAGTGCTACTAAAAATGGTATTTAAAAAAAATTTTGAATTCTAATTTGTCACTGCAAGTGTGCAGAATTGACTTTGTATCCTGCAGAGGTGCCAAACTCATATACAGGCTCTAAGAGATATGTCTGGTGTATATTTTGGGATTTTCTATATAGACCATCATGTCATATGTGAATGGAGATGATTTTCTTTCTTCCTCTCCAATTTGTAAGCCTTTGATTTCCTTTTGTTGTTTTATTGCAGTGGCTAGAATGTGCCCAGTATGATGCATTCAGTATGGTGTTGAATAGGAGTGGTGAGAGAGGACATTCCTGGTTTGATCTGAATGGGAAAGCATTGAGTTTTGGGCCAATTGGTTGTCCTGAGACCTCATTTTCCAATGAGTTTGAAAAAAAAATTGAATTTGAAGATTTGTAGTTTCTGGCATTTTAAGAATATTTTTTAAGTTTATTTATTTTGAGAGAGAGAGAGAGAGAGAGAGAGAGAGAGAGAGAGGCAGAGAGAGAGAGGGAGAGATGGAGAATCCCAAGCAAGCTCCACACTATCAGCACAGAGCTCAACATGGGGCTTGAACTCACAAACCTCAAGATCATGATCTGAGCCAAAATCAGTAGTCAAATGCTCAACTGACTGAGCCACCCAGGTGCCCCTGGCTTTTTCCTTTTTGGTTGTACTAAGTGTGGGACTGATGTTCAGTCTAGCTGTCTATATCCCCAAGTGGAAACTGGAGGCTCCACACGTTTTTTCTCACAACTGTTTGTTTGAGTCAGAATCCAAATGAGATTTATATAACCTAATGTTGATATGTTCCTTAAGTCTCTTTTGATGTATATTTTGTTCTTCTTTTCCTGTCTATTTGTTCTTCTTGCTATTTTTTTTTCTGTTATTGTTGTCAAAGACACTGGGTTGTCTATTTTATAATGTTTCCCATAGTCTGAATTTTGCTGATTACATCCCCGTGGTATGGCTTAATATAGTCCTCTGCCCACTGTTTTCCCTGTAAATTGGTAGTTAGATCTTGAGGCTTTATCAGAATCAGGTTTATTTTTCCTTGAAAATTCATAATCTGGGTATTTCTTTGTGTGTGTGTGTGTGTGTGTGTGTGTGTGTGTGTGTATGTGTGTGTATGATTTATCAGCTATTGATGTTAGCTGCCCACCTCTCTATATTATGGCTTTTAAAATGCCTTTCTTTTGGGGTGCCTGGGTGGCTCAGTCAGTTGGGCGTCTGGCTTTGGCTCAGGTGATGATCTTGTGGTCTGTGAGTTCGAGTCCTGTGTCGGAGTCTGTGCTGACAGCTCAGGGCTTGGAGCCTGCTTCAGATTCTGTGTCTCCCTCTCTCTCTCCCCCTCCCCTGCCCACACTCTGTGTCTCTCTGTCTCTCAATAATAAAGAAACATTAAAAAAATAAATAAAATAAAATTCCTTTCTTTTACTGTAACGAAGATTATAGTAAAAATTTGTAATGAAGTTGAAGAAAATGAGGCTCAGAAAGGTTAAGTGACTTTCCTAAGTCAGCATGTCCATTTAGTAAAAGTTGTAGCCTGGAACCTGTGTTTTGGGAATGCAAGCCCTATATGCTTTCTATAAGCATATTACCTTTCCAGACGTTGCATTATTAAGCAGTAGGAAGATCACTTTTCCATCCTGAGGTACATGAGGCATATTCATCTCTTTTAGGAAGATTGAATTCTCTTTTGCTTAGATGCATAGGACCATACCAAATGATTATTCAAAAAAATATTCCCCTCAAGTTCTGGGTTACATCCCTTTTTATGGATACAATTAATTTTTTTTTTCATGCTAGTTCTAGTGTCTGGAATGGTGTCTAAACTCCACTCTGAATCCTGAGCACATTTGGGCTTCTGCTTGCTACTCCAGTGCTACAGAAGAAAAGACAACATGAACAGATGTAGATTAAGTACTACAAAGCAATTTGTTTCTTTTTTATACTGCATTCAAGACTTGCTACTAAAATTTCTCCTCCACTTGGAAAGAGAGAGGGGGGAGGAAGGAGAGAGGGAAGGGATAATGTTGCAGTTGGTTTTTATCTACCACCTAAATTTTTCATGAGTTTGTATCTAAGGTGATATAGCATCTCTCTTGGGGGGCAGGCAATTCCATGAATTATTGGCTAGTGTTTTGTGGAGACAACTGAGAAAAAGACATTTTTAACTCTATAAAAATAGATTTATCATGTTCAAATCAACCAAGGACAGACATCTATCTTGACCTGAGCATTCACTTTTCAACACAAGTGGATGTACTCAGATACCCATCCTGTATCATCTGATGCATGACTGTGATGTTCCTGAGCTTCTTTTCCTAAAGAGAACATGAGCTTCCCATCCTGCAAGTATTTCCTGGTATCACTGTATTATTAAATCCATAATAATAGGGATTATTATTGAAATAACTTTCATTCTATTTCAAATCCAATTTTTGAATTAAGGAAGGATGAACTTGGCTTTGCCTTTTAACCACAGGGTTCTGGGAATTCCTAAGCAGAGGGAAGGCTCCACCTCCTCTGCTTTCTCCTACACAGACTCAGAAACTCTTTGGTGTGAATGGACTTTTTGGCCTATATTAAACATTTTGCTCTGTGTTGGGACAAATGGAAGTATTGGGATCATGCTGGGCATAGGAGAAAATGGAGCAGAAACCCAAAGAACATACCTAACTTTGGAAACAGTGTTAAGAGTCCATTGCAAGGACCACAGTGAACAGATATAAAAGTAGGAGTTAAATTTAGCTCCCTACAACTTTTGGAATATTAAGGTAATATGGAGTTGTAGTGATTATCTGGTTCAATCCATTTTGGGGAGGTGACTTACCTAAAGTCACAAAATTGCCACTGGCCAAACAGATGTTGAAGTTTTGTTCTCTTGAGCTGTTCCTTGAACTTCTCTTCCTTCAGCATCTGAATTCAGAAAACCTGGGCATGAGGTCTGGCCCTCTTGTTAACTTCATCTGTGATCTTGTGCAAATCACTCATTGTCACTGAAACTCATTTTCCCCATCTGAAAACTGTGGATAATGATACCTTTCAGGCTGTAGTTGACTAAATGGATTTGGAAGCCCTTCGTAGAAGTAAAGCACATAGAGGAGTTAGTAGAGCTGTGGAATCAAGCTGACTCTAGTTGGATCCACTCATATTCCTTAGGAAATTTCATGCTGTATCTAGACTTCTTCCTGAACACCTTGGGTGTGAATTCAAAGCCCATTAACATGCCATGCAATAAGAGGTGGTGAGGTGGTCAGCCACTTCACCTCAGTAACATCATCCCCAAGAACCCACTTATAGTCTGGAAGGAATCTGACTCTTGGGAGTTGCTGTAAAGATTATGTGGGCATCCTTTAGCATCTTCTTTCTGCTGTGAAAAAATATATATAGTTAATAGATTTCACTACTGTCTATAGGAGTGTTCACTAGGGATCTTTGGAAAGAGTAATCTTCACATTTAGAAGTATTTTCTCATTATGGATAATGGGATGATGAGGTGAAAAATGATCTTGGCTACTTATGATTCTAAAAAGCCTTCGGACTGAATAATGTTTGGTGAATTAGACATAATGAAAGCAAAGAAATAACTCATTTACTACAAGGTCCACTTAGTTATTTAATCACTTTTACTGTCATACAAATATGCATTCCCATGCAAAGTGGTGAAAAAGTTAGTAATGGCATAAAATGCAGTTGTATAATGACAGCTCTCTTATATAAAGGGAGAGCTTCATTCTGGACAGTTCTGTGATTGAGCCAAGACTCCTTGTGGCATGGACCTTGTAGAGGGGCAGTGATTGGAATCCCTCACCTTGTCCCTAGATTATTATACATTGTTGAACAGAGAGGCATAAAATTGGCAAGTTAGACCTGGATTTTGTTTGTGCTGAAATGAGATCATTAGCGTGAAAATACTTTGGGAGAATACTGGCGGAATATGGAGTTACTATTACCTTAAATTTTTAGAAAATATAGGCCAAAGAAGGGAATGGATGCTCTTAGCCACATATTCTGAAAATATTACCAGAAAAACCAGTCCTAGAGTTATGACAGGCACCAAAATGCCCCATTTGGATTCTGGTGTCACCTGAAATTATTAGCAAAAAGCACAATTTGCCAAATCGTGTTACAGACACTGAGTGTGCAGGAACTCGGTGATGTGGGGCGGCCAGTGCAGAGAGGAGCGATTAGAGGGAGCTACACAAATCTTAAAGAACGGGAGAAATTTAAGTAGGGGGAACAGGAAGGCACATTCCAGGCCTGTAGTGGCTGGAAATCTGTAAATGGTTCTAACAGCTGGGGCAATGCTAGTGTTGTACCCTTGCCCTTCTTCTGGGTCCCCAGAGTTTTTAATAATGAGTCAATTTGAAGATCTTGCTCAAAGATGAGCACAAGTGTAGTCGTGACACAGAAGATGGCAGCACTGGATGGTGAAACTTTTCTCCCCTCTCAGTCTCATTAAACTGTAAAGCAAGTATTCTCTCCTTTAAGAGAGTTGCAGTAATTGCCATCATCCTCCTGGCTCAGCTCTGCTTCATATCAAGAGCTGTGACAGAGAGAGTATCTGTTAGAGCTCTACTGTCCAACAGAAGCTAATGCAAGCCACGTATGTAAGCCACGTGTGCAAGCTACATATGCAATTTAAGTTTTCTAGTAGCCACATTAAAACAGTAGAAACAAATCTGATGAAGTTATTTTAATATATATTTTATTTCACATCATATATGTAATCAGTATAAGAAATTATTAATGAGACAATTTATATTCTTTGTTTTCAAAACTAGTCTTTAAAATCTGAGTATATTTTACTTTTTTAGCACATCTCAATTTGGACTAGCCAGTTTCTAAGAGCTCAGCAGCCACATGTGGCTTTTGGCTACTATATTGGACACCACAGGATTTTCTTCTCCCTTTGAGATGTGGCTCTGCCTGAGTTCAATTCTGTATTTGAGGATATATTTCCAAAGTATCTGGGTGGGGTGGGGGCATCTGTCCATACCTAATGACACATCCCAAATCAGCTCCATGTGATCTAAAAAGTTAAAATATTTACCAGAATAATTTGTATGTTGTTGTAGAATCTGGGTCTGGAGTTCTCTCTTGTCCAGCAAGAATGGGACACAAGAGAGAGGCTAATGTCTGGGAGGAGACAAGAGCCCCGAGTAAGGGTCCTTGCTTCCTTATTATTAGGATCAGAAGGCTTACAAGTGAGATGGGACTACATAGAGAGACAATGAAATCAGGAACATTAACTCATGGGCGTGGGGCAAAGGGGGTTTTGGAGATATGCAGTGTTAGGGGTTTGGGTCAATACAAAACAAGATTCTGGTGCTGGGTGGAAGGTTATTTACAGCAAACATGAGATCCCACCTAAGCTGGCCTAGGGGACAAGAAAGACAAAGCATGCTACCTTAGGGTCAACAAGGCATCTTTCTTTTGCTAATTAGCTCCTCTCTGGGCAACTTCACCCTGCTGCAGTCTATAGCCCTGTTTACCTAATTTGGTCCTTTCTTCCTGCGAAAGCAGCTTTCTGCTGTTGTCCTATACCTTTGTCCTATACTGGGGGCCTTTCCCCCCTTTACCTAATTTTACTTACCTAATCTTGTTTACCCAAATTTGGGTGTGCTCATCCTATGGCTTTATCATCTTTATGCCTTATTAGCCCATCAGTGCAGGCTCAGGGAATTCCTAAGCTTATTCCCCAAGGTATGTATGTTAGTTTTCTTAATTTTGAACAGAAAAAAAAATCACAAAAGAAACATTTGGTAATCTACCACCATCACAATATAAAACCTATAAGTAATGAAAAAGTCAAAATTATTATTAAAAGAAGGAAGCAGATTGAAGGAGATATTTGCATTTATTATGAGAGAGGTTTTAATGAATACCTACAACATATAAAAAACCTCATTCACGTATAAGGAATAAAATTAATACCTCATTTGATTTATGGGATATAATTTATAGAAGAGAAAAAAGAGAAAATGAAAGCATTCAATTTGTTTATTCCTTAAAGAAATGAAAACCAAACTATCATTAAAACAAGTTAATTTTTTATACTTACGAGTGAAACTTACGGAACCAGGCTGGAACTCTGGTGGAAAAACCAAGTGGCACTTGGAGATCTTGGTGGATCAGAGATTTATTTAGCACTGGCAGACTCAGAGGAGACTGTTTCTCCAAAGATCTGATCCCCGAATGAAGAGGGGAAGGGTAATTTATAGCTGTCAGCTTCCATATCTGTGGTGGGTTTTCGCGTGGGCGACAAACAGGGCAAGAAGAACCCGTAAGAGGGGTCTCCAAGCTAGAGACCAGAGCTTGTTTTAGTCCTATTGGCCATCTTATGGTGTAAAACTTTATTCATTTTTCCCAACATTCCCCCCTTTGATGCCTTTTTAAAAAAATCTTTTACTAGGCCATCACTTTTTAGCTCTAGGGGTTGGTACCTCGGAGGGCTAAGAAACGTGCTGCAGTTTGGCGAGCAGCAGTGTTTTCAATAAAACGTACCAGGGTATGTAATATACAGGGGCCAATGGTCATAAGTAAAATTATGGAACAGAGGGGCCCTGCCAGGTCGGGGAGCCAGGATGCCCAGTCTTCGAGATCCCATCCTCTCCATTGACTGATATTTTCCTATTGTCTACGTTGAATTCTTTCCTTGAGTTCCTTAACCTTAGTTGTAACTATTCCTGACTGGCTTATGAAATAGCAACATTCCTCCCCCAGAAAGATACAAGTCCCTCCTTTTTCTGAAGTGAGGAGGTCGAGGGCTCGCCTATTTTGGAGGGACACTGCTGCCAGGGAGTTTATTTGGCTTTGTCAGGTTCCCAGGGAGTCTGCCATCTGTTCCATGGCCAGTTTGTTGGTGCAGTCTCTATTAGCCCGACAGCAAGAAGCAAGATCAGGGCGATGACACCAGTAAGGGGCAAGGGCTCGCAGAGTTGCATCCAAACCCCAGGGCTTGTTCCACATGTTGGTTCCTCAAGCTTCTGCCGTGCGCAGGCCAGCCAGCTTCTGGGGTGTGGCTGGAGCGGGGCTGGAGGTCTCTGGGGATAGTGTCTTTTTGAGGGTCAGTTTAAGCGGGTTGACTGGATCTGGATCACTTCGCCAGGTTCAGGGTTCCTCTGAGTTGGCCTTCTTAGCTCTGGAGTGACGGACCCATGGGGTGATACCTGAAACTGAAGCCTCTATTTGGTTGTTTGTCTGTAAAGTCCACCTCCAAGTCTTCAAAAGGGGCGGGTTTCTGGTAACTGTCAGATCAGGTTTAGGGAAGGTATGGTTTGCATATTTAGAGATCCATCCTGTTTTCCAGTTGTTTAAATAGTCATATGCCCATGGGGTCTTATTATTATTCCCACAGAATAATAAGCACAGAAGATTGTCTGTACATAAAATACTGTGACAATTTTTCTGAAGTTTACCTCAAGTTGTCTAGTTTAGGCAAACAACAAACATTTAAAGACAATCAGAACTAGGATTTAACATCCATAACGGTGCATTGTTGAAACACAGTTTTTCTCTTTAAAACCCCCCTTTCCAGAGATAGCCAAATTGAGACCAATGCATTTGTGGAACAAGTCCAGTCTTAACAAACCTGGCCTAATTATTTACATAAGCTCAGCAAGAATAGCGATTGATCATGAGGATCTTTTAAAGTTTGCTTTGCTGGGACCTTTTATAAAGATTCTCTGGGTTGAACTTTTAGTAGCTTCTCCAGGCCAGAAGCCAGGCCAAATACTTGCCATCAGACAGGCCTGCAATACCTGTAGAATTGGGCAAATTCCTCTTTATGAGATCCCCAAGATATCCTGAGGTTCCTGACTGGCCAGGAAATGAGCTTCTTTACTTACCTGGTGAGGCTGCTGACAACTCTGTAAGCAAGGTATCAGGCCAACATTTCCAAGCGGCTTTATGGCTCCATGTTTCATAAAGCCAACCTTAGTTCCTTAAAGCTGTCTGGTCATCTGAGTCCATGAATGCCATCCTCAAATATGACATTCCAGTCAAAGCCTTGGTAACATAACCAGTATTTCCAACGATGATGACCTGTTATAAGATGAACAGATTCTTATTGAACTTATGCAAACAATTGTAATTGCCATGAAAGAAGGAAGGAATACTCACTGAGAGTTTTTGAATTTCAGGGGAGTTATGTAGAGAGAAAAGATAAATGCTTCAGTTTATAAATGAATACTTTATGATATTTCTGTATATCATAGGTATCTTAAGAGAAAGTTTCCTTAATCTGGAAGGGCAAACATTAGAGAACCAGCAATATTTTCAACAAGAATCACAAAACTATAATCTTCCTCAGTTCATTTAATCCCATGTTCCTAATTCTTGTTCAATTTGAATGCAGCTTTTTAGTTCTGGAAATTCTTACCCATTTTAGTATTAATCTTAAAGATGTCAAAAACCTGTATTTGTCCTCAAAGTCCTTCGTATAAATCTCCTTGAAGAAGAAACACGTTTTGTGAGAGAATAAGAACAATTATAAATGACAAAATCTCAGGAATAGACATTGTTAAAGATCTGATGAGAGTTCATTATGATGCAATTGACAAAGAAATTTGGTTATTTCTGTCACACATAACACTTCAAGTAATCAGAATATTAAGTGATGACCTTATACCAAAACATTAAAGCTTTAGGAATTGCATATATATTTGGGCAGTTACAGCATTTACCTGTGCAATACAACCTAAGGTTTACCATTGTACGACAGTGCCTTTCCAAGTAACTTAGCATCCCAAATAAAAGGGCCTAATTGGTCAAAAAGACTTCATTTGCCATTTAAATCCTGGGAAGTTTATTAAAACCTTAAGAAGTTATAAGTTCATCCTAAATAGGATTACAGATTATTACAAATCTTAAAATTTTATTTATTCAACCAAGGTGGCAATAAAAGATCCCAAAGGTGAATGTATAGCATTATATAGTTGTTACCAAAACCTAGCTCCTTTAACATTGAGAAGTTTTAACTAAGTGATCAAAGACCTGATAAAGATGAAACCTAAAACTTTGGTTTTCCTGGAAGACAGACCTTTGTTTTCATTGTCTTATCAAGAGCAGATTAACAGTCCAAGAAAATTTTATCATTTAAGCAGAGAAAAAGCAGAATTTCAACCTATTATCAGTGTACTTTTAAAATTCCATTCATCTCAACCTTAGTCCATCCTGAGCACACACAAAATTCCTTTCCAAAGATTTCCCTTCATGAACCTTCTGCAACTTTCCTTTGCCTTCACACTTTGTCCCAAAGGCATTTCTCTCCAAATAACCAGTTTCATTTAGGACAAAATTACTTTCTTCTATCCTCAACAAAAATGTATTTCCATTCCTTGTATCTTTCTTACATACCTCCTACTTTCCTACATACAGGGTTGCTTTCCTTATTTCCATCAGTCTTAAGTACACTTAGCAGAATTTTAACTCTTAGGAAACCTTTGTCTCCAATTGAGGACTTAGTAACCAACTGAGAGGTGTTTACACCAGAATTGTTTTAGATGGTAAATTCACGAACCAATTAGGTACAAAGTGTGTTTTCCAATAAGTCCAAATAGCCTTAATTTCTCTGCAATAAGAAGTTAAAAACACAAACCTGTGTTCAGTAATCAAAGCGTTAGCAATTTATTTGGAGCAATTTAATTTCTATTTGGAAAAGATAGCCAAGTGGGTGCACTTTACTCCTTGACCTTGAGGCTGGGAGGAGGAGCCAATGAATGGTGCCTGAGGCACTGAGGAGGGTATAGGAACCAGTTATGTAGACCACTCCCAAGTTGATGCAGAAACAGCAGGGGGAGGAGAAGGCAGAAAAGGCAAGGTGCCAGGAGAAGGCAGAGAAGGAAAACCTAATTCAAAACCTTAACTCTGACAGAGGAGCAGGCCCCGTGTTTTTTCTCCACCAAAGTGGAAATATGGAGTCCACATCAGGCCAGAGAAGACCGGGAATTTCCTCTAAACAAATGGCGTTTCAGCAGCTGCTTGGGAACATTCCTTAAAGTCCCCATCCCAAGGTAGACTAACCACAGTTGGCTCCAATTGTAGCTGTTTACCTGGGAAATGAGGGAGAATCCCTCACTCTATTAGGGGTAGAGGAACAGGAAGAGAGAGTCAGTGTCCCCTTCAGTCTGATTCTATCTCAGCCAGACAAATAAGGTCCCCTTCTTGAGGTTCCTCCTGATATCGGCTGGGTTTCTGGGCCTTTCCCTGGTTGGGACATTTATTCTTTTAATGTCCTTTCTCCTTGCAGTAGGCTCACTGACCCCTTGCTAAGGAGGTTCTGGGCCTCCTCCCTTTTGGTGGCTAGACCTTCCGTCCTTTTGTTGTGGCTCTCTTGTGCCTCTGGAGCAAACAGGGTGTAAGCCTCCCATAGCCTCTCATAATAATCCCTGGGGGAATCCCCTTGTTGTTGGGCCTGTTCACGGGCTTCTCAGCCCCTGCTCTGATTCCCCCAGAGGAGAGCCTCTTGGTACCGGCAGATGTGGACTGGCATCTGGAGAGCACCTGCGCCTGGTCGAGGGTACAGTCTGACTGCTAGTCCTTGTGGGGAAGGGTTCTCTGGGTCTGGGAGGGGAGGAGAGATGGGCAGCATGTCAGGGGCTGGAGGAGAGACAGCTGGGGGAGGAGTTTCAAGCTCAGGGGCAGTGGGGAGGGAGCCCAGTGAGTCACAAGGTGGCGGAAAGATGGGATCTTCCTCTGGTTTCTTGCAAACACTAGGGGAGAAGTGGGTTGCTTCTTTGGCTCCCTGGGTGAGTCTCTGGATAAAGCAGCTAAAACCTTTGCCTGGCTCTGTTTGCTATGGATGAATTGCTCCTAAGGCAGAGGATTTCGGGCAATTTCAAGCCAGGAGTCAATGTGTGGAAATTGATCAGGGTGACCTAGGTCTCTGGAGACAACATGCCAGATGCTGTGGACCATTGGGACATCCAAAATTCCCTCAGAGAGCCCTCCTACACCAAAAGTGGGCCGTTCTAACTCACATAGGGTCCTTAATGTGCCAGGGGTTATCTTAATTCCATAGTCTCCCCAAAACCCCTTCTTTCCTCTGTCCTGACCCCATAATGTTCCCATGAGGCAGAGTCGCAAAGACAGACAGAGGGATGGGGTGCCCCCTCTAATGAGGAGACCGGTCAGATGCCCGTCTGGCCGTGTCCCGAAGGAACTTAGGTGACGCTTAGCCGTAGCAGTCTCAGCTTTGTGCCTTATGATAGGAAACTATTCCAATGCCACCATAGGCTGTGTGCCATTCACCATGGAATTGCAGACAGGCCCATTCAGACTCCATGGGCTTTTGGGGACCTTAAGGGCATCCGCCCGTGGAGCCACAGAATCAAACTCAGCAGGCAAACTAGACTGAGTTGCACATTCACACTCACATACACACCAGAGGTTATTACATTCCCTCCCACAGAATTCCTACCTGTGAGGCCTCTGAAGTCTTGGGGAGTGATCAGGTCCCCCTTCCACCCTCGCCAGTGGGCCTGACTAGACTGGGCCCAGCCTTACCGGTTCTGATGTTGGGTCCAGGTCATCACCTGCCAAGTCTCCTCAAGTCCGATGGGAATGGCAGAGTGGGGCTGGCCCGAGGCAACCGAGCAGGAAACTGGAAATTCAGGCAGGGCACACCTTGTCTCTTGAGATCCATCATTCTGTCACCGCCTCGCTGTTCTCCCAAACTGGTGACAACAATTGGCCAGAGCGGTTGGGTTTGCCGGTCAGGGAACCAAATATGTTACGGAAACAGGCTGGAATGCTGGCGGAAAAACCAAGTGGCACTCGGAGATCTTGGTGGATTGGAGGTTTATTTAACACTGTTGAGCTCAGAGGAGACCGTTTCTCCAAAGATCTGAGCGCCGAATGCAAGTGGGAAGGGTAATTTATAGTTGTCAGCTTCCATATCTGTGGCGGGTTTTCATGTGCGTGGCAAACAGGGCAAGAAGATCCTGGAAGAGGGGTCTCCAAGCTAGAGACCAGAGCTTGTTTTAGTGCCATCGGCTATCTTATGATGTAAAACTTTATTCATTTTCCCAGCAAGACAAAAATGATAGTGCCCATTGCTGAGAAAATTATAGTGAAAAGAGTACATTGGTAAAATCCTTTTTAAATGCAGTATGACACAATGGAACTAGAACCTTGAAACTATTCCTTTCATCTCACCTGTAATTCCATTCCCGGGTATATATCCTAAGGAAATAATCCATCAGAAGAAAAGAAAGTATATGTTTCAGAATGTTTATTTCCACTCATCTATAATAGTGGAAAATTGGGGGGTAAGTAAGCAAATGATACTAGATCACCTTAACCTATAATTATGTAGCCATTAAAGTGGTAATTATGAAGATTACGCAGAAAAATGTCTAAGGCATATTAAGTGGAAAAGAAGAATGTAAAATCTCAAAGTACATTTTGGTTATAACAACATGAAACTATGTCTGTGGATAAAGACCAGAAGGGAGTATATGAAAAATGAAAAAAAAAAAAAAACCAAAAAACTATGTAAAAGGTGGAGGGATTATGAGTGATTTGGTGTCTTTGTTTTATAAATTCCAAGAGAGTGGATTGAGATAGTAGGGAAGGAGCATATACATCTATCTCTTCTCCTATCCAAAGCCTTATGAAATATAAGAAATATGAGCAAAGATATTAAAGGTATAGTCACCCCTTAAAACATGAAGGAGCATGGAATGAACTAAGGTAATCTGTGGACTTTGGGTGATTATGATGTTCAATGTAGGTTCATCCATGGTAAAAAATGTAATATTCTGGTGAGTGGTGTTGATAACGGGCGAGGCTGTGCATGTGTGGAGGCAGGGGCCATATGAGAAATCTGTGTGCCTGCCTCTAAGTTTTACTGTAAACCTAAAAGCACTTTAAGAAAATTAAGTCTTAAAAAAAATGAAGCATAGCTGTGTATTTAAAAAAAAATTTTTTTTAATGTTTTATTTTATCTTTGAGATCGAGAGAGACAGAGCATGAACGGGGAGGGTCAGAGAGAGAGGGAAACACAGCATCTGAAGCAGGCTCCAGGCTCTCAGCTGTCAGCACAGAGCCCGATGCGGGGCTTGAATTCACAGACTGTGAGATCATGACCTGAGCCGAAGTCGGAAGCTCAACCCACTGAGCCACCCAGGCACCCTGAAGCACAGCTGTGTATTTAGACATGGGCCTGTCTCTAGGTTGGTGTCGCTAAAGTGATGAGAGCCAGCCTGATCCCCTTCGTGGGAAGAAAGTGTTCATATATGTACATAAATCCATGTAAAAATGATACAAAGGGAGAACAGAAAGGGATCATGTTTTAACTCATGTAATTTTGGATGTTTGACTCTTCTGCAGCATGAATATATCCCCATGTTAATTATGCAATACAAATTGAAATGAGAAAAGAAATGACAACATTTTTACTAATTTGTTATCTTTTTTACTGTTACGAATATAAAGTGATACTTTTCCATCTATAATGAAAAATGGAAATTGAGAAACCCTGAGGGTGCCTGGATATGTTCCTCTACAAAAGGCATCTTTCGATATTGGCTCAGATTTCCAAATACATCGGGCTAGTTTTGGGGAACATGGACTCCAAAGCGGTTTCTTACATCTGTCAGGGACTTCCTCACTGGCTCCCCAACCCTAGGCGAGAGCTCAGGGACCTTCCCTTTCCAGGCCCAGGCTGGTGGTTGGCTGCGTTTGCTCAAAGGCAGGCTGATGTCCTAATCAGACTGCTTTGCCTGTAGCACTGGCATTTCAGAAACAGTGACAACTGAGGAGAAAGTGGAAGATAAGCACCGTATCACTGGCCAGAATGGGCCTTCCTATTCCTCAGATTAAATTGGAACATATGCCCAATTGTGAATTTTAAACAGTGTTATCAGGGTGTTTGACAGCTCATCCAGGAATATAGTATGGTTCTGTTGAGGAGGCAGAAGCTAGAATCCAAATCTCAAAATTTCCCTTTATACATTGGTAAGTGAGAGGCTATAGGTATAGCTTCCATAGACCTCGGATTCTTGTGTGTGTGTGAGTGTTGCAGGCCATGCCTACATGTGTGTGCATGCACACGCACATTCAGATGTGTACATGCGTGTGCATGTGTGTGCATGTGTGTATTACAGCCCCAGTCTAAAATATTTTATGCTATTTTCCTTAGGAAAATATTCCCATGAAAATACTACGCAAAGATACAATTTTGGCACTCAAGCCACGTTCCCAAGGCAGTGCTGGGCAGGATAGAAGGGTGGTGGGCAGGCGTGCTGGGAATAGTGTAGGGAGCACAGTCTGATGGCAGTTATGCTGTTCAATGATTTAGAATTTCCAGTCTAACTGCATCATCTGTCTATCCATCCACTCAGCAAGGATATTTGGTAAAGAAAAAAGCCACAAAGATATACAGTGAGTAGATTATTAAATGTAGAAAACAGTTTAAGTATCAAATCTTCATGGCATTACTTTTGAAAATGGTTCCTTTCCAAGAATCTTTTAAATTTTAATTTTAACATAATTTTTAAATAACTGATGTATTTATGGCCATAATTTTGTGTTCTTGAAAGGAGTAGCTCATATCAAGATTGCCAGCTTGTACATCCTGTGCAAGATGTGTGGGGCTGAGACAACTGTCAAAGAAGGGGTGTATATGTGCGTGTGTGTGGTTGTGTTTATGTGTATGTAGCTGTGTGTGTGTGTGGTTGTGGTTGAGTGTGTGTATGGATGTGGTTTTGTGTGTGTGGTTGTGTTCATATGTGTGTGGTTGTGTGTGTGTTGTGTGTATGCGTGGTGTTGTGAGTGTGTGTGTGTGTGTGTGTGTGTGTGTGTGTGTGTAGTGAGGATAGGAAAGACCAGGATTAGATGAAGAGCCACAGTGAGAGCCCCTATTTTTTTCTTCTTTCCTCTTCTCCCTCTTTCTTCTTTTCCTCATTACTTCTGCCTTTTCTTTTTCCTTCCCCATTTTACTGTATCTTCCTTTTTCATATCTACTGTTCTTTTCCTTTTCCCTGTCATCTCTTTTGTACACAGTTATCAGATTTTTTTTTTACTGTTTTATGCTTTAAATTTTTTCAATGTTTATTTTTGAAAGACAGAAAAGTGAGGGGGGTTGGCAGAGAGAAGAGGAAGACACAGAATCTGAAGTAGGGTCCAGGCTCTGAGCCGTCAGCACAGAGCCTGACTCGGGGCTTGAACTCATGACCTGTGATATCATGACCAGCGCCGAAGTTGGATGCTTAATCGACTGAGCCACCCAGGTGCCCCTGAACAGGTTTTAATTGCCAGCTAGAATGACCTATTGCCTAAAAGTCACTAACTGAATGCCAAACCGAAACATTATAAGGCTGTCTAAACTGATCAAAACAACGATTTCATTATATCTTAATGTTTGCTCCTCTCTCCAAGGAGAATGGTGCCCTGGGGGGTTATGATGGTTGTTCAGGAGAAAGAAAAAACAAATTGAGCTCAGATTATTAAATTTTCTGACCATCAGCTTTTTATGTTAACGGGGAGAGTAATAGTATCTCCTTCATAGGTACTCATACTATTGTGAATACAAAATAAGAAACGAGGTAGGCAAAAAATGCTATCTAAATATTAGTTATGATTCAGTGCTCAGAAGGGACAGAGATCATGGTTCTCCAAGGTTTTGCTCTAAGTTTCATGTTTATGTTTCTTATTTATGGCTTGTTTGCAGCAACCATGGATATCCATTGAATTGATGAAACCTTGGTATGTTTACTGAAAACTTTCTGAGAGGATAGTAAGATATTCATTAAAAAATTTAAATGTCCATGGTATTATCTTCAAAGAGTCCCATGGACTGTTTCTTGAGGAAAGCCCACGCATAATTATTCATCTTTGCATTCCTATCACAGTGCCTGGTTCAAGGTTTACACTCAGTAAATACTTAACAGCATGACTGGATGGATCTAGAACTCCACTTGTGGGAGAGGATGGTGATCTAGACCATTATTAAACAGCTAATACCTGGGAATTGAACACAAAGAGTCCAGAATACTCAAAATGATCCTTCATCTTTATAAAGTTGAACAGAAGCCATAGGTAGAAGCAGGTTTTGGAGTGGCTTGCCTTTCATCTTTAGTGTCTATAAACTCTCAGACTTTCAGGGCTTTTGGGTTCTTCAAAGCTGGCTTTTGGGGGTACCTCACATACCCAGTCCTAAACCCTTCTTGTTGTACTTTCTTTCTCTTCTTATTTCCATTCCTAACCTCTCCATCCACAGTTTCTCCTCTTCCCAGGGACTGATTTCTTTTCCTTGGCCTCTACAGCAGCTTGTCAACCATCCAGTTCCATTTGGCTCCACTCTAGAATGCGTGGTGGGGGTAGTGGCAATGGTGGCAGCTTTCGGTCCCAACAAGTAGGCCGTTTATATTGCTAGTGTTAATCTCCTCCAGACATGGCCACCTCTTCATTATGATGCTAATAGAGTCTCTGTCACATCTTCCCTGTGGACTTGTATTACCAAATCCTACTTCTCGTACCCAAGCTTAACATGGGCCATGCCCTAGAAGGAGGATAAAGTTGGGATTGGGCTGAAGAGAAGAAAAAGACCATCCCAACACAAATGAATGAGCTCACTAACATTTTAGTACAGAGAATATTCACTGAGGATCTAAAATTTTGTTCCCTGTACACAGACCACCAGAGCTCATTATTTTCAGTAGAAGCTGAAGTTGCCGGTGCCATTGGGGTTGAAAGAAAGATCTTTTCTGGAAGCTGAAAGTAAAGAGAATGAACCAGAGCAACTGAGAGTGAGTTGTGTGTGAGAGCCGGCAGAGTCCAGGCTCATTGGTCAGTAGTGAAGGGGTCAGAGAACATTACTCATTGGAAGAAGTGAAAGGGAGAGGCCGGTGTATGGTGCTGATGGCCGGCAGCTGAATTCCCTGATAAAAATTTTTCTTCCTCAAAAGCTGTCCCATGAGCAGCACAAATGGGGTCCTAGCTCCATCACTGCATGGCTTTGGAACCTTAGGCAAGTATCTTGAGCTCTCTGAACCTGGATTTCTTGACCATAAAATGGGGTGATAGTAATAGATAATATCTGCTCTGCCTATTTCATAGGATTGTTGCAGCATAAAAAAGGACAAAAATAAATGACCCAAAATGTTAATCAAGTGCTTGTTTTAGGTGAACCAACAGGTCTCACATAGAATAGGAATTATGAGCCAAAAGCCAGAATTACCATTCATTTGTAGGTCCCTGTGCCAATGTATATATTTTTTTCCTTTATTGGAAACTCAGTCAGTATATTTGAAAATCCTATTCATTGGAAGTCACTTCAGTCCAGAATTGAGCCAATATGTTTTGTAATTAATATAGATACAAAGCAAAACTAGATTTTTAAAATATTTAACTTGACTTTATCAAATTGATACTATATCAGATTCAGGTCTCAGACATTAGCTTGTGATGAAGTATCCTTTTCAGACACTCACTGTTATCTATGTCAGTGCTTTTAATAATCTCTTACAAGTGCAGCCAGAGTAGGCTCATCTCTCAGGATGTCTGCCCTCTTTAGTGTGGGCCCTGGCCATTAGTGCTTAGGAAGCACGGCTGTGACACAGTCACATTCTACCCATTTATTGCTGTCCTTGCCTGTCAGCCTTCTGACAGGGGTGGGTTTGTCACTCTTTGAGCTGGCTCCTCAACTGACATTTAGCCATAGTGGCTTACATTGGTCTTCAGACACCTAGAATCTGGCCTAATTAACAAGGCCACCCACACCCCTCCCATCTCCTCCCCAGGAGCCTCCCACAAAGACCAACTTTGGAGTGAGTTTAGTGCTAAATTCTTAGCTCGGAAACCTGGCTTTTGATTCTGGCTCCTTGTTATGCAGGGAGGGGACTTAGCGTTAAGGAGATGAAAACAAATCTGTCTGGGAAGATGAGATCCAGAGTTGCTGGGCCCAGAGACAGAGTCAGATATGGGCAGGGGGCCTGTCAGGGGAACCTGAGTAGGAAGGGGAGGAAGTGGACGTGGCGGTGCTTATAGCAGGGTTTTAGTGGTGGGCAAAGCAGATAAATGCAATTACCGTAAACTCGTAAATGTGGCCGTTCTCACCGCAGACTTGTGATCCACAAATGGAGGGGTGTCCAGGAGACAGGAGAGTGTGCTGGTTCCATCAGTAATATGTGACTTGATAAGGCTCCTTAGAGGCAAGCTCAAATGGATTGATAATAAAATATAATCTTATTGGTAATAAAAGGAACCTGGCCATTATTGAGATGTATGCTTAATGATCAGTTAAATCTTATGATGATGTACTTAATTCTGATTTGAGAGAGGATATTTCGCCAGGGTATGAAAGAACGTATGAATATATCAAAGTGCTTATTTTCCCTCTTTCGGTTTTGGGGATAAGAGGACATTGCATTCAAGTTGAAAAATATGCCTGTACTCATGTTGTTGAAAAGAAAGGGCTATTTCATTGCTATGGATGGGGTTGGATGGAGTCTCTATCCTCAAATAGAAGAACTAAGGCAGTCAACAGCATAAAACAGATAGATACAGATAAAATATAGTTAACTCTCAACTGTCTGTGTGTGGCTTACATTTTTGTAAGTTAACCTATGGCAAATGCATGCAAATCTCTCATGGCTGATTGCAGATATGCACAGAATGGAATGCAAAGTTGTTGGTAAGTTAGATTAAGCCAAATGCAAAAGATGCAAAATTCATAATGAAAATAACTGGTTACTAATAAATCCATTCTTTATTCAACAAATATTAAAGAGTACTTCCTGTGTATCACATACTGGAAAAAACATACAGACTCTCCCAACTCGTGGAATGGACCCTCGGGTGCAGTGGAGATGACCCTACAGCAAAGAGTGATCAAGGAAAATAGTATCCAATAGTGAGACAGTGCCAGTGATTCTCAAAGGGTGGTCCTAGATTAACAGCATCAATGTAACAAGGACGCTCGTTTGAAATGCAAATTCTCACAGTGCTCAGATGCACTGGAGACCAACCGAATCAGGAACTCTGGGGGAGTAGTCTAGGAATTTGTGTTTTAACAAGTTCTACAGGTCATTCTGATTGTCAAGGTTGAGAACCATGGCCCTGTGCGCAGAAGTAACATTGCCAAATGTAGTTGAGGGTGCTCAGGTGTTTCATTTGGATTGGGTGCTGAGGGAAGAGCTGACATTTAAGTCAAGATCTGAATGTCAGGAAAACCCATCCCTGGTTCCAGACAGAGGACAGAGACCCCATGTTGGGGATGTACGTGGCATATTTGAGGAGCAGAAAGGTTGATATGGCCAGAGCATAGCAGTCAAGGGGGAGAGGGGTTCAACTATGGCCAGAAGTATAGGCCAGGCTCAGATAGTGGTGGACAGGGCTTCTCAGATTTAATGGGCATATGAATCACCCAGGGATTCTGCTAAAGTGCGGATTCTGATTCAGTAGCTCTGTGGGTGAGGATTGAGACTCTGCATTTTAGCAGCCTGCATAATGCTTCTGCTGCCGGTCCACGGGCCACACTTGTGGTAGCAAGGGTGTAGAGTTGTGCAATTGCAAAATGCAGTCCAATACCAAAGCTCTGTGGGTATGTGTATGGTGGGTTTGGGTTTATTTAAGTTTTCTCCTGGCTTATCAAGCTTTGACATACACTGAGGCATTGTTCAGTGAGGGGAAGGTTGATTGGATCAGGTTGTAACTGGGACACTTGGAAAGTTTTTGCAACTAATTTAAAAATAGAGGGTATAGTTTAGTGCTTAGTGGCAGAATCTGGGTAGGTGTGGCTTGTCTGGACCTCAAGAGGGACAAAGGAAGGTTTGGTTCCTTCAAAACACAGCTGTGTCATCCTCTCCCACTCAGGTGCTGTGCTTTTGGAATTCTTAAGCTGACCAATGGTGACTTCTCTTTATGCTGACTTTTGTTCAGGGTTTTTCTCCCTGCTCAACTCCTGTCTCAGTGGCCTTTGGACTATCTAATCCTTACCTCTCTCCCAAGTCTTAGCTTCCCATTAGTGGTCCAAATTGTGCAGATATTTAGTTTGCCCTCCATCCATTAACTCCTTCTTTAGTACCAAGACCTTGAGATCTGCTGAGGGACATTCCCTCATGAGCCCAAGGCTGAGGACCTTCAGGTGAAGCCCTGTGCCCCAAAACTCTCTCCACTCAAATTATGTTGGACCCACTGTGGGGACCTCTTGTGTTTCCTAGCCTCATCCTATGTCCCTGCCAGATTCAGCGTCCTACCTGTGCATCCCAGGGCATCTGACAATGATGTGTCCCTGATTGTTGGTGCCATTGGGGTTGTCCCCCTGTCCCTGCCACATGGTCTTTCCCATGGGCAATCTTGCCCTGGAAACTTTCTTCCCGGGAGTTAGTTTTTTTGCTCCTTTGCTCTCTGCTGCCCTCTACTGGGTCTCAGGAGCCAGAGCCCTTCACCTTACTCTACCTTGGAGCTCTTTTGCTCTGAGTACTAAGTACCCAGCAAAGTCCTCTTCCCACATTCGTTCTTTACTTTTCCTGCTCAGCAAACACTAGTGAGGATGTCCTATGTGCCTGGAACTGTACAAGGCTCTGGGACACAAAGGTGGACAAACAGCCCCTGTCTCTTAGGACCTCACTGTCTAGAGTTAAGACAGAAAGATAAATGACAATTGGAACATGGCTTGAGAAGGGCCAGATGAGAGAAAGGCACAAGAGGGATAGAGCTGGGAGGAAAGAAACCTTTGCATTGCTTGGGGAAGTACGAAAGGCTTCAGTGGAATTCGGAATTTGAGTGGGGTATTAAGGGATGGTCAGTAGTGGGCAGGTTGCTGGGGTCTCTCAGATTGATAGATTAGGAGGGATAGAAAGGATACTAGAAATTACATTTTGGCTTACTTGATAATGAGCCATCCAGAGTGTTAGAGGACAATGTCATAGATCATTTAAATTCATATTATCTTTGCCTTGAGGTTTAAGCACTAGGGTCTTTTTATAATCCTGCTGCCTTGTATTTAAGCATATAAAAAGACACACACAAAAATAAGCACCAGGGTTTTCCTGTTTAAAATTAGGCCCACACCCCACAAACAACCAAACAACCGAATAAATAATACACCCACAGAAAACCAAAGCAATAAAAATCTCTTAAAGAAAGAAATAGGTTTCCATGAATTTCTATATTTTTTGAAGAGAGAGATTGTATGCTTAGTCTCTCCTAAAAGCTGAGGAATAGTTTCACTTTTGTATTATATGAATTTCTGTGATATATACGAAATAAGAACAGTAAATACATTATCCTCAGAAAGATGTTTTGTTCCTGTTGCTGGTGAAAAAAATTAGCTCACTAACACTTCACCCCCCCCCCCCAATTATGCTATTCTTTCACTGGAGCGCTGCTCATCAAGATAACTGACAGCTTCAATTGTTATTTGTAAAAAAGTTGACATTCAGGCTGGGCATCTTGCCTGCAAAATGGTACAGGCTGAGGATGAATAGTAAGTTAAGGAGCCTGCCTACCTCTCCTCCTCTCCCAGTGCCCTTAGCAGGAGGTACAGTAAACAGCATCTGGCTTAGTAATGTAAATGGGGAGGCATTGGAACTCCAAGGAAGATGAAGTTGTTACATTCTTATCTGGATAAAAGTTGAAAATGGAGAATTCTCAGCTCACTGGTTATTGGAGCTCATGTCTCCTCATCAAGCATGGTCCTTGACTTACCTCTTTTTATGTCCCTGGTTCCTCTCATAGGATCTGGCTCATGGTAGGTGTTTTTTTTAGAATGTTAGTATAATTGGGTTGAATTTTATTGCCCTTTGGACAGAAGTACCACCTTTATGTCTTCCTAGTTGGTGGCAGTCCTAGGAAAGAGTTTGCTTTGCTGAATATTCCATGGCACACACATAGACTTGTCACAGGAACTATGGAGGTGCCTTGTTTCTTTATACTCACTCATTATGTTCCCTTTTCTGAATATTTTTTTTACTATTTTTTTTTTAATGTTTATTTATTTTTGAGACAGGGAGAGACAGAGCACGAACGGGGGAGGGTCAGAGAGAGGGAGACACAGAATCTGAAACAGGCTCCAGGCTCTGAGCTGTCAGCACAGAGCCCGACACGGGGCTTGAACTCACGGACCGTGAGATCGTGACCTGAGCCGAAGTCGGCTGCTTAACCGACTGAGCCACCCAGGCGGCCCTCCCTTTTCTGAATATTCAGGCTGTCCCTGGTCCTTGACACAATCTTTCTAGTATGATTCAGAAAGCCACTAACAGCTTTTGCCAGTCCTTCCTTAGGAGTCATCTCTTTCCTGAAATAATTCGTAAGTAACTGAGCTGTGACAACAAAGAGGAGACAGATAGATGTCAAGACAAACCATAGAAAAGTCTATTTCTCCTGGAGTATGAGTGCCCAGTGAAAGAAGTGTGACAAGAATTGAAGAGAAGACTCTTACGGAAAATCTGTACCCCAACTAGAAGGATGAAATAAATAAGTCTGAGGGATTGAGCTCACTACTAAAAGAGCCTTTTACACTTTTACAGTCATAGAATATGGGTCTCAAGAGTCTTTAATAATCCAGTATTGAAAATTTGTGGTTTTTTTGAACGGGATATTTGTGTTGTTCAGAAGAAGATATTCTGATTTACTAAGGCTTAAAGAGAATAGGGTTTTCTTTATTTTTTACCAAAGAAGTCTGGTACTATTGGTTAAGTGGCTCAAATATATCAAGACCTATCATCACTGCAGTTTTCCTGGACTTTCTTTGTTGCCTCTTTCTTCACAGTTGAAAGAAAGCTGCCATTGTGCTAGACCTCATGGTTGTATTCAGGGCAGGAAGAGGGGGTGGGAATGGTATTGCATGTTTGTGCCTTTTATAGGAAAGCAAAATTCTTCCAGAAGTTCTTCACATGCTTCCTTTTATATCTCTTTAGCCAGAACTGGATGCATAGGGCCTCCCCTACTCATAAGAGGAGTGGATAAAGTGAAGACTGGATACAGTGCTGTCATTGACAACACTGAGGGGCTGTTAGCAAGAAGGAGTTGGAGGTGTAATCAGCGACAGCATCTATCACAGATAGAGAAGCATATCAGTACTCAACACTGGTGGACAGAATATTTTTAACAATACCTCCCTGTTCACATGACTCAAGCAAATTAATGCTAGGCTGTTATTGCCAATTATCATGCCCAATGGTTTGGCAGAATATAAAACAGATATGGGTTACCTGTTTTTGACCAGTCTGGGTACCTGCAAGTGGCTCTGATAGTCAGGTAAGGTTATCCTAGTGAGGTTTATTTGCATTATGAGACACAATATGCATTTTTGTGTGTTGTAATTCTATTACCTAGTGGTACTGAGCTTATATAACAGGCTCTTGGCGTTTGTCCTGAGACTTTGAAGAACCATCTCAGATTTATGAAAAACACTAGTGAACAACAAACTAACATCAAAATGCAGGCTCTGGCTCATTCACCACCTAAATGAGTTATTCCCCACACACTAGCTCACAGTGGGGGTGATTCAAATTAGTGCCTTAGCAAAATTACAAATTGCTATGTGTCATGGTCATCCAGGATCTCTCACAAATCATCAAAACCATGAATGTTAAATTTGCAGATGGAATAATGCCTACTCTGCATTCTTCAAAATGCTTTCATATCATCAGTGACATACAACATGTCAAGGTTTAGGTATTTAAGAAAATATTGAGGGGCACCTGTGTGGCTCAATCAGTTAGGTGTCTCTTAATTTTGGCTCAGGTCATGATCTCGAGGTTTGTGAGCCCCATGTTGGGCTCTGTAATGACAGTGTGGAGATGCATGGGATTCTCTCTCTCCCTCTCTGTCTTCCCCATCCACCCTCCCGCACCATGTGCCCACTCTCTCTCTCTCTCAAAATAAATAAGCATTAAAAAAAGAAAATACAGAAATGGCTACCATTTTACTATTTTCATTTATTAAGAAGTGATAAGAGGCAATTGTCCTCTTCTAACTGTGTCCTCAGATATTGTTCCATCTGACAGCTGACCAGGTAGAAGTTTGAGCTTCCTTTGTCTTAACAGGCTTGACTCTGTCCAGGTAGGGCAGTTGGGAGCCAGGGTCCTGCTTAACATAAATGACCATAGGATAGCTGGGTTTAGGCCTTAACAGAAGGGATGGTAGCCTGGAGGTAAAAGAGAAGCAGAGTAAGTGGGGTTATCTAGCTCTGAAGAAAAAGAGATGGTCAACATCAAGGAAAGGGCTGGGAATTGGGCCCAGGATTCTCCCTTCCACCTTTCTCTCTGTGCTGTCCCATTGTCTCTCTCAGACTTTCTTCTTTTGTGTTTACTTTTATTTTTAAAAAATGTTTATTTTTGAGAGAGAGAGAGAGAGAGAGAGACAACACAAGCAAGGGAGGGGCAGAGAGAGGGAGACACAGAATCCAAAGTGGGCTCCAGGATCTGAGCTGTCAGCACAGAGCCTGACAGAGGGCTTGAACTCACAAACCGTGAGATTGGACGCCTAACTGACTGAGCCAACAAGGCATCCCTTCTTTTTTGTTTTTTAAACACCTCCCCTTATGGATGGCATTCTGGAAAAAGGAGTATGCTAGGGTGCCTGGGTACATATATCCATACTCACCCATACTCAGACTATACCTATCTATGTGTGTCTGTTGGTATTAGGCCAACAAAATTGCCAATATAATTATACTTACAAAAATGGCAAGTATATCAAAATATAACTGGTATTGTAATCACCAATTTTATTGTCTGAGATATACAGCAGCTCTACGGGAGTGGAAGTCCATATGTTAATTTAGGCATTCCCTTGGTTTTATACACAATGTTCTCTGGAAAACTTGTAGGAAGTGAAATGTATAAGGCTTTAAATAAGATTGCGTGTCTGTTTTGTTACCAGAGAACTAAAAAATATTCTAACATCTCTAATCACACCTTGCCTTTTAGGCATTGTCATCATTGATTCATACATTTTGTACATGTTCTTTCATTTTGTTATTTCCCTTCAGAACATAGCACAAGGTTGACCAGCTTGAAGTCAATGAGCATCTGATTGAGGCTAATGACTTATCACTTTCCGCAGGCGTAATGATTTCTCTCTTTGTCTCAGTTGCATTGAGTTAATAAGACCTCTGCTTCTTATCACGGTATCAGCACTTTCATTGTTCTTTTCTCTGCTCATTTTTGTAACCCAATAAGGAAAAAAATGCAGTAAAATATTCATATAATTGTACAAACATTGCTTTGTGTTCAGAAATGGGATGCATCTGGGCAGCAGTGCTGCTGTGAAATAGCCAACCAAGTAGAGATGCAAAAAATTTCTTGTTTGTGGAGTTAAATCAATAAAGTATCAATGCATGGATTGCTTAGAAGTTGAATACATGGAAATGACACACACCTATCACAGTTTTATAGTTGGCCCTCAGGCATATATTGTGTGTCCGAAGCTGGGACCAGGAGCCACTACTCCAAACTAATGTTCTTTAATTTATTCAGCAAATTATTTATTGAACACCTGCTATTATATGCAAGATGCTGTTCTAGGTGGTAATACTCTGTTCCATGTGATCCTGAACTAGAGTCTTTAGTGACAGTCCTCTGATTCTAACTTGAGTTTCATCCTTGTAACCCCTCTAATTAGCTCTTTGTCTTTGTGTCTGATGTTTTCTACTCTGGTGCTGCTTTTGAAAGAAATTTTTGCTTGCAACATGTACCCACTTAGATTTTTCTGTTCTCTAGGAGTGGAAGCCAGGCCATATCAGACTTTAAGCATCTCCATTAATGTGGCCTCATTGCTCTGCAGTGTAGACAGGGAGCCTCGGAAGAATCTCTGTTGAGTAATGATGATAAATGTTTGCAGCCCCTATAGCCAAGCATTAAAATGTAGCACTCTCAAGTGATAACCAAATGGCAAGAGAAATTCTTTCCTGTTGTTCTACCTCTAGTCTCAACATTGTTTGGTCTGGTAGGAAAGAAACTTTCATGAAGTGGCATGGAAAATGAGTTTGCTCTGTAAATGAGTCACAGGTTGTGTTCTTAGAAGTAGGCACAGAGGTAGAGCTTAGTGTGCAGGATGTTTATTAGAAATCAACACCTGTGGAAGGGAGGAGGAGGAAGCAAGATTGGGTAGAGGGAAAAGTTGAACTGTGATATAGTCTCACAGGCTGGGATAAAATATTTACAAAATATGTGTTTGATAAATGACTTGTAGCCAAAATATACAGAGAATTCTTAAAGCTAAACAATAAGAAAACAAACAACCAAATTAAAAAATCTAAACAATCACCTCACTAAGTAAGCGTATGAAAGTAAGTAAGTAAAGATAGTAAGGAAGCATATCAAAAGATGCTAAAACATCATTTGTCATTAGGGAACTGCAAATTAAAAGAACAGTGAGATACCACTGCATACCTACAAACATGGAAAAAGAAAGAAGGAAAGAGAGAGAGAGAGAGAGAAAGCAAGAAAGCAAGCAAGAAAGAAATTAAGAATAAAAAAGTCCTGATAGTACCAGTTGCTGGTAAGTATTCAAAGAAAGAAAAAGCCCTCATTTATTTCAGGTGAGAATGCAGAATGGTACTGTCACTTTGGAAGACAGGCTGTGAGTTTCTCACAAAGTTAAGCATAGTCTCCCATCTACTCTAGGGACACACTCCTAGTTATCTCTCCAACTGATTTGAAACCTATGTCTACACAAAAGCCTGCTTATGAATTAAAAAAATTTTTTTAATGTTTATTTATTTTTGAGACAGAGAGAGACAGAGCATGAGCGGGGGAGGGTCAGAGAGAGAGGAGACACAGGATCTGAAGCAGGCTCCAGGCTCTGAGCTGTCAGCACAGAGCCCGACGCAGGGCTCGAACTCACAGACTGTGAGATCATGACCTGAGCCGAAGTTGGAAGCTCAACCGACTGAGCCACCCAGGCGCCCCCTGCTTATGAATTTTTATAGCAGCTTTATTCACAATTGCCCCAAACTGAAAACAACCTGAATATCCTTCTGTAGTTGAACAGAGAGACCTTGGTGCATCCATTCAGTGGAATATTATTCAGTGATAAAATGAAACGAGCTACCCAGACACAACAAGACCTGAATCCATCTTAAATGCATATTGTTAAGCAAAGGAAGCCAGTCTAAAAAGTGCGTATGTTTGATTTCAATTAAATGACATTTTGGAAAAAGTAAAGCTATAAGGACAATAAAAAGGTAAGTGGTTGCCAAGGGTCTGGGGAGATGGGAGTGTAGGTTGAGTAGTTGAAGCAGAGGAGATTTTTTAGGACAATGGAATTATTCTCTATAATATTGTAATTGTGACAAATGACATTATATATTTGTCAAAACCCGTTGAACTTTACCACAGAGAATGAATCTTCGTGTATGAAGATTAAAATCATGTAGGAAGTCAAGAGGAATCCCAGGATGTAACACAGACTGTGACAAAACAATCTATCTAACTGTATTGCAAATATATGAAGCAGCTTCACCGAAGGAGGGGTGGGGAGGAAAGGAGCTGACCTAAGAAACTTCAGAAATGAGTGGAATCTGTAAAACTAAGGGCAAAAGAAGCTTTACGTAAGCATTTTATTCTAGTTGATAAAGTTGTGTCTCATGGGAGCCTGGGTTAATGATTCTGATAATGCTATACATCTCTACTGGAATTGAACAATTAGGTAGATGGATGGCGGGTGGTAGGAGCCAGGTTTCTTGATATTGGAGTAGAAGTTTACAAATAAACCAAAGGAGGAGGTGGCTAAAATGATCTATATGGTAGGGAATTAGAGTTGGAGATATCAGTACGAACTCATGTTTAGCCTAACATAAATATGGATAGTCATATATAGACATATTTATAGAGATGTGTATATACCTGAGTTAGTGTCCACACATACATTTTCTTGCTTGTTTGGTTACCTGAGAGGGCCTAGCAGCAGCCCTTTCCCAGCCAATAGTAATGAGCAGATCTGGTATCTAGATCATGGTTTTTAATACCATTCTCCAATTACAAGAAATCAGATGTTCTAAGACTAAAGGCAGGAAATATACCAGATGAGCCTGGAGTATCTCGTGATACTAGAAAGTAAGAAAGTGCTAAACAGACAAACAATCCCCCCCTCATAGCGATGGGGATATGTCAAAGGGACATAGAAATCCCAAACAGAGGAGCTTCCAATGGCCAAAGCTGGACCAATTTGATCAAGAAAATAGTACTGGATTACAACCCAAGGTAAAAAATCAATATCTGTGTGTTCATACTGATGCAAATAAATGATTAAATAAATAAGTAAATGGGGGGAAAGAATACAGAAATACCCAAGCAAATGAAATTCAAATAATTGATGTGGATAATACCCCTTTAAGGATGTGGAAATAACTCTTGATTCCCATAGTGTAGGCTATGCATTGTGACTTCTTCCCAAAATAAAGTATGGAGAAGGTGGGATGGGGGGCAGTAACTTTGCAGTCAGAAATCTGACAAATACAACCTTAGTCAGATGATTAAAGCCGAAATCAACAGTATAACTGGCATTGTGTGTAGACTAGACTTGATAGGACGTGATGACAATAGCACTTAACCTCTGGGGTCTTCCTCCTCCAAACCCATAACCCTGGTCTTTTCATGAGAAAAATATCAGAACGATTGCAAGTTTGGGACATTGTACCAAGAAAACCTGACTAGCACTCCTCAAAACCATCAAAGTCATCAAAAACAAGGACATTATGAGAAACTGTCACAGCCCAGAGGAGCCTAGAGAGACATGACCACTAAATGTAATGTGGTGTCCTGGATGGGGTCCTGGAACAGTAAAAGGACATCAGGTAATCTGAATAGAGTACGCACTTTAGTAACAATGTATGTATATTGGTTCATTAATTGTGATAAATGTGCCATATTAATGGAGGATGTTAGTAATAGGGGAAACTGTGAGGTTTATGGGAATTCTATACTACTTTGGAATTTTTCTGTAAATCTAAAACCGTTCTAAAATATAAAAGTTTATTGTCAGTTAAAAAATGCAGGGCACGCATTGTGGTGGGGACGGGGATGTGTAAGACATGACCCTCTCCTTAAAGAGCTAAAGTTTGCGAGTCCACAGGAGTGTGAAAATATAGTTTAGTGTTCAAGTCGGGAAACAGATGCATAATCAGAAGGCTTTGGAAACCTGGAGTTTTATTTTTATTTTTATTTTTATTTTATTTTATTTTATTTTATTTTATTTTATTTTATTTTATTTTATTTTGTTTATTTATGAAACCTGGGGTTTTAGATTAATTGTCTGAAGACATCTATTCCACATCCTCTGAAATAGCCAATGTTCTTTCTAAAATTTCTGTGAATACCAGGTTTGGGGTGGCAATGACCTTCCTGTTTCTAGGTCTAGTTTTCTGTTGTGGATGAGATCATGGGCTTTCTTCTCCAGCTGATGTCATGTGGGTCAGAAGCGAACGGTCAAGAAAGAATTCATGAGATATTTTTCAGTGCAAAAAGGTGTTTTTATTAAAGCACGGGGACTGGACCTTTGGGCAGAACATTGCTGTACAGGGATTTGTGAGGAGGGATTGATTACACACTTAAAAGATTTTTTTAATGTTTATTTATTTTTGAGAGAGAGAGAGAGGCAGAGACAGAGGGAGACACAGAATCTGAAGCAAGCTCCAGGGTCTGAGCTGTCTGCACAGAGCCTAATGTGGGGCTCGAACTCATGAACTGTGATCATGACCTGAGCCAAAGTCAGACGCTCAACCGAGCCATCCAGATGCCCCCGTAACCCTTTTATTTTAGAATAGATTTACAAAACATGATGAAGATAGTAGTTTTACATATACAACTGACTGAGCCACCCGGGCGGCCCTGATTACACACTTTTAGGTTGGGGTAGGTGGGTAGAGACAAAGGAAATTTTCCAAACTACTTCATATGTTAAGGAAGACTTACTTGGGGATCCTTGAGATCTGCATGTTGTCAAGCTAAGATTGCTTTTTGCCTCCAGCAGCATTTACATTAAGGCGCTTGTGAGTTCCTTGAGGAAAGGCATACTCTTCCTGTCTCCAGTCTTTGTCGATGGGGTGCAAGTTGTAAGGAAATTTAATTTTATCTACATTTCTTTTGCCTTTGTTCTCCCCATCACTGCTACTGTTCTCTTTGCTTAGATCTGTGCTGTGGTGCTGTTTCCTTCTGCCTGTTTTCTTCTTTTTTTGCCCACCCACATGTGTTGTCAGACTTTATTGAAGATTGAAGATATGGAAGACGTTTACATGTCTTAAAGACAAAAAAAAAAAAAAAAGAAAAATACAGATTTGATACCCTGTTTGTAAGACTTCCTTGGCCGCTCCACCATTGGGAACTTCTCAGTGGTGTTCCTAGTTTGCAGATTCAAGCTTCTTGCCTTATCTTCCCTGTCTTATCCATTACTCTGGATCATTTCTTCTGCAGCAAAGTTTATGTCTCTTTTTATGTCTTGTCCTTATAAGGCAGGTTTGCGAAATCACCTTTTCTACCCCAAAGCAGACTAGAAAAGTATGTTTCTTAATAAAGACAAGTTCTTCTAAAAAGCAAACAAATGATAAAATAAAAAAATAAGGTCAGGTAAAGTGAAATAAAGAGTAAAGTGTGAAAGTAAAATAAAATAAAATGAAATATAAAATGAAATCTCAGGTGCCAACTGTTAAAAATAGTAATTTCTTGATACTGCTGAATCAGGTCAGAAAATACATTGAGTATCTCCAAAAAGGAAGGAGGCTTGTTAAGCAGGTACAGGAGAATACTATCTGCGTCAGTTGCAGGACATAAATTCGGATGGTTGCAGCTGGACACTGGGAAGAGGAGATCTGTAGTCTCTCCCTTGTCTTCTCTCTGCCTTTCTGTAAGGAAGTGCCTGTTTCCTTCTCTCCTCAGAGTTCTTGGACAGCTCATCTGCTTTCATTTGTTCCATAGCAGCACCCCAAAATAGCAGCCTAGTTCATTAGTGCTGCCTGGTGTTTCAGTTCAACTCTTCCTTGCTGTTTGGCTCAGTTTAGTCAGAATTTTCCTGATGTCTCATCAATCAGCTTTTGCTAGGGGAACAGAGTCTGCTTCACCACGGCCATGCCCAGAGGTGCTCACAAATGCTGGTTGTTATCACTGTTATTGAGGTTATTATTTATAGAATTGTTTAGAACAGCTTCCCTCAGCCAGCCACAGCCATACTCTACAGCGATTGTGTAAGAGTCTGTACTTTCATACATTCTTCTTCCTTCTCTTCTGACTCCTTTATCCTGAATCGATGAAGAGGGTCCATATTTCCTCAAGTGTCTATCTCAGTTGGGAGAAAGGTCAGGGAGTATAGTAATCATGACTCTTTTTGTTGCAAGCTATAAAAACCCAAATTCAACTAGCTTAAGCAGAAGAGGGAATGGACGGTAGAGTAGTTTCAAGATCAAAGGACAAGCTAAGGGATTCGGGGCACCTTGACAAAACATTTATGTATGTCTCTCCGTTTCCCACCTTCTTTTCTTTGGCTGCTCTTTGCAGGCGGGTCCTTGCTTAAAGTCCCAGAATTTCATCCTCCTACTTCAGCCACCCTAGCAGGAAAGAGTCTGTTTTTATGTCATGTCTGTGAAGCAGTACCAGGGAAGAGCTCTGGGCAGCCCACCTCGGGTCACACGCTCTCTCTCCTTGGATCAGCCACTGTTGCCAGGGGTTCGGGGACTTGTGATTGGCCAGGTGTAGCCCCCGTGCATCTCTTAAGGTAGTGGTTTAGGGCACTATGACTGATGGCATCAGAATGGCAGAAGGTGATACAGGGCAGACAAGTCAGCCTATGTCCACTTCTAAAAGGATGCTACTTTTTCATGCCGGGATAATGAGTTTAAATAGATTTCTGGAAAGACACTGGGAATAGAGGAGGTAAGGGAGTCTGACAGGTAGAAGCCTTCCTTCATCAGGACCACTTAGCCTGTGCGCCTTTCTCAGAAGCAGGAGAAAGCAAAACTCACCTCGGCATGATGGATCATGATTTGGAGGGCATGAGGTCCAGATAAACTAGCTTGGGAAAACCTCCAGGGATCAGTAGAGACTCTCACTGGGGTATGGGGTCTCACCTGGACCTGGAACATCAGCAGGGATGAATGTGGTATCTTCTGTGTGCTTTCCACTGAAGCCTCTGTGCAAGAGGCTCCTCATTCTGAACTGGTCTGGAATCTCTCAGCTGGCCATGACTGCTAGTACTCTCATCCTGGGCTTTCACAAGTCTGAATAAAGAGTTTGAAAAGGTCTTTATTTTTCTCCTGCCTGAGAGGTTGGAGGCCCCACTTCCTGGGGGCCATTCCTAGTTCTGAATAAGAAAGTGGTTAAAGTGGTAGCATATGAGAGTCTTTTTTCTTCTTATTAATGGTTGCAGCAGATTATAAAATGAAACCCAGCAGGCTTGGAAGGGCTTGCATCCATTTCAAAAGCACCAGTACATTCAGAGGCCAAAGAAATCTTTTGAGAGTGCACTGTAAAGAGTGTTGTCAGTAGTATTTGTCACTGTAAGCCCTGGCAGGGATTCTGGAACAAGCCGATGCCATTTCATTTTCAGTTCTAATCACAGTCTAGTGGAGTTGAGTCAGAGGCCAGCTGGGGTCTCTTCTTAGGCTCAGGAGAAAGCTGCATAGGACTCATTCAGAAAACATTTGTGGAGGGCTTTCTTGTGCAGTACCAGCACCAGGGCCCTCCAGGCTGCACATCCCTGCCCTCGGGGAGCTCACAGTCTAAACAATAGAAATTTGTCAGTCACACACAACTATAGTTTAGGATTGAATAGGAATAGAACCCCGAGGGAGGTAAAAACCAATGACTTGACCCTGAGGAGGGAGACGTTTTCTTTAACCAGGTAAAGAAGAAGGGCAGGTGGTAAAGTAGGGAGTAGAGAAGGGAAGGATCATAATTTTGTCACTGGGGATTTCTCCTTGGAGTTCAAAGAGAAACATCAGAAAAAAATATCAGAAGTCTAATTGCCAGATCTTAGAGTACTTAAGTGATTTCATGATATCTCCCGAGTAGACAATGAAACATCCCAAGATCGGCTTAAAGCAAGGCATTTTGAAAGAGTTATATATGAATTAAAATACCTTTCTCATTATTGTAGTATTTCACAATACTTTCCAAATCCAGACTTCTTTCTTCTTTCTCCATAAGTCCCATTCACTTAAGAAATGGGAAGACTGGTAAGAGAGTGAACCTGCCAATAAAATCTTTGTCCCCAGTTAGTAGAGATTAACCCGAGATCTCTTCCAATAATCTTACCTTTTTGTGACATAAAGATTCCACTCATGAGCCCTGAAAAGTTTCCAGATAGAGCGAGGCTAGAGTTGCCAGATGAAATATAGGACACAGTTAAATTTGAATTTCAGATAAACAGATAAACAATGAGTAATTTTCTTATATGAGTATGTCCTGGCTCAGTCCAGGCTTGTTTGGTATCTTGGCACTAAATGAATAGTGTGGTTTCTTTTCCTTATCTAGCTTTATTAGATAGTATCATTATCAATGTCACATGCTTGTCACAAGTCCAACCACCCTTGTCTCTGTCCTAGCTCCTCCTAGTGTAATAGAAGGGGGACTCAAGGCAGAGCAGGGGAAAGGCACTGGCTGAGCATGTATGCTAACAAGAAGTTAATCTTGGGAGCATTAAAGGTCTGATTGCCATTCTAAACTCCATCCCAGGTTTGGATCTTGTTGTCTTCTACTGTCCACAGTATTCAGGGAACCACCTTCACCCCAGTCGTGTGCAAAAGGAGAACAGAATGATTGAGCAGAATTTGGGTTGGAGGCGGAGCTTCCGGGAAGTGGAACCCAGGGGAGAGTGAATGAGGGGGTTAACAGGATGAACTGAAATGAGGCTGAGCATAAGGCAGTGAGTCCTCTCAGTGGGCATGAGTGGTTGGCCCCGTGAGGGGGATGCCCTGAAAGTATAGAATCAAGAGCCCACAAGTACTGAAGCAACTGGGGCCATGTTGATAAAAGCAGTACTTCTTGAACTTTAATGTACATACAAATTACCTGGGGATCTTGTTAAAGTGGAGATTCTGATTCAGCAGGTCTGGGTGGGTCCTAAGATTCTGCATTCCTAATAAGCTCCCAAGTGATGCTGATACTGCTAGAACATGGTTCACATTTTGAGTGGTGTTAAAGAGAAATTGCACTGGACACTTGTTAAAAATGGCAAGGAAGACTTTATTCAATAGGGGAGAGAGGTTGAATTCAATGTTGAATTCGGCAGGCGCAGATGGGGATTTATAGCCTCCAGGCAGAGTGAGGGAGAGGATGGAAAATTACTAAAAGGAACTTGATTGGGTATCAGGGGGGATTCTTGCTCAACTGGCTTAGCAGGATTTGTGCTAAAACCACCAGGCTTTTTGCTTAACAATAGATTGTCAAATTGTGAACATTTTCCCCTCCCCTACTGCCAGGATCATGCATTGCTGATGTCTTATAAACATTGAGACAAAATTCAGTACCTCAAAGTCTTTCCAAAGAAGGGGGCCCAGTGCATGCAGTGATTTGCCCATTCAGCAACAGGGGGCTCAGTTCAAGGTCATCTCATCTCAGGGGCTTAGCCACAGCATCTCCTCAAGGCCATGATGGGCAGAGGCTCTACTCTTTTAACCATACTGAGAGGCTTTCCCGTTATCTTTCTCTGTAACTTTTCCTTCTGTGGCCAACAGCCCCTGAAAACCATCTAGGGACTCCCCAGGAGTGCCTACAGCCTGTTCTTGGAGGAGAGATGTCCACCTATAGGGGAGATGTGGGCAGAGGAACAGGTTCAGGGGTTCTGTTTCTTCTCAGATCTAGGACATGAGAAGACTTCAGCAGAGAATGTAGAATTAAGGAGGGTCCTCTCCCTAGGGTCTGGGGTCGACTTCCTCTTATGCTACCCCACCTGCTTCATCCCATGCCACTTTACATAGCCCAAAAGGCTTCTGTGACCTTTTCCTTTTCTGTATTTGCTCAACATTTGTTTCTTCCCTTTATTTACAACTTTGTTGCTTCATTGCTTTTAAAAATGGAAGCCAGTGATTTTCTTCCTTGTGAGGCAGAGGGAGATGTGAAAGGAAAAAGCCCCAGGACTTGGAGCCTGACAACTAAGATCCTTCTTCCCCACCACTGCTTTCCTTGAAGATATGGATATGAGCGGTGGTAAAAGTAAGAGAGATCACTTTCAGATGACTTCTTCATTGATCTTGGGCAACTCATCAGTTACCTTTGGCTCCGTCTTCCATATTTAAAAAATGAGGGTAGAAATCAATCTTCTTTGCCCACATTAAATAAATGGATAGGAAGGTGTTGTGTGGAGTATAAGTTGCAAATCACACATTGGTTACTTCTGCTACTAGGAGCAGTATTATAAGGAGAGAACTTCTTCTATTATAAGAAGAAGTTTTTTCTTCAAATGAATAAGACAAAGGTGTGGTGAAAACACGGTGTAAAGTTTATACAGCAAAAAGTATGCTTGCTTCTCACCGTAAGTTCTTTCTCAGAATAGTAGCTACTTTTAACCAGTTTCATGTGTTTTCTTCCAAAAATATTCCCTGCACGTATAAGCGTCTGCATATATGTGTGCATGTGTATGTTTATATATGTAAATTTGTATGTACTTATTTTTAAACAAATGATACCGTACTTCTCCGTCTTTCTGTTAACTGTTTTGTGATTATTCCATATCAGCATGTTAGATCTTCCTCATTCTCTGTCACAGCTACACATTATTTGATTGCACATCATCATATACTAATTACAATTTATTTAACCTTACTTCCAATGATGGACATTTAATTTATTTCCAGTGACAGGGTATTTCAAGTTACGCTGCAATGGCCATCCTGAACATTGGTGTATCTGTACAAGTAGAACTGTTTCACAATGTATCAGAAGCAGAGTATCTGGGTCCAAGCGTATGAACACTCTCCATTTTAGTAGAAATCACCAAATTGCCCTCTGGAGAAATGTCAACAGTTTGCAATTGCACCAACCCAGTTTTCCCGTATACCTCTACCAGTACTGTGAATCAGTCTGTGCTAATGTGAATTTATAATGCTATCTCATTGTTAGTTTAATTTTGTGCTGCTGTAATTTTGAGTGAGCTTGAACATCTATCTCTCCATAGGCTTAAACACCATATATCTGTGCACAGCTTGAGTATGCTCTTTTTCCATTTGAAAAAGCACATATTAAGACGGCTGGCCCAGATTGGCCTGGCTCAGCAGGGCCACTCTCCCCGGGGCGTATCTGGGGCTGTCTCAGCTCCTCTAGCTCCTGTGTCTCTGTTTGCTGCGTCTGGATGGTGCTCGGGCAGTCACAGAAGCCCTGGGCTGTGAATCTGCACCAGTGCATCCATCCATTTGCCCCCGATAAGCGAAAGCTGACTGCACAGTTCTGTATTTATTTATGGCTTTTCTTCCAGCCACAAGAAGTATTTCATTCCTCTTCACACGATTCCTGAAAGCTGGTGTGAAGCAAGTGTCTTCTCAATTTTACAGTACAGCAAATGGAGATGTGAAGACATGTAATTGGCTGTCCGAGCACCTAATGGGACAACTGCCAAGTCTATAAGATGTTTGGCTGTGCCGCTGGGTGGAGCACTGTACTAGGTGTGTAGAGATAGGAACTTTCTGCTTCCAGTTTTAGTGTGGATTTCTTGAGAGACTGGGCAGAACGCATTCCATCTGTCAGGTCATCAGACCACAGCGAAGTCCTGACGCCTGTGGAAAGAGGGGGAAGGAAGGAGGATTGGGTAGGAAGAGCCTCAGCTAATAGAGTAAATCTGAGAACGCCTCAGCTGTGCAGATGGCGAAATCCAGAGTGGAGATTGCCCACTGGTGGATCGTCTCAGTCAGAAATTGTTGGGCCCTGACACCCCTGTGTGTGCAGTCATTGGCTAGGAGCTGCACCGGCAGACATTGACTGGCCTCGGCTTGAATCCTAGGCCGAGGATTAGGCTTAGGGTGCCTCCTAAGACTCTGCATTTGGAGGCTTTCATCTACCTGCACTCCTCATGGCAGACTCTCCCTTGCACGAGCTCTGGGCAATAGACCTCCATGGCTGCGAGGGCCGGTTTGTTTGGGTGGTTTCGGTCAGAACTGGGGGTGTTATTCTGGGCCCCTCCAAAAGCTTTGCAGGTCTGGAGACATAATTATTCCAGGATTAAGCAATAATTATACTCAACTCCTTCCTATATTTCTTTATTTCTCCTAAAATTGCTGTTCTTTCTTACTGTGGAATGTTTAAAAATATATTTCCTCAATTGTATATAGAATCTGCATAGTTTGGGACTAATCTGGACACAAGGGAGGGGCCAAGTACCAAAACAATGAGAAAATCCCATATTCTTAGGTGTTTATGGGAAGAGGAACACAATATGTCCAGATATCATAAGAGGAAAGAGGCACATGGAATTTTCAGTGGCAACCCTTCTTATTTGAGTTTTCCCAGGACCCTGAAGGTCCATATAGCAGTGGACCTTTGGTACCCCATATCTCATGCCTGCTTCTGATTTTAGCCATTGCTCTGGAGGACAGTTCTCTGGAAGCTCAGATTCACCTGGCAGCATCATACCTGAAGCATACAGGTACAGAGTTCCTTTTTGTGTTCTGCCCTCACATTCTTTCTGAGCTGTTGGAGTCTACTTGGGTCCTGGAAATGTCAGGGGGCTGATGTGTCTGAGGTCAGTCTCAACCAACAGGGGATGAGAGTCTGTGGATGAATTCCCCAGGCCCTTGTCTTTCAGGTGGACAGTTCTGAGAGGCACTCTGTACTCATTTCTGGAGCTCCCAGGAAATGGAACCCCTTTGGCCAATAACTGGAGCCCCAGTTATGCACCCTTATTTGGTCTTTTCCTCCTTGCCTATCTTACTTTCCTTGGTTCCTTCCTTCCTTCAGTCACCTGGGATTGCCTCCAAAAGAAACTACCTACACCTACTCTGTCTCAGGCTCTGCTTTCAGGGGAACCCAAACAGGATTCACAGGCCACACAACCCTGAAAAGTGGGTCCTAATAACTTAGGCAGCTATTGGAATCTTTCTGTGATCTTGTGAGTGAAGAGGTAGGGAACTTCTTTCTGCTGATGCCCTCTTTATATCTCTGTTAAATGGTATGGTGGGTTATGGTACCTTGTTTGGAGTGGCCTGAAATCTTAGGGTGGTTAGTGCAAAGAAACAAAGGAGATTTGGGCAAGAACCTATGATTCCCAGGTGACCACCACATATGAGGCAGCCTAGATACTCTTGACTCCCTGCCGCTAAACTCATATTCTCTTCACTTGGCTTTTCTTTAGTAAGTCCCAGCCTGGGACCATTTCCTCCTCAATAGATTCCTTATAAAACTCAGAGTCTGAACTATGGAACTACTGTAGGCTTCAAGGTTGTATTGTTCTGAGTAGTTGCTGGGTATCCTCAGATCTCTTGATTCTTTGCTATATGCTTACACTTGTGGTCAATCTACATTTTGGCTTTTATTTAGGTCTCCCTGGTTCTGTCTTTGGCAAGTTCAAATATAATCCAATCATTAAGGCTTACTTAAAATGATTTTTTAAATATTTTAAAAATTATTTGGGGGGGGGAGAGAGAGACAGAGACAGAGAGACAGAGAGACAGAGAGAGAGAGAGAGAGAGAGAGAGAGAGAGAGAAACAATGAGCAGGGGAGGGGCAGAGAGAGAGGGAGACACAGAATCCAAAGCAGGCTCCAGGCTCGGAGCTGTCAGCACAGAGCCTGACGCGGGGCTCAAACCCACAAACTGCGAGATCATGACTCGAGCCAAAGTTGGATGCTCAAATTACTGAGCATCCAATTATGGCCAGGTGCCTGTAAGTTTTTTTTAATTTAAAAAATTGTGGTAAAATATGCTTAACATAAAATTTACTATCTTAACTATTTTTCAATGTACAGTTTAGTGGCATGAAGTACATTCACATTGTTGTGCTACCATGACCACTATCCATCCACAGAACTCTTTTCATCTTGTAAAACTGAAGGTCGATACTCATTGACAACATCTACCCATTTCCTCCTTCCCCCACACCTTGGCAGGCACCATTCTACTTCTTGTTTCTATGAATCTGACTACTCTGGGTACCACACATAAGTGGAATCCAACAGTATTCATCTTTTTGAGGCTGGCTTATTTCACTTGGCATCATGTTCTGAAAGTTCATTGATGTTGTAGCATGTATCAGAATTTCTTTTCTTTTTATGGATGAATCATGTTCTGTTGTAAGTATATACAACATTTTGTTTTATCCATTCATCCATCGATGAACACCTGGGTTGCATCCATCTTTTGGCTGTTGTGAATAAAGCTGTTATGAACATGGATGAATAAGGCTCATTTTGATACCCCTTCCTTAAGAAGTCTCCCCTTATGCTTTTCTGTCCTTGCTAGATGGTGAGCAGTGATGTGGCAGTGTCTCATGCATCCTTATAACCCATTGACAGAGAACCTAGGAAATACTGGGCACTTAAATCTATGGTTGTTGAATTCCTTGATTCCCATGCATTATATCCCCCAAAGATTCTGAACCTCCATAGCAGCTTGCTATGCAGCAGCTCCAGCTTGCTGCCTGGTTCTCACCTTCCTCCAGCGTCTGCAGCCATCTTGATATCTGTTAAATCAATAAGTGCTCCTGGACTCAGTATCTCTTGCTGCCCTCTGCAATCAACTTCTACCTAACCTCCTGGCCCTGACATGGAAATTATGGCTTAGACTTAGAGTTAGGCTCTCTTGTTGAATCATCTTCCTCTATTGACAATAAGGAACAGGATTGTGAGGGGGTTAAATGAAGTGGTGTGTATAAAGCACCTAGCAGAGGACTTGGCTCATGCAAGTGCCCAGTAAATAGTGATCATTATTGTTAAGCATAGCATTCTTTATTATATACAATATATGTTATATGCATATACATATATATGTATATACAGAATAATCTTTTTACTTATATTCTTCAAAAAAATCACTTAAGTCTTTCAATTATGATAACTGAAAGTTATTTGTATAGGTGCATCTGGGTGACTTGGTTGAGTGTCCGACTTTAGCTCAGGTCACAATCTCATGGTTTGTGAGTTCGAGCCCCACATAGGGCTCCCTGCTGTCAGTGCAGAGCCGGCTTTGGATCCTCTGTATGTGCTCCCACCCCCTGCCAATCTCTGTCCCTCCCTGGCTCATGCACACATGCACTCTCTCTCAAAAATAAATAAAAAACAAAAAATAACACACACACACACACACACACACACACACACACACAGGCTACATATATAAAAGAATTACTGAAATAGGACCAAAAAATCAAGAGTAATGTTTGGAGGCAGGGAGATTGTAATATCAGAATCCTAGGTTAAGGATAGTTGTGGTACCTAAGCCTCAGATTGAGCCCTGACCCTGTAGTTGCACCAGAGAGAGCATGAGAGACCTGAATTTGTTGCCACATCAGGTCCAATTCCTTTCCCTGAGGAGGTGGGAACCACACTCTATTCTATAACTCTCCTTGAGTTCTCTTCTGACTGGCTATACATATGGTAACAGAAAAACTGGACCACTACACTACAGGTTTGGACCAATATTTTGTACATGGACCAAAAAACAAAAACAAAAACAAAACAAAACAGAGAAGAAAAAAGAAATAAGAAACACCTCAATTATCTCTTACTTTCATATTTCAGGGAACAGAAGAAAGAAGATAGCCCCCTCTGTCTGAGTAATGAGTGCTAGCAGGGGACCTGATCACTTCTTCCAGTGTTTGCTGAAGACAATGGAGTAGGGCAAGGGGGAAAGGATCACAAAGGACGTGTTTGCGTCTCTATTTCATACTTGTTGGAAAGGACCTCTCCTTTCTTATTGGATAGAATAAGGGAAATAGCCCCCTTTTGGATCAGAGTATAACTGTTTTCTTTGCAATGCTCACAGCATTTAGAGGAGTTCCTTGGGCAAAAGAGTTATGAGAATGGTAAAAAGAATGTATGCATGAGCAGGTAATGCTGTCCGGGGTCCTAGGGCCTCAGAGCTGATGCAGACTTTGCAGTCTAATTGGCTGGATTACTCTCCTTGATCACTTATATCAGTACTTAGTTCAGGCATTTATCTTCCCAATGTGTTTTCCTATGAAGTGTTGCTAAAGTTTGAAGTTGTATCTGGTGTGAGCACATTGAGCAGTTTGTATCACTGAGGATGTCAGAATACGTCTACTCTCCCTACTCAATAAATATCACTTAAAGCATGCCTCAGGGTCCTTTCACGCTACAGACTGAATTGTGTCCCCCAGAATTCATATATTAAAGCCCTAACCCCCAGCATGACTGTGTTTGGAGATAGAGCCAAGGCGAGGTAATTAAGGTTAAATGAGGTTGTAAGGACAGGGCCCTGATCTGACAGTAGTGTCCTTGTAGGAATAGACCCCAGAGTGCTGCCCTCACCCTCTCCCTCTTCCTTTCCCACCCCCTCTTCCTCTCTATCTTCCTCTCCCTCTCTCTGTCCGTCTCTCTCTCTCTACCATGTTAGGACACAGTGAGAAGATGGCTGTCTGCAAGCAGGAAGAGAGCTCTCACCAGAAACCAGGTCAGCTGGCACTTTGATCTTGGACTTCCCAGCCTCTAGAACTGAGAGAAATAAATTTCTGTTGTACAAGATGTCCAGTCTATGGCATTTTGTTACGGTAGCCTGAGCACAGTAATATGCACACTTGTCTACTCAACCCAGGGACCAGGAGAATCACACCATCACTGCTACCACCTCCAAGATCACCTGTGCAATCCTACATGTCTTATATGTTCTGCTTCTGTCATGATCATCCTCGCCCAGCTTCATCTAGTCAGAGCCATAGCCCACCCCTGTGATGTGAGGGCCTCTGCCAGAGAAGGAGGAGCTCACTCCCAGTGAAGGGAGCCTGTTGCCCTATCCTGCACGGGCATCTCTAGGTCTGCTCACAGGGGAGAAGGGGCCCTTGATTCTGCTCACACAGCCTCCTCCGTGTATTGTGGCTTCTGGGACATCAGTTTAAAATATACTACTAGTTTCTCATATTTCTTTTTTTTTTTAATTTATTTTTTAGCGAGAGCGCCTGAGAGCAGAGGAGAGGGGCAAAAGGGGAGGGACAAGGGGAGGGAGACAGAGAATCTTAAGCAGGCTCCACACTCAGTGTGGAGCCCAGTGCAGGGCTCGATCCTATGACCCTGGGATCATGACCTCAGCTGAAAACGAGAGTTGGAGGCTCAACCAACTGAGCCACCCAGGTGCCCAAGTTTCTCAAACTTCTATATAGGAGTTCCTAAGGACAGGGGACGAAATAAGTACCTCTGGGCATTCCAGAGTTGTAGGTAAAGTGTCTTTTGTAAACCTGGAATTCTTGGGGAGCCTGTTTTATCTTAAAAGCATTCTTGGCGTTTTGCCTTATACCTCATAATATTTTTCTGTTAATTTTAATGTGCCGTGTTACCTCAATCAAGTGTGAATATGTGCGTGTGCAGTGTAGAATTTGTATTCATGGGATTCACATACCCTGGCATATCTTAAGAGCCCTGGGGTCATATGCATGACTCAGTCTGAGAAATATGATTTTGTGTAATTGTTAGAAGGGACATTACTTTCTTATTAGCTTGGTAGAATAAGGCAACATCAGCCTTATATATATCATAGTTGCTGTAAATGTCTATGGTGTACTAGACATTGTGCTATTTAATATTGTGGCCACCTGTAGGGGCAGAATGGACTTGCACCCAAAATTTGGTTTGGATGTTGGTTGATGACAATACACACACCAAGAGGGATAAAAGGATTTATTATTTGTGTAACGAAGAATTCTGGAGTGAGCTGGGCAGGTGTCTCAAGCTGATCTGAAAATGGCTTGTGAGAGCAAGGAGAGGAGACTAATTTGGGGTTTTTATTGTGGTTGTTGGGTGGGGCCTCGCTGAGGGGTACCAAAGGAGAGAGTGCCTGGGTTTGCTATCAGCTTGCCTAGAGGTGAGGCAGCAGGGAAAGAGGGAGGGTGAGCTTATGTCAGCAGTCAAACATCAAGAACAGAGCCTGACTATTAGAGTTTGATGTCTGTTATCTTACTGAATCATTATCACACACCATGAGGGGGGTTCCATGGTGATTCATATTTTACAGATGAGGAATTGTAAAGGTTCTGTACAGGTTCAGAAGTGTTAAGTGACTTGCACAAGGTCACAAAGCTAGTATACAGTGCTGAATTTAGGCCCAGGTCACTCAGATATAGGTCTGTGCTCTTAGCTACTACCTACCCATCAATCATAATACCTGACATAACTTGCTTCTCATTTCAGGCTTTTTGGGATATGTAGATCTATGTTCTTCCCTCATCCAACAGTGAGCTCCAGAAGAGGAGGGACCAAGTCTGTTTCACCTCTGTGACTCTCTTGGCCCCACTGTGTTCTATAATGGTAGCTCAGTAGCACATGTTAAATTGAATTATAACATTATCCCTGAGGAAAAAGAGAAACATCCAGCTAAAATAAATTATTAAGAGTATCAATGGCCACCTTTAAAATTTTTTAATTTTAAGTTTTAATTTTTTTATTTTAGAGGTGGGGGTGGCAAGCAGAGAGAGAGAGAGAGAGACTGAGAATCCCAAGCAGGCTCCACACTCAGTGTGGAGCTCCACCTGGGGCTTAATCCCATGATCCTGGGATCATTACCTCAGCTGAAATCAAGAGGTGGACACTCAACCAACTGAGCCACCCAGGAAGCCCTCAGTGGCCACTTTTTTAACGAGCACTAACCATGTGCCACGGTTCACACAGTACCTCCAATGACCTTGCACAATTAGTGGATTGCTGCTGACCTAGATGGAGAATAAAACTTAAGAAAGATAAATGTGGAAATCTGCATTTTGGCTTACACATCAGTTGCATAAATAAAACTTGGGATGGGGGCGCCTGGGTGGCTCAGTCGGTTAAGCGTCCGACTTCGGCTCAGGTCATGATCTCACGGTCCGTGAGTTCAAGCCCCGAGTCAGGCTCTGTGCTGACTGCTCAGAGCCTGGAGCCTGTTTCAGATTCTTTGTCTCCCTCTCTTCTCTCTCTGACCCTCCCCCGTTCATGCTTTGTCTCTCTCTGTCTCAAAAATAAATAAATGTTAAAAAAAAAATTAAAAAAAAAAACAAAAACAAAAAAACCCAACTTGGGGTGGACCAGCTGAAGAGCAGTTTCTGTTACAAAGAACTCTTAAAACACTATTGACTTGACTGCTTACTAGGTCAAACCAGCCGTGCAGTGTGGCTGGTTCCTTAGAAGTACATGCATTCTCCAGCTGAACTGATGGAAATTCAGTGTTTGGAGCAAGGGGGTAATAGTCCATTGAATTCTGTACTGGATCTTCAGAATACTATATGTGATTATGGACTGTAAGTTTGAAGAGGGATATTCATAGCCTGAAATTTATGCAGAGAAGGCCCCAGAGAGGAGAAACCCTGGGATCTTTGCTACCCAGGGCCTGGCTAGAGAGGCTGGGCTGCATTTGGCCCAAATGAGAGGAGACTCAGTGGGATGGGAATGACTGGGTAACATTTGGAAGCTTTTAGCTAAGCTCCACCAGGGATGGGCTCTGTCCACTTTACACATGTATCCCTAGCACTCATGAGATACCTTGTACAAAAGTACAGATTCGATGTTAAATGAATGAAGGGTTGAGTCACCTAATGGGTATTCTGGCTGATTCATTTGGTTACAAGGAACAGAGAGATGCTTACATTGCACTTAAGCGTTGTTCAAGGCAAGAAGGCTTTACTGGAAAGACACAGGACAGCACTGTCTAGTGGCATTCTCTGTGACGACGGGAATGTTCTTCATCTGTGCTGTCCAGTATGGGAGCCGTTAGCCACACATGACTACTGAGCACTTGAAATGTGTCAGTGAAACTGACTTTTCCATTTTAATCAATTTAAATTTACATTTAAGTAGCTAATGGCTACTGCATGGACAGGGCAGATACAGATTTCAAGGGTAGGATCTGAAGGGTGGTTCTGGATTATGGGTGTCTCTAGGTGATGGCTTCTCTCAGACGTACATGCTCTGCCCTACCTTTCTCCATCTCCATTTCTCTCTGCTTGTGCTTTGTTCCCTTCTCTCTCCTGAGAGTTTTGCTTCCTCATAACCTGAATTTGCCCTTGGCCATCCTCGCTACTCCTGTTCACACCATTATATCCACACAGGAAGCAACTGGCAACTTCCTTCGTGTGTCTTAGTCCCAGCTCCTGAAAGAGACGGAAAGAATCTGACTGGTCCAGCTCATCTTTATAGAGCATCTTCATCAGCTACCTTTGGGTGAGGTACCTGGTTGAATCAGTTATATCTAGGGATAAGGGGCGAGTCCTGCAATATGAACACAGCCCTCTAAGTAGTAGGACTGTGGGTGAGCAGATTCCCTTAGAATGGTTTGGGTGGAGTGTGTAGGCAGAGCAAACAGTGATCGGCCCTTGCTAGTAGAGACAGAGCTTTTGTGGGTCTCCAGAGGGTGGTGGAGTTTATAAGAAGGTAGATTGCAACTTACTCTCTGCAGAAGCACTTTCCTGTCTGGCAGCTTCAAGGATATTGAGTGTCCTGGCTACTCTCTCAGTGCTCAGATTATGCTCCTCGTCTTCCTGTATGTGTGCCTCTCATGTGCCCAGCTGAGCCCTGGATTTTGGGGTCACGCTTGGCTTCCACCATTAGCCAGGTAGTGATCATGGTCAAGCAGCTTAACTTCTCTGTGCCTCAGTTTTGTTTTGTTTTGTTTTTAATCTGCAAATAGAAATTGTATTACCTGCTGCATAGGGTCCTGGAGGCTTAAGTGATGTAAATGATATTATATCATTTTGCTGAATGTTCAAAAGCTTTTAGAACAGCACTGCCACATAATAAACATGTATTACCTTTTAAGAGGATGGGAACTCTAGTTGTTGTTCTGGATTTTATACGGAGTTTTCTCCTACAGCTGCTTGGTTTTGTTGACACAGGGTTCACATATCTCACAAGATAACATCTTTCTCTATGATATGTTATTTCCTGTTATTTTTGAGGTTGTGATCCCGTCTTTCATTACTTCCATCCTTGTTTTCTTCCTTCCTTCCTTCCTTCCTTCCTTCCTTCCTTCCTTCCTTCCTTCCCCCCTCCCTCCCTCCCTCCCTCTCTTCCTCCCTCCTTCCCTCCCTCCCTCCCTTACTTTCCTTCCCTCCTTCCCTCCTCCCCTTCCTTCCTTCCTTCCCTCCTTCCCTCCTCCCCTTCCTTCCTTCCTTCCTCCCTCCTTCCCTCCCTTCCTTCTCTCCCTTCTCTCCCTTCCTTCTCTCCTTTCTTCCTCCCTCCGTCCCTTCTTTCCTCTTTTTGTAACAGTTTTCTTGGCATATAAATCACATGCTATACAATTAACTCAAAGTGTACAATTCATACTGTTTTGATTACTTTAGCTTTGTAGTATATCTTGAGATATGGAACTGTGATACCTCTAGCTTTGTATTTCCTTTTTCAAATTTTTTAAATTAAAAAAAAATATTTATTTAAATTCAGGTTAGGTAACATACAGTGTAGTATTGGTTTCAGGAGTAGAACCCAGTGATTTATCACTTACATATAACACCCAGTGCTCATTTCTTTCTCAAGGTGAAGGGGAGAGGGAGATACAGGCTTCCAGTTATGGAATGAATAAGTCACAGGAATAGAAGGCACAGCATAAGGAATATAGTCAGTAATAGTGTTGTATGGTGACAGATGGTAGCTGCACTGGTGAGCATAGCATGTTTACACTTGTTGAATCACTATGTTGTACACCTGAAACTAATGTAACATGTGGCCATTACACTAAAAAAAAAAGGGTACAATCCAATGGATTTAAGTATATTGACAGGGTTTTGCATTACATCACCATAATTTTGGAACAATTCTGTCTAAAAAGAAGCCTCATACCCATTAGAAATCTGCTCTTCATATTATGGACTGAATGTTTATTTTTCCCTCCATAGTCATACATTGAAGCCCTAATTACCACTGTGATGGTTTTTGGAGGTGAGGCCTTTGGGAGGTTATTAGGTTTAGATAAGGTCATGAGGGTGGAACCACCATGATGGGATTAGTGTCCTTATAAGAGAAAGATAGTAGAGCTTGCTCTCTCTCTGTGTTTTCAGACACCAAGGAAGGTCATGTGAAGACATAACCAGGAAGAGGGTCCTCACTAAGAACCAGACCATGCTGGCTGGCACCTGATCTTGGACCTCCAGCCGCTAGAACTGTGAGAAATCAATGTCTGTTGTTTAAGCTACCCAGTATATGGTATTTTTGTTATAGTCACCCAAACCAACTGACTCCCCACCTGCCAATCCTCCACCCCTAGTACCTGGCATCTGTTAACCTACTTTCTGACTCTATGGATTTGCCTATTTTGGACAATTTCATGTAAATGTGGTCATCATGTGTGGACTTTGTGACTGGTTTCGTAGCATGATGTTTTTAAGTGTCATCCATGTTGTGGCATGGATCAGTACTTCATTCGTCTTAATTGCTGAATATTCTGTCTGTGGATTTATCACCAGCTGTTTATCCATTCATCAGTTGATGGGCATGTGGGTTGTTTCCACCTTTTTGCTATTGTGAGTAGTGCTGCTGTGAATGTCTGTGTACAAGTATTTGTTTGAACATCTGTTTTCAACTCCTTTGGGAAGATACCTGGGAGAGGAATTGCTGGGTCATATTGTAACTTTATGTTTAATATTTTGAGGAGCTGCCAGACTGTTTTCCACAGTGGCTGCCCCATTTTACATCCCCACCAGCAGTGCCCCCGTTGTTTCTTTGATTTATCATTACCTCTACCTGCCATCTGACTTGTGAACGGGGACCTCATAGTCTATTACTGATATATGTTATTTAAAAAGCGAAGTAAAGTGAAACCTAGTTTTCTTTGAAAAATTCCCGGCACATATTGAGATAATTGCATTTTATCAAAGAAACAAAACAAAATAAAACAAAACTAAAGAAAGATTTGGTGGTGAGGCAGCAAACATTAGCGATTACTCTTAGGCTCACCTAGACTATAAACTCCTTGCCGTCAACACCTAAGCTTTGTTTCTCTATGTTTCCTTCATGGGATTTAGCAAGGGGTTGGGATAAATGTGCATTTATCATTCTTCCATTTGTTCATTTAATACTTCACCTAGGGTTATTGTGTATGCCTATAGTGGTGTGCAATGAAAAAAAGAGAAAAGTCATTTAAATGCTGTAGTTGGCCCACCATTTACTCAATGAAGGTGGACCCACAGGCAGTAGATGCACTCAAGCCTGAAACAGTGAATGCAGGTTTGAAAGCTGTGGAAATTATTTATGAATAATTTTAAGGGCTTGTCACCCTTTGACAAAAGAGGGTAGATACATGATTCAGGTAGCCAGCTAAGTGGGTGCTGATGACTTTGCTGACAATGAAATGGAGGAATTAGTTGAGGGCCAAGAGAATCTTGAGCAAGGCGGTGTGAGAGAACTGATATGCTTGTTCTCAGAAGACAGTGGTGGGGGGTTTAAGGATTTTAAAGAGCAAGTCTGACTTTTTGTCATTTTGTCCTTATCCTGCTAATAGCCCCGTGCTCCCTTCAAGGAGATTTTGGAACCTGGCAGAAAGTCATAGAAGATAAAATCCCTACTTTGGGGGGCCTTAGGGTCTAGTGTGGAAGGCAACAAGGTCACCTAGCAATTGCAAAGCCACATGAAGAAGGAAAAGATAGGGGTATGCACAGGGTTGGGAGTAATGCAGGGTAGGGAGCAACTGAAGGGGAGGTCAGGTGTCTGAATTACCTAGGGCTGTCGTAACCGATTTCCACAAACTGGGGGGGCTTCAAGCAACATAATTCATTTTCTCATAGTTCTAGAGTCCAGAAGTCTGAAATCAAGGTGCTGGCGGGGATTATGCTCCCTCTGAAGGCTCTAGAGGAGGGTCTTTATTGTCTCTTCTGGTTTCTGGTGGCCGTCGGCATTCCTTGACTTGTGGTATTTTGTATCATTCCAACCTCTGCCTCTGCCTTCACCTGGACCCTTCTCCTCCTCCCCGTGTCTGTCCTCTGTCTGTCTCTAAGGACACTTGCCATTGGATTTAGGGCCCATTCACATAATCCATCCATCTGTGAGACCTTTTTTCCAAATAAGGCCTCATTCACAGGTTCTGGGGATTAGGATGTGAACATACCCTTTGGGGTCCCATCATTCAACTTACTACATCAGGGAAGGCTCCCTGTATGCAGTAAAACAGTTGAGCTAAATCTTGATGGAATTAGATGGGTGAAAGGGCAGAGAAAGTTTCAGAAAGAGGGGAAGAGGGAGTGAGCATGTACAAAGGTTCTGTTGGAAGAGATTCTATGGTCATTCACAGGTACTGTGATACACTTGGAGTGTAGTTGGTGTATGTGTGGGCACACTGTGGAGTGAGGAGAAGGGAGTAAAATTTTGGGCAACAGAAGCAGGCAAGGTCCAGGTCTTAGCGGGTGTGGGATGACACGATAAGGAGAGAATACAGAAACTACTAAAGAACTTTAAACAGGGAGGTGATATGAGCTGATTGGAATTTTAGAAAGACCACCCTGGGCTCTGTGGAGAGTGGGATGCAGTGAGGCTGGTGGCAGAGAAACTAGTTAGTAAAACTTCTGCTTAGTAAATGCACTTTGTCTTGAATCTGCCCTTGCCTTACTTTTATTTTCCTGCATTAACTCATGATTTTTGCTGGGCTGTTGGATGCAATTTAACATGCTAAGCCAATCTATTTACTTGTAATGCTCATCGCTAATAGGAAACAAGATGCTGGCCTCACAAGGGAAGCTGGCTCGGCTCAGTTAGCAAAGTCCTTTGCATTGATGATGAAAGATGGTAAATAGATTGAGCAGGTTGATGGTGTCAGTTCCAATTTGTTGAGCCACTGAATCATGTTGTCAACAATTAGCATCTACAAAATATGAACACACATACATCACCCTTTCGGTAAAAGAATGAGGAACTCTGGCTCTTGCTCTGAATTTGCCACAAAATTCTCCCTTATCATTGCTTTGTAGTTGCTGCTGAACTAAAGTCTGAGTGACTTAAGGATATTTACTGAGCTCCTTCTGGGTATCAAGCACTGTATGAGATGTCCAGAATGTAGCAGGGAGGGAAGTCAACAGCCTGGGCTCTAGGGAGCTCATGGTCTAGAGAGGAACAGACAAGCAGACAATGTTGAGGCACTGGGGGTTGGTAAATTCTGTGCTGGTGGAAAGTGGGGGTGCTATATATCACCTAAACATCCCACAGTAGGGGCAAAAAAAAAAACAAAAAAAAAAAGAGGTGTGCAAAGGCCCTCTCCATCTCAGCTCCATGCTACAGTGCTCAACGGAGCTGGTTATCTCATTCAGTGGTGAGAATGCACCAGTTCTTAGTGGCAGCCCTGGGCTCAGAGCTCCTTTTCTGGTGATTCCTTAGGTGTTCTCTCAGTGCTCTACCTCCACATCCTCTCCTACGGTCCGAGAGGTCTCTTGCAGAGTGGCAGTGCATTTCTCAAGGTCCATTCATTCATTCATTTGTTCTTTCATCAAAAACATGCTGGCTACTAACTGCTTGTGATGCTCTGTGCCAGGTAGTGGGGATACTACACATCCAAATTCTATAGGAGTCCGGCCTTGAAGATGCTGACATTCCTATCAGCCACTCAAAGCAAGGATAGTCTGTGGAGGGGTAGTGATAAGGCAGGGTGGGTGACATTTCACTGGCAAAAGGCATTGCTGTCCCTTGGAAGGGGCTTTGGCTGGTTTGGCGGTGTTGGGAAAAGCAGGCCAGGAGGAGAAAACACCAGAGATGCACTTTGAAGGGTTTGAGTAGGTGGAGGTGGGTGGTGCTCACCTGATCTGATTCTTGGTTTGCCCCAACCCATGCTAGCATGAGATCTTGGGCAAAGGCCCTCGCTCACCGGCCTGAGCCCCAGTTTCTTCCTTGGTGAGCTGGGATACGAAATGCTCCACCTCCCTACTGATGCTATGGAGACTCAGTGGAGACAGGGCCCAGCATAGAGTAAGCACTCAATTAATACCAGCTGCTGTTGCTATGAACTAGTCTTTGTGAGAGAAGGGCCTTTCTTGACACTGTTTGCTTTTGAAAGGGCACCTAGGACCATATATTAATGAGATTGGAATGGAGGGTTTGGTTGACTATTACTCTTAAGTTGTAAAGTTGCCCTGTAGCAAGAAGGGGGGAAAGGTGAGCCAATTCCATGTCTAGAGCCCTGTTAAAGGTACTTTATTTTTTCCTGGCTCTCGGGCTAGGTTTTCTGCCTGTTATTATGAAAACATGGCCTGGAATATCTGTAGCCAAGAGGTCTGGAGCCCATGGGAACTGTCAAAACTGGGATTGGAACATAAATATGAAATGACAGGCAGCTTCATGTGCTGTTATTAAAGTTCACAGCTAGAATTTTTGAAAGCAAATTATCATGTAAAAATATTCTTGTTATGTTAAACTGGAAATGAAAATAACTTATTTATTTGCTTAGATCAAATCGTTGGAAGCAAAGTTAGGCTGTATTTTTTTTTCCTGCCAAATGCTTTGATGCGTTCCTTTAACCAACGGTTTAAATATGAATATTAGTTAAGTTGCATCAACCACAGTGGGGTTATCAGCCTCCTAAGGATTGTATCTTTTCAGATGGTTCAGTGAATAGAGATTTAGGAGTCAGGGGCTTTAATGTTTTTGGCATTCAACCAGGAGAAAACTTAGCTCATCGGTAGTACGGGTAAGCTGTAGATGATTGAGAAATGGGCTCATTTATGGGAATTTAGGCTTGCCCATTATGTACATAGGAGCATGTGTGGGTGTTACCAGGGTCCAGGACTCACCTTGATGGCCACCAGATGTCACTGTTGAGTCACAGAAGCACAGCCAGAGGGGCTGAGCATCCTTCCAGGGGAAGACTTTTAGGAAAACTTTATCTGGCCAAACAGCTCATTCTTTTTATTTATTTATTTTTAAAAAATATCTGTCAAGATCAGGAGTCCAGGGCAAACTTAACTGAATTCAGGAGAGTACTTAAAATTATGGAAGAAAATTAGGGCAGCGGGAAAATAAACACAATATTTGCTCTTCTGTATTCTGAAGATTGTCCTTGTCAATCACTTTTGCATGCCTGGTCTCCCCCCATTCCCAGCCCAGAACTAGGCAATAAATGCACTGAACTGGTTAGACTTGCAAAGTCACAGAATGTCAGAGCATGAAGGGCTCTTAAGGGTCATCTAGCAAATGTCTCAATTCAAGTAGAGGGACACCAAGAGAGGAATGAATCACCCAAGGTCACAGTTAACTCTAAATTGAGAATCTCTCAAAAGGCAAACGAAGGTATAGGACATTGGTTTTCAAAAGTGTGGTCTCTGGGCCAGTAGTATTACTAAGAGGTGGGGACTTGTCAAAAAAGCAGATTCTTGGGTGCCTGGGTGGCTTGTTTGGTTAGACATCTGGCTTCCCCTCAGGTCACGATCTCAAGGTTCATGAGTTCGAGCCCTGCATCAGGTTCTGTGCCAACAGCTTGGAGCCTGGAGCCTGCTTCACATTCTGTGTTTCCCTCACTCTTGGCCTCTCCCTTGCTTGTCCTCTGTCTCTCAAAAATAAATAAACGCTAAAAAAATTAAAAAAAAGAAAAGCAGATTCTTGATTCTACCCCTGATCTATTGAGTCAGAAAGCTTAGGTTAGGGTTCAAGCAATGTTTTTTGTTTTTGTTTTCTTGTTTTTTTTTTTTTTTTTTTTTTTTTGACAAGTCCTCCGTAGGATCCTGATTCGACTGAAGCATAAGATCTACTGTCAACAGGAATGGGGGGACTCTAGTTCCCACTTTCTTGTGCTACAACCATCTCCTTGGGTGCTGAACTGTGAGAGCAGTCAATTATCAGCTTCTAGTTGGAACTTGACCTCATCTACATAATCCCTGAGAGTTAAATGTATTATCATGAAAAAATTAATCTGAATAACAACGATCAGTGTAGGATTTTGAAATTCTCTACCCCTAAGCAAATTTTTGCCCAAACATTCAAATCTTGGGGGTGTATATATGATTTGTTTTACAAAGCTCTTAGTATTTTCATTGGTGTCTCACTTTTCTTTCTCAATTCTAGGAGAGAGAGGTTAGTGTTATGGAGCATTTATGTGCCAGGCGCTTCCACATCTTCTTGGAGTTTTCATGAGAAACCCTGGAGAGGACAGTTTGACCAATGCCATATTTTTTTATGGGCAAGAAATGTCCAAGGTCACACTAGTGAGGAAGTGTGTACACAGGAAAGATTTCAATGGCTCTGCTTCAAGTTAATGGAGCTTTATTTCCCTCCCAGGCTCTCTTTGCATTTTAAATGGGTCTTCAAGCCCCAGAAGGGAGCCAAGCACGAATTCCAGATAACACTACCTGGATCTGAGGACAGAGATTTCTAGGGGGTAGGAGACATAAAAGAAGAGAGCCCCTGTGATGTCCTACACGGTGCTCTTCCGGAAGACAAACCACCTTCTGTGCTTGAAAAATGGTTAGATCCTGGTTGGGTCTCCCACGGAGAGGAATATTCTGTAGCTTCCGCCGTTGCTTCATGGTGTCATTTTCCAGATATGTTCAGGGCTGCTCCCTCTTCTTTGCCATGTGTTCTTCTGGGTTTAACCTCAGGCTAGGTTAATCAAAGATACCTCTGCCGGACAAGGTTAGACTGGCTTCTTTGCAATTTCTCCTGTTCTCCTATTTTCCCTTGTTTGTATACAGGGGAAGAATGCTTGCTTTATCTATTTTTGCTACTGTAGTTCTTAGGAAAAGCCAGATCCAAGCAATGATTTGGTGTGCAGTAAGCAACTACTACTTAACCCTTGTCTTGCCTTTTCAAGGTCTACTTTCTAGTTTCTTACAATAGGGAGCTGCAGAGGGGTTGCGATGAAGTCATGGAGGTAAAGGTAAAGGCACGCTAATCCCTTCCAGCCTCTACTGCCATTAGCGTTTCCTCCCTAGCAGACACATCTCGTAGAGTTTGAGAACATTTATGTTGTTTTATGCTTCATCTCATTTTTAGGCTTTCGTCCTTCTTTCTATGCTATTTCTTTGTGATATAAGACTTAATTCTGCTTTTTCATTTTTGAGCAAGAATTTCATTTCCCTTTATGTTTAGGCACCCACTCAGCCTAACTTATCAGTGTGGTTTATTCTGCTGGGAGAACTCAGTGCTCCTGAGAACATTGTTCTCTTTGCCTTTTTCTCATTAGTTATTCTTTAAGTGTGGGCTTTGGAGTCACGCATTCCTGTTTTGAATCTCTGCTTTGCTTCTTACTGGTTTGTGCGAACTTAGGTGAGGAGCTTCAGACCCGTGTGAGTCTTACCAGAAATGAGCCGGCTCAGGAATACAGGTTCAGACCACTGGGCCATCAGGTCCTGGTAATGCTTCAGAGTTGCTGCCAGGAGTTGTGTGGGCAAGACAGGAAGGACAGGCTCACATTGTTCCCAGGATGCTGGCTCTGCGGGGCCCAGGCCGTTTTCTCTGGGGTGCATCGGAAGTGATTATAACCAAGCGCAGGCATACTGCCGCCCCCAGGGCGAGGCTGTTCGTGGCCCAGCCATTTCCTTCCTCTCTAGTTCTTCAGCACGGATCCTGTTAAGTCCCCTCCCACTCCTCCCACCTCTCTCCATCTATCTCTTTCCTCAGAAGTTCTTGGACTTGGGACCCCAATGGACAGGGAAAGTAGCTGGTTAGACTCCATACAGCTCATGTGTTGTGCTGTGCTCCGTAAAAATGCTTGATCTTTTGGTTGCCTTCAAGTTGAGTCCTGACAGAATCAACCTGAAAACACGTAAAGAATATACATTTATTGCGGGGCGCCTGGGTGGCTCAGTCGGTTAAGCGTCCGACTTCGGCTCAGGTCATGATCTCACAGTTCGTGAGTTCGAGTCCTGCGTTGGGCTCTGTGCTAACAGCTCAGAGCCTGGAGCCTGCTTCACATTCTTTGTCTCCGTCTCTCTCTGCCCCTTCCCTGCTCATGCTGTGTCTCTCTCTGTCTCAAAAATAAATAAACATTAAAAAAAAATTAAAAAAAAAAAAGAATATACATTTATTCCAAGATCCTTTCAGTTGGAAAGCCCTGCAAGTTGAAAACACCATGTTGGGTCTTGCTGTTTTTTTTTATCAGCCTGTGCATTTGAGTGGAGGCAGTCACCTTAGTGCATTTGTCCTACTGTTCCTTGTCCTTAGTGGCAGGTGCTTAACAAACACCAAATGAATGGCCGGTTAATGTAAAGACCTGGATTCTGGCCTTGGCTTATGTGGTTTTGGTCTAGTCACTCAGTTTTCTGGGTCCATTTTGTAGATGGTTGACAATTATCCCTGAGTTTTAGATCAAACTCTCCAGGAGGAGCCTCTGACATGCAGATTCCAGTGACTTATTAAGGAAGTGCCCCTGCCTAGGATGGGGGTGGGGAGCAGTAGAGGAAGGGGAGGAAGCAGAGCAAAGGTGTGATCATAGGCAAAGTCTTGCAGCTCCAGGCTGATCCTACAAGGAAACTCTGAGGTGTGGCTTTATTCTAGTCCTGTCTGAGACAGAGGGGCTGGACCTTCATATTCCTGCACCTCAGTGACTGGCTGAGGACTGGGGTAGGAAGGGGGAATGTATATTAGCAGACACTTCTAGCTCTCTACTCACCTGGGCAAAGCCATCTCCAATGGCTTGAGGGAAGTTCTCCAAAACAGCTGTGAAGTCTTTGTGTAAGAGAGTAAGAGAAGAAGGGTGGGGTGCTGACATTATGGCTATATCATATCTACCTCATCTGCATTTCTGACACATTGGTATCAGATGAGAAAATATGTGGGAATGCTTGGAAACAGTAATGTTCCATTCCAAAGTAAATGGTGGTTTTTATATTCAATAAATTGTTTAAAAAAAAAAAAAAAAGTCTCATGCATCCAGAAGACCCAGAAAAAGGATGTTCACGTTAATCGCACATTCTGGTTCATAAAGCGTCGCCCTTAGATAAAATTTCACGTCCTTTGAGAACTGGTAATCCAATGCCAGTTTTCAAAGAATTGTAATTTAAATTAACACTACAACTACAGGCAAGACAATTTAATCTCTGTTTGATGCTTCAGAAGGCATTTCCCAATCTTGTAAGGCCTCAGGGTCGTGATTATCGTTGCACAGTAGACAGACACAACTGCAGTTAACAGACTGGGTAGGGGAGCGGGGAAATGGCATCTCCTCTCTGTTTTATTATGGGAGAGGTGCTGGCTGTCACTGTATTTACAAATGGATAAATGTTGGAGTGCTGACAATTTTTTGGGCCCAAAGCTTTGATTTTCCTTTAATTATTTGGCTGAGATGGGCCAAGACGGGGACTCTTACCTGACTTAATTAGATAATCTCAACTATAAAGGCACAGACTCTGTGATGTGGGGAAATGGGATTTTGCTTAGCAGTTTCTCACCATGTCTCTAACAGAAGCCTCAGGGTAGCTGTGCTCTAACACACACATTGCTTCCTATATCACACAATGGTTATATCTGAGTTGCCATTTTCATTGTTATTTTACATCATATAGGGAAATAATATATTTCCCTAGGCCTAGGGTGGCTAAGGTGGGGTTTTCCTTAATGGACTCTTCTCTGAACTTGTCCATTGCCAAATTTGAGTGTAGCTGTTCAAAATACCCTTCCTTTGCACTACCAGCCTTTTTGAAACCGCATTATTGATGCATTTTTGAGATCCTGCCACATCTCCTGTATTAAGATAGGCATATATGGGGATGTAAGAAAAATGTAAGACCCCTGCATTTGGGGAAAATATGAAGAGGAAAAGAGAAGAAGTCTTATCTAGAACCACTTAGAAATGGGAGTCAGAGAAGGAGCAAGAAAAGGGAAAACCCAATATTGAGCCCATTAATGTGTCATGAAGATGAGGGATACTTCTGCAGAATATTCCAAGATTTCTTGAACTTTTGTAATTGCCCTGTGTTTGTTGTTTTCATTATTTTCTTTTCCTTTCCTTGTCATGAGTGGCTGGCAGTAAAACCAATGCATTAACTGAATTGTTCATGAGACATTTTTCATACACTTTCTGTGAACCAGGTACTGTGCTGGGCTCTGAGGCTGTGGTGATAACCCAGACCTGACCTTGTCTTCAATTCCCTGAGGAAGTTAGGGTTGGGGGTGGGAGTGGATACATCAATACTCAAGGACAGTAAGCCTAGACCATCAGGGGGAAAAACCAAGGGCTCTGCAAACGTAGAGGAGGGGGTCAAATAGAAGACGGTGAGAGGTGACTGTCTTAACACAACATGTCTAGTGGGTGCAGACCCCAGCCCTGGAAAAGGAGGGAATAGCAGGGCCAGCTGACTTCTAGAGGCACCTGGTAATGTCCCATGGGCAGAAACATAGTTCTGGCTGTTGCCTGGGAGAGAACCAGTACATTTGCTTGTAGAAAGTTCTGGTGAAATCATGTGACTTAAAGAGGTGGTGCAATTCTAGGGAGAGACAGAATATACAAATGGACAGTGGTAATGGCCAGACCACATACACAAATAGAATCCTACTACAACCTCTGTAGCAGTTGGTCCCAAACAGCCAGTACTTGATTAATGACTCCAGCTTCCCTAATTTTGCCCCTGTTTTCAATTGAAGACCACACAAAGTCAAATCTGCTCTCCTACCCAATTGCATAGGATGCCCCTGCTTCATTTACACACCCAATAGCATTCCCAGGCCATCAGCCTCCAATCAGAGCATGGCCAAAGTCTTCCCATTTTTCACTATAAAGGTTTTCTGCTCCCCTGCCTTTGAGTCTCTGCCAAATGCAAGTGATGGTGGCTGACTCCCCGGCTATAGGAAGCGCTGCTTGGTTCTGGTCTGAGTGCTCTTTGTTTATTTGTACAGTTTTTGATAAAGGGCATATCAAAGCCCATACTCAAGTGCTGACACCCAGTAACCACTCAGTAAATGTTCTCTCCTGATGGGGCACCCCCACCTTCCCAGCGATACGCCTAAAAAGCTCCCTCTGCTCTTCCAAGTTGTCAACCACCCTGGATGGAGGTGGAACGGACCTTTATTCCACCTGAGGGGTCCAGAAAGGGCAGCCCTGAGGGCCCCAGAAAGTTTGATGGGACAGCAGGTGAACAGCATTGGCAGGGATAGGACCACGCTCCAGTTCCATGCACGACAGCTCAGACATCTTCGAGAGCTGCACAGAGAAGACCAAGGAGGGGAAAGGGATGCCATTCAAAGGTGGCAATCTGGTTCCACGTCTACAGTGTTTTCACCTCCTCCAAGTGTGCTTTGTGATAATAAAGTTTCCAATAAGCTATGTACAAATCACCGACTTCTGTAAATCGGGTCCTACTTCCCCCATGATTTACACTTTCATTTAAGTGCTGATTTATCATCATTTCTTCCCCTGGCAACCATCCTTACGACTTGCCTCTTAGTTCTAGCCTCCCTGGCAGATAATTAATGAGCTCTTAATACGGCTTATGGGCACCAGAGGGAACGCACTATTTAAAGACGCCTTTCAGGGATTTTTTTTTTTTTCAGTAAAGTGAAGAATCCCTTTGTCAAGCATAAAAACCCCACATTACATACATTTGGCAAATGTTACCCTTTTGAACTTGTGGACTGTTCAAAGGCAGTTCAAGAAGTTTGCTTGAATTGGGACATGTCAGTCTAGAGGTTTAGCTCCCCACCCATCCTTACAAGTATTCAGGGTGGGAAAGAGCATCTTATTAAACCTTTCTACTAACAAATTGATATTGTTTTCTTCCCTTGTTAAAAAATATTTATTGAACACTTACTGTGTGCTAGGCCCCATGCCAGGCACTGGAGATATAATGGTGAGGAAGACACATGTGGCATTTCTGTTTGTGCTGCTGCCCACAGCCTGTTGAGGGAGACAGATAGTGAGCAAATAATTATTTCACTGCACTTTTGAGAGGTGCTACCAAGAGGCCAAAGTGGGAGGCTGATGAAGCCTGAACTGGTTTGGGGAGGGAGGGAGGTGGCCGGGGAGTTGATAGTTAAACTGAGCTTCAAGGGTGCATTAGAATGAACCAGGGGCAGGGCGTTGCAGGTGAGAACAAAATGTGCAAATGTTCTGAAGAGAGAAAGATCCCAGAGAGTGGGAGACGATAAGCCTGTACAATAAATGTGGGCACCATAGTGACAGTTCTTGTGGACTAAGAGTTTTGAATTGGATCCTTACAGCAATGGAGAAATTATTAACAGTTCCAGGCAGGGAAGTGACACACTCAGAAGTACCTTTCGGAGAATTTTGTCTCCATTGTGGGGAATGGATTGGAGGAGATAAGGAAGGAATCAGGAGGACCTGTCAGGAGCCCAAAGCCTCTGTCCAGGATATAAGAGGTGGTGCTCAGTGGTTGTTTTCATCAAGCACAACCTGTAGGAGAACTCGTAATGAGGGTTGGGGGTTTAACCCAGTCATAGAAGGGAGGAGAGATGCAGTCTAAGAACAATCAGCAGACTGCCTCGTCTCATTCCAGCCCCCAACTCCACCCCGGGGTGGTCCCGGCTTCCCTAAGGCAGGCACAGATGCACGCATCACCGACAGCCTGCCTACATGTCTACCATGCAGGCTTTAGAGAGCAGGCTTTCCTCAAGGGCTCTGACTTAGAACTGAGACCATCAGGATGATGGTCTCTGTATGTGGGTTTGATAAGGAGTATCTTCCTGATACAATCCCCAATCTTCAGGGGAGTATTTAAATATTTAAATGTTTATCTTCATGGCCCCTCTTATCAGACAGCAGCTGGAAGTTCTCAAATGTCAGTGGGCAAAGGAGTCCTTTGCGGGGGGGCGGGTGCGGGGAGAAGCTTCCTCAAAAGGCAGGTTCTTGGACCTTACTTCCAGGGATTCTGTTTCTTGTCTGTGGCTTGGGAATATGCATTTATTTTTTTTATTTAAAAATTAGAAAAATATGTTATTTATTTTTGACAGAGAGAGAGAGAACAAGGAAGGGGCAGGGAGAGAGGGAGATACGGATTCCAAAGCGGGCTCCAGGCTCTGAGCTGTCAACACGGAGCCCGATGTGGGGCTTGACCTCACAAACTGTGAGATCATGACCTGAGCTGAAGTTAGATGCTTAACCGACTGAGCCACCCAGGTGCCCTGGGAATCTACATTTCTTAATAGGCTCTACACATCCCCTCCCCATCATTTCTAACTCAGATGGTCTTTAAATCACTTTGAAATTCTGGTGACTACTGTCCAGTGGCTTAGGCCTCCAGGACACCATCTTGCCTGAGCTCAGCAAAACATGGTCTCTCTTTCCAGGTAGTCACTGACATTTCAGACGTTCAGGAGACTGGTTGGGATTATTGAATTGGGGGATGGCTTGGGAGCCAAGACTGAATCCTTCTGCTCCCCCAAATTGCCTGAATATGAGATTCATCCAAACGGTTTATCAACCTGCCCATTATTCTCCAGAGGTTCTGATTCAGTGTGTGGCCAGACCACCAGGAAGCTCATGACTTCAGCAGGTGCCTCAGGCAATCCTTATGATTGGCAGGTTGGAGATCTTAGTTCTAAAGGCTCATGGATAGCTCTGGCTCTCAGGGCCCACGGACAGTCTCAGATACTCTCTGGCGGCCTCCAGGATCCCCGAGGGTCCTCAGTTTCCTTGGTTCTGAGAATTTTGCTGGACCCTTGGTGGGGTCTGATACATCTTCTGACTTTGCAGCCAAGCCCAGGGAAGAACCAATGGGGGCAGCCATTTCTGGGTCACAATACCAGCTGAAATACATCACCCACTGCTGAGGGCCATCCTAACAACAGTTTCTGAAGCCTGGGAAGTGAGTAGTTTCATATATATGTATGTATGTATATATGTATGTATATATATTTACATATATATATTTACATATATACACACATACATATATATGTGTACATATACATAGGTATATACATATACATATATGTATATGTATACCTATGTATATACATATACACATACATATACACACACACACACACACACACACACACACACACACACAGTGGAGGCTGGCAAATCTGAAATCTCTGCAGGGTTGTCCGACTGCATACTCTTGGGCAGCAGCTATGGTGGGGTCCCTAGGTGGGATTTCTTTTTCCTCTGATAAACTTCAGTTTTGCCCTTAAAGTTGTTCACTGATTGGATTATGTCTGTGCCCTGATTACTGAGGATCATCTCTTTTACCCAAAGTCTAACCAATTGCAGATTTTAAGCATATGTACAAAATACCTTTGCAGCAACATCTAGACTAGGGTTTAATTGAATAACTAGAGCCTGGCCAAGTTGACACATAAAACCAACCATCATAAGGGAACTTGCAATGAGGACCACATTCTGGGTGGAGACTGGTGTTTTGGGAAGGCGGGGGGGACAGGTTAGAAGGAAAGTGGAACATGTGAGTAGGGTGTCTTGGGCAGAGTATTGGCGGACCTGGGTGGTCCAGAACTAAGTGGAGCTTCCTGTTAATGGCTGGCAGCTCAGGGATGAGTGGATGACCACGGCCAGCAGGGAAGCAGGCAGGGATTGACAACTGTTATCCTAGGATTCTCCTTCTTTATTCATAATTCCATTGGTTATGTTAATGGTCATGTTAGGCTAGGGTGATGTTGGCCTGGCTTTCTCTTATCCAGGGATGGTAAGTCCCATCTTGATCTTTGCCCTGCCTTAGGGATTGGTATAGAGTGTTCTAGTAAAGATTAAAAGGGAGAGTGTTGACAGGTAACCTTTTATTTGTGGGTGAAGCTCTCTGAAAAGCCCGGATATCCAAAGAACATATAAACAGCAGAAAAAGTGAGAAACGAAAAAACTTTTATTCCCCAACTCAGGAGAGTGGACCTGAACTTAAAGTTTCATGTGGGCTGCTGGGTGTGGAGTACTTGCCCTGCACCAGGAACTCTGCTAAGCAGTTTGGTTACCTTTTCCCATTTAATATTCACAACAACCGTCTGATATAGGTGTGATGATTTCTTCCGTATAGAGAAAGGGAAACTGAAGTCCTGAGAGGCTGAGAAACTTCCCCAAGGTCGTGTGGTTACTACATGGCAGATCTGGGACGCAAACCCATGTTGGTCTGATCTAGAGGCTCTCCTCCTGTCTTACTTCATCTAAAACCTAGAAGAGCCAAAGCTTCAGAAACATCCTGAAGACAACCGAAAGGAGCCTTTCACTACCATATGGGGGAAAGAGGAAAGACTGCTTGGGGGACATTTTAAAAGATGAGAGATAAAGCAGAGGTACTTGATTGTTGTTTGAATTCTGATTTATCTACCAGGGAGAATGATCTTGCTGTGGGAAAAAAGCAGAATAAAGGGGAAAGAGTCAGGGCTCCGTGTAGGTGTGAAGGCAGGAAGCCAGCAAGGTTCATAGACATGAGCTCAAGTCTGCAGGCTTAGATGAAATTCAACGTGCAAATCTGTTGGAACTTGGAAGCATAAAATCTATGCGGCTGCTTGCTACGTAGGATACAGAGATGCTACTTTTTAACCTTTCCCTTCCCTTTGGTCTGGTATCTGCTCCTTCTCAAGATATTTATGACACTTACATGGGTACATGCATCTATTCCTTGAGAGCCCTTTGGCACAACCCGGTCTGCTTACTTTTTTCTATATGACAAATGCCTTACCTAGCAACATGGTAGACATTCTTTAAATGTTTGTTTCTTGAAGAGAAAAAAGAGAGGTGATTGAAGACTTGATATAGACAGATTTTGAAGTTTTCAAAGGAGGAGGAAGGTTGCTTTACATGCTACCAGCCAGTGAATTTGACACTAGTGAATGGTAAATGCCAGACTGGATCGAATCATTAGACAGATGGCTCATGAGATGCTGGAAAAGAAAGCTGGGATCATTGGGAACCAGAATGGGTTCGCCAAGAACTGGTCACATTGAACCAACTCTGATTCCTTTTATGATCAGATTACTGTACTTTTGTAATAGCCTGGAGGCATGAAGTGTTTGATACCCAGCAAGGCAGCTGGCATAATATTTTATGAATCTCCCAGAGGCAACAGGGTGAAGCAGGTTGGGTTAGTTAACAGGTTGATTTATAACTGAGTGTTTAACTGTGTATGAAGATCTTCTACTAATGTCAATTTTTTTTTTTTTTTTTTTTTGGAAGGGGAAAAAGGAAGTTTCTCCACCAGCACATTGCAGGGCTCTCTTTTCATTATCTTGTTTGAATTTATCAATGGCTGAGATACAGTTATAGTGGGAAAACCTGTAACATTTCCAAATAATTCAAAGCTGGAAGGATAGGTCTTACATATATTGGATAATAGAGTAAGGATTCCATATCATGTTGACAGACCAACATGATGGGCTGAAACTAAAAGATGAATAGGAATAAATTTACAGCCGAGACTGGACCTTGAAGAGTAATTTGCAGAGGTACAAGATAGCACAGCCCCAGCTTAACAGCAGCACACAGTCAATTAGAGTTGATTCTGTGACGTGGTGGAGAAAAAGCTCTATGCCTAAGCTGAATTAATAGAAACATAGAATTCAGATCAAGGGAGATTATAGTCCCCCGTCTCCTGAATTTATCAGACCACAGCCATTCAATAAAACATTTAAGTACCTCCCTATATCAAGGTCTTAGCTGGGCACTTGTTAAATAAATTGGTGTGAGTTACAAGGAATTCCTACCTCCTGACAGAAAAGTTATCAGAAAGTGCCAGCTGGGCACTCAGCAGGCACCATACAAATGCCAGGGTTCACAATATTGCCCAATCCCTTATTTATAGCTTGTGAGGTCAACTGGCCTTTTATTCTTTCACCATTTCTAATCCCAAAGCCCATCTTACAAGTAAATGGACTTAACTTGTTTTGATTTGCTTTTTTTTTTTTAATTAGTCAGCCTTCTTTTAATGGCTCATTTGATAACATGAGGGCTCTGTGTCTGTTCCTGTTTATCCTTTTGTCTCTTTTCTCCTTGGATGTTGGTGTCACTCTCCTAATGGAGAGAGCTTGTTCCATATTTTGTGGGAAATGGTCAGAAGGAGCTCAAGATTACCTTATTCTTACAGCTCATAGTTTTAAAGCAAGAGAGAGACCTCCTGGTCTTATATATGTCAGAGAAAACTGATTAGCCTGACTTAGGTCATATGGTCACTCTGAAACTGGCCACTTCTGAGTGTTCACCCCTATAAAGGTGGTAAGGTGTGTGTGTGTGTTTGTGTGGCAGGTTCTTTGACAAGTAATTGTGGTTCCGTGTAAACCACGTGGAATTTTGCACAGGAAAGAGCAGAGGTTCTATATCCAGAGAAATGGGGAAAGTATTCAAGGAAGAAGACAAATGTGTCCATAATTCTTCCTGAGGAGATGACTAGGGTATGGGGAGGAAGAGGAAGAAGAATGATGGTCCCTTCATCTTGAAATGTGCTAATCAGCTCCTGAATTAAAGGGGGGAAAATGGCTGTGGTTCCTTTAGATCAAGCATTGTGTATTTTTTCATGTTTATCTATTTTTGAGAGAGAGCGACAGAGAGAAAGTGCATGAGAGCCAGTTGGGGGAGGAGCAGGGAGAAAGAGAGGGGGGTAGAGGATCCTAAGCAGGCTCTGTGCTGGCAGCAGAGAGCCTGATGACATGGGGACCAAAGTGGGGCTCAAACTCACAAACCCTGAGATCATGACCTGAGCTAAAGTCGGACGTTTAACTCACTGAGCCACCCAAGCTCCCCTGATCAAGCTTTATTTTAAGACTATAGCTGAGACGGCCTTGGATTCAGGCTGAGATTTTCTGCAGCTTTTTCCTTGCTCGAGTTGGGGGTTTGTACTCTCCACCTCTCTTTTCCTGTTGTTTGGATATGTGAGGGAACGTCCTGGGGAGGCCGGACATCCTCAGGTGAAAAATCCTCACGAAGAACCCAGTAACCATGCTCTGGTAATTTGTGAGGAAGTCCTGGGTCTGTTATGCATGTGGTCCAGATAGAAGTGGGAGACGGCACTCTCACGTTCAGCTCAGCTCTGTTTCTGTCTCTGTGCACCGTGACTGATCATTTTGTAGGCTCCTGTGCCTCACTTTTCCATGGCTGACAGACAAGCCAGAGGGCCTGTTGTGGGGTTATGTACTTCCTGTGAACGGAAGGGAGTGTGGGTTTCTGGCTGTAGAGAATCTGATGCTCACAGTAATTTGCACACCAGGGTCTCTGGGGCCCTTCCGAGCCGTCACATCCTCTGCCTCTTGATTACCTGGGCTGATAAGGGAGCACTGTGTGGGCACCCCACAAAGTCGTTTATCTTGATGTCACCTGTTTTGGCTGTGGACTTCACTCTAGGGCTCCAGAGTCATTTTGCAGAAACTATTCAATCCTAATGATGTTTATCGTGACTGATATTAGAATGAGTGAGTTCTGTAAGTGCTGTCCAGCCAGCTGGCCTGTGGTTGGAAATTATTTGGTATCAGAAAATTGGCCTTCCTTGGAAAGGTCACTGCAGATTATACACAAAATAAGTGAGCCACGGGAGATCTGGCGTGATTATTTGTACTCAAGCTTAGGTCCACAAATGCCATCTTTTTATTTATTTTTCCTGCTTCCTTGAAAAGCTGTTCATCATTTGCCTTTGCATTTATCTGTGAGATATTAGGAGTGAAAATCCACTGCAATTTATCTACTATAAATTCTAAGCACCCATCATGCCTCATTGCCCACAACCTGAGAAGAAAGGTATACAGTCAGGTATTTTCATATTTTTTACCTTAATATAGACTTTACATGTAGATATATAATATTCATAGATTCATATAAGTGCATAAAATATATTCAGGGATGTATTAATATAGATGCATTTAAAAATATACTGTGTATATGCAATATATATTTATGGCATATATTTTATTTTCTTGCAGCCCTATGAGATAGATATCATTATCCTCATTTTTATAAATGAAGAAACAGAAGAAATTAGGTAACTTTCCCAAGATCACGGTGTCAGTAAGGGTTCTTAGATGCAAATAATAGAAACCAATCCTGATTAATTTCAGCAGAAAATAAAATATCAAAGTTGTATTGGGCAGTTCAAAGCAGCTCCTGGACAGCTGGGGATACGGGTCTAGGGACCATGCAGCCAGAAATGACACTACCAAAGACCCACTCCTGCTACCCAAGGCCCAAATCCAGAGATGTGTCCTGCTCGCAGAGTAGCAGGGAAGGAGAGAGCCTTGGTCACCGTGGTCTCAGTAAGACACATGAAGCTGAAAGTTGAGGCTGCTGCCTTCGTTAGAATGGCTATCTCAGGCCCTGTTTCTTTGGCAGACCTGCTTCTGTTTCCAGGTTTGGGTGTGTGAGTGGGATTGGAGGCTTTTTTTTTTTTTTTTTTTTTTTGAAAGGAAAATAACATTTATAAATGGAAAAAAAACTGGGTCTCATAAACTAATTCACAAACTTGGGAAGTTCAAGGTTATTATGCTATGAATTGTTAGAGAGCCACTGTACTATAGCTAACAATAAAAAAGGGCAAATAATATTGGCTGGGGGGGGACTGTGAGGGTGTTTTGGGCTTGTGACAAAGTGGAGGGTCACAGGGCGTCCTTGCTGAAAACAGATCCAAGAAGTAACCACTTCAATGTTTTTGATTTTTTCGACCACACAGGTAATGCATGAACGTTAAAAAACAAAAAACAAAAAACAAAACTTAAACATTATGAGTAAGTCTTAAGTTGCCTTGACCGTTGCCAGCAACCCCTAAGGAATTCGTCCATATGAGGAGCCATCACTCTTCTTGGTGTAGATCCTTTTAAACCTTTGTGTATGTGTCTTTACCCTAAGCTTCTTATCTTGGACAGTGGGTAGTATTGATTATTGTGTGTGTTTCCTTCAGCACCGTGTCTTAGAGACTTCTCCATCTTGGGACATACAGATTATCGCGTGGTTTGTGTACTGCATTGTATTTCATTATATGATGCATACGGCAGCTCACTCTGACAGTCCCCTATTGATGTATATCTAGGACATCTGTGGTGTTTTGCTTTCACCATCCATGTTCTGGTGAACATCCTTGAACGCGTCTCTTTGTGGACTCTGTGCTTCTCCAGGGTGGCTATGAAAAGTGAAATTGCTGAGTCACAGGGGATGCACCTTTAAATGTTAATAGATCCTGGCAAATTGCCCTCGAAAGCTCCTGTACGAAATTATGCTCCCACTTGCAGTTTTGAGAGAACCATTTCCTCGCATCAATGACATTAGCTAACTTCTTAATTTTTGCCCATGTGAAGTGCTTTTTAATTTGCAAGTCCCTGAACACTGGAAATGATCAACATCTTTTTGTGTATTTGTTGGCTACTTGTATTTTCTCTTTTGTGTACGCTCTATTCCTATTCTTCCTCATCAGTATCCTAGTGTATTTCACTTGTAGACTCCTGAGGGTAGGAATGGTCTCTCTTGTCCCTTGTTTTGTCTCCCATGCCCAGCATAGTGTGTCATGAAATGACTGCCCAAATACTTGTTGACATGATTCAAGTAAGTCATCATAACCTTTAACCTAAGCATCATAACTTTGTGCTGTTTTTCAAAAACACAGTCTGAAATCTCCTTCTCAGGAGAGAGCATTAAAGCAGAGTATTAGGCCTTTTATAGAAAAATCAGACCCCAGTCACTTTTGCTAATAGACAGTTGCCCTAGAACATGAAGTCAAAAGACCTCTAGGCACCTTAGAATTCATTCAAGCTCGTGTGGGACTAAGATGGCCCTGCAGAGTACTTATTCTGACCATCACTTTTGTCTGATCAAGACTACCCATACATTCAACAAAATGTGTCCCCTAACTATGTACTTTTTTGAGAGGTGGTTACTAACATTTGGAAACTAAAATACTTGAAGTACATGTCCAGAATCCTGGATTTCCTTGAAAAATGGTAGACCCAGGGACAGTGGGGATTTTAGAAGAGGGAGTCCTCTCCAGTTTACCATACTTCCTGACTCTTTGGCTTCTGAAGACATTCGAATCTTGGGGTGCCTGGGTGGCTCAGTCGGTTAAGCATCTGACTTCGGCTCAGGTCATGATCTCACGGCTTATGAGTTCAAGGCCTGCTTTGGGCTCTCTTCTGACCGCTCAGAGCCTGGAGCCTGCTTCGGATTCTGTGTCCCTCTCTCTCTTTGCCTCTCACCCACTCGTGCTCTGTATTTCTCCCTCTTAAGAATAAATAAAACATTAAAAAAATTAAAAATCATGAAGACATTTGAATCTGGTATACAATACAGTTGGAAATAAAAGTAACCTGTTTTTTTTTTTTTTTTTTTTAAAAAGGACAGAAAACCCAAACTACAAAGCAGTGTGGGATGAGTACCAGCTAGGTGATGCTATATAGACTTTCCAAAGAATTCTGGAAGAAGAAAGGTCCTGGAAGGCTGGGGTAGTCACAACAGATATATTGTGAATTAACTGGGCCTTGAAGGGTGGGCAGACCTTGCTGGGTCAGGAGAGGGTAAAAGTGAAGGAAGGTGAGGGGTAGCAGTGTTAGTGGAGGTTCCAGTAATACTGAGGAGGCTGTTGTAGAGAGTGTGTGCATTTCCTTGACCTGAAATTCACAAAGACCAGGAGCATTCCTATTGTTCACCTTGAAGCCTGCAAAGTTGAATGGGAAATTTTGTTGGCATTTTCTCCCCTGGAAATAGGATCCAGTGTTTCCAGCAGATTCTTAACAGACCTCATGAGCCCCCAAATGGCAAGAATGACTTGTACAGGGAGATATAGAGGGATAATGTTAGGAATGTGATTTGGGAACAGTCTGTAGAGGGCTTTGGCTTCCCAGTAAAGAGTCTTGATCCTGTAGGTGACCGGGAGTCTATGAATGTTACTTAGAAGATGATTTCATTGACACACGGGGTTCAGAATAGCGACCACTTATTACTACTTTTTATGTTCCTCACACTATGCTGAGCTTTTTTTTTTTTTTTTTAATTGAGTTGAAATTCACATAGGATCAAATTAGTCATTTTAAAACATACAATTCTGGGGGCACCTGGGTGGCTCAGTCGGTTGAGCGTCCGAAGGTCATGATCTCATGGTTCGTAGGTTCAAGCCCCATGTCAGGCTCTGTGCTGACAGCTCAGAGCCTGGAGCTAGCTTTGGATTCTGTGTCTCCCTCTCTCTCTGCCCCTCCCCCACTCACACTCTGTCTGTCTCTCAAAAGTGAATAAACACGAAAATAAATGTACAATTCTGTGGCATTTAGTACACCCACCACCTCAGTCTAGTCCCAAGAGTTTTCATCAGCCTACAAGGAAACCCCATAACCATTAAGCAGTCACTCCCTATTCCCTCCTCCCCCAGCCCCACTAGTCTTCTTCTGTTTCTATAGATTTATCAGTCCTGGATATTTCATACAAATGGAATCATACAGTTTATAGACTTGTGTGCCTGGCTTCTCTTACTCAGTGTGACTCTTTTGAGGTTCCTCCATATTGTAGCATGCATCAGCACTTCATTCCTTTTTATGGCTGATGCAATATTCCGCTGTATAGATGTGCCACATTTTGTTTATCCATTCATCCCTGTCATCCATTGATGGCCATTTGGGCTTTCTGCACCCTTTGGTTATTGTGAATGGAGCTGCTACGAACATTCATGTATGAGTATCTGAGTACTTGTTTTTAATTCTTTTGTGTAGAAGTAGCATTTCTGATTCATATGGTAATTTTACTTTTAATTTTTTGAGGCTTTGCTGATCTGTACCTTTTCTCCTTCTTAATCTTCTCACCAACCAGTGAGGAAGGGCTATCATTACCCCTTAGAGGTAAGAAATTGGAGGCAAGAAGACTGAGACCCAGAGAAGTTAAGTGGCTCTCCTAAGGTTGCATAGCTGGTAAGTGGCAGGGTTGGGATTTAAGCCCAGGACTGGGTCTGATTTCAGAATGCAAGCCCTTATCCCTATGCAGCCCTGACTCTCCTACAGCACCTAAGGAGGGTGGTATCATGCATCAAGAAATGGATTTGTTTTCTCGGTCAGAGAACTGTTAATTGAAAGAAAAATTTTATTCTTGCTGCAGGAATTTACCTATTGTCAAAGCTACAAAGTCACCTACTGTCACTTAAACTGAACAAGAGTTTTACCATCAAAGGGAAAATGAACACAGTCTCTGTGGGCGCTTTTCTGCTCACTTGTGCAGGCAGACATTGTTGCCACCTGGAGGGAGAAGAGACACTTATTCTCCCAGCCTTTCCCCCTTTCAGTGCCCTTGTGGCCATGCCTTTAGTCTCTAATCACCTCCAAGCCTTTTGCCCCTTGAGGACTGGTGATTTCAATTACAGTGGAACTCTCAAACAGCGTATCTGAGTGGGAAGTCGCACAAATGTCTGAGTTTTCGTTTCATGCAGGACGATCCTACTGTTTGCCAGGGAGAACCCAGGATAAGTGGTGTTCGTTAGGATTAATACCCATTGAATGGAAATGTAAATTTGATCACAGATAGCCCTGTTTTTAATGTTTATATATTTATTTTTGAGAGAGAGAGAGAGTGTGTGAGCGAGTGCACAAGCAGGGGCGGGGGACAGAAAGAGAGGGAGCCACAGGATCCAAAGCAGGCTCCAGGCTCTGAGCTGTCATCACAGAGCCTGATGCGGGGCTCAAACCCATGAATCATGAGATCATGACCTGAGCCGAAGTCGGACACTCAACCAGGGGAGCCACCCAGGCGCTCCACAGATAGGCCTTTTTTTTTTTTTAAAAGTTTATTTATTTATTTTGAGAGACGGCGAGAGAGTGTGTGCGTGAGTAGTAGAGGGAGAGAGAGAGAGGGAGAGACAGAGAATCCCAAGCACAGAGCCTGATGCAGGGATCAAATTCACGAACTATGAGATTAGGACCAGACTGAAATCAGGCGTCGGACGCTTAACCAACTGAGCCACCCATGTGGCCCACACATAGCACTTTTTGAAACGAGACCCCAGGGTGACTGAGAAGTAAGACAGGAGCAAACAGAGGCTCTACTGGGCTCATCACAACTGAGACCTGGTAAATGCTGAAAAGTGAAATTGATCTTCTGAGACACACGATTGCTAGAAAGTGCCAGCATCACTGTGGGGGCAGACAGGCAGCAAAATTTCTGTTGTATCTCCTACCCTAGAAGTACTTAACAGCCTAGCTATATCCTCAGGTGCTCCCATCTTGCTCTAAAGTGGCATCTTTTTTCAGCCTACCCGAGGGGGAGAGTCACTTCAGACACCTGAGTATGTTAATAGCTGGCTGCCAACCAAGGTGTGTGATATTGAAGCACAAAATTACATTTCTAAATAACTCCTTAAACCCTTTTGGTATACTGCAATCTGTTGTATATCTCATAAATAAAAGCTTTTGGAATGTACCTTGATTTATGTTTCTGTGTGTGTGTCTTGATTTGTACTTAGCCATTAAGTTGGGCAGCTTTCATTTGGTCCTCTAGACCCATCAGTGAATTCTTTCACCCTCTAGTTTCTCACTGGCTTTGGCCAATGGGAGGTGCCTGCAGGAGATTGGAGGGAAGGAAGGACAAAATGGAGTTGAGCACATTTGAATTCCTAATTCATGTCCTGATGGGACACAGGTCAGTAGTAGTTATGTTTCTCTGTGGTGGCCTGCAGCTCCTATCAAGTGGCCCGCTCACAAATCTATAGATATTATTGAGTTCTGGTTACCCTTCCTCCACTTGTTGTCCCTTCAATATTAGGGGGTGGTATCAGCTTCCCACTTTTTGCTAGCTCTGGAGGGTCTGTGTTCCTTGTGGGTTTTCTTCAGCTAGCCCACAGCTCTATAAAGAGTCCATATAAACTCTCTCTCACCCTCTTCAGCATCCCATCTGTTTCCTGCCATGACATTTTCCAGGACTCAATACCCAGTATTTCCTGTCCCTATGGCAAGTATCGATAGTTGACAGGATGAGGTAAGAATTCCAAGGCTGGAACAGAATACAGGTCAACTAAGCATCAACCTATGGCACCATTATCTTTGCCTAATGGGACTGGACCAGAGAATAGGAGATCTGAGAACAGGAGAACAGAAGGCTGAAGAACTTGGTCAGGAAATGGAAGCAGCAGAGGAAACTGGAAGAGAAGTTGCCTAGAAGTTGCATGCAGAATAGAAGAAATAAAAGTAACATTCTGACCAGAGTTATTACTGTGTAGTGACTTGGGCCATTGGGTGAGATGGTCTATGGGTTTCAGCTAAGCACACTCAGTTCACTTTAATACATGCCCTGTTGCTAGAGGAACTTCTCCCTTTCCTTAGCATACCTCGAGAAGGGGCACCTTCCATTTCCCACCTCTTCTTTCCAGGATTTGAGCTCCTTGCAGGTTCCTGGAATCACCCAGATCATTTCTTCTGTCCTTTCTCAAATAGTCCCCATTTGATAGCTTTTCTATCATGGGAATTCTTAGTCTTTCTTTAAGACCCAGTCAACTATGATAATTGTTAGTCGTTCTCTAGATGGTCTGAAAGGCTTGGGAAGTCTGATGGAGATACCCTTCTGGGCCCCCACAGCATCATCCTAGTCTTCTCCCACATTCCCCCACTGCTGGGACATGAAATCTGTCCAATAGGATTTTGGTTCCACTTACTTGTGCAAGAAGTAGTTTAGTAATTGTGATTAGTGGAAAGCACATTAAAAATTCAAACATTTTGGAGATCTTTGGGAATAGTGGGATTAAAAAAAAGTCTACTGATACTTTGAGATTGGGAAAGGGGCCCCCAGCAGTTCTGAACAATTCTATTTCAGAAGGTGAAGACATACACTTCTAAGTATGAAACCAGACTCCTTATACATTAAATAAGATGGAATACATCAACAGTGGGTTCAAAGGGAAGCAAAATCCCTTAAGATTGAGGGGAAGAAGTCTTAGGGTAAGAGGGCATTTTCATCATGGTTCACTAAGCTTCTTGCCCTAGGGGGGCCCAGATAAATATGTGTGAAGAGAACTACATAGATCTGTTTGTCGTGGTGTATGTTGGAAATCCTCAAGAGCACTCCCAGGCTTCGTGATTTGCTAGGAGGATTCATGAAGTCAGCATATAATCGTACTGATTTACTACAGGAAAAGGTTACAAAGAAAAATCAGCATAGGGTAAAGGTGCATGGGCCAAAGAAACCAGGCATAAGCTTCCCAGAGTCCTCTTCAGTGGAGTCATACAGGGTGTGCTTAAACCCCCAGCTCTGAGTTGTGACAGCATGTGAAATCTTGTCTGATGGGGAAGTTCATCAGAGACTCAGTGCCCAGGATTTTTATTGGGGGTTGTCGCATTGGCACCCTCTGCCTGGCATATGCCCAGATTCCAGACTTGCAGAAGGAAAATGGGTATTCATTATAACCGATACTGTTTTCACAGCGAGCCCTCTTCTCAATGCTGGGAATGGTAGGAGCCCTCTCCAAATCCAAGTTTGCAGATGCCAGCCAAGGGCCAGCCTTGCAGGCAGGTCTTTGTACGGATAGTAGTCCTCAATTCTGCTGTTTGCTTCCCCCCCCCCCCCACGTGATGTCACGTGGATTACCCCTGGTTGTAGTAGTCATCTTTGGAGTTCCCCAGCAAGTACATTTTCCTTCTCCTTAGATCCCATGAAGAATTGGAACTTCCTGGAATATCAGTTCAGATTTCTTTTTCCACATTTCTAAACCTCAAAGGCACTGCTAACAGTTGGCTTTGATTAAGTTGCTACCCACAGCCCCCTTCTCCTTTGCATCCCATCCTGAGGGGCTTAAGTCCAAGTTCCCAAGGGCCATCGCTACTTCATACAAGACTCATCTCTCAAAGTTTTTCCAGGGGTTAAATCCTATGTCACAGGAGGGGTTCCCTTCAAATCAACTCCCTTTTATACCCAAAGCTTTCTATTTTGCCCCTCTTCACTAAGCATCCTAGTCATCCTCTCATGGTTTTTGCCCAGTCATATTAACTAGGTTCCTGTGGCTATGATGGCGTGTGTTTCTCTCTCTCTAGCAGGCCCAACACTTGCTCATCGGGTTAGGTTGAGAGTCAACACTTGGTGTTGGTCTGATAGCCAGCAGAGAAGGTAGGAGCATTGTTTTGTCAGGCACCTGTCCCATTAGAGGTTTTGCTTATTCTTCAAACAAGGGAAGGGGACTGTCTTCCAACAAGAGGGAGGAAGACACTTCAGCAGGACCAGAGGGTTAAGGGTAATCAAGTGCATCTTCCCAGATATCTCCACCCCAAGTCTCCGAGTCCCACTCCTTCCGGTCAGCGTCCTGACTTTGGTGTAGGAATCCAGCCTTCTCTGAAGTTCTGGAGATACAGTTAAGTCCTGTGTATCTTCTTCAGCTCTTTATTTCATGCTGAAGAAGATCACGGTTTCTTTAAATACTGCCAAGGGAAGCTATCTGACACAATTAGCTCTAAATTGTTGAATGACTGCCCTGAGGCTGTCATTTTGTCTCTTCAATGCATTCATGGTATTTAGCAAAAACCACCTAAATTCACAATCCTGATTATTACTGTATATCTTATACCTCTCCAACAGTAGAAATGTTGCAGAAAACAGTGCATTCACTTCCACCTATAGCTTGTCTTAGGTGAAAGTCTTAGCAATTGCACTGTGGCCATATGTCAGGGGTAGATGATGCTTCATCTCTCACCAGGGATCGACTCCTTATTGCCAATCAGCGACCCAACTCTAGAATCCCTTCCTTTGAGTCTGGTTCTCAAGAGTTCTCCTCATGTCAACTCTCTTAGGTCAGTGTAGGAGGCAGAATAATAGCCCCAAAGATGTCCATGTCCTAATCCCCCAAATCTGCAAGTATGTTACCTGACACGGGAAAGGGGATTTTGCCAATGTGATGAAGTGAAGGGTCTTAACATGGGGAGATTAGCCAGGGTTATCCCAGGTGGGTCCAATGTATTTATAAGAGTCATTGTAAGAGGGATGCAGGAGGGGTCAGAGTCAGAGAAGGTGATGTGACAGTGGAAGAAAAGTTTGCAGTGATGTGGGGCCAGGAGTCAGAGAATACAGGCGACTTCTAGATATTGGAAAAGGCAAGGAATGGGTTGTCCCTGAGAGTCTGCAGGGGGACATAGCCCTACCAACATCTTGATTTAGCTCAGTAAGATCTGGGTCAGATTTCTGACCTCTAGAACTGTAAGATAATACATTTGCATTGCTTTAGCTGCCAGCTTTGTGGTAATTTGTTACAACAGTGATAGGAAATGGATATAGTTGAGTTCCCTAGAAGCAGAGCCAGAGTCAGGGATTTGGGTACACATGATTTATTGAGAGAATGCTCTCAGGAGACCCCTGTAAGAGAGCGAGAAGACAAGATGAAAAGGATTGCTAAGCAAGGGTGTGGCCCTGATTAAAATCTAGCCTTGGCCTGATTCCTGTTGGTGCTGTGGGCATAAGGTACACTGAAGCATTATTCTCTCTTGAGGCAAGGAGGTTGCCCTTTGATTCTGGTTTCAGGCAGTCATTGGCAGCCCCTGGGTTGGTGATGGTGGTGGGATTGGGGGGCAGCATGTACCCTCCTAGATGACATGACTCCTGTCAGCAGAACCTTTCTCTGAGAAGAGAGACACCTGTGACCTGTTGGCAGCCAACATTCACAGCAGCTGGGGACTGGGTGCACGGTCCCCATCATGGAGACCCTTGTACTGAGCAGAACTTCAACACCCCAGTGAGACCATCTGATATGCCAGACCAGAGGGGGGAAAAAGTACGTAATCATTGGTGGCTTTCCTAGCCTGATTGCTTTGGTCTCCAAATGTGGACTCAATCTTTCATAAAAGCAGCAATGTGAATTCAGCTGCCTAGTAACCAGCTACTTGGTGGGTTTGCAGAATTCAGCTATTTTACTGAATTCTTCCAACTTCTGTTTTAATTTATCCAAGCAACCTTGGCTTGCCCTGGTTGATTGGTGGTCTTGCAGTTAGCATTAGGCCACTGGCATGATCATATCTGAGTGAGAAGCCTCTTGAACTAATTGACTTGCCTGGGAATTTTTGGCTGGTCTGGGACCTCCAAGGGGGCAGCGCTGGTCCTTGAATACTAATTGTTGGTCTGTCACATGATTTGATCAACACAGGAAGCGGGACACCAGTAGACAGTCTCCAGTGGAGATAGGATTTCAGCCTTAATTATTTTACCCCTTGACGGCACAAGGAATGCATCCAAACTGATGGAAAATGGGATTCTTCACTGAGCCGCATCATGCCCCAGATCCGTAATTTGATACAAAAGCTTCACAAAAATTGAAATTAAAATGAATTTTAGATGCTTCCTCCCATCAAAGCAGTTTGCACCAGCAGGCTTCTCTCTTTCATGGGTTTGCTATAGAAATAGGAGGAACCCGGCGACTTTACTGTTAGTTACTGTGGAAGTAACACAGTCTCCCTGCTTGTCAACTGCAGGCAAGAAAATGAAATAAAATGAAAACCAATTGGAGGTCTAATTATCCTTTTCAAAATGACTTCATCCTGTAGAGTGGCCCACTGAATACATAAAAGACACCTTTCTTTTCCTTTCTTCTTTTCCCTTGGGGTGTTTGGGGCCACACTAACAGAGGGGTCATACTGGGATTCAGGAGATGAGGCGCTCAGTGTTTGAGTCTCACTTACCTGCTTGATAGCACTTACAGAGGGAGTGGCTTTCTGCCAAGCGTTGTTGAAGCACTCCTCAGATAGAGACACATTTATTTCTCATAATGACTCGATGAGGTAAGTACTGATATTATCGCTATATTAGAGAACCTAAGGAACAGAGAGGTGAAGTGATTTGCTCAAAGTCACACAGCTAGTAAGAAGCACCAGAATTGGAATTTGAACCTGGGTAGTCTGGCTCCAAGTTCAGGATCTTAATACATTGTGTTTTTCCTTGTTGTACCAAATCTGGTCAGAGTTTGGTTTTCATAAAGAAAACAAAAGCAAATCTCCCATATATCCCATCTCGTGACAGCCTCATGGTAGGGCAGGCCTTTGGTCACAGAAGGGCCAGGTGTGCAGATCGAGGTGTGTTCACAGCATATCCCCAGCGTCATCCTTGAATATGAAGCGCCCCCCCCCCACCCCGCCATATTCTTATTCACACAAGGGTCATGGTATGCATACTATTCTGCTCTAGCTTCTTTCTTTTAATATGTCAACTTGGAGTTAACCTCTTTCTTGCTTACATTTGCCTGGTGTTTACCATGTATGTACACTATCCATAATTTAACCAGAGTGCTGTTCCCAGATATTAGATTGTTCACAGTTTTCTGTCAGTAAGAGCATCGATGTGATGAATATCTGTATGTAGCCAGGTTTGGTTTTGTAAGTTTATTCCTTGGGCAGATTCCTAGCTGCAGGATTGCTGGGATGAAGGCCATGCACAGTTTTAATAGTGATGGCTCCTGCCTCATTGCTCTCCAGACAGGTTGCTCCTCTAATCCATATTGTCCCCCAAAGTGGATGGAAAATACCTGTTTCTTCACACCCTTGCCAGGGTTGTATATCAGAAAGCAAACATCTATGTGATAAGTGAGGAATGCTATCTTATTGTTGTTTTGATTAATTATGAGCACTGCTAAGCATCTCTTCATTGCTTATTGGCTAGCTATATTTGTTTTTCTGTGAACTGTTTCCTTGAATGCTTTGTCCTTTTTTTCCCCCCAGTTGAGTTCTTTATCTTTTTCTTAGTGATTTGTAGGTACCTCCTTCTTTTCTTAAAGCCTTGGAGGGCTCTAGCTCTTTAGTTTATAGCTGGCCTTGTACGCTCGCCTGGAAAGACTTTGGTTGGAACTAACTTTCCTCTTTCTTTTCCTTTGCTTTTCTCCCCTTTAATCTTTATTTCCGAGTACAGTGCTATGCACCCTGTGGACACAATAAACATGTGCTGATTGACTGTTTTATTTATCTGATTTTTATGGCTTCTTTCCTCTGAAGAGCTCCACAGACTTTATAGTCATTAACTCGATAACCCTCAAAGCACTCTAGTGTGGCAGCTGTAATTACTGTCGGGGTTTTTGAGATGGTGAAACAGAAGAGCCAAGATTCTCCAGAATTATTCTTTGAGGGCCTCAGGAGGGGTCCTTGAGTGGGGGGAGTTCAGCCCCTCCACAAGCTCTGGACCAAAAGAGTATATAAAAGGGTCCTAGTCAGAATGACTGCAGATTGATGGGTGGACGATCATTGGGTCGACAACAATTTCTCCAAGCCTCCTCCTCTAACTGTTTTCAGAGTGAAGTAAGAACGAACAGCAGTTATGTGTGCCTGGTTCACGTCCTAGTGCCTCGTCAACAACTGTGTGGTTATGGGCAATAATGGTAACTGCTGTTTACTGGGCTCTTACGTGTGCTAGACTATATGCCAAACATTTTTCATGCACTGCCTCACTTGGCCCTCAGAGCAATTCCGTGACATGCCAAAAGGTTAAGTAACTGGCCAGTAGTACATGGAACTAACTGTTCATGTTTGTAGTGAGCTGGATGGTGGCCCCTGAAAGATATGTTGGCGTCCTCATCCCCAGAACTTGCGAATGTGACCTTATGTGGAAAAAGAATCTTTTCAGATATAATCAAGTTAAGGATCTCGAGATGAGATTACCCTGGAATATGTAGATGAACCTTAAATACAATCACAAGTGTCCTTGTAAGAAACATATAGACACAAACGAAAAGAAGGCCATACAAAGACAGAGGCAGAGGTAGGAGAGGTGTAGCCACAAGCCAAGGAACATCTGGAGCCACCAGAAGATGGAAGAGATAAGGAAGAATCCTCCCCGAGGGATTCCAGAGGGAACATGGTCTTGCTGACACCTTGATCGTGGACTTGTAACATCCAGAATGGTGAGAAGATAATTTTCTGTTGTTTTAAGCGCCTCCCCACCCCCACACCCATTTTGTGGCAATTTGTTACAGCAGCCACAGGAAACTCATACAGTGTTGAGATGGGACCACGGCAGGTTGGATTCCAAGTCTGCCCCCTCAGCTGTGATGTCTGGTGGGCTTGTGGCTGAATCTCTCTGTGTTTGTTTCCTCACCTGTAAGTGGGGACAGTGCTTGTGCTATTGTGAGGAATAAGTGACATGATGTATATCATAGGTAGAGAACAGGGCTCACCAGATATTGGCTCTTGTTGTTCCTAGCATTGTCGTTTTTATGAGGTCACCCTAGGAATGGCTATTTGTGTGCAAACCTCAGTCAGGGACAGACTCTGCCTATGGCCAATGCTGGTCCCTTAGGGTATGCTTGAGAATCTTTGGCTAGATAAGTCACTGTTCTGGATATTTGGTAGTTGAATAAATACCCTTGGGACATAAGTCTGTCTGCTGGTATTTTGTTTTGTGGTTACTTATGAATTGGCTATCTTCATGCTTTCTGTGCATCTCCCTTTGTTTTATTTTTCTTACTAACAATACTTATTGTTAACTTACCTTTTTATACTTATTATTAACTTAGAGTAAACCATACTTCAACCTCCCAAGAGCACTCCCAAGTCTGGTGATTCATATGGAGGACTCATAGGACTCAGGATATAGTTGGACCCATGGCTAAGACTTACAGAGTGAAAAGGCACAAAGAAAATCAGCAAGGGAAAAAAAGCGCATGGGGAAAAGTCTGGAGGAAAACAGACATAAGCTTCTAAGAAGCTCCCAGTGGAGTCACACATGATGTGCTTGATTCCCCCAACAATGAGTTTTGACAACATGGCCCTTTGCAAGGTTGTCTACTCTGGAAGATTGTTAGAGAACCAGTGTCCCTGGGTTTCATTGGGGGCTGGTCATGTAGGGACCTTCTGCCTAGCATGTACCCAAATTCCAGACTCCCAGAAAAAAAAAAAAAACACAGATATTGAGCGTGAACCACATTGTTCGTACAAATCGTTTAGGTACAGTAGGCACCTCTGTAAGTTTTGGAATGGGGGGCGGGGGGAGACCTGAGATCCAAGTTCCCACATGCCAACAAAGGGCCAACCTTGCAAGCAGAGCTTTCTGAGAGCAGTGGTCTCAAGCCTGCCGTGTTTGTTTTCCGCACGGCGTGCAGTAAAAGTTCATCGTTTCTAGGCATTATGTTATTTAATATCTTACAGGATGGAGGGCATTATTATTCATAATTTAGAGATGAAGCACCTGAGGTTTCAGGAGTTTAAGGACCTCACCCCAAATCATCACTAGTAGATCGGAGCACAGGCACATTGGAAGGTAACCACTGTGCAACAAGCCATTCACTTTACAGAAAGGGGCATTAGGGAGGAGAGAAGTTGTTCTGAGTGACTCTAACAGAGAGCATGTAGGCTTAGTTATGCCATAGCAATCCCCATATCTCAATGACTTGTAAGAACTCGTTTTAGTTTCTACTCAAGCCTCAAGTCTATTGCCATTCAGCCTGGGATGTCGTTCTGTATTGTCCTCACTCTGGGACCCAGCTATTGGAGCAGCCGCTGCTGCCAGTCATTGGGATAGGAGGAAAGGCCAGGTACAGACTGTGCTCTGGCTCTTAAAACTTCCATCCTGAAGTGTGATGTGTGTCACGTTCATTGGCCAACACCAGCCACATGGTCTCACCTCGCTTCTTGAGGGGGTGGGGAAGTGCGATCCTAATAGGAATATTCATTGAACAGCACCAAGGACTGCACAGTAGCCAGAAAACATCAGCTTCTGGTTATTGCACCTTCCTTTCCTCGGAACCCTCTGCTGAGCTCCCATGCCCTCTCCTGATGTAGGTACTACTGGAAATCTGGTCCCAGTGACCCTAGAGGGTGTCTCTAGAGCCTACTGGCAATGTCATGTGTCTGCTTACTTTGCCCATAGACAGCAGACCCCATGCTAGAATTTATAATGATTAGTATCTTTGGGGCTTCTCCTTTACTAAGCCTCTGCCTCACCCCTTTCCTTTGCCAGCAAGCCCAAACCATCTGAAGACTGGAGCTGGAAAGAAACCTCCGGGCTCGATCAGGATTTTTGAATCCCTGCCAAATGTTGCCTAGACATCTAAAGCCCTGGGTTCCTTAAAAAAGAATTCCAGGGGTATATTTATTAGCAAGCATGAATTTCGACAGATTTTCATGTTCCTCTCTCTTGGCAGGAAATGCAGGGATCTCCTGCCAGTTTCTGACAGCCTTGTCGCTAGGTGTTAAGTGAAAAACATCATCAGCCTGGTCTATTGATAGGTTCAAGTGACAGTGTATGTTGCCAATCTCAGCCAAGAATCACTTCTGACAATTTTCCTCTCCATCGCTGTGCTTGGGTGGGAACATCCCATCACCCCCCCCCCCCCCCACCTTCCTCAGGACTTTACACTGTAACCATATTAAGGCTGCATATGTCTGCATGGCTGTAAGCAGTAGGTTTGTGGAGGAATTAAGCGGGGCATATGGCTTCCGGCGGGTTGCCTGGATCGCCCAAGTGTCACCCCGCCCTGTGCCAAGCAGTGCTGTTGAAGCTGCTGTGCCTGGTGCTCTCGAAAAGAGTTTCGGCCAAACTTGTTGATTAGTGCTCACTGAGGCTGCCAAAAGTGCTCTGCCTGCTTGGTGAGGCTGGCCCCTCTCGTGGACAGACCTTTCCCTGCCCTCTCCCACTGCCTCGGGATGGCAGTCACTGCTGGTCTTCCGGAGACACCCCCTTCCCCTTGCAACTCTGCTCCCTCTTGCTCCCTCCAATCCATTCTCCACCAAGAAGTCATAATGATGTTTTCAGAATACAAAGCTGATCATGGCCACAATTATAAGAGTAGTAGCAGCAGCAATAGTAATAATAGTAATAATGGTAATAAAACTTCTCGAGATTCTCATTGATGCTAACTGAAAATACTAAAATTCTTTTTTTTAAAAAATGTTTTTGAAGTTTATTCATTTTTGAGAAAGACAGAGTGTGAGAGGGTGAGGGGCAGAGAGAGGGAGACACAGACTCTGAAGCAGGCTCCAGGCTCTGAGCTGTCAGCACAGAGCCTGACGCGGGGCTGGAACTCATGAACTGTGAGGTCATGACCTGAGCTGAAGTCGGACGCTCAACCGACTGAGCCACCTAGGCGCCCCAAAACCAAAAGTCTTAACATGGCCTCCAGGGTCCTGCCTGCTCCCTGCCCTCCTTTCCTGCCCCATCTACAGTGAAGCTTCTGTGTGCTCTCCATACTCAGGCCACACCAGCCTTCTTTAGGTTCCAGTAAGGACCATGCCTGTGTCTTTTCTTTTTTTTTTTTAATTTTTTTTTAATGTTTTTTATTTATTTTTGAGACAGAGAGAGACAGAGCATGAACGGGGGAGGGGCAGAGAGAGAGGGAGACACAGAATCGGAAGCAGGCTCCAGGCTCTGAGCCATCAGCCCAGAGCCCAACGCGGGGCTCGAACTCACGGACCGCGAGATCGTGACCTGAGCCGAAGCCGGACGCCCAACCGACTGAGCCACCCAGGGGCCCCATGCCTGTGTCTTATAAGGGGCCTTGCACATGCCTATTCCTTTACCCCCACCCAGTCTCTTCCTCCTGGGTCAGTGGCTCCCAACCTTGGCTGCACATTAGAATTGCCTGGGGTGCCGGGAGAGGGTTTCTTAAAATAGCAATGCTTGGGACCACAACCAAAGACACGAATTTTTCTTGGTCTGGAGAGAAGCCTGGTAATCAGCATTGTAAGATGCCACAGGTGATTCTAATATGCCCCCAAGATGCCATAGGTGATTCTAATATGCCCCCAACCCTGGCTTGGTTAATTGCTGTGCAGCCATTGGGGTCTCTGCTCCGTGGTTCTTTCTTCAAGGAAGCCTTCCCTGATATCCCTGATTAGGTCAGAATATTCCTGTTTTACACTACTGAAGAATGATTTACCTACCCTCCTTCAGGGTACTTAAGAGTCTGAATTTTACACTTATTTGTGGGATAATTGGATTAAAATCTCTCTCGGTGGACTTTAAGCTTCATGTGGGTTATGGTTATCTATTATTTTGCTCACTATTGTAAATCCAGTGCTGTCAATAGTGACTAATGCCTGATAGGAGGTTGATAAATAATGGTAAAATAAATGAATGAATTTTAGGGCACTTCCAAAATCTTTAGGGTGTCCCAAGTAATCCTATTTAGGTTTTAGGACTATCAAGTAGGTGTTTGGTATTGCTTCTGGCCAGGGACTTCTGTGGTTAGTTGTGAGAATCCCAACCAGTCTTTTTAGTGACCAAGAACAGTAACAGGGATAGGGTGGCTCGGAAAGTGTGAAGTGATATGGAGTACAAGTGAGTGGGCTGGTATGATGGTCAGATCCTATAGGGCAGAGGTAGAGGTGAAGCAGGTACACATGGCAGGAATGTTCTGGCTGTAAAGACATGCCTTTCCATGAACAGCCCATGAAGCAGGTGTCTAGTAAATTCAATATTCTTACCCACAACAGTATGCTTGTACTATCTCTGGAAAGGAAACAGGCATTCAAACTGGACAGATGAGAACAAATGTGGTTTAGGAGGAATCAACACTTAAAGATGGGTGAGGATATATTAAGAGAATGTGGAGAATCTTTGGATGAATTCAGAGGTCACAGTTCACACGAATCACATGCCAGAGGAGACAATTTTCAGCTGAAACTGTGTTACTGTAGTATGTGATCTTTGGGACATAACAAGGGGTAGGAGAGCAGCTAGATATCTGTAGAGGAAAAGTCTTTTGATTTTCCAAAAAGGGAAACATGGTAGAATCTTGACATTGCAATTAAGACCTTGCAGAAGAGATCTGGAAAAAATTACAGAAGGATTTAAGTGCAGGTTATGATCATCAGAAAAGAAAGCATTAAGCACCAGACTAGCATAGGTTTGCTGAGACCCAGTCTTGTTGAAGTGACATTAATTCAGCTTATGGTAAGGTTATTAGATGGAAAGATCATGTTGAAAATATATATGTGTCATATTTTGATTTCAGTGAGGCATTAGGTAAATGTTTCCTCTGACATCTTTTTTCAGGTAAGGTAGAAATTAGTTGAATTTGTAATTGACTAAACTACTGTACCAAAGAGTACCTCACTGTGGAAGGAGACATCCTAGCATTGCACTGACTTCTAAATTTGTTCCTGTATCTTCCTCTCTCCCTTCTCTCTCTACAGATTTCCCTTGCACATTCTCTCCCCAGTACCTTCTCTCTGTGTGTGACTGATTCTCAGCTCTGTGTCTCTGAACCATTTTTCTCCAAAGCTACCGAACCAACCTTCCCAGCTGGAAATCCTGTTTATTTCAAACTTATTAGCCAAAATGGAACTCATTATCTCTCTTACTCCTCACTCCAAATTTCAGTCCTATATTTTATTTATTAGTAACTGTGAAATGAAGAATTTGCTCTGCAATCAGGCATTGGGATCTTTCTTATCTTTGGGCCGTAGCTTCTTTTAGTTTTTATTTTTGTTTCCAAGTAGAACGAGGAGAGGTTAGACACCATCATTGTCATCACCACCCCTGTCACCATCACCACTAACATCACCCTTACCTCCACTACCACCACGTCCCCCACCACCTCGACCACCTCCACCTCCAACACCATCATCACCTCCACACCACCATCACCACTGCTGCCATCACTGACTTCAACACCATCACCACTGACAACATTGAAACAGGTTTTTTCATACCTAGAGAACACACAGATTAAATGGAGACATAACACATTACCAATGTTTTCTGCGATGGAATCCCCACAACCTAATAAGGTAGGGACTACCCTTATTACCACTTCACATTTGAGAAAGTCTTGTCACAGAGAAGTTACGTCTCCAGCCTGAGATCATACAGCTAACAAATTCAGAGCCAGGATTCATACCATCTTCAGACAGTTTACCTGCAGAGCCCTTATTCTTAACCATCCCTCCCCACAGAAACAGCTCATAGATGAAACTTTACTAATTCCCCACAGGATTTTTAAATTTTGTGGCTCTAAATACATTGTGTCACCATTGGTTGTGTAATTCATTGTTTCTGTGACTAGACTTTGAGCTTTTTTTTTCTCAGTGTTTATTTATTTTTGATTGACAGCAACAGAGCATGAGCAAGGGAGGGGCAGGGAGAGGGGAGGGGCAGAGAGAGAGGGAAGCAAGGAATCCAAAGCAGGCTCCATGCTCTGAGCCATCAGCACAGAGCCTTACATGGGGCTCAAACTCATGAACTATGAAATCATCACCTGAGATGAAGTGGGACGTTTAACCGACTGAGCCACCCAGGCGCCCCCAGACTTTGAGCTTTTTAAGGGCAGGGATTTTCCCCTTATTTATCTTTCTACCTTTGGGGCCTAGCACTGTGTTTAGTTAGCATAGAAGTGGATGCTGGCAAGAGTATTTCTTTATTGTTAAGTGGTTTGGATTTTATCAGGGTTCTTTCGCAGGGTTCTTTTGCAACAGAATTGCCTGGGAAATTTAGAACTTGTTTTAAACGTATTTTAAGGCTTCATGCAGACCACCTGAATCAGTCTCTGGGCGTGGGGTCAGGTAATCTGTATTTTAAATACATTCTCCAGTGATCTTTATATTCTCTTCTTTGAAACCCATTATGGCCTCTTCTAGGGCTGAGATTCTGTGATGCTGATTTTTCATTTTGTTCACACAGGACAGCAAAAGATGCCATGGAAAAAAAGGTTCTGGGAATATATTTCTAAGAGCATTTGATTTCCGGGATTCTATATTCAGCTGTATTGTTTTTGTTGTAAGTTTCCTCAAATCTTTTGTGGAAAGAGCCAAGGTATATAAATCAATGTGAATTAATAAAATTAAGCTGTACTGTTTCCCTAAGTCATCAGACAATAGAAACTTCAATAACACTGCTGCCCTGGTGGCTGCTAAAACTCTGACCCCCGTTGACCAGAAGGCATTTCTAGCAGAGGCAAGATGGCATGGCAGGGATGGGAGTTTTTTTAAGTACCAGGGGTCAAGCCATGTAAAGTGAATTACTTCCCTACTTTGTGTTGTCTTCCTGGAATCTTCAGATGTGAGATTGGCCTCATAGAAAAATCCAGAAGTCAGAAAAAAAAGCAGAAGTCAGCAGGCCTGAGCTTACATTTTGTTTGGTCAAGTTGGTTACCTTTTCTGAGTTCATCTCCATATCAGAGAAATGGTTGAAAAGGCCTCTTTGGGATTTTTAAGGACTGAGAACAAGGAAAGACCCTGTCCCATTCTTGGCACATAGTTGGGACTTGTACCGTGGGTATTGTTCTTCTTCCTCCTTTTATATTATTTAAAAATTATGATCATCATAATTCTAATTATTTTGACTCCTTTCCCCCAGTAGGAGGGATGAAATAATTGAATCTTTATTACTGATGCTCTTGGAACCTGACAGGCAGCATGATGACCAGTTAAGACTTGTGTTAGTTTCTAGAGTTAACAGTCCATCTCCCAGAACTGTCCTCAAGGAAGCTCCAACAATGCATTGTCTATATGATATATAACCTGTATTTTTAGCCATAGTCTTTGAAATACACCTGTGAGGTAGATTGCAAAAATGACCACAATATATCCCTTGTGATATGACTTTGTGATTCTTTCCATCAAGAAGTGATATCAGGAATTTCCCATCTGTGGGAATTCTGGGAATTTGGGCTGGACTGTGACTTGCTTTGGCCTATATAGTGTTGTGGGAGTGATAGCATGCCAGTTGCAAGCCTGGGCCTTGCACTCTTGAAAACTTGTCATGGCCCCGTGGCGAGAAGGATGGCCAGCATGGCCAAATAGATAAGAGATGTGTGGCTCAGTCACCTCTGAAATCCTTCCAATGGCTAGTGAACTACCAGATACGTGAGTGAGGCCATCCCCAGGCCTGTTGGTCACCAGACAAGCTGCCAGCTCGCTACAGACTCGGTTCCCTTCTCTGACTTCTTTTAAAAAAAAACAGTTTTTTTTTTTAATGTTTATTTATTTGTGACAGAGAGAGAGAGACACACAGCATGAGCGGGGGAGGGGCAGAGAGGGAGGGAGACACAGAATCCGAAGCAGGCTCCAAGCTCTGAGCTGTCAGCACAGAGCCGGACTCAGGGCTTGAACTCACAGACCATGAGATCATGACCTGAGCCAAAGTCAGACACTCAACCGACTGAGCTACCCAGATGCCCCCCTTCTCTGACTTCTTGATGCTATATGGAAATCTGAATCATGGATGAGTTATGTTAATCCCATGATCTTACCATTTTGCAGTCATTTACCTGTAATGCAGATATGCACATGCTGGGAACATACATGGTTAAGAGGCCCATAGGTTCTGCTTTTAGTCTCAGACACTGTGAGCTAACATCAGTTTTTCACTACTTGTTCATTCTTCAGGTTTCTACTATGTATTAACCAAAGTATTGGGTGCCACATTACCTCTAAAACCATTTCCTCCATGAGTTGTTAAATTGGATCTTGCTGACTTGCTTTTGCATCATGACCCTCTTAGCTGACAGGGTAGGGTGTTAGGATAAAGTATTGCTTAATTCCAGGCAGGTTTCTAACTTGCCTGAAGATTGTGATACAAACTCTGGGAAAAGACATCCTAAAAAATACAAGAGAGGGAGGCACCAGCTCATGGTCTCATCATATCCCACTCACAGTGGCTTCTCTGAGTGTTTATCCTGCCTGACCTGTTCAAGAGGAATCTTTCAGGCAGATTAAATCATGCCTGATGAACTTCTGAATCTGAAACCCAGTACAAAACATCTCTCTAGTCATTCAGCTCTGAGCTAGTTCTGTGGACAAATGTGTTAGGCTACTTATCTCATGAGTAACTGCACCATGAAGCTACACCCTATTACAACCTGTCCCACAGTAGCTGGGATCACAACCCAGAAAGGGTATCTGAGATGTTTCATACGTTATCCACAAGAAACTTTTGTGGCACTTATCTTTTCTGCCATTTGTGGTTGGCAATAGCCAGGCCAAAACGACTTGGATTGACTACCAGGTAAATAATGGGATGGACGCTTCTAGAAGCTTAGGTGCTCTTTTATATTTTACTGCACTGTAAATCAGGAGGCAGACGAAGACCGCATCTTATTGGAGGATTTAGTGCACCTTGGAGCACCAGCCTTGAGTCAGCCTGAGTGCTGATGGGCAGGGCATGAGGATTGTCCAATACAGCAAGGGCAGGTTAAATAAGCACGGTTTTGTTTAAGATCTTTCTCTCATGGGAACAACTGTGTGCAAAACTCTCCCTTTAAAATTTATTCAAAAAAGACCCATTCATGCTCTCATACCCTCTTGACTGAATAGTTGCAAAGGATTTTTAACAGGTCTCTGATTCTTTTTTTTAAAAAGTTAATGTATTTATTTTGAGAGAGAGAGCAGGTGCAAGCAGGGAAGGGGCAGAGAGAGAGAGAGAGAGAGAGAGAGAGAGAGAGAGAGAGGATCCCAAGTAGGACTCAAACTCATGAACTGCAAGATCATGACCTGAGCTGAGATCAAGAACTGGACGCTTAATCTACTGAGCCACCCAGGCACCCCAGCAGGTCTCTGATTTTATTCCCACCCTGCACTGCCTTCAATCTATTCTCTACATAGCTTCTGGAGACTTAGATCAGAAAATATTGCCCCCTGCTCCAAAACTTCCAATGTCAGAATAAATATAAACTCCTTATGAGACCCTACATGACCTGGCTCCTATTTCTCCTTTTGACCGTATTTTCTCAGCTTCCCATCAGCCCCTGTGTTGTAACCACCTGGTATTCTTACTGGTCTTTCAACCTGCCAAGCTGCAGCGCCTTTGCACTGCTTGCTGTGCCCTGTGTCTGGGATACTCTTTTCCTCAGCCTTTAGTGTGGCATGTCTCCACACTTCTTTCAGATCTTGGGTAGTGTGTCTTCTCTTCAGAGACCTCTTTAATCTTCATTATATCCAAAATAACTCTTGCCTTCCTACTATTGTCCTCATATAAATCCTTTCCTCCCCATAGTACTCATCACTGCTTGGAATCCTATTACATTATTTTCTGTTTCCTTGTATATCGCCTATCTCCCCCACTCAAACATAAACTCCATGAAATCAGGGGCTCCACCTGTCTTGTCTGCTACTGCAGCTACAGCATCTTGAATATGGCCAAGCTCATAGTAGGCCCTCAGTTAAGGAATGGATCAGTGAATCAATTCTGTTAGCACTGTAGTGAAATATGGAGATAGGTTTAATTCATTTACAGGGTGTTGTGAAAACTTGTTGAGTAAAGGTCAAACCTGTGTTGAATCTGAAAGGAAAATTCACTCATTCATTCATTCACTCACTCACTGATTTAACAACTATGTGTCAAGGCCCTTCTATGTGTTGGCACTGAGGTTACAGAATCAGGAGAGACAAGTCCTTGTGCTTTTGGAGATTATATCTTAGCTACTCTTGATTAAACAAAAACAATGTGCCATGAGCTTTGCCAAGTACTTTCTATATAATAGCATGATGTATGTGGTGGGGGTCAGTGGGGTGGAGAAAGCAGCCCAGGCAGAAGGAAAAGCATGAGTGTATTAGTTCTCTAGGGCTGCCAGAACAAACTACTACAAATGTAATGACTTAGAACAGTAGAAATGTATTCTCTCACAGATCTGGAGACTGACTAGAAGTCCAAAGTCAAGGTGTCGGCAGGGCCATCCTTCCTCCTGAGACTCTAGGGCAGAATTCTCCTGCCAGCTTCCACCTTCTGGTGGATCTTGATATTCCTTGGCTGGTGGTAACATCACTCCAATCTCTGTGTCTAGCCTTTCCCCCTGTGTCTTTCCTTTGTGTGTGTCTCTCTTTTCTTCAATGAAGACACTAGTCATTGAATTTAGGGCCCACCTTAAACCCAACATGATCTCATCTAGAGATTCTTAATGAATCTGTGAAGATACTGTTTCCAAACAGGATCACATTCACAGGTCCTGGGGGTTAGGACTTGGGCATACCTTTTGAGGGAACACTGTTCACCCCACTGTAGTGAGTAGACACCTTGAGTATAGAAAGAACATCATGGAGTACATGGGATGCTGAATCCAGTGACCTGGGAGGACAGGGTGATGGGTTACCAGGGCTCCCTGGGGAAGCTCATTAACTAATGGGCAAGCAGTCATGTGGTGCGCTGCACTCAGAGGCTGCACACTTGGGTTGGTGCTCTGCTGTCTCTGTCCTGAAGTCGCAGGAGGCCATGCTTTCCATTCCAGAACTTGCTTTGAACACAGAAGGAGTGCAGAGGTGTTCTAAGGAACATGAGTGACCAAGGAGCCCTGTCACATCCTTTCTTTCTGACTCATGTTACTTTCCTATATCAGGCAACCACTACACTAAAAATGATGGTATAGAAAGGAGAGGAAAGGCTTGTGCAACCCATAGTTCTTTCTCCTTCCAGTCCCTGAGTATTCACAGTAAGCCAGAGGCAGAGTGTTGGTAGAAAGTGTGCTTATCGTGAAGTGAAATAAAACCAGTTGAGTTGGTTTGGTGCAATGTTTCCACAGTTATGGTGAGAATGAAATTGAAATGAAATTCCATGCACAAGCTATGGAATACGAATTGTATAATTTTTGCGAATCTACATATGAGTTTAAACGCTCCCACATTTGGCACCGCACAATACAAAGATGAATGGTAAAATTCATGCTAATAATTTAAAATTTTAATTTTTCTTTACTTAGAATGATGTTAAATAGCATATAAAAAGCACCACGACAAATTGAGAGAAAGATCATGGAAGAAAGGAAAGAGCTTTATATTTTAGTGCCATTAGCAACCTGGTTTTCTGCTTTTTGAGCAAGAGGCCCACCTTTCATTTCATTTTGCACTGGGTCCTGCAAATTATGTGTCTGGCCCTGCAATGACAATTGTTGGGCAGAACCCTACAAGTCCCCGAAGTCTATTGCCTCTGGAGCCCTCGCTCTGCTAGGCTGTGACTGTTCTGTCTCCAGCTTCACTGAAGATCAGTGCTTGCTTCCTGTTTTCTTTCCCGCTCCTGTCTCTGCTGTTCTGATGATTTTAAAAATATTTTTTTAACGTTTATTTATTTTTGAGACAGAGAGAGGCAGAGCATGAACAGGGGAGGGTCAGAGAGAGAGGGAGACACAGAATTGGAAGCAGGCTCCAGGCTCTGGGCCATCATCAGCCCAGAGCCCGACGTGGGGCTCGAACTCACAGACCGTGAGATCGTGACCTGAGCTGAAGTCGGACGCTTAACCGACTGAGCCACCCAGGTGCCCCAATGTTCTGATGATTTTAAAGAAGGTTCTGCTCTTCCCCCACTTCTGTCCTGTTCCCTTCCCCCACACTTCTCCCAACACCTCTGGCATTTCAGGAATACAAGCAAACCATCAAGAAACTCCCTGCAATGGCTGGCCTCTGGTGTCCTGCAGTGAGTGTTACCTTTGTACAACCACAGGCAGAGACTGCCACCTCTCAGCAGGATGCATTTTCTCCAAATTTGAGGGGAAGTTGTCAAAATAGCTCTCAGCCTCCAGAACCTCTCCGTCGGTAGGGCAGCAGTGGGCAATCTCACCCTCGCTTTCTGAAAAGAGGATTGTTTCTTCAGCCAAGCCAACTGATGAGAACGGCACACAGTGCCCACCGGAGAGCTGGCTGTGACCCCAGCTAGTTCTGTAACTATTGTTCGTCATCCCACCAGACAGGCTCTTCCCTCCCCAGCTCTTCAAACGCTGAAAGCTCTGGGCAGCAATTTCAGCATGATTGAGAAATTGTGAAGGGTGGGCTGTTCTTTTCTGAGTGCAGATGAAGGGGGGTGGGGTGGGGGAGTCAGGTGTAGACACGTGTGCTTGGAAAGGAGCGTTCTCGGACCAGGGCACACTTCCATTCCATGGGGTGAGGGGAGGCAGTGGCTACACTGGACAGCCTCCCAGGCCTTCCCCCTGATAGAGATGTGTGACGACTCAAAACGCTGCTCAGGACTCGGTGAATCGGTGGCGTTTTCTGGCTTTTGTTCTTGTTCCCATTGACTGGTTCCAGTTTGGGTCTTTGCCAAGCCCTGGCTGGGAATCGAGCTTTCAGTGCTATTGTATTGGCAAGCACAGCTTTTACTAGTTAAATAGTATGTGGAAGAGAAGACTAATATTTGTGGAACACAACTTCATCCCGACTGCAGGGCCTTCCTGGGTGCTGCATAAATGCTGAATCGACGCAGGACTGGCTGAACTTGCCCTGTGATCCTGTGTCAGGCCCTGTGTGGCTCACCTCAGTTCATTCTCAGGGGGCAACCATGTCATGTGGGGATTATGACCCCTGTTTTGTAGCAGGAAACTGAGGCCTACCGAGAGAAGGCAGTTAATTCACAATCATGTAATGAGAGAAAGCAGAGTTGAAGTGTCCACCCAGGCCTTTGCCCTTCTTATCATGAGTTCTTTCAACTGTGCTCCATTGTCAGATCCCAAATAGCAGATCTTTTTTCCTTCTTTCCCCCCTCTCTCCCTCCTTTCTTGCCTCTTGACTTCCTTTCTGCCACCTTCTCTCTTCCTTTCATCCCTCCATCCATTCAGCCATATATCTGCCCGTCCTTCCTTCCTTCCTTCCTTCCTTCCTTCCTTCCTTCCTTCCTTCCATCCTTCCTTCCTTCTTCCTTCCTTCCTTCCTTCATCATGCACTTTTCCAAAAAAGACGCTGAAGGGGCGCCTGGGTGCCTCAGTCGGTTAAGCTCCTGACTCTTGATTTCAGCTCAGATCATGATCTCATGGTTCATGAGTTTGAGCTCTGCATCAGGCTCTGTGGTGACAGAGTGGAACCTGCTTGGGATTCTCTCTCTCCCTCTCTCTACCCCTCCCCCATGTTCTCTCTCTCTCTCTCAAAATAAACTTAAAAACAACAACAACAACAACAACAACAAAGAAGCTGAAGTACCGATTTCTCATTCTACAACTTAGGGACCTTCTGAATCTAGTACTGGTGAGAATTATCCTTTGCTTCAAAATCTCTATAACATATCCAGACCGATTTCCTTGTTGCTTCCTGAATAGTCTTACTCCTCCCTCCTTCCCCCATCATATTCTTTCTTGGCCATCACCACACCCATCTTCTGGTATTCTAGCTCACGGTGATTTGTCATTCCTGTCACAAATGGAGGCTGACATTTGTAGAACACTTGCTTTGTACCAGTTACTGTGATAAGCCCATCACTCATATTTACTTAAAGTTTCCCCAATCTGAGGAGAAGGGTGCAACTGTTGTGTGTGTATTACTGAAGGAGGGAAGTGAGGTCTGGTGTGTTGTTGGGGGGAGTAACCTACTGAAGGAACATGGGTGGTGAGGTGGTTGTGTGACTTTTCATTGATCATGTCTTCTGTTGCTACATTTCTTGAGATAGTGCTTTTGAGACAGCCAACTGTTTCACGTGGATATGTCTTATTTCTGAAGAAGATGATGTGTGTTTTGAGGATAGGCATTACATCTTATAATTCTGCATGTGTTTCCCAGAGTTAAAAGTGTATTTGCTGAGCACACAGTGCCCCCTAACATGATATAAAACACCCAGAAGTCCACGTGCCTCATTAAGCTACTGGAAAATGTCATTTGGATACTTAGATAACAAATGGAAACATTTTGAATTATAGGAATGTGGAACTAGAAGAGAGATTTTGGAAAACAACAAACAAACAAAAAAACAGCCCAGGTGTCTCAGCTGAGGTAAAGCTAGCTTTTGTAACACACAACACAACTTCAGATTGGACGGTGCCAAATACGCAGTTAGTATTTATTTTTGGCCCTTGTCAGTGAGCCTTCCTGCCTGGCAGATGGCTCTCCTCCAAGAGGTGACCTGGGGCTCCAGGCTTCTTTTATCTTGTGGCTCCACTATTTTCCACAGGAGTTCTTGAAGATTATGGTGTTTGTCTACATCAATCCACAGAGGGGAGAAAGGAGGATGGAAACTTCCACGTGGGCGCTGTTGGACAGGCCAGCCCCGGACACGGTGCCCATCATGGCCACACGCATCCCATGGCTGGGACTCCCATATGGCACGGCTCCCTCCGAGAGGGTGGGGAAGGTGGAATGTGTTTTCATGAACCAGCGACGAGGTTTGCTGATCTTTTTGCAACCGTCTCTGTGTCAGGTCTGGCTAATACATGTGTTCTGCTAACTCCTATGGGTTGGGACTCATTTGCAGTGAGGTGTAGAGAGGGATTCTGAGGCTGAATCAATGCTTAGAAAGAAAGGGTTTGAGAGTTCATTGGTTTTGTGTACCAGGTTTGAGGACGGGGGAAGGGCCATGCACCTGTCGCTTCTTGATGTCCCTGATTCTAGTTTGAGTTCCTCATTTTTTCTCATTAGTGTATTTATCCTACATATATGGGACATTATAGCCAGGTGTTGGGGACACAGAGATGGGTAAGTCATGGGATACACCTGCGTGGAGGCTAGGTGGCTCAGGAGAGAGAATTTATGAGGAGTGTGGTCTCTGGGGCAAAGGGATGAGGACAGAGTCCTGTGGGAACACAGAGGAAGGGACCAAGGAGGAGAAGACTGTCCAGGAGTCAGAGACCTGCTCAGGGTCATACTGTGACTGTGCAGCAGGTGCAGGACAAGAACTCCAGGAGTCCTTATCTACAACATGGGAGACAGCCAGCTGCCTCCCCAGATTGGTGGGAGTAACGCACACACAGGTCACTGTAGCATCCGTCACAGTGTCAGCACTAGGCACACATGTGCTGCTGTTGCTATGCTTGGTCACGAGATTCAGTCTGTCTGCATCCAGCAAATGTGAACTGTTCAAGAGCCTCCTATGTGCTTTATTCACTTCTCAACAGACAGTTACCGTGCATAGCTACTGTGTGCCAGGCACTGTTCTGGGAACTGGGAGTAAATCAGTGCCCCAAACAGACACAAATCCCACCTTTGCTGAACTTGCACTCTGGTGTGGGGAAACAGATCATTCATGTGATACATAAGTGAGTCAGAGAGGCCGTGAGCAGGTGGTGGGTGCTAGGAAAATGGCACCTGGTAAGAAGGGTTGGGCATGACTAGCTTGGGGAGTGGTGGCAATTAAATAAATTTTAAAAAGGGGGGAGGGTCAGAGAAGGCTTCACCGCTAAGGTGACACTGGAGCTGATTCCTGTGTATTTGCAGGACTTGATTATGTCCTCAGAAATCTCCCAAGATAGATCGAATCATCCCCATTTTGCAGATGACGGCAGTGAGGCTAGTAGAGGCAAAGCAGCCTGGCCAAGCTCAGCTGAGGGCTGGGATTCAAACCAGGCATCCGTTCAGGCTGAGAAGGAAGCAGGTGGAAGGGGGTTGAGTCCACGGTTGGTGGCCTGGTCTGGAGTGTAGGGCTGGATCAGGCAGCGGATTCCAATGGTATCTTTCTTCCGTCCTGTCCTTAATCACACTGTGTTCCCGTGCAGTTTCTTTACTTTTGCACACCACCTCTCTAGATGCAATGAATAATATTTGGAGCTGCAAACCAGAGAGCATTTAGTGGTCACGAAGGCTTGATAAAATGTGTACATGGTTTTAAATATTCCATTGTAATGCATGGTAAGGCTCGGTTAAAAATGAGAGCATGTAAAAGCTTGCCGGGTTTGATTGATGATACACCATCAATATTGATGGCCACGAGCACATTGGGAAGTTGGGATGCTGTATTTCTGCTGTGTCCTGCTAGCATCCAAGTCTGTAGGGATGATATATCGTGTAAAAAGCCTGGTTATCACGCTGCCGTTACACTGACATTAAGTAATGATAATGGGGCTCAGCCTTAGTTTGAAGTAAAATCAGTTTTGAGTGAAACATGAGCTCACAGAGCCTGTGCTGGTGGGGAGGGGCTGTTCCCAGGGTCGTTTTTGCCCTGGGGCCTTTCATAACCATGAGGCGTTAGCCACCCCTGCATTTGGGGCTGCTCAGAGGCAGGAGACCAGGGGAAACGCTTGCCCTGCCCGGAGACATCACTCCATGAAATGTTGGAGGCAGAGACTGGAGGGATGCGTCTGCAAGCCAACCACTGACTGCTGGCAATACCAGAAGCTGGGAGAGGCAAGGGAGGATCCTTCCCTAGAGCCCGCAGAGGGGTTGGGGCTATGCCAGCACCTAATTTTAGGCTTCTGATATCCAGAGATGTGAAAGGAACAATTTCTGTTGTTTTAAACCATCCAGTTTGTGGCAATTTGTTATACTAGCCTTAGGAAACTAATAGAAACACTTTAGCTGTGTGACCTTGGGCAAGTTACGGAAACTTTGTATGCCTGTTTCTTCATCTGCAAAATGGGATGGCCATAGTTCCTGTTTCATAGGGCATTGTGAAGATTAAGTGAGGAAATCCATGTAGGGAACTCAGAACTGTGCCTGCCATATAATAAATACCCATTAAATTTTGTTATTGTTCCTGCCATTCTCTTTCCATTATTATTATTAATGTTATTATTATTTATTGAGAGAGAAACAGAGAGCTAGAGAGCAGAGGAGGGAGAGGGGAAGAGAGAGGGAATCTTTTTCTTTCCTTTTTTTTTGAAATTTATTTTATTTTGAGAGACAGAGAACACGAGCAAGGGAGGGGCAGAGAGAGAGAGAGAGAGAGAGTCCTAAGCAGACTCTGCACTGTCAGCCCAGAGCCCAATGTGGGGCTCAAATTCATGAACCATGAGATCATGACCTGAATCAGATGTTTAACCGACTGAACCACCCAGCCTCCCGAGAGAGAAAAATCTTAAGTAGAGCTTGTCTCGGGGCTTGATCTCACAACCGTGAGGTCATGACCTAAGCCGAAATCAAGTCGGACACTCAACCACATGAGTCATCCAGGTGCCCCTCTTTCCTTTATCATTTAGTGATTCAACCTCTGTTAGCTCATTACACATGACAGTATAATTTCTTTTTCTAAACTGCCCTCAGAGCAGTGTGGTCTAATATTATCCTCATTCTACAGATGCAGAATGGCTCAGGGAGATGATTTTATTTTCCAGGGACACACAGCTGACCTGTGGGAGATTTGGGCTTAGAACTCAGAATGCTATGAGTTCAAATGTAGAGTTCTTTCTACTAACAGTGACATCCATGTGCAAAGCAAGCACTGTACTAAGACTTAACATGCATTCTTTATAAATTTTTACAGTAATCCTATCAGGTAGGTTTCATTATTATCCCATTTGACAGATAAAAGGACAGAGACTCAGAGGGATTTAGGAGGTGTCCCCAAATCACATGGGTAACAAGTGGTACAGTCAGTATTGTTACCTGTGAGAGGCCAAATTATGGACCCACAGATAGCCAGGGCCTAATCCCTGGAATCTGAGAATGTTAATTTATATGGCAAAAGGGACTTTGCAGATGTGATTAAGGATCTTGAGCTGGGAAGGTTTCCTTGGGTCTCTGGAAGGGGACCGTAAATATAATCAATAGTGTCTTAAAAATTTTTTTTAATGTTTATTTATTTTTGAGAGAGAGAGAGCGCACACGCGTGTGCGCATGGTGGGAGGGGCAGAGAAAGAAGGAGATACAGAATCTGAAGTAGGTTCCAGGTTCTGAGCTGTTAGCACAGAGCTGGACGTGGGGTTCAAACTCACAAACTGTGAGATCACGACCTGAACCAAAGTCGCAGGCTTAACCTACTGAGCCACCCAGGCACCCCATTAGTGTCTTTTTTTTTTTTTTTTTCTTTTTCAAACAATTTTTTTTTTTTTTTTTTAACGTTTATTTATTTTTGAGACAGAGAGAGACAGAGCATGAACAGGGGAGGGTCAGAGAGAGGGATCACAGAGTCCGAAACAGGCTCCAGGCTCTGAGCTGTCAGCACAGAGCGCGACGCGGGGCTTGAACTCACGGACCGCGAGATCATGACCCGAGCCGAAGTCAGCCGCTTAACCGACTGTGCCACCCAGGCGCCCCTCCATTAGTGTCTTTAGAAGAGGGAGATTTGACTGCAGGAGAGAAATGGTGTGATGACAACAGAGGCAGCGAGATTTGAAGTTGTGTGCTGTTGGCTTTGAAGATAGAGCAAGAGACTCTGAGCTGAGAAATGCAAGGAGGCAGCTCTCAAAGCTGCACACTGCAAGGAAATGAAGTTTCTTTAGACCCTCTGTAAGGATTGTGGCCCAACACCTTTGTTTTGGCCCGGCGGGACTTATTTTGGATTTCTGGCCCCCAGAACTGTAGGAGATAGCTGTGTTCTTTTGAGCCACTAGGTTTACTGTAATTTGTTACAGCAACAAGGCGAAATGCATACCTTATGTACCTTTCTGACTGTAGAGCTGTTTGTTAACTTCTACACCTCCATTCAACATTGGTCCTCAGTAAACTCCTGGCTTTGATGTGTCTGCATTAGTGGCCACTGGAATTGACAGCTGGCATGTAGATTTCAGGCGGGGACCACCTGGGCTGCTCCTTCAGTGTCACTACAAGTGACAGTCTGAGGGGTTAGTGTTTTTCGCTACTGGTGGCAGAGCCCACAGAGGGGTCTGCATCCTCTAAGCACCATTAATGGATCTGGCTGCTGGTCCCAAATTTTTCTTCTTCCTCCCCAGGAAGCCATGGCCCTCACCAGCAGCCTCTGCCTTAAACCAGACTAGTATTGTAACCAGATGGGGTACTAAAGAAGTTCAGGTTTAGAGCTATGGACCAGGTGACCCTCAATGTTGGTTTCTAGCTCCTACCTTGTTTCTTGGGAAGGTAGCGTGATGCAATAGAAGGGACTTGATCTTCAGAGTTGGACCTGGGATCAAATCCCTGCCCTGCTGTTGATTGCCTGGTGGCCTGGGGGAAGTCATTTAATACCTCTATGCCTTCACTTCCTCAGCTGCAAGATAAGAATAACCAGCCTACCATGTGAGATTTTAAGAAACACAAAGAGAGAGGGGCATTTGGCACATGATTAATTGGGGGAAGGTAGTGCCTTCCTCTTCTCTATATTTACTTTGTCTCCTGTTATGGAACCTGGGGACCTATCTTTGACCTTCTGGGTTGCAGCCCTGACTCCTGACTCTACTCCTTAATTGGGTTTTTCCTAGATAGGTAGCCTGCCTTGCTTGGTCTGGAACTCACATTCAGGTCATGAGCAGACCCCTTACTTGCTGACATCAGCAATGCATGGTGCTGCTTTCTCTACCTTTTGTGGCTGTTGGGGTCCTTTCTGGAATTCTCCTCTGCCCATCCGCCCAGAGCCTCTCCTACGTATTAATTGGGAATTTTTAGCAGCAAGAAACAAAAGCTCTAACTCGGCTAGTTTGAAAAGTAGATAAGATTTCTTATTTTCCATAATTAGAAATCCTGGATGTGTGAAAAACCCAGGTTTTTTCCTATCATTTTTCTCTGACAATCTTTGCATAATGACTTACCTTTCAGCCTTGCCTTTCCCTTGGTAGCAAAATGATCCAAGTACCACATCCAAATATGAATGTCCTGCGGAAGAGAGGCCTGCTCTCCCTTCCTTTCCTCCTTCCTTCCCTCCTCCCTTTCTTTCCTTCTTTCCTGCCTTTATTTCTCCCTCCCTCTCTTCCTTCCCCTCCTTTCTTCCTTTCCTTCCTCTCCTTCGGTCTCTTCTTTCCTTTCTGGGTAAAAGAAAACCTTTCCCAGATGCTCTCCCAAGCCCTCCTGTGAAGTCTCATTGACCAGTGTTGTGTCACTGGCAGAGGAAATGGAACACTGTGATTGGCTTAGACCATGCATAATTTCCTTCCTGGGAGGAGAACTGGGGTCCTCGTCTCTTGAGGCACATGGCCAAGTAAAGAGGGAGCAGCTACCTGAGCAAAATTGGAGCTTTTTCAGGAAGGGTGAATGGCTGTTGGGTAGGCAGCCAACATTGTTTGACTCATGCGATTCTTGGCATGTGCTTGGATTTCCCCCTATGCATCAGAAGTTCTGCCTAATCTCAAATTCAGAGATGGAGATCACAGCACTCACCGTAAGCGCTAACTTGAATTGACCAGTAGCGAATACTTGGAATACGATGTTGAGGATTCTGCCCACATCTGGACTCAGTGAGAAAGACAGCCATGATTGATTAACAATGTCTGCCAAGGGTGTGTGTCTGTCGGGGTAGGTACTTAGCAGGAAAAGTTTCTTCCTTTAAAAAAATTGTTTTTAAGCCCTAGGCTTTGTCTTCCTAGGCTGCTGTACTTCCCGAGGACTCCTTGTGATTCTAGTTTTTAGAAGCCGTGTTTATATATTTCACAGGCAAATGTGTTGCAGAAATTGATGGGCCATTTATAAACAGGATCTTTGTCTCTCTGACTCCTGTCAGCCCTTTCTCAGAGCTCCCGAGAAGGGGCCGCAGGTCTCTGGCTTCCTCTTCATTGAATTCAGGCAGGATTCAGTAGCAAGCTGAAAATCTAGGGAAGCTGCCCTCCCTTGTTCATGACATCATTGCAAGGCTGGTGATGCAGAGGTGGAAGATGTGACAGGAACAGCTCAGAGTGTTCAACTTCAAAAGAGGTACCTGAAGCCCATCTTTCTTGTGCAGAGACGTCTTTCCCACTAAAGGCAAATTTGTATGCACTTGTAATTCTGCAATTCTGGGTCAGCCAAATGAGGAGTATTTTAATTTTAAAATCTTAGCCAATTATCAAGAGGGTGGCTTTCTTCTGGGTATCAACGGCACCATCTCTGTAACAGCCTTTGCTTCCCTCCTCTCTGCTTATCTTTGGAGACTAGCCGAGCCCGGCTGCCTCATAGATGCGATCTCCCCAGGCATACTAATAATGGGGATTTTTTTTTTCCAGAGCAAGTTTTCATTATTTTGGGTTTTTGTCTGTTTGTCACATGTCTGACTAATTTCTCTTTGTTTTTGAAACAAAGGGTGGCTCTAGGAAAATGGAATTTCGGTGATACATTTATGTTGTTTTTGAATTCCTCCTTCCTCTTCCCTTTCTCTCTGTATAGTAAATGAAAAGTAGGGTTTTTTTTCATGTTATGTTTGACAAATCTCTGGACACAGTCAGATAATTTTGCATTTCTAGACTCAGTGAACCACATGACAAAAGTTAATTAAACTGGCTGGGATAGGAGTATCTGCTGGTAGATCAGGAAAGCTGTCACATTTCTCTGAATAATCACAACCAACTTAGACACCTCAATACTCCTTGTTGTTGCTTAATAAATACACCACTTGGTACTTAGAGGTACCTATAAGCCACTGTTGTCTTAAATTGCCATTAAAATCATTACATTATTTTATATGTGCATCAACTCATTGCTGTTTCTTTCTCTCTCCAAACCTTAGTCTGAAAAACTCCCCATGTACCCAGTCCATATATGGATGGCTATATTGTGTATCTAGAGAGTGATCGTGTCTTACTAACCACTTTGCCTTGGGATGGGTCCAGGCATTATTGTTTAGAATCCGTGCATATGATTCTGTCACGCAGCCAGTCCGAGAACCTCTAACATGAGAATCCTACCGTGTAGCATTCTGGATGGGCTGCGCTGTGCTACAGTAACAGTTGTTTAAGTCTCTCTGACCTAACACAATGCAGGGTGACTTGTTGATCTTTCATGTCTGTGGTGGGTTGGCTGAGGGCTCTGCTCTGCATTTCCTGCCCACTCATGCTGATGGGGCTCACAGTCTGGAGCATCACCTGTGGCCATGGCGTGGAGAAACGAACATAGCAAGTGATGTCAGCACCTGCCTCATCTATTGTGCTAGTACACACCTAGAAAGTATGTGGCACATTACTATTTATTAAACACTCACTGTTATTAATATTATTATTGTTATTCTAATAACCTTTCATATGTTAGCATGATTAAAGGGTACAACAAGGGAATGGGGGGTTTCACAATCTTTGCAGACTTTAAGCATTAGACTAGTTTTTATCCTGGTTGATTATATTATTCATCTTTTTTGAATTGAGGGTCTTAGTCTAACTGAACTTTAGAAGTGCCCTCTGTCCCCACCCCACCCCCACCCCCACCCCATCAATCACTTAAAAAAATCTAAACCCCAGGGCAGTAATGAAACTGCCTGATGGTTCGAGAAAAAAAATCACAGACAAGTTTTTCAAGCATGCCACATCAACCCCAGGTGACTTCCCTGATGAGTATGTCAATGATGGAGGTACAGAATTTAAGCCAAAGAGATTTAAGATCTGAAATTGGACCCTTGGAACAAACTTTCTGTACATCTCTGTCTCTGACAGCCCCCAAGGTAGATGTGCATCTGGGAAGCAGCAGCAGTTTCTGCACTGTGTATTTGTGCTGAGAGGCTGGTGCTAGACAGCATTTGTAAATAGGAGAGGAAGCACCCAGGGTCACAGCATGGAGATGTGCATGGTCAGGTGGTTAGCCTAAAGAGGTGGCTGTCCTTTTTCAGAGCTTCTGCATTCAGTTCAGAGATACGTTTGTGACCATGCTCCCCGGGAGGTAGGCAACTACTCACCTGTATCCAGCCCAGCCCTTGTGGCAGGGGGTCCTAGCTTTAGCACGGGTCTGAGCCATTTGCCCAATAGTTAGTGGAGATGTGGTGTAATTTGGCCCAGACAAGCAGAGTATCTTCAGCATAAGAGAAATAATTATCTCATAAGTAAGTAAATCCATTCTAATAATTGAACAGGACTCCAAGAGGGAACCTTCACGATCCTACTAAGGAAACTTTTTACAAAGAGCAAGTCTAAGGTTGCTGATGGAGAATGCCAATTTGTGAATACGCCTGGCCCCAAACTAGGCCTGTACATCACTGTTAGCTCTGATTAGGGCTGTGCTGAAAAATGAGGTGAACAGGTGCAAACTGTGTAGAGTCCAAGGCCTGTGACTTGGGGACAATGAACATCATAATTGCATGTACTTACCGAGCACTTGCTCCCTACCAGGCCCATTTTACATGTACTAATTCATTTGTTGCTCATCTTAGGTCAGTGCTGTTAATGTCCTCATTTTCCAGGTAAGGAAGGAAGGCACAGAGAGGCAAGGCCACTTGCCTGTGTTCTTAGGATGAGAAATTGGCTGAGGATGCCCTCAGGAATTCTGACCAGAACACACAGACTCTTTGCTACCATGTGGTTAAGTGATGATGTGGCAAATATGGACACACATTGAAATGAGCAGTAAGGGGCACACAGGCAGTTGTAGTCAAGGCCTTAGTTATGAAGAGCAGAAACCCTGACTAGGAAAGGGGAGGGAAATAGATTATAAGGCGAGACTCTCATGAATGTCTAGGGCAGGGGAAGCAGCTGAGCCGTGGGGCAGTTGGAACGGTTTTCCTCTTTTGCCCCTCTTGGGTCACAGGTTGGAGCTTGTGGAGCAGATGTCTGCCTCCCTTTCTGTGCCTGCTGGATTCTTTCTGGGGGCCAGCTCTCTCAGCCTCTTCACTTCTCCCTGTGGCTTTCAGTGGAGCTCACTGCAGGTCTGGTTCTACACACCTCTTAGCCCCAGAGTCTCCTCCACTGACAACGGGGCTGCCAATTAAGTCAAGAGGGAGAACCTGATTGGCTCAACCCAGCCAATGGACTGGCTTCTCTTGAGTCAGGTGACCATCATCCTTCAACTTCTATAAACATCTAGATGGTGAGGGGGAGGTCTGAGAGTAGAGGTTCCTAAACTTTTCATTTAAAAATTTTTTTTCTAAATGTTTCTGTATTTTTGAGAAAGAGAGAGAGCGAGCATGAGCAGGGGGGTGGGGGGCAGAGGAGGAGCAGAGAGAGAGAGAGAGAGAGAGAGAGATACAGAATTCATGGCAGGTTCCAGGTTCTGAGCTGTCAGCACAGAGCCCGACATGGGGCTTGAATTCACCAACTGCAAGATCATTACCTGAGCTGAAGTCTGACACTTAACTGACTGAGCCACCCGCCCCCCCCCACCCGCCCTGCCCTCCCCACTCCCCCCCACCCCCCGACCCCGTAATTTTTTTTTTAAAAGCAAGAAAGCCTTGGTGAAACCTGTAGACCTCTCCTCTGAATAACGTTTTTAAATGCATAAAAATATATGTTGGATTACCAAGGCAGCCAATTCTATTAAATTACAATGATCAAAATACTAAATAAAACAAAATTTGCAATGTGCTTTTAAAAATATATACTGATGAGATATAGCAGCAAGTCTCATAACAACTATAATTTTGAAGAACCGTAAAAGATATTTTGACATGCCTGCAAAGCCTGGTGATATAAAAATATCTGTGACTTGTTCTGGTGACAAACTCACAGGCACTGTTAATACAGCTCTGGTCTGTTGCCCGTGTTCCTTATTGAGGGAGACGCTAAATTTTAGTGAGAAGATACTGAAAACAAGGATGTAAAGCTTTTTTCCTATCCCAAGTTTGTAGACCCCTGAATCCTGTTCACAGACTCCTTTGCTTACTCTGTTGCAGTATTTCTCAGAGCACTAGGCCACCTGCATCAGAATAAGTGGGGGGCAGGTGACAGGTGGGGTGGTGGACATCAGTAAATGTTCCTTCTTGAAGATTCAGGTTTTGAAAAACTGTAATAACAGCCTCATTTTTGCTGCTGTCCTGATTGTGTATCTTACACTAAATTTTGAGAGCCACTGATGTAAATAATTCAAAATGTCTTACTGTCATTCTTTTTTTTTCCCCCGAAGTGTATTCACTTATTTTGAGAGATAGAGAGAGAGTGAGAGAGCAAGCGAGAAAGTGGAGGAGGGGCAGAGAGAGAAGGACAGAGAGACTCCCAAGCTGCGAGTGTAGAGCCTAATGTTGGACTTGATCCCAGGAACCATGGGATCATGACCTGAGCCAAAATCAAGAGTTGCACACTTAACTGACTGAGCCACCCAGGCACCCTGGTTCTTTTAAACCATAAAGTGGATTTGGAGTATGAGTTAACTCAGTCACATAGAAGTAAAATATGCAAACATAGCTTTGGAAATGTTTAGAAATAACCTAATGATGCTGAATGTGGGCAGTTTCAAATGCTTTCTTCCAAGATGACATTTGGTTCTTTGAGCTTAAGAGTATGTCTGCAATGGGTGGAGGCGAATTGAATTATGTGATGCTGCAAAGCACATATTTTTCTGAGAGAATTCTCAAGCCCGCTGCCCACTAGAGTGAGGACCTGGCTCATTTGCATGTCGACTGGAGGCCAAAGCAAAGGTTGACGTGTCGTATGAGCTGAAAGGGGCACAGGAGGACGCAGTTCCAGCCCCAGAGCATCTGGAAAGAAGAGGCTGAGCCATTATTACTCATCTGTGGGGTGCAGGGCCTTGCTGCTTGTGGCTGGAGGCAGAATGCAGGTCAAGGGCAGCCAGCCTCTGGGTAGACAGAATGAGCTCAGAGTTATTGGGTTGAAGACACCAGAAGTCTGCTGAGGTGAACTAGCAGCAGGAAGTGGAGAGAGGAGGAGCCCTCTCTGTGAAGTGGAGTATTGGCCAAGAACAGGGGCAGCTGATACACCCATAATGGGGAGAGGATCCTGGGCTTCTTGCAAAAGGATGCTTTCCTCACTCCTGTGGCTTTGGGTCTGAGAATACGGTGGAACTTCCTGCTTTGGACTCAGACTCCTTCAGTGATGTCTAGGACGTGGGACCTCTCTTCTGGTCACAGGAGATTTTGCACCTGGCAAGGAGAGCATCTGGGGGGAAGTAGACGTTTAATAGGTAGGGAAATTACCCTACTGTCAGTTTTCCTCTCTCGATGCCAGTAGCAGCATAGCACAGTGGGTGACAGCATGGGCTCTATGCCACTTATCAGCTAGATCATCTTAGGTACTCATCTTTCTGTGCCTCCATTTACCCATGTGTACAATGGATATGATAATAACAAGAGTACCTCTTCATAGGACTGTTAGGAGGTTTGAGCCAAGTGACACATGTAAATGCTCAGGATTGGTGCCTGCTGTATTGTAAGCAGTGTACACTAATATGTATGTGTGCATACATACATATATGTTTTGTTAAAGAAGGAATGTTGGCATTATTTCAACAACCTCATTAATTCATTTGATGAACTATTGATTTGTTAACACACTCAGCAGAGTTCTGGACCCAGGTTTGAGGTCCCTGCTCCACCCTATTTTGTTAACTGTGTTTGACTCTGGCTTTACTGCTTTTGAATCCTTAGGCAGTCTTGAGCTTTCTGAGCTCCTTCTTGGAAAAGCCGGAAGGAACATGTAGAAGATCATCTGGCCCAATGATGGCCTCATTGACCTAAAGGAGACTGGATTCCTCCCAAGGAGTTAGACCCTGGCTATAAACTCATCTTTTATTTTAAGTTTATTTATTTATTTTGAGAGAGAGAGAGAGAGAGAGAGAGAGAGAGAGAGAGAGAATCCCAAGCAGGCTCCACACTGTCAGTGCAGAGCCCAGAGTGGGGCTCCATCCCACAAACCGTGAGATCATGACCTGAGCTGAAATCAAGGGTCGGATGCTTAACTGACTGAGCCACCCAGGTGCTCCTATAACTTTATCTTTTAATTCCCTTCTTTAAATATGAAACAAACAAATTCTCTATGGAATGGTATAGAGTTTGTGTTATTTTCCAGGTTATTTTTAATGTATTTATTTCTGGCAAAACTATTTGGAGAGAAAAACATTGAGGAACTGATAAATGGAAAGATTGTGAGTAAGTGGAAGAGTAAAATGATAAAGGGATATTGTTTGTATTTTATTTTATTTTTAAATTATTTCTAATGTTTATTTTTAAGAGAGAAAGATAGAGTGCAAGTGTAGGAGGGGGAGAGAGAGAGGGCGACACAGAATCAGAAGCAGGCTCTAGGCTCTGAGCTGTCAGCGCAGAGCCCAACGCAGGGCTTGAATTCAGAAACCGTAAGATCATGACTTGAGCCAAAGTCAGACGCTTAACCGACTGAGCCACCCAGGCGTCCCTGAGTTTGTATTTTAAAACAAGATTTCTAAAACTCAAGTCTCATGATGATCACAGTAATAATAGTAGCTTGTGTTGTTTGAGCACTTACTCTCTGCCAGGCCTTGTGTCAGGAGCTTTGTGTATAGCATGTAATGTAATCCAAGGGAGTCATATGCTTTTATTTTAAATATGAGGAAATTCAGAAGCTAAACAAGATTATGTGGTTTGCCTAAAGTCACACGGCTGGCTAGGAGCAGAAGTGACATTTGACCTCAAGTAGTTAAGCTCTGGAATATTTGCTCCTAGCCCCTATACTTCTGTTTCTTGCTAGTCTAACATTCCATATAGCCTACCAAGAATCTCATCTGGTTTCGCCTTCAACCGCCACAGGGATAGGTGGCTTATTGTGTTCATTGAAACTCATTCCATTGTGAACATAGTTACTTTGGTGGAAAATTCTTTACTCTTTGAACTGGCATTGCCTTCAAAGGTAAACCAAAATGACCCAACAATCCTAGGTATATACCCAGGAAAACTGAAATCTTATGTCTAAAAAAATATATATATTAGTGAGTGTTCATGGCAGCATTATTCATAATAGCCAGAATCTGGAAATATTGCAAGCATTCACCAACTGATAAATGGTTAAAAAATATGATCTGTTCATACAATGGAATTTTATTCAGCCACAAAAAAGAACGAAATAGTGGTACACACCACAGAATGGATGAATACTGAATAGATCATGCTGAGTGACAGAAGCTAGCACGAAAGACCATATATTATATGATTCCATTTAATTTTTTTTTAATGATTATTTATTATTGAGAGACAGAGTGTGAGCAGGGGAGGGGCAAAGAGAGAGGCCAGGAGACACAGAATCCCAAGCAGGCTCCATGCTGTCAGCACAGAGCCCAATAAGGGGCTTGAACCCACACACTGTGAGGTCATGACCTCAGCTGAAGTCAGATGCTTAACTGACTGAGCCACCCAGGCGCCCCTATATGATTCCATTTATATGAAATGCCCATAATAGGCAAGTCATGGAGACAGAAAGTAGATTAGTGATTTCCAAGGGTTGTGATGAGGGAGGAATGGGGCGTGACTGCTAGTGGGCACAGGGTTTCTTTTTGGGGTGGTTAAAATGTTCTGGGTTTAGATAGTGGTGATAGTCATACAACCTTTTGAATGTCATAAAAACCATTCAATTGTATACTTTAAAATGGTCAATTTTATGGTATATGAATTATAATACAAAAATTATTTAGGAAAGAAAATAGTTTTTTATTTCTGATTCAAAAAATAATGATTAAACCAAACAAATCTATAGATATTTGAAGCCGACCAGTTTGTATTTATTGAAGATTTTCTTCTCCAAGAAAAAGAGCTCTGATTTCTTTAGCCATCTGTCTTATTTTGATTCCTGGTTTGAACTGATTTCTTCGCTAAATACCCCAGGTTGACAGTGCTATTTTTATGATATCCCTTTCCAAATCAAAACACTGTTTCAAATGGAGACTCATGGGGTTACAGTAGAATAAAACCTGCCTCTCCCTCCCTGAAGTCATTATATGATTACCCCACATTGTTGGTATTCATGGGTTGAACATTCTCAATTTTGATTGATTGCAGTCCGTGATTCATTATTTTCTTTTCTGAGAAACATTAAAAAGTAGATTCTGATGTTCTTTTGGAAAAGGTAATTTGAGTGCTTAATTAAAACTGAAAAACATTTTTTAAAAAGAACAAATTGTTACATTTTTTGTAGATTGCAAAAGAAAAAAAAAGCTGCAATCCTCAACTCTTTCATGACCCATGCCATTGCTGTGGCTGTGCAGCTCCTTCCATCAGGAGGTAAAGTTTCTATTACCATCCCTTGAATTTGGGTTGGTCTTACGACTTGTTTGGCCAGTAGTATGTGGCAAATATGACAGTGTGCCAGTGTTGAGCAAATCCTTAAGACCTTCATGCTTTGGCTAGGTTTGCTGTTTTGCTGTCATGAGAACTCGAGCTTGCCTGCTGGGGATGAGATATGGGTCACCAAGGTGCCCACATTGTGCAGCTTATACTCAGCACTCTGAAGTGAATCCTCCAATCTGCCCAGTACCTGGCTACAGATGCTTGAGAGCCTAGCCGAGTCCACAAAAACCACCCAGCTGAGCTCAGACCTAATTGCCAATCCACAGACATGTGAACTAAGCACGAGTGTTGTTTTAATCTACTAGTTTTGGGGAAGGTTTGTTACGTAACAAAACCTAAATGAGGTGTTGCATCCTTGGTTGGGATATAGGAAAATGTGAGAGACCCTCAACCCAACAACACAACCACAAGTCACTAGGCAAACAAGAGCAATAGAGTCATACTTTTCTTTTCTTTTTAATGTGTATTTATTTTTGAGAGAGAGACAGCATGAATGGAGAAGGGGCAGAGAGAGAGAACGACACAGAATCGGAAGCAGGCTCCAGGCTCTGAGCTGTCAGCACAGAGCCGGATGCAGGGCTCTAACCCATGAACAGAGCCCATCATGGAGCCTGAACCCATGAATGGTGAGATCTGAGCTGAAGTCAGATGCTTAACTAACTAAGCCACCCAGGTGCCACAGTCACACTTTTCTTTCAAACTATCAAAGAGCCCTGGAGGCAAAGAAATGTAAAGGGACTTAACTTTAGAGGGAGGAGCCATTCCTAGAAACAGTGTTTAACATACAATAGAAAATTAGAGGACCTGCAAAAGATAGAAAAGTGTGGTTAATTACTCAAAGGGAGGCAACTCAGATATAATTTTCAGGTAACAACTTAAAAATAACGATCTAGTACAAATGTTTAAAAAATGAGTCTATTAAAAATCTGTAGAAATGAATCATTTTAACAAATGAGTAAAATGGGACCTATGAAAAAAGAACATGATGGAAACCCTTGAATTGAAAAAATGCTGTATTGGTAATAAAATCTTCATGTAAACTGAGGCAACAAGAGAATTACCAAAAAAAAAAAAAAAAAAAGATAATTTTAACAGAACTCTCAGAGAACATGTAGGATAAATTAAAATAACAACAACATTTTCCTAAGACATTATAGTCAAATTGACAAAAATGAATGTTAAAGAGGAAATATTGAGACCAAAGAAAAAATACATGTGCATTAGACACATGGGAACAGTGCAAGAATTAAAGCTGATTCCTTCTCAGAAGCAGTGGAGACCAGAAGATGCTGGAATGGTATCTTTAAAGGGCTGAAATAAAAACAACAACTCTCAATATAGAATCCTGTATCCTGAGTAAATATACTTTAAAAATGAAGGCAAAATGAAGACATTTTCAAGTGAGGGAAAGCTGGATGAATTTGTTGCCAGCAGAACCTCACTGTAAGAAATGCTAAAGGAAGTTCTTCAAGCTGAAGGGAAATGATACAAGATGGGAACTCAGGTCTACAGTAAATACTGAAGAGTGTGGGAAAGGGTAAATAAATATGAATAAATATGAAGGGAAACTGAAAATCAATTTTTAGGAAAAATTTTTAATGCATACTAAATACGTAGCTGAGCTTTAAAAGACTACCGACTGAAGCGAATGTTACAGCCATGTGTTGTGAGGTCTATAATACAGGTGAGAGAAAAAGATAGGTGAATATTGGCACAAAGCGTGGGCAGAGATAAGCGGAATTAGGCTATTAGTAGTACTCCATTGTTAATGAAGTTCTAGAGTATTATTTTAGGCTAGACTGGAATACATTAAACTTACATGGTATAAACTCTAGAGCTGTTCTGTTCAATACAGTACCTACCAGCCACATGTGGCTACTAAGCACTTGAAATATGGTTAGTGAAGCTGAGGAAATGAATTTGTAATTTTAATTATTAAAATTTGAACGAAAAACTGAAGTGGCATACATATTCTTCTATGAAATACCATTTTATTGTTCTTGTAGAACTATCTTTCACTTTCACTGTTGTGATATGGTATAGGGATAAAATTCACATCAGATTTCAAAGACTTAATGTGAATGTAATTTTAGAATGAAAACTATATGAATATTTTTTTAAATTTTTTAAATGTTCATTTATTTTTGAGAGAGAGACAGAGACAGAGACAGAGCACAAGTTGGGGAGGAGCAGAGAGAGGGAGACACAGAATCAGAACCAGCCTCCAGGCTCTGAGCTGTCAGCACAGACCCCATTGTGGGGCTCCAACCCACAAACAGTGAGATCATGACCTGAGCCAAAGTTGGCTGCCTAACCGACTGAACCATCCAGGTGCCCCTCAATATTTTTAGTTATTACATGTTTAAGTGACAATATTTTGGGGACATTGGATTAAATAAAATATATTGTTAATTTCAGCTTTAAAAATTTTGTTAATGTGACAACTAGAAAATTGAGATACTCTGTAAGTATTACATGTATGGCTTACATTATATTTTTCAAGTTTATTATTTTTTTTGAGAGAGTGTGTGTGCCTGCATGAGTGGGGGAGGGGCAGAGAGAGAGAGAGGGAGAGGGAGAATCTCAAGCAGGCTCTGTGCTGTCAGTGCAGAGCCCCACATGGGGCTCTATCCCATGAACCATGAAATCATGAAGCTGAGCTGAAATCAAGAGTCAGACACTTAACCAACTGAGCCACCCAGGTGCCCCTACATTGTATTTCTATTAAACAGTGCTATTCTGTAGAAATTACTAAAAATATATCAGAGTGATACAGCTCAAAAGTCAAATAAAGGACTCTTTGCAATACCAAAAAGTACCCAATTTACCCAAATTAATCGAAGAAAAGAGGAAAAAAGGAACAGATGAAATAAATGGAGTAAATGGAAAACAACTAGCAAAATGATGGACTTAAGCTTAACCTTACCAACAATCACATTAAGTGTAAATGAACAAGATGAGTCATGTCCACAGCAGAGTTGTCAGATTAGATGAAGATGTAAGACCTAACTATATGCCATTTGTGAAAGATTTTAAATATAAAGACAGATTGAAGGCAAAAGGATGGGCGAAGATACACCAGGTTAACATTAAGTTTAAGAAAGCAGATGTGGCTATGTAAATATTAGACAAAGTAGATGTCAAGACAGAAGAGTATTAACAGAGATAAAGAAGGATATTTTACATTAATTAAATTGTCAGTTTTTCAGGAATACTCAACAGTCTAATATGTGTATGCCTCTATTAATAAAGCTTTAATATATAGAAAACAAAAAATGACATAACTGAAGTGATAAACGGAAAAATCCACAATCATACTGGGATATTTTATTACTGTTCTTTTAGTAATTCGTAGAAAAATAGAATAAATTAAATGCATACATGTGGTAATAGAAGTGATGTAGAATGAATAAGGATGGAATTTGCAAATTAGGATATTCTCAAAAGTCATCAGCCAATATCCCTAAAAAATTCCAAGGACCTATTCTGTTAATATGAATAAAGGTTTCTTTTCTTTTCTTTTCTTTTCTTTTCTTTTCTTTTCTTTTCTTTTCTTTTCTTTTCTTTTCTTAGTTTTCTTTCCTTTTCTTCTCTTTTCTCTCTTGTCTTCTTTTCTTTTCTTTTTTTTTTTTGCTATTGTTATAGCTGCATATTGATTTTAAACTAATACAATCAGCTAATAGTTCTAATATCTTTTCCTATGTGCATATTTACATAAATTATATTGGGGAAGATAGTTTGGAGACAGCCAGTGTTATCATTACTATTAGCAATTGGATTATACTTTTCCTAACTATTATAATACAGATATCTAGAAATAATTTATAAGCATAATTCCTTAATATCGTTTTAAAATTTTATAGGGTATCTTAGAGGTCTTTTAATGTCAGTCTATAAAGATGTGTGTTATTCTTTTAAACTCTTACCTAGTGTTTCCCAGTATGAATGTTTTATACTCTATTTAGCAATTCATCTGTGACTACACCATTACGCTATTTCCAGATTTTCACAATAACAAACAGTGTTGCAACAAAAATCCATTTCTCATTTTTCCCAGGTATGTGAGTTTTTCCCTAGGGTTGATACTCAGCAACATGGAAGGATATATGCATTTTAAAGTTTCTTACATACACCCAAAATTTTCACAAAACTGTTAACAGTTTGCCCTTCTACACATAGAACATAAGAATAACATTTGCATTTTCCTGATCATTTACTGAATTTGAACATTCTTTCATGAATTGATGGATCATGTGAACACCGTTTTCTATCTAGGAATTACTTGTCCTATCTTTTGCCCAGTTTTTATTTGGCCTGCTTGCCTTTTTCTTATTCATTTGTGAGAAAATTTTAAAATATGTATATTTAGATAATAATCCTTTGTTACATGTGTGGCAAATATTTTCTCCTTGCCTGTCTCTTGCCCTTGCTTATCAGAAATTTTTTTTAGTGGTGTCTTTATTACCTTGTGTCTTTTACCTTTCTCTTTCCATGACTGCTTACAGATATTTCTTGTGTCCACATGTGGGTTTCTTTGGGCATCTCCTTGCTTCTTTGGATGGTGTGCTAGGGGCAAATTTTGGCTGACTTGAGTCAGCATTTCTGTAGTAAGTGATATTTTATTTTTATTTTTATTTTTAAGTTTATGTATTTATTTTTGGAGAGAGTGTATACAAGTTGGGCAGGGGCAGAGAGAGAGGGACAGAGAGAGACTCCCAAGCAGGCCTCCCACTGCCAGCACAGAGCCCTGATGCAGGGCTCGAACCAACAAACTGTGAGATCATCACCTTAGCTGAAGTTGGATGTTAAACCAGCTGAGCCACCCAGGCGCCCCAGAACGTAATATTTTAATCAGAACAATTAGCTTGGCTCAGTCCTGGTGACCTCTGCCGTTTGCTGGCTGGTTGGTAACATCTGCTATTGAATAAGGTGGCTGCGGATCCCCTTCCCTGCTCTGGCAGGGATGGATGAGTGTCATCTCAGCCCCTCGAGGCATCCTGAAGCAATAGCAGTCGCTCCTGGCTGCATGGTGTGGGCCACTTGGCTCCCTCACTCACTAGAGACTGGGTTTTTTGGAGCATGTCCTACCCTAAATGGATCCTTTCAGCAGAAAGTGCCTGGCAGGACTTGAAATCTTGGGATGGCATTTTGGCTTTTGGCAGAAGACTGAATAATGTGGCTTTAAGACTTAGTGGTCTTCTTGCAAACATTTTCAAACTGGGGCCTGTTTGGCACTGTGCGCACACACAAAACAACTGTTTGTTCAAGCAGAAAGCTGGGAAATGTGACAGGATCTCAAATATATCACTGTTCAAGTTCTCAGGTGTTTCGTGAACACCTTCTCACGACAAAAGCGCAGGCAACCCAGGATTGGAGAAGTCTCCGTCTTCAATCCTGCCCCTCTCTCAGAGGTAACCACCGATACAAGTTGGGTTGCATCTCCCCAGGAGCGCAAGAGGTACTCTTTAACCAGTGCCCGCATTGTACCTATTGTTCTATAGCTTCATTTCCCCCCACTTCTTGTTTCACATGCCCTTCCATAAGTGACAGATCTTTCTGTGCCTCAGATCTGCTCCCTGCCTCCAAAGAGATGAGTTTAATTAGGGAGCAGACCAGTGACAGTGTCACATACTGTAGTGTGCTCAGTGTGCAGGGGAGGCGAGGACATATAACCTTGAGCTGAGGGGAGAAGAGAGCAGTGAGGGCATCCCGGAGCAACCAGCTGACATCCCAGGTGACTCCTGATAGATGTGTAGGAAGTGAATGTGGAAGGCTGGTAATGAACCCACATGAGATATCCAGGTCCTAACCTCCTGGAACCTGAGGATGTTACCTTATGTGGCAAAAGGGGCTTTCGGATGTGATTAAGATAAGGATTTTGAATTGAGGAGATTTTCCTTGATTATCTAGATGGGCCCTAGATGCAAGCACAAGTGTCCTTATAAGAAGGAGGTACGGGGAGATCAGACAGAAGAAGAAGGCTATTGGAGCAACAAGGCAAAATGCTATGCTATTTTGGAGATGGAAGAAGTGATCAGGGGCCAAGGAATACAAGGAATATAGTTCTAGAAGCTGGGAAAGGCAACCAAATAGATTCTCCCTTATAGCCTCTGGAGGGAGCATGGCCCTGCCGATTCAGTCCAGTGAAACCAGCTGGGGCTTCTGGCCTCCAGAACTGTAAGAAAAGACAGTGTCTTGTTTTAAGCCACAAAGTTTGTATTTATTTGTTAGTGGCAAAAGGAAGCTAATGCGGTAACCAAGTAGAGAAACACATTAGGAAGAGAGAACAGCTTGTAAGCTTTCTGGCAAGAGAGCAAGATCCACTCTCTAAGACATGTTGGAGAAAAGTGGAGGGATGAATCAGCACAGAGAATTGAGACTGGAAAAGTTAAGTAGGGGACAGATCATACAGGACCTGCAAGGCACATTCTGGAGGTTGATTTTTACATAGAAGAAAATAGGGAGCCAGAGAAGCCTTTTGAGTAGGGGACAAGCAGATTTTAGTGTTGAGATCACCACTTGACTCTCTTCCTTGTTCTTAGAAAAGAAGCGGACTTTAGTTGCCTAGATAACAACTTAGTTTTCTTACCGTTTTATTCTCATTACACTCAACGTTCTTCCCTCCCATCCCAAACTACCCTGGAAAGAGCTGAGCCCTCTCCTCAGATGAAACTACACAACCATATCTTCAAGGCTGCAGGCTGATCGTTTCTTCTGGGGCTTCTCAGGGGGTGTTTGGTTACTGCAGGAAAAGGGGCCTCACTTGAGCTGGGCTGTGGCTCAGAGCAGACTAGACGCAGGAAACAGAGTTGAAAGCCCTTTACTTTGTCTCAACCAGACCCAGAGATGTCTTGGGGCCAGCTGCTAATGGAGGACAAGGGGGTAGAGAGGCTAGTCCCTGTTCCCAAGGCCTGAAGGGTGGCAATCTATCACTGGTGCTCAGATTCCTTTTCAGGGTCGAGGTCATTAATAGAAAAAACACTTCAGATATCCTGGTTCTGTAAGGATTGCAGTATTCCCTGCAGCAAATTTCTAAATCTCTATAATGATTAAAGCAGACAGTCACCAAACCACTCAGTAAGGGAGAAAAGAAAGATAGCCTTCAGGGTTAGGTAAAGGAACAAAAATACACCTGAGCAGGAGGCCTGTCAGGAGACAGGAAGTTTTTCTCTTCTCCCTTTAACAGTGGCTGTTGACTGGCAGAAACAAGACTGCGGGAGATAGAGAGTGTCTATTACTGGGAGCTGCTATCTCCAAAGGAGAGCTGTTGAAATGAGCAAACAGGGCTGTCACTGGGATGAAGGGGTCCATGGGCTTCCCGTGCCTTCTAGCTTCTCCATCTTATTTTGCTTTGTCTGATGTACAAGGCATTAAGAGCAGCACTGAATAAGCATCAGCTTCCAGACCAAACAGCAACAACCCACTAGCTCTGATTGCTGTTTATTATGACTGTCTTGGACACAGATTGATTCTGCCCATTCGGGGTCCCTTGTCCATTTCCTTTGGTAATGGCACATTGATTTTTCTTGGGGAGCCAACCCTTCCCCACTCCCAATGTGTGCGGTTTGGGTGGTTGGCCTCACCGCCTCTAGATCTCACTGTGGGCTTGAAACTGAAACAAGGCCATTAGGATATGCTGTCCCTCAGGCCTAGAGAACGGTTCAAGGATGGGCAGGTGACTTGAAGTGATCCACCTAAGACCATCGTGAGTCTCCTCTGTAACTGTTGGGAAACTTGCGCAGGAGTTACTGAAAGTATAGGCTGTGAATCTGGAGCGGCTGGCAGCCATCTTGCCCCAACACGGAGAGAGCATGGCTGAGAATACAACAAGACCCTGGAAAGATGAACCAAGAAGTTAGAGAATCTAGAGGAGTTCACCTGCGCACCTAGATCCAGCTGCGCCTAAAGCTGATGTTCCCAATAACCCCCATGTTGTTTAAACTAGTTTCAGTTGAGTTTCTATTCCTTGCAATCGAAAGAGACTAATTTCGCATTTATTTTCACATCTTTATAATTAATAGCTTTCATTTATTGAGAAGTTACTATGTTGCAGCCTGCACTAAGCGCTTTTGTTTAAGAAAGGGTAATTTAGGGAATGTCATGACGTGGAGGAGCTCTAGGACCATCTAGCCGAGGGGTTCTTACCCACGATCCATTGACTCACGGAGAGTCCCTGCTTATTTCAGAGAGCTTTTTAGACTCTGGCTTTTATGCAGAATCTTGAGCACTGAATTTTTTCCTGGCAAGAGGGTCTATAACTCTTATCCAATCCTCACATAGTTTGTGGTCCTAGATCCTCTTCTTTACATCACACAGAATCTTTCCTTTTGTCATGGGAAGATTGGATTCCAGTCCTTATTCCTCCACTGAATGAGTTTGGGGATATTGACTTGCTACTTCTTGAAATGCAGCGTGAGGATCTATGGAACTGGATTTATGGTTCTCATGAAACTTTTACAAATGTAGAAGAAGGTGCTTTAAGTCTGTTTCTCCTTTTTGGTGGCTGCTTTGGGGTTTGCCCCTGATACCAGCTCCCATTCCCAACTTCTTTGAGACTCAGTTTCCTCCCACAAAAAAAGAGACGTTTAAAAGTGTTGCCCTGTGTGCTTTACGGGGCGATAAGCTGAGGGCAGGACGGTACTGGTCTCCTGGCCCTGCCTCTGCTTGCATTCTTCCATGCAAGGTGTTTGCTGCTTTCAGGCTGGTTGCAGCTTCTAGTCTGGGGTGCCTGCCTGCTTGCATTCCATGTTCCCAGTAGCATCACTGATATCCTGGACTGGCTTGTGTACATGAGAGCCTGTTCATTAAGTTACTGTATATAGTTCTTCTTAACAAACACATAAAGGAAACATTCAGAATGTCGCTTGCAGAGCAAATGAACAAAAATAGATGGGCCATCTGATACAGAGAGAGATCTTCTCTTAGCTGGTGGATTTTATGTCCCCTAACACAAGGCTAAGTCCTCCAGAACGAGTTTGTTCACTAATGCACTTATTCACTCACTCATTTGTGTGAATATTGAGGAACAACTCTGTGCCCAGCACTGGGCTGAGAAGATGGGGGGTGTGAGTGGCAAGCAGTGCCAGATTCCTACCCTCAGGGAGCTCATGTCCCAGTGATGGGACAGAGACACCCAAACAAATAATTGCAACCCAACGCAGTGGGCGATAAGACAGGTGTTAGGAAAGTATGGTGTGAAGACAGAAGAGGAAAGCGACTAAGTTCTAGGGTGATGTGTGGGAAGGCTTCAGAGAGGAGGGGACATTTGATCTAGGTTTTGAAAGATGAGGAAGAGTTTGCCAGGCAAAAGAGGCAGGAAATTTCCACTGGGAAAGAGGAGGCTTCTCTGTGGATTGTGGTGCTGTGAAGGAGCAGAGTCTTGCTGGGCTGGGTGCTTGTGGTGATGTGGGGATGTACACAGGTACAGTCGGGAGATGGCCAGGCGCTGGTGGCCAGGGGCTGTGGCATGGCTGCTTAGGAGTGGTTCCTGCCTTCTGCAGGCCCGTGACAGGTTTTTGTTTTTGTTTTTGTTTTTTGTTTTCTCCCAAGCAGGCAAGTGGTGTGATTAAATGTTTTAAGGGAAAGGAAAGAGGAAATATTGGATGTCCAAGTAAAAGAGAATAAAGGAAGGAATCCACTATTCGAAAAGCAGTGAATCCCAACTCAGGCTGCACATTAAATCACCAGGGGACCTTTAAAAAAGACCCATGTCTGATCCCTCTTGTTGCCAATTGAATCAGTTTCTGGGGGTGGGGTCTAAGTATCTTTTTTGTTTGTTTTGGTTTTGTTTTCTTAAGTTTCCTAAGTGATTATATGATTATATACATTAAAAAAATATATAAAATTATATATATAAATATATAATATATATAATTATATAAAATATATATACAAAAGAAATTATATATATAATATAACATGTATATATAGGTTTTTTTTGTTTTTTTTGTTTTGCTAGAGAGAGAGAGCTTGAGCACATGAGACGGGCAGCAGGAGAGAGAGAGAGAGAGAGAGAATCTTAAGCAGGCTCCACACTCAGGGTGAGCCACACATGGGACTCAGTGTCATGACTGACCGTGAGATCATGAGCTGAGCCAAAATCAGGAGTTGAATACTTGTGGGGCCTGGTTGGCTCCACCGATTAAGCGTCTGACTTCAGCTCAGGTCATGATCTCACAGTTCGTGGGTTCAAGCTCCGCATCAGGCTCTGTGCTGATAGCTCAGAGCCAGGATCCTGCTTGGGATTCTGAGTCTCCCTCTCTCTGCCCCTCCCTGGCTTGCTGTCTCTCTCTCTCTCTCTCTCTCTCAAAAATAAACATTAAAAAAAAAAAAAAAGAGTTGGACACTTAACCAACTGAGCCCAGAGGCCCCTCCAAACTGATTCTAATGAGCAGCCCAGGTTTGAGAACTACTGCTTTAGGGTTTCTTGGATACACTCAAGTATGTTGAGCACAGAGTATAAGGAAGGCAACACAGGCCAGAGATTGTGATTGAATAGGGCTGTAATCTACTTTTTATTTTTACTTTTTAAATTTTTATTTAAATTCTAGTTTAGTTAAAATATAGTGCGATATTGGTTTCAGGAGCAGAATTCAGTGATACATCACTTACATACAACACTCAGTGCTCATCCTGATAAGTGCCCTCTTTAATCCCCATCACCCATCTAGAAACATTTTTAAAAGATTTTTACCTATCTATCTATCTAAGTTTATTTATTTATTTTGAGAGTGATTGTGAGTACGAGTGAGGTGGAGGCAGAGAGAGAGGGAGAGAGAATCCTAAGCAGGCTCCACACTGCCAGCCCAGAGCCAGATGTGGGGCTCAATCCTACAAACTGTGAGTTCATGACCTGAATCGAAATCAAGAGTCAGACACTTAACCTACTGAGCCACGCAGGGGCTCCTTTAAGATTTTATTTGTAAGTAATCACTACACACAACTTGGGGCTTGAACTTACAACCCTGAGATCAAGAGTCACATGCTCTAGTGACTGAAACGGCCAGGTGCCCAAGTAGGGCTGTAATAAAAATAAATAAACTTAATTTTAGAATAGTTTTAGATTTACAGAAACATTGCAAAGATAGTGCAGAGATTTCCCATATACCCTAAGCCCAGTTTCCCCATTACTAATATTTTACATTTGTCACAATTAATTAACCATTATTAATATATTCTTATTAACTAAAGTCCATACTTTATTCCAATTACCTTATTTTTTAGCTAATGGCCTTTTTCTGTCCTAGGATTCCATCCAGGATATTATATTACATTTGCTTTTCATGTCCCCTTGGCTGCTGCAATTTCTCAGATTTCTCTTGTTTTTGATAACTTCACAGTTTTTAATAGTACCAGTAAGGTATTTTATGGACTATACCACACTTAAGATTTGTCTGATGTTTCTCATGGACTGTGGTTATGGGTTTTGTTTTGTTTTTTTTTAAACCACAGGGGTAGGTGCCGTTCTCATCACGTAGTATCAGTAGGTATACTATCAACATGACTTATCACTTTGATGATGACCTTGATCATGTGGCTGATGTCATATTTGTACACTTTAGAAAGAAGTCACTGTGCAAAGCCCACACTGAAAGAGTGAAGAATTAAAATTAAGTTCCCTCTCCTTGAGGGTAGAATATCTACATAAATTACTTGGAATTTTTCTTTATGAGAGTGTTTTGTTTCCTTCCTTCCTTCCTCCCTCCCTCTCCTTCTCCCTCCTTCCTTCTTTTCTTTATTCCTTCCTTTTCTCCTTCCTTCCTTCCTTCCTTCCTTCCTTCCTTCCTTCCTTCCTTCCTTCCTTCCTTCTTTCCCTCGATATGGACACATGGTTATATACGTTATACCTTCGGGTTCTATCCAATACTACTTTATTTTCTTGCTCAAATTGTTTCAGTTTTGGCCATTGGGAGTGCCTTTGGTTGATTCGCTATTTGACATATCTACAACATTGTGGGCTACCCCCCCTCCAGTACTTCCTTACTTTCTTGCACCCTCTGTAGCTCAGGGCTCATCTGTATATGCCTATGTTCTAGAATCAGCCCTGGTTCCTTGAATTGGACAATGATATTAGAAACCAACATTTGAGTACTAGTTTTTTTGCTCAGTGCTCCTGGGGTGTTTTGCTTCTAATAAGCCTGTATTTTTAAAATTTTAATGGTTAAATCAATTTTATTGGAGCACCTGGGTGGCTCAGTAGGCTAAGCATCAGGCTCTTGGTTTTGGCTCAGGTCATGATCTCACAGTTTGTGGGATTGAGCTCTGCATGAGGCTCTGTGCTGCAGCGGGGCACCTGCTTGGGATTCTCTCTCTCCCTCTCTCTCTGTCCCTCCCTCACTTGCACCATCTCTGTCTCTCTCAAAATAAATAAATCAACCGTTTAAAAAAGTTATAAATCAATTTTACTGAGGTATACTTTACATAAAATCAAATGCTCCCACTTTAAGTGTACACTTTGATAAGTTTGGACAAATTTATATACCCATAAGCTCTTACAAGTAGAGTTGCCACCACTCCAATCAAGGTTGAGAACATTCCCACATTTTTGTGCCATTTCCCCTTCACTCTCCACTCCCCTCTCTCCCTGCCCTGTCACTGTAGAGTAAATTTGTCTTTTCTAGAGTTTCATGTAAGTGGAAACATACAGTATGTACTTTTGTGTCTGGTTTCTTTGCCTTACTGTAACATTTTTGAGATTCATACATGTTATACTTATCAATTGCTCACTGTATTGATTGCTGAATAAAATTCCAATGTATGGAGATACCAGTTTAGATTATCCATTCACCAGTTAATGGACATTTGGGTTGTTTCTAGATTTTGGTTACTACGAATAAATATAACTACATTTCAACTAGCATTCCCCTATGATTCTGATGTTGACGGTATGAAGAACCCCAGTGAGAATAATTTTAATGTTATTTTGAAAGAGAGTCCCTTCTGGTATCTCTCATTTTATCATTCTTGTGTAACATGTTTAGGGTAGTTTGGATTCTTAAACCCTGATCACAAATTGAGAAGATAATAGCTTTTGTCTTCTGTTAACTCATCTGTGATTTAGGTGATCTCATCAGACCTTTCCCTGGGCCTGAGGCTCTCCAGTCAAAGATGTTTCTCAGCCTTTGAAATTGGTCTTATGTTCTTCAAGTTTCTTGAGCTCTCTGTGACTCTGCTTCTAAATTCTCCAGCCAGCCAGAGGATTTCCTTTGTATTTTCTCTCTCTCTCTCTTTTTTTTTCTCCTGTTCTCTGTGAAAGAAATCATGTCAAGCCAAAGTTATGTTTTTCTTTTCCTAAAGCAGTGGGCATATAATCCCCGTTTGTGGCTCATGTTTTATTACTAAGCTCAGTGGAAAAATAAACCACATTTACTTTTTGATGTTAAAGAACAGAAACTTACAAGAGCAACAGAATATTATTGAATTCCCATCTTATTCATCATCCATCTTGTTTTCTCATTTAGCTTCTCTGTTGCTCCCCACAATCCCTTACCACTTCTGTACATTAATATTGTATCAGCTGTGATAAAACATAACCCCCAAGTTTCCAAGTTTATTTCTCACTCCTGTCAAACTCCAGTGCAAGTTTTCTGGTTGAACAACTTTCTCCCAAGTGGTGATTCGGGAGCTCAGACTTCTGTCTTATGATTCTGCTGTCTTCAACAGGCGACTCTTAAGTTGCCATGGGAGTCCTTTCTATTCAAGACCACCCAGAAGGGACAAAAGCATGGAGAGCATCTCCTGTTGGAAGTTCTCATGGGCCAAGCTTAGAAGCAGCTCACATCACTTCTGCCCAGGTTCTGTGGGCCAGACTCCGTCCCATGGCCACATAGCTGCAGAGGGGGCCCAAGAGAAAAAGGGAACCCAGGCCACCATCATGGTGATGCTTCTTTCCTTCTTTTCTTAGCCTTAGGGCTTCCACTGGGCACATGTGCAACACAGGGCAGGGGTGCTAAACATTTTCTTGAGTCTTTTGTCAGCTTTAACTGTCAGCCTTTGCCTCTGGGTTCCTTGAGGGGAAGTTTTACTGCACAGTAAGTTTCACCAGAGTAAAAATCTTGTCTCCCTTTACCCCACGTTACATTACTAGTACATAGCATAGTTTCTGGCATTGCATGGGTGCTCAATAAATATTTATCGAATGGATTTTTCTAAAATGAATTTTTGAGTTGAAGTTTTATCTTGGCTGGGTGCCCCTGGAGTGTGTGCAGGCCACCAGCAGGTGGCAGTGTGGTTTGAAGTGTGCACACAGAAGCAGGGAGGTAAGAGAACTGCCTGGTGGCCCAGCTCCTGCCCGATCTTGGGTGCCAGGTCTGGGGTGGAAACGGGGTGAGTGCAATAGAGTAATAATTACTGGGTGTTTACCATGTGCTGGGGCCATACATAAAACTGTGCTATATGGACCCTGTTAATTCTCCCAAGAACCACATGCAGTTGGATGGGTTGCTGTCTGTATTTTGTAGATGAGGATACTGATTCACAGAGTGGTTAACTTAATCAAAGATCATGTAGCTAGAAAGGAGCAGAGTCAGGATTTGAATGCAGGCAGCCTGACTAGGGAGTCTCTACTCCTAACCATCAGGCCAAATTGTCCAGAAGGCAGTTAGGTCTTAGGGCTCAAGGAAATTCTCACCTTGGGGAGGAACTAGTCAATATGCAGGTCAAGGGAGCCCTTTTAGGTGTTAAAGGCCAAGCAGTGGACTGGGGAGCACTGGGTTAGGGGCCCTGCCACACTCAGGCTCCTCCTTACTGGGAGTGGTATGGCAAGGGTTGCTGAGAGGGAGGGCAGAGCCTCCAGGGTGGCTTGGTACCAGCTACTATAAGAACAGTGGATGCCAGGCAGGGACAGACTTACAGATGTGGCCATGAAAGACTAGAGTTGAGAACATGCTAGAAATTCTCAAGAGGGGATTTCAGCTCTATTAAAGGGCTGACTCACAATTTCCAAATGACATCTGGCAGAAATCTGGGCTTTTAGGAGACACCTGGGTAGCCTGTGGTATTGATGGGGAGAGAAAGCAGGGGAGGGTCCTGGGTCATCCTCTCAATATCATCTGATACAAAGCTACAGTTACCTCTTTTATGTATTGGGATTCCATGTAGGAGTTTGTTTACTTTTCTTTTTAAGTCTCTGTTTTGGTAACCATCCAGCTAAATGGCTCCTAGAATCCTCCTTTTGAACTTGAAGTGGAAATGGTATTAGAAGCCTGCTGACCTAAAGTTGGAGTGTGTATCGTGGGCTGACTGGAGAGTCCACTTAGATGGCTTAGGATGAGGCCTTTGCACCTGCTCTTTCCACCCTCACCGCCCTTGCCCTGTCCCACCGTCCTCCTCATACATCATGCAGAAGAGAAATGGCAGTGATGGACCCAGCCAGGGGGAAATGTGAGCGGCAGCTCAGAAACCCTCTGGTTTGGACCATGCAGTCTTGTTTCCATCCTAGCCTGAGCTCCACACAGGCCCAGCTCAAGAGCATGCCCGGCTCATTATCTGAAAGAAATGGCCTGAGTGGTGGCCTGTGGAGAGTGAGGAGGAAAAAGAGAAATAGTAACATTGATTTATTTGGGACAGAAAGATCCACAGACTGGGGAAACAGGGAGAGAGCAATCATAAAGCTGGCTCGGTTTTGCAACCTGCTGGGGGCAGAGACCATCACAGTGCATGGTAGAGAAGGCAGATGAGGTGGACACAGGGAGAGTGGTCCCTTCCTCCTCATCACAGAACAATAAAGCTGGAAGTCAAAGATGAAATAGATGGGCTTAGAGCCCCTAGGACCTTGGCTAATGGCAGGCCTAGCGTCTACCTTGTGATAGGCTGCCTGCATTTGTATTGATGTGTTCTCTGCAGCTACTCTGTAGGAGCTGTTTGATAACAAAGGCTTGGAAGGGCAGACAGGCTTTTCCTTCCACATCAGCCCCACTGCTCAGCTATAGCTGTCAGCTTAGCCGCTGCCAAGAGGCCCACCTTGCCTGCTTCTCCTGTGGGGCTACAGGGACCTCAAAGGGCAGAACCCTCCAGCTGGGTGACTCCTGCGTGGCATCTGTCTCTGGGATCAGGGTCTTCTTCGGACAGCTCTGGGACCCTGCAGGCCCAGTCTGTGGGGTCTGAGAGGTCACATGAAGGAGGTTTCTCATAACCAGGTCTATTTGGGGACTCAGGAACCCCATGGCCCATTTCATCACCTACCGATTCTGCAAATTGCTGCAAATCAGAATAGGGAGAAGCACTTTTATTTTTTTTCTTTAAGGGTTGGAGAGGATTTTACTGCATAAATTGAAGCATCTCCCCAGGTGGTACTTTCTCTGGGGCTGAAGGACATGCAGGAATTGTAGGAACTTTGCTTCCCCAACAGTTCAGAAGTACAGGAGGTGGCAGAAAACCAGCACCCACTTGGAAGAGTCTAAAATATTTTTCACTGAAAACCTTGTGCCTGGAGTTAGGTGTTCAAGACACATTCAATGACGTGGCCGAAGAGTTGATACACACACCTGGGCTGCTCTTGTCCCATGAGACTGGGGCCCTGGGAACAACATGACTAAAATATCTGGGTGTGGGTGCATGCGAGTATGGGGTCACCAGATCTGTTCTTAGTTCTGGATTACCATGATATGCTAGGGCACAATTGCTTCCCCTGATCCTGGAACCCTGGAGCCCTGATCATCCTTCCCACGTGTTTGTTGACCATTTTCTACCTTGATTGGGGTTGGAGGGAAACACTTGCAGCCTAGAGGTGGTGGTTAATGGTCACTAGAACACCTGGATTCCCAGTCTAGCTCTGGCTTTCAAGCTGTAGAAGCTTGGACATGTTCCTCAGCTGCTTGATAGCTCAGTTTCCTTATCTGTCAAGAGAAAATGATAATGGTCATACCCTGGACATTTCCCTTTTGTCCCTCCCTATTCATTCTCCTTCCTTCTCCATCCTTCTTTGTGTGGAAGAGGTTGACTTATGTGGGCTGCATCAATGGGCTTCCTTGTTCTGTGGAGTCTGAATGGTTAATGGGACTTGTCAGCAGGAAACTGGAGAAAGGGAATTTATTTCCCAACCTCCCTGCTTTATGGGTCCCTGTGAGTTGGTCTCATCCTCTTTCCTACTTAGGGTGGCTTCCTCCAGGGGCTGGTACCTACTCCTCCCCTTGCAAGTTCTTTCAGACCCAGGGAAGTGATAGCTTCCTGCTGATGCCAGCTTTGGGGTACCACACCAGTGCCTGCTGGTCCCTGGGGCACTGCCTACACCTTTGTAAATGGCCTTTTATGAAGCTCTCCTCAATCACCTCGTTTGAATGTGCTGTTTGCGTCCTGCCAGGACCCTACAGGAACCTCTTGTGATGATAACATTTTCTAGAGTGGCCACGATAACTAAATGAGTTCATATGTGAAAAGCTTAAAATGGTGCCCAGTGCATAGGGTGGGCTTGTTAAATTTTAGCTGCTGCATGAGTCTTAATTCTTCTTATGTTGTTATGCTATCTCTGAGTAACAGAAGCATGTCAGATCATGGGCGCTTGATTTCATGGCCATTTGGCTATTCTATCATGTTTTTTTTTTTTTTTTTTCAAAATTTACGTATTTTGAGAGAGAGAGAGTAAATGGGGGAGAGGCAGAGAGAGAATCCCAAGGAGGCTCCAGACTGTCAGCTGAGAGCCCCACATGGAGTCTGAATCCACGAACTGTGAGATCATGACCTGAGCTGAAATCAAGAGTCCTTAAGTGACTCTTAACTGACTGAGCCACCCAGGTGTCCCTTCTATCATGTTTCTGACCGTTACGTGTTCTTCCCCTCTGAGGTGTGGTGTGGGTTGATGGGTGGGTTAGCTAGTGCCCCTCCTGAGCTCACCAGTCTCCTTCTCACACTGTGCTCCACTATAGCCTCCTTCCAGGGTTCTCTTGAGCCCTATGTCATGGCTCAACTCCAGAGGTCTAAGCACAGACATGGGGAGCATAAGCTGTTTGTAGTGGTGTTTGTTCAGTCACACAAAGCTGAAGGGTGTGTGGTTGGACAACCATCCCCACTTTCTAGTTTTAGAAACTTTCCATCATCCAAAGATATCCCTCATGCCTGTTTGAAGTCACTTCCTCTTTTCCCCAACTCCCCAGTGCCCTGGCAGGCACAGATCGAGTTTCTGTATCTGTAGATTTTCCTTTTTGGACATTTCATATAAATGGAATTAAACAATACATGGCCTTTTGTGTCTGTCTTCTTTCACTTAGCATGTTTTCGAGATCTTTTTATGTTGTAACATGTCATCAGTACTTCATTCCTTTTTATTACCGAATAATATTCCATGGTATGGATATTTCACATTTTATGTTTCCATCTCCTGTGGTTGAGCATTTCAATTGTTTCCATTTTTTTGGTTATTATGACTAATGCTGCTATGAACAGCTGCATATATCACATAGGCTATTTGTTGATTACTTGACTTGTGTCATGAGAATTTAAGTTCTGTGAAAGCCAAGTTTGTTCTATATCATATATAACAATATATCAATATATATACAATTAGTATATATGTGTACAATGAATATACATATATATATAATATATATCTAATGACATGACTAATTGTGTTTGGCATTAGTAGCTTGGAAATCCATATTGGGAGAGAATACTTCTCAAGGGCAACCTGGATGCTCTCTCTGTGTCACTTGAGGGGTGGGGTCAGGCAATGTGCATTTTAGCAAATTTTCCAGGTGATTCTGAGCACCCTGATGTTGGAGAAACCCTGAGCCTTCTGCCTCTTGGAAAAGCCTGCCTGTGGGTGGTAAAATGAGGAGAAGTACCTCATTTATTCCTGCCCAAACATTTTACTCTTACCACTTTGTTTATGAGAAAAATGGAATTGCATTCCTCTCCCACCGATGGTCCCATGTGGGACATCTCTGTCTGGGTCAGCTTGAGGCTGAAGCATTTTCTAAAAGTAATTCCAGTTTTCTTCTTTTGCCCTGTGTGCCAACTCTCTCACAACTCATCTGTGAGGTACAGGTTTTCCTTTGTTGGGGGAGGGGGATGCAGGACAGTTGAAGAGGCAAATAAAGAGGGAGGTTCAGATCCACAGATGTGACCATAGGGAGCCATAGAGCCTTGGAGAGGGTAAGCAGCAGGTTGGGTGTGTGAGGACCAGCAGTCTGCGTGAGCAGGAAGGGGCTAACAGGTACCCCTGTAGAGTCATTGAGAGGCAGCACTTCCATATTTCAACACACAGGCAGGCTCGTAACTCTCTCTTGTCTTGTATTGAGCCAGACACTGTTAGTTTGCTTTTCAACTGTGCAGAGATGTACATGGCTATCTTTTCTGGAAGAAGCTGCTGCTGGTTTTTAGAGGAAAGGTTTGGTCTTTACTTTGATCTGACTTCTGAAAGAATAAGGCATATTATTTTTTACAGCAAAGGAGACTTCTAAGAACTTTGAGTATTTAAATTTGAAGTCTCCCCTCAGCATGTGAAAGCAATATTAGTGTCAGTTAGGTGTAATGGATGAATAGTTAATGTAACAAGAGACAAAAAAAATCTGAAAAAGATCCATATCCAAATGAAAACCCATGTTTGAGCTAAACTACTGCCTTCTTGCTACTTATTTTTTATTTGATAATGAGCATTAACTACATATGGGCACCGAGAGGCTCTGTAGGTTAAATAAGGCATATGTCTCCCTGAAAATGCATGTAAATTCAGAGGAGTGCTTAGTCCTTTTCTCTCCTTCAGGATCCTGAAATAGAATGGGGAAGACCGGCATGCATCTACGTGTGTATTATACAAAGTAGAATAAAATGCCATTTCCCCCTTTATAGCTCATATTGTGTGTCCTCCTCTATTCACACTCACATCACATTGTAATAATATACTTTCTTAAAATTTATATATTATTTATCAGGTACCTTACTCTGTGTCCGGCACTGTATTAAGCTCTTCACGGAACATATTTCAGGTGACCCTAACTGCAGTCCTATGAAGTAGGAACTACCGTTAGTCCTATTTTTACAGATGAGGCTCAGAGAGAAGGATCATGCACTTGTCCAGGGTCATGCACTTAGCATGTGGCAGAGGCTGACTGTGCTTGACTCCAAAGCTGACTGTCTTTAGTCACTAGATTCCAGCAGTTCTCAAGTTGTGGTGCATAGAACTGGGGTTTGGGGGGAGGGGGGTTCCCTTGAGATGCTTTCAGAAGCAGCCCATGAAGTCAAAATTTTTTCATAATAATAATTCATAATTTGTCTTGATATTTGTACTGTTGGAGTAAAAGCAGTGGTGATGCATTAACTCCTTGATCCAGTATGTTCCAAATGCCCAATGTATGATGTAACAAAGTCATGCACCGGTAGAGATCCATTCAAAGTTTATTTTTTGTGTTTTTAATGGAATGGTTTTAGGCAATACACTGAACTCCCCTGGCCTTATGTATCCCAGCTAGAAAGTGCTAGAACAAAAGCATCTACCTGTAGGGTTGCCTGCAGGATTAAAGGACGCAGAGCAGGTAGGGGGAGAGCACACGGCCTGACACAGCGTATGAGCTCAAGAACTGTTCCTCATCATTGCGGCTACACTTCGATCAGCATCGCGTCCTGGGTACTTTCTGAGCGCCACGCCCTGGAGCCTTTGCCAGGGTTCAGTGGGACAGGCACCGTGAGGCCCGCTTCACAGATGAGAAAACTGGGCTTTGGAAGTAGGGAATCATGATACAGATGTAGACCTATGGGTTTATCTTTTATCTCTGCACCCTACCACACGGTGGGCTCCCTCTTTTGTTTTACGCAGTACTGTTTGTGATTTAATAATTGACTGTGGCCTAAGGAACTTGAGAGCCAGAGGAAGGCTGCTTTTTATTTTGCCATTAAGAACCCATCTCATAGCACTGAAGACCCAACAAGATCGTGTGTGAAAAGACTATGCAGAACTTGAACGCACTCTTCAAAATATTTGTTGTTTTTTTATTTGTGTAGGCCCCATCATGTTCCAGAAAGGGATGTGAAGTAGCCTATTAGCTGTCATTAGGGTGATGATGATTAATGATTATAATAACAAGACAGGCGTAATTGGTTCAAATTGTGCCTTTTGAAATGGCCTCCATGGAGGCCAAGCGGTGGGGAGGGAGGCAGCAGCCTCTGCCTCAGGGAGCTGAAAAGATGGGCCTAATTGGTTAAAAGCAGCTTTGCTAATTGCTTTGGCAAGAGCCTGAGAGAAAGCTCTGGTATGATTATACATGAACCGGGGTCCCTCGAAGGCCTGTGATTTCAGGCTAGATCTGTTCCTCAAAACACAAGCAGAAAAGAGAACAGATGTTCAGCCACTTGACAGAGATTTAATAAGACACTTAGAAAAATTACCATGTTCACTTTGCCCCTCCTGACCTCTGGGCTGGAAGCCGGAAGAAGGCCTGTTTCGGGCGGCTGATGTTCTGAGCTGGGACCGAAAGGGGCACGTGCTATATACTTTTCCATTTATCTGAGATCCTGCTGTTTTCTGCCCCACCCCCTCCATCCAAAGGGTTTTCAGTGGTCGGAGGAGAAGGAAGACGCTTGATTATAAGCAACAGATGTGCTCTAAATTTCTTTTGAGGGTAGGTAGGCTGTGACTGAGTTATTGAAATATTCTATTTGGGGTACCAAGGAGTAATGTCAAGCCAGCTCATAGCTCAGTGTGGTAAATCTCCGTGGCATGAGTGGGGCCATTCAGGAGGGACAGAAGCCCAAAGATAAGATTTTTCTGAAAAGAAATTCCCCTTGTAAACGGTGTTAGTCACAGCACAGGGACTGGCAGTTAGAGTGTACTGTGGGACTCTGCTCCAGTCGGGGGAGGCCAGGGAGGCCTCCAGTAGCTATAGGAAGTCAAGAGTGACCCCCCAGCTTCAAAGCTGACTGAACAATTCGTTGGTTATATACTCATGCAAATCACCTCACCTAACCTGAGCCTCAGTATCCTCAGTTCTAAACTCATGCCTCTAGGGGCAAGGACATAGGCAGAGTTTATAAGGAAGGCAAGCTGAAGGTGGGCAGGGGGATTTGTGTGTTTCCAGCAGATGCTTGGGATGGTGACCAGTGGTTCAAGGTGTTCTAGGCTAATTCATTTACAAGTCCATGCAGATCTGTGCCCCCGCTTTGGGCCAGGTGCTGTGCTAAGTGTGGGAAATTCATAGTGGAGAGCCAGAAGTACAGCCTGTATTCTCCTGGAGCTTACGGTTTAGAGGGGGAGATGTTGTAGAGATGTTCTTCCAAAAACCTAACGAAGATATAAAAATAAATTGTGTTAATTGCTGGGAAACAACAGGGCTGGGAGTAGCTATGAGGGGCCAGCTATAATGGGGCCTCTGAGCTAGTTGGGAGGAAGTGGAGGCCAAGGAAGGCGTGTGCTGAACAAGGGGCATTTGAATGGAGAGCTAAAGGAGGAGAAGGAGTTGATCAGATTGGGATGCGGTGGAGTGGAGGCAGATGTGCAGGAGTGCGTGGGCTGATCTGAGGTGTGTGCCCTCATCTCTGAGTGTGCGGTACTGTTCCTCCATGTCCATGGCAGGGGGGTTGCCTCCTCTCCAGCCCCCCAAAAGATAACCAGTCTGTCTGCTCCAGTTTTGTGGAGCATGAGGCCACAGACATGTGTATGTTGGTCCACAAAGTGTTTTGATGTTTTTGTTTTGTTTTGTTTTTGGAAGTGTTGCCACCATATATCTTTGGGAAAGTCACATAGAATTTTGGAGTCCCAGTTTCTCTTGGGAAACCAGAAGGTCTGGCAATACTGGCTTTCGTTTCTTCATGACAACACCCAAGAGTTGCTGTGTAGCAGCTTTTGAATGCAAAATGCAAACACCCCATAGGCCCCTTCTCTTTGGACACTTCTTTCCTGGCCCTTGCAGGTGCTTGAGTTTGAGACCCCTGATCTCTGCTCTGCTGAAGATGGTCAGATGGGACCAACAGCAACATACCTTGTTGGTTCTTCCGAGGAGATTGTTTCAAATTAATGTCCTGACACCCAATTTTTACCTTCCTTCCTGGGAATCTCTCCATGGAAGGATTCTCTTCAAATGGGAGACACCTGGATGGCTGTTAAGTGGCTTTCCTTTATTCTACCTCTTTCTCCTTTCCATATCTTTAAAAGATAGCAACGAAACCCTTTTGGCAAAGAGTATCTTATGCAGTGGGGTGCCTGGGTGGCTCAGTCGGTTAAGCATCCGACTTCGGCTCAGGTCATGATCTCACCGTGCATGAGTTCGAACCCCACGTTGGGCTCTGTGCTGACAGCTCAGAGCCTGGAGCCTGCTTCAGATTCTGTGTCTCCCTCTCTCTCTGCCCCTCCCCTGCTCTCACTCTGTCTACCTTTCTCAAAAATAAATAAACATAAAAAAATTTTTTTAAAAAGAGTATCTTATGCAAAACCCCAGCGTAAGATACAGATCAAAGCAAGTTTGCTCAAACTGAACTTGGTGTGTCTACCCTGGAACGCTGGCTGCTTGACTTTCTCTCATTCTCCTCCCCAGGGTAGCTCTGGGGCATCTCTAGGGACACCCAGGCTTCCCCAGAATGCAGTTGAGAACCCCTACTTAAATGCTGAGGGAGAGGCTGCTGCCTGTTGGAAAACCAGGGCACAGAGATAAAAACAAACAAACAAACAAAAAAAAAAAAACAAGACAATGGTACTGTTGGTTCCTCAGTTTGTAATTTGGAGCCAGCCTGAAATTGGACGACATGTAAAAGGCAAATCTCGATCTCTATTCACCTATCTTTCCCAGACCCAGACCCCCCACAGCAGGGATTTCCAGATAGCTCAGGTAGCAGCTGGTGAATATTAGAGTCACTGCTGCAAGGTGCAAGGTCTGCTTTGTGACTTTGTGACTTGCAGGGGACCTGGAACCTCACCCTCCTCGGGAGTGTGTGAAGTGTGTGACTTTCTGTGGCATGCAGTATGGAAAAGCAGTCATTGTCCTGCTGCAGCTTTGAAGCAGAGGCTGGCTCTCCTTTGCCTGGAGAGATGCTGGTACATAGAACTCTGCAACTGGAGCTTTGGCCGCACTCTGCAGGAAGTGCCCCGAGTATTGCCAGCAACGAGAGGGAGGTTTCTGAGCTTCCTCAGCTCAGCCCAGCAGCTGTACTGTCACGTTATTACAGATGCTTGTCACTGAAGCATCACTGTCTGCAACCTTGACATGCACCATTTCAGATTCATTTTTCAAAATTGCTTTGAAAGCCCAGGGCCCGTCCCATCCATTAGGGGAACTCCTCTGTGACAGCTGCTAGGGGTGAGGAAGGTGGCGGAGAACTGCGTGTGCCCTGCTGGTTCCCAGGAGACATGTGCAGAAAGACACAGGCTGGCGCTGGGGTAAAGCCTCAACGGAGGTTTGCAGGCAGTTTCTTCTTTCCCAGAGGAGGGCATCATGCTTCTCCAGGGCTGCTTGGCCCCTACCTGCAGACCCCCACAAGGACCAGGTTCTTCAGATCTGATTCTTCATCTGTCCACACTGTATGCTCTTAGGCAAGCTTCTCAGCTTCTTTGGGTTTCTGTCTCCTCATCTCTATAAAGAAACAATATAATCTATCTCACAACCTCATCTACAGAATAGAAGTCATATTACCCACCTCACAATCTCATCTGTTTGATAGAAACCATGTACCCACCTCTCAATATCAGCTGTATAATAGAAATAATAATACCCTAAATACCCAATTTTGTTGTGAGAATTAGAAATAATACACCTAAAATGCCAAGCAGTCCATTTATTTATTAAAAATTTTTAAATGTTTATTTATTTTGAGAGAGAAAGAGAGAGAGTGAGCACAAGGAGGGGAGGGGCAAAGAGAGAGGGAGAGAGGGAGATTCCCAAGCAGGCTCTGTGCTGTCAGCCTGGAGCTGGATGCAGGGCTTGAACTCACACACCATGAGATCATGACCTGAGCTGAAATCAAGAGTCAGAGGCTTGACTGACTAAGCCAACCAGGTGCCCCCAAGCAAGACGTTTAATACATAATAGGGACAGGAACTCTTAGCTTTCTAGAGACTGGAAGCTTCACATTGTTGAGCCTCCAGGTATGTTTAATAAAATGAAGAAATTTCAAAGTTGTTACAAAAGTGCTACATTTTAAATGTTTACTTTGAACAGATGAATGCCTTTAATAAACATACAAGAATAGAAGGACCATGTAAATAGCCTCATTCAGGGTGACCTCAAAAGTGTAAATCCATGCTCTTAAAGAGATGGGGTCTGGGCCAAATGTGCCACCCCCCCATGTCCATTAATAAAGTAGGCCCTTAATAAATGATAGTCATGATGGCATGATACAATGATATTACATCTATCCCTTGAGATTATAAACAATGTTTTGTCTCCATCTGCCTATAATTCAGGTGAGTGTTTCTCAGCTTTAAAGCACTTTGTAGTGGCCCAGCGGGCTGTGCTGGGGGAAGCTGGGTGGGGCAGGCTCTAGCTTTTGGCTGCTCCTGAGAGCTTCTGTGCCCCGAATGGGACCCACATGTATGGCTGTGGAATTTTTTTGTACTGAGTGATACAGGTTGACCCACAGACCAGATTCAGTTTGTGCTCTAGAGGGTGGGATGGTTTGGGGTAAGGAAATTCCTGCTGCCTACAAAATGGCTGGGGGGCTAGATGGGGTCAGGGTGAGAGTCTTTCAGCTGTTGCCTTGGCAACAGGGCAGCTCCCTCAGGGACATCCAGCCACATTTCAGGTAATGGCCTTGCTATAAAACAGCCTTCTCCTTACCTGAACTAACAATCCTATGCTTTTGCCATTAGTGACAGTGCACATGCCTTTTGGAGAAGGGACTTAACATTCTTGGATTTTGCTGAGTTAGAATATCCAAATCTCCAAATACTGACCCTAAAGGAGGAGTCAGTGTCTTATCACAGACCTAGGAGAACATAAAAGCACCTCCTTGTTCTTATGCAATGGCCAGAGTCTGTCCTGAGCCAGGCTGGAAAAGACAATTGTTCCAAAGACAACAGGACTACCCTGACTTGTGAATTCTCAGACCTCCTGAAGTTTGGGAATCAACCCTCATTGCCAGAGGCTGGTGGTCATCCTTCTAAACTAAAAGTGAGAATTGTAATTTGGCTAATATTTGGATACTCTTGAGGATAACAGGGATGGGTCATTCATTCATTCATTCATTCATTCATTTATGAGAAAGAGTGTGAGCAGGGGAGAGGAGGGTAGAGGGAGAGAGAGAATCTTAAGCAGGCTCCAGCATGGAGCCCGATGTGGAGCTTGATCCCATGACCCTGGGATCATGACCTGAACCGAAATCAGAAGTCAAATTTTCAATGGACTGAGCCACCCAGGTGCCCCTGGGATGGGGTATTTTAAAATGGAGACCTCCTGAGAAAATCCAGGACCCATGACCACATGTAGAAGTGAGTGCTCAGAGCCTGTCTATCTGATGTCTGGCTACCAGCAAAGAGTATGCTTTTTAAGAGTTAATTTTGGGACCACTCAGTACTTTGTAATCACTCCTTGGACACATCTAGAATTTACCTTTATAATCAAATGGAACTTACTACAAAGTTAATTTGAGATTATATTTAGTGATACGCTTTAGCATTGTTGCAGTGAGTGGTAATTAGGAATAAAATGAGAAACAATTCCCATAAAAGATTGTGATTAGCACTGATTATACAGACGACCTGAGCTTTTCTACTAGCACCTTGTTGCTTCTTCCTTCTCACTAATTAGCATGAGTTTTGCCTTCTCCGTTGCTCTGAAACACAGATTCTAGTTCTAATTCCATGCCCAGGTTCCCTTGCCCTGTCACTCCCCACCAGTGGCTCTAGATTGAGGATCAGAATATTACTTTTGATGCCCATCTGGCCAGACCCCTCCTTGGTTTCCTACTTCTAGAATGCTTTAAGTTCTCCTCTCTGCCCCTCGTAGCTCTGGGTGGCAGATAGAGAGGGAAAGACTTCCAGGGGAAGGCAGCCAGTGATCCAGGTGTTGGTGAGGGGTGAGAGGTGTCCTGAGACCAGGTCTGGGGGAGGAGAGGTTCGATTAGGGGAGGAAGAGCAGCAGCCATCAGCTGAGGGGCTTCCTGCAGAAAACATCAAGTGTGGGGCGCCTGGGTGGCTCAGTCGGTTGGGCGACCGACTTTGGCTCAGGTCATGATCTCGCAGTCTGTGAGTTCGAGCCCTGCATCGGGCTCTGTGCTGACAGCTCAGAGCCTGGAGCCTATTTCAGATTCTGTGTCTCCCTCTCTCTGACCCTCCCCCGTTCATGCTCTGTCTCTCTCTGTCTCAAAAATAAACGTAAAAAAAAAAAAAAAAATTAAAAAAAAAAAAAAAAGGAAACATCAAGTGCATAGTCTCTTCACCATGCCATTCACAGTCCGGGCCAGTTAGGGATGCAGCATCAGCTAGCAGCCCTATATCCCTCTGTCTGCAAGCCTCTCCACTTCTTATTTCGTACAGCCTGGGAATCCCAACTGGAGACAGGCATTACATTGAATGCTCAGGGAGCTCAGACTTATGCTCTGAAAACTGAGATTGTCCACATGCTGATGTGAAGAGTTTTAGGCTCCAGGCTGATTGCCACATCAGCTTCTTGTGCTTTTGGGTCAAGGTAAGGGCTAGAGAGCAGAGGAGTGCTGAGTGTCTGAAGGGGTAGGGGGAGTTAGGGTGGGGGATGCTGAGTGGAGGAGTGAGCCAGAAGGAAGAAGCCTGGAGGTAGTGAAGACAGAATGCTGAAGTCTGCAGATTTTATCCCAGAAGGATGCCAATGTGCTGTGTTTGCCTTGTCCAGCTTGACCACTGAGCAACTATAACTGAGGCCAGGCCCTTGGGCTGCCTGTAAGGCTCTCCCAGGCTATAGTGTCTTTCTGGAAAGCAGTTCTGGCCCCTTCCGTCTGACATGGGTAGTGAAAAGGTTTGGGGTGGAGTCAGTGGGAGTAGGTGGTATGATTCCTCTACCTCAGAGGTAAGAAGCAACCTGCACTGGAACACTGCTCCCATCTATCCTTTAGATCTGTGTTCCATTTTAGGGGCACTTGGGTGGCTCAGTCAGTTGAGCATCCAACTTCGGCTCAGGTCATGATCTGACAGTTGGTGGGTTCGAGTCCCGCGTGGGGCTCTGTGCTGATAGCTCAGAGCCTGGAACCTGCTTCAGATTCTGCGACTCCCTCTCTCTCTCTCTCTGCCCCTCCCCCGCTCGCTCTCTCTTTCTCTCAAAAATAAATAAAAATGTTAAAAAAACAATTTTAAATCTGTCTTGCCCTTGAGCTCTGAAAATGCAAATGAGATCACACAGTGCCCAGAGAGGACCATCTGATGGTTTGTTGGTTTCCCAGTCCTATTAGACTCAAATCATAGCTCCTTCTTTCAGAATGCTGTCTGATCTGGTCCTTGCTTCTCTTTTGATGTCATCTTCTGTCCACCACTTCATTTGTCCATGCATCCGTCCTTCCTTCCACTCACTCATCCATGCATGCATCCATCCATCCATCTGCTTTGACTCAGACACAGTTGCTTTCTTGCTATGCCTTAAGTGCCTTTAGTTCATTCCTTCTCTGCATTGCTGTTCCTTCTGTCGGAGTACTCTTTTCCTCATACCCACACAGCTCACTTGTTCTCTTCCTTTATCTGGCTCTCACTTTTAATGTCACTTTCTTCAAGAGAACTCTCCCGCATCATCCAGGATTGTGCCTGGAAGAGGGTCTTGGGGGGCTTCTAAAGTATGGTCTTCCATTTCTTGATATGAATGCTTGTAACATTTTTGTGTTCAGATGTTAACATTTAGTCAACCATAAACTAATACACTTCTCTGTGTGTGTGCGTTATGCTTCAACAGAAACATAAATCCCCTCACGCCCATCTCATTCTTCTTACTTTTGCTTTATTTTTCTTCATGGTCCTTATCAATGCCTGACATTGTCTTAAGTCCTTGTTTGCATTGTTTATCATTCCCACACCATGTGTAAATTACATGAGACTAGAGGCTCAATCTAGTTTCCTGTTTTATACCCAGTGCTTAGCCAAGTGGCTGGCCTTGTAGGAGGAAACCAATCATTGTTGAATGAATGCATGAGTAACTTGTTGGATACCTTAAGCAACTAGAAGGTATAACAGAAACTGGGAGCAGGCCATCTCACTCATCTGGCACTTTAAGTTATAAGGGTCTGAGACAGGCTTTAGCTTCCAGCAGATCTCTTCTTTCCTGTTGGAATCTTCTGTCCCCATCTGACCTGCAATCCTGACTTCGTGACTCAGAGCCTTGTTCCTTTCCTCTAGTTGCCTCTCAGTACACTGGTCTCTTATGTGAACCTTTTCATCAAGGACTGAGCTTAGAGCATCCATGGCACCCCAGGTCAGTTGCCAAATAATAAAATGTCTTGGCCAATGGGTCATTCCCCCGAAACTCATCTTCATCCACAGTGAATGCAGTGAGTAAGAATACCAGCTTTGAGGTCCAGAAACCTGGGTTTGTTTTTTTTTTAAAGTTTATTTATTTATTTTGAGAGAGAGAGAGAGAGAGAGCATGAGCAGAGGGGCAGAGAAGGAGAGAAAGAATCCCAAGCAGGCTCCGCGCTGTCAGCACGGAGCCCAATGTGGGGCTTGAACTCACTAACTGTGAGATCATGACCTGAGCCGAAATCAAGAGTTGGTCGCTTAACCAACTGAGCCACCCAGGCATCCCCAGAAACCTGGGTTTTAATATTATTTCTATCTTTTCCTAACCATGTGATCTTAGACAAGGTACTTAGCCAGCTGGGCCTCAGTTCCTCATTTGGATAATAGGACTGGTTATTGTACCTAACTTCTGGGTTTGTTCTGAGGATCAAGTGAGGTGTTGTGCATCGAGCCCTTGGCACACTTTTTGACATTCCAGTAACTGTTAAGAATGTTTGACATTCCTAGGCATTTAGTCACTGTTAGTTCCCACAATGTTATTATTGATATCTGTGTCCCTCTTATGATGTTACGATGCCAAATCTCTTTCTACTTTTTACCTTTAGAGTTCACCACTGGGTCCCTCACGATGCATCTGTCTTCACGTGAAGTCTATTTTGAGAAATGAACTTCTAATTTTTTGTCTTGTATCTTAAAACATCATTGTTTAAAGATACTTGGAAAACCATAAAGGCTTTATTGATGTACTTGCACATTCAGAGACTTCTCTTTGTGCATTAGTTTCTCTTGGACAAAGTGTGATAGAACAGGACTGCTGTGGACATTGGTTGGAGTGACAGCGAGTGATCATTTAACTTTTCAAAGACTCAGTTTCCTCATTTGGGGAATAGGGTAGCAGCAAGCCCACCTACAGGATGATTTCGTGTCTTTGAAGGTGGTAGATATGGAATCACTTGCAGAAAATATGGCAGAAATTCAAATGTGCCCTCAACCCCCTTTCTTCTCCATTTCATTTGTGATTTAGTTATAGCTATATAACTTGACCTATACATCTATTTAATTATATCTCATGTTTCTTATCCAAATTTTTTCTAAATACTTTGTTTTTTTTACTAGCTATAGAGAAATTTCTTTAAAAAGTTTTTCTGCCTTGTCCACTGGCCTTTTTATCAGTTTTGTCCTGAGGACCATGGAGGAGGCTTACTGGGATGGACAGCTCTGTGCAGGTTCTGTGCTGGGTCTGAGCTGCTCTGCATATACATTCTCCTGTTGTTTGGTGGTGTCCCCATTCCCTTAAGCTCTAGGTTTTCCACACACAGCGCATTGGGCCATAGTAATCGTAGCAGTTGATTGATTTTAAACCATGGGCCTCCCATTGCTCAGAAAATGTCCAGTAAGCACTGGTTGACTGACTTTCCAGTTAGAGGAATTCATGTGTCAGGAAGGCAACAGGATAAGGGCCTGCTATTTTTTAGAAGACCACCCACTGGGGCCAGATAAGACCTCTACATCTGTGGACGCTTCACTTGTTTGTCTGGTGTCATATCCCTTTGGCCTGACCCATTTCCCTCTTCTCTGTAGGTCTGTGGTCCCACTGGATACCAATCACCATAGCTGTGGTCATTGTTATCTCTTCTGATGCCCCAAAAGCCTCCTTAAGAGTTGGCTGATTCAGTTAGAGAAATCCAAGTATCAAGAAAGGAAGCACAAATTAGTTTCTTTTTGTCTTGCTTATCTGTCTAGAGAAAGCATCTCTGCTCTTTCAAATGTCTGATAAATGGACTTGATTATCCTTCAAGCAAACACGTGGTTGAACGGTGGGGGTTGTGGGTTGTTGGAGAGTCTGCTGTCTGACAGCAAATCCTTCTCTTTGCAGTTCTCTTCTCAGTCTTGATGACAGCAAGTTTTCCAAGACACAAAACCTCTAAGTTTATGTTTGAGAAACACGGTGAAGGTTTCTCCTCTCTGCTCCCCTTGAAGAGGTGGCCTGTGTGGAAGTTCAAGTGTTTGAGGAGAGGTGGTAATGACTGGGACTGGGGATCAGCAGAGCTGTCCTGTGGCATCAGTTTGTTACTAACAGGGTTGTTCATTTGTCAACTTGATTTTTCTATTCACTTCTTCCTCATTCAGCTGATAGATATTAAACTCACAGCATAGTGGGCTCTGGGTGAGTTCTCTGGGGCCATACTTCTTGGGTTTGTATCCTGGCTTTTCATTTAGCAGCTATGAGGCCTCTGAAAAGTTATTTAATCTCCCTGTGCCTCGGTTTCCTCATTTATAAAATGGGGTTAGTAAAAGGATCTGTCTCATAGGGATTTTTTCTGAGGGTTAAGTGAATTAATATTTCCGTATGTTAACTGAGTCATTTCTGGCACCTGTGGGTGCGGTTTAAGTATTTGCTGTTGTGTTAATACTGTAAATTGGGCACATGGCTAGGTAGCAACATAGGGCAGGGCCCTTCCCTCACAGAGTGTGCCTCCCTTTTGGAGATGAGCTGTCCCAGTGCAATATTTACAAGAAGTGCAAGGAAACAGACATGGAGGGTGCACTGAGAGTGAATTCAGTTGCTCTGGCCCACTTGGCACATGTCCTGGAAGTTGTCACTGGGAGGTGACATTTGTGCTGGGCTTTAGGAAGCTAGGGGACAGCCTCAAGAGGGTGGAAGTAAGCCGGTGTGGCTGGAGTGCAGACAGAGTGGGGTGGGAAGGCCCAGAGCTGAGAAGGCAGGTAGATCATCAGATAGAAATTCTTCCTTAGGAATTCTCAACTTTCAGTGAATTTCAGAATTGCGTGGAGAAGCTGCTTAAAAATGCAGAACCTCTGAAGGTTCTGATTCAGATGATCTGGGGTGGAGGTCTTCATTTTAACAAGAATCTTGGGGTGGTTGACATAGCAGATTCATAGACACAGTGAGACCATGTTAAAGATATGTGTTCCTATCTTAATCTGTATTGAATTGGGGAATCACTGAAGAAGTTCTTTAAAAAAATTTATTTTTAATGTTTATTTATTTTTGAGGAAAGAGAGACCGAACATGAGTGGGGAAGGGGCAGAGAGAGAGGGAGACACAAGAATCTGAAGCAGGCTCCAGGCTCTGAGCTGTCAGTACAGAGCCTGATGCAGGGCTCTGACTCATGGGCTGTGAGATCATGACCTGAGCTGAAGTCGGACGCTTAACAGACTGAGCCCCCCAGGTCCACCAAGAAGTTCTTTGATATAATTGTGGCATAATTTCCATCTGGGTTACCTCCACGTTTTGAGATTCTGTAGGTTTTAGCAATAGCTAAATAATAGTTATATAACCATCAGCCTGTCACAGTCAAGATACAGAATATTTACATCAGCCCCAAAGTACCCTTGTGCCCTTTTTATAGTCAAGCCCTTCTTCCTCTCCCAGTCCCTGGCAGCCACTCATCAGTTTTTTTCCATAGACTTTGCCCTGAGTGTCATATGAATGGAATCATACAGCTTGTAGCCTTTTGTGTCTGGCCTCTTTCACTTAGCATGATGCTTTTGCCATCAATCCATGTTATTGCATGTGTCATAGTGTATTTCTTTTTATTTATGAATATGAAATTGTGTGTATCACAGTTTGTTTATCCATTCAACAGTTGATGGACATTTAATTACTTGTAGTTTTTAGAAATTGTGAATACATCTGATATAAACATTCTTATACAGGTATTTGTGTAGACATGTTTTTATTTCTCTTGCACAAATATCTAATAGTGGAATTGTTGTATCATATAGGAAGCACATGTTTAATTTTTAAGAAATTTCCAAGCTGTCTTCCAAAGTGGCTTTGCATTCCCACTAGTGATGAGTGAGAAATGCTATTAGTTTATATCTTTATCAGTATTATCAGTTAAAAACATCTTTTGTAGTGGCATGCCTGGGTAGTCGGTTGAGCGTTGGATTTTGGCTCAGGTCATGATCTCACAGTTCATGGGTTTAGACCCATGTGCTGACAGCTCAGAGCCTGCAGCCTGCTTCAGATTCTGTGTCTACCTCTCTCTCTGCCCCTCCCCTGTTCACGTCCTGTCTCTGTCTCTCAAAAATAAACTTCAAAAAAAAATTAAAAAAAACAACACATCTTTTGTGGTATTTATTGTGATTTGAATTTGGAGTTTCCCAGTTGCTAATGACATTGAGCATCTTTTCATGTGTTTATTTATCACGCATTCATAGTTCTTCTTTGGTGAAGTGTTTGTTAATGCATTTCGACCGTTTCAAAAAGACTGTATTGTTTTATTCTTACTGAATTTTGAGAGTTCTTTAAGTATTCTAGCTACAAGTCCTTTATCAGTGGTATAGTTTGCAAATATTTCCTCTCAGTCTATGACTTATCTCTTCATTTTATTAATAACATCTTTCAGAGAGCAGAAGTTTTAAACTTTATAAAGTCCAATTTATCATTTTTTTTTCTTTTATGGTTCATGGTTTTTTGTTCTATCTAAGAAATCTTTGCCTAACCCAAGGTTGTAGAAATTTTTCTTTTATGAGTTTTATGGTTTTAGGTTCTAAATTTAGGTCAATGATCCGTTTACATTTACACCTATGATCTAACTTGAGGTGTGGTATGGGTCGTGATTCTTACCAGTGTACCTTTATTAAAGAAATCAGTTGACCACATATATTTGGGTCTATTTTGGGAATGATGTTCTATTTCATTAACCCATATGCCCATATTTTCACCAATGCCATAATGTCAGGGTTGGACAACTATGGCCTATTGGCCAAATCTATGCTTCTACCTGTTTTTGTAAATAAAGTTTTATTAGAACACAGTCACAATCATGTATTTATATATCCTCTATGGCTGCTTTTCCTCTATTGTAGTTGTGACAGAAACTATATGGCCTGCAAAGCCTAAAATATTTCTATGTGGCCTTTTACAGAAAATCTCTGTTAATCTCTGCTATAATGTCTTACTTATTCTAAGTGTATAGTAATTCTGAAAATCAGGTAGTGTGAGTTATCCAACTTTGTTCTTTTTCCAAATTATTTTGGTTTTTTTACGTTCTTGCTTTTTTCTTTCATATAACTTTTAGAACTAACTTGCCAATTTTTAACAAAAACATGGTGGGAATTTGATTAAGATTGCATTGAATCTTTAGATCAATTTGGAGAGAAATAAAAATATCAAATCTTCTGTACTACACATAGTATATCTTTCCATTTATTATTATTATTTTTTATTTCTCTCATTAATGTTTTGTAGTGTTCAAGATACAAGTCTAATGCTTATTATGTTAGCTTTCTCCCTAAGTATTTCATATTTTTGGTTGTTATTGAAAATGGTACATTAAAAAATTCAATTTCCCAGTTGTTCATTGCTGGTGTATAGAAATACAATTGAGTTTTACACATTGATCTTGTTTCCTGTGACCTTGCTAAACTCACAAATACATGCTACTGGCATTTTGTGTAGATTCTTTGTGATTTTCTACTTCATCATGACATGTATAAATAATTACAGTTTTCTTTTTTTCCAATATGTATGCTTTTTATTTTTTATTTTTCCATATTTTACTGTCTAGGACATCAAATATAATATTGAATGGAGTGGTAAGAGTGGACATCTTTGCCTTGTTCCTAATTTAGGGGGAAACTAAAGTGTTTTAAACAGGATCTGATATCATCTGATTGCAATTTTATATAGCAGCAGCCAGGCTCATGTGATCGGTTCTTACCTTTTCAAAGGGATGATACTGTGCATTTATATAGCCTGTATCAGTTAGCTTTCCTCATAATAATGCTGTATAACAAATAACCACGATAGCTCAGTGGCATACACATCAATAGACATTTAGTTTTTGCTCTGTATCTGTGGGTTAGTTGGAGCTTAGCTGCTCTAGGCTGAGCTAGGCCCCAGGCTGTGTGCTGGGTTAAGTTTATGCTACATGATTCTCATCCTCCTTGGACTGTGTCTGCCAAGGGCAGGGTTTTCTCTTGTGTAGTGCAAGAGAGGAAGAGGGAAAGCCCTGCTGTGAAGTATGTTTCAAACCTCTGCTGATATTATGTCTTTTAACATCCCATTAGCCAAAGCAAGTCATATGACCAAGCCTTAGGTCAAGTGGAGAGATGCATTCTTTTCCCACTATGAGACTATGGTATAGAGGTGGATGAATAATGTGATTCCAGGGTAGCAAATAACTGGGGTCAGTAATTCCATCATCACATCTCTTAAATGAGGGAACAGTCAAACTGCATGTGGTAGACAACCTATGAGTACTTCAAGGGCTGGGAGACTGCCTTATGCCTCTTTGTATCCATTTGAATAGCATAAAATGCCCGCATCATCATAAGCACTTAATACATTTTTGTTGAATGAACGACTAGAATTTGTTAGTGGTTCACAAGCTAGCTTATTTTCTATTGCTGGTCAAGAGATTCTTGGTCCAACATTAACTTTACTTCTCATCTGTGTTTATACATCATTCTCAATGGGCTCCAGAAAACTACTTTTCTTTTTTTTTTATGTTTATTTATTTTGAGAGAGAGAGTGTGTGTGCAGGAGAGGGCCAGAGGGAGAGAGAGAAAGGGGGGTGGGAGAGAGAGAGAGAGAGAGAGAGAGAGAGAGAGAGACACCTAAGCAGGTTCTGTGCTGTCTGCACAGAGCCTGATGTGGGGCTCAATCCCACAAACCATGAGATCATGACCTGAGCTGAAATCAAGAGTTGGACAGTTAACCAGCTGAACCACTCAGGTGCCTCCAGAAAACTACTTTTCAGTGACAGTAGAAATGATAGGAAAAAATAACACCTTTGTGTCTGAGAAAAGGCTGTTCTCATTGGAAAATGCCTGGAAAGAGCCCGGAGAAAATAAGGACACCTGGGTTTGTGTTCTGGTTCCATTCGTTAGCTGTGTAATGGGAATCACTTTATGTAATTTTATCTGTAAAATGTAAAAATTCTTCATGAATACTTTGCTCTGCCCACCTAACAGGACTTTGTAATGGTGTCTATGAAATATATGGATGCATCTATATGATACATGTGAAATGACAGCATATATGAAATCATAAAGAGCTGTAACTAGGAAAGGCTGCAAACTCTAGGGAATTGCTATTCTGATGCTAACTGGTGACAGGGTTGATGGGGAGACATTCTCAGCTCTGAGAACAGCAACGCTCTGAGGTTCTGATGGTTTAAGGGAGGAGCCTCAGAGCTTTCAATCCTCTTTTTATAAAATCACAGCCTTTCATTTCACCACCCCTTACTTAACACGCGCCTTGGTTTTCCTTTCTCCTCAGGGAAACTTCCACCTCCCTTTCTATCCTCACGTCACCTTTCCTCGGTCCCCTTCTCACCCTCTGTGCTTTATCCACATGAGCTTCTTTCCTCAAATATGCCACATGCTCGGTCTCATGTCTCAGGCTGGGCATATGCTGCTGCTTCTGCCTGAAATATGCTCCCCCACCCCCAAGCATTGCTCAATCCCACTCACCTTTCAGATCTCAGCTCTGCCAGCAAATGTTCCCTGTTCCCTGCGTCTAAGTCAGTCACCCTTTTATGAGTGCCTACACATCCTGTGTAAACGTATTCTGTTTAATACCACCCTTGTGCAGTACTGCTAAGTGCTGTTTGTCTCTGAAATACGTTCTAAAGCCATTTATATAAATTATAAAATACTTCAATATGAAAAACCCATTACATTACTGCATGTGTGTGTGTGTCTGTGTTTCTTCTTCATCATGTCCTGCAACTTTCTTTTTAAAGTTTATTTATTTTGAGAGAGAGAGAGAGAGAGAGAGAGAGAGAATGAATGTGCATGCACACACATGTTGGGGAGGGGCAGAGAAAGAGGGAGACAGAGAATTACAAGCAGGCTCTCCACTCAGCACAGAGCTCAGTGTAAGGCTCAGTCGCGCAACCATGATATCATGACCAAAGCATGATATCAGGAGCCGGATGCTCAACCACCTGAGCCACCCAGGTGCCCCTATTGCGTCCTGCGTCTTAATGTCTTTCTTTCAGCCCCTGAGAGCTGGGGCTGGGCAGACTCGTCTATATACCCTTGACCAGTGAATATCAGTGTACGCTTTTGGAGTGTTCTCCTCCGTTGAGCACCTGCAGTATGGTCCTGAAGTGAGTGTGTTTGGCAACATATGCTATTTCCTCTGCAAGAGACTTTCTTCCTGCCATGTATACTTTGAGTCCTGGAAAACAGTTCTGACTCCAGTGACTGAGGCCAAGTATGACAGTGATGATGCTGCACTTGGTCCAGATAACCCAAGGAAGAGTATTTCATTGGAGGCATTGACAATACCTGGAGTTCATGATAAGGTAAACAGAGGGCAGAGACCCAGAAGATGCTGTGGGAAGGCAGGAAGGCCTCTGACATTATGGTATCATGGTAAAAACTTGGGAGGATTGTCTAACGATAGCTTGAGAGCAGCCATTGGAAGAACTTATGGGTGGGTGGCAAGTCATAATGTAGAAAATTTGAAGACCACTTGCCACGTACAATGACAGGCCACACATCCAAATAGACTTCGGTATAAGGACTCAAGATGGTGCCAATGTAGGGGCCACTTCCATTTCAGGAATATATTCCTCCATGCTAAATGGATACCAGTGTGCATCTATAATGGCACCAAGTGCATTGTAAAGAATCGGTTCTTTGTTTACTCTTCTCACTCCCTCTTACCACTGGATTATAAGCTCTGTGTGGGCAAACCTCTTGTCTGTTTTATTTACCACTGCAGTGAATACTGTGGTCTACCATCTATTCCCCCCTTCAGGAATTAAGCATCCGTTTCCTGGCTGCTGATGTGTTTGTTGCCTTCTGATGGCTCACGGCAGAGCTCTCCCCTCGGCATGGCCCTGCTATAGAGAACTGGTTTGTTCCAGATTATGCCCCTTCTCTGTGCCCAGCCGATGTTCAATGAGTTTTAGACTGTGGTGGTGGTGGTGGGGGAGAGGTATACGAAGGCCTGCTTGCCTTGCCTCAATCTAAGACAACTCTGAAGGACCTGCCAGTCCTACAGCTCCCATGTGATTGACTAAGGTCATTCTGGAACTGCATCATGGTGCAAATTCTGTGTCTAATCTAGCTCCTTCTACTCCCTCATAGGGGTTGTTCCTAATAAGCTTCCTGAAAGCAATTCTTTGTCTCAGAATCTATTTCCCAGGAAATCCCCCAGTGCTTGACTCCTTTCCAGCCTTGCACGGACAGTAGATAGATCCTCCTTTTCATACATGATAAAGTGGAGGTTTGGTGCACTTCAGTGACTTTCCAAAGACCAGCCAGGTGCTACATGCTGAATTGGGAAAACACTTATTGCAAAGAGTTGATGGCTTAAATGAGAATGTATATAAGTAACCATGAAGGATAGGTTCTTATTAAATGCTGGTGTTCTTTTTCTAAAGGGTTGGGGCTAGCCCTGCAGAGCTGGAGGAAAAAGGAAGGCAGTGTACAGAGAATCATGGTTTGTACTACCCTATGATGAGACACACTAGGGGACCGGTTTCTACCCTTGCCCCAACTCGAAGATTCAGCCTCTTTATCCCTACTTACCTGGTCTATCTCCTTTTCAATAGCCTAACTTCATAGAAAGGACCCTTCTTTGCAATCATAGTTGGTATAAGGAGACATTAGCCTATAAATTAACTACTCCATAAAGACTCCTATTTCCATGTACTAGGATACTTTTTGCTGTTGTTGTTAGAAAACATTTTGACCACACACTGAGCTGATTATCACTGTAATTGTACTATAATCCCATCTGAGGAAACTATCTAGAAAATTAACTGATGACTGTTCACCTACCCACAGGGAAGAGACTCACATTAGTCAAAGCAGAACAAAGGAACAGTAGCCTCATTCACAAAGAGGGATTCTCCTTCTACCACACAGCTTTTTCTGTGGGTATATAGTGTGAATGTAGGGTCTAGAGGCATCCACCTAATATACACAAGGAATGTTTGCAAATTGATAACAAATGGCTAGTCATTTTCTCCAGAGATTTTTGGTGTAGGTGGTTTATGAGTTATTTCTCTTTTGGCATTTTGGATATAAGGGCAAAAAAAAAAAAGATATTAGGATGATAAGGAATTAAAGGCAACACATTATTATTCACTTAATGTTAACTTATAAATTCAAGGGATTTGAGTTTGGGGACCATTGTGCTGTGTCATCCTGGAAAATCTTGAATTCATCAGATTAGGCTAGGCTATGCTGTAGTAAAAAACATACCGCTCAAATCGGGTCATACGAGGCTATGATGTGGTAACAAGCCCCTCAAATATCCATGGGTTTATAGTCACTTACAGGAAGTACTGTGCTTATCTAAGTTCTCTTCATACTAGTTCTCTTTCAATTTATGATTCACGGGTCCAAGTGGTTCTGTCCTAGGGCCTTTTTTCTTGACATGTGGATGCTCGCATCACTGCACCAGGGGAAAAGGAAGCTGGGAGAACCTCCATCCATTCTTTTAAGCTTTGACCCTGAAGGGATACATGTTTTTTTCTGCTCACAACCCATTGGCCAGAACTAATTTCATGGCCTTGCCTGCTGAAAGGAGGGTGGGAAATGTCGGGCCATAACTAGGTCTTAGTTTTTGTATCTTCAAACTAATTAATCTGTTAAATAATGAATGCTTTAAAGAAATAGTACATGCCTTTTAGGTTTAGTCATTGTGCTAAACTCTGGCTGATATGGTGGGCAAGATGCACATAATCTCTGCCTTCACAGAACCTCTGTTTTGAGGGGAGGTCAGGTGTGCAAGCACTGACAATATAGTGCAGTGATGCTCCAGCAGGGGAAACTGAGGGTACAGTAGTAGTTTACTGCTCCAAGTACCATATCTGGATTAAGGATAGTGTCTTCTGGAGGAAGTGTTATCTTAGCTGAAATCTGAAGGACAACTGAATGTTAACCAGCAAGTGGAATCTTCAAAGCAGAACAATTGCCTTTGTGAAGGCCTGAAAAATGGGAGAATGTCTTCCCAGGGTGTTAGGAAGTTTCCATGATATAATATATGTTTAAAGTATTTTGCAAACCTTTAAGTATTATATGTGCTTGGAAGGGTTACTTACTAATTAGCGCTTTGAGCAGAAATGTCAGTATAATGGCTACCACTGGACAGAATCAGCCTTGTGGATGTGGAAGAAATGGCAGTCATGGGTTGAACCCAGGCATTCAGACTCATGAGCCCAAGTTCTTAAGTACAAAGCAACATTACCCGTTTAGAAAGCAAGTTCAAATGCGAGTATAAAACACATTATTGTAGGGATAACCATTAACTTGATCCAACTTCTACTTTTATAGAAGAGTAGATGATATACAGCTTCTGATAATTAATTTTTAGTAGCAGATTGCTATGTTTTGATTATTTGAATCAGGCTGAAAGCAATGAGGAGGGGAACTGCAGTGAAATCTAGAAGACTAGACTGGACCACCTGTCTATTTGTCCATAGCCAAGCCAGGGACAGGGGAGTATTTTCTTTAGGCCTAGTGCATCATGTCTCCCATGTCCAGAAATCATCCCTATTTCTATCAGATCCTGTCATGCATCTGCCAGTTCATAGGTGAAACAAACATCCCTGCTGCCCTCCTGCCCCAACCCATTTGAGGATCTCAGGGAAGTAGCAGCCAAGGGGTGAAGAAGGTAGGAAGTAGGAAGGAATGGATGAAGAAAAGTCTTTTGTACCAAGGATAAATTGGTTCTCTTTGAAAAACCCTGGCCCGTCAATTTTCTGCTCCTCCCAACTCATTTTGCCTCCATTGTTATGCGGGGACTAAAATATTCATTTCATGAAGAAATTGTCAAACTTTAGTGCTTTGAGATAATTGATGCATTTCATCAGCTCACCAAATTGAGAGAACGACTCAACAGAGGTCTGCCATCAGGCAGTCTCAGCCGAGAATTCTTTCATCAGAGTCACGCGAAGATCTTCCTTGGAGATGCGGGTAAATGGCCCAGTAATCGGGAGACATTGGAGAAAGCACACTCCCAGAACAAGACAGGGAACAAAGGGCTTTCTTGGCCAGGAAACGCTCTCACAGGGGACTTGTTGGTCCCAGACTCTGCCTCTGATTGGAAATGTAATCACTTGGCTGTGTTTAGCTGTGTCCAGTAAGGGGCCATTGGCGGCAATGCTCCACTAACTAGAAATCTCTTCTGCAATCAAATTAAACACGGCCACAGCTTCCTTGTGATTCATGCCGGTTATTCCAGAGACATTTTATTGCAGAAATGCTTTTTAAACATTAATTATGCTGCACATAATATGACCCAGATAAAATATGGGCGTATTATGACTTGTCTGTGGCTTCAGGGTGTGCTGTTTAATCCCTGGCAAGGGCTTTTAGGAAGAAGATGGGTCAGACCTTTTGTTTTGGATTTTCATTCCTGGGGCATTCTAGGTCTGCTCTCCAAATGTGGCTGCAAAAAATTTGGGTTTTTATTGCTCACCCTGAATTAGCCTTGTCCTTTTCCCACACTCCCAAGTCTCTAGGAGGGACCACCAAGAGCCCTCAAATTTCCTGGGAAGACCCGGAGATTGACTTGGGAACCTATGCTATAACAACCCTCTGCCTATGCCAGGCACAGCCATCCTGTCTCCTGAAATGTTGACACTGGTGCTCTCTGATTGGCTGCTGCCTGTGCTTCACCGTTTGTTAAATATTGTCAATACCACACCTGGAGGTATGCATCATCCTCATTTCTCACGTACAGAAACTGAAGCTCTGAAAACATATGTTACTTGGCCAATATCTCACTGTTATAAGCAGCAGAGCTGGATTTCTTTTTGTCCATTTCTTTTTGTCTCTGTGATGTTTCCCCAGTGTTTTTTCAAACTTCTATCTAAAGCACTGGATGGGGCGCCTGGGTGGTCAGTCGGTTAAGCGTCCGACTTTGGCTCAGGTCGTGATCTCACGGTTTGTGAGTTTGAGCCCCACGTCGGGCTCTGTGCTGACAGCTCGGAGCCTGGAGCCTGCTTCAGATTCTGTGTCTCCTCTCTCTGCCCCTCCCCAACTTGTGCTCTGTCTCTCAAAAAAATAAAAAATAAAAAATAAATAAATAAATGTAAAATAAATTTCCATAAAAAATGGAAATCTTTCTTTAAAAGCAATCTTTTTTCTTTTTTTAAGTTTTTATTTAAGTTCCAGTTAGTTAACATACAGTGTAGTATCATTTTCAGTTGTATAATCTTACGTGAAAGTTTGGAGATGAAATGAATGTAGATGGAGCTGCCCAGGATGAAGTGGGGGGTGGGGGTGCAGAGACTTGCAGGCAGTGCCCCTTCCCATCATTTGCTCTGGTTTTTCCCAGGTGCTTGTCTGGAACCTCTGAGTGTAAAGATGACTGTCCTCTCTCGTGGAGGGCCGGGAGACAAATGAGTCTGTCTCCTGCTGGTTGTTTGTTTGTGGAGCCCATCCTTGGTCCCAGCACTCCCTTATGTTCAGAGGAAATAGCTGTGGCCCAAATTGATAACACTCCCTGCTCCTTGGAGCTTGCCTTTTCCCTGAGCAAATGGAGACAAAAACAAAGTGAGTGAAAACAGTGTACTCTACATTAGATGGCATAAGCACTGTGGACTTAAAGTCAAACAGGACTGGGAGATGAGGCCTATGGGAGTGTCAGTGGAACAGTTTTCAACAAGATGGCCACATTGGAAAGATGACATTTGAGCGAAGGGGGTAGGCTATCTGGGAAGGGCAGTACCCAGCTGTGGGACGAGCAAGGGGGGTGGCCAGTGAGGTGAGGTGTTGAGGAAGGAGCCCAGAGGCCTGAATCCCAGTGGGATGGGGAGCAGAGTGGGAGGGCAGGCAAGCGAGGTAACAGGGCAGGTGTGAAAGACCGCGTGGGCCATTGAGGGTCCCAAGTGAGGTAAGGAGCCATTGGAGAGTTTGGACTTGGAAGGAGGCCCAATGTGGCTCACATCTCACAGGGTGTTTCCCTTATCTGTGTGGAGGACAGGCTGAAGTTGGTATAGAATGAGTCCTGGCAAAAGTCAGACTTCCCTTGAGGGTGTCTTGGGGGCATGTAGCCCCTTATGTCAGACCCCTTTCGACATCCCTGCTATCTTTGGAGCCTACCTCAGTTTTTTTTTTTAATATGAAATTTATTGTCAAATTGGTTTCCATACAACACCCAGTGCTCATCCCAACATGTGCCCTCCTCAATGCCCATCACCCACTTTCCCCTCCCTCCCACCCCCCATCAACCCTCAGTTTGTTCTCAGTTTTTAAGAGTCTCTTATGCTTTGGCTCTCTCCCACTCTAACCTCCTTTTTTTTTTTCCTTCCCCTCCCCCATGGGTTTCTGTTAAGTTTCTCAGGATCCACATAAGAGTGAAACCATATGGTATCTGTCTTTCTCTGTATGGCTTATTTCACTTAGCATCACACTCTCCAGTTCCATCCACGTTGCTACAAAAGGCTATATTTCATTCTTTCTCATTGCCACGTAGTACTCCATTGTGTATATAAACCACAATTTCTTTATCCATTCATCAGTTGATGGACATTTAGGCTCTTTCCATAATTTGAACCTACCTCAGTTTGAAATTGAATGTGAGGTTGAAGGGAAAAATGAAAGTGCGTGTGTGTGTATGTGCACGCACACTCATGAATGAATGTGTGAGAGTATGAGTGTGTGAGTGTGTATGTGTGTGAGTGTGAAGTGGGTGTTTAGGGAAACGGGGGAGTGCAAACTTGCTGCCCAGGACAGGATCACGTATGTGGCAGCCCACTCTGGCCAAGTGCTGTAAACGGGTGGTGGAGGTCAGTGGAGGGACTGCACGACACAGGGAATCGTGAGCCAGCTCAGCCTGAGCTCTGTTTTCTGGTGGTTGTCCCAGCCTCCTTCTCCATCTGACTGCATCTGCTTCCAGGTCAACTCTCTGATTCCCCCGAGTGAGGGGTGTGGGTCATTCTCTCATGGTTTACCTTTGCTGTATCTCATGGTGAGCTTCCTGTTTTGAACCATCTTGAACTGTAATGCGGTGTTCCTGTCACATCTATGATATGGTGGACTTCTAGAGGGGCTCAGCCACGCCTTGTCCATTTTGGAACTCAGGTGCTCAGCCAGTGCCTGAGACTTGGCAGGAGCTCTCAGTATTAATAAGACTAATGGGGGTCTTTCTTCTTTTTATGAATATTCTCATCAGAAGTGTGTCTTCCATGGCCCAAAGCTTTATTGTTCCCACCAAATAGATTTTTCTTTAAAGCTTTCTTAATGATCAATCACTAACCAGTTGGTCTTATCAATTTGCCTGGTCAGTCTGAGTTGATTGTAAATTTAGATGGTGGAAAGAGACTGCTTTGTGGGCCAGTAATTGGGCTTTCTTAATAGCGACATTGGATCTGAGCTGAGTGGTAGTGAAACAGAAGATGGTCATTGCCTAGGCCTGGTCTGGGCCTTAGATGATAGTGTCTGATAGATGGGGAGACTGTCTAATGCTCAGGACCAAATAAATGCTACGGGAGAGCTGGATAAATGTTCCTAAAGAGGAAGTGCAAAAAAAGGCGTTTATTTATCATAGATTTAGGAGAGGAAACATAATGACCTTGGGGAGGCAGGGTGATGAAATGGTCTGGTGGCAGGTACAGCTTTGGGTCATCTCAGGCTGTAACTCTGGCAAATTCTCACTGGCCCTTCCCGAGTGGCATCTGGGACTCCTGTGGGATCATTTGGGCTGTGGGTTTCTGCAGTGTCTGTGCATTGCCTCGGGAGCCATTTGGAAGAAGGATGCTCTGTGTACATGACACAGCACAGAGGATGGTCCCCATGTGACTCACAATGGAATCTGAAGCACTGGAGGAATTGGATTAGCAAGATTCAAGGCTGGAGAGAAATTGGGTCACATGCTTTCCTAGGAAGTCGGAAATCAAGCTGTCTGGCTCAGGCACAGTGGATGTGTGGATGGGCCACATAGGGAGGTGATTGTCATGTCTGTAGGTCAGCGGCTATCCCAAGGTAGGTAGCAGTGATGTTGGAAGGGAGTGGGTTGTAGTCAAGAGATTCATGTTCAAATTCTGCCACTGCCACCTACTTGGTACCTGTTATGGGAACATGCATATTTTGAAGATCCCCAATATCTCAGAACATGACTGTATTTGGAGATAGGGCCTTTAAAGATGTAATTAAGGTAAAATGGGGTCATATGGGGGGCTCTCATCCAATCTGACTGGTGTCCTAATGAGAAGAGGAGACTGGGACCCAGACATGCATGGAGGGAAGATTATGTGAAGACGTAGGGAGAAGAAGGCCATCTGTAATCCAAGGAGAGAAGCCTGGAAGAGATCCTTCCACCACAGCCCTCAGAAAGAACCAACTCCACCAACATCTTGATCTTGAACTTCTAGGCTCCAGAACTGTGAGAAAGTAAGTTTCTGTTGTTGATGCCCTGTGGTACTTCGTTATGGTAGCCATAGCAAACAAATAAATTACTTAAATGAGCATGGATAAGTTGTTTCACTTCTCTGGGCTTCAGTTTTTCCATCTGTAAAATGAGTCACTCATCTGAGAGCACCTGATGAGATAACGTATCAAATATTCTCTGTAGATGGGAAGTGTTGAAGAAATTATTGGCTATGATTGACAGTTTTCCTCAAGATTGCATCATTTACTCATCACTCATTCTGTAAATATTGGGTGCCTATAATGTGCCAGACACTGTTCTCATGGCTGACGTTACAGGTGCAGAAAATAAAGACAAAAATATCTCTGACTTCCTGGAACTTTGCATTACAGGGGTTACTGGTGGGAGGTGGGAGAGTAAGAAACAATGGACAACACAGGTACAACACATGGTAAACAAGAAAAGGGTGAATGCGATGTAGAAAATAAAATCAGAGAAAGGGACACGGAGGGCTGGTATTGGAGTGGTCAAGAGTTTTAAAATAGTGTGGTTGTACGAGCCTTCCTGACAAAGGGAAATTAGGGCAAAGACAGGAAGTAAAAATGAGCAAGCCAGGTGGACATCTGGGAGAAGAGTGTTCTGCAAACAGAGACTAGCACGTGTCAAGTCCCTGGGGCCCAGAGAAAGTTTCAGGTACTTGTAACCCATAAAGCCCTGATTTAGATTGTCTGGAGGGTGTTGAGCATTTTGGCAGGTGTGTGATAAACACCTTTCTTTATAGTATGTGTTAACCCATATGGTCATTATCAAGGATGGTACTGAAGCCTGATATAGAGGATTGGTTTAGAGAGACTACCTTATTGTTTGTTGGGGGAGGGGATTCAGAGGAGTGGAACAAGCTGAGACAGTCCGTAGCAGTTAGTAGGCTTCCTCTTTGAGGCATGCAACTCCTACAATCGGGTGGTAAATAGCATCTTTCAGGGCCCGAGAAGCAAAAGAGCAGATGGTCCAGGTGACCTGGGGAGCTTATAACAGAGATGGGATTTGAATGTTAAAAGAAAGAGGTGAGGGGCGCCTGGGTGGCTCAGTTGGTTAAGCCTCCCAACTCTCTCCATTTTGGTTCAGGTCATGATCTCATGGTTCCTGCGATTGAGCCCCATGTTGGGCTTCATGCTGACAGCGCGGAACCTGCTTGGGATTCTCTCTCTTTCCTCTCTCTGCTCCTCCTTGCCTCTATCAAAATAAATACATAAAAATTTTTAAAAAAATAAAAGAAAGAGGAGAGTCTGTATAATATCATAAGCTCAGTGAGAATCCTCTTATAATTGAGTCCTCTGGAGGAAATCACAGCCTTCTGTACAAACTATAAATCATAGAGAAGTATGAAGTAAAAGAAAATAAAAGTCACCCCCAGGTACTGGCCCAGGTTTGGTGTTTTAATAAACGTTAGACAGTGGAAAGAGTGACTGTTGAGTGAGAATTGCAACATTGAAAGAAAGAATGAACTGCTACCATGCTGGTATGTTTCTACTATTTTTCCCTATCTGTTATCTTTTTTAAAAACTTTTTATCTGTATTTAATACCCTGATTTTTTTAATCTCAAAAATAAAACAAGCACTTCTTTTTGTTATTATAAACTTTCCATAAATACTGTAACATTATGTTTCATAATCTATTGATGTATTCATCCAGTATTAGCCTGCTACTCATGTTTCTCATGTTATAAATAAGACTGTGTAGAACATCTTTGTACATGAATTTTTCTTTTTCTTTTTTATTTCCTCTTCCAACATTCTTAGGATTATTTTCCTGGAATCAATATCTAGGCGTAGAATAGAATTACTTTAGTAAAGAGTACAATTTCTTCAAGGCTGTCAAAATCAATGTGAATCATCTTTATTTTATTCTCTATTGGATCACTTCTTTTGCTGAGTTTTGTTTCTCCTGTAAATTGGAAAAGCTTTCTTTCCATCTTTATCCAAGATGCTACTAAACACGTTGAGCACAACAGGTTCAAGGGTATGATTTACTCCAGTTTGAAAGTTCTTTATGTTTGAAAATTCCAATTCTGTGAATTATAATACTGTCTTCCTTCATGTTAATTTAAAATTTTGTCTAATTATCTTGCTTAAAGGGAGTTGCCCGAGAATAGCCTTTGATGCCTAAGTGTGCAGCCTATGTTTTCCTAGTAGTGAGAATTTCTAAGCTTGATGTAGTTAAAGATAGATGTAAAAAAGCATTTAGCACTGGTATCAGATTTATTTAGTTTTAATTGTTTTATGTGAGTTGAATTGGTATGACTAGATTTGTGATGTTCTTTGCAAAATTCATTCCTTTTTTAGCAGGGCACATTTCACAAGATAATCTTGAAATGGCTAGACATCCTTATCTTTTTTAATGGTTTTTAACTCCTATTAGCTATAATGGGATTTCCACAAATAAATTGCTGCATTTTGTTGAAAGATAGATACTAGCACCCAGCTGACCGTCCCCCAAGCACGGGGGGTTTTGATCCTACTCACACACATGCCATTTTTCTTTCCTCAATGCAGTACAATTTTAAAAACTCCGTTAAAGAGCAGGAACATATTTACTAGACAACGATGTGATTCTGGTTTTTGAAGGCTGACAATGTGCTTCCATCAGTGCATTTGGCTGCCTGGGAAAAACAATTCTTTAAAAGCTCCCAATAAATGACATAAATAAACCAGTGAGGAGCCAGGGGCCTGCTCAGACTCTGCTGAATTATATGTCCCTGTGACAAACTGTTGTTTGAGGACAATGACAAACATTTCAGACCATCTATGGAAGTCACTGGGGGGACTTTTGTTTCTCTCTAATAGCCCCTGAAGGCTTTCTGGCTAATAGTGTGTATAATGAGTCCAGTTTTCTAGCCCCTGAGAGGAGAGGCTGGGTTGCTTTCGTATGCGCAGGGAAGGCCTCTGAAATTTCAGCAGTGGCAAAATTTGGTCTTTTGTAAGGGAGGCACACAACCTCCTCAGCTGGGGAAGCTGAGGAGAGAGGGAGAAAAGGTGAGGGTCATAGGACAAGATGCCAATATAGGGCTTCACATCTGGGGCCCAAGTCAGGATCAGTTCTCAGGTTTACTCAGAGCATCACAGCCGGAGAATGGAGGGCCAGTCCAGTGCCAAGATACTGACTCAGGTTTGGAAGAGGCTTGGCAGATGCTGATGGCTAGGGGACACTCTAGTCACCTTCCCTTCCTTGTCCTCCCCACCCCCCATCCCAGGCTCTCTCTATGGGAGTCTCTACGTCACTGAGGTGAGATTCCAGATCTCCATTTTAATAAACCTCAAACCCCTCAGGTGATTCTGTGGCACACTCAAGCTGGACAGCCCCTGGTTGGGTTCGGGCCTGCCCAGGGCTGGGAAGGTGGCATCTATTCCCATGTCTGCATGGATCGCTGAGCTAGGAATTGGGAGGCCAGAATCGTAGTGCTGGATTCCAATATTTGTTTGTGGAACTTCAACATGCCACTGTTCCAAGTCTTGATCCATTTATTTGTGAAGTCAGGGTATGGACCTGTGGCTCACAACCCTGGTTGCACGTTGGAATCACCAAGGAAGCTCTGAGAAAATGGAAAAGCCTGGGTCCCCTCCAAGCTCTGTGAATTGGAACATCTACCTGCAGGTGGAAGCTGGGCATCTATAGATTTATTCCAGCCTGAGGCTCAGAGAAGTAAAGGCATTTGGCCAAATTCTTCCTAAGTAATTATTTATACAGTTGGGCTTGAATTGAGGCTTTCCTGTGCCCTGGAAGAGCACATCATCATCATCAACAATAAAAGATGAATCATCAGTGCAGGTCAAGTTGGCAGCCTCAGATCTGGGCTTCCAGTAGAGAGACGTAACAGAGGGTTGGAACACTATCCTGTTGGTTTGGTTACATAGGATTGGGATCTCAGCATTGGGGCCACAGGGCATGAAGAAATTTGTGGATGGGTGGAAGAGGAACTAAGGGAATTTAACCCAATTCTAGGACACGCACTGAGGTACTAGCAACAACTCAAATCACAGTGTCCTGGAAAGTATGGAGAATTCAGTCTTCAAGGTTGGTGACCATCCTCGTGGTGTCTAAGTAGGGGTCTCACAGTGAACCAGCAGGAGGCTTGAAGATGAATCAGGATAATCCCTGTGTCATGATCTTTCTAGTTTTTCCAGCTAGGGTGAAGGCCAAGGTCTAGGCCGAGAAAGAGGAGGGCCTCAACCAAGGAAACTGGGATTCAGGAAGAGGCTGCCAACTCCAGGAGAGCTCTAGAACAGTACTTCTTTTTTTTTTTTTTTAAACGTTTATTTATTTTTGAAACAGAGAGAGACACAGCATGAGCAGGGGAGGGGCAGAGAGAGAGGGAGACACAGAATTGGAAGCAGGCTCCAGGCTCCACCATCAGCCCAGAGCCCGACGCGGGGCTCGAACTCACGGACCGCGAGATCGTGACCTGAGCCGAAGTCGGACGCCTAACCGACTGAGCCACCCAGGCGCCCCTAGAACAGTACTTCTTAAAGAGTGAGCCTCAGATCAGCAGCGTCAGAATCACCTGGTGAATCATTATACATGCAAGTTCTACTGAATCAGAAGCTCTGAGGGGTGGATCCTGCAACGTGTGATGCAAAGAGCCCTCCAGATGATTCTGATGTACACTGAAGGCTGAGGCCCACTGGTGTAGAGTTTTTGTAAGGAGCAAAGGCAAAGCAAATGTCTTGGGGGAACATATGGTACAATGGGCCTGTCATAACTAATCGCTGACTTAGAGACACAGGAGGAAACTTGCATCCCCTTGTTGGATATGGGCCTCTATTGCTATGATGAGGGTTATCAGGGCCCCCAGCTGACCAGAGCTGGGCACATCAGGGACTACTAGAGGCAGGGGAGGAGATGCCAATGTCCATGGATACACCTGGAGATACTCAGGTGGTACCTCCTCCCTCAGCGCTAGGGCTGAATTCTGCTCACCACACCGTCTGCTTCCCTTGCTGAGTGCTGCTGGGTCCAAGTGAGAATAAAGTCAAATATTTTTGAAAAGTTCTGTGTCCAGCCATATTCAGATGATACTTAGGCCACACAGATAACATCTTCTTCACGGTCAATAAAAGTGATGCACAGCAGACTGTGGAGTTATTCAACACAGTTTTCAAAGATCTCTTTTATTGCCTGTGTATAAAAGCATGCAGAGACTCCTTTTTTTTTCTGAGAGGGCAGCAATGATACACTGATTTGGTAGAAATAAATGATGGACATGTTGTCTCAGGCACAGTGGGTCCTCCATTCATGTGGATTATTTTGCTGCATAAAAAAAACCCATAAGTGAACAGGCTTAAAACAGGCACAACCTCATGTCTGTGAATACCACATGGAAGAAACCTTCACTGCTTTTTTCTAATATGATTGTGATGGCTACTTTTATGTGTCAACTTGACTGAGCTAAGGGATGCCCAGAAAGCTGGTAAAACATTATTTCTGGGTGTATCTGTGAGGGTGTTTCTGGAAGAGGTTAGCATTTGAATCAGTAGACTAAGTAATAAAGATTGCCCTCACAAATGTGGAAGGGCATCATCCAGTTAGTTGAGGGTTTGAGTAGAACAAAAAGATGGAGAAAAGCTGAATTAACTCTCTCTCCTGAAGCTGAGACATTTATCTTCTTCTGCCTTAGGACACTGGCACTCCCGACTCTTGGACATTTGAACTCAGACTGGGACTTATACCATGGCCCTCCAATGATCAGGCCTTTGGACTCAGGCTTAACTACACTGCGGATTTTCCTGGTTCTCCAGCTTGCAGATGGCAGATTGTGGGACCTCACAGCCTCCATGACCATGTGAGCCAGTTCGTATTATTAATCTCTTTTATGTACATCTATGTATATCGTATTGGTTCTATTTCTCTGGAGAACCCCGATACAATGATAATGGATATACTTGAAGTAGTAATGTTTGAGCAGTAGTTATTGGCATTGAAAGCCCCCATTATAGAGACATGGTCCAAACTGACCACTTGAGAAGGAAATAAGTAATTCTTAATCTGTCTGTGGTTATTGGATATATTCAAGGGGGCTGCCTCCAATTGAAACCACACCCTTGTCTTCGCCTCCAGAAGGTGGAGATATGCGTTTTGGCTTAAGCCAGGATGTTACTAAAATTTTTGTTTAGTTGAGTGTAAGCAGACATATTTCTAGATCTTTGTGGCTTGATGGAACATTACTTTCTTTAACTCATCTTGACATGGTGTTCAGAGTTTGACTTTATTGTATATTTTTGGTGGGAACTAGACATGTGAGAACAGTCTCTACTGTGCAACTGAATTTCCTGCACCCGGGAAATTCTAATGTAGATATAACCACTTCCCTGCAGTGAGGAGACTGCAGAACCACAGCCTCTGGAGATGTCTGGAATTATTTTTTAACTTTCTGTTATGAAAATGTTCAAGTTCAGACAGAAAATGACAGAATGGTGCAATGAAGCCCTATGTAATCATCACCCACCTTCAACAGTCTTCAACAGAAGTGTGTTTTCTGTACCCCCATCCACTTCTCTCCAGTTCTCTCACCATGACTGATTTATTTTGAAGCAAATCTCAACTATCATGTCATTTCATCCACATATATGTCAGTGTGTATTTCTAAAAGACAAGAATTCTTTAAAAAAGCATAATCACAATACCATTATCACATGTAAAAAAAAATGACAGTATCTACTTATTAACATCAAATATCCAGTGTTTACTTCCCTGATTGCATCATAAGTGGTATTTTTATTGTTGGTTTGCATGAATAAGGATACAATACTTAGCATCCTTCGTCTTCTGTTTGGTCTCAGAAATCCTAAATAAATTCTGAGGGACCGAGGCTGTTGTGTCATCCCTCCGTAGCCCAGTGATTGGCCCAGCAAGCACATCGTCTGCCAAATTCTGGCAGCATAAGCCAGAGGGGCAGGTGGTAGAAAAATCACATGAACGTAGGTTGCCAGGATCCCAGCTTGGGTCTAAGCTGTGTTCACTGTAAAATCTGGACATGATTTCAGCACTGGTGGGGAAAGGCCACTATGGAGTCTACCTGATGAGAAGCTAAGGATTCACTTGGGCAAAGGCTGAGATGAAGAATGAAAGAGTTGCTCCAAAGAATAGGTCCCAGGGTGGGGCTGACTATCCTTGGCTGTCATCCAATGCCAGTAGATCCTACTTGCCTCCTGGAAGCATGCAGTGTGTGTGACCCAGTTTACATTCTGGAAGAATGCAGGGTGATGGCTCTGGGTTTGAAGGCTGGTGATAATAGGTACCTACTAGTCAGGTCCTTTCCTTACCCAAGGTCAGGGGCTCACTAAGATCTCCATGGGACTTTGAGAATTCAAGTTGCTGGCACTGCGAAAGCAAGGCAAAGTAGCTGATGAATTTGATTAAAGCCCATGGTCTATGAGTGGAGTATCAGATTATTTTGGGATACAATTATTGGCATCCCTGTCTCCTCTAAAGGAAGGTAGGGGAGAACTCACCTATTTATCCTTCTGTTCATTTATCCATCTAGTTATCCATCCATCCCCTTTCTGTTCTCTCTACTTTGTGGTTCTCCTCAATAAGCAGACAAGTTCTTTCCGTGTGGCTAGGGACAATGTCTGTTGATAGCCCTAGATTATTCATACTAACACAAAGGGAATTTCTCTCTTACATCATCTGTATGTCAATTCCAGTGAGGAAATGCCACTGGCCTTTTTGGAATCACATGCCCTCAGTTACTGTGTTCAGTAAAACAGGATACTCCAGTAGGTAAGCTCATATCAGGCACCCACCGTGTGGCCAGAGGAGAAGGGAAAAAGAGGGGAATATCTAGGGCAGGAAAAACAAACTCACTAATAAACTACAATATCTATCACACTCTGTATCACACGTTCCCTCACTCCTCCACTGACATGAGTTGAACTCCCAAGTTAAAGCCTCCAAGATTGATGAAAAGGAAGTATGGATAGATACTGTTCCCACTTGCAAATTTTGAACTTTATAGTTTAGCTTATTCAGTTTTATTTAGTGTGACTACCTCATTTCCCACCATATTGATTTATTTATTGAGTCTCTCTCTAATACAAAGGAAGAAGCAGGTAGAGAAAGTACTGTAGTCAACTGACGGAAAAATGGTTTTCTTCATGGAATCAGCGAATACCAGCCTGTTTCTTCCTCCTTAGTTGCACAAACCATCCCCACGTCGGGGTAAGTATTACCTTGCATCCCTCTCCTCTGTACCTGTCCCCATTTCTCCATGTAGGATTTGTAACAGTGTCATCAGGACAGAGAGAAGTGAGGAGGTGGGCTGGTGGGATGGCGTGTGTGTGAAGGAGTAGAGAGAAGTCAGAAGAGGAGAAAGCAGACTTCTGGTTCTCCTGTGTGTGTGAGCATGCGTGCACGCACCCACGCACACACAAACACACCTGCACGCACAGGCACATTCATGTGGATTAGCTGATCAATGCTTTATTTAAAAAAAAAACAAACTCTGAAGTTGAGGGTAGTTTTGTGATGACTGATAGAGGACTCTGAACACCATCCCTTGTTCCAGGAAACTCACAAGGGGGGTAATTTGGCACTTGGTCAACAATTCCTGAGAGATTTTAAAAACAAAATAAGAGTGTTTGCAACTTTCTTTACGAGTCTTTCTAAATCTGAAGAAACAAACCCAATTGTTAACTAATAGCCAATAATATATTGGTTTACAGTGGATGCAATAATAATCTGTATATTTGGTGTATTTATGTTCATTCTATAAGTATTATTTGTCTGTTTTTAGTTATCCAGAGGAGTTTATGATTGATCTTTTCTTTTAAAGATATTTGTTAATTTCTGATGCTCATCATTGGTCAGGAACCCTTATCCCTTTACAAAAGTGAGTCCAAGGGAAAAAGAGTACTTTTATGCAATGATCTACTTAAAAACAACATTCAAGAGCATTCTGTAGCAAACAATTGGGAACTGCTGGTACTCTTTAGATTCTAATATAAACATGGTCAAAAAGTCTGGGCATGAGTTAGAAACAACTGAATATTAAAAATGCAAATGGAACAGCTGAACTCAAGGGAAATGCTTCATAAGCAGACAAAAGTACCATCAAAAATGCTGTAGTGGTGTTATGAAATTTTAATTCATGATCAAAAAATTTTCTTGCAAGTCCCAATACTTCTTTCCAATATATCTTTCAAATTATAGTGGGACCCGGTGGATAACTTTTTAAATATCCCTCAAATTGCAAGTAGATGAACATTTGGCCCAAATACTTTAAAATTCTTACTCTGGCTAAGCTTGGGGACTCAGTAGGAAGAGTTACATCAGCACAGACCAGCCCTGCCTCTTATATCTTACATCTTCTAGCAACCAGAATGTGTTTCAGGCACGCATTTTGGAGTTATGTTTAACAATCCCGAGACATCATCTCTATTCAGCCTCACAGCCTCCGGTGGAGACGAAGAGAATATTAAATAATCGAGAGGGCCTGCCATGAAATCTTGCAGCTCTTGAGTGAAGCTCGGCATCAGGGTGACTGCTTTTTAAAAAAATATTATGTTTGCATTTTGTTTCAGAAATAATATGCTTTAAGCTCTTAAAATGAGCAGTATTGGGTGCTCAAGGTCAGGCACAACCTTGAGTGTTAATGGAGTGTTAAAAGAAACCGGTTTAAGGTAAATTCCATTGGTCTTATACTGAAAAAATTTATTTAGGTGCAGCTGAGCTTGCAAGCTCAGGTAAATCATCCACACTTGACAGCGGTGTGGAAAGAAAGCGGAAACAAGTAGAAAGCCAGTGTTTTGAGGTTCACAAAGGGCTTGAGGTATGGTGTGACTAGAGGTCTGTTGGATGTCTTAGCTTTCTATGGCTGTGTAACAAATGACCACAAGTTTAGCAGCTTAAACAATTCCCGTTTATTAGCCCACAGTTCTGTAGGTTAGATGTCCGGTACGTCATGCCTAACTTCTCTGCTCAGGGCCTCACTTAGCAGAAGTCAGGGTGATCGCTGGACTGAGTTCTCACCTGAAGGCTCTAGGGATGAATCCACTTCCAGTCACATCACTGTTGTTGGCAGAATTCAGTTCCTTGTGGTTGCAGGGTTGAGGTTCCCATTTTGTTGCTGACTGTCATCTTGGGCCCACATTCCTAGACCCATGGGCCCCTCCATCTTCAAGTCAGCAATGGCACGTCAAATTCTTCTTGTGCTTTATTTTATTTTATTTTATTTTATTTTATTTTATTTTATTTTTTTAATGTTTATTTATTTTTGAGAGGGAAAGACAGAGCACAATTGGGGGAGGGGCAGAGAAAAAGAAGGAGACACAGAATTCGAAGCAGGGTCCAGGCTCTGAGCTGTCAGCCTGACGTGGGCCTTAAACCCATGAACCGCAAGATGATGACATGAGCCAAAGTTGGACACTTAACCACCTGAGCCACCCAGGCACCCCTCTTCTTGTGCTTTGAAATGTTCATCTCCTCTGTTGTTGACCTTTAGACCCAGATTTATTATTTAAAAAAATTTTTTTTAATGTTTATTTATTTTTGAGACAGAGCATGAACAGGGGGAGGGTCAGAGAGAGAGGGAGACACAGAATCTGAAACAGGCTCCGGGCTCCGAGCTGTCAGCACAGAGCCCGATGCGGGGCTCGAACCCACGGACCGCGAGATCATGACCTGGGCCGAAGTCGGACGCTCAACCGACTGAGCCACCCAGGCGCCCCTAGACCCAGATTTAAAGGGCTCCTGTGATTAGGTCAGGCCCACTCAGGTAATCTCCCTGTCTTAAAGTTAATTGGTTTGGGATATAATTATATCTGTAAAATCTCTTTATAACATAAATAATTATGGCAGTGATATCATATTCACAGTCCTAGGTTATACAGGGTATGCATACCAGGGCATAGGACCTTGAGGGGCATCTCAGACTCTTTCTACCACCGTGGTGTTTGTTGAGACCCACACCCTGCAACCAGAGGCACTGCCTCTTAGAAGACTGAACTTCTGATGAGTCTGTTGGAAGGAGGGGGACAAAGGAATAATGATTCAGGCGGGGGTGGGGGTTACCTAGAAACCACATGTGCCTTTTATCGGGTCTGCTTCCTAATGTAGCAGGTTCCTTATTATGTCCTTCTTAAGACCTCAAAGAATAACATGAACTATCTAGAAGTCTTGATAAGTGAATACATGAACCTAGCTGGAGATGCAGGAAAGAGGCTGGCCTCCTCTTGTGCCACCACTGGGAATCCATGAAAATTGGGAAAAGATGTCATTTAATTGGATACAGTTTTGTGGGCACTGCCTGGTCAGTTGGCTATCAGATCCGGGACAGTCCCACTCACCCCTCAGCCAGGCACCTTGTGCACCTTGTGCAGTGTCCCTGTGTAGACTCTGGGTCCAATACAAGTGGGCCTGGGCCTGGGCCTGTGTGGGCCTGGGCAGTAGACACAGAATTTTGTTGCATCTAGAGAGGGAGAAATATAAACACTATCAATTTACACAGCAAAGGGCAAAGGGCATAGAGAAGAGCTTCTCACCTCAGCACCATTGACCTTTGGAGCTGGACAGTCCTTTATGGTAGGGGCTGTCCTGTGCATTGTAGGATGTTAGCAACACCTCTGACCTCAGTAGCATGCCCCCTAAATTGTGACAACCAAAAATGTTTCCAGACATGGTAAAATATCCCATCGGGGGCAAAATCACTCTCAGTTGAGAATGGCCATAGATGTATATAAATTCTAGAACATAGGAAATCCCTCTAATATCCCATGGAAGCTTTCTGTCTTTTAGGACTGGAAGTGAGGAATGTAAATATTTTAGAAACCACAAGCAGTTATGTGACTGTAGGGCAGAATGTATGAGAGAGTGAGACACAGAGAGAGAGAGTGATCTCTTTGCTGACGTCCTGATCAAGTGGCATCTGAATACTGGACGTCAGTGCTGGTAGTCAGTGCTATTCCTGAGCTTTTAAATTACATGAGCCTATATATATATATATACATTATATATATAAGCCAATATATATATATACATTATATATATATAATATAAGATTAGATTATATTATATCATATATATATATATCTTATATATACTATAATCTTATAATATAAGATTATATTATATTATATCCGTTTATTATTAGATTATTATTAGATTATATTATATATAATATATATGTATGTATGTATATATATGTGTGTATATATGTATGTGTATATATATATATATATATATAAATAAAACTTAAGCCAATTTATGCCATTACTTTGGCTTTCTGTCACTCATACCTAAAGAGTCCTACTTGACACAAGGGGCATTGCAGAGAGAATAAAAAGGATTAATAATTAGGACACATCAGGGCCTTGTCATGTCCTTCATGCATGGGAGGCTGGTTGGGGTCAGGTGGTCAAAGGGCCTTGTATGCCATCCTGAGAGATTGGAACCAATACCACAGAGGGTTGGTAGAATAAAGCCATTCAGCATTTCTGAAACTCTTGAGTTTGGCTTTTATAGCCAGAAGGTATTGGAAAGCACCCCCATTCTCATTGTCTTAGATGTTTCACTCCCATTGTAGTAAAATAATGGAACTGGTATTAGGAATGAAAATCCATAAACATCAAGAAGAATATGGATCCATGACCCATAAAGCTGATTTATTAAGAAAAATTTGCCGAGAAAACTTGATTGGTTTTATTGATGGAATGGCTAGAGTAGAAGATGAAAGGGTTGCAGTAGAAGTCATAGATCTTACTTCAGTAATGCAGCTGATATATTATTTCACAAAATTTTGCTTGACAAATTAATTCAAATTGGGTTGGCGGGGAGATGTCTGCACAGATTGAGAGCTGGACGAAGATTCAGAAAGTGAGGTAATGACAAACAGTCATGGATGGAGATACTATGAGCTGCCTGATGTGCTCCTGGAAGGGTGATCTGGCTCTGGCTTCACTGAATCTCTTAATTCCTTATTGAGAAGAAGGGGTCTTTTGAGAAGAAGGTGTAAATACAGAATGGTCAGCCTTAGCTGACGGGGTCACTTACTGGATGGGCAGGGAATTGAGTGACGTGGAGGAGGAATTGGACAGACTGAGCCTACTTAGGTTGAAGCCTCATGGGTAATGTCAGCAAGCCGAGCTCATAGTGGGGCTGCAGAAGAAGCTGGGGATCTTGGCTGGAGTGGTCAGAGTGTGGACCATGATTATGATGATAATTATGTCTCTGTATCAGGGGAGTCGTGTGTCCAGATGTAAAAGCGCAAATCCAAATGCCTATAATAGGGCCAGGTGGAGAGATGACAGAAAGAATGTTTGACCCATGCAGCAATGAAAATAAATGTAATTTGTCAACCTCAGTGAGTCTCCCAACCATGATGTTGAGTAGTTAGCTGGACCCAAAAGAAGACATTTGGTAAGAGTTCATGTCTATACAGCTCTCCAAACTATGTGCTTAGAGGTACATACATACACAGTAAAAATAAAGTGAAAAGTAAGAAAATGATTATCCCAAAGGTCAGCATGGGGGTGACCTTGGAGGGAGGTCGAGATTGTGATTGGAAGGACAGATAGGTCTTCTGGGGTGCTATGTTCCACTCCTTGACCTGGGACTTGATTATATAGATGTTGGCTTTCTAATTGCTATTTAAACTGTGGTGCATTTTATGCACTTTCCTGAATATATGACGTATTCTACAATGAAAAAAGGAAAGAGAAAAGAGTTCAGGAACCCTCCAAAGGCAGCAGCCACTGGTTAGTTCCAACGCATGGCCATGTGACAATGGGGTCAGTGGTGTCAGATCAAACTTTTCAAAGAAGTAAGATACATGAATTTTTAAAAAAAATGTGAAATAAACTTGTAACTAATTCCAAAATTATTTAGACATCATGCAAGCCAACAATGTGGACCAGATAAAATAGGTCTAAAGGCAAGACTGAGCCCATGACTGCCAGTTTATGACTTTTGTCTCAAAAGTCAAAGATGGAGGGAAGGAGAACATTTTTACCTGGCTGTATTTAGCAGCTTTGTTTGCACTGATTTTTATCTGAGGAACTTTATGATAATTGCTAAGGCACTGGTGGGTCCTCACTAAGCACTTCCCAAACATGTCAGTCTTTCTGCTTGCAACTATTCTATTTTAGCTGGCAGAGAGTTTAAGAATTCAGAGAGTTTAAGAATTTTTCACAGTATTAGACAGCTAGTAAGTGGGAGGGCCAATATTTGAACCTAGGCTGATTTGATGGCACAGCCTGTGCCTTTTACTGATTTTGCAGGGTCTGTGAGTAGGCCGCAAACCCGGTGCCTCTTTTCTAGCCCTCTGCTCTGGCAGACATCATTAATCCATCAGTGCTCTTTCCTGCTATGTGGAGACTCATCTCCTGTGTGCTTCACCCCAGCACTCCAGGAACCCATTCATAATTGATTGGACTTGGTGACTTAGATGAGATGCATTTACTCTTCTGACATCACAGACTACTTCTCCTGTGATTCAGGGTCAGGATAGACAGTTCCTAAATGGTGCTGTTAGCTCAAGTAATGTGTGTTACAGCCTGGTTCTTCAATAAAGAACTTGTCAACCTGTTGCTCTCTCACGGACCTGGATTATTTTTCCTGCTGTTGACATTGGTCCCGTCGCATCTGCTCCAGAACCAGGATGCTGGCTATGGGCTCTCCAGAGACTGACATGTCCTCAGTGCAGAGAAATCACCTTGAAAGCTGCTCCTCTCACTGTACTTTGAAAGAAGAGCATTATCAAAGGTGACTAAATGGGGTGTTAAATGATCTTTAGAAAAAGGGAAGGACAATGATGTACGTGACATCAGGAGGTTAGTGCGGAAAGTAGAAAGGTGATAATGATACATCCATCTCCTGTATCCTGGTTAGAGACGGACCCAACCACAGGGGCTGCTCCGAGAAACTGCAGACCACTGGGTTCTGGTGGAGCCTGAGGGAACACATGGCCCACCACCCTCATTTCACAAATGAGGGCCAGGCGTGTAATGTGATTCATCCAAGGAGCAAGGATGCCCTTTCCTTCACGCCTGGCCACTCTCGCCATGATAAGAACAAAATGGAGGGCAGTCGTTAAGAGAACTAGTCTTGAGTTTACATCCTGACTCTGTTAGGTTCTAGCTGTGTGACTTTGGTTTCTTAACCTGTCGTCTATAAGATGCACATAATAGCAGGACATATTTTATAGAGCTGTAGGGATTATAGGAAGAAATGCAGGTGAAAGTACGTGTGTCTGATGCCTGGTGTGAAGCAAGGACTCAAAGGATATCAAAGGATATACACATGTATACACATTTATATATTTACATAAAACCCTCACACCTAATATTCTGGCAGGTAATATGCTGTAAGACCTGTATTTCTAAGGGCTTCAATAGTTAAAATTGACTCTTACTTTATGAGGTTGGATTTATATGGCCATTTCAGTTCTGGCATGTGATCGTAGAAGGACAGCACTGTATCTTTTATAAGGAAATATTGTGTAAGTGTTGCTGTGAGAGGCCCCTTGGCCCTGTGCTGGCACCGTTGTCTAAGACATAATGCTTCTTAGTATCAGAATGGCGAATATAAGTGACAGTTTTCCTGCATTGGGTATCTTTTAATAATAGTTGAAAGTTATTTGAAATCAGGTCTTTATAAAGAGAAAAGAAAGCTTCATTTAGAACAAAACAGATATGGGGTGCCTGGGTGGCTCAGTTGGTTAAGTGTCTGACTTCCGTTCGGGTCATGATCTCGCGATTTGTGAGTTTGAGCCCCGCGTCGGGCTCTGTGCTGACAGCTCGGAGCCTGGAGCCTGCTTCCGATTCTGTGTCCTGTCTCTCGGCCCCTCCCATGCTCATGCTCTGTCTCTCTCTGTCTCTCAATAATAAATAAATGTTAAACAAAAATGGAACAAAACAGATACTATTCATAGAAGAAAATGAACTATGTCCTGGTGACTACCTGGGGTCTTTCTTGGACAGCAATGGCCATATTGGTCCTAGTGGTGGGAGTGACTGAGCCTAGGCTTGTTAAGGATGGGGCAGTTAGGTAATTACTTACCTGTTGGGAGGAGCTGAGCATCCCAGGGTGGAGTCAGGATCCAGAGCTGAGCAGGCTATTTGAATGAGGGTCAAGGAGAAAGCACAAGCCAGATGTGAGGCTTTGGGAAGAGACAGGGATTCCAGGGAAGGTGCAGGTCACAGAGCTTCCCATGGCCTTTGGGGTTGCTATCCAAGTTGTCACTGTTTGGTTGTTGTTGTTGGCCTTTCCCAGGAGGAAAACATGTGTGTTTGGGGGTAGAGGTGGGACGTCAGGGAGAGAAGGCTGCTGTTAAGGGAACTGAGTCAGTTCAGGCAACAAAGATAGACAGATGAATAGATGGAAATACACATAGTAAATATATGCTATTTAGGCAATAGGTAAGTAAAATAGGTAAGGTGATACAATAAGCAATGATATATAAGTGACAGGTATAGACAGCATATAAGTGATAGATGGATAGATGGATAACAGATAAGTGGTAATAGAGAGTAGCTAAATAGTTAATAGAGTGATGGATGGTGCATTGGTTTTCTGTTGTTGCTGTAACATGTTACCACAAACCTAGTGGCTTAAAACAGCACAGATTTTCATCTCATCGTTCTATAGGTCAGAAATCTGGGCAGCTAGATTGGTTTCTCTGATCTCAGTTTCATGTGTCCAAAGTCAAGGCATCAGCCAGGCCTGTCGTCCCTTTCTGGAGGCTCTGAGATGAATCTCCTTCCAAGCTCATTCAGATTGTTGCTCGAATTCAGTTCCTCCTAGTTATAAGACCAAGGTTCCCAGGGAGCAAGGCAACAAGTAAGGGAGTAAGTCTCTCTTACTCTTGGAATGTCTCCTGCTTCCCACTTCTGTCTCATTTCTTCTACTTCCTCTTCTGCTTTAAAGGCACACCTGATTATGTCAGGCCCACCAGGATGATCCAGAATAACCTCCCTATTTTAAAGGCAGCTGATTAGAACCTTAATTATATCTTCAAATTCCCTTTATAGCAGTAACTAGGTTTGTGTTTGTTCTATAACTAGGCTGTAGGAATCTTGGGGGACATCTTTATAATTTTGCCTATGACAGTTGGATGGATGCGTGAATGCATGGATAAATAGATAGCTAGATAAGCAGGCTATTGATAGGTAATAAATGGATGGGTAGCTAGCTAGAAAATGGATAGGCAGATATGTGAACAGATGGAAATATAACATTGATAAGTTAGGTAAATACCAGTTCATGTCTGTTATATAATTACCAATGCTTCCACGAATAGAGTTTGGGTAGAGTTCTTATCCAGGAGTGAGCATGATGATGTCATCAAGGTCTGGGTCTGATATTTCCTTTTTCATGATCCTATATTTATGACTTACTTATATGGCCACCACTTACCACATCCTGGTCTTGTGACACTTTATAATTGAAGCTGATATCAGAGTTGGATACATTTTTTAGTGTTTGTAAGTAATTATCCTATTTTCCGTCTCTGCTTATTTATTCTTTTTAAAAAAATGTTTGTTTACTTATTTTTTGAGACAAACACAGAAAGAGAGCATGAGTTTGGGAGGGGCAGAGAGAGAGGGAGACAGAGAATCCCAAGCAGGTTCCACACTGTCAGCATAGAGCCCAGTGTGGGACTCGAACTCACAAACTGTGAGATCATAACCTGAGCCAAAATCAAGAGTTGGATGCTTAACCGACTGAGCCACCCAGGCGCCCCACTACTTATTTAGTCTTGATCCACTCAAAAACATTTACTGAGCAACTACTTTGTGCCAGGCACTGTGAGACATACTAGTGATACAATATATAAGGCAGCTCTCACAAAGCCTATAGTCTAGGGGGAGAAACTGAGAAGTAAACTGGCAATACTGATCTCAGGCAGCATGTCCGACCAGAAGGAGAAATACAAGGTGAAACTCATCAGATGGGCACATAGCCTAGACTTTGGGAGTCTGGGAAACTTTGTAGAAAAAGCAACATCTAATCTGAAACCCCAAGAATGCATAGGGATTAGTCATATAAAGGAAACGGCTGCCTTGAACACCAGAATCTCATCAACTCTAATTCAGTTGCGCTGGTTATTTCTGTTCCTAATTGCTACTGCACAGATCTGTGCATACACTGCACATTTAGAATGTGTTGGTACTTTCAAATGCAAATGTGTTCTACAAAAATGTCCTTTGCTTGTACAACTCAGCAAAAGTTCTCTGTGACTTTGGTGGTGGTGTGGGTTTTGAGGATTTTATTTTTAATTTAATTTAATTTTTTCCTCCAAGTGGGGAAAGGATTCAGTGTTTGTCAGACTAGGGGCTGCCTGGATAATTCTTATCCATTACTAAGAGGGTTTTGGGCTCTGTCTACCATTGCTGTATTCCCCAAGTAAAGAGGCTGCTCTTAAAGCTCTATTTGTAAAAAAAAAATGCTGAGGCCACAGAGGTTTTTGTTTAGTTCTTCTCTGCTCCTTAAATATGGGGTCACACTGTAGGGGATAGAGCTGAAGGGTCTAGCAAATAAAGAACTGGGGATTCAAGCTCTCATTCCTTCTCTCTCCTGCCCATCAAACTCTGGTTTCTGATCGTTGCCTACCTGACCACAGCATTCCAGTCAGAACTCCAGTGGTGTCCAGGGAGAAGTGGATCCTGAGAAAGGAACTGAGATCATGGGAAATCATCTTTCCCCCCCAGGTGTTGTGTGACCTGATGGGTGATACAGGTTCTTGGAATTAACAGCGTGTGAGCTTGTATAAACCCCTCGCCTCTCTGCACTTCCATGCCCTAATTCTTAACTCAAGGAAAAGAGTGGAATAAAGGGTGGCATGTCGCCCTGGGTCAGAGCATCAATTTTACAGTATTTGAATCACAGCCTCACCCCTGACTGGCTGTGTAGCCTTAGGCATGTTACATAACTCTTGTGAACCTCAGTTTCCTCATGTATAAAATGGAGGCAATATTATGCTTTCTAGCACTCAGAGGAACAATGCACATCAAGTAATTAGCCTAGTGCTTGCTAAAAGCCTCTTGGTTTTAATTATTGTCAAATGTTTTACATGGCTCTGATTCCCTAATACAGCCACTTGCTTTAAACACACACACACACACACACACACACACACACACACACACACACACACACACATATCATGATCTTGATTTATTGACCATGAAGAAATAGTGAGCTGTGGAAAAATGTGAAGCATAAAGCGGTGTTAAGAGAGGTTAATAATAAGCAAACAGAAAAGTGTATTTTAGAGGTTTAATTTTTGATCTTATTAACCCACTCTGGAAATTAAAGGTAGATATGGATGTGACATTATTTAATTTTGACAGTGGATTTTAAAATAGAGAGACGTTTCAAAGGCATACTTTCAAATTGTTTTTGAAACGGAATTTAGACTATCAAAATTCTGCCTGTGTGTGCCTTTGTAAAAAATATATTTATGGATAGATAAGCTTTATTCCAATGTCTGCATAAATATGAGTTGATGTTGAACAATAAAAGGTTTCTACAAAGGGCTAACATTTGTTTATTAAACAACAGAACTTGGTCCTGTCCTTCAGTTTGTCTCTGAATTCAGTTGATTGACACCTCATTATTAGTAATCCACTGTCAGAAATCATTTTCACCACATAAAGAATCTGCAGGCTTTGGGTGGCACTTAACCACTTCTTGCCCGTGTATGTTTTTATATTAGCAATGAAATATTGATAGTTTTAGAATGGAGACTAGAATATGTCTGTAGAAAATGATTACAGATGTTGGCAGTGATGAAAAAGGTGGCAGTTTTTGAAGAGAGAAAGCTTAGTTTTTTTTGTTTTTTTTTTTGTTTTTTCAATATATGAAACTTATTGTCAAATTGGTTTCCATACAACACCCAGTGCTCATCCCAAAAGGTGCCCTCCTCAATACCCATCACCCACCCGCCCCTCCCTCCCACCCCCCATCAACCCTCAGTTTGTTCTCAGTTTTTAGCAGTCTCTTATGCTTTGGCTCTCTCCTGCTCTAACCTCTTTTTTTTTTTTTTTTCTTCCCCTCCCCCATGGGTTTCTGTTACGTTTCCAGGATCCACATAAGAGTGAAACCATATGGTATCTGTCTTTCTCTGTATGGCTTATTTCACTTAGCATCACTTTCTCCAGTTCCATCCACGTTGCTACAAAAGGCCATAAGAGAAAGCTTAGTTTTTAGGAAGGCGGCAACCGAGCATGTGGATACCTGAAGGAGTGTCTCTCAAGAAAGAGATTAAGGATAGGCTAGAAATATGATTGATGGAAGAGTGGAAGCGAAAACAAGTGAGATGGTGGCATTAGCCTTGAAGAGAAATAAGAGGCTTTTCTTCTTTGAAACAAAAGTAGAGAAAGTTAGGATGGTGTAAACGTGCAGAAGGAGGAAATTGGGGATGGATGTCCCATTCCTGGATGAATTGAGGTGAGAATTTGGATGTGATCAGCCAAGGATTAGAAAAAGGCAGTCAAGTTTGCTAGTCATTGGAAACAAACAAAGAAACAAAAATGTGGGAAACTAGAGATGATGCATAGAGTCTTAAATTTATTCTTCTAACTATTATTTATTATTTATGTTATGCTGGGAGCTAGAGATAAAGCTGTGAATAAAACAGAGGGTCCCTGATCTCATGGAGCGTGTTAAAGGAAGCTGGTATGTTTAGCCTGAAAATGCAAAGACCAGAGAGAATGCCAAAGATATATCCATATATTTGAAGAGGTGCCAAGCATGTATTGGGAAGAAGTCCTGCCTGTTCTATGTGTTACCAAAACAGATCTAAGACCAGTAGGTACAATTTATAGGAAGCAAGATCTTGACTCAAAATAAGTGAGAAATGGGTGCCGTTGGAGGGAGGGAGTCGCCTGTCATTCTGAAGATATTCAAACAGAGAACAGGTAGCCATTGGCCATGATTAATAGAGATAGTTTGAGTGTTAGAAGGCAAGTTGCAGTTGATGAGCTTTTAAAACACCTTACAACTCTGTGAGTCTGTGAATCACTGGGTGTCATCGCACGATGTCACTTTCAGAAATTATTGCATAGATTGTCATCCTGCTTGAACTGTTGTCACTGTGCATTTACTTTATTTTAAGGGATGGGAGGAACCCGGTAGAAGGTACAAGTCTATTTCCTTTAAAGTAACTACTCTTCTATTTTCTTGTGATTAAGACATTTATTTAAAACCAGGCTTGCTAGTAAAAAGGCATATAATCACTGGTTCTCTTCAGCCCCTGTCATGACAGATTAGCATTAATAATTTAGAGAACAGCAGCATTAAAAGTAATTACAAACTGTCAGAAAGATACAAGAAATATGACATAGTTCATAGCTTCTTTTCAGACCTCAAATATTATTTGAGGGGAAAAATAATTACATTTTCCTGTTCATTTCCTAATACAAATAACTTAGGAAATCTCATAATTCTTGAAATTTGCAATTAATTCATTGAAAAACTAATGTCAGTTTGAAAAAAAGGCCTCTTTGGTCACAAATTTCCACTGTGGAATGATTCCTTAGGGCATATTCCCAATTTCCTTGTCAAGGCTCATTTTAAATGCATTAACATAGCAACATGAATAAATCAACTAGCATTTAAAAATATAAATTGTCTAAACTTCCTTTAATTGTGCACGCATTTAGCTTTTTCTTCTTTGTCTATCTAAATACTACAATCTCTTGATTTAGATGCAACTCCATACAAATCTCAGATATCAGAATCTAGTAAAATTCTTCCCTGTGAACTTTTGTCCAACCCAAGCCTTTTTTGTTCTATCTGTCCTATCCAGTGCCACATCTCATATGAAAAATGAGAAGGGTGTTAGTATTAATTTCTTAATAAAATCTGTAAGTCCTATTCCATGCCTCTTCTTTCTACAATCCTTTCTTCTTCATTCCATGTACATTTACCCTGAGAAGAAAAAAGACAGAGCGGACACTGTCACTCTGTGCTTCATTATTATTCTAGACATAGAAGGGAATTTGAGTACCATTCGCTTAGAACCTAGACGCTAAGACACATATCTTGTGGTAGTCATGTCACTTTATGTTTTGTTGTTTTGTAAAAACAGAAAATTCTTAGTAAAAATAGTTGTTCGGATATCAGTGGAACAGTTTGACCTCAGGAACAGAGTGCATGTGGCCAACAGATCCAAACATATTGCAATGAGTTGTTGCATTGATGTCCATGATCTTTTTACCCTTAGAGTACCTGGCATATTGCCAGGAGACAACAAATGTCGGGAGACGGCCAAGGATGTCACATGGAAAATGAGGGAGGGAGAAAAGAAAGAATACTACTGCGTTCTTAATATTTGTTGGCTCAAAAAGTCACCATATTATAGGACATATTCTTTAAAAAAATTTTTTTTAATGTTTATTTATTTTTGAGAGAGAGAGAGAGGGCATGAACAGGAGAGGGGCAGAGAGAGAGGGAGACACAGAATCAGAAGCAGGCTCCAGGCTCTGGGCTGTCAGCGCAGAGCCCAACGCAAGGCTCGAACCCACAGACCTTGAGATCATGACCTGAGTTGAAGTCAGACGCTCAACCGGCTGAGCCACCCAGCCGCCCCAGGACATATTCTTTAGGTAGAAGGTCATATGGGTTAGTTCACATGCTATCTTGTGAAATACTGGTTTAGATTAGTTTTATTTGTATCAAATTATTAGAAGCTTAATTGGATTAATATTCTTTTGAAAAAGAGAGCTAATTTGACTCCTCAGTATGTACCATAACCTGCACATATGCTCTTACTCTTTCCTGTTCCCTTTGTCTCTTCCATGATAACCTGTACTCTTTGGGAAAGTTACTTTTCATATAATGGTTTATAATGATGTGGATGCATTAGATTGTTTGGGGATAAGACTTTATACTACAGCCTTTTTATAAAAAGTCCTGTGTTGACAGAGATGCATATACACATATATTTTTTTAATTTACATCCAAATTAGTTAGCATATAGTGCAACAAAGATTTCGGGAGTAGATTCCTTAATGCCCCTTACCCATTTAGCCCATCCCCCCTCCCACAACCCCTCCAGCAACCCTCTGTTCTCCATATTTAAGAGCCTCTATGTTTTGTCCCCCTCCCTGTTTTTATATTATTTTTGCTTCTCTTCCCTTCCGTTCATCAGTTTTGTATCCTAAAGTCCTTATATGAGTGAAGTCGTATGATATTTGTCTTTCTCTAACTGACTGATTTCGCTTAGCATAACACCCTCCAGTTCCATCCATGTAGTTGCAAATGGCAAGATTTCATTCTTTTTGATTGCTGAGTAATACTCCATTGTATAGATGCATATATTTTGAGATAAAAATTATGTTACCCTCTTTAAAAATTTTTTTTATTGTTTTATTTATTTTTGAGACAGAGAGAGACAGAGCACGAGCAGGGGAGGGGCAGAGAGAGAGGGAGACACAGAATGCAAAGCAGGCTCCAGGTTCTGAGCTGTCCCAGAGCCCAACACGGGGCTCGAACCCACCAACTGTGAGATCATGACCTGAGCTGAAGTTGGACGCTTAACCAACTGAGCAACCCAGGCACCCCATGTTACCCTCTTTAACAACTGACATAACACAGCTCCCTATGAGGAAAGCCTTTAAGAATACTCTTTAATGTTTGCTTATGATACAGGTCATTCATACTCACCATAGAACAGTTAGGATAAAGAAAACCAGATGATCACAAAGAAGAAAATGAAAATTCACTATCCAGTGGTAATAACTATTATCAAGTTGTGTTTGGCCTTCTAAAATTTTTTCATGCACTTACATCTTTTAAAACAATGAATCATATTGTACAGCCTCTTTGGGACCAGCTTTGTTCTTTCAACACTATATAATGGATGTCTTCCCTTATTGACAAACACGCAGCTTTATCTCTGTTTCTTATGACTACTTAATTTAAGCCATTGTTCTTTAAGCATGCCCTATCATTGAAAATTCAGATAATTTCTACTCTGTTGCCATTAAAGAATTCTGCGGTGGACATCCTTATAGTTCTCCCCATTCCCGCCTCTGCATTCATTTAAGACACTCTCAGACATCCAGGTCTGTCAGGGAGTAACTGCCATCCCAGACAGAAATAGAGTCAAATCCAATTCTTAGTGCTGTGTGGGCAGGGTCTGACCAAAGGAAAAAGTGAACCCGAAGGATGAAGCTGTGGGCCAAGGAGAGTCTTCATCATATTTTACTCTTTCTGCTGAACATCTTCTCCTTCTGTTAATTCTGTATTAATAATGGTGGCCATCTACATAATCCTTTCCCTAAGAAAGTCATGGATTTCCTCAGCCATAGTTATTGGAGTGGACATTACATTTACCCTGAAGGGCAGTTGACCTTGTTAAAAAACAAAACTAACTATCTATCTATCTATCTATCTATCTATCTATCTATCTGTCATCCAATTATCTATCACCTATTTTATCAATCTATCTGTATGTCTGTCTAGCTGAAATTTGTAAATAAAGCCAAAAGAACCCACCATGTCCTTTCTTCTTTTTCTTGGTGCAGAATTTTATTTTTTTCAGCTTTATTGAGATATAATTGACATATAAAATTATAAGATGTTTATTTATTTATTTTACATGTTTATTTTTATTTTTGAGACTGAGAGAGACAGAGTGTGAGTAGGGGAGGGGCAGAGAGAGAGGGAGTTAGAATCTGAAGCAGGCTCCAGGCTCTCAGCTGTCAGCACAGAGCCTGATGTGGGGCTCAAACTCAGGAACCGCGAGATCATGACCTGAGCCGAGGTCTGACGCTTAACGGACTGAGCCACCCAGGCGCCCTCATACTGTAAGATATTTAAATCACTGTGATGATTTGACATTTGCATATCTTTTCAATGTCATGCTAGAATACTCAGTAGCAAGCCCACCTAAAGTTTATTTGACTATTTAAGGCAGGGGTCGGCAAACTTTTTCTATAGAAAACCAGGTGACAAATATTTTAGGCTCTGCAAGCCATATGGTCTTTGTCACAATTAATCAATTTTGCTGTTGTATTGGAAGCAGCCACAGACAGTACATAAACAAATGTGACTATATTTCAATAAAACTTTATTTACAAAAACATGAGACAGACCAGAATGGCCCATATGCCTTAGTTTGATGTGTCCCTGCTCCTGGGGAATGTAATTTTGTTTGACTTACTATTTACTAATAACTGACAAGGTACAAACTGTTTTTGTCTGGTAGAGATGCAAACGATTTATGTGCAATAGAAAGAAATAACCCCAGTGGTTATGCTTTTATTGCCTTGTAGGACATAGCTAGTTTAGAATCTGATTTAACAAACTTCACCCAGCAGTCCCCCTCCTCTGTGTATCGATTTCTGTATCCAGCTTTGTCATCCTGCTGGTTCTCTCACTCATAAGTTAAATAAAACTTTGGCATATGCCCATTGTTTATTTGGGAATCATGTTATTAACTTCTTGAAAATTGTACTTCGACAGCCTGACAGCCCTTAAGAAAAAGAACTTTGTAAGCAGCACGACCTTCAAAGGTCAGCTCAACCTTGCATCTGCTGTTTTCTGCCAACAGATCTGTCTGGCTTTCTGTTTGTCTCTCCCTTGCTGTGACCAGATTACTTACTGTCCCTGTGGCCTCACCTTTTGTCCCTAAGAAGCTCCACTTTTTGAGGACAGGTCATCCTCATCGACAGAGGGATAGTCTTGTTTCTAAACATTTGTGACAGTTCTGCTAAGTACATGCTGTGGCTGGTGGGATAGTTCCATTAGCAACTCGCTTAGGAAGAGTAACACATTTAGCTAGATTATTAAAAAAAAAGTCTTCACACTTTTTCCTGTTCCAATTTCATCCTGAAAACAGAACCAAGTCTGTTAATACCCTTAGGGTTTGGCGGAGAGCCTTGTATTCAAGGGTCACACTGCAGCATACTGCCTTAGGGGTTCACTGTCCCCTCCAGTGACCAAGCATCTATGCTCAAATCCCCTTCTTGCCCAGAGCTTTGCCATGTTTTTTTTTTTCCTTTTTAATAAGCTGTTCTCTGGTTACTGCATACAGGATGTGATTCTACACTCTTTCCCCGCAGCATCTCATTTGATTCCCCCCTGCCATGGCCGTCCCAGCTACCCTGTGAGGCTACCACTGTTTGTATTACCACTACCTTGCACCTGCTGCTGTCTACCACTGTTTATAAGAGAGAGATCTGAGAATTCAAAAAAGGCTAGTAACTTGCTCAAGGTCACATGGCCAGTAAATGGTAGAGCTAGGGTTTTGATCTAGTTCTGTCTACCCCCAAAACTCAAGCCCTTAGTCTATATTGTATGGTCTCCCCAACTTCCCTCTCCTAGATCAGCTGCCTGGGCATGTCCTCAGATCAGATCTAGTTTCATTCTTGGGCCTTTATGATGATGACAGATAAGATTATGCTAATACTAAAATTTATTTCTTCTTTTTCTTTTTTAAAAATCAATACTTTAGTTGTTTTTTTTTTATACTTTTAGGTTCACGGCAAAATCAAAGGAAAATTACAGAGGTTTTTCATATACTCCCTGCCCCCAAACATGCATAGCATTTCCTATTATCAATATCACCCACCAGATTGGACTGATTACAATTGATGAACCTACAGTGATCCATCATAATCACCCAAAGTCCATAGTTACATCATAGTTCACTCTCAATGTTGTACATTCTGTGGGTCTGGACAAATGTATAATGACATGTATCTATCATTATGATATCATTCAAGAGTAGTTTTACTGCCCTAATCATCCCTCCCTCTCCTCTAATCTCTGGAAACTACTGATTTTTTTACTGTCTCCACAATTTTATCTTTTTCATAATGTGATATAGTTGGAATCATAAGCATGTAGCCTTATCAGATTGGCTTCTTTCACTTAGTAATATGTATTTAAGGTTCTTCTCTGTATTCTTATGGCTTAATAATGCATTTCTTTTTTTTGTTTTTATGTTTTGTTTATGGAAGTAATGTCTGCACCCCATGTGGGGCTTGGACCCACGACTCTGAGATCAAGAGTGCACACTCTTTTTTTTTTTTTTTTTGCTATTTTATTTTATTTTATTTTTTATTTTATTTTTTATTTTATTTTATTTTATTTTTTTTTTTAATATATGAAATTTACTGTCAAATTGGTTTCCATACAACACCCAGTGCTCATCCCAAAAGGTGCCCTCCTCAATACCCATCACCCACCCTGCCCTCCCTCCCACCCTGCCCTCCCTCCCACCCCCCATCAACCCTCAGTTTGTTCTCAGTTTTTAACAGTCTCTAATGCTTTGGCTCTCTCCCACTCTAACCTCTTTTTTTTTTTTTTTTTTCCTTCCCCTCCCCCATGGGTTTCTGTTATGTTTCTCAGGATCCACATAAGACTGAAACCATATGGTATCTGTCTTTCTCTGTATGGCTTATTTCACTTAGCATCACACTCTCCAGTTCCATCCATGTTGCTACAAAAGGCCATATTTCATTTTTTCTCATTGCCACGTAGTATTCCATTGTGTATATAAACCACAATTTCTTTATCCATTCATCAGTTGATGGACATTTAGGCTCTTTCCATAATTTGGCTATTGTTGAGAGTGCCGCTATAAACATTGGGGTACAGGTGCCCCTATGCATCAGTACTCCTGTATCCCTTGGATAAATTCCTAGCAGTGCTATTGCTGGGTCACAGGGTAGGTCTATTTGTAATTTTCTGAGGAACCTCCACACTGCTTTCCAGAGCGGCTGCACCAATTTGCATTCCCACCAACAGTGCAAGAGGGTTCCCGTTTCTCCACATCCTCTCCAGCATCTATAGTCTCCTGATTTCTTCATTTTGGCCACTCTGACTGGTGTGAGGTGGTATCTGAGTGTGGTTTTGATTTGTATTTCCCTGATAAGGAGCGACGTTGAACATCTTTTCATGTGCCTGTTGGCCATCCGGATGTCTTCTTTACAGAAGTGTCTATTCATGTTTTCTGCCCATTTCTTCACTGGGTTATTTGTTTTTCGGGTGTGGAGTTTGATGAGCTCTTTATAGATTTTGGATACTAGTCCTTTGTCCGATATTTCATTTGCAAATATCTTTTCCCATTCCGTTGGTTGTCTTTTAGTTTTGTTGGTTGTTTCCTTTGCTGTGCAGAAGCTTTTTATCTTCATAAGGTCCCAGTAATTCACTTTTGCTTTTAATTCCCTTGCCTTTGGGGATGTGCCGAGTAAGAGATTGCTACGGCTGAGGTCAGAGAGGTCTTTTCCTGCTTTCTCCTCTAAGGTTTTGATGGTTTCCTGTCTCACATTCAGGTCCTTTATCCATTTTGAGTTTATTTTTGTGAATGGTGTGAGAAAGTGGTCTAGTTTCAACCTTCTGCATGTTGCTGTCCAGTTCTCCCAGCACCATTTGTTAAAGAGACTGTCTTTTTTCCATTGGATGTTCTTTCCTGCTTTGTCAAAGATGAGTTGGCCATACGTTTGTGGGTCTAGTTCTGGGGTTTCTATTCTATTCCATTGGTCTATGTGTCTGTTTTTATGCCAATACCATGCTGTCTTGATGATGACAGCTTTGTAGTAGAGGCTAAAGTCTGGGATTGTGATGCCTCCTGCTTTGGTCTTCTTCTTCAAAATTACTTTGGCTATTCGGGGCCTTTTGTGGTTCCATATGAATTTTAGGATTGCTTGTTCTAGTTTCGAGAAGAATGCTGGTGCAATTTTGATTGGGATTGCATTGAATGTGTAGATAGCTTTGGGTAGTATTGACATTTTGACAATATTTATTCTTCCAATCCATGAGCAGGGAATGTCTTTCCATTTCTTTATATCTTCTTCAATTACCTGCATAAGCTTTCTATAGTTTTCAGCATACAGATCTTTTACATCTTTGGTTAGATTTATTCCTAGGTATTTTATGCTTCTTGGTGCAATTGTGAATGGGATCAGTTTCTTCATTTGTCTTTCTGTTGCTTCATTGTTAGTGTATAAGAATGCAACTGATTTCTGCACATTGATTTTGTATCCTGCAACTTTGCTGAATTCATGTATCAGTTCTAGCAGACTTTTGGTGGAGTCTATCGGATTTTCCATGTATAATATCATGTCATCTGCAAAAAGCGAAAGCTTGACTTCATCTTTGCCAATTTGGATGCCTTTGATTTCCTTTTGTTGTCTGATTGCTGATGCTAGAACTTCCAGCACTATATTAAACAGCAGCGGTGACAGTGGGCATCCCTGTCGTGTTCCTGATCTCAGGGAAAAAACTCTCAGTTTTTCCCCGTTGAGGATGATGTTAGCTGTGGGCTTTTCATAAATGGCCTTTATGATCTTTAAGTATGTTCCTTCTATCCCGACTTTCTCAAGGGTTTTTATTAAGAAAGGGTGCTGGATTTTGTCAAAGGCCTTTTCTGCATCGATTGACAGGATCATATGGTTCTTCTCTTTTTTTTTGTTAATGTGATGTATCACGTTGATCGATTTGCGAATGTTGAACCAGCCCTGCATCCCAGGAATGAATCCCACTTGATCATGGTGAATAATTCTTTTTATATGCTGTTGAATTCGATTTGCTAGTATCTTATTAAGAATTTTTGCATCCATATTCATCAGGGATATTGGCCTGTAGTTCTCTTTTTTTACTGGGTCTCTGTCTGGTTTAGGAATCAAAGTAATACTGGCTTCATAGAATGAGTCTGGAAGTTTTCCTTCCCTTTCTATTTCTTGGAATAGCTTGAGAAGGATAGGTATTATCTCTGCTTTAAATGTCTGGTAGAACTCCCCTGGGAAGCCATCTGGTCCTGGACTCTTATTTGTTGGGAGATTTTTGATAACCGATTCAATTTCTTCGCTGGTTATGGGTCTGTTCAAGCTTTCTATTTCCTCCTGATTGAGTTTTGGAAGAGTGTGGGTGTTTAGAAATTTGTCCATTTCTTCCAGGTTGTCCAATTTGCTGGCATATAATTTTTCATAGTATTCCCTGATAATTGTTTGTATCTCTGAGGGATTGGTTGTAATCATTCCATTTTCATTCATGATTTTATCTATTTGGGTCATCTCCCTTTTCTTTTTGAGAAGCCTGGCTAGAGGTTTGTCAATTTTGTTTATTTTTTCAAAAAACCAACTCTTGGTTTCGTTGATCTGCTCTACAGTTTTTTTAGATTCTATATTGTTTATTTCTGCTCTGATCTTTATTATTTCTCTTCTTCTGCTGGGTTTAGGCTGCCTTTGCTGTTCTGCTTCTATTTCCTTTAGGTGTGCTGTTAGATTTTGTATTTGGGATTTTTCTTGTTTCTTGAGATAGGCCTGGATTGCAATGTATTTTCCTCTCAGGACTGCCTTCGCTGCATCCCAGAGCGTTTGGATTGTTGTATTTTCATTTTCGTTTGTTTCCATATATGTTTTAATTTCTTCTCTAATTGCCTGGTTGACCCACTCATTCGTTAGTAGGGTGTTCTTTAACCTCCATGCTTTTGGAGGTTTTCCAGACTTTTTCCTGTGGTTGATTTCAAGCTTCATAGCATTGTGGTCTGAAAGTATGCATGGTATAATTTCAATTCTTGTAAACTTATGAAGGGCTGTTTTGTGACCCAGTATATGATCTATCTTGGAGAATGTTCCATGTGCACTCGAGAAGAAAGTATATTCTGTTGCTTTGGGATGCAGAGTTCTAAATATATCTGTCAAGTCCATCTGATCCAATGTATCATTCAGGGCCCTTGTTTCTTTATTGACTGTGTGCCTAGATGATCTATCCATTTCTGTAAGTGGGGTGTTAAAGTCCCCTGCAATGACCACATTCTTATCAATAAGGTTGCTTATGTTTATGAGTAATTGTTTTATATATCTGGGGGCTCGGGTATTTGGCGCATAGACATTTATAATAGTTAGCTCTTCCTGGTGGATAGACCCTGTGATTATTATATAATGCCCTTCTTCATCTCTTGTTACAGCCTTTAATTTAAAGTCTAGTTTGTCTGATATAAGTATGGCTACTCCAGCTTTCTTTTGGCTTCCAGGAGCATGATAAATAGTTCTCCATCCCCTCACTCTCAATCTAAAGGTGTCCTCAGATCTAAAATGAGTCTCTTGTAGACAGCAAATAGATGGGTCTTGTTTTTTTATCCATTCTGATACCCTATGTCTTTTAGTTGGCGCATTTAATCCATTTACATTCAGTGTTATTATAGAAAGATATGGGTTTAGAGTCATTGTGATGTCTGTATGTTTTATGCTTGTAGTGATGTCTCTGGTACTTTGTCTCACAGGATCCCCCTTAGGATCTCTTGTAGGGCTGGTTTCATGGTGACAAATTCCTTCAGTTTTTGTTTGTTTGGGAAGACCTTTATCTCTCCTTCTATTCTAAATGACAGACTTGCTGGATAAAGGATTCTCGGCTGCATATTTTTTCTGTTTAGCACACTGTAGATATCGTGCCAAGCCTTTCTGGCCTGCCAAGTTTCAAAGGAGAGATCAGTCACGAGTCTTATAGGTCTCCCTTTATATGTGAGGGCACGTTTATCCCTTGCTGCTTTCAGAATTTTCTCTTTATCCTTGTATTTTGCCAGTTTCACTATGATATGTCGTGCAGAAGGTCGATTCAAGTTACGTCTGAAGGGAGTTCTCTGTGCCTCTTGGATTTCAATGCCTTTTTCCTTCCCCAGTTCAGGGAAGTTCTCAGCTATAATTTGTTCAAGTACCCCTTCAGCACCCTTCCCTCTCTCTTCCTCCTCTGGGATACCAATTATGCGTATATTATTTTTTTTTAGTGTATCACTTAGTTCTCTAATTTTCCCCTCATACTCCTGGATTTTTTTATCTCTCTTTCTTTCAGCTTCCTCTTTCTCCATAACTTTATCTTCTAGTTCACCTATTCTCTCCTCTGCCTCTTCAAGCCGAGCCATCGTGGATTCCATTTTGTTTTGCAATTCGTTTAAAGCATTTTTCAACTCCTCGTGACTGTTCCTTAGTCCCTCTATCTTTGTGGCAAGAGATTCTCTGCTGTCCTGTATACTGTTTTCAAGCCCTGCGATTAATTTTATGACTATTATTCTAAATTCACTTTCTGTTATATTATTTAAATCCTTTTTGATCAGTTCGTTAGCTGTTGTTATTTCCTGGAGATTCTTCTGAGGGGAATTCTTCCGTTTGGTCATTTTGGAGAGTCCCTGGCGTGGTGAGGACCTGCAGTGCACTTCCCCTGTGCTGTGGTGTATAACTGGAGTTAGTGGGCGGGGCCGCAGTCCGACCCGATGTCTGCCCCCAGCCCACTGCTGGGGCCACAGTCAGACTGGTGTGTGCCTTCTCTTCCCCTCTCCTAGGGGCGGGATTCACTGTGGGGTGGCGTGTCCCGTCTGGGCTACTTGCACACTGCCAGGCTTGTGTTGCTGGGGATCTGGCGTATTAGCTGGGGTGGGTAGGCAAGGTGCACGGGGGCTGGAGGGGCAGGCTTAGCTCGCTTCTCCTTAGGTGATCCACTTCAGGAGGAGCCCTGTGGCAGCGGGAGGGAGTCAGATCCGCTGCCTGAGGTTTGGCTCCGCAGAAGCACAGAGTTGGGTGTTTGCACGGAGCGAGCAAGTTCTCTGGCAGGAACTGGTTCCCTTTGGGATTTTGGCTGGGGGATGGGCGGGGGAGATGGCGCTGGCGCCTTTGTTCCCCGCCAAGCTGAGCTCTGCCGTCCGGGGGCTCAGCAGCTTTCCCTCCCTTTGTCCTCCAGCCTTCCCGCTTTCCGAGCAGAGCTGTTAACTTATGACCTCCCAGACGCTAAGTCGCGCTTGCTGTCGGAACACAGTCTGTCCGGCCCCTCCGCTTTTGCCAGCCAGACTCGGGGGCTCTGCTTGGCCGGCGAGCCGCCCCTCCGCCCCGGCTCCCTCCCGCCAGTCCGTGGAGCGCGCACCGCCTCGCCGCCCTTCCTACCCTCTTCCGTGGGCCTCTAGTCTGCGCTTGACTCCGGAGACTCCCTTCTGCTAATCCTCTGGCGGTTTTCTGGGTTCTTTAGGCAGGTGTAGGTGGAATCTAAGTGATCGGCAGGACGCGCTGTGAGCCCCGCGTCCTCCTACGCCGCCATCTTCCGGCACTCCCCGTTGAGTGCACACTCTTCCAAATGAGCCAGACAGATGGCCCTGAATTTCTTTTTAGTGATGAATAATATTCCATTGTTTGGATGTACCACAGTTTATTTATCCATTCACCTACTAAAGGACATTTTGCTTGCTTCCAAATTTTGGGAAATAGGAAGATAGCTACTGCAAATATCCATGTGCAGGTTTTTGTGTGGACATAAGTTTTCAACTTCTTTGGGTAAATACCAAGGACTACACTGGCTGGATTGCACGGTAAGAGTGTGTTTAGTTTTGTAAGAATCCACCAGACTGTCTTCTGAAGTGGCTGTGCCATGTTACGTTCCCACCAGCAGTGAATGAGAATCCCTGTTGCTTCACATCTTGCTAGCATTTGGTGTTGTCAGTGTTCTGGATTTGAGCCATCCTAATAGGTCTATAGGGATATCTCATTGTTGTTTTAACTTGTGTTTCCCTGATGGCATATCACATGGAGCATCTTTTCATGTAATTATTAGCATCTACATATCTTCTTTGGAGTGGTGTCTGTTAAGGTCCTTCGTCCATTTTTAGATTGGGTTGTTTGTTTTTTTACTGTGTAATTTTCAGAGTTCTTTGTATACTTTGGATGAGTCATTTACCAGATAGGTGTTTTTCTTTTTATTTATTTATATTTTTAAAATGTTTATTTATTTATTTATTTTGAGAAGTGAGGGGCAGAGGGAGAGGGAGAGAGAGAATCCCAAGCAGCTCCATGCTGCCAGTGCAGAGTTCGATGAAGGGCTCCATCCCATGAAACAGTTGGACACTTAACTGACTGAGCCACCCAGATGGCCCCAGATGTGTGTTTTTAAAATATTTTTTTTCCCCAGTCTGTATCATATCTTCTTATTCCCTTGACACTGGTTTTTGGTTTTGTTTTTTTTACAGAGCAGAAGTTTTTAATTTTAGTGAAGTCCACCTTATTATTTATTTTATGGATTGAGCATTTGATGTTATACATAAAAAGTCATCACTATACCTAAAGTCCTCTATATTTTCTCCTATGTTATCTTCCAGGAGTTTATTTTTCCCAATTAACATTTAGGTCTGTGGTCCATTTTGGGTTAATGTTTGTGAAGGGTATAAGGTCTGTGTCTAGATTCATTTTTCTACCTGTGGATGCTCAGTTGTTCCAGCATGATTTGTTGAAGAGACTATCTTTTTTCCGTTGAATTGCTTTTGCTCCTTGGCTCCTGTATTCTGTTCCACTGATCTATTTGTCTGTTCTTTTACCAGTGCCACACTGTCTTGATGACTGTAGCTTTAAAATAAGTCTTGAAGCCAGATAGTGTCAGTCCTGCAACATGTTCTTCTACAATATCATGTTGGCTATTCTGAGTCTCTTGCCTCTGCATATAAACATCTGCAAAATTACCTGCTAAGAATTCAATTTGGATTGCACTGAATATGGATCAAGTTGGGAGGAACAGTCATCTTGCCAATTTTGATGCTTCCTATCCATGAATATGGGATATCTCCTTATTTATTTAGTTCTTTTTTGACTTCTTTCATCAGGGGTTTGTAGTTTTTCTCATATAGACCTTATACATATTTCATTCAATTTATACCTAAGTATTTCATTTCTGGGTGCTAATATAAATGATACTGTTTTTAGTTTCAGATTCTACTTGTTCATTGTTAGTGTATAGGAAAGGAGTTGACATTTGTATATTAACCTTGTGTCACACAACCTCACTGTAATCACTGATTAGTTTTAACTTTTCTTGTGAATTATTTTGGATTTCCTATAAAGGTGATCATGTCATCTGAGAACAAAGACAGTTTTATTTCTTCCTTCTCAATCCATATACTTTTAATTTCTTTTTCTTGTCCTATTGGACTAGGTAGAACCTCCAGAATAATGTTGAAAAGGAATGTTGAGAGAGGACATACTTGCTTTGTAACTGATCTTAGTGGCAAAGCTTTGAGTTTCTCACCACTGGATATGACATTAGTTATATTTTTATAACTATCCTTTATCAAGTTGAGGAAGTTCCCCTCTTTCTAGTGTGTGGAGAGTTTTTATCATGAAAGAGTATCAAATTTAGTTAAATGCTTTTTTCCGTGTATTGATATGATGATGTGATTTTTCTTTTTTAGTCTCTTGGTGTAATGGATTACATTAATTGACTTCCAAATGTTGAATCAGCCTTGCATACCTGAGATAAATACCACTTGGTCATGATGCATTATCCTTTTTATACATTGTTGGATTTGATTTACTCACATTTTGTTGAGGATTTTTGCATCTGTGTTTATGAGACATAATGGTCTGTTTATTTTTTCTTATAATTTATTCCTTTGCCTGGTTTTAGTATCAGGGTAAAGCTGGCCTCATAGAATGTGTTAGGAGATAATCCTTCTGCATATATATTCTGAAAGAGATTATAGACACTTTGTATAATTTCTTCTTTAGATTTTGTTAGAAGTCACTAGTAAACCCATTTGGGCTTGATGCTTTCTTTTCATTTTGCTTTAATTTTTGTGTATGGAGCTAGGTAGGGGTTGAGGGTGTGTGTGTGTGTGTGTGTGTGTGTGTGTGTGTGTACAATGTGTGTGTATATGTACATGTGTATGTATATACAAATACATGTATATTTGTATGATTTTTCTAGCATCAGTTTGTTGAAAAGACTATTCTTTCTCAACAAACAAACAAACAAACAAACACGAAGACTATTATCCATTAAATCACCTTTGGATCTTTGTAAAAACTCAATTGTCCATACATGTGTATTTCTGGGCTCTCTATTCTTTTACATTTGTCTTTTTGTCTACCTGTTCACTAGTACCATACTGTCTTGATTGTTTTCTACAAGTAGTCTCACAGTTGTAGTGTGAATCTTCCCAAGTTTTTCTTCCCATTCATAGTTATTTTGGTTATTCTGAGTCTTCTGCATTTCTAAATAAATTTTAGAACCAGATGGTGAATTTCTAAAAAAAAATATCTGCTGGGATTTTTATTAAGAATGGTTTGAATCTACATATCCATTTGAGAAGAAGATTTTACATATTAACAATGTTGAGTCTTTTGATACATAAGCATGGTATCTCTCCATTTACGTAGGCTTTTAATATTTCTGAACAATGTTTTGTAGTTTTCAGCATACATGTCCTGCACCTTTTGGTCAGTTTATCTCTATGTATTTCATAATTTTGATGGTATTGTAAATAGTATTGTTGTTTAATTTTAAATTCTGATTATTTGTTACTAGTATGTAATACAGTTTTTAAATATATTGATTTTATATCCTTAATCATTCCCAAACTCTTGGATTAGTTTCAGAAATTTTTTTGTACATCATATGAGAATTTTTCTTTTTACATAGTTGATCGTGTCACTGGTGAATAAGGGTAGCATTACTTCAGTCTCAATGTTTTTATTTATTATTATTATTTTTTTTTGGCCTTATTTCACTGGCTGTAACCCCAGGACAATGTTTAATAGAAATGGTGAGATTGTATATTCTTGCTTATTCCTGATTTTAGAGGTAAAATATTTAGCTCTTCACCATTAAGAATTATGTTAGCTACATTATTTTTTATTTTATTTTTTTTTTTAAATTTTTTTTAACGTTTATTTAATTTTGAGACAGAGAGAGACACAGCATGAACGGGGGAGGGGGAGAGAGAAAGGGAGACACAGAATCGGAAGCAGGCTCCAGGCTCCGAGCCATCAGCCCAGAGCCCGACGCGGGGCTCGAACTCATGGACCGCGAGATCGTGACCTGAGCTGAAGTTGGGCGCTTAACCGACTGAGCCACCCAGGCGCCCCTAGCTACATTATTTTTGTAGATATCCTTATCTGATTGAGGAGTTCTGTTCTTAGTTTGTTGAGATTTTTTTAAAAATCAGAATTAAATGGTGGATTTTGTTGAACGCTTTTTGTGAATCAATTGAAATTATTAAATGGCTAAGTTTTAAAATTTTCTATCATTAATTACTTTAATTTTCAAATGTTAAATCCAACTTCTATTCCTGGGATAATCTCACTTGGTCATGATGTATTATTATTTTATACATTGTTGGATTCAATGTGCTCATATGTTGTTACTATTTTTTTCATCTATATTCGTGAGAGACACTGGCCTGTGGTTTTCTTTTTTTTTTTTCCGTTTTCTTTTGCAATGCTTCTCTTTCTCTTTTGAAGCAGAGTAAAGGGCCTCATAGAATTAGTTCGGAAGTATTCCCTTCTCTTCAATTCTCTGGAAAAGTTTGCCTAGAATTGGGATTGTTATTCCCTTAAATGTTTGGTAGCAGTTCCTTTGCAACCACCTGAAACTGGAGTTTTCTTTGTGGGAGTTTTTAACAACTAATCTGTTTGCTGTTTTGCTATTTAGGTAATCTAGCTCTTCTTGAGTAAACTTGGAAAGTTTGTGCCTTTTGAGTCATTGGTCCATTTCGTCTAAGTTGTCAAATCTATTGGCATAAATTGTTTACAGTATTTTCTTATTATCCTTTGGCTATATGTAGAATCTTTAGTGATGTCACCTGTTTTATTTCTAATATTGGAAATTTGTGTCTCTTTTTTTCCTGATGGCTAGAGTTTTTTTTTTTTTTTTCAATGTTATTGAGCTTCTCAAGGAACCAAGTTTTGGTCTTATTGTTTTTCTGTGTTGTTTTCTAATTCACTGATTTCCATGCTGATGTTTATTTCCTTCCTTTTGCTTACTTTGGGTCTTATTTGCTCCTCTTTTTCTAGTTTTTGTGGTGGAAGTTGAAGTTGTTGATTTGAGACCTTTCTGTTTTTCTCATATAAGCATTTTAGTGTTATAAATTTTCCTATAAGTACTGCTCTAGCTACATTTAGCAAATTTTGAATAAATTGTGTTTTCATTTTCATTGAATTGAAAATACTCTTGGTTTCTTCTTGACTCATTATTTAGATTTTTTTTTTAAGTTTTTTTATTTTGAGGTGGGGAGGGGCAGAAAGGGAGAGAGAAAATCCCAAGCAACGTGGGGCTAAAACCCATGAACTGTGAGATCATGACCAGAGCTGAAATCAAGAGATGGACCCTTAACTGACAGACCCACCCTGGCGCCCTGACTCTTGGGTTATTTAGCAGTGTGTTACTTAGTTTCCAAATATCTAGAAGATTTTCGACATCTCTTTCCGTTCTTAATTTGTAATATAATCCCACTGTGGGCAGAGAACACACATTATATGACTTGAATCCTTGTAAATTTGTTGAGACTTATTTTTTGGCCTTTAATATGAGCTGTTTTGATATATATTACATGTACATCTGAAAAGAATGTTTACTGTTGATAAGTGTTAAAGTAATGTCACTTAGATTAAGTTGGTTGAGTGTTGTCTAAGCTTTTTTTCTTTTTTCTTTTTACTGATTTTCTGTGGTTTATTGATAATTAAAAGAGGAGTATTGAAATCTTTGACAAAAATGACACTTTATATATTTCTCATGGAAGTTTCTATCACTTCTGGATTTACTTGGTTTAGGTATGTGAATATTTAGAATTGTTATATATTCCTGATGAATTGACTTCTATCATCTGAAGTGGCTATATTTAATTTTGGTGAAGTTTTTTTTAAACTTTGTCTGATATTAATATAGCCTCCTCATTTTTAAAAAAGATTTTATTTTTAAGTAATCTCTACACCCAACATGGGGCTTAGATTCAAAACCTTGAGATCAAGAGTCACATGCTTTTCTGACTGAGAGCCAGGTGCCCCTAGCCTCTTCCTTTTAATCTCAAATAGTATTAGCATGATATATATCTTTTCATCAATTTACCTTTAATTTTTATATTTAATATGAGTTTCTTATAGGCAGCATGTAATTGGGTATTACTTTTTTTGTATCCAACTTGACAATTTGATTTTTAATTGAGGGATTTAGGTTATTTATATTTAATTTGAGTATTGTGCTTGGGCTTACATACATATATTTGGGCTACATCCTTTTCTTTGTTTTCTGTTGTCTCCTTTTAAATCCTTTTTTACTATTTTTCCACTTTGTTTTTGGATTAATTTTCCTGATTCCATTTTTTGTCCTTTGTTGGTTTATTAGCTATAACTTTTCATTGTGTTATTTTAGTGGTTGCTTCAGGGTTTAAAACTTTACATATATGTGCTTATATATGTATGTATGTGTATGTGTGTGAATACTTTAAGCAGTTGTTTTAATAAATATTTAAGTGATAAAATTAAGTGGTGAGAAAAAAATTATTGTATTTATACAGGCAGTTAAAATTTCTGAATCCAGGTTTATATCTGGAATAATTTTTTTTCTTCATAAATGACCTTTTAATAATTTTTGAGTTACAAGTCTGCCGTTGTAAATTCTTTCACGTTGTGGTGTGTCTGAAAAAGTATTTGGCTTAAATTTTTTTTTTTATTTGATTGTGGTTGTCACACAATGTTACATTAGTTTCAGATGTACAACATAGTGATTCAACAGGTTTATACATGATGCTATGCTCACCACAAGTGTAGCCACCATCTGTTACCATACAATGCTATTATCATATCATTGACGATATTTCTTATGCTGTGCCTTTTATATCTGTGACTGATTCATCCCATAGCTGGAAGCCTGTATCTCCCTCTCCTCTTTATTCATTTTGCCCATCCTCGTAACCCCCTTCCCTCTGGCAGTTATCAGTTTGTTCTCTATTTACAGATGTGATTCTGATTTTTATTTGTCTATTCATTTTTTTTTTTTTTTAGATTCCTTATATAGGTGACATAATATAGTATTTGTCTTTCCCACACTGATTCGTTTCACTTAGTGTAATACCCTCTAGGCCCATCCATGTTTTCTCAAATGTCATGAGCCCATCCATTTTTTTTAAGTTTATTTATTTATTTTGAGAAAGAGAGAGCACAAGTGGGGGGAGGGGCAGAGACAGGGTGAATCAGAATCCCAAGCACGCTCCCCACCATCAATGCTGAGCCCCACACAGGGCTCAAACACACTAACTGTGAGATCATGACCTGAGCCAATATCAAGAGTCAGATGCTTAACCGACTGAGCCACCCATGTGCCTCCCATGGTATTCCTTCTTGGACAGAAACAGAAATCAAACCAAGATACTATTCAGTTAAAGGAAGCTATACTAACAAATATATCTGGTAGTAGGCATAAACTAGACTGTCTCAGACAAACTGGGATGTGTGGTTACTCTGTATGTATAAAGTACCTAACCTGAATTAATTCAATTAGTTTAAACAGTAACTCTTTGGAATAGGTGATAGCAGTTAGCTTCATCCACCCATGAGATAACGTGAGGTGGGTAGATGTTAACTCAGATTCCACAGGCAAGTTGTAAGTGTTGTAGCAGGGATTTGAACCCAAGAACACTGCTCCTGAGCCCAGGCTGATTGGCACTTGTCACCATCACTACTGTCAACACACCTTGGGAAGGTTAGAATTAGATGATGTTACCTACAAGACCCAGTTTCCAGTAGACCCTGCATCAGCGCTGGGCCCTGGGAGCCTTCTGAGGTCCAGATCTTTTTTTGTTTCCTTCTTTATTGATTTCATGGAAGCTCTGAGCTCTGTTCCCCTCTCACCTCTTCCATCCAGTGTGGTTTGCTTATTTCTCCTGCCAGTTAACCTGAGGACTGGGACTCAGCTTAGTGTCTCCATGCTCCTCTGACCTCAAAACTGGCATCCCCTGCTGAATCCTGATCAAACCACGGCAGGATGTGCTGTGCTTATTGAGTTTTGTATCTGTCCTTGGGGTGCTGGTTCCCTTGAACCTATTGGCTACCTGGCCAACCAGCTCTGCCTCACTCACCCTCTCTATCAATCTCTCTGTTGTCCTCCTGTCCCCTCATGCATCATACATATTATGACACCAATTATATCTCATAGACAGACTACTATAGTAGTCCCCTGAGAGATAAAGCCACCTTAGCATTGAACACACTCATGAGACTAAACTCCCCATTTGCATTCAGTCCTGTCTCTTCCATCAGTCCACCAGCTGGGGGGAAAAAGCCACACCAAGCAGGCCGATTTAAAGCAACACACTGATTATACAAGCTTAAGCACTTTTCCTCCAAGTTTCCCCTACCCTCCTTCCCATCATTCAGCTCTCCTCCTCTCTCCCTGCCCATCACTGTCTCTGGAGGCCACCCACAGTGGTCTCTTCTTTGTTTCCCTATCTCTAGTCAGCCAAGGATATGCCTTTGTTCCCTTATCTTGCCTTGTTCAGGAATGTTATCTGTGTGGAGGCCTAATTTGTTTCATCACCTCCTTCACCTCCCCAAGACCTTCACTCCACTGCTTTCTTACAAAGGTCAACTCTAGTCCCCTCTCTCAGGAATTTGCTCCTTATCTATGTAGCAAGGATGCATTTTATTCCCCAACACCATGGGGCAAGACATGGCACATTCCCGTAGTTGTGTAAATCAAGTTTAATCTGCAGTAGCGGAAAATTCAATCTTTGTCCTTACCTGAGATTCTTCTACTTCCTACCTCATACAGTCCAGCAGAGGCTCAGGAAGTCTTTGCAGGGCAGCATTTCCAAGGAAGGGTCCACTTGCCTTGGCCTACACGGGTCACCACTTACAGGCTCATTTTTCCAGCCTTGAAGTTCACTTGAAGGGAAAACCCTGAGGTTTCCATGCCAAGCTTGGACATGGCTCTGCGGTTCTTGGGACTAAAGCTTCCACTGTTCAGTCACGACCCCAGCCACCAACAGCCACCAGGCGTGGACCAGCTCATGTGGGAACTGCAAAGGCCTTTGTGCTTGTTGTCTTGCTGAATAAATATTTACCTGTCTTCAAATCAAGTTTCCTGAAAAAGCCCAAGCATCTAACTTTCCCTTCTGTCTGTATAGTATAACCTACTGTAACATTTCTCAGAGAGGCAAGGCTTTTGGAAAAAAATAGCTAGGAAGGACATTTTCTTCTCTGCCTGGCAGACCTGCTGTTTTTTTTTTTTTTTTTTTTTTTTTTTAAGCTCTGGCCCACTAAACACAACCAAGGCAACATTATACAAAGAAGGGACTACCTTTCTGAGTCTGCAAGAGAAAACTAACCTACAGTAGGGAAGACAAACACACATTTATATCTTTATATTCTGGTTCCTGTTACTTGTTAGCTACGTGATCTTGGGCAGGTCTGATTTTCTTTATCTATAAACTTGGGATTATAAAAACTCTGCCTTCCTACTTCTTAGGGTTGTTTTTGAGAATTTAATTAATGGAGGTATAAATGTGTAGGGCAGTGCTGTAAAGTGTTAGCCATTGTTACTATTTGCTAATTATACTGCTTGTGAGATTTTCTGTGCTGTCCATTTTCTGCAAGCCATCACATTTTATTCAAAGTCAGCACTTAAGGTGAATACCTTGTATAGCCCAAATTACCTCCAAATTCCCCTGGAGACTAGCCCTCATATTTTCTGATAAGTCAACCCAGCCGGTTTTCCTGCTAGCACTAAATCCAATTGTGTTGTTGTGGGTTGAGCTCCAGATAAAGGCATTGCTTACAGATTTATACTTCCCTCTCACAGTCAATCTGGAGCAGGCATTCATTTATTGAAAAATGGTAGGATAATCCACACTGCTTAATTTTGCCCTCTTTCTCTGTACTGAGTGCATATGGTTGAATTCACATAAGTTAAACACGAATAAACTCTAATTCCAAGGCTGCCTGACGTCCATCCTATCCTAAGCACAGACAGGTAAGAAGCTGAAGTCCCTTTCTATTTCAGGGGCGGTCATGATAACATTTGCCAGGCAGGGCAGAAATGAGAAGTTCAAAGAGTCATCCTTCAATACCCTCATGATGCTCAAAGGCAGGTGATTTGCTCCTCCATTGGAATCTTCACTGGGGCCTCATCTCTCCCTTGTCACAATATTTAGTGAAATCTTTGGGTGGTTTACACTAGGCATGAAGGGGTGTGTATTAAGCTTCACTATGGTATGTTCTTCATCCTTGGTAGAGAATGTACAAGGATTATACAACTGTATGTTACTGTTGAGCATAACCTGTAATTTCTTCTCATATCAGGGTAGACTCTTCTTTTTTTTTAAATATTTATTTATTTTGAGAAAGAGAGAGAGTGAGAGGCAGGCAGAGAGAGAGAGAGAGAGAGAGAGAGAGAGAAGCAGGCAGGCAGAGAGAGAGAGAGAGAGAGAGAGAAACCTAAGCAGGCTCCATGCTATCAGGACCCTATGTGGGGCTTGAGCTCATGAGCCGAAACCGAGTCAGACGCTTGACCAACTGAGCCACCCAGGTGCCCCAAAAATAGACTCTTCTAAAGGGGTTGATGTAGGCAAATATTAGCCACATACACTTGAATGGAGGGAAAAATAAAAACTGAGATAACAATCTACTGGATCAGGCACCCAGAGATTTTTGGTTTCTCCTGCCTTGGTCATTAATTCACCATGTTGTCTCTGGTGAGTCCTTTTTCCTTCCTGAGACACAGTTTTCTCACCTGTGAGATGAGGGAGTTGCACATGATGACTTCCCAGCTCTACTGCCCCATATTCTGTGACTCCACTTAATTAGTATTAGCTATTCTTTGAAGCCTCCCTATGATAGAAAAGACTTTGGGGAATGGACCAGAGAATGTTAATTGTTTCTTGGGAAAAGTCACTCGCTGTAGGAAGCATGGTAGTTTCAGTTTCTCTTGGGGAACCACTCCTGCTCTGATTTTTGTTTATGTAATTGGGTGAGACTCAGTTCACCACTCAGCTGCAAGGTTTATTCCAAGCCTCTTACCACGGTGATTTGTTCATGCATAGGCATGTGACCACTATGATCCAATGAGAGACACTCCTGGAAATTTTGATGGGGCAGTTAGAAAAGAGATACTCTCTTTTCTCTGATACTAATAAATGGTTAAGCCTGTAGGTGGTGGTGGCCATCTTTGACATAACATAGAGATACTTTGCAGGAAAATGATGCTGACCAGAGGTGCGCACAAGTACAGAGACCGAAAGATAGAAACACACAGAGATACAGAGTTAGTATCCTGCTGACATGTTGAATCCCTTGATCCTGCGCCCCTTTCCCCTAGACTTTACGGTTACAAGAGCCACTAAATAGTCTTTTTGCTTAAATTGTTTTGAGTTGGGATTCTGTTGATTGTCTCCAAATGGCAGTGGACTGAGGCTTGGGAGTGAAGAGAAGTGGGGGGTGTGATTTCAGATCCCAGAGTGTTGTCTGCAAGAGGGGAAGAACTCACAATATGCCAAGCACTGTGCTATGTTATGCTTTTCATTTTTTTTCCATTTCATCTCATAACTCTATGTAGATGGTGCTATTTTTATTATCCCCATTTTGCAGAAGAGGAAACTGCAGTTCAGATCAAGGACTTGCCTGAGGTCATACGTACAACAGGTGGCAGAGTTGAAGTATAAATTCTTTGTCTCTAGAGATTGAGCTCTTGACTACTGAACAAAAATTCCCCGAGCAATTTTTCTTTCCTAATTCTCTGCCTAGCTTAGCACTAAACCGTGGTGGAGTTTTAAAGTGAGTCTAGGCTGGCTGAACTCCAGCACATGAGCAAGTGAGTTACAGGAGATAAATAGATGGAGAAGGTCTCTCAGGGGGTGAGTGATGGGGTTAAAATAAAAGCGTGGAAAATAATTACCCCCCTCATGCTCCACCCCCTCACATTCAGGTAGTTCTATTTTAATATTCTAAAGACCAAGAAGGAAAAAGAAGGAAAAAAAATATATCCAAAGAAATTAATTTTTTTAAAAATAGAAACCATTTTTTGCAACTTTGACAAAATTGTGATCTATACACACAGTTTTGAATTGTTAAATAATTTAGCAATAAATTTTGAAATGAGAATATATTACGTATAACCACATCAACATTTTATGAAGCACATTGCAATTTATTTGTTATCAGTGCAATGTGTTTCGGCATATCTGTTTGTGATAGTCAAATATATCATTTTAATATTTCTTTTCACATGCAATATACATGAACCTACAGGATGTTGAGGCTGCCTCTAAGAATTTCTAATATTTCTTTTTTCCTTTTGTTTTCCTCCCCCCTCCCCACAGTGCTTCATGCTTCATTTACTGTGCATTTATTCTTATATAGTCTCCTCCATTTGACTGTAAAGGAAAGGCCATGAAGGGAAGGCTATGACTGCACATTAGCTCTTGTATATCCATGGTGTGTGGCATATAGAAGGTATTCCATAAAGTTAGTTAAGTGAATACATTATATAATAGTTCAGTTTATTTCAGTTGTAAGTATTAACAAAGTATGGCTAGGTAATCTTTAAACTAACCTTCCTAATTGAAGTTAGCATCTATCCAGACAATTGTATAATTTATAAATATGCAGGTTGATGGGGCGTCTGGGTAGCTCAGTCGGTTAAGCATCTGACTTCAGCTCAGGTCATGATCTCTCCATTGGTGAGCTCGAGCCCCACGTTGGGCTCTGTGCTGACAGCTCAGGCCTAGAGCCTGCTTTAGATTCTGTGTTTCCCTCTTTTCTCTGCCCCAGCCCTGCTCTGGCTCTGTCTCTCAAAAATGAATAAACATTAAAATTTTTTAAAAAAAATATGCAGTTTGATGGATTATCACAAACACACTGATAGAACCATCACTGAGACAAAAAATTAACTCATTACTAGCTTCCTAACAGCCCCTTACTTATCTCCTCCAGATGACCACTGTTTTGACTTTTACTTCATGAATCAATTTTGTCTGTTTTTGAACCTAATATAATTGAAATAATTTGGTATATTTTTTCATGTTTGGCTTTTCCTTTTTCCCATTATCATTATTTTTGGGAAATTTATCTATATAGTTCAGTGTAGCAAGAATTCATTCCCTTTTATTATACAGAATTCTAAGTATATACCATAATTTACTTATATATTCTGCTATTGATGGACTTTGGGTGGTTTCCAGTTTTTTTTTTCCTATTATGCATAATGCCACTATGAACATTTTTGTACATTTATTTTTTGTGCACACAGGCACTCACGTATACTGGGCTTCTACCTAGGATTAAAATTTTGGGGTCGCTGGGCATGTATATTTTCAGCTTCCGTAGATCCTGCCAGACAGCTTTCAAATAGTTATACCAATTTTTATTGTCAGTGGACAGCGGAGGACCTCCAGGAATACCCCTGTAGGCAAACAAAATTAGGTTCACGGATTTGTTGCAACAAATGGGAGAAGGTACACCCTAGGGGTTATGAATGTCTCAGGAAACAAGTGTTGTAGTCAGGGTACAAGAGCACCTGTCTCCGGGGGTCCCAAACGTGGTGTGGCCACTCAAAGCTGACAAAATCCAAAGGCAGAGAGACAAGTGGTGGATAGGTAAGAAAGGGATTTATTTCAGTAAGACCAACAACGGGAAGACAGTAGACTAGCGGCTCAAAAAGACTGTCTCCAAAGTGTCAAAAATACTTCCAGGTTTAGGTAAGGAAAATGTGGGGCAAAGGTGGGTGGATACATGTAGGTGGGCATTGAAGGTCAAATCCATCATTGTCTTGGAATCAGTCCCCACTGGGGTCTTGTGGGCTCTGGGAAGTCTTTATCGCTTAAGGAGGCAGCTTCTGTTCCCATCAGGGGATGGTTTGCCCACAGGGTCTTTCACCTGAGCCAAGAGACAAGCTGGAAAGAAGAGCTCCAACTAGCGAGATGGGGGTCAAAATGGAGGCAGCCAAAGTCCTGTTTCAAGAGGAGTGAGGACATAGGAACCTGGAACCTGTTCTGGCTGCCGTGGCTGCACACCAGACCCCCCAATCTAAGGGGTGTGAAAACATCACTGCTTTATTATGCGCACACATTCTGTGGAGCAGGAATCTGAAGTAGGCTCAGCAGGGCTAGTCCTTCTCCGCTCCACCGTATCTGGGGCCTCATCAGGGAAGGCTTGAAAACCAGAGGTGACTCCATGGCTAGGGTCATCTGCAGGCTTGCTCGCACACATGTCTGCGGGTTGATGCTGGCTGCTGGCTGGGTCTGGGGCTTTCACTTGGGACATCTTGCATGACCTCTCCATGTGGTCATTCCACATGACCCAGGGGGGATTCCTCACAGCATGATGGCTGGTTCCAGAAGCAGGCCTCTCAGAAGCAGTTGGAAACCATTTCACCTTTGCGACTGATCCTTGTGGAAATAATAGAATATACATACAGGTCTCTGTCCTGGTTCCCGGCACAGAACTTCTAAAACCCTCGTAATTTCCTAGGTAATAAGAGCACTAGGAATATTTTTGGCTCTAATGTTTGGTTTTTCATACAGGTTCCTAACACGTAGCTCCTAAATTTCTTGAAATTTCCTGGGTGATAGGAGTGTCTTTTGTTCTAATGAGGCAATGGTTGATGGGCTCCTGGGTGGGTGCTGTCAGCAGAAAGACCAAGTCATATTAGAAGTTTGGAAATTTCAGCCTCTATTCCTCGGAAGGGGAGAAGGTCTGCAAATTGAATTAATGATCAACCATGCCTATGTGATGAAGGCTCCATAAAAATTCCCAAAGCATAGGGATGTGGGAGCTTCTGGGTCAGCAAACAGGTGGAGATGCTGGGAGAGTGGTGCTCGTGGAGAGAACGTAGAAGCCCTGTGCCCCTTCCCACGTGCTTTGCCCCATGTGTCTCTTCCATCTGGACGTTCATCTGTATCTTTTATCACATTCTTTTATAATAAACTGGTGAACATATTTCCCTGAGTTCTGTGAACCATTCTAGTAAATTGTGGAACCCAATGAAAGGGTTGTGGGAAGCTTGATTTATAGCCAGTCAGAAGTGTAGGTGACAATGTGAGAGAAATGTCATCTAAAGTGTGTGTGTGTGTGTGTGCGTGTGTGTGTGTGTGTGTGGTGGGGCAGTCCTGTGGAATTGAGCCCTTAACCTGTGGAATCTGATGGCAAGTCCGGGTAGGTAGTGTCAGAACTGAATTGAATTGTAGGACACCCAGCTGATGTCCCAGAGGTTTGCTTGATGGGGAAAACCCCACACACATTTGGTGGCCAGAAGTGTCAGAAGTGAAGGATTATGTGTCAATAGTAAAGGAGAAACACGGGAGGTGTGTTTTTAGCTACACAATTGTGATCACACACCATCTTTTCCACCACAGTTACAGGCCCATTGAGGTTCAAGGGAAGGGGATTTAGTCTCTGCCACTCAGTTGGAGGGATGTCAAGGTCATTTAACAAAAAGGGTGTGTGGGATAGGATGAGTTGTCATGGTTAGGTTTGGAAAACCTAATCTGCCACAAATCCTAAATCCATCACATACGTCTGTGTGTTTCTGGAAATTCCTTAAGCCTTTCTGTATCTTAGTTTTATCAGCTATAAGATGGAGAAAATAAATAGCTTCTTCAAGGACTTTATAAACAGGTAAATGTGGTAATAATATAGTACTACTGACCTATAGTCTCTAGAGCTGCAAGGCTGTGGATATTCCATAGTTGCTTGGTTTATGCTACCTCCTGCTTTCCTCGCTGGTCTGTGAGCTACACAGAGCAACATTCTGTGCTGAGGACAACATCTGGTACCTAGTTGGGCCTTAACTATCTGTTGAAGGAATAAACAGGTGATCCCCAACTTTTCTTGCCTTCTCATTGTGCTGACATAAAATCCAAACTCAACGTTCTCACCTGCATGTCTGGCCCCCGACTCCTGTAACCCAATCCACCATCACGCTTTCTCTTGCTTATCTCCCTCTATCCACATTGTTCTTTCTGACTCACTGACTGTGTTGCCTTTCCTTATGTTACTCCCATCTTTTTGGAAGAGTTCCCTTTCCTTGTTGCCTTTCTTCCTTTCCCTAATTAATGTCTCGTCTTTGGGTCTTCACTTAAATGTCTGTCCTCCTAAAAAATCTTCTCTTGGCTTCCCAGACTAGACTACATCTTGAGGTATCCAGTAGTCTCCTTTTTGGCAAAGCTCTTATCTCAATTGAGATCAAGTAGTTATTTGTGTGAGGTCTATCTTCCCCCATTAGACTGTAGGCTCTTCTCCATTATGGTATCATCCAGGCCTAGCCCAAGGACTCACACAGGGTAGGAGCTCAGCAATAGTGGTTGAATGAATGTTGGGACAGTGCCTTAAATTTGTTTAATACAATATTTGAAGAACCAGAATGCCCACTTGTTTACATGGGCCAGAGGGATGAAAACATTTTTACCAATGGTATGTTTTAACTTTGTCTATATACCCAGTTTTGGGTAGACACAGACATAGGTCCTACCTGATCCTGCTCACCATTAACTCCCTGACCTCATCTCCTGCTTCTCTACCCAGATCCACCCTGCTCTAGCTACATACACTACTTCCTTTTCCTCGAATTATCTTTCCTTAGATATCCTCATGGCATGCACACCTCCCAGGTCATTGTCTAAATGTAATTTTTAATGAGGACTCCCAATGCCATATTTTAGAAACTGCATACTTCACCCCCAGAAATCTCTATCCACCGTTATATTTTTGTTTGTTTTGTTTCCTACTGTATACGAGCTACCCAGTGAATATCTGTTGATTAAAGGAAGGAAGGAAGGAAGAAAGGAAGGAAGGAAGGAAGGAAGGAAGGAATGCAATCATGTGTTACTGATCTAATGTGGAACTCAAGATCTGATGTGGGGTTTATGGATATCACTTGGAAGCTCTTGTAGGACATTAATCAGGATTATATTCTGAGATTGAAGCCCTAATGTCAACATATAATGTTTCTGAACAACTGGAAAAGAGGAGATGGCTTCTAGGCTACAAGATTTCTCAGCAATCTGATTGAATGAATAAGCACATTTAGTAAAAAAAACAAAAATGCAAAAAAAAAAAAAAAACCCAAAACATGTTGGTCAAAGGGATTTTAATGTGTTCACAAGAGCAGTGAGAAAGGATTGTCTTGGAGGCAGTTTTTGGTACTGCACATATAGACTCTGCCCTGGGGGAAAAGGGCATTCCCAGCCACCTAGAAGAATTCTACTCCCATTGGCAAGGGCATCCCTTATGGAGATGATGAGGAAGTACTCAGTCGAATTTGGTCCATTGGCAAGGCCATCTTCAGAGTGCATGGGCTCTATCAGGTTATCTCATGTGATGCTCTTACAGATCCAGTGCCTTTTGATTCCATTAAACTTTCAGATAAAATAGATTTGCCTCCTCCTCATACATTCGGCTCTATGAAGAGACTGGATTAATTGGGAGAACTTTTAAAAGTTCTTATGCCAGTCATTTATCATTTTGCATTAATAAGTTGACATTTCAGTTTTATAACAAGTCCCATGAGCTTCAGTAATATGATTCCATATCTGAAGAAGGAACTGATCCTTCTGTGTTAGAAAAGTCAGCTTTCTGAGCCCCTAAGACTGAGGGATCAGCCCTTGGAGACTAGTAAATTTACCAAGGGAATAAATTCCACTTTGTGAGGCCTTTTGAGGCTTAGACTACTGGCCTGTTTTTTTGATGCTTGACCCACATCTGCGTTTGAGAGACTGTGTTAATGTTTCTAGAAGTTTCTTCTGTGTGGACCATCTGACTTCCATCTGTAGTCTTACCAGGTGCCCTTGCTTGTGAGCTAATGCTCATTTGAGTGTTTTAGGTCTTAGTCTTAGGGATCATCAGGCATGTAACACTCTTTGTAGATGTGCCTTTGGGAAGCTCTAAGATGCTTAGGCCTTGGGTTAACTGCTTCTCCTGACTCAGTGATCCTTATGTAATATTTTTAATATGTCCTTTGACCACTTTATATTTAGATTTCTAATTTACTTATCAGATGCAAAGCTATAGTAAAAAAAAAAAAGTCTTATGTTAGTTATAGTCTAAACTGGAAACTGTGTGATTAAGCCGCCATTTTTAATTAGCAATGCCCATGGAAAGTATGGCTCCTGATTCTGTTCTCACTTTTTCTTGAAATCAGCTTTATACTGGAGATTTCTTCTTATTTCACAGCTGGGAATTCTAGGATTTTTTTTTTTTTTTTTTTTTTTTTTTTTTGCTTTCTGCATATTTTCTACATAATAAGATCTGGTCCTGATACCTTGCTGCATGGCCCAGATAGGGAAAAGGGAGAGACATAATCAAATTCTACAATATTGGGTGATAAGAACCATCAAGTGCTACAATATTTGGGTGTTAAGAGCCCAGAAATGCACTTAATAGACTGCTTAGGGAAGGTAGAAATCTTGTTCAGTAAGTAGGCTCAGTGGGGGAACTCAGCCTCCCAAGATACATAACTACCATTTGGGGACTGTTAACACTTGAAGTCATTTTATTTATTTGTTTTTTAGATAGGGAGAGAGGGCACAAGTGAGTGAGGGGCAGAGAGAGAGAGAGAGAGAGGGAGGGAGGGAGGGAGGGAGGGAGGGAGGGAGAGAGACGTGGAGACGTGGAGACGTGGGGCTTACTTGGGGCTCCTGTTTTTACCTGATGCGGGGCTGGAGCTCACCTGAAGTGGTGCACAACCTCACCTGAAGCAGGGCTTGTGCTTACCCAATGTGGGACTTGAACTCACCGACTGTGAGATCATGACCTGAGCTGAAGTCAGATGCTTAATGACTGAACCATCCGGGAGTCTAACACTTGATGTCATTTTAGAGGTTGTTCAATAAGAAGGTGCACCCACCATATCTATACACACAATTAAGAAAAATTTTTTTAATGTTTATTTATTTTTGGGAGAGAGAGAGAGAGTGTGAGCAGGGGAGGGGCAGAGAGAGAGGGAGACACAGAATCTGAAGCAGGCTCCAGGCTCTGAGCTGTCAGCACAGAGCCTGATGTGAGGCCTGATCCCATGAGCCATGAGATCATGACCTGAGCCCAAGTCAGATGCTTAACCGACTGAGACACCCAGGTGCCCCCACACAATTTTTAAGGCAGGCATAGGGAGGGTTAAGTTTTATTTAATAGTCCACCTAGAAAGCAAAGAGTTAAATGGTGTATCATTTCAAATGCATTCAGCTGCAAGTAACAAAATGCCTAATGAATAGCAGCTTAAATAATAAAGGTAGCTAAAAATATCACATAATAAGTTTAGCAGCTCAATGAGGTCAGAGTGGGGTTCAGTGTTTCTAAGATTATTTTTGGCCTTTACTTCATGGGGAAAAATTGGTTGCCACTGCTCCAAGCATCAATCTCTCCATTCCAAGCAGAAAGGAAGGGAAGCCAAGACTTTCCCCCCTGAGGTTCTATTGTTTTGTCAGCAAAGAGAAGCTTCCCAGCAGACTTATTCTGATGTCTCATTGGTTACATGCCCAAAAGTAAGCCAATGGCTGGCAAAGAGGGAAGGAATTACCATGGTAGCTTAGACCAACCTGAAGCTCAGAAGGGGCCTGATTCCTTTCATGAGATGAAGTTTCTACTGTCTTCAATAATGAAGGGGTTACTAGCTGAGTGGGCGGAAATGAAAATTTATTCCATAAGTATATTTTGATTAATTGTATGAACGAATTTAAAAAATTATCCTTAAATGTGTAGGAATAAATGTCAAAGAAATTCTTCATAGGGGAGGAGGGAAGAGGAGACAGTGGGTGGGGTGGATGCTGGGATGGGCAGGTATCCAGGTAAAAGTTCAGCACAAATTGTCCTGTCTCTAGGAAACCCTGTTGTGTTTCCTCCAGGTAGCCTGCATCTGCGGTATAAAATACATGGAAACTTCAGCCACTATGAGCCACATAGTGTAACTGTCACTTGTCACAGATGACTGCCCCTTGCCGGCTTGCAGTCCAAAGCTGAACCACCCAGTAAAGCTCTTGCCTGTTGTTCTGTGAGATGTTGTGGAAGCATGGAACACCAACTTCGAAAATCCCCATGACTCCATCCAGGGAGGCACCCTGCAGACAAATGCGATGTCCAGGGAGTACGAGGCTGAAACAATTTCTGTCGAGTTAAACTAGAACATTAAGTGTTGAGTGGAATTTGGCAGAAGGGAGAGACAATCACATTTTCTGAAAGAACATGAAAAGCCATAGTTACCGGATAAGCCAGGGAAAAAAATGAAATTACATAGGTATGAAGAGGAGTGTTTGCCTCAAGTGGCTGAAAAATACAGACCTCGTAGATGGGATAGGGTTACTCTGGAGGCAGAGTGATGTTAGCAATAAAGGCAGATGATGAAAGGGAGGCATGGCCAATGTACAGAAATTTGGTTCAGTCGTCTATTCCGTGGAAGTGCTTGACAACATCTTTAAAACGGAGGTGTTGGTGTGAGAATCTGCTGAGAGGTTCCTTCTCTGAGTCTGGAGCCCTTTCTAAAGGAGCTGAATAAAATGTAGCAATTAATTGAGACACATTGTATGTAAAATTAGTGTAATGCCAGAAGGAAGGAGTCACGTCTGCAGCCTGGTGGAAAGAGCATTGTTTAGGGAGCATCGACATTGTACTGCGAGCATGGTACATTCATTATCTCATTTAATTTTTACAATCACCATCTGAAGCAGGTGCTTTTATATCTCCATTTGTCAGGTCAAAAGGGTTGTAGTTTAAAAGTCTTAAATGGTGAGTGGAAAGGTCAGGATGTAGACACAAACTGTCTGAATCCAAAAATCTGTGTTCCTAACCTCTGCTCTGTACTGTGAGCTGAAATTAAAAATACTGAAGTGATACAAAGAAGTTAGAACTCTGATTGGATGGACTGAATACAAGGGTTTGTGTGTTCCCCAGAAGTAAAATGATGTGGATTTAGTGACAGATTGCAGCTTAAACTGGCTCAAGCACCAAAAAAAAAAAAAAAAAAAAAAAAGAATGCATTGACTCCTGGGATAGGCTGCACAGTGGCATCTCCAAAGTGTCCACATCTGATCCCCCAGAACCTATGTAGATGTCACCTCCAATGGCAAAAGGAGCTTTGCAGTTCTGATTAAACTAAGGATTTTGAGATGAGAATTATTTTCGACCATCTGCGTGATCCCAGTGTAATCACCAATGTCCTTCTAAGGGAAAGATGGAGATTTCACTGCAGAAGTAGGAAATGTGAGGTTGGAAGCAGAAAGGTAGAGGCATGTGAGAAACTGGCCACAAACCCAGGAATTCAGGTGGCCTCCAGAAGCTAGAAAAGGCAAGAAAATGGATTCTCCCCTGAAGCTTCTGGAAGGAACACAGTGCTGCCAACACCTTGATTTGACTTCTGACCTCCAGAACTGTAAAAGAGTAAGTACATATGTGTTGCTTTCAGTCACCAAATTTGTGGTGATCTATGACAGCAGCCATAGGAAAATAACGCAACTCCTATACCTAAAAAAGTCCAGGGCAATGCTGGCTTCAGGCATGGCTAGGTCCAGGTGCTCTAACAAGGTGGCCATCAAGCTGTTCCTCATCATACTTTAGCTCTATTTTCTTCTGTGATAGACTTGTTCACAGGCAGACTTTCCCTGAGTTGGGGCCCTTCAGTAGCTTACAGGCTTCCACTTTGCCACTTTAGCAATCCTGGTAGGCCAAAGAACACTCTTTTCCAAATAATATCAGCAAATGTTCCTAGAGTGACATGTAGGGGCCTGGCTTTAATCTGAATCCAACACCTTGATTCTGATTGGCTAGGCTTGTGTCACCGACCCTCCCTTGGTGAGGGAAGCCGGGGAGGGGAGGGGGCATGGTGTGGGGTGGAGGGGGTGGGGGGAGATCAAAGTCAGGGACTCACCAGGTGGAGGGTGCTTTCCAAAGTGCTGTAAGTGCCTAGGACAGGATGCGGCAGGTGCACTGGGACATGGGCTTTTGCTGTTTTTAAGGAAAACCCGTAGTAGAAATGGAGGTTTCTCTCTGACCTGCAGAGACAGTTAAAACACACACACACACACACACACACACACACACACACACACACACACACAAAGCTCCTAAAGGAAATCAATTACAGATCACAGTTATGGGGTGAATCCAGGGACTTAGCTGAGATTGACGAGGGGGAGGTGTGACAAGAAGAGGAAGTCGAGAGATAGCTAGCAAAGGAGGAAGAAGGTTCTGGGATTTTGGTGTCAGTATATGGTCCTGAGGAGGGAGGACCACTTGCTTGTTGGACGGGAGAAAGATGGCCGTGAGGGGGATGTCTTTGGTTACCTTCTAGCTGATGGCCCCCCCCTTGTCTCTAGCTCCTGCATGGCTGGGCCCTGGTTGCTGAAAAGGGACTTTTCAGAGCAAATCTTCACACCCCGACAAGCTCTGTCTGCCTTGTAAGTCTTTATACACACCAAGAGACCCTGACAGAGAGCTCTGGTCTCTGAGACGACTGTCAGATTGGGGCTAAGATTGGCAGTGCTCACCTTCTAGGCGGCCACTCCTTACCCTCGCATTTATCTTTGAAAATGACCATGACTATAATTAACAATACCGCACATTTAAAAGTTGGTTCCCATCATAAGAGAAAAAGTTTGTAACTACTTGGGGTGGTGAGATTGATGTTAACTAAGCGTATTGCAGTGATCATTTTGCAATATGTACACATACTGAATTGTTAGGCTGTACACCTTCAACTAATCCAGTGTTGTAGGTCAACTACGTCTCCATAAAACTGGGGTAGAAATGAGCGAGGAGACAGGTGACATCACTGGTGCTATGGCAGCTAAACTCTGAAGTCAGTTGATTTAGAGTACGGTTCAAACTGCTTTTTCTCTACCTGACTCCCAGGGAGAGCCTCAGATACCTGTTTCTTTCATTCTTGCCCTGGGTAAGGGTTCATCTCTCTTGGTGCTTATGTAACTGGACAGGATGGACACTAAAGCCCTTAGCTCTCATATCTAGGTGAGTTTTCCTGATTCTTTAAAAACACAAGCCAGATCATGTTGTTCTTTGTTCAGAGCTATCTGATGGCCTTTTATCTTTCTCACAGTCAAGCCAAGCCCTAACAAGGCTCATGCTTGGTCTCATTCTGTCCCCCGTCACCAGCTGCCCTTGAATCTCTGGCTTTCTCACTTTCTACTCTTGCCCTCACTCACTGCACAGCAGCCACCGGGCCTCCTCACTTACTGATTTTATTGTCTGTCTGCCCTGTCCCCCACCATGTGGCCAGCTTCGTAAGCTCAGGACCTTTTTTTCCTGTTCTACTTGCTGCCCCTGGAGACATATCTACGCATAGTAGGTACTCAGTAACTATCGTCTGAATTGAGTTGGTGCATTAACTCGTGAACGTGTGCATGCATTCATTTCTGCAACATTTAGAATGTGCACAAAGTGCCAGCTAGTGAAGAGGAGCTGCCGTGAGCAAGACAAGCTCCACATGGTCTGGGCTTCCAGGAGCTCATACCCTAGTGGGAAGAGCAGGCAAGCCAACAATAGCAATCCAATGTGATAATTACCACGAGGTTGTGTAAACCCCGGGTGCAAAGGGAGCCTGGGGAGAGGGGAGACCAGCCAGGGGGGCTGAGGGTCCTTCCTGTTTCTGCACATGTGATTCCATCTGCAGACCCAACACGTAATTAATTGCTAGTTCATGTTTATTTCCTGTTGGAACTGCCTCCAGGTGTGTGTGCCTCTGTTATGAATGAATGCATTCCAAATCCAGCAGGTTTCCCGGCTCCCATGTTCAGTGTTAACTCCTATGCCATTTAGTCTCCACTTAACTGGGTTTGCTGGTGGAAAATGGCTGTTTCCTCTCTGTGATGAGGAATGAAGGAAAACCGGAGACCACTGTTGCCTCTTGATTCCAAGGAACAGGAGCAGAGAGATGCCGGAGGCACTTCTAACCCCCAGTCCAGCACAGGTGATTGGCTCAGGTGGGACAGGGAAGCCAGATTCCAGCTTCCGCTTCTGATCTCCACCCTTCTTCTCCCCCTAGTCACCCTCTTCCTGTTATTCAAGCCTCAATTTAAATGCCACCTCCTGCCTGGAGTGGGGGTGGGGGGTGCCTGGGTGGCTCAGTCAGTCAAGTGGCCGACTTCAGCTCAGGTCGTGATGTCACAGTTAGTGAGTTCGAGCCCCACATCGGGCTCTGTGCTGACAGAGCCTGGAGGCTGCTTCGGATTCTGTGTTTCCCCTCTCTCTTTCTGTCCCTTCCCCACTCACGCTGTCTCTCTCTTGCTCGCTCAAAAATAAATAACCAAAAAACAAAAAAAAAATGTAAATGCCACCTCCTCAGAAAGGCAGCCCCTGACCACCCTATCTAACATTGTCACCTTCCAGGTCCTCCTAATACATTTTCTTCAGATCACTAGCTACCATTTGAACACATCCTGTTTTCTGTCTGTCTCCCTTATGAGAAAGTCAAGTTCTATATGGACAGGAGCCATTTCTGTCCTGTTTGTGGCTGTGTCCCCCATACACATGGTAGGTGCTCCATAAATACTGGACAAACAGTTGATAGCAGAACACTTCAGCTACAGCATCATGAAATCTTGAAATTTATAGGACTAGAAGGAGCCAGTACTGTTTGTTTTTTTTGCTTGTTTGTTTGTTTGCTCCTGAGAAGGGCGAGGCCCAGGAAAGGACGCAGCTCCACTCAAGCTACCCCAGAAGAAGAATCCAGGCTGACACCCTGTACTATAAGCCTGTGGGTCTCTACTGAGAAGGCTGCTGACCAGGGTTGTGTCTCCAAAGCCTTCCGGAGCCACAGCTCCTGGGCTGGTCCCGGCAGAGGCTCCCAGGGGTGTCCTCTAGTGGCAGCTCTGTGATAGACACTCAGCTGTCCCAAGCTCCCTGGAGTCCATGAGGAGAGTTGATGGGACACACCCTTCTCCTTCAGACTCACTCAGTTGGCTCCTTCTGGAGGCTTGTGACAGATTCCACCGGGGCCATGGTTGGCAAACACCAAAACCACAATTAATTCCAAAAATGACCATCAACAGCGATCAATAGTCCTTTTAGAGCCAAAAACGAATTTTGAGTACTAAGTCACCTCAGCCTGTATTTTGCTCACTGCTCTTGTGTGTGCTGTTTCAAGAGCTGCTCAGATATTTTAGCCCTGTATTCTTTTTTTAAATGTATTCTGTTTAAATTGAGATATAACCTTCACAAAATAGATGGCAGACATTTAAAATGTGCAGCTCACTATTTTTTTTTTCATATGTGCGCGTTTAGAGAACCACCACTCTGGTCCAGACATTTCCACCCCAGATACAGACATTTCCACCCCAGAGGGCAGGCTCGTGTGTACTCTCTCACAGATGATATGCTGCCCCCACCCCGGCCCCCGCACCACCAAATGTAGCCACCATTTCCACTCTCATAATTTCATAGATTAGTTTTGCCTTTTCTTGCATTTTTATATAAATATCACTATTCAGTGCTATTTTTTAATAGCTGGATATTTTCAGTCAATATTTTGACTATGCCATTGAATAGTTTATTTTTCTCCATTGCTGTGCACTGTTACATAGTATGAACACATTGCAGTTTCCTTATTCATTCTACATTTAGGACATTTAGCTTGCTTTCAGTTTTTGTCAATTATGAATAATACCACTCAGAACATTTTCATACACGTATTTTCACGGACTAAGCATTCACGTAGACTGTGTCTATGCCCAGGAGAGGAATTGCTAACGTATTTAGTTTTAATAAATATTACCAGACATTTTCCCGAAGGGATCATACCCATTGACCCTGCCATCCACAGTGAAGGAGAGTTCCAGTTCTCATATACCTCTGCCAACTCTTGGTATTGTTCATGCTTTTGAATTTAACCATCTGGTACCTCAGCGTGATTGCATCATGCATTTCCCTCGTGGCATATTTCATTGTTTTCTTACCCCTGCATTCTGAACAACTACACATTCCTTGTCCAGAGCTTGCACACTCCCAGAGTTTACAAACTGCCTTTAAACTCTTTTGACCTTTTCCATGAACTTTTCTCTGTGTCTCCCCTGGAATGCAATGTCATCACCATCTATGTAAGAATGTAGACTGGAAACCTTGACTCTCTTTCTCCTTTACCACCTGTACACATACGATTGCTAAGTCCTAACGCCCCTATTTCTAAAAATATGCCCTGGGTCCTTGTTGAGATGGTGGCGTAGGAGGACACGGGGCTCACCGCGCATCCTGCCGATCACTTAGATTCCACCTACACCTGCCTAAAGAACCCAGAAAACCGCCAGAGGATTAGCAGAAGGGAGTCTCCGGAGTCAAGCGCAGACTAGAGGCCCACGGAAGAGGGTAGGAAGGGCGGCGAGGCGGTGCGCGCTCCACGGACTGGCGGGAGGGAGCCGGGGCGGAGGGGCGGCTCGCCGGCCAAGCAGAGCCCCCGAGTCTGGCTGGCAAAAGCGGAGGGGCCGGACAGACTGTGTTCCCACAGCAAGCGCGACTTAGCGTCTGGGAGGTCATAAGTTAACAGCTCTGCTCGGAAAGCGGGAAGGCTGGAGGACAAAGGGAGGGAGAGCTGCTGAGCCCCCGGACGGCAGAGCTCAGCTTGGCGGGGAACAAAGGCGCCAGCGCCATCTCCCCCGCCCATCCCCCAGCCAAAATCCCAAAGGGAACCAGTTCCTGCCAGGGAACTTGCTCGCTCCGCGCAAACACCCAACTCTGTGCTTCTGCGGAGCCAAACCTCCGGCAGCGGATCTGACTCCCTCCCGCTACCACAGGGCTCCTCCTGAAGTGGATCACCTAAGGAGAAGCGAGCTAAGCCTGCCCCTCCAGCCCCCGTGCACCTTGCCTACCCACCCCAGCTAATGCGCCAGATCCCCAGCAACACAAGCCTGGCAGTGTGCAAGTAGCCCAGACGGGACACGCTACCCCACAGTGAATCCCGCCCCTAGGAGAGGGGAAGAGAAGGCACACACCAGTCTGACTGTGGCCCCAGCAGTGGGCTGGGGGCAGACATCGGGTCGGACTGCGGCCCCGCCCACTAACTCCAGTTATACACCACAGCACAGGGGAAGTGCCCTGCAGGTCCTCACCACGCCAGGGACTCTCCAAAATGACCAAACGGAAGAATTCCCCTCAGAAGAATCTCCAGGAAATAACAACAGCTAATGAACTGATCAAAAAGGATTTAAATAATATAACAGAAAGTGAATTTAGAATAATAGTCATAAAATTAATCGCTGGGCTTGAAAACAGTATACAGGACAGCAGAGAATCTCTTGCCACAAAGATCGAGGGACTAAGGAACAGTCACGAGGAGTTGAAAAACGCTTTAAACGAAATGCAAAACAAAATGGAATCCACGATGGCTCGGCTTGAAGAGGCAGAGGAGAGAATAGGTGAACTAGAAGATAAAGTTATGGAGAAAGAGGAAGCCGAAAGAAAGAGAGATAAAAAAATCCAGGAGTATGAGGGGAAAATTAGAGAACTAAGTGATACACTAAAAAAAAATAATATACGCATAATTGGTATCCCAGAGGAGGAAGAGAGAGGGAAAGGTGCTGAAGGGGTACTTGAACAAATTATAGCTGAGAACTTCCCTGAACTGGGGAAGGAAAAAGGCATTGAAATCCAAGAGGCACAGAGAACTCCCTTCAGACGTAACTTGAATCGATCTTCTGCACGACATATCATAGTGAAACTGGCAAAATACAAGGATAAAGAGAAAATTCTGAAAGCAGCAAGGGATAAACGTGCCCTCACATATAAAGGGAGACCTATAAGACTCGTGACTGATCTCTCCTTTGAAACTTGGCAGGCCAGAAAGGCTTGGCACGATATCTACAGTGTGCTAAACAGAAAAAATATGCAGCCGAGAATCCTTTATCCAGCAAGTCTGTCATTTAGAATAGAAGGAGAGATAAAGGTCTTCCCAAACAAACAAAAACTGAAGGAATTTGTCACCACGAAACCAGCCCTACAAGAGATCCTAAGGGGGATCCTGTGAGACAAAGTACCAGAGACATCACTACAAGCATAAAACATACAGACATCACAATGACTCTAAACCCATATCTTTCTATAATAACACTGAATGTAAATGGATTAAATGCACCAACTAAAAGACATAGGGTATCAGAATGGATAAAAAAACAAGACCCATCTATTTGCTGTCTACAAGAGACCCATTTTAGATCTGAGGACACCTTTAGATTGAGAGTGAGGGGATGGAGAACTATTTATCATGCTCCTGGAAGCCAAAAGAAAGCTGGAGTAGCCATACTTATATCAGACAAACTAGACTTTAAATTAAAGGCTGTAACAAGAGATGAAGAAGGGCATTATATAATAATCACAGGGTCTATCCACCAGGAAGAGCTAACTATTATAAATGTCTATGCGCCAAATACCCGAGCCCCCAGATATATAAAACAATTACTCATAAACATAAGCAACCTTATTGATAAGAATGTGGTCATTGCAGGGGACTTTAACACCCCACTTACAGAAATGGATAGATCATCTAGACACACAGTCAATAAAGAAACAAGGGCCCTGAATGATACATTGGATCAGATGGACTTGACAGATATATTTAGAACTCTGCATCCCAAAGCAACAGAATATACTTTCTTCTCGAGTGCACATGGAACATTCTCCAAGATAGATCATATACTGGGTCACAAAACAGCCCTTCATAAGTTTACAAGAATTGAAATTATACCATGCATACTTTCAGACCACAATGCTATGAAGCTTGAAATCAACCACAGGAAAAAGTCTGGAAAACCTCCAAAAGCATGGAGGTTAAAGAACACCCTACTAACGAATGAGTGGGTCAACCAGGCAATTAGAGAAGAAATTAAAATATATATGGAAACAAACGAAAATGAAAATACAACAATCCAAACGCTTTGGGATGCAGCGAAGGCAGTCCTGAGAGGAAAATACATTGCAATCCAGGCCTATCTCAAGAAACAAGAAAAATCCCAAATACAAAATCTAACAGCACACCTAAAGGAAATAGAAGCAGAACAGCAAAGGCAGCCTAAACCCAGCAGAAGAAGAGAAATCATAAAGATCAGAGCAGAAATAAACAATATAGAATCTAAAAAAACTGTAGAGCAGATCAACGAAACCAAGAGTTGGTTTTTTGAAAAAATAAACAAAATTGACAAACCTCTAGCCAGGCTTCTCAAAAAGAAAAGGGAGATGACCCAAATAGATAAAATCATGAATGAAAATGGAATGATTACAACCAATCCCTCAGAGATACAAACAATTATCAGGGAATACTATGAAAAATTATATGCCAGCAAAGTGGACAACCTGGAAGAAATGGACAAATTTCTAAACACCCACACTCTTCCAAAACTCAATCAGGAGGAAATAGAAAGCTTGAACAGACCCATAACCAGCGAAGAAATTGAATCGGTTATCAAAAATCTCCCAACAAATAAGAGTCCAGGACCAGATGGCTTCCCAGGGGAGTTCTACCAGACGTTTAAAGCAGAGATAATACCTATCCTTCTCAAGCTATTCCAAGAAATAGAAAGGGAAGGAAAACTTCCAGACTCATTCTATGAAGCCAGTATTACTTTGATTCCTAAACCAGACAGAGACCCAGTAAAAAAAGAGAACTACAGGCCAATATCCCTGATGAATATGGATGCAAAAATTCTTAATAAGATACTAGCAAATCGAATTCAACAGCATATAAAAAGAATTATTCACCATGATCAAGTGGGATTCATTCCTGGGATGCAGGGCTGGTTCAACATTCGCAAATCGATCAACGTGATACATCACATTAACAAAAAAAAAGAGAAGAACCATATGATCCTGTCAATCGATGCAGAAAAGGCCTTTGACAAAATCCAGCACCCTTTCTTAATAAAAACCCTTGAGAAAGTCGGGATAGAAGGAACATACTTAAAGATCATAAAGGCCATTTATGAAAAGCCCACAGCTAACATCATCCTCAACGGGGAAAAACTGAGAGCTTTTTCCCTGAGATCAGGAACACGACAGGGATGCCCACTGTCACTGCTGTTGTTTAATATAGTGCTGGAAGTTCTAGCATCAGCAATCAGACAACAAAAGGAAATCAAAGGCATCCAAATTGGCAAAGATGAAGTCAAGCTTTCGCTTTTTGCAGATGACATGATATTATACATGGAAAATCCGATAGACTCCACCAAAAGTCTGCTAGAACTGATACATGAATTCAGCAAAGTTGCAGGATACAAAATCAATGTGCAGAAATCAGTTGCATTCTTATACACTAACAATGAAGCAACAGAAAGACAAATGAAGAAACTGATCCCATTCACAATTGCACCAAGAAGCATAAAATACCTAGGAATAAATCTAACCAAAGATGTAAAAGATCTGTATGCTGAAAACTATAGAAAGCTTATGCAGGTAATTGAAGAAGATATAAAGAGATGGAAAGACATTCCCTGCTCATGGATTGGAAGAATAAATATTGTCAAAATGTCAATACTACCCAAAGCTATCTACACATTCAATGCAATCCCAATCAAAATTGCACCAGCATTCTTCTCGAAACTAGAACAAGCAATCCTAAAATTCATATGGAACCACAAAAGGCCCCGAATAGCCAAAGTAATTTTGAAGAAGAAGACCAAAGCAGGAGGCATCACAATCCCAGACTTTAGCCTCTACTACAAAGCTGTCATCATCAAGACAGCATGGTATTGGCATAAAAACAGACACATAGACCAATGGAATAGAATAGAAACCCCAGAACTAGACCCACAAACGTATGGCCAACTCATCTTTGACAAAGCAGGAAAGAACATCCAATGGAAAAAAGACAGTCTCTTTAACAAATGGTGCTGGGAGAACTGGACAGCAACATGCAGAAGGTTGAAACTAGACCACTTTCTCACACCATTCACAAAAATAAACTCAAAATGGATAAAGGACCTGAATGTGAGACAGGAAACCATCAAAACCTTAGAGGAGAAAGCAGGAAAAGACCTCTCTGACCTCAGCCGTAGCAATCTCTTACTCGGCACATCCCCAAAGGCAAGGGAATTAAAAGCAAAAGTGAATTACTGGGACCTTATGAAGATAAAAAGCTTCTGCACAGCAAAGGAAACAACCAACAAAACTAAAAGGCAACCAACGGAATGGGAAAAGATATTTGCAAATGACACATCGGACAAAGGGCTAGTATCCAAAATCTATAAAGAGCTCATCAAACTCCACACCCGAAAAACAAATAACCCAGTGAAGAAATGGGCAGAAAACATGAATAGACACTTCTCTAAAGAAGACATCCAGATGGCCAACAGGCACATGAAAAGATGTTCAACGTCTCTCCTTATCAGGGAAATACAAATCAAAACCACACTCAGATACCACCTCACGCCAGTCAGAGTGGCCAAAATGAAGAAATCAGGAGACTATAGATGCTGGAGAGGATGTGGAGAAACAGGAACCCTCTTGCACTGTTGGTGGGAATGCAAATTGGTGCAGCCGCTCTGGAAAGCAGTGTGGAGGTTCCTCAGAAAATTAAAAATAGACCTACCCTGTGACCCAGCAATAGCACTGCTAGGAATTTATCCAAGGGATACAGGAGTACTGATGCATAGGGGCACCTGTACCCCAATGTTTATAGCGGCACTCTCAACAATAGCCAAATTATGGAAAGAGCCTAAATGTCCATCAACTGATGAATGGATAAAGAAATTGTGGTTTATATACACAATGGAATACTACGTGGCAATGAGAAAAAATGAAATATGGCCTTTTGTAGCAACATGGATGGAACTGGAGAGTGTGATGCTAAGTGAAATAAGCCATACAGAGAAAGACAGATACCATATGGTTTCACTCTTATGTGGATCCTGAGAAACATAACAGAAACCCATGGGGGAGGGGAAGGAAAAAAAAAAAAAAAAAAAAGAGGTTAGAGTGGGAGAGAGCCAAAGCATAAGAGACTGTTAAAAACTGAGAACAAACTGAGGGTTGATGGGGGGTGGGAGGGAGGGCAGGGTGGGTGATGGGTATTGAGGAGGGCACCTTTTGGGATGAGCACTGGGTGTTGTATGGAATCCAATTTGACAGTAAATTTCATATATTAAAAAAAAAAAAATAAAAAATAAAAATAAATAAAATAAAAATATGCCCTGAATTGTTTGCTTCTTTTCATTCCTGTTGTGATCATCCCAGCTCAGTTTTGTCATTTTTTTGGTCCCTACTAGCAGAACATTGCCCTTATTATTCTCTTAGCTGGAGAATGGGCCCTGTCTATCTGAGAAAGTGTCCTCTTTGACTTAGCGTGTAACACACCTGGAATCACAGACAATAATAACAGCAATGGTGACTGCTAACATTTTTATTTTTTTAAATATTTATTTATTTATTTATTTATTTATGTTTATTTATTTTTGAGAGAGAGGGAGAGACAAAGTGTGAGCAGGGGAGGGGCAGAGAGAAAGAGGGAGACACAGAATCTGAAGCAGGCTCCAGGCTCTGAGCTCTCGGCACAGAGCCTGATGCCGGGCTCGAACCCACAAACCACGAGATCATGACTTGAGCCAAAGTCGGACACTTAACTGACTGAGCCACCAAGGTGCCCCAACTGCTAACATTTTTAGAATGTTCAGTGTCTCGCAGGACTTTTAAAGGTTCTGGTTTACTTGTTACAATATCCCTGTGTCCTCTTGCTACCCTTCCCCCTCCCTCCCCCCAGTTTCAGATGAGGGAAACAAATTTACAGAGGTTAGGTAACTGGAGTGAGGGCATGACAGGGTTGAGCTGGGGTTGGAAACCAGAGAGTCCGTCTGCACAGCAGACTGCTTAGCTACTCTATTATAGTTGCCAACAATGTTTAATCGAAAGTTACAAGCTCCTATTTAATAAACAGATTTTGCTTTTCTACACAATTATAGTTTGGGGATTTACAGTAATGTAACTGGGATTGAGGGAGTTCTGACAGCTGCCATCTTGGCTCGAGAGGTACTCTCTTACACTTGAAAATACAGTGGTATCCAGGCCAATATTCAGGTTTGAGCCTCTCCAGAGTCAGCTAGTTTCCCATGGAGGAAAACCAATGATGACAGCAATGAATCACAGGGGAACTAGGTCAAGGAGTGTGCATGCATCCCTGAAAACCATCTCCACTATCAGAGACCTGACTTGTACTGTAGGCACTGCTGATAATAGGGCTCCAGTGCTCTCTTCACATGTGAAGATGGCCTTCTGTATATAACCACGGAGATGGGTATTTCTAGAGCCAGCAGTCTCAACAATAGGTGCAGTAGAATTGGGTACCATTCCTTCTGTATAGGTTCAAAATGGGGCTCAAAGCAGCCAACAAGCAATGTGACAGTTCCTGGGAGTCCCAGGGGAACTTTCCCTTAGCATCCTGGGTTCTTATGGGGCTTCATAAAGGATGCAGGGATTTCATCCTCTTTAAATTAAACCTTCAGGACCTAGCCCTCTGGTATGATAACCCACCAGGGATTAAATGCAAAAATAAGGTTTATTGAGCAATTACAAAGTCTCAAGCACTGGGCTGAGCACTTTCTTGCCACAAGCTTATTTAAAATTCACAATAATCTTATGAAAGAGTTACTTTTATGATGTCCATTTTGCAGATTGGGTTTCTGAGACCCAGAGAGGTTAACTAATGAGTCCCTAGGCGAGTGCTTCTCAGAATTTTACGGGTTTATGAATCACCAGGGGATCTGGTTGAAATGCAGATTTTGATCTCGTGGGGCGGGTTAGGGCCTGAGATTCTGCATTTCTAATAAGCTCCCAGGTGATGCCTAGGCTGCTGGTTAGGGGACAGCACTGAAAGCTGGTAAATGGTGGAGTTGAGATTCTCTTACAGGCAGCAGGACTCTGGGGCTTTGTCTCTTCATCACCATGCTCTCTTGTTTCCTGTTGCAGCTCTTTAACACATTATGACCCATGAGTGTTCTCCCTTCCTGTCTATATCCCTGTCTCAGTAGCCTATTTGCTCTTCTGCTCACCTCCTGCCCTTCCCCTTCCCCACACATCCACAAGGCATATTCTGTCATGTGCCTTTCTGGTTTCTCCTCAAATGTCTCCTCCCCAGGGAGGATGCTATCTGAAATAGCCCCCCTTGCCTCTGCAGCAACCTGATGCCTCTCTCCTGTAATCCTCTTGTAAGCTTCTTCATAGCATTTATCACTCCAGATAGAATGTGAAATATACGTATGGTTTATTGTACATTGTCTATCTCCATCACTAGAATAAGAATGTAAGGTCCATGAGGACAGGACTTTGTCAACTTTGTTCACTATTTTATCTTTAGCATCTAGAACAGTATTTATAACATAGTGAAGCTCAATAATTGTTTGTGAAATAAATGAATGAGAGAATGAATGAATGAGTGAGTGAATGGTCTAACTTCCTAATACATAGTAAAAACAGAAGCACCTAACATTTACTGAGCATATTCAATGCCGGAAAACATACCATGCACTTTACCCAGATAGTGTCATTTGATTCTTGTAAAAACTCCTAGGGCTGTTGTTATTATCCACAATTGTCAGAAGAGGAAACTGAGGCTCAGGGAGGTCTACTGATGTGCCCGAGGTCACACAGCTCTTAAATGACAGAATTGGACTTTTCACCTAGATCTAACTCTCCTAAAGTCACCAAGAAGTCACTCTACTGGGTATGTGACCTCACCATTGTTTCCATGGAAACAGATCATGCAGATAACTCAGCTGAAAATCACCTGGATGGGAACATTGAGCTTAGAGAGTGGGACCCCATGCTGGAATCACAGATATTTAAACAAGCTAGAAAAAAATCAGGTGCCTGGCTTAGTAAATTCATCCTTATTTTCTTCATTTTTTATTTTCATCCTATAAGCCTCCTCCTGGTCAGGAAAAATGATTCCACTTGATGTTTGCTTTTAATTTTACAAAAATGACCTCTGCTATGTGGAAGGATGTATTTTGTCATCAAGAATGTGCATGTTTAACCCCAGTATGGCAGGTCATACTACTTCTTACAGCTGGCATGTTATCTCAGAGTGGAAGGAGAGAATGGGGAGACTGGATTGCATTTTGTACTCGGTGCCCTCAGCAATTTGTGGTGCATTATAAACAGTTAAATAGGAATAACCTCTTCCTAATCTTGGAAGCAGGTTAATGGGTTTATTTAATCACTGACAAAAGAGTGTATTATGTAGGTGGAAGGGAGAACAGACAGAGGTGTGAGATCAGCTAGAATGGCAGAGGCCTGGGATTGAGGCTCTGGGCTTCTCCATGGTTTGACAATGATCCTGAAAATCACACTTTAGAGGGGAGAGCCACATACCCTCTCTTGCCAGTGATCAGAGACGTTCTCTTGCACATAAACAAGTCTGTGATTTTTCAGAAGCTGGGTCAGTCCTGGGTCCCCCCGAGTTCTGTGAGTGTCACCACTTGGCTTAAGAAACTGGGGATCACCAAGGCTTTTCAAAGTATTGTTTTCTTTCTTTTCTTTTTAAAAAAATTTTTAATGTTTATTTATTTTTGAGGGACAGAGAGAGACAGAGAATGAGCAGGGAAGGGACAGAGAGAGGGGGAGACACAGACTCTGAAGCAGTTTCCAGGCTCTAAGCCATCAGCACAGAGCCCAACATGGAACTCGAATTCACAAACCTTGAAATCGTGACCTGAGCCAAAGTCAGTTGTTTTTTTTTGTTTTGTTTTTTTTTTTTTAATTTTTTAACGTTTATTTATTTTTGAGACAGAGAGAGACAGAGCATGAACGGGGGAGGGGCAGAGAGAGAGGGAGACACAGAATCGGAAGCAGGCTCCAGGCTCTGAGCCATCAGCCCAGAGCCCGACGCGGGGCTCGAACTCACGGACCGTGAGATCGTGTCCTGAGCTGAAGTCGGACGCTTAACCGACTGAGCCACCCAGTTGCCCCCAAAGTCAGTTGTTTAACAGACAGCCACCCAGGAGTCCCAAGGTATTGTTTTTTTCTTCAAAGGAAGGAACCCAAGTTAGGGACTGTGGAGGTTCCTGCAAGAAGCCAGGAGAAGCACAGCTACAGGGCTCAAGGACGCATGTGGTTGTATTCTTGGAGGTCTTTGCATTTGAATTATGTGGGAAATGGAGGTTGACTCTATTGAGAATGGGTAGATGTTTGAATCAATTAATGAAGTTTATAATACTAGTGGTAGTAAGCACAAAGGCAGTAACAGCATCAAAAACCATGTTGAGCTTCCCACCTTTCGGTAGTCCCTTTACCTCCACAGGGGCCCCAGTAGGTATAGGACCAAGGTGCCTCATTTATTAAGAGTCTTTAGCTCCATTCCCTGGCCATGTAAGTTGGTTGGGATCCCAGAAGGATACGGATAATGTATTCAAATTAATTTGAGGAGTATTTAGTGAGGGGAAAATATGTGGGTGGGGTATAGGGACACCAGAGGGATAGTGCTAATGTTCAAGGGTTAGCAACAGCCAGGCTATTAAAACCATTGGTCCTAAAGGGACAAGAAGAGGGAATTGTTACTAAAACCTGAGAATCCTGCAAAGAGGATCTCTCTGAATGAAGCTGTTGGCCTTTGGTAGAGGGATGAAGCCAGCCCCAGCTGACTATGAAGGGAGGGAGTCCTGGCCCCATCCACTCCCTTCCCCTAGTGTCCTGCTGTGGCTCCCCATTGGTTGCCCCTAGGCAGAAGCCAAAATCAAGGAAGGACATGAATGCAATGAATGCAAGGAAGGGCAGAGGGAAGGCAGCCAGGGCTTGACAGTGGATCTGCAGGGGCCAGTGGAAAAGAGCCAGAAAGCTGAGGGCGACTGGGCCAGCATGGACTCCTCACCAGAATCAGCTCAATCAAGTCTCTTCCGCAGGAATTTAGAGCCAGGGCTGAGGGTCAGCTGGCAAGTGAGGTTGGGTGACTGGGAATTACTATGATTGTAGTATATTCAGGAACTATATTGGGTGATCCACAGTCTACTGTGTGGACAGTAAAACAGAGACAGCCAGTGCTCAGAGAGGGAAGGAGGATGGAAGTGTGCAGAAAGAGGCACAACCAAGAGACGGAGAATGGATACCACTCGGGATCCTGCTTGTGGTCTCTTTCTGAAGATTGTCTACGCATAACTTTCCCCTTTTGCCTAAGCAGCTTTAGTGGGATTCTGATTTCCTAGTTAAAATAAATAACCATCATCTTGGAGCATTTACTATGAGCCAGGAAATAGACTTATTTATTTATTTATTTATTTATTTATTTATTTATTTATTTAGTAGGGGCTCAAACTCATGACCCTGAGATCAAGACCTGAGCTGAGATCAAGAGAGGGACGCTCAACCAACTGAGGCTCTCTGGTGCCCCAGGCTAAGTTCTTTATAAACATTATCTGATTTCAAACAATTCTATATGATGCTTCTTTTCCAGAAGTGCAAATGGGGCCTTGGGAAGGTTAAATAGCTTGCTCAAGGTTACACAACAGGAACAAGGCTGAACTGGGACTCGATCCCAGGTCTGTATGACTGTAAATCCCAGAATCCTGACTGCTTCTCTCCCCTGTGATGAGAAGAGTCTTCACTGTCCTTCAGGTTGGCTTCAGGACATCAATGGGACATCACTGTGGTGCTGTGATTGACCCGGGAGCACTCATATTCATCTGTCAGCCCTTCACGCTTCCCTCACCCTCTCCTCTAACACTCTGAGCCCTTGAGCTGTAGGGGCTGGTTATTAATCTTTGCTGCACCCCCAGATCCACTCTCTGCCTTCTTCTACTCTGTGCCAGTCCCAGGGGTCTGACTCCTGTGGGCTTCCTCTGGCTTCCACTGGGGTTCAGCCACTGGGGCAATGGCAGGGGTCAGAGGGATGGAGGAGAGGGGGCGGGTATTTCTTCACCTGCACCCTCTGTGCTCTGGCTCCTAGTAGGCTCTTGTAGCAGGATTTCCTGCCTGTGTCCCTCCAGTGCTGATGCTGCTAATGCTGCTCTCTGGTACCTGATCATCCCTTCCCAGTCCCCATAACCCTGCCCTTACCTGTAAACAGGCCCTTCTTTAAATTCTTTTCAGGATCTAAATGTGTCTTCTCTTTCCTGAGGGACCTTGTGCTGTAAACCGTGTTCCTTCCTGTCTTCGTGAATGTCCAATCATGTGGTCAGGACTGCTGGTCTAAAATACAGAAGCCCAGTACCTCAGGGCCACTCCACTGGCACACTGACCCTGCAGTTGCATACCCAGCAACTCTTTTGGCTCATGACAGCCAGGCCTGTGCCCTGGATCCCGAGCATTAGGCCTGCAGGGCCATCAGTGATTCTGGCTCAGGACATGCTGGGAGGGGCTTCCCTTCTGTAGTGCTCCTTGATAATGCACATGACAGCCATCAGGACATTTCAAGAAACTCAGTGACAGCTCCCTGGATAGCTGTGTCATTATAGTAATAATTTGAATCAATAGTGTAGTAAAGCTGCCATACATTTATTTCACCCAAGAGATTAAGGGAACAATTATATAAACATTCTTTAGGAAAAAAACTAAACACCCCAGATGCAAAGGGAGACTGTGTGCTTGTCCCTAACCAAATGCTCTTCCTTTCATACATTTATTTTTTGCTGCTTTGTTACCAGACCCTGAATTCCCACACTCAAAAGGAATCAACATACAAATTTGCTGCACTTTATCTTCCAGCCAGGGAACTTACAGTGTGTGTGTGTGTGTGTGTGTGTGTGTGTGTGTGTGTATCTGCATGTTTTGTCAATATCCCAGAATGCACAATGCCAACCTCACCACCATGTACATGGCAGAAACTCACTAAGTGCTTGTGAACAGTGGCTGCAAGAGTTACTGTCTAAAAGAATCACAGTGGCCTGGCTTCCGAGCACACTGGTTTCTCCTGGTGATGAGGCTCTCCTTTCTGCCTTCCCCTTTCAGTATACTGGACCACAAACACCACCGTAATATGTTTGAAACTTCCATGGTGACAGTTTTATCTTTACATTGTTCTGAGGGAGCTGCAGCTGGGAACATCGCAGGCGCTGGAAACAGCATTAACTTTCGGAGGCCAGATTTTCCTTTCTCCATACTATCTAGAGGATTCTCCAGTGTTCATCTGGTAGTTTGAACTTGGCCATAATTATAGTCTTATTATCCTCTCCAGCTTTACTTATCTCATTATCTCCTCCCTCCTGTGTTAGAGGTCAGTAGAACATCCCTTTTATTAGCCACTTAATCCTTCTATCTAGTAGTTCAACCACGATGGATCCACTGAAGGTCCTTCTTTGTAGTTAACTTTGCTGACCTTTGCGATTTCACCCTCCCTCACCCCCTGAGCCTTTTCACTGGGCACAAGCAGCCTGGTTTTCTAGATCAGAAGTTTATTATCATGAATGTTATTGTAAGGAAGTCAAGTTTCATCATTGGTGAATGAGCACTGCCTTATTTTTATGCTCCTTTCCCCCCTGTACTTTTTCTGAAGGTTGGCTCTTCTCTCTTTGCATATTTGTTTTTGAACTGTTCTAAACTTTTGGTAACAGAAGGGCTAAGACTGATGTCTAAAAATCCACTTTCATAGGAAAGAGCGGGACCTCATGGCCAGTCGTAGATAGACTGGAAGAGCCTTGTTAAAGTGTGTGTGTGCGTGTGTGCGTGTGTGATAGATAGATAGACTGGAAGAGCCTTGTGTGTGTTTGTGTGTGTGTGTGTGTGTGTGTGTGTGTGAGAAAGAGAGAGAGAGGGAGAGAGAGAGAGACAGAAGGGGGAAGGGAGGGAGAGGGAGAGACTGAGATGAGACACGGGTGTGACTGTGAATAGTCCATTTTATTGATTCATTCAACAAATAATTATTGGGCATCTCTTCAATATTGACTGATAAAGGCACTAAATCATCCCAGATCATCATTTCTGACTACTCCTAACCCTGTACAACCTTTCCCAGGAGAATATGCTCACAATCTGTCTTTGTTTTTAACTTCTATCTCAATAATAAATTTGCAGTGTATACACTGTTGTGGAACAAACCCCACCATTTTTATTTTGTCTATTTTACAATTTACAAAGTTGCCTTTATAGCCTTTTGATAGTTCTCTCCTATTTCCAACCACCACTGTTGGAAATTCCCCCCCTGAGAATACCGGTGTGGGGGCAGGTAAGACAAATATTATGGCTCTAAGAGACGTTTAGGGCTCAAGGGCTATCGCTGGCATCTGTGTAGCATACCCTGGTCGTGGCGGTGGTGGTGGTGGATTTGGGGGTGCAGAGGCACTGAGAGGATTTGGGAGATTAAGATCTCTGTGAACGAACAAAGAATTATTCTGGAGTTATGGTCAGATACTGTCCTACTAAGCGAAATTCACAAGAGATGCACTCATCACCCTAGTTGAGGCTAGTCCACCCCACCAAGGAGGTTTGGGAGAAGTGAGATTGTGGTTTCTCCTGGGCATACTGCTGAACTAGTGCTCCCAGCTTCCCCTGTGCGTAGTTAACAGGGTTATTAGGGAGGGTGGCTATCCCCCCTGAGGCTGACAAAGACACCCCCGCCAGTGGCAGCATCAATATCGCAGACGCAGACTCTCAGCTGCATAGGTTACTGGAACCTCAGGCCACTGGGTTCTTCACTTGGTTCTAAGTGACAGCCTGGGCACACATCAGAACCCCCTGGAGGGCGTGCAAAACAGGGTGCCTGGCCTCAGCCCCAGAGTCCCCATTCAGTGGGTCAGGGGTGTGGCTTGAGAGTTTGCTCTCCTAACAAATTCCTGGTCCTGCGGCTGCTGGCTCCAGGACCAGACTTTGAGAATTGCTGGCATGTATTTACCCTGTTCTCTTCTTCCTTCTTTGGTGGCTCCAGAAGGTTAATTTCCTTGTGAGCTAGGGAGATAGCCAGAAGGGTATGCCTTTGGTTGGGGAAGTTTTCTTTTTCTTTTCTTTTTTTTTAATGTTTATTTATTTTTGACAGAGAGAGAGAGAGAGAGAGAGAGAGAGCGAGCATGAGAGGGGGAGGGGCAGAGAGAGAGGGAAACACAGAATCTGAAGCAGGCTTCAGGTTCTGAGCTGTCGGCACAGAGCCTGACGCGGGGCTTGAACTCACAGAACGCGAGATCGTGACCTGAGCCAAAGTTGCACGCTCAACCGAGCCACCCAGGTGCCCTGGAAGTTTTATTTTTCTTAACTGTAATTATTTAAAACCTAAGAAAATTCTACTGAACACCACTGTGCCAACTCCCCTTTTACCAAATGTTAACAGTTTTCCTGATCCCTAACTAAAGGTATTGCTTATGTAGGTGATTTGCATGGCATAACTTACTACTTACTTACTTCTAAGACAACTGTAGGAGAGACGTTTTCTTGCTGACCCATATTGCAGAGGAAGAGATTAAGGCCCATAGAGGTTTACAGCTGCTTGCCAGAGGGCCCACAGCTAGCAAGCAGTATCCTCGATTTGAGCTCAGGGAACCTGTTTTCAGGAAATCCGTGCCCTTCACCAACACAGTAATCTACCCACAGAGATTTAAGAGCTTTCTTTCTCTTTTTAAAAATTTTTTTAAAGGTGAAACATTAGAGATTCAGTCCAAATCCTGTCTGTACCCTATCCCTGACCTCAGTTCCACTTATACAGGCATTGACTCTCCTACAGTTGGTTGAATTCAGGGGGAAAGTTTTTAGAGTCTCATTTGGGTCCTTTGTGGAATTGTCTTGCCATTGCCTGCGAGTCTGGTCATTTTTTCCTCCGGCCACAGAGCAAATGGCCAAACTTTGGTTCTAAGCCTTTAACAGCTCATTTCTCACCCACAGAGACGTTTTCAGGTGTCCTAGAGAATGTGGCCAGCCTCCTGCCCAAGTTTCTGTTCCGTTCCTCTGGGGTGGTCTCTCCAAGCCCCAGCCACTGTCATCCATTTCTCCCCACTGGCTGGTTCCATTCCACCGTCCTGGCCGTAGTGTGCTGCCCGACTGCCTCATCCTTGCATGTGGCCTCTCCCCTGGTCTCTTCCACCCGGTGCTTCGCTCATTCATTTACTAACATTTATTGAGCACCTGCTGTGTGCCAGGTACTCTCATTGGCCCCTGGGGACGCAGCAGTGGGGGCCAGATGCACAAATCCCTGCCTTTCTGAGTGCTTATAATCTACTCCCCCTTGGTTCTCTCTCCCCTGCTGTTGATCAGGTTTTTTTCCCCAAGATCTGTGCTCTGCAGTCTAAACATTAGCCTGTTGTCCTCCCACAACCTGCCTCCAGAATCAGACCCTGGTTCTTGTATCCTGCTTCCACTTCTCCAGAAAGACACTCAGGGTATCAGTTCCTCTCTGAGCATGAGGGCAGGCATGAACTTCAGACACTGTATAAACCTGAGGGTTTCAAATTTGGTACCTACTTAGGACAACCTTGTCTTGAAGCAAAATTGTAGGAAGTCTGAGCTGCTCGGGTGTAAGCCAGGCAGGACAGCTGGGAGTTCTCTGCCTGGCTCATCTTTTTTTGTGGTGATGCCCAAGGCTCTGGCATGACACAAAACACAGTTTAACAACCACGCCTGCCCAAGTCACCTGCCCACTGAAATTGACATCCTGGGTATACCACCCCACCCCCACCCCGGCGACCCTGGCCAGTTTTCCGAGGCCACTGTCTCAGCCTGCATTTAATTGATTTTTGCTCCCGTTGACCGACATCCTGGGCTGCTGGTTTTGTCATTGTGTTCTTTTGTTATTGTTGTTGTACTTGTCAGGACTTATTTACTTTGAGGAAAAAAGGCTCAACCCACGTACTATGAGAAATTGGCTCTGACGTGTATTTCTATTCCTTTTCCAGAGAAGTTTCCTTATACATTTTCTCAAAGTGTCATTAAACTCTAATAGGCTTCCACCCAGAACTCCCCCCGCCCAAGACTGACTTAACCAAGCATTTTCTGAAAACAAGGTGACTCTTACTTAAGGATTCTGAATGTATTCCAGTTCGTGGCAGTCTTAAGCACACAGCTGAATGCGTGCTAAGTCTAGCATGGATAATTACACCAGCTGTGACCTTTTAGAAACATGTATTTGGACTAAAGCAGTGTTTAGTCACTTTTGATTGACTTAGGTTTTACCTAGTTTATGTTTGGTAAACTTCAAATATTTGCTCCCGTATAAGCTGGTTAAGCTTCTCAAGAGGAGTGCCGTGTGTGGCCTGCTGGGTGGGACAGCCTCTCTGTCATGTCGGTGACACAGCAGACCGCGTGTGCTTTTGCACGTGCGTGTGCACACCCATGTGTGTGCACACGATTAGAGGCAGGTGGAGTGGAGGATGACATTTGGAAGTAATGTAGCCTGATGCTGCCACGGGTGGGGCATGACCTCCAGAAGGGCACTGGCTGTCTGGAGACAGACTTGAGCTGTTACTGCTTTAAAGACAGTTTGCAGCTGCCCAAGAGGCAGGGGAGAGCTGTCAGAGAGGACCCGCTCTCCCATTTGTGCTCGCTAGCCTCGAGTGATCTCGGACGACCCTGTCAAATTCTCTGAGCCTCAGCATTTCCGTCTGCAAAATGGGAGTGATGTGACCCCCTACCGCCTCCATGTGCTGTTGAAGAATTAGGGATTCTGCAGATTCACTGCTGCACATAGTTGGAATTCAGTAATGGTATAAAACCTCCATACTTGGGTTTCTTGACACCTGCTCGTATTTCTGCAGAAACTCTGATTTGGAAATTCTTCTTTAAAAAATTTTAAGAAAACGTTTATTTCTTTATTTTGAGAGAGAGAGAGAGAAAGATAGAGAGTAAGCGGGGGAGTGCAGGGAGAGGAAGAGAGAGAGAATCCCAAGCAGGCTGTGCATCATCAGCGTGGAGCCCGATGCAGGGCTAGAACTCGTGAAACGTGAGATCGTGACCTGAGCTGAAATCAGGAGTGGGAGGCTTAACCCACCGAGCTCCCCTTGTGCCTCTGGGCATTCCTCTTCTGCCACACTCCCTACTCTTGATTGCTTGGTGTAGACTGCAGAAGGTGCCAGAATTCTGCCCACATCCCCTTGCCCTCACCATCCCAGTGGAAGCCCTTTTGTCTTCTAACTGCCCCAGACCGCATCTTCCCCCCTGGATTTCCCTGGCCACCGGAACCCACTCCACAGACTGGCAATCTTGAGGAACTCACGTCCTCCTCACCTCCTATGCCAGGGACAGTTCTCCCCCAGTGGCGGATGGGACCTGGTGTACACAACCCAGCCTCCTTAGCTCTCACTGTGGTGAGGCATGTGTTCTGCAACGAATGCCAGAGTTTCCTGAAGGGAATAGCTTCAGTGGCCTGCAGTGTAGCTGGCTTGAAAACATTCCCTTTATTGCTTCTTGAGCGTCTTCACGACAGGGTAGTTGGCATCCAGAAGATGCAAGAGAGCAAGGTGGAAGAAGCAGTGTCTTCTCAGCCCTGTGTGTTTCCTGTGGCCGCCATAGCAAATGGCTAAAAACTTGGTGATTTAAACAACACACATCTATTCTCTTACAGCTCTCTAGGTCAGAAGTCCAAAATCAATTTCGCTGGGCTAAAAGCAAGGTGTCAGCTGGGCTGTGTTCCCTCCAGAGGCTCAAGGGGAGATTCGTTTACAGATTCTTGAGATCATCCTCATTCCTCAGATCACGGCTGCATCATATCACCTTCTTTCTCTTTGTTGGTCAGATCCTCGCTGCCCTGCTCTTACAAGGTCCAGTGGTTACTTAGGACCTATCTGAATAGTCCAGGAAAATCTCCCCATGTGGAGATCCTTAATCACATCTGTAAAGTCTCTTTTGTCATTTAAGGTAATGTTCAGAGGTTCCAGGGGTTAGGATGTGGACATTACTCAGCTGACCACAACCTACCCTCAGGTTATCTCCTGTCACCTCCTCCTCTTCCTAGTGACTTAGAAATGAGTCACTAGGTCCAGCACATACTCAAAGGAGGGGAATTAGGGTCCTCTTTTTGAAGGGAAGACTGTAGACATACTTTGAAACCACAAATTTGAATGACCCCAACTAAGACATCCTGGCACAAGCAAACATACACCCCAGTTTCTCATCCTTTCTCTTCCCCAAAGTTCAGTTGCTAAGAGACCTGAAGTCTTGCGCTGGCCTTCCTGCTCTCTCTCTGAGCTGAGTGGGTTATACCCCAACCTAAGGACACTCAGGGTATCTCATTCTCAGCTGCCCTTCCTGGGACAGAGTGCTCATAAGGACACCAAAGTCAAAATAATCTTAAACTCCGCTGTCTGTTGCCTCTTTTGCCTTTGTGTGGGGGGGGTCATGATTCATATGGTTGTAAAATAATTTCCTATATAAAGACTGGAGGCAGCAGGAGAAAAAACAAAAGACTGGAATTTTATGTTATCTGCCACTCTTTACTCCTTTGTGTTAATCAGTCGGTATTTATTGAGAGTGTACTACGTACCAGGTGCTGAGACAGCTGGCACAGAGTGATGAGCATGTGGGCATGGGGCGTGCTTCCAGTCCCAGGTGACTTCAGACAGTGACACAATGACCCCCCCAGGTGCATTGTGACCACAAGTGCCCCCCTTTCCCTCCCTCTTCCCCTCCTTTTTCCTTCCTTTTTCTTCTTCCTTTGTGGTCCAAAAGCGTTGGGATTTTCACAAGTAGCCAGGAAAGGGGCCACTAGTATGCTTTTACTATTGGTACTATAAGGCCAACCCCATTTTAACAAGGGCCCTACAGCCCCAATTCCTGAAAAGCAGACAGATTGAGAAGCTGATCGCAGATGAGGGAGGTGTAAGGCGACCCTGCCACGGAATGCATTTGGGCAGTTCCATTTGGAGCCACAACAGGAACTGACCTCCCGTGGTCTCAGAACTGACAAAATCCTAGGGCCCCAAAGAGACCATGCAGATGAACATCTTTGGGCCATTAACTCGGTTTTGTCAGATGCTTCAGATTAGGGAAGAAGCCATTCTGCCTGCTGGGTTTGGCTATCAGCCTTGATGAGGATCTTCAAGTCAGCAACCCCCGGTAGCAAGAGTTGCCCCAGACAAACCTTTGTGGCATCCACTGTCAGCCTGTTTTTGCCTCTGCTCAGGCCTGTTCCTGGCTTGGGTGTCTCATGCTGATCCTGCTTGCAACTTTTTTTATAACAGCTTTATTGAGATATAGTTCACATACTATACAATTTACCAATTTCAAGTGTACAATTCAATGCTTTTTTCTTGATTTATTCACAAAATGGCACAACCATCCCCACTATTAATTTTGGAAAATTTTTATCCTGCTTCAAAGGAATCCCCTACCCTTAGCTATCACCCCCTAATACTCTTATCCTCCCCTTCCGCACAAAGGAACAACTAATGTAGTTTTGGTCTCTGTGGATTTTCCTGTTTAGACATTTCATATACATGGAATCATACAATATGTGGTCTTTTCTGTTGACTTCTTTCTCTTAGCATAATGTTCTCAAGGTTCATCCGCATTACAGCATTTTTCAGTACTTCATTCCTTTTTATGGCTGAGTAATATTCCATTTCATGGATACACCAGATATTATTTGTCCATTTATTTGTTGATGGAAATTTGGGTTGTTTCTACCTTTTGGTTCTTATGGATAATGCTGCTATGAATATTTATGTATGTGTTTTTCTGTGGGCACATGTTTTCATTTCTCTGACAGTGGACCTGCTGGGTCATATGGTAGCTCTCTGTTCACTTTTCTAAGGAACTGAAAGACTGTTTTCCAAAGTGACTGCACCAAAGTGGAACTTTGCAATCCCATCAGCAGTGTAGGAGAGTTCCAGTTCATCCACACCCTTGTCAACACTTTTTGTTGTCTGTCTTTTTGGGTATAGCCATCCTAGTGGGTGTCGAATGGTATCTCACTGTGGCCTGCTAGGAATTCAACATCTCTTGAAGGTTGATTTTTCCATGTTGGCGGTGCCCATGTCTCCTTTGGTGCCATCTCCCTGCATCTTGCCCCGTATCTAGCTCATGGTAGATTCTCAGGCACCATGTGGATTTTCCGTATTTGCTATTCACGGCGACACCCATCTCCTGCTTCACAAACAAGACTTTTCATATTCTATCCATGATCTCCTTTTACCATGTGAATACTCACCCTAACCTTTAGCTCTACATTTCTGTCCAAGGATGGCCATTTTTTCCTTGGAATTCATGCTAACTCAGTTTCTTAGGAGAGAATCTACTTCAGATGCCCAGAATGCACCACAAATGCCCATTAAAGTAGCTGATGGTAGTTCTCCCAGCCCAGTATCTGGCCCAGAGGTGCTTCCTTCTGAGAAATGCTTCCTTCCTTCTCCTTGCCTTATGTATTAGTTTCCTATGGCTGCTGTCAGAAATTACCACAAACCTGGTGGCTTAAAACAACGCAGATTTATTTCTTGAGAGTTGCGTAGGTCAGAAATCCAAGAAAGGTCTCAGTGAGCTAAAATCAAGGTGTGAGCAGGGCTGTGTTCCTTTCGGGGGAAAGAATCTAAGGGAAAGGATCCATTTGTTTTGTTTTTTTTTTTTTTTTCCTTTTTCCTCTGTCTGGAAGACACCTATTCCTTGATGCTTAGTGACTACCTTCATGTTCAAAGCCAGCAACATTACATTTCTCAGAACCTGCTTTGTCACATCTCTGACTCTCCTGCCTCTTTCCTGTACTTCCCCCCCCTTTCTTTCTTTCTTTTTATTTTAGAGATAGAGAGCATGAGTTGTGGAGGGTCAGTGGGAGAGAGAGAAAAAGAGAATCTTAAACAGTCAGCTCCACAGTCAGCTCAGCACAGAACCAAATGTGGGGCTCAATCCCACGACCCTGGGATCATGACCTGAGCCGAAATCAAGAGTCAGATGCTCAACCTACTGAGCCTCCCAGGTGCCCCTCCTGCTTGTACTTTTAAGGATCCTTGTGATTACATTGGGCCCCTCTGGACAGTCAAGGATGATCTCTTATTTTAAGGTCAAGTGATTAACAATCTTAATTCCATTTGCAACCTTCCTTGTCCTTTGGAAGGTAGCAACATATTCACAGGCTCTAAGGATTCCCATGTGGACGTCTGTGGGAGCCATTAGCCTGCCTAGCACACCTTGGTTTCATTCTTCCCTCTCACTTTTTACCCTTCTTGCCTTCCTTTGCTCTCTCTCCCTTGCCTCCCACTTGCTCCTGCCACATTTTAATAGGGGAAGAAGTCGAGCAGACTGTCACTTTACCAAGCAGGCAATGCTGGCAGGTCAATAGCCGTTCTGGGGTCATTACTGAAATGCCAAAGGCAGTAGAAGCTGTCTGTCAAAATCGGCCTTGTAACTTGTAGGTCTTTCAGAGTGTGTTTTTAAATGGAACGTTAACTCCACGAAGCTCATGTTTTTCGAGAATATTATGAATTTGCAAATCTCAGAATGCAATTCTTTCATCCTTTAATCAGAACCATTCAAAAGGCAAGTTATTCAGGCTTTGTGCACAAGGAGGATAAATTGCTGGGTGGCGCAGTTGCATCTTGGAGCCGCGAGGAAAACCGGGAGGGAAGTCCTTCCGTCCTGTGACCTTCACTTCAGCCTGTGAGTGAAGGCTCGCGCCGTGGACACGGAAGGAAGGGGTGTCAGGGCCGTAATTGGCTTAAACCTTGAGAAAGATAAACCTGGAAGGTGAACGGGAGGGAAAGAAAAGGAAGCAATGGAATCACAAAGCAATCTACACTTTCTTTTTCCTTTTTTTCTGTGAATACATTTGCAGGATGACAGATGAAAACCGTCTTATTCATTCAACACATCTTTCCTTGGGTGTGTGCAGTTTGCAAGAGAAACATTATGCAATCGGTGTGAAGCAGCAAAATTATAAGACAAAGAAACAGAGGGCGGTACCTTTTCTTTCACCGAGCTGATACTGACGGAATCACGCCCTAGGCACCACAAGGTGGCAAGGGCACGCTGAGGTCGTCTGTGGTGGGCGGTTCGCACCCACCTCCTGTGCCTCCTGCACTCAGCTCTGTCTCCGGACCATGTAGTGTTGGCGGTGCTTAGTGCCCTGCTTCCTGCTGCAGGAGACGAGGCAGCGTGATTCTGAGCCAGCAGAGAATGTGCCCGGGCTGGTCAGTCAGGACTGAATGGGGCCAGATGAAGGGATAGTTGGAACTCACTGGCCGCAGCCGCAGCAGAGCCTGGTAGCGCCCTGGTGGCATCCAGTCAGGCTGCTTTGCCAAAAGATGCGACCTCTTGGTCCTCTAAGACTGACTTGGCTCACGCCTGTTTTCCAAGTTGGGTTTTCCGTCTTCTCATTGTGTGAACCCAGTTTTCTTCTCTAAATTGCTTCTCCGCTTAACATCGCAAAATTTGTTTTGTCGTTGCTTGTGACTCAGAGCCCTGGTGGATCACACTGTGTATGAGCCGGGAGAAAATGAGCTTAGTGGCTGCAGACTGTAAACATGCAGGACGTCGGGACACTAGGGCTTAGGGAGCAGCGTTTCCCTCCGCCAGGAGGGATCTTCCCTTGCTCTTCCTGGACATTCAGGTCCTTGTTAAATGCCACCATCTCAGAGAGGATTTCTACAGCCAGCCTGCTCAAGCCACCCACCCTCTTGCTCTCTACCAAGCAAGTCTGCAGCCCTGGAGATACATTGGAGTAGCCTGAGAGCTATACAAATATTAGTGTCCAGGTCCTACCCACCATGGATTCTGATTTAATCTGGTGATCGGCTGGCTCACCTGGATTTCACATATCAGCCTAGGTGATTCTAACGTGCAGTTGAGGTAGAGAATCCCTCACCTATCACACCACCCTGTCTGGATTCTCTGCAAGGCGCTTACCCTCTCACACGTACATTTTCTACTTTTCGGATTTGAATACTGGTTGTCTTCCTGCACCATGATGTGAGCTCAGTGGGAACAAAAGCTTTCTCTTGTTCACGTGCTTTGTAGTAAATAATACAACAAATACCGAATGAATGAATCAACAGCACAAACATTTCTTTCCTTTTCTCGGCTTGTTGCCTTCCAGCGTGCTCAGATTTGCTTTGGGTGGTACCTGAGCATTCTGTCTCCATCTCCCTCCCTTCTGGGTTTTCGTGTCGACTCTCAGCCTGGGATCCGTCCCTGCCATTGCTGCATGGACTTGGAGGCTTGGACACAGACATTCCAAGCCTCATCTTGGGAGGGCAGTCATGGAACTTTAGATTTCTCAGGTGAGCCAGGGCAGCGGAGGGGCTTAGCTTTTCCACCCTTCAGTGAAGGATTAACAGAACAGCACACTCTCTCTCTGAGGAGGCTTGTTTCTTCCGGTCTGGGTATAGGGGTCAGTTGTGTGGGCTTGACCCAAACTGCCTGGGTTTAAACTTTGGCTCTGCCTCCTTGAAGCTCTGTGCCCTTGGGCAAGTGACCTCACCTGTTTGTGCCTAATTTTCTCCATGGGTAAAATGGGGGCATTAATAATGAACCTTATTTCACGAGGCTGTTTGTACGAGATGAATTTACTGTGTTGATAGCCTAACTTAAGTGCTGTGCATTGTGCTCTAAGAGTCACCAGCCCTGAAGTTAAGCAGGAGTGTATATGCGGTGGTTGGGGGGAGGGGGCAGTGCAGTAAAGGGGTGTGGAGCGACTGTGATGGTCAGCTTACTGAGTGACCACTGGGAGGTGGGCCTAAGGCTCAGTGTTTTCCTTGGAACTTCGTATTAAAATTTCACAACCGCATAAGCCAGGCACTATGATTATCTCCAGTTTTGTAGATTTATGAGCCAGAATCCAAACCCTAACAGGTCTGCTGGACTCCAGGACCCAAGGTGAGTTATTGCTGCGAGGGCCTGAATTAAACAGCATTGTGTGGTGAACTCAGGGTGGGGCGTGGGCTGAACTGGAGGAAGGATGTGAGGAGCTGGGATGGATGTGGGCAGACTTCCCGTCGAAGGCGTTTTGAGTGGTAACCTCAAGCAAGCGGGGAGGCCAGCGAGGACATTGCAGGCGTCCATAACTGTGCCCACCCAGGGGGAGGTGGGCGTGAGCCAGAAGAGGAGGCTGCTTCATTAGCGGCTCTCTACCTTGCCGGGGATGCCCCGCTGGCAGAGTGTATGCAAAACCTCCCCTGCGAATTTCTACCTTCCTTCCTGGCTTATTCTCTCCTATCTGAGGGCTTTCCCTGCCCCCCCCCCTCCCCCCATATTCTCCCTTCCTTTCTGCCCCACTCCTCCTCCAGTCTGATGATAGAACAGTCGATGTATTCATCCTAACATCCAACGAATACTACATATATCGAGGGCCTGCTTTGGGCCAGGCAGTTGCTACAGGTAGGACAGTGAGAACGCTCTCATTTCAGTACTCACCACCCCCTCAGCTCCCCCCAGCTGCAGGTGCCTTGGTCAAGAGAGCCCCCAGCATACCCCTGCCAGTCTCCGTGTGCTTCCCTGGGTGAGCCTCCAGTTCCACATCAGAAACTCAGCTGGGGACCAGGAAAATGCACAAAGGAAAAAATCACAAGCTGCAGGTAGACTCATGCCAGTTTTCCTCCCAAGACCCCCTTCAGACCCATTATTAGATGAAACTATGGGCCACAGGGAGCCTGTGTCTTCAAATGCTGCCCAATTTCCTCAGAAGTGTGCCTAGCCACCGGGGATTAGGTAGGTGGGACTACAGATCAGAAAATGATTGTTTCTCCTCTCTCAAGGAAACATCCCACTGTGTGTTTTTCTCCAAGAGAAAACTCTTGCTTCGCGTTCTGTTCTAGGGCAGGCTGACTCTTTCTGGAAACCACCCACTTGCGTGGATTTTTGCAATAATCCTCCCGTGAAAGCCCCCTCCCCGTAGCCCATTAGTAGCCAGATGTTTCCAAAGTGGGAATCTAGCCATGGAATCCCTGTCTCCACTCTGGCAAAAAGCTTCTCAGGGCTCCTACAAGGAGCAAGGAGGTCAGCACCTTGCACCTGCAGGGCCTCATGGTTGGCCCCGCTTCAGTGTGGTCTGATTTACACCTCCCTCTTCTGCTGGGAAGCACTTTCTTCTCCTTTGTTCATCCCATCATCCACTCTTTCAGCTCTGCAGTTGGTTCCCAGCTTAGTTCCTGAATCCCTTTACCACAGGCACACATCTAATTTACCCCAGCTGTGATTTCACCTGTATTAGTGTGGCTCTTTCATTAATATCTGTGTCTCCTGTGAGCACAGTCGGAGTCGGGAGCTTTTGTCTCATTTTTCCTCCCCGCTACGAGAGAATTCTAGACTTACGGCTGTTTCCCAACATTCATTTGTCTGTCCTACCCTAATAACTGAGCCTTGAATTCTCTCAGAGCAGCAACATGCTCAGTTGAAAGACCGTGCTTCTCAGCCTCTCTTGCACTGAAATGCGGCCAGGTGAGAGAAAGTTATGGATATAAAGGATTGTATGAAACACATGGGAAGACTGTCAGATGGAATATGACATCATCAGCGAAGGCACTTTTGACCTTTTTCTCATTGCTTGGGATGTGGAGATGATGGCTGGAACTTGAGCAGCCACTGTTAGACCATGAGGTAAAGCTGTACCTTGGCGGAACATCAAGATAGAAGGAGGCTATACCCCTGATAACCGTCAGAGTCCCCATACCAACTCTGGACTACCTGATTTCAGGCTTCTTTTGTTTTACCTTAAAATATCATTTTTGTTGATTCTTTCCCATATAAGATTTGTTCAAATTATATCTATTTGAAGTGGTAAGATCACAGCTACAGAATAAGCCATCCTGTAAGAAATCCATTTATAAAACTCATAAACACTTTTTTCTCTTTTATATATTGTATTATGTACTTTCTTTTTTAAAGGGCATACAAAAGGTAAACTTAACAATACTTCGTCTTCTCCCAATTTTGGAGAAATACTTCCTAATTCAAAATCCTGTACCTGATAAGAAAAAAAAGTTCCCACAAATTGACAATTATCCCCTGACTTCTCTCTTTTTAAATTTATTTATTTATTTATGTAAAAAATTTATTATTTTGTAATTTAAAACTGAGTTAATATAGAGTGTAATAAAGATTTCAGGAATAGCATTTAGTGACTCATCATTTCTACATTAACACCCAGTGCTCATCCCAACAAGTGCCCTCCTTAATGCCCCTTGCCCATTTAGCCCCTCCTCCCACCCAACAACCCACCAGCAACTCTTAGTTTGTTCTCTGTATTTAAGAGTCTCTTATGGTTTGTCTCCCTTTCTGTTTCTATCTTATTTTATTTTTGCTTCCCTTCCCCTATGCTCATCTGTTTTGTTCCTTAGATTCCACATGAGTTAAGTCATATTTGTCTTTCTCTGACTGACTTATTTCGCTTAGCATCACTCTAGTTCCATCCACGTTGTTGCAAATGGCAAGACTTCATTCTTTTTGATCACTGAGTAATATTCCATTATATATATACCACATCTTCTTCATTCATCAGTCGGTGGACATTTGGGCTGTTTCCATACTTTGGCTTTTGTCGATAGCGCTGCTGTAAATATTGGGGTCCCTGTGTCCCTGTGGATCAGCATTTTTGTAACATTTGGATAAATACCTAGTAGGGCAATTGTTGGGTCTTAGGGTAGTTATATTTTTAATTTTTTGAGGAACCACCATACTGTTTTCCAGGGTGGCTGCACTAGTTTGTATTCCCACCAGCAGTGCAAAAGGGACCCCCTTTCTCTGCATCCTTGGCAACATCTGTTGTTTCCTGAGCTGTGAATTTTAGTCATTCTGACAGGTGTGAGATGATATCTCATTGTGGTTTTGATTTGTATTTCCCTGATGATGAGTGATGTTGAGCATCTTTTCTTGTGTCTGTTAGCCATCTGGATGTCTTTTTTGAAAAAGTGTCCATTCATATCCCCTGACTTCTCTTTTTTTTTGTTTAAATTTTTTTTTAATGTTTTATTTATTTTTGAGACAGAGAGAGACAGAGCATGAACGGGGGAGGGTCAGAGAGAGGGAGACACAGAATTGGAAGCAGGCTCCAGGCTCCGAGCCATCAGCCCAGAGCCCGACGCGGGGCTCGAACCCATGGACCGTGAGATCGTGACCTGAGCCGAAGTCGGACGCTTAACCGACTGAGCCACCCAGGCGCCCCTCCCTGACTTCTCTTTTAAAGCATCTCCCCTCAGGTTTCTCCTCCCATAAACACCAGTTGCCCTGCACACGCTTAGTTATTACTTTTCCCAAAAAGGCAAAGCTTTAACTACTACAATTTTGTGTACAGATCTACTCTTAAAACAGAAACGAAAACAAGAACCACGACAAAACACAACCACAAAATGCACTCTCAAAAATCACAAACCAGATAGAAAATACTCTGGCAGTGTTTACAAATTAATCGCTGTTCTCATAGAACGTTGTTATGTAACGAAAATGTAAGTAGACTGCGTACGATGCAGATAAATCCATCTCCCTACAGAGTGTGTCCACGTAAACTCGCACCTGATGCTGGTGGACTGCTCGCGTGTTGCCATTTACTCATTAATGTCATCATTCCCAACTGGTAACTTTTAGCCTTTCATAACTGAGCTGTAATAGTAGCAAGTCAGCGGTACAGGAAACCTGCATGCGTGATGCCGGAAGAGCCACAAGCCTGTGCTACTGTAACTCCGTTTGTGTACCAGCTGAGATGCTGAAAATAAAATGACAAATGCAAGTAGAACGTGGGATGGAGCATCTACTTAATGGACATTTGTCAAGCCCTTTACTGGAGACATTGTGTGCATGAAGGCACTTTTATGATGTATTAGTATTCTTTTCATTTTCAAATATAAAATATAAATATGGCTTTATGTTACCAAAAGACATAGTAAGAAAGTAAAAACAAAACAGTTACTAGCCGAGCCAGGCAAATTTGTTCGTTAGATTTTGGAAAAAGTCTGCTTTCTGCAGCTGGCAAAGAGAGTTACACAAGCTGGAAGTGGAGGCTGCTAACCAGATGAGATCAGTATGGGAAATGGGGAAACGCTTGGTGTAAATGTTTCCCGCACAGAAAACAACCCCACGGTGCATTTCCAGGAGGCGCTTAACACAAAGGTCCTGCTCCCTCTTCTACCCCAACACTTCATCTTGGAGCTGGGCATCCATATTGTGTATGAAGTCCAGGATGTGTGAGAGGCAGAGGATGGCAAGGGGGCTGATGAAGATAAGAGAATCAGTATGCGTGGGCTTCTCCCCAAACATCTGCCCACGTACACCTGCACAGCTTGACACGCTGATGTCACCATGTCGAGCCCACCACCACTTCGCCTGTAGTGGAAATCTGTGTAGTAAGCTGCTGGGGCTGCCTTTCTTTTTCTTCCTTCCTTCCTTCTTTCCTTCTCTATTTCTCTCTCTCTCTCTCTCTTCCTTTCTATTTCTTTCTCCCCCAGGGGGTATTTTCAGTTGATTAAATACATATTAGTCAAGGGCTCACTATGTGCTTGGCTTTGTGTCAGACACACAGCATTTCAATGTAACTTTTCCTTTTGAGTTTCTTTTTTATGAAATCCTCTCCATTCCCACAGTCCTTAGCATCCGGGGAATGGATCTTGAGGTAGTAGGAAGCCGAACCAGACACATTCCCAGTGAGAGGTGGCATGGCCATTCTCACCTCTCAATGGAAAAGTCGTGCTTGGGTATTCCCTATAGGATTTGCAGCTGGCACAAAGCCTCTAAATTGAGACGCCTTCTTGAAGAGTATACTGTAAGGTACCCTGGCATGATGTTGCTTCATCTTCTAGGTGCTGATTTCTCTTGGCCAAACATACTTTACAGATGAATGGGAAAGAATATGGGCTAGGACTGTTGCAGTACCCAACCCAGTTTCAGTTTCTCATCCTACCAGTCTCTTATCTGCCCCCATCCTGAGAAGTGGTCCCCAGAGTGCAGTATCATATGATCCTTTTCCCAGGCACAGGTTCCTGAGAAGCTCAAGGATGGTTCCAAGAAGTTCAAGCTCCTACAGAGAAAGGAGAAAGATGAAACAAGGCTTCTTGCTGAGGCTACAAAACTTAGATCACACAGGCTTAGACACTCTGGTGGGTGGCGGTTCTTTCACCCTCACCAGGGCCTCTGCTTAACTACTCAGAATTAGCAAAACTGTCTGAAGTAAGCAAGTAAATTAAAATGGTGATGCATGCCACAGGAATGCTTAAATGGCAGTGAAAGAAAAAAAGAAAGAAAGGGAAAAAAAAAGAAAGAAAAATTTAAACAATTTATGAAGAAATCCTAAGTAGGTATTTGCTATGAATATGCTATAACTTAGAAATACATTGGGAGCAGGGAGTAGAGTGGTTCAGGGAGACACGGAAATCCACAACAGGTTAAGTTAGAACTTTACATTTCTTGTGGATTTGCAGCAAATGTTTGAAAACAGTTTTTTATACTAGAGTCTTTGGAGATTCTCTTGACCTCCTAACGTTACAGATGGTACACAGCTTAAAATGAATCATGGCAGTAACATCATACAGTTGATCCTCATTATTTGCAGATTCTCTATTTCTGAATCTGCCTACTTGCTAAAATTTATTTGTAATCTCCAAATCAATACTTGTGGCACGTTTGTGGTTATTTGCATACATGGGCAAAGCAGTAGAAAATTTTGTCTGATACACACGTTTCCAGCTGAGGTGGGATGGAGGGAGTGTCTGTATTGTTTCAGCTCTCATCCTGCAAACAACTGTCCTTCTTGCCATGTTTTAGTGCATTTTTGTGCTTTTTTGGGAGGTGATCTTGCTATTTAAAATGGCCCACAAGTGCTAAATTACTGTCTAGTGTTCATAAGCGCAAGAAGGCTGTGATGTGCCATATGCAGAAAATATGTGTGCTAGATAAGTTTCCTTCAGGCATGGGTTATAGTGCCTTTAGTCATGCATTTGATGTGAATGAATCAGTAATGTATGATAAATAATGTGTCTTTAAATAGAGATGCACATAAAATAAGGTTCTGGTTTGATTGGTTGGTGAAAATATCATGGCCAGGGCTTAGAGGATCCTAATTTCGTATTTCCCCAGGAGCATGGCTCAGTATTTGCTAGTTCGATATTTATTGTGATGCCATTGAACATAAGTACCGTGGATAATGAGAATCAACTGTACTCCTAAAAAAAAAGTTACAGAAAGGCATTTCATATTTTTGCTGCAAATTTGTGTTTCCTGCAGTTCCATTGCATGTTAGCAGACCACAAACACATACTTTCTGCTGACAAGATGTGGCTGGAATTGCCATTAGGAAGGTTGGTGCCGTTCCATATCCCAGCCGTCAGACATAGCCAGCCAGCTCAGGACAGAGGAGAGTGTGTGTGTGTGTGTGTGAGATGTGGGGTTGCTCATTTTTCACTCGCTGAGATGTCCGTGACATCTGGGAGCCTGGGAAAAAAGTAAGGCTTTCCCAAAGGAGCCTACAGCTATACAGTTAGACTTAAAAATTTTTTTTTCGTTAAATGTTAAGTTTGTTCTTAAGTTTGTAGTTTACTTCAAGGTAATATCTTGGAGGAAGAAGGAATAACACTGCCTTACAGATGACCTGTATCACTTGGTAAGGAGGAGCCACACCAGGCATAATCTACTGCATGCCAAGTCCTCCACCAGTCAGAGCATTTCCAGATGGTAAGTATGAAATCTCAGAAATATGGACTCCTTTTATGCTCCACAAACCATGGAAAGGATCTAAAGGAGAACAGAGCTGGAGTAGAGACCAGAGAGTTTTCCTGAAGATGGCACATACTCTCATCTTGTGGGGCAACTGTCATTGATGGGTAGTCATTACAGGGGAAAATGTGTTCTGAAGGAATCTGGGGCCAAATCCAGGCTCAGGGGTACATCGTGGTGACATGATTAATTAGCCATGTTCACTGTGGGTGAGGAGGGCAGTAGCACACGTGTTATAATTTGCCTTCTGTACGTTAAAGCAGTCGAGCGTCAGCAGAAGAACCTCTCTCATTAGATCCGAATAGGACTGGGTCTGGACTGGTGATCTCTCTCAACGCCGCGCTTAGCGTGTTGCCTCATAGAGGGTAGACGCTAAGTAAGCAGTTGCTAAGTGCAGGTGAGCCCTTAAATACCCTTGAGTGTGGAGGGGCATGGAGAGAAGGATGGGGAATTTTTCAAGCCTATCAAGTAGAGCAGGTACAGTCGTTTGAGGTCACCGAGTCTTCCAGTTTGGCTTGAAATCCTGCCCCGAGGGTCACAGCCTCCCCTACCTTCACCTCAGGCCATTTAAAGATGTGAAGTGTTGCGGTGTCATCAGCACCACCCTTGAAGAACAGCCTGAGCTGCTGGAGGCCATCGAGACTCAGCAGGACTCGAGCTTGGGAATGGATTTTCTGATTTTCTTTTGAGTGCTTTAAACTACAGCTGCCCATGTAGAAAGAGTCACTACAGAAGTCTTCTCTGATTGATTTGTGTCCCTTTCAGGATCTTGTTTGTTAATGTAACTGGCTTGCCTCGTAGGGGGTACATTAAGGCTGAACAGAGCCAGCTCATCTGTCCCTCCTTGGGTACCCTGTAGAGCAGAGGGTCATACCCGCAGTTTGTCTTCATGATCTGCTCACGAGCCACACAGAAGGAACACATGTCTGAACAGCATGGGGACAGGCTCTCGAGGAGTGTCTGTGGAACACAGCAGAACCCAGGGGCTAGTAGTGGAAGGAAGGCCCTTTTCTCTCTGCCCTTCAAATGGAATCTAAGCAATGGTTTCCGGTATGATGCACAAGGTGATCTACAGAATTTTGTTTTAGATTACTTTTTGAAAATTTCATCTTTTTAATGTTGTGTATATATTTTATAATATGCATGTTATATTACTCTAGAGTTAATAGAACTCTATTATATTAACTATATATATAACTGTATATATTCACAGTCATATATATCTGTATCTCTATATATGTCTATATCTATCTATATGTATATGTATATCTATATGAAGGACCACTTCTTACTCCTCCCACTAAGTATAGCACAAATCTTTGGACATTATCCATAAAGGAAACATAAGTATATTCTGGAAAGTGGAGAGGAGAAAGACCAGTTTTGAGACCCAAGACACAGCAATGAGTTCCTTGAGGTTTCATTTTGCCTCATATATCCTGGACTAGATTCTAGAGAAGGTAGTAAACCTGGAAATGCTAATGGGTTCAGACAAAGAAACAAGTCTCTGAGAAAAGTCCTCTCTCTCCAAAGACCAGGAAAGGGGCAGTGTAGTAAGACAGACCATCCAAACACCATGAGAAAAACCTATGACACTTACCCCCAGCCCCATCAGCAAAGGCCAAGCAGAGAGTTGACATGTCCACTTTCACCAAAGGGAATGAATAGTAATGAGATGAGGTACCCCTCACTCACCAGCCGTGATGTGGTGTCAGTGGAGGCCTAATGGGGAGCCTGGAGTCCCACCCTTCAGCTGTAACAAGGCATCCCTCCCCACCAGATGGAGGCTCAATGGGGAACAGGACTTTCATCATCACCTGGCAGTACTGAGGTGGCACGAGTCAGAGGAGGGCTGCTAAAAAGCAAGACATAAAGAAGAACCAGAGTCTCTTGATATAATAGAAAAATGTTCAAGATACAAGTGAAAATCACCCATCCTACCTGGAAGCAGGAAAATCTCCATGTGAATGAGAAAAGACAATTGACAGATGCCTACGTCTGGATGACACAGATGTTGGAATCATCTGACAAGGATTTTAAAGCAGCTAACATCAGAATGCCTCAGTGAACAATTATGAACATCCTTGGAACAAATGAAAAAAAAAAAAAAGGAAATTTCAGCAAAGAAAGAGAATGTTTCAGAAAGAAAAGAAGTTATAAGGGAGAATCAAATAGAAATTTCAGAACTGAAATGTATAATTGAATTTACAACAACCCGCCCCCCCCCCCCCCCCCCACCAGTGGATAGGCTGGACAGCAGAATGGTGAGAACAGAGTAAAGAAATCAGTGAATGTGAAGATAGAACAATAAAAATTACTCAGTCTGAACCACAAAGTGAAAATTGACTTTAAAAAAATGAACAAAATCCTGGAGACTATAATAAAAGGTCATGTTAGTCACAGAAGGCCAGGAGAAAGGTGGAGCTGAAAAAGGATTTGTAAAAATAATGGCTGAAAATTTCCCAAATTTGGTAAAAGACCTAAACCTCAGATTCAAGGAGCTGAGCAAATCCCAAGTAGAATAATCCCAAGAAATCCACATGAAGACACATCATAGTCAAACTTCTGAAAACTGAAGACAAAGAAACATTCTTGATAATAGCCAGGAAGAAACCATACCATACCCAGAGGGGAAAGGCAATTTGGATGACAGTAGACTTCTTATCAGGAAGTAGGGAGGCCAGAAAGAAATGGCACAATATTTTTCAAATGCTGAAAGAAAAGATATGTCAACCCAGAAATATGTATCCAGTGTAAATAACCCTCAGGAATGAAGGAGCAATGAAGACATTCTAAGATGAAGGAAAACTAAGAGACCTTCTGTCACAAGCTGACCTACCTTATAAGAATGGTGAGATGGAATTTTCCTAAGCAGAGAAGAAATGATAAAAGAAGAAATTGTGTACAAAAATGCTCAGGTATTCTTTTTCAACATTACTTGGGCTATTTGGGGTCTTTTCCAGTTCCATACAAATTTTAGAATTGTTTGTTCTAGCTCTGTGAAGAATTCTGGTGTTATTTTGATAGGGATTGCATTGAATGTGTAGATTGCTTTGTGTGGTACAGACATTTTAACAGTATTTTTTCTTCCAGTACATGAGCATGGAAGGTTTTTCCATGTTGTTGTGTCTTCTTCCATTTGTTTCATAAGCTTGCTATGGTTTTCAGCGTATGGATATTTTACCTCTTTGGTTAGGTTTATTCCTAGGTATCTTATGGGTTTTGGTGCAATTATAAATGGTATCAATTCCTTAATTTCTCTTTCTGTTGTTTCATTATTGGTGTATAGAAATGCAACTGATTTCTGTATGTTGATTTTATATCCTGTGACTTTGCTGAATTCATGTATCAGTTCTAGCAGTTTTTTGGTGGAGTCTTTCAGGTTTTCCATGTAGAGCATCATGTTGTCTGCAAAGAGTGAAAGTTTGACTTCTTCCTTGCCAATTTTTATGCCTTTTATTTCTTTTCGTTGTCTGATTGCTGAGGCTGGGACTTCCGGGACTCTGTTGAACCACAGTGGTGAGAGTAGATACCCCTGTCGTGTTCCTGACTTTAGGGGGAAAGCTCTCAGTTTTTCCCCATTGAAGATGATAATAGCTGTGGGTCTTTCATATATGGCCTTTATGATGTTGAGGTATGTTCCTTCTATCCCTACTTTCTTGAGGGTTTTTATTAAGAAAGGATGCTGTATTTTGTCAGATGCTTTTTCTGCGTCTATTGAGAAGAACATATGGTTCTTATCCTTTCTTTTATTAATGTGTTGTATCATGTTGATTGATTTGTGGGTATTGAACCACCCCTGCAGCCCAGGAATAAATCCCACTTGGTCATGGTGAATAATTCTTTTAATGCATTATTGTATTCAATTTGCTAGTATCTTGTTGAGAATTTTTGCATTCATGTTCATCAGGGAAATTGGTCTGTAGTTGTCCTTTTTAGTGGAGTTTTTGTCTGGTTTGGGAATCAAGGTAATGCTGGCCTCATAGAATGACGTTTGAAGTTTTCCTTCCATTTCTATCAACAATAGCCAAGTTATAGAAAGAGCCCAGATGTCCATCGACTGATGAATGGATAAAGAAGATGTGGTGTGTACACACACACACACACACACACACACACACGCACACACAATGAAATATTAGCGATCAGAAAAGAATGAAATCTTGCCATTTGCAACAAGGTGGTTGGAATTAGAATGTATTATGTGAAGAGAAATAAGTCAGAGAAAGACAAATATGTGGTTTCACTCATGTGGAATTTAAGAAATAGAACAGATGAACATAGGGGAAAGAAGCAAAAATAAAATAAAATAAAAACAGAAGGAGACAAACTACAAGAGACTCTAAATACAGAGAGCAAAGTGAGGGTTGCTGGAGGGGAGATGGGTGGGGGGTGGGCTAAATGGGCAAGGGGCATTAAGGAAGGAACTTGTGATGAGCACTAGGTATTGTATGTAAGTGATGAATCACTAAATTCTACTCCTGAAATCAATACTACAGTATATGTTAACTAACTTGAATTTAAATAAATAAAAAAGAAAAAAAATGTTCAGGTAACCCAGGTGAAGGCAGGAAAAAGGAAACAGAAATGAAAAACAGAAGGAACAAATAGAAAACAAAAAATTAAATGGCAGAACTTAAGCCCTAACATGTCATTAAATGCATTGAATTTCATCGTCTAAATGCATTAATTAGAAAATCCAGAGATCGATAGTGGGTAAAAAAGAAAAAAACATGATACAACTGCATGCCACCCATAAGAACCTACTTCAAATGCAACACTACAGACAGGAAAAGTAAAGGATGAAAATAAGAAAATGGTATGTCAGTAATCAAAACAAAGCAGAGCAGGAGTGGCTATCTTAACATCAGATCAAAGGGGCTTCAGAGCAAAGAAAATTACGAAGGACAGAGAGAGACCTTGCATAATGTAAAAGGGTTAGTCTACAAAGAAGATGTAGTAATCTTAAATATGTATGCATTTAACAACAGCGCCACAAAACATGGAAAACAAAACTTGATAAAACTAAAAGGAGAAATAGACAAATCCACAATTGTAGTTGGAGATTTCAACATCTCTGTCTTTAACAATTGATAGAACAGTGGGAAAATCAGCAAAGGATACAGAAGAACCCAGTACCATCAACTGACAGGGTCTAGTTAGCTTAGAACACTCTATCCAACAACAGCAGAATCCAGATGCTTTTCAAGTACCCAGGGCACAATCACCAAGACAGACCATCCAGGGCCACAAAACAAACCTCAAGAAATTCAAAAGGTTTGAAATCACACAACAGGAATCCTCTGACCATGTGGAATCGAAATTGAAATCAGTAACAGAAAGATAATGGGAAAAACTCCAAACCTGTGGAAACTAAACAGTGCAGTTCTAAATAGTGCATGGGTCAAAGAGGAAGTCTCAAGGGAAATACAATTATATTTTGAGCTGAATGAAAATAAGAAAATAAAGCACTATAAAAATTTCATGTATAATTATAGTGTAAAATATGAAGAAAAGGTTCGGAAAACCATCGTGACATCTAACCAGTGTTTGCTTCTCCAGACAAAAGCAAAACTACTTGAAGAGGACGACAGAGAAAATGCCAGGGCACCAAATGCCAAGTCCTGTCTGTCTTTCCTGGGCACACACCATACTCTGCCCCCAGCTCTCTTTCCGGGGGTATTTCCTGGTTGCAGCATGAAACAAAAGATACATTCAAGTTAGCATCATCCAAGGGAGTTTAATGAAATGGCTATTGATAAAGGTGAGGGTGGGGTTTAGGAAAACCACAAGGGATGTTACAGGGCTCTGCCACTAAGGACAGTAGGGCTGTTACTAATCTGAGGCCTGAAGGGGCAAGTGCAAGCCCAGTTAAAGAGCCTGGAGACAATGAGGGGTGTAGAGAGAACCACCTAGACAGAGCTGTGACCATCTGTCAAGTGACTCAGTACTCTCAAGGTGACCCGAAGGGGCAGGAAGCTGGAGAAGCAAACCTCCCTCTCCTTTTCCTTCCTTTGATCTCCTGCCTAGGTACCCACTGACCAAACTCAACTGCAAGTCAGAGTCTCTCAAGAGGAGATCCATACAGATCCATTCAGATCAGCCTCCCAGGGCTAAAAGCAAGGTCGAGAAAATTAGATCAAAGATTTTTTGAGGTTGGAGTAAACGGGAAACTATCTGGGTGGCACAGGGACCCAGAGACTGCGTGACAGTGTGGCCAAAAGGAGCCACCCAACCCTCAGTTGATTCTGATGTGAGTGAGAAAGAAACCTTTGCTTTGTTAAGCCTCTGTGATCTGGGGATGTTTGTTAAAGCAGCCGATGTTAATTACCTTGACCAATGCACCTAATAAAAGCCTGGGCCTCAAATTCTGTGTGGAGTCGCATATTAAATGCACAATCCAGCACTCAGCGTAATTAAAAAGCGATTCCAATAGTTACTTGTGTCTCTTGAAAAACACCGGTGGGGACACAATTCATAATTTTAGTAACTCCTCCTGAAATCTGTTTTGTCTCCAGGACAATCCTTCTTTGCCCACATGCTCTCATCTATCCACCCTCAGAAACTCCACCCAACTCCCGGTCTATGTAGGATTTGTCCTTCCCTCCAGCCCTTTATAATATCGGTCATTTGCCTTCTGTCTCTGCCTTCCCCATCACCCCTTTAGTCTCTCTTTTATCCCAGAAGATCCCTGAATCTGGTTGCCTAATATGGAGGGATGTGTAAAATTAAGGTAGGGAAATAGGAGAATCCAGGGATATGTTTAAAACACAGGCCGTGTGCTTGTGGCGGGCTGGCTACCCTGGGATTTGGTCTCTGAGACAGAGCTGACATGTGGCATGTTTATTAGGGAGCAAGCTTTGGATCAACTCCTGTGGAAGGGAGAGGGCAGAAGCAGGAATGGCAGAGGGAAGGCCTCGCTGTGACATAGGAGCTCTGGCGCCTATATGGCCATCTAGAGTTTTCCTGCTTTTGCCAGAATGGCTCGGCCTTTATACCCTTGCCTCCATCTGACATTGGTGTGTGACTTTGGGTGAGGTAATTCCTGAGAGGGCTGACAGCTGAAGTCTGCCTGCTGACAGCTCTCTCAGGAGCCAGAACAACGAATCTTGCCTTGCAGGGAGACCTGGGCATCTGGTCTTGTGTTTGTCACTGTGCAGAGGGTCTCTGCCTGTGTGAGAGGTGGGCTGCAGCTCTGCCGTTTCTGTGGTCATTACTCATGTACAGAGATTGCTGTCATTCCCTTTAAGCTCTTTACGCCTTCCGTGCAATGCCCCGAGGCCCTTATTCCACGTTACATTTGCCGCTTCCTTGAAGAACTGTATCAAAATTCTTTTCTTCCAAGAGCCCTTGATGTCTGACTCTTCAGCCTCTCCCTGACCTGGTTCTTCTGGGGCTGGTGGATGGGAGCCACAGCCCCAGAAGGTTCTCCCTGGGCTGAGTTGCAGGGTTATAGAGAAGTGTGTAGCTACCCTTTCTGTAATGCATTGATTTCTTATTATAATTACAGAACAGGGTAATTACTGTAGTCATTGCAAGGGCTTGTTTACGGCTCTGTCCATCCTGATTGTTAGTTTCAGACAGTACTCTGCGGCTGTGGATAACTTGCTGGCCTTCCAAGCTGATTCTTTTCCCTGATTGTATATAATTAGGGTCCGGCAGCAATAGCCTTTTAATTTCTCTTTTCCCATTGAGCCTGATTTTTCAATTCTTGTGATGCCCCACCAGCCTTGTGTAAACTTGGGAGTAAAGCCCTGATATGCAGAAGGAGGAAGGGAATACGTAGTATAGTGCCCTGGGGCATGCCTCTGCTGTGATTGGGAACCTAGCTCAGATGTGTACTGCCTGTATGAAGTTGGGCATGTTTCTTAGCCCCTATACACCTTAGTTTCCTCATCTGTACAATATGGATAGGTAACACCTCCTGAATACAGTTGTGGTGAGGAGAGAATCTCAGATTATGTGCTTAGCACCATGCCTGATACCTGAGCAGTGTCTGTTGTATGGTTGTCATTGCTGCTAGTTCTACTTGTTCCTTTGAGAAAAGTGAAGCTCAGATTGCAGTCGGCGATTCTGATTGGCTGACAGTAGCTTCTGCACACCTGTTCCTTCACTAAGTGTCTGAGTATCTCCCCTCTGCCCCACCTCTAGTTGTGATGTTGTAGTGAAACCCCGCAACCATTCTAATCCCAACACCAACTGCAATTTTCCAATAAGCTAAGCCCTTGGTTCAGTTTGGTGGTTCTTCTTGCTGATGCCAACGCTCATCAGCTCTGGACCTTCTGAGTCTTCCAAATAACTGGTCTCTGAGGGGAACAATGCAGACTCAGGCAAAAGGTGGGGAATTATACAAGGGAGTTGTTTTTAGAAAGTTGCCAATTTTGAATGAATGGCTGTCTCCACCTCTTCAGCCTTATTTCTTATCACCAGGTTCCTTGAACTATTGCATATCCCCAACATTCCATGCTCAAAACCTAGGAGCATATGTGAAGGCTGTTTTCCACTGTCTGTAAATCTCCTCTTTTAATTTCCTTGTCTTCACTTGGCTGATTTCTATATCCACCACACTGCTCAGGTCTTCCCTTGCTTAACACCCTTCTCCACGATTGCCAAGTCTTCAGATTTCTATGGAAAACAGTCATATCTCATCATTACCCATTCAGTCTTGTTATTGTTGGTCCTGCTGCTTTTTAAAGCATCTCTTTTAAATGCCAGCATTACAACTTAGACAGGGGTTATCCAGGACTCATGGGTATGAAGAGAAAAGAGAGTACTCTTTCCCTGTTGCTAAAGGTTTGGTAATAGACCTCTGTGCTCCATGGTTTTGTGTATCAACTCTATATGTATAGAACATAAGTTCTGTCCATTCGCCTATCCATCCATCTAATAATAATATGCTAACTGAGCGATACAAACCTGAACCAGGGCAAAAGGGAATCCCTGCCTTCAATGAACTCAGAGCCAAGCAGAAGAGATAAAGTGTATGTAAAAAAATTATAGAGTGAAGCAAAATTCAGTCGGTATTGTATGATCAAGGTTTTATGGAAAAACAAAATAGCTTTTCTATTGGGAGTATTGGCAAAAGGAATCTTTAGTAGAGAATATGGTACTTTAGCTTGACCTGGAAGGAAGGGTAGGATTTCAGTGAAGATGAATTCTTCTAGGCAAAAGAAGAATTAGGGGTAATGGCACCAGAATAATATTGGGACATTTCATGCATCCACATGTAGCTTAAAGTATTCAGAAGTGAAGCTGGAGAGCTGGTTATCACAATGAAGGGGAAAGCTAGAGCAGAAGTGTAGACTACTTTTGGTAGCAGATGGAACTATTGAGAGGTTCTGATGTCAGAGTGACATCAGCAGAGCTGTGCTTCCGGCAGATTTAGTTGGCAATGTTATGCAAAATTTATTTTAGGGAGATGCCAGAAGTAGCCTAGGCATTCTAGGGCAGAGAGTGAGATGTCTGGCTGGATCAACCTGTTGGCAGTTGGCTGTGTCAGAGAGATGCGTCTGAGGGTGTTCAAGAAGCCACACGCATATGACTTAGATGTTGGGACTTAAGGAGGTTTTGAATGCGAGTAAACAGGGAGGTGGTAAGATTCTGACAGAGCAGCCAGTTTGGGAGAAAGACATTGAGCTTTACTTTAGAGAAAGGAATTAGAAGTGTCAGCAAGAGCGTTTAGAAGGAGGATTCCAGCTGCAGTGGAAACTGGGCTGGAGCACAGGGGCATTCGTCAGAGCTGGTGCCAGAGTTCAGACTAATTGCTTTAACAGTCTGTAGCGAAGAACAGGAGAAAGATGGAAAGCTGATGGTTCTGTTCTTTGGTGTGCCGACTTCTTTATCGTTAGAGGGTCCCACTAGCTAGCTAACAGCTTTCTTGGCCTGAAGACAAAGTAAAACAATTGCCTCAATGGAGTGATTGAGGCATCTAGAAACATCCAGTGTGGAATAGCTTCCCTCCATCATGAGGCTAGAACATGGATTCAAGGTGTTTGCTGTGCTAATCACAGAGCACTTCTTCTGATCAACCACTTGGTGTGCGGCAGCCTTCTTCCTCTCCTCCTGCCCCCAGGAAAGATGATGAAGAACCAGAGTGTTATTTCAAAGCACATCTCTTATAGGAGCCCCACAGGGAAACAGACTTGCCAGAGCTGTGTGACAACCCCAAGGCAGGGACGTCAGATGAAAGCCAGACTAAGTCTTGAGGCATATAGGAGTCATAGATCACTCCATTTTCTCTGGAGACTGGATGAGACCATTGTCCCCGAGTCCTTGGGAGTTTACGGTTTTGTATTAAATCGAAGTGTTTCCTTTTGATGAAGTATTTTATGATGGGTATTGTAAATTACTCTAAGGAAACTTTTAGTCAGCAAGAATTTATGACAATGATAAATTTGGGCTATGTCTTTTTAAGTGTCTATATGAATGAACACTTTCAAAATTTCCCCAGGTTCTAGTCAAAGGTAGAGCCTATTGGTGATTATTTTTGTACTTTTCACGTCTCAAGTGACTTCTTTTATTAAGATTCCCAAGAATAAGACTTATGATTTATCCTGATGACATATTAACAGCCAGTCGTACCAAATACATTTTTCTTTCTTATGTACCAGAAAGTATATTCTTCCTGTCAGCCTTTGGGGTACAATGAATTTCAAAAAGTTCTCTGGTGTTTTTCCTCAACATTGAACATTTCTTAGCTTTGCAAGTTATCAAAATAGTTTGAGGGTCTGGAGAGAGAAAGAAACAGAAATGAAGATGGATGGTGTCTTATCAATAAGACATAGGAAAAGATGAAAGTCATCCTGTGGCTTTCATTTATGAAATGATTGAATTGGGTCAATATTATGGTGAATCCTATTACAGGATAAGAAGGAACACCCCTCCAAATTGCACTCAGCCAAAATCGGCTGGTTCAGTGGCCACACTTAAATATTACCAATATGAAAGAGAACTCATATTTTGCATTAAAAGTTGCTTTCAGGATGGTGTCATTTGGTAAAGAAACACATAAAATTATTTGAATTTCACAGGGTCCTTTATTGTTTACCTCTTATGCTCTGCTTCTTAGATGTGTTTACAGCAGAAAAAGCAATCAAATCACTGGCCACTTGAGATTTTCCCAAGAGTAGATGAGTCATTCATGACTCATTAGAGGAGGGAAGCATCTTTCATCTATTGCAAAAGGAAAAAAAAACAAAACAAAAAACCAAACCCTTTCTTCTTTCATATAGCATAATTTGTCTTCATCCTTTGTATGCAAGGCCTCACATTTGAATTCAAAGGTCTTAAGAGCAAGTTAAAAATATACAATATGTCCTTTGGGTATTTTGTAAGTACCATCTCTATACAACTAGCTAAGAATTTCCATGTCTCTGTCAGATATCACTTTGACCTTGAAATTTTAATTTGGGTTCTTATAAATAGAAGCCAAAAACACATGAGGGCAAAAAGATAAATACTGAAACAACAGGATTTATGTATTTAGTATCTCCTTGACACTTCTGTTCTAAAGCGAATGTCCCCCCTAAGAAGGGAGGAAAAAGGACATAATGTAGAAGTGTAAAAATGTGCCGTGGAATTTGGATTTACTCTCACATCTTTTGATGTGCTCATTCCTAGACTGTTGATCTCTGTAGAAGAAAGTGCCTAGGATTTGTGCACCGAAAAGGAGTTCTGGGGCAAGTTCTTGCCGTATAATTTCTGCTCTATTGATATTTGATGAATAAATCAGCTTATCAAAATATATTTGAGTGGGTCAGAGTTTAAATTATCTACTTTTTTTCTGAATATAATACACACGTGAATAAGTAGATAATGGAATATATGAGCGACTCTTCTTTCAGAATGTCCAGGAGACTATAGACACTTGGCCGCTTTTCCAAGGAAACTGGCAGATGCTGCTGCGTCTTCAAAATCACTGCAGTGAGCTAGAGGTTCTAGAACTCATTTGAATGAACTAGAACTGCTTTGAAAGCTATAGAGTTCATCTTTTTTAGGACATTGTGTTGAATAGGCATTGATTGTTCATTTATTTATCTGTCACTTTTTAGTTCTACTCATTCAACAGCTTTGGCACTGAGTTGGTGCTTCTTCAAGATTGTTCAGTGGGTGTCTGGGTGGCTCAGTTGGTTAAGGGTCTGACATAGGCTCAGGTCATGATCTTGTGTTTTGTGAATTCGGGCCCTGCGTCCGGCTTTGTGCTGATAGCTCAGAGCCTTGGACCTGCTTTGGATTCTGTGTCTTCCTTTCCCTCTGCACCTCCCTGCTTGCACTCTGTCTCTGTCTCTCAAAAATAAATAAAACACTAAGGAAAAAAAAAAAGGGATTGCTCACTGAATAAGTTTGCTTATTTGCTGCCCAGCTGGTACCTCCCCACAAACCTCTTTCTTCCTTACTGCTATAACACACAGGGCATCTCACCCATTTTAGACCAGTGGTGAGGTGAGCTGGTGTGTGTGTGTGTGTGTGTGTGTGTGTGTGTGTGTGTGTGTAGAGTGGACTGGGTGTCAGTAACAGTAGGTGTGGGGCACTGATGTGATGTGGTGGGTTTCTTGTGAAAGCTTTAATGCAAACTCAAGGCAAGGATGGCCTTGGGAAACAAAACAGATAACGTGGCCAAATCCAACTCCAGGCTTGGAGTCCAAAATCAGAGCATCAAACAAATATCACGTGGAGTCTAAATGACAATCCTTTGAACTGCTCATAAAGTTCTACATATGGCACCTTCTTCAAACACACGGGGCCAACTTGATGTTTCCCACAGGTGATCCCTACCCAATGCTCCCCAGGGGTGAGTGTGCCCTCTTTCCCACTATGATAGGGGAAGATAGGATTCCATAGGCAGAGAGGGAAAGATTAGGGTCTGAGGTCCCTGGGTGGGGAAAAACACCTATTTTGGAACAATGCTGGGAGTGTCTGACCACAGCAAACACCCTCAGGCATAAGGTTCATCTTCAAGGCTCCACCTACTCCCTCTCAGGTTTCCCCTCAGGAATTTGACAGAAGACCACCCCTCATACAATGGAAACTAGCCAATCATGAATGGACACCCAGCACCTCGAGATAATCAAGCCAGTAAGGATAGAACCTGAGAAGGAACAAGGGGGAAGGGGAGGGGAAGGCCAAACGGAACCTGATAAAACAAGCACCCTTACCTGTAGTCCTCTGGCATTCACTTTCCAATATTCTCTGTAAAGGGACATTTCCTACTCTTCTTCCTTTCTGATCTTATACTCTAATAAACTTTTGCCTGCTTCTCATTTTGTATCCACCTCTTCATTCTTCAAAGCAGCAAGACAACAAATCCTGGGTATCGTAAAAAAAAAAAAAATCCTGCAACACCATCACACTTTGTCTCCTCCATTCCCCCATTCTCTCTCTGTTCTCTCCTTCTTCCTTGGTCAGGTTCATATATTTCAGTTACATGAATTAACTCTAGGATGCTAGACTCTGGGAACTAGGCTGTCAAGTCCAGAAATACTCAGAAAAGCATAAGAAACAGTTAATGAGCAGCGGGCCTCATAACGGGGTTAGGAAGACGGATAGAGTGTTTGACCTGATGTGGAAGAACGTGGAGGGATATTCTTTCTAACATGTCTGGTCACTGGCCCACTTCAGCTTAGGTCATGATCTCACAGTTCGTGAGTGTGAGCCTCACCTCAGGCTGGGCTCACTGCCATCAGCACAGTAGAGCCTGCTTCAGATCCTCTGTCCCCCTCCCTCTCTGCCCCTACCCTGCTCAGGCTCGCGCTCTCTCTCTCTCTCTCTCTCTCTCTCTCCCTCAAAAATAAATAAACATTAAAAAAAGGATTTAGCATAGCTTAAGATTCTTTTTACAATTCTCAATGACATACTCAAGTTAAGTCACCACTTTGAAAACAAAAAAGCACTTTTAAGACATATTACCTGAGAATGCAAGTGATTTGCTATGTAGATATTTTGAAAATATTTTCCAATACAACTTAAGAACAACAATAATAATAGCAAAAAATGTTAGAAATGAGAAAAGGATAAATCTATCATCTTAATATAACAATTCTTGTCATTATTACATATTCCCTCCTCCCTCCTTCCTCCCTTCCTCTCTCCCTTCTTTCCTCCTCTCTCTCTTCCTCCCTCCTTCCTTCCTTCCCTCCCTGCCTACCTCCCTCCCTTCTTCCCTCTCTTACTTTCTCCTCTATCTCTCCTTTCCTTTCCTTTCCTTTCCTTTCCTTTCCTTTCCTTTCCTTTCCTTTCCTTTCCTTTCCCTTCCCTTCCCTTCCCTTCCCTTCCCTTCCCTTCCCTTCCCTTCCCCCCCTTTCCCTACTTTCCCTCCTTCTTCCTTCCTTCCTTCCTTCCTTCCTTCCTTCCTTCCTTCCTTCCTTCCTTCACACATTTATTTTGTGTCTACTCTCCCCAGATACTCTTTTAGGCCCTGGGGATTTGATATCACAAAACAAAGATTTCTGTCCTCCTGGAGCTTATAGATATTAAACAAAAGACATAAAAATAAGTAAATTAAATAGTATGTTGGATTCTTTCAATTTTACTGGACAGAATAAAAGGTCAGCCAGGGTATGGGGTATGACAGTGCACAGGGGTGGGGATAAGGGGCAGGTAATGGTAGTAAGGCAATGGTTAGGGCAGGTAACCTGTGAGCCAAGCCTTCAAAGAGGAGAGGGAGGTCCCCACGCATATGGATGAAGGAAGAGCAAAAAGAACCACACCCACAAAAGCCTTGAGCTAGGAGCTTGCCCGGAATGTTCGAGAAGTAACAAAGAGGCCTGTGTAGCTGGAACAGAATGAGTGAGGGAGGAGGATATAGGAAATGAGCTCAGAAAGATAAGATGGGGCCCTATCCTGTAGGACTTTGAGGGCGTCGCCCCTCTGCTCAAGTGGCGTAGAACTGACAAGTTGCAGGAACTGACTTAGAGTTTTAAGGCATCCCTCTGGCTGTTCTGTGGAAGATACAGATGAAAGAAGGTCGATGGTGGCAGCAGGGACACCAGTTGGGAAGCCACTATAGTGATGGAGGCAGGAGATGACAGCTGCTCTGCCAAGGTGGAGCTGTGGTCCATACCCACCTGTTCTGTATGGTCCTAAACATAATGCGCTGACTTCCTAATGAAGCCTGTGTGCATAGCATTGAAAAATAGCAACTTAGGTGTCAGTCCTCCCTTACCCCTCCTGTCACAGGCCATTCAGTTGATGATGGGAGTCAGAGTTTGGGTAGTAGTGTGTCTTGGGCAGTTTTGCTGATCCATTTCCTAGCATTGGCTGAAAGAGAATATCTATACATTTATCAAATTTCTTCTGATGAACATATTAATGAATCATTAGTGTCATTGTTTGCTGCTTCAAGGATTACATGCTTTGTCCACTTACCTTGGCAGAATCTGGTAAACTAAATGTATTTGAGATTATGAGATTCTTTTCTGCCTAATTTATTTTATAAACTGCAAATGTAAATCACGCAGCTCTCACACGCAATTTCAGTCGAGAGGGTAACGGCGACTTCGCCGTAATTGAGACATTCTCACTTGGGGGGGTTGCCTGAAGAACCACTGAGTTGGAATGCCATTTCATTTTTTTTTAAAGATGTTTTTAGTTTTAAAAATAATTTCCAGAGTGTCATTTTTGTAATTCTAATTTCAATTTATGGCCTAAACATTGCAATGAGCTTTGGGGGGTAGTACAGCTTGCTTTGGATCTCTGTCTGCTAATGTTTCTATTACTGCATCCATGGTAAAACAAGAACATTAAAAAAAAAACAACTTATGACATAAGCACTTTCTGTGTCCTATCATGGGGCACTAAACCCTGCAGGGAAGCTTGTTGTTGTTTTAGGGAGTGATCTTGTGGTGATAGTGGTAGTTTCACAGCTTTTCCATGGCAAGCAGAACAAAATAGGGCTCTGTGGATCCTGACTAGGAAATGCTAGAACTGGAAGGAATCTTAAAGATGGCCCAGACACACCCTCATATTTCGTAGATGAAATCTGAGGCTCAGGCTAGTGAAGTAACCTGACGAAGAGCTGGTACTTATATTGTGTTTTCTGATCTTACTAAAGTATGGATTATATCACACCCTGTGATAGTCTCTATCTGGCCATGTAAGGTGAGTGACATCTAGGTAAATGTAATTCTTTTCGGATTTCATTATGAATTTATAATTTATTACCGTGTATTTTATCTTTGCTGCGGTATTCCGTTGAAAGGCTAATTCTTTAGGTTTGATGGGACACATTCAGCTTGAAAAAGACAAAAGAGACCAGCTTTAAAGCAACTTTTCTCTCCCTATAGTTAGGACACTAGACAAATGATGAGCAAAATCATTTTCTCAAAGAGAAGATGCTCAGCTTTGTCTTCCTGAAGCTGAAGTGAGATGCTGTGTCTTGCTGTGCACTGTCATCCTGTAGAGATTGACGATCCTCCCTGCCAGGGAGCCACGGACTTACAATTCACCAGGAGCAGAGAGCATCACGCCCCTCTGCAATAGACAGTAATGACGGTAATGAAATAAGGCTGCAGCTCGGACCACAGAAAAACATCACTGTTGTCAACGGAGGTGTAAACAACCTAATTCATGGTCATGCCAACAGATACCTAAGGGCAACCGTGCATAATGGAATGAACACAAAGTTGCCCCCTCCCCCAATGGGGTGCAAATTCTGGTGCTGCTATGTTCTCTAGGGGGTGTTGGACAAGATGTTGGGCCTCTGTTACGTCATTTGTGAAATGTGAATGGTAGTGCAGGCCTTGTCGAGTGAAAAGGCACTTGGGTGCAGAGTCTGACAGAGGAGTTCTGTATGACGTCCCATGGGACCATGTGGGGCCTGCTCTGGAGAGTGCTTCCTTGGCCTGGTGCCTCTCAACCTCTGGTAGATAGTGCAGCAGTGAGGTCTGTGTGGGGCTGTGGACCCTGCTCAGGGCACTGGCACCTCTGCCGGAATGAAGGGGACCAGGTGTCTGTTCTCTCAATCATTGTGTTTTAGAAATACTGAGTTTTACCAGCCACTGATCTGGGTGTGGAGCTCTGCTGGCAACTAAAATCGGAATTCCTGATAAATTAATCCTGTGGTCCCTCAAGGTGAGGCTACCCCCATTGTCCATACTGCCCTGGTGATTAGCGTTATTAGGCAGTGTTCAGAATGGCCCCTGACTTTTTCTTTTGTGAGTTTCTCTAGAAGTAAATGGACTTCTGCCTCTGATTTCTGAGTGGATCCCAATAGCAGGGATCTGGTTACCTGTATGCCTTTTCTTTGGGTGAAGGAGGTATTGCTACACTGTGTAGCATCCCTGCATCCTCGTAGGGGATGCTGTAACCAGCCACCCAGATTCCCTGGAGGATTGCTGGAGCTCTGCTGACACACAGCCCTTGACAGCTGTAGCAATTCTGTCCTCCGAAGAGCCTCACTTGGCCCATAGTGGCTCACATCCAATGACTGGCTGATGAAGCAAGTGTACTGGTCTCTCATACCATCGTGGGACACCTGTCAAGAACCATCCTGGTTTCACAGCTCCCCATGGGATCAGCCAAGGCCTTTGTTGAGCATTTCAGCTCACTTGCCCCCCACATCCAATCCAATCCTGCTTCCATCCTGTCCCTTGCATGGGTGGCAATTCTGTGAGCACTGCCTAAGAAGCCTACTGTATGCACATATCCTTTTCAAAGCCAGCTTCCCAGAGACCTTGATCTATGACAGTCATGATTTCTGTATAAATGGGGTATATACATATGTGCATCAGGTTTTCATTGCTCTGTACCTTTAACATCTGCTCCTGAAAATGACCCCACTCTGATATTGCATCTTGCCTTGTATATTCTCTTCATTCCACAGATTCTCATTACTCTTATCCTTTTCAGAATTTACTGGCCACTGAATTTTTTTTAATGTTTGTTTATTTTTGAGAGAGAGAACGTGACAGAGCGTGAATAGGTGGGGGGAGCAGAGACACAGGGAGACACAGAATCTGAAGCAGACTCCATGTTCTGAGCTGTCAGCGCAGAGCCCGATGCGGGGCTCAAACGCATGAACCATGAGATCATGACCTGAGTCAATGTCGGATGCCTAACCAACTGAGCTACCCAGGTGCCCTGTACCGGCCACTGAATTTTAAATTATATCACCTTTTGGGAATGATCTGTGTGTCCAGGTGCAGGAGTGAAGGGTGGGGGAGTAGGGCTGGTGCCCAGACTGGGCATTTCAACACTCTGTGGGACAGAACTTTGCACTTCAGATGGACAGTTTCAAAGAAGTAAATATTTTCTTCCCTTTTTGTCTTTAACCCCTTGGCAACTAATAGAGTAGGTTTCTAATGATCAACCATTTTCAAGGATTCAAAAACCCAACCAAGTCAAAAGTGAATTTTATTTTTATTTATTTATTTGTGTGTGTGTGTGTGTATGTGTGAATTTTGTTTTAAAAGAACAGTCTGAAGTTCCGTCAGCGTGTTGGCTGTGTTTTGCTTTGGACGGTGGAGTTGTAGGTCATCTATTTCTGACTGTTACTGTTTCTGTGCCCCCAAATTTTTAGACAAAGAACATGTATTACTTTTGTAAATGAAAATAAAATATTTTAAAGAAAATCCCCTTACTATGTCCTGTGCATAGTAAGCTGCCCCTGGCAGCTATGGTAAGAAAGCCCTAGATGCTTCTGACCTCTCTGAAATGAACATCCTGACTGAACCTGATGGTAGGACTTGAGGGCTTTTTGGTCAAGGCAGAAGGAACCACTATAGAATGGGGTATGTGTCATGCTATAGCTTGTAATCTCAGAACACTGACTGTTTTCAACACAGATTACAGAAAAGAAGATGTGAGCATTGAAGGCAGGCTCGGCTGGGAAATTTCATCTCTGTTTACAGATGTTCATTAACATAACAAAACATTAGTGAATGTTTAGCCTGTACCCTTGTCTGTTCTAAGCAGAGACTGAACGAAAATATGTCAGAAGTAAGCCAACTAGACTAGAAAGGCATTTTCATACAGAAAAAAAAGATGTGAAATATACGGTCACCAAAGAAGGCCACCATGTTTTATTTTGTAATTATGAAAATTTGTCTCTTTTGACAGGTGAAATGAATTTAGGCACTCAGGCATGGGGAGAAAGTTGAATTGTCTGAAAATTAAATCAAAGTAAAAATGAAAAATACAAATGGGTATTTCATATTTGCTAACATAGGAGTCATCTTTTAGATCTGACATTTTGAAGCAATCCCTGAGAAACTTGATAGCTCATACCTCTGAGTAAATTATGGTCCCGAGCAGTGTGGAAATAATTGAGAATGTTTGTTGTTTTTAAATAAATGTAATAAATCTGGAATGGCGTTAGTAGGCTATAGTATAGAGAGTACCGTTTTATACCCTGAGATGTGTAACGTGCTGAGATCTGCATCACAGGGAGCTCATTTGTGTAGACACAGTGGATGTGACCTGGACCCTTACACACGTACATTTAGAGAGCAGTGTGGAGTTGACCAAAGAGGAGAGCCGTCCAACAAACATATCACATCTGGCTCCACTATGTCCTAGAGGTGTGGCCCAGGGCAAGCCCTTTCCCTCCAAAAAGGGGAATGCTGATGAAACCGGGCCTTCCAGGGACACAGGGAAGATCGATAAGCACTTCTTCCATCATTGCTGTTAGCATGGGTGTGAAAACACCTTCAACCACAGTGCCTGGCTGTGAGAAGGGCCTTGGTGAATAGTAGTCAAAAATTAATGTGAACAATTTTCATAATCTGTGTGTGTGTTTACTGCGTGTGCTTTGTGTGCATGTGTGCAATTTGTGTGTGTGTGTGTAGTTTGTGTATGTGTACCTTGTATACATGTGCTTTGTATGTGTATGTTTGCACTTTGCATGTATTCATTGTGTGTGTCTGTATGTGAATGGATATAATTTATGTGTCTGTGTGTGCTGTGTGTATGTACTCTCTTATGTGAATGTGGATGTGTGTGTGTGTGTGTACTTTGCTTTGGGCATCTTTGAGGAATTAGCCACCCAGGTGCCCCAGCACTGAATCATTCTTTTTTTTTTTTTTTAACGTTTATTTAATTTTGAGACAGAGACAGACAGAGCAGGAGTGAGGGAGGGGCAGAGAGAGAGGGAGACACAGAATCTGAAGCAGGCTTCGGGCTCTGAGCTGTGAGCACAGAGCCCTATGTGGAGCTCAAACCCACGAACTGTGAGATCATGACCTGAGCCGAAGTCGGCCGCTTAACTGACTGAGCCACCCAGGCGCCCCAGCACTGAATCATTCTTATACCCCCACAAGCCTGCAGACCCACTGTGGAGAGCTCAAGAAATGGTGCTTTGGTTTTGAAATGTGCAACTGAACTGGCTGCCTCACTTTCTGTGTATCCTTAAGTACATGTGAGTACACTATATATATACTTAAGTATACACATATAGTATTATTTTTTTAAGCGTGGGTACTTTTCAGTCACAGCCCAGTGAAGTTTTGGGTATCTTATGTCACTTAAGAATGAATGAGCCTACAAAATAGTGTCTTGTGGGCAAGTAATGAGGTTAGACGTCTTGAATTTTTGGTTCATTCCATGGTACAGGGTGATTTATTCAAGACAAAGAGACCCTTTGGCCAAATGTGAGTAAAGGGGATTCATGATAAGAAGGTAGGAGTATGAGACTAAAAGGAGAAAACTGGGTGTAAGTCCTGTCCATCCCTGCCTGTCTCTCTCCTTCCTCCTTTTCTCCCCTTCTCTCTGGGGGGAAATGTGTTCTCTTGGCTTTGCACATGTGCCCCAACCATCTGACTGTTCAGATTTTCACCTTGAGCTGGATCTTTCTGCTTTCTTGGTGCACATGGGTGCCCAAATGGCCACTCATCTTGCCCTCCCCTGACACCATTGTTCCTTGTTCTCATCCATTTTTGTCCTTCCCAGAAGTTCCACTCTCCACACCTACCTCGTGTATCTGTGTGTTTGCTGGTGTGTTATTCATCTTCCCCACTGGACCTGCTCTTCCTAAGAGTTAGTGCTAGATCTGTTTGGTTACTCAGCCTCAGGGCCTCCCGTGGTGCCTGACATGCAGCAGTTGCTAAATAACTATCTGCTAAGTGAATGGATGGATCAACAGCAGCCTGAGACCTATACCCTACATCACCCCGTGATCATCTCTCATTCTTACCCAGTCAGCATTCCTGTTGCCTTTTCACCCTAATCACCCCCTAAATCACCTAAATCACACCCTAAATCACCCCCCCCCACACACACTGTACCCCATTTTCCTTTGGCTCCAGGCCCAGCTAATCAGCATATTCCATCCACAATAACCAGTAGGGTTGGCCTTGGGACCCACACTGATCCAGTGAGGTTTAACTCTAGCTTTTCCTGGAACTGTTAGGAAAAGGGTGGCTAAATTGGAAGTCTGTGTTTCCAGGCTTCTGACATCTATTTTGCTGCTTAAGGATGAAGTTGACACAGAGGAAAGCATATGTAAAAGGCAGAGAGAAACCAAGTCCTGATGAAATTGTTTGAGCCCATGGAACCAGTCTTACCTGAAGCGGTTGCCTCCAGACTTTTCTGTTGCATGAGCCAAAGCATTCCTCTGTCTTCTCCCAGCTTTTTCTTTTTCGTAAGCCCAGCAGATTGGAACCCAGGCTGTTCTAAATCCCAATGGTTTTTGTCCTGAATTCACACGATGGCAAGGCAAGCATTCCCTAAGACAGGCAGCTGAGCCCAAAGATTCCTTGGGATGAGCTGGGGCCCGGCCCAAGTTTCTGAGAACCTTGTGGGACCTCTGCCAAGTGCCTGGTAGAGAGAACTGCTGGGACAGGTTTTTATTTTGTTCAAATAATGTTACTAAGAAAATTTTTTTAAAATGTTTGAGCTCAGCTCATGTTACTTTCAGCCAGAGCAGCCTAACTGCAAATGCCTTCCAGGGAGGAGTTTACTCAGGGCCAACTGCGCTGGTCATGATGTATGCCAGTATTTTTGTGAGGCATCCACCCTGGTCCTGGCAGCTGTGGTCAGAAGGCCAGCCTCGCGTGACCTGTCCCGTGCTCAATGGGAAAATGGAAGAGTTTCCTTCCAGGAGGTGTGAGAGGGGAGCACAAAGGGCAGAAGAAATGACAGGCTTTCCTCGTACACCTGGCAGCATCAGTTATGAGTCTGTGTTGAGGCTGAGCGGGAGGAGCAGGAAGGAGTGGTGACATCTATGGGCACATGTAAGGGATTTGGGTTGAGCTCTCAGGGAGATCCTGGAAGGGCCCTGTGGAGGTGTGGAGGCAGGAAAGGGGGAAACTGATGGCTGGGCCCCTCCAGCTTCCTGCAGGGTAAAACAGGTGGTACGTCTTCCCACAGCAGAGGACTCTGACATCTTTCCTTTGTCCTGTTTCTCTCTTGGTGTTTCCAAGTCTTTGGTGCATTCGACAGTTTCTTTTGTGTGACCCCTAACTTGGGCTCCATGCATGGGTAACCCAGCATCACTAACCCCTAACTGAGGCCCCGGTTTTCTCCTTCTGGATTTCACTTACAGAGAAGACAAGCGTCCCTGCAGCACATTGCTGAAAATAGGGCCTCCCTTGGGGTGGCACCAAGCCCAAGGGTCTGAGAGCTTGGAGAGTGGGCCCTGTCTGCTAAGGGTCCAATAGGGAGCACTGCTTGGGAGGTGCGAGGTGGGGAGAGGTCTCTCACAGGTCACTGGAGCTTTTGTGTGAAAGATAGAAAGGACTCCTGTGCCAGGGGAGACTGAGACACATGGGAAGAGTGCAGAACTGGGAGAGACCACAGCCAACCAGAGGCCCCACTGCCCTTCCAGAGGACAACAGAAGGAGGGAAATGTAAGCTTTGATGACTGGCATCCTGTTGGAAGCCAAGCCCTGCCCCTACCTACTCATTGTACCACTGGGGGCCCATCCCCTAATGTCTCTTCAACTCAGTTTCCTTCTCTGTAGGTAAAATTGGGGCGAGAAGATGTGTCTGGCAGGCCTTTTGTAATTATTAGATGAGAAAAAGCATGTAAAATGTTATGCGGGGTCCCTGGCAGACAGGATGGGCTTCCCTGCTCTTTTTATTTCTTTCTCTGCTTTCTTTGCATTGGATGTTTGTACCTGGGCTCAGTGGTGCCCAGGAAGACCATCTTTTTTTTTTTTTTTTTTTTTTTGTACTTGGCACAGTGCCTAACTAATGGCAAGTGGTTAGTATGTATTTGAGCTCCTTTTTTTCCTGGGCTCAGTACATTTCTTTCTTTTTTTTTTTTTTAATGTTTATTTATTTTTGAGACAAAGAGAGACAGAGCATGAATGGGGGAGGGTCAGAGAGAGAGGGAGACACAGAATCTGAAGCAGGCTCCAGGCTCTGAGCGGTCAGCACAGAGCCCGACGCGGGGCTCGAGCTCACAGACCGTGCGATCATGACCTGAGCTGAAGTAGGACGCTTAACCGACTGAGCCACCCAGGCGCCCCAGTACCTTTCTACTGAACATGTGTTTTCCACTGTGATCTCCCTTAGGCACAATTGATGCGTCAGGGACGAGGCAGATGTTGTACCCCTACCCTCAGGATTTGTGCAGTTTAGTCAATGCCGGGAGCTGCCCCTTGCTCGTTTCTGTCGTGGGTCGTGCCCTCTTTCTGCTCCCAGCTTCACTATGACATAGGTGTTATTCTCCCTGCTTTGCAGAAAAGCAGCTGGGACTCAGGGCAATGTGAACACTTGGATGTCTGAGCGGAGAAGACGAAGGGGACCCTGGCATGAGAGAGGACTCCGAGACCTTATCTGTGAGCAGAATCTGGGGCCTCTCGTGTAGGCTAGAGCAGCCTTGAACTTCTCAGACTGAGGGGAGAGGATAGTATGGATCACTGAGGTGACTGAGCTCTCTGTGCTGATTCTGGTGTGTGTGTGAGTGAGATGAAGACAGAGATGCGCGCACACACACACACACACACACACACACACACACACACGAGAGAGAGAGAGAGAGAAATGGGCAGAGAGAGACACACAGAGAGACACAAAGGGACAGAGGTGGACAGAGAGAGAGCTACAGAGGGAGACAGGGTGCAGAGCTGTGTCTGGTTCTGGTGGATCCCAGGGGAAACACTTCCTAAGCTGCACATGGTTGCGGAAGCTGAGGCCTCTGCTCACTGGAAGAAAAGCTACGAACAACCATTAGGTCAGGAAGGCCCTCCAGGTCCCCACTGAGGGTGCCTGGGGTTCCCCAGCAGAGGATGCTCAGCTGGGCTGGGGAGGGCCTGAGCCGCTGTCACCAGCCGCTGTCACCAGCCCGGCAGTGCAGGGGGCTGCGTGGAAGCTGGGCTGGGTGCTGCCAGTAGGACACTTAACCTGGCACCTGAGGGTCTGCAGGATTTGGCATGAATGGCATGTTTTGAGTAGCTGCTATCTAAGAGGGAACTTCGGGTGAATGATCACGGCTTACCTCATTTCATCGAAAGGCAAAATCTAATAACTGTTGCAGGCCCAGGCAGACAGACCTGGGTTTGTACCCTGACTGCTACTTAATAACTATGTGACTTTGGCTCCCTAAACCTCAGTTTCTTTATCTGAAGAATGAGGACAGTGGTTTGGCCGTTAACTAAGTGCAGTAGGGCCTGTGACGTGCGTAGCACAGTCAGGCCCAGGGTGTGTACTCTGTAAGTGCTGGCCCTGCCCAAGCCCCTTGTCAGTGGGGGCATCGTGATCCCTCTACTGCGAGCAGGGGCATTGTTGTCCCCCCACCGTGAGAGTGGGCATTGTTGTCCCCCCCCCCCCCCACAGTGAGGGGTGGCGTCATGATCCCCCGCATCATGAGCGGGGGCATTGTTGTCCCTTCCACCATGAGGGGCGGCATTGTGATCCCTGCACCGTGAAGGGGGGGGCATTGTGATTCCCCCCACCATGAGTGGGGACACTGTTGTCCCCCCCACCGTGAGTGGGGGGGCATCATGATCCCCACTGTCACTGGTGAGGAAACAGAGGCTCAGAGGGCTTTGATATTTACTACACTTCTGGGGAGGGGGTCTCACAGCTCCTGGGGGGATGCCAGAATCTAGGGCCTTCTCATCTGACTCCAAAGCCCTCTCCATGATGGATTATTGATTTTTCTTCTCTTTTAATAACACTGGTTTGTTGTACAGAGTTGCCTGAGAGTTTGCAAGTTAGGGAGTCTGTGGCAGCTTGCTGTAGTGCTCTGGGGCACTGTCATTACTTTCTTGAGTTTTGGGGAATGTCTTTCACACTAACAGCAATGCCCCTCTCCCCACCAGGACCCTGGTGTCCTGGAAAGCACCACTGTCAGACATAGAGTGACATTTCTGTTTCATAAAAACATGTTTTAAAATTAGACTAACAAAGTATGCATGTGTTAAAAAAACAAGCAGAAAAAGAGGGTACAAAGTCAAAACAGAGTGTCTCTTCTAGTTCAGACTCTTGGGTTCCTCTTCTGGGGCAACCATGATTGTGGCCGTTTTCTCGTTTTAAATTTTTCAAATTTCTCTACTCATTTGCACATATTTGTGTGTTTGTGTGTGTCTACATATCCTTCATTAATAACAATGGGTGCTTACTATAACACACACACACACACACACACACATACAGCCTGTGCCCTTTTGTGCCTCTCAAATAATTCTCTTGAGACTATTCTACCTCAACTCCATTACGTGTAGCTCATTCTTTCTTCATCTCATTAGGTGAATTAGGTCTAGTTTATTCTTTTTTCATGGTTCTTTCATGTTCCGCAATATGGACATTCTGATTTATTTACTCTTTATTGTCGGATCACCTCAGTTTTTGCTATTTTGCGTTGAACATATTTAGACAAATGGCATTGAACACATTTGAGAACACATGTGTAGGATGAAATCCTGGAAGAGGAATCCTCATTGAAAGGTAGGTTTATTTATAGCTGTCTCAGATTTGCAAAGTGCCTGCCACAGATGTTGAACCTGCAGAGTGGGAAGACGCTCACTGTTACCGCCCCACAGTCACCTCTGTGTCTGAACAAACTTGGTGATATCCATTAATCAAACAGGTGACAAATGGAATCTCGTTGTTGTTTTGATGTGCATTTCTTTAATATTGAGTGAGGTTGTGTTATGCTTTTATTAAGTGCCTTAGCTATTAACTGATAATTAAACCGGTACATTAATTGGCTATAATTGTGTCTGTATAATTTGTTGAAACACTTTTGCTGAGTCCTAGCCCAAATAGACTAAAGGAGGTAGAATGTGGGATGAGTGATGGCTTTCTTATAACTTAATTCACCAGTTCAGTTAGAAAGGATGAAGTGGATTTCTTTCAAGGCAGGCTGTATATACCTGCTTTTAGAGCAGGAGTTGGCAAAGTTGCTTTTAAAGGGGACAGATAGTAATTATTTTAGGCATTGTGGGCCGGATGGTCTCTCCCAGAACTTCTCAACTTTGCTACTGAAGTGCAAAAACAGCCAGAGACAACATGTAAATAAATGGGCATGGCTGCATCCCAATACAATTTTATTTAAAACAACAAAGTCTTTGGGCTGTAATTGGCCTGTGGGTTGTGGTTTTCAAAACCTCATTCTACACTGTACATGAGTGAGTGTCTGGAGACAAGATTAGCACCTCAACTTGCAGGTTCCAATGGCCTGGGTCTGATATACCCCAAACCCTTTGGTTACACGTGTTAATAGGCAATGTACCTGAAGAAACGGATAAATACAAGTCTATGCAGGCACTTGGGCATTCCAGATACCAGGCCTTGGGACCACGTCACCCCGAGAGCAAATGAGGCTGGGAGTTCTGAAGTTTTCCCACTTGCATGCATAATTTGTGGTCTTAATTTTCAATGTAACATCTCCTTACCCTGAATACACACACAGTACGTAATTGAATCTGCCACGCACTGGCCACTCTTATGGCATGGACAAGGCTAAAACTGTTGTTTATATAGTAAAAGAATAGTCCGGCTACTCCCGGGGATCACACAGAACTTCTCAGGAAGGGAACTCAGGGCCAAGGGAGGCAGTCCTGGTATTCTGAGGGTGAAGGCTGCAGAGGCTGTGTGGTGTAAGTGGGGGTTTGGAGGAGGCAGGAAGCAGAGGCAGGGGCTAAGCAGAGAGTGGCCGCCTGGGCAGGGGCCAAGTCGAGCCCAGGGGTCCCAGGAGAAACCAGACTTGAGGAGACCTTAAATGGGGACTTGGGTTAAATGTGTTGTGAGCACATATGATTTGAACGACGTCTCTGATTCATTTGTCTGCTTTGTTGCCTGTGGACCCGTCCTACAGCAGTGCCTGGAACATTAGGGGGCTTAGTTCATGTTTGTTGGATTAATGAACGAATGAATGAATTAAGGTAATGAATACCGCAAAAATGACTTTTTACACTCATTGTGACAATTTTACATTTACATCAAGTCATGTGAACAGTACCTGTCATGTTAAAAGTGTACAAAGTATGATGGCTGTTAATGTTAGCAGCTGTTATCCACAGTGGGTTTCTAAGGCCAATACGGATAATCATACTGATGGACACAGCTGTTTGCTGATGAGGTATACTCTACAGGTTCTAGTTCTGAGCACTTTCAATGAATTCTTTCCTTTAATTTCTACCATCCGTTAGGTAGCGCACAATGACTACCGCCGTGATTCCATTTTACAGATGAGAAAACGGAGTCACAGAGAGATTCATTAATTTATGTAAAACTTCCCAGCTAGATGTAAAGTGAAAACATACCTCTGGTATTTGGAGCAGTGGTTCTCAAACTCCAGGGAGCATCAGACTACCCTGGAGGGTGTGTTAAATCACACATTGCCGGCTGGGTCCCACTCCTAGAGGTTTTATTCAGTTGGTCTGGGGAAAGGCCCAAGAATCTGCATTTCTAACAGATTCCCCTTTGATGCTGATATTGCTTTGCTCGGGCTATACTTTGATAAATGCTGATTAAGAGCATTTTGTGACTGTTAAAAAAAATAATGGTGGTCCCAGGGAAGGCCTATTTACAATTTAGTTTATTTCTGGCTCTTCTTGACCTGCCCCCACCCCCCCCTCCGCCCAAGAACCTTTTCAGTCCCTTAGTGGTGCTGCTCTTTTTTCGTCACCCTTCCCCACCTCTAGGGCTCTGGCCAATTCAGCCAGTGTGGTCACAAACCGAACCCCAGGAGACAGACATGGGGTGGCTTGCAGAAGTGATATGTCTTCTCTCTGGGAAGTACCGAAGGGTTGAGTTCCAAGGTCCAGGCTCCATTTCGGACAGGATGTCCCCAAGTTTTACTGCAGGTGGCTGGAGTGTGCTTGGGTGCTGCCTGAAACACAAGCACGAACAGCTCTTCTCTAGTTTTAGTGTCTTACCCCTCGCAAGTGCTAAATTACCCCATAAACAAAATACATCTGGTGTTTGACTCATGGAAAATATTTCTCTACGGTTGAAAAGAAGTGTGTGGACAGTCTGACTCCATTAATTTCCACTGGAGTGACTCTGAACCATCTGCTCAGGCTCTGCTGCAGGGGGGAGGCGAGGGGGCCGGGCCACGCGACAGTCAGTCTGGAAAGTGCAGCGTCGGCTCCACGGAGCTGTGGGTAGGTGCCCATGTCACTAGTGCCCCTCATAGGCTGGAGGAGGCTTCCCAATGCTGCTGTATGCACTCTGGACATGTGGCACGCTCTGGTCCTGGTAGAGATGGCCTGGACCCCAGTGCCTGCTTCTCTCTGACTGGGGATCCACTGGGTGTGCCACCGTGGCCAGGATCTGTGATGTCTGCAAGGCCAAGTACAGCAGATACTTCCTGGTACTCCAAGCAGCTCTTCCAGGGTAGTTCTGGGCTCTCCCTTCAAGGCCCACAGGAAGTGAGAGGGGATTCCTCTGGGGACTTCTGGGCCTTAGCTATTTGGAGACGACAAGATCTTGGTGGCAAAGAGGCCACCCTCCTATGCCACAGGGGCCACTAGGAGCAGGCAAGCCTATGAAGTGGCACAGATTTAGGTTCATACCTGATTTCCCCTCACCAACATCATGTGCCTTTGCCAAGTTATTCTTAACCTCTCTGACTTTTGTCTCATCATCTTTAAAATAGACACTTTTTATAGCATAACCATAGCAAGGGTGATCAGTTGTGTATCAAGTCACTTGAACAGTGCCTGGCATGTAGAAGGTGCTGGAAGAATGATGGCTGTTAATATTATCAGTATATATTCTATGATGCCCCAGGATGACTGCCCTCACTACCTGTCTTTCCACACAATCCCATTGTGCATGCCTAGTATAATCACCTCTCCTTGAGTGAGGGCAGAATCACTAAACATGATGATGGCTTATGACTTTGAGTTAATCCAGAAGGAGATTATCTAGGTGGGCCTGAATTAATTGGGTAAGTTCTTAAATGCGACTGGACCTTTCCTGAAGCCAGAGTGGCTGAAATGTGAGAGGGTCAATGGAGGGGGTTGCATGGCAAGGACCTGACAGCTACCTCTAGTTGCCAGGAGTGATCCACAGCCAATAGCCAGCAAGACATCAGGGAATCAGTTGTACATCCACAGGGAAATGAATTCTGCTCATAACCTGAGGGAGCTTGGAAGCAATCTTTCCCCAGTCAAGCCATCAGATGAGAACACAGCCTAGCTGACATCTTATTTTCAGTTTTGTGGGACCCTGAGCGGAGGACCCAGTTAAAACATGTCCAGCTCCTGACCCACAGAAACTGTGAAGTAAGCAATATGTTTTGTGTTAAACCACTTAATTTGTAGTAATAAAAATAATAGAGAATGAGCCCAAAATAATAACATCTGCCTCAGAGAAAGATTATGAGAAATAAATGCAATAATGTGTATAGAGCATGCAAGGCAGCTGAATGGTAGATACTTTTTAAAAAATGTTTGTTGTGCTCGCTTCGGCAGCACATATACTAAAAATTGGAACGATACAGAGAAGATTAGCATGGCCCCTGCGCAAGGATGACACACAAATTCGTGAAGCATTCCATATTTTTAAAAGAAAAAAAAATGTTTGTTTGATTTTGAGAGGGAGATAAAGCATGAGTGGGGGAGGGGCAGAGAGAGAGGGAGACACAGAATCTGAAGCAGGCTCCAGGCTCCGGGCTGTCAGCACAGAGCCCAACTCGGGGCTTCAACTCATGAACCATAACATCATGACCTGAGCAAAGTTGGATGCTCAACCGACTGAGCCACCCAGGCACCCCTGCGTGATAGGTACTTGATAGCAGTACCCCTGGGTTTCAGATCATCTCTTCAGCGAAGAAGTGGTCCAGCTCTTCCTCCCCCATCAGGAGCATATTCTTACCTCAACCCCCCAGCCTGTTAGCTGGGATCTTGCTGAGCTCCTGCTCATCCCCTTAGGCGTTGGCTCATGTCTTGCTGTGGCCTCAATGCCCACCACTGCCCATAGGGAGCCTGAGGGTTGACCTGTCAATGTCACCTGTTTCACCCTGTATTTTTATTAGAAGCACTTTTTTCCATCCATTCTTATAAGGCTGGCTCGTCTTTTAGTTGTCAGCTCAGATGTCACCACCTCTTAAAAGCGTTTTCTGACCATTTAGTTGGGCTCTTCTTCCTCCCTCACCATTCTTGGAGTCCTTGTTCATTTGCTTCACAGTACTTTCTCAATTCTCATGTTGGTTTTGTTCACTGCTGATCTTGGTGTCAGGGGCTCAGTCCACACATATGTACAATGTGCCTGTATGCATGTGTGAGGAGCACGACCGCACCCGGCCCATACTGACCTCCGACCCTCATCACATTGCCTGAGGCCCCTGTCCTCACCCCTCTGGGCACACCAGTTGATTCTCAAGAAACTTCGTGTGGGATTGCCCTGTGTCCAGGCAGCTGGCTTTCTTCATCTCAGTTCTTCTCCAAGCCTTCTTTGTGTAGCTGAATCCTGTTCCCCAGTCTTCCACCACTCCTCTGTTGTAGTCTAAATACAGCCAGGTACTTACATACATTTCAGGGGGACACAAGTCTAGGACCCTGGGTGATGGAAAGCAACAAATGAGGCTCTGCTGTGATACAGATAAGCTATTCAAAGTTAAGCTCTCCTGTTGACATCAGCAATAGGATATTTCCCTGAGCCTCAGTTTCCTCACCTATAAAATGGGACATTTATATCCCCATGAAAGAGTGGTTGTGAGAGGGATGTGAGATATGGATAGAGCATATGTAGCTCAGGCCTGGAACTTGGAAGATGTTCCAACATATTAGCATTCTCCCCAGCTACCCCTTTCCAGCTCTAAAAGTAGAAATCTTCTACAGCAAGAAAAGACCAAGTACAGCGCAGAGTGAGTGACAGGTGAAGAAAGACAACTGATGGTGGGACCAGGATGTGGAGACTTGGGTCAATGTCCTGGGAGTCCCAGGCGGTGGGACAGGTCTGGTCCACACTCTGCTTTGCACTTCCTCAGGCAGGATTCTCCTTTCTGCGGAGCACATTATCACCCAATGGGACCATTTCCGTATTCATCCAAAGCTCCTGATTAGAGGCTCATGAATATTCAAATTCTTGTCTCCCCTTATTTGCCTGACTATTAGCATTCTGTCTCTAGGCTTATTTTGCGGTTTTTCTCTCTTGCACATTTGTTCAGTGATTCACGCTTCATCGTCCGATGTGACCGGTTTCAAGACAATCCCAACTATTGCCAGTTCTCGGAAAGGCTGGGTCTCCTCCCTGCCCTGGCTGCCAGCTTTCCCTTGCTCTTTCCGCTCCCAAAGATCGGTGGGTGGTAGAACAGCCTGCAGAGTGCCACTTTGGGAACTTGCTTCTGCATTTTTAAAATTCATATTGATAACAATAATTCAGTATGTGTGTCTATCACTTCAGATTTTACAAAGAGATGTCATATCATTCTGTTTTACAGTCTGGCTTTCTGCAAATGCAAAATGCTGACATTCTTTTCTGTATGGGGCCATGTCTCTTTTCCTTCTGAATATTTAACAACAAGATTTGAACAAAACAGAATCTGTGTTAAAGCCCAGCTGTACAATGATTTTTCACAATGGCACAATGTAGAAGAGGATTTGTCCTACTCTCTCCCTGTGTTGGTTGGGGCTTTGTTTGAAGTTTGTTCGTCTCTGTGGGAGATACAGAATGTATTAGTTTCCTATGGCTGCTGTAACAAATTACCACGGACTTGGTGGCTTAGAAAAACACAAATTTACCCTCTTATTGTTCCGGAAGTCAGAGGTCTAAAATGGGTCAGCAGGACCATGTTCCTTCTGGAGATTGTAAGGTAAAATCTGTTTCCTTTTCAGCTTCTAAAAGTGACCTGCATTCCTTGGCTCACAGCCCCTTTCTCCATCTTCAAAGACAGCATCTTCAAATCGTCATCTCTCTGTCTGACTTCAGCTTCTATTGTCTCATTTTCTCTGACTCTGACTCTCTCTCTTATGACGATCTTGTAATGACACTGGGTGCATCCAAATAATCCCAGATAATCCCCCTATTTTAAGATGCTTAGTTTAATCATATCTTCAAAGTCCCCTTTGCCATGTAAGATAACATGATCACCGGAGGTTAGGACCTGAATACCTTTGGGTACCTGTTGTGCCTGCCTCACTATCTTTCTGGGTTGGTCCCAAAACCCAGATTGCTCGAGACCAACACCTCTTTGCTTGTCAAGCAAGTGTGGACTACTCCTAATAGCTGCCATGAATTTCTTGGCTGCAGGATCAGTGTTTCCATTGGATACACAGAAGGCTTGTGGTGGTGAGTTCGGCAAGCGCAACTTCCTAGCCAGATAGATATCTGCGTGCCCAAAGCATCTTCCTTAAATACAATACCAATTTGATCTATACAATCACCTCTGAACTAAGAGTTATCACCTCCAGTTAAAGCTAAGGTGAAGAGAAGTTAAATAATGTGCTGCCCATCTCTTACACAATATGGTGCATGGGTGCTGGTGCCAGATGGGCCTGGATTCAAATCCAGGTCTGACTTTGTTACTTTGTGCATGTTGTCTCACCTCTCCGAGCCTCAGTTTATTCATCTGTAAGTATGTATTGTGTAGTTGTGAGTATTAAGTGAGCTAAGGCTTATAAAATGGTTAATATAGAATCTGGATCAATGGCTGTTAGCTGTTTCCTGTAATTATTGTTACCATTAGGGTTATCACTATTTCTGAGAAATGCATTTCTGTGCTTGCTGAACGTTGTTGTAATAAAACTATTGAAGTTGCTGTTATTATTGCTATAGACTAGGGGCATGCACAGAGATGATTCCCTAAGATTTCTAACCCCTAAATTTCCCTAAAACTTGGAAGGTCTAATTGAGCATATCCTATACACCACAGCACAGGCAGAGTGTCTTGGGCACGTGATCTCATTTGATCCCCAAACCAAAGGCAGGAGCTACATACAACCACTGCCTTTATTTTACATATGCAGAAAATGAGGCTGGGGGAAGTGAAGTGACTTGTCTAGCATAATACTGATGCTCATGGATAAAATTAGAACCCCCTGGGTCTGCCAGAGCCTCGACTCCTAATCCTAGGCCCTCTGCCTTGCTGAGTCGGTCCCTGGTGGACATGATAGGCTGTGCTATCCTCTCGGATCTCTGATGGTAGATGCACCCTGCAGCTTGGAGGCCTGAAAGAGCTCAGGAAGACTGAGAGCCAGCTGTCAGTTAGAGCTCTTTGGGATGCCACTGTCTCAGGCAGAAATCAGTGCTTGACTCAATCCCAGTCTCACTGGGCTCCTGTCCCACAGAACAATGGGAACAATGGGCCCCACGGGGCATTTTCTCACACGTGCCCACAGCTGTTTCCTCATAGGCGTCCTTCTTGATTGCCAAAAAAAACATATTGAGACTGATGTTAATGCCAAAGCACAGGATCAACTGGGGGAATTTTCCTTAGGATAGAAAATGTCCAATTTCCAAAGTTCTGGCTGGAGCACAAGGAAGTGTTGACTTCAGTCCTTCTGGGAGTCGCTGCTGTGCATACCAACAGGGTTCCTGCCCTGTGCCGAGACAACACAGGCTTCTAATGGGGTGTTTGTCAACAGGAGGATCTATGTGGGGCCTGTGGAGGTCTTGAATAATGTATAAAATCCACACGTTAAGGTTGATTAAAATCCTAAGTGCATTATACAACTGGAGCAAAAGGCTCTTGAGTCTCTGATCATTGAAAGTCATTGATCTTCAAGGACTTTTGTCCTCACACTGTGCCCCCAAGACAATGAATTATGGGGCCATTGGATTTATGGGGAGACCAGCATGAACACAGGAACTCATAGGAACATCTCCATGCCACTTCATATAGAAAGGGAATGTGCATCATATATTGGATCCTCATAGAGCCAACAAGGAAGGGAAAACACTCAGAATTTGTTTCTTTTGCTGCTTTTTCCTAGACAGAAATCTCAGAGCAAGCAAGGAGAGGCCAGTTACTAGCATGTCAAGATGATGTTCTGAGCTTCATCATGGCCCGTGTGTTTGATTGGCAAGGTTTCTAATGTCATCAGTGCATTAGGAATCATTGACCTCTAAGCTGGCCTGTGGGAAACAGACCTATGAACCTGGATTTCCTGGGAAGAGTGGTGTTTGAGGGAACACCAAGCAGGGGTGTGGTCACTTTAGGAAACCACTCACAGGAAGGCCTTGATAAAGGCAGATGCCAGGATATCCAGACTCCAGGGAGAAAATTTGACCCTACCCAGGACACTGTCTATCTTATGTCTGTCCCACCATTGTGTTTTAGGAGCTTAAAATAACTCCTTATCTGGTTTCACAGCTTTACAGATGGAGAAGAATTTTGCTTCAGGATGAATCATACCCCAAGTTTCACCCGTACCTGATTCAGATGAGATTTAGATGAGGTCTTGGACATAGAGCTGATGCTGGAATGAATTAAGAATTTGGGGAATATTGGGATAGGGTGAATGTATTTTGCATGTGACAAGGACATGTATTTGGGGAAGCAGAGGATAGAGTGTTATGAGTTAAGATTGTGTCTGCCTCTAAATTTACATGTTGAAATCCTAACCCCTGAGACCTCACAGTATGACCTTGTTTGGAGACAGGGTCTTTACAGAGATAATCAGATTAAAGTGAGATCATAGGGTGGGCCCCCTGACCCTATGAGCCTTAACCCAACATGACTGGTGTCCTTATAAAAAGGGGAAATTTAGATACAGAAAAATTGAACACAGGGAGAATGCCAGGTGAAGGAAAGGTAAAGATTGGGGTGATGTTTCTATGAGCCAAGAAATGCCAAAGAATGCCAACAAACCTCCAGAAGCTGGGGGAGGCCTGGAGCAGACTGTGAGGACCCAGCCTCAGAAGGAGCCGGCCCTGACAATACCTTGATCTTGGGCTTCCAGCCTGAGACAATACATTTCTGTTGTTTAAGCCACTCAGTTTGTGGTACTCTGTTATGACGGCCCTAGCAAATTTTGCTGTGTTAGCTGAGGGATTCCTTTGTTCAAATACATGTGATGAGAAGTCCATTATGTAAAGCAGACAAAAGCGCTGGGTGAAGTGGGGTTTGGTTTGAAAGTCACTGACTCCTTAGGAATAGTAAACGATACATGGCAGCAACAACTAGCGGAGCTGCAGAAGCTTCAGGAAGCCCTGTGTGGAGGAGGATTCAGATTCAGAGGCTTTGCTTAGCCTCAAGAGCAAGGTGTGCAGTGATTGACTAGTGATGTCTGTTACAGGCATGGTAGTAGGAGGGGAGTAGTGAGTAAGACCCGTGTTCCATCCCTGGAGCAGTCGAACTCCCTCATTTGGCAAAGAACAAGTCCTGCAGCCTAAAGAGAGGAAATGACTGGCTCAAAGCCACACACTGCCTCTAGAGTCAGATGGGATGGGTGACCTTTCAAGCCTGGTTTCTGTAGGCTGAGATTTAATCTCTGTCCATAGATTCACCCTGAATCACTGGAGAGCACATGCCACCCATTCAGGTAAGTCTGTATTTCCAAGATCTTTTGACCTACAGCTGAGGTCTACACCTGTTTTTATTCTTCTCTCACTGCTGTGTGTGTTGTTAGAACACCCTTTGCTCCCAGATCTCTCAGTATTGAGCCTTTTCTTTAGTTAAGTCTATTCCTTCCCCTCCAGGAGGCAGGGGCTCTAGACTAGTGGTTATTAATCAGGGGTAATTTAGCAGCCAGGGTACACTGCCCCCACCCCGGGGATGATTGGGCACATCTTTGGCTGTCACAACTGAGGGAGGGTGCTATGGCATAGTGGGTCAAGGTCATGGATGCTGCTCAAAACCTACAGTGCACAAGATAGCCCCCCACAGCAAAGAGAGATATACCTTCAAATGTCATGTGCCAAAGTCAAGAAACTTTGCTTTAGAGTTGTGCTCTTGCTCCTCATGCTTCTAGAAGTTCCCTGGGAGTTGCCTTCTCCCCCTCCCAGAGCCACACTTCCTAGAGCCTCTGTGGAAATCCCCAGCCCATGTTGGCTTAGAGTAGAAGTTCTGCTGAGGGTGGCCGGGAGTGCCCTGCCAGGGTCCTGATCGCACTTCCCTAATGAGTGTCACTAAGCTCCGGAACCTTGGAGGAACAGGTTCTGGTGAAGGGAACAGCAGGGGACTTTAAGGACAAGCTACTCTCCTGAAAGTTGTTTTGTGGATTCTGCTTCTCTCCCAATGGAGTCATTCCCATGGTGACAGTTTGCATCAGCCCCTGGGGGTTGGGTTTTGAGTTTTTCTCACTGGGCAAGATGCTGGAAGGATATTGTCTAAAGTGGGACTTGTGTAATAGAGGAGGAATTTTGTTACCCCTTCTGACTCTAGTCTATAGGGTTTCTTGTTTCTTTTTCTAGAGAATAAAACTTACTTTTTATAATATCATGCAATTTTAGAACCAGGTTCTTAGTAGCTCCAGTTATGGGCTGTTCTAGAAGTCTGATGGTATTGAACAGAAATTGTCTGTTTATGTATCTGTTGTCTGGACAGACAACAGATTGGACAAGGGTTCCTTGAAGTCAGGGACCAGGTTTTGTTCACTGCTCTGTCTCAGTGTCCAGCATTATGCCTTGTGCAGGAAGCCCCAGCCTAGGTTTGTTGAATTAAGGAATGAAGGCATTAGATTAGATGGGAGCTGAAGCCCAAACTTTGTTTCTGTGCATGCTTGTGTGTGTGTGTGTGTGTGTGTATGTGTGTGTGTGTGTGTGTATTGAGTCACAAGAACAGTAACTGTCACATAGTAGGTGTTCCATAAATAGTCATCAAATTAATTGTTGAGTGTTGCTGCTGCCTCAGTGTTTGTGCTTAGCATTTAACATATAGTAACTCACTTAAACCTCACACAACCCTAAGAAGTGGGTACTATTCTCTCCATTTTGCAACTAGGGTCCTAGAGGTTTAATAACTTGATCAAAGTCACACAGCTAAGGAGTGGCAGAGCTGACCTGAGTCTTGATCTGGTGCTAAAATCTAAGCTTATAGGTGCTACATCGTCACTTTGGATGTCAAGCAAGGACATTTGAGGCCTGTCTTGTACTCCATGGCACCATAGGAAGCTTCTGCATAAGAGATGAGCCTGATGAAATCAACAGTTGGAAAGAGGCCTCAGGGAATAGTGGTAGATATGGGAAGTTAGTGCACATCAGGGGGAGAGTCATCTAGACCAGAACAAAGGGAAGGCACTAAGAGGGAATGGTTGAAGGAAAGACGGGTTTCAAGGATATACATTGGCCTGGGGGCTAGGAGATGCAGAAAAATGAAAGTATTTTGGAAAAAAAATAGCAAAGTTAGGAGATGTGGGTGTAGAAATAACAAGCTACACTGATTTTATTTTGGAGCATGTTAAGTTTGAGGCTGCTAAGGAACATGTAGAGGGAGATGTATAAAAGGTAGTAAATCACTTTCAATAATAAATGGGTAGAAACCCATTAAAAGTAACATAAGTTTAAAGAAGCATATATTAACTTATATAACTGGAAAGGAATAGGTGCTGCCTTCAGGCATGATTGGATCCAGGGGCTCCATGAAGGTGTCAGGGTTCCACTCCTTTCCATCTCCAGAGCAGACAGGTATCATGGTCACCAGACATCCCAAACTTATATCCTGGCATCTTAACAACTCAAGGGAGAGAGAAGGAGGAGGAGAAGGAAGATGAGAAGGAGGGAGAGATGGGAAGGGAGAGAGAGAGAGACAGAGAGAGAGAGAGCGCTTCGTTGGGTCTGTCAACAGCTTCCAGACTGTCAGGCCTCTGGCAGTCAGTATCCGCCAATGAGGTAGAAGAGGTAGGGGTCTGTCTACTGACAGCCCTCCAGAGTCACATAGAGAGATGGGTTAGCCCTTCAGCATCCACTGTAATGAGGAAGTTAGTGTTTAGTATTCATTCTGCAAGAAGCACCCTAGAAAGTGGATCATTCAGAACGCAGGATCAGAGGAGATGGTCTAGTTTATGACTTTTTAAAAGGCACTTCCCAGCTGTTTCTTAAGTCCTTTCTTGGCTTTCCCATGGGTCTCTAGGTCGCAGGTGCTTCTCTGGAGTAAGGAATGCACTTAAGAAGCGGAGCCTGTGCCCTTAGTACAGGTAACTAAGAGTCGATGTATAGAAAAAGGAAGCATCCCCTTTGCAGTTTTATTGCTTGTTTTGTTCACAGTTACCTGCAATATGGCAGGGCTGCAGATGGATGGAAATATGCTTCTGTGTAACACATTTACAGCAGGGGAGAAACGCCCCCCAAAACACAACTGCTCAACGCCAAAAGCAGTCTTCGCATTTCCTAATCTGTGTTGCTTTCTGAATACAAAGAGACAGATGATTATTGCAGTAATGGACAATTGAGCTGTGGTCAGACGCTCAAGAGGTACTTTAAACAGTTGGTCATAAATATAAAAGCAGAGTATTATGATTCACAGGAGAGGAAGATGAAAGCAAGACCCTGGTAACGGAGTCTGAGAGCTTGGAGCTGGGATTCAAAACTGGGGAAATGTAGGTCTTTAAAGCAAAAAAAAAAAGGGGGGCTGATCTGGGCTGGGTTGAACCTGAATTCTCTGGGGATGTGTGATCGGACGTGGAGATGCCTCCCCACCAGAGTCCCCCTTGAGAAAGGCTTGTGGTGGTCAGCAGATGGCCCTTCAAGGATTGCTTCACAGGCAGTGAGAGATTGAGGGGGCATGGGGCAAGCTGAGTAGTGCCCACCACAAGGCATCTACATTCAGAATCTGTGAATCTGTTACCTGACATGGCACAGGTGACTTTGCAGATATGACAGGACTTTAGATGGATGATCCAGATGGACCCTAAATGCAACCACAAGGGCCCTTGTAAGAGGGAGGCAGGAGCATCAGAATCCAAGAAAGAGATCGGATGATGGAAACAGAGAGATAGAAGTAATGTGGTATCAGGAGCAGAGGTTGGAAGGATGCCTTTTGAAGATGGAGGTAGGGCCACAAGCTAAGGAATGCAGGTATCTTTAGAAGCTGAAAACAGATTTCCCCCTACTGCTTCCAGAAGAAAGGCAGCTGTGCCAACACCTTCAGTTTAGCCCCATAAGACCCATATGCATATGCGTAAGGAAATGCATACAGGCTATAAGGGCCCCGCCTTCCTAGCTCAAGACAGGACAATGTCACAGGCAGACTCTTCTAGCTCCAGAGTGCCTTGTTGCCTTGTGGGTTGAGCCAGGGCTATGGCCGGCTTCCTCTCTGCTCGCTCCTACTTCTTGCTCCTCCCTTCCACAGGTGTTGATCCCAAGGGTACTCCCAAGGTCATAATATATATGCTGACCGCCAAACACTGTCACCAAGTCTGTCTCCTGGGGAGCCTGTGCTGTGTTGACAGGAAGTGTTCCATACTGATCCAGAACCCGAGCACTGGGTCAGCCTGTCCTGGTTTCTTAACCTTGTCTCTTCAAGGCTCAATCTCCTTGACTATAGAATAAGGATAAAAACTCCTACATAGAGGCTTGTAGTGGAGATTGACTGAGACCCCACATGTGTACCATGTGGTACAGGGTCTAGCTTGATGTGAGTTCTTAATACCATTCTTGGTGAGGTTGATGATGGTAGAATTGATGCTGGTCGATGTTGTTGTTGGTGGCAATGATGGTGAGGGCAGAAACAGTGACTTGAGAACTCCAGGGGCTTGTGGACAGGTTTGTGGCTTCTAAAAGACAATCTATGTAGAAAGTTCATGGGTTGTTCAGATATTAGTGCTCAGGAGGGCCAGGGAGAAAAGTATGGAGAAAAGACCTTTACAGGCTGATTTTCCATATCTGCCCCTATCTTGTCTGACTCTAGAGACTTATAGGTTCTGGGTTGGATTCTGGATTCCGTGCTAGAATCCAGATACACACTGAACACCAGTTTCCAGGCTGGGCATTGGCCAGTCTTGAAGCTGTTTCCTGGAGTTCACTGTGGCCTTAGTTTCTAGGACTTGACTTTGCTATTCCAGGGCCCAGTTTCTGGGACTGTCTGTGCTAAGAGACAAATTGGGGACTATGTTGAGGCTGGGGGCATTGCAGACCATGTACTACCTTCCCTGAAAACAGGCGTCATGTGAGCACCATATAAAAAGAGACGATAGGAATAACTTTGAAAGGATTATCTGAGTTTAAATGACACTTTTGTTTTTATATGAAAAGAAGCACAAACTATATTCATGGATTTCATTATACATCTACCCCCAACACACACACACACACACACTCACACACACACCTAATAGCCCCTTGAAGACTATAAAAAGATGACTCCCCTGCTTTTGTTTCTGGCCTTGGCTAGTTGAGCCTGCCAAGAATCACAGTCTGCAGGCAAGTTACTCAGGATGCTCCAAACAAGAGTTGCCACAAAAGTGCCAGAGGACCCAAACTTGGACTTAATGCATAGTTTGCAAGTCCTCAGAGTGGAGCTGGCCAAACAATTCCAACTGAATTAAACTCCACACGCTTCTCCTGGGCTGGGCCTGTGGGTGCTAAGCCCCAGCTGTCAGCCCAGCCTCACAGCTGAAGATAAATCACTGCAGAAAATGGACTGTAATGAAAACACTGACAGACCCTTCAAAGTAATGGAGCTCGGGGGTCTCCCTTTCGTTACATTCTCTATATTATGTAATTACTGCCTTGAAAATAGCCTTTTCTTCATTCTTGAGACGTGTGTCCTTGCTTTGGAACTGAGGCCACTGAGCTGGAAGATGCCTTCATGCTTGGGACTGTGGGTATGTTGGGCTCAGCCTGGATCAGACCTATTGTTAACAATTGCAGCAATTTCCTGTTTCCCAGAGGCTGGAATTGGCCGTGTCTAATCACTAGAATCATTGCACAGGAGGCCGGACAGTGCAAACAGGTCAGACACCCCTCCCATCTGCAACTGAGTTGTTTATACCCCAATAAATGGATTTTATGCTACTTTCCTGTTCTGCAAGAAGGGGTGTGACTGAAAAAACAACAACTTCCCAAGGATGGGAAGTGGTCAGGGCCCTGGTGTGTGGGGCACTCCGTACCCTAGGGCATAGGTACAGCAGATACTGGGGTAAAGTACAGCTGGGATTCTCCTCTAAGACTTGTAAGTCCTCAAGAAGTTCTGGGCTGCTGCCTCTTTCTGACATGCCTCTGGCTTTCCTAACTACTCCAGTCTCTGCAAGCATCTAAATTCACAAGAGGGCTTCCTATTGGAAGCAAGTAAAAATGTGTCCCTGAGGAAGTAATGTATTGGGAATCTTTCAAAAGACAACCCTCTTCAAGCTGATTTAAGTTAAAAAGGGAAATGTATTGGATTACTTACATATGAACTCCGTCCAACTTTAGGCATGGTTGGGTCAAGAAGGCCAAATGTGTCCTAGGATGACTGCTTTCCTCCACTTCATTCTGGCTTCATGCCTACATGGTGGCATGAAGTTCCAGGGTGATATGCTCTCAATTCCAGAATCAGTGGGGTAAAACCACTGTATTCCCAGTGGTTCTAACATGTTTCAGAACTGAAGCCCACTGAATTGATGGGCCATGGATACTTCCCTGAATCAATTGCTGTGGCCAATGAGATGCAGTAAACTGCCTGGGCAGGCATGGGGCCATGCCTATTCCAGAACCATTTGCTGTGGTAAGGAAGATCTATGCTCTGAGTGGCCATGTCTGGGCCATGCCTCCTTCAGAATCAATGGGGGAGTCAGCCCACTTTGGGACATGGATGGGGTTAGGAAGTGTAGTGTGCCAGGGAAATAGGGTACAGTTACTCAGAGAACTGGAGATTGGGTGCTAGGCAGGCAGAGGTAAAACTTGCTCCCTAGACATGACACCAGTCTATAGAAGGAGCTGGATAAGTATTTGGATGATTTTTCTCCCCAAGCAGTTAGTCACCCTCAGTAATCGACATAACCTTGGTACTTTCCAGATTCTCTGGGCTACTTTATCTTAGTCAATCCCCTGCCTACTACATGCTCATTGATGAGCATGGTCTACTGTGGGCCATGGAATATGGCTTCCTAGCAGCTGGAAGGGGCCAGAAGGTGAAAACTCTAAGGGTGGGGAATTGGCAACCCCCAAGGTAAACTTTGATGAGTAGAAAATGAGAAACATTTGGAAGCAACTGGACACAGGTGTTTCTGAACTCCATGAACTCCTTCCCATAAAATTCTTCTAGAAAACTCTTGGGTCCCAAGTGAACACATCTGCTTAGAGACCTGTGTAGCAGATTCCTATTGCTGCTGTAGCAAATTACCGCCAATGTAGTGTCTTAAAGCAACACAGATGTATTCCCATACAGATCTGGAGGTCATAAGTATAAAATGAGTTGTTGGCAAGGCTCCGTTCCTTCTGGAAGCTCTGAGAATAATCCATTCCTTTCCTTTGTTAGCTTCTTGAGGCTGCCTGCATTCCTTGGCTCATGGCCCCATGTCCCTTTTCTTTCTGCACTTCTGTTGCTGTGTGTCCTTCTCTGGCCCAGACCCTCCTGCCCCTCTCATAGGGACTTTGTGATTACATTGGATCCATCTAGATAATCCATGGCAGTCTGCCCATCACAAGATCATTAACTTAATCATAGTTTTGGAATCACTTTTGCTCTGTCAGATCACATCCATAGGTTTTGGGGATTATGGTGAGGGCCATTATTCAGCTGAGCACAGCCTGTGATGGCTGTTTGAGGCTCATGGTGAAACTCTGGCCGGCATAGGCCTGCATTGCTTCATATTTTCCTTTCCTCACTTTGTTTTTCTTCCTCACACTTGCCTCTCAGCTTGCACTTGCCAAAGAATATTTTCTTTGATCCTTGCTCCAGGCTCTGCTTTCAGAAAGACCAAGATGAAGGAAGCTTCAAAGTACTCACGTGGTGCCTTGTACATCCCTCTCTTGCAGAACATCACACTCTGCATGGCCACTTGTCTATCTGCATGTCTGGATGAGGAGTCACATGCAAAAAGGAGCTGTGTCTTTCCCATCTATATCCTCAGCCCAGAGATGGGTCTGGTAGGTTCTTGGATCCTTGAATGAGTGAATGGATGAATTGGTCTTTCAACTCCCCCAGAATTCTTGGTTTAAAGCATACTTGCTCTGGAAATGTGTATACTGTCGTTCGTCACAATGCTTGGTGTGTGTATACATCCTTCATGCTTCAGTGGATTTTATCACACATGTTTGTGCTCAAAAGCAGAGTCATAAAAGAGAACTAGGTGAGTAAATCTTTTTTAAAGACCTAGGATAAGGATCTGGCTCTGCCCTTCCTGACTGTATGACCTTAGATTAGTCACTTTACCTCTTTGTACTCAAGTTTCCATGTCTATGAAATAATACTAATGATTAAATTCATCCTATAGAGTTGATGAAATGATTAATTCTGATGATATATGGAAAGAAAGAATTTAAGACAACTCATTTGTAGTTTCTGATTTTAAGCATTTATAAATCCATAGCACCTACATTTCATAAAGACTTTATGAGTATCCATTTCTTCAGTGATATTCTCCAGATGCTGCTCAATAGACTTTTTTGCTTGGCTGACTGACCCCATCCATAGCCTTTCCTTTATGCCACCTTCTAGCTGCAGGTAGCCGTGTGCCACTGTTCTGGACAATTAGATATAAGCCCAAACCTGTTTGTTAGGACTTTTAAGAAAGCTTTTCTATTCCTTATTAAGTCAGATTCACTTGGAAAAGACCATCAGCTTTTACCTCTCTCTTTTCTTCCTGTGTCCTGTAGAGAAGATGCCTGGAGTTACTGCAGCCACTTTGTAACATGAGGCAATGAACATAAGAAAAAAAAAAGAGAGAATCTCATGGAATCCTGCCCTTGCTTGATAGTGACCCATGAACCAACACTGGACACCTTCTGCCCCTAGGCTTTATTTGTGCCTTTTCAAAGATGATACCAGAAATTTGACGAAAGCGATAGGAAATGTAAAAGGAGCCAAAATGAGAAGAAAGGAAAAAAAATAGTCAAAGAGGTCTTCATCTTTCTTCACATTTTAAAGAATTATAGAAAGGAAAGAGGGGTTCAGAATCAAAACAGACCCATACCTATATCCAGTAGACTGGAAGACTTGAAATCAGTGAACGTGTATGCTTGGTGTCGTGTCTACCTGGCTTTGTGCCTGGTATAGTAGGTGTTTGTTGAAAAAAAACAAAGGGATCTTTCTTTCTACCTCTTTTAACTTTGTCCAGGCTTATCTGGCTCATCAGAGCAGTTGTGATGACAGTTGTTTGATAGGTTTCCAAACACTGTACTATTTCAGTACAGCACACGGTCTTAGGGGTCCAGGCTGGCGGTCAGACGGCTGAACCCAACTGGCCAGACCTGTGTTAGCAAAACTTACACATTTCCTCTGAATATTTAAGAGGAAGGGGTTTTCACATACTTGCTCCAATATGTGATTCTCCTTGGAGGATTCTGAATGAGGGGTCACATTTAAGGTGGGTAGGAGAACCACACCCAGTAAAGTCCTGGCCTCTGTCCCAAAGATCATATAACCTAGTGGGGGACATTTGCATGTCAACATTTGCAGGATGCTACCTGAGCTTCCATCCTGGACACCAGGTGCAGCTACCAGCCCCTCACCTGTACCACAAAGCCCCTCCTTCCTGTGCACCACCCTCCCCCGCCCACCAAAGGCAGGGACGGGGTCCTGCTGGCCTTGGGATGTCTCATTCCATGGTACTAACCAACTACCTGATTCATGACTGGGGTACCCAGCCAATCTGTTGAAAAGAAGACCAACCCTTGGACATTTATCTATAATCTCTTAGAGGGGAGAAGCAAAAGCAAGAGAACGTGTTCTGGAGTAATTTATTTTGTTCCCTGGCATTGATGAAAGGGATAAAAATAAATCAGTGTTTCTACTCAACTGATTTGAAGGACAAGCCAAAATCACACCATTAAAAATTAACATGTAAAACAGATTGTACATTACTAGGGATGAGTTCAGACCCAAAGTAGAATGATTGGCCAAATGAATCTACAGAATATTGGATATGACAAATTCACTCTCGTTTCCAGTGGTTAAGAAATAAGACAGATTATCTTCGTTTCGGCCAGGAAGGTTTGAAGAAACAGCCCAGCATAACTTATCTGTTAATGGAAGAACTAGGAAAGTCATTACGGTCAGAACAGTGGGGTCTTCTGGAGCACCAAATTCATCACTAAGCACGGTCTACCATGTCCTATGAAATTTGTGTCAAAATTACCAGATTGATTCTCTTCTTGGAGCCGCCCAAACCCTAGGTTAGAAAATTAAACCGTTTGTTAAGTTTTTAATGGCCAAACAACTCAGTGCCCATTATGTCATCTATTGACACCATCTACAGGTGGATATTTATCTAACCCACCCACCCATCCACCCACCCATCCATCCATCCATTCATGCATCCAGCATTTGTGCAGCACCTGCCCGTGCTGGCCCTGTGCTGAGGCAAATGATACAATGATGGATTAGACAGAAAATTTGCTTTCAGATAAATTAGTCCAGTACATGGCCTTAGAGAGGGGCTTCTCCATCTCCACATTATTAACATTTTGGGTTGGATAAATCCTTTGTTGTAAGGGCTATTGTGTGCATGATAAGATACTTAGCAGTGTGCCTGCTTCTACCCACCAAATTCCAGTAGCACCTGCCCCTCCAGTTACAATTACCAAAAGTGTCTCTGGACATTGGCAAACGTACCCAGATGGGGCTGGCAGAATTGCCCCGAGTTGAGAAGCGTTGCTTTAGAGCCAGATCCTAACTTCTATTCTTGTCTTATCCTTTTACTAGTTGTTTATGTAACTAATTGCTACTGAACTTTTCCTTATTTTCTGCACCTAACAGTTTCCAGCACAGAACAGATACGTGATGAATGTTTGCAGGTCAAGTGAGTGAGTGAGTGATTGAATGAATGAATGGCATATATTTGTAAGAGCAACCCTTCCTAAGGAGCTGACAGGCTGTTAGAAGGACCTTGAGTGTTGGCCGTACACAATGCTAAGCAAGCACTGTATTCAATCAAAATATGCTTAAGCTAAGTAGGAAAAAAAAATCTACTTATGGGGTGTTTAGTTGTGTGGGCCTGACAGATAACTGAGCGGCTGGATTTTTCAGTTTCAACAGATTGGTTTGCCATTCTGTAGCCACAATAACAGAGCAAAGTAACAATCATGTCTATGTTTAATTTTCTGAAGAGTGTTGCATTGCAGAGGCTCACAGTCTGGCCAATTAAATGTGGCCGATTGGCACTCCCACACAAGTTTGGGGGGCATTTAAAATAGCTCTCTGCAAAAGAAAAAAATCCAACCGCAGAGAAATTTGTAACTCTCCCAAGATTTCATACTTCAAAAGCAGACTTGTGATGGTAAAATTGTTCTGGGTGACAGAGACTAAACAAACCATCCATTTTGAGTGTGTTAGTGTCAAACTGAGTGTTGCCTCTGTGGCTGGTGATCATGTCTATTGGTGTAATTGGATAATTTTTTATATTGAAGGAAATCATCAAGCTTCCATTCGTGGGTCTCAGGTTATGGGGCCCTTGACCATGTTAGCCATTCAAAGGGAGCCGTGAGCATCACTTACCAAGTTTTCTTTACTTATTCTAAGGCTTAAGTGAGGGGTAGCTAATAGGAATGGAGAAAGGCTCTCCTAATTCATTCTCAAGTCTACCAGACACAGTTCTTACAGATTCATGTGGGGAAGACCGGAGTGGTTCTCTAATTCCGCAATAATGCCAATTAACAAACAACCGTGAAGCATCATTGATACATGGCAATAACACTTGTTTAGCCTAGAAATCTGTAGTGTTTAGCTGATCTTGGCTGGACTCAGCTGATTTTGGGGTTCACGTGCATATAGGGTTGGCTGCGGGTTGGCTAATTAGCTCTGCTGGTCTTAGCTGGGCTTGCTCACCTGTCTAGAGGTTGGATGGCTGTTGACTGATCTAGTATGTCTTTGCTGGAATAAACGAGATGACTTTGAGCCTCCAGGGGGCTCGTTGGAAAACACGCTTCTGACGGTGGCAATGGCAGAGGTACAGGTGGTTGCATTGTGCTTGCTCATCTCCCATTAACCAAAGTGTGTCATGTGGCTGAGCCCAGAGTTAAGAAATCAGGCAGAATGCTTTGCCCAGAGTAACAGGGCCCTGCAAAGTTACATACGTGGTCAACGGTGTGGGTGTCAGGAGGTGTGTCTAATTATAATTGATTTAATGCATCAATATAGCATAAAGCTAAAAGAAACTCCATCAGGTATTGGGGCTTGACGATCAAGTTAAATTTGAACAAGAAAGACCCTTTACAGAATGTTCAGTGAAAGATGAAGAGGGAAGGGGGAGATTCATGACTTGGGGGTGCCTCAGCCACCACTGCTACTTGAGTTCTATTTTATCTAGGATGGAGGAGTTTCTTCACACTGGACAGGAAAGGGCAGCACAAATATGGAAAAGAGATAATTCGTGGGAAGGCAGGTGGCTCCTTATGGAGTCCAGATGTATCATCCCTGGGGAATTACATCCCAGCCCAATGAAAGACTTAACCGCAGAACTGCTGACGGTGAGTGTGAAGCGTCATGGAAACATGAGAGAGGCTTCCAAAGAAGGCAGTTGGTTTCAAATGGCTGATCCTCGACCTTTGAAAGGAATATCTCCCTAAGACATTTGCAAATTTCTCAATTGACGAATGACACTGGAATATACGATACCTTTCTAAAATGCAGTTAGAATAACTAAAAATGCAGGATATTAATGGCTTTATACACACAGTGCTAAAGTAATTTCTGAAATGATTAAAATGAGTTTCTCTCAAATCATGGTTGTACCTAGTGTCACATACTTCTTACTTACATGCTCTCACAATAGTATTTATGTATTCAACAGTAAGAATGGAAGCTAATGTTTATTTGTTTGCTTTTCTCTGTCAGGTATTGAGCTACACCATTTATGTGCGTGGTTGCATTTTATTCTCACAGCAGTCTCGTGACATGGGACTCATTATTACCATTACATAGATGAGAAAACGGAAGCAAGCTCAGAGAATTGTGTCCAAAGCTTGTACCCAGGTCTGCCTGATGACTGCTTATGCCCTTGATCCTCTCACATTCACTGCCTCTAGAAAAAGATGAATTGTTATAGGGTGAAAAAGAAGTAGAATTCCAACCCCGAACTCCAGCAGTGCAAGTAGAAGATTGGGAAACCCTAGCTTTTCAGCAACTGATGTGAATAAATATCTCAGAACTTCTGTTGACCACGGGTTCGATTGGAGTTGACGGAGAGAGGGTGCCGTCTAGAACACAGAAGTGAGCCTCGATTCCTTTGTGGGATATACGCGGTTCTGTCCACTTGCTGAGCCATTCAGGGCACCTGATTTTATTCAGTGGTGATTATTAGATTGATTGATCGGTTAACTGCACCTGTAGCTTTTATTTTCTGGTGGGCACATTTTAAGGTCATTGACAGTTTGGAGTGTGTCCACTGAAGGAGAGTCAGGAGGGTAAGAGAGTTTTGTGAAGCCACAATATGTGAGAAAGGATTAAAAATGGGGCATGTCCACCCAGAGGACTCAGGGGTGACAAGGGTAACTTTCTGCAAGCACTTGAAGGGATTCCCTATGGCAGAAGACACAGTCTTACTTTCTTCCCCTGGAAGTCGTGGGTAACAGTTATACTGCCTGTTGCAATTTGGGAAGTGAACAGGTTTGAGACGCAGCAATCTCTGTGACTCTGGAGGAGTGCAGACAGAAGTGTCTGCTGCCCTGAGTGGTCCTGCTCCCCACGTTCACTTCCAAAATGATTATTTCAGTACTTATGGCCAGAAGTACTTCCTTGTGTGCTCAGCCACTAGGATACGATCAATATCGTTAGGAAGTTGGTACTTTTGCTTATGAAATGATGGGTGAAAATAGTATTGTAAAGGGGGAAAGTTTATCCCCTCTCTCCTCGTGTTTCCCTTCATTTGTGTGACACTCCCGGGCTCTTTCTGCTCCTTTGCTCCCTCCACCCCACTGAAGGGGTGAGAGAGGAGAGACTTACGTGCTCTATAATTGAAGAATAATGGCTTTAACTTTCTCAGCTCAGAATTGCCCTTTTTTTCTTTTGGGAGTGACCTAGCCACAGAAAGCGTAATTTCTCCATGCTTTTCCAGACACAGAACACCCCGTGCATGCCCTCATGTTGGGATGCTGCCTCAGTTCAGTGTTGCCATTACCGTGCGGATAAATCTGTCATTTCTTCAGGTTCAGTACTCAGGATCATGTTTTCTCTCACCTTAAGTGGCATCTTCCAGTTAAGGTTTATTTGGGAATAAAGGGGCTCTGGTGGCTTCCCTCTGTCACTCCTTCATCTTATGTCTCGGTTAGTTCGGAACTCAGGAAAAGAAGGTGCTACTGAGTAGCCCCTGAACAACCCGACCACTGTGAGACAGAATACACGACATCAGGGTTCCGTGGATTGGGTGTCTCATCTCTGGGTCTCAGTGCGTTCCTCACACTGTCTCCTCTGCGTGTGCCAACAAGATCTCTGCTGTCATCAGCCCCAGTTTACAGATGAGAAAGCTCAGGCCTGATCAAGTTAGGCAGGAAGAAAGCACATTTCGGTCCATGTCTGCTTGAGCGCCAAGTCAAACTCTCCGTTGTTACACAGGGAGGAGACAGGTTTCGAGTGATGGACGATCCTGGCCATCAGGGAAGGGAATGACTCTCAGGGGTATTGAGGAGGCGACAGCTGCACTGGCCATTAGGTGGCCAGAGTGGCTAATGGAGGAAGAGACAGGGGTGTGGACTTTCCAAGGATATGAGCAGGAAGCAGTGTTCTCTCCCAAGAGCGACGGCAGTAGGAATGCTGTCATTACTGTCATTGTCACCTTCTTCATTTTCATTGGGAAGCCACCATGTATTGACCTTTTACTCCATACCAGACTGCTCCAAGCACTTTACCTGTTATCCTGTATAATTTGTAAACATTTATTTATTTATTTTGAGGGGGGAGGGGCAGAGTGAGAGGGGGAGAGAGAATTCCAAGCAGGCTCTGTGCTGTCAGAGCAGAGCCCAATGGGGGGCTTGATCCCACGAACCGTGAGATCATGACCTGTGCCGAGATCAAGAGTCGGACACTCAGCTGCCTGAGCCACCCAGGTGCCCCCTGTATGGTTTTGAATGACTTTGCTGACATAGGATTGTCATTCAATAAACCGCACACATTTAAAGTGTACAATTTGACAAGTTTTGACATATGAATACAGCCATGAAATCATCACTACAGTCAAGATAATGAACATATCCATTATCCCAAAAGGTTTTGGTAGGTCCCGTTCTAAACTTTCCCTCATTCCTTTCTTCCCTAGCCTCCAGTTCTATCCCCAAGCAACCCCCGATGTGCTTTCTGTCACTGAATTTGCGTTTTCCATGTTACGGAAATAAAATCACACAGTATGTAGTTTTGTTTTGTTTTGTCATTTGACTTCGTTCACTTATATTATATTGAGATTCGTCCACACTGTGATGTATATCAACATTTTATTCCTTTTTGTTGCTGAGTAGTATTCCATTATGTGAATAGAACACAATTTGTTTATCCCTTCACATGTTGGTGGGTTTTTGGATTGTCTCCAGAACATCTGTGTACAAGTCTCTGTGTAGTTACTTTCATTTCATAGCTCATGTTTAATCCTCAGAACAAATGAATAGCATAGTACTGTTACAGTTCCTATTTTGCAGATGGGGCAGCTGAGGTCCACCAAGGTCCTGTGGTCAATGACCTTGCCCAAGGCCAGGGGCTAATTGGTAGCAGGGCTAGCATTTGAGGCCAGATTTGTCTGACAACCCCATGCTCAAAGTCCCCATGCAATACTGTACCCCCATGCTGAGAGAAATGCCTTCACTTGGAAAAATGAAGACGTTTAATTTTTGGCTATAAGAATGTATTTCTCAGCCTATCTCTGCTCCCTGTCATGGTTATCCAGATCAGCTGCTCCATCCAGACTCTCAGAGGGCAAGATGAACATTCCTACTGAGTTTTTTAGTTTACCTATCAACAAGAGATAAGAAAATCCTACCAGAGGCCAGGACCTTTTCTTGTCAAGAGTATGAGATTGTATCTTCATTTATGGAGTAACTTTTGGACCCTGAAAATGAGAGTGAAAAAAAAAAAAAAACAGAAGAAACAAAGAGAGTGCACACATCTTTGTGCATGTTCACAGTCAGAGCTGGGAATTTTGTGGATGAAATTAATCCATCAAAAGAGATCAGCTACAGAATTATGGGTAAAAGTCTTCAGAGGTTGAATTGTTGCTGCTCCCCTGGGCTCCCAAGCAAGCATTTTGAGGAAGTCCTGCCCACATTTCCCGTGTGCAACTGCTCTGAACCTTTTTCCTGTGCTCTCCCCTCATTCCGATTCTCCAGCTGATTGATTCACTTATGTGTTCAGCAGCTATTTTGTGCAAGGTGGCAGTATGAGAGAAGAGGTTCCACATGGTGCCTGCAGCAAGGAACTTACAGGCTGTGGGGGAGGAGCGACAGGAAGCAGGTGCTTTGGAGGGCAGGGTGACAGCTGCTGCTGATAGAAGGGTACCCGAAGGGCACTGTGGAAATGCGGAGCAGAGACAAACTGAGAGAACCAGAGGAGGCTTCCTAGAGGAGGTGGCATTTAATTGTTTAATATTTTTCTTTTGTTCATATTTTTCAAAACGCACATGCCTATTATTATAAGTGATATAGCCAGTGGGCTGGTAAATATTTGACAAGCAGTTGTCTGGGAAAAAAATATGTACATATGTACATATATACATACACTTAACCCTACGTGTTATGATATAAAGACCATGTAACATACAGTTTACAAATAACAATATAATATACAATATTCTATAAATTCCATGTGTATGGCCAATTGACTTTTCACAGAATGCTTTCACTGATGTTTTGCCAAACTCTTGTATCCTTAGCCAACCTATGGGTATAGTTAATGAGGTGCGCTTCTGACGTGAGCACTGGTTAATATTTTCATTTAGGTTAACAGAGAAATAAGGCAATGTTATAATTTTACTTAAGGCAAGAATTAAACAATGAAAACATGTCAGAACTTCACTCCTTCATCAGTGATGTTAGGCATATGATGTTAAATTAGACAATAATTTTTGATAACTTGAAGAACATTTTCTCAATGTTTTGTGCTGTTCACAGTGACAGACACACCCACTCTTAAGCTTAATCTGCATTATTAACATTTTCTCTGTCATTTTTAAAAATCTGGGTAATTATCAAAACCCTAAATCAAGACTTTTCTCACATTATTTGCCAATTTCTGTGCTGTAAATAAATACTCCTACAGTGGCTGATTTCAGACTACCAGTGTGATGTCACTGGACATGGTGACATCAGAGGCAAATAGGTTCAGGAGTGTAGATAATGGTAAAAATAATAAAATAACTAAGGAGTGATGAATATTGTCTGTGATCTAAAATATAATTTATTTCATTGTAAGTTTATTTTAATTTTTAATAATGGCTAGGTTTAATGACTGTCTTGCAAAATTCCTGAGTATTTAACAATTCAGTGGGGGCACACTACCAGGTACAGCCATAAAGGGTAATCATCTGCCCCTCACCAACCCAATCCTCCCTTCCCTTTGTCCTCCCGTCCTGTTCCACTGGAGGTGTGTGTGTTGGGTTTCCACACCCTTCTCTTTACACCAACAAAAACAGATGTAAGCACATTAACAACAAAAACATCTGAACACACTACACATATACATGGGGCTTGTTTAAAAATGTTCTGTTCAGGGGCACCTGGGTGGCTCAGTTGGCTAAGCATCTGACTCGATTTTGGCTCAGGTCATGTGATCTCTCAGTTCATGGGTTTGCTGACAGCAAAGAGCCTGCTTGGGATTCTCTCTCCCTCTGGCTCCGTCCCTCCCCCACTCATGCTTGCTCTCTGTCTCTCTCAAAATAAATAAGTAAACATTAAAAAATGTTGTGTCTGTTAAACATGGTGTTACAATATGCATGCTACCTTGATCGTGCAGCCTATAATAGTTGTAATCTCAACAGTTGTTCTAAATACTATTCTTCATTTATATGGCTGCATAGCATAATACGATATTTCATGGTGTGAAGGTACTGTAATGTAATATATATCTCCTACTGATGGGCATTAGTATTTTCAGTATTTTCTTCTTCTTTGAAGAATGCTATAATGAATAAATGTCCTTGAACATCTATCTTTAGATACTGAAGATTTTATTTTTATAGGACAGAATCATAAGAATGGGGTTTCTGGGTTGAAGGGTATGTGTATTTTTAATTTTAATAGATATATCCAGATGGTTTCCAGAAACACTTCAAATTTCTACTGGCAATAAGTGAGAGAACTTTTCTATCATCTCCACCAGCAGTAAGTCTTTACCTGTTTCTAATTTTTGCCTGGGACATGACTGTAAAGTAATAAGTTACTATAATTTGCATTTCTCTATCAGTGAGCTTGAATATCTTTTCATATGTTTATTGGCAATTTGGGTTTGCTCTTCAGTGAATTGCCTATTCACACCCTTTGTTAATTTTTCCTGTGGGATTGTTTCTGTTTGGCACTTTGTAAAAGCTCTTTGTATAGCGTGGGTATTAACCTTTGCGTCATCTGTACTGAAAATGTTTTTTCAGGTCTTTGACTCTCTGTTAACTTGTAAACTGTTACCTTTAATTTTGTTTAGATAGTCTATGGTTTATAGTTATAATACATGCTTTGTAGTTAATGTTTCTGTAGAATAAACACATACCCTGTGTATTTCCTTTAAAACATCAGGTTCCTCTTTTGGATATGAAGTAGAAGAGCTTCTAGACTATCAATATACATGTTCTCACAATGTTTTTGATGTAATACTTTGTTTTATTTTTATTACATTTTTTAAAATATTTGTTCATTTTTGAGACAGAGAGAGACAGAGCACAAACAGGGGTAGGGCGGAGAGAGAAGGGGACACAGAATCCAAAGCAGGCTCCACTCTCTGAGCTGTCAGCACAGAGCCCAAAGTGGGGCTCAAACTCACGAACCGCGAGATCATGACTTGAGCTGAAGTTGGATGCTTAACCTATTGAACCACCCAGGCGCCCCTTGTATAACATTTTAAATCTACACCTTTCTTTAATCCATGTAAATTTGTTTTATATATGGCATCAGGTAATAGTCCAACTCTACATTCTTTTAATTCAATAGCCAGTTGTACATGTCCATTTATAGATAAACGATCCTTTTCTCATTGGATGGAGATGCCTCTTTTGCTATATTTAAAAATCTTATATTTATGGGGATCTATTTCTAGATCCTCTCTTCTTTCCTCTTGATTAATTTTTCTATTCTTATGCCAATTTTATGTTGATTTCTTTAGAGTGGCTTTTTAGTGTATTTTGGTGTCTGGTAAAGCATATCTCCCCCATTGTTAGTCTTCGTGTGTGTATGTATATAAATTTTAGTATTCTTGAGCATTTTTTCACTTATATGAACTGAATATTATTTTACCTTCAAGGAAAAGGAAAGAAAAATGCTACTCATGTTTTAATAGGAGTATCATTAAATTTTATATATTTATATGTATAACTTTGACACTTTTATGGTAGTAGAGCTCCCTAATGAAGAACCTAGTTTCTCTTTCCATTTGTTCAAAATCTGTTTTATGTCATCTAATAAGATTTTACAGTTTAATTCATATAGGTCCTATGGCTTTCTTGTTAAGCTTTTTTTTTTCACTGTTGTAATTTTTTTTTTTTTTTTTTTTTTTTTTACTGTTTCCAACTTTAGGTACTTATTTCTAGCATATAAAGAATGTATTATCCCCTTAATTCTTATTATATCTTTGAAACTTATTAAGTACTCTTATTAATTATATAATTAAAAATTAGCTTATGTAGGCAGTCTAGACATGCAATCAAACTATCAGCCAAAAAAAAAAGGACAGTTTTATGCCTTCTTCTCTGGTTTTAGCTTCATTATTTAATATTCTTACCTTATTGCATTGGCTAGACCCATTGAGATCATGCTGACCAATTTATTAGTGGTGGTTCGCATTTCTGTCCAGTTTCAGATTTTTATGGGAATTTTTTCTTTTAAAATTTGTCATTAGTTTCTGTTAAAAAGTATTCATCATAGTTAAGTGTTTCCTTTTTATTTCTATTTTACCTAGAGTTTGTGTTAGAAATGGCTGCGAAAGTTTATCTAATGCCTTTTCAGCCTGTGTAAATATGATCATAGAGTTTTCCCCTTTTATTGTTAATACAATGCATTGTGGGAATAAATTCTTTTACACTATGAATTGAGTCTCTAAGGATGAAGAGGAGTCTCCTTGGAAAGAAGGAAAAGAGCATATCAGACAAAGTGGGGGTGGAACTATTAACTAAGGGAAAGCAAGGAAGTTAGGGTTAACGCTAGACCTAAAACAAGGCTCCCCAGGATCTGAGAGGCAGGCAGCCTGCCCCGCCAAGTGAGCACGCCCCCCCAGGATCTGGGAGGCAGGCAGCCTGCCCCACCAGGTGAGCACGTGAGGATGTAAGGATGCTCAGGCTGTAAGGCTGCAAGTTCCCAGGACCCAAGGTGGCCATTGCATATGCCAGGGTGGTGGTCATTGCGAGTACTTTCTGCTGGACGCAGAGCAGGATGCCACAACAGGTCCAGAACTGGATAAGAGGTCATTAATGGATCAGTTATGGAGAAGCAGGAAATGCTCTAATGCCAGGTTCGAATGAAACATTCTTGCCAGAAAAACACAAGCCCATGGGTGCAGAAAGCGGACGGTTCTTTGGCCACTAAGGACAGAAAAACATGCCTAGTTTTAGTGTCAAGGAGATGGGTTAGATGTCAAAGATGTAATCAGGTAAAAGACGGAAGTTGTTTCTTATAGGGGAAACTTTTATTTAAAAAAAAATTTTTTTTTAACGTTTATTTATTTTTGAGACAGAGAGAGACAGAGCATGAATAGGGGAGGGGCAGAGAGAGAGGGAGACAGAATCCGAAACAGGCTCCAGGCTCTGAGCTGTCAGCACAGAGCCCGACGCGGGGCTCGAACTCATGGACTGTGAGATCATGACCTGAGCCGAAGTCAGACGCTTAACCGCCTGAGCCACCCAGGCGCCCCAAGGGTAACCTTTTAAACCAGGCAGCCTTTGTGGGCAGACATTGCCTTTTAACTATTTTCAGTGCTCAGCAGAGAACATCCTGCAGAGAAGGTGTTGAATAAATGCTTGATGAAGGTGATGAACGCGGCTTGGATCACAGGGAGAAGGAGAGGAACCAGAGAGTGAAGACTCCTGATCCCAAAAGATTAGAATCTGAAGAAACTTTGGAAATTTATTTCTTCATTCATTTATTTAATATTTCATATTTATTTGGCCCCTAGTCTGTGCCAGCATCTAGGCCCTGGGAATACAATGCCAAACAGGGTGGGTGAGGTTCCTGCCTTCATGAATCTTTTTATTTGAGAACGAGGTGATTACTAAAATAAACATATTAGACAGTTACAGGCTGCAAGAAGTGCTCTAAAGCAGTGCTTCTCAAATTTTTATGTCCATATGGTGACCTGGGGAACCCTGTTAAAATGCAAATTCTGATTCAGCAGGTTGGGGTGAAGTTAAGATTTTGCATTTCTAACAAGTTCCTGGGTGATGACACTGCTCCTAATCTGGGGGGACCACACTTTGAGGACTGGTAAGAGTAGGCGGGTACAGATAGAGAGTGACGAGTGAGGGGGGGTGTTTTAGACATATGGTGGTCAGCAGTGGTCTCTCTGCAGAGATGCTTTGGAGCAGAGTTCTGAAGGAGCCTTTGGACACTCAGGCTGGGCCAGAAATCCTACCACAAACTCCCACAGTGGTAGAGGTGAGTGGTGGGGCCCACTGTCGTCCTGGGCAGAGGGCCTGAGGACGGAGAAGATCATGAGTGCTTGAGGATAGTGATGTCGAGGGGAGACGGGCTTGTTTTGGAAGTGATATGCTCATGTGCTCTGGGCCAGTGGGAGACTGGGCCAGTGGAGGTGCTTGGAAGTCAAGCTGGGGGTAGTGTTCACCAGACAGACAAGCACAAGGAATGCAAAGCTGTATCTCAGTCAGACTCAGAGGTAGAGGGATTCGATAAGAGTGAAATTCTCATTATACTTAAAAATATTACACACACACACGATTGTATCCACACCATGCAATACAGTAGTGAGTGAAACCAGACATTGTCCTCTCATGGCACTAGTGGGTTAGCAGTTAATGAGAAACTATTACTGTGATGTGGGTATGGCAAGGAGGAGGTAGCAGCTGGAAGAAGACTCCACTTCGGGAGGGGAACAGCCTCCAAGAGAGGGGAGCGCTGGAGGTGTCATCTGAAAACAGAGCCTGAGGTTGCCAGATCATGCAGATGGGAAGGAGTGTCCAGGCAGAAGTCCCTCAAAGAAGCAGAGACTCAGGGAGCCCTGAGGATGGGGTGGGCACCGTTCAAGATGATGCTGGTGGGGTTGGCAGGGACCAGTCCATGCAGAGCCCCAGCGGCCCCTCAAAGGCTCTACTTATAACGCTGGTGTTAGGGGTGCTTGGCTGGCTAATTTGCAGAGCATGTGACTCTTGATCTTGGCGTCATGAGTTTGAGCCCCACATTGGTTATAGAGTTTATATAAAAACATAACATAACATAACATAACATAACATAACATAACATAACATAACATGTAATGCTGGTGTTGGTAGTGGGGCAGGTGTCCACTTACTGGCTGTCTCTGTTGTCCCTAGCTCTTAATGTCTACAACTGGCTGCCCTTTGGGAAATATGGCCCAACTCATTGGACATGCCAATCCTGGCAGCCTGGTTAGAGTGGGAACCCTGTAGGAAGCAGATTTGGCTCTGGGCGTTGATTGCTTGGGTGATGTGGAAATGATTTTCTTGGGAGGGGCTGGGGGCAGAGTCATCCACCATTAGCTGTAACCGAGGTGCACACATCTGCCTGCATCATTGTTGCTGTAGTTTGAAGGGCTGGCTGCAGGATAGGGGTGAGCCAGCCCCTTTGTGACTTCTTTACTTCTAATGCAAATAGAGCCAAATTTACTGCTGTCTTTACACAATCTCATTTTGAATGCCACAATAAGGAAGACTTTGCTATGCTCACTTTACACAGAGCTGAAATTTGCTCAATAATAAGGGCGTTCAACTTTCATTAAGTATGTATCATGCAGCAGGTGCAATGCAGTAAACTTTTCATCAGGAATTAGCTCCTTTCGTCTTCCGAGCAATGCCATGAAATAGGAAAAGGGGAAGACAAAGGGAGAGTCAAAATAAACACGTGTTTGGCTTCAGTCAACAACAAAAATTTCATTCAACATATATATATGAGGCGCCCCTGCCATGTGCCCGGTGAAGCTGACAGCACTGGGGAGATATCGGACAAAAAGCCCTGTTGTCACTGGGCTTGCATTCTAGTTAGGAGAAAGAGGTTATAGATCAAAGAAAGAAGCAAAACAGAAGCCATTTCAGATGGTGGTAAGTGCTAACAAAGGCAAAACAGGGAGAGGGAGAGTTAGGTAGGAGGGTTTGCAGTTGGCACAGACAGAGAAAGCCTCTGTGAGACTGAGGCCACTGAGCCAAAGTTGACAGTGGGTGGTGGTGAGCAAAGGCCTGAAGTGAGACCCCCACCTTGTGTCCAAGAGTGTGGCTGGGTAGAGCAAGGGAGGGAGATAGGGTTGAAGTTAGAGGGGTGGGGTCGTCCTTGGAAGCCTTGGGGAGGGCAAGCTTTGGCTTTTACTCAGAGCAAGGTGAAAGGCACTGAGGGTTGTGAGCAGAGGGGAGAGGATACTGGCATCATTTTAAAGGCATGCTGTGGCTGCTCTATAGGATGAACATCTTAAGGGCACAGGGTTGAGAATAGACATTATGGGCAACACCTAACTTCCACTTTCCTCCACCCTCTAATGTGCTCACGCTCCATCTGTCAAGATTCTCTGGAGCTCGCGAGAGAGCAAGTTCCGAAATAAAAACAGGTACCAGACCAGGATTGGTGGGGGCTCTTCCCCTCCCAGCATAGGCTCCCTTCAGGCTCCCGGTTTATACACACCTGGGGCGCGTTGATAATGCTCTTGATTATCTTTGTTCTCCCAGCCTCCTTTGAGTCTGTAGAGTTTTCTATTTGCATACTTTCCCTGAGCTTTTTATGATTATCTTCCCATCTTTACAGTTTGTGCCATTATTTAAATGAGCGTGAGGTAGATGCAGAAATGCCAGCTGGATGAGCGTGCTCTATCAGTGGGGTGAGGAAGGTCGTGTGTGGAGCCACGGGCCTGCCATTCTGTGGTACTTGTGTCCCTACACAGATCCCGGCTGCCCCCTGGGCAAGCCCTGCGGCCTTGTGACTTCCAACTCGTGGATGCATGGGAACCTTAAGGGGAACATAGAACCAATGGGCACAATGTCCACATGACCTCCGGTTGGGAATTAATTTGTGGATGTACTGATTTTTTTTTTCCATTGGCTTAAAAAAGACTCCATGAAATAGCTGTGTTTCATTCTCCTCTCTGCCTTCCAAATTTGGCCTCTCAGAGTTGTTTTGTTTGCTTTGTTTTAAATGCACATAGATGATGTATTCATCAAATGCCTGGCATTGTACCAGGTACTTTGTCACTGTGTCCAGTCCTCACAACAACTCTAGAGATAGGAATTATTGTCTCTACATATCAGAAAAAAGAAACTCAGATGCAGGGAAGTGAAGAAAACCCCATTGCCAAAATTTACAAAACAACTAAGTGCAGGAGGTAGGGTTCAAACTGTGGTCTGGCCTCTTCCCAAGTCTGTGGCCTGTTCTCTGTCTCCTCCTTTGGCAGGAGAGGGGGAGGCAAGGTTGGTCATGTACCGGAGGGAGCCAAGGCTGTACCCTGATTTTCCCAACTTGTGTTGGGGGGGAGGTGGCGGCCTTCTGAAGTTTCTGCAGGCAGGCAGGGACAGTGTTCTGCTAAATGAAAGAATCAGGATCACCAAGATCTCAGCGGACTAGAAAGAGAAGTTGAATCTAGCACAGTGATATTTAAATTTAGTAAATGTAAGATCTGGCCCTGGGGTGCGATAAAATGTCAGGTGCAATCCTTGCCTCAGGAGGCCCATATTCATGTGGGCAGAAAGAAGCAAAATTAAGTCAACAAGAATAAGTAGTAATCTATTGATGCATTCTGGGAAGGGGACATGCCTGTCTGGTGGTGAGATGATGTCAGACAGAGGAGGATCATTTAGCTCATCCTGGACTTTTGTTAATTGTGAAGGTCAGTGCATGGTAGTGGCTTCCAAAGCCAGGGCTTCAAAAGAAGGGAGAGAGGGCAGAAGTTTGCCTAATAGTTTAAGAAGGAGTTACTCATTCTTTCATTTAACGCATATTTATTGTGCACTAAATGGCAGGTACTGTTCTAAGCACTAGTGATAGATTGTCCCCCTGGAGTTTATATTTTAATGTAAAATAGAGACAATACACAAACACTCAAAGTAAATTTACATGTGATTTTGGGAGATACGTACTAGGAAAGAATATTAAATAAGACTAGGGGATAGAAGGTGATGGGGGCTCACTCTGTGGGCACATAATACTTGAGCAGACACCTGAATGAAGAGATGAACAAGTGTGAGAATATATGGAGAATAATATCTTGGCAGCAAGTGCAAAGGCCCTGGGGCATAAAGTGAGTTAGGGGTATTCTAGGTCTAACACAAAGACTTTGTCACCGAAGTGAAGTGAACAAGACAAAGTTGGGGGATGAGTCTGGGGAGCAGGCACGGTGGATCCTGTGGGGCCAGTGGGCATGGGAGGAAGTTTGGATTTTATCGGAATCGAGAGGGGGAGACATTGGAAGACTATTGATCAGGACAGTGCCGTGGTCTAATTGGAGCTTGCGCTTCTGCTGAGTGGCATGCGTTCTAGGGACGAGGAGACCAATTGTCAGGAGGTAGTGGAGAGAGGGGCTTGGACTACAGGGTGAACTGACACTAGCACTCCTAAACTCCCACCCTGTGTCTCACGTGCCCAGGCTTCAATGGGGACACAAGCTGCTGTATTGGGACCCTTAGGGCTCTGGGGCTGAATGTCCTTTCAAGAACAACTTTCTTGGCCAAGAGGGATTTCAGGCTCTTGGCTGTAGTGACATGTTGGTGTCAGCTCGTGTCGTGCTGATTATTTATAGCATCACTCACCTCACACATAGTTTTAGAATTAGACCCAGTCAAAACAGGTTTGTTTTTTGTCCCCTGAAGTTCAAGTGTGCATGCTTTCTGCTAAGTTGCCATTGGTTTTGCTTCCCCTGCCAACCTGCCGCTATCACAGGGCTCCCCGACCCCCAAGCTCAGAATGAGGACACCTCGAGTGTGTGCAGCAGTCCCTGAAGAGTATCCTGCACGAGACTCCACATTCGTAGTGCCACGCTGCTCTGCTGCGAGCTTGGCCTCCTTGTCACACCCTTGCCTCACGATGAGATCCTGTTTTCTTTGCTGGAAAATAGAGCTCTGCCCTGGAGCCTGCTGATGTCCCAGGGTAAGGGGCAAGGACTTCCCGTTTCTGCACAGCAACCCCCCCCCCCCCCCCCAAGTTCCTGCTGATCCAGCCAGTGTTCTCCATGCAGAGGTGAGGGATGGCCCTTCCCTCCAACCCTCTGCCTCATCCTTTTCTTTCTGTCTTGTGCAGGAGCACAGCCGATTGCTGAGTCCAAGGAGGAGGTGGGCACCATGCTGTGCCTTTCTCAGTCCCCTGACTCTCCAACAGGTGCATCCATCCTTCATTCAGGAGGCTAACAGCCCTTCCTGCACGTCAGTTCATAACAAGTGATGCCTGGGGACTAACTGGAATGCCCAGCCTCTGTGTGTTATTTTCACTTAGTTTTACCCGAAACCTCCCAGCTCAGTATCTCTCTTTGGAGCCATTCATTTGGAGTTAAACTCAGACCATTCAGTATTATTGATTATGTTTTTATAAGTCCCTAACTAGACTACAAACACCTAGAAGGTAGGATCTGTGTCTTATCCATCTTTGTATCCCCCAGAGAGCTCAGCACGGTGACTTATTTATGGTGGGTGTTCGGTAAGTATATGCTGATTGACTGGCTGTTATGCCAGCCCCGGTAGCTGAAGGGCTTCAGTGAGGGTCTGTGCAGGGACTGAGTATTTGTCTCTCTGCCTATTCAGTTGTAACAATAGATCAAGGCAACACTTCAATTATCCTTCACTTTCATTCCCAAATTCTCTTCTGCGTTTGTTCTATTGAAAATGCCTGCTGACGGAGAGTGAGATGCTGCGAGAGGCGGAAGGCTTTCAGAGCCTTAGGAAAGCCGTGTAGCAGGAAGGACATATTTCAATGAAGCTATTTCCACCAAGGCTAATATTGTGCTTCAATATGTCAGGCTCTAGTGAGCTCATCAACAATGTTTGCCTTTAATTTTACCATGGGTATCCAGTCATATGTTACTTGTTGTGTTTCTGTGTAGCTCCATTTTATCAAAGGGATCTTAGGGCTTTCGTTGTCTTTGGAAAGTTGCTTTAAGATGGACGTTCATGTATATCCAGCCCATTTGATTATCTCCTTCATCACGTTCCCTCGGTCATCTGTTAAAGGATAAATTGTTCATATACTCATTAGAAATTAGAATTTTTGTGATTGATGGAGGAATGAAGTTGCATTTTGGGTTGCATTGTGGGGAACCGTCTGCCTGATTTCTCCCTGGGAGAACCCTTGGCTTTTCCCCCAAAGAGCACGTGGTCAAGGCCCAGGGAGCCTGTGGGGGCTGTAACTTGCAGGAGAGAACCTGCAGAGAGGATTGTATACAACATTGTAAAAGGCTTTCTCTGGAATGTGTTTAAGAATCACCTCGGGGATAGACTCTGGTGCCCCACCCACTCTTAATTAATTAAATAAAAATCTCTTTGTTGGGGCTTGCAATCTGGCATTGTTATAGTTTTGAAGGTGAGTCCAACGTGCACCCAGAAGAGAAAATCACTGACCTTGACCAGTGGTTCTCAACCAGGGACCATTTTTTCCCAACAGACATTTGGCAATGTCTGGAGGCATTTTTGATAGCTATTTTGATTGCTCCTGGCATCCAGTGGGTTGAGGCCAAGAATGCTGCTAAACAGCTTATAATGCCTGGGCAGCCTCATCACAAAGAACAATCCGGTGCAAAATGTCAACAGTGCTGAGGTTGAAGACCCCTTCCCCAGAACATTAGAAAAGCAAATCCTTACACAGTTTTTTGAATATAGATATTTTTGTAATTACATTATCTCACATATATCTAATGCATTATGGTTCCCAAAGCAGTTTTTTTTAAATGTTTATTTATTTTTGAGAGAGAGAGAGAGACAGACAGACAGACAGGCACACACACACACACACACACACACACACGCTGTGAGTGGGGGAGGGGCAGTGAGAGAGAGACACACAGAATTTGAAGCAGTCTCCAAGATCTGAACTGTCAGCACAGAGCCCACCACGGGGGCTCGAACCCACAAACTGTGAGATCATGACCTGAGCCGAAGTCGGATGCTTAACCGACTGAGTCACCCAGGCCCCCCTCCCAAAGCAGTTTTACACACTGAATTTTATGTTCACTAGGACCCTACAGGGGAAATGTTATGGCCATCTTGATTTTACAAATCAGGAGACCGAGGCTGGGGACAGCAGATGACTTCCCCAAGACCACAAGATCTTCCAATTCCTCAGTTAAGTCTCTTTTCGCTAGTGGAAATGTCAAATGTGTGCACAGACATCTTCCTTGCCCCATGCCCTACTCAAGGCAAATATTGTAACTAGCCAGTCATTATTCCCACTGAACCCAAGTGCAGTCTCAGACTCAGAATCCTTCTCAACACAGCATTCCAAGAAGCCCCGAGTGATCTGGGTTGGCATGGAAGCTTGTTTGTCACATAGTCTCTCCAACCCAAACACCATGCCTCTCCCTGAATTAGACGGTCTTGTTGAATGAGACATGAAGGAGAGTACTTGAGAATAGGAGCATCCTTGAATGTCTGCAGGTGTTCAGACAATCTGTTCGGGAAGTTGCAATGTTAGCAACATGTACTCCTGCCTGAGCCTATGAAGAAGCGACAGTCTCCCTAACCCTTAGATTTCTTTATAACTTTATTAGCCTGCTTGGCTCTCACCATATGCCACTAATTATTATACAAAGGAAGTGTGCACAGTTGTATTCCATTTGGTACAAACTAAATATTTTGTCTTCTTCTTGAGTTTGCTAGGATCTCCCTCTTAAGCCTGAAACATGAGCTAATTATGAGAATGTGTTGAATGATGATTCATGAAGCAGGCAGGACAGGAGTTGGTGTGCACTCAGTTTGCAGAGTGAGGAAGCTAGCCCCAGCAGCCCCTGCTTCGACTCCAGATATAACGAACTGCAGCATACACAATTAAATGCTCAAAGCGGATGGGAGAGCTGTGGTGTGAGGGATGCAAGCAGGGAGAGAAAAGCAGGCACGAGTAGAGACTAACTTCTCCATCTCCCAGGGAGGCAGTTGATGGAGAAGAGGCAGGCAGCTCAGTGCACCATGTGGCCCTATCGCTGGGAAACAGAAGTGCAAAGCAGGGCACTGAATGGCTGCTTATTAAGGTGTGTGCCACCAGCTTCAAAGAGTTGGATGAGTCTTTTCAGAATGACCCAGGTTCTGGGTCACCCACAGGTGTCAGTGGCTTCAGTCTCCAGCATCAAACATGGAGACCTCATCTTATAATTCAGGTGCGGAGATGGGTTGAACCTGACTGGTGTCATTTTGTGTCTTTGGCTCTTGCCACGGGGCTTCCTGGCACACAGGTCTGAAGGCACTCCAGTGTGAGGCTGTACAGATGTTGTGCCGCTGTCTGCTTCCATCACGGGAAGGGCAGGGAGTCAGGGCGTTGTCTCCTGTTGCGTATGCTGCAGCCACGGTGCAGAGGCAGTGTTCAGGCGGCTCTCGGTAACAGGACAACACACAGCTTCCCCATCTTTCACCAGGAATGTGGCAACGGACTTCCCACGAATGGTACCTGCTGCTGCCCTAGAGTTCTGGTGCCCACCCTGGCTGCTCCTCGGAGCCATGTAGGGAGTGGACTCCACAGACGTTTCTGTCTTCTTCTGTGGGGCTGGAGTCTCCCAGGGTCAAGGACTTCCGTCTGTGGTGTTTACAGCTTCATCTGCAGAGTCTCCATCAGTGCCTGGCACTCCACATATGACCTATCAGCTACCACGTGTCAGACCTTGCCATGACTTTTCAAAGACATCCCCTACTGTCATGGTTGAGGAGCCCCTCTACCGTGCTGTTGTTCTTACTTTTATGGATGAGGAAATGGAGGCTGAGAGATAATCTGCAGAATGTTATACATCTAGTAACTTTCAGAGCTGAGACGTGTGTACCCAGTCAAACTCCCCGAAAATCGTAATCTCTTTGGACTCTGGTGAGTGTGAATGAGCTCGTACCTTTCTCCATTACAGTAGACCCGTCATTTTAATTTTAGGAAGCTGAATGGTTAAGAAAATGCAAGAATCCCCATGATTTGGCATTCTTGAAAACAGCATTTCTGAAACTATGTTCTTGCACCAGGCAACATCTGGGTGGTTAAAAGGCATTCCATCAGATATCTTAAAAATATAGGATTTTAAGCAACAAAGAATTGGGGGATTACCATCTTTTGATACCTTCTTTGGTGGGATCACAATTTCGTATTAGCATAACAAAGGCTCTGAGCAATACTGCATCGAAGAAGTTTCTGTTTAAATTTAACCTTCTGGTTATTTTTTTTAAGTTTATTTATCTATTTTTTGAGAAAGAGATAAAGCAGGAGTGGGGAAGGGGCAGAGAGAGAGGAGAGAGAGAGTCCCAGGCAGGCTCTGCACTGACAGTGAGGAGAACCATGGGGGGCTGGAGGCCACAAACTTTGGGGTCATGACCTGAGCCAAAGTCGATGCTCAACTGACTGAGCCACCCAGGAACCCTGAAGAACTTTCTGTTTAATGCAGAATTTGCAAAATCTTTGCCTTCAGAACGTCTCCTTTTTTTCTCCAGTAGCACCAAGACCCTGGTGCCCCATTTATGACAATATTGTGATCTGGAGATGGTCTGGCATGTACTATGGTATCAGTCTAGTAAAAATAGAAAGCTCAACAAAATGCAGATCGACTCATGTTAGCAAGCAGATGTTCCAGTGGCAAATCTGACCTTGATTGATAAGTTGGAATTGATTCAACACCCTTAGAAACAAGACTAAAAAAACTGAGAGATTGAACTAATATAGAATTTTCACTGAAGACATGAAGAGTGTTGAGAATCTCAATTCATTTCAAGCTAACTAATATTAGCTTCTATTCCACAGAAAGAATCATTCATTCCACAGTGATTTTTTTGAGCCCTGTTAGATGCCAGGCTCTTTGAGCACTCAAAAGACAAGATTAAATGAGATAGGCATGATACTGATTATCACAGGGGCGACAGGTTAGGGTCTTTTCCCTCAGGTGGTTCTGGGGGATAGTGAGGAAACAGCTACTATTCTGTCCCTACTCATATTCAGTTCACGTGTCTATCTTTCCTTCAACCAGTCCTGCATTAATCTATCCATTCATTGATTCATTCAAGAAATCTTCACTGAGCACCTATGGCATACAGGCACTGTAGGTATAACAGTGAATGATACAGATAAAAATTTATTCCCTAGAGAAGCTCTCCCCTAGTGGAGCTTTTATTCTGATTATTCTAGGTTTATTTAAAGGAGTGCCATAACTTTCAGATCACCTTTTTAAACGGAAAGCCAGGACTCTGTAATTTGTTCAGGATCTTCAATCTCGTCTACTGATCTAAACCTTCCCCGTGTGTGACATCCCATTGTGTCCCTGGGCCCTACTGATTCCCTTTACATTATTTGCACTGCGTATTTGCACTGCATTTCTTGACCTTTCAGGGTTAACCCCACCTTCCCACTCCTGGATGATTCATTTTTTCCCCATCCTGCAACCTTTACAGAGATGTTCTAGACACCAAGCTCCAGGGACTGTGCAGGGCTCCAATGATGGGCAGGACAGGGTCTTGGCTCTTGTATTAGTCAGAGTTTTCTATAGAAACAGAATCAAAAGGATACATATGTGCCTCCACAAAGAGATTTATTATAAAGGATTGGATTTCACAGTTGTGGAGGCGGAGAAGTCCCAGAGCCGGCCATTTGAAAGCAGGGGGTATAGTTCCAGTTGAAATCCAAAGGCCTGAGGCCCACAGGAGCCATTGTCTGAAGGCAGGGGAAGGTGGATGTTCTGGCTCAAGAGGAGAGAGAGCGAATTTGTCGTTCCTCTGACTTTTTGTTCTGTTTGGCCCCTCAGTAGATTGGATGGTGCCCCCTGCAGTGGTGAGGGCAGATCTTTTTCACTCAGTGTGCTGATTCAAATGCCAATCTCTTCTGGAAACACCCCTACAGACATATCCAGAACTCATGTTTTACCACCGTCCCTTAGCCCAGTGGACACACAAATTTAACCATCCCAGTTCTCAGGGAGCACAGAGTGTTGAGGGAGAGACACACGTATGATACAGGGAACTGGGTGAGGAAAATCAGCACAGGGAGCGAGCACAGCAGCAGTCTGGGCTTCCCAGAGGTGGTCACACCTTCTCTGAACTTGAAGGACGAGTTGGCTGTGGTATGAAAGGACAGGAGGGCAGCTTGAGAGGGAAGAGGATGACTTGCAGTTTGAAGGAGCTGAATGAGCCAACACTGAAGGAGAAGGTGGGAGTGGACAAGGAGGCAGGGGTGAGCGCAGGGCTCACCCCCTTTCGGTCTCTCAGTGTGTGTTGGCTGCTGCTTTCTCCCCAGCACTGAGCTCAACTCCAGGATGAAGCTGGTGACTAGAACGGCTGGGTTGCTCACAGTCAGATGAAGGGGGCAGGCAACAAGCAAGGGACAGATCTAAACCTTGTGCTCCGAAACACAAGAACGTGATTTATGGCAGAGGAAAGCAGGCAGCTGGCACACTACAGGTGACCTTAGAGCTGAGATCTGAAGATTGAGAAGGAGCTGAGGAAGAGAGTGGTGGGGATTGGGGGAAGGTGGTCCAGGCACAGGGAACAGTAGGTGTGAGGGCGCTGAGCGGCGATGGACCGAAGTGACTGTTTAAGGAGCTGGGAGAAGTGGGTTTGTGCTGAGGGTGTGGTGAGCAAAGAGGAGAGGGCAGGTTGGCCAGGTCGTGCTGTGCACTGGTGCCTTCGTGAGGAGTCTGGACATGGTCATGAAGGAGAAGGAATGGTGCTGGAGGGATCCAATCATATGTGCATTTCAGAAGATAGTAATAACAGTTGTAGTAGCAGGGTAGGTGATATTAAAAGAATGACTGACAACTGCTTTGGGTGTGAAAATGGCAAGGTAGTTAAACAAATAGTCCTTGTCAGCTAGAGGTTCATAACCAAACTATTTTTGGGTGAAATTATACAGAGTTTGATTTAATATGGTCTAGAAAAATAAGTGAGGGAAGAGATAAAACAAGGTTGGCAAAATGATAATCGCTGAAGCTGGATAAAGGTGTATATGTGTTCATCAAACTATTCTCTCTATGTTTTGGGTGTTTGAAATTTTCCACAATAAAACCATTTTAAGATGTGTGCAAAAAATGCAGAAAGTGCTCAATAAATGGGGAATCAATAATAATAACAGTTGCTTTTTATTGAGCAACTACTGTATGGCAGTTTTTGAGTGAAATGCTTTATTATGTATATCAGCTCAAGGGTCTCCATGCTTTCTAAATTGTATACCCCACAAACAAAGAATAATTTTAATCACATATCACCAACATAATTACATTTGATTAGTTACTTACACACTGCCAAATGGTGCTTTCTAAGTACCTTATAAAACATGCACAAAACAAGAAATTTTAAAAGGATGAAATTAACTTGGAATAAATACATTTAATGTCTTGCTAATTGTGGAGACTTTATACTATCATTAGTTAATATCTCCAGGCACAAGTTACACATAGAGAAAAAATTGTCATTAACGATAGTGTTGTAATTCCATATTCCAAACTATCTTATGGTCATTTCATTTGGATGGGTTGGGTAGGGGACAGCATTTTGTCCCCTTGGATTATGTTCTCATCTTGTTTCTTGTGTGGTGGCCCATGAAGGATGCTAATGTAAGTGGAATAAAGGTGCACTCTGCCATTTTCTGGTTGCTCACTTATACTTGTTAGTATTTTTTTAAAATAGATTCTTAGCAGGAATGTTTTTAAGTCCTTTGTCCCTTCTGTGAGTTTGTCCACTTAAAGGCTGGTTATTATAATCCCTAAATCCATTTACCCAAGTGCACATAAATTCCCATAAAGGCAGTTTGCTAGAAGCAAATGAACGTATGTGGGGGTGTCACCAGCCATTCAGCCTTGTAGAAGAAAGAAAAGAGCTGACGTGTGTCACGTGTGCATGTCAAATGTCTGTGCGTACATTAAATATTAGCGGAGCTGAATTTCCTCTTTTGTTTTGAGGTGAATGAAGTAAGTGAGAAATCACCGGTGTGATCCTTTCTTCTCACACCCTGCCTTAGAGTGTGCACACTTCAGAGACCTCTGCATCTGTCAGGAGTCCTCACCATGACCCTATATGGCAGACTTTAGCATCCTCCGCTTTGCAGGGGATTAAGCTCAGCCCAGGCGGGATAGACGAGTTGCCTGAGGGACACAGCTGTTTGGAGGCAGAGCAGGATTAGAACGCAGGGACGCCGGACTCAGAGTTCCTCATTTCATAATAGAAGTGCTAGTTGCTAGTCCTTAGCACTGGCCATGGGCCAGGCACTGGTCCACTTAGGCACCGCGGTCCCGTGTCATCCAGGACAGAGGGTCAGCCAAGCAAAGAAACTTCCCAACACACAGGCTGGTCTGTCTGACTGTAGAGCTCCCCTGTTTGCATATGAATCCAAGTTCACTACGATGTGACCTGGGCAAATGACTTCCTCTCTCCAGGTCTCAGTTTCCTTATCTTTAAAATGGGCCAGTAGGAACACCCGCGTCATAGGGCTTTTGAAAGATCTGGATGACACGGTGGATGGAAACAGGAGTATTATCTATCATTATTATCGTTCTGTGGACTTGAGGTGATGACGTAGAATAGACTTCAGTGAAAGAGTCAGAGTTACTCTCAAATATCAATATAGGTTGGAATGAATTAGTGAATGAATGAGTTGCCCCAGTGTTTCCTGCATGTCCTCAAACACATTCTGTGGCTGGATTCTGGTCTTTCGTGTCCCCCGTGGTGAAGCTGCCAGAGGCCCCGTGCTCTCTTTCATGTGGTCATGGTGATTTCTGTTGCCTCGTCTGACTCTTGTCCAACCATGTCGGCAGAGGCTATAGCCCAACCTTTCTCCTCCTGCCACAGGGATTAAAAATCGGGCTCATCCATTCTTACTACTGAGTCAGGAAACCTGGAGAGAAAAAAGCCAGCATGGACATTGCTTCCAAATTTATGTGACGGGGACACAAATAATGTCTTGCATTCTGAGAGCAGAGACAGACCTGGAATTTCTGCAAAGGTTTTCCAAGCCACAACATATTTTAACACCATTTTTGAGCTCTGCAGCAGAATGGCTATCTCTAGATATTGGAGCATAGCTGTTAAAAAAAAAAAAAAAAAAAGTTTGATCTACTCTTCAGATCCAAGTATGCTCCAGATTAAAAAGGGAGAAAATTTTTAGGTGGCTCATTTGAAGGAAGGGTCATCTGTTCAGAGGTCACAGGGTAACAGCAATGCCCACTGAAGTGGAACCTTGAGAAGGTTGTGGTTTACTGAACATTCACAATGTGCCTCACACTGTGCCGGCCGAGTGTTTTTATTATCTCATTGAAACCTTGTAAGATTGTTACTGATATCACACAGAATCCCAAAAGGAAACAGATGATCAAATTAGGATTATTTGAAGAGGGTTTATTTGAAAGGGGGAGACTCTTTCCAAAGGTGCAGCGAGGTACAAAGGAACCCCAAGAACAAGTGTGGCCCCCTGGGGCCCTGGGGCCAGGATAAGCAGGGCTGCTACCACTCTTGGCCAAGAGATGAGCATAGGTAGCAGCTGCCAGGTCCTAGAAGGACCAAGCCTGCCTCGAGTGGGACAGGGGTCTACTGGGGAGGGACACAGCCAACCTAAGGCAACCCCTTTGACTAGGGGACGGACAGCCTGACCTACTCTCCTCTCTTTTGATTCCTGCTAGGGGCTCCTATTGGCCAACTCCAAATAGAAGCCAGAGGGGCAGAGAACCTTTTGGTGTCATCTAGGGTTCCTCAACCTCTACACTAATGATATTCAGGATTGGATAAATCTTTGTTGAGGAATCCTCCTGTGCTCTGTACGATGCGTGACAGCATCCCTGGCTTCTACTCACTAAATGCCAGTAGGATCTTCCTTATCTGTGATACCAGAAATGTCTCTGTATTTCCATGTGTCCCTTGAGGTGGCACCAACTGATACCGTCCATGTTGGTTGGCCTCCCAGGCAGAGAGGAAGATGCAGATGTATAGAGAGTAGGTCTGGAGAAAATATCCAAGAGAGAACTTAACTTCAGTCTAATTTCACTGCCAAGGAAACTGAGTCTCAACCAAACTAATTAACTTCTTGAAACACACACAGATTGCAAGTGTAGAAACCAGTCTGTAAACCTAGATCTGTTTGATCCCAATGCCAGAACTTATAATCACAAGTTTTATTCCATATTCACAAATGGGAAGTGTCCCAGAGAAAGAAAATGGAGCTTTGGAAATGGAGCCCTTAGAAATTCTGGGGGGAGTTGGAATGCTAGCATTTTGGGGCACTTGCATTCTGGATCTGGAGTGCATGTTAGCTCATATTGCAGACCTCTCAACGAGAGGGGATCATTAGACGCATAAGGACTTTGGGCATTTTGGAAGCAGCCTTTTAATTATCATGGGGCGCCTGGGTGGCTCCATCGGTTAAATGTTCAACTCTTGGTTTCAGCTCAGGTCATGATCTTACAGTTAGTGAGTTCAAGCCCCACATTGGGCTCTGTGCTGACATTGTGGAATCTGCTTGGGGTTCTTTCTCTCCTTCTGTGCCTGCCCCCCCCCCAAAGAAATAAACAAACTTTAAAAACTAATGCAAGTATTACTTTCTGTAAAGGAGGAGCAAGAAAGAAGGAGCCTGGGTGGGTCATATCTCTATCCACTGTCAGTTGAGGTCATCCCGTGTCACGTTCCAGCCCTGTGGGGCAGACTGCTAGGGGCTGCCTAGCCGTGTCACTTTGTAAAAACCATCTGAACCATTTTTAAGTGTATAGTTCAGTAGCATTAAGAGTATTTCAAGAGGTGGAATCTACCCAAATGTCCATCAGTGAATTAATGGATAAACACAAGGCGGTATGCACACACAGTGGAATATTACTCAGCCTTAAAAAAGAAAGAAATTCTGTCACATGATGCAACATGGACGGACCTTGGGGACATGACTGAGGGAAATAAGCCAGTCACAAAAACACAAATGACTGTATGGTTCCAGCCACATCAGACTGGGTTGACATGATGAACACTACCACCAGGGCTAGCCCATTAAAGCTCTTCATGCATTATCGTCCATTCTCTCTCTCCCTCAGCTGCTGGTCAAATGTAGCAGATCCAGAGAAGGGTGCTCAGGATCCAGAACCGCTAGATGGAAGAAGTCTGGTTCCTGAGTCAGTGTGTGCAAGGTTGCCTCTCAGACATCCAAGTACGTTTTAACTGAATGGGGAAAAAAAGCTTATAGTGCATTGATCCCCCCCTACTCTCCCTCCCCAGTGTCCCTAGAGTTCTCAAGCATTTTGTGATTCCTCACAGCTTGGTCAGTGAACGTTTCTGAGGAAAACCCAACCAGGAGACAATATCTGTCTTTGCAGTTTCATTTCCTTAAAGGAGGTTCATGAAATTCGTAAGTGACATGTACATTATCAAAAGAGTTCGTTCTAAAAAATTCGCCTGTGATCTAATAAGTGATTTTAGCAAATGGAATATTAACCAAAACACAAGTATTTGTGGTTGTTTGTAACCCGACAACAAAGTCCCTCAGACATTAAAGAGTATATCAACATCTGATAGTAAAACTCTTAATCCATTTTCTAGAAACAGCTCAAATGTTAGGGTTTTGTAGAATCCTCTAGGGTGAATTAGCTGTTTATTCCTCTCTGCTCTCACAGCACTTGAGTCATATTTTTGTAATAGCACAGACCATGTTGTACTGTAATTGATTTGTTTACATAATATGTGTCTCCAGGATTATATTCATAGTTCCTCAAAGGCAAAGACTAAACCTCATTTGCCTTTGTCATCCCCACACCCTGATCTGGCCCTGCCACATCCTTGACTGGAATATTTGGTTGTTGAAAAAATGAATGAAAATGAATAAAGGGACATCTTTCTTGTCCAGTAGATTATATCATGTGTCCTTAAGGACTGAGGCTATTTTATTTATCATTAAAAACACTCCAGCACTGTGCACAGATCCTAGTACACAGTTGGGGATTGTTGCTAAAAGCTAAGCAAGTAAGTGAATGAATGAATGAATGAATGGGTGAATAAATAATGAGGGAAGCATATGGCCAACCACAGGCTATTTTTGAGTGATTGTCAAATCCAGTTTTTCCTTCAGTGTGTTGGTAGCTTATCACTTAGTTTTGTTGTTTATGATGTTTTGTTAATCAAAGAACAATGCACTTTTAGGCATTAACTTACATCACATTAATTTGGGCTGATAGTTTTAGCTTCTCCACCTAATTTTAAGTCTTGACTTGGTCATTCATCATGTTGGATGTTTTCCCTAGCTTTGTACCACTTATAAATGTAGTCAACCTATTCTCATCTCGCTGACTCTTTGCCAGTTAGGTTCATGGCACACTTAGGGGGATAGTCATTCAACTATCTAGACTGGGGACTAGCAAACTATTGCCCATGGGCCAAATTCAGCTATTTTTGTGAATAAAGTTTTATTGGAACACAGCCACACTTATTACGTATTGTCTATGGCTGCTTTCACACAACAACGGCAAAATTGGGTAGTTTGACAAACACTATATGGCAGCAAAGTTTAAAATATTTATTGCCTAGCTGTTTATAGGAAAGGTTTGCTGATCTTTGGTCCAGGTGATTAAATCCAACAAGTGAACCCACATTTCATATCTTAGGGGTAAAGTCTAAAGGGGGTCCTTGTCTTGTGCCCTGCTGAAATCAAGATACTTTGTGCTTTGCTATAGTTTTCCTGTGATGTCACAGTCACATTATCAAGGAAGGAAATGCAGTAATGTGGTACATACACATCCTGGTGAACCAACATAATTCCTAGTGATCACCTCATTAGGAGTACAGTGCTCACCGAACAGACACCTACTCACTGTTTTTGGAATTCTATCTCTGTGGTAATGAGTTTGGGGCTACTTATCCTGTGCTAGAAGAGACTTGAAATACGTAGGGAGTGAATCTCTTTGCCTCTTTGCCTCTCCTTTGTGGCCATTCCCACAAAGGAAACCTCTGAGATGCTACATCAAGCTAACAATTGGCTTTATCTCTATGCATCACATTTTCCTCATCTGCAAGACATTATTTTTCAGAGTTAATAAGATGATCAAAGGAGAAAGTGGATGGATATGAACAACACTATAATTGCCTTCATCTATTGAGTACTTTTTTGCCAGGCACTGTGCTGAGTGTTTTTATATGCATCATCCCCTTTAATCCTCATAAAACCTAGTGAACATTGCCCCCATTTTACAGACCAGACAGAGAGATTAAGGCATACCATTCATTCATTCAGCAGGTTATTTCTTTCTCAGTACGGTGTGCCAGGTACTATTCTAGCCACTTGGGATACATCTTTGGACAAAATCAACAAACACTTTTGCCCTGGCATCTGCAGTGGGTCGGTATACTCAGTAAGCAACCCACTGCACATAATAATAAACTTGTTTAGTACGATAAAAGATGATCAGTCCTATGGTAAAAGAAAGCTTAGAACAGGGAAAGGGAGATTGCAAGTGCTGGGGTGGTGGAGGGGAGAGAGGGGAGGGCATTTAAATAGGGTGGTCAGGGCAGTGTCATTTAGAAGGTGACAGTGTGAACCAAGACTTGAAGGAAACAAGAATGTTAGCTTCATGCCCATCTGGAAGAAGGGCACACTCAAGGTCACTAAGTTATGTTTACGGCTCAATCAGGATTCCCGCTCAGCTCTGTTGGACTCCAGAGCCCAAACTTGTAACAACCAGGGTCAGTGAACGTTAGTTCTCTTGTCAGCGCTCACAGAACATATGCTGTGCATGCCTGGTCTTTCCTTTGGCTGTTGCCCTACATTAATTCTGGGCTTTACCCTTCCCCAGAGCATTTGTCCAGCTCGATGTGGGTGTCACATCTCTGTCTCTCTCTGATCACATGCTCTGCCTTTGTCACTGGGCCTTCAAAGACCGGATGTTTTCAGAGGGCCACGGTGCTACTTTTCTGGCTTCACCTTTTTTCTTTCTTACTGGAGCATTTTGGCATTTCATCTTTATACTCTCTCTTTAGAATCTTTCATCTGTTTTTTTTTTTTTTTTAATTTTTAATGTTTATTTTTGACGGGGGGTGGGGAGAGCTTGAGCCGGGGAGGGGCAGAGAGAGAGGGAGACACAGAATCCGAAGCAGGCTCCAGGCTCCGAGCTGTCAGCACAGAGCCCGACGTGGCACTAGAACCCATAAACTGTGAGGTCATGATCTGAGCTGAAGTCGGATACTTAACCGACTGAGCCACCCCGGCGCCCCAAGATAGGGCAAGAATCTTTTATCTGTTTCAAGTCATGGAACTATTGGCCTATGAATCTCCATGCCCGTGTTTCTCTGTGTCAAGCGCACAGCCATACTTTTATCTTCTCTGTAGCTGTCATAGTTTGCACGAATAGCCAGTGCCACTCTCTGTCACTTGCAGCCACAGAACTCTGATATCAGTTGAAAACAAAATCTATTTCCAAGAATCCAGGATTTGTACCTGCCAGGGCTGGTTTTTCTCCTTCTTCTTCTTCTTCTTCTTTTTTTTTTTTTAAATATGATTAAGCCCCTCAGGCAAACAGAGTTACTTTGCTGAGGCTTCTGCTACTTCACAACTAACTCATCTTTCTTCCTTTACGCAGGCTAAGCCCTCAGTCTCAGGTCACCTCATTGCTTCGTCAGCCCTAAAAGGCTGAAACGGTGCCCAGTGCAGTGACTTACCAGACCCTCTATTTTTAGCCAGGTTCCCGGCAGATGCCTGGATAGTACAAGCCTCCCTTAATTACTATAACTTGTCTGGGCCGTTTCTGAGCTCTGCAAAATAGACGTTGAAAGTAGAACCCACCTCATGAGGTTGTCGTGAAGATCAAATGCAGAAAGTGTGCACAAAAATAGCACAGTGCCTGGCGTGCAGCGGTGATTTGATGTGTCAGCTCTTACTATGGCGGGGGGGGGGGGGGGGGGGGGGAGGGGGGGGGGGAGGCACTTTACTTGCAGTGGAGAGAGGAAGAGCCCCGGGCGACAGGCCTGTGCCTCAGCCTAACTCACCGGCTTCGTGCTCAGGGGTGCTAACTCACCCTTCCTGTGTGTCAGTACCCCGTGATCTAAAGCTGGAATTGTAGTATCAGTGTCTGCATTCAATGAGATAAAAGGTATAAAAATGCATCAGATTATACGTATAAAAACACTGACCTAATATCTAAGTATTAAATGAGATTAAATGTATACAATGTGAACAGTAATATGTAAAGTACTGGAATAATATTATCACCTTTAATTATTGAGTGAGGTAAAATGTATAAAATAAAAATCCTGTAATAACAATATCAATTTGAGTATTAAGTGAGATGTGTATAAAACTAATGTCAATCAGATCAATAGAATATTAAGGAGATTAATGTATATAAAGGGTCAAGTATCTGGTCAGGCACTTAGTAGGCATTTGAGAAAGGATGGGTACCAATGTTACTGTCGTTGTTTGTATTACCGGCATTATCTTACCATCAACATCCTCTTGGTTAGACTGCATTGCTCTCAAGGTTGTCCTTTGCTATAAAACTCTTCTTCTCAGTGGTACAGAGTGAGTGTTTAATAGTAACAGTTCTGATCATACATCATTATCCCCTAGGCATATATTTACTATTTTCAGATTGCCTTTTCTTCAACTTTCTCTTGAGCTCTCATTTGAAAGTGGCTCTGAACACAAATTGGCAGTCAAATTGGGATTTTACAGACTTTATCTCCATCCGTATTTTCATACCAGAAGGCTAAATATGATCTTTGAGGAATTCCAGAGTTCTCAAAAGGAATAATTTGCTCCAAAGAAATAGGTCATATAGAAGGAGAAGGGGAGTGAGTATTATATATCAAGAAGCTATGTGGGATGACAAAAACTTCCTATGTGGAAAGTCAAGAACCAGTCATATAGAATAGAGCAGATTATAATTCTGCTCCAACTCAGAATTAAATGAGACAAAAACTATCTGCAAGTGACACCGTGAGGGTTTCCCATCCACAAGCTGTGACTGTACCATATGAATGCTTTTCACTGGATTATGCTTGGGGTCCCAAATGTGTGAGTTTTTCATTTTACGGTATGGAGTGAGCAAGAGTATCCTGCAGTTGTTTGCTGAGAGAAATTGTCATTCATCATTATCACCGAGCCATGACTGTGTGTTGAGTATCTTCCACTGTCCCTCCAGGTCCACTCTGCTCCTTTCTTCTGCTCATGCCCCCAGTGGCTCATTTGTATGGACTCCATCTGTGGGGCTCCTTGGACTTCTGGCTTCTGGTTGGGTTGGCCAACTTAGGGCCAGGAGAGCCCTAAGAAGGAATTAAAAGGATGAAGTTGCCTCAGTATGGCTTGTGTCCTTTGACTGAAGGTCACATGTATTGTAGGGGTCACCTTTTCTCCATGACTCTCCCCTACTGGACCAGGAGTTTTTGAAATGGAGTTAGACCCTAAATTCTGTGAGGACAGACATGACCTGCCTGTCCTTTGCTTACCATTAGACCCTAACAGCATGGCTGGCCCCAAAGAGACACTCAAATAATATATTTTGATTGAATTAATGCATTGGAGATTCCCTCATTAAACTGAATGCTTGGAAAAACCACCATTTAAACCTACCTTTTTGCAAAAAGAAGCCACACTCTCTCTGAGCAGTGGTTCTTAGAAATAAAAGCTCTTAAAATTCCTATCCACAAGCTGTGACTGCATCATATTAGTGCTTTCCACTGGATTGTGGTTGGGGTCCCAGCTGTTTGAATCTTTTATTTTACAGCATTTACTTTTCTGTGAGATTCCAATTAATTGAATTGGGAAAAGCTGTAAGCTTGTGACAGAGGAAATATCTCTCTGACAAAACCCACATGCCGTGGAGTCTAAGATTACTGTCTCTTCTTTGTTTAGATCCATAACAAGTTTGACTGATTTTCTCTTTTAATATGTTAGGCTGAGTAGCTAGAAATGTTGATATCATACTTATACAGGCCAGAGTAGGTATTTGGGGGAAACCCTCGTAGGTGGCGTATCAAAGGAGTGTCCCTAGATCAAGGGACAGGATGGGAATCCCAGGGATGCCTGCTCTTACGTTTCAGGTCATTTTTTTTCCTGGAATTTGAAAATTCATTTTCTCTGTCATCTGCTCTCCTCAAAGTGTCAATCGTTGCTTTCAGCAATAACACTCAATTCCACAGTCCTTATAATTACACCTCCCCCTTACCCCTGTACTTCTTGAACACCAGAAATACTGCATGAGGTGGTATACCCTAGTCTACCTGTAGGCTATGCCAGCTCATTCCAGGTAAAAGTCTTTGCATTTGAATTATGCCCACACATCAGGGACAGCTGGTGTTCTACAGAGCTCTAACAGTGGGAATCTTTTTTTTTTAAATTTTTAAGTGTTTATTTGTGAGAGAAAGGGAGACAATATGCAAGTGGGAGAGGGGCAGAGAGAGAGGGAGACACAGAGTCTAAAGCAGTCTCCAGGCTCCGAGCTGTTAACACAGAGCCTGATGCAGGGTTCAAACCCATGAACCTTGAGATCATGACCTGATCTGAAGTCGGAGGCTTAACCAACTGAGCCAGTCAGGCGCCCCTCATGATGGGAATCTTTTTTGCCCAACAGCCAGTAAAGGGTTCAGCATTGAACTCTCATTTTCCCAGGACCACTCCTGTTTGCCAGCTGCCTTAGGTTTGGTTTCCTGGAGGTCAGGTCGGATCAGAGATTCATGTACACATGTGATTTGCTGAGGACTGATCTTAAGAAAAAAAGCCTGTGAAAGGGTAAGGGACTGCAGAATAAGGAAGGGAAAAGAGCTGATCAAGGACTCAGCCTTGGCAAGATCCATGGGGGCAAACACCAGTCAGATCGTAGTTGAGGGACGTTCTACAGAATACCCGATAGTTCTCAAAACTGTCAAGACGATCAAAAACAAAGAAAGTCTGAGAAACTATCTCAGCTGAGGAGAGCCTAGGGAGACTTGATGACTACGTATAATGTGGGATCCTGGATGGGACCCTGGATGAGAAAAAGGAAATTAGGTAAAACCAAAGAAATCTGAAGAAAAAGTGTGGACATTGGTTAATAACTATATATCAATATTGATTCAGTGATTATGATAAATAGATCATGCTAATGGGAGGTGTTGATAACAGGCTAACCTAGATGTAAGATATATGGGAACCCCACACATGGGAAGTATAGCATATTTGATTATCTGCAAACTTTCTGTAAATCAAAAACTACTTCAAAATTAAAAGTTCAGGCTGCCTGGGTGGCTCAGTCGGTTGAGTGTCTGACTTTTGGTTTCAGCTCAGGTCATGATCCCAGGGTTGTGGGATCGATCCCCATTCGGGCTGTGTTGGGTGTGGTGCCTACTTGAGATTCTCTCTCTCTCCCTCTGTCCCTCTCCCCCTTCCTGCTCTCTCTGTCTCTAAAATAAATGAATAAATGAATAAATAAATAAATAAATAAATAAATAAATAAATAAAAAGTTTATTATTAGGAAAAAAAGGAAGTGTTCTTGGGAAAATTGGTATGAGAGTGGGGGAAACAGGGTAGGGCAGGGAAACAGCTACTCCAGGGTTAGATTTCAGCCTCAGCCTGATCCCTCGTGGCAGGTCTGGAGGTGAGTTACACAGCACTGTCCTACCCAGAGTCTGGGTCATCGGACTTTGATACTCCTGCACCAGTCGTAGACTGCAGCTGCCCCAGGCATGCTTCGCACCCAGGCACTCCTGGCTCTCTCGGATCCTTTAGGTGAAGTGGCTCCAGAAGAACATGGTGGTCTTCTGCAGGACATGGGATGAAAGGAGCAAAGCTAGTCAAAGTGGGAGATGGACACACCAAATTGGTTAAGGGAATCCAAGGAGATTTAGACAGCACTCTTTTAATGTCCGCTGTGCAGGAGTACAGCGAGAACTACTAGCTGTCTACAGTTGTGGTGCTAGCAGTTAGCAAAACCAGGTTTGATGCCTGGACTGTCTGGCCCCACGATTGCTCCCTGACACTACTCCGTAGTGTGCTATCCTGCAGGCTTTGGGAGTTTCACCAGGCTATGAAATTGGGAAATACATTTAATGATTTCCTGCATCCCGAGGTGCAGGGAGATAGCAGAAGACACGTGAACCATCTCCTGGACATCCCTGGACAGGAGACCTGAGCTATTCCTGCACAGAAATCTCTGAATGGCTCACATGTCTGGGAGGAAAGACATTCTTAGATATTTATTGAACAGATGCCCCTTTTTAGCAAAAGAGGCAGTGGGTCTTAGCTAATGGTCTCTTAACTGGCCACTGACTCTTTAAGCTGGGGAGAAACAGAGGGCTGGTTGGATTTAGCAATAATCATAGTCAGGAAACACCTTTAACAAAAGGTAAGCCATGCCCATAAATGTCTATTTCTCACATTACCCCCAATTCCAAAGGTTCACATCTGTACCATTAAACAATTGCCAAGTGACAGCTCCAGGGACACGGGGCTGCCAGAGGAATCACTGCTAATGCAGGTTTTATAATCTCCATTTATGTAACATAATTGGCTTAAGACTGTTGCTGAGAAGGAAAGAAGCCTGATGGTGTTTAGTGTGGGAAAACTTTTCTCTAGAAGCAAACTACAGGATAACAGAATGGAGATGGCCATCCCTAATTATCTGCTATTATGAACCTGGAGGAAAAATTATTACAAAAATGCCTCCTGACCGCGCCAGGGTAAGGCACAGAAATCAGGGCTGCTGTTAATGGAATTTATTGTCTCCAGTTTCTCATCTCTCTGAATCATGCTTCTGCTGCTGCTTTGTTGTTATTTGGCCAAGAGTCCTGAGTGCTCTCTTTGTTATTATTTGTGGGTGAGCTTCAGCAACACAATGTTGCTATAACAGTTAACCCTGAAATCTCAGAGGCTTAAAACAACGAAGGCTTAGTTCTCTCTTGTGACATGCCTTCTCATATCTTTCCTGTTATGTTGTTTGCAGCACATGGCCTCTTAGGGGAGAGAAGGATATTGAGGCACGCTGAGTCTTAATTGCCTCAATCTTGGAGCCATGTGGCACTTCCGCTCAGAAATCTTTGGCCACGTCTAGTCACACGGCTCCAACCTACCTGCAAAGGAAGGTGGGAAATGTGAAGGAGCACAGGGCTCTTTGGTGAGCATTCTGTGCCCAGTCTTTCTTGATCACATCTTTATTTGTAATCTATTGTGTGTGGGTTTTAAAAATATATTTTATTTTTTTGGAGCAGTTTTAGATTTGTAGCAAAATTAAGAGGAATGTACAGAGATTACCCATATGTCCTCTGCTCCCTGACATGCATAGCCTTCCCCATTATCAATGTCTCACACCGGAGTGGTACATTTGTTACAGTGAATGAAACTACATTGACATAGCATAATCACCCAAAGTCCGTAGTTTACATTATGGGTTGCTCTTTGTGTTATAACCCAGATCCTTTGCATTTGGACAATTGTGTAATGACAGATATCCTTCATTATGGCATCATACCCAGTATTTCCACGACTCTGAGATTCTTCTGTGTTTGGCCTATTCATCCCTCTCCCACATTAACTCCTGACAACCACTGATCTTTTTACTGTCTCCATGGTTTTGCCTTTTCCAGAGTGTCATACAGTTGGAATCACACAGTATGTGTAGCCTTTTCAAATTGGCGTCTTCTGCTTAGTAATATCCATTTAAGTTCTGTCATGTCTTTTCATGACTCTGTTGTGTTTTGAAGACAATAAAGAAGTATGAGGTAGAGGCTGCTGTAATAAGGCCAATTCATAACTTTTGAGGCTATTTAAATTTAAGGGTAAATTAAAAGTTCAGTTATTTACTTACACTAGCCACATTTTTAATGTTCAACGGCACACATGAGCATTCTAGCATATTCCAGAACATTCCAGAGCATTCTAGCATATTCCAGAACAAGTGGCTGATTACCAGACTGTGAGCCTAAGAGGTTTGTAGGGGTTCACTCAAGCCTCTGACTTAGGCCTCCTTTGGTGAAAATCAACTCCATGTGCTGCAATGATTTTAAAGCTGTGTTAGGCAGAGATCTACTCTGATCTTAGCTATATTGCAGGCTTCTATGTAAGATTTAGCTGAAACAATAGACTCGTGGCTGAGAAAAGTTTGAAAACCACCAGAGTGGTGTAAAAAGGCCTGGGGGCAGAGATAGCGGAGTTCGAATCTTTGTCTTTCCCTTTATGTGCTTTGAGATCTTTGACGAGTTAACTGATCCCCAGAGTCACAGACTTACCACCTCCAATGACTGAGATGGAAATACCCACTCATAATGTTGTTATGAAGGTGACAGGAGGCAGCATGCAAATAGGCTGTCATGGGATCTGGTGCTTTTAAGTAAGGGCTTCAGAAATGACAGGCGCTCTCAGAGTCATCATTTTAATCCTGTTATCTTCATCAATAATTTAGAAGAAAACTAACTGTGGATGATTTGAAACTAGAGAAGGGTCTTAAAGAGGTTGAAATGGTGGGCTTAGTTTACAAAAGGAAATTTAGTAGGGATAAAATAACATCTCACTTTGGAGTCCAGGGATGTGAGCAGATAAGACTAAAATTGGGAGATTACATGGTCTGATGGCAGCATGTCGAAGGATAGTAATTTCATTTTTGTTCAACCTTATAACAGGGCTATATTCAGAAATGTGCATGTCCCGTACTTATTTGTCCTGGCAGACTATGTATTTGTGAGGCTTTAGGTCTTGTTATTTTAGAGAGGTCAAGATGAACTAGAGTAATTTGCTTCTTTCAATAAATATTTACTGAGCATCTCCTGTGTTACAGGTACTTGGGCTACAAGGACAAACACAAAGAGATTGGCCATTGATCTCTGAGAGCTCATAGTCTAGGGAAGGGGGGAGATACTAAGTAGACACCCGAAATGAATATAAAATTAAAACTTCATTACCTGCCAGGAAGGAGCAGTTCATGGTGTCCAAAGAAACTTTATTGGGAGAACCTCCCTTCTGTTCAGGGAGACCAGGGAAAGTTTCCTTGGGATTGAAGATTGATCTAAGACCTAGGAGGAATAAAGGTGAGTTGGGTGAAAGAGGGGAGTGTTACAGGAAAAAGGATAGCATTTGTAAAGGGTGGGATGACCAGGAAGGAGGAACATTGGTTGCAGAGAGGAAGGCTCTTGCTGATGCAGGACACATTTTGGGACATAAGGTTGACAAAGGGAGACAAGGACCAGACCATAGAGGGTCATGTAGGCTGTGTATGATTTAGATCTTTATTCTGGAAGCAATGGGAAGCTCTTGAAGGGTTTTAGATAAGGGAGTAGTCTGGCCGTATCTGCCCTTTGAGAAGATTACTCTGGCTGTAGTGTAGAGAGTGGATTAGAAGTGGGAAAAAAGTAGATTTCACCATTTGACTTTGAACAGTTTTCTCCTACTACCAGTAAATAAAAGAGCCTGCTTTACTCCACTTCAAAAGCCCAGAGTGTGATCATAAAGCTTTGACCTAAAATTACATTTTTTGTTTTATTTAGCAATTTTTTTAAATGGGAGAAATGGAATCATTTTTGTTTATTTGGACATTTACATTTCTTTTGTAATTTAGCTTTTTGTGACTTGGAATTTTAAAAATTTGCCTTAAAATTTTTTATTACAGATTTATATGTGCTTTCAATGTATTGAGGCACTATCAATTTGTTATATTTTTGAAACTTATTGAAGTGTAAGTAACATACGCACAAATATATGCATACACACACAAATACACTTTGTGGGGGTTTTAAAACATTTTCCCCGTGTTTTGTTACTTTTAAAAGTTAAAAAACGCTTTAAATTTTTATAAATACAAATATATTTTCCCTTGCTGTTTTTTCATCGCTTTCATACTTAGGTACTTGGAGCAAAATCAGCTAATTTTTCACTTTTTAAAAACTTAGAAATGTGTCCTATGTATACATTTAACTCTTTGTTCCACCAGGAACTTATTCAATGGACTAGAACCCCAGAAAAATATTTAAAACTATTTTAGAGGGGGTGCCTGGGTGGCTAAGTTGGTTAAGCATCTGACTTCGTCTCGGGTCATGATCTCACGGCTCGTGAGTTCAAGCCCCGCATCGGGCTCTGTGCTGACAGCTCAGAGCCTGGAACCTGCTTCAGATTCCGTGTCTCCCTCTCTCTCTGCCCCTCCCCCAGTCACACTCTCTCTCTCCCTCAAGAATAAATAAACATTAAAAAAAATTCTAAAAAAAAAATTATTTTAGATATTATGTACTCTTATCTAATTTCTGATTTTAGGAGGAATGTTGCATGTTTCACCATTAAATATAATGAAAGTTGATTTAACCTAGTTTTTGTGTCATGTTAAGTCAATTTTCTTTTATTCTTAATGTGCTAAGTTTTTTTTTTTGGTTTTAATTATGACTAGGTTACATTTTATTGATTTATTTTTGTATCTATCTTTAAAATTTACCTATTGTTATGATGTGTTGTATATTTCCTATTATTAAACCATACTTGCCCCCAAAGAGTAAACTACGTTTGGTTGTAGCACATGTTTCTTCTCTTGATTTATTTATGCATTCATTTAATCAGTGTTCATTAAATGCCTCCTACATGCCCAGCACTCGTTGGGCAAGGGGGCAAGGGCCCAGCAGTGGGCAGAAAAGGACACTGACCCTGTGAGGTTTCCAGTCTAGGAGACAGTAAACATATATGCAGATAAATGTGAAGAAAAGCATAACACAATGAGTAAACAGCAAAGGGGAGGCACTATTTTAGCTCCTCAGGTAAGGCATTTCCAAGACAATGACCTGAGTGGTGAGAGGGAGAGAACCCTGCTTCATCATCCCTCCGGAGCCTCTCAGCCCTCTCAGGCATGTCCCTGATTTAGTTTCCACGTTGTTGCTTCTGTTTTTCCCTGCCTTTGAGGAGGACCTAGTTTCTGTTGCTGAATGTCTGGATTTCCGATGAGCTTTAGTAGAGAGCTCTCGGTGTGCGTGTTTCTATCCTCTCTATCTGGTTTTTCCTGTGGCTCTATGCTTTGCCCATTAAAAAAAAATTTTTTTTGCAATGTTTATTTTTGAGAGAGAGAGAGAGAGACAGAGCATGAGCAGGGGAGGGGCAGAGAGAGAGGGAGACACAGAATCCAAAGCAGGCTCCAGGCTCCAAGCTGTCAGCACAGAGTCCCACGTGGGGCTCAAACTCACAGACCGCGAGATCATGACCTGAGCCGAAGTCAGACGCTCAACCAACTGAGCCACCCCAGAGCCCCTGCTTTGCCTGTTTCTTAAAGAACATAATATCTAGAGACATGTTCTTCTTTTTCCCTATGCCCATTATCTCTTCAAGTTTGTTCATTTTATCCCTCATTCATTCAGTCATTTTTCTATTGATGTGCTCACGCTATTTTTTGTTGGTGGCCTCTTTGCTCTGGGCAGGGTACTGCTATGGTACCGTTAGCACTTTCCTGGAGGATGAGGGGTGTCTTGTCAACAGACTGAGCAGAACTGCCCTAGGGGCCCCTTCCGGGCACATGTGTGGTTGCTTTTCTTTCTGATCAGATCTCAATGCCCTGCACATGCACAAGCTCATGTTTCATGCTTAACAGCCAGGTAAACTCTTCCGTGCATGCCTACTGGAGTGAGGGAAGGGCCTTTCTTACCACAACCTGGTTTCTCTGGCACAGTTTACAGTGTATACTGTGGACATGAGAGCCCGCATTGCTAATAAGAGAGTTTTCCCTTAGGTAGCCAAGCATTTCAGAATCAAAGCTAATTCTTGCCAAAGCACATGTCACTGTTACTGTCTTAGAATGAATGGAGATAAAGAGGAGTCATTGATGCAGAGAGAAGGGACCTCCTGTCCTGTGATCCCAGTTCTGGGTATCTCAGAAGGATGCTCCTGGGCATTGCCTTCTGTTTCTTTCCTGGCCACTGTAGAAAAAAAGGGCAAGAAGTGAATTTTAATGGTGTGAGTGGCTGACACATTTCCTACTTTCTTTGGGGGCATTCATGCTATTGTGAATTAAAGGGTAGGACATATGGTATATATTCCAAGAATGTGCTTTTCTATCAATCCCTATCGTCAATGCAGTTAGGAAGAATTCCTCTTGGATTTTTGTCATGGGTTTTTTCTGCTAGGACCAGATGCAGTCTGTTGTTCATATCTTCAAGCACTTTTAATAAAATTTTGGAAAGAGGCAGGCATACCAGGCACAGGTGTTCTGTCTCTATGTTCACCCAGAAGTGTCCCTAAGAAAGGTTTCTAATAGTTCTGAAGATTGAATATGCTGTCTTTATGAGAATGTATTTCTGGCCTCTGGAGCTCCTCAGACACAAGCTGGGTCATCACTTGGCTGTGATGCTGAAGTGGTGATTCCAAATGTTTTGAGTCAGAAAAATAAGTAGGTTTTACCTTGTGGACTCAATCTGATGGATAGTTACTGGCCATCTGGGCTCAATGGGAATGGTGTCACGATCCATTAGCAAGGTCTGTCCTGGGCATGGAGAGTAGGGAGGATAGAGGCACACACCCCATGCCTATGTCATTCCTGGAAAAGGAATTGAACTAGCAGATCTATAATGCGCTTCAAGCACTAATGATTCCAAGAGGAATGGCTTCCGTATTCCTATCAGATTAATTATGGGAACATGATGAACAATATTAGAGCAGTGCTTCTGGAAGGATCTGGAAGTTAAGTATCACAGGAATTTCAAAGTGGACTAGTTTAGAGATGATGAGCTTGTAAATTCACATTGGTATTATTTCTAGAAAGTCAGCCACCTGTGGGGTCTATGGTTTTCTTGATTCTGTTTGCTTGTCATTGAATCATTGGCTCATATTGGCTGATTAATATATGTATTTGTCACTTATTGAGCATTTACTTTGTGGCATGCTCTGTAATAGATCTTCTAGGTAAAGATGGATCAGAGGATGAACAATTCCTAACTTTACAGCTTCTCGAGAAATTGGGTCACCTTGAGGGTTGGCATTGAAACTGTTGGGCTGTATGCAGATTTTTAGGATTTAGCCTCCAGCAAAGCTGTTGCTTTTTAACTCTGGGTTTTTGTTGGAACACAGTCAGGAACTGTCTGGTAGAGGAAAAGAGGCCACAGCAGGGTTTAAGTACCCTTACTTTTCCTAACTACTGAGTCATAGATGTAGCAACACTGAATTCACAATGCTTTCAGTTCCTGTTGATAGATAAGGAGTGTTTTCTTCTCAAATTATGGACAAGATATCTGCCACGAGGTGTAGCATGATGGTTAACAGGTGTGGGCTTTGGCATCTGAAGTTGGCTCAAATCCCAGGTCTGTCACTAGTTGGTAACTTGAAGCAAGTCACTTGACCTCTTTGAGTCTGTTTCCTTATCTGTGAAATGGAGAGGACAATAGGACCTGCCCAGGTAGAGTTGAAGATTAAAAAAGATAACGCATGTGAAGCATTTAGCACCATGGAGCTGGACTACAGTGATCACTCTAACATGGGTATGTGTGTGTGTTTGTGTGTGTGTGTGTTAGATAGTAAAACCTTGGTTCCATGTAGGAGTCCATTTCACTCTGTAGCCACTCTTTACTTCAGAATCTTATTAATCTGTGAGTTTGAGAACAGAAAGGAATAAAGGTAACAACTGTAATCTGATGACCTGCCCCTGTCCAGATACCATACTCAAACTTATTCTAAACCTGCCGTTTCTTCGAGTGTGCTGTTCACTTCCGAATGTATTAATAGTGCCCTCTGCTGCCCACAGAATGGCAGCTTAACGAGAGCTCCTGGGGCAGACGGGTGGGATCTGGGCACCTGCCTCTTCCTTGTCTCCCTTTCATCCTCAGACACATTTTCCTCCTAGTTCACAGCTCCATTTTCTCGACTGCATTTCCAGCTAAGCTCTGAGTCATCAATTTCAACCTTTAATTCAAGTTTGTGCCTGGACCTGAACCAAACCATAGATAGATACCTATAAAGGTTGTGCAGATGAGGATATACGGTTCTCTTGCTTTTGATCTGCAGCAGGCTGAGATTGGTTCCACGGTGGCAGAAGCCAAGTCTATTTTCTTGTGTTACAACGCAGGACTCAAGTCATGCCCAGAGCTGGCTGAGCGATTATCTAAATCGGAGCTGCGTGCAATGTGCCTCGCCGTGTTTATCGACTGACTTCACAGCCAAATGCAGTCAAAGCTTCCATAGGATGGTCTCTAAATCTGATCACTTTGTCTTTTGTGGTGGTGTGGGGGTGTGGAGAAGTTAGATAGAAGCAGGAGCAAGGGCTCCTGATAAATTTAGGTTCCATTTGACCTCCACCCCATTTAGACGTTTTAGTATAATTATAACTCCTCTCACGGGAATGAACTGTGGAGACATTGGTGAGGAAATGGTCAGTACACGGGAAATCCTTGTACATCACGCCTAGTAAAGTGCAGGCTAGCCACAGGGAGATGGGGGAAATGTGAGGCAGTGGTTTGCTTCTGCAGTGGAGTGTGTTCTTTGAGTAGCATGGCAAGAGGTTGAAATGGATTTGCCCTGCACCAGCCGTACTCTCTGTCCCCACATCCTGGCCCATGTCAGCAATTGCGGGGGGGCGGGGGGGTGCCTCGGATGGCACAGGCTGGGTCTCCTGAGTGAAAACTCTAATTAATTTCTATCACATCAGAACTGGAGATCTTGGCATCCCTAAATCTCGTATCCCAAATACCAGATCTAACCATCCAAGCTAAAGAGAAACACAAATCTGCAACACTGTATATGATTTTCACACCTAGAATGTTCCATTTGCTTCCACATGGCCAAACAATATACTACAGCACAGCAGTTATGAGCACAAGCTTTGGAATCAGGTTGTCCTGGGTTTGAATCTCAGACATGCTACTCACTAGCTGTGCAACTTTGGATAGTTTGCCTCTTGATTTCCTTATCCCTATCCATTGGAGGTATTCTGAGAATGAAAAGTTGGTAGTGCATGCAGACACTTTGCACAATGCCCAACATAATTAGTGCTGGCTGCTATTTCAGGGATGGTGTCATGGTGGGAAGCAGCTGGCCCACCTGTTTCAGAAGGAACCAAGCAATGAGCCCAAGAAAGCTACAGAGCTGAGTTACTGTCCTCACTTGCTGCCCCTCAAATGGCTTGTTCATCTGTACATTTCTTTTTAATTTTTTTTAACATTTATTTATTTTTGAGAGAGACAGAGTGTGAATAGGGAGGGGCAGAGAGAGAGGGAGACACAGAATCTGAAGCACGTTCTGGGCTTTGAGCTGTCAACACAGAGCCTGACGCAGGACTCGAACTCACGAACCGTGAGATCATGACCTGAGCCAAAGTTGGACGTTTAACCAACTGAGCCACCCAGCCATCCCTCATCTGTATATTTCTTTTCAGTCCTCAGGGCTTTCCACATCTCATTCCATTAGGCAAGTATCAGACATGGAACTTTTCTTAGATCTCTATAGTATCTACATTGCAAAATAGTTTTAAGGACTAAATACACTGTTAGCACTTACATGTGTATAACTCTAGGGAACTTAAATAGGATTATCAACTGCTTATCATGCCAAGTAAGGACATTCAAAGACAAATGAACACCACCATCTACTCTCACCACCATTTCATAGGGGAAATTAAAATTATATTCAGCATTGGGGAGTTTTCATGTCTCTTTAATTTGGATGGTTATCTCCAGTGTTTAAGGTGCCTGCTTCTGGGACTCCAGGAGCCCCCCTTCTGATGTGGTAGAGGTTTGAGTTTTTGCCCAAGAGACAGGCTATACCAGCTGGGGCATTTACTCCTAACTGATATTGGTTGCAATGGTTGTATAGAGACTGTGGATGGAGCGTTGAAAAGATTGCCCTATATACTGCTTAAATTTACCTCTGTGGCAAAACTGAAAATATCATTTGGTGAAAGTCTGATATCCAGCCAGCTCTTGGGAATTGTTGGGCTAAGGGGGAGGAGTCCCTCACCTTTCAGAACAACTCAGTGTTCCCCACTGACCTCCTCCAAGAAAGTGGAATAGGAGGATAAAGAAAGGCCATCCGCTGCTCTTCTGAAGGTCACCTCTGGCAGATTTCGTTTCAAAAATGGCTCAAGGTTCACACAAGGGGTGGGATGGAGATATGTGGGCTTAAGCCAAGCAATTTGAGGTGATTTGAGGAGATTGCCAGGTTTATGTGTTCTTCACTGTGGTGAATAAGCAAACGGTGTGCTGTCCCCAGACACCAGCACCAATTAGTTCACTCCCTGAGGACATCCCAGACTTGCCAAAGTCTGGTCTTAGGTAGAAAGGACACATGAACCTCTGGAAAGAGGTTATCTTCATGCCTTTATTTGGGAGGGAAGAGAGCTGGGGAGGTCAGCTGTTACTTATTTTTTAACAGAATAGGAGAGAGAGGTCCCCTCCCCGCAGTAAAGGTGTGTGTATGTTAGTGTGACAGCACCTGGTTAGAAGAGGTGGGGGACAACCTACCAGCCTCATGAGGGGGTGGGTTTCCAGTCACCTCAGAGCATGACAATCCTTTCTCATGGAGACCTAGAAGAAATAAAACTAGGCCCTTGAGCCACTAGCTAATTGCTTGTGTGACCTTCAAAAATCATGGCGGGACCTGAAGCAAGAGAGACATGGTTAGAATCCTGGTTGTACCACTTCCAAGTCATGTGGTCTGGGACAGATGGCACACCTTCACTGATCTATCTCCATCTTCTTTGTCACTGTCCTGTCCGGTACCATAGCCAACAGCCACATGTAGGTATCGAGCCCCTGAAACGTGGCTGTTGTGACCCAAGATGTGCTGCAAGTGTAAAGCCCCCACTAGATGACAAACACTCAGTATTGAAAACAGAATGTAAACTATTTCAGCAAGGATTTTTACATTGATTACGTGTTGGCAGGTTGAAATTGATTACATTTTGGATATATTGGGTTAGATAAAAAGTATTGTTAGAGTTAATTTCACCTGCTTCTTTTTACCTTTTCTTTTTTTTAATTTGGCCACTAGAAAATTTATTTACCTCTGTGGTTTAAATATAAAATTCAAGGTGTGCATTGTTCTATTTGACAGCTTTATTCTATAGAATTAGGAGCAGTAGAACGGAATGGGGGGAGAGGGCAACTTCAAGGAAAGCCTTACCATGTTCCAGATGCTATACCCTGACCTTAAACCTCCCTGCAGCCCAATATGGTGGCTACCATATTTATTTTACTATTTTATAGTTGAGGCTCCCAGAGAAGAAATTATTTGCTCAGAGACTAACAGTTAATAAGTGCCAGATGATGATTTGAACCCAAGTGTTTGGATTCAGCAGCCCCATGGCTTACTATTAATTATTGCCTTTGATGCAGTCAGGATTGCTCAGTCATGTCTACCTTGCAGACAATCATTTTAAGGATTAAATATAATGGCGTGGGTCAGCCCTTAGTTTAGGGCTCAACACTTAGTAAGAGCTCCAGAAATGATAGCTGCTATTAATGTTAAAATAGTAAGAAAAAGGAGGAGGGGAGGGGAGGGGAGGGGAGGGAAGGGGGTCATGCTGTCATCATCACCACCACCATTAGGTGCTGGTGCTATCTTGGGCACTTTAAGTACATTATGTAATTTAATGCTCACAGCAAGCCTGGCCAATGTTCACCCATCCTTTCAGTCTCTAATTTTTGCTGGTATGGGTGTAATGTCTTCCTGGCACTGAAGCACTCACTTGTACTTCACGGACCTTGCTTGTGGTCTGTTGGGTGGGTAGGAAGCTTGAGTTGGCAAAGAAGGGTGCTGGCAAGGTGTGGTAGCGACTGAGCATGCTAAGAGGGTGGACAGGGTTTGGGTTTTATAAGAGGAGTGGAAGCTCTATTTTTAGCATCTGATTCACCCAGGGAAATTTGGAGCACTGTCCCCAGCATTCAGAAGTTGTGCATAGTAAGGAATGTATGAGCAGTTGTTGAAGACATCAGTGAGGGTGGGGAAGGAAACAAATATCATGGAGCCTCACTAATAGAGATCATAATTCTAAACTAGTTGAATGCCAATAGGAATGGAAGAGTGATATTTTCCTTTAAGGAATTCCAGTAACTATTTCATACAACTGGCCTTGCCCCAAAAAGAAGAGGAAACACAGTGTACTTTAATTGGACTAAATAAAGATCAAGCTTAAGTGGGTTGTGAGGCAATTGCACTAACACAAAAGCCTTGAAATGAGAGAGATGTGAAGGTAGTGTGTGTTTACCAGGGGCTTGGAAACTTCCAGTTACAGAATTTATACCCAATCCTGTCCCTGATCAAGGGACACAGGGTACAAAGCTGGTAGGTAAGCCATTCCTGCTGCTCTCTGTCTATTGTCAACTCATGCAAGACCAGGACAGCCTCCCCCCACCCTCTAGAGGCCATGAGCAGGTGGCAAGGGTCAGCATTTGTGCATCATATTTCATGGCAGGCCCAGTTCTACCTGGATGTTTGCTGTGTGGTCCCTCCTTGAACCCTCACTCTAAACCTCTAAAGTATTTATTTTTGTCCCTTATTTTATGGGTGAGATGGAATTATTCTGCCGGGCCATTTAATTACAACTTGGCAGAACAGAATTCTAAACCAGGTCGATCTGACTCCCAGCATCTTGCTGATTCTACCACATCATGTGGCCTTTCCTTTCAATCCCATGGTCATGACCAGAGATTTCTCTACCTACACTAATCCCACGAAAGAGGTCTTACTGCCATGACCTCTCAGAGTACAGAACTGACTGACTCAGTTCAGCCCACATCCCTTAAAAGTCAGAGTGGAAGGTGGGGAGGAGGGAATTGATCTTTTGTTAAATACAACTAGCACTTGTTTGGAAACCAAATGAAATGAAATGAGATGGAATGACATGACATGACATGACAGAAAAGAAAAGAAAAGAAACGAAAAAGAAGGTTCTGAAAAAGAACCATGAGTGGCTCAATGCATTCTATAAAATGAAATTAGGTGGTTCTCAATAAATTCATACATGACTTCGTGTGTGTGTGTGTGTATGTGTGTGTATTTATGTAAGTATACATATACGTATGTGTGTAGATAATGGATAGATAATTGGGTCATTAAATTTTTTCAGTGTATCGATTATTTTTTATGAAACCTAACTGTCCCATTATAGGCTGTGAAAAATCCAGTAATTGCCCCTTGCCTTTTAAAAAATAAAATAATTAATTTATATGATTTAAATTGTTCAAGTAACAAGAGAATACATTCTAATCATCAGAAATCAAGGCAATTCCCCAATTGTGAACACCCCCATTCACTTGTTTCCTGTGGCTTCCAAGCCATCTCCCCTTTCCAGAGGTGTTCTCTGTGATCAGCTCAGGGTAAATCTTTGTAGTGTTTTTTTTCCCTATCATGTTCATGTATAGGAACATATAGAAATATGTGATTTCTTTCTTGTATTGAGAATGGGGCCCTGTACTGTGTATTATTCTGCAACTTCTGTTATCACGGGTTGTGTCTTCTTTTTCCTTGGTGGCTATATACTATCTCAGGGTATGAAGGTACCAAAATTCATTAACCATCCTCTACCGATAGACATTTAGAAGGTTTCTTGTTTTTCGCTGTTATGAAGGCAATTGTTTATTCTTTTATTCTAGGGAATGCTTGAGGTTTTACAGTCAACATATGGCTAAGTAAATATTTAAGATTTTATGTTGACATTTTGCTATCAAGTTCAGAACTTTTATTATGCCATTCACCTCTTGCATTATATAATATGTATTCTCACTTTCTAAGTTTTAGTTTACAAGGCCACAGCTATAAATGTTGGTTGTCTTTTCTAGACCATACGTCTTCAGTTTCCATAGCTAAGAGCCAGTAAACAGTCACAATGACCCTGTCTTGGATATTTGAGTGATGGTTAGGGATGCATAAACTGGAGAAAATAGAGAAGTGGCATGTTAGAGATTCAAGAACCCAAATCCTGCCCCTCCCTCCCTGCAGACCCTTATTCAACTGAAAATAGACATGAAGAACCAGGTGATTATCCAGTGAGACCTCAGATGCGTTAATGAGCAAGGCCAGTGACAAACCCTTCAAATTGATTAACTGTGCTGGAGAGCGTAGCTTGGACCTGACATCAAAATGGGTGTTTTTGCAGACAAGCCCTAAATCTAACCTTAGACCTATCTGAAGTGAGTCTGGGTTTTCAGCAATCTTCCTAGCAAGTTCCCATCCAGCAGAGGGTTTCCAGCTGCTTAATAACCCGTCACTGGTGAGGAGATAGAGTTATGCTGCCTGCTTATCTATCCTTAGTAGGTGGCCCAAAGATGTCATACCTTCCCCAACCTCCACAGAAATATCATGGAGCCTCACTAATAGAGATCATAATTCTAAACTAGTGACCCTCCCATAAGAATGAATGAGTGAGGAGGTGTAAAGGGGAGGGACAGAAGATCTCCAGTCCTTCTCTCTCCTGGGGAGTGGCGTAGGGGTGCCCTCATGGAAACACACAAGGAAGGGACATGATCTGTCCTGCTGGGTATTCCTTAAAATGACAGATTTTCCACACACAAAAAATTTGATGTTAATTTTTATTTACTGTTACAAACAGAATATTTACAGGGTTGAATAGTGTGACCCACAAAAAGATAGGACCATATCCCAATATTCATTCCCTGTGAATGTTACCTTCTTTGGAAAAGAGTCTTTACAAATAGAGTTCAACCCTGGATTAGCCAGATGGGTCCGGAATCCAATGACAAGTGACCTTAGATAGAGGATACAGAGGAGAAGGCCATATGAAGTAGGAGGCAGAGATGAGAGGGATGTGGCCACAGACTAAGGAACATCTGGATCCCCAGAGGCTGAAAGAGACGAGTAAGGATTCTCCCCAAGAGCCTTCAGAGGGAGCACAGCCCTGCTGACACCTGATTTCAGACTTCTGGCTTTCAGAACTATGAGAGAATAAATTTCTGTTGTTTTAGGCCAGTTTGTAGTTATTATACCCTAGGAAATTAATACATTTAGCATAAGAATGAAATAAGGAAGTAGTATTCTAGTCCAAGGCAGAATATCTAGATAAGTCTGGTTGCCTTTGCTCTAAACTCACCTGTTTCCTATCACTATTTAGAGCAGTCATTGTTTTTCATGACCCATTTATAATTTTATTTCACCTAGAAGCCCTTCACTGGAGTTTATTCATGGTCCTGCCTGCTGATGTCTTGCTTCAACTTGTGCCAAGAGGCAGGCAAGGTTCTCATGAGCAGCACTCTGCTGTTCACCAGCTCTTCCAGGGGGATCTGACTTTTCTACACCACCATTTTTTTGGTTGCCTGTCACTCTGACTTCCAGCTCAAACTCTCTTTTGGTTACACCTTGGTTAAAGCAAAGTAAGAAGATGACAAAGGCTCTTTCTGTCTGCTGGTGGCCCAAGTCCTCCAAGCCAAGTTCCTCTATTTAGTAGGAATTTGCTTGGGAAGTTTTATCACTATATGTCAATTCATTCAGTTCTTAGTTCGAACTGGATGAAACTTAGTTTCAATCACATTGGCCCCTCTGTCATTGTACCAAATAGCTTTACTAAGGACAGCGTTCTTCAGCATCTTTACCTTTTTCGATCCTTTGTGACCAATCAGTGCTTTAAAAATGATTCAAATCCTTTACTTTCTTGTAGGAAATATATTAGACAACAAATTGGACAAAACAGGACCATTGGGAATAGTTGTTCTTCCAATGTTCAGCTCATCAAACTTGTTGCCGGGCCATTGGCAATCCTAAAACTATTGGGGGAGATAATAGGCAGAGACTCCTTGAGGGTAGTTCTTCCCAAGCAGCAAGGACTCCTTCAGGGAGCATTCTTAGAGTGGCTGGTAGTGCCAGCTTCATGGATGTGCCACTGCTAGAGTCCCATGTGCTCAGTGCAGTGCTCTGCTGGTGCTGTCTTCAAACTGTGGATAATCTCTGAATAAGTGGTCACACATTTTCATTTTGCACTAGGACCTGTAAATTATGTAGGTGGTCCTGGAGGCTAGCATGGGCCTGGGACAGCTGAAGTCCTTCCTTAGCAAACTACCTCCTTCATTGTCCAGTACACCGTCTGTCTATTGTTTGTTTTCCTTTTTGCTATGTGATGCTGCCTGGAAGACTTCAGGAAGCAATGCTCTAAGTTCTGCATATGGCATCAAGAAGTGGTTCTCAACTGGGGTGATTTTGCGCCCCTGTGCCTCCCCCCTCTCTAGAAATATTTGGCAATATCTGGAGACATTTTCCATTGTCACAACTGGGGGGTTGAGGCCAGGGGTGTTGGTAAACATTTTATAGTGCTCAGAACAACCCCCACCACAAAGTATTATCTGGCCCCAAATGTCAATAGTGCTGAGGTTGGGAAATCCTGGGCTAGAGGCTGGCCACTCAAAGAAGACCCTTCTACCAGCAGCCTCAGAAAACACCCAGGAGCTTGTTGGAAATGCAGAATCTCAGGCTACACCCAGAGCTAGTTGAGTCATAACTGGCCTTTTGACAAGAACTTCAGGCGACTCATACACCCATCAAAGTTTGAGAGGTACTGGCCCAGAGCAAAACTGATCTGGTTTATGCTTAAGTGTCTGCAAGGATTCCAATTGGGGTGCTATCCTTTGGAGTGAAAGATCCCAAGTTTGGATTAAATAGGGAGAGTATGGCTAAGGAAAGAAAACCTAGAAACTAGCCTAGTACAGAGCAACAGGTCTAGAAGGCAAGGCAGGAGAGGAAATAGGGGAGAGTCCCCAGGGGGAACAGGGAGGACAGAGGACAGGAGGGACTGTGAGGTGAGGAGTAGGATGGTACCTGTGGATCCTCAGATCGTGAAGTCCTAGGGATAACTTGAATCCACCTTGCATGTAGCTGGTTGTGCAAGGTGGGTGAACACACATATTTGTGACCATCAGAGACCACTCTGTGTCAAGTGGTGTGTCAGCTGGACTTGGGCCATGGATCCTACTCAAGTCCGCCTGTGTTAGTTTGCTTGGCTGTCATAACAAAGTACCAAGACTGGGGTATAAACAACAGAAATTTATTTTCTCATCATTCTGTGGTCTAGAAGTTCAAGGTCAAGGCATCAGCAGGGTCGGTTTCTTCTGAGGCCTCCCTCCTTGGCTTGGCGATGGCAATCCTCTCCCTTAGTCTTCACATGGTTTTCCCTCTGTGTTTGTCTGTATCCTAATCCCCTTTTCTTATAAGGACACCAGTCATATTGGATTAGGGCCCAACCATATGATCTGATTTTAACTTAATCACCCCTTTAAAGGCCCTGTCTCCAAATAAGGTCATGTTCTGCGGTGGGGGTTAGGACTTCAATATATGAATTTGAGGTGGGGGCTCAATTCAGCCCACTGACCTGTGCTCCTTCAGCATCAAGGGCTCCCAGTCATCTCCACTGGGCTCTCTTAGCCACCAACTTTGGGTCTTTTCCCCCATGACCCTCCCTATTGAGACTTGAGGTTCACTAGCTCCTGGGGAGCCCAACACCCTATTGAATATTAAACATATGGTCTCTGAGTTCTTAAAAACAATGTGACTTGTGATCTAAGACTCTGTTCTTCTTCCCAGAAGGCATTTCCTTCCCTCTATTGGTATACCACACGATATTGAGGTCCTCTAAGTTAACCAGGGCAATTATTAGTAAATGGTTAGAGCATGACTGCCTCAAGGTTTTGATAGATAGGTCAAAAGAATATGAATGCAAATGCATTTTTAAAGCACACTGCAGCTATTGTTGGGTATAATGGAAAGTCATTAGGCATATTAGCTGCTGATTTCATAATCAAGTGCTAACATTTTCTGGATGCTAACCTAAGTAACAGGAGATATTGGCCATTTGCAAAACATGTTTAAACAAAAAAGATCCAGAGACAAGAAGTGCCTCTCATCTTAATTATTATTATTTTTTTTTGCATCATAAAAACCTCTCGAACAATGCTTTGGCAAAGCATAATGGATATGGAGCAGCTGTAGAAAACATCTCACTTCTTTTGTTTGGAAACAACGTTTTACAGTTGGAAAGAAAATTTCTGTCCAGCTGATTTTATTCCAAGGAGAGGGTGAATCTGAGAGAGCAGTCTCTGCTGTCTGAGGCGTATCTATCTGTGTCCATCAAGCACTGGTAAAACTTTAGAGGGAATGGTTTGAAATTGTGCTTGTTTTTTTGTCAGCGTTGCTTCTTCAAGGTCTCTGGGTGGCTGCTGAGTCTACAGGGGTGGGTGGCCTGGTGAGCATCATGTTCAGTCTTTTATTACCAAGGAGTATACTTTCATGTTTTCATGAGTGGAGGGGGAACTTCTGTTCTCTTTTCCTGGGCTGTTCATAAGCCATCAGCATCGACCCAGACTTATTTTTCTAGGTGGCTAAAGTAATATTACTGATCGGTCTAAACATCACGTTGGGAGCAGAACTACTCCAGTGTCTGAGCTGATCATACTCAAGCAGGAAGTACATCTTATGTTTAGAAGTCTGCAGATGTGAATCCATGGCCAGTGGGCCTAGCAATGGTCAACATAACTATGGATCCTCTGAGACACGTCATTCCCTGTCTGTGTTGATACCCTTCAGGGGACAAGCACCTGTCTTTACCCTATATCAGTTAGCGGTTGCCAGGAGCAAAGCATCCCAAAATTCAGCAGCTTAAACAACAATCATATACTACTTCTCATGAATAATTGGTAAGTGGGTGGGGCTGCCGATACAGGTCAGGTATAGCTGATCTGGGTTGGGCTCACTAATATATCTGTGGCCAGTTAGCAGTTCTGCTTGAGGCTAGTTAGTCTAGATGATCTTTGTTGGGATCAGTTTTTTTCCCCCAAGTGTCTCTCCCATTTCTCCTTTGGGTGAACCCTGGGCACATTCTTATGGTGATGGTATGGGTCCAAGAGAGGAAACAGAATTGCTCAAGTACTTCAGGCTTCTGGCCCCATTAGGCGAGCAAGTTACAAGAGAATAAGAGGCTCTACTAAAGATTTAGATCAAGAACACGTGGGAAATTAGGGTCTCAATGCAATCAATATAGGCACAACCTCCTATTCTGAGGACTATCCACTGACCATATTCAGTTACCCAGTCTAACTGAGGTCCAACTGGCCTGAGTCAAAGTAAGTGATTGATATTGCTCTGCTCATTTTCCCCTCCCTTTTCTGGAGGAATGAGACCTTACCCTTCGTGTGCTAATGAATAGGGTCATGAAACCATGGGCACCTCAGGGGAACTGGCCAACATTGCATTCTCCATGCCTCACACATGGTGGGGACTCAATGCATGATACAATGGAAAAAAACCAGACAATTCTGCATTCCCAAGTTACAGCTTAAAGTTAATTTCATCATTGCCCCAAATCTTCCAGAAAGTGTGGATATTTGCTTCAGTCACACCTGTGTTCCTTTGCTTGCCTTACTTGAGAAACAGCTGTGTGTGGGTGAACTGGAGAGAACTGAATTGTCAACCAGCAGGCATCTGAGCAGTAGACATGACTCAAGATAAGGCGCCCTTTGGTTATCTTCATCAAGGTGAGAGAGGATTGGGCTTCTTGGTCCACAAATTCAATTTACTCATTCTCTCAGGGAGCATTAGATCTGGGAAGGCTTGGTCGGTGTTTTTTTCCACTTGCTCAAACTCTGTTTATCCCTCAAAATTTTTGCCCAACTGTTCTCTCTCTCTCTCTTTTGAAATGTTCATTTGAGAGTGGGGGGAGGGGTAGAAGGAGAGGGAGAGAGGATCCCAAGAAGGCTCTGTGTTGTCAGTGCACAGCCCTAGGTGGGGTCTGATCTCAGGAACTGTGAGATCGTGACCTGAGCTGAGATCAAGAGTCGGACACTTAACTGACTGAGCCATCCAGGTGCCCTGTAACTGTTCTCTTTTCTATTAAATCTTCCTTGAAAAGTTATAATTAGCTAAACCCTTTGTGTATGACCCATTTCACTTGTGCAGTAGACTTTTTATTCTTCTTTCATTCATCTGTTCACCAAATATGTAGTGAATGCTTTCTATGTGCCAGACACAGCTTAGGCAAGGAGTAAAGACCTTTAAACAAAGGCAAAGGCCCTACTCTCATGGAGCTTACATTTGGAAGGGAGCATCCCATAATGAATAAATAATCAAATAAGTGTATACTGTAGCAGATGAGAAGAAAAAAAACAAGATTGAATAAGGGACAGACAATGGTGTGTGTGTGTGTGTGAGTGTGTGTCTGGTGTCTGTGTTAGACAGTTGGTCAGAGAAGCCCTTTCTATAAGTTGCATTTAGACAAAGACATGAACTACATGTGGGAGTGGGCTACATGGACATTTATGGGAGAGATTCCTAGGGAGAAGGTTAAGCATGTGGTACAGGCTTGGCTTTTTTGAGGAACAGCAAGGAAGCCAGTGGGGTTTGACTGAGCAGAGAGAGAGAGAGTGATATGGCATGATATCAGAGAGATAGGAAGGCTCCTAATCGTATCAGGCCTTGTAGGCCAGGGAAACAACTTTAATTTTGTTCTAAGTGGGATAGAAAGTGTGGCCCCCAAAGTTGACCATGTCCTAACCTCCAGAACCTGTGAGTATGTTACTTTACATGGCATAAGAGACTTTGTAGAAGTGATTAAGACAAGAATCTGGAGATAGGGAGATGATCCTAGGTTATCAGGGTGGGCACAATGTAATCATAAGGGTCCTTATAAGAGGAAGGTAAGAGGGTCAGAGTCAGAGAAGGAAAACAGAACCAGAGGCTGAGGTAATGTAAGGCCATGAGTCTAGGCATGAGGGTGCCTCTAGAATCTAGAAATGGCAAGGAACAGATTCTCCCTTGGAGCCTCCAGGAAGGAACCAACCCTGCTTACACCTTGATTTTAACCTATAAGACAATTTAAACCTCTGACCTCCAAAGCTGTAAGGTAATTAATTTGTCTTGCTTTAAGCCACTAAGTTTGTGGTAATTTTTTACAGCAGGAAGTCACTAGAGGGTTTTGCTGAGAACTATAATATGGCTTGACTTATATTTTAAAAAAATTACTGGCTGATTATATGGAGGATGGAATGAGGAAGGCCAAATAGAAGAGTTTGCAAGAGTCCAGAGAAGAGATAATGATCTAGTGGCAGTGGTAGAGATAAGTGATAGAATCTCCATGTGTTTTGAAAAAGATAACACAGGACTTAGTATGTAAGAGGTTGGTTGCAGGGGCTGAGGGGGTAGAGAAGCATGGGTGACTCCCAGACTCTTGACTTAAGTCCCTGAAAAGATGAAAATGTTATTTACTGACAATGGCTGGAGGAAAATCAGTTTTGGAGGTTTTGTGTCTATATGTGGGATGTGGGGGAGAGTGGATCACGAATTCCATTTGGACATATTATATTTGAAATGTCTATAAACCATCAAAGTGGAGGTGTCAAATAGGCAGTTGATTTTTTTTTAATGAATTTGGAGCTCAGGGGAGCCTTCTGGGCTAGAGGTCTAAATGTGAGAGTTGGCAGTGAAAAGATGATGCTTAAAGCCATGGGGATGGATGAGATTGTCTAGGAAAAAAGTGCAGATTTAGGAGAGCATCAGCGGAGGTGGGGAAGTGGCAGCATTCCACGGAGAACTTCCTAATTCCCAAGATTCCCTCTTGTCTGGAACTCAGGATGGGAAAGAGAGCGCAGCTAGAATTTTGGGGTGGGGAGTCAACAATAAGGAGATTTTTTTAGTTACCCATTGCACTCCATGATGTAGAACATGACTGGACCCAAACTGATATTCACAAGCATTTATTCATAATGGAAAGATACGATGCTTTCTTAAATAGATAAATAAAACCACATATTTAAACAAAAGTAGCAATTATATCATCATGTGTACTGTGATACCCTTTGGCTGAGTATGCCCATGAAAGTGCTTTAATATGAGTTCATGGAATAAATAATGATTGTAAGAAAAGGGTAAATACTTGGGGGAAACAGAAGGAAGTGTACTATGTGGAGGGCAAGATGGCTTCCCAGATTGATTTATTTGCTCTTGTTGACTGTTTTTATGCTATAAATCTCAGTTGAAGAGTCTTGCTGTATCGAAAATGAGGGCCCAGAAACCCCAAACAAGAATACAATGGCTCACCAGGGAAGGCATTTAACTAACCTAAATGCTGCTTTCCTTCCCTGAAGAAATTTCCTCCATCTGTGCTGGAGTCGTTATCTCTGCCTTCCTTGGAAAGGAGGAAATTTGCACTATCAAAAACGGGATTTGTGTGGCCAACCTGACTTCAGAGATATTAAATGATAAACTTTCCAAATGAAGAACAGCATGAACTCAAAGTTCCCACTCCAATTGCTGGGCAAATGAAGATGGTTGGAGTCACATGCAAAACTGTCTGTGGGAAGAACAATTTCTTGATACTCGGCCCAATGACAATGCTCTGACAAGAGCTCTATTTCAAAGACCTGGTCCAATATTAGGACCTCTAAGAAACTCATGATAGTTGTTGTCCATTCTGCTATATTCTTGCCATATGGAGAGTGTATCAGTTAGCTGTCGTACCCATAATGCCTTATATAACAAGCCACGCCCAAACTTTGTGGCATATAACAGTAAGTGTTTATTTCTTGGCCATAGCTGTGGGGCAGCTGGGGTTGGTGTTGGCTCAGGTGATTCTGCTCCATGTATTTTCATTCTTGGGACTAGGATGAAGGGGTGGCAAGCTATCTGGAAGGAGGTCTTCTCATGGTAGATGTTGGAAGCTCTAAGAGGGGTGAGTGGAATGACACAGTATCTCTTGAGACCTAAGTTCAAAAGTAGTGCACTGTGGTTTCCACCTGTATTTCATTGGCCAAAGCAAGTAATATGACCAAGTTCAGTGTCAGTGGGGCAGAGAAATATACTCCTCCTATGAAGGCTGGGGAGAGGAAACGAATATTTATTAAATGAAAGGTTAATCTATACAGGAAGGGATACTAATGTTTCTGGTTTCTTGGAAGGAAAATCTGAAACACTGTGAGACCTGATACAATGTCTGTGCAATAGTTCTCAGTTGAACTTAGAGAAAACATTTTGTATTGAATACCAAAATTGTCACTCCCAAGGCTATTTTTGCATCTCCACGTACATGGTCACCAGACATAGTTATTTCAGAATAACCAGAGTGACTCTGCTACTATCTGTGAAATGCCTGGATGGCACTGACCACATGGGGTTGATCAAGATGACCTTCCGGTCGTTTGGATGATTGCTCATGATTAGATTGCATGGCACAATTTTGAATATTTTCTCTTTACAAAATCAGTGAGTTAAAACCCTTGTTCCTGGGAGTTCAAACCATAACCATATTATGGCTTGAAACTATGGCAACATGGCACCCATCATCAATCGTTCAAAGATCGATTCATATTTTCCCAGCTGTCAAGATAACTGAGAGTCCAGCAGTGGTGTCATCTCAAAGCCAGTCTGGTTTGGCCAGCTTGCCCAAAATAATGAGGGTATATGTTACCTCAAGTCCTCAAAGCAAAGACTGAGGATCCTTCATGCCTTTGAGAGTTTCTCAAAACCTGGTCTTTGACACTGGATTCCTCTTTATTTCTTCATCCTTAAGAAAAGCTAAGGTCATCATTTCCTACCTCTCTTTGATGTCATGTGTTGGCTGTGCTACTCCTTCAGGAAAGGACATGCCCCACATTATTTTTCCTGCCATCTGTGTGGACTTGGAATCTAAAGACAGGCCAAGAGAGAAGAAGGAATTGGCTAGCAGTCACATGACTATGATGAATTCCAGAACACAAGGGTTCAGCAGTGCCTTTCCACACAGAATCCCTCCAGAGCCCTGAGGACAAAGTCTCCAAGAATGGACCTGGCCTCTTGAGAAGAAGCACTTTAATTGTTCAGTTTTGTTCATCGAATATGTTCACCAAAGCTCATTTCCTTTTTCTCCTGAGCACACAGATATTTCCCAGGCTTCTCTGTAGCTCCAGGGGGTCATGTGACTGAGTTCTAGGCAATGGAATGTGGGCTGCTGTGATCTGCACCCACCCCCAGGCCTGCTTGATGACGACCTCTCGTGTCCTTCCCACACTCACTTCCCTTTTAACAGCTGGATGTCCCCTTGCCGGGCAGCATGGCAGCTGCAGGTAAAAGATGCAGAGCTGCCCTCCAACCGGAACACCTACTGTGACCTGTTATCTGAAGAAAAAATAAACTTCCATTTGGTTAAGCCACTGGTATTTTGGGGTTTATTTGTTAGATGATAAATGTAACACTCATTAAAATGTGCTTTTTTTTCATATTTTTAGTCTTATAATAAAAGTCTCTTGCTTTCCCATGCCTCCAAGGCCTTGCTTGGACATGATGGACCAATTGAGAACTCAAGCATATCTTTCCCATCTCTAAGGCTGGGTGATGGCCCCTAGTATTGAGCCTTATGTTTTGTAGATGATGAGGCTGATGACAACTACCATTTACTGAGGACTTACTATGAGCCAGGAATTATTGAGGACTTACTGTGTGCCAGGAATTTTATACACTTTATCCCATTTTAACCTCAAAGATCCACTGACATGGATCTTTATCCATGTCCATTTTGCTTTTGAGGAAATCTGGGGTCAGAGTAGATAAGTCATGTGCCTAAGAGGTCACAGGTAGAAACATGAGGAAGTCAGAAATGGAGCCCAGGTTAGGGAACTCAAGAGCTTAGGTGCTATTCTTATAGCTGCGGTGAGTTCCCAGCCAAGCAGATCATTTGCCCTATGGGCAGATCTTTTTCCAGGCAGCTGTGGACTCCCACCTCTGATGGCCATCTCTGGTAACCAGTGGCTTTTTTCACTCCTGAGTGACCAAGCTCTCTATGCACAGCTCAGCCCCGGCCCATCTCCGACTCACCTGAGATCCAAACAGAAAGATGCTCCCTGTGCTCCATGCTGCAACACTGTTCCTCTTCACCGCCTCTGTTTGAAGACAGGTTTCCGTGAGCCAGCCCTTTCATTAAAAAACCACAGCCTGCCCTTTTGCTCACCCACACTGGGAGGCCATGGCCACAGGAGAATCTCTCCTGTTCTCCCTAATGATGGAGGGACTGATGACCCATTGCACTGCTTTCCAGATTGCTGGAGCCCGAGCAGCAGGAAAAATGCCATCAAGGCTACCACGTCAAAGCGTGGACTTTCTGGAACAATGATGAATGAGCTTAAAGAGGCCTGTGTGTACTCTCCCAGCATAACAAGGTACTGGCTCTCAGACTCCCGCCAAGAGAGGCATAGATACTGCCCTGCTGGAATCAGGCCTCCTTTTTCTTTCTCTGGCAGAGGTCTGAGCTCCTGTCACTATCACTCAACCTTTGTGTCAGTTTCCAGGAAACAGTTAAAGGCGACTGAGAGAACCACCGAGGCCCTGGGAAGTGACTTGGGGTGAGAGGGCACGGTGGCAGAGAGCACAGAGCAGGGCTTCTGACCAGCTGAGCCTGGACTTCTCAGAATTCCCCAAGGTGACCATGGTCTGAGCCTGGAGCTGATCCTATAGTTATAATCGAGGCGGTGTATGGAGTAGTGGTCAGAATGTTTGCTCCATCACTTCCTAATTGCTGAACCATAAATTAATTTTGTAATCTCTGCAAGACTCAGCTTTATTATGTGTACAATGGAGATATTAGAACAAATACCACCCCAAAATGTGAGGACCTATGCAATAGGCAGAGACATTGCTTAGCAAGAGCACTGGCTTTTATGACATCCATCCAGGCAACTACCTCCTAAGTAAAGTTTGGTTGGTCACCAATATAACAATATTTTTTGGGAAAATATTAGGGCACTGGAATAAAATTATGGAGAAGTCCATTGGTGTTCCTGTGGTCATGCTCTGGGATTCAGAGAGGCAAGAGTAACTCTGAGCTGCCACCCTTGTTTGTCTGTGCCGGTGAGTCTGTCTGGAGCTAAAGGGTGAAGAAGTGACAGGGTGATGTATTTTTCCTACGTGAGTGATCAGCTGGCCCCATTCAGCCTCAGCCACCTGTGTCCATGTGCCTCCCCTCCAGAGGTAGCATCTTTCTAAGATGGGAAAGCCTGGATAGTGTATTACTGTAGCAGAGAGAGAGAGACAATGGACAGGGGAAGGCTGACCACGAAGGCGATGGGGAGATTACATGGTTCCTTAGATCCTGAGAGGGGGAAGCGACCAGAATCTATGGGAGTATCAGAAGGACTGACCTTGGCTATGAGGGAGGACTCCCCTTTCATTGCAAGAACACTTATAAGGCCCTGTCCCAGGTGGTCTAGTCTCATGATGAGAATGGATTTTTAAAAGTCTAAAGCACAGAGAGAAATTCCAATCTGTTTTTACGTTCTCAGCCAATTAAGGGGGCTTTAGTTTGGGTTTCCACAGAAGCAGATCCCGAGACTAGGATGTGAGTGCAAGAATTTTATTTGGGAAATGATCCTAAGAATTCCAGTAGGTGGGTAGGGAAGAGGGATGGGTGTGGTAAACTGAAAATAAGGAGCCAACAGATTTCCATGTCCTAATCCCTGGAATCTGTGATGGTAAGTTATATGGCAGAATTGTTGCAGATATGATTGCTAAAGATCTTGAGGTAGGCAGATGATCCTGGATCATCTGCGTGGGCCTTAAATGCAATCGCATGAGTCCTTATAAGAAGGAGGCACAGGGAGATTTGATGTGCACAGAGAAGAAGGCAGTGTGAGCGCAAATCCAGGAATCTCAGCAGGCACCAGAAGCTGGACCAAGTCTCTCCTAGAGTCTCTGGGGAGAGCAAGGCCCTGCTGACACCTTCATCTTGGACTTCTGGACTCCAGAGCAGTGATAGAATTAGTTTCTGTTGTTTTAACTCACCAAGTTTATGATAATTTTTTATGGCAGACCTAGCAAAGTCATTCAATAGGGAAGGGAGGACGTTATTCAGGGGTGTTAATCAACTGGTTTTCTCTGTGGGCAACTGGGACCCAATCCCACTGGGACCCTCTTGGAGCTCTGAGGCCACACCTCCCAGTTGCACGGAAACTGGAGTATTTTGTCATGAAGTCTTTGGTCAGTGTTTGGTGGCTACTCTTGAGGACGTCAACTCCCTGGCACCGCTGGCCTTCTCAGGAATGTGGTTTCCACCAGAGGATGCCACCCTGCAGAGTAGCTGCTATGGTTTTCTGTCATAAACATTTTCCAGTAGGCTTGGAGTGGTGATGATTGATCATAGAGACTGCCCTGGAGGTCACAGTGGACCCTACCCATGCATATAATCCAGGTCTGCTGTGATTAAACTGATTTTTTCTCCTGGTGTCTGAAACCCCCATGCACCCAGAAACCTCTTACTGTCCTAGCCCAGGACTTCCTCTCTCACCAATAGCACCCTGTTCTGCCATCTCTGTTACCTGAAAGTGCCATCTGAGTCAGGAGAGGGGAGAGTTGGTGAATTCCTGCAAGTGAATCATTTTGGTGCCATCACAATTACAGTAAGAGGCAAAAAGAGAAATGGATTTGGACATCTGGTTGTAGAAATGAGTTTCCTCCCTGCCAGCCCTAATTATGGGAGAGAACATCATCTGGGCATTCTGGTGGCCCATGCTCTCCCCCTGCCATTTCTGCTCTAGAGTGTATTTCTCTGGATTTCAGGTGCGTTTAGGTGACAAACCGAGGACATCCAGGAATATTAATTACCTATGTAGGGTGCTTTACAGGTTACAACTCAGTTTTAGAATCAGTGTTTTAGTTACTTCTGAAGATGAGAGGCTGAGAATGGTATTATAGCCATATTAGCCCCTTTTAGCTGCTAACCATTATTAATCATGGTTCGTCATCAACTGAATCCTTTTTATGACCGAGAAAACTGAAGCTTCATGGCCTTGCTACTCAAGTGTGATCTGTAGACCAGCACCATCGACATCATGTGGGAGCCTGCTACAAATGCAGAGCCCTAGAACTGCTCCCTCAGCTCTCCACTCCCTGCTGCCCCAAGACCCACTGAAGCTGCATGTTGACCCAATTCCCCGGTAGCTCATTGAACTTTGAGAAGTGCTGACTTATTCATCCTAACTCAGGCTTGGCCCTCTCCCATGGCTCTGTCCACCTGGGGTCTTCTCTGCAGACATGAGGTGAGGGAATGGAGTGGCTAGAAGTAGACACCTCTATCTTTAAGAGGTCTTTTTTGGGGGATGCCCTGGAATGATCCAACGGGTAGGTCTCTGTGACCTTCCACTTTCTTTTTCTCCATGTTGGTCGAAGAGGCCTTTTATTTTTTATTTTTTATTGTTTTTACTGTTGGTCTCCAATTGCCAGAACTCTGTAACTGTGTATTAAAAGGTGGGAAGTTGCCACTTGGCATTGTGGGGGTGGGGAAGGATAAAGCCATTTCTCATTTATACTGGGGTGGCAAGAATGTAGGGTCATTTCAGTAAGCTGCTTGCTCTGGCCATCTCCCCTTGCCCTTTTCCCCTCTGTCCTGACTCTCTGAGGGTAAGAGGAATGTGTTTAGCTTTGCTTACATTTGGAAACCCCTTGCTACCCCTGCTGGCCCCCTGCTCTGGTGGTGCCTAGCAGATTTTTGCTCCCTCAACCTTCTCAGGCTCCACATAATCCCCTGTGTTTTTCCCATAAGCTCTTTTGAATTCACTTGCTCATGTAACAGCGCAGAGAAGAGCTGTGTTGTTATGCCAGAGCCAGCTTCTCCCATGAGCCTTTGTCACACAAATAAAATAGATGTTTGCCTTTGTTCCTTGTGCCCCACTTTTTTACTCTCCCTGGCACAGGCTTTTAACAGAGTTTATTAGAAATGGAAAAGAAAGCCTCTAACGGCAGCAAAGGGTGCCTGTGCATTCTTCTGATTCTAGCTCCTGCTTTCCCTGATGCCTGTGTTTTCCATAATGCATGTCACAGGGGGATGGGGAGAGCAGTGGGGACTGATGAGTGCAAACCATATTGCATTTAGATCTTGGGAGCTTGCAAGGGGTGCTACCACCTGAGATCCTGTGCCAGGAGAGGAGAAAGCACTTTCTTTACTGTCCTGCTGCATCCTCCACCTCGTCCAGAGGGAGGGCAGGGCGTTTCTGTGATAGGGCAGAGGAGTCCCAGTAAGTAAGCACTTGGAGTCCCGATACTTGGATGACTGGTTCAGGCTTTGCCACCAACATGCTGTGAAACCATGGCCATGTGACTGAAGCTTTCTGGGCTATGGTTTCCTTCTGTGTAGGGTGAACCTATGAGCTTGTTCTTCTCGGTTTGTGACACTGCACAACTACGTGGGTTAAAATATTCTTCCTTGGATTAAGGAAGGCATATATAGCTCCCTTCATTTACTCCATGGGGCCTACCATGGGTTGCTTTCCCATGGGACTTCAAGGAGCAAGGCTGACCTGCTTGAATGGCTAATATGCAGACATGCAAACACTTGGTAAACTGTGGAGTGCTGTGCCCAAGTACAGTATTGTCATTGCCATTATCCTTAGGTCTGCTGGAGTAGCAGCAGGCCTCTCATGGGGTGTTGAGAAGGAAAGAATGAAAGAAGCTGTGAAGGGTCTTCTGTGGGTCTGGTGAGAAGCTTTGATGGGAGATCTAAGGTGGATTATGTGGGAAGGGAAGACCCAGGAAAGTGACAGGTGGTCAGAAAATAGGGCCAACAGGGTTCAGGAGATAATGATTGTCTTAGTCTGTTCAGGCTGCTGTAACAAAATACCACAGACTGAGCGGCTTGGAAACAATAGAAATGTATTATTCACACCTCTATAAGTCTGAAATCAGGGTTGTGGCATGGTTGGGTGAGGGCCCTTTTCAGTTGCAGACTGTGTTGTGACCTCCCTCACATGCTAGAAGTGGTAAGAGAGCTGTGCAGGATTTCTTTTATAAGGACACTAATCCCACTCATGGGATCCACCATCATGACCTCATCATAACCCACCTCCTGCTAAGGAGGGTATTCAGGTTTAACATATGACTTTTGGACGGATCACAAACGTTATAACCATAGCAATGATGGTGAAATGCTTGGCATCCTTGTTATGCTTTCAGTTTGGATTCACCCCTGCTCCCTCATCTCTGAGCCTAAAAATCTGCCCTAACCATTTTGGTCATCAGTAAGATCATCACTTTCTTTCTTTCTTCCTCTTCTTTTTTTTTTTTTTTTTTAAATTTTATTGGTTTAATTTATATCCAAATTAGTTAGCATATAGTGCAACAATGATTTCAGGAGTAGATTCCTTAATGCCGCTTACCCATTTAGCCCATCCCCCCTCCCACAACCCCTCCAGCAACCCTCTGTTTGTTCTCTATATTTAAGAGTCTCTTATGTTTTGTCCCCCTCCTTGTTTTTATATTATTTTTGCATTCCTTCCCTTGCGTTCATCTGTTCTGTGTCTTTAAGTCCTCATATTAGTAAAGTCATATGACATTTGTCTTTCTCTGACTGACTAATTTCACTTAGCATAATACCCTTTAGTTCCATCCACGTAGTTGTAAATGGCAAGATTTCATTCTTTTTGATTGCTGAGTAATACTCCATTGTATATATATACCACATCTTCTTTATCCATTCATCCATCAATGGACATTTGGGCTCTTTCCATACTTTAGCTATTGTTGATAGCACTGCCATAAACGTTGGGGTGCATGTGTCCCTACGAAACAGCATACCTGTATCCTTTGGATAAATACCTAGTGGTGCAATTGCTGGGTTGTAGGGTAGTTCTATTTTTAGTTTTTTGAGGAGCCTCCATATTGCTTTCCAGAGTGGCTGCACCAGTTTGCATTCCCACCAGCAGTGCAAAAGAGATCCTCTTTCTCCGCATCCTTGCCAACATCTGTTATTGCCCGAGTTGTTAATGTGAGCTATTCTGACAGGTGTGGGGTGATATCTCATTGTGGTTTTGATTTGGATTTCCCTGATGATGAGTGACGTTGACCATTTTTTCATGTGTCGGTTGTCCATCTGGATGTCTTCTTTGGAGGAGTGTCTACTCAAGTCTTTTGCCCATTTCTTCACTGGATTATTTGTTATTTGGGTGTTGAGTTTGATAAGTTCTTTATAGATTTTGGATACTAACCCTTTATCTGATATGTTGTTTGCAAATATCTTCTCCCATTCTGTCAGTTGTCTTTTATTTTTGCTGATTGTTTCCTTCGCTGTGCAGAAGCTTTTAATTTTGATGAGGTCCCAGTAGTTCATTTTTGCTTTTGTTTCTCTTGCCTCCAGAGATGTGTTACATAAGAAGTTGCTGCGGCCAAGATCAAAGAGGTTTTTGCCTGCTTTCTCATTGAGGGTTTTGATGGCTTCCTGTTTTACATTAGGTCTTTCATCCATTTTGAGTTGATTTTTGTTTATGGTGTAAGAAAGTGGTCCAGGTTCATTCTTCTGCATGTCGCTGTCCAGTTTTCCCAGGACCACTTGCTGAAGAGACTGTCTTTACTCCATTGGATATTCTTTCCTGCTTTGTCAAAGATTAGTTGGCCGTATGTTTGTGGGTCCATTTCTGGGTTCTCTATTCTGTTCCATTGATCTGAGTGTCTGTTCTTGTGCTAGTACCATACTGTCTTAATGAAGACCATTACTTTCTTTGAAAACATATTCTGTATCTATTAATATAGTCTAGAATTGCAGTGGCTATTCTTTGGTCTGTTTTTGTAAATCATGTTTAACTTCAGACCATCTGCAGTCCTATCTTTTTTCTCATAAGCTGATGCCAATATGGCTTTCAATGATTCTCCTATCTATCTATCTATCTATCTATCTATCTATCTATCTATCATCTATCATCATTTTAAGAGATTTACTCTAGTAAATAATGATATTTAGAAATTTCAAATGTTGGCAGCTTAAACAGGCATGCTGGATAAAGGTCCAGCCAGGTGGACACATCCTTTGTAGGTGCATCCAGAGACTAAAATGGGATTGGTGCTATGGTGACCAGAGCAGAGAGGCAAGGAAAGGGTCAGATGGTAAATGTCAGTGACCATGACCTAAGGAAGCCCAAGCAGCCCTGTGAAGAGGCCCAGGTGAGGAAGTACTGGGCGCCCAGCCAAAGTCAGCACCAATTTGCCAGGCACATTAAGGAGCCACTTTGAAAGAAGATTCTCCAACCCTAGTCATGCCTTAGAAGACTGTAGTCCTGATCCATCTCTGGTCCCCAATAGAGATCTTCAAGTCAGACTTGCCCAGCTAAGCTGCTCCAGAATTCCTGACTGATAGAAGCTGTGCATAATAATAAATGTTTGCTGTTGGTTGAAGCTACTGAGTTTTGGAGCAGTGATAGGTAAATAATACAGTGGGTACAAGCTTGGGGTCAGAGAGAGGTGAAGGTCAAAGCTAGAGAAGGCAATTTTAATTTCTAATTATGAAGTACAAGTTTTTGCAAAAAATACTGATTTTCCTTCCTTCCTTCCTTCCTTCCTTCCTTCCTTCCTTCCTCCCTTCCTCCCTCCTTTCCTTCCTCTTTCTTTCCTTTTCTTTCCTTCCTCTTCCTTCTTTCTTTCTTTCTCTTTCTTTCTTTCTTTCTTTCTTTCTTTCTTTTTCTTTCCTTCCTTCAATTTCTTTCTTTTTTCTTTCTTTCTTCTCTTTTCTTTTAGCAAAACTTTGTTGTTTATGAGCACTGCATTGTAGAAAAAGAGGGAGGTACTCACCACTTAGAGATCTGGGACTATCACACAACAGATCCTTGGTACATTAAGTTATAGGCTTAAATATCCACATATAGATCCAAAGACCCATGTAGACACTGCCTTGTGGTCGACAGGACAGGAAGTAGCTTGTAACATTTATTGGGGAGGATGAAGCCTCATGATGCTCAACAGAGGAGAGGAATGTGGTCCTTCCCATAAGTCAGAAGGCTTCAGAAAGGCTTTATGAGAAGCATATAGATAACATATCTTTAAGAGAAGTCATTGAATTTGTCCAGTGAAACATGTAGGTGTCTGAATGGGTTCTAGTGCTTTTCAAAGAGAGTAACACTTTGAAGATCTATAAAGGGGTCATGGTGTGGGTTGAGTGGAGTAAAACACTCTGGTTCTCTTGTTAGTTGAGATTTTTCAAATTTGGAATATGTGATGTGAAGTTCAGTTGACTGTGCACTGTCAACAGCATGAGGACAGAAATAAAAGCCAGACCATAAGAATCAGGAGCTGGGCAGAGCTGTAGTGGCTGGGGCCCAGGTGAGGGCTGGAGGCCAAGTGAGAAGGACTTGACAGTTGTTTCAAACATGGCTGCTCAGATATTTTTAGAGGAACTCTTAAGCCTCTGTGACTGGGATGAGCAATTCTCTGCTCCATCTGGAATTCTCAGTCCTTATTTTTCAAAGTTCTGGAAATAATAGGGCTCTGTTAGTGTTTCCCTACTACAGGGGTATACAGAGCAATCCACTGACTGGGCTAGGATGGGGCCACAGTTGTCAGGCACTGAGAAGGCTGGCCTTTGCCTTGGGAGATCCACACCACAGAGGCAGCCTGGTGTGGGTTTTCACTTTCCTTCAGCGAAAGCATGCATGTACGTACCTGTGCAATCCAGATGGTGTGCGCAGACTGCTTGGAGGGTAACCATCACAGCTGATGACACTTAGAATTACTGGTATTTTCAAGACATTAAACCATGTTATACTTTCCATAAGATGGGCCTCTCAATAGCATATAGTTTTTTAATCTAAAATAAAATGCAACCAATTGAGGAAATTACGGAATTTTAAAAAGGAAATAATGCCTTCATACAATAACTCAAAAAATATGGGTGATTTTTATGTCTCCCATGGACGAAAAATAAAATGGACCACAAGAGAGGTATGGCCCTAGCGGGGAATGATTTGGTTGCAAGTGCCGAAGTCCCACTTGAAACAAAACAAGAAAACCAAAAGAAAAAATTAACCTGTTGCTCATCTGAAATGCAAATTTAACTGAGCAGCTTGTGTTTTTTCTGGCAGCCCTGCCCAAAGACTGTCCTTCTTCATGGGCGCTGTCATGGAGAAGGACTTGGGAAGATTTAAACCGAGTCTCAGACTATGCTTGTGTCCATATTCTGTTTGTTTTTTTGTGATCCGTTTTCATTTTTAGTAGAAGCAACCTGGCATGATGAAAAAGCAGAGAACCTGGCTTTGAGGTCTGAATCTGTCACTTAGGAATAGGGTGGTGGTGGGGGGCAGGTCATTTGGTTCCTCTGTTTCCTCATCTAGAAACCTTGGACAGTCATGCCTATTTCAGAACATTGCTCGGGGGAATACGTTTATGCAGGCAAAATTAGCAGGTTACCAGGCACGGAGCAGGTTCTTGGCAACTCTGCATACTTCCTTCCCTTTTCTCCTCATCATGTGAACAGAAACACCAGTATCTAGTATTATTTATGGAATAGCTATAATTGTTTATGTACCAGGTATGGGATGAGGTGTTGTATGAACATTGCCTCATTTAACTCAAGAAGCAATCATGTGAGAGAGCTGTTTCCATTCCCAATTTATTGAGGGTGAAACTGGGGCTCAGGTTGGTACAAGAGTGGGCCAGGGACCCAAGGCTTCTAAATGACAGAAGTGGGATGTCAACCAGGCCTGTGAGTCTCAAGAATGCTTGCTTTCCGATTCCACTCAGAGGCCTTCCGTTGTGCGCATAAAGCACACATCCCATTGGGTGGCCCTCCGTCCTGCGCATAAAGCACACATCCCATTGGGTGGCCGTCCTGCGCATAAAGCACACATCCAATTAGGTGGTTGTGGGAAGCGTTTGCAGCGTTGGCTCCATCGTCTGCCCAAGTATGGCGGAAGTGGCAAACCACTCATTTCACTGACACATGTTGCGTGTTCATTGGTCACAGGCTTCCTTCCGAGCACTGAGGAAGAAGAGATGATCTGGACCAAGACCTCCTGCACAGAGTTTCCTTCCCAGTTAGGAAATAGACACAAGGAAGACATGGCATCATACCACGGTATGCGGTGTAAACAAATTTAAACAGAGGATGACAGGTATGACTTGAGCCTAGGGAGTAAACGATATTTTAAGTAAGGATGTGCATGGAAAGCTTCTCTGAGGAGGTGACATGGGAGCCAAGACCTGAAGAAAGCACAAGAGGGTGGGGGCAGAAGGGGTAGTAAGTGTAAGCACTGGGACAAGAGCGAGCCCGGGGGGGGGGGGGGTGATGGAGCCCAGGAGCGAAGCCTGCGTGAAGCATTCTGGGTGGAGGAGGGAGGTGGGAGATGAGGTCAGACCCTAGCAAGGGGCTGGGGATTCAGTCCTCAGTGTTGGAAGATGTGCATTCGCAGGGGGTTCTGCTTGTGACCCACAGCGCCAGCCACAGCTCCCGGAGAAACCTGCACAGGGAAACCAATCACACCATTTATCACCCCAGTTTGAAAAGTAATTGCAGACATATGTGTAAAGGGCAGGGCAATCTTTTCTGCCAATTATGTGCCCTGCTATTAGGCGATTAGAAGCTGGTAAAGTCACAGTGTGAGGGATTAGCAGTACAATCCCCTTTCTCAGCACCTCTGCATTTCTGTTTCTCTCAAGGGCGCTTCTTCCCTCCCTAGGTGCTGGTCTCAGCTTGACCAGGTGCCTTCCCCCAATTATGTCCCCTAAACACTCTAGTCTTGGGCTATAAAAGGGAAAAAGTCTGCAAGAGACCCTTATAAAACTGCAGTTGAAAAATAAGGCTAAATCTGCCTGGCTACGAGATTGCAAGCTTGTATTTACAGCAATATTCTCGAAGACTGTTTGGTCCCGAGTATTTCCAAAGCTGCTTATCAAGCAGACGGCGCTGGTCCGTACTGCACTTTTGTGCACGTGCCACCCTTATTGTTTATTTGGCTTTCATGCCCGTGCACATCTGCCCATTTCTTTCAGCCTTTTGTTCACTAATCCACCTGTCCTTCATTCTTCAAGCCAGTGTTGAATTAAACACCTATTTGCTGCCTGGCAAAGTCCAGTGGTTAAGAGCTTCAGGGTAGGGGCACTTGGGTGGCTCAGTCTGTTAAGCATCCGACTTCGGCTCAGGTCTGATCTCACGGTTCATGAGTTTGAGCCCCCTGTGGGGCTCTGTGCTGACAGCTCAGAGACTGGAGCTCGCTTTGGATTCTGTGTCTCCCTCTCTCTCTGACCCTCCCCCACTGGCACGTTCTCTCTCTCTCTCTCTCTCTCTCTCTCTCAAAAATAAATGAACGTTAAAAAATATTTTTAAGAGCTTCAGGGGGGCTCCTGGGTGGCTTCGGCTCAGGCTATGATCTCGCGGTCCGTGAGTTCGAGCCCCGCGTCGGGCCCTGTGCTGACAGCTCAGAGCCTGGAGCCTGCTTCGGATTCTGTGTCTCCCTCTCTCTCTCTGCCCCTCCCCTGCTCACGCTCTGTCTCTCTCACTCTCAAAAATGAATAAATGTTAAAAAAAAAAAAAAAAAAGAGCTCCAGGGTCAAACAGTCCTGAATTCAAATCCCAACTCAGGTCCTCTAGTTATTTTTAGAGTCATTTTTTTCATCTGACAAACGGAAATGGTGGCAGGATGGAACTCTCAGCCCTTTTAACCCTCTTCATGCACCCTCATGCTCAGCCCTAGCAGGGAGGAGACTTTTAGCCTAGAACCCTATCCAGTTGTGGTGTGATAGGTCAAGAGCTGTGAGAAGACATTGCCTGGTTTGCAGGGGCCTTGGCCTAGAGGTGGGATCTAATGGCAGGGCAGCTCTCCTGGATGTGGGGCAGGGAGGAGGATGGGCCTCTAGGAAGTGGATGGAGCTGGAAGCCTGAGAGGAAACAACGGCGTGGGGGGCAGAGGAAGAAGGGAGCAGAAGCAAGACAAGGGGCGTTCCAAATATGCGTCTAAATGAGTCTAGACCAGCTGAGCTATCCTGTACTGAGACTACTGCATACCTTGGTTGGGTAAGGGAGTAACTTCAGGGGTCAAGTCCTGGCTCTGCCTCTTGTTAGGTGCAGAAGCCTGGGCAAGGCATCTGACCTCTCTGTGCCTCACTGTCTCTTCCATGAGTAGGACTTCCCACCTAGGGTGGCTGGAAGGGTTTAATGAGTACATATAGGCAAAATGCTTAGAATGATGACCAGCAAAGAATAATCATGAACTAAATGTTAGCAATTATGGAATTCTAAGTCTTCCTGTGTGCTGTTTCTTCTGGTCCTTCCCATGTTTCACCAGAACACTTGTCACCATCTTATTCACATTTTTAGTTGTTTTTTTTATTGCCCCTGCACCCCCCTCCACTGAAACAAGGATTTTTGTCTGTTTTGTTCACTATGGTATTCCTGTCTGTACTTCCTGGGACAATGCTTGGCACAGGAAAGGGGCACAATCAATACTTCTTTAATGATTGTGTGAATGAGTGGAAAAATGAAAGAATGAGTAAGCTATTATCCTGTGGACTCTAATTGTATTCTTGATTAGCTCTGAGTGGTAATGGGTTGGCCACCCAACCTTTCAGATACTATGAGAATTGTGATGGTATTTAATGATGGTAATAGTGACATCTACTTTCTGAGGATTGAGGAGCATAATATCTGTAAGGTAACCAGTGTATGTGCCCTATTATGTTACTTGTTAGTGACACCAGTGTTTTGTGTGGTGCACTGCCTCCCCCCCGCCCCCGCCAAAGACAGCAGGGTGCCGACCAAAGTTTCTGCCCATGGTGAAGAATCCATGACCCATGTAACTGAGAGATGGGGGGATCCAACCAAGCCTATACCATCTGGTGTTTTGAATCTCTTTCTATTGAGGGCAGTGAAACCATGTGGCCAGGCCCTAGGGCAATAGCCCCCTGGTGGTGGGTCTCTGGAATCAGCGAGAATTGTACCATCTTGTGGCAGGCTATCACTGTTCATATACACTCAGTCTCACAGGGGAGGGACTTGACAGAGATAGAAATATTTGGAGACTTTACTTCAGTGAACAGCCCCATAAAATGTGAAGGTACCCAGTTCTGCCACCCAGGGGCTGATTCCAAACCATAGTGATCATTCTCTTCTCCTTCTTAAACTGCTGGGTGGTATGTGGGGTTCTTGAGTTCTGATTACATAGAACAGGAGGCTGGGAAGGGATCTGTGGATCATTAGTGTTAGACGCTCATAAGAGAGGCCAGTATGGATTTTACATGAGTCAAGTCATTTAATTTGTACAGCAATCTCTGATGTAGAAAACTATCAGCAGCACTTTTTACTGAAGGGGCATCTGAGACTCAAGAGAAGAGTGAACAGTTCTACAAGGTTAGGGGCAGGTCTGTTGTTCTGTAAACAAACAAAGAGAGACAGTAAGGCAAGTTGGTCAGGAGTTTAAGTTCTATCGGGGAGGGGGTCTGGATTCAAGCCCTTTCTCTACTACTTGTATTCCTTAGATGACTCATTTAACTCTGTTAAAATTGTCACTAATATTGAACAATTGGACACATGAAAGTGTTTAAACCAGTGAGTTATCACTATTATCAATGGAAGTTAGCTATTACTTAATTATAATCATAAATATTTAAATCATAAAACATATTTCAAATAAATAGTAAAATAGTAAATTTTAAAATAATAAAACAATTCTCAATTACTGTTAGTTATTATTGCTGTGATTATTCCCACCAATGCAGTTCCATGCTTGGCAGATGGCAGGTGCTCAGTGGTGATGGGTTACGTAGCTTGCCTAAGCCTGTTCTAGTAAGTGGCAGAGTGGAATTTAAGCCTAGGCTTTCTGACTCCAAAGGTTGTGCTTATTAACAAGAAAGGAAACCAAGGCTTCAAGAATACTGATCCATTCTCCATCATGGCACAAATAGGCCATGGAGAGGGCCTAGGACTCAGGTGCTTGGACTCCTGGAGCTGGCTTTCTCCTCTTACACCCCAGGGTAGGTTTGCCTATTATTGGTCACCAGTAAAAGGGGATAATCATATTTCATATTAAGCTGGCTAAGATTTAATGAGAAGAACTTGTAAAGGTTCCTGGCATGTAAAAAACATCACAGCTCATATGATTATTTATCAATGCATAGGTATTATTTTGAAGTCCAATGTGTACTTGGCACTGGGATTATTAAGGATATAGATGAGAGTAAGACTTGGTTCTTCACCTCAAGGAGCTGGTAGTCCATTGAGGGGCTCCAGTAAGTGAATAATGACATGTTCTAAGTACAGTTAACCCAGCCTAGGTGGATTGGGGCAACTTCCTGGATGAAGTGGTGTTTGAGGTGGTTGATCCTTAATGATGAGCTATGGCTCACCAAGTGGACCTAGGCCTACAGGAGAGAAATCCAGGATATCAACATGTGCAAAGCTTCTATGGAATGAAGTACCCTTACATGAGGTGGGGTGCGTGGTAGAATGTTCTGTATCATGGTATCTGAGCTTTGGTGGGGAAGATAAAGCAGAGCAGCTGTGTAGAATCTTTATGTATGGCATTGAATGCCAAATTAGGGATTTAGACTTTAGCTTAGAGGCAATTGGGAACCACTGAAGTGTGTGTGTGTGTGTGTGTGTGTGTGTAGATAGATAGATAGATAGATAGATAGAAAGAAAGGAACAGATACAGGAACAAAGACAAGACACAGACTTGCCATTATTCACTGCTGAGTAAAATAATGCCTACATCATAGTAGACACTTGATACTTATTGCTTGAATTAAAAATTGTTCTGGAAACAATATGGTAGTCAGACTAGAAAGTTAGAGGAGACTGGCAATCTAGAAATGAATTACCTAGCTTGATTCCAGAAAAACAGTTTTTTTTAAAACTGTATCTTGCTGCTTGTTATCAAAATAATTGCTGAATGAATGAATGAAGAAATAGTTGCCCTACTCTATTTTCTTTGTTAAGAGAGGGACAGTTTATGGGTATGGAAGTCATGTTAGCTGAGAGAAATAAAGTAGGTAAGTCCAGAAATAAGTAACCATTTAGCCCTCAAAGAATACTAACGGGGTAATGAATATCTTTTGGGAATATGCTGAGACCTGTCTCTTTACCCATAAGGCTCTGTGACAAGCAACAAGAATTCTTTGTCCTCTCTCTTGACATTCTGTGGTCTTCAGAGTCTCCTGGGGACAAAAAGTGAATCAATAGATTCATTACGTGGACAAGAACCTGGCAGTTTGAAAAGGCTTTAGATGAATTCCTGATGCGTCAAGTAAGAGAAAATATGTTGAAAATATTCTACCTCGTCTTGCTCAGGTGTGCCCTGTCTCACCGCAGCTTCTCTTGATTCATCTTGGGAGAACTGAGTCCTTAGTTCACCCAGAGCATGCCCCATAGCCCATACAAGCTTGGTCTTGGCAAAGAGTATAGACTGTAGTTTAGGTGGCTCACCAACAGGGCCCCAGGGCCCTTTGTCTTGTTTTATACAACACAAGGTGTTAAGTGTGCACACTTAATCTTGGCCATATTTTTGTACAGTGGCTCCCTGGCAGTGTCTTGTCATTGTTAACCATCAGATTACTACTTGATATTTTTACCGAGATTAATGCATCTAGAGAGCCACCAGTCCTCTACCTTCATTGGCCATAAGATCATCTGTTCATTCATTTCTTAAAAAAAAAAAAAGAAATGGAATATCGAGTGCCTCTCATGGGTCAGGCATGGTTCTAGGTCCTGGAGTATGATGACCAATAAACAGATATTTAGTTACCATCATGAAACTCCTATTCTAGTGAGAGAAATGAACATAGAAAGAAGCAAACAATAAATAAAATAGGGACAGGTGATAGAAAATACCATGAAGGAAAGAAGTCAGGAAATGAGCTAATGAAGGATGAGCTGGTGAGGGCTGCTCTTCTTCTAAAGAGCTGACATACGAACAGATTCCAGGGGGATGAGAATGGTAGGGAAGTGGAGGAAAGAGCATTCCAGACAGAGTGAGTAGAATGTGCAAAGGCCCTGGGTGGGGAAGAGCTTGACACAGAGAGTGAGGAGGAGAGCAGAGATGGAATGAATCTGGAGAGGTAGGCAGGAGATAGCTTTGCAAGTTCTCATGAGCTGTGGCGAATTTCCCTTTTCCCCATAAAGGGAAATTGATAATTTCATGATTCAAGACATACTTGCTTTTGAGTTTTATACAGTAGAAACAGGGGCAGTGTAGACACTTAACATTCTCATGTGGAGTGTTGGCACTGAACAGGGACACTTAGCAGGATAATACTTCACTGCTCCAGGAGATGGATGTCGATACTAGAGGTATATTGTTGGATAGTTTGTCTTGCTACAGTAAATGTAAGTATGACAGACACCAGGTGTGCAGGGCTAAGCTGGACCTCTCCTATGTGCCTGATGCATCCCACTCATATCTATAGAATTTCTCCTTGGTGCCAGGCAGTGTGTGGGCAAGTGGGATCCAAGGGGGAGAAAGACAGACATCCTCCTGACCTCCTGGAAACTACACACTTGCCATCTTAATCCCATAAATGCTGAGCTCAAGAAACAAAAGAGTCTTGGATTTGTCTTCTCTGGCTCTCATTTGGTTAAATTATGGCAGCTGTCACACATTCAGAATCATTAAAATGTAGTTTTCTGTGCTTAACTTGCTTCCACAGATTAACTTTCCCAAACTCATTTTGGTGGCCCGACCTTGGACTATTCATAAAAGACCATGGAAACTATTAACTGGGTGGGTTGCTTTTCATAAGAGCAGGACAATTTTATCTACTAGAGGCATTGGCAGATTTGGATTACATTGTAAATAAATTTATCCACTACAAACATTCACGGATCTGCCTTGCATTGTAAATAAATTTTCCCAAGTAATTGTTAAGTGATGGCCTCACAATTATGCTAGCATAAGAAAAACAACCAGAGCAAGATTCAGTAACTTTGCAATAAATATTCTAAAAGGAACCTAGGCATTTGCAAGGAGCCAGCCGGCTTGGATTAGGTAGGTGTAAGGAGAGGACTGTTTGGTGAGTTGAGTAATTATTAAGGGCTTGGATTTGTGGTCAACATTAAACGTCAGTCATGCCCATGTAAATGTCTATGCTAGATTTACATATTCAGCTTCCAGCCGATTCCCTGAGCTATATATAGTCCTAAGAAGGGAGTTCATTTATGTATCAGTCAGCTATTTCTGGATAACAAACAACCACAACAATATCAGTAGCAAAACACCAAGCATTAGTTCCTTTGGAGCCGTGGGTTGATTGGGGTTTGGCTAATCTAGGCTAGACTCTGCTTCTCACTGCAGATCTGTGGATGGGTGGGGGTGGCTCAGCTTCACATTTCTCATCCTCCTTATACCACAGAGAAGACATGTTGTTTTCATGGAGATGTCAGAGTTGTAAAACAGAAACACGTGAGATGCTGTAAGACCTAGGCTCAGAACTGTCTGCTGTTGCCCTCACTGCATTGTTAGCCAAAACAAGCCACGTGGTGAAGTCCAAAGTCAAAGGTGAGGAAGTTCACTCCACCATCAGTGAGGTAAGGATTAGATGCAGGGAGGGCTGAATAATTTGAACTCAAAGTTACTCTCTTGTACTTTAATCAGCATGTTTCCTTCATCTATTTATTATAAGATGTACAAAGTCATGTGCCAGACGCTGGTAGGCGACAGGAGAGATTGCCATGAAATATACCTCATCACTCACTGGTTAGAAATCTAAGAAAAAGAGTTCCTGCTCTGGTTACATTTTCTATGGTTTGTGGAGTAGTCTTCTAAGAAGTCTCTCTTCCTTAGGTATGGCCCTCAATGTAATCCATCCTCCAATGTAGCCAGAATGAGCTTCCTAAAATGTAAACCAGACATTGACCCTTCCCTGTTTGAATAGTTTGCACGATTCTCCTTTCTCCGTAGGATAAAGCTCAACCTCTGGATGTTGACATTTCAGGTGATCCTAATCTGGGCCCCCAAACTGCCCAGAATTGTCTTCTGCTTTCCAGGGTCCCTAGTCCCTCCTCCATGTGTCTTAAGTTCCTTATTTCCCCTTTGTCATAGCTCCAGCCTTTCCTGGTTGGGATTACAGACAGGCAGGAAGTGGGTGTTGGTGACATGGTGTCATTGTAAGAGATCTTACTAAAAGCACACCAGGGGGCACCTGGGTGGTTCAGTCAGTTGAGTGTCCAACTGGGTTCAGGTCACAATCTCACGCTTCATGAGATCAAGCCCTGCATTAGGCTCCATGCTGTCAGTGCCTACTTGGGACTCTTTCTCTCCCCCTCTTTCTGTGCCTCCCCCACTCTCGTTCACTCTCTCTCTCTCCCCTCTGTCTGTCAAAATAAATAAATAAGCATTGAAAAAAATTTGAAAAAAGAAAAGTAAAAGCACACCAAGCATTATCTGTCAGTTATAAATAATGTCCCTTCACCTGCCTGCATGTGCACATGTGCACACACACACACAGACACACACACACACACACACACACACACACACACAGACACTGCCATTTGCAACTTTGCCTAGATGGGATTATAAATAATAAACTTCAAATTCAGTTAGAAGGAGGTGTTGAATTTCAGGTACCTTGTTGCTACTATTTATATTTAGTTTCTCATCAACAGATACAAAAAGTACAACTTCTTTCAAGTAAAGATCCATGATGGTTTTTGACATACAATGGAAACCAACCACAGTGGACCCCTTGCCTCTTTCTAAACACATCCTGATCCCCCATAGCTCTGGTTCCCTTGACTCCCAGCAGCTCCTGTAACAGACTGTAATAGAATGATGTCTTTCTTCCCATGAGTCATATTTTCTGAAGGACACAAACCATGCGTTTTCATTTCTCTGTTGCCTAGCTCAGTGGCTAATATGCCATAGGCACTTTCTGAATGTTTCTTGAATGAATGAATGAACATATGTAAGTGAGTAGTGGAGAATTCTCTAGAGTAGTGGTTCTCAAACTATGCAAATAAAGAGTTTGTGCAACACAGGTTGCTAGACCTCACCCCTGAGTTTCTAAATCAGTAGGTCTGGGAGGAGACCTGAGAATGTTCAGTTTTATCAAGTCCCCAGGTATGCTGACACTCCTGGTCCAGGGGGACACTTTGAAAACCACTGCTCTACCAAAGTGATGTGGAGAGAATTCTCAGTGTAGAAATAACCCCAGTCACTAATTTTGGGTAAGGGAGACACCTAGAGGGGGGTTTTAATGGCTACTAGTTCAAAGGATAAATCTGGTGTCTGAAGGCCCAATTTTGCTACTAACGAGGGATTGAAGTCCTAAATACAGGGAAACCATTGAAGTGAGATGGCCTAAAGTCATTCCTGATTTTATTTCTGTGCGAGAGTGGAAGTCATGATGGTATTAATTGTATTTACGGAGGACACTGTATTAATACAGTACCCCAAAAGCTAAAGGAGTGTTTTCTGTCTTATTCTTAGTTGTCTGGGCCCTTCATCCTTTGAGGAAAAGTCAGAAGGAGTCACACTTTCTGACCAAAGATTCTTCACCAAAGATCTCTAAGCACCTACATGCTCACACTATAGCCTCTGTGGAATGTTCCTTACTTTGCCTAATCCTGGTCTAGACTATTGTAAGAAGACCTTGCCTTGTTGTAGGATGAATTGGATGGCCACATGGGAGTGGAGACTGTCAAAGTTATAGGATACTTTCTGCAAGGAAGGATTGAACTGTCAACATCAGGAAGTATTTCTGGTAGGGAAGTATATGTAGGGGGTGGGTTTCCCATCAGCATCACACATTGTTTAGTTCAGAAGCCACTTAATTTATCTTCTCAGCAAAAGTCATTTGGGCACCTACTGTAAACCAGTGTTCTAGAAGCTGAGCATACAGAAGCAAAAAGATAGACTTACCTGCATTTCAGAGAGACAGACAACAAACAAATGTAATTATTGGTTAGGTTTCACTATATAACTAATCACCTCCAAATTTAGAGCAATTATTTGTTTTTACTTCACATACCTATAGGTTAAATGACCCGGGTGGGGCTCTGCCGGGCACCTCTGGGTTCATGGAGGTCATTTCTTTCCTACAACCAATGAGATAACCCATGAATGTTCCTCTGAAGGCATTTCCTTTGAATGTTCCTAGTGACGGCAAGCTGAAACACACAGGGCCTCTTGGGGCCTGGGTTTATAAGCGGCACATCGTCACTTCTGCCTCATTCCATTGGCCACATCAAATTCATGTGGCGAAACCCAGGGGTGAAAGGTGTAGATGCAGGTTGGAGTGAAGAACTGAGCAAAGTGACCACTTATGGTATAATAGTAAGCAACACAAAGGTCCACGAAGAAACATAAAACAAGTTCATGGCTCAAGAACAATCCCGGACACTACTCTTGGGTGACCAGGTATCGTGGGATGGTGTATTGTCATAATCTTTAGTGGTTTTAGTGGGCGATCCCATTGGGAGGGATGTAGCTTCAGCCTTACACTATTGTTCTGCTATGCAGTGTGGGCTTCCCTCCTTTCTGTCCAAATATATCTTAATTATCAAGGGCTCCTGGCATAGCCGATAACTGTTGTGTCGTATAAGGGCATCTATCTGGTTTATCCTTGTTCTGTGTAAATGCCTCATTACAGCAGCATATTCAGAGGGTACCCAAACTTGAGTAAAGCGTCTCTTCTGGAAGATACAGCATTTACCCCCTTGCCATACACCTACGTCCATGTGCTTGTACACATAATACCCAACCAGTGCACGTGCGCGCGCACACACACACACACACACACACACACACACGGCCTCCTTCACACAGCCAGAAATGATGCCTTCATCCATGTCAGTCAAGGAGAGACAAGAATTTTAATCCCTGGCTTCTCAGGATACAGCTCCTGGATGTTGGATTATTTCATCAGACCCCAGGTTCTGGGGTCTGCATTTGGACACAAAGCCTGGGCTTCTTGGAGGGGGGTGCTGGCCTAGGGGGAGGTAAAGTAGGGGTTATGAGGGGGTGGTTTCCAGCTTCAGTACTCACTTGCTACCATCAGTGCATCCATCGGCCAAAAGAATCCCATTAGGGAGTTGAAGGCAAAACAATGCAAAACCAACAAAAATGAATTTATTCTTCAGAGACCTTTTACCACCAGAGTGAAATGAGTTTTCTCCTCTCTTTGTTGGACAAAACCTGACATCCTGTGTTTGGTTAAATGCATGTTCTCTGAGAGTAGAGGGGAGTAGGGGATTGAGGGGAAAGGTAGCATCCACTTTTACAGCAATCCTTGGAGTGCTATTATATTATCATTCCCATTTTATTGATGAATAAACTGAGCCTGGGGGAGTAAAAGCAACTTGCCCAATGTAAGTGGAGTCTGGAGTTCCCAATCCAGGTCTCATTTTGCAGACAAATCTTTTCCACCTTCCTAGCCTTCATGGGTTTCTAACGGTGAGCCTTAAGGCCAAAGAAGACTCTTGAAGTTAACTCCTCTTGACCCTTAAAATACAAGCTGTGGGGACTGAAATATGAAGGGATGGGAGTGGCCCTTCGGGCATGCCCACTTGGAATCAGGTGTGGTTGGCTGGAGCCACTCTGCCTGCTGGTAGAACAACTCAGGACAAAAGCCCGGGACCTTCATGAATGCCTGACAGGTCCTGGCTGAAGATGGAGTCAGCAGATTCTCACAAATCTGCATCTACCTTCACTGGTATCATCAGGTGTATGTGGTCATCTGAAATCTGGGAATCACAGCCTCCGGTTACCTGTTGTGGGTCAACACATTCATTTTCTATGTAGATGATGAAGCTGAGGTCAGACTGGAAGATTGCCCTTGGCCGAACCAAGCTCTCTCACCTAAGGTTATTCTCTTCTTGGGGAACAGCCAACAACGGACCCACTGGAGCACAAAGACACAGCCCCCGACTCTCTTAGGGTCATCTCTGAGTGGAAGGCCTCCCTACCTCCCTAGCCTCAGAGTTCCCCTGGGACTGGCTGAGGCATCTAAGGCCACTGCAATCCCCCCTGCCGATCTTGTTTTCCTTCCTTTTGCAGTTGTTGTTCCTGAGGACACTCCTGAGCAAGTCACCTGCACAGATTTCCATCTCAGCCCCTATTCTGGGGAAACCAACCTGTCTCACCCTGGCGATTAAATGCTCCAGCCTTGGAGTGGCACCTGTCACTTCTGCTCACAGCTTATTGGCTAGAACGGGTCACACAGCCCCATGCTGACCACAGGGGGGCGGGCAAGTGCAGCCTTGCACACCCTCCCCTTAGGACTGCTTCCCCAACCGAGGGACTGCTTGTGGAAACATGGCTGGATCATTTCCGCCATCTTTATCCCTTAGAGTGGTCTACCATCTCCCAAGCTGTCCTCTGCTCTCTGTCTGCCTTTGTGTCTGCTGAATCCATGGGCTTAGCTCAGCTGGTCCATGACTGACAAGATGGCTCCTGCTGTGGCATGGAGAAAAAACCAGGGTGTTTCAGGATGCCTTGATGTGAAGGCTGCCTGACTCCAAAATATCCCATTTTACTTTTTACCAGTAGGCAAGTTGGGTGTAAGTTTCCACATGCACGAATTCCAAGCTGGGACAATCGTATCTATCAAACACTGTGACTGCAATTCTCAAAGGCTCAGGATCAGTGCCTACTTAGGCAAGAGGACAGTGGAAAGTTGAAGAGACCGGAAGAAGCATCAAGATGCACCTTTCCTGGGCTTTTCTGGAGGTTGTTTGGCCAACATTGCCATCTGATGGGCCAGCTCCAGCTAACGCAGCCAGGAGGCCCCCAGCAGTCACCTTGGGGCCATGTGAGGCAATCTTGTGACTCAACAGCTGGCAATGAAGGAATTTTACAAAGTGTATCGGTTTACATTTATTGAGTAGTTATTTTGTCACTTAATCCTTGCCACCACCTTATAAGTTCATATGATTTATATTTTCATTTCACCAGTGGACAAACAGAGGCACAGGGGGTTTAAGTAACTTACTCATTGGTAGCAGGGCTGGGGGTTAAGCTTAGGCTCTAGACTCATTGTCCCACTCCTTCCTCTGCCACTTAGATTGATTAAGTCTAGACATCTATTTAACAGGCAGTAATGACCGTCTTCATGTTTTAGGCCCTGTGCTAGATGCTGGGAATACACCCCAATCTATTGGATCTCCGCATGGTCCATTGCTCTGTGTCCTGTTCTATTAGATATCACATAATACATTTATTCTAGGATTTAGCTCTAGGAGGAAATTTTGCCAGTGGATATTTGTATACTTTTTTCTAAAATAAGAACTATGTGATTTACATGTTTCTTATTGCTTTGGGCACCAGGAAGCTCAGATCCAAATCAGAGCAAATATATTAAAGTTTAGGTTTAGCATTTCAGGTTTTTGAATTTTTCCTCCCAGTCTAGATTTTTAATTTTGGTTGCATCAGTTCTATTGCACAAATTTCCTTTATTTTAAAATAACTTACATCACTTTTAGAAGCAGGCTGCATGGAAATGACAAAGTGAGATCTTTACTGCATAGTCTTAGATTCTTACTGGGAAAGGCAGACCTATATATCCCTCTGACCCTCATTCCCATAGCGCCCTACTTATAAAATTCCTTGGGCAGTCGCCATGACTATCCCCCATTCCCTGGGGATAGGTAGGAGCTTCTGAAAAATCACATCCATATAGGAAAAAAAAAGTTTCCTTAAATCATGGCTCCAACTTTGGTGCCAGATGCACATTTGTGGAGTAGGCGGCCAGTCAGATTCTCACCTGAGCAGTTAATAAAATCTATTGCCCCTTGATGGATTTTTTTTTTCTGCAAGCTAGAATTGATCTGTCGTATTTGTGATTTGTGAGATGGCAAGGAAACACCAAACACCATCATGACTTGGGCCACAGTTGGAAAAAAAGAAAAAAAAGAAAAAGAAAGAAAGGGGGGGAAAATCCACGGCCAAGTCTTTCCAGGCGTGGAGAGGGCTGGAACCGCTGGGGTCATTTTATTTGATTTATTGGAAATAAAGTGGATCTTATTAACATTTTAATAAAGAGAATCTTTTTGCACTGGGCTGGAAGTGTTCGCCAGTCCCCGGTGCAATTCCATTCTCTGCAAAGTGCATTCGGCTGGCGTTGCCCAGCGTGATTTGTGAGGCTGGGCCCCAACAGTCCAAAAAGGCAAAAAGGGCTGCCTCCTCCGAGGGGCTCGCTCTGTGCGAGGTGCTCGCCCTGTATCTGCCATGCAAAACGAGGGAGCTTTATGAAGGAATCCGTCTTGTAAAGCCATTGGTCCTGGTCATCAGCCTCTACCCAATGCTTTCGTGATGCTGCCGCTGATCTATTTGGGAAGTTGGCTGGCTGGTGAGGCAGAGCCTCTCCTCAAAGCCTGGCTCCCACGGAAAATATGCTCAGTGCAGCCAAGTGCATGAATGAAAACGCCGCCGGGCGCTTCTAGTCGGGCAAAATGCAGCCGAGAACTCCGCTCCTCCTGTGCGTTCTCCTGTCCCAGGTAGGGAAGAGGGGCAGCCGGGCGCGCCCCGCGCCCCGTTTCTGCATTCCGATCGTCTGGCGCCAGCAGGGAGAGGGGGCTTTCGCGGGTCGGGGGACTGTGGGGCGCGGCGGCGAAGAAAGCCTGGGGCTCGAAGGGAGGTCATTCCCAGCCCCAGAGATCCTCGGGGCGCGGGGAGGGGGGGGGGTGGCGGTTTCCCACTCCGGTGTGTGTGTGTGTGTGTGTGTGTGTGTGTGTGTGTGTGTGTACGTTCAGGGGAGGAGGAGAGAACTCCCGAGTCCCCCCCTTTTTTTTCCGCAAGCCGGGGCGACATTCTCGCCTACATCAAGTGGGGTAACTTTGATTCGCCTCCTCCTCCGGTGGCTCATGCATTGGAGAAAGACTCAGTTGGAGGCGACTCCAGCGAGTCGTGGTTTCCCCAGCGCAGCGCCGAACAGGGGGAAGCGCAGCTCCGGTCCGGATTGCGGGCTGCCGGGCTGGAGAGGCCGGCCTGGCATCGCCGACTTCCCGGGGCGCCCGGGCCCCCTCGCCCAGCCCCGCGGCGCGCAGGAAGGCGCCTCCCGCCAGCCCAGCGCTGCAGCCCGGCTGCTGCTGTCGCTCAAAGGCGCCGACTCTGGCCGCGCCCGCATCGGGGTTCTTTTCCTCCCCGATCTCGGGCCCAGAGCGCGTCCTCCCCCGCCCCCCGCCAGGACGCAGGCCCCAGCCCCTCGCGCCCCCTTTGTGCAGCCAGCTGGAGCCCCGGCCCGGAGCCCCGACTGCCGCCTCTGCTGCCTTCCCGGGCGGGCGCGGAGCGCAGAGAAAAGTTCAAGCCTTGCCCACCAGGGCTGCAGCTGCCTGTTAACCCTCGGAGCGCTGAGGCGCGAGGGAAGGACCGGGGATCCGGGAGAAGGCGGGGGGTGCGGTGCGACCGAGACGTGATTGTCCAGCTGCCGCCTCTGGATCTCCAAGATCTCGGGAAGTTTGTGTGCAGGAAAGCATACTCCGAGGAGGCCCGACCGGAGGTGCGGGCCGCTGAGGGGCACGCCCAGCCCTGTTCTGGGGCCTGTGGTTTCTGAGAGAGCAAGGCTACTCCGTCCCCGAGGCTTCCCTTGAAGCCCGTGGGACTCGGGATGAGCTGGCAGCCTACAAGTGGGTGGGTAAGATCAAGGCAGGGCCAGGCAGAGAGGAGGGAAGGAGACAGGGAGTGCTTTCGGGTGCTAGGAATGGGGGTTGAGTTCCTGGCCAGGACTCCTGGGTGCCAGGGGCCTGGGCACATGTGTGAGTGTGCTGGAGAGAGGGAGGGTGAGGCAGGCAGGATCCCAGGCGAGGGCTGGCTGGGATGTGGGGGTGCAGGGCATCGAAGGGAGGCCACTGCTGGATCCATGTTGGGGTTAGACTTTGGAAAGGGGCCAGTGTCCCAGGAACGCAGTGACCGTGTAAATGACTTAAAGTGGGGGCTAGTGGGTGGATGCCGGTGTCTGGGGACTGGGTAAGGTGCCTGGCTACGGAGCCCCTCCCCCACCCATGCTTTCTGCCTTCCCTGGATACACAGCCCCCATTCAGAACTGCCCAGTTACACTCCTTTCCTAACAGGGCTTTGCTGCCTGATTCTCTTGGGGGGGGGGGGGGTGTCCCTGTAACCTCAAGTCCTGCCACAAATCTTATGTCTATCTGTGGATCAGTTTTCCAGACTTTCTGGACTCCAGTGGTCCCTGAGGCTGTATGTATGTACATATATCCCTATTTAGCAGGACGGTTCAGAGGATGCTTCTGATTCAGACAGATCCTCTCTGCCATATGCTACTGGTACCACCTTGGGCACGTTGTTGAACATCTCTGGGCTTTCTGATTCTCCACTGTGAAATAATCTCTCCGCCTTCCTGGGAACGCCAGGCAGATTGATTGCATTCAACAGGATGTCCTAGGTAATGTGTTTACCATGAGGCCTGGCACACTGGGAACTGTTGGTGTCTGGGAGCACTTCCCTCCCACCCTGCCTTTCCCTAGGACTTTACAGTCCTTTTCTCTCTCAGCGTGCTGGGACCTCAGTCAGGGTCGCAGACCTGGCCCAAAGTTATGCCTCCTTTTGAGCAAGACAGACCGTGCGGCAGCACCCAGCAATCCCTGTGCACTAGGGGCTCCTCACAGGATACCTTTTGCAAAGCAACTGGTGTGTCTTCTCCTGCAGGGCCCAGCCAGCACAGGTGGGTTCTGCGGGCTGTGAGCTCACTCATTCCTAAGTGTGGGGCAGCAGAGGTGTTACCAGGAATGGAATCGCCTGCTCTCAGAGGCTTGTTTCTGTCTTACATTATTACCCGTAATCAGAGCAATCGTCCACATTAGGACGCTAAGTGATATCCTGGTTGCAACAGCACCTTGCAGAGAAATCATTTTGGTGTAATTCATTTCATGGGCAAGAGGTTCCAGGCCACAGCTCCGTGTGCCATAGGGAAAAGCGGGGAAAGTCTTAGAGCCTTTGAGTCCACCAGCGAAAACAGAACTTTCTTGAGGCAGAGAGAAAACATACGGAAGGGAAAAACAATGTAATAAAGCAAATTAGTCACTCGGTCCTAAGTGGTGTTCAGGCAAGCATGTATGTGTTTTTCCATCGCAATTGTAATATTCTGGGTCTGGCTTTGGAAGCCATCAATCTCTGTAAGTTTATTGGCTAGGTTGCTCTTTTAGGCATTTTGGAAAGGGGAAGAGGAATTCTAAGCAACAATGGCTGGAAGCTGGCAAAATTGAGAGACAGTGGCCTCTCTTCTCCCCTGGGGTGTTTTGGGAAAGGCTGTCCCAGAAGTGGCCTCTGGCATTTGGCTATGATAAATAATGAGTGTGAAACAAATCAAGGGAGGCATGACATAGAAATTCCACTGTAAATATGATTCCCCGCCCCCCTATTTGGGTATGGCTTACCAGTAGCCAAAAGTTCTAACAATGAATGAGTAATCCCCCAAGAATTAGAATTTTAGGGAGTGGTTCAGGTTTGGAGAGCAGTCACTTGGGAGTGACTAAAAACGTTCCACAGAGTTCTGAGATGTTGATTTAAAATGGGGCTCTTTCTTGGAGGCAGCATCTTGATTTTCAGGATTGTAAATGAGAACCTGTGTGTTTTTGTACCCCCAGAACGTCATATATTGTAGTTTAAGGGCAGTGTTTATTTGCAGAACCTTTCTGATGAGGAGAAAAGATTATGGGAGTAGCAGAGGGCACCCCCAGCCCTGACGTGGGGTCCACATGTGACAACCCATAAGATTTGAAACACACTGGGGAAACAGAGACGTAAGTGGTGAGAAGAGTCAAAGTGGTAGAGTTCAGATGGCTGAACAATTTTTTTAGCAAGTTCCCGAGGAGATTTAATAAACTGCAAGGCTGAATATGTGATCTGGAGTTTATGTAATGCCACAGTCTATATTAAAAGCCCAACAGTCATCTTAGCTAATCTCTTCTGCTCTGCTTCCCTCCCTTCTCTCCTTTGCTATCTTTAGCCCTTGGGTTTTCCATTAAATAAAATCTAATTCCTTCTAGAAGTGTCTCCTATGTGTTAGCGTAAAATTGCCTCACAAACCACTGTACCCAGTAAGTGCAGTGTCTAGAAGGACTGGCATTTGCCTGTGTGCGTCGAATCTCAGTTGGAAGTTTACTGTTTCAGCAAAACTACGGGTAGGCTCTTGAGAACATCCTTCTTTTCTTTCCCTCCTTCCAGAAAGACCGTTGCTTGGGAGAATCCAGTTTATTTCCGTTCAGTGGAAGGGAAGGAAAATGCCAAGCTATGGATTCAGTGACAGTCATATCGTCGAAATAGCCAACAGTGTTTCCTATTTCTTTGTGCCTGTGTCCATCTCTGTGTGTTTCAATCTTGTTTTAATACCTGTTGAAAAATTTCTCCAGAAGAGGGCTCCATCCACAGCATTACAAAATTCTGAACCTACAGCTGCTATATTTTAAAGAACCTCAGCGTAGTCGCTCTATCAACACACTACTGTTCTCCTTATTCCCAATTATTTTCTGGAAGCTACCCCAATGAGAAGTCCTACCATTTTGCACTCAGTATCTTTCCTCCTTTATTCCCTACTATACTTGCTTCTGTTCCATCTTATTCTTCAACTACGTTTCCCCTCTGAGTATTAGAGCAGGGAACATTTCAAAGACCTTTGTAGACAATACAATATGAAATGTGAGGAAGTTCTGAAATTTCCTGGCATTTGATTTCATTTGGACCTCGTTTTTCTCTTTAGGCAGCCAAAAGGCAGGCACAGTTACCCCACTAGGTAACTACCCAGAAGAATGACTCATGAGCCAGATTCACTCACCCTCCGGCACCAGTTGAAAAGGAGAGGGAAATATGTCTGTCATCCAATTACAATAATCAGCTGGGCAGAATCAAATCAAATGACCAGTGGTTTTGGCATTGTTTCCACTTAGCTGCGGGCAAGTTGCCCATGCGCCTGAGAGAATCGGAGCCTCCTGAAGGTTGCTGCCAATACAGTTCCCCGCAGCCTGTCTCCTCTCTAGCTACCTGGGGATCCCCTGGCTCCTCCTCCCTGAGCAGACAGGACAGATGATGATGGGCTGGACTGTAGGATCCCCTTCACTAGGCACTAAGTAGTAGCTTAGAGTAGAAAGCAGCTGCTCTTCACTTCTGAGAGAAGCAGCTAAGGGCAGGCCAGAGAACAGAAGAAATGGCATTTCAAACTTGAAACACAGACTGAGGTAGGGTTCATGTTGGTGAATGGGTCACCCTTTGGCCCAGCAGGTTGAACCTCGAGACACCTGCCTGGCAGTACTAAAGCTCACACATCCCAATTCTGCAACTCTGGCTTCTGGGCAAAGCAGCCACAGGCCAAATGTAGATTATGGATGTGTTTTGTTGGGCCCAAATGTTTTGAAAAGTTGGAAATCGTACATTAAAAAAAAAATCCAGGTCTCCTGCATTTCTTAAAATGTCAGAAGGTCAGGGAACCTGAGAGCTGCCCTCCCACTTGGCCACACTTCACTAGAGGGGAGTTACTACTGCCCCCTTTAGGCGGGGCATGCCTCTGTAATTTGCCACAGTCCCCACCAGCCCCTACTACTCACCCACCGGTTGTACCTGCTTATTTTGCCCCATAGCCATTTGTGTTGGGAACTTCCGCTTTCACAAATTTTGAGACTTAATCGCATTGATGCGGGGTGTGTGTGTGTGTGTGTGTGTGTGTGTGTGTCTGTGATAGGCTATTTGGAAAGGAAGGGACATGCCTCTTTTTGATCACTGTGATTGAACTAGATTGACACTTGCCTTGGAAGAACAAAGGGACTACACCTCCTTCCTGAGAACATTCCTACCATCAGTGCCGTTGGGTGACTGGGGGTACCCAGAACACCAGGACACCCAGATCATCGCTCCATATGTAATAGTTACACCCAGAGAAGTAATGCACCGCAGCTTTGAGTCAGTCAGGGTGTGGGTACAGCGGAGTGTTGGTACAGCCCAAACATTGCTCTGCATCAACAGTCCCAGGGCTCTGGGAGTATGGATGGCTTGTAGGCCCCAGTGCGCTGTTAGACCAGGAAGCATCTGTGCCCTTGGAGTACAGTGACTTTCTGGGCATTGTCATTCCAACAGTGTTGCTCACCCACAGTATGAGTGTCATCAGAACATCACAATAACTTATTGTACTCAGCCCTGCAGGGGACTCTGGGAGCACCGAGCCAGCTCTCAGAGCATTTGTAACTTCAAGGTAACGTTAGTTCCAGAGCTTTGTTGCCTAGAGTACTTTTATACACAGGACATTGCCACCCCTACCACCAACTGGAGTTTGTATGATGTTTTTGTAACTGTTTTTAATACTTAACACCCACTATAGTCTACCCATAGTGTTAATGCTGTAATTAATGTCCTCTGGCTCCATAAATACTAGACTAATCTGTCCACGCATCCTATCCCAAGAGGTAAGCCTCAGATAACTTGTTTTCCTTAGCTGCAGACCTCAAAGATCAGGGTAAATATAACTACACATATTAAAAAAAAAAAAAAGGTGATTGTTTTTCCTCTGTCAGTTGCCAAGAGAAGTCAAATTCCTGAAAATTAGCATTAGGAATAGGCACGTTTTGACATGTCATGTCTCATTTCAAAGGCCTCAGCAGGCGTCACCCAATCTGCTACAGAAGCACAAAGCCCCTGTGTCTCCCAGCTGAGTGGAGGCCGGGCTGGGGTGCAGGGCCGCAGCTGTTCAGCCGAGAGCAGCCCCTGCCACATGCCTGGGCAGGGCCAGGAAGTGAGCTCAGCCTCTGGAGAAGCCCAGGGACCCTGCAAGGAATGTGTCAGACTCCATCCCTGCCTTCTGCGGCCTCCGGGCCAAAGTCTCTCTCCTCTGGAGGTGGCAGGGAACCGCTTCTCCACGAGTTGCCTGACGCGGTGCCTGCAAGTGCCTGGAGCTTGGGCCTGTGTGGTAATCTCCCTCTTAGCAGGAGTAGGGCCTGCAGAAGTTTGCCAGACCCTGCCCGCGGAACCCGTGGATGGCTCAGGCCATACAGGCTCTGCCTTCAACTGCCATGTGCTGCTGGGCATCTGGGATCATCTAACGCAGGGGTTGCAAAGGGCAGCCTGTGGGCTAATTCTTGCCTGCAGCCTGTTTTTATAAATAGTTTTATTGGAACATAGCCATGCCCATTCATTTATATAATTGTCTATGGCCGAGCGTGTGCTATAACAACAGAGTTGACACCATATGGCCACAAAGCCTAAAATATTTACTATTTGGCCCTTTACAGAACAAGTTTGCTGACTCCTGTTCTGACTCAAAATGACAGCCAGAGGGACTGTAGGGAACTTTCTCAAGGGGCAGGGAGCCATTAGGGATTCAGTCATCAGGGACTGTCCCCTCCAAGCCCCAAGCACTCAAACAACTTGACTTTAAGGAGATTTACCTGGGACTGAGTGGATCAGTAAGTATCTGTGATATCCACAGAGGACCTACTATGTGCTCAGGTTACGACTCCTGGTAAGGCCGACTCAGTCTCTGCTCTCTTGGGGTTCAGGCCTCGAGAGATCCCTGGGCAGTGGAGATCAAGGTCAATTACTGAATAATTCGAAGCAGAGAAACTGCTATGACCGAAGAAGACACAGTTGTGTGAAGTTGTGCTGTTCTATCCAGTGTGCTGGTCTGTGCCTCGTCTTTCTCCCCCACTAAACTATAAGGTCCATCACAGCACATGCTGTTGTCTGATTGGTTTACTTCTGTATCCCTAGGGCCTAGGACAGTGCTGGTGTACAGCAGGCCCTCAGCAAATGTGAATGAATGAATGAATGAATGAATGAACGAATGAATATAAGAAAGGCATCAGATCCAGATGAAGGACCTGGGAGGCTTCCCTGATAGCCTGATGCTTCATCACAGTCTGGAGGAGTAGTGAGCCTTACAGACAGGGGAATGCCAGAAGGTGTGGGCAGGGAAAAGCATTCCAGGCAGAAACAGCCTGAGGGAAGTCTCTGTGCAGGAGGAAGTAACCATGATAGGAGGAGCAGTGGTGCCAGAGCCCCTGGGATTTGGCAGCCACCACAGGGATTTTGGTGTTTGTCCTGGAGCCTTGGGAAGCCATTGAAACTAATAAGGGGAGGGTGTGGTGTGACAAGGTCATATTTTCACTTTGGAAAGGTCACCCTGGCTGTAGTGTGGGGAATGGATCGACACCGGGTACGAACGGAAGTGAGAAGCCAGCCCAGGCCTGAGGTCGCAGGAGTAACAGTGCAGGAGAGAGGAAACAGACGCACCACTCAGAGCATCCAAGAGACATTTAGGGCAGAACCTGGCAGGGCTCGGTCTCTGGGTTCGCAGATGGCAGAGCACGGGCCAGGGAGGGGTGAAGTAGCGAGCTTGAGTTCTGACTCTTTCAATTGGCAGGAAGCTGCCAATTGCCCAAAGAAGGAACCCAGGTGTTTGACATCATAAGCAGGGTCTGAGGGCCGTTTCCATGGGGCTGTTAGCCAGCCTGCACCAGTGCTCCTTGGGAGAGGCCTCCCGGGCCCCCATGACACCCATGCTCATGGATCCAGTCCGTGTTCGCACCTGGGACGGGCACTGTGGGGGCCTGGAAGTGCCCTTGTCTAGAGAGACTGATGCGTCGCCTCTATAATTAACCAATCTCTGAGGCTTTTCATGCAAAAGATATTTGGGAGAAACATTGCCAAGCCCTTTAATCGTTTCTTGAACATTCAATCAGCAGCACTAGAAATATTTCTTACATGAAGCAAATAATGATCTACTACTTTCGGCAATCACTTTCCGAATGCTAACAAGTCTTCATTTCTGCATGTTGGATGTGGCCTTGGTGACTCTTCTGTTTCCAGATGCGGTAGAATCTTCAGCTGGGTGCTGGGGAGTAGTATGCTGGTAAATGTTTAAAAACTGGCTCTCTCTCTCTCTCTCTCTCTCAAAAAAAAAAAAAAAAAGAGCAGCACAGCTATGTTATCCTCCAAAGATGAGGGATACACAGGTGTCTGCTCCTTAAGTTTTTATTGAGGAATTTAGGGAATTCGTAGGGAAACAGGATGGGCCTGGAACCTGTTCTCAGGGGGCTTGCTACCTACAGAGGGCAACCATGAGAAAATAAATAGCTGAAATAATACGAATTTGGTAATTGTTGCAATAGGAGACAATAGAGACTAAAACAGCTCAAAGGGGTGGTTGCTGTGACCTCCCTCCCATCCTTCCATTTTGCCCTCCCTCCCCCACCACTTACATCCATGTTTCCTTCTTTCTTCCCATAATTATTAAAATCTACCAAGGGCAGGGACACCTGGGGGGCTCAGTTGGTTAAGCTCCGGTCATGATTTTGCCGTTTGTGAGTTTGAGCCCCGCGTGCATCTGGCTCTGTGCTGACAGCTCAGAGCCTGGAGCCTGCTTTGGATATGGTGTCTCCCTGTCTCTCTGCCCCTCCCCTGCTCATGCTCTGTTCTCTTTCTCTCAAAAATAAATAAACATTAAAAAATTAAAAAAAAAACCTACCAGGTGCCAAGAATGCTGCTGATTTGGGGATGCAGAGGTGAATACAACACCTGGTCCTGAATAGGGCCGGTGCTGGAGGTGACTCAGGGCCTATGGTCTGCCAGGACTCAGAGGCTAACGAGCGTCTCAGCTTGCTTCAGAGAGTTAGGAAGACTTCTGAGATTTTAAGAAGTGAGTTTGAATCCTGGCCGTCTGTGTGCTGTGTGACCTCAGATGAGTTACCTTATTTCCCTCCTCTTCTGTTTCCTCCTGCGTCTGGGCAAGGAGAGGGAGTAGGTGTAACTGCCCAGCAGGGTTCCGGTTAAGTCCACGTATGCTCATGACCCCATCCGGTGGCTGACAAATGCTCTATGGATGCTAAAGGAATGTTGGTGTATTAACTTGCACATACTGTGCTCCAGGGAAGCTTGTGGCTTGCAGGCACCACGGGGCCTTGGCCTTGATCATCTGAGTAACCTAGAGGGGAAGAACATGCTTGTGTATTTAAAATGCATGGGCATTAAAAAATAAATAAATAAAGTTTGCTTTCTAGAGAAGGATTTGCCAGTTCCCATATTGGTAGCTCCCCAAAGATGGCTCCCCTTGGGATTTCATGCCTCATAAAATCACTTGATCTGGTGGGATCTTATCTACTAGATGTATCTTCTTAGCAGCTGTTTCCCTGGAGGCTTTTTCAGGGCACTGTGTGTGTGTGTGTGTGTGTGTGTACATGTGAGCACCGTGAGCACTTATGATTATGATTTAAAATATATCAAAATACCTGTAGCAAATTTACTGTATAATTTATTGCTATGTGCTGGTTGCATACATTAGCTCAAATCTTTATTGCAAACCTTAGGGACAACTATTCTTAACCCATTTTATATATGATGAAAAGAAGTGCAGAGTGGTTGAGTCATTTGCCTAAGGCCACACAGCCCCTAGGAATGCAGACCAGGGATTGGGCCCATGCATTTCTGATTCTTGTGCATATGAGTTTTCCTCCATATTTCACTCATGTATGAAAGCTTCCTCCCTTATCCCCCCAAAGGTTGTAAGAGTTTTCTTCCTTGACTATTTTGTTTTCTGGCTTTCCTGGAGTTAAAATGGCTACTTGTAGTGACCCCATTTTTGAATTCCTGGTCTCTAAAAGTGGGCCTGGGACCTGGGCCTCCTGTCTGGGTTAATGATTGCAACCTTCAGAACTGGGTTAGCCCAGGATCAGTTATGTTGTCACTGAGTCCTTGCTGTTGACCAGGGACCACCACCCATCCACACTGCATGCTTTGCTCAGCAAGAATGGCTGTCTTGCTAAGAATAGCCACACAGATGCTGGGACTGAGCCAGGGTGTGGTTCTTCTGTGGCCTCCAGCGCAGGTAAATTCTCTCATGGTAAATTTGCTGGCTGTTTCCTGTCTGCTGCTAAGCTCTGAGGCTGGATGGCATTCCTCCCCAAGGGTGCCGAGGGGCTCCAATGTTCCCTGAGTGCCACTGACTACAACATTTTCCCCAATCCATAGGAAAATGAGAAATATACAGCCTGCAGCTATATTGAAACACACAGATCTATGGTGCATTGCAACTGAACTGAATCTAACCTGAAGTGTAGTTCTGTTTTACCAGAAGCGTTTTCTTTTTTCCTTTTAATTCAGTTTAAGTGCCTTTAGTCAGGGTAGCCATTGATTCAGTGAACATTTGCTGTATGTGCCTGGCATTGTCTTATGTACTGGTGGCATAGCAGAGGGCGCTCACAGGGCCCCTGTGCAGGTGGGTGGACACATTCTCACCCTGCCCCAGCCCTCACCACTCCACATGGTGGCCTTGCATTGCTGCCTCTCTCAGGACGTTTGGATCTGTGCACCCCAATGTGTACACCTCATGTTTCAGTCATTTAACAAGTATTAGCTGATCAGCCACTGTGTCGCAGCATCATGCTTTACACTGGGTTAGCAACAGTGGTTAAGAAAGACGGGATTGCCTGCCTTCACAGAGTCTACCTTCCAATGATGGAGAGAGGCAGTAAACCACAAAAATAAGTAAATATAATAATTTTGGATAGTGATGGTGCTGTAAAACAATTGCATTTGGATAGTCAGTTGCTCTGAGTTTGTCCACAGCCCTCCCTTGGGATGGAAAGTTCATTGTTCTGATGTGATGACCTTTTTAGTTTCAGGGATGAAATGTCCTATTGTTTGTAAATGAAGTTAGCTAACTACTGCCTATCACAGTTTTATCTTCAATTTATGATGGTAAATAGAGTGGTAAAGTGTTGTTGCCAAACCTTTGTCCATTCTCTATTTTTTGTGTTTCTTGAAATTTTGCTTTTGGGAATCTAAAGATACTGCGACCAAAGATTTGCACTTACAGGTGGGTAATCTCTTTCTGTAAAGAATAAAATATATATCTATAGAAGAAAAATATGTCTCTCTTGCAGCTACTCAACACTATCCATGTAGTGTGAAAACAGTTACATACAGTATGTAAACAAATGGGTAGGTCTGTATTTCAATAAAACTTTATTTACAAAAATAAGCAGAGCTGGATTTGGCCCTCAGGCTGTAGTTTGCCACCTTCTGATCAAATCCATTAGCTGCCTTACTGGTTGGTTAAACTGGGATAGGGTCAAGGCCAAGGAGAGAGACGATTTCTTTGGCCTGTTGTTACCATGAGAACTGTGGCAGTTCTCAGTTACCATGAGATACTGTGACAGTATCACTTGATTATTCCACGTTAGCTTTGTTCAAGGTAAAGATTAACCATGAAACATCATTCTCAGACCAGCTCTAAACTATCTAATAATTTAGCTTTTGTAGTAACTATCTGGACTACAATTCTTAAGGCTTCCTTGCCACCCAAAAGTATATTGATGTTAAACACTGTATCTTAGGTTGTCTTCCCCCAAACAGTGACGGAGATACAGGCTTGGATGCAGGGAGCTAATCTGAGAGATGATCCCGAGGCACAGAAGTGAGGAACACGAAACAAGAAAGAAGGAAAGACAGTAAAGAACGTGTCATTGAGCTGGTTATGGTCATGAGCAACTAGGGCTCCTTACTGCCGGGGCCCCTCAGCACTGTGTGAAACTTGCTTCAGGATGGTCCCTTTGTAGGATGGGAGGCTGGGGTGAGTGTCCACTATCCCAGTCTTCCGTTGGTCAAGGGTGGCCCCTGGCACCATTAATTTCTCTGTGTTTCCCCACTGAACCTTTGTGGCTCTGGAGGAGCAACCATGGTTTTGGAAGAGTCCTGAGTGGAAAAGTAGAGAGGTGTGGCATGGACTTAGACTGGCAGTATATGTCCTGGGTAGGGCATGAGAGTATGTAAGAGATTTCAGTTGCCTCCCTTACACGTTACTGAAAACTTCCTTAGTAGAGCCAATGATGAAGGAAAGGGTCATGGTTGTTTTTTTTTTTTTTTTTTTTTAAACCTGCTGAGTTTGGTTTAGTACCTACCTGCAGGTACTCTCTTTCCCACTAGATGGTACCAGTATGCCAAAGCCCTGGAATGCTACCTTAGGGCCTCATCATTGACATGGATGTATTCCCACTACTTATGAACAATTAAAGAATAAGCATGTTGAGATTGGAGGAACAGACTACAGATATTTGGGGGACAGAAGGTGGCAGGAAAGTGGAGGTTGTCTAAATAGTTACCCTCATTCACTCATTCACTCATTCACCAACAAATCTTATTGCCCACCCACTAAGTACTTCAACGCTTTTCTCAGGATTGGGAATACAGATAAAAGCAGTGTACACGAAGTCCCTAAGTCCCTAAGCTGGTTGGGGGAGAGATAATGGAAAACGAGCCCATAGATGCATGATGTCTGTCATGTGTTGAGTGCTGTGGAGAACAAAGTCAGTGAAGGGATGGACAGGGCAGGGAGAGCACAGCCCCTCTGGTGTCTGTCTGCCTGTCTTGTCAGCTAGTAGGGTGAAAGATTATTTCCATCTGTTTCCTAAACCCCATTCTGCCTGTCACCAACCTCTTGTGATTATGCTTATGTGGTTTATTTTCACAACGAGACTGTGAGCTTGTGGAAGGCAGAAGTCGTGCTTGGCCAACTGGAACCCGCTGCAGCCCACGTCAACCAACTGCTTGTTGGTTGACTTCATTTGTTGGGATTCATTCTGGATTGTTATTGTTGTGGACACACAATAGAGTCACACTTTACTCAGGGGTTAGAGTATTTTAGAATATAAAGTCTAGGTTTAAGGCAAACACAGAGTTGTCATTAACCTTGAAATATCTTAAGTTGCCCACTAAATTGCAGTGTGTGGTTTTGTGTATGCATCCCTGTACTGTAATCAATATGTAACAATGTATAATGGAAGCCATAACGTACAGTGCATAATAAAGAATATAGGCAAGATATAATTTTATGGAATTTAATTGCAGTACTTAAATTGTTCTTTTTCCTTCTCGTTTTGGTGGAAGAGCTGGATTTCCATTAGTTAAATGTGCATATGATAAGCCTTCATTGTATTCATTCAAGCTGGTTTCTTAATCATACGATTCCCAGCAGGCTGTGTACTGGGGAGGGCAAGAGCTGTGTTCTCTGTGCTCTGTTCATCTTTGGGTTCCCACCACCGGTCACATGGTTTGGGGCAGAGGAGCAGCATATTAGTCATAACGGTAGTAGCAGCAGTAATGGGGTTACACATCTAAGCAGTGCTTACTCGGAGCTAGGCCCTGTGTGAGTGCTTTCGATGTATTAATTAGCGCATTTAGTCCTCCTAAAGACTCTTTGGTGTATCTACTATGATTTTAATTCCATTTCACAGATGGGGACATTCCAGGAGAACTGGGTAAGGTCACACAGCTTTTGAGCTCTGGGGCTGACATTCAAACTTGAGCAGTCCTGGACACAAAAGGCCATATATATTGTATGATTCGGTGAAATGGAAAGAATTGTTCAGAACAGGCAAATCCATAGAGACAGAGGGCAAGAGCAGTGGTTGCCTAAGACCCGGGGTGGGAGGAGCAGGGAATGGGAAGTGGGATTTCTTTCTGGGGGGTGATGGAAGTGTTCTGGAATTATATAGTGGTGATGGTTGTACAAGTCTGTGAACCTACTAAAACTACAGAATTGTATACGTTAACAGGTTCAACTTTATACAATGTGGATTATGTTTCAGTAAAGTTGTTGTTAGGGGCTCCTTGGTGGCTCAGTCGGTTAAGCTTCCAACTTCGGCTCAGGTCATGACCTTATGGTTCGTGAGTTTGAGCCCCGCATCGGGCTCGCTGCTGTCAGCACAGAGCCCACTACATATCTTCTCTCCCCCACTCTCTGCCCCTTCCCCCCTTGTGCTGTCTCTCTTTCTCTCTCGAAAATAAATAAGCATTAAAAAAAAAAAAGCTGTTGTTAAACAGAAAAGCAAGCAAACCTCAGGCAGTCCAACCTCAGGGCTCTTGTGTGGCCACCCCTGACCCTTTCCTGCTCAACAAGTGCCTGTGGCATTCTACTGTCTTTACCTGCATTAACCCTGCTATTCCTCAATAGGTGCCTATCATCCACTTCATTTCAGAGATCAGAAAACCAACGCAGACATATACTGAGGAACTTGGGGCTGGCAGTTCTGGGCCTGCAGTATACCAGTTTTCACACGTTTCATTTTTCATTTTATTTTTTCAATGTTTATTTACTTTTAAGAGAGAGAGAGAGAGACAGAGTATGAGTGGGGGAAGGGCAAAGAGAGAGGGAGACACAGAATCTGAAGCAGCCTCCAGGCTCTGAGCTGTCAGCACAGAGCCTAACGTGGGGCTCAAAGTCACAGACCACGAGATCATGACCTGAGCCGAAGTCGGCCGCTTAACCGACTGAGCCACCCAGGCACCCCTCACACATTTTATTAATTAAAAACGACCCTGGTAAACCAAAGCTGCAGGCAACTTGGCCCATCAGAAATAAAGCAATGTTTTGCAGATTTGCAAAGTGGATTAAGATCCCTCTCTGCTCACTGGTCATTCTTCCTCCCTGGCCCAGGCAGGTCTGGTGTACAGTACTGGCAGTAAGGCCCAGAGACTTTAGGGTCTTAGTGTGTGTTAGTGAGGCTGATTTCTAAAAGTAATAAACATAAGTGGCCCAGGAAAGGGGAGAATAGGGGGAGGGGGAAGAGAGCTAACTGACATGCTAAGTGTCATTGTATTCAAGTTGACAGCAGATTGCTGAAAGGATTTATCCAAATTAACAAGAATGTTTGGCACCCCTTGGCAGGTTCAGTTGAAGACTTCATGGCCTGGCAATGAGAAGGCATCTGAGGTCTGAGGCAGGGGAAGGAGCTCTTTGGTCCTACACTTGGCACTCAGCACCTCCAAATCCAGGCCCCCGCCCCACCAAAAACGTTCCCCCATCAGCACCTGCCACCCCCACCAGATGTCTCTTCCTGAACATGAAATATATTCCTCTCTGTCTTCACTCTTGTGTTGATGATTTGTATTTCTCTTTCGTGTTTAAAATGCAGAGGGATGAAGTCATTAGCGGAGCACTGTGCAGCAGGAAAGGGCAGCAGGGCTTGCCCCTGGATCAGTCCCAGGATGCCTATTTTGTGCTCCTGGAGGGTGTGGATTTATAAAGACAAAGCTGAGGGACTGTAAATGTCTTCCCGAATCTCTAGTCTGGAGGAGCAGAGACTCCTGGGCTGGGAGTCTCCTTGGGCTGGGACAGGAGCTGGCATTGAAAGGGTTCTGGCTGCGATCTGGTTTCCCAGGTGGCTGGCCTCTGGGTGGCAGGGACTCTGCTGGGCCCCCTGGATTCCTTAAGCTTTCCCAGGTAACAACAGGTGACTATACAAAACCACGTGCGTCTATGATTTTCCAATGTAGTGTTTTGTATTCTGAAGAGGTACTGCTTCCAAAAGAGGTTATTAATAAGGGTTCTGGGAAAAAATAAAATATTGCCTGACCTAATATTTTGGGAAACTCTGGACTTACCCATAGAAATGAAACAGGTTGTGTTTTGTTTTCCACAACTGAATGTCTCTGAGGCTTTAGTGAGCCCCTCTTTAGGGAGCAAAGAGGGGCTCCCTAAGGCTGCATTTCCAATGCTTTTGCTAAATTCCCAGGGGTAAGGGAACTCTTGCATAGAGTATGTCACTAGATAGTGACGCACAGGCTACATGTGGGAAACAAATTGTGGACTCTGGGGTCTCCGAGTTTGGGCCTTCACCATCAGGACCAGCAGTGTCAGCATCACCTGGGAGCTTATTAATGCAATCGTCCACCCAGCATCTACTTATTCAGAGCTTCTGGGGTAGATCCTGCGATCTGTATCTTCACACAGATGCCCTCCAGGGGATTCTGATGTTCCCTCAAGTTTGGAAACTGCTGCTCCAGTGCGTTTTGTGGGGAGAGAGACCTTCCTGATGTTGAGCTGGGTGAAGGAGGGAAACATTTGCCAGGCTCCTCTGAAGAAAGTGGAGATTACAAAATGCAGACCACAGAGATATGGGAGTGGAGGCTGAAGGTTCTGCTCTATCCCATTATGGCCACGGGGTGTTTACTTCTGGGAGACCCTAAGCTGTGTTCACAGAATGCTTTCAGGGACAGCTGTGGTCCCCACAGTCCAGAAGACCTGGCATGATGACAGAAGAGGCATCTGGGAAGTCTGTGTAGGGGTGGCAAAACTCATCTAAGGTTTTTATCTGGGATTCTTTAAAAAAAAAGATTAATAGGAGAAAAGCCAGCAGCTTATTAATATGTATACCACATATATACATAGTAGATACCCAGGGAAAACATGAGTAACTTGCAGAGTTGGCTTGGAACTCCAGCTTAGATACCATCTTAAGCTAAATACAAGGAAGAGAAAGGTGTGGGGAGGCCAGTTGTGAGGATGTAATGGGATTGAAAACTAGAATGAGGTTTGTGACGCAGGGTTAAGTCAGTGCCTTCTGCATTGATAAGGACCTGAAGTTGTCTATAGGGGATAGTATCTGTTCTTCTTGGTGGAAAGGGGAGGAGGGACAGCTTTGTAAATTCCTGTCCTGTTTTTAGGCAAATAAGAGGAAGTCAGTAAGGTTTTCTTTTATCTGCTTCTTCTCAGTTGCCTTCAGGTCAAAATAATCCTTATGACAAAGTGGCATGTTTAGGGTGGCATATTCTTCTATCCTTCATCTGACTTAGCAGCCGCCTACTATGTGTGCATAGTATGTAGTGTGTGTATGTATGTATATACATACACATATACACATAGATGTATACATATATACATATATAACACATGCATATACATATAATCGATATACACAAACACACATATATAACACATTCATATAAATACATGTATATGTTACATATATACACATATAGTACCTACCAAGACCTAGTCCCTGTTGGCAGCTACTAAATTCTAGGCTCTACTCTTTGAATTAAGTTTTCTAAGGTGAATCAGACAGATCCAGAAGCTGCATTTGCTGATCTTGTAGGGATTACACACCCGAGGGGAGAATGACAGACAGTGACACTGTGGGGTCTGTGAGAAGAGCTAAGTCTACAGCTATTGGATTTTGAAGACCATCCAGGATAATTCTTTGTGTGCCATTATAAATCTTTGCTGACCTTTCTGATATTTCCCATGATTCTTACTTGTGAAATATATTCTAAATGAGTTGTTCTCAAATAGGGGCATTTGTGCCTCCCAGGGGACATATGGTAATGCCTGGAGACAAGTTTGCTGTTCACAACTGGAGAGAAGGTGCTATTGGCACTTGGTAGTTAGAAGCCAGGGATGATGTTTAGTACCCTACAGTACACAGGATGCCCCCCACCACAAAGAATTATCCCAACCCAAATGTCAATAGTATGAGGGTGAGGAACCTGGTCTAAGTATAGTGCTTCATAGTCACCCATCACACATGGGAAGATTTGTCTCTACTCCATCCCATTCTAGAAGCCACACCCTGAAGTTGGGTTTGTGGAAAGAAAACTAGCAGCAAGCCACTGTACATGTGTAATTTTTCAAAAGGTCAAACCACGACTCTCTGATAAATATAAACATTAATTCATTAATTTGTGAGGGAACCGATAAGATGCTATGATGGTTTCAAAGGGCATTTGAGAAGCTAGGGTATTTATGAACAATTTGGCAAAGAAATGTTCGAATGAGAAATTATGTTAGTTTCTACTGGATGAAAACCCACGAGTAACTGGAAGCTTCACTAATTCTGAGGCTTTCCATCAAGATTAAATAAGCAGTTGAACTAAGAACATGTTTCTAGACATCTACTGGTGACCCTTGTCCCTCATTGATTTTCACAGGATTTCCCTCCATCATTGTGGCCTTGTTTACAAGCTTTGGATAATTTTTTTCTGATTCCTCAAACATGGTTTTTAATTTACTAATTTACTAAGTTGTAAATTTAATTTACAACTTAGTGCTGCCTTATTTGAAACAGTTGTGAAATATGGGGCAAAGAAATGGACATCAGTTGAGGTGTAGGAGACGGTGGAAGGAGAGAGTCTAGTCGGTCAAGATGGCTGCATAGATGCCATCTGTTAACTGCCTTCAATGAGGCATATGCACTGTGCCATATGCTCACTTAACTCTATCAGGTGGGACTTACAACTGTCCACATCTACCGATGAGGAAACCGTGTCAGAGGGAGAGTCAGAATGTCCGTAGCAGACATGTACAGAGTAAGACTGAAAGGGTGTGGGATCAAGACCAAACGGGAGAGATGAAAGGAAGGGGAGCTGTTACAAGCTTGAGGGAAGCTTGAGTCCAATGAGAGGCAGAAATACTCACAGCATATTCAGGGGGCAACAAGGAGGCTGTTGTGGGTGACAGTAAATGTGAACACAGTGTGAAATTGGATCAGTGCTAAGGGACGACACTATTAATAGTATCCATGTTATTTTAGCCAAAGGATCTCACTAGTGCTACAGGGCAGTTCCTGGCAGTAACCCATGGTGCTTAAGAGCCCAGGCCTTGGGGGAAGCTGGAATTGCAGTTTGGACCTCAGCTCTGCCCCTGGAGGGCTGTGTGGCCATGGGCAAATAGCTTAACATCTCTGTGCTGCCTCAGTTATCAGATCTATTTAATGAGGGCAACGATACCTACCTGATAACACCTAGGATGGGGACTCAAGACAACTCTGTAAAATCTTGGCTGAGCAAATGATAGACCCTTGGAAAATGGCAGTTGGTTCTTTAAGGAGGTGAATAGGCAGCATTTAGCAGATGATGGTTGTTAGCCATTGGTCTGTTCAGGGTCACAGTGTCAGTCTGAGTTCCCTCCAAAGCAGATTCTGAAAGGAGGGTTTGAATACAATTAATTCACCTGGAAGGTGGTCCAGAGAAAACTGGAGGGGGTGGGGAAGTGAGGCAGGGAAGGGAGGGCGGCCGTATGAAGTGTCTTCTATTTAGCCAGTTGCTACTGTGGCTGCTTGGACCTTAATTCCCCTGTGGACCCTTGGGAGCCAGTGTGGAGTATTTCAGAGTTATCCCACCTGAGGGGCATGGGATCTCTAGACTTTATGTCACAGATCCGGGTGGGCATTGTTTTGGAGCTGCCCCAGGTGGCATTGATATTGGGCACTACTGGACTTCTAGGTATGGACTCTGGTCCCAGAGAAAGCCATCAGCAAAGACGTGTGGCATTTTTCACTTGGATGTGGGGCCAGCCCTCTAATGGAAAGGCCAGAGGGATATGTGCTTGGAGGTAGGTGGGAAGCCCTCAGCATCTTCTGTAGTTGGTATCAAAAGGCAAAGAAACAGTAATGCTGTCTGGGCCAGTGATCTACATCTGAGAAGTTAAAGGAACACAGCTAGGTATAGAGAAAGATATACAGAAATACTTGTCTGCATTGTATGTGATAGCCCAAATTGGAAACGATAACAATAGTCAACATCTATTGAGCGTTTGCCGTGTGCCTGGCTCACCTAAGTGCTCAGCAAATAAGCTAAATTCTAGCAAATGACAACTGGTTAAGTGACTCAATGGAATATTACATAGGCATTGAAGAGGGCAGTTATGAAGACAGCAATGGAATGGAGAAATCGCCTAAGTGAGAAATGAATATGGAACAGGAGATTCTGTGTGGAGTAGGGTTCCTAATAAACAAACAAACAAAGACTCTGTATATGGGAAAGAGGGATGAAGTCTGTAAGGAAATTTATCAAAAATTTTGTTCATGTAATGGGTTTGTGAGTGATTTCTTTCCCTCTAGTTTACAAATCTCCACTGATGTGCATGTATTACATTTATAATGAAGAAATAGAGTAAATTCAAAAAAGTGAAACAAGAAGAAAATAACTTCTAAGACATAGGTTGTGGAGATGCAGCAGAGGTTTTGAAGAAGGGAATGGAAAATGATATTTCAGAAAAATTAACCTGTGGGTGGTGCGGAAGATGGCCTGGATGGGGGAAGACCGAAAGTAAGAAGTTCAGTTTGTGAATGTATAAAGGCCACAGAAAGTGTGGAAAGGAAACCAATTTTAGAGGTTTGGTAGTTAATGGGATGATGGGGAAGAAGTGGAAAAAATGCCAGAAATGATCCCAAGATTTTACTTTAAGAGAGTTTTATCAGTGATTCTGAGTGATACAGGGATTACTCTGACATCATCTCCACTGCCTACAGTTGCACTGTGTGGTGTGTGATAGCAAACAATTTGAGTATATGCCAGTAGTAAAACATAATGCAATTTCATCTAAGAAAGAAAATTAGCAATGAAACAACAAACATACATTGAGCACCTCTTTGAGATAGGTTTCTTTACATCTACTGTCTCATTTAAACCTAACGGCAATCCTATAAGTTATGTTCTTAATGTTTCTGTTTTACAAGTGGGGTAATAGAAGATCAGAGAGGTAAAGGGATTTACCCAAGGTCACAGAGATTCTGAGTTCAGATAATCGTTATTATCTTATGTACATATGTATATATGGGTGGATGGATGGATGGATGATGCATGGGTGGATGGATGGATGGATGGATGGGTGGATGGATGGATGGGTAGATGGATGGATGGGTAGATTGGTGGGTAGGTAGATGCATGGAAGGATGATGGATGGATGGATGATGCATGGGTAGATGGATGGATGGATGGGTAGATGGATGGATGGATGGATGGGTAGATTGGTGGGTGGGTAGATGCATGGAAGGATGATGGATGGATGGATTGGTAACCACATAATGGGGGAGAAATGTAGGGTACTAAAATGTCAGAGTAGAAAAAAGGGAATTTCAAGAAGAAAGTTGCAGTTATCTTAGAAGGTAAAGAAGGAAGGAACTTGGCGAAAGTGCTAGATTCTGGAGGAAGAAGGTGTGGTCACTAGTTCTTTTTATGAGGACCATTCTGGTCAAGTAATGGGAAGTTGCATGAGGGGCCCAGGGGCCAGGACATTGTGATAGAAATCTATGGAATGAGCGGCCAGATCATGTAGGAGCTCAAAAGCAGGCACAAGCCTAAGGGATGGATGCAATAATAGGAAAGAGGGGTGATGTAAGGGAACAAAGGGAAAGATAGGGGAGTGGAAGGAGAAATGGAAAAAGTAAGAGATCACTGGTTAAGAACAAGGACACCAGACAGTCTGGGCTTGGCTGTCAGCTCTACTGCCTGTGACCTTAGCAAACCCCCTAACCCTGTTTGCCTCAGTCCCCTCATTTGTAAAATGGGGAGGCTATCTATCTCATGGACTTCTTAGGAGGATGAACTAAAGCATGTAATGTGCTTAACACAGTGTCTGGCATGCTGTAAATCCAAACCAGGCAGGGATCCTGATGCCTTAATGGTCACAATAAATGCCATTTCCTGGGAAAGAGCCCCAAGTTGTAGATCAAGAAACTGGGACTCAGTCTCTTAAAGAATGTGGCCCAAGATAGTATACCTGGAGCCCCTTGAACTGCCCAGGACAGCAAGAGGTCCACTGTCTTTTCCTTGAGGAGAAAATAGATTTTACACAAGATCTTATACCATATGTGCTTTTTTCTTTTTTTTTCTGTTTTTTTTTTTTTTTAGTTGGAAACTAACTTTCTGCAATTTATAATGAGGCATATTGGGGTGCGTGTTCCTGTTGTTTTATTTTATTTTTACCAAACCATTAATAAATAGAGGCTGCTCATTAAAGCAAACTTGGAGGAGTTTTGGAGGCATGGGAGACTGGCTAGGGGAGGAGGAAAGTAGTGAAGCACTTGGAAGATTCGGGGGGCGGATGAAGATCCATCAGACCCCTAGCAAGCACCGTGAACTCAGTGCCCTTTCTCCATTCCAGAAACTTTTATGCTCATATAATTGATGCTTGGAGAAGTCTGCACACTGCAGTCTCGGCATGAGGAATCTTGAAAGCCTTATTAACCCAGCCACTTAGCCTTTATAAGTGCAACCCCTACCCCGACTATTTTGGCTCAGGATTAGCTGAGCCCCCAAAAGTTCCACTGTTGGGATGAAGAGGTTCAATTTAATGCCTTTCTCTGGTCGGTTCTCCTCCCCAGTCCCCCTGCCTCTCCAGCTCTGGCAGTTGGCAAGCTGCGTCAGTGCTCAGCCTGTGCGTTCCTGCCCTTTGTGATCCTGTAACCTGCCAAGGAAATGTTCTCTCTGAGGCCGAGCCACTGGAGAAATTGCATGCCCAGGATTGATTTTGCATAGTGTAAAAATCAATCCGTACATCGGGCAGTAGAGGCACCCTCTAAGGCTCCAGTCTGCAAGAGAACTAGTTCAGGCTGGTTGGAGGCCCAGTGGGGCAGGGCAGCAAGCAGATTAAGTCAGAAAGTAAAAAAAAAAAATACATAGAAAAAAAAGATAAAATTGAGGGGTGTGCTTCATCTAGCTAGAATGCTTTCTTTCTTTCCGTGTTAATAAGCCTTATCTGGCACAGCTGGCCTCTACCTGTTGCATAGTTTTGGGGGAAGAAGGAACTTGTGGTCTAAAGAGCACCTTCCATTAGACACATACTACTGAAGGCAGGTGGGCTCCAGGGGGACACTGTCTGCTTGACATAGTCTCTCCAACGACAGAACTTCAATTTGCTTGGGTGGGAAGACTGAGAACAATCATTTTTGTGTGTGTGCTCCAATAATCATTGTTTACTTAAATTCCACTCTAATAATTAAGTTAAAGTAATGAACATTTATGGACCAACATCTATGTGTCAGGTATTCTGCCAGGTGCTTGTGTACAAGCTGTGGCCCCCCGGAGGACTGAACGACAATCCATGAAGAGGCGAACTCCTCAGCTGTGAAATGAGATGAATCAGAGTTCGCCTCTTCATAGATTGTCGCTCAGCCCTCTGGGGGCCACAGATGACACTTTGCAGTGAAGGAAACTGAGCATCAGGGACCTGTCTCCTTCAGGGAATAATTGGAAGAATCTAGGTCTTCTGATTCTATAGTGTTGCAATTTTATCGGGAGAGAGAGGTGGTGTGTATGCATTAAATTCCTTCTGTGTACCAGAATTTATTGTTCATTGTCTCCGTCTTTAGTCAGGAGAGTGTTGTTTCCCCACTTTACAGATTTGGAGACTGAGGCTCAGAGAGGGGAAGGCATTCAACAAAGCCACACGGGTAGTTGTAGGGGTTAGAGCTGGGCTTATGGCTACCCATTCTATCTTGAGGGTTTTCTTTGCTCTCAGCGCCTTGTCATGGCCATGCCTTCAAAAAGGAAAGTCGTGATTTCCCAGCAGGGACAGTGAGAGGGTGATTTTGGCCTTGGATCTTAGGATTCAGGATGGGTTATTGGTATTAACATTTGAACTGGCTGCTGTAAACGTGATCTTGGCCTGCAGGGAAGATCAGACATGACCGAGAATTCAGGAAGGACCAGCTCTAATTTGGGTCCTTTCATCTTGAAGGCTACAGGTTCCAGTTTTCATTTTGAAAGCAACAACCTGTTGTTGCTGCCTTCCTTCTGCCAGTCACAGTCATCAAAGCAAAGTTCTCAGAACATGCTAACGTCATAACACTTTCTAAGGAGGTCATTGTTCTGAGCAAGGCTCAGGTTCTGGGAAGGGAAGATCAAATTGTAGTGTTGGACCTCCATTTTTCTGGAGTCTTGTGCTTTGGGAAAGCATTATTGGTTTGTCATTCTGGGCTGTCACCAGTGACACCTCCAGGCTCTGAAAGGTTACAGGAAAATAACAGACCCTCTGGCAGTTTCTAGCAGGTTCTATTTCTCACCTGGGCCAGGATTGTGCATGTGCTTTTTATTCATGACAAGATGAGAAAGGCTTGGTTAAATAAGGATCAGCTGCTCTTTATACGTCTTCTTTCCTGATTGATAGCATCAGAAAGCCATTCATCTGGTTTGAAGATAGACAGGTGGTTCCGTCACTATGCTGTGAGCTTTTGAAGTTTGCTCTGTGATGTGATTACAGCACATACTTAGCTTGTGCTCCAGGGGGTAAAGTTGACCTTTGATCCTACTCCTCATTTAAAAATCACAGATCTTGGAAAATGAACCAATCTAGGAAGATGCTGGAAGCTGCATTTGCTGCTGACGTTGGCTGTCGAACCAATTTAACTGGCCTGCTTTACCTAGAATTCTGATTCTTCTGATTAAAACTGATGACCTTTAGAGCCTTTTTTTCCCTCAGCAATCTCTAGAGGACATCTGGTCTTTTGTGAGTTCCAATGGGAATCCCAGAATCATGGCGCTGCTGTGGGTTCCACATGCGGAAAGTGTGCTTAACACGGCATCGATCAGAAAAAATTCAAGAGCATTGTCCAGATTGAGGATGCATGTTCTTTATCCTTCTCATTCATTCATTCATTCATTCGTTCATTCGTTCACTCCTACATTCGTTCCACATTTATAGAGTACTGATCATGTGCCAGTTCTGAGATGAGAGCTGGTGATAAGGAGGTAATCAAATTTTAATTTCTGATCCCAGGATATTATAATTCAGAAGGTGAAACAGACAAGATTGCCACCTTTGTCAAGGCAAGATGAAAGGGGCTGGGAGTAAAACCACTTTGGAAAACTGTTTGATTTTGGCTTTGGTACATACCACCAGACAGTTTTCCAAAGTGGTTATAAAGTAGGCAGGAGGGGGGCTTTGAGAACCTGACAGTGTTTTATTTTTTGACCTCAGTGCTGGTTGCATGGCCCCTTGTGGTAAATACTGAGCTGTGTACTGAGGCTTTTGCACACTTTCTGTAATGCGTTGGTTTAATGTAAATGAAAAATAAAGAAGTAAGGTGTTAGCAGCCGCAGGCTCTCTGGGAGCACAGAGGAGAGACTGGCCTTGCTTGGGGGAGGAGAGAAGAGAGAGAGATATTGAGGAAGACTTTCTGGTGGACACGGTGTTTGAACTGGGCCCTGAAGGATCAACAGGAAGTAGGCAGTCAGAAAGCAGCATGGCAGTGCTTACACAAAACCCTCAGTGGGAAGGAAGGCATAGCATTGAGGGGCTGGCAGCTGGGGCTGAGGGGGGCACTGGAGTGCTTCACAGACACCATGTCCTGAAGACAGTGGGAGCCATGAGGGATTTTGAAGCAGTAGAGTGACTCTGTGCAGTCTGGGTTTTCCAACCATCGGTATGTTTGTGCCTTCCTGGGGGTGAGAGATGGGAGGCATGTAGGTACCTTTGCCCCAGTCCCAGAGAGGAAGGCTGAAGACCCCATTGAAGGCACTGAGGGAGCAGAGGAGCAGACAGATCAGACATCAGAAGACATCGTGAAATCACTGAGGCGTGTGAATAAACTCGAGGTGGGGGTCAGGGAAGCAATGGGGATCTCAGAAAGCTTCTTTTCCAGCCCAATTTCTGGTGAGAACTACTTGAGCCTGAGCGTTGATTTCCCTTATTACATAAAAGCATGAAGGTCCTTATTAGTCATTCCAGAAACATCTATTTCGTGCCCACGATGTGCCAGGCAGTGTGGGAAGCTCTGAAGCTACGGTGACAGAAGACACCAGTCTTGCCCCCAAGGAGCCACCTGTAGAGTGTGGGGCGACGGTGGGGCTGATTCTCTCTGCCTTCAACCTCAGATGGCATGCTTGAGATTACATGGTGGTGCTAGTTTCTTATTCCATTCAAGGTCAGTTCCCTGGCCCTTGCAGCGTCAGTGATAGGGCATTCCCCAAATCCCTTGCAGAAAGGATCATTCTTTCCCCTTGAGTAGATTTGAGCCAAGCATATAATATTGCGTGAATGTTTGAAAACTTCTCCTGGTTCTCAGAATGCAATTCTGACAGTGCTGAAGGCTGCCAATTAAATGAAGATTTAGATAAAGGCTGTGTGGGAGAGGGAACGTAATATTCTTAAACCTAATAATGGTTTCCTTCTGTCTTTTTGAAGCTCTCAAATAATCCTGATTGACTGGCTCTCTGCTTTGGGCATTCCCATTTACTGGACAATTTAATAACATTTAAAATGTTTGACAACCTTTATTTGGGGGCAGACATCCCCAGGGGAGCAGGCTGTGGGTAAGGATATGAATGCCGCGCAGTTAAAAAGAGGAACCAGGATTTAAATAGGTTCTTTTTACATTCAGAACAAGTCCCCTGCATGCTGCTTATCAGGGGTCACAGAAGGGGTGAGAACAGGCTCTCAGATTGTAATGTTAGACATGAGAAATGTGTAGAGACTGCCATGTGCCTTACCTTGAGCTAAGTGCTTTCCTCATATCACCTCTTTTACTCCTCAGGGCAGCAGTGAGGTGAGTTCTCTGACAGTACCCATTATGCAGATGAGGCAGCTGAGGCCCATGGCCCTGCAACTAATAATTCATGGGACTGATAGGTCTCCAGCTTGGGCTCATTCTCTTGGCTCTGGAGTATAGGGTGGGCTCCAGGGATTGGAGAGGGGGTTGAGAAAGAAATTCAAGACAATTACCCTCCCTTTCCCATTGTATCAGAGAATTCATCCATTCGTACATTCATTTATTCAACACATTTATTGAGTTCCAGGTATGGTGAGCACTAAGAAAACAGCAATGGACACAGCCAGGTCCCTGCTTCATAGAGCTTTTGTTTTAGTGGTTGAAGCAAACAGTAAAGAAGGCCCATTAGTCATAAATGCTGCACAAACACCAAGACACCATGAGGGATAAAGTGTGATGAGGGTGCTTCCTGCAACAGTGTGGAAACTGAGGCCCAGAGTGGGCAAGGTTACCCGCATAGGAAGGAGTGGAAACAGGATGCCTTAAGGTAACAGCTCACCACTCAAGGGCTTTACATTTTAGCTAGCATTTAGTGGGCACCTGCTTTGTGCCAAGGGTCTTAACAAGGTTCTAAGATGCCTAGACACACCCCTTAGACCCTGGCACATCTCCAGGCCAGCAGGGGAGACAGAGAATTAAGCAGAGAGTTAATGTGCAGAATGACAAATGCTGGGCTGGTGGGATGAGCTCTGATTTTGATTTGGGAGTACAGGGAAAGAGCATCTGGCCCAGTGAGGGTGGGGCAGCCAAAAGGTGATATCTGAGCACTGTACTGGCACCATATTGGAGATAGTCAAACAAAGCTGGGAGTGTGGGGATGGAAAGGGGGATTCTAAGTAGAGAAATCAGTCGTTCACAGGTATAGGGCAGAGGGAGAATGTCAGCCGGCTCAGTATGGCTGGAGAGAGGGACGCAGGAGTGCACCTGGTTGCATTTGAATGGTGTGTGTGTGTGTGTGTGTGTGTGTGTGTGTGTGTGTGTGTGTATGATGGTGATGAGATAGGAGGCTGGAGAGGGAGGTAGGGTTGCTCCTAGTTGCTTTCATTTTTTTCAATTTTCAAATAGACTGTATTTTTAACAGCAGTTTTAGGTTCATAGTAAAGTTGAATGGAAGGTGCAGAGATGTCACAGATACCTCTTGCCCCCACATACACATAGCCTCCTCCACTATCAAAATCCTGCACCACAGTGGTACGTTTGTTACAACTGATGAATCTACACCGACACATCCTTATCATTCAAAGCCCATAGTTTACATTAGGATTCACTCTTAGTGTTGTACATGCTGTGGATTTGAAATGTGTATAATGGCATGTATTTGGCGTCATAGTATCATATAGACTATCTGACTACCCTAAAAACCTATGTTCTGCTTTTTTATCCCTCTCTCCTCCCTACCCCCTAACAACCACTAATGCTTTTACCATCTCCATCATTTAGCCTTTTCTAGAAAGTCATATATAGTTGACCCTTGAACAGTATAGGGGTTAGGAGCACTGAACCCCTGCAAGTCAGAAATCTGCATATAACTTTTGACTCCCCCAAAATGTAAATGCTAATAACCTACCATTGACTGGAAGGAGGCCTTACTGATGACATAAACAATTAACACATTTTTTTGTATGTTATAGGTAGTGTATGTGGCGTTCTTATAATAAAGTGAGCTAGAGAAAAGAAACTGTTCTCAAGAAAATCATAAGGAAGATAAAATACATTTATAGTACTATGCTGTGTTTATGAAAATAGTCTGCATATAAGTGGACCTGTATAGTTCAAACCCATGATGTTTAAGTTGTTGCCAAACGTAATTGGAATTATAGTTGTTCATGCTGGCTTCTTCACTTAGTAAAGTGCATCTTAGATTCTCCCATGCCTTTTCATGACTTAGTAACTCCTTTCTTTTTATTGCTGAATGTATTCCATTGTCTGGATGTACCACAGTTTATTTATCCTTCCACCTACTGAAGGACATCTTGCTTGCTTTCAGGCTTTAGCAATTATGAATAAAGCTGTTATAAATACTTGTGTGCAGGTTTTTGGGTAGACATAATTTTTCAACTCCTTTGAGTAAATAAATACCAAGAAGAACAATTACCGCATCATACAGTATGTTGACTTTTGTAAGAAGCCACCAAATTGTCTTCCAAAGTGGCTGCACCATTTTGGATTCTCACCAGCAATGAATGAGAGTTCCTGTTACTTCATATACTCATCAGCATTTAGTGTTGTCAGTGTTTTAGATCTTGGTCATTCTCATAGGTGTATAGTGAGTGGTATGTCATTGTTTTAATTTTCAGTTTCCTAATGATGTAGAATGTTGAGCATACATCCATATGCTTATTTGTTATCTGTATATCTTCTCTGGCGAGATTTCTGTCAATGTCTTTGGCCAATTTTTTAGTTGTGTGTTTTCTTATTACTGACTTTTAAAAGTTTTTTTGTATATTTTGGATATGCCTTTTGCAAATATTTTCTCTCAGTGTATAGATTGTTTTCTCATTTTCATAAGAGTGCCTTTTGTAGAGCACAAGTTTTCAATTTTAATAAAGTTTAGCTTATCAATTCTTTCTTTCTTGGATCATGCTTTTGCTGTTCGATCTAGAAAGTCTTTGCCATACCTGAGGCCATCTAAGTTTTCGAGGAGTTATATATTTCTCCAGGAGTTTTCCAGTTATATATATTTTCCAGGAGTTATATAGTTTTATGTTTCACATTTAGGCCTCTGATCCATTTTGAGTTAATTTTTGTGGATTATGTAAAGTCAGTGTCTAGACTTTTTTTTTTTTAATGAGGATATAGAGTTGTTTTAGCTGTATAGTCTTTGTTCCAAAGACTGTCTTTGCTCCATTGTATTGCCTTTGCTTCTTTTTTTTAAAAAAGCGTTTATTTATTTTGAGAGAGAGAGAGTGCAAGTGGGGGAGGGGTAGAGAGAGAGACAGACAGACAGACAGAGAGTCCCAGGCAGGCTCTTTGCTGTCACTGCAGAGCCTCATGCATGTGGACTCCATCTCATGAATTGCAAGATCATGACCTGAGCCAAAATCAAGTGTGGGACACCTAACCTACTGAGCCACCCAGGCACCCATATTGCCTCTGCTTCTTTTTCAAAGATTAGCTGACTATCTTTATGTGACTCTGTATTCTATTCTAGTCATTTTTTCACCAAAGCACACTGTCTTTATTATTATAGTTTTATAATTAAGTTGAGTTGTGTCAGTTCTCTGACTTTACTGTGGTGGCTATTCTGGGGGTTTTGTCTCTCCATATAAACTTTAGAGTAAGTTCGTTGATATCTGCAAGATAACTTTCCAGGATTTTGATAGGGATTGTGTTGACTCCACAGATCAAGTTGGGAAGAACTGACATATTGCCAATATTGAGGCTTCCTATTCATGAACATGAAATAGGTCCCCATTTATTGAATTCTTTGATTTCTCTCAAAAGAGTTTTATAATTTTCCTCATATAGATTTTGTGCATATTATGTTCAATATATACCTAAGTATTTAATTTTGGGAGGTTGCTAATGTAAATGGTATTATGTTTTTAATTTCAAATTTCTCTTATTTATTGCTGGTATACAGGAAACTGATTTTTTAAATTTATATTCATATAGTTAGTTAACATATAGTGTAGTCTTGGCTTCAGGAGTAGAACCCAGTGATTCATCTCTTACGTATGACACTCAGTGCTCATCCCAAAAAGTGCCCTCCTTAATGCCATCACCTATGTAGCCCATCCCCCTACCTACCTCCCCTCCAGCAACCCTCAGTTTGTTCTCTATATTTAAGAGTCTCTTATGGGTTGCCACCCTCTCTGTTTTATTTTATTTTTCCTTCCCTTTCCCTATGTTCATCTGTTGTGTTTCTCCAATTCCACATATGAGTGAAATATGATATCTGTCCTTTATTTCACTTAGCATAATTCCTTCTAGTTCCATCCATGTTGTTGAAAATGGCAAGGAAAGTGATTGACTTGTGTATATTAATATTGTCTTCTGGAAAGTGGGTATAATTACTTATTATTTTCAGAAGTTTTACTGATTCCTTCAGATTTTGTACATAGACAATCATGTTATCAGAGAACTAAGACAGTTTTATTTCTTCCTTCCCAATCAGTATACCTTTTATTTTCTTTTCTTGTCTTATTGCATTAACTAGGACTTCCTCTGCAATGTTGAAAAGGAGTGGTGAGAGGGAACCTTCTTGCCTTGTACCTGATTTTAGCAGGAAAGTTTCGAGTTTCTTACCATTAAATATGATGTTAGCTGTAGAATTTTTGTAGATGTAATTTTTCAAGTTAAGTTACCCTCTATTCCTATGCTGCTGAGAGTTTTTATTATGAATAGACGTTGGATTTTGCCAAGTGCCTTTTTTGGACCTACTTATATAATCGTGTGATTTTTTTTTTGTTTTCTAGCTTGTTTATATGATGGATTACATTAATGGATTTAAGAATGTTAAACCAGCCTTGCATACCTGGGATAAATTACGTCTTCATTGCATTTTAATATCCTTTTTTCTTTCTGTATCTGTCTCAAGAAAGAGTATAGCCCATGGTTTAAGACTGGAGTCAGGTTGCCTGAATTTAAATTATACCTCTATTGCTTATTAAGTGTGTGGACTTGTGTAAGTTATTTAACTTCTTAGTGCCTCAATTTCCACATCTATTAACTAATATAAAATAGTACTGATCCCAAAGGGTGATTGTGAGATTGTGAATATTAAATTATACCTGAAGAGCTTAGGACTCTACCTAGTACATGGTGGATGTCATGATGGTGTGCCATGCTTATTTCTCTCCATTTAAATGTATTCTAGGTGAGTTCTGTTTCTCTTTGCTTTCCCAGTGCCTATTAAAAACTGGAAAAATAGATCCTCAGGCACTATAGAATAAGTGTATATTTTTCGTGTGTGTGTGTGTGTGTGTGTGTGTGTGTGTGAGATGAGGAGTCTGTAATTGTACTTCAGTTATACACTTGATATTCAGATAAATTAGCCCCAAAGATGAATTTTCTTGGATTTATCTGATCATAGCCCCTAAACATTTTCCATTGTCTTACGGTGACTTTAATCTCTTTCTGGTCATCATTCTGGGTTATTCATAGTAGCTGCAAACAGGGAACCTACCAGTGAGGTTCAATAGGTATTATTATCCCTATTTTATACAAAATTATGCCATGAGGAAAAAACAATACATAGTTGCTGATAGTTCCCAAGGATTGATACAACTTTTTCAAAGATTTAGCATCATCTGTGTTCTGCATTTAGCAGGTATAGCTTGTCTATTTGACCCTGGTCCCACTATTCTCTCTCCATTTTTATCGTGTTGGAATCAGAACACTCAGTATTACCCCAAAGGTAGAAACACATCCTTCATAGACAGACACAAGATGGGTGATAGCAATGGAGATGGTCTTGGCATTGAGGAGGAAATGCCAGAAGCAAGGCTACAGAAGCAGTGTGCCAGCTGAGCTCATGCGCCATTTGTGAGCATTTGTACAACATTATTATTTTTTATTTTTTATTTTAAAATGTATTTATTTTGAGAGAGAGAGAGAGGGTGTGTTAGTGGGAGGGACAGAGAGAGAGAGAGAGGGAGAGAGAGAGAATCCTGATGCAGGGCTTGAAGTCACTAACCATGAGATTATGACCCAAGCTGAAACCCAAAGTCGGATGCTCAACCGACTGAGCCACCCAGATGCCCCTCTACAAAATTATTAAAAATGGCAGTGTGTATCCACTCCCATGTAGAAATTGGTACAAAAAATATGTATAAAAATGTACATTTCAGATAAGGAAAGAGTATATCATAGCTGTTGCAAACACACAAAAACCATATGTATGAACACAAACTCCCTTATAGGAAATTTCCTTAAATAAATAATCCTCCCTCCTCCCCCAAAAAACCCACTGTGTCCATAGGAGCTCACCCCAGGGCCGGTATTGTGTGAGGTACTGGGAACACAACAATGAGTGAGATGGACTTGAGGACTCATGAAAATGTCATTACAAAATGGGAAAATCTGAACATTAGGGCAAGGTTTCTCCACCGTGGCACCGTTGTCATTTGGACCAGATGATTCTGTGTGGTGGGTGCTATCTTGTGCAAAGTGGGATGTCTAGAAGCATCCCTGCCCTTGACCCACTAAACCTGCTCCCCCCACCTGTGAGCACCAAAAATGTCTACAGATATTGTCAAGTGTCCCCTGGTGGGGGATACAAAATCATTCCATATTGAGACCTTTGCTTTAAGAAAACGGTTATGAAGTGATGGAACATCCATTCCATAGAAAACAAAAACAGCACCACCTGGGCGGCTCAATTGGTTAAGCATCTGACTCTTAATTTTGGCTCAGGTCATGATCTCACACTTTGTGAGATTGAGCCCTGAGTTGGACTCTGCACTAACAGTGAGGATTCTGCTTGGCATTCTCTCTCTCTCTCTCTCTCTCTCTCTCTCTCTCTCTCTCTCTTTCTCTCTCTCTCTCTTCTCCTCCCCTGGTGCTCTCTGTTTCTCTCAAAATAAATAAACTAAAAAAAAAAAAGAAAAAACTCTTTAACAACAGAAAAAATAAAACTAAAATGGTAACTGGGAAAATCGATGGAAAAATGATGTTGGTTTTTTTAATCTGTTTAATTTTTTTAATGTTTATTTATTTTTGAGAGACAGAGCACGAGTGGGGGAGGGGCAGAGAGAGGGAGAGACAGAATTTCAAGCAGGCTCCAGGCTCTGAGCTGTCAGCACAGAGCCTGATGTAGGGCTTCAACACATGAATCGTGAGATTGTGACCTGGGCCAAAGTTGGACGCTTCACCGACTGCATACCTGGAACCCAGGTGCCCCAATGATGTTAATTTTTAAAAGCAGAAAGAATGACTTCATTTACTCTATAGGTTGCATCCAGCTTGGCTGAGGTTCTAGGTTCAGAGGAAGCTGTTGAGAAAAGGAGGAGAGAAAAAATGGTGGCTGGAGTCCAGGGAACCTCAATGAACTGAGTATACTGGTTTACCCAGGATTCAGAACCCAAACGTAAACACAGGTCAGTCAGATACGAGTAAAACAGTCAAATCTGGGAGCATGGAAATGGAGTGTCAAAAGTGAGTTAAGCCAAGGCAGACAAACATGGGTCTGTCAGGGGTGATATATAAACTGTTTTCAAACAAAATATGGCAGAGGGACCACCAATCATAACAGTCCTGTGCTGAAACCATCCAATCTGGGCATTCTTGTGCCTGCAAGGGTCAGGGGGAAATCCTACCGGTGAGAGAATACCCATTGACCAGAGTCAGTCCATCTAGCCATGGTCCAACAGGGGCACAGGGGCTAATTTTAGATCAAGACCTGGAAAAACATAAACCGTCAGAGGCCAGGGATGATGTGGAAGAAATAAGGCCTAGGGCCCAGGGAGAAAATCCGTTGGAGGGTTGAGTTATGCTGAATCCCATATACTGTGTACCTGGAACCAAAGACAACAGAGCAGCCTCAGACATAAATTATGTATACGCATGAACAAAGACAGAAAGGGAGCACAGAAAAATGAAAACACTTTGATTTGTAGGGCTTTCAGCATCGTAGGTGATTTTTTTTTCCCTCCTTTATTTAGAGGTCTGTTGATGCTGCTACAATTTTGTTCTGGCAATAAAAGTAAAATATATGTGGATGTTAACAAAGATGAGAAGAGCCTTTGGAAGCCTATAACTGGTTAGAATTTAATATTCATTAGGTTTAAGAAAATCTATTAAGTTCATTGAAGAAGTCATAAAGGCAAACCAAATACCCACCTTCTTCCCTCCCAGGAACATGGCAGTGGCCCCTTCAAAGGAGGCCTGGTCTCTGTGAAGGAAGGGGTCACCGAATATGTGTTGATTGCCCAGGGGCCACTGTGATGTTTCATGCCGGAGGGATACAGCTGTCCATTTCCTCTGCCTCCTCTCATCCTGCTCCAGTAACAGCTCATTGTTCATGCTGACCCAGAGAGGTTGGCCTCAAGCTCTCCCCTCCCCATGTTGTAGGGAGATAGTCCTGAGGACACACGCATCATCCATCGCAACAGATTAGCTCTGATCACAGCCTAATTACGTGAAGTGCAGCCAAACCCCTTATTTATGCTTTTCTGGGACGGGCAGGAACAGATAGGAATGGGAAATTGAGGGACATTAAGAAACAGACTAAAATATAGCTTGTCATGCTTTAATATGAGCACTATTAATGATGCATTATTGCAAGCACTGAGTAAAGAGGTTGTCGCCAGCTCATTTATGCCAGGCAGCCAGCAGACCTTTCTTCCCAAGAGGGGGGTTAGTGTAGGTACCTCCTTGGTGAAAGCCTGGCTATCAGCAACAGCACCTTGTGGAAGGCCAGCCTGTTGGGTTGCCGCAGGGCAACTGTGCAACTCCAAAAAGGATGCTAAATGCATATAGGAAGCTCTGTGCCTTGAGGCTACTTTACAGCAAATATATTGGCACATCTGCCTTTTATTCTATTAGAAATGAATGCAAATTGTAGAAACCTGGCTTATTATTAACAGAGAACACCAAGTGTTGGGGGAAACCTCAATTAGGAAATAATGAGCTAGCACTCAAATATTCACACACATACAGATGTGTATCCCATCAGAATATCTAATGGAAACAATTTAGGAAAAAGCTAATGTATGCCCTTCAATTAGGGGACTCATTAAATCTATACTGTCCAATACGGCAGCTACTAGCCACATGTGACTAGTTATGTTTAAATTTTAATTAATCAAATTAAAGAAAATTAAAAGTTAACAATTCAGCCCTTCAGTCTCCTGAGGCCCATTTCAAGTGTTCAATGCCTCCTGTGGCTCATGGCTACCGCATTATACAGTGCAAGACATAGGACATCTCTATCATCATGGGGACATCTGTCGGACAGCACCGGGTTAAATAAATGATGATGCATCCGTATAACAGACTCTGCATATTCTCAGATGAACAAGGTAGGCACAGAACTTCTAACACGAAAAGGTCTCCTTTGTTTGTTGCCTGGAAACAAGTTACAAAACTTTATATTAATTTTACTTAATAAAACTAATGCAGTGTGCTCACACACACACGTGTACACACATACTTTATGTATTGCTGTAGGAAAAATAGTCGAAGGGCATTCACCAAATTGTTAGCAGTAGTTGTCTTGAGAAGGAAGTAGATGTTTACTTTGTATTTTCTCAAAACACTTATGTACTGTCTGAATACACTTCAATGAGAGTGTATTACTTTTGTACTTAAAAAGAGATTAATTTGATGAGAACTAATGAGGAAAATTGAGAAACAATTGAGGGCGTTTTCTTTCTCTGGGTCTTTAGTTGTGAAAGCCTGGCTAATGAGGCCACCTGGGTGACCAGATGACTGGATGGCATGTTAGAGAGGGCCATCATGGGAGGGGAAGGGGGCTGGTTCAGAGCAAATCTGTCCCTGCTGCTCTCAGGACACACCCATAGGTGTGCCCTCCTTGTCTTGAATGTTCTGTTCTGGTACAGAGACAAAAGCACCTTATAATCATTTCTGAGCACCTCTTGTTAATCTGAGAGAGTCAGTAGAACTCTCTGCTAGCCTCTGCTATGGGACAAAGCAGAGAAACACTGGGCCTAAATGTCCAATAGCATTCGGGAGGCATGTGCCACCACCAGCCCACGTCAGCTGCTCCTCTGCCCTGTAGGAAGGGAACAAAAAAACCTGTCTTTTCAGGCTGGTGTCAAAGAATGAAAATCGTGAGTATGTGGGTGAGTGAAGTGCCCTTATCCATCGTATCCTAGAGAACCTACCTCTCTGCTGGCTTTTGTTCTAAGAGAATAAAGCCCAGAAGTGGAGAAGAAATACTTCCTTTTTTAGTTTCCCTTCAGAAATTAATCTCTGTCCTCCAGCATCACAGACCTTCTACTTTGGGGTGCAAGTCACGTGAACTCTTAGGACAGTTCTAGATCCACTTGTGCTCCTATAGCTGTAGGTCATTAGGCAGAGTTCCTTGACTTTGAAATTCAGTCTCATTCTGGGGAAAACAGGATATTACCAGCCCCTAACTTCGGGTGGTTACTCAAAGTCAAAGGGAGAAGAAGGGTGGGCACCTTAGGTCTGGCACAAGGCAAGTGCTACATTAATGTTAGCTTCCGTTGACATTAGTATTGCTTCTTGTCGAGCAACCCTGCAAAGCCATTTGCCATTACCTGTTCTTGTGGCCATTTCTCTTCTCCCCAGAAGGAAGGATTGTTGTCAGAGGGCAAGAGTGTCCTACTGCATGATATAATTTTTTTTTAATCTCCCTGGTCTGTGACAGTGATCTACACTAGCTAACTGATAAAGTCAGGATGAGAGCCTGGTGCCTTAGGGTAAGAGCCGAGTGATGTCCAGTGGAAGCTGCCAGCCAGTGAGCCCAGCACAGTCCTGGGGTCCTGTTAATGCAGTAGGTGGGTAAGAGGAGTCAGCTATGACTTTAAAGCATAACTTTCTTGGGGAGAAGGCTGGAAGTCTTCCCATCTTGATGACAGGGAGAAGGGATCCAAAATTTTCCTGCATATTTCATTAAAACAGCCTCACTTTCTATGGGAGATTCCCCCCTCCCCCCCAAAGAGAAGGAAATCTTGTTTATCTTTGTCTATTGACTGTACTTACAACTGCACCGGGCTTGTTTAGTCCATGAAAAGGAGGATTTATTTTTACCTAGTGACAGATTATTATTGAAACAGTAACAACAACATTACTCATATTTTTTTGATAATGTATGGTATAGAAAGTAGGTTAAAGTATTTTATACATGTATATGTATGCATGTATATGTGTGTATGTGTATGTATGTATGTAGGTGTGTGTGTGTGTGTATGTGTGTGTATATATATACATACATACAAACACAGAGTTGATCTTCATTACTTGAGGATTCTATATTTGTGAATTTGCCTATTCACTAAAATGTATTTATAACCCCCAAATCAACACTCACAGTTCTCTTGTGGTCCTTTGCAGACAGGGACAGTGTAACCAAAAATCTGAATTATCATGCGTGTTCCAAGCTCCAAGAGGTGAAACTCTGCCTTTCTGGTTTCATTTTCATGGTGCAAACAAGTGTCATTTTGCTGATATTCAGTGCCATTTTTTTTTTTTTTTTTGCACATTTTTTGCTCTGTGTTGGCAATTTTTCTGTTTAAAATGGCCCATGAGTATAATGTGGAAGTGCTGTCTGGTGTCCCTAAGTGCAGACGGCTGTGTTTTGAAGAAAATGTGTGTTAGACAAGCTTCATTCAGGCATGTGTTATAGTGTTTGTTGACTACGGGTTCAATGTTAATGCGTGAACAATATATATTAAATGAGCTGTCTTTAAATAGAAACACATATAACAAAAGGTTATATATTGATTGAATGGCAGAAATGTTGTGACCAGAGGCTTGTAGGAACATGACCTTGTTTCCACCAGGAGCCCTGGTTTACTATTTGCTAATTCAGTGCTCATAGTGACTTTATAGAACATAACTACCATAAATGAGAACCAATTGTGTATACAAATCTCCTTAAATCCTCCCAGAGCTGTATGGCAGGAGTAGAGTAGGGAGCTTCAGTTCCTGGACTCTGGGCCACAGTCACCATGTCCCTGTCTGCCTACAGCCATTATACACTTGGTTTTGCCAAGGCCCTTAGCTTCTGGAGACCCTGTGGGGGGGAGCTGGGGTGTGTTTGTCCTTAGGTGTCTTTCTGTCTTTCCAGGCTCCTGCAATCAGCCACATATTAGGGGAATAGATGGCTTATCATTTCTTGTACCAATTATGCCACAGACAAAACCTTTTTGTGTACATTAAATAGTAGAGTCACTTTAGTAAGGCAGCCAGTCCCCCCTTTGAAGGCAAGGTCTCTCTGGATCACAGCACAGCAAGGCCGTAACCAGCCCTCCCACTCAAATGGATGGATGGCCACACATTGCATTTATTGTTCTGTAAAGAGAGCTAAACTTGAAGACTCAGTGGGTGCCTTGAGCTGACCTCACATTCTCTATGGAGTGGGCAGTGTGCTGTGAGGGACAGCACAGGCATCAAAGATTGACCCAGCATGTCTAGGAATCTGGGCTCTATCATGTAACAATGACAACAATAACAAACGTTTGCTTTTTTTTTTTTTTTTTTTACCATTTACTGTAACCCAGGCACCATGATAAGTGAGGCATGTGAATGAACTTCAATTATCTGTTGTGCACATCACAACAACATGAGGGTGGTCCTGCTAATACTCCCATTTTGCTGATGAGAAAAGTAAAGCTTAGAGAGGAGAAATTGTGTGTCCCAGATCACACAGATGGAAAGCAGTGAGGCCATATTGAAGTTAGGTTGTTCAACCCCAGAGCTAGCCTGCCTTCCGACCACACCCATGATGCTATTCCACATCCTTGAGGATCAGAGTCTTTGTCAAGATGGCTGATGATTCCCGTGGAGAACCTATATAAAATGCATTGTGTTGGCCCTGTCACTGAGTTAAGTTCAGTAACAGGTCCTGGTCCTCTTGCCCTGAGGCCAACTCTGAGCATTCTGGGGTTTCCTCTAAACTGGGAGAGGAGTCAGCTGTTCCTCCTGGGAATGGAATGGCTGCACTTGTACCTTTAGAAGTGATGTTATACCAACTGATTGATGTTGTCTCACGTACTAGTAGAGAAATGAAAGAGTCAGATGTTGAATTTAGGAGGTCAGCCTTCAGTCACTGCTTTAGCTGGGTACCCCACAGAGCAGAGGGCTTATGTGTTCATACTGTGTTAGGGAAGATAATTACAGAGAGTAAGGGTGAAGGAGCAGGGTGGTGAAGCAGGGAAGGAGGGTGAAGCAGGGTGAGGATGTGCTCACCTGACTGGACACTTCCAAGTGCAACTGACAAGTTTGCCCCTGAGAAGCCTGCCTCCTGGAGTTGAGGGGTGGGAGGAGCAAAAGTGTATCCACTCTCTTATCTGCCATTGGCCAAATGTTTGCCCAAGGGACTTTCCTTCTCTTGCACGTTTGGGTTGTGCATGTGTGGATGACATGTCCCTATAGAGTCAAGAAAGAAGCCCTATGGCAGGAGGTGAGAGGCTCATAGGCCAGCAGATGCTGAGTGTTGTCACCTATTTGTCTCAGAGCCAGAGCGAGAGCAAGGGAGGGCAGGAGGCTCGACAACAGTGCATACCCAGTGTCTGAGACAGTCAGGAAATTAGAGTCACCCTCACACCCCCATCCACGTTCCCACAGCTCATTCCTGCTTACTGCATCCTGGGCTTTTCCGTACCTCTGCCCTGCCATGGCAGGCATTCACAACTGTGTGGTTAGGGAGCCTTTTCAATCTTTTGATGCTCTACTTTCAAAGCTGTCTCAAAATGAGATAAGTTAAAGCCTAATACAGTTTTTCAGAAACACCTGTATTTGTCTGGCTGACCTAATATTAACACAGGTCCTCGTCTCTACTTGAATGTTACTCCGTGTATTGCTACATCATTACCAGGGCTGCACTCTGAGTCTTTAGAGCTCATCTGTGTGCCCGATGCCATGAATACCAAATAGGTATTGTAGGATGGCTCACACCCCGCAGGGGAGACAGCACTAGGTTACCTAGTGGCTTTACGAAGACTCATGAGAGGCAGCATGCAAATCATGGGCTTGTGGCTTCCTACTTCAACTGCTCTGCTGAATCCTGGCACCTATGATTTTGGTTGTTTGCTCTGTCTCATGGGCCCTGGTCACAAGGTGAATGATGCTGTCCAGCTGGGAAAGCAGAGTTGACAAGAACTGCTAACCCCAGGGAGCTGTCAGACCCACAGATAATTAAAGGGTGCCTAGGACACACTGCCAAGTCTATTATTAGGTCTAGGGACTTGACTTCATTCCACAAAGGACAGAAGAAGTTGACAGTGAAACATTCAGGGACTGTACAGGCATAGGCGACATGATCCTTGGCCTAAAGCTACAACTAAGGACAGCCATTTGGGCAGTGTTTTTGCCTTAAGTAGGACTCTGGACTATGCACTTCAGTATCCTGTGGCATGGTATGAAAAATGAAGAGATTTAGGGGACCTGCCTCTGACCTACAGATTCAGAATTCCTTGGGGTGGGGCCCAGGCATCTGTATTTTAACAAGCTTCCCAAATGGTTCTGGGGCACGCTAAAGTTTGGGAACCACTGCCCTAGGTGTCATCAGCAAAACGGGCCTCGTGGGGAACTCTAAGCTGTGTCATGGTCCAGTGCAGTGTCTGCGAGAGAACAGGGAAAGCCAAAGAGTGGCTCCACCAAAGGGGTTATGAGCCCTCGCATTGGTGTCAGACTGTACTTCTGTGAACCTTTAGCAAGTTCCAGAATTTCTGTGAATGCAAGTTTCCCCCTGTGGAAAGTAGAGGTTACAACAGGGACTATTACTATCCTAGGGGTTGGAGGATTAAACGATTCGGTGCGCATGGCATCCTCAGCACAGTGGTGTCCTTCTGGCCATGTTTGTTATTCCTCTCATTACCACCTGCATCAAAGGGGCTAGATCAGCTGGACCCACAGGCCATGGGTGAGCCTCAAATCTGAGAAAATCAAGACTCAGGCTTGAATAATGCCTCTCAAGGGCGTGTCAGGAAACCCAATGCAGACCAATGTTTGGTCACCTTTCAGTGATGCCATTCCTCTCTGGTAGAGTTTGGTGCAGGGTCACACATGGGGAGAGTGGGTTGGATAAAACGGAGTCTCAGATGCAAGGACTGCCTTCTCAGACACCCAGTATAAGGCATATGGGCTCTGTCCTGCCTCTCAAGCCCAATAGATCATACTACCCCATCAAGTACCTGAGAAAGGCACACACGGATAAGATAGATCTTATCCATGACCGTATTAATAAAGTCTACAGAGAAAATAGTGGGTCTTTTAGGACCTACCCATTGAGCCTTTTATTTTAACTGACACATTCTAGTGCAACATAATTGTAATTCTGATAACATTACTTGTAATACTGTCTCCAGTCCTCAGAATTAATTTGACTGGAAAAATTCCAGAAGGACTTAAATGTTTCTCATTAAAAGCATTATAGATAACTTATTAGACATTGTAACTAATTGTAATATTGCCCAATGTAAAGCCACCCAATTAAGATGCTGTTTCTTTTCTTGTGATGAGTTGGCAAACCTTTTCCATATGAGTATGCCCTCTAGAATCTAGATCAATTAAGCATATATAATTGGACTGAACCATTCACTCCCCTATCATCACTCTCTCTAGTGAGATATGTCCCAGCTGGGTTGGTAGGCTTGCAAAGACAAATGTCCCGAACTCTAGTTAGGGAGGTGACAAATGGATCTCTGTAAGCAGCTTAAGTGCTAACTATTTCTCCTGGCCCCTTTGGCAGACTTGTATTCTGTTTTCTCAGTATGGAGAATGTCTTGCGATTTGTACGTTTTCCCTTAAAAAAAAAAAAAAAAAGAAGTGATTATGTGCCCTTCATTCCTGACCTACCTTAAGGAACAAATACACGGATTGGAAAGCAGCCCCTATGGGGTTGTTGCTGATGGTATCTGGATTTGAGGCTCTGCTTGGGTTTCTTGAGTCCCTGAGTTATACGGGACTTCTGGCTAGACTGACCTCTTCCTGTGCCTGGGAATTAAAGCAGGGGTGTTCCAATTGCCACCAAAGCATTTGACCTCATGCTGAATCGCAAATGGTTCCCTAACCAGAACATTTGAAAGTCATCTGCAGAGATCAGGAAATAACCAGAAGCTTTTGTAGGAGCTTTAGAACAATGGCTGCTGTGGTCTGTTAAAAGAGGGAACAGCTTAGAGCTACTCTTCCCTCTTCCTTCTCTCTAATTTTCCCCAATGGATTCTCCTCTAGGCACATATGAGGGTGAAATGAGGGGGAAACAAAACCACTTGAAACAAAATAGAAGCAACAGTGACTCTAGAGTCAATGAAAAATTCCCATCTACAAGGAAGCATGAACTTACAGGTTGTGTAACTGTGTACTGCCCAGGTCTGCTGTCCCTGGATGCGACAGGGCAGAGAGGGTTGTCACTGGGGGATGCGCTTCCCACAGAGTTTCAGAATGGGCCAGACAGACATTTGCGGTGTTTAGAGTGTACAGACTGACATATAATTTGGGGTAGTCGGGTATGAAACTTAAAGACACATCCCTAGATTTCCCTTTAATAAATCATCTCTTATAGTCATTTTCCATCAACGGGCAATTCAGTAAAAGTTGGAATTGAGCATAATGTTGCATATCATTTCAGAACATCTGGTCCTAATATGTTGTAACAGCTGTTTAGTACCTGAGATATAAACAAAACATTTTTCCTATGACTGTTACTGTTTATCCTGTTGGAGGCGCAGGATCATTGAGGTAAGTTGGCTTCCCAGTATCTCCTAACACAGATAATAGTAGCAGGAACAATATCAACAATGCAGTGATGATTCTCATGTTTTGTTTTACTATGTGCCAGACACTGTGCTAAGCACATTTTATATAGATCTCATTAAATCTTCACATCTGCCTTTTAGACGTGTTTAAATGAAGAAAAAGAAAAAAGTCATAATGCTAGAGATGGGCTCTCCTGAAAGTTGAACCTAAGTCTGCTTAACACCAAAGCTAATGTTCTTTTACCATTACAATAAACCGTTCCTAAGTAAAGTAAATGAGAATAGAACACTACTGTGTAAGTAATAAATGACAAAGACAACAGAAGGGAATCCAGACGGATTTTTTATGGTTTTATTTCAGAATACAAGACTGATTTTTGACACTATATTGTGTTGTGTACAGTGTCACCAGGTGGCGGTATTGTACCTTGGTCACATGAGCCAATCAACGAGCCCTGTTCTTTTCCTACTATTTAAGATGGTAAGCTCTTGAGCAAAGCCACACTATAAACATGCCATTACAAAGCTTCAATCAAAATTTTTAAGGTAAAAATTTAAAGAAAATAATTATACCTATATGCTCACTATCAACACAGACAGATCTTTAAAGCAAACTTCATAAAAATAGTTTGAAGATACATAGTTATTTATTTTATTTTTTTTATCACTAACCCTTATCTGTTATTCAAATAGCATAGTCTACCCATAATCGTATACTTAGGGTTTGATAAAAATACTAATATTCAAGAACTCAAGAGAAATATTAACTTAATACCCAAGCTTCTTCAGAACTCAATTTCTCAGATCCATATTTGAGTTTCTAAAGATTTTAGTTGTTTACCTTCTGGGTTTTCTTAGGGCTTCCTCTCCATTCATGACCTATTGCTTTCTACAAGAAGAGATACAGCAGGGGGCAGACATGTCCAAGAGTAAGGGAAAGAGAAAGTTACACACCCGAGAAGTGCCCCATCCTATGAACATCCTTTACACTGTGCCTCACTGAAGAAGGAGGGATTTCTTCAGATAACGCCCTGCCTCGCCCTGTCACTGTCACTCATTTTGGAAAGCATAGCTTCATTTCCAGGATGCTTCCAGGGATCATCCCTATTTTCTCTTTGGCACTCTGCCCCCCTTGCTTTTCATTGCTTAAGCTAAGGGCTAAGACTTGAGGTGGGAAGATGTGTGGTCAGATTCTAACTCTGTAACTTTCTAGTTGTGTGAGTTTGGGAAAATTACTTAAGCTTTTGAGCTTTATTTTTCTCATCTGCAAAATAGGGAAAAAAATAGGACGAGTAGCAGTAACTACCCCATGGGCCTCTTGCAAGGATCAACTGAGGTTATGTACAAACGATTTGGCAGAGTGTGATGCTAATCATTAACCCTCCTCCATAAATGACAGCTACTGTTACCATGCAGTTGACTCCTACTTCTATCTCTCTATTCTGATGTCTCTCCTAAGATCCTATCACCTTACACTCAGTACATCAGTAGGCTATGACCACCCCTCAAGTTAGTTTTAGTCCCTCCAAACCGTCATATTTCCATCATTGATATTAATGTTTCCTAACTATGATATTTCCATCTTTGATTTTAATGTTCTTGAAATCACTCAGAGTCAAAATGCCCTGTAACATTCTTGACTATTTTATCCTTCAGTTGTCCCCAATCTTTTTGTCCTACATTGTTCCACCCACTTTCCTACTCACACCTGTGGATAATCAGCCGCTGACTCCCATCATTTCCTTTTTTATCTGCCTCTTATAAGCCTGGGTTCCATTCTCTCCGATATAGTGCTTCCATTGAATTACCCGTCCTCACTGATTTGCTATTTTACATAGAATTCCTTGTGACTTTCTTGGTAGGTGGGGATATCATGTTTCACTTAAGAAAGGAACCATATTTTCACTGTCCGTGTCCTCCCTTAGTGCCCTGTAAAGTACTGGCCCCAAGGAGGAATTTGGTAGATGTGTGTGGTTGATTAATTTCCAAGGTCCTGCCATTGTTCCTACTCACAGTCATTTCTTCCTTTGTCCTGTTATTCATTCAACAATTCCCTCATTCTGTTATTCCATAAACACTCACTGGGCTTTATGTTCTTGCAGGAGTTGAGAATAGTAATATAACAGTTCTCTTTAGGAGCTCACTAGCAGGAAAGAAAAGTATCTCTAAGGAAAGAGCCTTGGGAATTAAAATTTTTGGTGCAACAAACGTTTACTGAGCACTCACTGTAACTCAGACACTCCACTGGGCTCTGGGTTTTTCAGCAGTAAACAAGATAGACACAGCCCTGGTGGAACGCACGACCTAGCAGAGGAGATGGTATTAGATAAATAAGTCTGGGAGTCGCGAAGATTACAACAGAGTGAATACAGTAGCACAGCGAAAAGGTTTTTATCCTGAGTTGGGAAATGTCTCTTGGGAAGATTGTATTTAACCTAAAGTTGAAGAATTGAATATAAAGAGCTGAGCAGGGTGTGTGTCAGGGGCAGGAGGAGGAGTGTTGACATTAGAGTGGATTGAGGGAGATTTCACAGAGAGGACCCTGGCACGGGTTGTTAACATATGCATAGAAGCTCAGTCATCAGTGTGGGAACATTAGCAACTCCAAATCCCCTGAAATTGAGAGACCTCTTAAGCTTCGTCCACATCTGGCAACGTTCTCTTTCATGCATCTCTAGTATGTGCATTGGTTTAGTGTGGTAATGGAGTCCACAGAATGAAAGTTTTCTTTTTTCTTCAAATTTTTGAAAGGTGTACTCCAGGGGTCAAGGGTTAATTATGTTGGTTCTTCTGTTTGTGTTTTTCTTCTCCTTTAAGAACAACAGGCTTTGAGTGGGGTGCCTGGGTGGCTCAGTCGGTTAAGCATCCGACTTCGGCTCAGGTCATGATATCACAGTTGTGAATGCGAGTCCCATGTTGGGCTCTGTGCCAACAGCTCAGAGCCTGGAGCCTGTTTCATATGCTGTGTCCCTCTCTCTCTGCCCCTCCACCACTCGTGCTCTGTCTCTCACCCTCTCTCAAAAATAAAAATAAACATTAAGAAAAAAAAAAGAACATGCTTTTGAAGGTGCAGTCCTAAAATCTTTATCATTAGAATTGCAAGCAGGCTTTCACATGCAATGGGAGAGGAATTAGCAGGAAATTCCACCCAAGTTCAATTAACCTTGAACCCTTATGGTGGCATTGTGGCCATCTTGTATCAGTTTAGAGAATTACCATCTTGATTGGCAGGATTGACAGATTAAATTTCACTCTTCTAAATTGTCTTTAGAGAGATCCCTTCCTTCAAATCAGACTAGAGATTGCACTATACCTAACATTGTAATTGGATCATTTGCTTTTCACCTCTGATTAAAGGTATTGGAAATGAACAGGAGGTCTACGCAAATGCAGGGGCATAAAAAGTATTAGCAATTTTCCAAATAGTCAGGGAAATTTCCTTTTACCTCTGTCTCTACTATGTCAGAGTTGAAATCCTCAGTTAACTGCAGCAGGGGCCAAGTACCTGGACATGAAGATATCTTGATTCTTGTATTCCTAATTCTGCCTCAGAGAAGTCCTTGGATCAGACACACAAAACCAGAGGGGAGCTCTCATCAGGGATTACATCGATGGTGGATATTTAAATTTGCAAAACATTATCAAGAAATATGAGACATGTCAGCCATCTCCTGTGCTAACATTTTTTCAAAGTGAATTATTTTGTGGATGTTCGAGGTGGGGGAATACTGGAGAGAAAAAAAGACGGGAGGAACCAAATTATTTATAATTATGATATGTATGTGTTGGCGGGACGGGGGCTGCCTTCTGAGGCGCAAGTGGATGACAAAGAATAAGTTATCTCTTTATAGATAGAACATGGCAATAATTGCATAGTTTCTGGCTTCAAAAAGTCATAATCTATTAATTTGATGGATATCCAAAAGCCATAATCTGTCAATCAGGTGTCAGAAGAAAGAGTGTCTCAGAGCTTTGAAGCATGACATTTAGAATACTGCTGGATACCTTTATTTTTATTCTGATAGCAATAGGGAGAAAGGATTCGAATGTTCTCAGCACAGTTAGGGAATGAATATCTTTTAGCTGTCTTAACAATTTTGCATCTTAAAAGTGGTATTGGATCAGTATGCTGTATTGAAAAAGTGTAAGAGTCACACTGCAGTGTGATTTTGTCCTAAGATTTTGTTGACATAGCTGTTGTGGTATTGCTTCCTTGGTTTAAATGTGAACAGAACCTGAGATTTTATTTCCTCACAAATTCTTGTGACCAATCTATTATTTCTATATACTGGGTGGATATGTCCTTGAATATGGACATATACTGGGTGAATATGTCCATTCTTGATGGACAGAATAAATGGAAAATGTCGCACACAGAGAAAAATAGAGTTTTTCCAGAACCCAGTAAGCTTGCTGGTACCAGTGAACAAAGACCTTGTCCTCCTTTGATAGGAAGAGAAGAATTTAATGCCACAACCCCTTGCCGTTACAGCATATATTTCAAAACTGAACGGAGTGGCGTTTGCTAAAGGAGTTCCTTTAGTTTAAGATGCTCTTCTAGATACTTCAGAAATTTTATGCAAAAATATTTCTGGTGCAGAGGTCACCAAACCCATTGGGTTTGCTTTCCTGCTCGCGGCAAGCATGGCAAAGGAACATTCTGTGTTCCCTTCCTGCCTTTCCTTCCGAGGCCCAGCTAAAGTTCAAGCTGAAGACGGAATTACCCTGCATATCCCGTTTAGCCTTCGTGGCCCCTGTCTTTAACACAAACACCTCGTTTAAGAGGCAGAGAGTGGGAAGGGCATCAGCGTTCAGAAGCCAAGGTAAAGGGGTATTGTTCTTCCCGCAGAGCTATTCTGAACCTAGACCGTGTCTTCGGGAGACCAGAGCAGCTATAAGAAGCAGACTGGCTCTTCTCTCTCTCCCCATGAACCAGCTTCCCTGGGGGTTTGCCCAAACATACTCACCATAGTAGTATTCTAAGGACAGGGAAGGAGGGATGGAGGTGAGATTTATTAACACTCCATCTGTGCCCCACAGCATTCTAGGTGCTTTGTCTATGAAAATTTATTTTATTTCCACAATGATCTCATCCATGTTCATGGTTTAATTTCATCCACCTGACCACTAATGACTCACATATTTAGCCCTTCAATTTAGTCATCTCTGGACTCCAGGGCTGTATACCCAACAACCAAGTTGATATTCTTCTTTCCTGTCTCAAAGGCATATCAGACTTAACATTTCCCAACCCAACACATGGTTTTTACTCCCAAACGTCGCTGCTTTCTACCGTGGTCTACCATAATCCATGGCACCACCATCCATCCAGTTTTGTGCTTCCCTCATTTCCAAATTTAAATCCTATTTCCTGTCTATATTGGGAACCCATCCACTTCTCTCCATCTGCAATGCCAGCACTCTAATCTGAGATACCTCCGTTCTGTGTCTTGAATACCAATATGGCCTCCCAGCTGGTCTCCCCTTCGTCACTTTTACCTTTCTCCAATCTGCTCTTTTCTCCTCAGCCACAGTGATCTTTGCTTTGATATGATGTATCCAATCATATCACTCCTCCGCTTAAAGTTCTTCAATGGTTTCCCATTGCTTTGAGGATTAAATAAGAAACAAACCCTTGACATGAGCTACATGGCCTTGCATAGATGCACTTACCAATACCTACTGCTCTAATCTCTTCTCATACAACTCTGCACTTTGAACTCCAGCCACACCAGTCTTTGGTTGCTGAGATCATCATATACCAAGGCCTTTATACATACTGCTTTCTCTACCAAGAATCTACCTTTAGTTTACCCCTGAGCCTTTTGCCTAGCATAGACTTTCATCCTTCTGATCCCAGCTCTTTTGTCAGTCTAGATGAGACACCTCTCTGTGCTCTCCTCCACTGCCATAAACCTTTCTCCACTGTCCATCATGGCAATTTATTCATGTTGAATATGTGATTAGTGTTTATCTCCCCTTGACTCAAAGCTATACAAGGATTTTTTTCTTTAAACATTTATTTATTCATTTTGCGGCGGGGGGGTGGGGGGTGGCGTGCAGAGAGAGAGGGAGTGAGAGATTCCCAAGTAGGCTCCGGGCTGTCAGCGCAGAGCTCAACACAGGGCTTGATCTCATGAACCATGAGATCATGACCTGAGCCAAAATCAAGAGTCGGACCCTTAACCAACTGAGCCACCTAGGCGTCGCCCTGCCCCCCCAACCCTCCCCCCCCCCCCGCCCACCACCACCACCAAGGGCTTTTTAAAAAACTCATCATTGAATCCCCACTGTTGAGCACAGTGGTTGGCACCTTGTAGGTAATTAATAAATAATGACTAAATTAATGAATGCATGGGTGAACTAGATAGAATTAGACCCTTTTAACAGATTAAGACATCAAGGCTCACTCTAAGTAAGAGTTTAGAAGTACCAGATGCAGGATTCAGACGCAGGGTCACAAAACCTAGGACACTGCAATATCTACAGTAGTACTGACAGATTTTTTTTTTAAGGATCTTCTAATCACAGTATAGTAACACACTGTTTTTCGTTTTAATGCTCTACCTTTTTTTCTTTGCATGTACACAGAATATTTTGAGGGTAGGAACTGGAAACTCTAGTTGGAACAAGGCATTTCCTCCTCTTTCCGCTGTCTTGATGTTTTCAGAGTGTCCTGCCCGGTTGAGCCTTTCTTCCAGTGCCTCATCAAAGTAACCCAGGTGAACTTGGCTGCTGACCTTGCTTTCACAAATTTGCCATCTCAGAATGATTGATGTCTGCTTGGTCCCTGTTGGAAAGGTGGCTGCAAATATGATCCAGGAAATCTATAGTCGCAAATCTAGCATAATTTTAACGAGTCGCGATCAGAATAGTAAGAAGCCCCGCATGGAAGCCTTTGCATGAAAATTACTCATCTTCTGTCATCATTGCCCTTTACATTGGCTTCTCCAAGTCCCCATGCGAGGTATCCAGCTCCAGAAACCTCTGAATGTTGTGACCAAACACACTTGTATTGCATAGATGGTACATGGATGGGTGGATGCATGGATGGATGGGTAGATGCTTTAGATCATAATTTCATGTCAATATAGGTCACAGATCTAGAACCAGAAAGAAGATGGGGTGAAACTAAAGATTACCTCTATTATTGCTGGCTTACAATGCAGTGCATGGTATGCAGAAACGATTTGTCTGAGAGCTCAGTTTTCACTTATATGATTGTCTCAGCTATAGTGCTTTGTGCAAGGTGTGAGAATTTCCTGTTTACTTGTCTGCTCGCAATCTAGAATGTTCATTCCTGGAGGGCCAGGACTAGGTTATGTTTACTGTCTTATTCCCGGAGGCTTGCGTAATCCTGGCCGGTCCTAGGTGCTCAAAAGTTTTCTTGAATGAAACATGGCCTTCTCACAATGACGGTGAAGCATATTGTAAGCACAAGTGACTTGTCAGGAGGGTTAATCTCTGCATTGTTTTAATGAGAAATATTTGAATCTCTAGGGTCGAGGGCACATGCCCACCCCTGTGTGATGGACAGCCTGGTCTGCTCTTAAGGAGTGCAAACATTAAGGAATAGCAATGTGTGTAATCCTTTCCTTGGAGATCCTGGCCACCCTGAGGAGTCCAGCTCTTAGGCAAGGAGAGCCTATTATTCACAACCAATGTTTACTAAACAAAACAACTCTTTCATCATCCCTGACTTAGCTTGAACTCACCCCAGAAAGCAAAGCCTAATGTGAGGGATTGTGTGATTCCAGGAAACAGGATGGGAACTTGGGGAGAGTGTGACAGGGAAGGAGGGATGGTCCCTTCAAGGGAGCAGATGCAGACAGAGAGTGGAAAACTGAGACACGTTGCTCCCAGGACCCTCTGAGAAGAGCCACAGAATAAAAATGTCTGTCTCTAGGAAACAGTTATCTCCAGAAGCCCTATTGGTCAGGGTTCGTCCACGGGATGTCAGCTCCCTCTGATTCCCGGGCTGTGCTAGCACGAGTGACCCCATGGGTTCCTGCAGGCATTCCAGTCCAAAGTGTCTGAGGAACCCCAGGGAAGAATGCAGGAGTGAGAGGAGCATCTGAACCCTGTGCCGTCTGATCACACCTGCGGGAAGCTGGTGTCACAGTCATGGGTGGGAAGTGTGTGGAGTGGGGCTCAAGGAGTGGTCAGCACAGTCTACTAGTTTAGATGTGGACTTTAAAGGTCATTTATGAGGATCCATATCCTACTAGAATGGGCTTATAAGCTTGAAAGGTTAATACCTGGTAGGATGCCTTAGAGAAACTGAGGCAGAAGATAGTCCTGGGGGTACAATCAGCACAGTGTAGTAGATATGGACCCAGTCTTTTGTATCAAACATTCCTGGTTTTGAATTCTCCCTCTGCTGCTTCACAGAGTGAACTTGAAAACATTATTTAGTCTGTTTAGGGTATAGGTTTGCCATGATACTAATGGCAACCTCATACTGTTTAAGTTGTGGATCTTTTATCAGGAGGATGTGTTCCTATGTTGCTGTCATAACTGGATATAATAAAATGATGTTTGAATGGATCTGAAATAGATTTGCAACAGGTTTTTAAAAAGGAACCACAACTTGTAGGGTTGATAAGACCATTACATGAAGTATGCTTATACGGCCATTATCCCAGAGGAAACCTTCAGTACATGGTGGTCTTCTTGCTGGTGATGAAGAAGAAGAGGAGGGGGAAGGAAGGCCACCAGAGTAGGCACAGGAGGAAGGAGTACCCCCGGGGTCTTTGAAAGGGAAGACCAAGGGTCTGTGGGAACTTGCTGGTCCCTACCTTCCCCATTCCCTCATCTGGCAAGGAGAACTGGTGTTAGTGTACTTCCAGCGACAGCCATCACTGGCTCAGAACCTGGGAAGAACGTGGGCCAGCAGAGAGGACTCAAAGAATAGTGCATGGGAAGGTGATATAGACCAGGAGAGGGGAATGTGAGGCCAGGACTAATGGGGGTTAACACAGCAGCTGACATTTACTGAGCACTTCTAATGCGTGGTTCTGTTCTGAGAACTTTCTGCTTATCATCTGTTAGTCACAGATCGTCTAAGCACCGTGATTTACATTTTACACATCACGACTCTGTGGCTTGGAGAGAATAGGTAATTTGCCCAAAGTCACAGTGCCAGGAGGGGCAAAGCTGAGAACTGAAGCCAGGAAACGTGGTCCCAGAATCTACCTATGAAATTGCCCCCTTGCATTGCCTGCTGTAGCAATTGCTTCTGGTTCACACCTGGCCTGGGAAGTGGGGATAACACAGGGACACAGAGCATTTCTCAGGCCCTAAGTTACGAATATGCACTATGACATATGCTTCAGTAATTGAGTAAAATGTTGATGAGTTACTCTATCATTGATTGCTCTTGTATTTGTCAGGGTCCCAGCAGGAAGGAGAGTCACACACACACTGGAATAACTTGAAGAAAACCGAATAGACTATTTACGGAGGTGTGGGAAGATTTGGGGACAACTACTGAGGGACAGGGCAGCACTTGAGAGCCATGACCTGAAAGTGCAGGGAGAGAGGGGCCACAGAACCCGGAGGGAGCACTTAGTGTCGGGAGACCTGGTCTTCCTAGAGGGACACAGCCAGGGAGGGAACCAGAGGAGGGGGTGCCTTACCCACACCCGCTCCTATCTGATGTCCTGCTGGTAACTTCCACTAGTCAAATCTGAAAGGAAGCCAGAGGAGAGAGCTAGGGGAGAAAACAGCCCCTAGAGGCCAGGGTCTTGGAGCACAAAGGGGGATAGAGACAAGTTGATCTGATATGGTGAATGGGTGCACCCAACACTATTGCCAACCTGCAAATCTATATCCTGGGAGGTATCTGTGGTGTTCACAGAGGGAGTATTATCCTTCCAGTGGAATATTCTTCACCCAGAAAAAAGAACGAAGCGCTGGCATGCACTTCAACTTGGGTGGACGTTGACAACATGATGCTGAATGACAGAAGACAGACATGAGAGGCCACCTGTTGCATGATTCTGGAGATGTCCAGAACTGACAAACACAGGGAGACGGGAAGATGAGGCTCACCAGGGCTTGAGAGAGGAAGGAATGGAGAGTAGCTGCTAATAGGTACTGGGTTTCCTTTTGGGGTGGTGGGGATGTTCTGGAACTAGACAGTGGTGATAGCTGTGTAGCACTGTGAATGTGGTAAATGTCACTAACAGTGAATTTGATGTTATGCATTTTTTACTACAATGAAATAAACCGATAGATGAGAGGGAACTTCCTTCTCACGATTTGTCTTTTATTCACTCTCTGGGCAGACACCAGAATGCACCTGACACTTTCTTGCTAGAAGGTTGGTGGGAGAGCCATGCTGTCTGTCGGTGGCCCAGCTTCCCACTCCGGTGCCCACTACTGTCCACACACACAGCGGTGCCAGGGAATCGCCAGCTCCTAGGAGGCCAGCCAAGCACTGGGTGGAGTCAGTAAACACCAGCCTTCCTGTCCCACAGGTGGGGTCTCAGGGAGGCGTGTGCCCCACACCTGTTCCTGGAGGCCCCCCCGGCAGGCCTTCAGGTGGCTGCAGTAGTTGACTGACAGCAGCATCATTCTACTCCCCCTTCTCCTCCGCGTCTCACTTTCCTGCTTACCTGCCGGTGGGCCCACATCTCCCCGACCAGATGCAGCTCTCAAGTGCTGTCTGAGGATTTATAACAACTATAAAATAATAATAGATAACATGTATTGAATTCTTTTTATTAAAATATGTATGGGAAGAGACTGGCTTGTGTTCATTTTGCCTCTCCTCTTCCCATGATAAGGCTGTCTTTATGTATGAGGTGAACGCCCATCACTGGTTCTTAGATGTGCGTGTTAGCAGAAGCCCCCAGGGAGAGTGGCGAAAGTGCAGCTTCCCAGGCTCTGCCCTCAAATATGCCGATTCAGTAAGTCCAGATGCAGGGTCTTGGAATGTGCATTTATCAAGCTCTTCAGATTTTTTTTAAAGTTTATTTATTATTGAGAGGGGGCGGGGGAGAGACACAGAGAAAACATGCAGGGGAGGGGTAGAGAGAGAAGGAGACCTAGGATCTGAAGCCAGCTTGAAGGGCTCAAACTCACAAATCCTTGAGATCGTGACCTGGGTTGAAGTCTGATGTTCAACCTACTGAGCCACCCAGGCGCCCCAGCTCTTCAGATTATTCCTATGCAGGATAGAGGAGGAACAGTCTCTACTGAGAAACTCTGGACAGTGGTATCATGCAGACTGACAGGGGAGGCCATGTGATGCAGGTATCCACAAACACCTGCTCAAATCCCCCAAATTCTGCAGGGAGAAATACCCCACTATACATTTACTTCCTCTTCAGCTGGTGGAGTCCACATCCACATCCACGTATGGAGGTTCATTTCGGTATTTAATAATCATTAAGTAAAGACAGAGTGAAATATCTACACTGTGTAATTACATAAAACATGCTTCTGGCAATATTTGCCCCCTTGGAAATTCAAATTGGAAGTCTCTAAGGAGCAAGGTTGTATTCTTGGAGGTGGACACAAAGTAATTGAGCTTAGCTAATGGAGATAATTAATTAGGAAATGGTTGTGCTTGCTTCTAAGAAAAATATTGGAAGGATCTCCCAGAAGGCCTAGCCCTCTCTGCCCTTGCTATTTTCAGAAGTCAATGACACCTAGGGAGACTGGTATTTCCTCTGAGTCATGGCCTGGCCACACTCAGGATTTGAGGGGACAGAACACAAATAGCTTGGCCCAACCCTGAGGGTGTCTGGGCTCTACCTTCAGGAAACTACCCCATTCAGCCTGGGGTTGGGGTCCCATTTCTCCACTTATCAGCCTCTGAACTGAGCCAAGTTAGTCAACTTCCATAGGGCGTAGTGTTCTCATCTTAAAACCAGGAGTTATAATTGTAACAACACAAATGGGTACCAGCAAGACAACACACACTCTCTCTCTCTTTCAGCAGAGGGTCTTGTTTTCCTGTATCTGGGTCACCTGTTTGACCCTTTTTGCCCAAGTTGGGTCTGCCTGAGCCTAGCATTCTGGCGTGATCTTTCTAGCTTGTCTGTTTGTCACCTCCCCTTCCTGCCCCTCTCTGTTTCCAAAGGCCAGCCCATTCTTGCCTAATATGCCAGGCTTTCTGGGCCTACTCCTGCTGCTGCCACATGACAGTGGCATGAATCTTCCAGCCCAGCCCTACATTTTGTCATCCCTGTGGTAGGGAATGATAACACAGTGGAAAGAGGTTGCATTCAGACCCTCTAGCTTCCTCTTCCCTAATCATATCACACCAGGATGTGCCAGGACAACAAGTCATCTTTGGAAATATAGTTGGACCAGAAGAATCAGCAGCTCTCAAGGGGCAGGAGAATAAGGGGGCAAGTCATAGGGGTCATGGGCAAGGCGTGTGAGCCATCATGGATGGAAGAATGCATTCATCATCTGGGAAAAACCTCATTTGTCTTGCTCACCATGCTGTCTATACCATCTAGCTCAGTCGGTAATTGTGCCATGAGAGAGAAGCTGACATCCGAGCCAAAGAGGCAGAGACTTGACCTGGAGGATGTTTTTACTTTCTGGTGTGGCAAACATTACATTACATGTTATTAGGATATGCTACAGTAAGGCTTCTGTTTTCTATGTTGATGAAAATGCAAGCTTTTTTATTCTGTTATAGAACTAATAGAATCATAGCACATTTATCCTTGACTTTTCTGTCCTCTTATTAGATCCACTCTGGGAAGTTGGGTGGGATGTGTCTTTCCCCCATCTACCCTTTCCCATTTATACTGGAACAATCGAAACCAGCAATGAAGAATTAATGAATAGCCGAGATCCATGTGGGAAGACTGAGGAGAAGTCCCTTGGGGGAGTGAGGGACTCAAGCCTATTTAGGGGAAAAGGTCTAATAAGGGGAAAATACCCAGGTTCTGGTACCTACAGACATCTCTTGGTGTCCAGGATTAGAAGGCAGGTTGAATAAGCATAGATCCAGGATTCAGAACAAAAGGGTGGCAGTGAGAGTGTACCATAGAGTCTGATGTAAGCATTCCTGCCACTTATCCCATTGGGGCCAGATAGGAATGTCTCTGGGTCATTGGTCCCTTAGCTATAATGATGCGTCTCTATCTGGGATAGCAACCAATTTTCAGTTTGTGAGTCAGCTGTCATGTAGAGGCTGCCTAGATCTCTGTACTTCTGAAGCTCATCAGGAAGGTGTGCTGCAGTTGATGAGTGATGTCTGCCACAGGCATAGGTGTAGAAGTTTCATCATGTATACCACATGCTCACCATCTCAGGTTAATGTATATGCAATGAAGTCAAGACTTGGGGAGTTGCCTCAGTATATAAGGACTCTTCCCAAAATATTTCCTTGAAAAATACAGATCCTCCAGATCGGTCCTATCTGGAGTCTAATTTGGTTATAGAAAACAGAATTATTTATAACTGTTTTTGACCCCTTTTCCAAATTATTAGTGCTTTGGCATAAAAGGGAAAGGCAGAGAAGATGCACCACTTTGGGGATTATCCTTTACAAACATGACTTTTAGGTGCACCATGAACCTGAACTCAGAGCCAGACCTCAGTCCCTGACTGAAGTTCTGCTTTCCTAAGGCCATAGCCTCCTTCTCAGAGTTGAGGAGGATAAGAGTAGAAGACAAATAATGTGTGTGTTCTTTGAGAAAAAAAAATCACATTTAAAAAGTGGCTTGACAGTGGCTAAATTCAACTGTTTATCATGTAATATACTGGAGTCTGGCAAATTTAGCTGAGCTGGGTGAAACTTAAGACAAAGGGTACATCACCTATTACAAAGCAACATGTGTGTTTTGTGTGTTTACCCAGCAAACTTGTAAGTAATTTAGAGCACAGCCATTGGCAGGCAAGTTCTATTTTGGAGCAATGATCCAATGAAAAAAAAAAAAGCCTCCGTTTTATTGAAAGACTATGAGATCATGTCTACACCATAAAAAGTGACACCTGGGTCAAGAACTGTTAGTAACTGACAAAGATGTGTTTGCACATGTATAAATGTGTGTGTGCATTTGCATGTGCATGTCCCTCTGTGTACATATGTGTGTGCAGGGACAGGTCCTGGTGTGTGAGCTTTTGTATATGAAACAGGCTTCTCAGGCTGTGAGGAGGCCAGTGGGTGTTCAACCAGGCTTGGCTCAGGCAAGCCATAGCTTTGATTGTGTGATTTTATGCTCAGTTCTTGGGTTCTATGAAGAAGTTTGACCATTTCTAGAATTCTAGAATGTTTATCACGTAGGTGACATTTCAGAGTTCTTCAAACAGAACCTTAGTTTTATATACAAACAAGGTTTAAAAAAATTTTAAGCTTATTTATTTATTTTGAGAGAGACAGAGAGAGCGAGAAGGGGAGGGGTCAAGAGGGAGGAAGAGAGAGAAAATCCCAAGCAGGCTCCACACTGCCCGTGCAGAGCCCAGCATGGGGCTCGAGCTCATGAACTGCGAAATCATGACCTGAGCTGAAACCAAGAGTCAGACGCTCAACCGACAGAACCACCCAGGCTCCCCAGCAAACTTTTTGATGAGTGTTTTTCAGGCACACCTCTTGTGAATGGTCCCCACTTAGATATCATGGTGCCCTGTGGGAGTCAGGTCATGACAAACAGGCCTGGTGCCTTTGCAGAGAGGGCTGAGTAATAAGGTGGAAAGAGCATATCTCTCTTCCATGTTATCCTTAATGAATGAGAGTTAGCATTTTCCTGCTCACTGCAAAAGGAAATGATAATGACCCTAGGCCCCCCCTTTCCATGCCCTTCTCAGAGATTCGGGTAATGCATAATTAACTTAATCATCAGCGTTGAGGGTTATCATTTGCCAAGAACATGTGTTTGGTGTATGTGGCTCCTGGAGAGAGTGACCGTGGAATTTCTGGTTCAAATCAGGATCCCCTTAACAGCAAAGGGAGCTGCTATTAATAATTATACTGAGGCAGTTACACTCAGCTGGAACCTTCCTGGGAAAAGTGGGACATGTACTCACCTTAGTTGGGAAAGATCTTGGAGCTTTTCCCTGCCAGTCCTGCAGAGGACACTGAGAGGAACAGAATAAATAGATCGCTGGATTCCTCAGGATTGACTCACTTATAAATGCAGAGAATCTTAGCACATATTTGGGTATTAGCTCGGGTGGGCAGAGATTATGGGAGGAGGCCTGAGGAATGCAGGCTTCCCGTCTGTTTTTCCCAGAAGTGGCAGTATGATGTGTGGATCAGAGAATGGTCTGGGAATCAACCAGAAGTGTCATTTACTTGCTGAGGGACCCTGGGCAGAGCTTCAGTTTTTCAGATCTAAAAGTAAGAACATTTGTTTCCTCAAGTGATGATTATGATTCCACGTGGTGACCTGTGGGAAAGATCCCAGCACCCAGCACACTTTTCCTCCTTGTGGTGAAGACCCAGAATGTCACTGATGCCCTGGGGAAAACAGACTGACTGAGAAGTGCGGTAACAAATGGGAGTTTATTTTAGTAATTATTTCAAATACTGGCCGTATCTCGGACCATAACTGCCCCACATTTGGAACGATTCAGGGCAGACAATTGCTTGTTCAAACTACACCAAGACATTTCCTCCCTGGATCCCACTTATGGAGAGAAGCTACCAGGGGATTCTCTATTTTTCATCAAAGGGTTAGAAATGGGAGCTCAATATTAATAAGTTCTTGCTTAATTAGATGAAGACATCATGTACGGGGAAGGCTGCAGCTATTTTCCCTTCACATGTGTAGGGATCTGCTTCAAAGATTGTGCAGCTGGGGAGAGAGAGGAGGGGACCTGGCTTTTATATATTATAGTGTCAGGGGTGCCAGTCAGCAGACAGGCCAGGTCCCCTCTCAGGATAGGTCCTTGTTTTAAAGCTGATGCCAGGGAGAAGTCAGCACCCCCGGACAGCATGAAGCAAGGGGTGTAAAGGAGAAAGCAAGGTTTGGCAGAAAAAGTAACCAAATCCTTAGCTTTTGGGGCATTTGCCGTGAGACTTTATTGTACTTTATTCCAAACTTATGAGAAAAACCAAGTGGTATAAGCAGGGGGCCAAGCGTACTGGTCTATGGAGGATAAAGAGATCATTTACAATACGGTTGCTTTCTCTTTTGGTCTCACTCCATCAAAACTGTGCATTTTAAACTGGTGGCCCGATGGGGGCCTCTGTTCAAACTGGCCATCTTCAGGGCAGAAGCAGAGCCAGGACCAGTGGTCATGGGTGCTGAGCGTTGGGCTGCCTGACAGGCATCCCCTAGACACACGTGCCTGGGATGGGGTTGATATTCACCTGTTCATCGCAACACTGCAGCATTGCAACGAGGGATGTGGGCCCTCAGTGATCGCAGACCTGTATCATAGAAATGGTCCAAGTGCATAAATGAGACCAGTATTTGTGGCTTTGGCTTTCCGTGGAGCCGTGCATAACTGGGGCTTCTGCCTGGAATCTTTAGAGTGCAGAACCGCAGCCAGTTGCTTGGCTCTGGCTTCATGTAGATAAGCCAGGGGTCCTCTTGTCCAACACGGGTGCCACCTATCAGTAACTACTACCTGCAGGCTGCGTTCTGGATCTGCTGCTGGGCTCCACACCTATCTGGGAACATCTGTTCCTTAAAACCAAGCACTTGAACACACAAATGTCCTAAGGGAAGATGAACCATGTAACTTAACGCACGTTTTTTAAACCTCTCTGAGCTTCTGCCTTTTAACCTGTAAAAGGGACCCACGATCACAGGGATGTTTGTGTACAGAATTAAATAACAACTAAATAACTAAATCATTAAATAACCGTCAGAAATCCAGCATTGGTCTTTATTACTACTGCAGACTCTGAAGTTCATCAAAGGAGAGTCTGTGTTTTCTTGGTTGCACTTCCTGAGCTGGGCATCTGGTGGGGACTCACAAATATGTATTGAATTAAACATCAATCATGACAACATAGTTTAAAGACTAATAATTAAAACATCATTCATTGGATGTGAGTGTCTTGTAAACCATTTTGACATGTTTCTGTCAGTGTCTGCAAGAGGAAAATAAGGATTCAAGGATAATGCAAGTGAGTCTTCCCCAATTATTTGCTTTATTTTTTATATGTTTGCAATATTTACAATAAAAAAATACAGTGGGGACACCTGGGTGGCTAAGTCAGTTGAGCATCCGACTTTAGCTCAGGTCACGATCTCACAGTTTGTGGGTTCGAGCCCCGCATCAGGCTCTGTGCCGACAGCTTGCTCAGAGCCTGCAGCCTGCTTCCGATTCTGTGTCTCCTTCTTGCTGTCTGCCCCCCCCACCCCTACTCATGCTCTGTCTCTCTCTGTCTCTCAAAAATAAATAAATGTTAAAATTTTTTTTTTAAAATATACAGTGAAATATCCTAAGAAGACTGGAGAGGCCAGGGTGGTGGTTTGATAACCAAACAACTGAAGGAAAAGGGACCAGGATGAACACTTGGCCATTTGCTTCTTGGAGAAGGGAAGCCTGTGTCTGCACCAAGATGAGAGGGAGTGAGGGCTGTGGCCCAGCCTCCCTGACATGGTCAGTGCCCGAGAACACACAGAGTCAGGCACCACTGAGCACCAGCACACCTGGATTTTTATCCTTTTGGGATTGTACGCTTTGGCTTAAGAACTGGGTCAGCCATCTTCCTCACCTGCTAGGTGTATGTGCATAAAGAGAATAATGTGCATAAAGTAATGGGTGCATCCTAGTCGGCTTTATATATTTAGTTAGGTTTATTCCTCTAACGCGTCTACACACAAACATTTTTTTTTAAAAGATAAAACCAGTGTGTCAAACTGTTCAGCTGCCATTACCTGGTAGGTTTGAAAGAATATCTGAATTAGAGATGGGCCCACACAGGTTCCAATGAGAATGGCTTTTTCTGCGGGTGTGAGTCACTGCTATTAAAAATTTACTTCAGGAATAAATTGTTGGCTAGCTATCCCCATCCATCCCCTCTCCTAGAAAGCCTATTTCATCACTTTGGTTCATTTCTATGACAATTAGTCGTATCATCAGTTTAGTCGTCTCCTTCTACATAGTGTTGGTTGCTTTATTTGTTTTCAAAGCTCTTCAGAAATGCATCTTGGAATTAGAATGTATCTTTGAGGCCACCTGGTGTAAAGTCCTATGGATCACAGAAGTGACTTCTGTCCCTTCCTTGTCACAGTCTCATTTGCTCTACTCTTGAACATGGTTGTCTCGGCTGTTACTACAAACGACTAGTGTGGTGGATGCCTTAATATTTAACATACGCCAGGATTGAGGATGTGCACAGCCCTTCCCATTTCTATAAGCTCTGTAATGGAACTCCTGTCCTTGGAGCACCATGCCTCACAATTAACATGCTGGACAGTCTGGGCTGTCTGTTCCAAGGAGCAGACAAGCCACAGCTGAAGCAAACACAATGTCTGAAAAAGAGACGATAATGTCTCCTGTCCCAGTGTCTCCCCTGACTAAGAACCGATCAGCCCCTGGGTGGGGTTGGGGGAGTACGTATGCAGAGGAACAGTGCAGAACCAGTGGGTGTTCACCATGTAGGCTTCCAACAAGTTTTGGAGATGTGTCCACCCTAAAGTGTTCTTGTTTTTTAATATTTAGTTGGTATTTTAAGATTTCGTTATAGATGAGGAATTTGGCTTAGACACAAGAATAACACATAAAAACCCCCCAAATTAAAAAAAAATTAACATCTAAGAATAGTGTTTCCTGTGGAATGATACTAGGCCTGGTTTTCCAGATCATTTATAGATTCATCTAAAATATTCTAGAATGAAAATACATGGTGCCCCAACATAACCTCCTGGGTAGAATTCAGCTCATGGAATCTATCCCAAGAGCCTTTCATACAGATAGCTGTTTTGTCCACAGTGATAATCCAGAGCCAATGTGTTATGGAAGCCTAAATGCCCACCACCATTTAGGAATAAGGAAAAGAAATGTCTGTCCGTGGCTCAGCATTCTTATGCCTGTCCAAACCTGCATTGTGCTTGGGTGTGGCACACTGTGTCCACAGAGCTAGGGGTACTAGCTGACTGAAGCTGGCCCCAGCTATGGTCACTGACTTCCCTGTACCTTCATGTCACGTCATGGGTCATCTGACAGGAGCAGAGTCAGGAATGAGGGGTAGTGGCTTAGTTGCATGTGGCAAATAAAGAATCATCTACTTGGAAAGGTGAAGGCTGAGAAGCCAGTTTCTTTTTTTTTTTTTCCTTAATGTTTACTTATTTTTGAGAGAGAGAGAGAGAGAGAGAATGAGTTGGGGAGAAGGGCAGAGAGAGAGAGAGAGAGAGAGGGAGGGAGGGAAAGAATCCCGAGCAGCCTCCACGCTGTCAGTGCAGAGCCTGACGAAGGGCTCAATCCCATGATTGTGAGATCATGATCTGAGCTGAAATTAAGAGTCGGATGCTTAACTGACTGAACCCTCAGGCGCCCCAACCCAATTTCTATAAAGACACATAAAGAGTAGAAGGAGAGTTGGTGAGGGAGATGTAGGGGAGAGTGGGGGCTTTGGATCCATTTATGTAGTGACCCCAGGCCAGGCACTGTGTTGGGCCCTGAGCATAAAACAGTCAACCAAACACACAAGGTCTGACTGTCACGGAGCTGGGGAAGAGAGAACAAAGCATTTACTTTGCACACACTCTTACAGAATTTACTATGCGCCAGGTGCCCCCCAAAATAATTTACAAATAAAACCTTACAGTGCTGTATATGGGAGGTCAAATGAAATCTAATGCAGTAACACAAAGCATAATAAAAAATCCAGAGGACAAAACTGAAGCACAGAAGATTCAGTTACTTGCTTAAGGCCACACAACGGGCAAGGAGTGGAGCTATTCGCAGATTGTGAAAAGTATTAATGAAGGGAAATGAGCATGCTTTATGTAGATCAGTGGTTCTCAAAATTCAACATGTATCAGAATCCTTGGTTATAAGCCAGGTTGCTGGCAGCACCCACATCATTTCTGGTTCAAGAGGCCTGAGAATTTGCATTTCTAACAGGTTCCCAGAGGATGCTGCTGCTGCTGGGGCCTTGTCACCTGGGGCCCCACTTTGAGGAACACTACTCCAGGTAGTGTGGAAGATCCTGCTATACTCTGCCCAGATCCCTTTTCAGCCTCCAACCACCCATTTCCTTAACTGCAGGAATCTTGTCTGCTGACAGTTCATGGCTACATCTCTTGGTCATTGCTCTCAGTCATTGCCTTGTTCAGGGCTAAGCTCTTGTCATGGATGTGGGGTTGGGGGGAAGCTTATGGCCCATGACCCAGGTTCTTGCCTTGGTTTAAGACAACCTGGAGAGCCATCAGGTCAGAGCTCCCTGTTAGATACCCAGAGGCTTCAGGTGCCATCTCATTGTGGCTTTCTTGTCCCTTTCCCCAGCCCCGCGTTCCTCCCCTCCTTATTAGATATCTCCAGGGAATAGTTATCAAAATCCTTCTGCAGGCAGCTCTCTGTCTTAGAGCTGGTTTCCATGATGGAGAGGGCTGGCAGAATGGCCTGCTGAGGCCCTGACCCTCAGGCAAGATCTTGATGGGATCCTGTGGAGAATCCATGCCTGTGCAGAAGAAAGAAAAATGCAAAAACCCCAGGGCTGAAAAGGGCCAGGGGCTCCTGGACAGCCAGTGCCAACGATCCAGGGCAGAGTTGCAGGGCAGGCCAGAGAGGCCAGAGGGAGGCGGCTCCTGCAGGGTTTAGGGGGTAAGGTCCGTTCCCATGCAGTGGGAAGCCATCAGCAAGTTTGGACAAGGGATGTGACAACATCTGTTTGATTGTTTAGAAAGGGTTTCTTTGACCATGGGGAAGGTGGTTGTAGGCGGGCAGGTGGCTGAATAATGGCCCCCAACATGACCGGGTCCTCCTATTTCCTAGAACCTATAAATACTACTTTATATGGTAAAAGAGATTTCACAGATGTGATTTTTTCACAATGGGGAGATTATCCTGGATTATCCAGGTGGTCCCACATAATCATAAGGATCCTTATGAGAGGGAAGCAGGAGACCAGAGTTGGAGAAGCAGATATGATGATAGAAGCAGAGGTTCAAGTTGATGTGGCCACAATGCAACAGATCTGAGAAGTTTCTAGAAGCTGAAATAGATAGGAACAGATCCTCCCCTGGAGACTCCAGAAGAAATCAGCCCTGCGAACCCCTTGGTTTTAGCCCCGTAAGACTGGCTTTGGACTTCTGACCTCCAGAACTATAAAAAAAAAAATTGTGTTGTTTTAAATTTGTGGTAATTTTCAGCAACATGGGAAGATACAAGGGGTCAGGTGCAGAGGTGAATGATGAGTAAGGCCCAGAATGAGTGCAGGCAAGCTCTAAACTTGTAGGCACCCATCTCAGCATTGATGATGGAACATAAAGGGGAGTGAATCTTCCTGCATTGAACACTCTGCAAGGATGTCCAAGCAGACAACTATATAAACATACCAATATGCAGGGCCACATCAAAAAGATCTTTGCTGTCAATAACTCATTAATGAAGGCTGCTTTGCACACTGCCATGTGTTAAAAGGTGTAATTACATTCCAATATTTATTTGAGTTACTGCCATTTTCGGCATATTTCATGGAAAGGCAGGAGTAGGAAAAGACATTTGTTTTGTGGTATTGATCTGAGGTGCTGCCACTAAGCCTCCACTAAGCTTTCACGGAACTCTTGGATTCTGCCATCCCTGAATAGTCTTATTTAGTTTCTTGGTTCAAACTCCTCATCTCTAACACTCAGGGACACAGCAAGGTGTAGGGAGAACCTGGATTGAAACACTGGAATTTATTTACTAAGGACATGGCCCTGAGCAAGTAATTTAAACAAACTCTGAATGTCAACTTGCACATCTGGGTAAAAATAAAAATAAAATTAATCATACACTTATACAATATAATCATAAAAATTCAGTGCCTGGTATACTTAATAGGTGCTTCCCTCCAATTAATCTATTCGTACGTACATAGAGCTGTTTATGTAGAAAAGTTATGTGACAACTACCAGTTATGGCTACTTTTATAGAAAATGTCTCAGCCTTCCGCCTCACAATAAAAAATAGTGTTTGACTCCAAGCAGATCAGATTGAACAGAGTTATTTGAACTACTTATAATAAAATGTGACAGGCAGACTTTGGTATTTTGCTGCCCCAAGTTTTTTATGGACTGTTCACTCTCATTGCAACATTCAGCACTTTTTTCTGTGTCAGTGTGATAGACAATATTCATATTCTTCTTGGGTAATTGCCTTTTTAGCTGAATCAATGGCTTGCAGGCATGAAAAGGAGGCTGTTTTATCTCAACTTTATTTATCCTATGATTATATTAAGACTATTAAACTGAATCTCCCCTCCCCCGCCTCCTCCCAGGCCCATTCTCAACCTTCTCCCCAAACCTCTCAATACTTAGCTCTTCTGTCAATTTTCCCACTGCCATGCCCCACATTCCACAAATATTTCTGTTCTTTGGAAGAATTTCATATTTAAATAAGGGCCTGCTGCATGAGTGAACTAGTAGTATTATTCATTTCTTCGCTCATTCATTCAAAAAATATCCTTTGAGGGTTTACAGTGAGCACGCCCTGGGGATACAAGAGGGAGAGGGGGAAGGTGCCATTACCCGTGTGTGTACAGGATGTACAGCTAGGGTATGTTCTAGAAAGGAGAAGTTGCTATAAGGCAGGGGTCTTGGGTATTCTTAGCATAATAGATGCTGATAACTGAGTAATCAGGGAGGGAAGCGTTCTCTGATGAGGTGACTCTTGAGCTAAGATTGGATAGGAAAACACATGAATGTTCATGTGTGTATGTAGAAGGGGTGTGTGGAGAATGAGATAGTTAAGTATCCCAAGGCAGAGGGAACAGCATGTGCAAAGTCCTTGTGGCTGAAGGAGGTGTTGTGTGTTCTTAGAACTGGAAACACCTCAGTATGCTGGAGCTTGAAGGGGCACTGGCAGGCAGGTCCAGACCCTGGGGGGCCTGTAGACCATGTTGTACATTCCAGACCCCATGCCCCAGGGGAGTGGGGAGTCCATGAAGGGTAGTCAGGGAAGTGGCATTTTTAGAAAAGGACTTGTCTTTCTCTAAGATCTCTCCAGTTGGAGGGTAGGGAGTGGATTGGAGAAAACTAGCTTGGGGCTATTTTGATATTCAGGTAAGATGGAGGTTTGGCCTAGGGTGACCGCAGTAGATATGGAAGGAGGTAGATGGCATTTTGAGTCACTCAGGAGGTAAATACCACATGACACGGTGATGGATGAAATATGGAAGGTGCAGGAGATACGGGCATTAGAATCACTTCTCCATTTTGGACTTGCCTCGTTGAACGGCTGCTGTAACCCATCATTCAGCTCTTAGACAGCATTGGAAAAAAACCCGACTTGTGGGACGGAGAGTAGATTTCTCAAGTATATGGCCTTAGCTTCCCAGAGTGCTGAGACTTCAGAAATCAAGGCTGAAGTGGTTAGGACCGTGTTGTGTGAGCATAGGTTTTATGACTTTTATTTTGCTGCACTTTATCAGAGACCTGCCAGTTAAAGAGCAGGCATTTCCCCATCAGTCTGTAACCAAATGTGCCATGGCAGCCATTACAGATTATCCAAACAACAGGCATGTTGGTCTCGCAGAGGTATTTGATATATGCTTTCTCTTCCCTTCTTGCTGGAGAAGCTGAAGCCGTATCTTCTTCCTATTTATTCGCCATAGACTCTACCCCTTCCTAAATGTGTGTTAGCAGTGTTTGCTTTCTTATAACCTGTATAATATCCCAACGTCCTTAATGCTTTTAGTGTCTGCTTAGTGTTTTGGGGTCCTCTGAATCAATGAATTCAGGCAAACAGTCTTCATGTATCTCACAAGTTGGGTCACACTGAGTTGTAGTGGCTGCCTGGTATATGTAGGAAAGAAGATTCTGGAGCCATAGCTGGGCTTACTGGAAAAGAGTTCTGTGATTGATTGGTGATGTCTGTCATGGGCTTAATAGGAGGAATGGTGCATATGAGCCATTGATTAAAATTTTTTTAAACATTTATACATATTTTTTAAGAGAGAGAGAGAGAGAGAGAGAGAGACCACGGGGTGGGGGAGGGGCTGAGAGAGAAGGAGACAGAGAATCCAATGTGGGGCTCAAACTGCACCACCAGATCATGACCTGAGCTGATGTAAGTCGCTCAACCAACTGAGCCACCCAGGCTCCCCTGAGCCATTCATTTTTATTTTCTCTTTTAGTCTTTCTCAGTTGCTAGCATACTTCTGTAATCTGTCAATACATCAAACATTTACAGTTCCCTCAACTTTTCCTCAGTGCATTGTTCTTTGGATGAGGGCGCAATGCTACGCACGCAGCCTGACAGAATTTAGCTGAGTAACTTTTGGATTTATGAGAGAGTACATTTAATTTTTAACAGATTATATACAAGATATTGGGTGACGTTAAACACAGAGTTAAATCAACCATAACCCAGTTAAGGCAGCCTTGCAGATAAATGTTCCAAATCTACTAGCCTGCCAAATATATTTTTTATCTACACACATTTGTCAATTCTTTCCACAACACTGAGCCTTTCTAACACTTCTCTGGGAGTTTCTTTCCTCCCCCTCAAACCTGAAATACAGGTGACATCTACTCTCTGTGAAAGAGTTTGGATTGACAGGGGAAAACTCATGGGTTTGTGATTGTCAGTCCTTTGGTGATGACAGATCCTTTTGAGACTCTGATGAAATTTCTGAACTGCTCTCTAGTCAGAAAAGAAGTGATGTAATCATTTACAAAACATTCTGCGTACAGTCTGTTGTGTTGAATTTGAGATTGATTCCTTCCATTTGCATCATAGAGTAAAAAAAATATTTACTGAAGAACAAGTGTCACTCATTCCAGATTTTTTTTCAGATAGAAAATCAAGGGCTTTTTTTCTAAAAAATATTAGAAAACATAAACTATGCAAGTTAAACAAAAAGAAAACCTTAATTCTGTTAAAAAGTAAAAATTAATGGGAATACTGTTGTTTCTCAAATGTAAGGAACCTTAGTACTCGTGAGATCTTTGACATGGTAACAGGGATATCATCTTTAACATCTAGTCAATTTCTGCACTTCTGGATTTGATAGCAACAAATGTGTAAAAACATACCCATTCATGCAGGTGGTTGCAATAAAATGAGAACTCCCATAGCCACTTTGCCAGAGAACTGTAGGCTCCTGTGAAGGAAAGCAGGCTTTCCCATTCATGTCCTATTGTTATTTCTTTGTTATCAGGTCAATTAGGTCAGCTATGGCTGGTTTCAACCACTTAATGCTATCTATGTGTACTAATTATCTATTGTTGCATAAAAATTCCCCCGAAACCCAGTGGCTTAAAACATATTTATTATCTTTTGAACAGCTTCTGCTTCAGAAGCTAGGTGGTTCTTATTCAGAGTCTTTCATAACATTAGCGTCATAATCAGTTGCGGCTGCAGTCTCATCTGAAGACTTGAGTGAAGCTAGGAGATCTGCTTCCATGGTGCCTTCAGATGACTTTTGGCAGGAAGCCTCACCTCCTTACCACCTAGCTTTCCCACAGGACTGCTAGTTATGTCTACACAACATGGAAACTGGCCTTCCAGAGTGAGATATTCCAGAGATGAATCCCAGAGCAAGGAAGGAGCCAGAATGTCTTTTATGTCCTAATCTTGGATGTCACACACCATCACTTTTACCACATTCTATTCATTAGAAGCAAATCACTAAGTCCAACACCACATGTAAGGGGAAAGAAATTAAGTCCCACTTCTTGAGGAAGAAGTTTCAAAGAATTTGTGGACATTTTAATGCCACCACTCTATTTCATCAAAAACAAATTGTACATTCATGTTTCAGTTCTAAGGTGGTTCAAGCCAAGTTAACTCTCAGAACAGTTCATCCATGCTTTCAGGTGCTGGAGACAGAGACATTTCCCTGCAGAGAACATGATGAGACTTTATCTCTCTCACTCTAGATTGTCCTCCAATACCATTTCACTACCTTTAAAGGGGCCAAGGCATTTTTGGTGTGTGTGTGTGTGTGTGTGTGTGTGTGTGTGTGTGTGTTTGAATTTTTCATGCTAAACATAGCCAAAATGGTTTTGAATATACAGAATCTGTATTTGCACAACTGAGAATAGGTTATAATAAATTATGGAGCTACATTATCTGCTGGCACTCCACCACTGCTGATGAACAAGAAATGACTGGAAGTCATGACCTTCCCCACAGACATGCTCCTTGAGATGAGGGCTGTATGCCGGTGTTAGCACAGCGCTTGCCACATAGGAGCTATAGAGAAATGCTTTTGAATGAATGAATGAATGAATGAACGAAGTTCATGGAGTTCAGCTTGGACAGGCAGGTTTTACCCAGTGATGCAGGATGGGTAATACCATGTCCAGCATCTAGAAGAACGGTGCATGGGTAGGAATGAGAGCTCTCTATGCCATCTCTGCCCTCCTGAGCGTTCTCTGCTAGGTGTGGAGGGTCCATGGATTTCAAACATATGTTTGAATCCAGAAGCAAAGATAGGAACTTGTAGGGATAACTTTTCTCTTAGGGAACACTAAGAATTCTAGCGAGAGGACTCTTGTCTTCTTAGGCATCCTGTGTTAGTGGTGGTGGAAAGGAGGGAAGGAAGAAAATACATACAAAATCTTGGTAGCATACCACAGGTCAAATTTATTGCCCATGCATACAGGGTCATCTGTTAGGGAGGTGACTCTGCTGGTCTTGGCTGAGCTTGCTCACATGTCTGGGAGTCAGCTGCCTGTTGACTGATCTCTGCTGGCCTCAGCTGTGATGACTGGGGTGATGTGGCTTTGCCCCATGATACTCCTGTCTTGTACCAGAGTAGCTCAGGCATGTTCCAGAGTAATGGCTGAGGCACAAGAGGGAGTTATATCAATCCTACTGGTTGTTTTCAAGCCTGTTTGGCAAGCATTCCATTGCCAAGCATGGGGCCAGGGTCAAAGTGGAAGGGTCCTGAATAGTTACATAGCACAGGGAGTGGTGAAGCACTGGGGCCATTTTTGTGATCGACTGCATGAAGACAAGAAATAGGTTTTCTTTTTTAAGACAGGGATCCACAAATATTTTCTGTAAAGGGATAGATAGTAAATATTTTAGGTTTTGTAGGTTAACTGTTGGCCCTGCTACATATTCTTTTTTTTCTGCTACATATTCTTGTCCCCTTTTCTTTTCTTCTTATTCCTTTTTTTTCAGTTTCTTCTGCTTTTTCTTTTAATAATCCTTTAAAAACATAAAAAGACTTCCTACCTTTAGACTGCACAAAAATAGGCTGCAGGACAGGTTTGATCTATGGGCCATAGTTTGCCAACCATTCGATTAAGAGGAAAGAAAATTTTCATAGTACTAATAATTTATCACGTTCTATTACAAAACCCATTCACATCTGTTGTTTTATTTGATCCTCTGACACTCTGGCTGTTGAAGGTAGATATTACTAATATCTTCCCTTTTCATATGGGGAGAGATGTGAAATGACTTTAAGAAACGGGTGGGGCTATGGCGGGGACTGAAAGAGCCACTGACATTTACCTAGGTTGCCCTGTTGAAAACAGCTGCTCATGTCCACTGCATCCGGGGACTACACTTCAGGAGGACCACTTTCATGAGGGGAGTGGTCTGCTCCACCCTCCTGAGAACACACATTGTGCAGGTAGAAGGGAAACCATCCAAACATGTTAATTTCTACCCACTAACAGATTGAGATGAGGCTGATTTCAAGGGTTCAGAAGGTGAGGCAATTGATTCCCAGATCCCAGTCTCCACTTCATAGCATAGCCACCTGTGATGTGTTTCTTAGCTCTGCCTTCCAGAGAGGTTTCCTCTAGCCTCAGAATCTCTTACAAATGGTGATTGAGAGAATGTGTTGAGAACAAGTTTTTGTGGGGTGCCTGGGTGGCTCAGTCGGTTAAGCATCTGATTTTGGCTCAGGTCATGATCTTGTGGTTTGTGAGTTTGAGCCTGGAATCAGACTCTGTGCTGACAGTTCAGAGCCTGCAGCCTGCTTCAGGTTCTGTGTTTCTCTCTCTCTCTGCCCCTCCCCTGCTCATGCTCTCTCTCTTTCGAAGAATATGCATTAACAAAAGTAAAAACACATCTCTGTGGTGATTAGAGCAATTTTTTAAATACAAAATGTTGATCATTATGCACATTTTGTGTCTTTATACTTAATACGTTTTGTGTCTTTATACAAGTACAGCTTTTAGTGTTTTTCCTTTTCCTACCCATAACCCTAAATAATTTCATAGAACAAACATAGCAGAATATTAACATATTCTCTTATCTATGCCAAGTGTCATTTAACTGTTGGCAAATAATATCCAGTGTAGTAAATAATAGAACAGTAAATAATGTAGCTTGTGCAGGCCCATAGAGGTGGTACTAACTCAATATCTCAATAGTCCTCTGGAAAAGGGAAATAAAATGAATCAGCCAATTAGTTGCCTGGGCACTTGCCTGCAAGTTGTCAGACAGAAAGTTGTGTTCACTTTTTCCAAATTGACTAAACACTGGCTTACTCTAGAAGTTGGCTTACTTTAGAAGGATAGCCTTTTCTAGGGTTACCCAAAGTATACTTTATGGATATTAGTTCCTCAGGATGTTGGCAGTGTTCTACAATCAAAGATACATATGGCTGAACAGATTGGGGGACACTTAGGTTAAACAAAATGAAATTATTTTTTTTTTCCTTCAGGACTTCTCAGAGACTTTAATATGTAAATTCACATCCTGAATTTCCTAGAAGGGAGAGTGTGCAGCAGTTTGCAAATCATGGAACCCTTTTGTTCACAGAACATCTCATGAGAGAATATTCTTCTATAGGACAAGCTGAGAATCACTATCACAAGTGAAATGTCCCCAACACTTTGTGCCAGAAATCCCTGAAGCACCCCACCAATGAAGATTTGCAGTGAATAAGTGGACATTAATTTGTTCTTTCAAATAATCAACTCAAACTTCATTGTTTTTTAAAAATTTTTTTAAAACTTTTATTCAGTTTTTGAGAGACAGAGAGAGACAGGGCATGAGCAAGGGAGAGACAGAGAGAGAAGGAGACCCAGAATCTGAAGTAGGCTCCAGGCTCTGAGCTGTCAGCACAGAGCCCAATATGGGTCTCAAACTCACAAACCGAGAGTTCATGACCTGAGCCGAAGTTGGCCGCTTAACCGACTGAGCCACCAGGCGCCCCGCAAACTTCAGTGTTTTAAGGAAGCTGTCATTATAAAAATCAGAACTAGTAATTGAGGATTGTCTGTGTATATATCCCTAGGAATTAGGAATTGAAGATTGTGGGTTAAACTTAATCATTTCTCACATTCTGAGATATTAAGTCCTGTCCTAGAATTCTGCAAGCAACTAGAGAAAGCAGCTGTCAGAACAGCACATCTTCTCATCTTGTTTTGAGTCTCCCTCCTCTTTGCCCTCATGCAAGATTTCACTGACGGTGTTGCAGACAGGATACATTTTAATTGCCTTCTGGTACGACTTCCCAACACATCACACCTTATTTTCTCCATATGTAATGATTATCCATAACGATCACTATTCAGAACACTAATCCGATCTCTAAAACTACAATAAGAGGCAAAATGGTTTGCTTCTCCTTCGGGTGGCAGGGTTGTGTTTGTTTGTTTTTCCCTCACTGCGTATTCCAAGGACAAGTGCAGTGTTATTCCCAACGGTACTGGACATCTCCAACTTCCTGTCTTGTGAGCAGCCCAGCCCCGCTCTTTAGCTTTACCGTGACTCAGTTCCTCTTCCTGTTTTTTTCCCTCGCCCCAGCTAATAGTGTTAACATCCCCTCAGCCTCCAAAGTTAGAAAGTTCTGGGTAATTTTTTATTTCTTCCTCTTCATGACCATCTACTAGTTGCCAAATCCTGTTGACTCTACCTCTGAAATATTTCTCAAGTCCACATATCCATTTCCTTCTCCTGGATGTCTCCCCAGTTCAATGTCCTATTTTTCTTAGACACACCACGTGGTCCCTTTGTCAATATCTTTCCCCCATCCAGTGGATGCTCCCATCATGATTACTAATACCCTTAACATTTATGAATGCTTATTATTATTCTCCCCTGACTGTTTCACATGCATTGTCATCCAGTCTTTGCGATGGCCCTCTGGGGTGTGTGTTGTTGTAATCCACATTTTAAAAATGAAAACAAAACAAAACAAAACAAACAGCTGAAGCGCAGACTAGTTATGTAATAAACCCAAAGTCATACACCTAATATAGGTATGTATCTGCAGTTTGAATCTGGAGGGTTCTGCCCAGATACCTAAGCTGTTACTCACTATATTATGAACTCTGACAACATATGGACCTCGTGAAAAACAACTCTGAGTAGGGGAGCCCTCATGTCAAAAATCTTCACTGGCTCCTCCTTTCCTGTAAAATAATATTAAGACTTTAAATTGGTGCATATATTTTGCCTGAAAATGTTTTTACTTTGCATCCATTTTTTTAAGTGTTTATTTATTTTTGAGAGAGAGACAGAGTGAGAGAAGAGAAGGGGCAGAGAGAGGGGGAGACACAGAGTCTGAATCAGGCTCCAGGCTCTGAGCTGTCAGCACAGAGCTCAACATAGGGCTTGAACCCACGAACTGTGAGATCATGACCTGAGCCGAAGTCAGACACTTAACCAGCTGAGCCACCCAAACATCCCTGCATCCATTTTTTAAAACTAAATTAAGGTTTATGTTCAATAAAATGCACCCATTAAGAATATATTTCTATGAGTTTTGACAAATTTATTCACCCATGTAACCACAACACAGTCAAGATATAGAATATTTTTATCACCCTCAAAGTCCCTTGTTCCCCTTCCCAGACTATACCCACACAAGCCCCTGGCCTCAGCCAACCACTGATTAGCTTTCTGTTGCTATAGATTAGATTCATTTTTCTAAAATTTCATCTAAGTGGGGTTATCGAATATTTTGCGTCGCTTTCCTCAGGGCAATGTTTTCTGAGATCATCTCTATTGTTGCATGTATCAGTGGTTTATTCCTTTTGTTACTGAGTAGGATTTTTATGAAGAGACCACATTCTGTTTGTCCATTCACCTGTTGATGGACATTGGGCTGTTTTCAGTGTTTGGCTTTCATGGATTAAGTGCTGTGAACATCCATGAATGAGTGTTTGTGTGGTCTTCGTGTGCTAGATTCATTAGGGCTTTCGGTTACAAATGACAGCAGTCTACCGCAAACTAACTCAGGAGGAAAAGAAAGGTGGTTTATTAGTTTCCACCAGTGGAAAACTCAAAGTTGACCTGGTTTTCATTATGGCTGGATCTTGAGAGCTATCTTTAGGAGAATGCCTTATTCCTACTCTCTCAGCAACTCTTCCCTCCTGGTCAGGCCCATTCTAAGGAAGTCTCTCTCTCACAGTGACAGAGTGGCTTCCAGCAGCAGTCTGAGGCTACAATCCACACCCTCAGCAGTTCCACAGAGACTTCTCTTTCCCCAACAACATTCCATACAAACCTTTGAACTAAATTGCATTGTCTCTCGTTAGGTCACCCGTCTCTTCTTTAACTAATTCTTATGAACAAGGGAATGGGATGCTCTGATTGGCCGGGTTTTAGTCTCCTACCTTCTTCTGAAACCAGAGATGGTGAGTGGTCAGTTCCAGGCAGCCACGTAGACTGTGATTGCATTGATGGGGCGGGTGGCTCCCCAAAGAAATTAGGGCGCTGTTATCGGAAGCAGGGTCATGGAGGAGTGGCTGGTAGACCCAATGATCGTTGCTCACAGTGCTCGAAAGTTGCTGTCACCCCATTCTACCCACCATTCCCACCTGGTTTTCTGTTCCTGAATGCTAAAAACCAGGTTCTCTGGCTGCTGTAAATGACTCGTTCCCCAGTGAGTGCTGCAGTTTTCTTCTGCCTGTTCTGGTGCAAGCTTTGCCGGTGTCTTCCTTGCAACATGCTCTGTGGTTATGGCAAGCTCACTCATTCCCAGCCCAGTTCGAATGCCTTCCCCTTGAGAAAGCCTTCCTAAACTTGCCCCTGCCTGATCTAGTCTCAGGGCTCATTATCTGTGCTCTGTCATGGTTCTAACCATGAAATGTCTAATCACAGACGTGGTTTCCTCTGATCCCCTCCTCCCCTACCAGACATGGACAGCATGACAGCAGTTCACGGTCTTGCTCATCTTTGTGCTCCCCAGAGCCCAAACCCAGTGCTTTTTACACAGTGCAACCACCACAAGTGCTTATTGATTGATTCTGGACTTGCTATCCATTAAGAAAAGTTAATGGAGGTTTTCTGATTCCCAGGAGATGACCAGCTTTAGAGTTGTATCAGTCAAATTTCTAAGCACAAATAAAGTCTTCATTTGGATTTTACTATCTCTCACTCAAAGAATATTTAAAACATAGTTTTACTACATTCTCCCCTCCAATTTTATTCATTTAACTTTTTAAATGTTTATTTTTGAGAGAGAGAGAGAGAGAGAGAGAGAGAGAGAGCGCACAAGTGAGGGAGGAACAGAGGGAGAGGGAGACACAGAGTCCCAAGCAGGCTCCTGGCTTGGAGCTTTTAGCACAGAACCTAATGTAGGGCTCGAACTCATGAACTGTGAGATCATGACCTGAGCTCAAGTCAGATGCTCAACCAGCTGAGCCACCCAGGCACCCCTCGCCCCTCCATTTTTAACAATAGGTAAGCATTGCAGAAAATTTGCCATTATAAAAGTATAAAGATGATGATAAGCTTCTTCCTAGCTTAGGGCCATTCCACGTGTTATTTCCTCTGTCTGGAAGGCTCCAGCCCGTCTACTTTCACCCACCTCGTTCTTTATCAGTCAGATCTCTGCAAGAACTTCACTTTCACTTTAGAACTTGCCTTGCCTCTCAGTTTTCTTTATAGCATTTATCCTGAGAAAAACGTAACCTCCAACGTTGATTTATGTATTGCTGTCTCTGGACTAAAATGTAAGCTCTGTGTTGTTAGGGACCTTGTTTTGGCTTTGTCACAGTGTATCCCCATTCCTGGAAGAGTGGCTGGTTAACACATAGTGGGTGCTCCGTAAGTATTTATGGCATCAGTTAATGAATGCTAGTATACATGCAGAGGTAGCCATTTCTTACATTTTTTTTTGTTTCCTTCCACTTACGTGAACACTTATGCAGGCAGATACGTGCATGTATGTGTATTTTATGTTCATGTGTGTGCACCCAGTACACCATAAGTTATATGTAGCACAGTTCAGGACTACCACACACCCTGCTGGTGTCCCATTCATGTTCACTCCTTGCACACTATTCCTTAGGGCAGCTTCTCACTGCAAACCCTGGAGCTGCTCTGCCTGAGCCTTGCCCAGCTGCAGGGGCATTCTTAGCCTGCATGCAGTGCTGGGGAACTCATACTCCAGGAGCACCCTCAACCAGGGACAGACAGGGGCTGGAGAATAACTCCCCCAGCTCCTTCGCCCCTCTGGAGGTGCATCTCTGGGCTGCGTTCTATACGGTTTCTCAGGGTCTCCAATGGGATTAGTGATAGTTAGACTGACAGAGCTTTATAGGCTCCCTCCTCACCCTGTGTCACTTCTCGCCTCCATGATCGCTGCTGCCTGCAGTCACCTGCTAAGTAAGCCACTTGCGCTGGCCAACGAAGTCGGCAGGTTTGCTTCCTGAGACCAGGGAAAACTGTAAAGTCTGTTTGTAAACAACGAGAAAATGGCCTTTGCTCCACCCTGATCCCAGCTGTTAGCTTCTGCCCCCTCTTCTTCGATGGCCCTGCACTGAGGGGGTGGGCGCCCATTTACGGCAGTGTGTAATTTCTTCTTTGGGAAGTCAGCTGCAGAGATAGTCCCGCCCAGCACCAGTGGCCTCAGAAATCCCCGAGCATCCATGTTATTGATTGTCTGCATTCAGCATCACTTTTATGTGTTTCCAATTTCTATTTTCAAGACATTTCATTTTTCTTCTTTCTTTTTCGCCCCAGCCCCTCCTTCACAACAGCACCAAATAAATAACCCATCACACTACCACAGCTATAAAAAAGGCTTTGAAAAGGCGGGCAGTGTGGCCTGAATGTTCCTAAACTCTAAAACTGCAAGTCATAGACCAATAAAACGGTGGAGGTAGGGGTGGCCTGGGAGCTCTTAGCCCCCTGGAAGCAGCCTTCAGGCCACAGCAGGCTGTGGGGGCCACAACGCCTCTAGCGTGATTTGAACACGTAGATTGGGGCATCTGTCTTGCTCAGTGTGAGTTTGAATTATAGATGTTGCTGAATGAAACATCAGGGCTGTGTCCACGAGGACTGCTCTGGCGCTCTTCTCTGCTAATTTTCAGACAGTATTGTTCAATTTTATCTAAACATTGGTTTAACATTTTGGGGAGGTGCTCTATTCGTTCATTCATTCATTCATTCATTCCTTCTTTTATTCATTCCTTCCACACTGAGAGTGACTACAAGAGTGTCTAAGGCCCATTCTTTATTCCCAAAGATCTGAAAATCTGACTTAGGGAGACAGACAAGCAACTCAGTAACCAAAGTGCCTTACAGTTGGTGCTGTCCCAGTGTGGGGCCTGAGTAGAATTATTTAGAAACAAGTACTGAAGAGTCAGTCATGCCTGGGTTCCTCATCCTGGCCTGATGGATACAGGAAGGTATGCCAGAGGGGGAAGCAGGGCTCAGCTTTCAGATAGCCCTAGCTCTTTAGTCTCTGCTGTGTATTAAGTTGACTGAATTTACTTAACCTCCTTGAGCCTCAGTTTCCTGATCTGCTAAACGGTTAGAGTAATATCTACATCATAGATTGCACAAAATAAATGAGATTGTGCCAGAACTGTGCTCAGCAGTGTTTATAGCATACGGTAGCAACTTAATTAATGCTTATTAATTTTAGCAATTAAAAAAAGCACAGGATATTGGGAGATGCCCAAGATGAACTGGGAAGTCACATAAAGATTTGCTGGATGAGGTGATGCTTGCTGGATCATGAGGAAAGTGAATGACAGTGCATTGCTGGCCAGACAGGCAAATAAATGGTTTCTTTTTTTTTATTCTCGTGGACACCATTGAGACCCACCATATACCTGTGTCAAAACCTGCAATTTATCAGAAATAAAGCTGGGGATAGTAACAATCTTGCTGGCCACAAAGGCAGTAGGACCCAGGCAAATAAGCCTCTTCCTGGCCATTATTTCATGATGGGTTGTCAAGTATGTATCAGCCCCAGGGAGGGCAACTGTATTTCTGGGGGTCCCAACAAGCAGGTGAGATATCCAGTGTGTTTTTATCTTAGATTTGATTTTCTCCCTCCTTCTCTCCAGCAAGGGGATGTTCAGAGATGTAACAATTAGAATTCAATATGCTAATACAATGTCTCATTAGCAGAGCCATACAATCGCCTCTAGTGGTACATGTGTGAAGCAATGTGAATTCCCAGAAATTAGCTCTGCTTCCTGCTGTCCCCATCTGAATCTTTCTTCAACTACTTTGTGATCGTGAAGAGTCAGGCTCATTTTAGCAGTGGGAATTTCACTGGGCTGGTGATCCCCAAACTCATTCAAAATATTAATACATTTTCCTCTCCCTTAATTTTTTTTTGGGGGGGGGTTTGGTAGGGACATATTTCATGACACATGTCTGCTTCTTCCTTGCAAATATTTCATTCAAACTTAGTCTTCAAGTGTTCAAATTTTAAAGACTTTAAAAAAATCAATCATAGTCTAAGAGGATTAAGAGGCTCTGTTTATGTCAGCCTTACATAATTCTGGAAAGAAGATATACTTGCTTGTGCTTTTCATTTTGTTTATGATTCTGCAAGGTATCATCCTTTCTCTGCCAAGTGAATTCTGCCTGCATTAGGAAGGTGTAGATGCTTTTCAACAGATTTTGTTCATCTGGTGTATTATTTAATGGATTCAATGGTGTTTTCCTTTGTTGGCTGCAGCTTTAAATACAGATCAGGTGTCTAGTTCATACTCAAGTTATCTTTCCTCTTTCCTTACCTCTTTTTTCTCCCACCCTTCTTTACCTTTCTCTCTCCCCGTCCTTTCTTATTTCTCTCCCTCCCTCCTTCATCCACAAACGTTTATCCAACACTATTATATACCAGGCCCCTTTTGAAGGACTGGAGACAGACAGGTAAACAAGGCAGGTGTAATTCCTTGTAACATGATGGGGAAGACCGGTGATAAACAGTTAACTAGGTAAGATCAATTCCCACTAAGTGTTGTGAATAAACAGAGAGATGTGATGGGAAGTAACTTGGAGGCAGCTGTGTGGTCATGGAAGGCTAGGAAGGAGCCAGCCGGTAAGCCCTGGAGCAGAAAGGAACCTGTGACTGCCCGGTAGTTAATAAGGAGAAGGAGTGGGGAGGAGGTGGAGTGCTATATGGGAGTCGGATCATGCAATGCCGTGGTTGGAATTTACAATTGGAGATAATGCTTGATCTTCCATGAATTAGGTACATGAGCGGACCACATTTTCCAAATCAAATCTTCCTGTGTTTTGTCTATTGAACCTCCACCTCTATTCCAAAGTTAGAAAATTTGCAGTTGGTTTGATGTTTAGTGAGTCTCCTTTTATCAGAAGGTAAAGATACTTAATTCAGAGAGTGTAGCAGTAACCTCAGATTGGAGGACTGGAGTGTGTACCATCCACTGTTCAGCAGGAAAATAGCTTTGGTCACAGGCAGTTGCTTTGCTTCCTAAAGCATAAACTTGGAGGTGCAATAATTTAGTCAAGTAGTTGATTTAGTTGTATCCAGCTTAACTAATTAACACCAATTCCATGCTTGATTTTTTTTCCCCATTAACTGAACAAAAGCAATCTCTAATGAGGTGTGCATATGGGGCCAGCTGACTTACTTTGTTGTAGGGAATAGGTGGGTGTGGAGATGATATTCAACATTTTTAAAAACTAGTACAAATAGGCACTGACCAATCACAGTGAGTAGTGGTGTATGGGTACCCCCAGGCTACTTGGGAGAGCAAGGAGTAAGATGTCCTCCAAACACATAGGAATGACAGGAGCACATTTTGTCCCTCCCAACAGCCCTGAAAGTCTTAACTCCTTCCAGCGTCCACTCAGAAGTCTGGAGTCCAAAGTCTCTTTGACATACCATCTGAATCAGTTACGGGTGAAACTCAAGATATGATTCATTTCGAGGCAAATTCTTCTCCAGCTGTGAACCTGTGAAATCAAATTATATGACCCAAAATACAATGATGGCACAGGTATAGGATAGACATTTCCCCTTCAAAAGGAGACGTAGGAAAGAAGGAAGGGGTGACTGGTTTCAAGCAAGACCAAAATCTAAAGGGGCCAATTCCTTTATACCTCCTGGTTTGAAATAATCTTCTTTCATGAGATGCTCTGCCCTCCAGGCCCTCTGGGGGTGGAGGTCCCACCTTCCAGACACACCTGGCAGGGTCCTGCCTGCAAGGCTCTGGGAGGCCACACTCCAGTATGTCTGGAAGGCAAGGGGTGGCCACCTTGCTATTTGTTGTTTAGGAAGATGAGGTAGAACTAACAGACGGAAAATCATAGGCAGACAGATTGCAGGTCAACAAAGAAAGGTGTAACACATAGATCTTCCCAAGAAAGGAATGGGTTTGAGAGAACTAGAAGTGTTTTTTCGCTAGAAAGGCTCCAGATAAGGCTGTGAGGCTGGATAACCTATAAGGGTTGCCCCAAAGTCAGCACTGTCTTCTGAGTCTCAGGGTAGACTGAAAAAGACTGCTCTTAAAAAGAAGTTTGTATAGATATAAATATATTAACAATATTTAAATATATCTATAATATAAAAAAGTATATTTATACATAAGCAAGCAAACATAAATATATACACAAACTTTAAATATATTTATATATTTGACATATTGAATATTTTATATTTGTATACATAATATTTATATGTTCATATAAATATATAAATGCCTATATATATATATATATATATACCTTTAAAATCAAACAATCCCATTCTAAGCGTGCATGAAAGAACAGTTTGATTTGGTGTATCTTATAAATTGTCACCTGCTTTTTTTCTTAGTCCAACATTAAAAAACAAACAAACAAACAAACAAACAAACAAACAAACCCAAGGCTGGTGCATAAATAAGGGTGAGGAAGAAGCTAGTCAGCTAACCTCTTCCCTTCTAGTATCAGTGTTAGGGCATGTTGCAGCTGAGGGTCTGAGCAAGTCCCCTGCACCGCACTGTGTCTAAACATCCCTGGCAATTTCCACTTCCCTCTCCAAGTCTTCTAATAGGAATCGATGTGAAAGATCAGCGTGTCAGTGATTGCAGTGTGGAGGTTCTAATTATGATCATCAAGGGCACACAGTTTACAAGATCTTTCAGCTTTATCACAGACTTCATTTTCTCTTGCCGTTTGGACAGCCCCTGTCGTCTCTTCCCAAAAGGATAGAATCTTAGGTCCCCAAATGATCTTGGATGCCCCCAATCCCACAGTTTCTAAACCATGTTTTACAGAGGTCTAGTATTGAGAGAGGCACTTGGGCCCTAAAATGGGCAAAGCACAAGAGCAACAGAGTGAGGAAAATAGCTGGGACCCCAGCCTTGACTGCCAACTTCAACCAGGGTAATTTTGGTTTTATATATTCTAGACATTACAGTTCAAGAGGAGATTCCAAAAAAGTCAAGGGCTCTACACAGAGTTTAGAATTCCAATATAAACCTACTTTCTCATTGTACAGACAAGGAAACTGAGGTTCAGAGACGTTGTGGGGGTTCTCCCCACGTCAGCCACTCTGTTGGTTGGTAAAGCTGGATTCGGATCCAGTAATACAGTCTCTGGCTATGGCTCCTTCCACCATTTGTTGCTGTTGGTGAGTGAGACACTCCAGTTCGGGCACTGAGAAGATCCCCATGGCGATCATGATGATAGATAATGCTTATGAGTTCCTACTACATGGCCAGTGTCTCAAGGACATTATCTTCTTTAATCCTCACAGTAGTGCTCTGTGTTAGGAGCTTTTATTAATCCCATTTTACAGTTGGCGAAATGAAGTTCAAAGAAGTGTATCACTTGCTGGACATCATCACTCAGCTTCTAGGCAGCAGATGTTGGGTTTGAACCCAGAGGCCTCAGCACGAACCATTTGGCTCTCCTGCCTTCCTACACTCATACTTCTCATGGAGGACAGACACTATCAGATTATTTCATTGAAGCTTACCATATTTATATATACACATATATATATATATTTTACCAGCATAACACTCTCCGGCAACCTTTTCATTATCGAATGTTCCACTTTTGTAATGTATGCCATTATGTAGTATGACCTTGATGGAGATAATAACCCTTCTTGTAGCAAAATGGTCAATCTTCATTAATTTTTAGTCATTAGTTGTAGGCTGGTATAATTTAGAGAAACTCTAAATTATAGAATACATTTTATCTTATTGCTTTTAAACACATACCTTAACAAAAAATGATGTAAGAATGCTCCCTTCTGGGACTCACTTCAGTGATTGTTATTAGCATTGATACTACTTATATGTAAATGAAAGGAAAGCTTAATATGAGCACTTTGCTTGTTCTTGTCCATTCTAACGAATCCTGCCCAATAACCTATGAAAACAGCCTTATTATCTCTTGCCAGGCCTACTGTGATGGCCTCCAGGCTCATTGCCCTGATTCCCCCCAACAGATCTTCCCTGTGTAACTTTATTAATGGCTACTGAAAAATTCAGTATTAAAGCACACTGTGTACCATGATCCACACCCAAACCTGCATCAGTGTTTAATTCCTCTGCACCTTTTCTCATTCTTCCACCTAAAGCCCCGGCTACATGACTGGGTCCGTCGTCTCCCAGATTCTTAGCTGTTTCTGCAGGCTTGGCTGGGGTTATCCCCAGCAAGTACTCACTCTTCCAAGTTTACTCTCCCTCCAGGAAGTCTTCCTGGGTTCCAGCACTTAACTATCATCAGTATGTCTTGTGAACTCCCCATGGCTTTGCTTCTCCTTGGGGGCTACCCTGACATTCAGCTTCTTGCAGATTTCCTCTGCTATACTCTGAGCTCCCTGAGGGCAGCCGTCTGTACACTTCTGTACTTAGTAAATGCTTACAGAGTGAATAGGATTGTGGGGAGGGCTGTGTGTGTGTGTGTGTGTGTGTGTGTGTGTGTAGGGAAGGCAAAAGATGCTTGGCAAGAAAAGGGAGTCAGGGGAGAGCTTAACCGACTGAGCCACCCAGGTACCTCCAGAAACATATTTTTTTTTAAAAAGATTAAATATTAGAAAGCATAGGTTCAAATCTCACCAAGATCCTTACTAATTCAGTGACAATTAGCTAATGTCTTTAAGACTTCTGCAAAATGGGGGAAACCATAGTTTGTCTTTCACAGGGCTATTCAAGAATTAAGTGACATTTTATGTTTGAAGTGCCAAGGTGAGGACCAGGGGGCAGAATGCCTGCTCACTCCATGTTCCTGTGATAATTACTATTAGTGGCATTAGTATTCAAACCATATTGTTATTTTTTCCCCACCATTAGAAGCGTTTCCTCATTTCCGTGTCCAGGCTTGGAGCCCAGGGCCTGGAAGGATCAGGCGGTTCTCAGATTCATTCAGGTCTTGTTGATTGAAAAGAAGACTGATCACAGAGTAAGTTAGGAGGTCGAACCTGTGGGAAGAATAATCCAGCATTCAAGTGATGTGTCCAGAGCAAGGAAACACCTCTCTAGCCTCTGGCCAACCTCAGCTCCTCATCCTGAGGGGCACATCCTGTCCAGCATCTTCCCGTCCAGATGACAGAGCCCCTGGTGGTCCCTCCTGGCATCTGACTCTAGTTGAGGAATTAAAGAAGGGATGGTCCTGGAATCTGTCATCCAACAAGGCACCTTGCAAGCCCCCTGCTTGTGGCAACGGACAAAGAAAAACTGCCTTAATCTCATGCTTAGCTGGAAATGATTTTTAGTGGGTGGTGTTTGGACTCATTAAAACAGACTTGGCATATCCATAACTTGTATTACCCAGCAACAACGAATCCTTCAGAAATCTGAGCGGGCAACTAACGATTTTAAAACTATCAGTAGCCCTCCCCACTGCCCACTCCCCCTACCAAGTGGTTGAGATTCCAGGCCGGCTGGGTGTCTGCTTATTTACATAATTAATCTTGTATGAAGTCTTTATATGTCCCTCCTCAGCCCTCTCTTTTCCAGGATAAATAACCCCCAATTCCTCCATCCATAAGCCCCAATTTTACAACCTTTTAATCATTTTTGTGACTCCCTCCTGGATCTTCTTTGGGCCCTCTTTAAGCCTTATCTAAATTTAACAGACATACTACACAGGCAATTAGGAGAGCTGAATCCATTAGAACCTGGAACTGTCTTAGCCCCGGTTTGGATCTGACACTCCCTCTGTCTTTATAAGGGTCACATGGAGGAGTCTCATCGCCTTTCCCCCTGACAAATGGGCTCGGGATAGGCTGCTGGTTTCAATGTCTCACAAGATGTTCTACCAAGGCCTGGAAAAGCCAGTTCCCATAAAGGCAGGAAGTGAAAGGACATGCCTGAGCCCAGGAGGAAAGTCTTCCCCAGGAGGGTTTCACGCATGTGGTTTCAACGCATGGAGAGGGCAGGGGTCTACTGGTGGCTGGAGAGAGAGGGGTGCACAGCAACTTTGAACCCCAGGCTCTTGGGATACTGGAAGAGACCAGACACTCTCTGAGAGCTTTTGCACTCCCCCCAGGCAGTCCTGCTGCTCTGTGTCCTGTGATCTTGAATCTGACCTTCCCTGGAAGGCCTCTTATCTGACTTCAGGCTGAGCCAAAGAACTGAGCCGCTGGCAGAGTGTGGAGAGGCTAACCCTTGTGTTTTCAACACCAAGTAGCAGCCAACGCATGGCTCAGCTACTAACAAACAACCCATAAAAGGCGTCTGGTAAAATGGGACGGAGCTGAGGAAGAGAGGGCATTTCTGGCGTTCTTGGATCGGGGATTTTTTTCTAGACAGGAATATTTTGAAAGCAGAAGAAAAAGGGAGACGGGCTGACTGAGATTGTGGCTTGCCATTTTGCAAAGACAGAAGCCCGTCATTAGCACTTCGTGAGGCACATCAGTGTCCTCTTGTGGTTCTAATCTCTTCTGCAGTGCATTTTCCTGCTTCCACAGCATGGCCTGATATTTCCCAGGGATTCATCTGACAGGGTGCCAGCAGCAGGATGTATATTTGAGCAAGGATTAGCAAATATAGACATTCCTGTTTTGCTACCGTGCCAACAATTTCAAGGTGAAACCCCCACCCATCCAGCAATCCAGCTGCTGATTTGGTGAGGGAGATTATTGTTCTGTGCACAAATCAAATGCAATCCTTTGGGGCTTTTCTTAGGCAGCATCCCACGTAGCTCTGGTCTGAAGATCAATAAAGCAGAACGTACTTCTCATTACATGTTAATAATGTGCAAGCAGAAAGCGGAGCAGGGAGTGAGGCCTGACTTTGTTGTAAGAAGTGCAGAAGGGTGCTGACGCTGGCTGGGCAACTCACTGGCAGCCACACGGGACTTTGAGCCTGTGGGTCCTTTGCAACGTGAGGAACTTCCCGTGGTACTTGTGACATCTTTAGAAAAGCCATATCCCAGCTCAGAGGGCTTAATAATGCTAACAGGGCATTCACAGAGTGGGTTAAGGTTAATGACAATTAATAACTGCGAGAGCATGGCTGTTATACTTCAGAAATGCATGTAGCGAGGGCTCTAAGTTCCCAGTGCTGCCTGAGCCAGATCTTTAGGTAACTTTGGAGTTTAGACATAGCAGAAAGGGTTTGTATTAGTGTCTTAGAGCTCCTAGATTAAAGGATCACAAACTGGGTGGCTTAAGGTAATAGAAATTTATTGTTTCACAGTTCTGGAGATAACAGTCTGAAAACAGGATGTCAGCAAGTCTTTGCTCCCTCTGAAGTCTCTTGGGGAGAATCTGCCCCATGCCTCTCTCCTAGCTTCTGGCTTTGCTGGAAATCCTTGGCATTCCTGGACTTGTAGACATCACTTCAGCCTCTTCCTCCATCATTACATAGAGTTTTCCTCTGTGTGTCTCTGTCTCTTCTTATGAGGACACTGGTCCTGTTGGGTTAGCTCTCCCCTGCCCCACAAATGACTTCATTTTAACTTGAGGACATCCGCAGAGATCTATTTCCACATTCACAGGTCCTGGGGGCTAAGACTTCAGCACATCATTTTGGGGGAACGTAATTCAACCCTTAACACACATGGACACAGATGTTGTTGGTTCAGCCTCAGGTACAAGGATTTGAGAGGAGCCAGAAGCATCAAGAAATAGGGAAGCTGCTTTTATGGGTGTATTAGTTTCCTCTGGCTGCTGTAACAGATTACCATAAACGCGGTGGCTTAAAACAACACACGTTTATTCTCTTACAGTTCTGGAGGCCAAAATCAGTTTCACTGGGCCAGAGTCAAGGTGTTGACAGGCTCAAGAGGAGAATACATTCCTTGACTCTCCCAGCTTCTGGTGGCTGTCGGGATTCCTTGATTTTTGCCACATCATTGCAATCTCTTTCTCTGTGGTCACGTGGCCTCTCTTCTTCTGTGTCAAATCTCCTCTGGCCTCCTCCTTATAAGAATATTTGTGATTGCATTTAGTGCCCACATAGATAATTCAGGATAATCTCATCACAAAATCATTAATTTAATCATCCCTACAAAGTTGTTGCCACCTAAGTTAACATTTACAGATTCCAGGGATGATCTCTTTGGGGGTTGTTAATTCAGCCCAGTAGCATAGGGACTTGCCATTTAGTGGGGGAGACAGCCAGGCATCAGATAATCCCCCCAAATGCATGTGTAATCATAACTCAAGATGAGTTCCTTCCCTGAAAGAAAAACACAGGGCCTTGCAGATGTTGTCAAATGAGACCTGACTTAGCCTATGTCCCCAGAGAAGCTGTTTCAGTCAGATTTGTGTGTATGCTGTTTATTCAGGAGGGGATCCCAGGGAACACTGGTGGGGGAATGGGGACGTGAGACAGGGATGAGAAGGCAGCCAACAAAGGGACTATTATCAAGTCAGCTAGCTACTCCTGTGGGCAATTGCAGCTGAGCCCACGAGAGACTCTGGGAGACTGTGAGCACGTGTCACAGTTATCCCCACCAATGAGTGAGTACTTGTCACCGCCTCCTCCTCTGCCATTGGTGGAGGGCAGCTCCTGCAGGTATCTCTAGTAAGCAGCCCCTGCGGGATACAGGCGAGTGTTGAGGGGATTCACCCCTGGCAGCTTTGTTCTGGAAGGCTTCCCTGAACGTGTGACTTCCAGAAGTGCACCCGGAGTATCAGCAGGAGGTACCTAGAAATGGGGAAGGGAGGAAGGAGGCGGTGCTAAGAGAGGAAACGGCAAGTGCCAAAGCCCTGAGGTGGGCAGGGGATGGTCTAGTTACTGATGAGAAAGGGGTTCAGATGGGACAGCCTCTCACCCTGGTGTGAGAGTTGGCAGGTATACCCTGGTGTGGCCGCATCCGGGGGTATGGCTAGTTTTTGTTTTTAAATACAGTAAAACCTTGGATTATGAGTAAGTTGTTCGGCAAGTGTTCTGCAAGACAGGCAAGCATTTCTTTTTTTTTTTTTTTTTTAATTTTTTTTAACGTTTTATTTATTTATTTATTTATTTATTTATTTATTTATTTATTTATTTATTTATTTTTGAGACAGAGAGAGACAGAGCATGAACGGGGGAGGGGCAGAGAGAGAGGGAGACACAGAATCGGAAGCAGGCTCCAGGCTCTGAGCCATCAGCCCAGAGCCCGACGCGGGGCTCGAACTCATGCACCGCGAGATCGTGACCTGAGCCGAAGTCGGACGCTTAACTGACTGAGCCACCCAGGCGCCCCGACAGGCAAGCATTTCTAATAAATTTTAACTTGATAAACGAATGGTGTCTTGCAGTACAAGTAGTATGGGATGCCAAACGTCACATGATCCCAACTGAGCCCATGGTTCTACAAGTTCACTTTGACATATAAGTGAATCACTTTGGATTACAAGCGTGTTTCTGGAATGAATTGTGCTCACACACCAAGGTTTTACTGTATTTGGAGTACCTTCCAGGCTGTGGTCAATGTCTCTTTTACTGGGGGACCGTGAAAAGTAAATCAGATATTACATGGGAAAGCTGTTTGCAATTTGTGAAGTCCTATGTGAA